>NW_027204270.1:6637500-9060000 GCF_024711535.1 Dipodomys merriami
AAAGTTGGCCATTAAAAATGGATTTTTCTCCGAAATTACTTTATAAGTTTCAGATAGTCATTTATCATCAGGAAGCTTCCTAAGGAATTTAAGAGAACAGAATTTAGCATCTCAATCCGACCTGTCTTGGAGGGCGATTTGCAGATGTCCAGGAGTATCTAAAGATGAGAAAGCAAGCTAAATTAGCTGATCTGCCATCACCTCTGAGGCTTCTTATTTGCCTGCTAGTCTCTTGAGGAAGGGGCCAGAATATGATGGATTTCCTGGCCTCTTCTAATTAAGAACCTCAGCAAGAATGATGGCTTTTTCTCTTGTCTGAGAATTAGCAACTTTTCCTTTTCTCCAATTAGAGTAATTTCTTTAAGGAATTCTCTTTCTCATCCTTTAAATGAAAATGTGATTTATGGTTAATGAGTATCTTTCGTTTCCTTTTGTAAGGAAGAGATCAGATTGGCCATCTTTAATGTTGGCTGAGTCCAAAGGTTGACTTTTCTTTCTTCTGTCATCTGCTTCTCTGTAAAAGCCTCTGCAGGAAGGGGCTGAAGTAAAGGCAAACAGCCTCCTGACTTTCCTGGCTTGGTGGCATGAGTGGACCGCCCAGGCTCATGCCGGGGCTCTCATCCAGGGGGACACCGGCAACATAGCCAAGCGCCAGGAAGATCCACCCCTTCAGCAGCCCCCACGCCGGGAGAAAACAGAGAAAACCCGCTGCAAGAATTTCTTCTGGAAGACCTTCTCCTCCTGCAAATAAACCTCATCCTGCTTACACACGTGAAATGCGGTGATGGATCCAGATAAAGCATATTAAATAGCAAGGGCCTCTCTTCCCTTTCCAATGTCATTTGTGAAGTATTTTTTTTTATGTACATTTATGAGCTGGTATCTCATGCTATAATCCTAGCCTACTTAGGAGGCTGAGATCTGAGGATCACAGTTCAAAGCCAGTCTGGGCTGGAATGTCCAACTAGCCGGCAAAAAGATGGAAGTAGAAGTGTGGCTCAAATGGTAGAGCAGTAACCTTGAGCAAAAAAGCTCAAGTAGAGCTCCTAGGTCCTGAGTTCAAGTCACAAAAACAAAAACAAGAGTGTGAGGCTTTGAGTTCATGCCCCAATACTAGCACAATCAATCAGACATCACCTTTACATAACAATACATCTGTATGGCTACATCTCTATAACATCTGTACATTACCTTTATAGTAATAATAAAGAAAAATGAACAAATAAATAATTTTTGATAATACCCAATACCAACAGTATTTGGAGTAATTTGGAACCCAAAGAGAACACTTTTGATATTGGTGGCTTTTTTTCCTATCAATTCTTGTGCTGGAAGTGACATCTTCCCTCCTTTGATGTAAAATAGCCACAGATTTAAGAGTTCAGAATAGCATCTTATTTCCGTTTATCTTTTAGGAATATATATATATATATATATATATATATAGAGAGAGAGAGAGAGAGAGAGAGAGAGAGAGAGAGAGAGAGAGGCTGGGAAGGGAGCTCATGGTAGAGTGCTTGCCTTGTATGCATGATACCCTGGGTTCGATTCCTCAGCACCACATAAGCAGACAAAAGCCAGAAGTGGTGCTCTAGCTCAAGTTGTAGAATGCTAGCCCTGAGCTGAAGAGCTGAGGGACAGCGCCCAGGCCCAGAGTTCAAGCCCCACAACCAAAAAAAAAAAAAAAAAAAAAAATTCACAGCTTCCTCCTGAGTAGCTAGGATTACAAGTATGAGCCACTAATAGGCGGCCTCAAGCAAGTTTTTGTTTTAACATTGTGCTCAAAGAGCAAAGTAATTATTCCTCTGGTTTTAGCTAAAATTAATTTAAAAACAAGTGATATGCTATTAAATAGACATCATGTGGACAGGCTTATAAAAGTTACATTGGAATTTGCTATTATGTATCAGTTTTAATTAACAACTTAATTTGGTCCAGTTCTTTTTGTAGACTATGGCTTCGGTTTTGATTTGTGAGGAAAGACATCTCCTCATGAAAGTATTATTTCAAACCAGACGCACAGCAGCAGAAGGCTGTCTGCCCTATCTTCTAGGACGGTGACATGTGCTATATATTTTGTGTATAATTTTCATGTTTCCCTCATTCCTCTGTAATTTCCAGTGAATAGTGGTTAAGTGAGAAGAATTCCATTCAAACAGACCAGAGAATGCTGATGAACTGCCCAGACACTCACTGAACAGGACTTGGTTTGCTTGATTTAAATTAGGAGCCAACAGGGTTGGGAATGTGGCTTAGTGGTAGAGTGCTTGCCTAGCATGCATGAAGCCCTGGTTTAGTTTCTCAGGCCAGAAGTGGTGATGTGATTCAAATGGTAGAGTGCTAGCCTTGAGTAAAAGTATCTCAGGGACAGTGCCCAGGCCTGAATTCAAGCCCCAGGACTGGCAAAAAAGAAAAAAAGAGGAAAAAACAAGTTGCTTGTTTTCTTTTTCTCCCTCCCTCCCTCCCTTCCTCCCTTCCTCTCTTTCTCTCTTTCCTTCTTTCTTTCTTTTGTCAATCATAAATAGGGCTTGAACTCTGGGCCTGGAGGCTGTCCCTCAGCTCTTCAGCTCAAGGCGAGTGCTCTACCACTTGAGCCACAGCGCCACTTCCTGTTTTCTAGTGTTAATTGGAGTTAAGAGTCTCACAGACTTTCCTGCCTGATCTGGCTTGAACCATGATCCTCAGATCTCAATCTCCTGAGTAGCTAGGATTACAGGTGTGAGCTGCCGGCTCCCGGCTGCTTGCTTTCTCCTTGGATCTGAGACTGGGACTTGAACTCAGTACCTGATGCTTTTGTTCATTGGCTATTGCTCTACCAACTGAGCCATGCCTCTAACCCCAGCTTGTTTTTAAAACTTCTACCATACTTGAATTCTCTGCCTTGGTACTGAAATCCTCACTTGATTGTACATATTTATGACTTTTTTTTTTTTGGTCCGGTCGTGGGGCCTGAACTCTGGGCCTGGGCGCTGTCCCTCAGCTCTTCAGCTCAAGGCTAGCGCTCTACCACTTGAGCCACAGCGCCACTTCTGGCTTTTTTCTTTTTGCTTATGTGGTGCTGAGGAATCGAACCCAGGGCCTCAGGCATGCGAGGCAAGCGCTCTACCACTGAGCCACCTTCCCAGCCCCTATTTATGACTCTTGAGTCATAGACTCTAAAAAAAAACTTTCAGTGAAAAGGTATAGATGCTAAACTTTGTTTTCAAATCTGTAAGGAGCCAGGCACCAGTGGCTCATACCTGTAGTCCTAGCTACTCAGGAGGCTGACATCTGAGGATCGTGGTTCAAAGCCAGCCTGGACAGGAAAGTCTGTAAGACTCCTATCTCCAGTTAATCACCAAAAAGTTGGAAGTGGACGTGTGCCAGTCTTGAGCAAAAAAGCTCAAAGACAGCACCCAGGCCCTGGGTTCAGGTCCCAGAACTAACACACACAAAAGAAGTTTGTAAGGTAGACATCTCGAGAGAAGATTTGGGTACGGAGGCCACTGCAGTGGGATTTTGTAGTGGTAGGAGACTGGACTCAACTTCCTAGATGAGAATTGAAAGTTTGGGACATTATCCTCTTCTCCAGACACCAGGGGAGCAGACCCCAAGCATGACTGCTGACCATTCCGTTCTGCTTTCTGCAGAGCTGAGCACATATTCATAATTACTAGCTGAGTAAAGTCTAATGTGATGGAAGGGACTTAATAGTGTCCACATTTCCCAGCGCAGCAGCTGTGTAGGAGGCCAAGAACTGGGTCAGTGCTCTGGCAGAAGATATGTGCCTAAATGGCCAGCTAACTCCAGAACTTGGTCTTTTAAAGGTCTTTCTAGAAGAAATACACATTCATTACTTTTCCATTTCAGTTGGGATCCTCCATCACAGACCTTTAAGATTAGAGATCTGAGGATAATGGGGTTCTACTGCCAAGAAATCCATCAAATGTGAGCTACTTTAGTTCAGAGACCTTGGTAAAAGGTTGGTTGGCATTGGCTGCCATGTTAGGCTGGGAGAATATGCCCATGATTTAACAAATAAGAATGAAATGGCAATTCCTTACCATGACAATTTGGGTACTTTTTTTTTTTCTTATGTACGTATTGGGGATTTAACTCAGGGCCTCATGATTACTAGTCAGAGGCTTTACCATTTGAGTCAATGCCCAATCTAGGTAGACTGTATTCTCAAAGTCTTAAACTACAATGTAGTTAAATGTAATCAGAAGTGTATTGAGGTTCTGGGGTGTCAGAACCTGGACACCTTCAATTCATCCACTTGCTATTATTTCCAGCCTGTGTCACCTGAATAAAATCCTGAAGTGTAGGGCAAGTACTGGGTAGGACTGGCATTCTCAAGGAAGGCCTTCCTAACACTCCTGTTTCAGGGCTGAAGAAGAGCATGCCAGGCTTTCAGAACTCTGGACCTGTAAACTTGGGAGATACTGAAACCACCATTTAAGTAACACCTGTGGGTGGGAGGCCCTGCATCTTAACTAGTAACTTCCCAGTAGAGAGATGGATTCCATTTTGATAGAAAAGGAAAACCTGTGTAGGTATTGAAAAGAAGGGAAATAATTAGTTTCTAAACTGGAAGGGAAGACAGATGAACAACCTACTATTTCTGATTTCTCATAATGGTAAGTCATTCTTTCGGGCTGGGAATGTGGCTTAGCATAGAGCGCTCGCCTAGCACTTGCGTGAAGCCTTGGCTTCCATTCCTTAGCACCACATAAACAAAAGCCGGAAGTGGTACTGTGGCTCAAGTGGTAAAGCACTAGCCTTGAGCAAAAAGAAGCTCAGGGACAGTGCCCAGGCCTTGAGTTCAAGCCTTAGGACTGGCAAAAAAAGGAAAAAAAATTTTTTTTCTTTGCTTTGAACTTAGGGTTTTTCACACACTGAGAACACACTACCACTGAGCTTACACTCCAGCTTTCATTCGGCACTTTAATTGTGTAAGTGATTAAAAACAAAACATTTGTCTTATTGAAGTCATTAGTGGGAACTGTTGGCTCACACCAGTAATCTTAACTACACTGGAGACTGAGATTTGAGGTCTGTGGTTCAAAGCCAGCCTGGGCAGAAAAGTCTGTGAGACTCTTGCCTCCAGTTACACCCACCAAAAAACCTGGAAGTGGGGGTGTGACTCAAGTGGTAGCACACCAACATAAACTAAGGAAAAGCTCTGGGGCTTGAGTTCAAGCACCAGTTCTCTCCACCCTCCCCGCCACATATCCATACAATACAACCTTGCATAAATGTAGTCACCTTTTAGAGTCTGTGATGTGGAAATGCCAGGGGGAACAGAGCCTCCTGCCCTCCAGTGGAAGTTTTCAAACAGGGTGTAAGAGTCACTGTAGAAGCTGTGCAGAGATCTGTGTGAGTGGATTTCTAAGCTCTTAGAACTTCAATTAGCATAAAATCCAGCCAAAATAACTTAAGGCAGAACTCTACAAATAAAATAAAAATAGGGATAAACTCTGAAGGGAAAAAGAAAGTTAATTAGGAAATTAAATAGCTAAACAATCTGGTGAATAAAAAAGCACGTTATTAATTCTTGTAATTAATGCAATATATATTTAGGCAGACCTACTATTATTTTATTCCTTTCTCTCTGGAAAATGAAAAATCCATTAGTTTTTTTTCCCTTGCTTTTACCCAGAAATTAAAGGTTGGTAAGTGGTAATTAGCATAGCTTCTGTCAAAGCCAATTGCCTAATGGGGACCGACATTTGACTCGAGTTGAAAGAATGGAACATGGTTAATGGAGAGTTCATTAGTCCCAGTTGCTTTCTTTGACATTCTTTTCTCCTACCAGAAGAGCGGGCAAGCCCCATTGGCTCTCTCCTATTTTTAGACATATTGCTGTGTTGCTAAGTTTCTATTCTAGAAGGTCTGAGGCACAGTAGCGAAGGGAAGCTGAATGGTACCGAGGTGATCTAATGTGTTTGCCGCTCTCGCTACATCTTTGGGCTAGAGTTTGCAGACTAAGGCCTTTGCCCTACAGACTTATAGAGGCCTCCCACCTCCATCTTTCTGCCTTGGGGAAATGACAAGGCCCACTCTTCTTAGGCTATCTTGCTGGGTACTGAGCCCTTTCTTTCGTAGTACTTCATTCATTCTCTCGACCTTGGTCCCTTAAGGTTTACCTTGTGTATATTGCCTAAAGAGGTTGTTGTATCCTAAAGCCTACTACTGTTCCCTTCTCTTCCTCCCTTCCCAACAGGGCCTTCGTATAGCCCAAGCGAGTCTCAAACTCTCGATTCCACTCCCCTCTTTCCCCATAGTACTTTTACAATCACCCTATCCAATTGGGATGGTGGGGTTGGGTTTGTTTCAAGTACTGAATACTCATATCAACATCTAGACCAGTCAATTAAAGCTCTCCAGTGTATTTGACAGAGATAAAGGAACTAAACCAAGATTGGTGGTATGTGCCTGTAGTCCCAACTACTGAGGAGGCTGAAGTGGGAAGATTACTTGAACTAGGAGTTTGAAACCAGACTGGGCAACAAAATGAGACTTAGCTAAAAGCAATGCAACACACAAAAACTCCACAAAATTACATCTATATCTATATCTATATTTATGTAATTTTCTGGTGGTGGTTATTGTTGTTGGTAGTGGGGCTTGAACTCTGGGCTTGGATGCTGTCCCTGAGCTCTTCAGCTCAAGGCTGAACTACAGCACCATTTCCGGTCTTCTGGTGGTTAATTGGAGATAAGAGTCTCATGGACTTTACTGTCTAGGCTGGCTTTGAACCATGATCCTCAGATCTCAGCCTCTTGAGTAGCTAGGATTCCAGCTATGTTTTATATTTTGATGATAGTACTGGAGCTTGAACTCAGGGCCTGGGTGCTGTCCCTAAGCTTTTTTGCTCAAGGCTAGCTCTCTATCACTTGAGCCACAGCTCTACTTCTGTTTTTTTTTTTTTTTTTGGTAGTTAATTGGAGATCAGAGTCTCAGGGACTTTTTTGTCCAGGCTGGCTTTGAGCCATGATCTTAGATTTCAGCCTCCTGGTAGCTGGTATTATAGGTGTGAGCCACCA
The DNA here is from genome assembly GCF_024711535.1 of Dipodomys merriami. NCBI lineage: Eukaryota > Metazoa > Chordata > Mammalia > Rodentia > Heteromyidae > Dipodomys > Dipodomys merriami. The sequence goes on from NW_027204270.1 coordinate 6,644,529, forward strand.
GCGCTTGGCTGGAACATTTCAGCAGTTATGCTGCAGACATATAATAGACTCTTCCCAGTTGGAGTAGGCGCTGATCTACTGCTCTGGTAACACTAAAACCAGTGATCTTGGATGCAGAGGTGTAACGACCTAAAGGCAAAGTAGAAGACTGCTAGAAGTAGAAGCAGAGGCTGCCTCTGAACGCTGCCCATGTGATGGGATGGGAAGCAAGTCACTGCACTTTGCCCCCAGAAAAATCCAAGAAAAGCTATGCAGCGCCTCCTCAATAGATACTTTTTTTTCTTATCAGTTGTGGGGCTTGAACTCTGGACCTGGGCGCTGTCTCTCAGCTCTTCAGCTCAAGGTGAGCACTCTACCACGTAAGCCACAGCACCATTTCTGGTTTTCTTTGGTTCATTGGAGATAAGAGCCCCGAGGACTTTCCTGCTTGGACTGGCTTTGAATCTCAATCCTCAGATCTCAGCCTCCTGAGTAGCTAGGAATACATGGGTGAACCATTAGTATACGGCCTTCCAGTGCCATTTTGGAAGTGCATGGAATATTTCTAGTAGTCTGAGTGGTTGGAGGCAGCTATTGGTATTGAGTAGGTGAACAGTGAATACTAGTTGTCTTTCAGTACACAGAACAGACCACAAAAAATTGTCCCATATCCTATGTGACTTCTTGAATTTTTTTTTTCCTTTGAGTCTCACTCCTGGATTAAAAAAATCCTCGTGCCCCAGCCTACCAAGTGGCTGGGACTATAGGTATCTTCCTGTAGTACTGGGATTACAGGAATGCACCATCACACTCACCCAAAATTATCTTAACACTTCTGTCCTAAAACAAACAAACAAACAAACATTTATTTTTGCAGGTTTGTTTTTCTTTCTTTCTTTTTTTTTTTCTGGTGCCAGTTCTGGGACTTAAACTCAAGGTCTGAGTGCTGTCCCTGAGCTTGTTTTCTTTTTTTTTTTTAATTGTGAAAATACTGTACAGAGGGGTTACAACTACATGGGCAAGGTAATGAGTACATGTCTTTTGTTTGTTTGTTTGTTTGTGTCCGGTCATGGGGCCTGAACTCTGGTCCTGGGCACTGTCCCTCAGCTCTTCAGCTCAAGGCTAGCACTCTACCACTTGAGCCACAGCACCACTTCCGGCTTTTTTCTTTTTGCTTATGTGGTGCTGAGGAATCGAACCCAGGGCCTTGAGCATGCAAGGCAAGCGCTCTACCACTGAGCCACCTTCCCAGCCCCCCCCATGAATACATTTCTTATCAAGCATTGTTGCCTCCTCCCTTGTTTTCCCTTCCCAACCCTTCCCATTGCCTCCCTCCCCGCCCCCCCCTTTTTTAAATGTGAGGCTTTTGTTTGTTTGCTCTTTTTTTTTGTTAGTTGTGAGACTTGAACTCTGGGCTTGGGCGCTGTCCCAGAACTCTTTAGCTCTTTAGCTCAAAGTGAGCACTCTAACACTTGAGCCACAGCTCTACTTCTGGCTTTTTCTGAGTAGTTTGTTGGAGTTACGAGTCTCAGACTTCCCTGCCAGAGCTGGTTTTTAACCGCGATCCTTGGATCTCAGCCACCTGAGTAGCTAGGATTACAAGTGAGCTACCAGTGCTGGGCTATTTTTGTAGTTTTAACATCCACTAACTTTTCTAGAAATGTACTCAAAGATAGAAGTGATAATTTGTTCAGAACAGTTTTTTTTTTTTTTTTTGGGGGGGGAGGCTGTTACAAGGGACAATGCTGTTTGAATTGACAATCACAATACATTATTTTGCCAGTCTGCTGGTCAAATTCAAGATAAACTGAGGGTAGTACTGTAATGACCTCAGGGTTGAGAACATCCACAGAGGCATGGGCAAAGGTGGCAAGGAGTTTTATTTGGCTGGCTGTGACTGCCTTGTCCAAGAGCAGCCCAACCTCCAGTAGGGCAGAGTTTATACAGGGCAGAACTACACATAGGTGCAGTTTACAGAAGCTCAACGATGACTGGGAGCAGGGATATTCTTCAGCTGTGGTCAGGACCAGGCAGACCGCATTCTGGAGGCCAGAGATTCAGGATTAGAGTTGGGAGTTATTAAGAATGAAAAAAAGCTGGGCTATTACAGTACAAGCACCCAACAGTTTGTGTGTCTTTGGACACAGACAATGACACACACACACACAACACACACACACACACCCATTTAACTAGGAATTTTTGTTCACTTGCATCTTCTGAACATTACAGTTGAGGTATTTGTGTGTGTGTGGATGTGCCAGTCCTGGGTTTGAACTCGTGGCCTGGGCGCTGTTCCTGAGCTTTTGTGCTCAAAGGTAGTGTTCTACCACTTTGAGCCACAGAGCCATTTTTCATAATTAGAGGTGAGTCTCATGGACTTTCCTGCCCAAGCTCACTCTGATCTACAATCCTCAGATCTCAGCCTTCTGAGTAGCTAGGATTTCAGGCCTAAACCACCAGTGGCTGGTGGTATTTAATTCTTTGAAATCTATGAAAGTAGGTAGGTTATCAGCTATGGCTTTATTCATTGATTGAATTTTTTTTTTTTTTTGGGTCCAGTCATGGGGCCTGAACTCTGGGCCTGGGTGCTGTCCCTCAGCTCTTCAGCTCAAGGCTAGCACTCCACCACCTGAGCCACAGCGCCACTTCCGGCTTTTTTCTTATGTGGTGCTGAAGAATTGAACCCAGGGCCTCGAGCATGCAAGGCAAGTGCTCTACCACTGAGCCACCTTCCCAGCCCCCTGATTGAATTTATTGTAAAAGTGATGAGCAGGGGGATACAGTTACATAAGGTATGAGTACATTTCTTTTTAAACACTGTTAACCATTCCCTCCTTTTCTCCTGCTTACAGCTATGGCTTTTATTTAAGGGTAATTGAGGAGGCATTACAAAATAAGCTGTAAAAAGGGAAATGGGCAAACACTTGAGAATCACTGGTTAAGGCTTAGTAAAAGGCTGCTCACTGGAGCTGAGCCCTCACGCTAGGTCAGAGAAGCAAACACTTGTTCTTTTTTGTCAGTTATAGGGCTTGAACTCAGAGCTTGGGCACTGTCCCTTAGCTTTTTTGCTCAGGGCTAACACTCTTACCACAAGCCCTAGTGCCACTCCCAGCTTTTTCTGAATCACTTATTGGAGATAAGAATTTATTGGGGGGGGGGGAGGGGCTGGGAAGGTGGCTCCATTGTAGAATGCTTGCCTTGTATGCATGAGGCCCTGGGTTCGATTCCTCAAGCACCATATAAGCAGAAAAAGCCAGAAGTGGCGCTGTGGCTCAGTGGTAGAGTGCTAGCCTTGAGCTGAAGAGCTGAGGGACAGCACCCAGGCCCAGAGTTCAGGCCTCACAACTGACCAAAAAAAAAAAAAAGAATATAGATAGATAGATAGAATTTATTGGAGATAAGTACTTTCCTGCCCTGGCTGGCTTCACACTGCAGTCCTCAGATCTTAGCCTCCTGAGTAGGTAGGATTACAGGTGTGAGCCACAAGGGCCTGGCTAAGGAACACTTCTCCCCAACCCCTTCAGTGGTTGGGACTTGAACTCAGGGCCTGGGTGCTATCCCTGAGCTCTTTTTGTTCAAGGCTAGTGCTCTACCCCTTTGAGCCACAGTGCCTGGCTAGGAAACACTTTTTGTTCTATTTGTTTTCTGCATTCTACCTTTACCCCAGGGCTTAACATTACATTTTGCTTCACTGGTCAATGTGGCACTGGAATGTAGCTCTGGCAGAGCACCTGCTTAGCACGTGTGAGACTGAAGATCGTGTGAAGACAGGGGTTCCATCCCCAGCACCAGAAACAAATGTATAAACTGGCAAATGGGTCTCTCGGTAGCATTGCTTTCTTGTAATCATACACTAAAAAGTCAGGTATGTGAATACCTAGTCAACTTGGTCCTGAGAGGAGAGTATATGGTAGATTACAACTGTGCAGAACAAGTCTGTGTATAAAGCAGAAGAGCTTAGCTCTGTATCCAGAGACTTAGAGCCACAGCCCATGAAAATTGCTTTAATGACCGCTTTATGGGTTTATACCCCCTGCTGATAAAACATATTAGAAAATGGAAGAGTTTCACAGTGGTAACATATAATTTCACAATACTGAGTTAGATATTAGAAATATGTGAATTAGGCTCTCTGTATGTCCCTGTGGCCTGCAGAACTTAAAAATAATTCATTAGCTTAAGAAATGAGTTTGTGGCCATAAGCAACACTCAACTAGTCACCTTCTCTCTAACATCTGTGTCTAAAATTCTGTCCTACTTATAGAACAAAAGCAGTGAGTTCAAGATATAACTTTGGGGGAGAATGAAGAAAGGGGTGCACTGTACTCATAACCTGATGTGTGGAATTGAAACCCCTTTGCACACTACTTATTTTTATTTTATTTTTTTCCCCCAGGGCCGAGGACCTAACCCAGGGCCTTGCGCGCGCCGGGTGGGCGCCCTTCCGCTGGGCTAAACCCCCAGCTCCTGTACACTACTTATTAAGACAATTTTTTTTTTTTTTTGGTCCGTCATGGGGCTTGAACTCTGGGCCTGTGCGCTGTCCCTGAGCTCTTCAGCTCAAGGCTAGCACTCCACTAATTGAGCCACAATGCTACTTCTGGTTTTTTGGTGGTTAATTGGAGATAAGAGTCTTAAGGACTTTCCTGCCCTGGCTGGCTTTGTACCGCTCAGGCCTCAGTCTCCGGAGTAGCTGAATTACAGGCATGAGTCACCAACATTCAGAGACAATTTTTTTTCTCAGCCATTCACAAGTACTTTTCCTTACTTATTTCTGGGGGTGCTGTGGATTGAATCCAAGGCCTCATGCATGCTAAGCATGTGTTCTACCAACTGAGCTACACCCCAGCCAGCCCTGACATGTTTTTTTTTTTTTTTCTTTGGTTATGGCACTAGGTTGGAACTTGGAGCTTTGTATTCTAGTACTTGAGCCATATCCCTAGCCCCGATACTTTTTTTTTTTTTTTGCTAGTCCTGGGGCTCGAACTCAGAGTTCAGGCACAGTCCCTAAGCTTCTTTTGCTGAAGGATAGCACTCTACCACTTGAACAGTACCACAGCCTTTTCTGTTTATGTGGTGGTGAGGAATTGAACCCAGGGCTTCTTGCATGCTAGGCAATCACTCTACCACTAAGCTACCTTCCCAGCCTGGACAAGTACTTTTTTTTTTTTTTGTCGGTCATGGGGCTTGAACTCTGGGCCTGGGCACTGTCCCTGTGCTCTTCAGCTCAAGGCCAGTGCTCTACCGCCTGAGCTACAGCACCACTTCCGGTTTTCTGGTGGTTTATTGGAGATCAGAGTGTCTCAGACACAGACTTTCCTTTCTTGCCCAGGCTGCTTTGAACCGTGATCCTCAGATCTCAGCCTCCTGAGTAGCTAGGATTACAGGCGTGAGCCACAGGTGCCTGGCTTGGAAAGTATTTTTAAACACAGAACATGAACACAAGTACTTCTGAGGCAAAGACCTGCTAGTACAGCCCCAACATTTGAAGTAGGCGGAATAGCTTTTGTGGAGTTAGCATAAGTGAGGCTTCCAGCCGGTGCGAGGAAAACAAGTTGGAGGAGTAGAGCAGAATGCAGTAACAAAATAATGAGGAGGTTGGAGGTATTTACTGACAACAAAACCCAAGGCCAGCATGCATTCCTCCGCGGCAGGTTTATGTGGCATCTTGTCTGGCTCGTTTAGGGCTCTGCAGGTCCCTGGGCAGGGAATGGTTCCTGGCTGAAACATTGCGGAGGGATCGCAAGCTTTGCATCTGCTGTAGGCGCAGGGCGAGCTCCCGGTTACAGGCTTGCTGAACGGTTTCCGTCTTCTTTAGGTCCCAGTTCAAAGCCACAGCCAGTGCTTGGGGCTCTTCCTCAGAAACCAACTGCGACAAGAACAAAACCCATGAAAACCACTGCTTCCGTGCCCTCACCTCAGCTTCCATGGTTCTCTTTAGGAAAGCAAGTCAGGGTATGTTATATCTGCCCTGAAACGTCAGCTTTCTTTTACTATGTGGCCACCTGCTGTCTCCCTTCCCCCACCCCTACCCTATTCAACATAACAGGAAACTGAGCTATGTTCAAGTAAATACAAGTTCCTTCCCTTCTGTCTACAACAGGGAGGTATTCAGGAGATGGGGGAGGAGGGGACAAGGACAAAGGTTAAAAGTAGCACCCGCTCATTGTCAAGCTTCTAGTTCTTTGGTCTAAAGATAGCCAGCACAAGATGATCCTTGCAACTCAGCCTTATCTATTTGCTTATTTTTGGTGGTACCAGGGATTGAACCCACAATTCCACATATGCTAGGCAAGTGCTCTACCACTGTGCTGTGTCCCCAGCCCTTAGTATGCCTTCTGATGTGCTATTCTGCAGGCCTTGGAATTACTACTGGGTCTTTGTCCCATGACAACTAGCAGAGGCTGCCTCAGATGCCTGTACCTTGCTGCCCTCCCTGTCCGGTGTGGACCAGGGTGTAATGAGCTGAGGAAGTATACCCATTTTCTTGTAAAAGCCATCTTGATTAAAGGAGACATGTGTGAATGCTTTGGATGTACAAGGCCAAGCTGGCATCTATCATCCAGGGTCTGCAGAGGGGGGAAGGAAATCCCACCATCTCTGCAGTCATGCTACATCTCCACAGCAAGTCTTCCTCCGCAGCTCAGAGTCCCTGATTCTCGCCCACCTCCAAATCCTGACTAGATAAGCTCAGCTCTGGAGCCGGCTTCTCCTTCAGGGTGGTAAGGATCTGGCTTGTCAGAGCAATTTTGGAAGCAATCTCTCTGTCGCTGCCTGTGTCCACAGTATCCACTTCTTCGCTGAAGGCTGCTTTGGACTCTGCAAAGCAGACAGAGCAGAGATCAGCACGCTGCCAAACCACATGGCCACATAACCCATCAGGCAAGAGGGAAATGGCGCTACGGGGTTTTTGGCTGTCTTACTGTCTTCTCTTGAGGGAAGGGAGGCTCCTGAGTTTTCTGAATGTCCACCCCCACCCCCAGCCACCACAGTGGGAGCCCTACCTTTCTGCATGGACAAGATGCCACCCTCCTTCTCCAAAGCCTGGAGATAAAGCTCCAGAAGCTGCTTGGACTGGCGGGCTTCCTCTCTCTGGTCGAGGACCTGCTGAAGTGTGTTCTGAAGACCTTGGACAGTGGCACAACTTTGGCCAAGTTCCTGAGCCAGGTCTGAACATGGTACGTCGATGAGCACCTGCAAAACCACCAGGACTCTAAATATGGAGCTCTTTCTCCCAAACATGTCCATTCAGAACTAACTCAGCCACTCAGTGACCTATTCTGGCTGGCTGAGGACCCAGAGAGAGGCACTCAACTCTTCCCAGATTATTCTAACATGGGAAAATGATGTCTTGATGCTTTATTAAAAACAAGATTAGACAGATACCAGTGGCTCACATCTGGAATCCTAACTACAGATATTAGAAGATCCTGGTTAGAAGCCAGCCTGGGCAGTAAAAGACATCAAGACTCTTATTAACCAGCAAAATTGCCAGACTAAAGGTATGATTCAAGTGGTAGAACAGGAACTATGAACAAGAAAGCTGAGCAAGAGGTCCTAAATTCAAGCACTGGCAAAAAAAAAAAACAAACCCAAAACAAACCCCAATTTGTTTACAAAGCTATACATAAATGCACACACACACACACACACACACACACACACACACACACACACACACACACACACACACACACACACACACACACACACACACACACACACACACACACACACACACACACACTCTGAATCAATAGAAATGTTTTAAGCAGGGCTGGGAATGTGGCTTAGTGTTGCCTAGCATGCATGAAGCCCTGGGTTCGATTCCTCAGTACTACATAAACAGAAAAAGCTGGAAGTGGTGTTGTGGCTCAAGTGGTAGAACACTAGCCTTGAGCACAGAAAGGCTCAAGGACATGAGTTCAAGCTCCAGGACTGGAAAAAAAGAAAAAAGAAAAGAAAAGAAAAAGAAAGCAAAAGTTCCTCTAATGATTTTTTTTTTTTTTTTGAGTTCAGTCATGGGGCCTGAACTCTGGGCCTGGGCGCTGTCCCTCAGCTCTTTAGCTCAAGGCTAGCGCTCTACCACTTGAGCCACAGCACCACCTCCAGCTTTTTTCTTTTTGCTTATGTGGTACTGAGGAATCGAACCCAGGGCCTCATGCGTGCAAGGCAAACGCTCTACCACTGAGCCACCTTCCCAACCCTCCTCTAATGATTTTAACATTAAATTTTTTTAGCTATACTTGTCCAGAGCTTTAAAATACTTTGTTTTAAAAATGCAACCTAAAGCAGGGAGCCTATATTCCCAGCTACTCAGGAGGCAGGCAGAAAAGTCCATGAAAGTCTTATCTCCAATTACCCACCAGAAATCCAGAAATGGATCTGTGGCTGAAGTGGTAGAGTGCTAGTCTTGAGCACAAAACCTCAAAGCCCTGAATTTAAGCCCTAGGGCTGGCACACACACACAAAAACTGTTGAGCAAAGGGGTCAGGCACCTGTAGCTACACCTGCAATGCAATCCTTTCTACTCAGTAGGCTGGGATATGAGGATCATGGTACAAAGCCAGCCAGGAAAGTTTGTGACTTTTTTTTTTTTTTTTGGTCGGTTGTGGGGCTTGAACTTTGGGCTTGGGCGCTGTCCCTCAGCTTTTCAGCTCAAGGCTAGCGCTCTACCACTTGAGCCACAGTGCCACTTCTGGTTTTCTGAGTGGTTTATTGGAGATAAGAGTTTCACGGACTTTCCTGCTTGGGCTGGCTTTGAACCGAATTCCTCAGATCTCAGCCTCCTAAGTAGCTAGGATTACAGGCATGAGCTACCAGCCTGGCTATGAGACTCTTTATCTACAATTAACCATCAAAAAACTGGAAGTGGAGCTGTGACTCAAGTGGTACAGGGTCAGCCTTGAGCAGAAACACTAAGGGCAAGAACCCAGGACTTGAGTTCAAACCCAGTTCTGGCACAAAACAATAACAAGCCAGCTGGGTGGCTCATGCCTGTAATCCTAGTTACTCAGCAGGTTGTGATCTGGGGATCGCAGTTCAAAGCCAGCCCAGGCAGGGAAGTCCTTGAGCCTCTTATCTCCAATTAGCCACCAGAAAAATGGAAGTGGTGCTGTGGCTCCAGTGTTAGAACACCTGACTTGAGCTGAAGAGCTCAGGGACAGCACCCAGACCCAAAGTTCAAGCTCCACAACTGACAAAAACAAACAAACAAACAAACAATTGCTGAGGCAAAGCACTTTCCTAGCTTGCACAAGGCCCTCCATTCAAATAGAGCACTGCAAACATGAGTAAATAAAAATTAAGCACTAAAGGCATCGCTAGTACGATGCCTGGAAGGCTCGTGGCGGGGTGGCAGAGGCCGGCTGAGGCTCCCGCTTGTGGAGGGCTTACTTGGAGGTCCTCTTCTGAGAGCAGGATGATGTTGGACAGATCTTCTTTCAGCTGCCTGGCCAGGTTCTTCCATTTCGCTCCAGCCCCACTGTCTGTTTCATCCACATCAAAAGACTCCTGGGAAATCCAAGCTGTGCCACCATCTGATAGAAGGAAAAAGAATGCTGGTCACCATAAGTTCAAGCACTGTTTGTGTCTCTTCTGATGACACACAGACTTCTGGACGATGAGTGTATCCTTCTAGACACTCGGGACCATTCCACCAGGAGGACCCAAAGGAAAGCCAAGTCCCAGCTTAGGCTGTCATTTTCCTTCTTCTGACTTCAGTTTGTTTGTACATAACTGCTCTATATTCTTCGATGGGAAAAAGACACTTAACCCCAACGTCTGGCCCAAGGTCCTGCACCTCCCTTTCAATTATTTGTGTCTGGGTATTTTGTGTATATGTATGTGTGCTTTGAATTCAGGGCCTCACATATTGCTTGGGTTTTTTCAGTCAAGATTGGCCCTCTACCACATGAGCCATACCTTCCTGTCTGGCTTTTTGCTGGTTAACTGGATAAAAGAGTCTCATGAACGTTTCTGCCTGGGCTGGCTTTGAACCATGATCCTCATATCTTGGAGTAGCTAGGATTAGAGACATGAGCCATCAGCACCCAGCTAAGGGTGTGTTGTTTCTGTACACTAAAACATTTATTTTCACCAGCATGTCTCCTGGGCATGGTATTTGCCCATCCTTCATTGGAGCAAGCCACTGTTTGCTGCCTTTGGCTCCATGTATAATGGTGGCTGGTAGAGACATTGCTAAAGGGTGATATCCTTAACTTAGAGGCACACAAATGGACTTTCTTAAAGATATTCCTTTAGTTCTTTGATCTTTTATCCCTAATATCAGTTGACTTGGAATCTCCAGTGATGGTAACAGTGATAAGTAATAGTTCTTGAATCCCTATGTTGTACCAGTTAAGACTGGTTGAGCATTACTAATGTGACACATTTGTTTTGGGTCCGGTTGTGGGGCCTGAACTCTGGGCCTGGGCACTGTCCCTCAGCTCTTCAGCTCAAGGTGAGTACTCTACCACTTGAGCCACAGCGCCACTTCCGACCTTTTTTTTTCTGCTTATGTGGTGCTGAGGAATCGAACCCATGGCCTCATGTATTCAAGGCAAACGCTCTACCACTGAGCCACCTTCCCAGCCCACTAATGTGACACATTTGATAAAGACTGGAGACATTCTTGTTTGTCACAGCTGAGGCACTGCACCCAGAGGTAAGAGAATGGGTGTTATAGCTAAAGGTTCTACAAAGTACACAGCAGCCTCTCCACTACTGAATTTTTCTGGGCTCTAATGTTAATAGCATCATTGAACACTGGTTTGATTATATTAGCCTTACAACAGTACTAGGAAACAGGTCCTGTAATTTTTTTCTGTAGGTCCTGGGGTTTGAACTCAGGGCATGGGCACTGTCCCTGAACCTTTTTGTGCACAAGGTTAGCTTTCTTCCTTTTGAGCCATAGTGCCACTTCTAGCTTTTTCTGAGTAGTCTATGGGCTCAGGCTCTGAGTAGTCTGCTCTGCCTGGTTTTGAACCACGATCCTCAGATCTCAGCCTTCTGTGTAGCTAGGATTATAGGTGTGAGCCACTGGCACTGGCTTGTAATTATTATGACAGTAAGGAAGTAAGAGGTAATGCAATTTGCCCAGGTCACCTAACTAATAAATGGAAGAGCCAAGATTCAGGCCTTAGCAGCCTGACTCCATTCCAGCTTATCATATTGATTTCTCTGCCATGCTGCATTTCAGTTGCTGTCAGTATTTTAGTTGATTGAGAACCGTGTCTCATTCATCTTTATCCCCAGGACTTAGTTCTGTGTCTGGCACATAGAAGGTGCTCAGATGAACACTTATTGCATAAGTGCTTTGACAACCACACAACAACCAGGTTGTTACCAGTGCAGCAAAATGAATCATGAGATCAATAATGCTAGGGAATAAATTGGAACCACAATGAGATACCACAGCACTTCAGTGGCTACTATCAAAAAGCAAAAGATAGCCAGTCACTGGTGGCTCACGCTTGTAATCTTAGCTACTCAGGAGGCTGAGTTCTGAGGATTATAGTTCCAAGCCAGCCTGAGGAGAAGAATCCCACAGATGCTTATCCATAATTAACCAGGAAAATACCACAAGTGGAAGTATGGCTCAAATGGTAGACAGCCAGTCGTGAGTGAAAAAGCTAATAAGCAAAAGCATAAGGCCCAGAATTCAAGCTGCAGTACTGGGGAAGAAGAAAAAATTAAAAAAAAAAAAGGAGGAGGCTGCAATGCTTGGTAAGAAATGTATGCATTATCCTGCCCATGTAATTGTAACCCCTCTGTACAGTATGCTCACAAATAAAATAAAATAAAATTAAAAAAAAGAAAAGGAAAAAGACAATGTGGAGAATCCTTACACAGTGTGGTGTAAATATAAATTAGTATAATCATTTAAAAGATCATGGACTGGACACCAGTGGCTCACACCTGCAATGCTAGCTACTCAGGAGGCTGAGATCTGAGGATCATGGCTTGAAGCCAGTCCAGGCAGCAAAGTCCATGAGACTCTTTTTTTTTTTTTGGTCCGGTCGTAGGGCCTGAATTCTTGGCCTGGGCACTGTCGCTCAGCTCTTCAGCTCAAGGCTAGTGCTCTACCACTTGAGCCACAGCGCCACTTCTGGCTTTTTTCTTTTTGCTTATGTGGTGCTGAGGAATCAAACCCAGGGCCTCATGCATGCAAGGCAAGCGCTCTACCACTGAGCCACCTTCCCAGCCCTTCACGAGACTCTTATCTCCAATAAACTACTCAGAAAAAGCCAGAAGTGGCACTGTGGCTCAAGTGGTTGAGTGCTGGCCTTGAGCAAAAGCTCAGGGACAGCACCCAAGCCCAGAGTTTAAGCCCCAGGACTGGCAAAAACAAAAAAATCATGGTAGATGTGGTGTATATGGCTAGCTTTTCTTACCTGAATTGTTGTATGTCCACTTTTCATTACAAGCCAAAGCCACAAACTTAGTATTGGAAGGAAGACAAAGGAAGTAATCATCATCATCCACTATGGTACCATCTTCTGCTAGAACCAGGGTGATTGGTGTCAGGTTCTTATCAATGGCCAGAATCTCACAGGCTGAGAAGAGAAAATGATTTACCACTAAGTATATCTGTATATATTTGTATTTTACCTGTCCTAATACTTTCAATGTTCTGCCCTCAGAGCTGCGTAGAATTCCTGCTCAATAACAACCACTATGGTAACAACCATATAATTATTACCACTTATATAGTATTTACATATGCCCATACTGTTCTAAATGCTTTTCATGTAAAAAAAAAAAAAATCCTGCCGGGTGCTGGTGGCTCATGCCTATAATCCTTGATACTCAGGAGGCTGAGATCTAAGGATCTTGGTTCAAAGCCAGCCCGGGCAGGAAAGTCCATGAGACTCTTATCTCCAATAAACCACCAGAAAACCGGAAATGGCGCTGTGGCTCAAGTGGTAGAGCGATCGCCTTGAGCTGAAGCGCACAGGGACAGCGCCCAAGCCCAGAGTTCAAGCCCCACGACTGACAAAAAACAACAAAAAAAATCAATCCTATAACACAGGTATTATGATCCCCCTCCTCCTTTTTTGTGCCAATCCTGGGGCTTGAACTCAGGGCCTGGACACTGTCCCTAGGCTTCTTTTGCTCAAGACTAGCACTCTACCACTGGAGCCACAACTTCACTTCTGCTTTTTTGGTAGTTTAGTGGAGATAAGAGTGTCACAGACTAGGGCCGGGCGCTGGTGGCTCACACCTGTAATCCTAGCTACTCAGGAGGCTGAGATCTGAGGATCGAGGTTCAAAGCCAGCCCGGGCAGGAGAGACCGTGAGACTCCTATCTCCAATAAACCACCAGAAAACCGAAAGTGGTGCTGTAGCTCAAGTGGTAGAGCGCTTGCCTTGAGCTGAAGAGCTGAGGGACAGCGCCCAGGCCCAGAGTTCAAGCCCCACGGCCGACCAAAAAAAAAAAAAAAAAAAAAGTGTCACAGACTTTCCTACCTGGCTGGCTCAAACTGTGATCCTCAGATCTCAGCCTCCTGATAGCTAGGATTACAGGTGTAAGCCACCAGTGACTGACTTTTCAGTGGTCATTGTAAGTTCTCTTATGTGTCAATATGGGGGGGGGGGAGGAGAGAGGGAGGGAGGGAGAGGGGAGAGGACTCCCCCCCCCCTTTCTGCACCAGTTCTAGCCCACAGGAACTATAAGATGCAGATGCTTAAAGTTTAGGATCTTTTCATTTTCTTTTAAAAAAAATTTGTGCCAAGGGTGGTTTTCACTGTAGTACTTCCACAGATGCATACAATGTATTTTGCTAAAGGTTATCCAATTACATTCTCCTTTTTAAACAGCATTTAGTGGCTTTATTATGTTATCAGCTCTCTCTCTCTCTTTCTCTCTCTCCCTCTTCCTCTCTCCCTTCCTTCCTCCCCCCCCCCCCTTTCTTCCTGCTGTCTTAGGGTTTGAACTCAGAGCCTGGGTGTTGCCTCTGAGTTTTTTTTATGCTCAAGGCTAGTGCTTTACCACTTGATCTTCAGATCCACTTCTGGTTTTTGTGGTGGTTAACTGGAGATGAGTCTCATGAACTTTTATTGCCCCAGCTGGCTTCAAACCATGATACTCAGATTTCAGACTCCTGAGTAGCTAGATTACAAGCATGAGCCACTGGTGTCTGACTCTCACCCTTTTTTTTTCTTCTTTTGAGACAGGGCCTATATGTATTCTAGGCTGGTCTCAAACTTTGTGTATGAGCTGGAACTGGGGCTTGAACTCAAGGCGTCAATGTTTTGCTTAGCTTCACTGTTCAAAGCTGGTATTTTACCAGTTGAGCTATATCTCAACTTCCTGCTTTTTGCTGGTTAATTGAGATAAGAGTCTCTTAGAGGGCTGGCAATGTGACTTAGTGGTAGAGTGCTTGCCTAGCATGCCTGAAGCCCTGGGTTCAATTTCTCAGTACCACATAAACAGAAAAAGCCAGGAATGGCGCTGCTAGCCTTGAGCAAAAAAGAAGCTCAGAGACAGTGCCCTAGGCCCTGAGTTCAAGCGCCAAGACTGGCAAAAGAAAAAAAAAAAGTCTCTTAGATTTGTCTAACCAGACTGACTTCTAACAGTGATGCTTACAACTCATCTTCCTGATAACTAGGAATATAGGCCCACCACCAGTGCCAGGCATTGGTCTTTAAATTCTTTTGAGATTCTCCTGCTTCAACCTCCAGAGTGCTGGGATTATGGGTGTGAGCCACATCACATCATAGTATCTTTTCATTTTTACTATCACTGAGCCAAAAGCTTTCTCCAAGGTCAGGTGTACCATCCCGTTGAATGACAGTAATGCCTAAAGCACTAACAAGCCTGGATTAAGAGACTACAAATATATGTCAGCAATGCTGTCACTCAAAATAGAACAGCTAGCTTCCTATAGACCCAGCTGCAGAGAACACACACCTCTGTGCCAAGGACATCCAGCCAGTGCACCAAGGGGCATTAAAATTGAAGTAACCCAATGCCAGGAAAAAAATACGTCAACAGTGATGTGGCAAAATCCATGTCACCAAACCATTTAGAGAGTTTAGGTCACTCGTAGGCCTGATATCACCTATAAGGTGCTGTTGTGCCTTGGTGACAGGGGAAACTCTGCCAGTGCTAACACAAATGCATGTGGCTGGCTCACATGTTAAGCCTGCAGAACTTCTTTGGATACATAATTTGTTGCTACAGGCTAATAACAATTGTAAGTCATTTGAATATATTATCTCATTTGAAAATCCCAACAACCCTTGGTAGCAGGGCTGGAAATATTCCCAACTGGCTGATGCGATAATTAAAAACCAGAGGTGGTTAATTAAGTGCAAGGTCAAGCAGTAGGGATGGGGTCAGGCCCAGAACATCTGGACCCTAGAGTCTCTCTGATGATGGACCCGTTGGAGCTGATGGTGGAGCCCGGGCAGGGCTTGCCCTAGGGCCCGCCTTCATCAATCGGAGTGGCAGGAATACATGAAGCTCTGTTTGAACCACAATCGGGATTATTTTAAGCCAGACACTCAGCGGAGCCAGTGTTGATTTGTACTTTGCTCCTTGTCTTCATTTCTCCCATCGCTAGTCTCACAAGAGGCTAAGTTAAAGTGCCTGAAACCTGTCAATCACGCTGATCCACCTCGCCTATTTCTGTCCCGGGACTCCAGCCCAAGTCACCTTCCCCGGCTATCCGCGCCCCCCTCCCCCCGCCCCCAGGTCGCGCCGGACAAGTTCATCCTCATCCCAGCCTCGAGTTCAAGTCCCGGTCCCGTGCCAACCTTTGCTCCTGAGCTCCTCGAGGCAGGAGGCTGCTACGCCGTGCTGTTCGCGGCTGTGGTTGCGACGCAGCAGACACGGCTTGAGAGGTCGGGGATCGCCGGGATCCGGGGCGCCGGAGCCCCGAGCCACCTCCATCCCCTCAAGGTGGAACCGGACGTACTCCGGGAAATAGCGCCGAGCTGGGAGCGGCCCGCCCGCCTCCACTCCCTCCTGTGGCATGCCGGGAGATGTAGTTTTCTTCTCAGCAAATCACGCGCTAGGCCAAAGGCACGCTGGGAAATGTAGTTCTAGTTGCTGCTAATCACGTGCGGCCCTGGAATTTGACGGGAGTCGTCCTCTCTGAGTTCAATCCCGAAAACGTCGATGCTGGAGTTGGCTGGTGCTTGTTGGTTTTTATTGGGTGATGCGCGGTGGAACTCAGTGTCATGCACACTAGGTGTATGCACTACCACTGGACTGCATCCTCAGTCCTGCTTTTAACCCGTATTTAGGAGTCTCAATTGCACATTCAGAAATGAGTTACATAGAGGTTTATTTTGCATAGTCAAGTGCACGCATACATGTGCACCCTTGAATTTGTACTGCATCCTTAACTACAGATGCACATGCATACTTTTGATACTTAAATAAAAGTTGGTCACTGTTGTATGCTTACTAGTTTTCTCTTTCCAACGTGAAGAGATCTTTAAAGTGTCCCAAATTTCAGGCTGACTTGATGGAAATCGGTTTTAAAATTTGAAGAGTGTAGTTTTTCACTCTTGCTGAAAATACAACCAAGTAACCTAAAGGAAAAAAGAGGTAACATCAGGTTTCTGCTGGTATTTTATTTCCCACTGTACCTGTGTAAATTGGGTTGGAATCTTGAAACAAAATGTGTAAATAGGGTTGGGAAGGTGGCTCAGTGGTAGAGCGCTTGCCTTGCATGCATGAGGCCCTGGGTTCGATTCCTTAGCACCACATAAGCAAAAAGGAAAAAGCCCGAAGTGGCGCTGTGGCTCAAGTGGTAGAGCGCTAGCCTTGAGCTGAAGAGCTGAGGGACAGCGCCCAGGCCTAGAGTTCAGGCCCCACAACTGGACCCCCCCCCCAAAAAAATGTGTAAATATACAGTAGGCTATTGTTTTATACCACATTCTTGCTCTGGGATTGTCCAAGGGTAAAGAATTTGCTTAGCATCTATTTTATGTGTGGCTTGATTCTAGAAAATAAATAGAAATGGACATTAAGAATAC
Source organism: Dipodomys merriami (assembly GCF_024711535.1). Taxonomy (NCBI): domain Eukaryota; kingdom Metazoa; phylum Chordata; class Mammalia; order Rodentia; family Heteromyidae; genus Dipodomys; species Dipodomys merriami. Next base: position 6,661,503 of record NW_027204270.1, read on the forward strand.
TTATCCGCAGCTGGGAATGTGGCTTGGTAGAGTCCTTGCATGAAGCCCTGGGTTCGATTCCTCAGTACACATACACAGAAAAAGCCGGAAGTGGTGCTGTGGCTCAAGTGGTAGAGTGCTAGCTTTGAGCACAGAGAGGCTCAGGGACAGCGCCCAGGCCCTGAGTTCAAGCCCCAGGACTGGCAAAAAAAAAAACCCAAAAACTTATTTTGAAAGCCAGACATGGCGGTACTCTTGTAATCCGCACTCAGGAGGCAGAGGCAGGAGGATTGTGAATTTAAAGCCAGCTTGGGCTACATAGGTCCCCCAAAAGCCAACCAACAGAACAAAAAAAGAAATCTAATAATTCAGCCTTCGTGAGGGTATGCAGTAGATCTGCAACCAGACATAGAGTTCCACGCCCAGGATGGGAAATGAGGGAAAACGAGGCCGGGACATGGGCATTCTGCCATCGAAGTCACGGACCCGCCTGGGGATGCCTTCCTTCTAGAGGGAAACCTCACCGACCTTCACTGGGCGCGGGGACCGTGGTAACTGCGTGCGTGAGGGTTTGTCCCGGGCTCGCAGGCGGCTGGGCGGGTCCTGGCTGGACTCCAGAGCCTACAGAACTTTCTGGCAAATACTAGGCACTCTGAATGTTACGGAACGACTGAAAACTAATTTCCATGCTTCTTCACATTCGTTTATCATCACATTCACTTACTACTTAGGGTCCACGATGGGGACGCGCAGACATTTAACCCGAGAATAACGATCATCCACACACGTGATGGCAAGCTTACCACCACCGACTCCGGACCGCACGGCGACGCACGCGCGTGCCAGGTCCCGCCCTCTCGCCCCACGCCAGTGCCCCCATCGACCGGCTCAATCCCTTCTGCTTTGGTCTGGGCCGCTGAGCGAGAGCGAGGGCACTTGGGAGAAATCTCGTCCCGCGGCGGTTGATTAGTTAGGCCTCCGAAAGATGGCGTCCTCGGAGCAGGCTGAGCAGCCGAACCAGGTACGGGGAGTTGAACGGCTCCGCGGCGGCGGCGACCCCAGCTGGAGGGGGCGCTCGGCGGACGGCGGGCTGAGGGGACCGCGCGCGCTCGGAGCCTCGGGGCCCCGGTTGCTGTCCCCGCCCGGGCCCCGCCCCTCTCCCGGTCCCCTCAGCCCGGCCCCTCCTCCGGCGGCCCCTCGGTGGCGGCACTCGGGGGGGCTCGGCCGCGCCCCCCGCCCCGCTCCGGCCGGCCCTCCGCGCCCCCTCGAGCTGGTGGGGACGGTGGCGGGGCCCCCGCTTTGAGGAGAGGCGGCGGGCGGCTCGGCCGTCCCGGCGGGCCCTCGGGGTGGGCCCGGCTCCTCAGGGCCCGGGCCCGGGCGGCCGGGTCGCGACCCGCGGGGTCTCGGGGGGCCCCACCCCGCCCCCCGCCTCAGCTCCGCGAGCGGCCCGCCGCCAGCCTCGCCGGCGTTCGTCCCCGTGGCGCCTCCGTCGCCGAAGTTGGAGGGTCCGGCGTGGACTCGGACCGCTCGGGGCGACGGGGACAGCCCGGGCTCCGGGGCAGGAGCCGCGCCCGGCCCCGGGGCTGTGGCCTTCCGAGCCCCAGGGAGGTCCGGTGCTGACGCCGGGGCTTGAACCCAGATCCGCGCGAGTCCACCTAGTCAGACACCCACGTTTCAGTTGAGTTAGGATTAGACCTAGAGAATAGTAATCTAGTCAGTGAAAGTTCAGCCCGGGCCGTCAGCGTGCACCCAGCATCTCCCGAAGCACCTTAAAGAGCTTTAGCGGTTTACTTCCCTTTCCTCCTCGGCCTAAGACTGCTGCTTAATGATTCTTACGTCTGGCTCCTTCGTGATGCATCTGTTACAGGAACCGCACTTTAAGGAGTTGGAACGCTTAAAGGTGTCCTCCAGCTTCTGTGAGCAATTCAGGAAGATGTCGGCACTGTACAGCAACACCAGGGGTTCTGGAGATTGGGGTGTCTGAGAAGAGAGGGCCCTCTTTCTTGCCTGATCCCTCTTAGGTTGTTGCAATGCCCAGGCTCCTCAGGGTCGGGCTTTCTCGGAACTGTTCTGTGTTAGGAATGCCTTAGGCTGGTGTTCAAGGGTGGTGTGTTCTCAGTTCTTGATTCCTGTAGGATTCCTGTGTTTCACCAGTGCTGTGCGGGCTGCTGAAAGTCTTGCCCCATTGTCGTGCTCCAGGGATTCCTTCGGTTCTGGAAGTTGCGTTTGTTTGATTTTTCAGCCCTGCCTTCCCTTTACCCTCCCTTCCAAAGCTGATAAAGTTGAGATTGCACCAGAATGCTCTGGCAGCGTGGAGAAAACTTAAACCCCTCTAGATACCAAGCAGAGTCTGGAACTCTGGATCCTCCTGTCTCAGCATTCTCAATGTGCATGGCTATACCAGGGTAATTTGCATTTAAATGATGCAGTTATCTTTGGCAGTTGCCTATTTCATTTTCAAGTCCTTACCAACCTGATTATTTTCCATTTTCCCAGTCAAAGGTGGGTGGGATTGAAAGAGCCGTTTGGATAATTCCTTGAACCTGGTTGGTATGTGAAAAGAGTTGCATTAGGTTGGATCTGTGGAGCTGAGCCAGAATTCTTTCTCTCCCAAACAGTTTGGTAGTTGGCCCTGTGATATTGGCCTCTGTTCCCAGATGATGATAGGTGAACAATTGTCTTTCTTTGAGAGACAGTGTAGAGTTAGGTTTCTAGTACAGGCTCTCAAGCAAGGCCCTCTGGCTTGGAATCCTAGCCTCATACTAACAGTGTGATCTTGGCTAGGTTACTTAATTTTTTTTTTTTTTTTGGTCCAGTACTGGAGCTTGAACTTAGGGCCTTGAGTGCCATCTCTTGGCCTTTTAGTTCAAGGTTGGTGCGCTATCACTTAAGCCACATCTCCACTTGTTTTTTTGTTTTTTGTTTTGCTGATTAAGTGTAGATTAGTCTCAACGACTTTTCTTTTCTTTTTTTTTTTTTTTTTTGTCGGTCATGGGGCTTGAACTCTGGGCCTGGGCGCTGTCCCTCAGCTCTTCAGCTCAAGGCGAGCGCTCTACCACTTGAGCTACAGCGCCACTTCCGGTTTTCTGGTGGTTTATTGGAGATAGGAGTCTCGCGGTCTTTCCTGCCCAGGCTGGCTTTGAACCGTGATCCTCAGATCTCAGCCTCCTGAGTAGCTAGGATTACAGGCGTGAGCCACCAGCGCCCGGCTCAACGACTTTTCTATGTAAAAGTATAAGTATGTGGGGCTGGGAATGTGGCTTAGTGATAAGAGTACTTACTTTGCATGTATGAAGCCCTAGGTTCGATTCCTCAGTACCACATAAACAGAAAAAGCTGGAAGTGGCACCGTGGTTCAAGTGGTAGAGTGCTAGCCTTGAGCACAACGAGCCTCAGGGACAGTGTCCAGGCCCTGAGTTCAAGCTCTGGACTGGCAAAAAATAAAATAAAATAAAAATATATAAAATGTGTATTTTTTACAGATCTCTGAAAATATCATCCTAGAATATTTCTTTCATAAAAGTAACATTATTCTTCATAACTACTATAACATTATCACACATAAAGGTTTTTTTTGCATTTGTTTTTTGCATATCCTGGGGCTTGAACTCAGGGCCTGGGTATTGTCCCTGAACTTCTTTTGTTCAAGGCTAGCACTCTACCACTTGAGCCACAGCACAGCACCACTTCTGGCTTATTCTGTTTATGTGGTACTGAGGAATCGAACCTAGGGCTTCATGTGTGCTAGGCAAGATTTCTACCACTAGCCACATTCCCAGCCCATATATGAAGTTTAATACTGATAAAGTATGTTATTTAATAGATATTCTACATTGTAATTTATTCCACATTTTAAAATTCAGGGTTCAGTCAAGAAACAGATACTATTGGTTTTTCTCTTTGTTTTAATCTAGATTTTTTTCCCCCACTGAGTGCTGATGGTTCACATCTGTAATCCTAGCTATTTAGAAGGCTGAGAGCTGAGGATTGTGGATCAGAAACAGCCAGGGCAGGAAAGGCTATGATATTTTCCAACTTACCACCAAAGTGGAGCTAGAGTGGAGTTGTGGTTCAAATAGTAGAGCACTAGCCTTGAGCAAAAATTTTGCTCAGGAACCAACATTAAGACCCTGAGTTCCAAAGCCCCGGGACCACCACAATTTTTTTTCCTAAACTTTTTTTTTTTTTTTTTTTTGGGTCCGGTCGTGGGGCCTGAACTCTGGGCCTGGGCACTGTCCCTCAGCTCTTCAGCTCAAGGCTAGTGCTATACCACTTGAGCTATAGCGCCACTTCTGGCTTTTTTTCTTATGTGGTGCTGGGGAATCGAACCCAGGGCCTCATGCATGCAAGACAAGCGCTCTACCACTGAGCCATCTTCCCAGCCCCTTTCCTAAACTTTTTACTGTAGTTTGTACATATATTGGAGAGTACACAAACCATGTATACAGCTTGGGGCATTTTCACAAAGTAAATACGTATCTTTAATAACTAAGCAGATCAAGAGATCAGACTGGTTCTGAGTGTTGAGATCCATACCTGTAACCTCAGACCTAGGAGGCAGAGGCAGGAGGATAGTGAATTGGAGGCTAACGTAGGCCATGTAAGCAAGTTGCAGGTCAGCCCAAGTTCTGTAGGGACCCCCCCCCCTCGCCCTTGCCCTCGCTTTACACTTGCACGCTCTAGCACTTGAGCCACAGTGCCACTTTCAGCTTTATCTGTTTATGTGGTACTGAGGAATTGAACCCAGGGCCTCATGCATGTGAGACAAGAACTCTACCACTGAGCCACATTCCCAGCCCCAGAAACCCTGTCTTGAAAGAAAGAAAGAGAGAGAAAGAAGGAAAAAGGGAGGGGGGCTGAGAAGGTGGCTCAGTGGTAGAGTGCTTGCCTTGCATGCCTGAGGCCCTGGGTTCGATTCCTCAGCACCACATAAGCAAAAAGAAAAAAAAGCCGGAAGTGGCACTGTAGCTCAAGTGGTAGAGTGCTAGCCTTGAGCTGAAGAGCTGAGGGACAGTGCCCAGGCCCAGAGTTCAGTCCCCACGACCAGACCCAAAAAAATAAATAAAATAAAATTAAAAAAAAAAAGAAAAAGGGAGGGAGGAAGAAGAGAGAGAAAGGAAAGAAGGAAGGAAGAGAGAAAGAGAAAAAAAAAAGAAAAAGGAAGAAAGAAAGAAGAGAAAAAAGAAACCAGCCGGGCGCTGGTGGCTCTTGCCTGTAATCCTAGCTACTCAGGAGGCTGAGAGATCTGAGGATCGCGGTTCAAAGCCAGCCCGGGCAGGAGAGACCGTGAGACTCCTATCTCCAATAAACCACCAGAAAAACCGGAAGTGGCGCTGTAGCTCAAGTGGTAGAGTGCCGCCTTGAGCTGAAGAGCTGAAGGACAGCGCCCAGGCCCAGAGTTCAAGCCCCATGACCGACAAAAAAAAAAAAAAAAAAAAAAGAAACCAAATCAGGCATTTTACTAGTATGCACAAATCCTTGGGTTCTCTCTAGCACAAGAAATAATCAAATATTCCAATACTTCAACACACCCCCTCCTATTTCCATATCTTTCCTATCAGTATCCTAACCCCCTAAAGGCTGATCTTATCTTGACTCAGTTTATCCCACTTTAATTTGATCTGTTTGTGGACTTTGTGTAATGTGTGTCTGGCTTTTTTGTTTTTGTGGTGATGGTGGTAGTGGTCAAAGGGCTTGAACTCAGCCAGGGTGCTGTCCCTGAGCTTTTTTTTTTTTTGTCAGTCTTGGCGCTTAACTCTGGGCCTGGGCATGGTCGGTCCCTGAGTTTCTTTTGCTCAAGGCTAGCACTCTACCATTTTAGTCACAGGACCATTTCTGCCTTTTTTGTGTTTATATGGTACTGAGGAATCGAATTCAGGGCTTCATGCATGCTAGGCAAACACTCTACCACTAAGCCACCTTCCGAGCCCCAGTAACACATATTTATTATATCATATCATAGTTTCTATGGCTTGAGAGTCTGGACACAGGGTAGCTGAGTCTCACCAGGTACAGGCAAGGTTTGGGGGGTAGAGGTGGGGGTTGTGGTCTCATAGAGGGCTCAACAGGGCAATGGTTGGCTTCCTAGCTGATTCCTAGAGTTGAGTTCTTCATGGATTAGGGATGCTGTCAGCTAAAGGCCAGACTCAGTGCTTCTCAAAACCACTTGCTCCTCAAAGCCAAAATAGATACTGCAATCAGGTATCATGCCCATGTTGATGTAATTATATACATCCTGTTAGCTGCTCTACATGATCACAGATCTGCTAGGGAGAATCTGGGGAAGGGAATGATGTAAAGGTACCAGTTCTGATTTTCTGGTAGTTAATTGGAGATAAGAATCTCATAGACTTTCCTGCTGGGGCTGGCTTCAAACTGTGGTTCTCAAATCTTAGCCTTCTGAGTAACTAGGATTAAAGGTGTGAGCTACCAGTGCCAGCTGTCCCTGAGCTTTTTTTTTTTTGTCGGTAGTAGCACCTGAACTCTGGGCCTGGGCACTGTCCCTCAGCTCTTCAGCTCAAGGCAAGTGCTTGACCATTTGAGCCACAGTGCCACTTCTGGCTTTTTCTGCTTATGTGGTGCTGAGGAATGGAACCCAGGGCCTCAAGCATGTAAGGCAAGCGCTCTACCCCTGAGCCACCTTCCTAGCCCCTCCCTGAGCTTTTGTGTTCAAGGCTAGTGCTTTACCACTTGAGCCACAGCTCCATTTCTGGCTTATTTTAGAACAGTTTATTGGAGGTAAGAGTCTCAAGAACTTTTTTGCTTTGGTTGTTTTCAAACCATGATCCTCAGATCTCAGCCTCTGTAGTAGTTAGGATTATATGTGAGCCCCCAGTGCTTGGTTATATATTTTGTTTTGAGGTAGGCCTCACTAACTTTGCCTAGGCTGGCTCTACCACTTGGGCCATACCTCTGGCCTTACTTTTTTTGGTTGGTTGTGGGGCTTGAACTCTGGGCCTGGGGGCTGTCCCTGTGCTCTTAAGCTCAAGATGAGCGTTCTACCATTTGAGCCATAGCACCACTTCCAGTTTTCTGATGGTTAATTGGAGATAAGAGTCTTGCAGACTTTCCTGCCCTGGCTGACTTTGAGCAAAGATCCTTAGATCTCAGCTTCCAGAGTAGCTAGGATTACAGGTGTGAGCCACTTGTGCCTCACACCTGTATGTATGTATGTATGTATGCATGTATTTATTTACTTTTTGTTTTATTTTTTGTCGGTCATGGGGCCTGAACTCTGGGCCTGGGCGCTGTCCCTCAGCTCTTCACCTCAAGGCTAGCGCTCTACCACTAGAGCCATAGCACCACTTCTGCCTTTTTCTGCTTATATGGTGCTGAGGAATCGAACCCAGGGCCTCATGCATGCAAGGCAAGCGCTCTACTACTGAGCCACCTTCCCAGCCCTTTGTAAAAATTTTTTTATTTTATTTATTTATTTTTATTGTGAAAATACTGTACAGAGGGGTTACAATTACATGGGCAAGATCCTTTTTTTTAAATTTTAAGGCAAGATCTCACTATGTAGTCCAGAACGGTCTTGCAATAGCACTCCTTGTGCCTTACCCTTTTAAATTCTGTGATTACAGCCTGTGCCACCATGCCTGGCTGGATTTTGTGATCTTTAAAGAAAATTGACCTTTGTTCTTATGTGACTTAGATTTTTTTTTTTTTTTTTTTTTTTTGTTGGTTGTGGGGCTTGAACTCTGGGCTTGGGCACCGTCCCTGCAGTCTTCAGCTCAAGGCCAGTGCTCTACCGCTTGAGCCACAGCACCACTTCTGGTTTTCTAGTGTTTTGTTTTGTTTTGTTTTGTTTTGTTTTGTTTTTTTGGAGATAAGAGTTCTCATGGACCTTCCTGCCCAGGCTGGCTTTGAACTGCTATCTTCAGATCTCAGCCTCCTGAGTAGCTAGGATTATAGGTGTGAGCCACTGGCTCCCAGCTGTGACTTAGATTCTTTCAAGTCCTGCTTTTAAACTTTGCTAGGGTGATCCAGGGTAACATTTACTCTAGGGATAGTTTGACTCCTTATTAGGGTCCTTGAATGAGTAAGGAAGATACTCTACCTTGATTTGCCTGGGACCTATGACCCCTGTGGCTTTGGGAACTGTTCAGCTCAGGCTTCTCATTGCTTTTTTCCTCCTCGTGGAAGCTCACTCTATGCATGTTCAAATCTAAGTATCCAGCTTCAAGGGAGCAAAGCAGATTTCTAGAACTTTCTTTGTATGTAGCTCTTCCTCAGGGGAATTCTGTTCTGCAACTTTCACAGGCCTTAGCCTTTCTGACCTCTGACCTCTGACCTCTGACTCAGTGAGATGGCCAGGATCTGTTGGGGGTGGCTACCTCCCTCTTATTGGTCTAAACTATCCTCCTGTCTTGGCAAGCAGCCAGAGTGAATCTTGGGCTCAGGTCATCTGTCCTGTTGTGTTGGGGCTCATGGCACCATGCTTCATGCTGTCCAGTGGCTGCAAGCAGGGGTTGGCTTCAGTAATGTGCTTAGTTTTCACATTGCTTTCAGTGGGAGGGTGCATTTACTCCCCACTACACGGCAGCCAGGAGCAGTGAGTCCGCCATTGATTTTGCACAGAAACATGACATGTTATGGTATTCATTACTTCATCCGGTCAGCGCCTCACCTCATAGCAGGAGTAGGGGACCCCTTGTCTCAGGCACAACCTGTCTACCACTGTGGTCCTTTTTTGGTGGGGGAAGGAGGGCTATTTATTTAATTATCTGTGGTATAGGATTGAACCAGAGCCTAGCACTTTCCAGGTGTTGGTGGCTTCAAAATTTTACTTTTTTTTTTTTTTTAAAGCAGTAACGGGCTTTGAAGTTACACCCTTGTGTTTGCTAGGCAGGTGCTCTTTCACTTGAGCCATAGCCCTAACTGTTTTTTGATTTGGTTATTTTTGAGATAGAGTTTTATATTTTTTGCCTGAATTTGCTTAAACTTTGATCCTCCTATTTATGCTTCCTGTGTAGTTAAGATGACCAACAGGTACCACTGTGGTCAGCCTTTTGAAAAATTGAGACAGGGTCTCTTGACCTTTTTGCTTGGGTGGCTTTATACTACAGTCCTCCTGATGTCTACCTCCGGAGTAGCTAGGATTGTAGGAGTGAGCCACTGTGTTCTTTCCTTCTTCTTTATTCTTCTTCTTCCTCCTCCCTCCCTCTTCCTCTTAATCTTCTTGTCTTCCTTTTCTTTCTCTCCCTCTTCCCCTCTTCTTTCTCCTTCTCTTCCTTTTCTTCTTCCTTTTCCCTTCCTTCTTTCCTTCCTTCCTTCCCTCCCTTACTTCCTTTTTTCCTTCCTTTCCTTCCCTCCCTCTTTCCCCCTTCCTTCCTTCCTTCCTTCCTTCCTTCCTTCCTTCCTTCCTTCCTTCCTTTCTTTCTTTCTTTCTTTCTTTCTTTCTTTCTTTCTTTCTTTCTTTCTTTCTTTCTCTTTCTTTCGTTCTCTCTCTTTCTCTCTCTCTCGTTCTCTCTTTCTTTCTTTCTCTTTTTCTCTATCTCTCTTTCTTTTGCTCTTTTTCTCTCTTTCTTTCATTCTTTTGTCAGTTGTGGGGCTTGAACTCAGGGCCTGGGTGCTGTCCTTGAGCTTTTTTACTCAAGGCTAGTGCTCTACCACTTTGAGCCACAAAGCCATTTCTGGTTTTCTGGTAGTTAATTGGAGATAGGAGTCTCATGAACTTTCCTTAGATCACAGCCTCCTGAGTAGCTGGGATTACAGGTGTGAGTTATCGGTGCCCAGCTCCTCTTGTTGGGATCTGTTGGGCTGGATGCTGGACTTGACCATTTAACGGTATGATGTAGGAGCATATTGTGAAATGGTGGGTTTGACTGCACACCAACGGACCAGCTGAGCTGCTGGATCCAGCTTTGCCACCTTTTGAGCCAGTATGTGGAGTTACACGTTGAGACACGAGTGTGTCCTTTCTCATAATGAAGCAAGATGGCCAGGACTTCTTCCCAAGTCCTGTGTGTGTTTTGGTGGGGCAGTTTCTCCTTGGGTATGCTACAGCCCATCATTGGCTTGACTTTAGATGCTAGTGACCTTCAGAGACACACTTCTGAAAGGCCCTGGGGGAGAGCCTGCCCTTTGGACTAGAACTATTGGGCCAGATCATTACATTGAGTAGGTGCTGGTGCCTCATTCCTGTAATACTAGATATTCAGAAGACTGAAGTCTGAGGATAGAAGTTTGAAGCTATCCCTGGCAGAAAAGTCCATGGACTCTTATCTCCAATTAACTACCAAAAAGCTGGAAATGGAACTGAGGCTCAAGTGGTAAAGTGCCAGCCTTGAGCAAAAATGCTAAGTAAGTTTGGTGCCAGTGGCTTATATCTTATCTCCAATTAACCACCCAAAAACCGGAAGTAAAGCTGTGATTCCAGATGGTAAAGTGCTAGTCCTTGAGTGGAAAAAGCTAAGGGATGGCACCTAGGACCTGAGTTCAAGCTCCAGGATTGGCTCACTTGTATGTGAGTATGTTCTCTCTGTCTGTCTCTTTGTCTCTGTCTCTTCTCTCTCTCTTAAACATACACTCCTCTCCCCATCTCCCAAAAAGGAACTAGTCATGTTTGTGTGACATCCCAGGGAAAGACTGGTCCTCTGCTTATTAGTTCCTTTGTTTCAGTAGTTTCAACAAAAAAATTTTCAAGGCAGATTGTGAGGGTGTATACCTGTAATTCCAGCTGAAGCAGGATAGTGCATTTGAGGCCAGCCTGGGTTATACTTACATTTACTGAGTGCCAGAGATATTCTGTTTTGGTTGCTGAGGGTACAGACTTCAATAAGATGGTACATTAACTGTCTGCAAAAAGCTTAAAAAGTCTAGTGGGAAACCTGTGTGTGGTGGCTCATACCTATAATCTGAGCTATTTGGAAGCAGAGAGAAGAGGATGGCTGTTAGAAGCCACCTTGGGCAAATAAAATTGAGTGGGGAAAAAAACAGAAACAAAAAAGCAGGTAAGACCCTACATCAAAGCAGAACATGGTGAAGTACATCTGTGAATCCCAGCCTTGTGAGAGCTATACATAGAGGGAAGTTCATCATGAACTGGAAAATCATCTAGAATGTAGTTAGATTGGTGCGAACTGATAACCTTTTTTTTTTTTTTAAATAGTTATTTTGAAGGTGATATACAAAGGGATTACAATCATGAGTCAGGTAATGAGTACATTTCCTTTCATACTCGCACCCAGTTTTTCTCTCCCATCTTCACCCACTAGTTGTGTAGTTCACTTTCATCAATGTCCCGTGAGCTCCACTGCTACACTTTTCACCATTTTTCCCTTGAGTTCTTTGCCCTTCCAGAAGATATACACATCATACATAAAGAAAAGATAGAATCATCAAAAAATAAAAATAAAAAAAATCTCTTGTTTCCTTATCTTTGAGGTTGTTTCTGTATCTATCTATCTATAGATATCTATACATATTATTTTATATAAACATAAAGAGGCACATAGGGATTGGGCCTTTATGTTTCTCTCCTAAGAGTATCTTCTTTTGGCCTCACTGTGTGTGAATGTCTAGAATCCTATATAATTTATCTGTTCTAGTGCATTTTAGATTTGATTTCTGCATATCAGAGTAAACATGCTTTATTTGTCTTTCTGAGCTTGGCTTACCTCATGATTTGTTCTGGTTCCATCCATTTCCCTACAAATGCCATAATTCTATTCTTCCTAATGGCTGTGTAAAACTCCATTGTGTATAGGCACACATGTTTTGGATCTACATATCTGTTGTGGGGCTGTATCATGGCTATTGTGAATAGTGTGATGGTAAACATATGGAAACTCTTTTGATTGGTCTGGAAAAATCTGACTGTTGGCACAGTTTGAGAATGCTAGCTCCTGTTTAGTGCCTTGGAGCTTGGAGCTTGGAGCATGGGTCTGGTATGTCCAGGTCCCAAAGGCTCTGGGAAGCCAGGCCTTGAGGAATTTGGAAGAATTGGAGGGTGCTGCTGTTTCAGTTCCCTTGTGCAGGTGGCACCTGCAGCATTGCTTACATGCTTCACTTGCCCTGAAGATTTGAGGATGCAGTGTGTCTAAAGTGGCCACCACAGGCTCAGATTCAGAAGGACAGTGAGGCTTTATTTCCTTTTTTTTTTTTTTTTTGTTGGTCGTGGAGCTTGAATTCGGCCTGGGCACTTTCCCTGTGCTCTTCAGTTCAAGGCTAGTGTTCTACTGCTTGAGCCACAGTGCCACTTCCAGTTTTCTGGTGGTTTATTGGAGATAAGAGTCTCACGGGGGCTGGGAAGGTGACTCAGTGGTAGAGTGCTTGCCTTGCATGCATGAGGCCCTGGGTTCAATTCCTTAGCACCACATAAGCAGAAAAAGCCACAAGTGGCTCTGTGTCTCAAGTGGTAGAGTGCTAGCCTTGAGCTGAAGAGCTGAGGGACAGCGCCCAGGCCCAAAGGTCAGGCCCCACGACTGACAAAAAAAAAAAAAAAGAGTCTCACGGATTTTCCTGCCCAGGCTGGCTTTGAACTGTGATTCAGATCTCAGCTTCCTGAGTAGCTAGGATTACAGGCGTGGGCCAAAGGCTCCAGGCTCTTTCCTGTTTTTAAGGTGTGTGTGTGTGGGGGGTGTGTGTGTGTGTGTGTGTGTGTGTGTGTGTGTGTGTGGTGTGTGGTGTGTGGTGTGTGTGTGGTGTGTGTGTGTGTATGTGTGTGTGTATGTTGTTTAGCTTTTTTGCTCAAGGCTGAATACTCTTAACACTTGAGCTATAGTTCCTCTTCTGGCATTTTCTGGTTTATCAGTAATGAGAATCTCTCGGGCTTTTCTGCTCAAGCTGGCTTTGAACTGTGATCTTCAAATCTGAGCCTCTCAAATAGCTACAAAGACAAGTGTGAGCCACCAGTGCCTGGCAGCTTAATTTTTGTTTTTAATAGGACACATTTACATGACACACTATTTTGAAAGATGTGAAAGGTTATGTGATGACACAGACCTACTTGGCATAGTACGCTGTTCAAACTTTGTCCCTTTGGCAAATATTAACTATGGAAGAGATGAACTGATTTTTCTTTCTTTCTGGCATCGGGAACTGAATGCTTGTGAATGGTAGACACATGCGGACTGCATCTGTACGAATTCAAAGCTGGTTGTATCCCAGAAGGACACCTGAGCCTTCCTCAGTACTTTTTTTATTTTTTTTGGGTCCGGTCGTGGGGCCTGAACTCTGTGCCTGGGCGCTCTTCAGCTCAAGGCTAGCGCTCTACCACTTGAGCCACAGTGCCACTTCTGGCTTTTTTCTTTTTGCTTATGTGGTGCTGAGGAATGGAACCCAGGGCCTCATGCTTACAAGGCAAGCACTCTACCACTGAGCCACCTCACTACTTAACTTTGTCTGGTCAAATAGCCTACATTGCTATTTTGAGGGTTGACTAGAGCTGCCTGTAATGCAATGGGATCTCTAAACAAAAGTGATTATTTCAGCCAGCTCCTGGTGCCTCATGCCTGTAATCCTAGATACTCCAGGAAGCTAAGACCTGAGGATCAAGGTTCAAAGCCAGCCCGGGTAGGAAAGTCCGTGAGATTCTTTTTTTTTTTTTTTTGGTCATGGAGCTTGAACTCTGGGCCTGAGCACTGTCCCTCATCTTTTCAGCTTAAGGCTAGCACTCTACCAGTTGAACCACAACACCACTTCCAGTTTTCTGGTGGTTTATTGGCAATAAAGAGTTTCATAGCCTTTCCTGCCCAGGCTGGCTTTGAACCATGATCCTCAGATCTCAGCTTCCTCAGTAGCTAGGATTATAGGCATGAACCACCGGTGCATGGCTCTGTGAGACTCTTATCTCCAATTAACCACCAGAAAACCAGAAGTGGTGCTGTGGCTCAAGTGGTAGAGCACTATCCTTGAGCTGAAGAGCTGAGGGACAGCGCCCAGGCCCAGAGTTCCAGCCCCATGACTGACCAAAAAAAAAAAAAAAAGTGATTATTTTGATGAACAGGATTTGCTATCTGGATCACCATGGGCAAATTATCTCATCTCCCTTGCCTCAGAAGCAGCAATATTTTGAGCACTCACTTTGAGAATAAACAAAGACCCAAATATGTGTTGGCCCTCAGAGGTAGTATCTGCCATGTGGATTACAGGAAGCCCTCAGGACTACAGTGAACTTTACGCCATACACTAAGTGTTATGAGTGAGACCCTTGTTTTGTTCTTTGTGCTCATTCATTCACGCAGCAAATATTTATAGAAGGCCTGGTCTGTGCCTGGCTCTCCTAGACTCCCTGCATACGATAAGCAAACACAATTTCTGCCATGTGGTTAGGATGACCCATCATTCAGATGGTCATACAAGTGTAGAATTGTGGTTCTGCTCAATTGTTTTATTTGCTTACTTATTTATAAATTTTTTGTGTCAATACTGAGGCATAAATTCAGGGCCTCACATTTTTACTTAGCTTTTTTGATCAAGGGGTTGGTGCTCTCCAGTCAAGCTGCACCTCCACTTCTGGCTTTTTGGTGGTTAATTGGACAGTCTCAGGGACTTTCTTGCCCATGCTGGCTTAGAACCTCTCTCTCTCTCTAGTTCTCATCCTCCTGAGTAGCTTGGATTGCAGGTGTGAGCTACTCATGCCTGGCAACCATGTGTCTCTTGTGGATAAAGGTGGCCATGTGAGAGCTTAGGTATGGTCAGAGATGAGAGGACTCGAAGGCCACACTGAGGACTTCTCAAAGCAGTGAGAAAGAAACCCTTCATGACTTACAGGGTAGATGAGTGGACCAGGAAGGAGATGATCTAGTTGTCTTTTGGGAATGATAGTTTATATTGTAGAAATGTACTGGAAGTGAGACAGTATAGATGTGGACAAGCTCATTAGAAGACTGTTGCCATGGTCCAAGCAAGAGATTTTGGACACTTAGATCAACGAGTAGAGTTATTAGAAGAGGCGCGGTGAAGCTGGCCACCTGTGACTCAGGCCTATATCTCGCTACCCAGGAGGCAGACATCCAGAGGATCCCTGAAGCCAGCATGGGCAGTAAGTCTGTGAGGCCAACTCCAAAATAATCAGCAAAAAGCAAGACTGGAGGTGTTGCTCTAGTGGTAGAGCACCAGTGAAGCAAGTTTGAGGTCCTGAGTTCAAACTTCGGTGTTGTGCTGAGTGCTGGTGGCTCACACTTGTAATCTTAGCTATTCAGGAGGCTGAGATCTGAGGATTAAGGTTTGAAGCCAGCTTGGCAGAAGAGTCTGAGAATTTATCTCCAATTAACTACCAAGAAACTGAAGTGAAGGTGTGGCTCAAGTAGTAGAGCGCCAGCCTTGATTGAAAAAGCCAGGTAAGAGTGCAAGGCCCTGAATTCATGGTCCAGTATCATGATAAAAAAAATACCCCCCAAAGGAAAGGAGGAAGAAAAAGAAGAGAAGGGAAGGGAAGAAGAAGGGAGGTAGAGGAAGGGAAGGGAGGGGAGAGGAAATAGGGGACGGAAGGGAAAAGGAAAGGGAAAGAGAGAAAGATTCCATGGCTACTTAGAGATGGAGGGAATATTGGCAAGACATGATAATGGGTTAACTGGGACATGAGGGAAGAGAGACTCTGGAGGGCCTTTTAGATTCTACTTTGTGTAGATTGGTGAAATTTATGCCCTTTGCTCAATCACGTAGCATTGGCAGAAGATACCTGTGGCTGAGGGAGGGGTTGTAAGTCTGCTGTGGGACATGGCAGTCCAAGGGAAGGCAGATGGCAGTGAGACGCCGTGCTCAGAGGGACATGGCCTAGGGGATCTTAACTGTGAGCTCCTGATGTATGGAGCCCCGGGACGATGAAGCAGGAGGGAAGGAGAAGCTTACTCAGGTTCTGGGACTAATATACAATTCTAAGCTGACCTCATCTTAGGATGGGGGATGGGGCACCATTGGGACAGAGGATCCAGGCTGCTTTATCCAGCAGAATCCTAGTCTCAGTGCCATATACCTGTTGTATGGTGGGTGACAAGCCAGGTGTGAGGGCATCTCTGGGAGCTTTCTATGAATGGGATTCTTTTCTCTTCCACCTTCTGCCCTTTGTCCTGGGGTCCTACCACGGCCATCTGAACTGTCTGAGGAGTGTATGGAGGCTGGAGGCTGGCTCCTGGGACATTCACATTAGTTGCATTTGTCTGGGTATTATCTGCAGATAATTGGCAATTGAGTTAAACAGTAACAGTAATATGCAGCTCACTCAAGCTGCTTGCTTTTTTCTTTGTCTCCTTGTCTTCCTCCTCATTTCTCAGATCAAACCCAGGGCGCTGTGAGTGCAAGCATAATACTAAGTCTTTGGATTTCAGAGTCAGGGTTTTAGTAGCCGAAGCTGGCCTCAAACTCTGGATCTTCCTGCCTCAGCCTTCCAAGTGCTGGGCTTATAGATGTGTGCCACTGTACTTGGCATGTTTTTTTTTGGTTCAGTCGTGGGGCCTGAACTCTGGGCCTGGGCGCTGTCCCTCAGCCCTTCAGCTCAAGGCTAGCACTCTACCACTTGAGCCACAGTGCCACTTCTGGCTTTTTTTTTTCTGCTTATATGGTGCTGAGGAATCGAACCCAGGGCCTCATGCATGCAAGGCAAGCGCTCTACCACTGAGCCAACTTCCTAGCCCATTGGCATGTTTTATTCTTGTGTGGACTTGGACATTGCTTCAGAGCTGTCTCTATCACTGTGTCTTGTTGTTGTTGTTGTTGGTCGTGGGGCTTGAACTCTGGGCCTGGGCGCCATCCCTCAGTGATTGAGCTCAAGGCAGGAGCTCTACCACTTGAGCCGCAGCACCACTTTTCAGTTTTCTGGTGGTTTATTGGAGATAAGTCTCACAGACTTTCTTGCCCAGGCTGGCTTTGAACTGCGATCCTCAGATGTCAGCCTCCTGAGTAGCTAGGATTACAGGTGTGAGCCACCAGTACCCAGCTATCATTTTGTTTTCTCTCTAATTTTTGGGCAGCTTAGTTAAGGGTCCAAGACACTAGTGGAGATGGTGTAGTAGTCCCTGGAAGAAAACAGGCTTAAGTCAGGCCAGTCCCCCATAGTGCTGCCTGCCTGCTTGTGGTTTGGTCTGTTCAGTCTGCCAGTCTGTCATTAACTTATATCTGTAAAGGATTTAAGGCTAGGATTTTCTGTTCTATTGTGGGGAGGTGTCCTTGGTGGCATACATAAGAACTAGTGTTCTTTACTCCAATAATGCCCAGGGAAAATCCTGAGTGTGGACAACTGGTGCCCCCTTGTGGCTGCTGTTAGTTCTCCGCTTTTGCTCTGATGCTCTTCCTAGTCAGTTTCTGCAGAGAAGGAGGCAGAAAAGAGTTGAGAATGGCTTTCTCCTTAGCCTTCCCTCTGATCTTGGCTGTTTTTGTGGATTTCATGATGGTGCTCAGTCCCTCCTGCTCAGACATTGATCCGTGTCCTTTCTAACAAAATCAAGCTCTGTAATTCCGGGGCTGTGACAGTAAATCTAGAAGTAGTATCTTCGTTTCCTGACAGATTTGTATTATCGGGCTATTTCTCACAGGTAGCCCAGAGTAACACTGGAGTTTTTGCAAGGCTAATGAGGAGTAGGTGTTAGAGACATTGGTGTGCATTGCTTGAGAATAGCTTGTCTTTGTTTTCTGATGCCCATTGGGTGGCAGTGTGACCTTATTTTTGTTTCTGTTTTTCTTTTTCAGCCAAGCTCCACCCCAGGGAGTGAAAATGTGGTGCCCCGAGAGCCGCTGGTGAGTGCCGGTGATTGGATAGCATGTGAGTCTAAAGCAGCCTTATGGCCACACAGAAGGGTCTCCTCCAACATGGATGTTCAATGGAGACTTCCTGTAAGGGACCTGGGTCCTCTCCTAGGGCACAGAGATTAGCAAGACCTCTTTGTACTACAATCTGGTCTTTTCTGGATCTGGAAGCATCCACTTCATGTGGTCACTCTTGCTCATGGTAGTGACTAGTGAATGTCACTAGGTTTTTTTTTTTTTTGGGTCCAGTCGTGGGGCCTGAACTCTGGGCCTGGGCGCTGTCCCTCAGCTCTTCAGCTCAAGGCTAGCACTCTACCACTTGAGCCACAGTGCCACTTCTGGCTTTTTTCTTTTTGCTTATGTGGTGCTGAGGAATCCAATCCAGGTCCTCAGGCATGCAAGGCAAGCTCTCTATCACTGAGCCACCTTCCAAGCCCCATGTCACTAGTTTTTTTTCTTTATCTTTTTTTTGGCTACTCCTGGAACTTCTTTTGCTCAAGGCTAGCATTCTACCACTTGAGCCACAATACCGTTTCCTACTTTTTCTGCTTTTGTGGCACTGAGGAATCAAACCCAGGGATTCATACATACTATAAGCAAGCACTCTACCACTAAGCCACATTCCCAGCCCTATTTCTAGCTCTTTTTTGGTGGGGGAGGGTCAATCATGGGGCTTCAACTCTGGGACCGGGCACTGTCCTCAGCTCTTCAGCTCAAGGCGAGTGCTCTACCACTTGAGCCACAGTGCCACTTCCAGTTTTCTGGTGGTTAATTGGAGATAAGAGTCTCACAGACTTTCCTGGCCAGCTAGCTGCCCAGATCTCAGCCTCCTGAGTAGCTACGATTTCTATATCTTTTTTGGTTAATTAGAGATAAGAATCTTGAAGATGTGTCTGCCTAGGCTGGCTTTGAACCTTTATCCTCTGATCTCAGCTCCCTGAGTAGCTCGGATTGCAGATGTGAGTCACCATTGTGGGCTGTACTGCTCACTTTTTTTTGGTTGGTCATGGGGCTTGAACTCTGATCCTGGGCGCTGTCCCTCAGCTCTTGAACTCTTAAGCCATAGCTCTACTTCTGGATTTTTCTGTTTTTTTTTTTTTGGCGGGGGGTCCGGTTGTGGGGCCTGAACTCTGGGCCTGGCGCTGTCCTTCAGCTCTTCAGCTCAAGGCTAGCGCTCTACCACTTGAGCCACAGTGCCACTTCCGGCTTTTTTCTTTTTGCTTATGTGGTGCTGAGGAATCGAACCCAAGGCCTCATGCATGCAAGGCAAGCGCTCTACCACTGAGCCACCTTCCCAGCCCCTGGATTTTTCTGTTTATGTGGTGCTGAGGAATTGAACCCAGGACCTCATGCATGCAAGGCAAGCACTCTATCACTGAGCCATCTTCCCAGCACCATTGTACTGCTCGCTTTTCACATAGGGTCTTGCTTCCTCTCCTGGCTTGCACCTGATCCATTATATGCCTTTTTAAGACTTCCTGGCTTGTTTGACTTGCTAGGATTGCCATCTCAGCCTCTCAAGTCGCTAGGATTATATGCATAAGCCATGGGTATCTGTTTTAAGTTGTTCCTTTTCTTTCTTTGTTTCTTTGGTTTTTTCTTTGTTTCTTTTTTTCCCTCTCTCTGTCTGTCTTTCTCTCTCTCTCTTTCTTTTTTTTTTTTTTCCTGGTACTGGTATTTGAACACAAGGCCTCATGCTTGCTCGGCTGGTGCTCTACTACTTGAGCCATGTTTCTAGCCCAGCTTTTTTATTGGTTGATTGGAGATGGAATCTTAACTTTTCTGCCGGGAGTAGCTTCAAACTAGTCCTCTAGATCTCAACCTCCTGAATAGCTAGGATTACAGATGTGAGCCACTGCTGCCTAGATTTTAATTAATTAGTTTATTTATTTATTTTTGGTCAGTTGTGGGACTTGAACTCTGGGCCTGAGTGCTGCCCTTGAGCTCTTCAGCTCAAGGTGAGCACTCTACCACTTGAGCCACAGCACTTAAGTGTGGTTTTTCTGGTGGTTAATTGGAGATAAGAGTCTCACAGACTTTCCTGCCCTGGCTGGCTTTTAATTGTGATCCTCAGATCGCAGCCTCCTGAATAGCTACGATTACAGGTGAGGATCACCAGCCCAGGCTCCTATGTTATTTTTTATTTTGTTTTTTATTGGGTCCGGTCGTGGGGCCTGAACTCTGTGCCTGGGCGCTGTCCCTCAGCTCTTCAGCTCAAGGCTAGTGCTCTACCACTTGAGCCACAGTGCCACTTCTAGCTTTTTTCTTTTTGCTTATGTGGTGCTGAGGAATTGAACCCAGGGCCTCATGCATGCAAGGCAAGTGCTCTACCACTGAGCCACCTTCCCAGCCCTCCTATGTTATTTTTTGTCTGAAGTAGCTACTCTCTGTTCCTCAGGGTGAGAGCATCTCAGGTGGCCTTTAAGGAACAGGTAAGGGTGGGAATTCTGGTTTTGCCTAGTGAGTAATTAGGCTTGAGATCGGCATTACTGATAGTATCTTAGACTGCTGATAGGGAAGAGGCCTACTGAGTACTGTAGATAATTTTTTTTTTTTTATAATTTTTTTTCTTTTTTTTTTTTTTTTTTTGGGTCCGGTCATGGGGCCTGAACTCTGGGTCTGGGCGCTGTCCCTCAGCTCTTTAGCTCAAAGCTAGCACTCTACCACTTGAGCCACAGCGCCACTTCTGGCTTTTTTCTTTTTGTTTATGTGGTGCTGAGGAATCGAACCCAGGGCCTCATGCATGCAAGGCAAGCGCTCTACCACTGAGCCACCTTCGCAGCCCCTGTAGATAATTTTCTTTACAAAGTGCTTTCTTTGGCTGTGGTGCTCTAAGCCAGAATCCTTTGTGCCTGCCACACTGTTGTTCTGTTTGACATTAAACATGGGTTGCAGGACGGGTTCTGTACATACAGGCTGGATCAGTTTAGGAGAGAGCCAGGATTCTCTGTGTGAGGGGTACTGGCAGGCACAGGGTGTACCTCCCCGGCTTTGTTTCAGCAGCTCCTGCAGTCTCACTTGTTTGCTTCACCCTTCTCCTAGCAGAGTGGGAGGAGGTGACGTGAGGCCCTTAGCTGGTATGAACAGGCCCCTGGTCTGGTGTGTTCTAAGGCTTTTTGTAGGCAGAGTGTGAGATGGAGCCAATTGAGCTGCAAACAGGCCAAGCATGTACAAGTGTGTGGGGCTGTTCCAGGCCAGTGGTGCTGTCGTTGGTGTTACTTGCTTTTATCAGCTGTAGACTCACATCCCAACTTTGCCTCACCACTCCCCTTTTCCCCTTTTTGTGGTGCCTTGGCTCTCATTTAGAGCAAAGTCAGAGGGGGCTTTTCTTTGCCCGTTCCTCACTTGGGAAGTTTGTGCTTGTTCCCTGCTGTGAGTCTCTCAGCCAGCCCTTCGGGCTGAAGTTTGGTTTCACCTGAACTGAACAGCAGAGTCCTCTTAAGTCTTTTCCTCCTTGGTCTTCTTTTGGATTTTTCTCTGCTGGTCTGTTGATCACTAGAAGAGAAGCCAGTAGGAACCAGGTTGGGGAACTCTTCGGGAGTCCTGACTGTTGATCTGTTCGCTGACATCTGGGTATTGGGGGCCCTACAGGCCCTGTCCTCAGTTAGGGTTCTGCACACAGCTTATTTTCTTGCTGCTACACTGTGTATCTGCTTGTTGGCTGGTTGTATTTTTATTTCTTTCTTTTCTGGGAGGCCCTGAGCAGTCTTCAAACCCTAGTAGTCTGCGATCGTCCGGAGTTCAGACTCATTCTCTCCAGGCCAACTCTACAATTACCTTATATTTAATTAATATTTTTTCTCCTCTTTACATACTTGCTGCATAATTGCTCAGAGGAAAGAAAACACATAGCAGCAATTTATATATATATATAAAAACAATAATTAAAAAAAAACCCGAAATAAACTCCCATCTCATTTGGGCTGATCCTGTGAGTTGGGTAATTAGGGCCCTATTAAAAGGTAGACCCTTTCTCCTTCCCCTCCTCTTTTTTTTTTATTAATTTTTTATATTAAACTCCCACAGTCTCTCAGTCATGCCCTTATTGCTTTTGGCCAACCATTTGCAGCAGCCTGATTAAATGAGGGCACCAGCCGAGTTCTATGGTCTTGTACGACAACTTCTTTCTCTTGAGAGTGGCAGGGGGAGGATGTCAGGCCAAGAAGCCTGCTGAGGGCCTGCTCATGAAGCAGGCTGGAGGTGCAGGAGGAGGGCTTGTGGCTGCTATGGTGGAGTCATGATGGGGTGTCAGGCCTTGGGACTGTGGCTTGTGGCCATGGTGCTCAGCGCTGTCTGGGAGAGGGGTCTTCAGGGTACTTCTGTGAGCTGTCTCTTGGAGTTCTACTCAGTTCAGGCGTGAGGATTGGGAAACAGACAGTTGCAGCAGTGAAAGCCTGCTTCTCAAGTGACCCTATATTTTGTTTTAGAAAGAAAAGGCATTTATACATATGAAGCATTTAGCAAGCAGTGTGAGACTGTAGATAATGTTACAAAGTAGCACAGATTGGGTATAATTTCTTGTGGATTTGCCTAACTGGGGACCAGAGAATGAAGAAGGTGGTAGGACAGGACTTAGGGATGGTTGTTGTGACTCTTGAAGCTTGAGGAATAGAGAATCCAGTGTTGGTGAATTATTTTAATTTTAATTTATTGAAAGTGGCACTGTGGCTCAAGTGGTAGAGCGCTTGCCTTGAGCTGAAGAGCTGAGGGACAGTGCCCAAGCCCAGAGTTCAAGCCCCACGACTGACCAAAAAATTTTTTTAAAAAAAATTTATTATTGTGTGTGTGTGTGTATGTGTGTCTGTGTGTCTGTCTGTGTGTCTGTTTGCTGGTAGTGGGGCTTGAACTCAGGGACTCTCAAATCTTTTTTTTCCTCAGGACTGGTACTTTACTACTTGAGCCGCACCTCCACTTACAGCTTGTTGCTGGTTAATTGGAGATAAGAATTTCATAGACTTCCTCTGCTCAGGCTGGCACTGAACCTTGATCCTCAGATTTCAGCCTCCTGATAGGATTACAGATGAGTCACTAGCTTACACAATTCCTTAATGGAGGCTTCCTGTTGTCTGCACTTTAGACTAAACAGATGTATAATAACCTTTTTCTCTGTTCTAGTATGAGCAGTAATTTTTCTCCTTAGTAAAAGAGTGAGGGATAGGCCTTAGCTTGGGGGAGGAGGCCCTGGGTTGAATGAAAATAGAAGAAACTTGGTTGGGTGGGTCAGGGTAGTACTGTACAGGTGATCTTGCCACCTTGATATGTTAGGTATTTGCACTGTTCTTTTACCTTCTTTGCTAGGGTGGGAAGAAGGCCTGATTGTTATTCCTGTCCTCTCTGGATGGTAAAAACCCTGTGTGATCTACTGGTGAGAAGTATAGTTTTGTAGTCTCTAAATGGCACATGGTGTTTGTAGACATATCCTGGCTTGAGTCTAGTCGAGTAGTGACCTTGCATATTGCCTTCTGTGGCCCCTTCAGTGCCCCCAGCCCTGCTGTCCCCACATAAAACCGGCCCAGCCACCTGACTGTGTTAAGTGGGTGGGTTAGTTATGCTATAACAACCTGCCTGGTCTCTGTAGTGCTGTGGAATGAGAAACAGACTGGCTTGCCGGGCGCTGGTGGCTCACGCCTGTAATCCTAGCTACTCAGGAGGCTGAGATCTTAGGATCGCGGTTCAAAGCCAGCCTGGGCAGGAAAGACTGTGAGACTCCTATCTCCAATAAACTACCAGAAAACCGGAAGTGGCGCTGTAGCTCAAGTGGTAGAGTGCTCGCCTTGAGCTGAAGAGCTGAGGGACAACACCAGGCCCAGAGTTCAAGCCCCACGACCGACAAAAAAAAAAAAAAAGAAACAGACTGGCTTGAGAAATTTGTTTAATTTGGCTTGAAATTCTCCAATGTTATAACAAAACTCTTGGCTAAAGTTAAAATTATGAATTACCCTTTCTCATTTATACTCTCTTCAGGAACTTTGTTTCCCTCCGGAAGTAGTTTTGACAACATTCCAGAGGGCTGACCTTCAGCTTCTCCCAGATCTGAAGAAAACCTTGTGTGACCTCCCCACAGAGCTGGCTTTCTGGTAGTGCATATGTGCCTATCCTAGAGCATATATAGAGCCTTTATCTGGTTCCTTGTGCTGCCCTGGCAAGATTTAGTCCCCACCTGGTACGTAGGTCTTCAAGAATGAGGGCAACTGGGTATGGTGGCACATACTTGTAATTCTAGCACTTAGGAGGCTAAGGAAAGAGGATTTGGGGCTAGAAAATAGCCTGGGCTGCAGAGTGAGACCCTGTCTCAAAAACAGAAAGGAGCTGGGTGCCAGTGGCTCATGCCTGTAATCCTAGCTACTCAGGAGGCTGAGATCTGAGGATCGCAGTTCAAAGCCAGCCTGGGCAGGAAAGTCCCTGTGAGACTCTATAAACTCCAGTCAACCACTAGAAAACCAGAAGTGTGCTGTGGCTCAAGTGGTAGAGCTGAAGAGCTCAGAGACAGCACCCAGGCCCAGAGTTCAAGCCCCGTGACCAACTTAGAAAGAGAGAGAGTATGAGTTGTTGATATAGCTCAGTGGTGCATGCCTAGCATGTGCGAGGCCCTAGGTTCAATTCCCAGCACTACAAAGTACAATAACAAAAAATAAAAATGAGCCGGTAGACAGCTGTTGTCATGGGGTAACTCAATTCCCGTCTTTCT
This sequence comes from Dipodomys merriami, assembly GCF_024711535.1. NCBI lineage: Eukaryota > Metazoa > Chordata > Mammalia > Rodentia > Heteromyidae > Dipodomys > Dipodomys merriami. The sequence continues at coordinate 6,685,858 of NW_027204270.1, forward strand.
TGGATACTGAAGCTGGGGTTAAGTAAGCTTTTAGTCATGCCTTCTGGGTATTTGAAGTAAGCAATAAGTAAAGGTTTCACTTACATGTCGACTCACTTGTTTCAACTCAGTTTCTCAATATTCCATAATGTAATTGCTCACCCACTTTACACAGAACATAGAAGTTTTGGCTTAACTAGAATTTCAGCTTTTTTCTCATTGACACCAAGTTGTGTCTAATAGCTGAGTCTCGTGATCCTCTCTTCTTTTAACTTGTAATCATAGGCTCCCTCCCCCCCCCCACTGCTTCCTTCCCTCCTTCTTTATCTCCTTTCCACTCCTTGCCTCCCTCCTTCTCTTCCTTTTCTTTTTTTCCTTCCCTTCTAACTTCCCCCATCCCTCTTTTAGATTCTTGCTACATAGCCCTGGCTGGCGTTAAAGTGCCTGTGTAACCTACACTGGCCTTGAACTTGATTCTCCTGTCTCTTGGTTCTCCCTTCTCTGCTGAGATTATAGGACTACCCTACCCCACCCTCCCTGCTTCTGTTTTTTTTCCCCCCTTTCTGTCTTGGTCTCCTATAATCCTCCTCCAATACAATCCCAAACTATAATACAATGTATTTTTTTAAATGATGATGATGATTTGCACTTTGCCAGCTTTTCTAAGTGTGTGTGTCCGTGTGTGTGTGTGTGTGTGTGTGTGTGTGTATTATTTGTTTTTATTATTTGTTTTTATTTATTTATTTGCTTATTTGTTTATTGCTGGTTCTGGGCTTGAACTCCAGGCCTAGACCTAGTCCCTGAACATTTTGTGCTCAAGGTTAGTGCTCTACCACTTGAGCCACAGCTCTACTTTTGACTTTTGTGATAGTTAATTGAAGATAGGAGTCCCACAGACTTTTCTTGCCTGGGCTGGTTTTGAACCTTGATCATCAGATCTCATCTTTTTGAGATGATACCTTATAATTGTGAGCCAGAATCTAGCTAAGTTAATATTTTAAAGTATGCTGAATCCTTTCAAGTATGGATTCTCTGCAGTTGCAGAAGCAGCTGTCTCAGTAGTTTTGCTCTTGTGGTACAGCCTGTAGCCTCAGGTTTCTCTGAGATTAGGCGGGAACCTTGTCCAGACAGTACTGGAGCTTATTTCTGGAGAAGCTCAACTGCTTTATAACTGGGATGCCTAAAGTTTCTCTATTTTGTTTGTAAGTCATTTAACTGGAGCCTGGTAATCAAAAGACCATTAATAATTAATTTCTTCCTTCCTTCCTTCCTTCCTTCCTTCCTTCCTTCCTTCCTTCCTTTCTTTCTTTCTCTTTCTTTCTTTCTTTCTTTCTTTCTTTCTTTCTTTCTTTCTTTCTTTCTTTCTTTCTTTCTCTCTCTCTCTCTCTCTCTCTCTCTCTCTCTCTCTCCTCTCTTTCTCTTTCTTTCCCTCTCTCTCTCCCTCCCTCCCCCCCTTCCCCTGCCTCCTCCCCCCTTTCTTTTTTTCCTTCTTTCCTTTCTTTTGTGATGGTACTGGGGGCCTTCTGATTGCTAGGCAGGTACTCTACCAGTGAGCAATGCTTCTACCCCCCCCCCCATTTTCTTGCTTTGGATTTTTTTTTTTTTTTTTTTTTGGGTCCGGTTGTGGGGCCTGAACTCTGGGCCTGGGCGCTGTCCCTCAGCTCTTCAGCTCAAGGCTAGCGCTCTACCACTTGAGCCACAGCGCCACTTCCGGCTTTTTTCTTTTTGCTTATGTGGTGCTGAGGAATCGAACCCAGGGCCTTGAGCATGCAAGGCAAGCGCTCTACCACTGAGCCACCTTCCCAGCCCAAAATGTATTTATGACTTTTTTTTTTTTTTTGGTCGGTCGTGGGGCTTGAACTCTGGACCTGGGCGCTGTCCCTCAGCTCTTCAGCTCAAGGCGAGTGCTCTACCACTTGAGCTACAGCGCCACTTCCTGGATTTTTTTTTTTATCAGATGTGGGGCTTGAACTCAGGACCTAGGCTCTGCTCCTGAGCTTTTTAACTCAAAATTAACGCCCTACCACTCAAGCCACAGCTCCACTTCCGTTTTTTTAGGTGGCTACTTGGAGATAAAAGAGTCTCATGAACTTTACTCTCCAGGTTGGATTCAAACTGTTGGATTTAAACTGTGACTCTCAAATCTCAGCCTCCTGAGTAACTAGGATTAAGGCGTGAGCCAGGGTACCTGGCTTGAGATAGGATCTAACTTCCTGCCCCATTGCATTTTAGTCTTTCCTGGGATGAAAGGTACACACCACCACACCCAGTTTCTTTCTCTTGGGATGGAATCTTGCAGACTTTTCTGCCAGAACTGGCCTGGAACTGTGATCCTCCCAAACTCAACCTCCTGTGTAATTTAGAAGGAGTCTCATGAACTTTTCTGCCAGGGTTGTCCTCAAATTGCAGTTCTGTTCTCAGCCTCCCAAGTAGCTAGGATTATAGGGTTACAGGTAGGAGTCCCTAGTGCCCAGCTAAAAGCCATTAATAAATACGTTGATGAATTCAGACAGCCAGTATTGTAAGTTTCTCTTTAAGAATAGTTATGGCTAGGTGCCTGTGTCCTAAAGATCTCTAGGTATATTCCTGGCATGGTCTTCCCAGTGCTTGCATCTCTTGCAACTTTTGTGGTTATAATTCCTTGGAGAATTTGTTGGCAGGCTGACATACACATGCTTAATACATTTCCATATTCATGCTTAGTAGATTCCTTCCTTCCTTCCTTCCTTCCTTCCTTCCTTCCTTCCTTCCTTCCTTCCTTCCTTCCTTCCTTCCTTCCTTCCTTCCTTCCTTCTTTCCTTCCTTCTCCCCCCCCCCCCTTGAACTTAGAGCCTGGACTGTGTCCCTGAGCCTCTTTGTGTTAGCACTCTACCACTTTACCCGCAGTGCCACTTCCAGCCTTTTCTCAGTAGTTTATTGGAGATAAGAGTCTCATGGATATTCCTGCCTGGGTTGGCTTTGAACTATGAACCTCAGATCTCAGCCTCCAGAGTAGTTAGGATTACAGGTGTGAGCCACTGGCACCCAGCTGCTCAGTAGATTTCTTTGTGTATACTCATTTATGTATGTATAAGCATGTATGTAATACAATACATATAATTTGTAAAATTCAAAACGTGGGGAAATAAAATTGTTTTTGACATTGTATTTATGAAAGTGTTTTACAAACATGAATAATGCATGTAGCCACTTAGAGATTTTAGGAAATTGCTATTTTTTCAGGAAAAAAATACAACAAACCAAATTTCAAAGTATTAAATACTATTGTTTGATTTCTGTTTAGTGTGTCAGTGTTGAAGCTAGGTGTATTTGTACCTAGTTTCTTGCGTGCGTGTGTGTGTGTGTGTGTGTGTGTGTGTGTGTGTGTGTGTGTATGTGTTTGTATGTGTATGTGTATGTGTGTGTATTCTGGGACTTGAACTCAGGGCATGGGTTCTGTCCCTGAGCTTTTTTGCTCCAGGCTACCAATTTACCATTTGAATCATAGCTTCACTTACTCCTTTTTTGGTAATTTAGTTGAAATCAGAATCTCACAGACTTTACTTTCCAGGCTGACTTGGATCTGTGATCCTCAAATCTCAGCCTCCTAAGTAGCTAGGATTATAGCTGCGAACTACCAGCAACCTAAATTTCTTGCCCAGAGATTTCTGTGAGGGTATAAGTGAGTAAGGATAATCCAAAATCTACTCTTTGTTTACTTATATATATAAAACAGGGTCTTACTTTATTGCCCAGGCTGACCTTGAACTTATGATCCTATTTCCTTCAGCTCTTGAATAGGGGTTACAAGTACATATTACTCTGTCAGGATTGCCTGTCTGGCTTTTTCTGTTTATATAGTGCTGAGGAATCAACCCAGGGCCTCATGCATGCAAGGCAAGCACTCTACCATCGAGCTACCTTCCAAGCCTATTTTTACTTTATAATAATAATTATAATTTTTCTTTTTGTCTGTCATGGGGCTTGAACTCTGGGCCTGGGCACTGTCCTCAGTTCTTCAGCTCAAGGCTAGTGTTCTACCACTTGAACCATAGCACCGCTTCCAGTTTTCTGTTGGCTAATTGGAGATAAGAGTCTCATGGACTTTCCTGCATTGGCTGGCTTTGAACCGAAATTCTCAGATCTCAGTGTCCTAACTAGCTAGGATTACAGACATGAGCCACTGACACCTGGCCCTCTTTTTTATTTTTAATACCATTGCACACCAGCTCCTGCTGGCGGAGCACTTGAGCGTCCCACCTGTTCTGCTACATCTACAGAGGAAAACTGGTTAGATCTAAATGTTGAAATGGATGGACTGAAGAAAAGCCTCATTCCATTTCTGGGTGGCTATATAATCTCTAGGCCGCTGGCTGATGTTGAAATTACCGCCTCTTACTCCATCCTTCCTATTATAGTCTGAGAAGGTTTATGGAAAAGACTAGGTGGTGCCCTTTAAGTTGTTTCCTCTTTCAGGTAAATGAAGAGGTGGTTTTTCAGTTTGGAGGTATCCTTTTACAAATAATTATTAGATGAATCAAGACTCTTTAGAGTCATAATTAAAGAAATGGAATTTGAAATAGTTCTTCCCCTTTGTTTATGTTCTGGTTCCTGGCTTTCATAGTAATACTTTGTATTTGCTAGATTTCCTATAATCAGAGGCCCTGCCTAGTGGATAGATAACTTGGGCAGCATCCTTGTTTAGAGAAGTAGAAACAAGGGAATGGGTGCTTATGTATGTTTATTCAGAGCACACTGTGTTTGGGAGGTTTGGTCTTTCATCTTGTCCCTATGTCACTTTTCCTGGAGGAAGCCTTTGTCCCCTTTTCTCCAGGAGACCTAAGTTTAATTTCTCATGTGCTCTGGGATCTACAGCTTTTGTAAGGGCAAAGGGGCGTCTCTAAAATTAAAATGGTTTTCATCAAAAAGTGTCTTTAAGTGTGATCATTTCATTTGGTCATCTTGGGCAAAGCCCTTACAGGGCCTGCTTTGAACAGTCTTGAATGCCATGTTCTACTTAGGAAGCTCTGTGCCCTCCATTTCCTAGGGTAATTCCAATTTAAACCGTTTTGAGCCCATTGTCAAACCATGCAGACTGATTTGGGTTTGAAAAATACGATCTCATAGTTAATCCCCCTTGTATTCTGTGCAAAGCCGGAGGAAGATAAAGTGGTGCTTGGGAGAAGGACGTATTCGCCGTCCTTCCTTCTTCCCTCCCAGCTCTCCTTTCTTTTATGGTTTGTAGTTATAACCAAGATTTATGCTTGTTGCTCCACAAATCTTCGCTCTGCCATTATGAGTTTGTCCGAGCAGTCTAGAGATGAGGCGGACACTGAGTGATTCTTGAGGTAAATCTATCTGGGGGCACTCCCTGACAGTCGGAGGCAGAGAGAAGCTAACACATGGCCCCCAGCGGGGTACGTGCAGTGATAAATTACGCTGTCGAGGAGAAGACGCGCTGCCATCTTTGTGACCTCTTGCCTCTGCAGCCACCCTGGGTCTTGGCTCCCTGTCTGTGCAATGTCTGTGGAATGGTGCTCCCGTCAGCAATCACTCCCTGTACCCTTAGTGTCTGCCAGAGGATCTCTCTCTCTCTCTCTCTCTGTCTCTCTCTCTCTCACACACACACACACCAGGGCCACTTCACACACACATACACACACACACACCAGGGCCACTTCACACACACACACACACACACACACACACACCAGGGCCACTTCACACACACACACACACACACACACGCATGCACGCACGCACGCACGCATGCACGCACGCACGCACGCACACATGCCACTTTTTCCAGCCTTGTAGTAACACAGAACTGCTAACAGCCTGCAAGTTAGTTATTTGTGTAAATGTTTTCGTTTTTCCACACAAAATTCCAAGTGGATATTTGTAGAGAAGGGGAATATCTTTTTTCCTTTTCCTGTATTTTTTCCTCTGTTCTGTCCTTTTGTCTTGTTTGTACTTTCAAGCCATTTCAGATCTCTTGTGAAATGATATGGGATGCCAGTAAACACTCTTTTTTTTTGGTCGGTTGTGAGTCTTGAACTCTGGGCCTGGGCACTGTCCCTTAGCTCTTCAGCTCAAGGCGAACACTCTACCACTTGAGCCACAGCACCACTTCTGGTTTTCTGGTGGTTAATTGGAGATAAGAGTCTCACAGACTTTCCTGCTCGGACTGGCTTTGAACTGCGATCCTCAGATCTTAGCCCCCCTAGTAGCTAGGATTACAGGCATGAGCCACTGGCACCTGGCTACATTCTTTTCCTTTTTTTTTTTTTTATGTTGAATTGAGGGGCTTGAACTTGAGGCCTAGGTGCTGTCCCTGAGCTCTTTTGCTAGTTCTCTACTACTTTGAGCCACAATACTACTTCCAATTTACTGGTGGTTAGTTGGAGATAGGAGTCTCAGAGACTTTTCTCCCAGGCTGGCTTTTAACAGTGATCCTCAGATCTCAACTCCTGAATAGCTAGGATTTATAGGCATGAGCCCTGGCACGCAGCTGACACATACTTCTTAACTGTGTTAGGAGCTAGTGCTAGATGTACTGTTGAACCCCAGCTCCTCGCCATGCGGGACCTGGGAACCTCTCACCAGGCTGTGGCTGATGATGAAACTGTGGCACAGTTCTGCCACTTCTCCCAGTGAGAAGTCACAGCCATTCCATGCCCCTAGCATGCATGTTCTTGAACTAGATCACTTTATTAAACATGATGTATGCAGGTGAAATACATATGTGAAGAGGAGTCCACAAGTCTAATGTGTTCTATGAACATTAATGTGAAAACTTTTTTTGTAAAAATGAGGTTAAATGTTTGGTAAATGTGATCTAAAAAGATTGCCATCAAACTAGGTGTGAGAGAGATGACAGTTAAATATTGGGACAAGGCAATAAAAACTACTTTGAACGAATTCTCTACTTTGAAAGAATCAAAGTTTTCACTTTGCTTTAGAAATGTGTGTGCATTATGTCTGGATGGCGTTTATGCAAAAAAGATGTCTGGGAACTTCGTTTTGTGGCCCACACTCAAAGAAAAGGTCTTGGCTCTACATCAAAAGATTAGGGAATGACTGTACATTTATAGGATTTAATTTCATATAAAATGCTAAAGGTATGTAGAGTAGGCTTGTTTTTAATCCTTCCCCATTTTAACTATTTTTTCCATTAACTGAACAGTTATTAGTTCTGATCCCATAGGTCAGGAGAGCAACTAATTGCTAACTGGGCTGCTGGTTTCTTTATCTTGTTCGAGGCTCCCACACCTGTGGTGAGCAGTACCCACATCCTCATTATACAGTGAGGAAACTGAGGCCAGGCCAGTCAGACTTCTAGAAGCAAGGGAGTGGCAGTACTGGAATTTCAAAGGCCAGATCTGTACTGCCGTACTTGGGCAGACAGGGAGCACAGGTCTGGGCGTGGCATTGACCTCACTGTGGATGGCACTGGCCTGGTGAGGGGTCGCTGCACAAGATAGACTGCGGCTCTGATAAAGGCCTTTGTGATCTGAGGTTGCTCTGTGGAGCTGTTGCCTTACTGTGTTCTCCCTGGTTGGAGTCTTTTGTGTGCATTCTAGTTGTTGGAAAGGCACCTATTAATTTATCATAGGTGATGTGCGCCTCCTCGGGCTTGGAAGAGGCGTCTGCACCCATGTACCTTAGTAATGACAGGTTATAGGACCTAGGGAGATAATAGGATCTTTTCATCTGATGTCTCTATAGAAGGTGCTATATCCCTGGCAGCTTCTAGGGGGCAGCAACTGCCTGTTATTCCATATCCTGCTGGCAGAGTGAAGGTTGGACAAGTGAGCGATTTGCTTTTCACTCTGCCTCTTAAAGTGGAGCCGCACAGGTCTTCAGGGAGTCACCGGAATCCACCTAAGTAAAGGAAACACAATATCCAGGATCCTCTCTTTACTTTCTTTGTCCCTTAGGTAAATCCTTTATCTGTGTCCCCCCCAGCAGCCAGACATTCCTCATTGTCGGAATTCAGGCCGGCAAAGTTCACCTGCTTTGAAGATAAGAGACTATAGATGCCTTTAAGAAAGTCAGATCTTTTTGTCAGCTCTTACTGTTGCCAACTGCCAGACATTGATAACCTGCTCTAGCAGTGTTAAGAGGTTTTCAGACTTCCCCCATGGGCTGGCTCATCTCATTCTTTGGGGAATACCACTGTCATATAGATGGCTGCTTGTTCTTCTGTCAGCATTCTCCAATCAAGCCAAGTTTGTGGCTTTCTCTGCAATTGCCAATGACTTCTCACAGAAGCATATTGAGGAGAAAACTTTTGGGTTTTCCAGTTGTTTAGACTTTGGGTCCCCAAACTAAAGGGCATCTCCCACCTTGCTCTTACCTTCCCTCAGAGCCTTCCAGCTGTGTGGCCCAAGTGAATTCTGGGAATGGAAGAGGTTGCTTGCAGGGAGACCCTGCTGGTTTTAGTACACACAGAAAAGCAAATTAGCACCCTTCAGCGGGGGGGGGGGGGGGGGGGGGGGGTTATTTAGGATTAGCTAGGAATTCTCAGTTCTGACTCTACCATAAAAAAGGCAGTGACCAGTGCTACTTTCTTTTTTTGTGACTTTGCAGTCTGTTAGACTTTGTTCTATGGATTGCAGGGTACTGAGGAAGAGTAGGAGTTCCCACACAGAGTGGGTGTGTGCCACAGCCGCACTTGCAAGCTCTCTCTGACATTGCTCTGAAAGATGCAAGCTAATAGAATATGTTAATGAGCAGAAGAAATAACTAGAAATAGTGGTGTGTTCTTTCACAGTGAAGTAGCTTGTAATTTCTGTTTATCAATTGTTATTATCATTAGTTATTTCTATTGGATTTTCAAGTATTTCAATCTGGTCTCCAGAGCTCTATTTTTAAGGCTTTTTAATTCTTCCTTTGTAATGTCTAGAGATAACTTCATTTCTAGTGAGCTACTCCTCCTCTGCCCCCCATTTTTCTCACCTCTTTGGCTTCTCTCCTTCAGGTGGGGGTATCCCCTGCTGACCAGACTGGCAGAGCTAATACCAGCTGGAGGAAAGCTGGCGTGTTTGTTTTTGCAGTTCCTGGATTTGGTTTAATGTACAATTGATTTTTTTAATGTATTTAATCATTTTTTTCTTACCTCATAAGGATTAACCTGCACAAACCTCATTTTATCCTAAGTGTGGCTTTGGGAGGAAGAGAGAAGAAAATTAAGTTTCTCTGGCTTATTTTATTCTTTCACTTTTTATTTTCCAAGTGGCTTTTCCTGCTGAAGCAGCTTTGTAAAATACAATATATTTTCATAGCCATAACTTACTCTTTACTAACTGGTCTCTCCTGCTTCCCTTTGTCTGTGAACTAAATACAGGGGCCTAAAAATAATTGGTAGCTCTATCACAGGCTCACCAATTACAGATCAACAGGGAAGGCAGCCTGGTGGTGGTTTGTGGTTGGCATTGGCTGCGCACCTAGCAAACATGAGCTATCATTCTGTATCTGCCACTGAGTCAGGCTTGACTAGATCGGTCCTTTCCTAATTTTGTTCTTGGTTTCTCTAATTGCCCCACATAGTGTCCCTGATTTACAGATGTCAGCCCCATTTTATCCCCGTATGTGGTTCTAGCATTGCCATCATCTGTCTTGCTTCATACCTCATTGTCATGTGTTAAAATTTGGGTATATAAAGTACTAATTTGCAGGGAGGTAATGTTTCTACTTGGAGGGGGGGAGGGGGGTGGGTAAAAGGGATTTGCTAAGAACTGGACTCTGGATCTTACACACACTAGGCTAGCCCTTCTCTGACTTCGTGGCCCCTGGTGCTAGAATGTTTAGGTGTGGGCAGCAGATAAATAATTCTCTTGAAACCAGTGGTCTTCTGCGTATTTGGGTCTGCTAAGACCCAGTAAAAAGGTCTTTATGGATGCCCAGCTGAGTCCCCTCTTTGAGTCCTTATCTGATTTGCATCCCACCATATATACTTTGCTCTGGCACAGGGAGGAAAAGCCCAGTTCACTCTTGGAGTGCCAGATACTTGTATAAGGAAGATGTTTAGGTTCTGAGGTGGGATAGGTGTTATATGGCCATCTAACAGGTGCTTGATACCTGGATACATTGCGAAGTCTTCTGTGGGGTGTGTGTGTGCGGTATTGCTTAGCTCCTGGTGGAAAGCAGGCACTCAGTACACATTTGTGGAGTGAGTAAGTATGTATGTTCACTCACCACAGTGAGGATGATGAGCCAAGGGGCTGGACTTACACAGTTGACGGACGCCTGACTTTCTGCAGGAGCCTGGGGTACGACATTCCCACTGAGGCCCACATACACTGATGTTTGGTGGATCATTGCCACATAGGCAACATAAAGAGGGCATTTTATGAAAGGGAACATCGGAGGAAACATTATAACCCAGACCTTTATAGCCTTTCTATTATTATGGTTTAAATCTTGACAGTCTTTATTTGCAGTGACACTGGGACCAGTAAAGACAACACTCACTCCCACCTCCTTGTTCTTTCTCTCCACATCTTGTTCTGTAGCTGTGGTGCACAGATAGGCATCTTTAAATATGCAGGCAGCTGAGCTGCTTTTCTTTCAGTTTGTCTAGAAACAGCCGCTTTTGACTCAAGTTGGAAACCAGATGACTCACTACTCTATTTGTTTTATTGCAACTGTCATTTCATAAAATGCCTGAAAGCTTTACACTGTAAATGCCAGTGAGGTTTTGTCTTTCTTTTTTTGTAACTCTTCTGTTATCTCTCATCTTTTATGTTTCGCTTCCCCCTTTCCTTTCAAATTATTTTCTCCTTCATTACTCTCTCTTTCCCTGTCCCTCCCTTCCTTCCTGCCCCCTCAACCTTTGATGACTATAATGGCATCTGTAGTTGATGGAGTTTTTGCTGACATCATGATGCATTCTCTCCAGCTATCTGATTAAGAGTGTATACCCTCAAATTTTTGTGTATGGTTTAGAAATGGAACTATCTATGCATTTCAAAGTTTATAAAACACTCACTGGATTCAGCACTAGAATCTAAGTGCCATGTCAAATCATAATAGTAACTCACTTTTTATGGAACCACATTTTGCAAAATAATGGGGGCATCCCCAGTCTCTCCCACATACTCTTTTCCTTCATTGAATAGCTTCCTTGTTCACAGGAGGACTAAGAGCAATAGGACTCTCTAAGAAGGTCTTCTGTAGATCCATGACTTCTATAAACTGTGGAACCTATGACTCCCCCCCTTTCCCCCCCCCCGCCCCTGTCGGTACTGGGTCTTGAACTCAGGGCCTTGAGCTCTTGTTTAGCTTTTTTCTGGCTGGTAGTCTGGCACTCTACCATTTGAGTCACACCCCACTTCTGGCATTTTGCTGGTTAATGGGAAATAAGTGTCTAATGGACTTTTCTGCCCAGGCTGATTCTGAACTTTTTCAAATCTCTGCCTACTGAGTAGCTAGGATTACAGGCTTGAGCCATCGGTACCCAGCCCTAGATCTACTTATGACTTTTATGGACTGTATTACTTGTGGCTTCTCTGAATGGAGGGACTGAGAGACTTTTTCTTTTTCTTTTCTTTTTTTCTTTTGTTGGTCGTGGGGCTTGAACTCTGGGCTTGGGCGCTGTCCTTCAGCTCTTCAGCTCAAGGCGAGTGCTCTACTGCTTGAGCCACAGTGCTACTTCTGGTTTTCTAGTGGTTTATTGGAGATAAAAGTCTCACAGACTTTTCTGCCCGGGTTGGCTTTGAACCATGATCCTCGGATCTCAGCCTCCTGAGTAGCTAGGATTACAGGCGCCCGGTGAGACTTTTTTTTTTGCCAGTCCTGGGCTTGAACTCTGGGGTTGGATGCTGTCCCCGAGCATTTTGCTCAAGGCAAGCATTCTACCACTTGAACCAAAGTTCCACTTCCAGAAGCCTTTTCTGAGCAGTTTATTGGAGATAACAGTCTCATGGACTTTCTTGTCCATGCTGGTTTCAAACCACGATCCTCACATCTTAGCCTTCTGAGTAACTAGGATTACAAGTGTGAGCCTTTGGCACCCAGTGACTAAGTACTTTTAAAGGTTGTGGGACCTATTGAATTCTGGAACTGTGGGCCTATGACTGGAAGACCTGATTAAATGTGTCGCCATGACATGTGATCACCTTGATCATGTTTACCACTTTTCAATCTGATATTATTTAGCTGGAAGAGCAGGTGCTCTTAGTCTTAAGTGGGGGTGCTGGGATCTTTCTTTTTTCTTTTTTTAGTTGTGTTGGGGTTTGAACTCAGGGCATCAAGCCCACTAGACAGCTGCTCTACCACTTGAGTCACATTTCCAGCCCTAAATTTTTTTTTGGGTCCGATCATGGGGCCTGAACTCTGGGCCTGGGCGCTGTCCCTCAGCTCTTCAGCTCAAGGCTAGCGCTCTACCACTTGAGCCACAGTGCCACTTCCGGCTTTTTTCTTTTTGCTTATGTGGGACTGAGGAATCGAACCCAGGGCCTCATGCATGCAAGGCAAGAGCTCTACCACTGAGCCATCTTCCCAGCCCCCTAGCCCTAAATTTTTAAGGACTAGCATTCTTAACCAGAACTTGAAGGATCTTTTTTTTTTTTTTTTTTTTTCCTGACACCCAACACAGTGGCACTTGACTAAATCATTTGATTGATGACATGAGCATCGTTGGGTGTTAAACACCTGGCCAAGGAAATCGGGATCCTCTGTGAATTTGCCCAAAGGATGGTAGACAGATTGTCGAATTTTAATGAAGGTGGGTGGGTCCCCAGTGAGCATCTGCTTTGGAGCATAACAGAATCCCAGCATTAACTTTAGGTATGTTAGCTGGAAACCTGTACTGGTGTCAGTGGTTCTATTCTACATTTGTCAAACCCTTAAATCCAGCCGAACTAATTTTAGAGGTAGCTAGTTCTAATGAAAAAAACAAAAAACCAAAAACCAAAAACCAAAAAACCCAGTGACTTCAGATACATGGCAGACCCCTTACCACATGCTCAGTGTCCTCTTTATCCTTTCCTAAAGGCCTTTGATCTACATTGGCCTTCAGGGAAGCCATCTCCTGAATTCTATTGTAGCAAAACTTCCTATCTGACTACAAAATGTGATGTAAGTAGGGGAAAATGTGGTGCCATCATAATATTAAATAAATTAATAGCTAAGTGGTAGTGGTGTTTTTTTTTTTTTTTTTTTTTTTTTTGTGTGTTGGTCCTGGGGCTTGGACTCAGGGCCTGAACACTGTCCCTGAGCTTTTTTGCTTAAGGCTGGAATTCTACCATTTGAGCCACAGCTCCACTACTGGCTTTTTGGTGGTTAATTGGAGATGAGTCTCATGGATTTTCTTGCCCAGGCTGGCTTTGAACTGCAATCCTCAGGTTTCAGCCTCATGAGTAGCTAGGAATATAGCATTAGCTACCAGCACCCAGCTAATAACCCAGAGTTTTAAAAATAGGACATGGACACCCCCCACTTCTTCCTTCCCCCCATACTCTGGATAGCATTTGACATTGAATGCTATATTTTTCACTCACTATGCTGGATGTCTGATATGAACACAATGAATGTCTTGATGCTGAAAAATAGAAAAACAGAAGCTGTTAACTTTATACTCACCTTTGGAGACTAAGGTGGGAACAGGGTAGGTGCGTTTGAATCAAGATACTTTTACTCCCCACTGAGGGAGGATGTTCCCCTGTTCCAGCTGACAGTTTGAACAAGGATTCTAAACTTTCTGGCCATTTTAATTAAACCTCAGTGAGAGGTGGCCCTGTCACCTGCTTATGACATGGGTAATTACTCCTAGGGCCTTGGAGCAGTTCGCCAAGCATCCCTCGCCCTTTTGATTCTCTACCTATCGGTATCTCCTCCCTTCCCAGACAGGGCCTTTTCCAGGAGCTGCTTGAGCCTTGTGCATTCCTTGGCTTCTCTGCTGAGCTATCCAGCAGGGGTGCCAATTCTTCCATTTAGCTGACTATTATATAGCCCTTAAAAGGGAAGGGTTTATTTTAGCTGGCTGCTATATTGATTGCTATAGGGACGTTTCTATTTTCACTGGCTGCTATATTGACTGGGATAGGGAAAAGGGGCCGTATTGCCGGGAGCTGTCATATTGACTGTTACAGAAAAGATCTGTATTTAAGCAGTACCAGTGCACTGGGATCTCCCAGGCAGGATATTAATGCTAATTCATCCGCTCACCCCCTGCTGTGAGTGTTATTTGTTTAAATCTGTAGATTCCCACAGCGCGTTTATATCCTCACTAGAGTGAGCTCCGCTCCCTGTAATTATTTAACATTATATGCCGATATAAATTGTAACAGTTAAAGAATGGAAATGAGTAGCCAGAAAGGAAAAGAAGAAGAAAGAAAAGGTAAAAACAGGAAAACAAAAAAGACAGAGAAAATATATAAAATAGTATATACACTCATACTGTGTGTGTGTCTGTGTATGACAAATTTCTGGTTTCCTTTCTCCCACTCCAGGTTGGTTTGTACATTGCTTGGTCTGTGCGTTTTACACCTCTGTGTGAGTATATTTGTGTGCACATGTGTGTGCATGCATGTGCACGCACATATGCTCACCCCCTAGCTTCGATCAAGAGACTATTGTACTATGCAGTATGTGCACGTGTATGAAATTACACGTAGTGTGTGTGTGGTCCTTGATCAGCAGCAAATTTATCCGTTAGCGATCAACTTCATGATGAATAACTGGCAACTGATTTTCCTTTGAGCTTCTGTGTTCACAAAGGAACTTGGTCTGAGACTCTCTCTAAGGTTACTACTCTGGGGAGCACTTAGTTGGGATTAAACTAATGGGCCATTGGGTGTCACTGTCGCTCTACTGGCTATAGTCGAAAGGGATTTTTCTGTTGGGGTAGCTGAATTTCTAAAGAAACAAGTTTTTCTGCCCAACTTGGAGATATTGTCTGAGATGTTTGAGCTCTTTTTGAAAAGTTGTTTTGTTTGCTTGTTTTTGCTGTTAAGCTTCCAGCATGTTTATTGTTCTTGAAAATTGTGTGCTGATTGTGAGCTCTGTTCGAATATTAACATCCCCCTCCCCCCGCCCCCATCCAGATGAAGACTTCTGATGAGCAGCACAATAATTCCCCTTAAGGCAGCTCAGAAGCTTTCTGGAAGCCTGGGTAACAAGGAGAACCTATTTGACAAGAACTTGAAAAAAGGAGGGAGAAAACCTCCTTGCAAAAGCATAAATTGGGCAAGTGCCTGCCCCTGCCCTGCTTCTGGTCCTCATGGAGGTGGGAAGAGCTCGGAGAGCCAGCGGGCAGAGCATGCAAGTTGAGAGCGCGGGCTGCCGCCTGGTCGCACAGGAGCAGAGGAGCGGGCTGCTCGGCAGCGTGGAGCCGTGCCAGGTTTCACCACAATTCATACTGTGTCAGTTTAATAAATGCACTACTTAAATTATGAAATTACAAAAGAAAAAAGAGAATGCACTTATTCAGACTCTTAATACATTAAAAATAAGGCATTAAAACTCTGACTTTTTTTTTTCCTTCCAGAATCAATAATGAACAGGAAGGGTTGTAGACATTAACAGTCATGGACATTCAAACTCTTATACATAAATTATCTTAGAAAAATGCACATAAGACTTGAATAATGTAAATACATTAATGCATTTAATAATTTAAACATTAAAGCGCAGGCAGGAATTTGAGGCAGAGGCTGTTCCGAGGTAAGGGATTGGTCCTAGAACGCGTGTGTCCTAGGATCGATGGGTGATTTCCCCTTGAGGCACCGTGGAAAGAGAGTGCCTGGCCCGCTGGAGTGGCTTCCCGTGCCAAGAATCCCTGGACATCCCTGATCTCAGCTCCTCCCAGCTGCCTATTTTTGCATATCCCAACCTTCATCCTCAATTCTGAGTTTTCTAGTCCTATGTTTCTGCTTGTTTGTTAGAAAATTAAATGTTTCCCCTTCAAAGAACATTGAACTTTGTGAATGTTTTGATTGGAAAACCAAACCAAATTAAAATCTTTCAGCCATCTCTAGCTGTTTGTGATTTGAAGAAGGAAGTGGTTGCTCCTTATAATCAGTCTGCTGTGTTTCAGCGGCTGTGATCAGCGGGTCCAGGTTGCAGCCTGCTGCCCGTCTAACACCAAAATGATAGCCTGTGTTAGCTTCTGGGCATTGGACAAAACAGGTGGCCATGCCATGAAACAAGTCAGGTGCTGTACATAGACTTAGTGATCAGTGATTATGCCTTGCTTTGATTTTCATTTTTTAACTATTGGATAGATTGGGGGGCTATT
Source organism: Dipodomys merriami (assembly GCF_024711535.1). Taxonomy (NCBI): domain Eukaryota; kingdom Metazoa; phylum Chordata; class Mammalia; order Rodentia; family Heteromyidae; genus Dipodomys; species Dipodomys merriami. The sequence continues at coordinate 6,702,059 of NW_027204270.1, forward strand.
TTCCCCTCTTTTTTCTGAGATTGTATTCACAGTGGCAGAAACACACTGAAAACATCGAAACCCATTTTTCTGGCAGAGTATTGAATGGTATAATTCAGTTTTTGACATCTATACTATGAAATAACCTGAGAAAAACTAAGTGGCCAGACTGTATTGTTTTCATTTTAACCCCAGTGCTGTTCTGTGGTAGTTTCTCAGCCTAGTTTTATAGCCTGAATCAAGCAAGAAACCAGAAAAACTGTAGAAAGTGTCTTGTTAGTAGATGTGTATTCCAATAACTTTCTCTCTGTATAAAAGATGTTTATTTTAGTGGTTGGAGATGTGGCTCAGGTGGTAGAGAGCTAGGCAATGAGCCAAGGGATCAGATACTGACTTTGAGTTCAGGTCTTGGATTAAAAAAAAAAAAAGATACTATTTATACTATTTATTTAGTAAATAATGGAAATGTCCTTCAGGGTCTGCTGTGAGATATGTTTATCAGATGGCAGGGACAGTAAAAAACTTGTTTTCATTATTGCTGAATCTGTGGAGTCTTTTATGGCCTCTTGGATCTCCTACCTGAAACTTTACCTGGGAGTGTCTTGATTTGACCCAAACCTTGTCTGTTCTGGTATCTCTGACTTTTCAGCTGTTAACAATGTTTGTTGTAACCAAAGAGAGTCTGCTTTCCTAGCTACTATGGTTAAATACCAGCTTATAAACACTTCCAGGAAAGCTGCCATAGGCTGAAGTGGCATGGGCAACAGTTGTAAACAGGCCAGGCAATGCTGACCAGGACACCCAGAAACAAAGCAATGCTTTTGAATGTGGTAGTTGGGTATTGATTGTGAAGGGAGTGGTATGGAGTGTAGGTAAGGGCTACTGGAGGACAGATCTGAAGGTCAGTGTGTGGTCCTGGGATGTGTTCATGGTTGCCTAGATCTCTTTTTTTTTTTTTGCGGGGGGGGGGGGGTCCGGTCGTGGGGCCTGAACTCTGGGACTGGGCACTGTCCCTCAGCAATTCAGCTCAAGGCTAGCGCTCTACCACTTGAGCCACAGCGCCACTTCCGGCTTTTTTCTTTTTGCTTATGTGGTACTGAGGAATTGAACCCAGGGCCTCATGCATGCAAGGCAAACGCTCTACCACTGAGCCACCTTCCCAGCCCTCTTGCCTAGATCTCAAGGCCAACATTCTACCATTTGAGCCACAGCTTTACTTCTGGCTTTTTGCTAGTTAATTGCAGATAAGAGTCTCACAGACTTTTTCTGTCCTGGCTAGCTTTGAACCATGATCTTTAAATTTCAGCTTCCTGGGAAGCTAGGATTATGGCATAAGCCACTATCACCTGACTTCTAGGCATTTTTATTTGGTGTGTGTGTGGGGGAGGGGAGGAGCAGTCCTGGGGTTTGAACTCAGGGCCTAGGCACTGTCTCTGATCTTCTTTTGCTCAAGGCTAATTCTCTACCACTTGAGCCACAGTGCCACTTCCAGCTTTTCTGTTTATGTGGTTCTGAGAAATTGAACCCAGGGCTTCATGCATGCTCGGCAAGCACTCTACCACTAAGCTACATTCCCAGCCCTCTGGACAATTTTTCCTTCTTTGGTAGGACTGGGCATTGAACTCAAGACCTCTTGCTTGCTAGGCATGTGCTCTAGCTCTTGAACCATGCCCCAGTTTGGCAGCAGAGCCTTTCTAGCCAATTTTATTTCAGTCTTGGGAATGACTATCAGTTCTAGGCCTGTTATGTGGCTTCTTTTCAAAGTGCAGGCCTACTCTTTCTGTGGTCTGTCCAGCTATGGCCAGTGGCATCCTCTTCTGCTTTTCTTCCACACTCATCTGGGCAGAAAGTAGGAGATCAAATCAAGGAGAGCCAAATTATCTTTGAGTTTTGCTGGTCACACCCAGAAAAGCTTCTTTTCTCTTCCTTTAAATTCCAAGAACTGTATTATGGCCTTAACCACACAGTTGGCTTGAGCCTGATTAGAGCATGTTGAACTGGGCAGAGGAGGCAAGATGTCTGTGTGTGTGGTGGTAGAAGCACTGTCCCTTCTATTTGGGGTGCAGAGAGCTAGCTGCCACCCAGCAGTGATCAGATATCACTGATCAGGGGTCAACTCACCCCTGTGACATATCCTGTATGCAGATTTTCTTTGAAGAGAGAGGAGTCAGGTTCATTAATTAAAGGAGCCTGGCTCAAGAGGCCTGTAATTAGAGGTGCTAGAAATCTGAATTTTAAGAGGTCTGTGCAGCTGCATTTTGAAAAATGTAAGGAAGCACTGAGAAGTACAGGTTATGGACAAGAATGTGGCTGAACCAGATTTGGGAGATTTAGGCTTTGGCAGAATTCCCTTTCAATTTATATTTATTCTTCCAATTTTTATTTTATTATTATTGTTATTATTAGTGGGAAGCTGAAATTGTGCTTGTTTTTCTTGATGGTTACACTGACTGAGAGCTTGCTATGGTCAGAGTACATGGAGGACACAACAGTGTAGCCATAAACTAGAAGGTGCTTAGTTTTCTGGAAGCGGAGCCTGTCTTTGAGCTTTAGGTATTCAGTTATTTTTATGTGTGTGTGTTATACTGGGACTTGAACTCAGGGCCTGGGCCTTAACTTTTTCCACAGCTCTACTTCTGGCCTTTTGGTGGCTTATTGGAGATAAGAGTCTTATAGCCTTTCCTGTCTGGCCTGGCCTCAAGGTTGGATCCTTAGATCTCAGCTTCCCGAGTAGTTAGGTCTACAGATGTGAGCCACTGGGGCTGGGAAGTTGGCTTAGTGGTAGAGTGCTTGCCTTGCATGCATGAGGCCCTGGGTTCAATTCCTCAGCACCACATAAGCAGAAAAAAGCCAGAAGTAGTATTGTGGCTCAAGTGGTAGGGCACTAGCCTTAAGCTGAAGAGCTGAGGGACAGCGACCAGGCCCAGAGTTCAGCCCCCACAACTGGAAAAAAAAAAAGCCACAAGATATTAGCTACTATGTACCCATGGCATGCATTATTTCTTCTTCTTCTTCCTCCCCAACCCCTCCCCCCCCTTCTCCTCCTCCTCCTCCTTCTTTTCCAGTCTTGGGGCTTGAACTCAGGGCCTAGGCACTGTCCCTGAGCTTCTTTTGCGCAAGGCTAGCACTTTACCACTTGAGTCTTACTATACAGGTCAGGCTGCCCTTGAACTTGTGAACATTCTGCCTCAGCCTCCTGAATAGCTGGAATTACAGGTGTCCCCATTCTGTGGGACTCAAGAATCTTTGTATCTACTTTGTTTCTCTACAGAACAATGTCTCTTCCTCTGTCATGGGTCACTTTTTTAATTGAACTCAGAAATTTTCAAATCAGGGGCTGGGAAGGTGGCTCAGTGGTAGAGCACTTGCCTTGCATGCTCAAGGTCCTGGGTTCGATTCCTCAGCACCACATAAGAAGAAAGCCGGAAGTGGCGCTGTGGCTCAAGTGGTAGAGTGCTAGCCTTGAGCTGAAGAGCTGAGGGACAGCGCCCAGGCCCAGAGTTCAGGCCCCACGACCGGACCCAAAAAAAAAGAAATTTTCAAATCATTACAAGAAGTCCTGACCAGTCCCTTTTCTTTCTCATTTCCTCAGTTATTTGTAGGATGACTTTTGCTTTGATGCTGTCCCTCTCTTTAAAAAAAAAAAGTTTCTGTTTGATTTATAATGGCCCTTTTTAACCTCATGTCAAAATCTGTTATTTTGATTCAGGGCATTTGTATCTCTGTTAATTAATTAACCATGGCTAATTTGGGATGTGGACAGCTTCCCCAAGAAGGAAAGACTGGAATAGTGGTGGGTGGAGGTGTGCCCTAAAGACCTGAGTGACTAAACACTGCACAGTGAGGTGCAGACCTCATACCTTATGCCTCAGGAATCTCTCTTCTGCTTTCTTGATCTCATGCCCTTTGGGATATCATAAGCATCATTCTTTCATACCCTGGGCCAAAAGAAGTATATATTTTAAAGGACAATCCTCTGTACTCTGTACACTTCCTATATTTTTTTTTTTTTTTTGTCGGTCGTGGGGCTTGAACTCTGGGCCTGGGCACTGTCCCTCAGCTCTTCAGCTCAAGGCGAGCGCTCTACCACTTGAGCTACAGCGCCACTTCCGGTTTTCTGGTGGTTTATTGGAGATAGGAGTCTCACGGTCTCTCCTGCCCGGGCTGGCTTTGAACCGCGATCCTCAGATCTCAGCCTCCTGAGTAGCTAGGATTACAGGCGTGAGCCACCAGCGCCCGGCTCACTTCCTATATTTTTGTCTATGTATATTTTGAGAAATCTACTTGTAAAACCATAAACTATGGAATAGAACAAAAAAATCTCAAAGACTTTCACTTTATACATTTACAGTATGCAGATTGTGATTCAATTAGGCTGAAACCTCTATTTAGCAGATTGGTTTTGTGAAATAAATAACTTTTGAAGATGGAGGCTCACTGAATATAATAAATACGTGTTTTTCCTTTACTTGGCATCACCGTGCTCCCTGCTTTCCAAACCCTTGCCCTGAAATGCTGATTCCCAAGCCGGTATCATCTTTTGGGCTCTTTGTGGAAGAAATGGCTCTCTGTCACATCTTGGCACAGGGATTTCATCCTTGATTTACAGTGCTTAGCTTGTTAGTGCGGGCGAAGGGGAGATGGTGTGAAGGTCCTTATGTTCGCTTTGTCCTCAGTGGGAGAAAGTGGGATGTATGCATATGTTTTCCCTGGCTTGTTGTGGTAGTACCAGAGGGAGCCGGGCAGACTCCCTGTCCTCTTTTCCAATCTTTGTACTACATGTCATCCAGCTGGGGGGAGTTGGTGGGAATGGGACAGGACATGATTTTCCAAGCCCCACTAAAGGTTTCAGCAAGAGTAGTATACTACTGAGGAGAGAGCTTTCCCAGCCCCCCTTTCTACAATCCTCCCCTTCTCAGCCCAGCCGTGACAAACTGACAGATAATTAACTGATCAGGCCCTTCTATTAGGCACATCCCAAGGCTGGAAGCTGCCGTGCTTTCTGCAGGTCCTTGAGCCACTCTGTGCAATGGGTGGTGCTGTACTAAGTGGTCATGAAGACAGCAGAGAGTGCTTTGGGTAAAGCAAACAGAATGTCCTTTGGCAGAGAGAAAATGCTCAAAAGTGAGTGGGGCCAGAGAGGTGCCTGGCTTGAAGGCATCTGATAAAAATCCTTGGACTTTTCAGGATTGTGATCATAAATACCACTGCCTGTCCCAGATGCTCTGGGTATCTGATACGCCTGATTCCATAGGCCATTTCTTGAAGGCCACTTGGTTCCTCTGCCATAACCCTGGGCTGCAATTGCAAAACAAGTACGCAGTCTGTTGAGGTTCAGCTCAGGCAGTGTTTCTATACCAACAGTGCACAGTGTGGCTTTTTCTCTGTGGCCAACTTTTCTTTCCCCAGTGGAAAGAAGCGTTCATTTGTGTGAGTATTCCCTTCTACCCACCAGTGACTCTCACTACTTTGCTCACTATCTATGTGGTCACTTTTCTCCTCTTCATGATTTGAAATATTAACATGCAGATAAAAATAGTCTCATGTCTGGCTACACATAGGCTCAGGTCCTGGGGCCTGGCATGTTGGAGCAGAAAGAAATACCTAATTGCATCAAAACCACTCTAAGTTCATGTATGTGGAGCCCATCAAGCTGAAAGCATCCAGACAGCATCTGCTGTTATCAAATCACTCGTGAATCCAGCTAATTAAAATAGAGCTTCATTTTTCTGAACCATTGTTTGGCAGGAATTCGAAACGGGTCTAACCCAATTTCTGCGTGTTTATGAGCCTTTATTATATCAGAGGTACTTTTCTGTAAATGTACAGGGCAGCGTTAAATGAATTGATCCACACAGTATCACTGTAGTCGCACTGTGGACTTGCTAATGATTTCTCTGCCAGTCTTCTGGTTTCCAGACATTCTGTTGAAAGCTTTGTGTTCTCTTTTCTTATCTGCCGTTCTTTGTTTTCTTCTCTCTCTCTTTTTTAAATTTAAAAATGATAACTTTTAGTCTTTTTTTTCTTTGAAAACAGGAAATGAAGTTTTCTTTTTCCCTCTTGTTTTTCTTTTCCTTCCTCTGTTTTTGCTCTTCTAGAGCATACAATTTGCCCTTTCTTCTTGGTGTTTTGTGTTCCCTTGTTTCCTTTTTTTTCCTCTATCACCCTTCCTTTTTATATCTTCTGCCCTCCCTTCAAACCTCTTTCACCTTTTCCCTTTCCTTTCTGCCTTCTCCCATCTTTCCTAATACAATGTTGTGATAGCTTTGTCTCCACATACAAATACAGATTAGGGCAGAAGTGCTGCGTGTAGAGGCAGAGCTCTGTGGAGGCAGAGCTCTGCTGCCGCCAGATGATGTCAGCTGATTTTGCATTTCTGATTTTGCTTGCCTGCCTTATTTTATGTCTTAAAAAGAGTTTTCAAACCACATCTACTCTACTTTATAGTCCAATAATTGTACTTTGAAGATGAAAAGTACTATATAAATGCGAACTAATTATTCCTTGTAATACTTTGGTGACTCTAAGCAGTGCTAGATCCATTTTACAGATGAGGAAGCCAAAACAGGAAAGGTGGGTAATTCTGAAAGACACTGGAGAAGGTGGTGACTCAGTTAGTATGAAGTCCAGGTTGTCTTTGACTTTGATGATGTTTGATGGCAGACTTCTGGGGGTTTATTTTTCTCCCCATAAGAAACACATATATTTAAGGTGAGGCAAAGAATATCCCCTTTCCTTCTTTATGTACTTTTAACCTCTGCAGTTTCACTTGCAGTCTTTAGATGTTAAATGAATTTCTAGATAATTCTTGGGAAAGAAGAATGCCAAACCACTTATGGGCTGGTAAAAACCTTGTCCATTACAATCTCAGAGTAGAGCGCTCACTTTCTGTTTCCAGCAGCTTCCAGTAAATGGGCCCACGTCACTTGCACTGGCCCCAGTGATCAGAGTGTTGTAGGAAGCGCTGCCATGTTTGATTGAATTTAGCCATTCAGGAATGACGTGTGTATGAAGTCGTCTCTTGCATTACTGTGGCCTTTATTATTGCTAATGCATCCTGACATTACAGGTGTAGCCTTGGCTCTCCCAGAAAGGGCAAAGCTGCTCTTATCAAGCTAAAGAGCAGAATTCATGAAACTGTTGTACAGCGAGACCAGTGTTCATGTTCCGTTACTAAGCAGAGTAGGAAAAATCATTTCTCTTTACCCAGTATTTCAAAAAAAATGGATCTGTTCGCATTGTTCTATAGAGAGCAGGGCCAGTGGATAGAAGGTTCAGGAAAGTAGACTTCAGTTTAAAGGCTGGGTGCCTGGTGACACCTGCTTGTAATCCCAGCACTCAGGAGGTGGAGGTAGAAGGGTCAAAAGTTTGAGGCCAGTCTGGGTGTCATAGTGAGGCCCCTACCTTAAAACAACAAGTAAATGATGAAGGAAGGGAGGGAGAAAGGAAGGGAGAGGGAAAGAGAGAGGGAGGGATGGAGAAAGGAAAGGAAGGCAGGCAGGCAGACTTTAAGAAAGGTTTCTGAAAATGAGTATATGGTCTCTTAAGGGAATGACAAAGTGAGTTTCCTGCTGGCTGGGGGTACTCAAGTAGAGGCTTGTTGATCATGCTTGTTGGAGAGAGGAGTCCGCACTCATGAGTAGGGCCAGGTAGTCTCAGATTGTTTTTGGCTTCTTTCCTTGTCCTAGAGTATGACAGCAAAAGCAGCATCTTTGCTTGTTCTTTTTGATATTGTAAGTGTCTGTTGTGCTGTGAGAACCTGACGCATGCTCAGTAGCTACTCTCTATTTAATCTTTGCCTTCCTGATTTGTCATCTAACTTGAATGAAACTTTGCTTGTTCAATACAAGAAAACCACTGTCTCTGGCAACCCCTGGGTCATTTTGGACAGCTATACTCTCATTGGCCATCAAGATCCATCTGAAAACAACAAAACCAAAACAAATCCTTTAAAATTTTTGCTGAAGATGATATAAAATGAATTATATACTTTCTTTATTAGCAGAATATCTGGGATATAATTTAATTCTGGAGTATAATTTAATCCTGATGATTCAGTATCATCATTTTACTTTTTTTGGGGTCTGAGACCAGGACTTAAACTCAGTTCTTGACTCTCTTTGCTTATTGGGTAGCATTCTACCAACTGAGCCATGCCTCCAACCCCTCAATCTTGTCATTTTAGATGTAAATGTTTATATTGTGTTATAAGCATAGCTGTTTTCAAAACCTGTTGAAATATACACATATGTTGCATATTTGCCCCTAACCTTAAATGACTCCACCAATGCTAAATGATCCTAAACTAATAGGCTTTTTGAATTTTTGTTTGCTTTTCATAAATGTGTCTCTCTTGATATTTGCTGTTAGGCTCTCCCCCCCCCCCCCCGACCTTTCCCTTTTTTGCTGTTGCATCTTTATAAGTACCCTAGGTTAGCTGGCTTGTTTCTCCTTTCTCATTTTCAGCTTTAATCTTTTCTGATTTTGGATGGCAGATAACTGCCTAATATGTAGTGTTACTAAAGCTTTGTTATGTATAAAATATATGTCATTTGTAATACCCCGTGTGTGTGTGTGTGTGTGTGTGTGTGTGTGTGTGTGTGTGTATGTGTGACTGATTTCTTCTTCTTTTTCCTCTTTCCTTCTCCTTCTCTATTGATTTTTTCCTTTTTTGGTAGGGTCTTGTCCTTACTTGAAATAGTTGTTCTTACTTGATATAAACTTATACCCCTGGCTTAGGTAACACAGGTTACCAAATGAAACTGACTTAGAAATTATAAAATGGCATGGTGAGCAGGTCCTGAAGGTGTTCAAGATGACTTGAAAGTTATCAGTTAAAAAATGAAGGAATGGGAGGCACCAGACCAGGATGTGAAAGACTAGGTTTCATGACACGTTGGTGTTGGGATTAGATTTAGCATTTAGGTTTCTTGAGACCCAGCCTGCTTTTTTTCCTCCACCCATCAATTCTATTCTCTATTGACCGTGGGCAAAATATGTATGAGAAATGTAGCTATTTGTATAAGCTTGAAAAAAAGATATCAGAGAAAAATTCTCTGCTGGCACATGAGCAGGTTCAGAATTAGAGTCCAAAAACTCCAAAAGCTTTCTGTTTGTGGCAGCCTTTGGCTGTGTTTGTACTCAAGGCTGATGTCGATATTGTAGAAGAAGCTTTAATCCTTTCACTCAAATTTACAAGAAATGCTGCTTCCTTTTAGTTAAAAAAAAAAAAAATCCAAGAGAGCATTTGATTTGAGGAACCAAAAGTCTAGAAAATGTATCCGGGAGTCCTCGTCAATTTGGGGCATAATGAAATATAAAAAATACTCAATAAAAGCTCCTTTATTACTTTAACTGTTTAAATGTGGAGTTTTTAGCCATCAGGTTAATGTTTTGGTATCATTTTTTTATTTGATTGTGAGCACTTTTCCAGGTAGCTCTGCCACTCGAGCACTAATCAAATTCCCACAGATGAGTGGTGCTAGCTACAGCCTGACATCACTGCGTTCTTGCTTTGACATTATTTTATTTGTCTTTCCTGTAAAAGTTAATAACTCTGTGTCCATGTGTTTAAACAGGCAAGAAGAGAAAGGAAGGACAACAAGAAAAGTGATGGCAGAGGTTCAGGAAGCTTCTAAATTCAGGACATTTAGGGATTTTTGTAATTTCTAAGTGTCTTACCATATGAGCAGATTCAAGAGGATGGGAACTCCTAATCCTTTGGATAATAGAAGGAATTTGAAACAAGTTACCATTGGCTTAGTGGAAGAGGAAGATGCTTGATAGAACTGATATGCTTAGTGATGAGAATTGAGAATTAGTTTTTAGTATATTATGTGCTTACTTGGTGTCTCTTGATTCACTACCAGGCTTGGTGTAGAGCATCAGAGGAGCATAAAGATTCCTTTTCACCTTCTGTTGTCTCTAGGACATGGGCAAGGTAGCTCTAGTTCCTGGTTAGGCATTTGTAGAATCTTTTTTGTTTGTTTGTTTTTGTTCTAGTCCTGGGGTTTGAACTCTTGAGGCCTGGGTGTTATCCCTCAACTTTTGTTCTCAAGGCTAGCTAGCCCTTTGTAACTTGAGCCCCAGCTCCACTTCCCACTTTTTGGTGATTAATTGAAGATAGGGTCTCATGGATTTTCTTGCCCTGGCTGGTTTTGAACCATGTTCCTCAGATCTCAGCCTCCTGAGTAGCTAGGATAATAGTCATGAACCACCCATGAGTCTTTGTTTTTTGGTAGCTGTGGTTATTAATAACAGCAATGCTTAATGATGCTCAGTGAAAGGTTGCTGAGTGATTCAAAACCATGAGGACTATTTGTGTGTTACAAATTTCCTTACTGAGCTGAAAATTTCTAAATTGAGGTTTTTTATCAGAGTAACTGATGAACTAATAGATCTTGATTAAAGGTTTCCTCTCTCTCCACCCCCTCCCATCCCTGATTTGTACCTTGGTACTAAAGATGGACTTTGTGATACTTCTCTGTCCTTCTCAGTCCTTATTTCAGTGTCTCTGAAAGACGAATAGTATGTTGCTTTCTTCATTGACATTAGACAACTTTGTTAAGCAGATGCTCCATCTCTGCCATGCCTGGCCCTATTTTTTCCTAAATTTTTTATTTCAGTAGTTGTGCAAAGGGGTTTTAATTAAACAAATGAGTTTATAAGTGCAATACCTCTTGATCAATGCCACTCCTTCTATCATCTTCTCCCATCTTTCAAGTTACCTGATGTTATTTTCTCTCTCTCTCTCTCTCTCTCTCTCTCTCTCTCTCTCTCTCTCTCTCTCTCTCTCTCACACACACACACATACACACACACACATATTGGATATAATGACTGTTTTTTTTTTGGTTGTGGGGCTTGAACTCTGGGCCTGGGTGCTGTTCCTCAGCTCTTCAGCTCAAGGCTAGAGTTCTACTATTTGAACCATAGCACCACTTCCTGTTTTCTGGTGGTTTATTGGAGATAAGAGGCTCACAGACTTTCCTACCTGGGCTGGCTTTGAACCATGATCCTCAGATCTCAGCCTCCTGAGTATCTAGGATTGCAGGCGTGAGCCACTGGCGTCCAGCAAAGTCTTGATTTTTGCCTTAACCAAGATTCCTCTTTGTGCCTCCCAAGTTTCTGGGGTCACAGGCATGCACTATTATACCCAGCTTATTGATTGATATGGAAGTCTGGTGATATAACTTCTCAAATTGCCTATAGAAGATGAGACCTATATTAGGGACTCTGTCTAAAGAAAATAGAACCTGGCCACCATTGTGTTTCTTATGGATATAAGGTGCATCTGATTTCTGTCTAACATTGGTTTTGTTAATTACCTTGTCCTGGCAGGGAATCCTGGCCTGTCCTCTGTTTGGTTATATGTGCTTGCTGGGGAGGAGAACTATCCTCTGACAGGAGCTGATTGCATTCACCATTAGAATACTCAACAGTTTCCAATCCCAGACCTTTTACTGTCAGTTGAAAGTTGTTAAGCCATCCAGCTTACTGTATTATGATCGTGCTTTTGAAGCCTAAGAGTAGTAAAATAATATAAATAATAGTAGGAATTAGGATTTGGTAGTCTTACGGTAGTGGCATATCTGAATTGTTTACTTCTTCTGTTTCCTAGTAGATGATGTCTAGCTACCTACATTTGGCATTTCCTATTCTTTTCTTTCTATCTTTTGGATTCAAACTATTTCTAGGCTCTTTTTTATTAGTAGTATTTAGTCTTCCTCTACTTTCTTATGGAATATCTGACAGGCTTGTCAGTGATTACAGTTGCTCAAAGGTATTAGTTTAGCTGCCTGTGATGACACACCTGTAATCTCTGCCATTCAGGCAGCCCAGGCAGGAGGATCATGAGCCCAAGGCTAGCTTAGGCTGTGTAGTGACATTCTGTCTTTTAAAAAAAAAGGTTTTAGTTTTATGCCATATATGAATGATGGTAGGAAGAAAGTCTTAGTTCAGAGCTTAACTTCCTTGGAATTCAGGATCCCATCTTGCCCTAGAGCAGAAGGTACCAAGCCTTAGAGAAGAGATCTGCTTTCTAATGCTTAAGTTTGCCACTGTCTAAGATGCAACCATTCTTTGTCCTTGTCTTATCATCCCACATTAAGTTGAGCATGCCTGCAGCTTCATCCGTGCTCTGGCCTGTGCTTCAAAAGGAATGGGAACCGAACCAGTGTTCTATTTGCTGAGTAGTTGGAAATCCTGAGTGGAGGGGAAGTCCTTAAAGAAGGCATAAAATTCAGCCATTAGTGGAGAGGAAGAGCCTAGGAAGTAGAGGCCAAGGTATCATTAGGAAGGTCCCGAGGACTGTGTACTACATATTTTTAGCGTTGGAGTCACCAGCCGCCGTCACTGTGTGAGCTCACAGTTCTCCCAGGGAGCATCTTGGACACTGAGTCATTACATTCCTTTGGAGTGATTCAACTCAACAGCTTGACACCTTCATTAATTTTACAACACGAAGTCCAAGCCCAGTGCTCTCTTTTTAACAATGCAGGCAAATTAGAAATATTGAAAAGTTAAAACCATGGAAAACTGGTTTTAAGAAGGAGCAGTCACAGACCCACGGAAAAATACTATTAAGAAACTAAACTGAGCCCTTTGCCTTTTCTTGATGCCTCCTGGGACGAAGCACCCAATTCTTACCACTCGATTCTGGCACATGAATGCTTTATTTCTGTTTCTGGCATGCTGGCCGTACCTCCGGCTTTCAACCAGCTCGTTTGCCTCCTCTGCTGAGGTCACTGCTACCGTGATCCGTGTATAATGGCATTTTCCTCCTCTTTTCAGTATGGAGGCTATTACAGTTTCTTCTCTAAACAGGACTTCAAACAATCTGCTGCCAGTTGGATTTCAAAGCCAAGGAAAAGGCAAATGTCATCCTTTTTTTCTCCCCTCTTTGGGTAACTGCTTTGTTGGTTGCATCAAAAATTAGAGGGGCTGCTGTCTAAATTCAAGTGGGGATGCATGGGGACAAGGCATTTAAATTTGCTTTTCTTTCTCCCTGAAGGAGAAAATCCTTTTCCTGCTCAACCTTTCCTAAAAAGGAACTTTGATCTTCTCAACCCAGAAGCAAAGGTTTTCATTTCCGACAGCACACATGTGTGTCTCCAGCTCCTTCTGCAGCGGAGGTACAGCAGAGCGTGGTGCCTGCAGCTCTGTCTCTCAGGCATCGGAGCTCAACACACTAGCTCTTTGGGCTATAAGCTGGCATCCACGGTTCTGAGCTGGGCAGGAAATCTTCTCCAAAGTCACCCTTCCATCGCTCAGCTCACCATCACTTGATATTAAATAGTGCGTGGTAGTTTAAGTTGCTCTTTATTTCCACATACATTTCTGGAAGAACTACTTCAATAAAATAACAAAACAATGACACCCTGGCAAGCCGTCCATGAGATGTTTTTAACTAGGGCCAAGAAGAAAATTAGATGGCAGAGATATTTCACTTTGAAGGGTAATTTTTGCACATGTGAAGTTACCACTTTTCATAAAGGCTTTTACTTCATATATCAACATGTTTTAAGAGAGAATAGGGTCAATAATGCATGCTTTAGAATTCCCTAAATACAGATTTATACAATAAGCCCTAAAATATATTCTGTGCTATCATGTCCACTCTGTGCACCTCAACCAAAGGTATTTTGTTTCTTTAATCTGAAAAACAAAAGGACAGAGAAAAGTAAAACAAAGGAAATTAGGGCTCACAAGCTTAATTAATAGAGGGTTGTAACCCAGATCAACAATGGGAAGGACACAATGACCAAAACCAGGAAATTCCAATGGAAAGAGAGTCTGTTTCCTTTAACTTCTTCAGTGCCAAGTCACTTGCCAACTCCCCCTCCCCCCAGGTGCAGGGCCAGTTGAAGTGCAACTTGCCATCTTTTATTTTTGAACTTAGTCTAGCTCTTGTGGATATATCTTTCTCTTTCACCACCTTAATGTAAACAAAACATGCAAGTATGTGCACACACATGTGCACGCACATTTGTGTGCTTATTGTAACCAGAAACTACCTCTTGATAGTGTAACCCTCAGAGAGGGGGAAAGAGTACCCAAAAAAAATTCCTGTCACTGTCATCTGTTCATTTTTAATGAGCCATTTTAAAAAATTGAAAATAAAAGAGGAAAATGAATAGGTGTTGAACCAGCCCGTGATATGTAAATGCCAACTAGTAATTACCTAAAACCTCAATTTTCATTCTGTTTCATCTTGCAAAACATTTCATTTTCCCTGAGTGAAAACACTTCATTTGGGCTGTGTGAGTTAGCGAGCGGCCGCCTCTGGCCTGTGTCTCCGCTGGCTCCGGCTAGGGGGCACTTTGGCTCTGTGCTTCGGCTGTCTGAGCGGCTTGTCCATCTCAAGGTTATCCCCCTCTTGCCATTCCAGTGGTTTTGCTTGAGTGTGCCTTGGCGCACCTCCCCCTCCTGGTCTGTTTTCGGGGAGCCTGAACCTTCTTGTCCTTGCAAGGATCATATTGAATTTTGGCTGACCGAGCCTTCCTATGCATACTAACTTTCTCTTCTTACTGGGCTCAGAGACCCTGGATTTCCCTGAGTTGAATTTCATGATCTGGGAACAGCGCTCCCGAAGCTCCCTTTAGCCCTTTGAGCTTTCCAACACATTGTCTCTCTTCTTCTCATTTCTGCTGCTGCTTTTTATTCTTTTTGTTTTGGCTCTCTGGACAGCTCTCCTCCGTTGACGTTCCCACACATCTGCCCCCCTGACACACTTGAGTCTCCATTCTGACATTTCTTTCCTTTTGCATGCTCATATATTTTTTTTTTTGTACTCTGTTTTAATATCTGTCACCTTTTGGATGGGTTCCTGCAGCATCTTGGGATGTGACTTGTGATTGCCCCTGCTTCATTCCCTCCCTAGCCTATGTCCTTTCTAGAAAAAGCATGTAGGACTGAGAAAGAACAGGGAGCCTTGGGATTGTGAATGACAGGTCACAGGCATCCGGACATAGAAAAACAGAATTATGTTGTCCTAGGACCCTGGATCCGAGAGAGCTTTGCCTGGAATCTCAAAGAACACGGCCTCTTTAGTGAGATATATAGCTTCATAATTAGCCCGTTGCATTTTTTCACGAGTGCTAGCATCAGCGTTCTACGATGTGTTTCTCTGATTAACAGCTGCTTTGCAACTATTTCCTTGTGCCACCGATGACCATATTTGTCAAGGAACTCCTGACAGTACTGATTTCTTACTAAAATGCAACATTTCTGCTTCAAGAGGGTTCTCTCCTTCTCCGCACTGCTTGGCTTTTAAAGTCAGCCCGTGTTAAAACTCGAGTTGGCTTTGGTCTATGGCTTGTTAACAGGATTCTGGGTATCTACTTTAGAGTGAGAGCGGAGGAAGCTTTCACAGGCAATTTAATCTTCTGAGCAGTGCGCGGGAGCGGTGTATTGCCTGAGTGGAGTTTCAGGCCTGCACATTGGTCATTCCCTCTGCCCTCTACTTGTGATCTCTTTGGGTTAAAAGGGATTTGGCTTTGGTTGTAAGTGTCATTAATTTTTGAATATTTTTAATATTTTAAAATGGCTAATGAATGCTCACATTTTAGGAGATAGATGTGTGTGTAGTACACAGGAGTGCCGGAGTTGGTGGCATTCCAAATAGGTGTCACTGGAGACAATGCATCAGGTTTACATGTCAGGTGCAAAGTGCTAAGGCTCCCTCAAAGCCCAGGCTCTGTTCTTCTGTCCCCCTCGAGCAGAAAATAAAGTATGCGCTCAAGATTACAATGTGCAGATCTTTCGTAGGAGAATGGAAAACACATCGGAAGCATCTCTTCAGTGGAGACTGTCAGGAACCTAGATTCTTCCCACCAGGGATTACTTACCCCACACAGTGCATTTAACAGCACGTAGTTTGCAGCAGATAACCCCTGAGTGTGCTGTACTCCACTGATTTATATGGTAACAAATCCAGGTCTCTCAAACACAAATCTCTCTCAATTGGTCAATTGCCTTAGATCCAAAGGTATTTTGCAACCTGAAGTCTCCCCACCCTTTTCCCCCCAAAATTGCTGGCAGAGACTTCTGCATGGCCATTGTTACAACTCTGCAAAGGCAAGAATGTGCTCTTCTCTTTTACACCCCAGTTTTTTTGTCTACCTTCAAAGAGATAAACAGTGAGGATGATCAAATTTCCCTAAAATTATGGCATAGGTAGTAGCGGGGTTGTTTTGTTTTATTTTGGGGGGCAGGTAGTTAGATGATAGGTCTGAGGACTTGGGAAGTGTGAGAAACTTTGCTTCTGTTTTTTTTCCCCCCTGACTTTGTCATCTTTATTTTGTTACACTAGCTATTGACAAGTCTAGATGCACTCATTAAGAATTCAATCAGTGTCAGGGGAGGGGAGAAGAGAGCCGATTCCATATTTATCATGGGCTCCACAGCAAGTGGTTCGGCAGTGGCATCGGGAGCTTTGTGCCAGAATTTTCCCTGGCTTGCTGCACTCCCACAACAAGTACAGTAAAGTTCCCAGCTCCGTTTTACATCTTTGACATTGAGGCGGAAGATTTGGCCTGAATTTATGTAATTTAGTTGGGCACAAATAAAACCCATGAATAGTCACATTCATCTTCTAATTAGAAAATCAAATGATAATACAGGACAGGCTGCAGGCACCCCATCATGGAATCCAGCAAAAGTGTGTGTGTGTGTGTGTGTGTGTCTGTGTGTGTGTGTCTGTGTGTGTGTGTGTGTCTGTGTGTGTGTGTGTGTGTGTGTGTGTGTGTGTCCTCTTCAGAAGAAAGTCAGTTGAATTGCTTCATGAAGTTAATGAAAAGTGTCCAACAATAGGCCCAAACTGAGCACCCTTGTCAAGATATTCAGTGGGCGAAGATCTCTGCATTATGGGTGAGGAGTTTGGGGAAATCTTTTACCACCGACTATGAATCATAGAGCTATAAAATTCTAGAATGTTCAGGCTCTATCCCAGCCCATCCCCCTATTGTAAGGCTAGTGTCTTCTGGGGACAGAGAAGAGTGGATTGTAGTTGGGAAATAATTAGTGAAAAGAAGAGAAAGATTTTCATGTGCTCCCAATTGCATGTAGCTGCTTTCTGGGTTATCTTTCTTATTCTGCACATTATCTTGAGGCTATTAGTTTGGGTGCTTTCTATCTTTGCAGCTGGTGTAGTGATACGGATGCTGTTAAATGTGTGATTTGCCTGTCGACTGCATTTTCAGACAAAGATCAGGAGGAACATAAACAAGCCCCAAGTACACTTTACGTAGGTGTTTGGCAGTATTATTTTATATGGCTTGAAATTAGTGAATGGAAACTTTAAAAGAAATTGTTCATATTTTTGCAAGTTTGAAGTGTGCTGGGGACTTTGTCAAATTCCCGTTAAAATAAATACGTCAATTTCATCTCCCTCCCAAATTCATTTATCTTGCTTTTTTAAAAGGTGTTTTCTACTTTACCTGATGTTTAAATTGGATTCGCTCGTTTATGCTGTTCTTTGCTATATCCCCCATGTTTTTCTTAAATGAATTACTAATGACAGAGCACTCCATCATCCCCTCTCTGCAGCCACTTTAAGGAAAGCATGGTGATCTAAACCTTTTAACCTATTAAAGATGATTTTTCCCAATTGAATCAGACCCACCACAGGTGTAATAACTAATCATTTAAACTACACCTGCTATTATGTATTTTTAAGCCATTATGCGTGTTGGATAGATGATAATTCATGTTTATTGCATTGTCCGATGGATCCGTTTTGCCTACACTAGGCTGATTAATGTATTTAAAGAAATAAGAGATGCAATTTTTAAAAAAAAAATTGATGGAATGCGCCAAGCACTGCATTGAGTGCACCATTAAACCCATCAGAACTTTGCTCTCTGACCAGAAATGCATATACCAAGGACTATATTAAAAAAGCAAAGGGAAACCTGGGCGTTTTAGTGGTGGGGTTCTGTTTTCTTTCTCTGTCGCAGGAAATTTTGGAGAATGCAGAGAAGGTTTCTGTTTTACAGGGTGAGTGGTAGGAGATGTGCTGTTCTCATCTCTTGCCTAAGCCCTACCTGGACATCCACATTTCCTTTGGTACCTGGAGCATGTATCACAGCTGCAGAGACTGTTGTAATGATACCAGTACTGTCATTTTCATGTTTTAGTTTTTTTTTCCCGCCATGTGATAAACAATTATTCCTGAGCTTTCTTAGCCATGCAGATTGATGTTGACTCCATGTCCGTTCATTTTCTAGAGCTCCAGCCCTTTCTTCTTCCTCCTACTTCCATCCTCCCTTCTCTGTCATTGCCACTTTTCTTTTGTTTTTTCTTGTCCTGTCTTCTCTTTCCCTCCTCTGCATGTTCCCTTTTCTTTTTTCTTTTCCTTCCTTTCCTTCTGCCTGCCTTCCCTCCTTTCTCTTTTTTCTTTC
The DNA here is from genome assembly GCF_024711535.1 of Dipodomys merriami. Classification (NCBI taxonomy): domain Eukaryota; kingdom Metazoa; phylum Chordata; class Mammalia; order Rodentia; family Heteromyidae; genus Dipodomys; species Dipodomys merriami. The sequence continues at coordinate 6,720,439 of NW_027204270.1, forward strand.
TGTACTGAGAATTCAAAAATGCTCTGACACTTAAACTATGCCTTTAGCCTTTTTTTCTTTTTTCTTTTGAGACAGCAGGTTTTGCTACTTTTTTTTTTTTTAAAAATCAGACTGGCTTTGAACTTGAGATCCTCTTGCCTCTCTCTACTTCCTGGTAACTGGGATTACAGGCACACAACATCATACCAGACCTGCCTTTCTTCTTCTTCTTCCTTTCCTTTCCTTCTGTAGTTAGATTTTTCCTGATTTTTTTTTTTTTTTTTTTTTTTTTGTCGGTCGTGGGGCTTGAACTCTGGGCCTGGGCGCTGTCCCTCAGCTCTTCAGCTCAAGGCGAGCGCTCTACCACTTGAGCTACAGCGCCACTTCCGGTTTTCTGGTGGTTTATTGGAGATAGGAGTCTCACGGTCTCTCCTGCCCGGGCTGGCTTTGAACCGCGATCCTCAGATCTCAGCCTCCTGAGTAGCTAGGATTACAGGCGTGAGCCACCAGCGCCCGGCTTTCCTGATTTTTTAGTATAACCTGAGATGAGCTGGTTGAGGGGCAAAAGGGTGGGTATGCAGTTTTGGGGTTCTAGAAACTCCCACATTTCCTCAAACTGGTTTATTGTCATTGTAGCCCACTGTGGTGGTCAGTACTGTTTGCAGTTGTCATCCATAGGGGGCTGGCCTGACTCTTGAGGACTACCAGCGTGTGTCATGGGTGACCTACCCAGATCTGGAAGGTTAGGACACTCAGCTTACCCTTGAGGGAGAAGCCCAGGGTATGTCTAAGATTATAGTGAGAATAAAGGAGCTTCTTGGGCTTTCTTTTTCTTTCTGATTTGCCTTGACATCGTTCCTTCTGTAAAAGCCTGTCTGATCTCAGGATTAAGTTCATATAAAATATGGAAAAGGAGATGATTTATAACTTGAATTTTATTTATAGTCCCAGCACTTTCTGCTTGAATATTGGTACAACTATTGCCTTTAGTTTAAGGATCCTAGAAAATTTCTTTATACCTGGCCCCTGAAAATTTTTTTTTCAACAGCTTGCAAGTGAACTGCAAAGCCTGTTGATGTACCAGTAACAGGAAACCATATTAATCTTTTGATTTCTTTTTCTTTTCTTTTGGTACTGGGGATCGAACCCATGACCTTGTACTTGCTAGGCAAGTGCTTTGCCACTGAGCTACATCCCAGCCCTGTTCTTTTGGTTATGATGAGATGAATAGTGCCAGTCATTTAAAACAGACACTTTCCTACGCTAGGGCAGACTGGTGCTTCCTTCCTGTAGGACCAGTGTCTGCTGTGGAGAGCAGACAGGCAGCATGTAAGCACACGCCCTGAGTGTGCTGAGTGATGGGGAGGTTAATATCTTCAGCAGTGTCTCTTCCATCCCCTACTCAGCTTATTTGTAGATATGAAGGTTTCATGAAATAATATTCTTTCTAGAGGTAGGTAGGTAATCTGTCAGTCTGTCAGCTTTTAGCCAGGAAATCTAAAAGTTTGCCCTTTGAATTCAAAGGGACAATGCATTTGGCCACCTGTGTCCCCTCTTATACAAGCCCCTCTTGGTACTCTGCCATGCTCTCTATACAGGGGGCACAGTCTCTTCCCCTCAGTTGCTTGCAGTATGATTGGGAAGACAGCCTGAACCTGAGGAAACAGTATAATTATGTCTTCAATTATATGGTACACACTATAACATTGAAGAATGTAAGAGAAATGGGAGATCAGAGCTGGCTTGCTTATTTGGGGAAGACTCTTAAGTCAGAGCAGGCTATAAAAGAACTGTGCTGGTGGTGGTGGTGGTGGTGTGTGAAGTGTGTAGACAGTGGTGGGAAGGCAATGCCTTCCAGCAAGAGGGCATGCGTGACACCAGGTAGTAACTGAATGAGCATGGTTGAAGAAGCAGTTTGAATACCAGGTAGCACATAAGAGTTGGAGGCAAGAGGATCACGGATTTGAGGCCAGCCTGGGCTACATAGGGAAACCTTGTCCTGAAAAACCAAGGATTTGGGATATAGCTCAGCGGTTGAGTGCTTGGCTAGGATGTGCAAGGTCTTAGGTTCAAGTCTAACACTGAAAAAAAAACAGCTGCTCCATTAGGGGAGATGGGATCTGGAAAGCTAGGCGGAGGAGATTACATTTGATTGACTCAGATATAGGAAGTCAGTGAAGAAAGGGAAACAACCCAATCTCACATTTTAAATTGAAATATAGCTAGTTATACATCTGATCACAACAGTATATTTGTTCTGTGACTCTAGGAACTTGTAGTATCTTGATTATTATTAGATTATGAAGTTGCTCTTCTGCTCTGTTTGATCTTGCCCACCAGATTGCCACAGCAGTGAAGTTTCTACAGAATTCCCGGGTCCGTCAGAGTCCGCTTGCAACCAGGAGAGCGTTTCTTAAGAAGAAAGGTATGGGTTTCCATGGCTGTGTGGAGGGGCTGGGGCAGGTGAAAATCCAGCATGGAATTGCACATAGTGCTTACATCAAGGATTATGTATGGTAGGGGGCTGGTTGAGGTAAGCACCCCCAATGGGAATGCAGGTTTCTTTCTAACAGTGGAGCTGAGATTACATAATTGGGATAATCATGCATTAGATAAAAGGCCAAGGGCATCCTGGTAAACGCAGTATTCAGTAACAAAATTGGCCCATTGACTAAGCCTGTGGAAAACTTCTGCTTTCTGGTTGTCCATTCTTCTGTCAGTGACTCTGGCTGCAGAATGACCTGCTTTAGACTAGGAGCCCAGCTGCTTCAGTAAAGAATGAGGAAGAAAGAAGTGATGGACAGGGGAAACAAGATGAATAACCAAGGTCAGGATGAGGTCAAGCCTGGGCCAGCGTGATTTACGGATTGAAGTGGTAAACTACTGGTTTTATGGTATTTCATAACAGGGATAAAATGAATCCTGACAAATTCAATATTGTCTGAAGCAGATAGAATCTATTCTGGTTTTGTTGGAATTTGGGATATTTTCTTTTAATGTGTGTGTGAAATAAAACCAACTAGTTACCCAGAAAAGAAACTAGACTTTTCATTCATGGAGCATTTAATTTTCTAGAAATCAAGGAAGTTGTTTAAAGGCTTTTATGTTACACGAGGGGTGAGGGAAGTCAGTTTTCTTTTCCCCACAAACATAACTTGTTTATTTTTAAAGCTGAAATCTTGGAAGTAGAGCTTTAGCTTAAATTGTAGAGCGCCAACCTTGAATGAAAAAGCCAAGTGAAAGGGTGAGGCCATGAATTCAAGTCACACAAACATGCACGCATGCACGCACACACGCACGCACACATGCATGCACACACCCACACCCACACCCCTGCACATCCCCTCCCCGAAACCTTGACCTCAGAATTCTGGTGTTTCAGTTGTTTTTGGCTGGAATAGAACATGAAGTACTTTGGTGGGATTTCCTATGGCTCTTGTAACATCTCACTTAAATGGTCCTGCTGGACTGTTTTGTCACTTACTCGGTTGTATCCCAGGCTCAATTGAGCCCAAATATTTCATTCACAGGCAGCTGTTTAGCTGCCCCGCAGGGCTGAGTCCCTTGGACAGAGTTGGTGAGGGGTGCTTCGTGCTTGCTGACTGGCTGCATCATTCTCGCCTCACCCCCCCCCCCCATCATTAAGAGATTATTAAAATTTGGAGTGTGTTGGCTGGCCTCTCCACTCTGCAAGCATCATGCCATAAAAGAGTTTTTCCTTGAAATATGTGTACCTATGGGGAGTAATTAATCATAAAAGCTTAGGGATTTCAGCTCTCTCATCAAAGCATTGAAGCTGGGGAAAGCTGAGCCTAAAAGCTGAGCCGATTACCCGGGGTAACCTGAGACAAAATCTATGGTTGCCCAGAGATCCTTAGCCCAGTATATTGTGCAATATTATAACTGTCTGATCTTCTTCTCCACCGACAATGACCAGCTAGTCCTCATTTTCTCTCAAACGCAGCTGGGTTAGAATTTCATTTGCAGAAGGTATTTAGAGCAATTTAGAGACAAATGTCTCTGGTGTTTGCTCGGCACTTCCCCACCGCAGGCTTTGCTGAGCAGTTTTAGTATCAGGAGCTCCATCTAATCTGTTTAATTTTAATAAATCCCTGACTGGGAGAGGGAGAGAAGAGACAGAGAAAAGGGAAAAGAGACACACACACACACACACACACACAGACACAGAGAGAGAGAGAGGAGAGAGAGGGAGGGAGAGGAGAGAGGGAGAGAGAGAGAGAGAGAGAGAGAGAGAGAGAGAGAGAGAGAGAGAGAGAGAGAGAGAGAGAGAGAAAGAGAATGTGTGTCTTTTGAGTTACTTGGCTCTTAATTACTATAGAGAAGAAACTGTTTTGTGTAGTCATTATTTGTTGCTTTTTTTTATTTTAAGCTCTACTGATTGATTAATCAGTTCACCTAAGAGTGAGCATGCACCTTGTGCTATACTGTGCTCTCCCAACTGGGGATTTGCTGAGATCAGAATAGGACAAAATCCTGGCCTCACCCATCTTCAGTTCTAATGGAATAGTGAAGTGAATGGTGTGTCACGTGCCAGTGAAAGATAAGTCAGATGTCATGGGGGGTGAGGGTTATCCTTATGGTGTGGAATAACAGTGTGCATGTCAGGGACTGAGAGGTCAGCATGTGAGAAAGGACTTGAGGGAGATGATTATTTGTTGGTGGGATGGATCCCTAATTAAGGTTAGAGTTTTTAGGATTGTGGGCATTCAGAACCATGAGAGGCTACCTTCTTTTGCTCTAAAGAGAACCACACAAGTTTACCCTGTACTTAAGCCCAGAATCACTGAAGCTAATCACCCATCTCCATTATCCTCTAAAATGCTGCTTCAGTCCGTAATTACCCATTTCCGAGTTGAATCCCAATAGAGTAAGTTCTGGCAGGACCTTTTCTGGGCAGAGAATTCCAAGGTTTGATCGGCATCTGGGGAAGAAGAGCCCCTTCACAGATTTAAACTTCACTTTTTTAATTTCCGCTGTTTCTTGGTTGAGTCAGACTTACATGATCAGCTTGGCAGGATCTCTGATGGGGAGGAGGGAGGAGCTTTTCCCCTGTCCCTAACTGTAGTAATGGAAAGGGAGAGAGTTGGCTTTGCTGGTCACCAGGGCAAGAGGGACTCAGGCTCTGGCATCTTCACTGTCCGTCTCCCTGCAGGGTCATTGCTGGGCTTGGGGCGCTGGCTTTGGAAGAACTCCCAGCTACTGTACATAGCCTCGGCTTTTCCTAGCAAATGTCACTTCAGGGAATTGCAGTGGAGCACTGTCTTGAATTATAATTTTGACTTTCTTTTTCTTCTTCTTTTTATTAATAAACATCTCTTTCCTGAAAAGGCAAATCCAATTTTGCTTTTTTAATATTATTTAATATTTAATAAAGAAATTGAGGTCCTGTAGTACATGTCAGTTCAGTGGAAAATGAAGGTTACTTTGGGCACATCAACTGAGTTTATTGTGAAACCACAGCCCAAACAGGGCTGCATCTGCCTGTGTTCTTGACAGGTTAAGTGTTGAGCTGTCTGGTGGGGAAGAGTGGGGCATGGATTGGATTAGGAATGGAAGAACTTGGTTCACAGAGGTCTGTCTTGTTTGGGTTTTGGTTTCTTGTTTTGAGATCTCTTTTCAGTGCTTTAAAGTCTGAATATGGAGTCATTAATGAAAATCATGGAGTTATTAGAATCATTTATCATTTTTTTGAAATTTCTGTCACCATTTTATATAATTTATAACATTTCTTCTATCAGAACTTTTTTATGAAAGGGAAAATCAGCTGTTTACTTCTAGACTATTAGAATGGATGCTTCAGTTTTTTTTCTTTCAGCTACTGGATTCTGCAAATGACAAGTCACTACAGAGTCGGCCCCACATCGCGGTAATTGGGCTGTGTGGGGCTTAGGCCCTCATATAACTGGTCTATATATAGAAGCCTTTCTTGCCAGGCAGGCAGTATATCTGGGGCTGTAAGCAGGCTGCAATCCAGGAGGCCAGAGTAATTTAAAAACAGCAGTAGAATCAGTTTGAAAAGTTCAGGGCTTGGAAGTTGTTGCCAATAGCCTTATGTTGATCTGACACCCTATCCAACCACAAAGCACAGGCAGCAGTCTGCTCCCAACCATGCTTGGCTACTATATGCGAAGTGGGCAAAAGTAGTGATGCCTGTTAATGTGGAAAAGGAGAGGTGGGGCGCTGTCTTTGGACTACCTTGACACGTACCTGTCAGAGACCATGCTTCTAGAAAAGATGACCATTGTGTGTTTTTCTACCTAATCCTGCCAGGGTGATCTTTTTCCATATTATGTCATTCTGAAATGTGCACATAAAGGGCCCCCCCCCCCATGTTTCATCTAATAAAGTAGTCCTAGGGTAGAGGAGGAAACTAAGCAACTAAAATGCACTACTGTACTTTTTCATTCTAAAATATGAGTCTATATCCTATCTTTCTTTTCCTGGAAACCAACCTCCAGTAGCAAAACTGCCTCCTGCTTGGAAATGAACTTGAGGAAGAAACCTAACTGATGGTCTCAGCCTTGGTGATGGGGTAGAGGTGAAGGGCTTCTCTCACTGGAGTTAATTTTAAGGGGGAGTAAATTCTTACACAGATTTCAATTTAACTCTCTTTTATTACTTTTCTCTCTCTCTCTTTTTTATCATTTACGTTCATTTCATGAGGTAGTTTGCATGTCCTTGAATGGAATCTCGTTACCATGAAAGCTTTTTTAGCATTGATTTCATAACAGTCTTAATTTAATAGCTCCGTCATTACTGAGAAGCTCTGGGAGTGGGGCCCTGGCTTTCCAGGTCACTGACCTTTTAATTACAAACCTTGTTCTGATGGCCAGGTTATCGACTGGACAGCTCCCCGCCTGTGCCCCCAGGATGAAAACGAAAATAACCATTTCCTCCCCCATCTCCAGGAAAAAAAAGTAACCTCTTGTGTTTCTAAAATTAATTTTCTCCTTCAGCTTTACTTATAATTAATTCTTTAATGTGTCTTAGTGAAGCTGGAGTCTGTTTTACAAAGCTTTTGTTCCTAGAGCTGGGGTCCGGCAGATAGTGTGGGGCAGGGGGCAGACATCTTGCCAGCCTCCATCCCTTGCTTACTGCAGCCGTTTCCTCCTCCCTGGGATTCCTGCAGCTGAGCTGAAAGAAGTGTTGGGCCTGCGAGGGGTCGTCTGGCTCTTCTGAGTCTTTGTTCATGGATTATGGTATCAAGATTCAGATTCCTCACTGTGTTTGCACCCAGTGTATAATATTTAGAATTTCTTAAGATGTTCTTTTCTGAGAAAAGACTAGAGTTGAGTGGGATATTTATTATTAGTTTTTCTCCTTTTTCTTTCTTTTTGGAGGAGTGCTATAGATCAAACCTGGGGCCTTGAGAATGTCAGGTAAGTGTTCTGCCACTGAGCCACACTCAGCCCTAATTCAATGGTTTTTCTCCCCCCCCCTCTCTCCCCCTCTCCCCCCCCCACCTCTCTTTCTCTATTGGTTATGGGGCTTGAACTCAGGGTGCTGTCCTTCTTCTGCTCAAGGCTAGTGCTCTACCACTTTGAGCCATAGCGCCATTTCCAGTTTTCTTTAATTGGTAATAAGGGTCTTATAGCCTTTCCTACCTGAGCTGGCTTTGAACTGTGATCCTCAGATCTCAGCCTCCTGAGTAGCTAGGATTACAGGTATGAGCCACCAGCACCAGGTAATTTTTCTGATTATTCTTACCTCTCTGTTACTCCTAGATGACTGAAGGAAGAAAGTACCCTCCCTACTTCTGGAATTCTATTCCATCACAAACTCAATCAGATTGATTGAGTTCTTTGTCACTGACTGTGATGGAAAGAATAGGACAGTAGGCAAGGAGTTGCGTGACTAGCAGTTCCAGTCTGGGACTGGCTGGCTTTACACTTTACTTCTCATGGGAGACTCCTCAGTCCTGAGCAAACAGGTCACCCTAGGAGTGAAAGCTGTCCTCAGGAGTACAGGCCACTAAGACAAATGGGCCTATCTTTGGAAGCTGGAAAAAGATGGCAAAGTTAGAAACAGCAATTGTCTTCCAAGTTTAGCCTGCTATAGAGTGGTATTTCTGTCCCACCTCCTGCTCTTTCTACCCTTATCCTGCCTGCGTGGGGCCAGTGAGCAGAGCCTCTGGGAGTGGGGGCTGTAGGTATGTAGGGAGCCAGGGTTGGAGGAGACAGGGCTGTGTTCTTACTCCTGAGGATGATTGAGCATCTCCATCCATCTGTTGTGCATGGACCATCTTCCCTCCCTGCCAGTCTTGCATCTGCATATCCGTCACCTGCTGTTCTGGACCAGCCAATTCATCACACTGACTGGTTCCCCCCCATCAATTTTCTCACTCCCCTTGTTATCCAAACTTGTCTTGAACTCCACAGATTTCTCTCAGCATCCAGGATGAGCCACACAGCAGCTAGCTCAGCTGAATGCTGCGTGGACGTGACATAGCTTCTCCATTCAGAGGGAGCTGATAGCAATCAGTACTCCAGAAGGCTGGGTCTTGGGAGGGAGTTGGCACGGAGCAGCTTGATTATAGAGAACTCTTTTGGATTTATCCAATTACTTTGTTGTTTTTCCTGAAAATAAAGCCTGATTCTTAAATTTGTGTGTCTGCAGCAATACTATAAAGAAAAACCAAATGATAAATGTGACACTGTCATGTGTCTTAGTGTTATTAACCTTTAAAAAAATTACTTTTTGGAAAATTAGGCCACATGTTTTAGAAATTCAAACAGTCAAGTAGGTTATACAGTGCGAAAAAAAAAAAAGTCCTTCTCTTCTCCTTCCTGTTCTTTGCTCCATTTTCTTTCCCAGAGGATACTGCTAACTTCCTTATGTATCATTACAGAGATAATCTAGCTATATAAAAGCATGTCAATATGTATTACTCTCCTCACAGAAACACTAATACTTAAATACAGTCAGTGGTTTTACTCTTTGCCTTTGTACTTGGCTTTGTATCTTGGCTGTCATTTCACATTGGCATGCAGGTTTGTTTTGTTCTTTTCTTCGGCTGCATAGTATTCTATTGGGTGCAGTGATCATCATTTTAAAACTAGTTTTTAAGTCTGTGGACATTAAGTCTTGGTAGGCTGTATATATCTCCTAGGTAGACACCTAGAACTAGACAGACTGGATCAGGAGGCAGTGTGTTTCTTTAACTTTTTCAGAAATTTGCAGACTGCCTGTTAAAGTGGATATACTATTTTATGTTATTACCACTCAGGCATGAGTGTAGCCAGTGTTCTGTGCTCAGAAAATCCAGAATATCAGAAGATGCAGTGTCATACTTCCCACTGGTACAACCATGTGGAAGCAGTCTTCAGAGAGGGTAAACAATAGTCATCTTGAACACCTTGGCCTGGGAGGCCATAGTGAGACTACATGGGTTCTCACCCCAGCCTCAACTGCTTTCTAGCTGTGTGGTATTGCAAATAATATTTAACTTCACTGTGTTTCAGTTTCTTTATCTATAAAGTTGGGTTTAGGGTAGTATTTGCTGTAAAAGATTCTTGCCAGAATTAAAAATAATATGAAAAGTGCCTAGTATTAAAGTGAGGCCTTAATTGAAGGTAACAGTGTATGTTTGTGCATGTATATGTGTGTGCTGGTACTGGTACTTGAATTCAGGGCCTTGAGCTCTTACTTTGCTTTTTTGCTCAAGGCTAGCTCTCTACCACTCGATCCATACCTCTGCTTCTAGCTTTTCTTTTTGCTGGTTAATTGGTGATAAGAGTCTCATTGACTTTCTTGCCCAGGCTGGCTTCAAACCACAGCCCTCAGTTCTCAGCTTTCTAAGTAGCTAGGATTAAAGGCTAGAGCCATAGTACTTGGCTTTCAAAGATATATTCTCTATAGACTCTCCAGTAGTCCCTCACTGCAGTGTTTCTGTTTGTGGTTTCAGTTATGTACAGTCAACCATAGAATAAAAACATGAAATGGAAAATTTCTATGAATAAACAGTTTGTAAGTTTTCGTGTGTCATTCTTTAAGATTTTTTTTTTTGGGGGGGGGAGTCCAGTCGTGGGGCCTGAACTCTGGGCATGGGCGCTGTCCCTTAGCTCTTCAGCTCACGGCTAGCGCTCTACCACTTGAGCCACAGTGCCACTTCTGGCTTTTTTCTTTTTGCTTATGCGGTGCTGAGGAATCAAAGCCAGGGCCTCAGGCATGCAAGGCAAGCACTCTACCACTGAGCCACCTTCCCAGTCCCAAGATTTTTAAAAATTGTTATTGTAAAGGTGATATACAGAGGGGTTTCAGTTACATAAGTCAGGTAAAGGTAACATTCCTTTTTGGACACCCTTCCCTCACTCTCTCCCAGTTTTTCCCTTCCGTTCCCACCCACAAGTTATATAGTTCATTTTCAACATAGTGTCTAATGAATACCACTGTTGCATTTGTTCACCCTTTGGCTTTCCATTCCTATTCTCCCCTTACCCTCCCCAAAACATAAATGAACAAATAAGACAAAAAACAGAAACGATGTGTGCTGTTCTGAGTAGGTTAATGAATACTGGAGCCTTTCTACTCAGTCTTTCCTGGGACATGACTCCTCCCTTGTCCAGTGGATCCTCTCTGTATGTCCCACCCACTGTGAGTCACCTAGCAGCCATTGCAGGTACCAGACACATGGTCTCATCTCACTATTTGTATCCAGGCAGCCAGCACCGCCGTGCTTAATAGTCACCTTGCCTCCTGTCCTTTTATAGCACTGTTCTATCTCAGTCATCACATGACAGGTGACCATGTACAACATATTTTTAAGGGTAGGGGGAAGTAGCGAGAGAGAAACTATAACTTAATTTTTATTATAGAAAAATGGTTACTTTGTTCTACTGTATAATTAGTTGCTAATGTCTCATTATGCTTCTTCCCTCCCTTCTCCCCCCCTCCAGTCCTGAGGCTTGAACTCTGGGCCTGAGTGCTGTCCCTGAGCTTTTTATTCAAGGCTAATGCTCTACCACTTGAGCCATAGTGCCACTTCTGGCTTTTTTTGTAATTTAATTGAAGGTAAGAGTCTCACAGACTTTCCTGCCTAGGCTGGCTTCAAACCGCAGTTCTCCTGGAGAAGCTAGGATTATGGGCATGAGTTACAAATGCCCATCTTACTATGCCTAATTTATAAACTAAACTTTATCACAGGAAAAAACAACATACGTAGAGAGTAGTGTTCTCTACTGAGGGTCAGGCATCCACTGGGGGTGGGTGGTCTTAGAACTGATTCCTCCCTGGGTGCAGGTGGCTCACGCCTGTCATCCTAGCTGCTCAGGAGGCTGAGCAGGAAAAGCTGTGAAACTCTTGTCTCCAATAAATCATCAGAAAACTGGAAGGGGCACTGTTGCTCAAGTGGTAGGGCACTAGCCTTGAGCTGAAGAGCTGAGGGACAGTATCCAGGCCCAGAGTTCAAGCCTGGCAAAAAAACAAAAAAATAAAAAAATCCCCAAAACTGATTGCTCACAGAGAAGAGGGAATTACATTAGAGAGTTTGCTATATTGTGGTGTTAAAAAGATAAACTTGAAGCCAGGTATGGTAGCACAAGCCTGTATTCCTGCTACTTGGGAGGTTGGGACAGTTAGATTGTGATTTGATGCCAGCTTGGGTAAGAAAGTTGATGAGACTTTATCTCAAGAATAAGCCCATGTGGCAGTGCATGTCTGTGCTCCTGGCTGTATGGGTGGCGTAGGTAGAGGACTGAGGTCTGAGACTGATCCAGGCAAAGTGCTCTCTGAAAAATAACTAAAGCAATAGGGGCTGGAGGTGTGGCTCAGGTGGGAGAGTATTTGCCTTGCAAATACAAGAGCCTGAGTTCAAATCCCAGTACTGCCCCTCCAAAACTAAAACAAAACACAATTTACCCTGAAAGGTCCATTTGTTGATATTGTAACAATGTGTGTACTAAAATTCTCCAGAATTTTTGAGCAGATATGGATTTAGTAAGGACAGAACTTCTACACTGAAAGGACTGTCAAGGCCAATCCTGCAGAAATGAAGAATTTCTAGAACATTGAAGAATGACTTGGCAAGGCTGCTACTATGGTGTTGAGGGAGGCTGCCATTGGAGCTGTTGCGTGGAGGAGCACACGCTGTGGTTATGATCCAAGGACCAGGAAGTCGCTCTTCACCACCACTGGTGTCTTCTGGCACCTATAAAAACACTGACAGGACCTTGGAGTGCAAACTTGGCTTTCACCTGTTAGAATTACCTTTGACGTCTCCCCCCATCCCTGCTGGAGGCTGGAGGCTGGAGGCTGGAGGCTGGGCATTACAGGAGGAAGCCTTGGTGCTTCTAAGAGCTTGCTTGCCCATCTGCAGGTATCTTCCCAATCAGAAGCAGTGGAGACAGACTTTCCAAAGCACCGTGAAAGTGAGTGCACCTCCACTGACAGGATCCCCAGCTGCCAAGGTGTCTGCATAGAGATTTGGAAGGAGTCTTGTAAGGAGAGTCACACCAAGAGTAGACAGGGAGGGTTGTCTAAAGATACTACACAACATGTAGGAACTATTGGAATTATTGGAACTATTGAAAATTTTGGAAGCAAGGATTTACAAAGCATAGCATAAAGTAGACCATGAGACAATCCTTAGTGAAAAATATTTTATGTTGATTGGATTATAATTAGAAATATTTAAAAACAGTTTAGAAAAAAAATCTTTGGATAATATTCATTAATTTAACAATTACTTATTATATTCAACACTTTCAGGTCTGTGCATTGTAAAAATAAGGTTATCTTTTGGAGCATATGTGTACACTTGTTTTCCTCCTTTTCTTCTTTCTCCTACCTCTGTTCTTCCTCCTCCTCCTCCTCTTCCTCCTCCTCCTCCTCTTCTTCCTTTTCTTAGTAACAGTTGTGGGGCTTGGGCACAGGGCCTCTTGCTTAGATTTTTTGCTCAAGGCTGGTGCTCTGCCGCTGGAGCCACATATCTACTTTGTCTTTTTGCTGGGTAATTGGAGATAAGATTCTCTTGGAATAGTCTGCCTGGATCTGCATAGCTAGTATTACAAATATAAACTACCAGTACTCAGCCCTGTTTTTCTTCGTTTCTCCCCCACATACCCCCTTTGGAACTAGGGATGGAACCCAGGGCCTTGCACATATGTGCTCTACCACCTCTGGTTATATCCCGAGGGACATGGCCTCTACACCACCCCCCCTCCCATTTTTGTTTTTATTTTTGTTTGATTTTTAAGTTGAGACTGTCTCACTAAGTTGTTCAGGCAGGCCTCAAACTTATGATCTTCTTGCTTCAGTCTCCCTAGTAGCTGTGATTACAGATATATACCACCCCACTTGCTCTCCTGCCCTTGCTTATTTCCTTTCTACTTTTTTTTTTTGGGGGGGGGGGGTCGGTTGTGGGTCCTGAACTCTGGGCCTGGGCGCTGTCCCTCAGCAATTCAGCTCAAGGCTAGCGCTCTACCACTTGAGCCGCAGCACCACTTCCAGCTTTTTCTGCTTATGTGGTGCTGAGGAATCGAACTCAGGGCCTCATGCATGCAAGGCAAGTACTCTTACCACCGAGCCACCTTCCCAGCCCCTCCTTTCTACTTTTTTTTTTTTTTTTTGGGTCCGGTCATGGGGCCTGAACTCTGGGCCTGGGCGCTGTCCCTCAGCTCTTCAGCTCAAGGCTAGCGCTCTACCACTTGAGCCACAGCGCCACTTCTGGCTTTTTTCTTATGTGGTGCTGAGGAATTGAACCCAGGGCCTCAGGCATGCAAGGCAAGCGATCTACCACTGAGCCACCTTCCCAGCCCTCCTTTCTACTTTTGAGGTAAATAAATTTAATGTGATTCGCTAAGTAAATAGTGTGAAGGGGACATGCAGGCTTTTATGTACATTGTGCTGGGAGTTGAACGCTTCTAGTGATTTTCCCCTCCCCACTTTAAACTTCCAACTATAAAAGTGTGTTTGGTTTCTAAGTCATTCTGAATGGAGCCCATCTTCTCAGAGCTTATCTCCTGGCCTGACACAGGACTTGGGAATACTTTCATCTCTTACTGTTAATTATTCTTTTTAGTTTTAAAACCTTTAAAGTAATCTTTCTGTAATTAGATTGTTGAGTAGATTGTCTTTAGTAAGATGGTAGTCTTTAAATTTTGTGCAGTGTTTAGTTTGTTAAATGATTAGAAAGGCTTTCATTCATAAAGTTGAAGTTTACCATATCATGATATTTCAGGAAAAAACAACATGACCCTCTGTGATAAATTAAATATCACAACCACGTAAATGTCATCTTTTCAGTGAAACCTAAAGTGCATAGAAATGGGACTCTCTTCCACTCTGTTCTTAGCTTTAAGCTGTATTAATACTCTGGACTGACAAAAAAAATATTTTACCACTAGCAATGTATGATGCTAAAGAAGAACAAAGCCATTCCCTCCCCAGCTTTGTGAGTTACAAATGGAATCGTGAATTAAATTATTCTAATTGAAAATTTGGGGTCTTGGCTGAAAGAACGCAGGTTGAGTTTGAAGAAGAGGTTGTTAGGAAATCTGTTTAACTTCCAATCGGAGATAATTTGCACAGAATGTAATTGAAAGAGAATAAATATGAAGCTCCATGATTTATGATATTTGCTTATTTTTTCCAATCAAAAGCTCTCCTTTAAATGGCCCTGAAAAGAGGAGAACTAAGTACTAAAATAGAAATAACAAAAATAGCACAATTCTTTGGAAGATCTTGGTACCTGATTTTGAAAGATTTTTACATTCTATCCATCCATCTGCCAGCTGACAAGTATTTATTGAATGTGTTTATTTCACAGGGCACTGTGCCGACTCTGGGAAGTAGAACAGAGGTCTGGTGTGGACACTGCTTTCTCTGGAAATGTGAATAAATAAGTAAAATAATTAGAGATTAGCAAGAGGAGAATAATGGGGAGGGAGGGGTAGGCATGCACTGGGAAGGATGCTGAAATCAGAAGAATTTGAAAGGTGTGTGTGAAGAACAGGGGCTCCCGGGCAAATGGGATCATAGGCTTAAAGACTCAGGGTAGCAAAGAAGCTTGATTTGATCCCAGAACCCATGGGGGATTATAGTGGGAAGTGAAAATGAGAGTGACATTTCTTAGTGTCTCTGGAAACAGAAGTTAGACTGAAGTCTTTTTTTTTGGTCTCTCATGGGGCTTGAACTCTGGACCTAGGCACTATCCCTCAGCTCTTTAGCTCAAGGCAAGCACTCTACCACTTGAGCCACAGAACCACTTTTGGTTTTCTGGTGATTAATTAGAGATAAGAGTCTTACAGACTTTCCTGCCCAGGCTGGCTTTGAACCATGATCCTCAGATCTCAGCCTCCTGAGTAGCTAGGATTACAGTAGCTGAGCCACCAGCGCCCGCCTGGACTGAAGTCTTATTTCCCCCAAAGTGCAATGTTCTCAAGTCATCCCTTAAGGAAGCTCAGCAGTGTTCACCACATGTCCCTTGCCTCCTGCCTGCCCCGTGCTGTTGTGCTTGAGTGCATTGAGGCTGCCTGGGAGAACTGGCAGTGGAACAGTGGAAGCCTCTAGTAGTGTAGCTATTGTGACTGTAAGCAAGCCTGAGATGATATGATACACTGGCATAGGCATTTTCTGTTACAGCTTAAAAGCACTTATGTGTATTCGCTCATTAGGTCTACATGGCAGCCTCTTTCTGTGCATGGGTTCAGGGAGTCCATGAAGAGAAGCAGGCCTTCCCATCACTGAGCTGTCAAATTTCAGTGTGTAGTCTGCACTAGAGTTCTGTCCTTGAGGAATCACATTAGCACTGAGATCCAGGGTAACCATAGAGGTTAGTTATTTCTTCCATTCCTTTCCTTATACACATACCTCACTACTTAGTATCATGCATAGAAGATGAGTTCAATTGTGGTTGTATTTACTTCTGTAGGCTTTCTTCTGCCGACTTCCATGAGAAGAGGCAGTCTTGGATTTGAAGAGCATTTTCTGTTAAGTAAATGCTGTTGACTTTGTTTTTCTGTACAATGCTTTTATCAGGACAATGAAGGGTGAATAGGGTGATCTCTGCTCTGCAGAAAGGTCGAATGGTTACATTACACAATCTTCCAGAGCATCTTGCAGCAAATACATGGGTTATATTAAAAATTGCAATCATATCATTTTTTATACTAAATTGCTGACCTTATGCAGTAGAATCAGCTTTATTGAATTTCGCCAAAAATGCGTTTATAATTCTGCCGTACACACATGATATTCATGTCCTTGCTGTCCATGTGGAAATGTCCCTTTTATGATGTTAAACAAATTAAATCGACTTTCTCCTGAGCTGCTTTGCCTCACCTTTAAGATCCATCCTCAGGAGTCGAACCTCCACGCAGCGGAGCTCATCTCCATTAGCCCTGGTGCCATTACACAGAACGCCAAGGCGGTGCATTAAGACGCCTTGCCCCAGCCGTGCAGGCTGGGCTTGGGATTAGTGAGATGGAGGCGGGTCCAGGGCAGGGGTGTGCATCACCGATGCTGCCTGAACACTAACAAGGCTTTCCCATAATTGTTCTATTTGTTTTGGGGAAATGGTAGGTATTTGTTTAAAAGGATTTCACAGAGAGCTGAGAGTACACGGGTGCAGTCAGCTCTCTGCAGCTCACTTGTGAATGATTCATAGCAAAAACTTTCATCTTAAAACACTGTTTTCTTTATGTCTCTGCAGCTCTGCTCCCCTGCCAACCAGTGTGGTACCAGGGATGCAAAGTAATTTTAACGATAGTCTAACAAAAACACAACTTAGACATACATAAATGAATCATAAACTGCTTTAAACGTACCTGCTTTTTAGAATCGTTTGCTCTGTGTCTGCTCTCCTCTTCTCACGTCTGCTATCTGCATGTCTGTACGTGTGTTTGTGGAACCTCTACTTCCCACACAGTTTACATAGCACTCTGAGGCAGTAGGATTCAGTGGGAAAATGATCTGTTCGTTCATTCACTGATTGTTTATCAAATGTCCCTTTTCTCTTGTCCCAACATTATAGAAGATGATAAAAAGAAGCATTAGTATTTACAGTTGAGTGGGTTTCCAGACTCGGGAAACAGATAGTCGTGGGAGGTGCTGTGAGCATACAAAATGGAGGCCCAGAGTGGGGAGTGACTAGTTGATAGGTGAAAGGCTCCATCAGAAGGAGATCATGCCTATGGAAGCCCTGTGGGAGTATTAGTTGTCCTTAGGGTTTGGAGCAGGGTAGTAACTCGGGTCCATGCAGAGGATGCTATGGGAGCTGAGTCTGATGCAAGGGATTCGGAAACCAGATTGTTAAGGGCAAGAGGTAGGCTGGAGGACTATTGTAGTACTATTGCAGTAATGTGGACAATGAGGAAAACATCACAGAGTTTTATGTGAAAGTAGTAATGTTAGTGCCATATTAGTGTTTCAGAGCTCTCTCAGTCAGGAGTGGGGACCATGGGATGACAGAGGGCAATTGAGAGGAAGAAGAGGGAGCCCTGGTACTCTCGTGTGCTCACTAACTGTGCAGAGCCTCCTGGCTCTCAGCTGCTTGCAGATGACTTCCCATGGCCATGGTTAAATGGCTTCACTGAAATTTGAGGCTCTTGGAAGAAAGAGAAGATGGATGGCATTTGGGAAGCAAGTGTTATTTTATCTGGAATGATTTCTCTGAGATAAGCCTTGGCACCGCCCCCTCTCGAGATGTTCCTCTCTTGTAAGAGCCCCATTACATTGAACTGTGGCCCTAGGAAGCTGTGACTCCCCCTTCTACTGAAAACTCAACTTCCAGAAAGTTCCCCTCTTTCCCTTGTCATCTGCTCATTTACTTTTCTCCAGCCTGTCGTGTGTCTTGTTTGTATGTGTTTCCACTTATTTTCTTGCCTTAAAAACTGGGCTTTTAACATGTTTTAGATCCTCCCTGCATATCAGGCAGTGTGGCAATTATCTGACCTTGTATGTGGCTTGGTTTTTGTTTTTGTTTTTTGGAAGCAGAAGTGCTTCTTGGTAGCTGTGCCTTTCAGTTGGTGGAATCACAGCGTAAAAATGTGTGGTGCTGAGGCCCAGGGCTGAAAGGTTAGAACTCCAAGAGGAACAAGGATGAAGAAGACAATGTATCTAGTAACTGCGGTCCCAGGAGATCCCAGAGCACTGTGCAGTCAGTGAACTTCATGCTTCCACTCCAGGTCGCCTTTAGAGAATGGAGAGGAGCATTTTTCACACCTTTAAGCCCTTCCTCTTTGGTGGTCCTATGCAATCCACTTATAGGGCACTCTTGGCCCTGCTGCTGCTCGTTTTTACTTTCCAACACTATGGCCCATAGATGCCCAGGCAGCGGTGTCCACTTGAAAAGTCTGAGCTTAAAGATGGGGCTGTTTTTGTGGTAATTATACCTTTCAGTATTGAAAAGCATGTAGGTTTTATACTTGTAAAAGTAAGGTAGAGCTTGAGAGCAAATTTCTTCTTTGTAGGCACCTTGTTTGTTCTGCCTTGTCCAGCCTTTCCATGTAAACAGACTCCCTTTGGGGCTGTTTTGAGGATGCTTCCAGTGTCTATGGAGCTCTTCCCTCTGATCCCCAAACTGCCTGCAAAGCCCACTCCTAGTCTCTGTCTCTCAGTGACCATTTCTGTCTAGGAGTCATTGAGGCCCACCATGGTGGACTTGGACAGCTCCTGTTTTTTTTAATTAATACTGAAAATTTTTAAGAGAATGATTTAAATGAACATGTGGTGTTATTATCCATTCACCTCTGATAACTGGAATGTTGATCTAGAGAACTTTCTTCCTTATAGACTGAGGAGAGGAAGGATGGGAGAATTATGGAAAAGCACTTGTTAAAAATGATTTTCTGTGTAAAATAAGAGGGAAAAATGAATGTTTGCAGAAACCCTAAAAAAGCACCTCTCATTACGGTAATTAAATGGCAGCATTTAACCTATCAATGTTCTGCATATGTGAGAGATAAGACAAGAAGCGTCTCTAACCCTTGGAGGAAGAGAATGGTTAAGTAATTTGTTTTTGAGGTGTGGGAGCAGAGATGTGAGGTTTTGTGTGTGTGTGTGTGTGTGTGTGTGTGTGTGTGTGTGTTTGTACGCATGTGATGTGCACTTGCGTGCACGTGCATTTGTAAGGGTGAGGGGCTGGGTGCCCGTGTTTACCCGGAACACTCAGGGGGATGTATCTCAGCACCTGTGTGCTGTCAAGAAGCACATGAGCTGTTGTTGCCCGTTCATTAGGTTTTCAGAGAGTCTGGGCCTCACCTGTGGCTGTGTGTTGCATCATATAGAGAGAACTTGCTTCAGTCTGGTCCTCTGGGACACACAGGAATAGATTTGAGAGACAGGATGATACATAGGGAATGAGAGACAGGAATTAGGGCAGGAAGAAAGCAGTGACTTAGGAAGGTGATACTTGGCCCAGGCTGCACAGGCTAAAGCCTTGCATCTTACTGGGCTGGCACCCATGAGCCAGAGAGCCAGGCAAAAGGGACAGCTTGGAGGCTGCTGCTGAAGACTTTCTCTGCAGTATCCCCTGCCGGCCTTGACCACCATTGGCAATTTGTCCTCTGCCATAGGGCCATGGATTGGTGACACCCTTCAGTGGGATCACCTGCGTCCTATGTTCCTGGCTGGTGGTGATGGTACTGCTGTGCCTGTCTCTGTGGAAGCTGCTCTACTTCGCCTCAGGCATCCCCAGAGCATAACAGCTACAACTAGAATTCCATAAGTTGGACTGGCAGGTGGCAGAGGGAACTGTGCATGTGGGTCTCCATACTCTTCCTTAGGGACCAAATGTAGGGGGCCTATTCATGCATGTTCATTTTAGGCTTACAGTCTGTGAGTCTCTATGTGAGCATGAAAGGTTTCTATTATACCAATAAGAAGCCCCAGGGATGTTGGGACAGTGTGATAATCGTTACCCAGGAGGTCTAGAGACGCTCAGCGTATGATGACCTCATCCCTGGGGAGTGCTGATGAAACCCTGGCTGGGCCTTGCCACCAGCACTGCACCTGAGGGTAGGGGTGGGGGGGTGGAGAGTAGAGAAGAAGGTTACTGGGATGTTTCCACAGCTTCATTATTACCAGGCTTCCTTGTCTTTAGGACATTAAAGCAAAACTTCTTTAAAGCTTTTAAAGAGCTGATGAGCTTGATGCAAGTTTTTTTGTGTAAGAACTCAGTACAGCAACAGAGGTTAGAGGTAGCAGGTAATTACTCCTCTGAGGGGACAGTGAGGAGTGACAGTGTTTTTATTCCCATTTTATGGACAGAGGTACTGAGGTATATGGAAGAATCTGTGACTTGGGCCCCAGGGAGGGCACAAATCTGGAAGCTGGTTAGAGCCCTCAACTCTTTGGCTTCTTTAGGAGCTGTCAGGATGTGCCTTAAAGTCACTTGTCAAATCAGCCTGGTTTTGTCTTCTCTTCTGTCTTTCTTTCTGCTTGATACTATGCCTTGTTCATAACTCGGCCTGTGAAAATGGACCTCTACCATCAATTTTTCCCACTCATTTTCATTAGCATAAATTAATTGTACAAATAATGGATTTAATCATAACATTTTCATACATGTATATATGATCATATTTACCTCCTCTCACTACTCCCCCATTCCCCTTCCTTCTTCTACCATCAATTTTAATAACTGCTTGGTGTTCTGCTGGGAATATGCACCATAATTTATCCTGACCAGCCTCTTTGATGGACATCTAGATTATTTTCATTTTTCACCATTTACAGCAACCTTTCTTTAAATATCTTTGAGAAATAGGTATTACATTTGTGACTGCCTTTTTAGGGTAAAAACCTTACAGTTGCTAATCCTGGCTTAAAGAAAATGGATCTGTTTTCATTTTAATATGCATCACTAAATTGTCCTTAAAAAAGGTTTTTACCACACCAGTGGACCAGTGCTTTCCAGCATGAGTTTTACGCTTCCAGATTCATGGTTTCTTGTTTTGTTAAAAGCATAGTAAACCCTTCCCATACCACAAGAGCATAAAATATGTGTCTCCTTTTTTCTTTTATGGATTTAGTTTTCTTTTATGGAATTTGTTTTGTTGTTAGCTGAGCAACAGGGGATATAACTTTATTTTTCCTGGCAACCAACCTGATTGTTCCAGCACTATTTATTGAACAATTTATTTCTTCCCTCACTCATTTGCTGTGTCACTTTGTGATATACTAAATTCTTAAATATACTGATGTGTGGTCAGGGACAGTCTCTTCTCATTCACTGATATACCTGTCTGTCTTTATGCTAATACTAAAGTGTTTTTATTATCATAGATTTGTTACTCCTTGTATTTGTTAGCATAAGTTGTACTCTTTTATTATTGTTCTTAGATTCTTTCTGGCTTTCTGACCCTTGCTGTACTTTGGAAGGCATCTTGGTCCTGCCCCTCCCCCACCCTCTGCCAATCAAAAAAATCTCTTTGGAATTTTGATTATAATTACATTCAGCCTGGAAATTACTGTGAAAGAATTGACATCTTTGCAGTGTACAGTTTTTTTTTCATCCATAAATGTGAACTACCTTTCAAATGAAATATATTTCTCACTGGTTTTAGCCAGTTATTGCCTATTGCCTAGGTCTTATGTGTTTTCTTTAATCTGAGGTTCAAACTCAGGACCTGGGCACTCTCCTTAGGCTCCTCTCCACCCACCCCCCCCACCTTGGGGGGCTGGGGCCTGTCCCTGAGCTTTTGTGTCCAAAGCTATTAATGTTTACCACTTGGCTCACAAAACTCTACTTCTGTTTTTGTTTTTTTTTTTGTTTTTTGTTTTGGTGTGTGTGTGGGGCTTGAACTCTGGGCCTGGGCACTGAGCTCTTTGGCTAAAGGCTAGTGCTCTACCACTTGAGCCGCAGCACCACTTCTGGTTTTTTTGAGTGGTTAATTGGGGATAAGAGTCTCACAGGGACTTTCCTGCCCATGTTGGCTTTGAACCATGGTCCTCAGATCTCAGTCTCCTGATTACAGGCATGAGCCATCAGCACCTGGCTACTTCGGTTTTTTTTTTTTTTTTTTTTTTTTTTTTTTTTTTTTTTTTTTTTTTTTTTAGTGGTCAACTGGAGATAAGAGTCTCATAGCCTTTTCTGCTTACGCTGGCTTTGAACCACAATCCTCAAATCTCAACCTTCAGAGTAGCTAGGTGTGAGCCACCAGTGTCTAGCTGTCCTTGAGCTTTTTTGCTCAGTACTTTTTGTTGCATTGGGGTGTTATGTTTACTATATTTTCAAAATGATCTGTATTAATATTTAAGAAAGCTATTGCTTTCTGTGTTCTTTGCTTTTTAGGTCTGAGACCAGGACTTGAACTTGGTACTTGATGCTTTTGCTCATTGGCTAGCACTCTACCATTGAGCTTTGCCTCCAATCCCTCTGTATTTTGTAAATTACCTTACATTCATTTTGTGGTCCTAATTGCTTTTACTGGCTTCATTCTCTCTTTCTTCTTCCTTTAAAAAATTAATTTACTTTATTGTTATTATAGAGGGGATATACAGAAAGACTGCAATTACGTGAGTCAGGTAATGAGCACATTCTAGTATATGAGCACAGGGCTGGGTGTTGGGAGGCAGGCACCTATCACTTGACCAAGCTCACTGCCCACTCTTAGATTTTCCCAGTGATATATAAGATGGGAGAAATATTTTTAATGCCCAAGATTGATTTTATTATTATTTTGACTATACCTTCCAGAACAGTATTAGTTAAATACAGATACTCAAAGTAATAAATAAGTATAATTCTACTCCTTATCTTCAGAGTATTTACTTAGAGATGAAAGCCATAGGAATATGAAAGAAATAAGTCATATTGACCTCTAGACATTTCAGAGTTCTTGTTCTTCAAGGGATTCTAGGTTTGATTTAGTTTTGTTCTTACCTGTTTTGGCAACTATTTATTATTTGGCCAAAATTCTTTGTCATGCTCATAACTGCCTTCTGTTAGCAGAGAAAGTCATAGTTATTTCTGTTTTCAAGCAGAAAAGCTGAAGGGCAATAGAAATAACTCCCAAAGTCAGTTGGCAAATTCAGGTGACTTAGATCTCAGTGTGAACAAAGGCACCACCACTAGAGCACCTTGGAGGGACTGGGTGTTCAGAATCAGCTCCCAGTCAGCCAGCGCCAGTGCCACCACATCCCTTCTTGGAAGCAGCAGTGCCGAGTCCAAGTAGAAGAGTCAATAAAACACGTCGTGTTTTATTGGCATTGGATGATTATTCTGTAGTCCTGGAGGCCTCTTTTCTGAGAGGATACCTGCCAACAGTTGCTTCAGTCTTCTTAGGCCGGCGACAGGTGAAGGCAGCATAGGGACAGGTCACTTAGTTCACTCGGGCCCAGGTAGTCTTATTTGCCCTGTCCATGCTGTGTTGGCTCCAGTGAAGTTCTAGCTTTGCTGTCAACCCTCTTCTTTGCATAGAAACTTTGGATACATTTCGTTGCTTAATTGTTCAAGTCCCAGCAGCCTGTGTTCTTTCCAACCTGTTTTTTTTTTTCTCAATCATTTTATATTGAACACTTTCAAATTAGAGAATACCCAGACAACTTTTATCTGGTAAACCTCTCTGCGTGAGTGTGTGTGCGCATGTGCATGTGTGCATATGTGCATATGCATGTGCATACTGGTACTGGGATTGAACTCAGTGTATCACATTCTTAGTTTTCTTGCTCATAGCTGGTGCTCTACTACTTGAGTCATGCCTCTAGTCCAGCATTTTGCTGTTTAATTGGAGATAGAGTCTCCAAGGCCTTTCTTCTTGCTCTGGCTTTAAACCATGATCCTGTGGGCCTTAGTCTCCTGAGTAGCTAAGATTACAGATGTAGCCACTACCACCTGGCCTTTTTCCTCCTCCCTCCTCCCCTAAATCTGCTGTCATTTTTACCACTTTTTTTTTTTTTTTTTGGTCTGTTGTGGGGCTTGAACTCTAGGCCTGGGTGCTGTCCCTGAGCTCTTCAGCTCAAGATTAGCACTCTACCACTTGAGCCACAGTGCCATTTCTGGCTTTTTTCTGTTTATATGGTGCTGAGGAATCAAACCCAGGGCCTCATGCATGCGAGGCAAGCACTCTACTGCTGAGCCCCCTTCCTAGCCCCCACATTTGTTTTATCTGTGTCTTTTTCTCTCTACATGTACTTACATAAGAGCATGCATGTATGTGCACAGGCACACAATACAGACACACACACACACATACACACACACACACACACACACACATATACTCTTTTGGTGACCATTTAAAAGGAGGTTGTAGGTATTATGGCACTTCAACTCTAATTACTTTAGTACATATCTCCTCAAATAAGGATGTTCTCCCATAATCACAGTTACATTATCACACAGAAGAAAATTAACACTAATTCCATAAAATCATCTGATATATATTTTATATTTAATTTTTCTAATTGCCTCCAAATTTCTTTTGTAGCCCATTCCAGGGGACAACCGGGGTCAAGCAGAGTGTATTGCTGCTTTATCTTGTAATCCAGAACTGCCCTCTTGTCTTTTCTTATTTCACTTGTCATTGACTGTTTTTGAAGAAATCAAATCAGTTGTTTTATTGAGTATTCTGGGTTTGTCTCATTTCCTCTTTATAAGATTGAGATGAAACATTTTTGGCAAGAACACTTAATAAGTAATGTTATGTGCTTATTATTTATCACATTAGAAGGAAAGAAATGTCAGATTTTTCTATTAGTGATGCTAATTTGATCATTTGGTTCATGAGGTGACTGCCAGATCTCTCCATTTTAAAGGTACACTTTTCTTTTTTTAATTAACAAATAATCTAAGAAGTGCTTCTTTGAGTTCCTGTTATCTTGTTACTCGATGACCTTTTATTCAATGACTTTAGCATCTACTCTAGAGATCTTTCCTTTAACTGACTCTTTCTTTGGGATTTAAAAAATCGACTTTCTACCAGGTGCTGATGGCTCACTCTATAATCCTAGCTACTCAGGAGGCTAAGATCTGAGGATAGTAGTTCGAAGCCAGCCTAGACAAGAAAGTCTATGATATTGTTATCTCCAACTAATCACCAAAATGTGGGAAGTGGTGGAGTTGTAGCTCAAGCAGTAGAGTGCTAGCCCTGAGCAAAAAAAACCCAAAAAACAAAAATCCCAAAAGCCCAGTGACAGTGCTCAACCCCTGAACTCAAGCCCTAGAACCTGCACCAAAAATAAATAAATAAATGAATAAATAATGACTTTCTGATTATTTCTCATACATATTATCAAGTATTCTTTTGTAATCCTCCTCTACCACTCACTTTTATTTGACTACCATTTATACCCAGTGTTTTTGTCATTTATTTATTTATTTTAGTTTTTTTTGTCAGTCTTGAGGCTTCAAGTCAGGACCTGGGAGCTGTTCCTGAGCTGTTTCACTCAAGGCTAGTGCTTTATCACTTTTTTTTTGGGGGGGGGGTCCGGTAGTGGGCCTGAACTCTGGCCTGGGCACTGTCCCTCAGTTCTTCAGCTCAAGGCTAGTGCTCTACCACTTGAGCCACAGCGCCACTTCAGGCTTTTTTCTTTTTGCTTATGTGGTACTGAGGAATTGAACCCAGGGCCTCATGCATGCAAGGCAAGCTCTCTACCACTGAGCCACCTTCCCAGCCCTATTTTTTGATGATTACATTGTTCCAAGTTTGGTCAGTGTATATCTGTTCAGGTTAGATCCTTTGCTTTTTGGCACAAGTGTCTCAGTTACCCCTTGAATTGCCTGTGCTTCCAGATTGCTTTCAGTAGAAACATAATGGGAAGCCGGGATATGGATGCTGGTCCAAGCACTGCTAGGCTGTTGCTGCTCTGCATAGAGCACACACCCACACCCACACCCACACAGAGTTCTGTTTCTATTATTCACATGATATGTGTATATGTTTGTACGTACAGTTTAGATTTAACATGAGAAGATTGTACAGGCTTTTTTAAGTTCACATTTAGAACTTACAATGAACACTTTGGTTCTGAGGTTGACAAGCTTATCATTTCTTTGTGGGGGGGACGTGCATTCTTAGAGTTTGAACTCAGGACTTCACACACTTGATTAAACTGGTGCTTTACAAACACTTTAGTTGTGTCTGCAGCCTTTATTTGCTTGGCTTATTTTTGATTTTGGAGTTTATTTTTTCCCCACATGAAATTTTTTTTATTAGCTTATATTGGTTGTACAAGGGAATTTCCACACATGAACCCCAAGTATCTTGATCAACCTCCCTTCCTCTGCTATTCTTCCCCATTCCATTCCTCTTCTTTTCTCTTCTTTTTTTCTATGTCTGAGACTGGGACTTGAACTCAGTACCTGCCACCAGGCTCATTGCTCATTGGCTAGCTTTCTACCAACTGAGGTATGCCTTTAACCCCTCCATTCCCCATCTTAAAACAATTTTAACAGTTTCACTGTTTCGTTTTTATACATGCAAATCAAATACTGGTCCATATTCATCCTCATCCACCGTCTTCGTTAGCCTTCCCTCCTCCCACTGGTATCTCACTTCCCCCCTCCGCCACCCCCAGCTTTTTTTTTTTTTTTTTTAGTATGTATTGATTATAAGTGGTTTCATTATGGTCTTTCAGATGTGCATAGATTGTATTTTGTTCAGAATACCCTTCTCTATTGCTTTCCCCTCCCTTCCATTGATCAACAACTTTCACTGAGGTTCCTATGCTGTCTTCATACACAGTATTGCAATGTATTTCAAAATTATTCACCCTCAACAGCTGGACACTGGTAGTTCACATCTGTAATCCTAGCTACTCAGGAGACTGAGATCTGAGGATTGCGGTTCGAAGCCAGCTGGGGCAGAAAAGTCTTTGTGACTCTTATCTCCAATTAACCGCCAGAAAACTGGAAGTGATGCTGTGGCTCAATGTAGTAGAGTGCTTTGAGCAAAAAGCTCAGGGACAGCACCCAAGCCCTGAGTTCAAGCCTCACTGAATAAAGTTCAGGTTTTTTGCAGTTCTTTTTGTCCTTAAATTAGTTAAGCAGCTCTTCAAGTGTGGTCTGAGGAGCTGTGGGAACCCCTGCCCCACATTCCCACACATCCCTTTTGGGTCTGAAAGGTGAAAATATTGTCTGGGTCAGGAAGAAGATATGTATATGCCTTTGCTGCTTGAGCAATGATGGGCTGACTAGCATCAGGTAAGCTGCCAGCCCCTCCCTGTGCTCTCAGCTGTGCTGAGTTGAAGCAGAGTTGGTGGAGGAGTCAAAATGACTAACATTAAATCTTGTCTCTTGTCTACATCTTCTTGATATTTGAGCTGTATGAAAAGAGAGGAAGTGTGCAGGAAGCATCGGGCTGTGTGACAGAGCGGTGCTTGAGTCCTAAGCGGAAGCAGCTGCCTTTTTTCTGGATTACTGTCTTTACTTGAATAGGAGACTTAGAAAAGATGATAATTCAGATTTCAGTGTTTGGCAGACCTTTCTCAAAAAATGAACTAAAGGAGCTTGTCATTTCAAGGAAACCTGTTGCTGTTTGTTGTCAACAATACAATTTGAAGCTCGGTACTGTAGTTCAAGCAGAGTCCTAGCTGCTTGAGATTCTGAGCTAGGAGGATCTGTTGAGTCCAGAAGTTTGAAGCAAGTCTAGGCAAGATAGCAAGACGCTGTCTCTGAATGAATGAATGAGTGAGTGAGTGAGTGAGTGAATAAGTATATACACACATACACTTTCAAATGAGGTTTGAATTTTGGAAAATGTATATCAACACTGTGAATTAGGCATCTCCCAGACACTTAAAGACTCCTTGAAAGATCAGTGGTGATAAATACTGCTTTTTAAATATTGTGTAAGAAATATGCCAGCATTTAGAAGATCTGCATATCTTAGTGAACCTTGATATTTTCCTAATGACTGCATGAATAAACTATGCATTCAGAATGCAAGGCACACCAAATATCCATTCAGAACGTAGCAGGGTGTGAGAGTTTGTTGATAAGATTTCAGCTTCCACAGTGTAAACTAATCTTGGAAACTACCATTTGTTGAGTTTTGGTGTAGGGGAAAAAATACCTACAGCTATCTGTAAAAGCTATGAAAAGACTTCCTTCCACTTCACGTTCCTGCTAGGCTGTAATTTCTTCATTTGTTTCAGCCAAAGTAATATATCTCAACTTACTGAAACAGAAGTAGATATTCATGAGAACCTAGTTGTCATCTCTTAAGCTAGACATGAAAGATTTGCAGAGAAGTTATTAATGCCACTCTTCTCACTTCACTTTTTTTTGAAATAAATTCTTGTTTTGTTAACAGTGTTATTCTTAACATGTACACATTTTTGGTTGTTATTTTCAAATGACTCAGTATTTTAAAACTTCTCTATTTTGACTTCTAACGTAGACTATGAGTGTATATAATGCTCACTTTCATTCTCTGGAGGGCATGGTGCTTTCTGAGAGTGGGATGGGTCTGGAGACCCCTCCAAGGATGCTGGAGCATGGCTGCCGGGGAGGGCAGCACACATTCTCATCTCCCTTGTCTGTGTGAAAGAGGGCACTGCTTGCCAACGCTTCAGAAATCCCTTCCCTTTGCCTGCCTTGTGTTGTGTTACTGGGGACGAAAGTAGTAGAGTCTACAGACGTTTAACCTTGCACAAGGCATTATGTTTTACGCAAGTGATATTTGCTTCTCTTTGTTCTTTCTTTTGCTGTTACGGTTTCTTGTGTGTCCATGTTACCATCTGGGTTTGTTTTCCTTCTGTGTAAAAAATTCCTTTAGCATTTCACTTAATGGAGGGAGGCAACTAGTGATGAATTTTCTCCTTTTGTCTGAGATGAATATTTTTCTCTCTTTCTCTCTCTCTTGGTTGTGGGGCCTGAAATCTGGGCCTGGGCACTGTCCCTCAAGGCAAGCCCTCTTCTGCTTTTCTGCTTATGTGGTGCTGAGGAATTGAACCCAGGGCCTCATGCATGCAAGGCAAGCATTCTATCACTGAGCCACCTTTCCAGCCCACATTTCTCTTTTTTAAAAATATAGTTTTAGGGCTGGGAAGATGGCTTAGTGGTGTAGAGTACATGCTTCGCATGCATGAAGTCCCAGGTTCTGTTCCTCAGTACCACATAAACAGAAAATTCTAGAAATGGCACTGTGGCTGAAGTGGTAGAGTGCTAGCCTTGAGCAAAAGAAACTCAAGGACAATGCCCAGGCCCTGAGTTCAGCCTCAAGACTGGCAATAATAATAATAATAATAATATAATTTTATTGTTATCATTAAGGTATTATACAGAGGGCTTACTGTTTTACAATTCAAGTAGTGTGTATATTTCTCTTTTGGACACTCACCCCTTCCTTCACTTTCCCCCAGTTTTCCCTTCCTGGCCCTGCTCCCAAATTGCATAATTCATTTTCCAGATAGTATCTACTGAATACTGTGATTGCATTTGTTCACCCTTCCTCACTGCCTTGTCCTTTTAAGAAGCAGAAAAAGCACATACAAACACCACCATTCTCAACAACATAAATAACCTGTGTTTCCATTTCTTGGAATTTGTTTTGATAAATAGTATTTGACATGTTCAGGCGAGTTATGCCTTTGGATTCCTCCTCTATGGTGTCCTCCTTTGATCTGACTGTGTGAGACTGCCTAGAGTCATGTTATTTCTCTCTCTGCCTCTGTCTCTCTCTTTTAAATTAATAAAAGTTTTTATTTAAAAATAATCTTTCAGGCTGAACACCAATAGTTCATTCCTGTAATCCTAGCTACTCAGAGGCTGAGTGGTCAAAGCCAGTCCAGGCAGGAAAGCTTGAGACTCTTATTTTGTTTGTTTGTTTGTTTTTTGGTCTGGTCGTGGGGCCTGAACTCTGGGCCTGGGCGCTGTCCCTCAGCTCTTCAGCTCAAGGCTAGCGCTCTACCACTTGAGCCACAGCGCCACTTCCGGCTTTTTTCTTTTTGCTTATGTGGTGCTGAGGAATCGAACCCAGGGCCTCATGCATGCAAGGCAAGCGCTCTACCACTGAGCCACCTTCCCAGCCCGAGACTCTTATTATAATTAACTATCCCCAAAAGCCAGAAGTGGCACTGTGGCTCAAGTGCCAGAGCACCAGCTTTGAGCAAAAGCAGCTCAGGGAGTGTTCAGGCCTTGAGCAACAAAAAGATATTTCAATACTTAATTTTTTTTTCTTGGTCCTGGGGCTTGAACTCAGGGCTTGAGCTCTGTCCCTGAGCTTCTTTTGCTCAAAGCTAGAGCTCTACCACTTGAGCCACAGCACCACTCTGGCTTTTTCCTAGTAATTTATTGGAAATAAGAATCTCACAGACTTTCCTGCATAGGCTGGCTTTGAGCTGCAATCCTTAGATTTCAGCCTACTAAATCGCTAGGATTATAGGTGCGAGTGACCAGTGCCTGGCAATATTTTTAAATAAATAAAAAAGAACAATACAAAAAATTTCCACATGGCTTTGCCTAGATTTCTAAAATGTTAACATTTACTTCATCTCTCACACATGTACACACATGTACAGTATGGGTGAACCAAAATCAGTAAATAATGATGAAATCTTATTATTTGTAGACCTGATTCAGATTTAGTCAGCTCTCTTAATAATGTCTAATAGTGAAAGAAAAAAAAATGTTTCTAGTCCACAGTCCAGCCTGGGGCCATGTGCTGTATATGCTTGTCTTATCTTTCTGGCTACTTTGACTTAAACCTGTGTACCTCAGCCTTTGTCTTTTGTGACCTTGACTTTCTTATAGGATATCCTGCAGTTTTGTGCCCTGTGTCTTAGTTTGGATTTGTCTGATGTTTCCTCATGACTAAGTTTTGCCTATGCATTTTTGATAAGAATGCCAAAGCAGCAATCCCAGTGTCTTTTTCAGCCTTGTAACAGGGAGCAGAGAACTGCTGGTGATTTCACCCTGATCTATTGGTTACCAGGTTTTTCCCCTGTAAAGTTATGGCTTCCCTGTATAATTAGTATTTTGGGGAGAGGTAGAGATACTTTGAGAATATGTAAATATTATATTCCTCCCCACTGTTTTTAGCTTTTCTTAATGATTATTAACAAAATAAATGGTTAACAAAGATTGTTGAATCTTCATATCAGTTATTTAATTGCAAGAATTACCGAATGGTGATTTGCCAGTCCCTTCACTTTTGAAATATGTTTTTGCTGGAAGACAACTCTAGATTGACAATGTTTTATGGATGTTGTTTTAACAAAGATGTTGTTTTACTATTTTCTGGAGTCCATGTGATCTGTCAATCTTGTTACTGTCCCCCTCCCCCTTTTTTTTTCTTCCTTGCTACTCAAGCCAAACCCCTAGTCCTTATTTCCATAAAGACAATATGTCTTTATCTTCTCTGGTTGCTTTTAAGATTTTTCTGATGTGTTATTTGCTTGCTTGCTCTGTTTGTGCATATATGTGTACCAGTACTGGTACTTGAACTCAAGGCCTAGGCTCTGTCCTTTTTAAATCAAAGTTAGTGCTCTACTACTTGAGCTATACATAGCTCTACTTCTGACTTTTTGCTGAATGAGAATCTCATGGATTTTCTTTGTTTTTTTGTATATATTTTTGTTGTACAAATACTGGACAGTGGGGTTACAGTTACATGAGTAAGGTAATGAGTACATTTCCTATCGAGCATTTTTACCCCCTCCTTGGTTTTTCCCTTACCATCCCTTCCTTCCCCACCTCACCAACTCCTCCCTTCCTGCCCCCCAAGTTGTAAAGTTCATTTTCAACATAGTGTCTTGTATATCTCATTTTTACAATGGGTAAACCTGAATCCTTATTTCAGCATTTTGTTATTTCCTTTCCCCTCCCCAAATTAGAAAAATGTTTATACAAGATGCAGGGCACTGGAATCAAATACAGTGAAAACAGGGGTTATACCATGGGGGAAGAACATACAAAAGAAACAAAAAAAAAAAATCACATGGTACATTATAAATACATTAAAACCAACAGCACAAAAGAAAAAAAAAACACTTGTGTCCCTATCTTGGGGTTCATTTTGCTTAGCATCATTTTATATGGTCATATGCATAGCTTTTGACCTTTTCTGCTTGTCCTAGACATATAGTAGTTATTGCAAATAAGGGAAAATATGGACCTGTTTCTTTGGGTGTGGCTTACTTTATATAGTTTTTCCAAGTTTTTCCATTTCCTATCACATTTTCTTGATCCATTCATCTACTGAGGGGCATTCTCATGCATTTTCTTTCCTGGGCTGGCTTGGAAAGTAGATCTGCAGATCTTAGCATTCTGAATAGCTAGGATTACAGAGTGAGCCACCAGTGCCTGGCTAGGGGTTTTTGTTTTGTATTGTTTTCAGTAGTCTTACAAGATTACTAAAACAGTTTTCTTTCAAACTGTTTAAGTTTTATGGAACCTTTAAATATCTTAAAATGTTACGTTTTATAAAATTATTGATTATTGTGTCTTTACTGTTCTGTGTTGCTTTTATTCCCTTTCCTTTCTTGGGCTATCATTGTAATTATTAGATTTTTTTTAAGGTTCTCTTTTATGCTCTATTTGCTATTGCTTGTTCTTTTTTCTTTCTCTCTACTGACCCTTCTTTCAGTTTACTAAGCTCTTCTGCTGTGTCTGGGTGTTGTTAAAGCACCAGAGACAGTAAAGACCATCAGTTTTTGTATTTTGCATCTGAAGAGTTTGCATTTGACTCCTCTTAAAGTACAATTTTCTGCTGGATGCTGATGGCTCACACCTGTAATCCTAGCTGCTCAGAAGGCTGAGATTTGAGGATCACGATTTGAAGCCAACCTGGGGCAGGAAAGTCTGACACTCTTATCTCTAACGTACTTCCAAGAAGTTGAAAGTGGAGCTATTGTTCAAGTGCTAGGGCTCTATCTTTGAGCAAGAAAAGCTCAGAGACAGTGCACAGACACTGAGTTCAAGCTGCAGATCCAGCACAAAAATAAATTAAATGAATGAATGAAACATGATTTTCTAGGAAATTCCTATTTGCCATTTCTTTTCTTGAACTTATCAGTTAGCTGGTTAGAGAGGGGTTATATATAGAGAGGGGTTAAAACAAGCTAGCTCAAGATTCTCTTGGCTATCCCCATGACCTATACCCAGTGCTGGGATTTTATTACAGGCCCGTATAACCACACCTGTTTTCTTGAACATGTTAATCAGCTTTTTAAAAAACAGGCTTTTATAGCTATAACGACTAAATTATCAACGAATTTGTTTTTATTGCTCTATTTTTTTGGCCCTATTTCCTTGATTATTTTGTGATTTTTAAAAAAAAATAAATGATACTCATTATGTATGACTAATTGAGAAGCTATTTCCTCAAGTTTATTTCATGTTTGGGTAAAGTGGGGTCATATGACCTTGTTCTAGTCAAAATCTGCACCAAATCAAGTTGTTTTGGGGGCAGTACTGGGTTTTCAACTCAGGACTTCACACTTGCTAGGTGGCACTCTACCGCTTGAGCTGTGCCTTGTTTTTCACGGCACTGTCTCTGATCTCTTCTGTCCAAGGCTAGCACTCTACCACTTTGAGCCACAGCACACTTCTGGTTTTCTAGTGGTTAATTGGAGATAAGAATTTCTTGGACCTTCCTGCCTGGGCTAGCTTTGAACTGTGATCCTCAAATCTCAACCTCCTCTGTAGCTAGGATTAGAGACATGAATCACTAGCACCTGGCTTCACTGATCATTTTTAGTATAGAGCCTTGCTGACACCTGAATTTACTTCAGGATTCTTATAACTGTTGGGACTATAGTCATGTGCCACCCCTACATGAAGGTGGAATCTTTTATAGTTTGCTATCCAGGCTGGTCTGGAACTACAGTCATCCATCCTCAACATCCCACATAGTTTGAGCTATGGATTGAACTGGAGTTTTGTGAACTTTTCTATTGAGACTGGCTTCAAAGTTCAATCCTCTCAATCTCTGCCTCCCTGGTAGGTGGCTAGGATTATTGACTTGAACCGCTGGAATCTAGGTGTGTTGCTAAGAAGTAAGTCTTTCTTAGATCCGTGTTCTTTAGTTGTGGCTTTCTGTGGAACCAATAAAGAATGTGAAATATGATGGGGTATATGATGTCTACCTAGTGTTCTGTGGCAAAAAAAAAAAAAAAAAGGAAACAAAAACATAAAACAAGCTGGGTGCTGGTGGCTCACGCCTGTAATCCTAGCTACTTAGGAGGCTGAGATCTGAGGATCACAGTTCAAAGCCAGCCTGGGCAGGAAACTCTGTGAGACTCTTTTTTTTTTTTTTTGGGGGGGGGGGGTCCGTCGTGGGGCCTGAACTCTGGGCCTGGGTGCTGTCCCTCAGCTCTTCAGCTCAAGGCGAGTGCTCTACCACTTGAGCCACAGCGCCACTTCCGGCTTTTTTCTTATGTGGTGCTGAGGAATCGAACCCAGGGCCTCAAGCATACAAGGCAAGCGCTCTACCACTGAGCCACCTTCCCAGCCCCCTCTGTGAGACTCATCTCCAATAAACCACTAGAAACCTGGAAGTGGAGCTGTGGCTCAAGCAGTAGAGCACTGGCCTTGAGCTGAAGAGCACAGGGACAGCGCCCAGGCCCAGCGTTCAAGCCCCAAGACCAAAACAAAACAAAACAAAAACAATTCTCTTCCTTTGTTTCTTCCTTTCTCCCTTTCCTTCCTTCTTTTATGTCATTCATTCACTCACTGATTGATTGATTGATTTTGGAGACATGTCTCACTGTGTAAGTGCAGTGGATGTAAGCACTGTCTCTGACAGCACCTCTGCAGTTTCCTTTTCTGGGGTCCCATGGTCTCAATCTTGGTTACCTTGGCAGCTCCCTAGTGACTTAAAATAGTTTTATTTTCCAGTAGTTCTCTGCAATATACTGGACTTGTACAAGCTGCTCTATCTCAGTTCTGAGCAGAAATCCTCTCAGTTCTGTTTTGGTATTGTTTTTTTGTATCCTGGGGCTTGAACTGCTAAAGGCTATCTCTCAATCACTTGGGCCCCAGGTCAAGCTTTTTGGTGGTCAATTGGAGATAAGAGTCTCATGGACTTTTCTATCCAGACTGGCTTCAGATCATGATAGTCAGATCTCAGCCTCCCGAGAAGCTAGGATTACAGGTATGAGCCACGTGCTTAGCCTCTCAGTGTTGTTTTGATTTGAATTTCTCTTGAATTTGAGTTTCTATTTTGCCCATTGTTTATTCATGTATGTTACTGCTTCTTGAGATAAGATAATTAATATTTTGAATTGATTTATGTGTCTTAGAATACGTGTTAGACATAGGCTATTAGTATGAAATTCATGTGATCTTTATATATGATGCTTTTATTTATAAATTTCTTATGTGATTTGAGTTTTGTTACCTCAGTTAGGCTTCAGTAACTAGGAACTTACTTTGGTGTATGGAGTATGATTCAACTTTGTTTTTCCTCAGCTAATTAAAAATAGTCCAGCATCAGTTGTTATAAAGGGGAACAAATATTTTCTGTAGAGCACCAGATAGTGAACATGTTTGACTTTGCATCCAAGTGTCTGGAAATTATCCAGTGCTGCTGGTGTTGTCTGGAAGTATCCTTAGACTATGTAGGAGCTGAAGAGAAAGAAAAGCATTCCAAGTACTAAAACTGATTTTCATGTACTACAAAGTCTTCCCCAATTTAAAAATATAGAGGCCATCTTTGCTCAGAGCCCTTCTCAGAATGGACAAAAGACTGGCCCTGTCTGTGGTTTCCTACTCCTGTGGTTGGCTGTCCTTCATTGATTTGCAGTGAAGCTTGATCTTGAGCTGACTTTGTGTTCTCTTTCCACCTGCTCCATTCAATCGCTGTGTCTCAGTGCTCAGTGTCATACTGCTTGATATGTTTTATTATGTGCTGGAATTAATCTGCCCTTCTCATCTTTTTAATTATTAAGAATTTTCTTGGCATTTCATGTTTATTACTTTCTATATGATTTATAAAATTAGGTTGCCCAACTAAAAAAGAAAAATAAAGACTATTCATGTCTTAAAAATTAGAATCACATTAAATTTTTAGATTAATTTAGGATAGATGACATGCTTGTAATATTGACACTTCCTATAGAAGAAAAAAGTCATTTCACTTACTCCATTTTCTTTTGTGTTCTCAGTATCTTTATGTAGATTCTGCACATTTGTTTTAGAATTTACATCTTGATTGTTTGTTCCGTTCTCCTCCTGCCCCCTCTCCCTTCCCCCAATGCTGGGATTGCCTCTCTGTGGAAGACAAGCACTCTACTACACAGCTATATCCCTGGCACCTGTTGCTTCATTCATATATATATACATATATATATATGTATATATATATGTATATATATATATAAAAATAGATAGATATAGATATATATTAAAGATACTGTATAGAGGGGTTACAGTTACATGAGTAACGTAATGAGTACATTTTTTTTGGGGGGGGTCCAGTCGTGGGGCCTGAACTCTGGGCCTGGGCACTGTCCCTCAGCTCTTCAGCTCAAGGCTAGTACTCTACCACTTGAGCCACAGCGCCACTTCCGGCTTTTTTTTTATGCTTATGTGGTGCTGAGGAATTGAACCCAGGGCCTCAGGCATGCAAGGCAAGCGCTCTACCACTGAGCCACCTTCCCAGCCCATGAGTACATTTCTTATCAAGCATTGTTACCCCCTCCTTTGTTTTCTCCCTACCATTCCTTCCCTCCCCACCCCCCCAACTCCTCCTCTCCCTACCCCAAGTTGTAAAGTTTGTTTTCAACATAGTGTCTTGTACATCTCATTGTTACAGTGGGTAAACCTGTATCCTTATTTCAGCATTTTGTTATTTCCTTTTCCCTCCCCAAATTAGAAAAATATATATACTAGATGCAGGGCACTGGAATCAAATACAGTGAAAACAGGGGTTATACCATGGGGGAAGAACATACAAAAGAAACAAAAAAAAATCACATGGTACATTATAAATACATTAAAAACAATAGCAGGAAAGATAAAACCAGTTGTGTCTGCACCTGTTGCTTCTTTGAATAGAATCTTCCCTTTCATTATACTTTCTTGCTAGCTTTTTAATTTGAAGGCAAAGCTTACATGTTAACTTTTTTTTTTTTTTTGTCAAGGGGCGTGAACTCTAGGCCTGGGCACTGTCACCAGCTCTTCAGCTCAAGGCGAGTATTCTACCACTTGAGCCACAGCACCACTTCTGGTTTTTCTGGTGGTTTATTGGAGATAAGAGTTTCACAGACTTTCCTGCCTGGTCTGGCTTCGAACCGCGATCCTCAGATCTCAGCCTCCTGAGTAGATAGGATGACAGGCGTGAGCCACTGGTACCCGGTACATGTTAATTTTGAATGTAGAAACCTAGCCAAATGCTTAATCCATATTAATCTGGAGAGGGTACTTTTACCTTTTGCATTGTCTCACATTTATTTCTTCTCAGTTGCGTCAGCCAATACCTCCAGGACAGGAATAAGTGATACTGGTGATGATGACTAAATTAGCCTTTAAATAATATGCTTTACATTTTTTATTTTAAATTTTTTCTTTATCTCTTCCTCCCCATTTTATTATTTTATTAGCATGTTTTGTATGTTGTGGTGTCACCATTTATAGTATGCACGCCTTTTATATCCTTTTTCATGAAAGTCCTGGCTGGCTTCAGGGAGTGATGATAACGCATACACAGGTGCCCTCCCACACTCAGTCATGCTAAGGAAGTATTCATGTTCATACATTAAAAGTTTTCACTAGGAAAGAGTATTGAATGATATCAAATGTCCTTCATCACTAGTAGAAATAATCATAGCTTTATTATCTTTTGATCTCTTAATATAGTAAAATACAAAAATAAGTTATTGTATTATTAGCATGAATTCCTGTCAGTGTGGTATATTTTTAAAAATATACCTGTGATGCCAGGCGCCCGTGGCTCACGCCTGTAATCCTAGCTACTTAGGCTGAGATCTGAGGATCACGGTTCAAAGCCAGCCTGGGCAGGAAAGTTTGTGAGACTCTTTTTTTTTTTTTGTCAGTCGTGGGTCTTGAACTCTGGGCCTGGGCGCTGTCCCTCAGCTCTTCAGCTCAAGGCGAGCGCTCTACCACTTGAGCTACAGCACCACTTCCGGTTTTCTGGTGGTTTATTGGAGATAGGAGACTCACGGTCTCTCCTGCCCGGGCTGGCTTTGAACCGCGATCCTCAGATCTCAGCCTCCTGAGTAGCTAGGATTACAGGCGTGAGCCACCAGCGCCGGGCTGTGAGACTCTTATCTCTAATAAAGCACTAGAAAACTGGAAGTGGCATTGTGGCTCCAGAACTAGAGCGCTCGCCTTGAGCTGAAGAGCTGAGGGATAGTGCCCAAGCTCAGAGTTCCGGGCCCACGACGACCACCACCACCAAAAACAACAACAAAAAAAAAAATTAAAAAAAAATACCTTGTGTCACTGCTTTGTGGAGCAGTTATCAGAAGTAGCCGTCAGTATGGTTTTCTTTGGGTTCATGCTTTCTCACATCATACTGTGTTTGAGAATATTTGGAATTATTGAAGTAGAACATAGAGATATGGCTTATTTTAGCACTATCTAATTCACTAAATACTGAGCATTGCTAACATTGTGAATATCAAATTCGAAATAATAAACCAGTTTTCAATAATAAACCAGTATTCAAACTTTAGTAAAATCATGGATACTAATTATGATAAACATAGAAAGTGTGTACATACTTTTCACAAAATGAGCCAAGTAGTGTATGGTGATTGTACTTACTTTCTCCTTTGTAAATATTTTACTTTTCATAGAGTTAGCAATGAGCTTCATTTGGGGATAGAGGGCAGATTGGCTGGCTGTTTTCTCATCAATACTTGAACCTCTAACTCTGGTGGATCTGTAAAGTTCTCATCCCATCACTGATTCTCGGGTCTTAATACTGGGCCCCTATATCTCCTGTTGCAGGCTGCAGTTTGTTTCCCAGAGCTGCTTGCATCCCTGTCAACCTGTCTGTCCCCATGGCTCTAGCAGTCCTTTTATTGCTGTCCCTGTTCTCTGCCTTCATGTGTTCTTGATTTTCAGCTTTGGGTTGGTGGAGCAGATCCTGCATAGCTTCCTAAGGAAGTGTGCATGAGAGGTAAACTTTAGGTCCAGTGATTTAGCATGTCTGAAAGTGTCTATAATCTACCTTTTATAGTCGTTTTTTGTGATCTACCTTCATTACCTTCATATTTTTGGGCTTAGATTCCTATAGAATTTTTTTTTTTGTCAGTCCTGGGGCTTGAACTCAGGGCCTGGGCACTGTCTCTGAGCTTCTTTTGCTCAAGGCTAGTGCTTTACTACTTGAGCCACAGCACCACTTCTGGCCTTTTCTGTGTGTGTGGCACTGAGGAATCAAACCCCCCAGGGCTTCATGCATGCTAGGCAGGCACTCTACCATTAAGCCACATTCCCAGACCCCTATAGAATTGTGTGTATGTGTATGTGTATGCACGTGCATGTATGCATGCATGTAAAGGGTTTCACAGACTTTTTTGCTCAGGCTGGCTTTGAACTGCTGAGATCTTTAGCCCTCAGCCTCCTGAGTTGCTGGGATTATAGATGTGAGCTACCGGCTCCCTGCATGTGATTTTATTTTTTGTTCTAAATATTTACAGTAATTGCTTCTGCATGGTGGGAATGTAGATGACTTTTTCTTCTTGGCTCTTTTAAACTTTACTGTATTTTTAAAAAAATGTTTTAAAAGAAAGTGAAATGGTGTTTGCCAGGGACTTGGAGAAGCAGGGCTGGGAGGAATTGTTTAGTGAACCCAAAATTTAAGTTTTTGAGATGAGTCTGGCAATGGGTGGTGGCAGGGTGATACAGTATTGTGATGACTTAATACCACTGAACGGTGCATATAAAAATGGCTTTGATGATGTTATGCATATTTAACTTCAATTTAAAACATTATTTTAAAGTTTCTGAATATTTGTAATCAGAGAAGTAGTGAAGAGTGTGATTAGATCTTGATGCTCGCTAAGCATCCTCGGTTTGTGAGCTGTCTGTAGAAGTAGCAGCAGGACACATGGCTCTTGGTGTGTTGAGGGCTCGCAAGATAGACCTATTTTGTGCAGCTCATGATCAAGTTTCTGAAATTAAGGATACAACTTGTTTTCAGGTATGTACTGGATTCCATGAGGACACAAATGAGATCTGCCCTGTTCACTGAGGTGCTCACCGGGCAGTGCTCGGCTCAGTGAGCTATTGGTTTGAGTGTTCCAGGCTGCAGTGGTGGCTAAATAAATTAAAAGATGTGCCAGTGCTCTGAAAAACAGTACTGGAGTAATCAGATACCTGTTTGAGAACACGAACCTTTACCCAGACCCAAATGAGGAAAGTAAATCTGTAAAGCTTCGGAGAAATACAGAGCCTATCTCTATGACCTGGGGCTAGACAGAGTTCGTAATTCAGTTACAAAAAGAAATTACTACATCCTTGGAAATCTTCTATTCACAGAAAGGTATCAGAAGGCCAAAGGCTGTACACTGGAAAAAGAATTTCATGTTATGGTTAGCTGACTGAGGTCTGTGTCTAGAATATTTAGAGAATAAACACAAGAAAAAGCCAAATCACTTAATTGTTTTTTTGCCAGTCCTGGGGCTTGAACTCAGGGCCTGGGCATTGTCCCCAAGCTGCTTTTTGCTCAAGGCTAGCACTCTACCACTTGAGCCACAGCATCACTTCTGGCTTTTTCTGGGTATGTGGTGCTGAGGAATTGAACCCAGGGCCTCATGGATATGAGGCAAGCACTCTACCACTGAGCCACCTTCCCAGCCCCAATTGTTTGTCTTTTAGTTATTTTTCAGGTAGTAGCTTGCATTTTTTGTTGCTTGTTTACTTGTTAGTTTTGGCCTGGGGTTAGCCTCAGACCACAATTCTTTAGCCTACAGCTTCCCACATAGCCTAGTTTATAGGCAAGACCCACCACACCTGGATAATTAGAATGAGTTTTTTGGTCTCACTAGTCTTTTTAGCCTAGGCTGGCCTCAAACCTGATCCTTCTGATCTCTACCCCCCAAGTAGCTGGGATTACAGGTATGAGCTACCACACCCACCCAAGTAACTTAATTTTAACGGTGGGCAAACGACTTGAAGTATTTTATTAAAGAACATTTCCAAATTAATAAGTAGAAGATGCCTTATATCATTCACCAGCAGGGTGTCCTTAACCCATCCAAATTCATCATTGTACACCCACTAGAATGACTAAAATTAAGATCCAGAATAAACCAGACACTGATGGTTCATGCCTGTAAT
This sequence comes from Dipodomys merriami, assembly GCF_024711535.1. Classification (NCBI taxonomy): domain Eukaryota; kingdom Metazoa; phylum Chordata; class Mammalia; order Rodentia; family Heteromyidae; genus Dipodomys; species Dipodomys merriami. The sequence continues at coordinate 6,761,570 of NW_027204270.1, forward strand.
CCCAGCCCAGGTTCGTTAGTTGTTCAAAGGAGTTACACTGTTGGATTCCTCCCATGAACATACTGTCCTTTTGTTTGTGTGTATTTGCACATAACACTGAGAAATACATTCATGTTTATGAAGTTTAAGAACAAACCCAATTACTCTTATTTTATTTTATTTTTATTTTTATTTTTTATTTTTTGGGTCCGGTCATGGGGCCTGAACTCTGGGCCTGGGCACTGTCCCTCAGCTCTTCAGCTCAAGGCTAGTGCTCTACCACTTGAGCCACAGCGCCACTTCCGGCTTTTTTTTTTCTTATGTGGTGCTGAGGAATCGAACCCAGGGCCTCGAGCATGCAAGGTGAGCCACCTTCCCAGCTCCTATTTTATTTTATTTTATTTGTGAACATATTGTACAGAGGGGTTACAATTACATGGGCAGGATAATGCATACATTTCTTACCGAGCATTGCAGCCTCCTCCTTTGTTAACCCTTCATATCCCTTCCCAGCCTCCCTCCTCCCCCCCATCCTCTCCCCCCCCAAACCCAATTACTCTTGATGACCAGAGTCCCTGACTTTGCTGACCTCTCAGGGGTGGAGCCAGAAAGGGGTTCGCTTATGGAGACTTGCAGAATGCTCCGGCTCTCCTGAGTAGTTGTTACACAAATGTGTACATGTGAACAAATCCTCTAGGCTGTATGCTTATGATTGGTGTGCTTTATCTATTTACTGTATATTATCTCAATTTTTAAAAATTAGGGCTACCATTGCTATATTAAAAGAAGTAGCATTTATAACTTTTCAACTACATTCAGAGATGGGAAAAGATAACTAGAGCAGCAAAGGTCAGAAAAGAAGAAACGACAAAAGAAGAGGCAGCAGACACAATATATTCATGGGATTTAAGAAATCTTAGAAAGCACATCCCCATCCCAGTAAACTTGAAAAAAACAAAGGCCAATTTGTGCATAAATAGGAGACACACTTGAAAAAGAGCAACATAGAGAAAAGAAGAACAAGTGAGTAAGCAAATAAATGCAGGCCAAAAGACACAGAAATATCAGTACTAACATGAAGTAGATTAGAAATTCAAGATTTAAATATTAAAAAAAAGCCAGGCACTGGTGACTCAGGTCTAATTTTCACTGCACAGGAGGCTGAGATCTGAAGATTGCTGTTTGAAGCCAGCCCAGGCAGGAAAATCCATGAGACTTTTATTTATTTATTTATTTATTTTGTCCTGGGCACTGCCTGTGAACTTTTTCACTTAAGACTAGCTCTCTACCACTTTAAGCCACAGAGAGAGACTTCCGGTTTACTTGGTGGTTATTTGGAGATAAGAGTCTCATGGACTTTCCTGCCTGGACTAGCTTTTTGAACCGTGGTCCTCAGCCTCCTCTAGGATTACAGAAATGAGCTACCTGCTCCTGGCAAAACAACCTTTTCCCCCCTGGGGCTTGAACTCAAGGCCTGGGCACTATCCCTGAGCTTCTTTTGCTCAAGACCAGTGCTCTACCACTTGAGCCATAGAACCACTTCTGCCATGAGACTCTTACCTCTAGTTAATCACCAAAAAGCTGAAAGTGGAGCTATTGCTGAAGTGATAGAGCACTAGCTGAGCAGAAAAGCTCAGGGACAGTGCCCAGGCCCTGAGTTCAAACCCCAGGACTAGCATAAAAGAAATAAACAACTAAAAGAATGGTTAGTTTATTCTATTAGAAAGTTTAATCCACCCATAAGATGTAATAATCATTAAATTCTATGCATTTTAAAGTATTGTATCAAAGTATATAAAGTGAAAGCTATTAGAAATATAGAAGGGTGTGAGGCTATATGGTTGGTGATATTAATACGATGCAGAATAAGTCAGTAGGCCAAAGAGATCATATGAAGTGATTAGATAAAATAATTAGCAGGATTTTTTTACATAAATAAATGGAATTTTGACACACAAAACAGGAAGTATACAATATTTTTTGTACTGGTACTGGGGCTTGAACTGAGGGCCTTGACATTGTCTCCAAGCTTTTTTGCTCAAGTTAACACTGTACCGCTTAAGCCTCAGCTCTACTTTGAGGTTTATTGGTGGTTAATTGGAATTACACAGACTTTCCTGCATAGGCTGGCTTTGAATCATGATCCTCACATCTCAGCCTCCTGAATAGCTAGGACTGCAAGTGTGAACTACCAGCACCCAGTATTCCAAAATTTTAATACCCCAGATATATTTATTAGAAAGTTATGTTAATTGGCCCCCAAGAAAAAATTTCAATGTTCAAAGGTATGTCTCTTTCCTTACCTTGAGGCAATGAATCCAAAACGTATAAAGAAAAATAAATTTTTTTGTCAGTCATAGGGCTTGAACTTGGACTGGGTACTATCCCTGAGTTCTTTCACGTAAGGCTAGTGCTTTACCACTTTGAGCCACAGCACCACTTCTGGTTTTCTGGTGGTTAATTGGAGATAAGAGGCTCACAGAAGCGTGCGCCAATGGCGCATGCCTGTAATCCTAGCTACTCAGGAGGCTGAGATCTGAGGATCCAGGTTCAAAGCCAGCTGGGGCAGGAAAGTCTGTGAGATTCTTATCTCTAATAAACCACTCAGAAAACTGGAAGTGGTGCTGTGGCTCAAGTGGTAGAGCAGTAGCCTTGAGCTGAAGAGCAGAGGGACAGTGCCCAGGCCCAGAGTTCAAGCCCCACGACTGACCAAAAAAAAAAAGTCTCACAGACTTTCCTGCCCCAGCTGGCTATGAACTCTGATCCTCAGATCTCAGCCTCTTGAGTAGCTATGATTACAGGCATGAGCCACTGGTACCTGGTTACTGATTAAATTTTTTTGATTAAATTTCTTTTCTTAGGAGAAAAATTTGGCTACTTGGAAATGTAGAACATTCTATGAACTGGGAATGTGGCTTAGTGGTAGAATGCTTGCCTAACATGCATGAAACCCTGGCTTCAATTCCTCAGTACCACATAAACAGAAAAAACCAGAAGTGGCGCTGTGGCGCAAGTGGTAGAAGTACTAGCCTTGAGAAAAAAGCAGCTCAGGGGCAGCATCCAGGCCCTCAGTTCAAGTCCAAGGACTGGCCAAAAAATAAAAAATAAAAAGACCACTCTAATGTATTGGGGTTATCAGTGGGATACAGTGGATGAATGAGGATGAGTGCGGTAGAAAAAGGAGGGGAGGTGTAAGGGAGATCTATAGAGAGGCTAAGCTCCTTTGAGATGCATGCATGCACGGGTGGACATGTCACGGTGACACCCCCTCCCCTGTACAACTAGAGTAAACTAATTTTTAAAAAATCATAGAAACAAAAAACTCCCCTGCAAAATTCCTCTCATCCACCATATTAGGATTTCTTTTCATGTTCTTCTGGCTTTTTGAGATGAATTCTTATTTTCTTTCTTTCTTGTTATTTTATTTAAAAGGATTAGAAAAGAATAGTGAATAGAAAGGTCTGATACTCTCCTCAAAACAGATTCCTGAAATGAGGAAATATTGACTCACAGCTTCGGTGGCTTAAAACTGAGTTCTTGATGATGAAGCAGTTGTTGCTCATTGAGGTTTACTGTTGTGTGGCCACAGGTACTTCTCAGAGAAGGTGCCTGCAGTGGCTTTACTTGATGAACAGTAGTTCAGCTTTTACCATTGTTTACTTGATCCATTTCCTATGGGGTGTTAAGGTTTTACTTAGTGACTTTTAAATGTCCTTTCTATATTAAGAATATTAATTCCTTGTCATGTTTACAAACATTTTCCCTTACTTCCTTGCCTTTTGTAATTTTTAATATATAGAATTGATTACTTTCACATAATTCTATCAGTCTTCTAATTTTCTGTATTATTTTTACAATAAGAGATTCCTTCCCATAATGATTAAATAATAATATAAAATATTATTATTACAGTAACAGTAATTAATGCTTACCAAGTGCTGAATATGAGCTAAGTGTTCTTTTTTTTTTTTTTTTTAAATTAAATCACAAACCAGGTGAGGTAGGACTTTTTTTGCATCTTCTGGCAATTAAGAAACTAAGAAAGAGTAAATGGTTTGTCCATACCCAGTGAACTAGTGATCAGTTAGTCACCCATATTTTAGGTTTTATGGCTTATTTTTTAAATTTTTATTTATTTTTGTTGGTCCTGGGGCTTGAACTCTAGGCCTGGATGCTGTCTCTGAGCTCTTCATCTCAAAGCAAGCGCTCTACCACTTGAGCCACAGCTCCACTTCCGGTTTTCTGGTGTTTAATTGCAGATAAGAGTCTCATGGACTTTCCTGCCTGGGCTGGCTTTGTACTTTGATCCTAAGATCTTAGTCTCCTGAGTAGCTGGGATTACAGGTGTGAGCCACCGGTATCTTTGTTTGCTTGTTTTTTTTTAATGTTATTTTATTATTATTAAGGTATTGTACTGAGGGGTTACTTGCGGCATTCCTTAGTCCCATCCGGGGTTAGCAAATAGAAGTGAGGCAGAAAGCTGTGTCTTATTGGTTTAAAGAATTGGAGTATGGGTTTAATTAAGACTTCCAGAGTGGCTAGAACTTGAATGTGGGAATTCCAGAAAGGAGAAAACAATGCAAGTGTGAACATCAAACTCTGCATATAAACACTCTTTAGATGCTAGGCTAACTCTTGAACTGCCCAGGCACAGAACAAGTGTCATTGATCCCAGCAAGATCTCAGCAGCTCCTGGCTGTACGAGAGGCAGAATTTGGAGTTTGAGACTTATTATGTTGGTGGGGGCTGGCAAACATCTTGGACTTACCTTCGAAAATTCCAGAAGGGCCATCCCTGAGGGGCAGAATATTGCTTCCTTGAACTGTGACATTTTCCCTAGGACTAAAGGTGACAAAGAAATAAAAGTATAAGGTTGGGAAGGTGGCTCAGTGGTAGAGCGCTTGCCTTGCATGCCTGAGGCCCTGGGTTTGATTCTTCAGCACCACATAAGCAAAAAAGAAAAAAGCCGGAAGTGGCGCTGTGGCTCAAGGGGTAGAGCGCTAGCCTTGAGCTGAAGAGCTGAGGGACAGCGCCCAGGCCCAGCGTTCAGGCCCCACGACTGGACCCAAAAAAAAAAAAAAGTATAAAACTAAACCTGAACCATTCAAGGTGATTGGCTGGTGATTTAACTTCCTACTAGAACAAAGCTCCTTAAGAAAACAGAATCCGTAAACCTCTGCAAACTCCCAGTCACAGTGTCAGGTATAAAATCATAAATTACTAGGCATAGGAGGAAATGGAAAAAAACGTGTGGCCCTTACTGAAGTAACATTACTAAACTTACAGACTAACAAGAACTTTAACTAACTATGAAAAACATTTTAGAGGATTTTATGTGAAAAAGATGGATAAAAAGATGATGAATTGCAGTAATGATATGGAAATTGTAAAACAAACAAATCCTAAAACTGAAAAACAAAACCTTGTGTTGAAATTTCACTGGATGGGTTAATAGTAGATTGGCCATAACCAAGGACTAGGGACCAACTCATCTAAACCAGAGTACAAAGGAGAAAAGAAATTTGGAGAAAAAAATAGAATCAGAACCTTGATGACCCATGGGAAAAATCAAGCTGATGAACAGGGTAATTATGGACCCCAAAAAAGAGGGGGAGAAAAGAGTAAATATTGGCTATAAACAGACAAACCAGTGTTTGACGTGGTAGTGGTGGTTCTGAGAATTAAACCCAGGGCTGTGCACATGCTAGCAAGCACTCTACCAATGAGCCACATCTTCAGCCCTTGAAAGAAGGACTAATTAAAAACAAATGAACAAACAAAAACACGCATCCAAGCTTATCATTGTCAAACTGTAGAATCTTTTTTTTTTTTTTTATTCCGGTTGTGGGTGCTGTCTCTCAGCTCTTCAGCTCAAGGCTAGCACTCTACCACTTGAGCCACAGTGCCACTTCCTGCTTTTTTTCTTTTTGCTTATGTGGTGCTGAGGAATCGAACCCAGGGCCTCAGGCATGCAAGGCAAGCGCTCTACCACTGAGCTACCTTCCCAGTCCAAACTGTAGAATCTTAAAGGGAACAATGATTATAATTATAGCTGACTTATAATCAGAAACCATGTAGCCTAGTAGACGATGGAATGATGTCTTCAAAATGCTAAGAGGAGATGGCAACCTCAATTTCTGTATTCAATTAAAAAATCATGAACAAATAAAGACATTTAAAACCAAAAGCTTAGAGAAGTTGTCATCAGCAGTCAGTCATGCATTTAGTAGACATCGATGTAATAGCTTTCTGAAAAGAAAATACCAAGTGGAAATTTGGATTTCCAGGAAAGATTAAAAAGTCCTGGGCCAGGATTTAAAGTAGATGGATAAGTATAAGGTACTTTAATTTTGATTCTTAAATTCTACAAAAGTCATTTGGCTAAAACAATAACAACAATGTCTTACTAGATTTATGTCACAAATATATAATACACACATACACACTCACACACGACAATAGCACAAAATACAGATGAGCATAAAGTGGAATTATTTAGGTTTTTGAAATGTGTTATTGATATATACCATAAAATAATAAAATATATAATTGTGTCATAGTGGAATTCTTGCTAGATAACATGGTATATTATTAATTCAGAGTAGATTGATAGTTATAGTCTCACACATTACAGTTTCCACAAGAACCACTTTTTGTGTGTGTGTGTTCCAGTCCTGGGGCTTGAACTTTGTGTTGACACTGTCCATGAGCTTTTTTTGCCCAAGAATAGCACTCTACCATTACTTCTGGCTTTTTGTGGTTAATTGGAGATAAGCTTTTGTGGTTAATTGGAGACAGACTTTCCTGCTTGGGATTACTTTGTACCTCAATCCTTAGATCTCTGCCTTCTAAATAGCTTGGGATCACAGATGTGAGCCACTTTTTTAAAAATGCAAAGATATTAATGTAAATTAATTTGAAAGAGTTGTTCCATTTATTTGGTTCCTTTTTATTTTTTTGCAAGATTTCTTTATCATCATTCTTTAAGATCATGGTGATTTGTGTTTCTCATGGCTACTGTTAGAGGAAGTTATTTGCATATTTGGTGATTGAGCACTTTGTACTAGGTTTTTAAAGTATGTTATATTTTTGACCATCTCATTGAACTTGTTTATGATTGAATTGAGTTTCCTAGATATATAATGATACTGCTTGTAATAAAAAATCTTTTCAACTCATAGACATTTAAATCTTATTTCCTGCCTTATTGCATGGGATGATATTTTAAGAAAAAATGTGTGAGGTATGCTGGGAAGGTGGCTCAGTGGTAGAGTGCTTGCCTTGAAATGCATGAGGCCCTGGGTTCGATTCCTCAACACTACATAAGCAGAAAAGGCCGGAACTGGACCTGTGGCTCACTAGCCTTGAGGTGAAGAGCTGAGGGACAGTGCCGAGGCCCAGAGTTCAGGACCCACAACCAGCAAAAAACAAAACAAAACAAAAATGTGTGAGGTATGCTACAAATATACCTTATAGTCATAAAAGTCTGTAATTTGTTAAACCTCAATATATTTTTATTCACACAGTGAACAGATAATTCAGTAAATGCCCACAATGAGTGGGCATGAGTGTTTTAGGAATATGGTGATAATTAAAACAGATAGTAGAAGTTCAACAATATGAAAATCCTTACGAACTCATCTTTTTAAAAAAAAAGATATTATGGGCTGGGAATGTGGCCTCGTGGTAGAGTACTTGCCTAGCATGCATGAAGTCCTGGGTTCGATTCCTTAGTACCACATATACAGAAAAAGCCAGAAGTGGTGCTGTGGCTCAATTGGTAGATCTCTAGCCTTGAGCTGAAGAGCTGAGGGACAGTGCCCAGGCCTAGAGCAAGCACTACGACCAAAGAGAGAGAGAGAGAGAGAGAGAGAGAGAGAGAGAGAGAGAGAGAGAGAGAGAGAGAGAGAGAGAGAGAGAGAGAGAGAGAGAGAGAGAGAGATTACAAAGCAATCTATATTTAACACCCAGAGGCATATTTTATAAATAGTAATTGCTGTGAAAAGTTCTTATGGTGGAAGGAGAAGCCCTAAAAAAACTACATGCTCCAGGTAGGCTGGAAGGAAGCTGTGCTGATGGGCAGGACATCGTTAAAGGTCTGTTGTCTGATGGCCTCAGAGTACAGGCTGCATTGGGGTTGGTGTGTGGTTGTTTGTGCCAGTGAATTTATGGTGATAGTTTTTATCCCTTTCTTTGGGGATTCTTGGAAATTCTACAGAGATGTCCTAGGGCAAAGAAGAGATCGAAGCTGGGACTCTAGGTTCTCTCCAGGCCTTCACTGTCCTCTTAATCTGAGCAGCATTATTGTTTCTGTGCACATTTTAGGTTTTTTATACACATTTTTATTGAACACCTACTAGTGCCAGTAAAACAAGGGTTGTAGTCAGGGATCATAGTGCGTAAAGTAGCTCAAATCACAGCCTGTTAGAAATTGCTTAGGTTCCTTAGGGAGGAAGAGAGATAGTAATAAATAGAATAAAAGGTAGAAATAATGGGAACAGAGTAAGAGCAGTAGAGAGTTCTTACAATTCTAAATGGAAAGTCTGGAAAGATCCCTCCAAGGTGACATGTTGAGCAAAATTTTGAAGACAATGAGAAAGCAAGCAATAGAGGTGGTGTGTGTGTATGTGTGTGTGTGTGTGTGAGTGTGTGCTTTTTTTTGTTGGTCGTGGGGCTTGAACTCCTCAGGGCTTGAGCACTGTCCCTAAGCTCTTCTGTTAAAGGCTAGTGCTTTACTACTTTGAGCCACTGCACCACTTCTGGTTTCTGGGTTAATTGGAGATGAGTCTTACCGACTTCCCTGCCTGGACTGGCTTTGAACCTCAATCCTTAGCTCTCAACCTCCTGAGTAGCTAGGGTTACAAACAAGAGCCACCAGCATGGAGATTTTTAAGAGGAAGAGTTCTACAAAAAAGGAATAACTAGCAGATTGTGTTTGTTCTTAACAAATTGCAAGAACAAGAACGAGGCTAGTGTGTAGGCAAGGTGGGCATAGAGAGGTGTGGTCATAGCACTAGTAGCACTTGAGGCTGTGAAGCCATGTGGACCTCTCTGAGGACTTTGGATTTTCTTTGGACACATGGAGAAGTCATCAGAGCTGTAGTCAGAGGAGTGATAGACTCTGATTGAAACTCTAATAGAATCACCCTGACTGTTGTATGGAGAGAGTAGGAGGGCATGTTCAGTAAGAAGTCCTCAGAACGTAAATCCCACAGAATATTCTGATTTGTGAAGCCAAAGTAGAAATGAAGGATGACTTCAAAGTTTTCGAGCTTGGGGCTGGGAAGGTGGCTCAGTGGTAGAGCGCTTGCCTTGCATGCCTGAGGCCCTGGGTTCGATTCCTCAGCACCACATAAGCAAAAAGAAAAAAAGCCGGAAGTGGGGCTGTGGCTCAAGTGGTAGAGCACTAGCCTTGAGCTGAAGAGCTGAGGGACAGTGCCCAGGCCCAGAGTTCAGTCCCCACGACTGGACCCCCCCCCCCCAAAAAACAACAACAACAACAACAACAAAGTTTTCGAGCTTGTATAGAAGTTCAGAGTTGCCATCAATTAAGAACAGAGAAGCTTGATGGGGTCAGATTAAGAACGAAAAGGCACATGTGTGTAAAGAATACTGGCAGTATCAAATATCACCTTGTGAGTTTTAGCCTACATTGTAATTGCTAGTACACAAAAAAAAGAATGGAAAGAACGTGAAAGGATTGCTGGGAAAGAGGTAGAGCTCTCATTTATATGAAATTATGTAAGTCAAGGATATATTGTGATAGGTAGGATATTGGTTCTCATTCTTTTTAGCCCAGAATGCTCTTCATTTTCAAAAAGTGATGATCACCCATTAACAGACACCAGTAATTATTACTATAGACGAGGTCCAGTGTTAGAATACTATAGTGAAAATTTGAAGAGATCAAATGGCAAAGTGTCTCCCTTAAACTATTTAATAAACAGAATGGAAAGATAATAAACATAGTAGAGAACTCCTCATAAACTACCTCAGGCGAGACACTAATAAAGAGAAAAACTGAATTAAAAGAGAAGGCAAGAAAAGAGAGGGCATTAATGAGGTTAAAAAAAGAAAAGTATAAGATAACAGATACAAGACTCCAGCTGGGCACTGTTGGTTTATGCCTGTAATCCTAGTTACTCAGGAGGCTGAGATATGAAGATCATGGTTCAAAGCCAACCCTGGCAGAAAAGTCTGTGAGACTCTTATCTCCAATGAACTACCAAAAAGTTGGAAGTAGAGCTGTGGAGCAAGTGTTAGAGCAATAGCCTTGTGCATAAAAGCTCAGGGATAGCATACAGGACCTGAGTTCAAGCCCCAGGAATGGTACAAAAAAGAAAAGGAAGGAAGGAAGGAGAGCCTCCAAATTTGGATATTACATTAAATGTAAATGGTCAAAATACTCTCTTAAAATCAGTTTATGAAGATTATATGAAAAGAAGATGAAACCCATTCATTTCTATGTATATCAGACACATCTTTAATGTTAAGATTCAAAAGGATTAAAAGTAAAATGGCTCAGGCCTGCAATCCTAGCTACTCAGGAGATGGAAATCTCAGGATTGTGGTTCAAAGCCAGCCCATGTAGAAAAGTCCATGAGACTATCTCCAATTAGCCAACAAAAAACCAGAAGTGGTGCTGTGGCACAAGCAGTGGAGCATTAGCTTTGAGCAAAACAAGCTCAGGGACAGCACCCAGGAGGCCCTGAGTTCAAGCTCCACACACAGAGCAAAGTAAAGAAGATACGCCATGCAAACACTAACCAAACTAAAAAATGGTAAACTTTATAATGGAGTCAGAGACAAACTTCAGAAAAATGATGAAGTGGCTAATCACCAGGAAAATGAACATTTCTAAATGTGTACAGAACTAACAACATAACTTCACTATACATAGAACACAGATGGACTGAACTAAAAAGGAGGACCATACAAATCTGTTGTAATGGGTCATTTTAAACACCTTTCTCAAAATTGGTAGTATACAGTCAAGATTCTAACAACACATTACCGGTTTTTGGTATTGACATAGAACAATACACCTGACAGTGAGTAAGTCTACCAAAAAGTATTCAACTTCATTAGTCATCAGAGAAATGCAGATTAAAATCAGAATAAGATGTCACTTCATACCCACCAGAATCACTATAATTCTGAGAAAAGCCTGAGAACTTGCATAGATGCACAACTGCAGCTCTCCTCCATTCTTGAGGGGAGGGAATAAACTGGTCTAACCACTTAGAAACTACTGGCGGTATCTGTCAAAGCTGCTAATTAAATACTTTATAATCCTGCCTTCTAGAATGTATGTATGAATGTATAGCAGTGTTGACAGCAGCACTATTTAGTCATAGATTGTCCAGAACTAGAAATCAAATAAACTGTGGTAGTGATGGTGGTGGCAGCTATTTTTCTTCTCCTCTTTGTCTTCCTCCTCTTTCCTTCTCTTCCTGCTCGAGCTTCCCCTTCTTCCTTCCTGTTCTTTCTCTTCCTCCTTTTCCTCCTCTTCCTTGTCTCCTTCCTCCTCTTACTCTTTTTCTCTCCCCCTCTTCCTCTTCCCTGCCCCCTACCTTCTTAGTACTAGGGCTTCAACTCAGGGCCTTGTGCTTGCTAGGCAGGTACCTACCCTTTGAACCACACCCCAGACCTTTTTCACATTAGTTGGTTTTTGAGTTGACTCATTATTTTTCGCCCAAGCTAGCCTGGATCTTGATTACCTGTTTACACCTTCCCACAGATCTAGGATGGCAGACACATACCACCATGCCCAATTTTTTATTAGCTGACAGGTTTTCTCAAACTTTTTGCCTAGACTGGCCTCAAACTGCAATTCTCCTGATTTCAGCCTCTTGAGCAGCTAGGATTATAGACATGAGCCACTGTTCCTAACTGGTTCATTTGTTTGCTAGGAGAATACTATACAGCAGGTGGGGTGCAGGGGCTGTGTCTATATGCAGTAATGTGGATGGTGCTCACAGCAAAATATTGAGCAAAAGGAGCCCTTTATGAAGGAATTCCATTGTTCTATTGCTAGCTCTGTTTTTGAGCTTTATGGGCTTAGTGAATCTGTGTTATTAGAGGCAGTGACTGGGAGGAGATCTGGAGCTGTTACTCAGTTGATCTTGTGGGTATTTTCATATTAAGCTGGACACTTAAAAAATTCACACTTTTCTATATATGCATTATTGAATGCCATGCCAAAAAAGTTTACTTAAAACTACAGTGAGCTTTTTTTTTTTTTTTGGCCAGTCCTGGGGCTTGAACTCAGGGCTGTTGCTAAACTTTTCTGACACTTGAGCCACATCTCCACTCCCAGCTTTTTGGTATTTAATTGGCAGTAAGAGCCTCATAGACTTTCTTGCTTAGGCTGGCTTTGAACCACAATTCTCAGATTTCAGCTTCCTAAATCCCAGGATTACAAGCATGAGCCACCAGTGCCCAGAAATGAGACTTTTTTTTTTTTTTTTTTTTTTTAAGAAAGAAAAGACCTTTGGGTATGGCAAAGATAAAAATCTTGACTGTTTCGAGTAGGCCAGGTTGTGGGAACCTGGCACACACACACTGGTGAGACTTCGCAAAGTTAGAAGACCAGCCTTCGGAGAGGGCAGGCTGTCTACACTTTGCCAAGTAAAAATTGCCCATGTCTGCGTATGTTCCTAGGGAAGTACTTATGCATGTACAAATTGACATACTTTATTGTAGTTTTATTTGTAAGAGCAAATATTTAATGGGAGACTAGTGAGATAAATGATAGCACATCCAGGACTTCTAGGGCTAGAGCCCTAGTGGACTCAGTGGTAGAGAACCTACCTAGCAAGTGTGTATGAGACCCTGAGCTCAATCCCAAGTACCACACACACAAAAGAAATGCCAACTATATTACTGTTAGATAGAATGAGAGAGCTCTACAGATACTAATACGGAATGTTCTTTAAGAGCATACTAATTTTAATTAAAATGGCAAGGTTTAGAACAGCAGTATACTTACTCAGGAGGCTGAGGTCTGAGGATTGAGGTTCAAAGCCAGCCCAGGAAGGAAAGTCAGTGAGGTTATTATCTCCAATTAACCACCAGAAAACTGAAAGTGGAGCAGGGACTCAAGTGGTAGAGCGCTCACCTTGAGCTGAAGAGCTGAGGGACAGCGCCCAGGCCCAGAGTTCAAGCCCCATGACCAACAAAACAAAACACAGCAGTATACTATCATTTCTATAATGGTAATATATTCCACATACTCACTCACATGTACACACATAGATGCTTTATGCATAAGAAACCAGTAGCTGTGGTCACTCCTGGAGACTATATCTCGGTGACCAGATGACAGCATTTCACTATCTACTTTGTCTCTTTAGAATTTATACATTGAGAATGTACCTATTAAATGTAACTTACAAATAAAGGTGAAAGTTTGTCTTAGCTTAGAAAGGTCTAATGCATTCTTTCACAAGTCCATCAGAGTCACATTTCCCTCCACATGGAAACAGGGCAGCAGATAGATAAATGGGTCTTTGGTTGGACAGTAGACAACATGGTGGGCCTTGTATATGGATACCAAGAAGTATGGAAGAAAAGCCCCAGCAGGGTACTTAGAAGGTGCTCATTGGGAAACAGGGCATATCCTCATTGTATAGAATGCAATTCTTTCCCTCCTTCCCTCTCTCACTGTGTCTCCTTCCCCTCACGTGTAGGTGAGATTCAGTTATAAATGCAGCATCTACTTTTTCTGCTGTAAAGTATCAAAAGCATTTTTCCATATCTATGGAGACAGATACATTTTATTTATTTTTATGTCAGTGCTGGGGATCAAACCCAGGGCTTGACAAGTAAAACTACTACTAAACTAAACTACATCCTCAGTTTTATCTTAGATAATATAGTATATAAGCTAGATAGGCAGACATATAGATAGATAGATTAAAAAAAAAAAAGGAAAGAAAAGAGTTAGGTGCTGGTGGCTCATGCTTATAATCCTAACTACTCAAGAGGCTGATATCTGAGGATTGCAGTTCTAAGCTAGCCCAGGCAGGAACGTTTGTGAGACTCTTACCTCCAGTTAATCATCAGAAGTGGTGCTGTGGTTATAAGTGGTAGAGTGCTAACCTTGAACATAAAAGGTCAGAGACAGTGCTTGCACCCTGAGTTCAAGCCCTACAACCAACCAAAAAAAAGAAGAATTAGAGGAAGGAAAGGAGGCAGAATGAATGAAGTCTTAGCTCTTTCTTTCTCTCATTGCCCAGCAAAGTAAGCACTCAATGTTTATGGGTTTGATTGAGTACCACATTTAAAGTAAAAATGTTGACCATCACAACCAATACCACATGCACTGAACTCCATGAATAGGTGGTGACATGGCCTAAGCTATTAGGACACAACAGGTTTTACTGTGTTAATATCAGATGACTATGAGGACTTTAAAAAATGCTGATAATTACCTGGCAGTTTAAAACTTTAGGAAGTATGTCGAATACCAAATAATGAACCCTCTTATCACAGATTTAAATTTCAAGTTGTAAAAGAAACCCCTGAAGGAACATTTATAGCATTCGGCTGCATGCCTGAAGACTGCCCTGGGTGCACTGAAGTCTCAGACAAGGTTTTCCTTAAGAAACAAAAACTACCTTGATTTATGTCTCACAGAGAAATTATTTCCCAAGTCAAGGAGCATAAGAAATGTGTACGGTCCCTCCTATCCCCAAGCAAATGTTTGTTTTGCTGCAGTGATGGAAACATTTCCATTGGTGAAGCAAATATTTAGAGCTGTAAGAAACATTTGGGCAGCCAGGATGTGTCAGAATAGAACAGATGTCTGCCTTTTAAAAACACATTTTAAAAAAACACAACAAAACCCACCATGTACTTGATTGCTGAGGTTGTAGCCACAATGGGTTAAGCAAGAAACTAAAAATTGTGTGTCCTTCTTATCGTAGTTCCTGGACACAGTGTGGTCATGATTTTGTTCTTTCAGAAAATAGGGATAACTGTTCTAAGTGACTTTGTTCAGTTATAGTTTTTACCCCACCCCCAATATAATATATGTATATTATATATATATATATATATATATATATATTTTTTTTTTTTTTTTTTTTTTGGTCGGTCATAGGGCCTGAACTCTGGGCCTGGGCCTGTCCCTCAGCAAGTGATAGGCTAGCGTTCTATCACTTGAGCCATAGAATCACTTCCGGCTTTTTCTGCTTATGTGGTGCTGAGGAACTGAACCCAGGGCCTCATGCATGCAAGGCAAGCACTCTACCACTGAGCCACTTTCCCAGCCCCCAATATTTTTTTTTTGTTAGCAAGAAACAAAATTTTACGAGTCTAATCAGGCATTGGTGACTCACACCTGTAATCCTAGCTACTCAGGAGGCTAAGATCTGAAGATCATGGTTCAAAGCCAGCCTGGGCAAAAAAGTCTATGAGATTCCAATTAACCACCAGAAAAAGCCAGAAATGGAGCTGTATTCAAATAATAGAGCACTATCTTTGAACAATAAAGCTCAGGAACAGCAACCAGGTCCTGAGTTCAAGCCCCAGGACCAGCACAAAAAAAAAAAAAAAAGAAAAAAAATAAATTCATAGGGTGAAAGTCTGTCTTCAATCCAACTACTTGTATCCTTTTTTTTTTTTGGTCCATCATGGGGCTTGAACTCTGGGCCTGGGTGCTGTCCCTGAGCTTTTCAGCTCAAGGCTAATGCTGTACCACTTTGAGCCATAGTGCTACTTCTGGTTTTCTGGTGGTTAACTGGAAATAAGAGTCTCACAGACTTTCCTGTCTGAGCTGGCTTCGAACTACAATCCTTAGATCTCAGCCTCCTGAGTAGCTAGGATGATAGGTGTGAGTCACCGGTGATTGGTTTACTTGTCTCCTTTTGTGCATGTACCCAACTATGTGTATTTTTTTGTGTGTAGGCATATGTTCTTTTAAAATAATTTATACCTTTATTTTAATTTCCTTTCATACTGTACCTGAAAAAAGTTAGAGGATGTGTGTAGGATAGGTGGTAACATTTTGAGGCATGTGTACATTGAGTAATGTTAAGATCAGGATATAATATACTCTCTTCTCAAACACTCATCTCCTTGTGGTGAAAACACTCAAAACCCTTCTAACCTGCTGGAATATGCAGGGTGTTATCTCAGCACTGCATGTCCTGTCTGCCTGTCCCTGGGTACTCCTTCAGCAACTCAGAGGCCCCTCCATGCTCCCGTCTACTTTTTTTTTTTTGGGGGGGGGGGTCCGGTCGTGGGGCCCGAACTCTGGGCCTGGGCGCTGTCCCTCAGCTCTTCAGATCAAGGCTAGTGTTCTACCACTTGAGCCACAGTGCCACTTCCAACTTTTTTATTTTTGCTTATGTGGTGCTGAGAAATCGAACCCAGGGCCTCATGCATGCAAGGCAAGCGCTCTACCACTGAGCCACCTTCCCAGCCCTGCTCCTGTCTACTTTTGTTGTTGTTTTTCTTCTCCTTAGAGGATTCATTCTAAGACTTCACTTGTTCAAAATGTGTTGGCAGAAGTGTAAGCTTGCTTGCCCACCTTGGTACAGTATATAGAACCCCAGAATCAGGCATCCGATTCTGCTTCTGGGGCAAATCACTGTCCTTGTTTGTGTCCTTCCTTCCTTCCTTCCTTCCTTCCTTCCTTCCTTCCTTCCTTCCTTCCTTCCTTCCTTCCTTCCTATCCTAGGGCTTGAACTCAGGACCTGGGTATTGTCCCTGAGCTTTTGTGCTCAAGGCTGGTGCTCTCCCACTTGACTCACAGCTCCACTTTTGGCTCATGAACTTTCCTGTCTGGGCTGGCTTTGAACCATGATCCTCAGATCTCAGAGTCCTGAACAGCCAGGATTACAGTCCTGAGCCACTGGTATTCAGCAGGTGTCCTTTTTTTTTTTTTTTTTTTTAATCTGTCAATAAACATCCCCTGCTCCCCCCCACCCAACCACAAAAAGCAAGGTAGACCAGATGAACTCCAACTTTTTTTCAGTTCTGATTTGTAAAGATGAACAGTTAAAAGTTTCAATGAATCCTGTGAAACTGGAACAAAATATAATTTTCAAGAAGTATTTATTGCATTTAGTGCATAGTGATATAAGCTTATGATCTCAGCTGCTGTGGAGACCTCAGGGGCAAAAAGATTGAGGCCAGCCTAGGAAAAGGTAGTGGTAAGACCCTGATCTCAAAAACAAAGGCAGACAGACAGACAAAAACGGGCTGGGAATGTAGCTCAAGTGATAGAACTCTTGCCTGGTATTGTAGTCAATGCCCTGTTTCAATCCCCACCCCAGCAACACACACACACACAGACACACAGACACACAGACACACACACACACACACACACACACACACACACACACACACACACGATAGAACTCTTGCCTGGTATTGTAGTCAATGCCCTGTTTCAATCCCCACCCCAGCAACACACACACACACAGACACACAGACACACACACAGACACAGACACACACACACAGACACACACATACACACACACACACGATAGAACTCTTGCCTGGTATTGTAGTCAATGCCCTGTTTCAATCCCCACCCCAGCAACACACACACACACACACACACACACACACACACACACACACACACACACACACACACACACACACACACACACACACACACACACACACACACACACACACACACACACACACACACACACACACACACACACACTCTTGCCTGGTATTGTAGTCAATGCCCTGTTTCAATCCCCACCCCAGCAACACACACACACACACACACACACACACACACACACACACACACACACACACACACTGTCACTCAAAAACAAAACAATGTTTATCAGATTTGCCTTTTCACACATGCACAAACAGTTTGGCTCATCCCCAGCTTCTGATGTGTCAATAGCAGTGAGAAACATTGTTACCCTAGAACCTGTTCCCCTTGCTATGTGGCTGGCTTCTCAGCCTGTTGCTGAGGACCTGCTGGGTTAGAGAAGGCTGTTGTGACTGGCAGCTGTGTGTAATCCTGTGGAATTGATGATCAGATATTGAAAGTCACCCCTCTTTTGTTTTTATTTCTCATTTACCAGAGAGGGATTAAAAGGAATGGAAGGAAAAAAAAAAACCTTTAGACTTTAGAACTAAAAATAGACATTGTGGCTGCTGATTGGAACCCCTCCCGGTCTTTCCTATGAGAGATCTCAATTTGTGCTACACAGAGGGGAGCTCACTTCTGTCTTGTTCACCAGTTATACTACTCCCCAGAGAAGCTCAATAAATTTTATAGGGAAGTTTCCTCCTTATGTGGAAGGAGCGAAGCTCACTGCTTGGTGTGGCTGGCATAATTTAGGGCTCCAAGGGAGTGTGTCTGCCTTGTGAAATAACCTGTCAAAAGCAAATGTACAGAAACTTGTGATCTTCCCTGACCTGGCACCAGCTCCTTTGACCCCAAGCCCTGTCTGCTTTGGAATCAAACTGGCGTTTAGTTCACTGCTGGGATGGGCCAGTAGTGACTTCTGAGCTTGGCTGTGATGCTCTTGTGCTCACCAGGATGTGTCTGGAACTTTACATCCCCTTCCTGTGTGTCCGAGGGTGCAGATGCTCTTCAGACAGGGGGATAGCGGCTCTGCCTTCTCTTTAGACTTGGAGGCCGCAAGGCCTGCAGGGCCCCTCAGTCTTTAAGCTGG
Source organism: Dipodomys merriami (assembly GCF_024711535.1). NCBI lineage: Eukaryota > Metazoa > Chordata > Mammalia > Rodentia > Heteromyidae > Dipodomys > Dipodomys merriami. The sequence goes on from NW_027204270.1 coordinate 6,780,223, forward strand.
CAGTGATATACGCTGTGCATGGCTTTTTACTCGGTGATTTATACTAGGAGACGTGGCTGGGTGATATCCAGTGTCCTTTTGTCTTTGTGTTTATTTTTTGTCCACATTTAATGTATTTAAAGGATATATTGTCTTTATGGTTCACTGGTAGAAGGAGGGGATTGGTGCAAGTTTTAATGAGAGGTGCCTCAGTGCCCTGTGCTGAGATGAGAATTATTTTCGTGGTTAGATATCTTTCTTTCTTTCCTTAGGTGGCAGGAGGCAGTGTTTTGCTGCTTTTTGAAAATAGCATTTCTACCTAATGATTTTTAGAAGGATACAAAGAGGACATTCCATTTCAGGGCATCATCAGCAACTTTTTCTCCCGTTTGAACTTTCCTCATTCAGGAAGAGGGGAAAGTCTCAAGTCCTGTTCTTGAATTTATACACCAACATCATGGCCCCATCAGCTCCGTTTGTATAAAAACTCCTTCGTGCTGGCTAATGATATTTGGAACTAGTTTTCTCAAAAAGTGTTTCCTTTGCTTGAGAGTAGTTAATCAGTGGAGAAGAAAGTGTTTGGCTTATTTGCCTAATATTTTAACCAAGTGAATTAGACAGGTTGGGGGCACTGGGGAAGGGGATAAGAAAGTGGGTGGGGGCGGCCCCATAAACAAGGTGATATATAATATTTTTTTTGTTCTCCTTTTAAATAAATACCGATCAGCTTTATGTTCAGAGACAATAGGAGCCGTTGGCTTAAATTTGCAGTTTACTGTATTTATGGCTGTAATATCAAGGTGCTGCCGTCGTAATTTCATGCCCCAATGAGAAGAGCAAGGTCGAAGCAAATGCTTCCATCGGCATCTGCTCGCACACTAACTCATAAACAAGGCCCGGCTGGATCAGGTGGCACGGAATAATACAGGCTAATGAAATACAGCACAGCTTTCCATTACTGTTAGTTTTTACAGTGTCGTCATTACGTGTAATTTATGTTTAAAAAATTCAATTTTATACAAGGCACTGGGAAATAGGGGTCTACAGGTCATCCAACGACTTTTAGAGGCTCCGAGAGTCCTTATTGTACTCTACTGTTCCAACAAAATGTTAATAAAATAAAATAAAAATACTTTTTCCCTTTCCCTTCTCTGAACCTCTTTCTGAGAGAGTTGATTTTTCTTTTAATTTGGGGAGTATCTTCAGCCAGCTGTCTTCTCTGCCTCATCTCCTTCCTGAGTGTTCCAGGGCAGATAACTAGTTGTGTTCTGTGAGAGGTGACCCTCGCTCAGTCTCCCAGGGTTTCTGAGGATTCACCTAAATCCAGGAAATAGAGGAACTGTAGGTGGGAGGAAGATGACTGAGTTCCCATCCATTCCCTGCTGACCATACTCATTGTGGCCCCTGTGGCTCTGCCCTTGTCCCTGTCTGTCTGTACAGCTTTATTAAGAAATTCAGTGCAGGCTGGAAAGCGCTTGTTTTCAACTCATTCCTGGCCCTTCCTTCCTTGCTATTGTATCTGAAAAATGCAGAGAACACTGCTGTCTTGTGTCATCTGTCTTTCTGCTTCACCTGCATAGGGCTTAGGGCCCTAGGGCAGAGCTCAGTGGTTGCTGGGACAGTGTTGGGGTTCTGAAAGGTCAGTCCTACAGGAAAAAGACAGCCCTTCCTGGTGCCTGGTCAGCCTGAGTCATGGGAAAGGATAGTGAGGGACCACTGAACTCACTGTCTACCAGTTGGATTTTGTTTGGTTTACATCTTAATAGAAGCCTTAGAAAAAGAAAAGAAAAAGAAAAAATAATCAGGTATGGATGCCCTGGGGCATTCAGTGCTGGTGTCAGAAAAGCTAGCTTTATTGATCCTTAGGATGTCCCGCACTTGCTCTGTTCTGTTAAAAGCAGCCCACCCTGAAGAAAGTGTTGGAGAAGAAATCTGGTTCTGTGCTGCAGATCTCTGCTATAGAGTGCTAACTGTTCTGGACACTTTTGAAAGTAGAGAACTGAGAGGACAGGAGATGTATCTAGATCCTGGGTGCTTGAGATCTTCATTTATTCCGAGAGAGTCTGAACTGAGAGCTCTCAGGTTTGCAGATCAGGCTTTTGGGGGGGGGAGGTGGCAGGGGGGGTGCTCCCACCTCTCAGTCAGCCCTTCTGCTTTCCCACATAAGTTGTCTTGTCCTTCCCTCCTTCTCTTGGCTAAAGTTGGAGAGCGAGGAGGACTTTTTAAGAATTATTCTCTCTCCATAATATATTTTAATTGTCATTACTATAGATTAGGGGGTGGGAGGGTAGGGACTCTTGAAAGTCACCAAGTAACAGAAGGGAAGTTAGTGAAATAACATCTAAATGCTTGATATATTTAATGTACATTATCAGATAATGCAGAATGACATCCCAACTAAGAAAATTTTAACCTTTATTAAAATGGGCTAATTCTTCCAAAGGCATCAGCCAAAGGAAGTTATAAGGCAGATGAAGGAAGGAGGAGGTTTTACGTGCCGTGCACAGGACAGCGAAGCCCTCTGCTCCCATCTCTGTTCTGCTCAGCCACTGCTCAGTCCCTCTGCAGTTAGATTATTCCTTGCAGATAGCAATCAACTGGAAGGAAGTGTGTGTGTCTAATTTGCATGAGATTATTTAAAACAAAAAAAAAAGGTCTGCATTAGTCAGGGTGATGGTAAACAACGCAAAGAGATGCCTTTTATAATATAGCCTGTGCCTCAGCTTTCAGAGCCAAATATAATTCACTTACAATTGGCAGTTTCCTTTATTATTCCTTTTAACCTTTTGGATTCTGCAAGGTCTCAATCAAAGATCTGCATTGTTTATCTCAGTGTAGAAAGGAGAAAGATGAGAGTAGGGCACCTGGATGTCTTATGTATGAGGCCTGTGGCAGCACCTTATTACAAAGCACAGTGGTCTCTGTAACTGAAACTGCTACCAGGGCAGACAGCTAGTTGTGATTTCTCCTGCATCCCAGGTGAGCTACCTGAGATGTGTAAGAGTCCTGAAGCTGATTCCTCCTGCCTAAGACAAAAGGAACACTCAGGGAAGCATGGGCACCAGCATCAGCATTTCATTTGGGGTGATAGAAAAAGTTGAGGAAGAGGATACTCCAGTGTTGGAAAAGTTCTCTAGTTGTCAGATGAGACCAAGGGATTAAGTTCCTGTGTGGGTTCTGTGTAGTCCCTTACCTAATCCTTCTTTAACTTTTGACAAGACTATAAAGAATTAAAGTGTAGGGGCTGGGAAGGTGGCTCAGTGACAGAGTGCTTGCCTTGCATGCCTGAGGCCTTGGGTTCGATTCCTCAGCACCACATAAAGAAAAAAGCCGTAAGTGGCACTGTGGCTCAAGTGGTAGAGCGCTAGCCTTGAGCTGAAGAGCTGAGTGAGGGACAGCACCCAGGCCCAGAGTTCAGGCCCCACGACTGGACCCCAAAAAAAAAAAAAAAAGAATTAAAGTGTAAATTCTGAGTCTTGTCATCTGGTGTTTCATAACTCTAGTATCATGGCAAGTCACCAGGCTGGTGGTGGATTGTCACCAGCATTCCATTCTTGAGGACAAGAAATGATTTGGGGCAGAGTTTCCACCCTCCTTGGATCTCAGGTTTTAGTAATCTACTGAATGAAGGGAATGAGTGGGATAAAATTTGAGCTCTAAAATTATATTTTATCTGATGAGATTGTTAAAAATGCCTTTTGTTTTAAAAGAAGCATGACTCATTAATTGTACCCAAATCAAAACCCCAACTTTCCCAGAGAACTAGGGATATTGAAATTTCAGCCTATGTGAATTTAGAGCATCAAACGATAAGGTCTGTGAAAAACAAGAGCTTGGGAGGAAGTGCTGATGCCCTTTAAACCGTGGCCTCACTGGTGGGCTTCACTGCGATAATGCAAGGAACATGTTTTATTAGGAAAATAGGCTTCCTAAAAGCTAAGGCTGGAGGGCAGAACAGCAGGCAGGGAGTCCTGTTCCTTTAACCAGCTCCAGCTCTCAGGGCTGCAGCACAGCCTGTAACTTACTGTATATTTCCCTAGTGTTAAACATTATCGTACTTGTTTATATTTGAAAGAGCCAAAGGGGAAAATGAGAATGCAACTGAATGCTCCTTTTGGGAAAATTATCCTCATTTGCAGCCAGAGGCTGACAAGGCACAGGATCCACCGGTTTACAGAATTCCGTCGTGTACTAGTGACCAGCAGCCTGTGCTGACATCGCAGATGCTGCCTCCTTCTCTAGTGGCTGATTGCGAACTGGTTAAAACAATGTCTGTCTCTCTCTCCCCCCTGCCACTCCCCCAATTGCTCAGAGAGGGATGCCCCTTCCTATTTAGGAAGAGCGATCTGCAGTACTTGCTGGCTAGAGTACACAAGGTGCAGGCTCCAAGGAAGCGTGTCCTCTGTTCTTGCCTGTCTGTTCTGTTGGGAAAGTAAACCCTTTGCAGCAAGCTGTCCAGTTCCAGGCCACTCACCTTCAGTTCTTGTATTTGGAAGGTAGGAGGGCTGGGTCGGTGATGTTCTTGGCACTCTTTCATCTACCCTTCAACCTGGTCATCAAGTGCTGCCAGACTAGCAGTGGTGTGGCCTTGCCTGCCCTTGTCTAGCCCCTACCACACAGTGAACAGGCAGAATGAGGGGACAACCTGCAATTCTAAATGAGGACAGACTCTAAGCACTCCATTTGAGAAGAGGAAAAGGGTCCCAGGGTCATTTTGAGTAGTTCAGGCACTCCCTTGACCGGATGTGGTAGGGCATGAAAACTTTGAGGGATGGCTGCCGTCAACTCAGGCCAATCTGGTGCAGGGCAGAGCTGTGCTCTAAAGCATTAATGTGCACCATCTATTAGCCCCTAGGCACAGAGTGCAAGGCACCACGCTTTGAAGATGCTGATCCTCAGAACAGCCTTGTACTTCATCTACCCCCAGGGGCAAGTATACCATGCTGAGGGCCTCTAATGGAGAGCTGCTGACCAGATGTGGAAAAGCTCTCGGCTCTGGTTTAAAAGCTCTGTGTTGCGGCTCGCCTGGATATTGGGCTTCCCGGAACAGCACTGGCCAGCCCAAGTGGTCTTCGGCAGATCAGCAGTGACCTCCTCCTGTGTTTCCCACTCATTGTTGTAGAGCACTTTTGTAGATGCAGTTATTGCCCGAGTTGGCCCTGGGGGAACAGTTTTCCTCCTGTCTGGGTGCCATGCTGTGTTCCTGTTCAGTGGTTTGGTTGATGCCCTTACCTTCCACTCAGGAGTCAAGGTCTCCAGACAGCCTCAGACCCATTGAAAATACCCTAGCTGTGAGTCCACTGGAAATGAGGGGTGGGGGGCTTCCTCCCTCTGTGGGCAAATCCTCTCCACATCTTAGATGCACTGTAGATGGCACCCTGCGATTTCCTGCTGTCCTCTGGGTGGAGTGGTTTTGAGTGTCAGGAAGATTTAAAAAAGGGAAAAGAAAAACTAGCCAAAGGCGATCTAGGCAGCCTGTGATAGGCTAGAGCAATAATCATCTGAAAGTTTGGGCCTGGCCTTGTTTTGATCTGCTTTCTTGTTTTATTTTCTTCTTTACATTCCATATCCCATTCATACTAATCACAGTCAGTCCTGATTTTTCTTTTTATTTCTGCATTTGTCATAAAATAAAGCAAATTATTCCCGTCTTCGGAAACGATCTAGACTAATTAGTCGTCTCACCCAATAATTAGTTTTTTGTTTCCCTGTCTGTTTTCATGCATTATTGTTAGTTTTTTCCCCTCTTTTTTTTAACACCATTACAGATTAAAATGAGCCACATTTGCAGTTGATGGTATCTGTTTTCAGGGGAAGAATGGAGAATTGCAGTACGGAGCGACTTCAAAAGCGGCAATAAACTCAAGGATAAATTAAGGAAATTGAATGAGCCACATTTGGAAGCAGAGTTGAGGCTAATATTCTGTCGCTTAAGGTTAAATTGCAACTGAGAGGGGTTCCGGAGAATCCGAAATCAAGGAGGCAACTTACTAGGATGCCAGGCACTCTGAGGCCATAAAGGCCTTTCCTCAAGGAAAATGTTCTTGCCTTGTGGACACTGGCAAAAGGTGCTTATGTGAGTTCTGTGCTCTTTTCCCTAGGGCTGACAGATGAAGAGATTGATCTGGCTTTCCAGCAGTCGGGCACTGCTGCTGATGAGCCTTCATCCTTGGGCCCTGTCACACAGGTGGTTCCTGTCCAGCCCCCTCACCTCATATCACAGCCATACAGTAAGTCCCCCACTCCAAATCCTTTTTAACTATGCTTGAGATTCAGGACTCTGGTCGAAGTGTTTATATAGTGGTGTGTGTGTATGTGTGTGTACGTACGTATGTACATGTGCACACCTGTACTGCAGTAGCTTGAACTCAGGGCATGGGCACTGTCCTTAAGCTTTTTTGCTCAAGGTTGACACTGTAACACCTGAGCCACAGCTCCGTTGCTGGCATTTTGGTGGTTAACTGGAATCACAGACTTACCTGGCCGAGTTGGCTTTGAATTGTGATCCTCAGATCTCAGTCTCCTAAGTAGCTAGAATTACAGGTACAAACCACCAGCACCTGGCAAGAGTATTGTTTTGTAGCTCCCAAACTCAGCAAACTGGGAGAAGCCAAGTTTCTCCCAAGAATCAGAATAAATAAGTTGATTGTGTTACCTTAAGTATTTTGGTTATGTACAATAAACAAAAGCTTTTGGCTTAATTTCCCATCTTGTACCAGTGATTTTGGATGTTACCAATTCCAATGATGATCTGAATGTGTGTCATGAGTGCACTATCCTTTGCTCACTGAAGTAATATGATTTTTAAAGTTAATGTTTGTAGGTTTAGGCCAGCCTTCCCTTGCTTTTACATAATAATGCCATATTTATTAATGTAGTGTCAATATGGCACAGAATTTTGGATTTAATTATAAAGGTCCTTTTGAATGTTGCTTTGAATGTTGAATTTTTACATGAAAACATGATTTTTTAAAATTTTATTTATTTATTTTTTGTCAGTCATGGGCTTGAACTCTGGGCTAAGGCGCTATCCCTGTGCTCTTCAGCTCAAGGCAAAGTGCGCTACCGCTTGAGCCACAGCGCCACTTCCAGTTTTCTAGTGCTTTATTGGAGATAAGAGTCTCATGGACTTTTGTGCCCGGGCTGACTTTGAACCTCTATCCTGAGATCTCAGCCTCCTGAGTAGCTAGGATTCAGGCGTGAGCCACCAGCGCCCAGCAAAAACATGATTATTGAAGGTTTTTTTTTTTTCCAGGGCTGAGGACGGAACCCAGGGCCTTGCGCGCGCCAGGCAGGCGCCCTTCCGCTGGGCTAAACCCCCCAGCCCCTTGAAGGCTTTTTTGTTTTTATTTATTTATTTTTTTTGTCAGTCTTGGGGCTTGAACTCTGGGCTTGAGTGCTGTCCCTGTGCTCTTTAGCTCAAGGCGAGCACCCTACCACTTGAGCCACAGCGCCACTGGGTTTTTTCTTTTTAAATGAAAGTTTCCATAGTAAGTATATCAATAAATGTACACATCAGAGTCTCATCTTTAAGTCACATAGAAAAAGCATAAAATGAGCCGGGTGCCGGTGGCTTATGCCTGTAATCCTAGCTACTCAGGAGGCTGAGATCTGAGAATCGCGGTTCAAAGCCAGCCCGGGCAGGAAAGACTGTGAGACTCCTATCTCTAATAAACCACTAGAAAACCGGAAGTGGCGCTGTAGCTCAAGTGGTAGAGCGCTCACCTTGATCTGAAGAGCTGAGGGACAGCGCCCAGGCCCAGAGTTCAAGCCCCATGACCGACAAAAAGAAAAAAGAAAAAGCATAAAATGTTAAAATTTTATATGTTAAAATTGACTCAAAGGCTATGGAAATTCTATTTCTTTAATGTAACTTAGCATTGTCTGTGTTATCTTTTAAAATGTCTTTTCTATAATTGTCTTAATTTTAATTGTCTATCTCAGAAGTTTGTTTTGTTTTTTTGGGGGGTCCGGTCGTGGGGCCTGACCTCTGGGCCTGGGTGCTATCCCTTAGCTCTTCAGATCAAGGCTAGCGCTCTACCACTTGAGCCATAGCGCCACTTCCAGCTTTTTTCTTTTTGCTTATATGGTGCTGAGGAATTGAACCCAGGACCTCATGCATGCAAGGCAAGCGCTCTACCACTGAGCCACCTTCCCAGCCCATATCTCAGAAGTTTTATTAAAAAAAAGAAAAAAAGGAACATACTTTAAAACAGTATCTGATACTAGATTTCAAAGGGTATATTATCTATTTTTTCTATTTATTGTTCCAGTACTGAGGCTTGAACTCAAGGCCTTGATGCTATCTCTGAGTCTTTTTGCTCAGGGCTAGTGCTCACTGCTTGAGCCACAGCTCCACTTCTGGCTTTTTAAAAATACAATTTATTGTTATTATTAAAGTGTTGTATAGAGAGGGGTTACCATTTCATAAATCAGGTAATGAGTATAATTCTTTTTGGACAGTGCCACTCCTTCCTTTGCTCCCCCTCACCCCCTCCAGTTTCCCCCTCCTACTTCCAAGGCTGTTTTTCTCATGGACTTTTCTTTCCTGGCTGGCTTTAAACTCAGATCTCAGCCTCCTAAAGAGCTAGAATAACAGCCATGAGCCACCAGCGCCTAGCTCACTGGGCATATTTTCAAATGGTTGGTCCATTCTGATCTCTGAACACAACATCTGGAGTGATCTTCCTGTTCTCATCTTACCCCACTGCTGCTAGGTAGGCGATTCCACAGCGTACACATGGCTAGAAAGTCTTCTCCTCTCTGGACTTGTGAGGAGCCAAGCAGCAGGTTAGACTCTGCCTTGTGTTACCATGTTTAGCGATCCCTTCTTTTTCCTTTGCATAAGGCTGAGCAAGGCCAGAGCACATGTACCCATCTGTCTCATCTGCTGGGGCCTGAATAAACCATTGGCAAGAGACCTCTGAGACCCTAGGAGCAGAGCTGCCATGGCAAGTGAGCTTTGGGTTTGAGCTCCCAGGTTACAGACTTAACCAGTATGAGTGGAAGTCTCTTTTTCTCCTTCCTGGCCAGAATTCTTTCAGAACATTGTGTTTTCTGGGCTCTAATCCTACTTTATGTGTTTCTTTTTAACCAGTCTCTACATTTCCCTTAGTTGTGTCCCTGAGCCCAGCCGTTTAATGGGATTTGTTGAGGATAGGCAGTGGCAGCTGGGTGTACAATTTTCTAAGATGCACATCTGTTCTGTTCCAGCTGTTTCCTCCCATGACTTAATACCAAACAGGTCTCTCGGCTACTTGGAAACTTCTTGTTGAGAACAAATTGTTTCGGTTGGTCACAGAGTTGGCCTAAAATGGCACGCATTTGTCTACTTTCTGGAGGCACAAAGGGTTAACACTCTCTCTCTCTCTCTCTCTCTCTCTCCCTCCCTCCTCCCTCTCTCTCTCTCCTTCCTTCCTTCCTTCCTTCCTTCTTTCCCTCCCTCCCTCCTTCCTTCCTTCCTTCCTCTCTCTCTCTCTCTCTCTCTCTCTCTCTCTCTCTCTCTCTCTCTTCTCTCTCTCTCTCTCTCTCTGAGGCAAAAGAATGGGCTACCAAGTCATTTAAATTGTCCTCGTGTCCAGCTTGCTCTGTAAAAAAGCATTACACGTTTTTAGGTATTTAGGTAGGAGTGTCTTTGAGTCTCTGGGCCCTAAAAATAAAATACATCTTCTTAGAGACAGACTTCTTCCTGCTTTGACAGTGGTATAAAAACAGTGGTAATGGTAATTTTCAGTGCCTGAAGTTTTCAGTTGTCACTTCTCGTACCATTACATTGCTTCTTTCAACTCTGGGGGTGACTCTGCCTCTTCACTTCTGTACTTTTGCCAAGAGGTGTCAAAACTGCTCAGAAAAAAAAAAAAAGGAAAAAAAAGGCTTGATTTTGATTAATATAGAGAAACAAGACTTTGCCTGACTGATAATAAAACTGATAAATGACATTTGAATTACTTGTAGCGGTAATTTATTACATAAAATATCTTTTATTTGACATGCGATTAGTTGCTAGAAGCATCACTCAATCTGACTAGTTTAAACACGCTCTAAAATGAACCCCAGTAAAAACCAGGGCTGTCGGCTGCTGGCGCTATGAAATATACTAATCCTGGAGTGAGGGAAAAATCTGACTTTAAATATTTAAGTGATTAATTGGGTTTATATATTTTTTTTACCTCTCTAACCCCCTTAATTACAAGCAAACTCAGGGGAGTTTCTGAACTAGGTGTGCAATCTGCATGCTTATCACCGAGGCATTGTCTGTGTCTGGGAGGGATTTATGGCCTCTGTTCATGTGTGTTCCTGCTGATTTTACATCTAGATCCCCAGCAGCTCTTCCTGCCCATTCTTGACTTTTTAAGGACATTTCATCTCTGAGCCCAGGCCTAGAAAATGGGGTTCCCAAGCCTAGCCCCAAATGCTTCTGTGTCAAGGGAGGGTCGCCTTCTAAGACCACCTTCAGGAGAATGTGCTGCAGATCTTTATTTTGGCACCTGCTGGCAGCCTACTGCCCTGGATCTGCTGCTGGTGCCTCTGATACCTCTGCTCCTTGGTTGACCTTCAGGTGTTAGAAATGTGGTTGACCTTGGGGTGTTAGAAAATGTCAGCAGCAGTGAGGATGATGGAGATCTTCCAGAAGGGGACAGTTTAGCTCCTCGGTGTTTGTAAAGTACGTACTGGATACTCAGTACGTATCATGTGAGAGATTAGAACACAATCTCAAAGAAAGAAAAAGATAATAATATAAGACATTGTGACGATGCCAAAATTAATTATATAGACAAAAAATTCCACAAGATTACAGAAAAGAGAAGAATTAATGTGGGCTTGGGAAGTCAGGCGGCTTTGTGAAAGTGGCAGGAGGCTGACACACAGGCGAAGAGGGTTGGTGTCACCTGGTGTGAGAATAAACTGGTGTTCCAGGCCTCAGAGAAAGTCGCGTAGAGCTCAAGAAAAGCCAAGCTGGGATCTGAGAGGAGATTCAGCATTCTGTTTCTCTTTTTGGCTTCTTTTTGTTTGATTCTTGAGTCAGGAATCAATGGGCAAGTTTGTATGGGCCTCATGAGGTCCTGCATGCAGGGTCCTGCTAAACACTTGGTTCATTGACTTGTGCTGAGCTTATGCACCTTTTATTCTATTCCCTCTGTTTCTGATAAACAAATCAAAGACTGACCTATAGCTTCATGTGCCACCTCTTAAGATAGGATCAAATGTCTGAGGCTGTGAGAGGTTTGAGTCAGTTGATAGAATTCCTACAAAGACTAGGTTCATTTCCTTCCCCCGCCCCCCTCCCAGTTCTGGGTCTTGAATTCAGGGCCTGGTTGTTGTTCCTGAACTTCTTTTGCTCAAGGCTAGAGCTCTACCACTTGACTCACAGCTCCAGTTTGTTTCTTTTATAGCCCTGTTTAGTATCTGAATTCACTGAGCAAGCATTTATTATTGAATGTATACTGTGTGCCGGGCACTGTGTTAGACCTCTGGGATGAAAAGCTAAACAGAATGTACCTGTTCCATTACTGTAATGAATACCTGAGACAATCAACTTACAAAGATAAAAGGTTTTGTTTTGCTCACAGATTAGAAGTTCCAGTCAGTTATTACTTGGGCCTGCTCCTTTTGGGCTTTTGGTGGAGAACACATGGCAGAACAAAATGCTCGTGTGTTGGTCAGGTAGTACAGACTAGAGAAGAGGCTGAGTCCTGCTCTTCCCTTGGAGGGCACAACTCACAATGACTCCAAACCTCCTACCTCTTCAAGAGCCACTGCCTCCTAATAGCATTTCCCTTGGGAACAAAACTCTAAAACATGGGCCTTTGGGGACATTTAAGATCTGAATTACAGGACAAGGCTTAATCACTCTCCCCACATGCAAAGGCAGGTAAGAAGCTTAGTTTTGCCTGGGAGACAGGGTCAGGGAGGAGGGTGGTGCAGAAGTGCTGAAGGAAAGCACCAGAGAGCAGACGTTTAGCTGGACCTGGGGATGTGTGGTTCAGTATAGAAATGCATAGGGCACATAGACATGAAACCATGTGATGACTAAAGCAACTCTGGGTGGTTCAGGGCAGTTGGACCACGGGTGGGGGTCAGAGAGATGGTCAGGGAGAGCCAAGCCACCACTTGGACAGAGAACAACATTTCTGTAGCTGTATTGCCTATCTGACTATATTATTCTTAGAGTAATATTAAAATTAATTTGTATCTTCTGTCAGACAACTGGGCTGTGCTGGCCTGAGTCAGTGTTGCCCTTCTTGTCCTCTTGCCTGATATCTCATTGCTTTCTTCAGGGTCAGAGTCAGCTATCAACAACTCCAGGGCATTTTTCCAAGGCCTCATTCTGACCAGGACCCAGGCTCTCTCAGAACCTTTTCTCCACCACATCACACTTAAATGTTTGTTTCAGTATCTTCCCTATTAAACTGTGAGTTTGGGGGCTTTCTTTTTTCTTTTTTAATCTAAGGGCCTGAGGCTCTGACTTAGCAGGTGTTCTCCAAGTATTTGTGGACTGCATAGATGGCGAAAGGAATATGCTTGAGAACTGAAAAGAAGCTGCCTGTAACAGCATTTTCTTGGACAGCTGCCCTGGCGGCCCGGTGGTGCTGAGCCTGTGCGGGCTGTGGGGGAAGTGGGGATCAGGCTTGCCTTTAGGAGGCCCCTGTGTGATGTAGTGTGGAGATAATGTTGACACCATTCCATTTCAGAATTTAGGAACCAAGGAAACTCCAGCGTGGTCTTATGGCATTGTTTTCTGGAAGGGATAGGACTTAAACTGTCAAGGCAAGAAAACAGAGGGGAAAGAAAACCCAAAATTGATAACATACCAAAACTCTGATACATAATAGTAGGCCTTCCAGGCTGCCATAGAGGGAGGTCCTGTGATCGTCAAGGGCCCAGCTTTACCTCAGTGCTCTGCATCCTTGTCATCTGGCTGGCCTCCATCCTGTGGTCCAGCGGCAGCTGTCCCACCTGCCACTCCACCCGCAGGAAGGAGAAGGGCCAGCGGCCTTCTAAGGATGCCTTCTGGAACGGCCCACATCCCTTCCACTTTTTTCTTAGTTGGCTGGAACTTAGTTGCGCAGTCATGCCTGTTTGTAAGAGAAGCTGAGAAACATCACCTTTAGTCTGCTGGGGCATGTCCTCCTCGCATCCAACAAGATGTGTGAGTTCAAATGAACACCAAGTTCCAGATAGTGCTACATTGGGACTAGCGGGGAGCATTACATGGCTAGCCAGTGTGTAGAGTCCTCGCAGGTAAATTAGGCAGGTTTAGGAGACCTTAGCTCCATGTGCTGGCCATCGTCTCAGCCTCTTCTTACTTCTTACATTCTTGTCTAACTTTTAAAATATTGAAAAGATTTTGATTTTTTGAGGTATAATTTATACATAAAATAAAATACATCCATTGTAATTGTACCATTTGAGTTTTGACAAGTGTGTACTTCCATGTAATCATCGGCACATTGTAGAACATTTCCAGTACCCCAAAAGATTCCCTTGTGCCCCATTTCCGGTCATTCCACCCCGTCCTGCCTGTAGAGCAAACCACTGGTCTGCTTTCTCTCGCTACTATTAGACGTCTCTTTCCCAGAGTTTTATATAAATGGAATCATATGTTATGCTCTTTAGTGTCTGGTTTCTTTCTCCCGGCATAATGTTGTTGAGAGTGACCCACTACTGTGCATATGCAGGTTTCCTTCCCATTATCAGTGGGAGGTATCCACTGTACCCATGCATGACTCATTTATCCTCTCTCCAATTGATGGACAAATTTTGTGTTGTCTCCAGCTTGGGCAATTATGAATAAAACTCTTGTGAACATTTGTGTATATTTTTGGTATGCTTTTATTTCTTTTTTCACTCATTTCCATTTCTTGGAGTTTATTTCGATAAACATCATTTTTAGTAAGTTTTTTATTGTGAGAATACTGTATGCTTTTATTTCTTTTTGGTGAATTCCTGGGAGAATTGTTGGTTTATTTGTGTGTTAAGTGTATGTTTTAACTTCATAAGAGGTATCTAACTTGTTCTCCATAGTAGTTGCACAGTTTTACCTTCTCACGAACAGTTTGAGTTTGTTGGTTTGTTATTGTTTGTTGGTTTTTGAAGTGCTGGGGATCAATCCCATAACCTCAATACAGGCTAGACAAGTGTGCCAACCCTGAGCTATACCCCTCATGCTGTAGTTTTTTTTTTTAATTAAGTTTTTATGTGTGGGTCTGTGATGCTCTTTTAGTTAATTTTTCTGTATGGTGTGAGGTGACAGTCAAGTTCATTTTTCTCTGAATATGTATCCTGCTGTACCAGCACTCTTGAATTACTTGTCTCTTTATAAAACATCAGCTGACCAATATATTCACAACTTCTCATTTTTAAAAATTATTTTTTAAAACATACAAAGCGGTTGAAGTATTTTTACATATCATGAAACACATCCATTTCACATGTACAATTCAATGATTTTTAGTAACTTTACTGAGTGGTACAACCATTATCATAAATCAGCCTAGAGCACTTTCAGCACCCGGGAAGATCCTCTGGGCCCATTTACTATCAATCCCTGTTCCCACCGCTAGCCTCAAGCAACCACTCAACTACTTTGCATTGCTGTAAATTTGCCTTTTCTGAATATTTCAGGCAAATGGAATCATAGTACTAATCCCCTGGTATGTGGCTTCTTTTTCTTAAAATCATAATTTGGGGTTCCCTCCATGCTGCGGCATGCTTCCTATTGCAGTTGTGTTCAGGTGTGTGAGTGTGCCTCATTTTCTTCATCATTTCCCCACTCTGGGAATTTAGAAATTCTCCTGTGGTGTTTTGTTTTGTTGGTACTGGGACTGAGACCCAGGACTTTGTGCGTGCTGGACCCCATCCATCTCTGTTTGGCTAATGTGAATGTGCTAAGAACATTTTGGTGAGTCTTAGGTGGGCATGTGTTTTCATTCCACTTGGGGTAGATATCTAAGAATAAAATTGCTGGATATGGTTGTTTTATTTTTCTGGATTCTTAATTATTTTCTTTCTAATCATATTTTTTGAAGTATAGCTTACATATAACAACATTCATCAGTTTTAAGCATATAACTTGAGGAGTTGTACAAATTGAGTTCTAGCTCTAATTCACTCAGCAATCACAAATATAGAAAATTTTTATTACTTTCTGCCCTTTGTCTCCGCCCTCTTCCCCCTCTGCTTCTGGTTCCTATTAACTACCAACCCATGCTCTGTCACCACAGCGCTGCCTTTTAGCAAATTTCATATAAATGGAATCATACAGCATTAGTTTCTTACCATAAAGCTTTTTGGAGTGATCCATGTTGAGCTCTACATCTGTTTCCTTCTTTTTTTTTTTTTTTTTTATCACTAAGTTGTATTCCAGGGGTCAGCAGACTTTTTCAGATGTTGTGTCATATGTGCCTTGTCACATATTTCACCCTCCCCCACCTTCATTGTCTGCTCCCTTTCTCTACATCACAGTCCCTCAGAAGTTTTTAGATGAAGCTGTGTGAAAGCAGACTGAGGTGGGGGGTGACCAGCTGGCCAGTTTGCTGACCTCTGTTGTTCCATGTTGGGGACCAGTTTGCCTATCCACTGACCAGGTGTTTGTCCTAATTGGTGGCTGGTGCAGTAAAGCCGCAGTGCACATTCATGTACAAGTCTTGGTGTGTGCATCTCCTTCCATTGCTCTTGGGTTAATAATACCTGCACCTAGACTGGTTTAGTCACCTGGTAGGCATGTGTTTTTTTTTGGGGGGGGGGTCCAGTCGTGGGGCCTGAACTCTGGGCCTGGGTGCTGTCCCTCAGCTCTTCAGCTCAAGGCTAGCGCTCTACCACTTGAGCCACAGCACCACTTCTGGTTTTCTGAGTGGTTTATTGGAGATAAGAGTCTCACGACTTTTCCTGCCTGGGCTGGCTTTGAACCTGATCCCCAGATCTCAGCCTCCTGAGTAGCTAGGATTACAGGCATGAGCCACCAGCTTGTGTTTAACTTTATAAGCAACTGTCAAACTGTTCTCCAGAATGGTCTCATCAGTTTGCATATTCCCTTCAGTGATTTCTGAGAGTCTTAGTTGCTCTATTTTCTTGCCAAAATTTGGTATTCTCACATTTTAAAGCTTAGTTATTTTAGTGTGCATATAATAGAACCTCTTTGCACTTGTAATTTGCATGTCCCTAAAGATTAATGGTGCCAAGCATATATTCATGTTCTTACTGGTCATTCATGTATCTTTTTCTTCCTGTCTTCCCATTTTAAAAACCATCTTGGGCCTTTGTGGGTTTTTTGGTGCTGGTCCTAGGGCTTGAACTCAAGGCTTAGGTGCTGTCCCTAAGTGTCTTTTTATTCAAGGCTAGTACTCTACCACTTGAATCACAGCTCCACTTCCAGCTTTGTTTGATAGTTACTTTGGAGATAAGAGTCTCATGGACTTTCCTGTCCTGGCTGGCTTCAGACCATGATCCTCCAATCTCAGCCTCCTAAGTAACTAGGATTACAACCATGAGCCACTGGCACTGGGCCATCATCTTGTTTTTTTATTGCTGAATTGTCAAAACATTCTATATTCTAGTTATAAGTTCTTTATCAGGAATATGCTTGGCAGATTTTTTTTCCAGTGTATGACTTGTTTTTTTGCTGGTCATGGGGCTTGAACTCTGGGCCTGGGAGCTGTCCCTCAGCTCTCCAGCTAGTGCTCTACCACTCTAAGCCGCAGCACCACTTCCAGTTTTCTGGTGGTTAATTGAAGATGAGAGTCTCATAGACTTTCCTGCCCAGACTGGCTTTGAACCATGATCCTCAGATCTCAGCCTCCTGAGTAGATAGGATTACAGGTGTGAGCCACTGATGCCCAGCTTGTTGTATTTTCTTTTCCGAGGTACTGACATTTGAACTAAGGGCCTTATTATGCTTGATGCTAGGCAACTGCTTTACTGCTGAGTCGTGCCTCCAGCCCTTTTTTTCCACTGTTTTATTCTTTTGGCAGTACTAGCTAGTTATTTTGGAGATGGATTCTGATGGACTTTTTCTTCCCTGGCTGACTTCAAACCGCAATTCTCTGGATCTCAGCCTCCTGAGCAGCTAAGATTACCTGTATGAGCCACTGTTTTCCAGCTCCTGGACCTTAGTCTTCACATTTTTTTGTCCCCACCATAGCTGGCATGACAGGTGCATTCCACCACACCAAACTTCTTCTGTTGAGATGGAGTCTTATAGTCTTCTCTGCTTAGACTGACCTAGAATTGTAATCTTACCAAGTAGCTATGGTGATAAGCCTTTACCATCATACCTGGCTCTCCATTGTTAAGGAGTCTCAGGAACTTTTCTGCTTGGCTGGCCTCATAATGTGATCCTCTCAATTTCAGCCTCTCACATAGCTAGGATTATGAGTATGAGCCATGGTGCCTTCCTCCTTCTCTCCCTTCCTGGTACTGGGAGATGAACTCAGGATTTCACACTCTTCTCCATTTTTTTCTATTCCTGGCTGCTTCCCTACAACTGGAGCCAACCTCTTCTTCTAGTTTTTGTTGGCTAATTGGAAATAAAAGATTCTTGTGATTTTGTCTGCCTGGGCTGGCTCTGAACAAGATCTCAGCCCTCCTGGGTAACTAGGTATGAGCACTAGCACCTACCTTGGTTGGCTCCCCCCCCCCACCATCCTGGAGTTTGAACCCTGGGCCTCACACTTGCTAGGTAGATGTCTGGGTGGGCATCTGGGTACACGCTACCTGTGTTAGGCTTCCTTTTGGATCTAGAGTAGCAGGCATGTGCCATTGCACCCAGCTCTCCATTGAGAATGGGTACTAGTGTGGCTTCAAACCTCAGCCCTCACATCTCAGCCCCTAAGTAGACAGGATTATAGGAATGAGCCACCAGCACCTGGCTAGAGTTTTGTTGTTGTTGTTGTTTTGTTTTGTTTTTTTGTTCTTGGGATCAAATCCAGAGTCTCATGCTTGCTAAGCATGTGCCCTATTGCTGAGCCATATCCCTAACCCATTTTTATTTTTTTATTTTATTTTATTTATTTTTGTCAATCATGGGCCTGAACTCTGGGCCTGGGCACTGTCCCTCAGCTCTTCAGCTCAATGCTAGCACTCTACCACTTGAGCCACAGCACTACTTCTGGCTTTTTCTGCTTATGTGGTGCTAAGGAATGGAGCCCAGGGCCTCATGCATGCAAGGCAAGCACTATACCACTGAGCCACCTTCCCAGCCCCCCATTTTTATTTTTTGATAGAGGGTCTCTCTATAGTGTTCAAGCTGGTCCTGAACTTCTGGTCTCAAGTGATCTTTCTTGGTCAGATTCTGAGTAGCTGGGGCTACAAGTGTATGCCACCATACCTGACTTCAGAGTGTCCTATTTTAAAATCCCATGATATGAAGCTATACACTGCCCAGTGTGCTTCCCCCCTGACCCTGGGCGGTGGGGGTGGGGGTGGGGGTGGGGAGGGAGGTTCAGCATCCCAGCCCATGGGAAGTGGAAGGGATTATCTCTCGCAGGATGTATATTTTGAAGCCAGGCTCTATATTTTCAGGCATGACTGATACTGGGCTGCCCAGGTGCTTGTTGCTAGAGCAGCACGGTTGCACTCCTGTGTCTGCCTTCAAGGCTCATTTGTCTTTCTGTCACTGATGGCTGTCCATAGCTCCGGTGTGCCCTCGCAGTGGCTGGCCTGCTGCCTGGCTCACAGCACCTCCAGCTTGTCCCCGTGCACTTGCCCCAGCAACCCCACACTACAGGAGTCACTGATTTGTGAACTGGCTCTGTCCTGGACCCCACTGTGAGGGAGCCTGCCTGGTCACGTCATTTCCAGGGTAACTTCCGAGAGAAGCTGACGGGCTGCTCTGAGAAGCGCAGTATACCCTGTGTGGAGCGAGCAGGAGTGCATAGTGTTTTCCCATTGTCTGCCGCTGCCCACCTCCCCAAGGTGGGGGCTCCCACATCCCCAGTGTGTGCTGTCTCCACAGGCTGTCCTCTTGACAGCTCCAGGGCTGGCTGCTGTTGAACCTTCACTGGATCGTGGGACTTCTGTGTGTTGATGAAACCGTGGCTTTGTGCTTACAGCTCAACATTTCAGGGAACATGTCTAGTGTGCCCCTGCCTAATTTTGTCTGTTTGCAGGTACTAAGAATTTCTTGATTGGTAGAGATATGGCTAGAGCATTAAGCAGTGTTGGCTTTGCTAGTGTTTGGTGAATAGTGAAGGAGTGGTTTGAATGCAGCACCCTGGCTACCAACTCCCCTACCAACTCCTCTGTGTCTGAGCCTCTGGGGTGCGGGCTGGTTCATGTAGTCCTCAGAAGGCCATGGAGGTGGCGTTGAGAAGAGGCCTGTCTCTCCCCGCCCCCCCCCCCCCCCCCGCAGTGTGTCTCTTGGTATGCCAGCTGTCCCTTGTCCTTCATGAAGACACCAGAGATGTGGTGTTGGAGAGTCAAGTGACCAGTTGATTCCCTCAGGGAAGTGCTGGAGACAGTCTGAACCAGAGTGAAATAGACATGTTGTCCTCTGGGTTCTCTGGGACTTGCAGAGTCTGTTACATGATGTCAAGAGGTTTGTTCTGTGGAACCACTGATTGGAGATGTGGTCCTGCGCTCTCTGCCCCCATCCTTGCCTCTTAGCTGCCCAGTCTTCCTGTCAGGCCAGGACAGGGAGATGGGTCAGTTTGGTTTTGTTTTTTTCTCAGATATAATTATGCTGTGTAGCCCAGGCTAGCCTCAGTTGGGATCACAGGCATGCACCACCACACCTGCCAGCACTCGGGAGGCTGAGGCAGGAGGATCTCAAGTCTGAGGCCAGCCTAGACTACATAGGCAAACCCCATCTCCTCCTCCAACAAAAGGCTAATTCATCCTACCTTCCTGATGCACTGTGCTCTGCCCTTGGATATGTGGGAGCATAGTTGGTGATAGGCCAGTCCAGTGCCCCGGGACCACTGCTTTGGCTCTTGTGTGGCCCCACAGTAGGCAGGCTCAGGAGTCCAGCCCAGTGGGGCTGGAGGTGTGAGCCACTTCGGGAGCACCAGCATAGTTTGTAGTCACCCTGATCTGTCACCCTTGGAAGTTGCACAGTGGATAAGAGGCATTTCCGTCTTGAATTTTCCTATCTCTTCATTTCGCCACAAGACAGAATTGTATCACACATCTCCAAAACGAGTAAAATGGCATTTCAGCTTCTTGTCTTTATAGACTCTCTGAACTTTAGGAAAGATCATTCTGGTCCCTTTTCATTAATAATGAAAACCAGGGGGCAATAAAATGTTCTTAACGCGAGCCTGGCAGGAACAGAGCAGCAGTGCAGGGTGAAGGGTGGGCTGGCAGGGAACCACAGGTGTTCCCTGGGCTTGGGGAGGCCAGAGCTATGGCAGGGTGGGCGCTGCACAGGAGCCTGGGGCCTGGAGGCCAGGATGAACTGTGATGTCTGCCTGGCCTCGGCAGCTCTCACCCGCAGGAGAGACTGTGTTCCTTGAGAGTGATAAATGCGTTTTTATGAAAGCACAAGATCCAGAAAACTTGGGGTCAGTCTGGTTTTTAGTCCAGTTACAGTTGCTTTCTTGTAAGGTATTCAGTGGATATTTGAGAATCTGTGAGGGAACCACGTGAAGGTGTTCTCTGAACATCAAGGCCATCTGCGCACGATCCGTACTCTCCCTTCCCCCCACCAGGACAAGGCCACTTGACCTTCACATTTGCCCCTTCAAAATGAGCTTGCACTAGATTTTGGATTTTGCATCTTGCACACATAAAGAGAAAAGAAGACAAGAGAAAGGCCTGAGGAACTCAGAGCCCTATGTCCTGAGATCTGGGGGTGTCTGCAACAGGGCCAAGCAGTGCTTTCCCCTGACTGGTTTTGGATGGAGTCAAGGCAAAGCTGAGGAAGGGAGTGGAGGCATCATTGCTAACACAAACCCACGTAACAGATTGGTAAATACAAACACAAAAAATCTTTGCAGGAGCCGGGCGCCGGTGGCTCACGCCTGTAATCCTAGCTACTCAGGAGGCTGAGATCTGAGAATCGCGGTTCAAAGCCAGCCCGGACAGGAAAGACCGTGAGACTCCTATCTCCAATAAACCACTAGAAAACCGGAAGTGGCACTGTAGCTCAAGTGGTAGAGTGCTCGCCTTGAGCTGAAGAGCTGAGGGACAGCGCCCAGGCCCAGAGTTCAAGCCCCACGACCGACAAAAAAAAAAAAAAAAAAAAAAAAAAAAAATCTTTGCAGGCCACAAAAGACCATAAGTGGAACCCAAAGCAAAAAATTACAAGAATGTGTTTACTGTTCATGTTACTGAGGGCTAGTGTCCCTGATTTTTTTTTTTTTAATTCTCCAGCCAGGCTCTGGTGGCTCGTGCCTCTAAACCTACTGTGGAGGAAGTGGCGCTGTGGCTCAAGTGGTAGAGCGCTAGCCTTGAGCTGAAGAGCTGAGGGACAGTGCTCAGGCCCAGAGTTCAAGCCTCACAACCAACCAAAAAATTTTAAAAAAATTAAAAAATAAGCCTACTGTGGAGGCTGAGATCTGAGAATCATGATTGGAAGCCAGCCCAGGCAGAAAAGCCTGTAAGACTCTTATCTTCAATTAACTACCAAAAAGCCAGAAGTAGAGCTGTGGCTTAAGTGATAAAGTGCTAGCTTTGAGCAAAAAAGTTCAGAAGCAGTGTCCAGGCCTCAAGTTCTAGCTCAGGACTGGCACACACACAATAAAAGTCTTCAAAAAGTATGCACTAGTGATGTGGCTCAGGGCTAGAGTACTTACCTACCATGTATAAAGCCCTGGATTTGATCCCCAGCACTACAAAAACAAAACAAAACTACTCAAAAGTGGTAAGGGAAAGAAATCAAGTTGAAGGCTGGGGCCATGACTCAAGTGGTAGAGCACCTGCCTAGCAAGCACTAGGCTCCGAGTTTAAACTATGATACTATCAGAAGGAAAACCAAGTAGAAAGGTGAGAACATGTAACACTCATTGAAAAGAAAATACTGATGGACAGCAAAGACCTACTCCTTTCTCAAAATGAGATGGGTACAGGTGAGGGCCAGTGTGAGGTGCCATTTCCCTGTTACATTGTGCTTGTTATAGATGAGAAATGAGCTTAATGTCCATTTGAAGAGAGTAGGTTAAATGGAATAGTAGACAGCTATGAAAAAATCAGGATTCAGATGTAGAGAGGAAGAAAAGGAAACTACGACACATCTGTGTCACTTTTTATGCTCATGAAATTTCTCTGGAAGAATAGACCTGAAACTGGTAAGCGTGTTTGCCTTTTTGGCAAGTCTGACTTCTGCTGTTTGATGTTTAAACTATATGTGTGTGTTGCCTGTTTAAAATATGTGGGGTGAAAAACTAGGAATTGAGTCCTGAAGGAGGACATTTGTTGACTACAGTTTTGATCACGTTCAGAGGATTGTGCATGGGGTGTACAGGTTGCGGGACATGGGGGACTATTATTGCCAAGGAGAGACTTGCTGACTTCTGTATCTCCTGAGAGCCCTGTTGAGCAGCCCAGGAAGGAGGGGGTATCCCTTGCGTACTGGCTGCCTCATCCTGCCACTGAGCTGAAAGAATGGCTCTGCTCCTCTGCTCTGTCATGACAAATAGGTAGGAGAACTTGCAGACACAGGACAGCTCAGGTGTTCCTGAAATAGCAAGACCATCAGCTTGGCGAGGCAAGTTAAAGTGATTCTTCCGGAGGTTCCTGGAATGTGTCTGACCTCTCTTCCTCACCTTTCTCCCAGACTCAGCTTTCCCACAGAAACACCCATCAGGTTCCTTCTGGACAGCTTTCTATCGGCATTGTGTACCTTGTTTGTTCCCTAGCTGTTGTGTGCTATGCCATGGAGTATCCTGAGAACGGTGGCCTTGGCCTGGCATCATGGCAGATCCTGAGAGAGGGTCAAAGGCTGAGTGACCACTTCTGGAGGCCTGGGGAGAACAGGTGCCATATACAAGGCTACAAAATAGGGGACTCGCTGGGCAACTAGAATTTCATTGAATTGTGGGGACTTTACTGTTCTGGTCTCCATTTTCTGTGGGGACACACCCCCAGCTCCCTAGAGGATTCCTGAAGCAACAGACACTACAGAGCCCTGTGTATACTGTTTTCACTCTGTATAGCTATAATACAAGTTTATAAATTAGAACACAAGATCAGTAATAATAATAATAAAATGGCACAATTATAACAATATGCTTTAATAAAAGTTAATGTGAATGCATGCTCTCAAACTATTTTACTGTGCTCTGATTTTAGCAACCTCCGCGTAGAATTTCTTTCTTTTCCTATTGAGGACTTTCACTTTTTCACTTATGGGAAGGTCTCAGGGTTCTTCCCTGGAACATCCACACTTGCTGGCATCTCTGCTCTTGGTCTTGGGGGCCATTACTGAGTGAAGTGGGGATCACTTTGGACACAAGCACTGTGATGCTGACAGGGGAGCCCAGAACCAAGATGGCTACGAAGTGTCTCATAGGCGGGTACCATACACACCGTGGATCCACTGGACAGAGGGTGGTTCATGCCCTGCGGGGTCAAGAGTTCATTTACCCAGAATGGTAGCGCTTACAAAGTTAAAATTTTAAACATGAATGGTTTTCTTTCTGAATTTTCCATTGAATATTTTCTCTTATCATAGTTGACTTACAGAAGTAAAGCCACAGATAAGAGGGAGGGGAAACCCTGCATATGTGCTAGAGGCCTGCTTGTATGCAAAGATTAGGGACTCGATTCCATTTCCTTAACAACTGAGCTTTTCCAAGACATCTCTCCACTCCATTTTAGGCCCTCTTCACTGTCATGACCAGTGCAGGAGCCTCCCAGATTTCCTGCCTGGGTGGCTTCTCACCTCTAGCTTGCTTCAGAGCCACCACCATGTGGCTTTCTTAAAGTAGAAATCTGATCAGGACACTCCCTCACCCCATGCCTCAGTGTCTTTCCCCTTCCACTGGGGCACATGCTCACCTGTCTCTAGGAAAAGGCTGGATGGGAGCTCTCCTAACTTCTTTCTTTTCCTACCATCAGGCTCTGGAGGCTCCCGATGGCGAGATTACGGTGCCTTGGCCATCATCATGGCAGGAATTGCATTTGGCTTTCACCAGTTCTACAAGGTCAGTTGTCTTCTCAGGGCAGCAGAGGCTGACATTTGTCACCCTTTGCTGTTTGTTCCCCTTTTCCTGGTTCTTGGTTTATCTGCATGGAGCTGCTGTTCCTCAGTGGGTGCTCAGCTCTGGAGCAGAGGTGGAGAGTACAGGGGGATGTGTCAGGTATCGCAGACATCCTGTCCCTGCAGACATCCATCCACCCTGGAGTCACTGACAGGGTGACCTTGAGGTCCTTCTCTTATAGAGAACTACTACTTAGAACAGTGTGGCACATAGTGAGTGGTGTGTAAACTCGTGTTTAAGAGCATGCACACCAGCTGCCTGTTTGAATCCTGCTCTGCCCCTGAGTAAATGCGTGACCACAGGCCCCGTTGTCATCTGTAAAATGAGAAAAAACAGATGATCTCCTACTCAGAAGGGTTCAACTTCTAGTGGCATGAAGGCATGGCTGGTCATGCAACCATCACTCTTGGTGTAGTTCAGTATTCAATGAACAAAATCAGATAGTGAACACTTTATTGTAAAAAAAGTGTGCTTTTAAGCCCAACACTGGTGGCTCATGTCTGTAATCTTAGCTACTCAGGAAGCTGAGATCTGAGTCTGAGATTCTTACCTCCAATTAACTACCAAAAACTTGGAAGTGGAGCTGTGGCTCAAAGTGGTAGAGTGCTAAGCTTGAGCAAAAAGTCTCAGGGACAGCGCCCAGACCTTGAGTTCAAGCCCCACAATAGCTGTTCCTCCCCCCACCCCCCAAAAGCGCATTTTTGCTCTACTTTAGGCTGCTGTGTGTTCTGAGCACACTGGTGACAGGAGTAGGGAGCAGGAGGCTACTTCCTGGGACAGGTGAATTGAATGCATGCTGGTGAACAGCATGTCACCAGGCCAAAACCTTCTCATAGTGAGGAGCCATTTGCAATACCTCCTGTCTTGGGAGGGCACAGGGATCAAAGAGGAGAGGGCAGAGAACTGTACCTGGCTGTGGGAAGTGCTGGAGATGCCCTTGTCCCACCTTAGTGTTAAAGCCAGCTTGGAGAGCTGATGACATTTACGGGATATGCTTCTTGTCTTATGTGGAGTGTAAGCATCTGTGTAAATGTGGGGAGTCCCCTGGGCGGCATGAGTCAGCCCTTGGGAGCAGAGGTCACGCTCTCTCTCTGCAGAGCTGCAGACACTAGCAAACATTTACTCCCTTGCTGTCAGTGGAAAGACCCAGCTTTGATTTGGAGAAACCAGAGTGACAGCAGGGTGGGTCTCAGATCCAGATGTGCTCACCCTGCAGAGAACATGCTTTCTCTTCTGAGGCCACCCACTGCTCTGCCTCATAGTCACGTCTTAAAGGACCCCAGTGAATAGGCTTGTTGTCAAAATATTTAGGTCCTATGGTATAGGATTCTTAATTTTTTTAAATTTTTTTATCTTTTGTTGGTCGTAGGGGCTGAACTCTGGGCCTGGGCGCTGTCCCTCAGCTCTTCAGCTCAAGGCTAGCGCTCTACCACTTGAGCCACAGTGCCACTTCCGGCTTTTTCTGCTTATGTGGTGCTGAGGAATCAAACCCAGGGCCTCATGCATGCGAGGCAAGAGCTCTACCACTGAGCCACCGTCCTAGCCCGGATTCTTAATTTTTGATTTAACACAAAGGTGCAGCAGAATCTGCTGGAGTTAGAAATTTGCATGCAGAAATCCAAACATGAAATGTCTTGGGGTCTGGACATCTCCCTCGGGGCTGATGTCTGCCAGTGCCTGTGTGTAGACAAATCACAAGGCAAGGGCAGGCACCGGGATAAGTCACTGACAGCGTTCTCAGAGCAGACCTGCTAGTCATCCGTGCTGACCAGGGTGATCCTGGGACCCGCATGGAACAGGAGACAGGTTCCCACCATTTTCACAGTGCTTTGGCCACGCCACACACCTGGTTTGTTTTTGTTTATTTTTTTTAATAAAAAAAAACATTGAAATGTCAGCCACATTGATGATACAAGAATTTCTGGAATTATCTACTAACAGTTTCTTTTAGAAAAAAAAAAAAAGTGGTCTGACTCAGATGGCTCCATCTCCAAAATAACCCCCCAAAAGCAGGCTTAGAGGTGTGGCTCAAGTAGTAAGAGCATCAGCCAACAAGGAAGCCAAGCAACTGTGGCTCTGGTTTCAGGACTTGTTTTACATCTGTTTATGGAGGAGTAGAGGTACTGCTTCCCTGTCATTCATGACCTCAGAAGTGGACTTCGAAGCGGTTTATACATAGGAGAATCTCTCTGCTTTTATCCTCAGCAAATTTTCCACCTGAAACGTCAGGGCACATTTGATGAGTTTCAGCTCAGTTGTGGGTAATAATTCACAGCGTGGCTGAAAGGCACTTTGCAAAATAGAAAATGCTTCTATACATATGCTAAATGATGATCTTCACTTAGGAGTCACTCTTGAAATGAATTCTCCCACAAACCCCTTGTGAGAGACCTTTTCCTTCTCCAATACAGAGCCCTTAATGGAGAGGCTTCTTTTTTCCTACCTGAGGCCCAAATAGGCTGAGAACCACAGTTGCCCTTCCCTTTGGCAAAGGTGGTGCCTGCTGGGCCACGCTGGGTCTGCTCTGGCACCGCCCTTGCAGGTTGGCAGTGGTGGCCCCATCCCTATGATGGGGGCTTTGCCTCCCAAGTCCCATGCTTGTGAGTTCCCTCAACCCAGCTCCCCCACAGTGTGTGCTGCTGCCTAGGCACCGTGTGTGGGGACCCTGCAGCCATGGCATTTTAAATTTTTTTTTTTTGCCCCCAGGGTGTTGTCTCCTCTGCTCTGTCTGGGAAAATTGGGTCACTTGGGGCTCTGTGAAAGATACTTATTCTGGTAACTCAGGCTTAGTTTATTTATTTAATTTTGGCCAGTCCCAGTGCTTGAACTCAGGGCCTGGGCACTGTCCTTGGCCTCTCTGTGGTCAAGGCTAGTGCTCTACCACTTGGGCCACTTGGCCGGCTTTTTCTATGTACGTGGTACTGAGGAATGGAACCGAGGGCTTTATGCATGCTAGGCAAGTGCTCTACCCCTAAGCCGCATTCCCAGCCTTTCAGGCTTAAAGGCCAAGTATTCCCTCAGAAGAACTGTGCAAGGGTCCCAGAACTCTGTGGTGGACTTTCCTTTGGGTTCTTGAGTAATTTTTGTTTACTTAATTTTAGTTATTTGTTCTTGAATGGATGAAACAATTTGTTTCATTCACAGGATTAAAACAGTTTGATTCAGAAAAATACCTAGTGAGCTGGGCACTGCGATCTGAGGATCGCGTATCAGAGCCAGCCCAGGCATCTTTCTGTTTTGTTTTTTTGTTTGTTTGTTTGTTTTTTGATCCGGTCGTGGGGCCTAAACTCTGGGCCTGGGCGCTGTCCCTCAGCTCTTCAGCTCAAGGCTAGTGCTCTACCACTTGAGCCACAGCACCACTCCCGGCTTTTTTCTTTTTACTTATGTGTTGCTGAGGAATCGAACCCAGGGCCTCATGCATACAAGGCAAGCGCTCTACCACTGAGCCATCTTCCCAGCCCCCAGGCATCTTTCTGCATACCCATTTACAAGTTTTTCTTAAGTGTGTTTTGGGGGTGGTTTTGATGCTAGTCCTGGGATTTGAACTCAGGAGGGCTTGGGCACTATCCCTGAGCTCTTGAGCTCTTTTGCTCAAGGTACTCTACCACTGGAGCTACAGCTGTACTTCAAGTTTATATATATATATATATATATATATATATATATATATATATATATATATATGTAGCTAATTATAGATAAGAGTCTCATGGACTAGGACTTCCTGCCAGGGCTGGCTTTGAACTACAGTCCTAGATCTCAGCCTCCTAAATAGCTAGGATTACAGGTGTGAGCCACCAGCATCTGGCCTTATAACTTTTAAAGTATAATTGATCAGTGATGTCATAGAAATAGTATAGCACTGCTGAGAAAAGGACCTGAAAGAATGAACATGTTTACCTTGAGCTGGGAGTGTAGCTCAATGTAAAACACTTGTCTTGTGCAAGGACCTAGGTTCCCACTTCAGCACATCACGGTGGGAAAACCTGGCTTTCCTCCTCCTCTTCCTGTTTGGCCCTTGTCTTCATTTACATACAATTTTTACATGGCCATCTCATAAACTTTTTAAAGCATCTTTTTCACTTATGGATTGTGCTGGGGTTTTCAGACCCCAGGAAGAGCGAACCAGGGTAGGATATGAGAGACTGATGGAGGACAAGCAAGTGTGCCCGTCCTCACCCGTCCGCTTCTTGCAGAAGTACCTGCTGCCCCTCATCCTGGGCGGCCGCGAGGACAGGAAGCAGCTGGAGAGGATGGCGGCGAGCCTCTCGGAGCTGAGTGGCAGCGTGGCCCAGACAGGTAAAGATTAATGACTCCATCAAGTCACCCCTCAAAGCCTTCTCCTCGAAGCCCCTTTGCGCCCCTCCCCTCTCCCTCCGTCTCCACTTTATGTGGTGACTTCATTTATCTGCTCCAAGAATCTGTTCACATTTGCAAATGAAGCCGCCGTCATTTCGGTTTAATTTGAAATTGCTTGTTTACTGTCGGCGCGGCCTCAATTAATTATGTTTTTACGGAAAGGCTCCCAACCTCAGAATATTAATAAGGGGAATAAAATGACAGCCTTTCTAAGGGCTGTAAAGTTCATTTTTAATTTCTGCTTCTATGAGGTTTTCAGGGGGGTTTTCAGTGATTTTTTCCCCCCTTCCCTCGAAGAATCCAACTCAGGGTCAAGAGAGTCTGTAATTACTGTGGCTCCCAGGACCCCGGCCACCCCTCTGTTATCGACTCCACGGGGCTGGCGTTCATTACCCGCTGCCCCAGTGATGGCCCAGATTAGCTGAGACCTGTCGCGCCAGAGGTGGCTTTCCTTCTTTATAAACTTGTTTACTAGGTGGAGGCTCTGAGTCTGAAACTCAGAGGCAGGCAAGAGAGCCACCTGTCCTGGGCACACCTTCTCCAGTGCGTTCTCCCCGATGCAGCCACTCCTAAGAGCTGCCTCAGTGATCCCAGCCTGGGGGTCCTGTGACAGCTTGTGGGGCTCGGCAGGCAGTTCCAGGCTTGGGGCTGTCCTCCGCTCCCAAGGACGCGGTGAGGCCTGGGTAATGAGTGATGCCGGCCTGATGCGGGCTGAGAGAGCCGGGCACATCCCAGCCGGGCTTAATTAGAGGGGAGAGGTTTCGGACGGATATACTGTTGACCACGGACAACCACACAATAGAAAGATGAAGTAGCAATACTAGAGGTGAGATACAGTGCAGGTGAATTACCCAGGGCACAGATAAATTGTCTGGGTTGCGGGGCGGGGGCGGGGGTCTGCAGATAAATTAGATGTAGCAGGAATGCGGGTGGCTCACAGGTGTGTGGGCTGAGGAGGGAACAGGGGACACGGACTCAACTGATGCCACGCTCTTTTCCCCAGTGACTCAGGTACAGACGACACTGGCCTCTGTCCAGGAGCTGCTGAGGCAGCAACAACAGAAGGTCCAGGAACTGGCCCATGAGCTGGCCACCGCTAAGGTACTAATGTTTGGACGCCTGGATCTCCAGGCCCTGGTATGGCCTGTACAGCTCTGACTCCTCCCCCTATCCCAGTGTCCCTGGGTGACATACCAGGGGTGGCTACTGTCCCACACAGAAGGGAGGAGTCACTGTGCCCTCAGTTGTCCTTCTGGTCTCTCTCTCTCTTCTCCCATCTCCACTGGGAGCACTTAGGGCAGTCCCATCCCCACAGCTCTGGAGACTGGTGCTGGAAGTTAGGTTGTAGGCCCCAGCCTTCTTTGCCAAAGAGTCCAGGAAGCAGAAGGGAAAAGCCCCCATGATAGTAGACAGGCTCTCTAAACCCGGGCTTTCAGCCTCAGGGGATGTGAAAGGAATTGGAGCCAATCAGAATCCTCTCAAGCTGCTTTCCCCATGTGGAAGCATTCTTCTCTGTCTGGCCATAGGATCAGTGTAGTGGATTAAAGGCCTTGCTCTCGCATTTGTTAGCTGTAGACAAGTTCCTTCACCTCTCTGAGTCTTCCTCTTCTGTGAAATGGAGCCATCATGGAACCTCCTTCAATGGGCTCCAGCCAGAACCCACGATTGCAGGCCCTGGGTTCTGGGGCCTGAGGTGGTGTGGACAGATGGATGAGTGTGAGGGTGGTGCAGTGGCCCCAAAGCAGCCTCTAACCACAGCTGCTGTCCCAGGGGAGGCCACCCTAGTGCCTAGCTGGATTGCAAAACAAACTACTTGCTACTTCCAGTGGAGTCTGGGGCCTCTTGTGATAAGGGTCCTTAGGAGCCCCCTCCCCATTAGCCACACTGTACAGGCACACCTTCAATTCCTGCTCAGCTGTCTGGAGGTGCTGGTGGCTACAGCCACCGTGGGTTCCCTGCAGGCAGCTAGGAAGAAGCCGGGAAGGTGGCTGCCGCCCCCACCCTACTCTGTTATCTTTTGGATCTGTGGCCTGCCCATGGCCAGCAGCATTCCGGAAATTGGAAAATGGTTTTCAGGCCCTGAGCATCAAGATGAAGACCACATGTTGCATTGGGGGAGGGGGCTGGTTGGTGGCAGTGCTTGTGATGGCCTCAGCTCTTCTGTGCCCGAGGCCCCGCCCCTCGTTCCGCCCTGTTCTCCCTACCAAAGCTGCACTTCGGGCCTGGCATCCAAACCCATGTGTGTGAGGACTTGAGTTACCCCATAAACCAAAGACTCAGAACTGTGTTTTCTCAGCTGTAATGTTAGTTTTTATATCTGCCTTCCAAACTCCTACTGGAGCACTGTAAAAAATTAAAAAGAAGAGCTTTAAGTAATTAAAAAACCTACATAAAACTGAAGGCTGTGAGTTTTCTACAACTGTTTTTTAAAGAGACTGGCTAAAAAGCCCCAGATGTCAGATTTTATTTCTAAATCCTGGCATCTGGCACCATATGCCTTTGGAAATCTGAGTCCTTTGTAGGCCAGTGAGTGGAAATTGCTCCCTTGTTAATGGGTTGCCGTAGCTTTCAAGGTCTTGGAGAAGCCAGAACAGTGGCTCCCGGGCCCTCCCTGTGTGGTGGTCTGGAGTGGGGGGCCCTGGGGGGGTGGATGTGAGGACTCTGGGTGTATGCCTGCTCCCCTGTAGACCTCCTGGGTTTCTTCCCAAGACCTGAGGCCCCCTTGGCAGGATATATAACTATGGTGTACCCAGCTGGCGGTGTCCTTGCTGGGTTGGCCTGCAGTGGTCCGTCCCTACCTTGCATCAGAGAGACCCCACAGCAGCCGGCAGGGAAGAGCTTGAAAAGACCCCCATCCACCAGTGTGGGAGCAGCTTGTCAAGGAAGCAAGAACCTGGCTCGACTTTCTGGGCTCACACTTGAGATCACCAGGCTTGGTG
Source organism: Dipodomys merriami (assembly GCF_024711535.1). Taxonomy (NCBI): domain Eukaryota; kingdom Metazoa; phylum Chordata; class Mammalia; order Rodentia; family Heteromyidae; genus Dipodomys; species Dipodomys merriami. Next base: position 6,811,637 of record NW_027204270.1, read on the forward strand.
ATTGCAGGTCTAGGCTGCAGCTGCACGTCTGGAATTCACCTCTCTGCGCACCATGTGCAGTCTGGCTACTGGCAGATCTACATGGGGACTGGTTTTTTGACTCTCCTCTTTCTATCTGCCCTGATGGAATTTGCCAGGAGTGAGGCATGGGACCCTCACTTATCGGGGGGGATGCCGTCAGTGGTGTGTCTCTCCTGGGCTGGAGCTGGAGCAGTCCCTCACTGAAGCCACCCCTGACCATCCCAGGGGAGAGATGTGAGAGGGTGGCACCCAAGTGGCTGTTGAGATTGGGGTGCGGCGGGGAGGCATCCTTCATGTCTCTGAGGAGTCGCTGGGAGCAGCCTGGGAGTACAGCATGGGGCAAAACTGCCATCTAGGCTTGCTGAAGTCAGAGCTGTGGAATGGGCAGGTGCTCTGGTGCCCCTCCTGCCCCACCCCACCCCCCGCCCCTGGCCCCAGCATCTAGCATCCAGAGTACCTTCTTGGGAATCTGCTGTGGTTCGGAGGGTGGCCTCCTCTCAGCCCCCACTCACGTCTGTGTGTGGTGGTGATTTCTTGGGGGTGGGGGCGCGTGGGACGCAGTTGCTTGGGTGGCGCCGTGTTCATCACAGGAGCAAGTGCACCTCTGCGTCTCTGGAGTGATGAAGGTTTGTTTGCGGTTTCTGTATTTTACGTGCACAGGATACCCCAATGTCACCTAAAAATATGATGATTTCTTAGCACCATCAGAAACTTAGAGCTGTGAGAATGTTTGGCTTAGGAATGTCCTCACAAGCAGCACCCCAAGTGGCAGAGCAGGTGGCCACTGCCTCCCCAGGGTCCTCCTAAGCTGCACGCCACCCCCTGGGCTGTGTGAAGGGTCCATTCTCACGTGTGCCCTGTGTTTTGACTTTCAGGCCACCACATCTACCAACTGGATCCTGGAGTCGCAGAATATCAATGAACTCAAGTCGGAAATTAACTCCTTGAAGGGGCTTCTTTTAAATCGGTAGGAGACAAGACTCCTGGGCTCTGCCCCATCTAGTGTGGGCTGAGCAGCCAGCTGGTGCTCCTGGGCTTGGTTAGCAGTGGGTAGGGCATAATTCCCAAGGTGTGGCTAAGTTCAGGGGTCACCCAGGGGTTGTTGTGGACATTAGGATAAAGCTCCCCTTTGTCCCATCCAAGTAAGTGCCTAAGCTGGGTGCTGGTGGCTCACACGTGTCATCCTAGCTACTCAGGAGGCTGACACCTGAGGGTTGAGGATCAAAGCCAGCCCTGGCAGGAAAGTCCATGAGACTCTTATCTCCGTTAACCACCAAAAAGCCAGAAAAGGAGCTGTAGTGCAAGTAGTAGAGCACTAGCCTTGAGCAGAAAAGCACAGGGACAGTGCCCATGCCCTGAGTTCAAACCTCAGAACCAGTACACACACACACACACACACGCACTCACGCACGCACGCACGCACGCACACACACACAGAGGTAAGTGCCTCTGGCTAAAGGGACAGACACGTCATCTGGTGGCACTGGAGCCAAGAAAATGGCAAACTGCATTTCTTACTTGTGTTTGTCTCTGGTGACTGATGCAGGCTGTGGGTCTGAGGTGGAGGGCTGTCTCCACGGCCCCGCCTGGTAAGACAGTGGCAGCCCAGGACAGGAACTAGGCTTGTCCTTTAGCTGTGGCAGAGGACCCACCTGTTAGCGAGCACCACCTCTGAGCCATAGCCACATAGACCCTTCCTCCCAGCCCCTCCTGGGCTGGCTGCTGGCCCAGGGCCCAGAGGGAATGCCAGACAAGAAGCTGCCGCCTCTTCCCTGCCCAAAGCAGAGGTTTTCCAGCCAAGGGCTCTGATGTCACCCACCCCCTTGGCCCGGGCTCCCCACGGCCCCAACTACTCAGGCTATGGGCAGATTTGAGGGAGGCCTGGGGGTCTTGAGTCCCTAGCCTTCGCCCCTTCTGCTGTAGCCACAGGGGTGGAGGCAGTGCTGGGGACGAGGAAGGAGCAGGCTCCAGGCTGTTGTGAAGGGAGGGAGGCAAGTGTAGCCCCTGGCTAGGAGGCCCAGGGGGGAGGGGAGGAGCAGGGCTGCTCCCCTCTCCAGCCCCGGGGTCCAGAATGAGAGCTGGGTGCTGTCACCAACGCCTGCTGGCTTCTTCCTCTGCCAGGAGACAATTCCCACCGTCCCCGTCAGCGCCGAAGATCCCATCCTGGCAGATCCCGGTGAAGTCGCCCTCCCCCTCCAGCCCGGCCGCTGTGAACCACCACAGCAGCAGTGACATCTCCCCGGTCAGCAACGAGTCCTCCGCCTCCTCCCCTGGGAAGGAGAGCCACAGCCCTGAGGGCTCCACAGCCACCTACCACCTGCTGGGTCCCCAGGAAGAAGGCGAGGGGCTGGTGGACGTGAAGGGCCAGGTGAGGATGGAGGTGCAGGGTGAGGAGGAGAAGAGGGAGGACAAGGAGGACGAGGAGGACGAGGAGGATGACGACGTGAGCCACGTGGATGAGGAGGACGTCCTGGGGGTGCAGAGGGAGGACCGGCGGGGTGGGGACGGGCAGATCAATGAGCAGGTGGAGAAGCTACGGCGGCCGGAGGGCGCCAGTAATGAGAATGAGCGGGACTAGGCCCGCATGGCACCCGCACCGCCTCTCCGGCGCCCGGCACCCCTGGGCCCGCGGGGGCTTTGGGCTCTGGCCCGGCCTCCTCCTCTGGCTCTGGGAGGGCGAGGCACTGAGCAGCCTTCAGTTGTGGCAGCGTGGGGGGGGCCGTGTTTCTGTCCACCAGCCTCCTCTTACCCCAACCTCAGCCCTCTCCTGCCTCTCCTCAGCCCAGCTCCAGCCCCTGGGCGGGCCGGGGCGGGCCAGGCCTAGCTGCCGAGCCTCAGCACCACGGCTCTTGCGCCGCTCCCCCCGGACAGGTATCCTGTCCAGGTGTGTCTGCTGAGTGTCTGGACGGGCGTGACGTCATGCATGGCTAGAGCTCCTGTCCTCACCTGCCTTCCGGGGGTGGAGCTGCGGTCCCCTGGTCCCCGCCACCCCATCCCGTCCCTCGGGCCTGGCCCCGCTGTCCCTTTCCAGGGCCTGTTGGGGGCCCAGTCGCCCCTCAGCCAGGTCCTGCCTGCCTGGCAGATGCTGCCCTCAGGCGCCTGTTCCCACCCATCCCACCTGCTCTGCCCTGTCAACAAATGAAGCCACGCCACGCTGCGCTCGCTCCCGACCATCCTCGCTTGCCGCGTCGGGCCAGCCCGTCCCGGGGGAGATGTGATTCTCACGGTGGCGCGGAGCCCGGCAGCAGGGCCTTGCTGACCCACAGCCACGTCTGTCCTTCCCTGGAAAACCACATGTTCATTTGTGTGATCATGTATAGATTATGACTGTATATAATTGTAATAAATACAAGTTGCCACTATTTAATTCCTGCCTCTGGCCCCACGCGGGGTTTCAGCTCGGCCTCCACGAGGTGATTCCCAGAGAAGGGCCTGCCGGGCCCCAGGGCCGGGCCTGGCTGCTCACCTGGACCCAAAAGGCTCCTGCCTCCTGCCTGGTGTGTGTGGAGGCGACGCTCCCCCGGGAGCAGGAGAAGGGACGGCCCGCTGCTGGATAGAGCTGGCGGCGCGGGGCTGATGAGTCTCCTTCCTTAAATGGACGCGCATTCCCCGGGAGCCCGGCTCCTTCTCTCTTGTCTCCGTTCGTACCCTCCCTGTCTCCCCTCAACCTCCTCAGAGCCCTGAGCACAAATGGGAGCCAGGAGAAGCTCCCTCTGCCCCACCGGGAGCCGGGCCTGGGCGCCGGCATGGCCCTGGGCCTCGTGGACATGGGCCTGAGAAACAGCATCCAGCTATAGAAGGTGGAGCCTCAGGCCACGCTCACACCCGCAGCCACCTTCACCGGTGGTGTTGGAGAGCAAAGGGGACCCACCCGCATGGCCGGAGGGTGCGGCCTGGGCCCGCTGCTGGCCCAGCCTCGAGGCAGCAGAGGGCTGGAGCTCTTGCCTTAGCTGGTGGTCTGGCAGGGGCGTGCTTCACACTTGCCACCTCGCACGGCCCTGCCCCGGTCTGTCCACAGCCACGTGCTCCCCGGACCAGCAGAGCCCAGGTGAGAGCCACCTCTGCACTGCCCTCGCCCCAGCAGCCCCGTGCCGCCAGCCTGGCCTTGAGCCCTTGAGGGAGGCAGGCAGGCCCAAGATGGACCAGCAGGGGGTGGGTCACATCCCACCCTGGCTAGCCATGCCTGGGGATAGGGGGTGCGGGGGGAGCCCCCCCCCCCTCTGTGGCAGATAGGACACCTTGGAAATGTTTCCCAAGATCACAGCCTTCTTTGGTTCAGTGACCGTTGGTCATTGCCTGTGACTTCTGCGCTCCTGTCTAGTGGGCATGGAATGGGAGGCCCGAGGGAAGAGACCCTGGGATGCAGATGAAGCCAGAGGATTTGGGATTGGGGTGCTGTGACCTGTGCCTTTTGTCTCCCTGTCCCCTAGAAGAGGAGCCACCAGGCTCGCACCTGGGGGGCCAGCAGACTGGAAGGTCCCGGGCTCAAGCTCCCAAGGGAAGGGATGGGAACGTGGACCCCGAGGCCCTTGGCCCCCATGGGTCCTGAGCACAGAGTTCAGCTTTTGAGGCCAGCGAGTCTGGCGTGACTTCAGGGAGGAAAAAACCCCTCCCCAAAACAGCGAGAGTGCTGCCTAATAAAGGCAGCGGCTGGACGAGGGAAAACGGCCCTTTGAAAAAAAGCCTTTCATTAGAAAAATAATGCATTTCATCCAAATAAGGTAAAAATATTTGGAATGGGGCAGAAGTGAGCAGCAGGCAGCGCCTGTCGGCCCTTGCTGGAAGGGGAGTACATTATTAAACCCAATTACAGTGTCTTTTTATAAAGTGTCCTTTAGGAAGGAACTTGCCCCTGTGCTCCGAGCGCTGCTGTCCTGGCTTCCCCGGGGGGCCTCCCTTCACCCCAGCCAGGCCTCCCCCAGTGCCCGGTCACTTGTGGGGTATACCTTGGGCAGGGCACCTTGCTGTGAAGGACAGAGCTTCTCCCTTGCCTTGGCATTTGTGTCACCCAGGGAGGGTGAGAGACACAAGCATCCAGGTGATCACTGTGGAACCAGCAGCTCCTGCTCGGAGCCCCTCAACCGAGCAAGGGGACACCCAGGTCGGGAAAAGGGTTTGCTGGGAGCGCTGCGTTTCCCCTCTCATCCAGTACGTATCCGCGGCCAAGCAGCCAGTCAGTCCAGGCGGGCGGGAAGCAGGCCTCCCTCTTCTGCCCCCTCCATCTCTGGCAGTCGGCTCTCACCCTTTCTCTCTTCTTTAATGATGGGCACCTCAAGCCAGCCACCAGTGCCTCACACCATCTGTGATCCTAGTTACTGTCGAGGCTAAGATCTGAGGATTCTGATTTGAGGCCAGCCCAAGTAGGAAAGTTCATGAGACTCTTATCTCCAATTAACCAGCAAAAAGCCATGAGCTACCTCTTAGTTCAAGAGGTAAAGTGCTAGCCTTGAGCAGAAAAGCTATGGGACAGTGCAGGCCCAGAGTTCAAGCCCCTGGATCAGCGCGCACACATCCTTCTCCCCCTGACCCCCCCCAACACACACACACACACACACACACACACACACACACACAGGACCTCCACGGTGCGGGTCATCTGCTGAATGACCTGCAGTGCCCCTGCACCCCGCCAAGACCCCCGTGACCCGCCAGGGCACAGCAACTCCCCAAGTGGGAGGAGGCAGGTCCGGCTGTCCTCAGGATTGTGACGTCTGCAGTGCCGCTGAGACTGCGTCCGAGGCACTGGCAGGACAGGGTCTGACCCCGCGCGGAGAGTGGCTCCGTGAAGGCTGGGCTTCCTTCCCCACAGGTGGGGCTTGGCTGCTCTCCTTTCCCTCCCCATCCTCAGCTGCTGTCACCCGGCCACGGAGTGCAGCTGAGCAGACACCTCCAGGGCACTCAGGCTGCTTCCAGGCCTGAGCTGGCATGTGACGTACTCGTCACACTCCTCTGCACACAGCCCCAGGCCAGCCTGGAATTTCAGCCAATATTTTGGGTGACTTTACCTGTAACATGAGCAAGTCTTAATGATTCTGTTCATCAAGCTTAAGAGTTTGTGTTCTGGAAGAAATCAGATTATAATAACTTTATAAGGAGATGCCTGGAGCCTTTCCTTGCTCTATGGCAAGTGCCGGGAGAACTTTCTTTAAAGTGACAGGGTTGCCAGGTATGGTTGTACATGCCTATAGTCCCAGCTAATCCAGGGCCTATGATAGGAGAATTGCATGAGCCCAGGAGTTCAGGGCCAGCCTGGGTATCACAATAAGACCCTGTCTCAAACAAAACAGCCAGGCACTGGTCATGCCTGTAGTCCTAACTACTCAGGAGGCTGAAATCAGAGGATAGTAGGTTGAAACTAGCCTGGGCAGGAAAGTCCACAAGATTCTTAACCACCAAAAAGCTGGAAGTGGAACTGTGGCTCAAGTGGGAGAGAGCCAGCCTTGAGTGAAAAAGCTAAGGGACTGCACCCAAGCCTTGAGTTCAAGTCCCAGGACACACACACACACACTCTCTCTCTCACACACACACACACAGAGGAAATGACAGGGCCATTCATAGTTTTAAGCAATACTGATCCTTTAGGATCAGTTATAACCCTGTAATCCCCTGTGGGTTGAAGACAGGACACACACCGAACACCCAATATGGAACTTCATGCCACCAATGCCATTTCGTAAGACGGCCAGCCCCACACAGCCAGCCAGCCTTGCCTGGCGACTGCCTGTGCTGTCCACAGAGGAAGCGGCCTGCTCCAGCAGACGGCCTGTGGCTTCTACTGAATGTAATTGATGGTAAGTCAAGCCATGGAAGCTTTGGCCCTGGGCTTGTGACCCAGGGAGGCTTGTCTCCCGGGCACCTATAGACAGATGCAGGGCGCCTTTAGACAGCAGGGCGTGGCAGGCAGCCTCTGCAGGCTCCAGCGGGACTGAGGGGCTGAGGGCAATGGGCCCGCTGAGGCCGCACAGCTGGGTCCCGCCGCCCTCTGCTCACCATGCCAGGCTGGAGCCTCCTGAGAGCCACCAGCGCCTCAGCAAGGGTGTCACGGGTGGCCTTTCTGCTCCTGGCACGGTCCTGTGATTCCGGGGCTGTTTGGGGGTGCTGCCCCTTGGAGGCCTGGGCTGGGCTGGGCTGGTGGCAGGGGGGGGGGTGTCGTGACACTTTCTTTCCCACCCCTGTGTCTGGGCCCTGGACCAAGGCTCCCTGTGTGGTCAGGAGCACCTTTCATGATGGTGGGCTGACAGTCCCCCTGGCTCAGCGACCTGGATGTGCCCTCCCCCTGCCCCCTCCCCTGTCCCCGTCCCCGGGGCGGGAGATGAGCTGCTGCACACCGCTCTAGCCTGAGGAGGAGACAGGCAGTTGAACGCAGCTGCTTCTGGCCCTTCCCAGAGGTTTTGAGGCTCTTGTTTGTGTCCCAGTTGGGGTGCAGAAGCGTCATCCCACCGCAGCGAACTAAATCCCACAGGGAAAACGTGTTACTACGTTTCCTCCCAAGTCCACCATGCCACTGGGAACGTGCTAGGGTCTGGGGCTGCTCCCCACGCCCTTCCCTGGGGTGGGGTGCCACCCACAGCCTTGGGCTCCCCCCTGGCTCTAGGCGGTGGGGTAGGGGTGCATATACATGGCTCTTTTCTTTGCCCTGGGCCGGGCAGCCTATTCCCCTAAGACTCCGTGTCTTGGCTGGGTCCTGGCTTGGATGTAGGACCTGCCCCTGGCAGGGCCATCTCCTCTCCTAGTACTGAGACATGGTCACGCTGAGAGCCCTGGGAGAGAAGGGAGCAGTGTGTGTGTGAGGGGGGGCAGGGGGGGGGTAATAGGCTCTAGTCAAGGTCAGCAAACTGCCCCAAGTCCTGCCTTACCTTTCTTCCCCAAGGCCTAGGAGCAAAGGAGCTGCTCCTAAGAGAGGTCCCCACTGCCCGCTGCTCCAGCCCGGAGGGGCCCCCCGAGGCCTCGCCACCTACCAGCCCGCCGCGGCTGAGGTCGGGGCTTGGCTCCCTGCCTCACCTGTGGCCCCCCGGAGGCTGCGTGGCCCCCCAGGGCCCCATGAAGCTCCAATCATGGTTTCTAATTTGTTGAACTTGTGTTTTATCCCATAAATTACTCACTGTTTTATTTCACCCAATTGAGATATCCACAAACAATAGGCGAGTTCCAACTTGAACATTTTAATAAGACCAAAAAAGTATATATTTTCATGTCTGTTACAAACATATTTATGTAAATAGCTGGCGGCTGCTCCAGGAGGAGCGGGAGGGGTGGGCCCTCTGTGCCAGGATGAGCTGGAGACAAGGCTTGGTGCCGGAAAATGACGCCCTGCCCGGTGCTCCGAGGGAGGGAGAGGCGCTCCTGCTGGGGTTCCCCCACCCCGAAGCCAGCACAGCCCAGGGTGGACGCGCGAGCCCGTCCTCTGCCACACCTCGTGCGGCCAGCTCAGGGAGGGGCTGGCAAGACGATGCTGATGATGGGGCGGATGAACAGCTGGCCACAGGCCCGAAGTGTTGGGGCCCATAGGGGTTACCCTCCCAAACCTGATAGCTGCTGCTGAGGGAGTCCCCCAGCTATGATGCCACCAGCACCAGCAGCGTGGGGCCGGCCTGGAGGCTGTAGACCTGGGAACTGGCCTTTCGGGCTCTGCCACCATGTTCTCCGGGCAGGAGGCCTGCCAGCATCCGGAATGGATCCGGGTACGCACTGTTCTCAGCCGGGCAGGTCCCTGCAGGAAGGAGGAAGGAGCGAGGGAGGGGGAGAGAGCTGGCCTGCCAAGTGACAGTCCTGTAGCCCTGCAGCGTGGTCCAGGAGGGGTTGGCCGGAGGCCCTAAGGCTTCAGATGGCCCTGCCTGAGGGTTGCTGAGCTTCAAGGAAGGTTCAGGCAGGGTTGGGGGACCGATGCCACCTTTCCACCCCGTCTCTAGAAACCTCTGGGTGACTCTGGCCTGATGCCCGGGGCAAAGCGGGTCTGTCCCCCTCCTCCCTTCTTTGCCAGGCTTGAAGGTGACCAGCTCCCTCCTCCCCTCCGCTGGCTGGCACATGAGCCAGCCCCGTCTGAACCACTCCACACAGCTGGGACGCAGCCAGCCGCTTGGGGGTGATTTTAAAAATAAAAGATAACTTGATGGATTTTTTTTCCAGTTTTTATTGAGTGAAAATGTCAAACCTTGCATCAGTCATGCAAAAAAAAATCAAATAAATAAAACACATATATTAAATTTCTAATAGCACTAAATTCAAGTGGAAAAATATTCAGTTCTTAATAACCAGGTGCCGAGGAGACCAGATTCAAGTAATCAGAGCACACGCTGTTCAGTTCGGTTTCACGTTCTGCATTTTTGTCTCAAAACCTCTATATATCTCTATATATCTATATATGTATATACATATAGATATATACACACATATGTGCATACATATTATTTCATATTTATATATATACACATACATAGTTATAAAACATTAAAAAGAGCATTGGTGGATCAAGCATCGTTTTCCCCACAGAAAGAAAATAAAACAAAAGTTACACGTTAAAATTCAAAATGAGCTAGCTAGCAATGGCTTATAGTCCTAGTGTGCAATATGGAAGTTACAAAAGGCTAGACTTCGCACTGTTGTCGCATCTTCTTTTTCCTTTTCTTTTTTTTGTTTTGATTTTGCTACATTGAAAAATGTTTTTTCCTTTACAAAACTCCTTCCACAGAGGCAGGCTCCTGTGGCAGGTCAGTCTGGGCCGACGCTCAGCAGCAGCACGTGGTGCCCACGAACTTCATGAGGCTCTGGTGGGGCTGTCAAGGAATCAGCTGATTTCCCGGTGGGTCGGGTGCACACCCTCGGACCGCTCCTCCCTCCCCGCTCCTCTCCATCCAGACTGTCCTGGCTTTCTGGCTGTGGGCAGCCGACACACGCACGCGCACACGCACGCGCACGCACACACTCACGCACACAGAGAAAAGGAAAGAAGAAAAAGCCGTGGCCCCCGTCGGGGCCGCTCCCCTGGACCGCCCTGCGCCCCAGCCCTGCGCCCCCGGCCCGGGGTGCAGGGGGCACACGATGCCGCAGGCGCTCCCGGGCCGGGCGGCCGCAGGGCTGGGATGGCTTCGCGGCCGTGTCCGGGAGGCCGCACCCACACGGACACACGGACACATCCCAGACGATAAGAAAACGAACTGAAGCCACGGGGGGGGGGGGGGGGGGGGAGAGGCCTCTACCGCCACACGCACAACCGAGAGGAGAAAGATCCCCGGTGTTAAATGAACTACAAATGGAGGCGACGGCGGCAGTCCTTGTCTCCTTGTGTCTACAAAATTCAAGTTAAGCGTCGGAATCACGCAGCGCCCCATCAGTGCTAGTGTGAAGACAGACAGACAGACAGCCTCCATCGGCTAAGGCCTCGCAGATAAACCGACACGCTCCCACGGGAGAAACTGCAATTGCACTCCGTTCTCCACCCTCGGCGGGCCTGGGGCGGGAGGGGGGGCGGCGGCGGCTGCGCGCCCGTGCACGCGCCCCCGCCCGTCCCCGCGCACGCGCCCCCGTCCCCGCGCACGCGCCCCCCGTCCCCGCGCACGCGCCCCCGTCCCCGCGCACGCGCCCCCACCCGCGTGCACGCGCCCCCGCCTGTATTTTTTAAATTTTCTTTTTGTTCTACGTAGAATAATAGCCTTTACAGGAAAAATACTGTACAACTTTCTTGTGGTTTCCCCCCCCCCCATTCTGAATATTTAAAGCCAAAGCCAGTCACATCCTTCCCGCTCGCTCCACGGGGGGAGGCCGAGACCCCGGCTCCCCGCACCCCACGGGCTGCGCCTCATTTCATTTTACCGCGGGCCGCAGCCGGCGGGGAGGGGGTTAATTCCATGAGATTTCCTCGACGTCCCTGTCCGTGTCACCCGTGCTGCCCGCCCTCTGGCCCGCCCGCCCCGAGCGGGGGAGGGTGGTGTCTTAGCTGCACTGAGGGGAACCCCAGCGGCGGGGACCCCGCGGCGGAGGCCCGGGCCGGCTCCGAGCCCCGCTTCCGGCCGCCGAGAGCACCTGCGGATTCCCTGAAGACCCCCGGCTTCAGCGGACGGTGGGCAGCCGCGTCCTGGGGCGCTGCGCTGCGTTCCGGCGGGGGGCGAGAGGGCGCGGGCGGCCCGGAGCACCAGGGGGGGTCCCCGCCTCGGTCCTGAGACGGACTCGGGGTCCGGAAGCACCGGCGGGGCGGCCGGGGCCCGCGCGGCGACGGCGGTCCTTGGGGCCGAGGTGGCGGCGGCGGCGGCGGCGCGGGTGGCTACGGCGACGACGCGGCGGCGGGCGCGGGGCCGGGGCCGCCCAGGGCCGCCAGCGCCGGGGTCCGCGCGCCCGCCTCGCCCGCCACGGCCACGGCCGCCGCCTCGGGCAGCGACTCCTCCGAGTCGGTGCGCAGGTCCTCGTCGTCGTCGTCGTCCTCCTCCTCCTCCTCGTCGTCGTCCTCGTCGTCGTCTTCGTCGTCGTCGTCATCCTCGGCCTCCTCCTCGGGCAGCTCCAGCTCGTCCAGGTCGTCGTCATCCTGCGAGGACTCCCCGCCCGTGGCCGGGGCCGTGGCGGGGGCGGCGGCGGGGCCGTCGCGGGGCGGGCCGGGAACGGGGCCGGACGGGCCGGGGTCCCCCGCGGCGGCCGCGGCCGCGGCGTCGCCCAGCGCCAGGCCCAGGCCGGCGGCCGCCGTCTGCAGGAAGAGCAGCGAGGCCCCGGGCTCGGGCCGCGGGAGCGCGCCGTCCGGGCCGGCGGGCGCGGGCGCGTGCTCGGCGCTGGCGGCGGCGGCGGCGGCGGGCGGCTCCCCGCGCTCCTGCTTCTCGTGCTTGCGCTTGTGCGAGTCCATCTGCGACATGCCCACCACGGTGTGGCGGCAGCCCGGGTGCGTGCAGTGGAAGTGCGAGCACTTGAGCTTGTACTTGCAGTCGGGCACCGCGCAGTCGGCGCTCGAGCTGAACTGGCGGAAGCCGGCGGCGCTGATCACGTCCTGCTTGCCGTGGTGCTTGCGGTGCGCCGTCACCTTGGTGCTGTCGGTGCAGCGGAAGCGGCAGCGCAGGCAGTGGAAGTGCGTGCTGCGGCCCGAGAACGGGCAGTCGGCGAAGTGGCAGCTGAGCGACGCCTTGAAGCGCTTGAAGTCGTCCAGCACCAGGTTGTCCACGCGGTCGTGGTGCTGCGCGTGCTTGTACATGTGTGTGCGCCCGCAGAACTTGTAGCCGCAGTTCTCGCGCGTGCAGTGGTAGTGCGTGACCTTGAGCGAGAACTGGCACGCCGCGTCCTTGCAGTCCTCGTAGAGGTCGAAGCGCCGGAAGCCCTCCAGCATCATGCCCTCGTCCAGCATCTTGCGCGACGACGCCGTCTTCCGCCGCTTGCCGAAGGGGGACATGTCCTCGATGATCCAGAACCGCTTCTTGGCCCCCGAGGCCGCGGGCATGGAGATGGTGTTCCCTGGGGGAGGGGGGGCGCGGGTCAGCGTGGAAGGGAAGCCGGGGAGGGGGGCAGGGTCGCCGCTGCGGGACCATCCCGCGGCTCCCCCTGACCTGCGGGCCTCACACACACACCACCTCCCCACGGAACAGCGGGGCCCCGGGCTCCCCTTCCTCCCCCAGCCCGCGGGGGGTGGGGGGAATCCTGGGTGTCCCCGCGTGGCAGGCCGAGCGGCCCCACCGGGACGGGTGGCCGCTTCCGGGCCGGTTTGGGTGGGAAGCGAGGACGCGTCCCCGTGCTAATTGAAGCTGAAGGGGGAATCTAGGTCGGCAGAGTGCAATTACCCAAGTTGGACGTCGGCCAGGGCACCCTCGCAAGCCTGCCTCTAATGAGGGCCAGGCGGCTCCTTTCCCACTGGTCGGCCTGTCCCTGGTCGCTGCCCGTCTGTGCAGGGGACCTGTCTCCTCCCCGTGGGGGTGCCCGGCGCCCCAGGGCCACGTGGGGCTGTACCTCCCTGGCCGGAGGAGCACTACGGCCTGGCTACCAGAAGCTTCCTTATGGTCTGGGGGCAGCTCCTGCCTCTAGTGGGGCCAAGGAGCGTCAGGAAGCTGCACACCACAATGACGCTCTCCCTCCCTGGCTTCTTGGACCAGGACTGCAACTGGGGACAGGGTCCCTGTTGGCCACGAAGGCAACCCTGGCCCCGGCCTGCCAACCAAGACCACCAGCGGCTTCTCTACGCCTTCCTGGGAGGCACCTGCAGTGGCTGCAGCGGCGGGGGAGGGGCAGGGGCGTGGCCAAGCCCACCGCTGCCTGGGCACTAGGGGTGGGGCAGTGGGTCCCAGCATTCCCTAGACTGCTCTGCTCCTCAGGAGCGAGCCCAGCCCTGGCCATCGTGGTGGGGACCATCTCTAGGTTTCTCCATGTGGCTGGCCAGCTCGGCCTCCCTGAGCCGGACTGGAACGCATGGCCCCCACTCTGACCTCTCAGTGACTAACTGCCCCATGACTGCGGCAAACTCAGACAGCCGTCCCTGCAGACGAAGGGGGGTGGGGCAGGGCCTGTGGACGGGGGAAATTCCACAGGAGTGGGGGGCCTCTGCTCAACACCCTAACCCTCTCCATGCAGTGGTTGTGCCCAGTGAGAATGAATGGTGAGGGAAGAGGGGTGACAGCTACACCCCAGGGACAGGGCAGTCAGTCCAGGTGGGGCTCTGCACATCAGGGGTGGGGCAGGGACAGGACAGTCAGTCCTAGTGGGGCTGTGGACATGGGGGTGGGGCAGGGACAGGGCAGTCAGTCCTGGTGGGGCTGTGGACATCGGGGGTGGGGCAGGGGGTAACCACTGCATACGCCACGGAGATCTGCCTTCCCTCCTCAGGCCAGTAAATGGCAGGACCCTCCGAAGGTGGGCAGGGCTCAGATGGGCTCTGAGAGCTGCGGGCACAGGCTCTGCCCTAGCCAAGGAGGGTGGGATCCCCCCCGGGGCAGCCAGCAGGAACCTGGCAAGAAGGCAAACCGCAGATGCCATGCTGGCACCTGAGCAGCAGCCCTTGGGACAGGGAGCGGGCTCTGGCGCCCAGCGCGTGGCTGTTGTTACAGGTGAGGGGTGGCTCTGTCCTGGGCTCTGCTGGCCACAGAAAAGGGGGGGGGGTTAGAGAGGTCCTATGCCACGGCCCCAAGGATCCCCTGGGGCAGCAGACCCAGGAGAGACCCTGCGTGAGCACACTCTGTATGCGTTACCTGCGGCATCCTGAACTAGGGGGACGTCACTTTTGACTGGAGTTGGAGTGGCAGTGGCGGGCGGGAAGCTGGGCGGGCTGCTGATGGGGTGGGCCAGGCCCCGGCTGGCTCCGAGAGTGGCACTGAGCAGAGAGTATGAGAGACAGGACGGAGAGAGGAGGCATGGGAGGGGGGGAAGGGGCGGCCGGATCACAGCCGGTGGGAAGGATGGAGTCAGGGGGGGCTGCAGAGCCCCGCAGGCAGCCTGGGCAGCCTCGTCACCAGCAGCAGCAGGAGGAGGAAGAGGAGGAGGAGGAGGCGCCGGGCAGCCTGGAGAGGGTGGAGAAAAGCAGAAAAAAAAAAAAAAAAAAAGGAAACCAAAAACAAAGAAGAAACAAACACAAAGAACCAAAATGAGAAACCTGATGGCAGAAACTAGTATGATATGAAAATATGTGGACAGATGAGTAGAGAGAGGTGCCACGAAGAAGAGGGAGGAGGGGCCTGGCCGGAGGAGAGAGGCCAGCAGGGGCAATGTGGGCAGAGGTCCTGGTGGCCGGCCAGGTGTGCTGGCCTAGCGGGCAGAAGCCTCCGGGGCCCAGGCTGGGCTGGAGGCCAGATGGAGGCTGGAAGCAGGGCCGGTACAGGAGGGCTGAGCCTCTGCACCTGGCCCAGCGGCAGGGGCTGCACTGTGTTTTCTCTGTAGCTCTGAGAAGCCAGGCCCAGGATCCTCACCAGGAAACCGAAGCGAGGGGCGGAGCCCTGGGGAAGTGGCTATGGCAGGAAGTGGCCTCAATGACCCACGTCCCACGGACCAGCAGCCTATCTTGGAGGTCACTGATGGACCGTGAACTCTCGTCCCGGGTGCATTCCGCAGAGCTGGGCCTGCCGCTCACCTGCCGCCGTGCTCTCGTTGCCGACTGGGGTGCTGGAGCAGCTGCGGTCCATGGTGGAGGACTCTGAGGACGCGGCGCCCGGGCTGCAGCCCGTGTAATCCATGCCCTCGTCTGTCTCCACATCCATCAGGCTTGGGGGACCCTGAAAGGAAGTGGGAGTCCCTGAGATGTCAGCTGTCACTTTGGGCAGCAAGCTCTGCACATGTGAGCACAGACTGGGCGGTGCTGTGCACCCTAGGTGGGCAGGACTTCCGGCCTGCTCTGAGTTCTCACCTGGGAGGGAGGCACGCGGTCGAAGTTCTTCCCCAGCATCCTCCGCATGTGCTTCCGGGCATGGGAGGTCATCTGGTGCTTGAGGAGGAAGGA
Organism: Dipodomys merriami; assembly: GCF_024711535.1. Lineage (NCBI taxonomy): Eukaryota > Metazoa > Chordata > Mammalia > Rodentia > Heteromyidae > Dipodomys > Dipodomys merriami. The sequence goes on from NW_027204270.1 coordinate 6,827,043, forward strand.
GAACTGGCAGCCTTCCCGGATGCAGTGGAAGTGGCTGTTCACCTGGTTGTACTTGCAGCCTGTAGACACAGCCCCCCTGGCATGAGTCCTCAGCCAGCCAGTGCTCATACCACCCCCTGGGCACTGGGCACTGGGCACTGTTCTGGGCACAGGGGAAGTGTGGCCCACAGACACCTGGCCTGCAATTTGGGAAAAGGGAATTTTCTCCGAAGATGCATTTGTGTGTGTGTGTGTGTGTGTGTGTGCGCGCGTGCGTGTGTGCGTGTGTGTGTGTGTGTGTATACTGGGACTTGAAGTCAGCACCCAGTGGCTGGGTGCTCTCACTTAGCTTTTTTTTGCCCAAAGCTGGTACTCTACCGCTTTCCTGTCTGGGCTGGCTTTGAACCACAACCTTCAGATCTCATTTCCTGAGTAGCTAAGATAGGTGCATTCTTAGGAGAAAATCTTGTACCTGGACCAGTCCCTCAGGAAGTCCACAGCTACCTGGCTGTCCAAACCTGGGCCTTCCTTCTGGCCTAGCCCAGAGGCATGCAGCAGGCTGGCCCCCATCCCGCGTCCTATACACAACTCTAGGCCAACGGACCATCATAGACCCTGTCCACCAGCCAGCCACCTCCATCTGCCTTCTCCTCCTCCGGGGCACTAGGGATGCTGCCTGTGCCCCAGACCTTGCTTAGATGGTTGGCTGGCTTCTGCCCCGACCCCACCCCCACCCACCTCTGCTTTGCTTTGGGCTGAGAACAAACAGAGCAGCTAAGGGCAGGTGAGGGCCTGCCCGTTGCCAGGGCACCAAGCTGGCCAGGTGTCTTATGTCATCCCTCAGCTTTGTTTAGCCCCAGCTACCACCAAAAATACCAAAAGTTGAGTAAATAATGGGAACTCCAGAATCCCCTGACAGCTGTAAACTGAGCCCTGGAACCAGCAGAGGCCGAGGGTATTGACACCGGTTGCTGTGGTTGCCAGTCCTCTCCCGGCCACGGGTCCTTTTGGAACGATTACTCGAAGGAAAGCTTTGTTTCCTTTCTTGTCCTGCAGTCGTCTTGGAGACATGCCCCCTCTGCCTATGGAAGGGCCAGCGTGCCACCACCACCACCACCACGGCCAGCACAGGGCCAGAGGCCTGGTCTGGACGCAGTGGATGCCTGCCACTGCCCTGCCTGACAGTTGAGTTCTCGGGAGATTCCTGCCCCATCTAGGCAGGCCCACAAACACGTGGCTCCGTTCCGAGGCCCGGGGACAGCTCTGCCTCTGCCTGCTGGCCCTCTGGGCACCCCCAGAAGTTCAGGCCACGGGGTTGGCAGGAGGCTCTGTTCCCCATGGGACCTTGGCTCTCAGCAGCTGCCACGCTCAGAGTCTTGGTGGCTGCTTCTTCCCACCCCTGGTCATCTCCTCCCTGTGTCTCCCATCGCCAGGGCTCCTGCTGAGCCCAAAATGTCGGTGATGAGCCTGACTGCTAGCGCCAAGCCAGCTCCCAGCACGGCCCACTGCCACCCCAGCAGTGACACTTGCTCTAATGGTCAGATGAACAAATGAATGAGTACACTGCGGCTCCGTTCAGACAGAACCTCAAGTTAACGCTGTGGAAAGACATCCCAGGACAGGGAAACTCTGGGACTCTGAAGAGCTGACCTGCATGGCCCTTGAGAAGGAAACTGACATAAGTGCAGCCCTGCATCCAGCAGTGGGGTCCCGGGGCATTGTCTGGGGGTAGCGGAGCGGGGAGGGGGAGGCTCGGACCACCTTTTTCCCAGGCTGTTTACCCAAACAGCCACTTTGCCGTCTGTGGCATCTGCTGCATGAGGGGCATGTGTGTGTGTGGGGGGGGGGGTACCTGGATTTCAGATCTAAGTCCTCAGCACTTTTGGGGCTAGGGCTTAAAGTGAATTGGCCCAAGCCACCCAATCCCCAGAGGCCAGAGCCACAGTCCTGACACTTGCTAGAAGCCCCCGCCTCAGCCCTGGCTTCAGGTACCTAGTCTGCCGCACTCCTCACGCTTGGTGAAGTATTTGAATCCATTGGCCGCCCGCCGCTCTGCCTTCTCATGCTTCTTTATGTGCCACGGCAGTTTGGTAGTGATGTTGGTCACAAAGTAGCAGCCAGTTCGGAGACAGTGGTAGTGCCCGCGCATCCGGAACTCACAGTGCTGCGTGAGAAGACCGGGGTCAGGACAGGCAGGCTCCGCTGGGCCCTCTGCATGTGGGTTCTTCCATGCTCATGTCCAGAAAACACAGTCACATGGAGAGCTCTCACAGGGTAAAACACTGTGTGTCCCTTTGGTCATTCCACTAAAACAGTCCAGCTGGCAATCCTGCAATCCCTAATCAGAGAATGCCACATCCAGAGCCGACATCATTCATTTACCTTACTACTCTCTCCTATATGATCTAGGTAGACATTATGAATCTATCCCAGCACTCCTCCATATGCCGAGACTCAGGCAGATATCACTAATCTTGTCTAGCTGGCTTTCCTGGATGCTCAGCTGTCGGGAGACATCAGTAATTGATCTCTAGCAGTTTTTCCTGAAGACCCAGACCACAGACCCAATGCCTCAGGCAGTCCCTGACACTCTTGAGGGTAGGCTATTTTTTGGGGGGTGGGCGGGGGTCTGTCATGGAGCTTGAACTCTGGGCCTGGGTGTTGTCCCTTAGCTCCTCAGCTCAAGGTGAGCGAGCACTCTACCACTTAAGCCACAAGAGCCACTTCCGATCTTCAGGTGGTTAATTGGAAATGAGAGTCTCACAGACTTTCTTGCCCGGGCTGGCTCTGAACCGTGATCCTAAGATCTTAGCCTGACTAGCTAGGATTACAGGTGTGAGCCACCAGCACCCAGCAAGGGTAGGTTTTAAATTGAATCTGATCTGCCCTTTCTTGGCCTGGATGGTGCTCTTTATCTACTGAATAAGTCTATTTTAAAATTCTAGGACTCCAGAGAAAGGGAAAAAGCTAATTCAAGGATGGGCAAGAATGAAGTCAAGTGCATTTGCCCCCTGGGAGTTAGGTCTGAAATGATAGACCTCACCAATTTAGCACCAATCTGGACCCTGGCCTGGGGCCTTCAGGGGCCTCGGGGCAGACAGCGTCCTTTCAGAGTCTGGTGAGGGCCAACTTAAAAAGGGTGTGAAAAGCAGAGTGTTTGCCAGAAGTTCATTCTGGGCCCTGGGCCTCCCCTGCCCTGGGGCTGGCCTGCCCGCCGGCACTGACCTGGTTGGGACAGAGACACTGCAGGGAGTAGTAAGCAAACTGGTCTCGAACGTTCACCAGGCTGTTGTTGGGGTTGATGTGGTCCAGGCAGTGGGACTCGGCCTTGCCGGAGGTTTTGCAGACGTACTTGCAGTTCCCGAAGAGACAGTGGAAGTGGAACTTGTTGGCGTACTTGCAGTCGGTGGTGAGGCAAGGATCGCTAGAAGGAAACCACAGCCCAGAAGGTCATTGGCATCCCAAGCCCTCCCCCCTTGTCCTGACTACTTGTGTTGGGGTTCATTCCTCAGTCACCACAGATGCTGGTGCAATCCAGAGGAATGCCCTCCTGCGCAACAGGATGATTCAGCCAAAGACTACAGATCCCAGCATGCATCCCTCCCTCCTTTTAGGAGTTCTGCCTGGTACACTGGGGATGGCAATATGCGGGGCGCCTAGAGCATTGCATGCCGGGACATGTAGTTTCCAATGCCACATCTTGGGATTATAGATAAGGATGGCTGCAATCACTTCTTGGATATGAAAATAAGGGATGGTGCTGCCAGCCAGCCCTGGCAGGATACCAGTGAGGGCCTAGCTGGCATGGCCTGGCACTGCCTTGGATGTGGCTGACTGACAGATGGGTGGGCAGCGCTACCGGGAAGCTTGGCTACCAAGGAGCTTCAGCAAGTGGGAACATGTGCCCGCTGTCAGGTCCTGAGGCTCACAGCTGTTGGGGCTCCCCAAGGTCAGCTGGGGCCTGCAGTGCCCACCCATTCGGGGAACCCACAAGCAGAGGAGCGGAAGGAGCTGGTGGGGGCTGGGGGCAGGCTGGGCCAAGCTCCTGCGCTGGCCTGTCCATGAAGGCAGAGGGCCAGCGGGCAGCCCAGCCCTGGCCCAGTTGCCGCCCGGGCTGCCGGAGGGTGTGGGGCGCCAGCCTCTGGCTCTGGTTGGCATCACTGTGGTCCCAAAGAGTTGGATCCGCAGTGGGAACATGGACCAGATCTGGAAAACTACAGTGGCTGCCGCTTCGGGAAGGGGGAGGGAGGAGGGGGAGGGCCGGAGAGGAGCACCCCAGCCCCAGGTGCTCAGAGAGGGAGGACAGCTGCTACTCAGGCGGTATAAATAATTCAATTTATTACTTTTATTGAGAACAGGAAGCCGCACACATTACGATACAAAGTCACCGTTCTCGTCGCAAGGCGCCACCACCATCGAGTGAGGAAGACCCCTCCCGCCGGGGGCTCAGACCCCCGTGCAGGCGGCTGTGGGCCTGGGGGGCCCGGCCCCGCCCCCATCCATGGCTCCTATGCCTACTCAGCCTGGGCATGTGCCACAGGGGCCAGCCAGGTGGCCCCCTCCCTTTATCCGAACCCCCCTCTCCCAGCCCACCGCAGCCAGTCCCTGAGGGATCCCCAAAGCCTCCCGCTGCCCCCCCCCCACTACTGCTCAGGAACAGGCTGAGAGGCTCGGGCGGCAGCTTCTTTGGCTAGAAGGACGTGGCCTTGACTGCCAGGTCCCGGAGGCTGGGAAGAGCCAGCCTATCTGTGCAGGGTGAGGAGCGGGGCCTCCTCGCGCCCGCTACACCCCTCCCGAGACGCAGGGACAGGCGGCAGCTCAGGGAGGGACTCACTTGTCCTGGAACTGCAGGAACCCGGGTTTGACCTGGGGCTTGGCGCTCTCTAGAGACGTCGTCGCCAGGGGTGAAGCGGGCAGGTGAGGCACTGACGCGGGGATCTGAGGCATCTGGGGTATGGTGGAAGCCAGCTGCTTCCAGGCGAGCAGGGTAGGGGTGGAGGGCACCGAGGCGGGGCTGGGAGAGGGCCCCTCCAGGGAGGACCCCGGGCCTGTGGTGCCAGGGGGCGCCGGAGGGGACGAGGGGGCCAAGGGCAGTTTGGTCTCGGCGGCAGAGGCTGGGAAGGAGGCCTCCGTGGATCCTTTGGCTGCTCCTCCATCTGTCCGGAAGTGGAAGCTGGGAGAGGAACAGGAGGGCGGCTCAGGTGCGAAGTGGATCAGCTCCTACCCAGCTGTACACGGGCTCACAGAGAGGAGAGGTGCCTTGTACAGTCCTAAGCTCGGGCTAGAGCGTCCCTTCCTCATTCCTGCACAGACTCTGGAGTCCTCCCCTGACCCCACCAGGACAGACGGACATGAGGACAGATGGCTGTGGACACCAGTTCTAAACGTGGGTCTTGGCTGGACCCTGACCCCATCTTCCTACTGTGAGCTGCTTCCGCCCTGAGCCCTCCCTGTCTCTAAGGAGTGTGTGAGCAGGCCCTGTCTTATGAGGTTTCCTTCTTTCTAGAACCTTCTCTAGCTAGGACTCGGTACTCAACAGTCTTTTTTTTGGGGGGGGGGTCCAGTCGTGGGGCCTGAACTCTGGGCCTGGGCGCTGTCCCTCAGCTCTTCAGCTCAAGGCTAGCACTCTACCACTTGAGCCACAGCGCCACTTCCGGCTTTTTTCTTATGTGGTGCTGAGGAATCGAACCCAGAGCCTCAGGCATGCAAGGCAAGCGCTCTACCACTGAGCCACCTTCCCAGCCCCTCAACAGGCTTTTTTTTGTGTGTGTTCTAGCAGCTGGGGAGAAAAGCTTAAGAGAGTAATGATCTGTTTTCAATGTTTACAAGTTCTGAGTTCAATTACAAGCAGCATCTGGGCTTGCCACGACCTCTACTTGACTTGCAAATTCGCTGCATTATTTTGAGGTCAAAGGGAATCTAAAGATGTCATAGCACAGTTGGAAAGGCCGTCACCCCGGGTCCGAGCCCTGAGTCTGCGCCGAGCTTGTCCAGCTGGGCATCTGTGGCAGAGCTGCTGGTCCAACCCGGTCTGGCGCTCAGGGCCTTCAGACAGGGCATGCGCAGGGGTGGAGCTGTTCACAGAGGAAGCGGGGCCTAACCTCCCTGGGCAGCACTTCTGACAGGCCAGGTTCTGCTTAAGGAGCTGCTAGAGACTTGCACCAGCCAGGAGCCAGGCAGGAAGGGGGCTCTGCGTTGGGGTCCCCGGGACCCCTCACTCACTTTGCATGTTTGATGGCCCCATCCAGGGTGCTGAAGAGCGCGCCACACTCCTCCACCACGCAGTGGAAATGGGCCTTGTGGAGGAAGTCACACTGGGCATCGCAGAAGTCCTTGGTGCCAAACCTAGCAGAGGAGCCGTCAATTACCGAAGAGCCTGGGGGGGAGCAGCTGGGCAAGCAGGTGCCGGCCACCAAGGCGATGGGCGTGCCCCCCCGCCCCCCGCCCGCCCCAGGCCCCTCACCTTCGGAGGTACACCTTCCAGGGCTCAGAGAGCTTGTCCTGAACCAGCGTCTTCACCGCCTTGCCCAGGAAGGGTGAGGGCTCGGCAGCGGGGCTCCCCTCCGCTTCCGCCTTGATGTTCAACAGGCTGCCGAGGCCGGGGTTGGCCTGAGACATCTGTGGGGACAGAGGCTGTGACCGCCTGCTCTGAGCCCGCCTGGCTTTGCCTGCGGGAGACGCAGGGCCTCCCGGGCGGGGGCAGAGGGGGGGGACTCCGCAGCAGCCCAGATGCGAGATCCATCCGTCAAGCAGCAGCCGCCACTCTGGGCACACCGCGACCCATCTCTCCCCAGACTTTGCGGCTCCCTGGTTATTTTCCTGCCAGAAGGTTTTCAAAAGACGTGTAGGAGGAGGGAGGGGGGAGGGGGAGGAGGAGGGAAGGGGGAACCCCTATGAATTCCTTGAGAACAAGAGAAGGCATACAAAGGAGGAGCAGGAAGGGAAGGGAAGAGGAGGAGGGCAAGACGGTGGCTGTGGGGGAGGAGTGGGGGGTGGCACCGGGCTCCTCAGGAAGGAATGAGAGTGTGCCAGGGGCAGAGAATGGGGGGGGGGGAAGGAAGGCAAACAGCAAGGAGCAGAGTGCAGGCGGCAGGCCCGGCCGCAGGAGCTGCTTCCAGGCTGAGCCCGGCTAGGCCCCACCCATCCCGTGAGGTCCAGCCCAGGCCCAGCTCCTCTTCAACGCAGTCACTTGTGTCAAGTAACCAAATTAATCTTGCTGCAGTCAAATTTATCATGTGAAGGGGAAAAATATATTTGAGATGATGTATAATTTACAAAGACCCTGCATTATTTAAAATAAATATTCTGGAGCAACCTCTCTGGAAGGCATCCGGGACCATTACTCAATCTGAAAAGTGGGAATTGATGCTTTTCACCCACTTTGGGGAACTCTCCCCCTCCCTCCCACCCCCCCATCCTTCCTAAACAAACAAAAAGTATATATATATATATATACATATATATATATATATAAAATAAATAAGTAACAGGAATAACCAAGGGTGAGAAAAGTTAGAGGGTTCTGGAAAAGCTTTTGGAGTCCTCCATCTGAAGGGAGAAAAAAAAAAGGTGTCAGAGGCTGGAATATATTTCTTCAGCCAGTTCATTAAATTAATTTGTAAGCAGTGGCTCTGAAATTATATTCGATGAAAAATGGCCTCAAAATTTAAATGGTACAAACTCATCTTATTAGAGGGAAAACATTAAAAAACAAACACATCCCCCACCCCCCAGCACAGCTTTAATTTCTCTGGGTGGGGGACGGGGAGGCGTGTGATGGATGGTTCTTACCTTATTCATAAGCGAGGATAAAAGAGATGAATTTGCCGGGACTGCATGGCCATTTGATTCATTACTAGAACACACAAACCAAGGGACTCAGCTCAGACATCTGCGGGCCTGGGCCCCGAGACGCACCCCTCCCCACCAGTCCCGGCTCTGGCTCTGACCCTGCCTGCTGCAGCTGCCTGACCAGGAGGGGTACACCCTGAGTGGGAAGGAGGGACCAGGCCTGGCCAGCCCAGCTTGGATGGTGCCGTGGCGGGGCCTCCTCTCTCTCTGGGGCCTCCTCTCCGAGGCCCGTCTGACTCTGCAGCAGCCTCTCCTCACCTGGGCTCCTTCACAGTCAGGTCTAGACTGCGATCTTGGGAGACTTCGTGGGGGCCTGGGGTGCCAGCGCTCTCACCGGGCTCCTGCTTCACCTGGGCCTGGGGGAACCTGGCCGGGGTGACCTGCTGCCCGCTTCCTGCAGGGGAGGGAAGATGGGGTTCAGAGGAGCTCAGGGTTCTCATGGGCATAAACTCTGCCCCCCCCCACCCCATGGAAGGGAGGGCGGCGGCTGGGTGGGCAGGGGCTCGGGGGAGGCCCGGGCCACTGGTCAGCGATTCTCCCCACTGACGTGATCGTTTGCGACGCTTTCTCCTGTGTGGCAATTCTTTAAGTGATAATTATTGCAAAATTATGTCAAAGTTGTCCTGGCTTGGGGCCTCCCGGAGGAGGAAGGCAGGAGGCTGGGGAGGGGGCTGGGGCGGGGGACGAGGACCCTTCATTTTCTCCACCAACTGTCACAGTCGATTTGTGGGGCTGCCGTGTAAGCTTTTATTAAAGACTCTGTTAATGCTGAGGGAAAGTGGCAGATCTGGACTGGGAGCGGCCCCTCCGTGGTCCCTGGCCCGCTGTTGCCCGGGCGACGGCCCTGCCTGCACTGAGCATGCCCGGGGAGGGTATCTGCTGTGTCAGGACTCTTGGGGCTGACGGCCAATCAGGGTGCTTCAAACTGTGTGACCTCGGGGGTGAGCCGTCCAGGGGAAGGGGCTCGGGGCCGCCCGGGTGACCTGGCTGGGTCTGGCGGGAAGCTGGGCAGGCAGAGGCTGCAGGAGGCGGGCAGAGCAGGGAGGAAGAAGTTGCTGACAGGAAGGTGTCCACCAAGCCTTGTTCCACAATCCCCAAGTGACTGAAATATTAATTTGCCCCAAGGCGCTACAGCTGAGCGGGCTGCTCCACAGACAGAAAGTGGCGTTTTATTAAAAATAAAGGAAAATGGTTTCCCTCCCGCTTTGACCTTTCTTGGCGAGAAAGGAGATTCCCCCCCCCCCCCTTTAAGAAAAAGACAGCAGTTGACAGTCTGGTGGCTGAGCTCAGGGTGGCCCGTTCCACAGGCCCCTGCCACCACTGGAGGGGCGTGGCCAGGGCAGGCCTCGCCACTATCACGTGAGGCGTGAAAAGTGCTACATGGCACTGGGCACCTCTCCGAGCGTCCCACTGGATACACACGTCTCTGAAGGTCCCCCGGGAAGCGGGGCCAGCACCCGGGTGGAGGTGCATGCGGAGCCCCGGTCCCCCATAGCCATGCTACCGAGGACAGTCAGCCTCACCACCACGCAGGGCCTTCGGTCTGTCCTTTGCCTGTGCCCTCAGCACCCGGTTCAGTGCCAGCCCCCAGCAAGCACCCAGCAAGCTGCTCTCCGTAAGCACCCATGGTTGTTAAATGAATGAATGAATGAATGAATGGAATGGCGTGAGCCACATCCCAGGAGTGAGCTGAACTCTTTTCGAGGACTCGGATAACACGAATGGCTCTTTGTAGGAAACAGAGAGAGAGGAGTGGGGAAACAGGAAAAGAAAAAAGAAAGGGAGGAAGGGATGTAGGAAGGAAGGAAGGGTTAGAAAAGCTGCCCTCACAGTGGCCAGCAAGGCCACCAGCACTGAGCCCGTGGCTCTGGCCCGCGCCGTCGGAGGGGGCAGCCGCTGGGCAGGTGTGGATACTTGATTAGCAGCTGCAAGCAGGCCTCTGCACCATGCCAGCCACTTCCAGCACACCACAGCTGCACATGACTACCATGCTGAACAGCGCTGAAAGGTCCTACCAGCCAAATGCTGGTGGCTCACGCCTGTAATCCTAGCTGCTCAGGAGGCTGAGAACTGAGGCAGTTCAAAGCCAGTCTGAGTGGAAAAAGCTGCGAGACTCTATCTCCAATTAACTAGCAAAAACAAAAAATTGGGAAGTGGAATTGGAACAGCGTCAGCCCGAGCAAAGGAGCTCAGAAGCAGCATCCACACTATGAGTTCAAGTCCCAATACTTGCAGGCATGTGAGTGCACGTGTGCACGCGCGCGCGCGCGCGCGCGCACACACACACACACACACACACACACACTCTACTGGGGAGAAGCTGGGCAGCATCCCTCAGCCTGGAAGGGCTGTCCAGTGTCCAGATGTCAGGGCAGTCACTCTGCCACTAGGCTAGACTCCTCCCTCTCCAGGTCAGCTGGAGAAGACCCGAGGGAAGAAGGTTCTAGAACAGCTCTCCTGGGGCTCATCAGTGACATGAGTGTTGGGCAGACAGGACGCTACCAGGACACAGAGGTACCCAGGGGGCAGGACCAGTGCCCTGCTCCACAGATGGTGAAGCAGAGGAATGAGCTTGCTGGGCACTTGGCCAGAACAAAGGGCCCCAAAGAGAAAACAAACAGAATGGAGACAGAGACCAGGCAAAGAGGGGGTACTGGTGAGCAGAGACTAGGGGGCAGGGACCAGGCATCCACTCTTCCCAGCCCCGCCCTGTCCTGCTGGACCTGAGCACAGGAGCCTGCTGGATGCAGAAGGCACTTCCTTCCTGGGCGAAGCCCTGCCTGCTCACCTGGGTCAAAGGTGGCAGAGGGCTTGAGGGCAGCCGCAGCTAGTCTGGCCATCATGGGTGAGATGAGGCCTTTGCTTGCAGAAATCCTCTCCATGATGGAGGCAGGGGGCACCGGGACAGAGGTGGCAGCCACGGGGGCCGAGTCTCCAGCTCCTGAGGCCACCAGCGCTGGCGGATCGGGAGTGGCTGAGGCTGGTGCCCCGGAGGACATGGCACCCAGCAGACCAGGGGCACCCACAGGCAGCGTGGTGCTCCCGCGGCCAGGTAGGAGGGAGAAGTAGGGCGCGGTGGTGGGCAGGCCTGAGTTGGAGAGGGCCAGTGCCAGGGGGATGGAGGCAGGCAGGCCCTGGGGCAGCAGCCCGGCGATCTTGCTGTTAGGCGGCTTGGCGGTGCTGGGCACGGCCTCCGGGGTGGCGGTGGTGGTGGCGGCGGCGGCGGCCAGCGACGCGGAGGACTGCTGGCTGGTGGGGGAGGCGCTCAGGCTGGAGTTCTTGCTGCTCAGGGCCGAGAAGTCGACGAGGTCGTCGTTGCTGGACTCCTCGTGCTCCGTGTCCTTGGCGCCCAGCAGCGAGGCCGGCAGCCCCAGCGTGCCCGAGGAGCGGATGTGCCGGCGCTCGTGCTTGCGCTTGTGCGAGGTCATCTGGCTGGTGGAGGTGAAGGTGAAGCCGCAGCCGGCGCGGATGCAGTGGAAGTGGTTGGTGGCCTTGCTGTACACGCAGCCCTCGTACTTGCACTCCTCGTACTTGTAGAACTTCTTGAAGCCGTCCTTGGCGTAGGCGTCGTCCTTGATGTGGTAACTCTTGTGCTTCTCGATGTCACACTTGTTCTTGAAGGTGAACGTGCAGCCGGGGCGCCTGGATGAAACATTGGGGGCCTGACCCAGGGTCTCACAGGACTTGGAGGAAGCCCTGCCCACTAAATTCCTGGGTGGAGCCAGTGCTGGTGGCTCCCTAGCTACTCGGGAACCTGAGATCTGAGGATCTCAGATGGGAAGAAAACTCTGTGAGGCTCTCTCTCTCTCTCTTGGTCATGGGACCTGAACTCTGGGCTTGGGCACTGTCCCTAAGCTCTTCAGCTCAAGGCTAGCGCTCTACCACTTGAGCCACAGCACCACTTCTGGCTTTTTCTGCTTATGTGTTGCTGAGGAATCGAACCCAGGGCCTCATGCATGAGAGACAAACACTCTACCACTGAGCCACCTTCCCAGCCCTCTGTAAGGCTCTTTTATTACCGATGAACCACCACAAAGTTGAAAGTGGAACTGTAGCTCAAGTGGTAGAACACCAGTCTTGCAAATGCTAAGAGACAGCATCCGGACCCTGAGTTCAAGCCCCAGTACCGGCGCGCGTGCACGCACACACACACACACACACACACACACACACACACACACACACACACACACACACACACACACACACACACACACACCCTGGGAGGAACAGATGGAAGACCCAGGCTGCATACCAAGACCACTTAGTCATTCCTGATCTTTGTCCTTTTTCCCCGGGAGGGGCTGGACCCTGGCTGTCCTGTGGGTGAGCCTCCCTGCCACCTCCCCAGCCGGGGCAGCGGCGTGGGCTAGCCCTTTACCTGCAGTGGAAGTGCGTGGTTTTCTGTCCATAGAACTGGCAGTCGGCAGTGCCGCAGTCCTCGGTGGCTCGGAAGCGCTGGAAGCCGTCATTGATGAGCTGCGTGTTCTTCTTGTGGAAGTTCTCGTGGGTCATGACGTCGGAGGTGCTCGTGTACACCTTGTTGCAGCCCACCTAGGCAGGCCAGAACGGCCGTCAGGGGATGGGAGCCAAGCCCGGCCCTCCTGGACCAAGGCCAGCGCGGCTGGGTGTGGCTGGGGACCGTGGGGGCCTCTGCTTGAGTGGACCGGGGGGGGGGGGGGCGCGTGAACCCCGGCACTCACCTTTAATTCAGGGGTTTGCTTGGTGGATGGTTCCTGGGCACCAGGCCCTCCCACCCACCTCAGCCGGGCCAGGCCGACAACGTTGCCATATTGAGTAAAAAAGCAGTGTGGCTGAGCACCCTGGCGGGTTGGGCTGTGCCAGTGTCTGCAGCATCTCAGCCGGAAGGGTGGCCCCCCTCTTCTTGGCCAGGTTGTCTTACAGAGCCCATAACAACCCCTGACAGACACGCAGGAGGCACGGGCTGCTCCGTGCAACCCCAAGTCGCTCCCTCTGGGCCTGACACCTTGAAAAAGCCCAGACTCAGTGTGGCATTAAAACAAAGAATTAAACAAAAACCTCCCCAGGAATCGCTCGCAATGCCGCTCCTGCTGTTAAAGCCTGAAAAATGTCTGTCTGTATAAACAGCTCGCTGAATTCCCCCCACACCAATTATGGCCACAGGGAAGGCCCCCACACTGGCCATCAGACAGACGCTGCCCACATCGGAGCTTCTGGAACACTCAGGGTGCCAGCTACCCCCAGTGCTGCACTAGAAGGAAGGGAGGCCCACGGGGGGAGGGGGGTGGGGAGGGGGGCAGTGGTGCCCGGGGGTGGGGGAGAGGACCCGTGGAGGGGTTCTGAGGTGCGGTCACCTGCATGCAGTGGTAGTGGGTGCTCTTCCCATTGAGGTGGCAGCCGTGGTAGTAGACGCTGCAGTCATCCAGCGGGCTGAAGCGCATGAACCCATGCTGCAGGGAGTTGTCACGCTTCTTGTGCATGTTGTAATGCCGGATGACGTCCTGCTTGCTCGTGAACCTCTGCCAGGAGAGAGCGCTGAGCTGGCAAGAGCCCCTGCCCCTAACCCGCATGCCAAGGCTGGCTGCCCAGGCCAGGGCTGGCCCCAAAGCCCTCAGGTCACCCTATAAATAACCCCTCCTAGGGCCAGGGCAGGCCAGACTGCCTGGTGGGTTCCCAGACGCTGGCCGTTGCAGGAATGAGCTGGAGGGCTCAGAGACCCTTCCTAACCTAACCTAACGTCCCCTGGCTCCCCAGCAGTACACACAAGATGCACAGCCCCCGCCCCGACATCCAGGGCTCTGACAGGGGACAATACACCCCACGGTGGCCATGTAGGCTGCGCTGGCAAAACAGAAGAACCCTGTGCAGACTGCCCAGCACCACCAGGGTCACCAGCCCTGGTCAACACCAACTCACCAGCCCTGCCCAGTATCCCCAACCTCAGGAGACCATGGACGGAGTCAGTTAGCAAGGGGCACAGGCTGATGGGCGGAGTCATTAGTCCATGCTCAATTCCCAGTGGAAGGGGGTGGTCACCAGGGCAACAATGGCTGGAGGCCCTACTGGGGCCTTTCTCGGCTGCTATACAGGGATGTGGGTGGGCTGGTAGCTGCCCAAGTGAAGTTGAGGTGACCTGCCCACCTAGGCCCATGCCCCTTCCCCCTCCAGGAAGTCCTGGGCGGACAGGCGGGGTGCGGCCCATACCTGGTAGTTGCACTCGGGGTCCAGGCAGTGGTAGTGCTCGCGGTACTGGTAGGCGCAGTGGATGTGGCCACAGTGCTGGCTGCCAGAGAACCTGAAGAGAAGAGTGAAGGGGTCAGCCCCGGAAGGCCTCTCTGCTAGGGTCCTAGGTCTGAGCAGCCCCTGTCCACACAGCCTGGGTGGGAATGTGTGTGTGTGTGGGGAGGAGACAGGTGAAGTGGTCTGGGGACAGCAGGGCCAAGCATTGGGCCTGTCGGGAATCCCAGCTGCCTGCCAGCCTCCGCCTGGGAGAGAGTGCCCAGTGAGACAGGCCTGGCACCCAGGTGGGTAAGGAAAGTGGAACAGGCCACGAGCGCAAGTTGGAGGAGGGACCGACAAAAGACCTGGAGCTTCTGCAGGTGGCCGATGACCCATTCACGTGCCCCCCTCACCCCCCAGGCCTGGCTGCACCAGCCAGGGCTCTGCGGCTGAGAAGTGTTAAAGGGCTCTCTCTGTTCTGGGCTTTTCCTGACACTTGAAACAGTCCAGAGTTATGAATTTTTAAAGCAGAGCATCTGTTTGGCTTCCCATGGTAGGAGCTCGCTCTCCAGCCGAGTGCACAGCCCGGAGCTCCACGCCGCCCAGCCACCCCGGCTCTGCGGCCGCTGGCTGGCGTGCGGATGGTCCAGCTCCGTGGGGCCATCCCGGGGGCGGCTCTGAGAGCGTGGCCATGGCCACGGGGCGGGGGGAGGGAGGGGGCTTCACGCAGGCAATGGGGTTTCAGGAGATGGGAAGAAGCCCACTGCTGGGGGGGGTGAGGAAGGAGAACTACTCACAAATAAATGTTTAAGTGGAAGCTGCCAAAAGGACCATCTACCAAAAGCCCCGATAATAACGATGGTGATAATAATGATGGTAATAATAATCAAGAGAAGACAGAAGAGTGGAGCGGGGAAGACAGAGGGACAGGAAGAAGTGGGAAGATCATAGAAAAAGCTGCTGCCAGGCTGTGGCCCCGCCAGGCACCAGCCTTGGGGAGGGGGCGGGGCTGGTCTGGAGGTTCTTTGAGGGTCTTCACTGGCCAGTCCTGCTGCCTTTGGAATGGAAACGGGTAGACCTGGAGCCGTGCGTCATCAGGGCCATGGGGAAGGACCACTGTCTTTCTCCACAGTGGCCATCTCTCCATCCCAGGTCCCTGGGGGTGTGGGGACGGAACCCGGGCGGGGCCGGCACTCACCTGTGGCCAGGCCTTCCCACTGAGCCTCCTGTCCCCCAGCCCTACCTGGGGACAAAGCTATCTAAGGACTATGTGGCCTGGGCGCCACCCAAGGGGCAGGGCTGACGTGGTCAGCTTAGGGCCAGGCGTAGAGGGGGCGGGAGGAGGCAGCCTGGCACAGCCCGTCCCCCCTCGCTGCTCCTGGCGTCCCCCACCTTCTCTCCACACTCTCCTCCCCAGGGGCCTACCTGGCAATATATTTCTGGTAAATGTTTACATCTTCGGTGACAGCTGGTTTATCTGTGGGCAATCCGTTCCTGGTGAGACACACAGGGCACAGCTGATTAGTGGACGGGGGCGGCTCAGCCCCCAGCGCATCTGGAGGTTAGCTCTCTGCACTGCGTCCTGGCCCTTCCCTTCTGGGTTCTCCAACAGGCTTGGGATGGGACAGAGAGTCTCTTGGTAGAAGCCTGGCAGAGACTCAGGCCAACTCTGCTGAGGACTGGGCTGCCCAGAGAAGGTGAGGCCAGAGGGCTAGAGGCCCAACCAGGCCAACAGCCCACCCAGACAGGAAGTTTCAGGAACTGAAGCCTGGCTCCCAGCATGCACCGAGCATGAGGGTACTGCCGACCGGTTGGGGCCTGCAGCGGACGGAAGGATATCGTTCGTCCGCATGACCAGGCTAGTTTTTCCGCCCCTGGGTTAAGGCCGAAAGGACCTATGCATCTCCCTGCCAGCCTTCTAGCGGCTTCTTCCTGCCTCCTCCGTGGTCCAGGCTCTGAGCCCAAAGCCAGGAGTACTGGCATGGCCTCCAGAGTGGAGCAGTGTCAGCCTGCCACAGCCTGTGCTCAGTCCTGGTGGCAGCAGTCAGAAGAAGACAATGTGGCAAACGAGGGGTTAGCAAGGGGTCATGGGCACGTGTCCGGGTGTGTGACAGCAAGTACACAGGACATATAGAATATGCAGGTTCACCAGACGAAGGTACAGGAGGTGTGTGTGTGTGCGCGTGTGTGTGTGCGCATGTGTGTGTGTGCGCGTGTGTGTGTGCGCATGTGTGTGCGTGCGTGTGCATGTGTGTTTGGTGTGTGTGCGTGTGCGTGTGTTTGGTGTGCGTGCGCGTGTGCGTGCGTGCGTGTGCGTGCGTGTGTGCGTGCGTGTGTGTGCGTGTGTGTGCGTGCGTGTGTGTTTGGTGTGTGTGTGCGTGCATGTGTGTGTGTTTGGTGCGTGTGTGCGCGTGCGTGTGTGTGCGTGTGTGCGCATGTGTGTGTGTTTGGTGTGTGTGTGCGTGCGTGCGTGTGTGTGCGTGTGCGTGCGTGTGTGCGTGTGTGCGTGTGTGTGCGTGCGTGTGTGCACATGTGTGTGTGTGCGCGTGTGTGTGCGTGTGCGTGTGTGTGTGTGTGCATGGTGGGGGCTGAGCTGGCATAAGTGGATGTACCCACCACTGTGGGCTTCATGGGTAAGGAGGTGGGCCTCTCTGCCTCTCTGCCCAGTCCTGTCCCAAGGCTCAGGTGGTGGGAAGGGGAATCGAGGGGGGCTTACTTGACAGTGGAGACGGTCCCCGTGGTGATGGAGTCTGTTTTGGAGAAGGTTGACTTCAGGTATTCGGGAGTGTTGAAGGAGAGGGAGGCAGGTGGCTCGGGCCCCGGCCCTGGGGCACTGGGGGTGCTGGGCATGCTGGCAAGGGGTGCGGGAGCCAGGCTGGGGGCAGGCGGGCCCTTGGCGGGGCCGGGCTTCTGGATGCCCCGGACGTCGTACTTGGAGGGCCGCCCCACCTTGCCGGTCTTGAAGGCGATGGCCCCGCCCATGTCCGGGCTTCCCTCCCCGGGCTTGAAGAGGTGCAGGTACTTGACGTTCTCTAGGTCGTACTTGGACGGCTTCTTGTAGGTGCTTCCGTTCTGGGGCCGCAGGTTCTCGCCCGTCTTCAGTTTCTGGATGAAGAAGTCGTACTTGGAAGCGCGGGCCACCAAGTTCTGCATCTGGAGGCTGCTGGGTGAGGGCAGGGGCAAGATGGTGGCTTTGGTCTCCAGGTGGGCGGTGTTGCTGGGGAGCCGCAGGCTGGGCAGGGGACCCACCCCCTCCTTGCCCACCCGGTCCTCGGCCTTGGTGCCATGGGCTGGCCAGGAGAGCTGCTCGCCGGCCTTGAGCTTGCGGATGTACTCCTCGTACTTAGAGAACCGGGCGCGTTTGCTGAGGCCGTCCTCAGAGGTGGGCAGCATGGACGAGGCTGCCGCCTCGGGGGTGGAGCCAGCGTGAAGCTTCTCGAAGCTGATCTTCCTGGCCAGCTCATCCCTTGTGTTCTGGTCGTCGTAGCCAAACATGCCAAGGAACTCGGTCATGGTGGATGCCGCGTAGTCCCGCAGGGAGGAGGCCTCTCCTACAGGGGGAGGGGCAGGTCACCTCTGGGGGAAGGGGGGAGCAGGAGAAGGGCAGGAGGCCCCCCATGGTGGACTCCCCCCCCAGAGGGGGAGGAGGCCGGCATGGGGAGGGGGCGGAGCAGGACATGATCTATGGACATTTGGCTCACTTGTTAGGTTTTACGACTCTTAAATTAATTTGTTTTAAAAAAAAGTAATTAATACTGGGGTAAAATAAAACGAGTTCATCAATGCCAGGAAAATCAATTTCCTAAATGTTCTGGCCGATGGCTTTTCAGTACATTAAACAAAGTTTCATAAATGTCTCCGCTCCCTTGCCTTGGCCTAATATGAAAGAGAAGTCATTTTACTGGAAGTAAGGCCAGATCCCGGCCTACCTTCTCGAGTGGGGGCCGTGGTAGTGGGCCGGCCGGCCGGCCAGTCCTGGAGGCAGCCCAGGGCTGAGGGAGATGCTCTGGGTAAGGGAGGGGGGCCCACCTGGAGGGCCTTCCCTGACCCCCACAAACGGATCTCCTGAGCAGATGGGGCTTGTCCTGAGACATGACAGGCCCTGGCCTTCTTGGCCAGGCTCCTCAAGCCGTGATCTTCAGCGTGAGTGCTGAGCAGGGGCAGGGCCCGTGCTGACGCGCCTACCCAGCCTCCCTCAGGCTCCCTGCTCCAGCCTCTCGGCTGTCCCTGTGTGCACACATAGGGTGCTCACTGGAGAGTAAGGGCGAGGGCCAGCAGCACCCATCCATCTTCCCCACAGTCTGCACACAGGGCGTACTGACTCTGGAGGGGCCTCCCGTGTGTACATACATACACACCTCCCACATGCAGTCACACGCGTACTCTCACACACACCTGTTCCCTCCTACGCACCTTCACATACCCACGTACACAAGCTCACATCCATGTGCTGGTTCACATACTCACAGGTTCACATCCCTTAGCTACCTTCCCCAACTTTACAAACATACCCATAGATAATCTCTTAAACCCCACGTGCAGATCCTCACCACAGCCCCCAGGTGGCTGGAGGAAGTGAGCCCATCCAGTGCCACTTTCTCACTGGGCGCCTTCTTTCCTTCCTTCCTTCCTTCCTTCCTTCCTTCCTTCCTTCCTTCCTTCCTTCCTTCCTTCCTTCCTTTCAGGGGGGACAGTTATGGGGCTTGAACTGTAGGCCTGGGCGCTGTCCCTGAGCTTTTGGGCTCAAGGCTAGCACTCTACCACTGGAGTCACATCTCTTACTTCCAGCTTTATGTTGTTAACTAGAGTAAGAGTTGCATGGTGGCCGGATGCCGGTGGGTCACACCTGTCATCCTAGCTACTCCGGAGGCTGAAATCCAAGGATCACAGTTCAAAGCCAGACTGAACAGAAAAGTCCATGAGACTCTTATTTCCAATTAACCCTCAGAAAACCGGAAGTAGCGCTATGGCTCAAAGTGGTAGAGTGCTAGCCTTGAGTGAAATGAGCTCAGGGCAGTGCCTAGGCCACAAGTTCAAGCCCCATGATTGACCAAAAGAAAAAACAAAAAACTCACAAACTTTCTTGCCCAAGCTGGTTTCAAACAATGATCCTCAGATCTCAGCCTCCTGAGTAGTGAAGATTATAGACATGAGCTATCAGCATCCCTACCATCTTTTTTTTGCTAGTTGTGGGGCCTGAACTTTGGGCCTAGGCGCTGTCCCTTAGCTCTTCAGCTCAAGGCTAGCGCTCTACCACTTGAGCCACAGCACTGCTTCTGGCTTTTTCTGCTTATGTGGTGCTGAGGAATTGAGCCCAGGGCCTCATGCATGCAAGGCAAGCACTCTACCACTGAGCCACCTTCCCAGCCCTATCCCTAGCATCTTAATTATTTTTATTTATTTATTTTTTGTTGGTCATGGGGCTTGAACTCTGGACCTGGGCGCTGTCCTTGTGCTCTTCAGCTCAAGGCGAGCGCTCTACCACTTGAGCTACAGCGCCACTTCCGGTTTTCTAGTGGTTTATTGGAGATAGGAGTCCCACGTTCTTTCCTGCCCAGGCTGGCTTTGAACCGAGATCCCCAGATCTCAGCCTCCTGAATAGCTAGGATTACAGGTGTGAGCCACCGGCGCCCGGCTCTAGCATCTTAATTCTTATGCCCTGAAAGAAAGCTCTGTGCTCACAGGCGGTGAGACTCTCACAGCCCAGGGTACCCATACTCTCTCTACTGGGGTGTGAGTCTACCCATCTGGGCACAGAAAGGTGGCTAAGCCCCCCAGTCTGGGGCTCTTAGCAGCTAGGGGAAGCCGGAGAGGACCCTTCTTTACTGAACCACATCCACGCTTGTCAGGTGCGGGAGTCTCAGAGCACACACCAGGGTGTCTGAAAGAACATGGTGGGGCCTGGCGGCACAGCACTAGCTGTGAATATGGAAGGGACTCTGAGCTCCTGGAGGGAGGGGGACATTTCTGGGGGGGGGGGCACTGGGATCTCACTGAGGACAGGACAGTCCCAGGCGGCGTTCTGGCACCCAGGCTGGGCAGAGTGACTCAAGGAGCTCACAGACATCTGGTCTCCTGGCAGGCCCCGGGTCAGTGCGGGCCTGCGCACCAGCCTACCCAGGTTGGGGGCTGGCCCGGCGGGGAGTGGGCTCTGCCGACTGCTGGATGCAGTGGCTCAGGGACCAGGGAGAGGGCTAAAAATAGCTGGAGGCAGCTGAGGCCTCACTAAATATGGCAGAGAAACAGAAGGCTCTGAAGGGCAGGCAGCTTCGAGTAGGGAGGGGCCAGGCGGGGGTCCCAGAGGCAGCCCAGAGCCCCCCACCCCCCTCAGGCCTTCCTGAGCCCCCAGGCATACAGAAGGTGGCCTAGGGAGCCGAGCTCAGGGTGGGCAGCTGGGGCCGTCGCTGGGCTGAGAGGGCGGGCTGGCCAGGAGGCCATGGGCTGTCCAAGCCCCGCCTCCTGCCAGGAGGTGAGGCTACTCCCCTAGCTCCAGGCCTTGAGCAGAGCCCGGGGTGAGCGCAGGGGAAGCTGAGGGGACAGCGGCCCTTGTCCCCGTCCCTCTCCTCTCCCCGGCCCCGCACAATCACCTTGTGTCTGGCAGCGGCAAGGGCTTTTCCTATCAGAGGAAACTGAAGGTCACACTTTTCCTCATTGATCTTGCAATGTTTGTTAATTACTCTGTCACTGATGTGGCGAAGGATAATTAAACAGCTCTGTTTATATCTTATATGCATAATTATGTGGCTGCGCAGGGCTCCCCGCACAGGGAGGAGATGCGCCCCTCACTGCAGGGGGAAGGGGACTGGGGAGCGGGCAGGGGAGGGGCCTGGCTCCGGGAGAAGCCTGGAAGGAGTCTGTGGAGAACAGCCAAGGCCCAGTTCCTGGGGCTCCTCACAGGGAACCCCAGGCCTGCCCTCCCGGGGACAGAAAGAACACCGGGCTGTTCTGCGTCTTGAGGTCAGGGGGACACTGGAGAAGCTGGGCCGGGGCCATCTTGTGGGAGAGGTCAGCCAGAGGACCAGGTCTGGGCAGCGGGGTGTAAGGGAATCTGCTGGCTAGGCGGGTCAGTCCTCCTGCGAGGGGCAGAGGGGTGGCACGGACCGGACCGCAGGCAGGGGAAGGCTGAGGGGGACAAAGCCCTCCCAGGGCTCACGTGGTGTTGGGCGTGGGGCCCCCAAGCCTACCCCTGGCTCCCCACTCCATGTATCATGGCCCCTGGACACTCTACAGGTGTGTGCCATCACGTCAACCACCAGCCACCCTTCTATCCATCCATCCTCCATCCACACAGCCATCCACACACCTGTCCCTCTAGCCTTTGTCTCTGATCCTCTGCCTGCCAGGAGTCCGTGCGGGTCGGATGAGGGGCTGGCCTTTGGAAGTGCAAGCGGGCACGCTCCCTGGACACAGCACCCTTCTCGGCTTCCCCGCGGCGCTGTGCCTTTTTCCAATCTTTGACCCCCACCCCTACCCCGGAGCCAGCCACTCACCTGAAGCCTGCTTGCCACCAGAGCTACCATCATCCTTTGCGGCCGGTCCATCGGCGTCCTTGTCCTCCAGGCCCCCGCTGTCCTTGCAGGGCTCCTGTGCGTGGTCTTCCTCGTCGCTGCAGCCCTGGGGCTGGACCATGTAGACGCCCTCGGGCGGCAGCTCCAGGCCCTCACGGGCGATGCGCCCCAGCACGGGCGCGGGCGCCGGCTCCTCGCTGTACTCCCCATTCACCCACTTCTCGATCACCGCCCGTCTCTTGTCTTCTTCGCTGCGGGGGGCCCGGGTCACCCCAGACTCAGGGCCGCTGCACTCCTTGTCCCGAGGCCGCAGGGGGCTGCCCTCGGCTTGGGGGCCGCCGGCCTCTGCTCCCTTCTCCACCACTACCTGGCGGCTCAGCTTGGCGCAGATGGCGTTGAGTTTCAAGCCGCCTTTGCGCTTGGCCGCCATGGCCGGCTTGCCTGCGGGCGGGTCTGTGCACCGGGTGCCTTCAGCTGCGGGGAGGGAGGGGATATGGCGGTGAGAGGCCTGCGTGGCACAACACAGGCGCCCCGCCCCCACCTTGGGCCGGCCCACACCCCCAAGCCACAGGTCTCCCCATATCACACAATATCACATCAATCATGTCATTTCCATCATGGCTCCAACAAAGTGCTCTGAGACCACCTGGCGCAGCCTCGTCTCCCCCCACAGGCTGGGAGGGCTGGCAGGACCCCGAGCTGCTTTATCCTCCAAGCCTACTACAGTGCCTGGCATGTAGTAGTGGTTCAAAATGAATGAATGAGCCAGGCGCTGGGGGCTCACGCCTGTAACCCTAGCTACTTATGAGGCTGAGATCTGAGGATCGCGGTTCAAAGCCAGCCAGGGCAAGAAAGTCCATGAGACTCTCATCTCCAATTGACCACCAGAAAACCAGAAGTAGCATTGTGGTTCAAGTGGTAGAGCGCTTGCCTTGAGCTGAAGAGCTGAGCGACAGTGCCCAGGCCCAGAGTTCAAGCCCCATGACACCCCCCCCCCCCCCCCCCGCCAAATGAATGAATGAATGAATGGCTCATTAAATCCAAGTCTTCTTCCTGGAACCTGGTTTCAGGAAGCATTTCCTGGGCTTGTCTGGCCCTCAAAAGCCCCACATAAGGGGTGGCACCTCCAAAGACACAAGGGTCGTGGGCACTGAAGCGCAGGTGCTGAGGGGGACAGGACGGCTCGGGGGAGGCTGGCGGGGCCACTCCTCCGCTCCCCCTGCCTGGGATTCACCTCACCACAGGTCCCTGGGGAGGACTCTGCCGCCACCAGCTTCCCGCCTGGGCCAGACTCTTGCCTTGCCGACCCAGCAGCTCCTGGCTGGCATCCCTCCACCCGAGCCGTGCCATCCTCTGGCATTCCTCGGCCAGGTCAAGTCCCTGGGCCCCACCAACCACAACTTCTGCTTGTGGACCACGGAGCCCTTCTCCTTGGCCAGTGGCCACTCAGGATTTCCAAAAGACCTCCATCTTCCTTCAGGAACTTCCCTCATCGGGGTCTTCCTAGCTCCCCACCCTCACCCCGGGGAGCCTCTCTGGCCATCCACACACAGAGCTCCTCTCGAAGGCTGCTCCTCCCCTCCCAGGACTTCCTGCCTTCTCCTGCTGTGCCTTGGCTGGCTCCTGGAGCCCGGAAAGCCTGGCCACTCCTGAGAAGCCCAGAACACGTTGGGACAGCCACAGAGCCCCTGGGCAGAGCTGGACCATGCCGTGTGGCTGCTTGGTCTGCACTCTGCCCCATCAGGGCCCACAGACTGTTGGGGACATAGGGCCAGGAAGGCCAACAAGAGTGCCCACAGCACATACAGCACCCAATTGTCCATCTGTCTGTCCATTTATCCGTTTAGTGCGCACAGGGTGGTGGCCAGGTGAAGGGGTTCAGCTCACATTCCTTTGTGTAGGTGGGAGCCCCATTCAACCATGCCTCTCACACCCCTTCCCAGGGAAACCTGCAGATTCCTGGTGGGAGAAGAGACTCAGACCTGCTCCTCGGGCCTATGGTCCAAAGGCACTGCTCTACGACGGAGCAAACCCCACGAAAACACATACCCACAGAGAGGCCAGAAGTGTGTTCCCAGAGGCCCCAGCCCACACGGGGACGCACACAGATAACCGTCCCTTGACAGACACAGTAGTATCGCTGCCCCAGATCCTCGCCTTGTCGCTAGCTGATGGAGGTGCACGGCCTTGCTGGCTCAGCTCACTGCAGCACAAGGGTCTGCCCGGTCTGCTCGCTGTCCTCCAGTCCCGGACCCCCATGGCTTCAGGACCCCGAACCCTTGCCTTTGCTGGATGTCCATTCTACTCATGACCGTCCACCGCTCCAAGACTTTGCAGAGTTTCCCTGCCTCTTTCTGCAGGGACACAGAGCTCCTGGAAGCCCAGCAGTGTGCCCCGAACCATCACCCCACCCCGTCTCACCTCTGAGCCAGCTAGCAGGCCTCATCTGGCCCGCTGTGTCCCCCGTCCTGGATGGGGAAGGGAAGGGCAGGCGTGGGGGAGGGGAAGCCTACACTATTTTTACCAGGAGGTATGCAGCCAAGTGTGTATGGCAGACGGCAAATGAATCTATAAATATTTATCCCAAGGAAGAGGGAAGCAGAAGCTCCCCAGGCTGCACTTGCTGCTGGTGACACCCCCTTCCTGGGCCCCCCCACACCCATCTTGGAGGCTCCCGAACCCTGGCCCACCCAGCCCAGCCCACCCTCTCTTGCCCTCTCTTGGTCTCGGCTGTGTGCCTGCTCAGTCCCGGCCTGGCACCCCCCCCACCAGCTGTGCTGCAGCTGTGCACCCGGGGCCCGCCCCCAACCCTAGGCCCCTTTGCTCCTGCCAACTCCCCTTACACCTGCCCTCCAGCTGCTGCTCAGCCCCAGCCCACCTGCCGTCCAGATGTTGCCCTCCCTCTGGCTCCCCTGCGGATCCCAAGGGTGGAGGAGGTGGCCGGGGACGCAGGGGCAGAGGCAGAAGCAAGAGTTATGGTGGTAAGTGCCAACACGTGTGGGGCTGAGGTGGTGGGAAGGGGGGTACGTCTGGGGCTGAGTCTCAGCTGCTGCCTGCCCGCTTTCCCGCCTACACCCTGGACCTTTGCCACTGCCACTCCAGCAAGGCCCTGGGACCCACAGACTACCCACCCCCACGGTCTGACCCCAGACTCCTGTCCATGTAAACATGCCTCTGACTTTCTTCCCTAAAACATAAACGCCGTGGCCAGGCCTCAATGGGAGGAAGCCATCCGTCCCCGGCCCTGTCACTGCCCCTTTCATCTCCTTCCCGCCACCAGCCTGCCCGCTGCTCTATTTACACTGGACACTTCCTCTGGGAACAATACTGCCCAGGAGGCAGGCCTGGGCTGGAGGACGGGAGGGCCGAGGACTCCTGCCCCGTTCACCCAGGGACAGGCAGACTCGGGGGGTGAGGGCCGGGGAGGAACAGCCCAGACAGACCTTGAACAGCCCACGCCACTCCTGGTGGCCTGTGTCACCGGTTCCCAGTGGCTCTGGGGTGAGCGCTGGGAGGTGGTAAAGTGCAAGCCGCAGCCTGGTCCCTGAGCGGAGGGAGGCAGGAGCTCCCGGCCCGACTGCCGGCCCCAGGCCTCGGCCAGCTTTGGGCCCTGTAGAAAAGCTGCAGGCTGCAAGTGTGGGCCAGGCCCAGAGCCTGGCATGCAAGGATCTGAGAGAAATCAGCTGAGCCCTGGCGGGGGGGGGGGGGGGGGGGGAGGGGGACACAACGGCAGATGTGCTGCCACACCTGGCTCAACATACTCCGGCCAGGTAACCTCACTTGGCCCGGGAGAGGCAGGGCCAAGGGCCAGGCCTGAGGCTGCCCTCACAGCCCTTCCCCTATCCCAGCAAATGGCCCCTCCTTGGCTCCCCAGGTTCCAAAGCTGCCCTGCCAGGGCTCCAAACTCAACGAGCCCCCAGAGGCGGCCCCTGCGGGGGCGGCACCAACGGTCCTTTACGGCAGGCGCTCACCAAAGCTTCCTAAGAACCCAGATGAGCGGGCGCAAGACCAGGAAGCTGATCCTGCCGCTGCCCTCACAGGCTGGGGCCGAGGCGGTCCGCAACCCAGCTCCAGGGAGGTCCCAGGCCTCTCCCTGCCCGGGGCTCTTTACTTCCCCCATCCCGACTTCCTGTTCCCATACCACAGAGCCCCCTAAAGTGTTAACTGTGATGGGTAAAATGGTGCGGCAGATTGCTACAATAAATAATTTACTGATATTTATAAATATTCAAATCAGCCAGCTTCAGAAATCGAATGAAGGGAGGGCCTTGGGAGAAAGGCCCAGTATGGCATGAATCTCATCACTCCCTCCGAAGGCTGCCGAGGCCAGGGCTCCTGCCAGCGCTGGGTGAGAAGGGGGTGGGGGAGGGCTCCTGGAACTGCACCTGCCCCCTCCCTCCCCGGCCGTGTTCCCCGATCTTTCTGATCGGGGAGGTAAAGGGCTGGAAGGAGCTAGAACTGTTCCTTTCTCACCCAGTCAGAGCCAGGCCCTCTCCTACAGGCAGCCTGGGCTCCAGGGGGAGGAGAGAGGCTTGGAGGTCACAGTCCGTGGCCCTGGGTCTGGGAGTTGCTTGTCCTGCCAAGGGGAGGGCAGTCCCAGGGGCCCGGGGAAGGCCTGGCACCCCCTCCCCATCCGTGAGTAATGTGTTTCGGGGCTGGGCTGCCTGTCAGCTACCAGGCTCCGGGTGCTTTATGGGCTCTGCTTGGTGGCTCTGAACTCCCTGGTAGGAAATAAAGTTCTCCCCGTGCGTCCCTTCTAAACATTTCACTCAGTGGAAACGGTGTTTAAGAAAAATGAGGACATATTTCTTCCTAAGGATGCAGAATCCCTTTGGGCAGCCTAATGCCCGCTGTATATCAGGAGATGGGGAGGCAGGGGCCAGGAGCTGGTCCCCCGGGTTGGCGCTGTGCTGGGGTCCTGCTTCGCTGTGGCCAGAGAACCCAGGGGGCCATGGGCACTGCTGGGCCACTCTGGTGGCTTCTTGGGCCAACCGGCAGCGGACGTGTCCTGAACCTCTTGCCTCTGCTGGGCATTTGCCGTCACCTTGGTGGCCATCAGCTAGCCACATATTGGTTGCTCTGTTTCCAGATGAGACAGCCGAGGTGACAAACACCTCAGGTACCCAGTCAGTGGTGGGAAGACACCTGGCTCAGATGTCCAAGGTGGCAGACCTAACCCGCATGCGCCCTTCCCACAGACTGCGCACCAGTTATCTTGGTATCTCAGGGTAGGCATTCTGATAGAGTTTCCACTGCTACCTTCAACTTCAGCTTCACAGATCGCTGAACACCTTCCACAGATCAGGCCCGGGGCCCAATCCTGAGACTCTGTTGTGATGGGCAGCCCTGTTGGGCAGCACTAAAGACTTACACCTGTAATCCCTGCTACTCAGGCTGCTGAGATCTGAGGATCACGGTTCAAAGCCAGCCCTGGCAGGAAGTCTGTGAAAATCTTATCTCCAGTTAGCAAAAAGCCAGATAAGGAACTGAGAGTTCAAGTGGTAGTGGCCAAGCCTTGAGCAAAAAAGCTAAGGGACAGCTCGTGGGCCTTGAGGTCAAGCCCCAATATCACCACACACATGCAAAAAGCTGCATCCTATATCATTTTGGTTCTTACTTTACTGACTGTTCAGTTCAGAGGGGAATGAATGATTAAAAGTCATTACAAAGAAGTTGGGTCCTGGTGACTCACACTTGTAATCCTTGTTACTTAGGAGGCTGAGATCTGAGAACGGAGGCTCAAAGCCAGCCCGGGCAAAGTCTGTGAGACTCTTTATCTCCAACTAACCACCCCAAAATTTGGAAGTAGCGCTGTGGCTCAAGAGGTATAACGGTAACCTTGAGTGGACAAAGCTCAGGGACAGTGCCAGGCCTTGAGTTCAGACTCAAGGACCAGCACACAGACAGACACAGACACAGACGACACACAGACGCACACACAGAGAGACATACATAGATACACAGACACACATGGCATTACAAAGATAAGCACCAGCTGGTTATCGGTGGCTCACTCCTGTAATCCTAGCTATTCAAGAGGCTGAGAGCTGAGGATCTCGGTTCAAACCTGCCTGGGCAGAAAAGTCCCATAAGGGGCTAGGAAGGTGTCTCAGTGGTAGAGCACTTGCCTTGCATGCATGAGGCCCTGGGATCAATTCCTCAGCACCACATAAGCAGAAAAAGTCAGAAGTGGCACTGTGGCTCAAGTGGTAGAGCACTAGCCTTGAGCTGAAGAGCTGAGGGACAGTGCCCAGGCCCAGAGTTCAGGCTCCATGACCGGCAAAAAAAAAAGAAAAGTCCCATAAGATCCTTATTTCCAATTACCCACTAAAAACTGGAAGTGGTGCTGTGGCTTAAAGAGCTAGAGCACTAGTCTTGAGCACAAAGAGGCTCAGGGATAGCACCTAGGCCCTGAGTTCAAGCCCCACAACCGTACTCCCCTCCCCCAAAAAGACAGGCACCATGGGTCACCCCTACAACCCCAGCAACTTGGGAGGCAGAAGAAGGAGGACTGATGTTGGAGGTCAGACTGGGTAAAGTGAGCTTGAGACCCTATCTGAAAAAACAAACTGAAGTGAAAGGAATAGAGGCATGGCTCAAGTGAGTGGCTGCCTAGCAAGGCCCTGGGTTTAATCCCTACTACCACTGTGTGTGTGTGTGTGTGTGTGTGTGTGTGTGTGTGTGTGTGTGTGTGTGTGTGTGTGTGTGTGTGTGTGTTGGGGGGGGACATGGGTGCCGTGAGCTCTCCCCATGTCCCTCCTCCCCCTCCCATCACAGCCACATCCATCTCAATGGTTCCTTCCCCTTGCTCCCCCTGCAGAAGAAGGGTGTCCTTCCCTTGAGCTTGATCTCATCCTCACCTCAAAACGGATGGACCCCTGGGTCTTTAAGGGAGTGAGGGTTGGCTGCTGTCCCCCCAGGGTTCTGGGCAAGGTCCCTGGTTCTCAACAGCTCCATGCTGGGGAATGGGTGGGGCTTGGTGGCTGGGCCCTAGCTTGTTTATTTATTTATTATGATTTTTTAGTTCAGTTAAAAGGTTTACTATCCAGACGCGTCTAAGTGGCCTCACTTAGCGTAAGTAACTCTATAAATCAGAGGAGCTGCTACCATCCATGGCCCCGGATGGCGATCAATCTCCCCCAGGTCACAGCCAAACAGGAAGGGGGGAAGAAAGAGAGCTACCACCCAGGGGAGATTTAAAACACACACCCCAAGCAAATGCACAGAAACTGCACGCTTGCTTGTGCGCGCGCGCGCGCACACACACACACACACACACACACACGGACATCACCGTACCTGCACAATCACGTTCACACGTGTGCACGCAGAATGGCCCAGACACAAAATGTTGCATGTGGTCATGGTAATAGAACATAGCCAGGGAGAGGACCGAGCCCGATGGGGTGCCTCAGGGGTGGGAGGGGGGGCCCAGACTCCCCAGGGCTGGGCTCTCAGGACCCACGCTGCCCTGCCCCACGGGAGTGGTTCCGGAGGCCGTGTGGCCCCCACTTCTGCCAGCGGGAGCCGTGCCTTTCCCTCCCGCCTGCTCCAGGTAGGCCCTTGCAGGGAGGCAGAAAGAATAAAGTAGGCGGCCACTTAGGGGGGACATGGGTCCCCCACCTGCTCATTTGGCATCCTTACTGTGCCCTGGGGAGGGTGAGCGGCAGGCCGTGGAAACGTCTTATCTTTTCACTGACTGCGGAGGGGCAGGTGGACGCGCGCACCACGCTGCCCTAGAGAGGCCTCCCACTCAGAAGGCCCGGCTGGCTGAGCCACACGCACCAGCCGCCAATGCAGGGGCGGGGGGGGGGGAAGGGGGGCAGCTCCTGACATCCCCTCGGTCTGTGCAGACAAGTCTAAGTGGGGAGACCCTCCGGGGTCCACCTCCCCACCCCGCTGCCCGGAGGCCTCCTGGCTGGCTTGCCTGCCTGCCAGCCCGCCCGCCCGCCCGCCCGCTGCATCTCCCTATGAACTCTATTTCTCTTTCCTCTCTGAAAACAACTGAGCTGTAAATACTGTTTAACCTTCTCCCCCCTCCCCCCTCCCGCCCCCTCCCCTCCGCACTATAAAAACACAAATATGCCATAACTCAGCTGGGCCCGGCCGCCCAGCCTCCAACATGCCCCGCGCCCGGGCCTCTCAGGAAGGTCATTACAAACGACTTTCCGATTCACTGCTCCTGAAATAATTTTGTGTATTAAAACCTGAATCTGCACTTTCTGGGGCCGAAAGCCTCGCTTAATTATGGCGGGTGTCCTTGGGACGGACAGTGATCCTTCACTCGCCAGCCGCACTCCAGCCCTCCGCCCGCCCGCCCGCCCCCCTCCCCGGGCCCAATCTGTTTTCAAAGTGTGTCTGTCCTTTATTGAATTGTTTTCTTTTCCACATTATCAGTTGCCATGGAGACCTCATCTCTCGGATTATTTGAATTTCATTATATCTATTGATTTGGGAGCATTTCATCTTTTTTATTGTTTTTCTGTCAATTTTCAAAACGAATAACCATCTAATTTGCGTCAGTGCTGATTATGTTTGTCCCTCAATAGAGGTCGGCAGCTGCGCTGGGGAAACAAATCAATGAAAAACCATCATAAAACTCCCCACTCCGGTCTCCAGGATGTGTGGGTGACATTCCACGCCTGCGAGAGACACACTCATCAGCCCCAACTTCGGCGGCGGCGGCGGCGGCTCCACTTCTCGTCCGCCTCCTTTGGCCTTAATATTTAATTTCACGATTTGGGACATTATTAGTGGTGTTTTTATTAGCGCGTGTGCATGTGAGTGTTTGGTGGTGGGCTGGCTACTTCATTAATTTGTGGGTGAGGCAGGGAAAACCCCACGGAGGACAGGGCAGACAGCCGTGGCCACGTCTGGGGGCATGGCAGGAAAGCGGAGGAGGAAGAAGAGGAGGAGGAGGAAGGCCCCCCGAGGAGGGGACAGGAGCCTGGGGAACAGGGAGGCCCCCCGAGGAGGGGCTGGGAAAGGGGGCACCGAGCGAAGGGGAGGAAAAGAGGGAATTCAAATTGCTTACTTTGTTGGTTTTTTTAAATAATTTATGCAATTTTAAGCATTTATGTATAAATTTTTTAATAAGCCACCCTGGAGCAAGATGGCCATTAACATCCCAACGTCCTTCTGTCCAATGGGCTGGCGGAGAGGATCAATTTCTGAGAGTACTTTCCCTTTTTTATGACATGATAAAATGCTTTTAAAGCAACTTACACAAATATGGAAATTTTTTTTCTTCCCCCCCCCCCAGCTCCTCTCCCTTCCCCTAACAGCTTTCTATGGGGGGGGAGGTGGGGAGGGGCACGGGTGCACACGTGTGCGCTTGGAAGGCTCGAGTGTGTGTGCATGGACACACACTCACTCTCTCTCTCTCTCTCTCTCTCTCTCTCTCTCTCTCTCTCTCTCTCTCTCTCTCTCCCCCTCCCTCCTGCTGGGGAGGGGACGGAGGGGGGCTGGCGGGGAGACAGCCCCAGTTCTAACTGGAACTGGCCGCCTGTCCTTCTAACAAGGGCATAAACTTTCATTACCCATGCACGCAGTCAAAGACAATTTAGGGAAACGCGCTGCTCGGAAAAGGAAAACCTCAGCGATTCGTCGCCCACTCCGCCACTGCCATGCGGGGGGGGGGGGGGGGGGGAGGGGTTTCTTCCTCCAGCTTGAGGGCACGGGGGGCCCTGAACCCCTGAACCTGCTCAGCAGGAGCCCCCTCCCCCACCCCAAGGCAGGCTTCCCCGTGGTGCCCTCCAGGGGAGGAACCCGGAGAGTGGAGCTTGCCCGCATGCAAAGCCAGGGTGACTGGACAGCGGTGCCCGCCCCCCCCCCCCCCCGGTCTGATCCTTTCTGTGAGACTTTCACCAACCTGGCATGGGCCCTTGAGGGCAATTTGGGGCTCCTTTGTTTGCTGCCACTCCAGGGCCTGGAATAGAGCAGAAGTTTGGCTGTGTGGCCAGATGGACAGACATTTTCGATTTTTTTTTTTTCCCCAAATGAAGACAAAGCAAGAAAACAGGCCCCAAAGTGTCCTGAGGTCCTGGCAGGGGGCCCTACAGTCTCTGAGGGTACAATGCCTACTCAAGAGAGTCCCACTCTGGAAGTGAGTATGGGCAGAAGTGCCTCGGGGGAAACTGAGGCAGGAGCCACTCTCATCCCTACCCTGGGCCTGAGTCCCCAACTTCCTCAGAGATAGAAGCGGGCCTGGAGTGGAGGATGGCAGGTACCCTCAGACTTCAAAACCTCCCCCCTCCCCCAGGCTGACAAGACCAGTCCCAGATCCCAGCGTGGGGGGTGGGGGCCCCTGCCCCTTGCTTGGTGGGATGCGTCCAGCTTTCCCAGACCACCCTTAGCACCTGTGCCCTGGAAGCTTCCAAATCAAATAAACCCACACCAGAGGCCTGGCTCCACTTGAAAGCTTGCCACTCCGAGCCAAGTTTCCTCTGCCCAGGACCGCAGGGTCCTCATCGGTACGGCGTGTGTGGCGGGGATGACAGGTCCGGCTGTGCGCTGCGGAGCGCAGAGCACCTGGCCCAATGCTCGACAGTGACCGGGGCAGAGCCCGTGGCTTGGTCATTGCAGAGCAGGCTTGTCTATCCCTGCCCTGAGATGGGAAAACCCTCCTGCACCCCCACCCCTCAACCACTCAAGCCCAATTTTCCCATCCCACCTGGCCAGCTCGGGCTCGCCGACCCTGGAGCCCCATAGCTTGCTGGACCCTCTCTTACACAGCCCAGGGGCAGCCCTGGCAAAGCCAGGCCACCCCCGAAGCCCTCAGTGAGGATGGAGGGGAGCACCCACCTCTCCTCCTTCCAGAGCTCAGATTCCCCCCAACTGTCATTAAAATAACAAGTTTCTGTTACAATCTAAACATTCCCACATCGCATAAAGGGTTATATTACACCCGAGTCACTCCCGGGCCCCGTGTTTGCACAGAAAAGCTCACGGCAGGTCCCCCCTCCTGACGAAGTAACTTATTAAAGTTTAAACAGTAATTAACAGAACAATAAAAATAAAGGGATGTTTGGGGAGTCATAGCGCACACAGGGTTTTTGGCAGTGCCAGCAGTTTTTCAGTGCCCTGCGCTGGCAGCAAAATGCGACTTGTGAAGCCAGGGGGGACGGAGGCCCGGCCAGAGTTGGGCCAGGGAGACGGGAGGCCTGATGGGTGAGAAACTGAGGCCGGGTGGGAGGAAAGAAATGCTGGGCCTGGGGTGGCAGGGGGAGCACGAGGGGAGCAGGGGAGAAGACAGGACGTACCAGGAGCACTGGGTCCTGCATGGGGAGCCACTGTGCGGCCAGAAGCTGGGGATGGCCCGGCCCAGCCTGGCTACAGGCATTTCCAGGAGCCTAGTGCTGGGCCAGATCTGGCCAACTCTAGCAGGGTTCTAGCGGGGCACGGCCACGTGCCTGGCACCGTGGAGACCCTGCAGGGACTGGTTCCTGAGGCTGCACCCCTGAGCTTCCTCCCACAACTTTCTTTCCCAGCTCTTGTGGGGAAAGAACTCTCTCAAATCTACCAGACCTTATTAAGCATGAGGAAGAATTCTCTCTGTCCTGGGTGCGCGTGTGTGGGGGTAGAGGGGCAGGTTGGGGGGGGGGCGGGTAAACCAGCCAGCCTAACAAGTGCCAGGTCTCACAGAAAGGGAGAAAAGGCCCAGCTAGGCAGGATAGGCAAAACCCCACACAAGGCAAGTCCTTCTTCACCAAGGTTTGCAGAGACCTAGGCCTGGTCAACAAGACCAGAGTACCCTGGGGCTAGAAGGGCCGGGCCCATTATCTGCCATCTTGCCTCCCCTGTCCCCCAAGTTCCATCCAAAAGACTCAGCTAGGAATGTACCTACACAAGGGGAAGGTAGAGAGACAGGTCCTGGGGAGAGGCCACACCTCAAAGCCTAGGGACCAGGGAAGAGGAGACAGCAGGCACCCTTCAGGCCTCATGTGCTACCTCAAGGGTGGAGGGCTCGGCTAGACGGTGGGTATCAAGGCCCTAATGGGCTGACCTTGATTTCCAGGTGCCCAAGTGTCGCTGACTCAGACGCCCTGGACTCACGCTGTTGTAGGCTGTTGTGGAAGGCTTGTGTGCAGCCAGGTTGGCCTCTGCCCTTCCAATCCTAGCACCCATGGCCAGCCCTGCTCACCCCGCTTCCTCCCCTCCAGGGAGAGTCACAGAGATCTAAGTGCTTTTGTTCCAGAGTGGATTTCCAGGAGAGCACCCCAACACAGCTGCTTCCCACTAGGGCACTGTGAGGGGCCTCTCCTCCCGCCTCAGAGCCCCAGTCACTTGCCACAGGCTCCTTTCTACAGGAGTTCCCTCCACTGTGGCTCCTACCTGGGACCAGCATCCAGCTTACGAACAGTCTCCCTGGTCTGGGGCTAGCGGCCCTCCTGGGCCCTGGTGCAGGCCGTGGAGCCGGTGCCTCCATGTTTGAGGCTCCCTGGAGCAGCTGTGAGCTGTGTGTGGTGATGAGCAGTTGGGTTGAGGCCGGAGACCTTCTCTAACCGCCCATCTTGTGGGGTTTGGGTCCTGGGCAGTTGATGGGCATACAGAGCAGGATCTCTGTCTCTGGTTGGGCTCCGATGGTATCTAGCCAAACCACTGCCTCTTACCTGCAACAAAGCGCAGGGCCCCAAAGCCCCCTGTGCTGCTTGGATTCCAGACACCAAAACCTGTGCTCTGAGGAACTGCAGGAGAGCCAGCAGCTCTTCTCCTTCTTTCCAGGGCAGAGCTCTTTGGGGTTTCATCCCCAGCACCCCCCATGAGTGACTCATGGTGGGGGGAGAGTGGAGGCAGACGCAGAGAGAGCTCAGACGGGGGCAGGTGATGCTTCCCCAGCCTCCTGCTCACCTGCCTCATTGCTAGAGAAGGCAGACTGAGTCACCCTGACCCAGAGTGGGCTGGGGGGGGGGGCAGGGAGGCACCCTCAGGGGCAGAGGAAGGATGGGCGGAGGACAAAAGAGTGGGTGGCACCAAGAGCAGATAGGACAGAGGCCTTCTAGTGAGCATGGCCTACAGCGGGCAAGTGCAGAGCCCGATGCTTGTCCTGATCTGCTGCGTCTCCAACTCCCAACATCTTCTCTCTCTCAGAGGCACAGGGTGGAGCTGGGGCAGGACGGGGAGCTCCTGAGGCTGTCCTCAGGACCCGCTCACCCTCTCTCTACTGCCACCTGGGAACAAGTACTGGGCATGGAGGCAGAAGCCTGAGCTATAGAGAGGTTTGGTGACAGAACAGGTCATTCGCTGCCCAGGACCAGACAGGCGCAGGGCTGGAACCCCACTCCACTCAACCTCTCACCCTCAGCAGACCAAAGCGCCCCCCATTTCTGCTTAAAAGAGACCCCACCAGGATTGCCAGCTAGGGAAGGTTCAAGCCACAGACTAGCCCAGCTGGGCAGGGACCCCAAGATCTCAGAGCCTCTGGGAGGCAGGGTACCCCAGATCTCCAAGGGAAATTGAAGCAGAGGCTGGAGCTGTAGGCCTGTTTTTCCATGATGGCGGGGAGGAGGCAGACAGTGCAGAAGTGCCCTTCCTGTCGGGGGGACCCGGGGCCAAGCCCCCTGGACCTTGTGAGTTGTGCCATGAAGACTCAAGCAGGACAAGCACCATCCTGGGATTGGAACAGGGCCTGGGACAGAGAAGCCCTGGACAGGAGGCTCAGTCCCAGAAGAGGTGGGAAGGGCGGCAGGTGGCCAGACTGCACCTCCCTCTATCCCCACAGCCCATCTTTCCAATCCTCTTGCGGAGGCCAACCACGAGGACATGAGGGGACTAATTTAGGAGTATTTTTAAAACTGTGGCCCTGGTGGATGGGGTTTAGCGGTTGTCAGCCATCTGGAATAAGGAATTACAATCACCTCTCTAATCCTATATTCCCTAAACCTTAAAGCTGGTTTGCATGGAGGAAGAGGCAGCAGGTGGGTGGGGGTGGGGGTGGGGGGGTAGAGGGCCTGCTCCAAGGAGGGGCAAAGCCCAGGGAGGAGCCCAGGGAGGTGTCCATGGGGTTGACAGCCCTGTCCCTCCCCCCTCAGAGGATGCCTGGGCCTGGGGCGGGCTGAAGCGCCCACAGTGCTTCCAGCCCACTCCACTCCCCCGCCAGCTCAGCTCACACGCGCTCACTCCCCAGGCCGCGCGGGCTCGCGCAGGGACTGTCAGGTAAATTAGATCTGAAAGCTGACAATTTCTGACCATATTTCCTTGATTATTTCAAACAAATGCACAGCAGCCGCTGTAAGGAGATTAAAGTGACATAAACGTCCCGGGTGGGAGGGGGGAGGGCAGAGGATTCAGGTCACCCCCATCCGTCCCCCGCCTGACAGACGCTATATCGCTATCCAATCCAATAAAAAATCCCCCCCTTTTGCTTTAATTAATTTTACAGCTAGCTTGCTTAATTACTTTCAATCAAAATCCTCCTGCCATCGCAAAATTAGAGATGGTTGAGCTCCATTAGCCTAAATTCTTCATTTCCATATAGAAAAGAGGCTGTCTACAGAGCCAGCCCAGGCCCCTGGCAGGACAGACGCCCGTCTGCCCGCCCGCTGCCAGCCAGCTCTCTCCTGCCTTCCGCTCTCTGCCTATCTCTGGCCTATGCATTTCCTCTCATTCTCCCCCACTACTGTATCCTATGCTGAGAAGACTTGGGGTTCAGGTGGGGTACCTTCCTCTCTGCCTCCTAACTTGTCACCAAGATTCAGGCAGAGACCGCAAGGCTGGACTGAACTAAGGGGCTGTGGGTGAGCACGGAGCTCAGCTCTGAGCCAGGGCGGCTGCTCCTGCTGTCTCTGTCTCTCTGTGTCGCTCAGGCTGCCCAAATCCTGGGCCCTCTGTGCCCGCCCGTCTGTAGCAAGCAGAGCTCCTGGAATGGCAGGAACCCTCTTAGGCTAGAAGTTTAGTTGGTCACCCAGGGTTGTCTGGCTGATTCCAGGCTCGAGTCTCTTGTCACTCAGGCCAGCTGTCTCCAGGGTAATGGACCAGCAACCTGGCAGCCCCCACGGACTAGTGTTCTCTGAGGGGCCCACATGGGCCTCCCCCTCCCCCCTGCCCCGCCCCTGGGCCACTGACTTGGTTCCCAGCCTGCAGCAGCTGCTCCTCCACCCCCAGCCCCGCTTGGGTGGATGGTGGGTCTGAGCTCTGTCCACATCCTGTACTACCCTGGAGCCCTTCTCCTCCCCTCCACCTGCCTCATCCTCACAGTCCCAACCCCAGCTCCGGAAACTCCGCTTCAGGTTTTCCATGCTACAGGCCCGAGTGTCACCACAGGGTCCAGCCCAACCTGGGCTCCAGCTGATTAAGGATCTGCAACAGGATGTAGGGATTACAGTAAAACCTGGCTACGGACCTTTAGGGGCAGCAGGCCAAGTCCAGGCTCTGGGACTCCCCTCCCCTGCCTTCCCTTTGAGCATGCTCTCCTGCCCCCCATCTCTGCACCCAGTGGCCAAATAAGGGAGCAAAGCTGAGCCTCTTGGCTCTTCAGGGGGTCCAGCTGGACTATGGAAAGTGGGTGTCAGGGCAGCAGTAAGGGATTCAGGCCAGGCCTGGCAGAATGGCAGAGTGGGATGAGGAAGGGGGCTGGTGGCTGGAGTCTGCCCTAGGCCCTTGATACTGCTTTTAAGACAGGAAGGCAACCTGGTCCCTCTCAGTAGAGTGGTAAGGTGGAGGATGTGCGGGCGGGGGGGGGGGGGCGGGGAGGGGGGACCCACTCCTGCACTCCTGGGCAGAGGCTGAAAGAGGACTTGGGGGAAACCTTCCAGACATCAGGTCCTATGGCTGCCCAGTGGCCGTGGCTGGAGAGACGCACTGACTGGAGTGTGTGTCCAGGTGGGGAAGGAGCTGTACCCTGGCTGCCTTCGGGAACGCCCTGGGTCGCTCTGCAGCCTCCTCGCTGTCCTGGCTCTCTAAAAGGTTGATTCAACCCTCTCCTGGTTTGGCAGAATCCCTCAACTATATCCTGAGCCCAACTGGCACTCTCCCCTTTGGTCCAGGGGACCTGGAAGAATGCCTTGAGGTCTCAGGGGTCTAACGGGGATGACACCCAGCACCAAGAGTTCCCACACCACACAGCACAGAGCACAGGCTCAAAGGGTCCGGCCATCCCACCAAGCTCTGAGATCAACAGGTGGAGAGGCCAGGAGGAAACTGCAGACAAGATGCTCTCTTGGCTCCTGTCCCTTCTGCACCTTGCCCTCCACCAGGCCTGTCCCCTTACCCGTGAGTCACCAGCAAGGAACTAGAAAATGGGAAAGGCAGTGGTGGCCCCAATCCATGGGCCATGACTTCCTGGGGTGCTCTGCAGAGTCTGGGGCAGGGTGAGCAAGTGTGGCGTTGCAGAGATCAAAAGGCACCAATGCAGGGGGGACACTGGTCAAACTCTATTCCATGCCAGGCAGACCTAGGGGTGGCACCTGCTTCTCCTGGACCTCTGGGCAGAAGCGGCTCCCTGTGCTCCTACACATCCCTCTAGGGTCCCAGCTGTGGTGTGGCTTTGTCTGGGGATTTCTCTGGAACAGCCCTTCCCTCTGCTCTCTCCCTGAGCCCAGCTTTTTCCCGTAGTTTTTCTGTAGCACTCACAATCCCACCACCTCCCTAGACCGCGAGATCTATGGAAGAGAACCACTGCTCAGTGCAGTGTCAGGCCCAGTAAATATTTACTGAATGAACACAGAAAACTAAGTGCTTCTTGAGTTCTCTAGGACGGAGCGGGGGCCCCAGGATGTGGCCAGACTTTCGGCACTAAACCCTGCAGAGCTCTAGGAACTGTCGCTGTGTGCCAGGGCAGGGACTCCTGGCATGCACGCGCGCACGCATGCGTGCACACGCACACACACACACACACACACACACACACACACACACACACACACACACACACACACCCCGCCTAGTGGTCTCCTGCCCTCTTGAGCCCGGGGCTCACCTCCAAATGCCCTTCACAGGCTCTGCCCAAAGAACAAAAGAGGCCCCAGTTGTTCCAGCTTCTCAATGCAGGAGGAACAACTGTTGCTGGCCAGTTCCTTTCTGAATAAACCCAGCAACTCGTAGCAGTGAAGAACAAGTCTCTCCCTCTCCCTCCTGTCCTTGTCCCAAAAAAGGAGAAAAGGGGATTGAGAGGAGAGAGAGAGAGAAAAAAAAAGAAGATGGGGGAAAATCCCACACCAATCTCCACAATCTCCCTATACCCACTTCTCAAGTCTGTCTGGAAATGTTCTGAGCACAAAGAGGACACAGGGACAGCCACCTGCTGTCCTGGACAACTGGGACAGGCTATGAGATCAGGACCCAAAAAAAGGAGGTGAGCAAGTGAAGGAAGAAGGGGGGTACTACAGAGAGGCAACAGGAAAGAGCAAAGGAAAGAAATGCACAGAGGGCCGGGTCTCCTGGGCCAGGAGGGCCAGAGGGGCCAGAGAATGAGGTCAGGGGGCCAGAAGGCCCAGTAAGGCCCTTGAAGGCCAGGTGGGCTGGGGTGAGAGGGGGCTCCACCGGGCGTGGATGAGAGGGGGAGGTGACGAGGGAGAGGAGTTGACTGGGGAAGAGGGAACGAGGTCTATTAAAAAACTCTCAGTGCATAACACAAAATGTCAGGGTTTATAGCTTCATTCTTGGCTTTGCCGGGACTGAGAACCCTGAACAGAAATGTCACCGCTTGTCATGTTTAATCACCTGCTGTTTGTTAACACCTTCCCTGCAAGGAGCCTGTCTCAATCTGCCCCTGGGCCCCCGAGGGACCCGGAAACAGAAAACATCCCCGGCTCCTCCGGCTCAGGGCCCGGCTCCCAGCCACTGAGGGAGGATCTGGCTTTCACGACAGACATGGAAGGCCTCCGGAGGAGCCCCCTCCTCCCCAAGCAACCCTTGCCATCAGCAGGCCAGAAAAAAGCGCCTGTGAGGTGCTACGGAAGGCCAGGGCCTCGCTGATTTGGGATGGGGTGTCTGGCATGGCTAAGAAAGAGACTCTATAGGCTGGTAACCACCTCCTGTCCTCTAGTTATCCTGCCCACTGCCCCAGCTTTGGGGGGGGGGGAGAAAAAGTCAATAAAGCAGGGCCTGCAATTCACTCATGTGGATGTTTCTGCTTGAACAGCAAGGGCCACACACCAGCTCCTATGGGAAGCTGCCTGCTCCCTACCAGGAGCCCGATCTCCCCATCGGTGGGGCTGGCTCGTCTTCCTCCCTGGGCCACGCTTTCCTGGGTTGTTTAGACTAGACATTCTCAGCTCTACTGCTCCCTAACTCCTTCCTTGGGTCTGGAGGCAGTGGGGGTGGGACACGGGCGGAGGAGCCACAGGAAGTACCACCAAGTCTCCCCCAAGAACACCAGGCTGTTCCCCAACTCTGAAATCAGCAGGAGGTCAGCTCTGGGACATAGAAAGTTGGGTCCTCTCAGAATCCATTTCCACAAAAAATGGCCAGCTCAGGCTGAGGTTCCCCTGGGGAACAGCTGTCCGCAAAGCGGTCAGTTTACCCTGTAGCCCTGTCGGTTCCAGGAGCCAGGCCCACCAGGGGGAGACGCCCTCCTGAGCCGGTCTCCCAGGGAGCCAAGGCAAGGGGTCCCATGTCTCCCCACTTCTTACAAACGTGCATCTGCACACCTGTCTCCTAGGAGAAGGAACACCACTCATTTCCACGGCTTCCACAAGTGCCTGGTCCAGTCCACTCACTTCCAAGTCACACCCAATATCTCTTTTCCTCTCTCTAGAGCTCAGCTACCGTGGGGGCTTGCGGAACATGCAGCTTTCCTGCAAAAGCTCAGCGCACAGTGACTGAACACAAGATCTAGGGAAATGTCCGCAAGGACGCATGGGATAGGCATAGGGCCCAGAGATGTTTGGGACGAGGGCTGGGTGGCACGGTAAATGCCATCCTCCACTCAACGTTGCCATGTGAAGGGTCCCCTGGCAGGGCACCCCACACGCTGTCTCCTGCTATCTGGAAAGAAACTCAAGTTTGTTTCCTCATATGTGGGTTCTTCCCCACCCCCCAAATCTAGGGCCTTGCGTATTCTAGGAAGGTGTTGTGCCACTAAGCCACATCCCTAGCCCTGCCCGCCCGCCCTCCTGCCCGAGAGTCAGGGAAACTCCTTGTCCTTCTCCAGGGAAACTGATGAAGAGTGATGGGGTGTTGGGTCTGGCATTCTCTGAATCTCTCAATAGGAAAGTGCTAGCCCAGCATCAGTGGTCATACTTGTAATCCCAGCTACTTAGGAGGCTGGCCTGTGAGGATCACAGTGTATAGCCAGCCCCGGCAGAAGGCCTGTGAGGGTCTTATCTCCAATGAACCATCAAAAAGCTGGAAGTGGTGCTGTGGCTCAAGTGGTAGAGTGCTACCATTAAGCAAAGAAGCTAAGGGACAGCACCCAGGCCCAGAGTTCAAGACCTAGTACACTCTCTCTCTCTCTCTCTCTCTCTCTCTCTCTCTCTCTCTCTCTCACACACACACACACACACACACACACAGTGTGGGTAAATGGGGTGTATGGTGGGGGGCTGTTTATGTGGTTCCTGTCCTCTCCAGAAGCCCCATCCCGGCCGTGATCAGTTGGTGGAAAGGCTTCTGTGTTAAAGGCGGTGGAGTCACAGCTGCAAGCTCTCTTCTAATGCCCCAGCCCCCTGGTTTTCAGGCAGTGTCCCGTCAGGCCTGGGAGGTGCTGTGCATCTAGCTGAAATGAGCCAGTCCAGGAGCAGGCCTTGGGGAGGAGGCCGACCCTTCATCCCCACCCACCCAGGGGGCAAGGTAGGGCCTATCTCCAGTTCCCCCTCCTGGCCCAGATATATTGACCTCTGGAGGTGTCCAGCTAGGTGGGACCTCAGGAAAAGACCATGTCAAACAGCCCACCCTCCTTCCAGCCCCAAGCAGGACCATCAACGTGGAGAGACCAAGTGGGGGAGGAATGTGTGTCTTTCCAGCGCTGGGTGCATTTCTCAGCACACAGTGCTGACCGGTGGAGACTGCCTGGAGTCTGTATGGCACTGGCCCCTGAGGTCCCTCCTTCTTGGGGAAACTGATAACAGGGGCCTTTTATACGCCCATGGGAGTAAGGGCAGACCTGAACCTCTCCTGCTTCGGCTTTGAAACACTGGTTCCTGTCATTGAGAAGGGACACTGACCTCCACCTGAACAGGTCACGGTGCAGCCCAAGAGGACCACAGGAGTGGGGGCCTGGCCCAGGTCTTGGGTTAGACTTCAGATTTATCAGATGAGCAGCCCCTCCCCCTGCCCAGCCAGCCCCCTCCCCCTTGCTATAATCCTTCCATTAATCCACTATTAGATGGGAAATTACTCCTCCTCACCCAGGAATATAAGTTTTCATCTTATTTTAAGTTGGATTCTTAAAGCAATTACCAAGGCATCTGGCGATGACTTCACCAGAGCGCTAGCCCTGGGCGGGGAGGGGGCAGGGGAGCTGGGAGGAGCAGGAGCACGGAGCCCTGTCCCGGACCCGAAGAGCAGCACACACTGCAACCTCTGAGCTGTGCTGTTTGTGGAGAGCCTCCTTCCAGCACCACCTGCCCCCTGAACCCGCTGGTGACAGTTGCCGAGAGCCTCGGCAGCTGGTGCCCCGGGAGCATTTTCTATTTT
This sequence comes from Dipodomys merriami, assembly GCF_024711535.1. Lineage (NCBI taxonomy): Eukaryota > Metazoa > Chordata > Mammalia > Rodentia > Heteromyidae > Dipodomys > Dipodomys merriami. The sequence continues at coordinate 6,869,156 of NW_027204270.1, forward strand.
TAATTGTTTGATCGGAATATTAACTCATCTAGGCCCATTCCCAAGGCACAGTTCCCAGCCAAAAGGGTTTCCCCATTTCCCATACCTTCTCTCTCCCCTCTTGAGTCAGAATCAACTTTGAAATTAATAATCAAACATAGGCCTCCATGTGCTTGCAAGAGAGCAGTGCGGGGTGGGGGGGGGAGGAGGAAAGAAAAGGAAAAAAAACAAACAAGCACCTCACCAACAGGTGCTGGGCACCATTCTGGGCCTGCTGTGTGCTCTGCTGTCTCCCCCCCCCCCCCCGCCAAGTAACGTGGACTCTCAGTGGCCAGCCTGAAGGCAAAGCAGAGGGCCACATACCCAGGAAGCTCCCAGGAAGGGAGGGGGAGAGGAGAGCACCAGGAGGGATGTACGTGAACTTTCCTTGTGGCTTTTCAGTGTCCACTTATGGAAGGAAGGAAGCCCTTGGGGAAACTGGCCAGTAACTGGCCTGTCCACCCAGGGGCAAATCACATACCTAGCCTGAGTTACGTGTCCCGCCGGTCCTCTCCCCCCACCCTGGCCTTCCCTGCCTAAGCAGGTCCTCCACCCCTCATTGGAGCCTTTGGCCGCTTGGCCCTCTTCTCCCCGAGTGTCCTTGGCCCCTACTGCTGTACGCTTCTTTCTCAAGGTCACAGGGCCGTCCACGCCAGGAGTGTTTACTCACCAGACTGGCCCTGTGAGCAGCACTCACCACAAATATGCTTTCTGATAAAGTTGGCAGAAAAAAAAAATTCTAGAGCTGAAAACAATGTCAGAAATCATCCCCCACCCCCATCCCCACCCAAGGAGGGGGCGGGGCCTGGACGCAGGTCACCCCAGCCGCTGGGGACAGTCCTGGGGAGTTGGAGTCCCTGGTCCCTTTCACTTTGCTGCTTCCTGGTTGATCACCACCCTGCAGCCTGTTGCCCAGGGGACCCAGGGGCTGAGTACTGGGTCTCGGGCACAGTCTTCCTGAGGCCTCAGAGGACAAGGCAGCCCGGGCCCCGCACCTCTGCTGCTCCTGGGCGTCTCACCTCACTGAGCCCCCTCCCCCGCACCGTCCTCTCCCTGTGCACATGGGCTTTAATGTTTTTATTACCTGTTTGACTCGCTGCCTTATTGCTTCTCCCCTTAATGGGGCCGTAACCGTGGAAACGAGGAATAAACGGCCACCAGAAAATGAGATGATTAAACAGGTCACCCTGGCAAAACAAACTCAGCCAAGGAACCTGGGGGTGGGGTGGGGAGGGTACGCTCCCCCTCCTCTACCAGGACCGGAAGACATGGACCAGGACTGGCCCACATGACCAGGCCGCTGAGAGGACTGGGGCAGATACAGAGAGCGCCCCCTGCTGGACAGGAGATCTATTACCCTGCCCATCCTCCTGTGGTGGACCAGGCCCTCTGGCCTAGGCTGGCCTTGGATTCTCCTCCGCACAGGTGGCAGGGAGAAAGGCACTGGGCAGTAGGATCTGAGGTCGGGACGGCAGTGAGGGAGAAGATGTACTTCTCAGGCAGTACCCTGGCCTGAGCCCAGAAGCCAACAAGAAGGCTTGAAGAAGGGACCCTAGCAAGGCCAATAGGGCCGGGAGAGACCTTAGAGGGCAGGCCTGTAGGATGTGTTCTTAGCAGGAGCAGTCCAAACACTACATGCTGGGCAGAGGTCTGCAACCCACGGATTCAGCATGGGATCATGAGGCTCCTGACAATCTCTCCCTGTACTGGTCCTGGCCTAGAGGAAATCTACTGGGCAGGAGTGGAGGGGGGCCAGGCAGGAAGCAGAAGAGAGGCCCAGACCCCACTGGCTACTTCCCTCCGGTCTCCCTGGGCAGCGGCCTGACCTCTCATACATCAGGCCTTCCCTACTTTGAGCCATGGTCAAAGCTAGTAGCTGCTGGGGTTCCCATCCAACCATCCAACGCCTATCTTAGTCCGTACGCCTCCTCACCTCCTCTCATCAACCTTGATCCCAGCCCTACTCCTTCCTATAAATCAGCCTCTAGAAAGTTCCTGAGAAGCCGAAACATTTCCTGCTTTTCTCCTTCTACTCCACTCAGAAGCCGGGCAGGCACTGAGGGGAAGAGGCACCTCCATGGACCAGCCACACGGGCACTTACAGCAGGAAGGTGCTCGCATACCAGGCACTGGGAGAAGACACTGGGAGGGCAGCTAATGGTCATATCTAATGGTCACCATTAGGAGAAGCAGGAGAATTGAACAAGGTCCCGGGGGGATGGAGCACATGAGCCAGGGATGCCCTGGCCCCCCAGATCCACAGAGCAGCAGGCTCTGGCCAGCTTCTGATCTCTTTCCAGGTCCAACTGGGTGAGAAGCTGGCAAGATGGCAAGTAGGGTGAGGGGGCGGCCAAAAAGGTGAGCATAAGAAAGGTCAGTCTGCAGAAAGTTGGGTGACCAAGCAAAAAAAAAAAAAAACAACAACCCTGAAGTGGTCATGCAATGTTGTTCTCTTCAGGAGTGAGGAAGACCAGGCAAGTGGGGGGGGGCGCATGCTCCTGGTCCCCTCCCACACCATTCCCAGCCCGGTGGCTATGTCTCACAGCAGACCTCTCCACCAGGCAGGCCTGCACCTTTGAGGGGGAAAGTCCAAGCAGCCTGAGTTTCTGCACCTCTGAACCCACCAGAGGCTTGCTGAATTGCGGTCTCGCCATCTGCCCAGGGAGGGGGTTCTTCCATGATGGGGTGTGCACATCCTGAGAGCCCCAAGTGTGAGGTACAGGTCAGCTCCACAGATGCACACTGGTCCCTGGGCTGCGGCCTTTCTCAAGCACCTGACAGGACCATGGGCTCCTCCACACACCTGCCCACTGTCCCTCCTCTTCCTCAGCCTTCCTACTCACGCTAGACCCAGGCTAGGCACCACCACATGACACCCAGAGTCCATGATTGTTACTGAGCAACTTCCTTCCCTCTCCAAAGACAAAGACCAGGAGAAGGAAAACTGGGAAGACTGCTGAGCACTAGTGGCTCACACCTATCATCCTAGCTACCCAGGAGGCTGAGATCTGAGGATCATGGGTTGAAGCCAGTTTGGGCAGTAAAATCTATGAGACTCTAATCTCCAATTAACCACTCAAAAATCAGAAGTTGACCTGTGGCTCAAAGTGGTAGAGTGTTAGCCTTCAGCAAAAGAGCTCAGGGACAGTGTCCAGGCTCTGAGTTCAAGCCCATGACCAACAAAAAAGAGAAAGGAAGGAAGGAAGAAAGAAAGAAAGAGAGGAAAAGAAAGAAAAAAAAGAAGGAAGAGAGGAGGTGGAGAAAGCAAGGAGGCAGAGAAGGGAGATGAGGAAAGGAAGAGGGGAAGAGGGGGGAAAGAAGGGAGAATAAAAGAGGAGCAGAGGAGAACAAGAGGAAGGAGTGGGGAAAGGAAGGAGAAGCAAAAGAGGAAGGGAGAAGAGAGTAAAGAAAGGAAGAGGGAGGAGGTGGAAGAGAAGGAGGAGGCACCAATGGTGGCAGTAGCCAGGGTAGCCAAGGTCCAAACACCAGTTCAGGAAGGGCAGAATTCGATGCCAAGCCCGAGGCCTGGAGAAACGGCTGACCCCCATCAGAACAGTGGGCCAGCCGGTGGATCCAGGGAGCCAAGCAGTCAGGCCAAGAACCTTCGTAAGCCCCACCCAACCCACGGCCTGGGCAGTGGGCAGAGACTTGAGCCAGGGGCAGAGCGTTAATGAGGAGATACTGCTGCCGTGACTCAGCCCTCCAAAGGTGCCTCCATTTATTTTATTTTTCCATCATAAAAACCCAAGCTGCAAAGCAGCCAGATTCCCCGTGGGGGCGGGGAACAGCAGCACTGCTGAGGAGGCCAGGCCAGGGCCTGGCTGGTGCCAGCCTCTCAGAGCCCCTCTCCTGGAGAGTTCATGGGTCCTTCCATACCCACTGGTTCCTCCTATGGGAACAAAGGCCTAGGGTGGGATCTCCCTAGGGTCAGTTCCAGACCCGCCATGGCTGTCTCTGCCTCCTGTAGGAGAGGAAGGGCCTTGCCCAGCCTGTCAGCCTGCCTTTTGCTGTCTTCTAATAGGTAACAGGGCTGGCTCAAGACCACCTCACCTGTCCAGAGATCCATCTCAAAATACTTCCTGTCAAGGAGATGGTCCCAGTGATGTCCTCTCTTCCCCGTGACCCCTCTCAGGACACCTGCCTCACTGAACAAAATCAAGAATGCAAGATCTTAAAGAGCCAGCTGCTGGTAGCTCACATCTGTAATCCTAGCTACTCAGAAGGCTGAGATCTGAGGATCGCAGTTCAAAGCCAGCCCAGGCAGGAAAGTCTGTGAGACTCTTCTCTCCAATGAACCACCAGAAAACCAGAAGTGGCACTGTGGCTCAAAGTGGTAGAGCGCTAGCCTTGAGTGAAGGAGCTCAGAGACAGCTCCCAGGACTTGAGTTCAAGCCTCACAACCAACCAAAAAAAAAAAAAAAAAAAAAAAAAAGATCTTAAAGATCCTCTTACATCCAAGTCCCTCCCAGTGTCACTGCCCAGTGCACAGCCGGCCTGTTTGGATGGCATCGGGAAACTCACTATTTCCAAGACAGCCCATTGGCGCCTTTGGCTCCACAAGCTCCTTTCTGCCAAGATGGCACCAGAGCACTTACCCCCTGGAGCAGACTGGCAAAACTGGTGCCCAGCTTGGCTGCAGGGACCGGGCCAAGCTTAGACTGGTTTAGTGGGTGCCTCTGGCCAAGTGAGTCTGAAGGAAGGAACAGCACAAGGGCAATGGGCTCTACCCCAAGCCCAGCATAAAATCCTTAGGCGTAGAAACACACAAGCCCTTTCCCGATACCTGCAGCAGGCTGGGTGGAGCGGAACCTGAGCAAGCGAGGGTCCCAGGAACCTCTACTGAAAGGTCTGATCTCACAGAGGGTCTTCAGGTGTGAAGCAGTCAGGCAAACATGTGGGCCACAGTGGCTGAGCTAGAAAGCCAGATTCTTTACCTCCTGGGGTCCAACCCTACCTGAGAAAAGTCTGAAGCCTGTCTCCTTTTGCCCAGGCTACTAGAAAACTCCAAGAACCAGGCTAAGGAGCCTCCTTGGCCAGCTTCTCTAACCCCACCCTTTCTCACCTCCTCACAGTTGAAAGCTGGGCCAATATGCCATGCAGGGGCTTCTGCTTAAAACATAAGAGAATCCCTGATTCAAAGCATGACATCCAACTTTCCCAGATGATATGGCTGCAGCCATGTGGCGCATGTGTGGGTGGCACACGTGCACGCGCGTGCATGCGTGCACGTACACACACACACACACACACACACACACACACACACACACACACACACACACACACACAGAGTCACGTCTTTGAACTTGCCCTCTTGTCTATCTGGTCTTTTCCCCAGCAGAGCCTGTCTTGGATCCTGTACTGGGACAGCCCCTCCTTACCTCCTTACCCAGCTTCCCCTGGGAAAGAGGGGCATTACAAATGGATCCCAGATAATCAAGGGCAACGATTGCTTTATAGCCATTTTGATCCAAGCTCCCAATGTGTTCAGACGCAGGAATCAGCTGTGTGTGTGGTGTGTGTGTGTGTGTGTGTGTGTGTGTGTGTGTGTATGTATGTGTGTTGGGGGGAATGTAATCTAGGGGAGCTTCCCAACTGCAGGATGGATTTACCTGTGTCTGAAAGCTTCCTGCTCCCCTCCCCCCTCACTCCCTCCCCAAGGGAAATCACTCTAAAAGGGCCTAATGGAACTATGTCCTCCTCTCTTCCTCTCTCTGCTCCCTCCCTTGCTCTCCTTCTTTTTTTTTTTTTTATTAGCATTTGTGGAATTTATTCCCAAACTCTCCTAATCTTCCGTACACAACCATTTGATTTGCATAACCCAACCCCCTCTCATAAAAACTGGCTGCTAGTTTAATTAAAAAATGTAAATTTGCTGTCATCTCGGGGCCTGGTGAATTAGGACGACATCGGCATTTTTTATTGCTAAAGACGTCCAGATTGATCCAGCCCTTGGCTGAACTATGGTGAAGGAAAAGGGGTCCACGTGGCCCCAAAGGTCTTGAGGTCCTGCTATCTCCTCCTGAGAAGGAGTCTCCTGCCACTGATTTACTTGTGACCAGAGTGTTTTGGAATGGTAGATATGTCCTGAGCTGGAGGATACGGCAGGTAATGCATGATCCTGTTCCAGTACTTGTTGGAGGCCCTTGGGGATAGATACCTTTTGGGGCCTGTGTCTCCAGCCTCAACCAGTACTAACAGCCAAAGCCATCCCTGGGCTGTTCCCAAAGGAAGAGAGCCTCACACTGCGCCAGGCTTGAGGCCTGGCTGTGTCCCCTGTGCCCTCGGAAGGTCAAGGGAGTCGCTCCTAGCTCCTGAAGATGAGCACCGGGTTGGCCCGGAGTCGGGCTCCGAGGAGACAGATCGGAGTCCCCATCTGCTTCCCTTTTTTTTAGAAGTGATGAAAAAGTGTTTTTCTTCTGAAGTGCTGAGATTAAGTGAAACTTCCAAGTTCAGAGAAGAGGCAGACAGGATTACCAGATGCCTTCTCTAGGAAACAGAACTTTGACATCCTGGACCTCCCTTCTCTGCCGTGGCCAGACTCCAGGCCCGGGTCCCACTGGGAATGGGAGTGTCCGCTCCACTGACCTCCATGGCCCTTCTGGCTTCTAGGAAAAGTTTCCAAAGATTGTCCCTGGAGTGCTGGGAGTAGTAAGCCTTCCTAAGGCCCCAAGAGGTGCCATGGGAGTCTCTGCCCCTTGTTTCCTGCCAGGCCCTCAGGACCCCTCCCAGAAGAGCTGTGGAGGAGTGACCCACAGGGGCCTGGGAGGGACTGGCTTGGCAGGAGGATGGGTGCCAGCTCCAATTGGCTGCCTGCTAGGGAGGAAAACAGGAGGGCCTGCTTTCCAGCTGAGTAATACCTGGGTCCCTTGTGCCCGCCCACAAGCAGGTTTGCCAATGCCAGGTAGGGGGTGGAGCCAAACTCCTGGCCCATCTCTGAGTTCTGCTTCTAGGCCGGGATGGGTGGGGGCCTCATTTCCGAAGAGAGGGGGTGGGGTCTGAGAGGGAGGCGATGAAACACCTGATTAGTGAGAGGGGTGGGTCTGTTCTTGTGGGTGGGAGGGGGGAGGGAAGGCAGGGAGGGGCAGGGTGGCAACAGTGGCCTCAGATACCTTCAACCCTCTGCCCAGCAGGGGGTGTCACACTCTACCTGGGCAATGGAGGTCTTGAGGACCTCCATATTTCATTAACCAAGATCTCACCTGTCAGGACAGAGTCTGGATTCTGGATGTCCTGTCCCCCAGATCATACACCCTTTCTTAGAGCCAGCCACCATGCTATCTTTCTCCAACTACCCACGTATACTGCCCCTCCTGACCTTCCGGTCTTTTCTTTGACCTCAGAGGGTCAGATGTCAGCTCCTGAGTCCCAAGAGATGACACCATGAAGTTGGACCTAGCATGAACAATTCTAAGCCCAACTCTTCACGCCCACCACTATCATGGCCTTCATTCCCCTCATCAGTTTTGATGAGGTGGCAACCAGTTTGTTTCTTGTAGGAAGAAGGAAGATGGTTTTGATGACTGAGGATATGAGGGTCCTGGTCAAAACTTGGGTTTTAATCAAAGAAGCCCAAAGAGAAGTCTTAAAGTAAAACACATTCAACTCACTTAGAGGGAACGCTTGAATAAAATTAGATCAAAACCAGCAAGACACCAAATTCTCAGGATAAATTCTGCCCTCCAGGCCAGCGGTCTGCTATCTGCAGCTTGACCCCAGCTTCTTACCAGATTCCCCAAACTCACAAGCCTAAATTTAGGTGGATCCATCACCACCTCCCAGGGTGGGGGCTAAAAAGGGGACTGGGAGAGAGTCCTGGGCCCCTCACTTTGAACTGATAACAGCAACCTCAGCCCACAGATTCTCAGGTGAAAAACACTCATTAGCCATAATAAGCAGCTTGATCATCCGACACAGCCTTGTCCCAAATAAATTAAATTCCTTTACCTTGAGACAGTCGCCCCGAAACCAGACTAACCACCTTTCCCAACAGGACGCTGCTTTCAAAAACTAAACCACCCCCCTACTAAAAAAATAAAATAAAATAAAAACACACACCCCATAGGTTAGACACACAGGGAGCCTTGAAATGGGAAAGACATATATGTATTAAAAAAAAAAAACAAACAAACCATGGAGAACAGAAACTCCCACCAAAACCCCCTAAATCCTCTCTCTGGGCGCCCCCCCCCCCCAGCTCCCAGTCCTCTCGGTTCTTTCATAATGACAAGCATCAAATTAGTCACAGTCACTAAACAAGTAGCGAATAATAACAATATCGCCATCCAGAAAGCAAGCAGGGAGGGCAGGGACGGCGGCGGCCGGCGGCCCGACCCCCCGGCGCCGGCCCGCACCCCCACCCCGCTCAGCCGCCAGCTCATTGGGCTAAAAAGAAGAACTTCCGTCAAAGAGCCGAAAGAAAAGCGAAAGAGCCTCGCGTGGGCTCCCACCGGCCGTACCTGCTCCAAGATCCATTCTGCGCTCCTTGGTCCCAAACTCTTCGAGGAACAGCCCGGGAAGAAGGAGGAGGAGGAGAGAAGAGAAGAGAAGAGAAGGTGTTTAGTGTCTCGCCGGCCCGCGGGTCCCGCCGGCCCGCTGTCCCTCCCCGGCGGGCCCCGGCGCATCTCGGGCTTGGGGGGCGCGGGCCGGGCCGGGCCCCGATCGGACCCGGAAAGTTTGCTCCGCGCCCTGCGCCCTGCGCCCGCCCGCACGCTCCCCGCAGCTCCGAGCTCCCTACACCCGGCGGGTGGCCGCGATCCACCCGGCGGCGGCCCGGGGGACCCGGCTGGCGAGGCCGAGCGCCCCCCCACCCCGGCCTCTCCCCCGGCCCCGACCCCGGCCCGCCACTCCGCGAGGGGGGGGGGGGTCCGCCGTGTTCGCCCGGCCCGGCCCTCCCCGCCCGCTCTCGGTACTCACCATAGTCGGAGAGTCGAAAGCCGAATTCACTTAAATAATCAACTTTCATAATACTTAATTAATGCCTAATTGCAACTGATTACTCCCCGAATAACAAGTTGTTTTAAAACCCTGATGTCATTGCTCCTGACGGTAACACTCAGGGTAACAGTTTGGCAGGAGGGAGCGGGCGGGCGGGCGGGCGGGCGGGAGCGGCCGGGCGCTGCCAGGCGCCGAGGTGATTGGCAGGGCGGCCTCGGCACCGCCCCTCGCCGGGCCCGCGCGGCTCCGGCAGGTGAAAGATCAGACTCGGCCCGCCCGCGCGCCCGCACGCACGCACGTCCAGCCCGGCGCGGTGCTGGAGGTGAATGGGCGCGTGCACGCGCCGCGTCCAGAGCGCGCCGCGCGGCCCCGCGCCTCACACGCTCGCTCCCCCGCTAGCCCCCCTGCGCGCGGCCCCGCAACCCGGCTTAGGCGGACTGTCGGGCGGCCTTATTGGCTCCGTGACTCCCCAAACCTTTGACTCCGGGAGGAGGGAGGCGGGAACTCTGGGGGGAGGGGCTCGAGCACGAGCGCCAACTCTCGCCGGCCCCTCGCGGGCGCGCGCGCGCGCCCACTGGCACGCGCCGCTCCGGCTCCACGAGCGCGGACGGACGGCCGCGGCGCGCGCACCCGCCGGCGCAAACTTTTCCGTGCGCGCGGGCGAGTGGGCAGGTGCGAGCCCACGCGCGGCAAGGCGCTCTCCGGGTATCGATGCAGGGCTTGCCTCCTCCCTCCACGCACAACCCGGGCCCGTCATTTTGCTGTTGTCTCTGGGAGTTGGAGGAAGAAAGGAGTCCCGGGCCGGCGGGGCTGGGCGTGTCCGGGAAAGTCGCACGTCAGCCGGGGCCGCTCCCCGGCGGCGGCGGCGCGCTGCCCCGCGCCGGCCACGCGCTCCGGGGAGCGCCCGCGCGTGCGTGCGCGCGCGCCCGGGGACGCACTCCGGGCTTTCCATCGCCTTGCTCTGGTTTTGCCTTTGGAATGGGCCTCGGCGCCCTTCCGCGCCTGCTGCCGGGCGCTTCTCCGGGAGACCACGACTGTGCTCCCCGGGTTTTCTCCCTCCTCCTCCAGCCTGAAGTGGGGCCACCAGCCCTGCCCGACGCGCCCCTTCCTCCCTCACGGCCCCTCGCCCTCCGTCTCCCTCCTCTCCCCGCACGGTCCTCTCCACCCACCGATCCGCGCCATCGATTACCCGCCCCCTCCACCTGGTCCCTGGGGGCCGCTGCCAGGGACCCAGCGCCCCTCAGCCCGAGGGCCAGGGTCCTGTCCCCGGGGTCCCCTCTGCCATCGGTGCTCATTTCCTGTCTCTGCCAGTCTGGGACTGGACCACTGTGTCTCTCCTTAACTCTTCCTTTAGCCCAGAGATGTCTCTCAGCTGTACCTCACCAGCCCCAGAAGCCCTTGCTGTAGCCATAAACGTTAATGGCCCCAGTTATCCATCTGGCCTGGAAGGGGGCAAGGAGCGCTCCCTGTGGGGAGTAGGGCCGGGAAGGGTTGTACTGCCACCACCCCCCTCCCAGCTTTCCCTTTCCCTAGGAGACCCAGATGGCTGCCTTGGTCTTTCTCCCTTCCGTTCCTTCCCTCCAGTTTCGGAAGAGGCCGCACCGCCTTTTGCGTCCAGGGAGAGCAGGGCCAGGCTCTCCCTGGTCTGGGAAGCATTCAGCAAAATGGCGCTGGCCTATTTTTGCAATATTTCTATTTTGCAAAGGGAGGGGCCCAAAGAGGCCTTGGGGCAAAGACATCAAGGGAGTTAACAATCTACTCTTTCTCCTACTTTCGCCCTCTTTTTCTCTCTTTCAGACTGTTCTTTAGTTCTAAATGGCCTCACAAAGAATGCAACGCTGCTCCTCCCTCTTTCCACTTCTCTCCCCATGCCTTCTTAGCAGCCCCCTATTCCTGGCTTCCACATGGTCTCCAGGACACCCCCATCCCTAGGTACAAACAACAGCTGGAGAGGTCCAGTTTTACTGAGCCTAAAACCCTGAATAAGGGAACAGAAGTCTTTAAACCAAATCCACAGTTTCCCCCAAAGGCCTCACTGGGCCCGTGGAGGGGCGCATCTGTGTCCAGAGGTACTTTAGCGCACATGCGTGCCTGTGAGGGCTGCCACCCAGGACTCCCCAAAGCAAGACTTTGCTCTTTACAGCTTTGCCTGGTAAAGCAACCCCATACCCAAGTTCTGCGCCTCTGCTTCCCTTGCGGGCCTCTAGGTATGTAGAAGGAAGCCTGATGCCAGGTATGGATGGGTAATTTCTGAGTCTCTTTGAAGATACCTGCACAGATGAGGAACCCCCTGCTTCAGAGACCTACATAGACTCTGGCTGGCTCCGAATATCCCTCTGCGCCTGTCAATAGTGGCAGGGCTGACCCCTGAGGAGGGGTCAAGAGGCAAGGTCAAGACAAGAGCAGACAAGAGAGCATCTTTCCTTCCATTTCCCAAAGTAGGGCCAAATGGATTGGCAAGGAGTGGCTGACAGGGCAGGCTGGAGAAAGCTGGGAGAAGACAGCACATCCAGAGGCGCCACCATGTTGCCACCCTTGGTGGAGAGAGGTGTGGGCAGCCTGGAGATCGGGGGCCACAATTCAGCCACCACAGGCAGAGCAGGCCCTGCCGCAGAGCAGGAAGCCTTCGGGGGAAGTGAATAGATCAGAGAAGCAAAAACACAAACAAACAACAAAACACGGAGGCCAACTTAGCATGTTAGGAGTTGAGGTTTAAGCAGAAGGCCGAGGCGTCAAGGCTGTGTGATGGAAAGTCCCTAGATCTCTCCCTCTGCCTATGTGCTCACACCAAGGGCAGAGAGCTGGAGCTCAAGTGTCTCTTAGGACTAAGACCCACTTTTGCCTTGCTGACCCGGATGTGAGACACCTCTGAGATTCAGAGGCCGGGCCCCGATGAGGCGATTCCTGCCTGTACTCAGGGAATGGAACACCCAATGCTACAGTTCCCCTTGGACTCCAGGCCCTGGCTTAGAGTTTTCCGCTCCTGCTACAACACCCACCTCAAGCGCAAAAGAGTAGAGCAGGAGACACCCAAAGCAATCGCACCCACCCAGGTATCCCACAGGATCACCCCCTCTCCCCAGTCAAGCTGCCACCCTGGCTCCGTCTTTCTGCACCCCCAGTGTGCCCACTCATTCTCTCTCCCTCCCGAGCCCCAGGCCTTCTCACTCACCAACCTGTTTACACACCAGGTATCTCATGCTTTATCTGTTCTCATTTTGAATTGGTAACTTTCACATAAACTTGAACAAAGCTCCTTTTGTTCCTGCACCCCACCCCAGGATCCCAATAAACTGGTTCCTTCTGAGACAAGGCGACTGGGCCAGGGCACAGAAGCCTTGGCCAGAAGACTGCGTGTGCATGAGAACAAGCATGTTCGCACCTGCGAGGGAGCCCGAGTGTTTGTGTGTGAGTGTGTTCCTCAGGCAGATGATGGAGGAGGGGGTCAGGGAGCACCACAGTGTGGATGGACCGGAAGTGTGGGAGTGTGAGGAGTGGGGGGGGGCACAAGAGGGCAGAACCGAAGCGCCATGGCCTGGGCCTGGGCTCGGCTCCCACACAGCCAAGATCATGGGCCACGGACAGGCGGGTGTCAGAACTGGGGGGGAAACCAGGATGAGGAGAAAACAAAGGGGAGGAAGGAGCAGCAGGGTGGGTGGTGAAGAGAGGAGCCGAGGCCACGCTAAGTGTAAGGCAGACACAGGGATTGCATTATGGCAGGGCCGGGGCTGGCACGGCCGCTCGGCCCATAATCCTGTTAGCCAGCAATCTCCATTCCGAAAGAGCTTCATTTCTTTGTGAATATTTGTAAACTAGATATCTAATGGAAAATTATAGGAAAATTATAGTGAAATTCATGACGGAGAAATCCGATTATCCCTAATTCAATTATGCCATCTTAGCCCACACAGCACATTTCCCATTTTTTTCCCATAAATACCGATGCCAGGGGTCCCGGTAATCAAATAAAATTGAAAATCATCTTCCCATTAAATTCAATTAGCCGCAATTTCTAAAGCCTATCAGAGATTTTAATTACTAAATTATAAAATTCTCCAATGCTAAATTGAAACCAAAAAAAAAAATTTGCACATCCTTATATTTCAGAGAAAAAAAAAAAAGGCCAGCAAAATCCTTGAAAAATGTCTTCCTTTCTACGTCCACTTCCAAAGCAGCTTTCTCACCTGGAGGGACCTTTCGATCCTCTCAATGGCTGTCTCCTTGCCCAGCTGGGATGAAGCCAGGGCTACAGAGAAGAGGGACCTGGCAGGGGAGGGGCCAAGGCACACTAGTCTAACAAGGAGCGATCCGTGCCCTTACCCCCAGCCAGCTCTGGCTGCCAACCTTTCTCATTCTCCTGGCTGACAGAGCTTCTGAGTTTGCCCTCAGCTCTGCTCCCCTCCACCGCCCTACCCCCCAGAAGGTCACTAATTCTTAGGGCCATCTTCTTGGCCTATGAGCTAGGCTTGGGCTCAGGCCACTGCTTGGCGTCAGGACTCGGTGTAGTTCCAGGGCAGCTGATCAGATATAGTCAGCAACTTGCCCAAGCCCCAACTCTCTGACCAATCAGCAGGGACCCGATAGCTTAGGCTGGATCAGAGATGGGAATTGCACAAGCCGGGCATTGAGGGTAGCCGGACACCACAGGAGGGGTTCTGTGTCCCAAAGTCTTCTTCAAGGCATCTCCAGGAACCATAGGTCCTGGCAGAGTACCAGCTTCCTGGGATAGGCTCAAATCAGGCTCACCCAATGCGTCCAGCCCTTTGCCGCTCCTGGGAAGCTAGCCGGCAGGAAGGAGTGACCCCTCTTGGGGAGTTACTCTTAAATGCCCCCCCCCTTAAGGGAAATGCTAGCCAAAATCCCAACAGTAACCCCTCCCCCACACCACTTACCCACTTCTAAAGGGTGTTCTGTGAGTCAGGAGAGCCGGGGGAGGTGGCATCGGTGGTGGCATGGGGGTCTAAAACCAAGATAGGTGGTTTGTGGGGGGCAGCTGATGGCTCCGGCAGACTCGGGGCGTCAGCACAGACCTGCCGGCAGCCCAACACCCAGAGAGCAGCAGGCAAGTCTGATCCTCCAGGCAGCCAGGAGTGCCAGCAGGGGAGGTACCCGCAAACAAAACAAAAACAAAAAAGTTAATTATCTTTGGCTTTTTCTTAATAAATATCCAAACTGGCCGGGCCGGATCCTCCGCTTTAGAGGAGAGAGAAGAAGGAGGAAAAAAAAAAAAAAACAACCCCACACTCAACCCAACAGAGTCATTCTCTTGGCTACTTTTCCCTTTGTCTCTGGTCCTCGCATTTATCTCTTATCAGGCGCAGAGACAGTTTCACACTAATTCCTAAAGTTTGCAAATGCAAGAGCCTGGCGGCCCAAGCTGTTTCCTTTTCTTTCTTTTTTTTTTAAGTTTTGGGGTGGGACAGTGGGGTGTGAGAGAAGAGAAAGGCAGGTGGGACTAAAAATGGGTGAGCCACAGCAGAAGATAAGCCAAAGAGCAGGAGAGAAAGGCAAGGGAGGCCGCAGGGTGGGTGGGACACAGGGAACGGGGCTGGGGGCCTGCTCTGTGGGTACAGCCCTGCCCGTGGCCCTGACTTGGGCAGGGACCTGTTCTGGAATGTTGTGTTGGCACTTGATTTCACTTACAATTATCACAAGACACGGGGATTTCTCATTTTTAAAACTCCCAAACCACCTAAGCCTCATTGGCTACTTGGGCTGTCTGGTTGCTTCCAGTTCCTGTGCCCAGCCAACCTCCCAAGAACATGGCTGTGGAGGTGAGCAGGGGGAGGGTCAAGGGGAGGGGAGGTTGGCTGAGTCTGGAGAGGTGTGTGGAAAGCTTTTCTGCACAGTCTCTGGTGTACCTGGGGAGAGGAGAGATGCGTGTTGCTGCCTGGGCTATGTGTCTGGATGGGGCATGTACAGACCCAAGCCCAAACCGTCAGAAACATGTGCTGGGTAGGGGTGGGGGTGGGGGTGGCGGGCCTAAGCAGCCAGGACATCGAACCATCTTCTCACAAGAGCCCTGGCTCTGGAGTCTCTCCATCTGGATTCAAATCCCAGTTCTATCATCCACAGGCTGGGCCATTTTAAGTCACCAGCCCTCTTGGAGCCTCCCACCTAAACGAGTTGGGGCCTAGGTTTGTGGGGACTGGGGTGGTGGGGAGCGACAAAGGGTCTTGAGTTTTTTTCTGGGGGAATGAAAATGTTATAAAAATAAGATGGTGGTGATTTTAGGAGGCTAAGATCTGAGAACCGTGGTTCGAAGCCAGCCCTGGCAGAAAAGGTTGTGAGATGCTTATGGCCAATTAAATACCAAGAATGCCAGAAGTGGAGCTATGGCTCAAGTGGTAGTGTACCAGCCCTGAGCAAAAACTTAGGGACAGCACCCAGGCCCTGAGTTCAATCCTCTGTACCTGTACACACACACACACACACACACACACACACACACACACGCACACACACACGCACACACAGATAGTGGTGATGGTTAACACAACCTTGTGAATACACTAAATGCCACTGAATTTTGTATTATTAAAAGGGTGGATTTTATGGTGTGAGGATTCTATTTTCAACAAAGTGGTGATGAAAAAGAGGAGAGTGAGGAGAAAAGGGAGGACTAATTGCAACCCTGGCATTGTGGCTAGGGCACACGGCCTGGCACAAAGTAAGTGCTCAATAAAGGGCCCGCTGTCAATCAGCATCATGCCCGAGCTGGGATCGGTGAGCAGACACTGCTGGGGCTCACGAATGCCTCCGTGGGTCCGTGGCTAGGGCCGGCAGGTTGTCAGGCTGCTCAGCTGCCTCCAGGGGCTTGGCGGGGGCTCTTGGGCAGCTGCTCCCTGGCAGGGGTGGGAAAGTGCATGGCCTCCTCCTGCCTCCCTCTGGTCCCCGGGGAGGAGGCTGCCCACCGTGGCAGGCGGACTCCCGGGCAGCACACTTGCCCGTCTCGCAGACATTCATATTCTCCGTGTGCAGCAGACCGTGAATTCACCTTCATACTAGTTACAGGGTTATTTAGCATCTTCTGACACTGACAATCACAAACTTTAACTCGCTGCTTGCCTTCTCCCTGCCGTGCCCTCTGCCCACCCCCAAAATCCTTGGGAGAGGAGGGGAAGGACCGAGGTCTAGCCCTCTCTTGCCAAAGCATGCCCTTTGGAGCTGATGGAGTGATGGACGGAGGTGGGGGTGGTCAGCAGAAGAAGACGACGGGCAAAGGGCTGGAGAGAGAACCGAGTGGGAGAGAGGAAGTACCACCAGGGCTAATGGGAGCTTCGGTCCTGCTCCTCCAGCCTGACACTAATGTATTCAACCTGACATCCTGTCTCATCGTGAGTGACGCCTCAGTCTATCAGGCTGCTGGGCCGAGGCTGTGGTCAGGACTGATGGGCTGAAGTCAGCCTGGGGCTGAGCTCCCAGGACCATGATGCTGGCCTAGGGCTGGCTCTTCTGCCTCTTGCTGGACTCACAGGTGCACATCCAGGAGTCAGGTCCTACCAAATCTTCTTCCCTCGCTCCCTTCCACTGTTCCCCTGCCCTATGGAGGTTTCTCCCGGTTTACTGCTTTATTTCCGCAGTCACCTTTCAGCTGGGTCTGGTCAATGAAGACCCAGCGACATCTCCCACCAACAACTGAAATCCCACGAAGCTGACCTGAGCACAGGAGACGGGGCTGAAACCTAGTGTCCTTGCTGCTTGGCTCACCCCCAGCCAGCCCTGACTGTGTTCTTTTACTTCCCCCTGTCTTCTTTGTGCTTCCTCCACACCTTTTCCAGGAGTGGCGCAGCTTCTAGAAAGTCCACAGAGCCCTTTCCATCACCTCAAAAGCCAGTCTGGACCAGAGATGTCTCCCTCTCGGGGACGGTCTGCGCGGAGAGTCATCTGAGTGGGATAAGGAGCTCTCATTCACAAACTCCAAGCCAGCCCCAGCAGCTACTTATTCAAGTTCCCCAGGAGTAGAAAGCCAAGCCAAGAGGACTCACAAAGACCCAAGGCTGGGCAGGCACTGGGCCAGGGAGCTTGGAAAAGGAGATGCAAGGCCCCAGGCAGGGCCAGAGGGAGAGGAGAGGCAGGGGAATACATCAGCAGGTCCAAGTGTATGTCCACTTCCTTCCAGTCCCATTGCACTGCCCCACCCCTGCCAGCCAGGGAAGTGGCCAGGGTGGCCTGGGAAAGAGAGATGTCAACGGGGCCTATGGGAGAAGGGGCTTGTTGACTGCAAACTGTCCATTATGGCTCAGATTATAAGCATATTGCACAGGGCTCTCTGCACGATGCCGGGGAAATCCAATACGCTGAAAGGTTAATGCAATCAATTAGGGTGACAAGGAAGTAAAGTAAAGCCTTCCGAGTAGATGAAAAGGAGAGAGAGAGGGGGAGAGAGGGAGAGAGAGAGAGAGAGGGAGCTTTGAGTTGGGGGTGGTGGTGGTGACATGGGTGGTGGGAAGGCCAGGAGGGAGAGAAACTTAAGGGGTGCAGAGAGAAGGTCTGAAGGGGAGGAAAGATGGTCAGAGGCCAGGCGTCTCCACGATGGCAGAGCCAGCAGAAGAGGGCAGCCAGTGAGCTGAGCAGCACAGACTTTGGCCGTGCAATGCTCCTTTTTCTCTTCCCCCCCTCCCTGTCTGCCTTTTCTCTGGGGCTTGGAGCCTGGCTCCCACATTAGTCCCCAGTCACGGTGCCACACTAGGGGACTCTAGACAGAGCAAGTGCCCACTGAGTGACCTCCAGAGCCTTCTCAGCCAGAACTGCAGCCTGGCTGCCAGATTCCTGGCTGCTCCCCCTCCTCCAGCACCCAGGTCCTCCTTGCCACAGCCTGCAGCATATGGCGGTCAGGACTTCATTTTGCAGATGGAGAAGATGGCTCAGAGAGGTTGAGATCCTTCCTAGGGGCTTAGAAACAGACGTGAGAAACCCAGCACTACCCAGCCTACCCACAGGGGCTTGATCTTCTTTTACAGGTCCCTAGAATCAGGGGCCTTACCCTCCCCAAGGGCTCAGATTCAGAGGGAGCAAAGGAGGACCCCATTTCTTGGCAAAAAGAAATCACCAATTTGAAGTTAGTTAAAGGTGATAGGAGAGCCGGGTGCCAGTGGCTCAAGCCTGTAATCCTAGCTACTCAGGAGGCTGAGATCTGAGGATCGTGGTTCAAAGCCAGCCTGGGCAGCAAAGTCCGTGAGACTCCTAGCTCCAATTAACCACAAGAAAACCGGAAGTGGCGCTGTGGCTCAAAGTGGTGGAGCTCTTGCCTTGAACTGAAGAGCTCAGGGGCAGTGCCCAGACCCAGGGTTCAAGACCTACAACCAACAACAACAACAAAAAGGTAACAGGAGAAAAACACAGGGAGGCTGAGAGAAAGAACTCTAGAGCTGGCAGAAGAGAAGAGCTAGGACTTCCAGGAAGGAGGAGCCGAGCAGAGAAGGAGGTCCTAAGGAAAAGAGGCACAGGGCCTCTGTAACAGACCGGGGCTGCATGCGGCCTGCTGTGCCCCATCATGAGGCTCTGGATGACGGCCGTGGGTGCACTGCATGGCAGGGAACTGCACACCCAAACATGACAAAGAGGGAGGATGAGAGAGGGAGGATGAGAACAGGGACCTTGCAAGGTGGGGGCCAGTAAACTTATTTCTGTGAAGAACCAGTTAATGAATATTTCCTGCTTGGTAGATGAGTTTCTGATGTAGCCATTCTACTCTGCCACTGACAATCTGAAAATGAATGAACATGCTTTTTTTTTCCTTTCCTTTTCTTTCTTTCTTTCTTTTTCTTTATGTTGTGCCCATACTTGGGCTTGAACTCAAGGCCCCATACTTTTTTTTTTTTTTTTTGGGTCCGGTCGTGGGGCCTGAACTCTGGGCCTGGGCGCTGTCCCTCAGCTCTTCAGCTCAAGGCTAGCGCTCTACCACTTGAGCCACAGCGCCACTTCCGGCTTTTTTTTTCTTTTTGCTTATGTGGTGCTAAGGAATGGAACCCAGGGCCTCATGCATGCAAGGCAAGCACTCTACCACTGAGCCAGCTTCCCAGCCCAAGGCCTCATACTTTCACTTGGCTTTTTTGCTCAAGGCTGGTGCTCTGCCACTTGAGCCATACCTCTACTCCTGGCCTTTTGCTGGCTCATTGTAGAGAAGAGTTCTCACACACTTTCCTGACAGGGTTGGCTCTAAACCATGATTCCTCAGATCTCAGCCTCCTGAGTAGCTAGGATTACAGGCATGAGCTGCTGGTGTTGGCTGGTAAGGTTGTTTCTAATAAAACTTTATTTATTAAAAACAAACAAACAACAGTCTGTGGCCAAAAGTAAGCTAAGGGTAATAGTTTTCCCAGGTCTGCTCCAGAAAATGGAAGCCGCTGGAACTGGTTTTGAGGACTAGGATGTCTGCTCTGCAGTGTTGCCTGGGGACGGAGGGTATCTAGGCCCGTGCTTCAGGACAGATGAAACAAAACAGTGGTGCCCAGATGGACAAAGAGAAGCAAGAGAGCAAGGCCTGCCTGGTATGGGAAACTGATCCTGGAAAGCCCTTCCTTGATGCTTGAGTTTGTTTCCAATGGTAGGAAGGGGTGGAGGCTGGAGATGCCTGGAAGGAGCAGCCAGAAGGGAGGAAGGGGCCTGGGAAGAGAAAGGCAGGCAAGGGAGGACCCAGGAGTTGGTGCTGTAACCAGGGTGGTGCTGGCAGCAAAGGGAGGAATCCATGCGCCCCAGCAAGAGCGCAGGGCGCAGGCCGGGCCTGCCCTACACCGGGCCGCCTCTGATCACGTTTTCAGGGCCACTGCCTGCCAGCGCAGACAATGCTGGGGAGCCTTTGAAGTCCTAAAGGGATGCCGCGGTGGGAGCCTGGGGGGGGGGGGACTCTCCTCCCTTCCCCCCATCCTCCCTAGCGGGAGGAGGGCAACAGGACAAAACCCGGAGCCGGTTGCAGCCGAGGCCTCCCGAAACACAAGAGACAAAGGGAAAACAAACAGGTTTGGAGCCAAGCGCACGGTGCCGTGTCTGTGCCCTGCCCCGCCGAGAGCCAGGATGATGGATGGCTGCGGCCAGCCAGCTCGCCCGCCAGGCAGGCCCCTCTATTTACATAACACTGGCGTTCCACCGGTCACCTCTGACACCGCACTGCCTGGGGCCGAGGCCCGGTGGCCCTGCGGTTCCTCAAGCCACCAGGGGACTGTGACAGCCCGTGAGGACCACTGCCCAGCCTCTGGGAAGCCCTGGGCAAGACAGGACAGGGTGGCCCCTTCCCATCAGCGATTAAGGAAGGAGAAAGCCACTGGGCTCTTGAGACCCAGAGAAACAGCCTCTAAGGGAGAAGACAGAGCTGTGGGGTCCTCCAGGTAGCTTGAGCCCAGGCACCACGGTGCCCAGCTACCTGCGCTGCCTGGAGCATGAGCCTCCACCCAAGCCTGTTATCCATACACCCCCAGCTCACTTCCAGCCTAAGAAAGCAGGAAGCTCGCCTTCCGTGGCTCACGCCTGTCATCCTAGCTACTCAGAGATCTGGATTGTGGTTCGAAGCCAGCTCGGGCAGGAAAGCCCATGAGCCTCCTCATCACCCAAAAAGCTGGAAGTGGAGCTGTGGCTCACATGATAAGAGTGCTGGCCTTAAGCAACAAAAGCTCGAGGACAGCACCTAGGCCCTGAGTTCAAGGCCTGGGACTAGCACAAATAAACAAACACAAAGAACCATGCAGGATTGGTTCCAGTTGCTCCCATTCCCCGACTTCACAACAGAACCCAGCCCAAGGTGACATGTCTGTCAGGCCATCGGTGACTGCCAGGGGGTGGGAGCAAGGAGGACACAGGATCGGGGAAGGGGCTGAAGCCTTACCTTATAGCAGGTCCTGCAGGTACCTCGAACACAGCTGGGGGGTCACTCCATCCTGCGGGGGAGAAAGGAGCCTGTTAGCATTTTCAGAGGAAGCCCATGGCATCCCTACCCTCCATCTCTGTGTGTCTCAGGATTCCCTGTCACCCAGAGGTAGAAGGACAGATGATTCTAGGGCCAGGCAGAGGGGCTCAGCAGTTCAGGCGTGCACAGTGAGCCCTGATTGTGGCCCATTTAGGTACCAGAGTTGGAAAATTCAGCAAGTAGCAGCGACTGAATAGAGGGAAGTACAGCCCTCGTGAGACCCCTAACCAGGTAGTCAGACCATGCTTCACAAACTCTTCCCTGGAGAAAGATGAAGTGGGGACACAGAGGGGGCCCTGGTCACGGGCCCCCAGGCTCCTGTGAAGCTATCGTGACAGAGAGGGGATACAATGACAGAACACAGTGTCAATCACTCTCTCATTCTTATCTCCTGGCTCCTGGAAATAAAAATGGTAGACTCCCTGCAGTTACCTAGAGCACGTGCATGTCGAAGGGACAAGAGCAGATCAGCACCAGGCACCAGGAGGCCCGGTCCATAGGCACATGCTGTGGACAGTACTTTCCACTTGGGGTTATGCCAGCCCCCACTGGGGGGTCCATACGGGGTGAGGAAAATCTCTTGATAACATAAATCTCTTTACCCAACGTACAACTTGCCCCAGCTTTCAGGCTTACACCTTCTACCAGAGCAGGAATTCAGGGAGTCAAATTCAAGTGGAACAGACAAGTCTGTTGAAGGAAGATGCACGGAGCTTTCTGGCTGCCCACCCAGACCAGATGCTGTGAAGGTTTGCTGTTTGGTCCCTGTCCCTCCCTGTTCTCTCTCTCTCTCTCTCTCTCTCTCTCTCTCTCTCTCTCTCTCTCTCTCTCTCTCTCTCTCTCTCTCTCTCTCTCTCTCTCTCACTCACTCACTCGTGGCTTATCAATGATGCAAGAGGAATAACACCAATTTCCTTAGGCCATGTAATCCCCAAATCAGATTGGGGGGATTGCGAGAAATGAGGTGACCTTGTACAGGACTCCCGGAATGCCACCCAGTCCCACGGCCTGCTCTCCCGTTCCCAGGACATACTTAGACACATAATGCTAATTGTACCTGACATGCCCTCTTAAGGAAGGCTCTGTTCTCTGCCAGCATTTGCCGCCTCTGCTGGGCTCCTGGGGCACGGGTGCCCACCAGGGCAGAGCTCACCTTGCCAGACACAGGTTTTGAAAGGGCTGATGCCCAGACATAGATTGTTTTGGGGAGGGCCGCCCCATGGGGCATCAGACAGCCCTCCATCTGGCCTGGACAGGGGGAGCAGGAGGTGGGCGGCTGAGATATTGGGCAGTAGAGGGAAAAAAAGGAGAGTCCGTGCAGAGGTGGAAAAGGCAGGCCGAGGCCTGGTGAGTCAGAGACGGAGTTGGGGAGGAGAGGCGAGGTGGGCGAAGTAAAGGACTGTGGTCTAGGCCTTGGAGGCCCCGCATGGAGACCCCCTAAGTGTCCTCTGGAAGGCACTGGTTGGGCTTGGCTGGCAAGGCTCGCGTTCCGGCCGGAAGTATCATCTAAATCCTGTCCATCCCAAGTTCTCCTGCCTGCGATCTGTCAAGGCGGCCGGGCCAGCCTCCCTTGAACCCCCAAAGCCCCCCAACTCCGCAACTCCAATATCTCTCTTCTACCACCTTTTTCTCCCCTCCCCTCCTCCCCGGCAACTGTGCATTTATTAATTCATGAGGCACTAATTAGTTCTTTGTTTAATTTTGTGTTAAACAGACTGACCGGAATGATAACGACTTGCAGTGCGGTGTTGCTGTCCCCATCCACCCCTGTTTTCTGACAACAAGGGAGCGCGGGAGACCGGAGCGCTGAACCCAAATCCCTCAGCAGTTGCACTTCATTAAGTCAAAATGTGACAAGAAGCTTAGAGAGCAACTTGCAGATCTGATCACACAGAACAATCGGGAGGAAACTTTCCAAGAGTTGGTCGGGGTTGAGGGAGGGCGGGGGAGGGGCTGGGGATGTGTACATCCGGGTCTCCCGGACAAGCCTGCCCCACAGGCCCTCCCCTCCCCTGTCCAGGACAGGTAGCTTGGCTGACAGCAGCATGGATATTGTCTCTTGGGGGTATCTGGGACTCTGGGTGTATTCTAGGCTTCCACTTCATCATTCCTCTTTTCCTTCCTGGGCATCTTTTACTGTCTCCATTCCTCGCTGTACCTGGTGGGCTGTTTTTGACACTGTGAGTGAGTGAACCACATGCCCCAGGAGGAGCTGAAAATGAGAAAGTTGACCCCATCATGGAAAGAATCTTTCAGACTGAGGGGAGGTATAGAGCAACTAGAAAACTCCAGGATAGAGGTCCTACTGATGGAGGCTAAGTAAAATCCTTCTAGGCTAAGAAAGAAAAAGAATATGTTCAGAGGTCATGGAAGAAAGTGTCCGAGAGATCTCAGCATACCCATCTGCCATCTAACCATCCATCACCCCACCCTCCCCTATCCATCATCCGTCTATCTATCCACCCATCCACACACATCCAACCATCCATCCACCACTCACCCATCTATCCCCATTCACATCTATCCATTCCTTCTACCCTCCCTTCCATCCATCTATCATCATCATCTACCATCATTGATCTATCTACTCTCATACACACCCATACATCCATCTATCCATCCATTCATCTAGTCCATCCATCCACCATCTATCCATCCATCATCCATCTATCTACCATATCCATCCATCTACCATCCATCCACCATCCATCCATCATCATCCACAATCCATGCATCCATACATACACATACACACATCCATCCACTTATCCATCCATCCATCCATCTATCCATCCATCCACTATCCACTTATCCATCCATCCACCATCTACCTACCCATCATCCATCCATTCATCCATCCATCCAATATTCTTAATCATAACTACTCTGATCAGATAACTGAGGCTGGAAAGTTGAGGGCTCAGGAGAAGAGCCAGGTCCTGGGGCTTAGAGGCTATCATAGAATGACTGTTGGCAGGCAGCAGAGCTCCCAGTGACCATAGCCTCGCTGACCTCTTATCTGTCCATGTGGAAGAATAGATTCTTTGACCCCAGAGAAGTCAAACTGCCAACCCCATGAGCCATAGCACAACTAAGGACAGCGGTTTCAAAAGCAAATCCTGGGCTGGGATGTAGCTCAGTGGCAAAGTGCTTGCCTAGCAAGTGCAACGTCCTGGGTTTGAGCCCCAGAAAAGAAAAGAAAAAGTTAAAAAAATAAACAAAAAGAAAATCAAGCGCTGCCCTAAACTACAAGCAGAAGCCCTCACCACCTTCTATCCAGCCTATACCCTTTTGGGGGTGGCGGGGGGAGGGTGGCGGGTCCCGGGATTTGAATTGAGAGCCTGGGTACTGTCCCAGAGCTTCTTTTGCCCAAGACTAGCATCCTATCACTAGAGCCACAGCTCTACTTCTGGCCATTTTTTTTTTTTTTGGTAGATAATTGAGACTGGCTTTGAACTGTGATTTCTCAAATCTCCGCCTCCTGAGCTAAGATTACAGGCATAAACCACTGGTGTCTGGCCGGGTCGTAATTTCTGAAAAATGGTGCGAGGGAGACTGAGGAGAATAAAAGCAAAAGCACATCAAAAGTTGACCGAGGGAGGCCTCCTGTGCTGTTTTCCCTCCCTTGACTGCTGCACCTGTCCAGGGGAGGCGTGGCCTCCCTGGAGCCCGCCCAGCCCCCTGGCCAGGAAGTGAGTCTGTTAGGTCAGCCTGGCTCTCTCTTCCTCTGGCCAGAGCGGAGCAAGCACAGTGGTCTGCCACCCAAGCCTGGCAGCCCTTGGTTGCTTTCTGTTAATTTGCTGTCAGGCTGCCTAAGCAAACCAATTAAAACTAATCATTAATTATAAAAGAAAGTGAGAAGAGTAGGAAAGAGGGGAAGGTGAAAGATAGGGATGGGAAGGAGGAAGAGGGAAGAGGCTGAAGGCCCCCCGACAGGGGGCTCTGGATGGGGGGAGCAGGAGGCTGTGAGGGCAGAGATTTTGGAGTAGGAGGAGGCTAAGAAGGAAGGCAAAGGCAGTGTCCAGGAGTAAAGGGACAGACCAGGAGAGGCAGGGAGGGGAGAATGAAGGCTGCAGAGGCTCAGGGGCCAGTGTTCCAGGACCTGAAGATGTCCAATGCACTCACAGACCCCTCTGGCTGGAGCCAGGACCTGACTCAGGAGCGTCCATACACGGGAAGGCTCTGATGATGCAGAATGGGCCAGCCTGCTGCCTCCAACCCTACCTTCTCCCAGCCCTTGCAGGCCAAGGAGGCTCAGGGACAGCTGTCCGGTTGCCTGGCTCCCCACCCCCTAGCCCATGCTGTCCTAGACCGCTTCCCCATCCTCACACCCCCCTCTCCCTGGCCAGGCCTTTCACAGGGGTTGGGGCGATTTCAGCTGGGGAGTTGGGGAGGGGGCACAGACAACAAGGGGGCAGCGTCATGGAAACGGGCACTTTCATGGAGAAATATTCTGTTTGGCCTCCTTCCTTCATTGAAGAGCTGTCAGGAGCCCACACTGTCCCGGGACCAGGCGTGACAAAACCTATTTTCTGCCTCAAATTTGATTGATTAAAAAACTTTTTAGGAAAACCATGTTAAAAGAGTGAAAGAGAGAGAGAGTGGGTGTGAATGAGAGACAGACAGGCAGACAGGCAGACAGACAGACATAGAGGGGAAAAGAAAGAGAGAGAATACAAAGTGCCACCGGGGAGGAGGGCTGGGGAGAAAAAGGCCACAGGCAGGGGACAGTTCCCCCTGGGTCCCCCATCCCCCTTCCTCCCTCCGTCCTACTGCAGGGGACTGGTGTCAGTGGGACACCACTGCATAACCAGGCAAAACAGAAAGGTCAAAGGAAGCCTGAAATCTTCACACAGTGGTTAGGGAGACAATGAGGGGCCTCTGGCTCACCACAGACCTGCAGGTGCTAGCTCTGGACAGAGGTGGCTAGCCAGAGCGGGCTGCCTGTCCCCACACAGGGAAAAGAGCCTCAGGCCGGAGGAAGGCAGGGCAGCTGTCCAGGGTTAGGAGCAGGAGCAGGCCTCTAGACTGATTTTTTTTTTTTTTTTTTTTAGTCATGGGGCTTGAACTCTGGGCCTGGGCGCTGTCCCTGAGCTCTTCAGCTCAAGGCTAGCTAGCACTCTACCACTTGAGCTACAGCGCCTCTTCCAGTTTAGTCATGCTTTCTCCCAGTCCTGCTCCAAAGAAATCACCATGCATTTACTGAGCCCCACATACTATGCGTGTGATCCCCACGTCAGGCATGAGGAAAATAAAACAACGCAGTTATAAGTGCAGAGTTGGTGAGAGTCCACTTTGAATCTCACCTGTCACCGATCACCAGCTATGTAAGGACCCGCAGAAATAATGCTTAGCCCAGTAAGCGCTACTATTAGCTTCTACACACCTGTTTCTAAAAAGCTCGGAGAGGGCCAGGCTCTGATGGCTCATGCCTTTAAGCCCAGCTTCTCAGGAGGCTGAGATCTGAGGGTCACAGTGAGAAGTCAGCCAGGGCAGGAAAGTCCATGAGACTCTCATCTCCAATTATCCACCAAAAAGCCAGATGTGGAGCTGTGGCGCAAGTGGTAGAGCATTAGCCTTTAGCAAAAACAAAAACCAAAAAACTCCTCAGAGACAGTGCAGGGTGAGTTCAAGCCCTCATATCAGTGCACGCACACGTGTGTGCACACACATACATACACACATGCACACAAAGCTGGGAGAGATCCAAAAACTCTATTCCCAGGCATAAGCCCCAAAGACGAAACACAGGGATTCAAACAAAAATTTGTACACACAAATTGTTCACTATTCACAATAGTTAAAAGGGAGATGCAGCTCAAGGGTCCATGAATGAGGAATTGGTCCTCAGGAAATCTAGCCATACCATGGAGTACTATTCAGCTATAAAAAGGCAGGAAGCCCGGGCTGGGAAGGTGGCTCAGTGGTAGAGCACTTGCCTTGCATGCTCGAGGCCCTGGGTTCGATTCCTCAGCACCACATAAGAAAAAAGCCGGAAGTGGCGCTGTGGCTCAAGTGGTAGAGCGCTAGCCTTGAGCTGAAGAGCTGAGGGACAGCGCCCAGGCCCAGAGTTCAGGCCCCACGACTGGACCAAAAAAAAAAAAAAAAAAAAGGCAGGAAGCCCTGATACCTGCTACGACATGGAAAATGTACCATACATGATTCTGGTAATACCAAGTGTATCTAGAACAGGCCAGTCCATACAAGCAGATCTGTGGTTGTCAGACACTAGACAAAGAGAAGAATGGGGAACAACTGCTAATATTAGAGTGTGGAGTTTCTGGAAAAAAAATCTGAAACTAGAGATTGGTGATGGTTGTAGACTCCTATGAGTGTACTTAATGCTCTTGAATTGTACACATTGGAGCTGGGCACTGGTGGCTTCACACCTGTAATCTTAGCTACTCAGGAGGCTGAGATCTGAGGATTGTGGCTTGAAGCTAGTCTGGGCAAAAATGTCTGTGAGACTTTTATTTCCAATGAATTGACAAAAAACAAACAAACAAAAAACAAACCTGGAAGTAGAGGTGTGGCATAAGTGGTAGAGTCCTGCTAGCCTTGAGCAAAACAACAAAAAAGCTCAGAGACAGCTCCCAGGCTCTAAGTTCAAGCCCTTGGACTGGCACACATACCAACACACAATGAAGGTCACACTGGTACACTTCATAGTATGCACACTGTGCCACAATCAGATTCTGTGACATGGCTCAGGAAAAGAAAGGTGTCTCAGCTCAGCAGCGGCGTGAGATAAGTCTAACCAGCCGTAGAAAAATGCGGTCATTCCCAAAGGGTCCTTCTGTCCCTCCAACCCAGTTGAAGGATGAGATTTGCCACCTGAGCTATCATCCCTGGGCAAGAAGAGCTCTGTAAACACACACTTCAGGAAGGCCACGTGATCTCCTTGATGGGCCTCCCCTTAACGCCCCCCCCCCATTCAAGTCCCAGTGACTCTGTGTCCCACCCACCACCGCTACCCTGCGCACAGAGACAACGTTTTCTTCTCCAGCGTGGATCTCCAGATAACTTCTGCTGCTACTCCGCCTCTGGAGAGCAACAAGCTTTTCTCTCTCAGCTCTGCCTTCATGACTTCCCCACCCCCAGGGCTCTAGGGCTTTCCAAGGTGGAGCAGTCCAACCAGAAGGAAAGCCTCAGGTAACCCAGGGCCAAGGGCTCCAGGGGTCCCCTACGTTCTCATCTCCTGCTCCCTGCCCACCCCCCTCCCCGCCCCTCTCCTGCCTACTCCTGAATGCCTGTGCACACAGCAACCCCTGCCTTGGCCCGGGAACTGTCAGGAGATCAACAAACAAAAGCTGCTTCTTGACAGGGAGTCATTTATATTTTAGCTTCGTTCCATTATCCTAACGAATCCTTCATCAGCAGATGCAATATTAACAGCAGAAAATCAGCTCATTACATCCGGGGGGATTTCATCAAGTCGGCAATCATGTGTGCAGCTCCCCAAGCCTTCAAGAGGCCAGTGGGGCTGTTATTTATTTATTTTGTTACTTATTTATTTAATTTTTTTGGGTTCTTTCCACATAATTGCGCCGCATCTCAGATCTTTAATAAATAATTTGTAGGTCCTGAACTGCAGACGGCTTTGCTCTCTGCCACGAGAGCCTGCATTAGCCAAAATATTTACCAATATTTAGAAGTCATTAGACTCAGGAGGGAAATGGGGAGGGGGTTACTCAGCTCTTCCGGAAACAGCCTGGTTTGGGGTGATAGGGTCTGGCCCTCAGTCTTGTCCTGTGGTCCCGTCTCTGAGTCTGAGGGCCTTAGACCCTCTCTGCAGGCCATGGCTTGCTTAGTCTGGTGGGAGTTTCTCAGAGAAACGGGGTGGGAACTCGGAGAGACTGGGCCAGGCCCACCTTGGGGGCACTTCCGGTCTTCTCGAGGCTGATGGGCTGGCACAGCAGCAGGGGCTGTTCACATGGGGTTGCTGGGCACTTACTGCCTGCTACCCGGTGCCGCTCAGCGGCTAAGAACCAAGAATCTGACCCATTCTTCTCTCCTTCTTCCCACAGCTGCGCCTCCAACCTCATTACAAAGGGACACTGAGGGGCTGGAAGGCATACGTGCCCCATTTTACAGATGTGAACACAGAGGTTCAATAAACTTCAGCTCTCTGCTCCAGGCAGCATGGTGAGAGGAGGAAAAAATCCAGTCTCCCGGTGGCTCTGCAGAGCCTCTGTTCTTTCCACGTGCTTTCCAGTCTGTAGTCCAGCCTTCCAAAGGCTTTTGGCTCTAAACCTCCAAGGCTGGCGTGGCCACCAGCGCTGATGGGCACCCCCGCTGCCACCACGGGCTGGCCATGCTTTCACAGGTTTTTCCCAGCGGGGGCTGGATTTCTGCCCAGCCAGGAATGTGCTCCCAGGATGTCAATTCTAATCTCCCCAGCGCTCTGACAGAATTAAGCTCCAGTTTGTCGGACAACATCCCAAAGTTTCAGAAATCCAGGGCAGACTCTCTAATCAGGCTGCAGGACAAAGGTCTGGCCTGACCCTGTCACTTCCATTTATTCCTCCTGTCTGTCTCCAGGCCTCAGCCCTTTCTGAGGCTTCCTCCAGCCTCTGCCCTGCCCTGGCCAGCGTGCTCCCCCCCCCCCCCCCGCCTCCCAGCTTTCCCCCACCCAACCCCATTTCTCCCTGCCGCTAGGCTCCTGGCCGTCAGCTGCTTACTTGAGGGAGCTCTGTGCTCACTCATCTCCCTGGCTCCCGAGAGGGGCTCCTTCGAGTACCTCTAGAGTATCTGGCTGAAGCCAGGCCTGGCCAACCTCTGTCCTGTTCCAGGGGTCTCAACCAACTTGCCAGTTAGCAAGAAGTGACAACTGTCTGCAACCAGAGGCACCCTGAACAGAGGACAGGCTGGGCCTGTGGCCAGGACTCAAGCTCTTGGCTCTAAAGATCAGCAGGCTGCTGATGGCTCACACCTGTAATCCACGCTACTCAGGAGGCTGAGCTCTGAGAAACAAGGCTTGAAACCAGCTTGGGCCAATGAATCCCATTGGAGCCTCTGATCTCCAATTAACTAGCAAAAAAAACCTGGAAGGGGAGCGGTGGCTTAAGTGGTAAGAATGCCAGACTTAATTAAAAAAAAAAGAAAAAGAAAAAGCCAAGTGAGAGCATGAAGCCCTGAATTCAGGCCCCAGGACCAACACAAAAATGAACACATAAACAAATGTCATTATTTATCTGCTTAAAAAATACAAATAAAATAAAGGACTGTGGAGTCCTTAGGACGGGGCACGAGGGACCTGAGGGTTGACTAACAGGGCCAGAAGCACCCTAGACAGAAGGAGGAGGAGTACCCCAGACAGAGGGAGGAGGAAGATGTACCTTCCTTCTGTACTCTGTGCCACACCCAACCGGCTTGGGAGCCCCAAGCTCTCCTGTGCATCTAGAGTACTAGAACCTGCATCTCTTTCCAGCTGGGGTTGTACCCATTGCTGGTTAAAAGACGCAAGGCCCTGTGGTGGGTATACAGAAAGGCGTGGCGGGGGTGGGGTACGGCTTTGCTCCCATTTTGGGGGCAGAGGGCCACAAAAGGCATATGGACAGTCAAGAGGATGCCCAGGACTATGGTACCTGAGCTGCCCACAAGGCTGGATCCCTGGGCAGGTGCTTCCCAGGCAGGGGCAGGAAAACACATTCAAAGGTATGAGAAGGAAGAAATAAATGGAGATGCCAACTTGCTGGGTTTTTCTTTTCCTTCCTTCCTTCCTTCCTTCCTTCCTTCCTTCCTTCCTTCCTTCCTTCCTTCCTTCCTTCCTTCCTTCCGTCCTTCCTTTTCTTTCGTTCTGATCTTCCAGAAGGCATGGGAAATCTAAACTAGCCAGGATGGGGGTGGGGGCGGTGGGGGTGCCCCAGAAGAGCTGCCCAGCTGGCAGGCAGCACAGAAAGTCCTGGCATGCCACAGGTAGGCAGGGCCATTCTAGGGCGTCTCCAGTTGTGCCCGGTGACCAGGCTTCTGCAAGTCTCGCCGGCTTCTCTGGCCAGGACGCAGGGAGTGAAGACCCCCTTCCTAGCAGGCTGCTGGGGGCTTTACCTTTAGAGTCCTGGACTGGCTGAGCTGGGGAAGGAGGGAGGGGATGGCAGTAAGGAGGGCGTGGCCCCTCAACAAATCCTTTCTCTGAATTCAAATCACCAGAATATTTTTACCTAATAATAGAAAAAAGAAAAGTCTATGAAGGCTTCAGTGAAGAATGGATGACTGCCCACTTGTCCGCACTTTCTAGAAAGCCCTTGGTTTCCTACCACTCTGGTCCCCCTCTTCAATTCCCCCCCCAAGAAAAAAACCTTGCACCTTTGCTTCTCTACCTTTCCATCCTCCTCATCTTTTCTTCCTTGCAATGAAGGGGTGAGTTACTAGGGATTTGTTTCTTTTCTTTCCTTTTTTTTTTTTTTAATGCTGTTTATCAGCAGATTGTGTGGAGCTGAGTGGCGTGAGCCTCACCCTGCTAAATAAAGCTTTGGTATTTCTGATAAAGCCATCAAATTCCTTATCGCACTGACACAAAGTGCATTTAAAGAGACAGACACCCTGTCCCTCCCTCCCCATGGCCCCTCCCCTGCCACTCAGTTCAGATTTCCAACTGCTCAGACACCAAATACGGCTCCTGAGGATGTGGGTGAGGGGCCGGGGAGAGGGGGTCAAACCCTCTCTAGCTCCCACCCTCCGAGCTCAGAGCTGCCAGTACAGCTGAATCAGAGACTGGCTGAGGGTGTGGCACTCTGCTTCCGGACCCAACTTCTTGGACCAGAAGGAAACTATCAATAGAAACATCCCCTGAATCAGGGGATGTCCTCTGAAGCAGGACAATCCTGTGTTAGGACAACAGCGGGCAGAAGGATGAACCCTGGGGAGATTCGGGCCCGTGAGGCAAGCCCAGGCACTGTGAGCGGCCTGGCCTGGCCTCACCATGGCAGGTAGCAGGTGCAAGGATGGGTGGAGAGGAGACACAGAAGCTCACTGGACTCGGGGTCAACTAGGACTGTACGATGCTGACTGACCATTGGCCAGGTGCTCGGCAAAGGCCTGACTCCTCACACAGCTCCCCAGCGTCGGCAGGATCCTTTGACAGATAAGGAAACCAGGCCCCAGCCCCACTCCACGGAGCCAGGGACTCCAGCACAGCCTTGCCTATGCTGCACCCATGACAGACGCTCCTCCCCGAATCCAGGGGCACCCTGACCTCTAGGTCAGAGTCCTGCCTGCCCTCCCCCTTTAGGATTCCACAAAGACAGGACTTCCTGTGTGTCCCAGTGTCCCCTCCCACCTCCCCAGCCTCGGCTCGGCAGCCCCTGCGCCCACACACAGCCTCTTGGTTGAAGAATCAAATTTATTATTTTTAATTATTTTGATTTATCAAAGCAACAGCTACAATCATATTAGGCCAACTTGGCTTCTTGGCATTTAACAGATACAGCTGTTACAAGACTCCTCCAGACTCCATAAAACAGCTCGCCTGTCCACCTGCTCCCCTAAAGGGCTCATCGGGCCACCTCTTCAAGATCCCCAAATTGAGGGATACCAAACACTCCCCTGCCCCCCGCCCCCGAGACTTCTGTTCCTCCCTTGTCAAAAGCACATGTAGCTAGAAGTCACCAAGGACCCAAGGATTGGAAAGCAACCAGCCAGGGCCAAGCTGCCATGTGCTTGAGACATGGCCATGGCCATCCCTGGCTGCCCCCTGGCTCTTCTGGAACCCCGACCCACTGGCTGGGGGTGGGGGGCGGGGAGGGGGGTGTCTCCCGCACGCCACCCTCAGCAGGCCTCTAAAGCAACAGCTCCTCTATCCTACACCAGTGACCAGGCCAGGACACACATGAGCCAGGTTAGTCTGCAGACCCCTGGCTCCAGGATGAATGGCTGGACTTTGTGTATAAAGAAGGAAGGAAGCTATGGCACAGAAAAGAACATGATTTGTCCAAGCATCGCATAAAAACAGCACGACCAGAATTCACACAGACTCAAGT
This sequence comes from Dipodomys merriami, assembly GCF_024711535.1. Lineage (NCBI taxonomy): Eukaryota > Metazoa > Chordata > Mammalia > Rodentia > Heteromyidae > Dipodomys > Dipodomys merriami. The sequence goes on from NW_027204270.1 coordinate 6,901,991, forward strand.
TTGTATTACAAACCCTTGCTCTTTTGGTCATAACGCCTTCCTGTTTTGTTTTGTTTTTTTCTTTTTTAAATCAGGGCCTTGTATTTTGACTTGGCTTTTTTACTCTAGGCTGGTGTTCTACCACTTGAGCCACACTTCTACTTCTGGCTTTTTGCTGGCTAACTGGAGGTAAGAGTCTCACAGACCTTCCTGTCGGGGTTGATTTCAGACTGGGATCCTCATATCTCAGCCTCCCCAGCAGCTAGGATGACAGCTGTGAACCACTGGCACCCAGCATCATTTCCTTCCTTTACATCTGGGAGACACACATCCTGCCCACACACAATGTTTAGGAAACTAAAGAGACAGGCTCCTGGAGCCCAAGGACTTAGAATCTAGGGTACTGGGGAGGCAGCCCCAAACCACAGTTCTCCATAGGAGACCCAGGTCCATCAGAGCACGAAGGAGCAGCTGACCCACCTGTGGGGCATGGGAGTTTGGGGGAGGTGGGGGCTCCATCAAGGAGTTGGACTGCCTAATCCTAGAACCTGGGTCCAGCAGCCTGGCTGGCACAATGAGAGAAGATTGAGCCCAGTGAGAGAGCAGAAGAACTGCACTTCAAAATTCTAAGCAGAACTGTAAGTCACCTAAGGTCACTGGTCAGTGTGGGGGGGAGGTCACTGCCAGTGCGGGAGAGAGGTCACTGCCAGTGTGTGTGGGGGTCACTGCCAGTGTGTGTGTAACTGCCAGCAGGGTGGGGGTGGGGGAAGGGAGAGGTCACTGCCAGTGCCCAGGGAGAAGGCAAATCTTGAGGTCAGTAGTTCAGAGACGGTCTTTAAACGCAACACCTCTTAGTGCAGAGTATCTTCATACCCAAGTACTAGTAAGCAAGCGAGGCTCTGACCAGGAAGCCCCAGATGCCTCATCCAGAGACTCGGACGGGCCCTGAGGCACTTACTTCTTAGCTGCAAGCCCTGAACTCTGGCAGGCACCAATGGACATGGTATCTGGAACCTCGGAGGTCAAGTTTCCTTATCTAGAAAGTGTGCATGAAGATAGTGTCTGTCTCAGAGGATCGTGGCAAAGACTCAAAATAATGCGTGAAGCTCTGGGCAGAGGATCTACACGTTTGTCCTGTGCAAAATGTAAGAATGGCTGTCACGGCCATGCACATCTTCACCCGCATGCTTTTCCTAGCCAGGCATGGTACCAGGGAGAGAGGCTTTGGGGCTGCTGGGGGCAGCTGAGATTGGAGAGGAAGTTGGTTGTTGCACAGGAGGGCTCAGGAACTGGCAAACATGACCGAGAGGGATCTTAAGCATGGGGTGGGGAGGGGGGGCTTGGGCTGTCACATTTGCCTATCAAAAACTGTACATTCACCCAGCTTTGCACCGGATTCATGCCCTAATATGGGCCCTGCAGCTTTCTGGGTTATTTCGAGTACATGTGATAATGACTCTAGGCTTTGCTTCTGCTGCCCCCAGAAAACTTTCCATGTGGGGAAAGGAGAGGGAGGACAGTTGGCAAAGAACGAGAAGGACACAGGAAACCCAAGGTCAGACAGTACTGAGAAAGTGGGCACAGATGGGTGAGCGACAGGGAAAGAAGGAGCAGGGGCTAATCAAGGGGCGGGGTGGGAGCCAAGGTGAAGAGAGACAGAGATCTGGGCGGGACACAGGGACAGAGATCTGGGCGGGACACTACTGCCCGAAGCCCCAGGAAATACTTCAAGGCACAGCTTGTAACTCTTAAGAGAGAGTTTAAGAGCAAGGGTGCCCTTGCTCATAAGTCTGCTGAGGGTCTCTTTTGTACAGCGGCCAATCTGAGCCCAGGGTCCCTTCAATTCTTTGATTTATTTACATACTAATTATCTTTCTGCCCAACCTTGGCCGGTGGACTCCAGGCGGCAGAGGGTTAACCAGATAGAGGGACTGCAGGGCTTTGCCTTCACTCTACCTCCATTCTACAGTTCCTATCACCTACCTCCCCCACCCCCTGATCTTAGGAGGAAAAAAAACCCATCAAAATAACTATTTTATGTCTCCAAATATGCAGATCATTTTCTTTAATGAAAGATGCTTGACGTCTCCGATCCAATTAATATGCAAATGCAGGAGAGGATTTATTTGTGACATTCTGTCTGGGTGAGAGAAAACAAAAAAGGCCTGTTAACCAAAACACTAATTGCTGTGACTGATTGTCACATATCATCATTTTCATAGGATCTCCTCCATTCTGGGCTCGCGGGGAGCTTGCAACCAGAACTCACTCCACAACAGGCATCAAGGAGAAACAGGACAACTGGGTACCTGCCAACTTGTCCCCCTCACTGTCAGACCCCGAGTTGGGCTCAAGGAAGCCGAAGGTCCGTCTGGCTCTGATCGCCAGGCTTCTAGCTCTGACCTTCCATGGCCACTCTACCTCCCTTCCTAGGCTGCGGTTCACCTCGTGAGTGGAGTCCTGCAAACTAAAACAAGGGAAGCTCCGGTCTCTACAGCATCCAGCCGTGGCCTCAGCCCATCTAACCTCCCGGCCTTGGTGAGGACAGCTCCTTTTATGCCACCTGATCCTCCTGTGAGAAACAGAGGCAGGCTTCTGTGATGGGGAAGAAGAGGGGTCCCCAAGCAGCCTCTCTGGGGCTCCTCAGTCACCTCTCTCCATCTCTCTTTCTCTTTTCCCTCAAGGTCATCCCAGCACCTGTTGAAAAGCCACGCCTATGGGAATGGAGACGTGACCCGCCGTGGTGTCTTCTCCTTGGTTAGACCAAGAGGATCTATGGAAATTCCCGACGACTTCCAGGCACCAGCTGAGGCTGGGCAGACGCCTGTGCGGAGGCCTTGCCCCGCCCCCCCGCCCCCCGTGGCTGAAGCGAGGATGTTCCAGAAGGACTACCAGGCTTGCTTTTCCCCTTTTTGCTTTAGGGATGGTAAGTAGGGGCGTGAGGTCAGACAGGTGCCCCTCTTCCCAAAGACCAAGGGGAACAGGAAAGGAAAAGGTATGTCTTGCTCAAGGTACATAGCCAAGGACAAGAACATTCTGGATGCCACCTAGTTCCAAGCCCAAGACCAAAGGGAGCCAGAAGATTCTCTAACGTGGCCCTTCTTCCCACACAGGGGTCAGGGTGAGGGGAGAGCACAGGACACCTTGGTCTTAGGGTCCAGCCCCTTGGGAAACTAATTTCATCCATCCAGTTCAAAAATCCTGGGAACTCAAGGAAGTTGAGTTTTCCAGCTTCCCCCTCCACAAGGACCTCGAGACTCTCGAACTCATGGTTGGGTTGGCAGAGTAGGCAATGGTGAGTAGCCAGGAGGGTCTCTGAATGTTGGGAGGTGTTGACTGAGGGCTCTGACACACCAAGATGCAGCAAGCGTGCACCCGACATTGATGGGTCCCCCACTCCGCGGCCGCGCTGCCCCTCCCCGCCTCGGCCCAGCCATGGTGGTGACGAAGATGGCCGCATCCTACTTAATTCCCATCTCAGCCATCGCCAGCGCCTGCCCCAGCCCAGCTGCCTCCCTCGGGCAACTCCACCAATGGCCTCCAGGAAGAGCTGGCGCCAGGGTAGCATGGGGCAGACGCTCTTCCCCCCACAAAAGGCCTGCCCCCGCACCCCAAGAACAGGCTCAACAAGATGCCATGCGGGGGTGCTTGGAAGCCTTCCGGGAAGAGCGTAACCCTGGCACCAGTCCTGCCGGGAAGGAGGTGAGCTGGGTCTGCCACTCCGTCTGCCGCTCACCTGACTCGCGCCCACGGCGGCGGAGCACCAATGGGGGGAGTGCGTGGGTGCAGACGGGAGGCGGGCATCATGGCGCCAGGAGCCAAGCGAGGAAGGGCTGGCGGCTGGGAGTGGCATCAGGTTGGCTGGTCAGCTGAACAGTGCCCTGGCTGTACACTGGCATGGGAAGGCCCCGCCCGCCACAGTGGATGCTGAGTAGAAGCCTGAGAAGAAGAGTACGTACAGTGCCTTCCCAGTGTCTTCCCCATCTGAGAAGCGCCCACTTTCCCCCCCAGCCTGCCCACCGTAGTAGCTGAGCGAAAGAAGACAGATTTCACTTCTCTTTGGAGGCTCACCACACAGCCCGTGGGGCGCTGGGACACGGGGCATAATGCTGCGCCTCACCATGCCATGATTTAGAACCCCTTTAAAACAAACCCATCTGTCCATTAAAACCACCCATAAAACAAAGAGTGAGTGAGCACAGCTCAGAGCAGTCTATGAAAGCCAGGCGCCTGCGCCCACCCCTGCCTCACCCTTCCCCTCCCCAGTGCCCGGCGGAGGGCAGTGGACGCCTTATGGGACACAGCCAAGTCAGGTCTGGCTGACCAGCGGCTGATACTGTGCATGGAGGAGGTATGCATTGCAGGCGGCTCTGTCATGGTCTAGAAGGAGCCGGGACCGTGATGCACTCTATCTTTCTTTTCTTTCTTTCTTTTTTCTTTTTTTTGGCCATGGGACTTGGACTTAGGGCCTGGGCACTGTCCCTAAGCTCTTCTGCTCAAGGCTGGCACTCTACCACTTTGAGCCACAGCGCCACTTGCGGTTTTCTGGTGGTTCATTGGAGATGAGTGTCATGGACTTTCCTGCCCGGGCTGGCTTTGAACCGTGATCTTCAGATCTCAGTCTCCTGAGTAGCTAGGATGACAGGTGTGAGCCACTGGCGCCCTGTTAGGAAGATTCCTCATTCTATCAGTCTCCCCTGTCCACCTTCCCCAATGGTAATATCATCACTAGTACCTCCACATGTTCTACATCTCTTATCCCTACTCTGCAGCCTGGCTACGGGCACAGTCCTTTTTGTTTGTTTGTTTGTTTGTTTGTTGTTTTCTTTTGCCAGTCCTGGGGCTTGAACTCAGGGCCTAGCCGTTGTCCCCAAGCTTTTGTGCACAAGGCTAACGCACTACTACTTGGACCACAGTACCACTTCTGCTTTTCCTGGTGGTTAATTGGAGATAAGAGCCTCACAGTCTTTCTTTCCCTGGGCTGGCTTTGAACCACAATCCTCAGATCTCAGACTCCTGAGTAGCTAGGATTATAGGCGTGAGCCACTGGTGCCTGGCTCACAGTCTGCTTCTTCTGGTCCATCTCAGGTGACTGCTCTGGGAGCCATCCAGACTTCATGCACCTGCCAACCCCAGAACTCTCTTTCGCTTGCTCCTCAAAGTTCTCAAGTCTAAACAAAATCAGCAGGGGTCAGCCTCAAACTCACAGCCGAACACTAGCATCTTCCCCAACCATGCTGACCCCTTCGGGTTCTTGGAGGTGACACGTTAGGTTTCCACAGTCCCAGACATCACAAAGCTCCCATCTCTTGGCTCCAAGGGGTAGAAGGCTGATGTCCACCTCCCCCCCTCCCCCCAGCTTTAAAAACCAGCATAGAGTCCATGGGTTCAGGTCAAAGGCCACGTGGTCCAAGCAGGAGTATAAATAACCAGCAAATCCCTTCCCAGGCCTGCGGCCCCTCCCCAGCACCAAGAACCTTTCTGAGGAAATCAAAGTGAACACAACTGTTACCAAGTCACTACTAAAATATTTACCAGCCTGGCGAAGTGCCGAAGGTGCTTGGCACCGAGTGTTTGCTTATTTACAAGGCTGTTTTAAAGGGTAGAAAGCAAAATAAGGTAACCCGAGCTATTAAACCAAGGGGCCAGGTGGTGCCTACTGGCTGCCAGCTGCGAGGGGCACCCTGGGAGCTAGAACAGCGCCGTGGAGACCCCACCAAAAAGGGTCAGGGAGGCACACAGATAGGTTTTGGGGCCCAGGAACAACCAGTCCACCAGCAAGGGTGAGAGATCAGGGAAGGGGGACAGCGAATGTGCCCGAAGGTAGAGACCTTCTTCTCCTCCCTCCGCCAAACCAGCTGGGCCCCAGCATGAGCCCCAGAGTCACCCCTGGATTCCTACATGCTCACCCCAAAGGACAACCAGAGCATATGGAGGAGAATGACCCAGGGATGGGGAGGGGGCAGGCGAGCAGGCCCAGAGGAAAGCAGGCGTGGGGGGCGGGCTGGGATCCTGGCAGGGGGACAGAAGCGGGACCGAAGGGGACCTGGAGAGAGAAGACATTCAAGCTTTCTCTTCCTTCATTTTCTTTGAAGTTTCCCTTGTGGTTTGAATTTAATTCTGATTTTCTCAACTTTAGCAGATTGAAGTTGAAATAACCTACAAATTACTTAATGTGTTGTAAATCTGGGGGAATTCAGGGGTAATGGGGACCACATGTTGGCTGGGAAGGAGCCCACAGAGGACTGAAGGGGGAGCCAGGCCTCACAGGCCTGCAGGTGGTTGTCACAGCAGGGGTAGGGATGCTAGATGCCCACGCATCCTCTCCATGCCCCCCCCTCCAGGGAGGGGGCTGGGGTTTCCCTAGGGGTGGGAGGGAGGATTCCCCAGCTGGCCAAGGAGCCTTGGCCTGACACCGTGAGAAAGTGTTAAGACCACAGACTGACCAAGTTGCAGACTGGGGCCGCCTGGTGACCGTGGACACCGGGCAGCCAAGTAGGCCGTATGCCAGGCATCCGCCAGGCCCCTCGGCCTCGCCAATGCCAAGGCTGGCCGCTGCTGTGTGCTGTGTGCGTGTGGCTGTCAGCTGAGCTCCTGCCTCCCGCTCCCCCTCCCGCCCTCCCTCTTCCGCAGACTTCTCTCAAGTACTGAGCCATATGGCTCCAGTTAAGCTCCATATTTTTCCTTGTCGATTGAAGAGACACACTTTCCTCTTTGCCAGACAGTTTGCAGATTGCTCTGTTGGCTCAATTTCTTATTGGATTTCTCAAAAAACCTGACATTTTAAATTAATTTACAGCCACAACAAAAAGAGTTCAGAATTTTAATGGTGTTGTAAGTAATTTTTAGGTAATCCACTCCAGATTTTGATATTAACCTCTGAAACTGGAGTTCATTCAGCTACTATGTTACACTACACAGTGAGGTCTAGGCCTAGGGCAGGTTGGGGGGTGCTGGAGAGATGGGGGGGGGGTGGAGATAGTGGATCTGGGAAGCACTTTTTTTTCTCTCTAGGAAACCCAAGGGAAATCCTGGACAGGTGAGTGGGTGGGTGAGGAGGGGGAGGAAGGGAGACATGGCAGCTGAGTGTCTTAGGGCCTTAGAGAGTAATTCATGCGTAACTGCTAAATGTCACCAGGCGACCAGGCTCAGCACCCTCTGAGGCCCTTAGGTCCAAAAATGGGGTGAGGCTCCATCTCCACTGCATCCCCAAATAATAGCAATGACAGTAATCATAGCTGTGACATTCCCTGTGGTCAGGCCTTAATAAGTGCTTGGCACCTCAGTCCATCTCTGGGGATGGGAGTTCTCCACCAAGAATCAGCTCTGTAATTTAGGGAAGGCTGACCATGGCCCTTCTGGTGTGTGTGTGTGTGTGTGTGTGTGTGTGTGTGTGTGTGTGTGTGTGTGTGTGTGTGTGTGTGTGTGTGTGTGTGTGCGTGTGTGTGTGTGTGTGTGGGTCCATCCCAGTACTGAGGCCTAAACTCAGGACCTGGGTGCTGTCTCTTAGCTTTTACACTCAAGGCGGGAGCTCTACCATTTCTGGTGGTTATTAGAAGATGAAAGTCTCACACGCTTTTCTAACAGGGCTGGCTTCAAACTGTGATCCTCCGATCTCAGCCTCCTGAGTACCCAGGGTTACAGGCATGGAAGTGAGCCATGGCTGCCTGCTTTACAAAGTGCCGCTTGGATTCTACTTTGCTTAAACAGCACATTTGACAGGGGAAAATGAGACGGGAAGGGGTAAAGTCGGGTCTCCGGATTAGGGGATGGAGTGAGGGCTATTGATTGACAGCCAGAGCTCTGAACACCATTTTTCTCACTCTCCTTTCATGGTCCCCCTTGTTGGAGCTGGAGGAGGAGATGGATGAAGAGGAAACGCCAGCCTCCCAGCAGGCCAAACTCCAGCCTGCTCACGAGGCCACCTCTCCCCTGTGCTGCCTCAGGCCAAGCTGAAGGCCTCGTGCCAACCCGGCTAGTGCCAACCCGGCTAGAGGAAACTCCGGGCATTGGGAAGGCGGTCCTCGCCAGCGTCTTTAACTAGGCGCTGGCACTTCACGGCCCTGCCTGGGTGCCATGCCAGCTCACTACACCAGCAGATTGCTAGCATTCCTTTCCTGCAGGAGCTTTCCAGGGTGCCCAGGAAAGGGAAGGCGACGCTAGGACTCTGCCAAGGCATCTGTGGTCTCAGGAGGGTCCAGCAGTCTCCCCGGGGAGACCTGAGAGAGACAGCCCAGGATGTTCTGGGGATGCTCAGGAGCCCCGGGGGTCCCCTTGGCTTGTGCTTTGTCTTGGGGAGGGGACGGGAGAGAGAAGCTCCGGGGAGTGAGTCAGCTTCTGGAAACCCACGGGGATGTCATGTCAATGGCACTGTGTTAGACTCCTTGCCAGCTCCCCACGGCTAAAGCTGGGGCTGAGGGGAGGCTGCGGGAAGCGGTGACTACAGAGGTTTGGGCTTTCTTCTCAGACAGAGAGAGGACTGAGAGCTGAGCAGAGAGGGTTGGCACAGAAGCCGATGGCCAGGCCTAGAAAAGAGGGAGAAGGAGGAGGGATGTGGAAGAGCTGGGCAGGGGTAGGAAGGATGGTACCTCTAGGGGGCGGGGCTGGGGGGACTGGGCTGGGCCTGCAGAGAGCTGGGTGAGTCGGGTGCCAGGCAAGTGGGGGCAACAGATCCCTGAGGTGCCCGGCATGGCAGCCCAGCCTGCAACACCCCAGCTCCAGGAAGCAGCCCTCAAGCCCCCTGGCCTGGCTGCATTGCCATCTGTCCGCCCCTTCATTCCTAATGATCTACGTGCAGTTCCTGGTGTCAACTTTGTGCCATGTCTTAAGGAGTCTGGGGGTAGGGGTGGGGACAGGGGGAAAAGCCTCCAGCTTCCCAGAAACTCACAGACTCCTGAACCTCCAGCCTCTGGGGTCCAGCAGCACCCCATAGTGCACCTTGCCCCTGGAGCTGATAGCCACTTGAAGCCCATTCTCTGAAAGCTTCAGGAAACTTCTAAGGTTCTGTGCCCTAGGTTCCCTCCTTCACTTCCCTCGGGCCTCAAGCCCAGTGCCCAGATTCCCCCAGTGACAGACCCCTCACCACTCTCGGGGAGCAGAAGTGCCCGCAGGCCTGAACCCCGCGTGCTGAGCGATGAAGGCTGGCGGGAGAAGCGGGCCTTCACCTCCTTCCCAAGCAGAGACATCACAAAGGCCAGACGGCAGCTGCCAGGGCTGCCCACGGCCCGTGCCTGGGCTGCGCAGACCTGGGAACCTGTGGAGCCCCTGGCCAGTTGCCAGGCAGCATGTATGAGTGTCGGGGGGCGAGGTGGGGGGAACTCAGGCTTGCCATGCTCCGGCACCGTGCCAACACGTGGAAGGTTGAACTCATCCTGGGCTTGATGCCACGTGCCCAGGAACTGGGCGTTTGCTGGCAGAGCAGCATGTGAGGAGCCAGGGGTCCATCGACCGCCACTCCCCTCAACATGTCCTTCCCCGAATGGCACGGAGGATGGGGGGCTTTCCAGCGTCCCCCTGGTACCCGGCCCACCGCAGACTGCGGGCTATCCCCGTTGGCACTGGGCTGCACATGGCAGGACTCAGACACCCCAGTGGACCTGAGCCAAGTGCCGAAGGGATGTCCCCGCTGGTTGGCTGGAGGCCATCCGCTACACACCTCTGGGTTTGGGTCCCTGGTACCATTGGTTTCTTATAACAGTACCAACCCCCAGCCCCCAGGAGTCTGTGTCCACAGCCCACCCGTGTCCTAGCATTTTACAGATCACGGAGTCTTCGTAAAACTGGTTGTGGTAGACAAAGTCCATGTGAAAATTCAAATGAGCGTCCTTCCCTTCCTATGACAGGGACAGCCCTGTCCAACGGAGGGGATTTTCCTGTGTGAGCCAGGGGCGAAGCAAACCCCAGGAATTTTCTTGAATTGTTTTCCTCCTCAGTGGGCTACTGGCCTCTCGCTCTCTTTCCAACTCTTTCTTTCTTCGCTTCTTCTTTTTTTAAAAAATATTATTATTATTATTATTATTATTATTGTATTTTTTTATTTCCCCTCTTGGTCAGGTTAAAGGCTCCTGAGGGGTGATTGACAGAGGTTGCCATGGAGACCCCGGCTTGAAAAAAAACCTCGTTAGTTGCCAACTCTGTGTGTTGTTGTTTTACAACTGTGACCGACCGTCACATGAGAGGGGGGACAGCTGGGGGCCGGACAGCACAAAGGGGAATGGCTTTTTAATGGAGTGCCTGGCCAGAGCTTGAAGACTCAATAAAGAGTTGCTGGTGAGTCCCCTTGCTGGGCCCGGCCGGCACACGGGGGCCAGAGGGCCTTTGTTCCACAGGGGCTGGGATGGGAAAGTTGGGAAAACCAGCCGTTGTGCGGAAAAAACAAGAGGCCTTCCCCCCCACTCACCCCGACGGCTATTTTCTCTCACTCTCAGGGTGCCGGGATGGAGGGGACAAAACCCAGTGTCTTAGACAGGCTGCCACGCTGGGGGAGGCGGCTGGGAGGCAGCTGGGCGCAGGGGAGTGGGGAGGAGAGCAGGGAGGAGGAGGAAGAGGAGGAGGGAGCTCAAGCTGGCCTGCCATGGGCCCCAGCACCCTCAGAGTCAGCGGACAGGGCAGATGGCTGATGGGAAACCAGGCCACTATGGGCAGAAGGCAGAGGCAGTCCATACCCTGAACAGACCTGTGTCCTAATGGGAACAAGATGGAAGGTGGAACTTACCCCCTTTCACAGTGTGGGTTGTGTCCACTGTGAGCTCCCACAGACACGGACTGTGGAGAAGCCTCTCCTTCTCCACTCACCCTGCTGTCTCTCTTCACTGCGGCTTAAGGTGGGCAGTGCCAGAGCAGAGCAAGTGTGGAACCGGCAGTCTCGAATGAGGCTGAGAACAGGGCCACTTCTGGGAGGCAGATACGGAGGACCAGAGCCCTGACTACAGAGACAGAGACTGGGGTGACTGAGGGAGGGTCGCAGCTCTGGGAGCCTCCAGGGATTCCCCAAGGGGTATTTCAGGGACCTCCATCAAGTTAAAACTACTCTCAAAATAATCCTAACTTGTGATAGGCCTTATCAACTCGATGACCACATTGCTGTGACAGGATATTGACGCCTGTCATAAATCAAGCAGTGCTGGGCAGTTCTCCGGCCCTCTGCCATTTCAGCTCAAAAAAAAAAAAAAAAAGACATAGCCACTTAAAATGTCCTTCATAAGCTATCAATATTGTTCATTTTTATGAAATTCGAGAGCACATGTCTTCTTAAGAGTTGAATGGATAACGGCCAGGTGCTGGTGGCTCATGTCTGTCATGCTAACTACTCAGGAAGTTGAAAATTGAGGATCAGACCAGCCAGCCCAGGCAGAAAGACAGGAGACTCTTATCTCCAATTAACCACCAAAAAAGCCAGAAGTGGATGTGTGGCTTAAATGGTAGAGGACCAGGCTTGAGTGTTAAAGCTAAGGGTCAGTAGTACTCGGGCCTTGAGTCCAAGCCCCAGCACTGGTACAAATTTGAAGGAAGAGGAAGAGGAAAAGGAAGAAGAGGAGGAAGAAGAAGAGAGTTTAATGGCTAGAAGGCACACTGGCGTAGTGTATACCAAGTCCAATGTTTGGCAGAGGAGATGAACTTGTGCGACTGAGCTGAGAGTGAAGAAAAGCCACCTCTTAGATGGAATGCTGTATTTACCAGAAAGAACCACCAAGGAGATACTATGGTGGTATGGGCTCCTGCATTCGGCAGCTCTTTTCATAAGAGTGACCAGAGAAAGCTCTGGCCTGTCAAGCAAGGAGGGAGAAGACACTGCCAGAATCTGTTGCCGATGATACGATCTGAGCTTTTCAGGGACATGTGAGGCTTTTGGAAAAATTGTATCTGCCACTTGATACAAAGCTGTTCTGAGGAGATCAGTGGCAACATTCACGACTGGGACCTTAAAAATATTGGTTATAAACCAGGCTTTGGTGGCTCACACCTGTAATCCTAGCTACTCAGGAGGCTGAGGTCTGAGGATGGTGGTTCAAAGCCAGCCTGGGCAGGAAAGTCCGTGAGACTCCTATCTCCAATAAACCACTCAGAAAACCGGAAGTGGCACTGTGGCTCAAGTGGTAGAGCACTCGCCTTGAGCTGAAGAGCTGAGGGACAGCGCCCAGGCCCAGAGTCCAAGCCCCATGGTTACGCTGAAGATGCTAAAGGTCACCGCACAGGTGCTTGACACCCACTGAGCAAGTGCTGGGTGCTCACTGACTGGTTTCAAGATGCCACATCAGGCCAGACCGCTGAGAAACTTCTACTTGTTGAGTTTTGGAGGAGTATTGCAGACTCCCCACCATTATCTGCCAAGACTGTGCTAACACGTCTCCTTTCTTCAACTACACATGTGTGCAAATCTGCACTTTCCTCATATTCTTCAACCCAAATAACCTCCGGGGAAGGCCTGGGTGCAGAAGCAGAGATGAGAGACCAGCCGGCCTCCAAGGCAGATGTCAATGTGCAAAAACGTAAAACAATGACTTTCTCATTCATCTTAGAAACCAGTTATGTGCACAAAAGTATGTTCTCTATGTGTTTAGGGTTTGGTAATGTTCCCCTCCCTGCTCTCCCACCCCCAGCTCGGCACATACTAGAGATTATACCCAGGGCTGTACGCTCTCCGGCCAGTGCTCGGTCACTTAGGCCAGCCTTCCAGATCCTTTTATTTTGAGACAGGGTCTTGCTCACTTTTTCCCCCACTGGCCTTGGACTTTCCTCCTCCTTCCTGGTTCTCCAGAATAGCTGGGATTATAGACATGAGCTACTATGCCAGGTTATGTTCTTTATGTTAATGTGATTAATTTTATTTTGATTATGGTTATGATTATGATTTCCTTGCAGTGCTAGGGATCAAACTCATGATCCTGCATGTGCTGTGCAAGTGTTCTAGCACTGAGTTACCCCCCCCCAGGCTTTTATTGTTACTTCCAAATGAATTAATACCAAGTGTTTTAGAAATCTGTTTTAATTTCTAATATGGTAAATATCAATAGATAAAATCCACCAGAATAGAAACTTGGGGTCCTCATTACTTTTTTTTTTTAATGCTAGTCCTAGGGCTTGAACTCAAGGCCTAGGAGCTATCCCTTAGCTTGATCATTCAAGGTTGGTGCTCTACCACTTGAGCCACAGTTCCACTTCCAACATTTTGCTGGTTAACTAGAGATAAAAGTCTCATGGTCAACTAGGTGCCTGTAATCCTAGTTTCTCAGGAGGCTGAGATCTGAGGATCACATTTCAAAGGTAGCCCAAGCAGAAAAGTCCCCCCCTCCACCTCCCGTGAGACTCTTATCTCCAATTAATCACCAGAAAATGGGAAGTGGTGCTGTAGCTCAAAGTAGTAGAGTGCTAGCCTTGTGCAAAAAACTCAGGGACAGTATTCAAACTCCACAACTGACCAAAAAGAAAAAGAAAGAAAGTCTCATGGTCTTTTCTGCCTAAGCTGGTTTTGAATCATGATCCTCAGATCTCAGCCTCCTTAGTAGCTTGGCTTACAGGAATGGGTCACCAGCATCTGGCTCCTCATTACTTTTTAAGAATACAAAGAGAACTGGGCATGGTTCACACAAGTAATCCTAGCTATTTAGAAGGCTGAGGTCAGGAGGATCAATCTAGGGGGGAAAAACCTTTGGAGGCCTCAACCAATAAAAATCTGGGTGTGGTGATTTGTACCTATCATCTCAGCTACCCAAGAAATGAAAATAGGAGGACTGCTGTCCAGGCTGGCTTGGGCATAAATGCAAGCAAGACCTTATTTGAAAAATAAAGCACAAAGAGTATATCTCAAGTGGTAGAACATTTGTCTGGCAGGAGTAAAACCCTAAAGTTCAAACCCCAGTACTGGCCTGAAACCAAAGCAACAGTTGGGTCCTATAAGCCCTATGAATCCGCGAACCACAGTGTTAGAGTAGGAGGAACAGAAAGCTCTGCTCAAAAACATTTAGATTTTGGACCATCTTGAATGGTGCATTTTCAGATTAGAGAGGCTCGGCTTAAACAACCTGGGGTAGGATGGTAGCCTGGGAGGGCAAGGCTGAGACAGGCCAGATGCTAGATGCCACTGGAAAGCGTGAAGAGAATCAGCTAGGGGAGATGGCTGCGTGCATCCCTGGGTGCACGAAGCAGGGCCTGGCCCACGGGAGAAGGGCAGCTCTGGGAGTGCAGGTGGGCCTCACTGTCCCGTCAGAGCAGAGGAGGAGCAGGGAGAGGGGTACCCAAGAATTTAGAGCCGAACAGGGAATCCTGCCACCAGTGTGCAATTCCCAGCATGCCTCGGGCCCCTTCCCAGAGACGTGATAATTATCTTCCCCCACCGCCTCCTGGGAATCAGGCTGGAAAGGAGCAGAGGCAGGCCCAGTGCATTTTGCTCTGCGCTGCCTGGAAAAACCAATGGTCCTGGGGTCCGCGCTGGGCTGTATAGTGCGGAGATGTGGAATTTTCCAGGAAACCTTCAAAATCATCACTGAGCAGGGAAAGCATTTGAAAACTGATCTTGAACAGGAGAAAGAAAAAGCAAGAGGGCCAGCCAGGTCTCCCAGGGCCAAAGCCGACACCAATGGTGGCTGAGGATCCACAGGTGAAGCTATGGCTTCTTAGGCCACACACACAGTTCCCAGGTCAGGACCCCTGCCTGACCTGCGGCCTCAGATCGCCAGGCCCCACAGGCCCCACAGGCCCCACAGGCCCCACAGGCCCCACAGGCCCCACAGGCCCCAGGGCTTCTGTCAACAGCAGCATCTCTGAGGGGCTTCACCAACATTTCAGAGTTGAGATCAGGGTGCAGCACCCTGCCTTGTCTACCTACACATCTAAAGTACCAACCTCCCCAAGAGCTGCCTAGGATTCATCTGGAACAATGGCAGAAAAGCCTCCACCCTCACCAGTCCCTGCCCTCACAGGCAAGTAGAGAAGTTACGGGATAATTAGAAAATTACAACTCAGACACTGAGACTGAGAGGCATGGGGTGGGGGGAGAAGAAGGAGGAGGAGAGAGGAGGAGGAGGAGAAAGAGAGAGGAAGAGAAAAGGAAGAAAAAAGGAGGAGGAAAAGAAAAGAAGAGGAGAGGAGGAGGAGAGAAAAGGAAGACAAAAAGGAGGAGGAAGAGAAGAGGAGAGGGGAGGGGAGAGGAAGAGAGGGGAGGGGAGGGGAGAGGAGAGGAGAGGAGAGGAGAGGAGAGGAGAGGAGAGGAGAGGAGAGGAGAGGAGAGGAGAGGAGAGGAGAGGAGAGGAGAGGAGAGAGCCCTAACAGTAGCCTTGGGCAATCCAGGAAGGCTTCTGGAAGGGGGAGGCATCTCTGGTAGGGCTGGAGGACTTGCTCAGGGGAGCGGAGGCAGTGGGGTTGGTGGAGCTCAGGCTCTAGGGACAGACTCAGGCTTGCGTGCGTTGCTGCTGCTTCTTAGCTGGGTGATTGCAGGCGTGGTCCCTCCTCTACGCAGTCAGAGTTGATACTGGTTATCCACCTCAGAGGGTGGCTAAGCAATTAAGTGAAATTGTACAACCAGAGGATCACCCCAGACTTGGCACATGCTAAGCCCTCAGTAACTGTTAACTGTTACATTTATAACCATGCACAGTGATATTCTCATCTCTGACAGATACACTGTGGCCAGACCTCATCCCCAAGACTCACCCACACTGGGCAAAGCCATGAGCCCATGGCAAGTATACCCATTGGCCTTTGATGCTTCAGTCCCTGCACTTGAGATGGAGCAGCCACCCATGGAGTGAGAGGGGACAAGCCAGGGCTTGGTGGAGCAGGTGACAGGCAGAAGGGGCGGCTGCCCACCTCTGGGCCTGTGGAGTGTAGAGCAGGGCTCAGCCCCGATCACAAGGAGAGTATACCTTCCAACGTCCCAACACAAGTCACCTGCCTGACAAGAAACAGGGAGGGAAAATATATCCCACGGCCATGCCCTCCCCTGGAAAAAGATTCTAGGAAACAAAATACAACGACATCTTTTTATTTTGTTTTTTTTCGGTAATTATACTAAAGATGAAAAACTCATAATAAACATTTCCCAGTCCCCACCTGCTAACAGTAATTATAATAGACTCAACAATAAATGGTAAAGCAGGGCAGAGCTGCATCTCGGGAATTCTCTAGGGCATGTGGATTAGCTGGGAAAGCCTGAATGATTAAAATACACTAATTAAAATTTTGTGTTCCTTGGTAACTCGTCTGCCTGGGCCCCTGGTGTTGGCAAAATGGGAATTAACGTGACAAAAGCAACACAGAGGGTTTTTGTTTTAAATAAAGAAAAAGAGAGAGAGGAAGAGAGAGAGAGAGATCTATATAAACAAGTTAGACACCAGATGAGAAGAAAGGCGAGGTGGTTTTTCTTTCTCTCTAAGTGAAACCCTGGGATAAGGAAGTGCCAGGCCGAGCGAGGGCCAGTGAGCCCGGGGTTCCTCTTCTGCCCTGAGGTCCTGGGGGGGGGTCTGGGGAGGGTGTACCCAGCAGCCACTGTTTGGAGAAACGATCACTGGCGAGAAGAGGGTAAGAGGTACAGGAGCAGGGGTATGCAGGTGCCCACCCAGTCCGGCTGGCCAACGGCATTCCTCCAGGGCAGGCCACATACCCCCAGCTCCCCGCCCCTCGGCCAACGGGACCCTGGGAGGACGCAAGGAAGCTTCTACCCCATTGCAGTTGCACAAAAGAAATTGAACACTTTTGAGTTGCCCTTAGCAACCTAATTGCATCAGTACATTGCACACAGGAGCCAAAGTAACTGAATTTTGATGAAAAGACGGCGGTAATTTACGGCATCACAAAATTAGTTGTCATGGCGACGGGTTAATTACATCTCAAATTAACAATGCAAGTGTGGTGAAATTAAATATAAATCATATTTTCTGCATAAATTATAGGGGTTGATTAGACCGGGGCTCTGGGAGAGGGAAAGGTTGAGCCGCCACGGGCCCCAAGCTGCATTCTGAGCTGACGAGAGAGGCGCCTGTAAACGCGGGGCGCGGACCAGGAGCTCTGGGAGGGGACAGGGGACCGCGGAGTCAGGCGCCAGGGCTCAGCTGCCTCCACGCAGCGCCCGCCCGCCCGGGCTGTCCCCAAAGTTTGCTCCTGTTTGGATCAAACTTTGGCTGGGGGAAGGGACGGGCTAGCAAGAAGGAGGACCGGCTGGCGCCTCTTTGCTGAGCACTGGGACTACAACCATCCCCCCCATGCCTCTTCTGGCCTCATTTCTGTGGCCCAGGCCCATGGAGACCTCACCACCGACGGTTGGCTGCACCCTCAGTCCCTTCAGTTAACCGGGCGGAGAGACAGACCCCGTGCCACGTGGCAAGCCAGTGGTGCACCACTCTGTGGTACCAAGGGAACAGCCAATACCAAAAGGCAGCAGACTGCAGGTCACGGGTGGCTGCAGGAAAAGTGTTTGTCGAGCCAGCTTGGGTCAAGCCAGTACACCATAGTTACCACCACCACCACCACCACCCGCTGCCCAGACATAGACAGTGGGACCTCTGATCTCTCAGTGAGGAAGAACTGCAGAGTAGGGGCAGGCGACACCCCCAAAGAGCACATACTCTCTGGGCTCCCTGGCCCCCAGTAACTATGTCCCAACTGTCCATCCACCTGTTGCTGGCAGCGGCATGGGCATTGCTCGGCTCCACCGTGGAGCATGGTCAGGCCAATTTCAGCTGGATCTGGGAGAAGCCTGGACAGCAAAGATTCTAGAACATTCTCTCTCTCCCTCCCTTGTACTCCTGGCCCCACTTTTCAGGGCTGGAGAA
Source organism: Dipodomys merriami (assembly GCF_024711535.1). Lineage (NCBI taxonomy): Eukaryota > Metazoa > Chordata > Mammalia > Rodentia > Heteromyidae > Dipodomys > Dipodomys merriami. The sequence goes on from NW_027204270.1 coordinate 6,919,735, forward strand.
ATCAAAGCAGATCTCTGTGTTCCCAGTGGCCATAGGCTACTTGGACTAAGGTCTTGGGGCTGGGGGCGTGGGGGGGGGGCGCAATCAGCCAGCAGGGCTTCTAAACCTCCATGGGAAGTGGATCAGTAAAGTAGCATGGTGGGCAGGCCATTCCAGGAGTCTCCTTCAGCTCTCTGGACGGTCCAGAACCATGTCTTCCACCTGCTGCATGTGGAATTCTGATTCTGGTGAACCCAGGCCTACACCTAAACATCTCCACACTGTTCTGAATCCCATTCTGCAGGTGGAGAAACTGAATCCAGGGATGTCAAATTGCTCGCTAAGAAAGCTGAGGCTCAAACCCACCAGTGGGCTTCACTGATCACATACACGCCAAGTCTCTCAAGGGTGCGGTGGGCACCATGCCAGGCTGTGTGGGAAAAGCATGGGTACATGCACCACAAACTTACTACCATCTAGCAGTGCACACAAAAGCAAGCACACAGCCCTGGCCCCTGTGTCCCATTCATTACTCAGAGACACGTGAGGGGAAAGGAAGGGGCAACGCAGGGCCAGGGCCGGCCCAGGCCAGGTCAGCTGGCCTGGAAGAGGCGGCGCCCGGGCCTGCAGGTGCTTCTGGGGCCAGGGGCTGGGCTGAGCGCCCACTGGGGCTGGTTTAATGCTTCACCTGGCCAGGTTGGGGGCTGGGGGAGGAATTTCCTGAAAGGGTTCTGCAGAGATGAGGTGAAGGAAGGAAGAGAAGGCCCTTTGGCAGTTCCCTGACCACGGATGTGCATGTGCAGCTCATGAATATTTCAGTGGCCATTTATTTATCCCTGTACCATCCAGCTGCTGGGGCCACAGACCCAAGGTGGATAAATATAGCCCCTGGGCGATCAATGAGGCATCCGCTCCCCCCCACCCTTTACCAGCCACATCCATTAGGCCCCTCGTTCCCACAACCTGCTGGCTGGGCACCTTGTCCTGCTCAATTGGTTTCCGATTTTCATTAGTGGTGGAGGCCCAGCCCTGCTCCAACCCTGGGCGTCCCCCTTACCCTGTAGGCCCTCCCGGCCCCATCAGCCTGGGCACAGAGCCCGGGGCTGTGTCAGCCCACCAGAATAGAGAAGTGAGGGACAGTGCTGGGCACATTGGGTAGAGCTTGCTTCCCTGGCCATCTTTCTGGGATGTACCAAGGATTAGTGGGATTTCCCAGTATTCTACCACCCTCACTAGGGGCTGGCCAGAAGCACCAGCGAGGTACGTAAAAACCAGGGCCATTGACTACATAACCTGAAATTTCTGGATAGAAGAAAGGTACCCAGGCAGGGGGGGCTCTATAAGGTAAGGGTTGGGGTTCCTTGACTTGGCACAAGGAGACCCTTGGCACCAACAGCTCCAACTATTCTTCCAACCTATGTTTCATGCAGGCGACCTGCCCCCCCAACCCTGCTTACCAAGGTGAGCCCCCTCCCCGCCCGCCCCGCGCCAGGCTGCCATCCAAGGGATTGAGAGCCAGCCAACATGTTTTTGAGGGCCTCAGATCAAACCTGAAAGGCCCTGGCTGATTCCCAGATCCTCTTCCTCCGGCCAAGCGGGGACATCTAAAAGGGGCTGGGTTGTAGCAGCAATGAGGTATAGCAATGAGGCAGTGCCGCTCCCCCACCCCTCCTCCCCCTCCCCATACCACACGGGGGTGCCAGCCTCTTTTAGTCATTCAACAAACAATTACTCAACAGTGGTGATGGGCCTATGCTTGGGGAGGGGGGAATCCAGCTGTGAGCAAGACCGGATGCCAAGTCCTGCTTGTGCCAGGTTTGTCCTGGGCAAGAGTGGAGGCAGCGGGAAGAGACAAATGATGAAAACAAACAACCCAGGAGCTCTGTGAAGACAATAGAACAAGGAAGTGATAGAGATGGACGGAGGAGTGAGAGGTACCTCTTGAATGACCACAAGGAGGTGATGTTCGAAGCTGAGACTCAAATGATAAAGGGCCCATGGCAGCATGGGCTGTCTGGCTCAGGACATGGGAAGGGAGACTGGGAAGGTCTCAGCCCCCAAATGCCAGCACAGCAGAGACCATGAAAGGAAGAAGAGCACCCGATCCCAATTCCTCCTGCGGTGTGCCGAGGCCAAAGGCCCAGAAGCTGACAGCACAGGTGTTCATCATGGGCTTATAGAGAATCAAACATGGCCTGGGGTGTGTGAAAGGGAAGAATCCAAGGGGCAGAGGCTCAGGGACCCAGGCTACCTGCCTGTTGGTAGTGGACACACGGGCCTTCTCCATGGCCACTACTGGGACAGGCCAGCTAGGATCTACTCTAACTGCCTAAGGAGACTGCTAGAGCTATAGACTACTAAGGACCAGGCCCTTGGTCCCACCCTGCCTCAGCTCCCGAGAGATAGGACGATGAGAGTCCTGTCCCTTCACAGTCAGATCAAGAAACAAAGATGGGGTTGAAGAAGACAGGACCAGATCAAGCGCAATTCCCAGAAGGAGGAAAGTCAGGCAGGCCTGTGCCTTTAAAAGAATTTTCATTTAAAGGCTCTTCTCTCTTCCACCATTTCAGTGATCTATATGCAAATATGCTAATGCATGCAAATTAAGACACCACTTTTAGTCCCAATTTAATAGAAAGCATTAAAATACCATTTTTTTTTCCAAAAAACTCCATATGCATGAAGGAAGGATTTTTTTTTTTTTTTTTTTTTTTTTTACTTTTCGTTAAAGTCACATTCCGGCAGCAATTTTATGCTGTCAAAATGTTCTCAACAAGGAGAGATTTGACTGGCTTCTTCGTGAGCCAGTCACGGGAAGCTTAGGCCTGGCTTCTAGTTGAGTTCTCCTCCTACTTCTACTTCTTTTCATGTTTTGTTTTGTTTTTAGATTTTGTGGGGATTGGGGGCAATGACAGAAGGGAAGGAAAAAAAAAAGAAAAAAAGAAAGACAACAGAGAACAAGTTACTCAGGTATGTTTGGGGTCCAATTTCTACAAAGTGAAGAGAAGCATACCTGCCAGTTGTTCTGTGTGTGTGTGTGTGTGTGTGAGCGCGCGAGCACGCACACCTATGGATCACTCCTGCTGTCTTCCAGGTAGGGGTGCAGGTAGAGTTTGCACATGCCACTCCGTGTGGGCCACTGCCATGTCCAGCACAAACATGCAAGGCCCAGAAGGACAAGCTTATTTTCACTATGTGCTGCTTGGTAAGCTCAGTGGCTCCCATTAGGGCTTGTAGATCTTTCTAGAACCCTCCTCACCCAGGACTTCTCCCCTTTTTCTAGTCACACTGGCCACAGAACTGCCTCTGATCTGAAAGATCTTTGTTAGAACAACAAACCACCGGTCCTATAGGGCCCAGGCTGCAGTCTGACCTGAACATCTTGGACAAAGTAGGGCTGGGTCTTTGAGGGGCTCCAGCACCTTCCTCCTGTTTCTCTGGGCTCGCCCCATGGGGTCTGAGCTCCTGATTAAACTCTTACAATCCCTGCGTACACCTTGTCTCAATCCTTCCATGGTTCCTGGCCTTTTCTTCCTTCCCGGCTGCAGTCAGGGGGCCGTGGATCCCTGGAAACTGCAAGTGGCTCTGGACCCAGTGGGTCCCTCTTGAGGAGGAGACAGGCAGAAGCAATTGCACCAGATAGCAGGAGCCTAGTCCACCTGGTCTCATCCCAGTATTGCAATTACCTGGTAAGGCCTGAGTCCTTGCTTTGTAGTAGGGAAGACACTGACACCCCCACCTTATGGAAAGCACCCCCCCGAGCCCCACACCAGCTGTGAGGCTTGTCATGCATTAATTCTGCCATTCCTCTTGGTCATCCTAGGGCATGAAAAGTCTGGATTCCACACCAACCAGCCAGGAAAGCGAGGCTCAGAGAGATGAACCACGGACCCCAGGTCTCATCATGGATTAGGTGGCAGAGTGAGTCTCCTGTGCCTTGCCCCTCCCAGAACCAGCTGGAAGACCAGGGGTGGTGTGCCTGCTGCCCAGCTCTGCCCATCCCGGTTAGCCAGTTGCCCACCCTGGCAGTCTGCCAAGCGAGGCAGCTGCCTCAGCTGTACATCCATATAATGGGAGGGAGATCACAGTCACCCAGGACACCTTCTGGCTCCATCTGTTCCTGACAGTGGAACAGATGGGAAAGAAACAAGGGTGGGGCCTGCAGGGAGTGGGGGTGTCTCCCCAAACCAGGGCAGTGGAGCAAACCAGATCCCCAGGGCCCCAAGCATGTGGCAGAAGCCCCAAAGGCTGTGGGCTGGGAGATCAAGCAGAGCTCAGGAAATTGAGGACGAAAAGGATCTAGAAGCAGGAAATAGGAGGAAGAGAAACTGAAAATCAGGGGCAAGAGATGTTCAGTAAAAAAAAAAAAAAATTAAATGCTGAGTCTTGGTGATTCTAGCTACTCAGGAGGCTGAGATTTGAGGATCATGGCTTGAAGTCAGCCCAGATAGGAAAGTCCATGAGACTCTCATCTCTAATTAACCACCAAAAAGCTAGAAGTGAGGCTGTGGCTCAAGTTAGAGCACCAACCTTGAGTGATAAAGCCAAAGGGATAGTACTAAAGCACTGAGTTCAAGCCCCAGTACTGGCAAAACACACACACACACACACACACACACACACACACACACACACACACACACGCACACACGCACACACATGCACACACACACGCACGCACGCGCACACACACACACACACACACAACAAAAAAAACAAAAAAACAAAAAACTAAAACCCCAACAACTTAGATTGGGCTTTCAAGCCTAATGAGAGTAAATCCCAGGAAACTGCTCAAAGAAAAAAGAGCAAAGCAAAGCAAAAAGCCACTGATGATATCCCAGGGCTGACTGTAAAAAGATAGGAACTAGTCAGTATTTGTCTGGGAGTCCCAGAATTCTGTCTGGGCCAGAATTCAGGCATGGGGTGCAGGAAGAAAGGGTCACATACACTTTTCTCCAGAGCAGAGGAAAAGATGGGAGAGGAGAGCAGGTTGGCATGACGGGGCTTGTCTAAGCACAGCTCACATTGGAAAAAGACGGAGAGAGAGATTTAGATATTTATGGGAAATACATTTGTTGGTGCCAAATCTGGGGTTTTATTGTCAGGGGGAGAAAAAAAACAACCAAACCCAACCACCGAAACTCGTCCTGAAGTGAGAATCCACACCGAGGGCACCGATTTCCCCATCAAACCAGTTTTATTGGATATAAATATCTAATTATTCGTACCCAGCCCTGGAATGCCAGACATTTTATAACATGTGTAGGAGTCTTTACAAACGACTTATATATATATATATATATATATATATATATATATATATATATATAGTATATTTATATATATTTATATATTAACAAACCCGATTTGAATTTCATCTGAATTATTTTTCGCTTCCTAGGCAGGATTTGTTTTGTGGTGTTTTTTTTTTTAAAACAAACCCAGAAAAGATCTAGAATGTTCTGGTGTTGCTTATACCTCTCTTTTTAGTGTGTGTATGTGTGTGTGAGGGGGGGTCTGAGATCTAGTAATGCTGAACCTCAAAAACATAGAAGGAACCCCCTCACTGTGATTCCGTGACAGCTGGGCCAGCCCCTCCCTGCCCCAGCCATTCGGTGGTCCTCAAACCTACCCTGACTCCTGGCACTTAATAACCACAGGGCCCACAGCCGCAAGTCAATACCTCACACATGACACAAACGTGATGTTCCAACCAGACAAACACAAGTATTGATGTTTCCAACAGAAAGCGCACGATTACCCGGCGCTGCACCACCTGTGAGCTCTGCACAAGGTTAAGAACCAAGGGAGGAGGATGAAGAGCCAGAGCTGGGGGAGTGGGGGGCGGGGTGGAGTTAGCTTGCAGGCAATAATGTGGATCAAGACGTTATCTAGAGGCCTATCTTCATCTAGAATTAATGCACTAAAGTTCTTTGCTTTTTCCTCTAAATGGTTTTAAAGTGACAGTGAATTCTCGGCCTGGACCACAGGGGCTTGGTGGCCCGTTGGTCCTGCCTGAGCCTGTCATCTCCCCAGCCGGGTCCCTGTCCCAGCCTCCTTCTATACCTGTCTCCCTGTACTTTCTCCTAACTGCTTCCTTATATATTTAATATAACAGCTCCTGACCCAAAGGCTGAGTGGAGCCTGGGCTGGGGACACGGAGGCAGGAGTGGGCAATGCGGAGCATTTGAACACGGTGCCTGGCTGGAACAGGGAATCTGTGAGCACACAGAGGCTGGGATCTCCACACAGGAGTCTTTGAAGTTCTAAGAAGGGCAGAAGCTGCAAAGAACAGGAAGCATCTGGGCACAAACTGGAGGGTACAGGAGGACACTGGGCAAAGCCAGGGTCGGGAAAAGCTGTTCCTTGAGGCCCTGTGGCCTCGTTTGAGTGATATTTAGGGAGACTCTAGCCAGTGGCTGCCTGTCTCTGTGGATAGTGGGAATTAAACCACATCTCCAAACAGACCCCACCCCCCTTCCCTCAATCAGACCTACGGATTCCAGGGAGAAAGGGTTCAAGGTTAGGGAGAGCCATGGGTCTCCGTCTCCGTCTCCGGTCTCCATTCGAAGGATGCCCATCATCTTCCACTTAGAGACCCGCACTCCGGGGGATGGGCTGGGGGCTGGGGGAGCTGAGAACAAACAGCAGCCACAGGAAGAGTTGAGCATTTCAATTATTCATATGCCAGATGGATTCTTTTCCTGCCTTTTTTCTATAAAAATAAGGAGGGAGGGAGCAGGTCTTCCAACAGTTTCCAATAAGGGGGAGGGGGACAGGGAGAGAAAAGAGAACCCAAGCTCCCTATTTGTACCCCACCCCAGCTCTGAAGACTCTTGTTCACCTTCCCTCCCCATCCCCCCTTCTTCCTTCCCTCCCCCCTCCCCTCTAGGACAGGGCAGAGTAGATGTAGACCTCTCTCTGGCTGGGACCATAGATGTCTTTTAGGTACCCAAGGAGCAGAGAACAGAGAAGCAATGGAAATTGTTAAGGGAAGGGAGGGGGAGGGGGAGGAGCAGAGTGCTTAGGGTGGAGGGGGAGGCAGGCAGAAGAGGGTTCTGACCTTCTGTGAAGGATATAAAAAATCCAGCCGCCTCAGGGGACATCCAACTATCTAGCATATTGCTGTTAAAATGTCTGCAAAATTTAATACACTTGGCATACCATCTAATCAGTCCTTGGAAATTCGGGCACTCTCGTCCTCCAGTGCTCCAACCGCCTCAGACCTCATGCCTGAGGGACTCCTATCCTCACCCTGCTCCCCAATTTTAGAAGTCATTCCCCCTTTGTTAAAAAAAAAGCCCAGTTGAAGTGGCTTTCACATTTTGTTCCTGAAGCTTGTTCAAGATCCAGAAAATGTTAGAGAGCTTCTAGGAAGCAGGCAGCATATCAGAGAGGGCTCAGGTAGGAGCCAGAGGCCAGGACTCTGGCACCCAGACTTCCTGGGAAGGCACACTAGTAGAGGAGAGAAGAGGCACCATGGGCAGGGGTATTCCGAGAAGGAAATGTGATCTTGATCTATCCAGGGACGCCGGTAAGAGCCATTTGACCTGACAGCTCTTATTTAAATAGTTACCTGGCTTGTAAGACAGCTGTCCTCTGAGGTACCCATGCGCTCTCCTGCACACACAAGCAATGGTACAGGCATGGACCACTGTAGCCACATGCTCCATCCATCCATCCATCCATCCATCCATCCATCCATCCATCCATCCATCCATCCCTTCATAAGGTTCTCCCACTACACACAAGTCCCCAATAACCAGCTAAGCAGTCTCCAGATCTGCCCAGAAAAATGTACTGCCTGACCTTCTACCTAAAGCAGCGCAATCAGCGACTAGTATAACCTGGATATTTTTGGCAGGTCATCACCTGTTTTGGCTTAACAGAAAGAAATCTCACAGAGTTCTTCTATGGGACCTGCAGGGGTGGGGTGGGGGAACGGAAGGGGTGGGGGAGCAGAACACACACCTCCTTGAGGTGTATGTGTGTGTGTGTGTGTGTGTGTGTGTGTATGTGTGTGTGTGTGCGTGTGCGCACCAGTACTCTACTTCTTGAGCCACAGCTTTACTTCTGGCTTTTGCTGGTTATTGGAGTTAAGAGTCTTAATGGACTTTTTCTGCCTGGGCTGGCTTTGAACGGTGATCCTCAGATCTCAGCCTCCTCAGTAGCTGGGATTACAGATGTGAGTCTGGCAGGAGATGGGTTTGTTTGTTTTGGGGGCGGGGGCGGTCATGGGGCCTGAACTCTGGGCCTGGGCGCTGCCCCTCAGTTCTTCAGCTCAAGGCTAGCGCTCTACCACTTGAGTGAGCCACAGCGCCACTTCCAGCTTTTTTCTTTTTGCTTATGTGGTACTGAGGAATCGAACTCAGGGCCTCATGCATGCAAGACAAGCGCTCTACCACTGAGCCACCTTCCCACCCCCAAGGGTTTGTTTTTTTTAAAAAACTGAATCCTCTTTGTCCATTTCTAGTGGGCTCATCTCTGACTGACCTAAAATCTCAGGTGGCCATGAATCATCCTGAAGGACATTGAAGTGACAGACAGACCCTAGGATATTAGTCTCAGCACCACACTGTTTGTAAAAGGGGCCCACTGTTGAGAAGTAGGCAGACACCCAGCAACTTGAGGGAACCTAGAATCTTCTCTCCTGCAGGACTGAATATGGTAGCAGGTCCCTGAGCTAGGTAACCCTGTAACTCTTCTGTCCTTCAGCACAGGAAAGAAATAGAGCAGACAGGAGAAGGATATTCAAGTGGAGAGATCAAGGCCAGCTCCCTATGCAGGCCGTTCACTTGGTCATATAGCCTGAGCTTCTGTCCTTGATTTTTGGGGGGATGGGGGTGGGTGGGTGGGTATGGGCAGTACAAGGGCTTGAATTCAGAATCTCTCACACTCGGCAGGCACTCAACCTCTTGAGCCATCCCTCTAGCTCAACTTTTTGTCGGCTATTTTGGAGTTAGAGTCTTACAGCCTTTTCTGCCCAGGCTGGCTTCACATTGTGATCCTCCAGATGGTAACCTCCTCCATAGCTAGGATTATAGGTGTGAGCCACTGGCGCCTGGCTTGCTGTGGAATTTTCAATTTCACAACAAAGGGCTCCACATTTGCATTCTGCACCGGGCCCACAAATTATGTAGCAGGTCCTAGGTGTTTTTTTTGTTTTTTGTGTTTTAGAAGATCACAGGGTTTGCATCCCTGGGCTCTGTCCCCCTCTAAGTCAAGTGACATCAGAAAAGCCACTAATTATCTCTGGCTACAGGACCTGGTGGCAAAGTGGGGTGACAGCACAAGTTCCTACAGGGGGGGCAAGAGAATTAAGAGGAAGAAAACAGGGAACACACTCTGGCAATGTGGCTGCATGCTCCTGGAACGCAGACATGAGGTGTGTTAAGTCAAGAGGAGAAAATGAGGCCTATAGCACCTGCGCGGGGGGCGGGGGGGGCTGGGGGGCAGTAGTTTCTGCCCACCTTTCTCTGCGGCAGCCAGAGGTCAGCTTCCAAAGCAACGTGGCAGGGAGCCGAGGGCATGCCCAGCCTGCTGGCCCCATTCACAGGTGAAGAAACTAGGGCAGAGTGAGCAGATGACCTGCCTGTTGTCACCAAGCTGCCTAAAGGCAGGGTGAGGCTGAGGACATACTGTTCTCTACATCCAGGCCTCTACCCTGGCCAAGGGACATCCGAGATGGGGATAGTGACAAAGAAGGCAGGATGGGAAAGGACGTGGGGGAAGGCCTCATTACACTCACACACACACACACACACACGCATACACGCACACGCGCGCGCGCACACACACACACACACACACACGCTAACACATTCACACATGCACACACGGTAAAATTAAAGCTGAGAACTTGGCCAAAAAGAAAAACCCTACCCCTGCTCCATCGAAACTTATTTTAGGGCAGGAGGTAATTGCCAAGGCTCCAAATAAAAAGCCAACCACAGGCTGTAAACGGCTCCAAGTCTTTAATTAGACCCCGAGAAGAAAAAAAAAAAAGTAGTAGCAAAAAGAAAATGAAAGCAGGATCAACTCCCAGAGGAGAGAATACACACGGCCCCCTCCTGCGTTCCCTGTCCCATGGCTTCCTATGGCGGCTGCCCTGCCCGTGGCTGGCACTGGGAAAGCCCACTGAGCAGGCACAAGCCAGGACAGCGCCTCCTACCCTGCCCGACCAGAAACCTGGGGCCTTCCCATTTACATCCAGCCTTGTGAGATAGCCTGGCCCCCTCATGGGGCTGGCCTCGTGGGGGTGCCACAGGACCCAGGGGGAGGTGAGAAGCTATTTGCTATTTCCTCCACCCTTGGCAGGGGGCGGGGGTGAAGGGTGCCAGTAAACAAGGCAGAGGAAACCTACTGATGCAGAGTGGCCGGTCCATCAAGCCTCAGGCCCAGCTCTCTGGCCACCAAGTAGCCATACCTCATTGTGTCCTCTAGGCTGGAACCCCAGCTCCTTCTCATGGGCCAGGCTGGGAACGGGGGGGGGGGCCGGGGATGAGATGATCTATGCAAAGTGGATGACCCCACCATTTCTCCCGACACAGCCCCTCCTAAGCAGGAATAGACACACTCAGCAATTCTTTTTTTTTTTTTTTTTGGGTCCAGTCGTGGGGCCTGAACTCTGGGCCTGGGCACTGTCCCTCAGCTCTTCAGCTCAAGGCTAGCGCTCTACCACTTGAGCCACAGCGCCACTTCCAGCTTTTTTTCTTTTTGCTTATGTGGTGCTGAGGAATCGAACCCAGGGCCTCATGTATGCAAGGCAAACGCTCTACCACTGAGCCACCTTCCCAGCCCTCAGCAATTCTTATGGTGACAAGAGACAGGGGAGGGAGGCTATCCCATAAGCAGTGCAGCAAGGCAAGCGCATGTATACCCCAGGCCCCTGCTCTGCCCTCTTGGATAACACAGGATACCTAGGCTTCTGGCAGGGCTGGAGAGAGAAGGGAAAGCCACCTATGGACAGAACATCTGAACATCTGATCTCAGAAGCTAAGCAGGGGTGCATCGGCATAGTACTTGGGTGGGAGCAAAGGGGAATCCACCCTCGGGCAGGCATGACTCTCATCTAAATTAATGCAAACTCAGAGCACCAATCAAATCCCACGGATGGGGGCTCTTTCTAAGTGCCCAGCCCAGCACCTGCCAACCCGTGGCAGAAGCAATGGGTGCTGTGGATAGTCCGCCCAGACACCCAGGGAAGGAGCCTGGAACTGAACACCTCCCAGTGCTGGTCGAGACATGGAACAGAGGCCGGGGTCCCAGTCCTCAGGGCCCCAGAGTGGCGGATGGTGAAGTAGGTGTCTTTACCCATCTTTATCCTATGCATTTCTCAGACAGAACATCAGAGACACCACAGGAGGAGGTAGACCAGCAATGAGGGCAGTAGTCACCCCTCATTTAGTGTCTCCCAGGGCCTAGGTCCTGTCGCAAGCGTTTCAGAGACCAGATGCCTGCAGAGAAGCTACATCTGTGCCCATTTCACAAAGGAGGACAACAAAGCCAAGCATGCCATCCAACCACAATGATGGTAAACCTGGGGACACAATTCAGAGTGGACTGTCTCAAAGCCTGTCCTCCCCTTCCTCCTGTTCTCTTCCGGTTGGTTCTCCTCCTCATCACCTGCTCCAGGCAGAGGCAGGCCTGGTGGACCCATCTCTTCTGGTTACTCTTATGTTGGGTTCTCAGATCTCTGCTTGAATGCATGTGTCCTGTGCATTTAAAGTAGGTGATCATCAGGATTGCTTGCCTCCGATTCCCAGCTACCCACTGCACCCAGCTGAGACAGCCGGAGTCACTGGGACAAGCCAGAGGGGTTTCTCAGCAAGGGAGACAGTGCATCAGGCCTCCCCTGGCCACCAGGGGCTCTGTGTGGGTGCTGGGTAATCCTTGGAGTTGTGTGGTTCAGCCCTGGGCCAGGGAATTGGATTTCCTCTCAGACAAGGGGGTCCTGTGACTGCTGATTCTCAGCTTCCTCCTTAGCTTGAGAATGGATTGGGGGGGTCGCAATCCAGGACCCCCGATCCTGCCAAATTCATTCACTCTCCATCTTCCCGGAGTGCTCACCAGACCCACCCAGATGGTGACAGCGGTATGACTTCTCCCCCATTCCCTCCTTAGAACTTCAACTCTAGTCTCGCTCCCTTCCTTTCTAAATGGCAGAAGTTCAGGAAGAGCAAAGCTCCGCTGTTCCCTCCCAGCCAGGCATGGCCGCCACACACTGACTGGGTAGGGTGGCCAGGAGAATCTTATCTAAGTTCAAAGTGCCGAGAAGTTCTGTGTGGGATCTCCTGACCGAAGTTTCAGCACGGTGAGAGCTTCTCTTCTTACATTCCACCGATTTGGCCAGGAAGTGGGGGTTCAGAGGATCCAGAACTTCGACTGGCCTTCCTTATTCCTTGGAAGTGTTAAGAGACAACTCTAGAGCCACTAAAAGCTCACATAAACCTCAAACCTCAAAGGCCTAGCTGGTCCCTCCTCGCCCTGTATGGAAATCGCTCCAGCCAGAAATATTGGGTTCTTTGGGTGTCTGCTCATTGGCATCATATGGGCACTGCTGCTGGCTCCTCTGAGCTCTGAAGGACTCATGGCCCGTCAAGTGCCTGACGGTGGCCATCAGACAGACAGCTGGCATGTAGGCAGGGCCCTTGTGTTAACAGAGAGGCAAAGACTTGAGCCACAGCCCAGAGAAGCCCTGCCAGATGTGACAACTCAGAGTGGACTGTCCCAAAGCCCGCCCCTCCCCTTCCCCCACTGTCTTCCAGTTGGTTCACAGTCTAGGGTCAGCACCTCTTCCACGACAAGTCTTATCTTGGGGGTGAGGGATTCCATGATGACAGAGGCCCAGCAACTGTGTGCTGTGAGCCTCGGCTGGCCAGACAGCTTCTCTGTTCTCAGCTTTCCTCCTTTTAAAGGAGGGGGTGCTTCCCGGGGTGGGCTGAGATTGTAATTAGCACACAGTACTCGTGGAGGGTATCATAGTTGTGGCGACTATTTATTTTCATGGGGCATCCGTCTCTGACCCTCTTCTCAGACATGGCTACAAGAAAATGGAAGATCTAAGCGTGTGGTCTAGAAAGCCACGCTTCCTACATTCTTTTTTTAAGGAGATGGCTCACGCCTATAATTCCAGCTACTCAGGAGGCTGAGATCTGAGATCGTGATCCAAAGCCTGCCCAGGCAGGATATTCCGTGAGACTCTTCTCTCCAACAAACCACCAAAAAGTCCTTAGTGGAGTTGTGGCTGAAGTGACAGAGCACTAGCCTTCAGCAAAGAAGTTCAGGGGCAGCATCCAGGCCCTGAGTTCAAGCCCAGGACTGGCACACACGCATCCATGTGTGTGCACGCACGCGTGTGTGCGCGCGTGCACACACACACACATACACACACACACACACACACACACACACACACCCCTACTGAGTAGGTTTGATTAGAAGTCACTGCAGGGTCTGGCCAGATTGTGTGAGCCTGAGTGATTCAGAACTCACATGCTCTCTGAGACACACGGACCTGCGAGGAGACTGCAGAGGAAGGATGCATGATGGGCCTTCCGGCCCCATCTTTAGGTGGGATGATCTTCGGATGGAAGCGTCTATCTAGGGCAGCAAGGGTTAATACTGGGGCCGGGAGAGGCCAGGCAGCACGGAACACTCCCTGTTTATTAATAAGCTATTTATCACCAGCTTTGCTTTTAATGCCATTTGGGCTTAATGTCGTTAATGAAATATAAATACCCACGCTAACGATGTCGGTCAGAGACAGCACGGGCAGCAGACGTCTCGAGAACTGGGGCCAAACCACCGGGCACGCTGGGGAAGAGGCTGAGAGCTCAGGAAGCGGAAGAGGTTCCCCCACCAGCTCGGCACTCCCCCCCAGCCCCTTCTGCTCCCACCACAGACTCCTTGGCTGGCTGTCTATGCCGGGAAAAGCTGGGAGGAGGCAGCCCCGTGGGCCGGGGAGAGGAGTCCTCTGAGGACCAGGATGCTGTTAGCTCCTAGAGCACAGACACGGACAAGATAGCTCCCATCTCGGGCAGTGCCCACCTGGCACCAGGCCCCTTGGCTGCAGGAGGCTGGACTTGTACCAGCTGGCATTGGGCCCCTCTCCCTGCCCTGAGCTCTCTGACCACAAGGAACAGAGCCAGGTGGGGGGGGGGTGGCGGGGGGGTGGCAAGGGATAAGAGGAAAACCTGTAAAGTTTTCCCATAAAGACCCAGGCAGTGGTGGCTCACACCTACAATCCCAGCTACTCAGGAAGCTGAGAACTGAGGATCAAGGTTCAAAGCCAGCCCGGGCAAGAAAATCTGTGAGACTTTTATCCTCAATTAACCACCAGCCACAAGTGGAGCTGGCTTGAAGTGGTAGAGCTCACGGACAGCACCCAGCCCCTTAGTTCAAACCCCATGACCAAAAAGAAGAAGAAAAATAAACCCCCATGCTCCCCAGCCCCTCCAGAGGACATGCCAGCTTCCCAGCCACTTCAAGGTGTCCTGCCACCTTGAAGTGATCACAGGGCATCTCTGGAGTCTCAGTGGTGCCCAGAGGTTGGTAGATGGGTATTTGTGTCTTGTATGTGTGTGTGTGTGTGTGTGTGTGTGTGTGTGTGTGTGTGTGTGTGCTGTTCCCAGGACTTGAACCCAGGGCCTCAGTACTGTCCCTGAGCAATTTTTCTCAAGGCTACTAGCATACTACCACTTGAGCCACAGCTCCACTTCCAGCCTTTGCTTCTGGTGGTTAAAGATAAGTCTCACAAGCTTTCCTTACCAGGCTGGCTTTGAACTGTGAACCTCAGATCTCAGCGTCCTGCATAGCTGGGATTACAGGTGTGAGCCACCGGCACGGGGCACAGATAGGGATTTCTGTTCAGTATGCAAGACTCTGGAACAGGGTCTATGACCTTGTGCCTGACCTTCACTGGCCCCTGCCTGCCCTCTTCTCCGGGACTCAGAACAGATGCTCTTAGTGGGTAACCATCCAACCCAGATCACCCAGAAACTTAGGCTTTCTCCATCCATGGCCAACTTCTACAGTCATGCCTGGGAGAGGTGGCCGTGGACACTGTTCCCAGCCCTAGGGTGACAGGCGTCCCAGGGGAGACTTAGAGCCTACACATCTGGGGGTCAACCTGGCCCCAAATACAGGCTTGGAGATTCCAGCACGGACTGACCTTTGCCTCCATCCTCCTCTGCCAGTTTGGAGGCAGTGGGGGTCACGGGGACCCCTCCTCCCCTACCTGCCAAGTCCCTTGGAAAGATGCTGCTCCCAGAGGGAGCCCTCACAGGCTTTCCTGGGGGAGGGAACCTCCAAACTTCTATATCCCCACACTTGGGATTGCCAGAAGAAATGTAGGCTGCCCAGTGACACATGGATGTCTAATATACCAAGAATAGGTTTGGGTTTGTTTTGGTTTTTTGTCATTCATGAGGCTTGAACTCAGGGCCCAGGCGCTGTCTCTGAGCTTCTTTTTCTCAAGGCCAGTGCTCTACCACTTTGAGCCATAGACTACTTCTGATTTCCTGGTGGTTTATTGGAGATAAGAGTCTCGTGGCCTTTCCTGCCTGGGCTGGCTTCAAACTGAGATCCTCAGCTCTCAGCCTCCTGAGGAGCTAGGATGACAGGCGTGAGCCACCAGTGCCTGGCTATGAATAGGATTTTAGTATAAATATCACCTAAGCATCCGATGGTAGACACTTGAACACTTCCAGGCTGTGTGTGGGAAATTCCCACCTCTCTGGGTGTCCTGAATCTGCATCTGGTACTCAAGTAGCCTTGTCCCTGCTACACTGCAGGAGGATCTGACAGGTGGGGACAGTTTCAAGCGGGCGACAGGACCATCAGGGACCTCAAGAGGGATGGAGGTCCCCAGCCCTGGCCGTGGGCCTCCGGATGGCAGGCTGGCTCTAAGAGGCTGTCTTACTAAGTGCCCTGCCTGTCCCCAGGGGTGTGCACCCCCACGCGGCTCCATGCCATTGCTCACCTTTGGGGGGGTCCCCTCCTCCCGCACCCCCCTCAAAGTCACCTCCCCGTCCCTGAGGAGCACAGGGCTCATTTGCTGGGGCTTGGTGGAGCTCAGCTCTGAGGCTAATCCCCTGGGTGGTTCCTGTCAGATTATTAATTAGCTAAAGCGGATCGGTCCTGGAACAACATGCGCTTGGACTTCAGATAAAGCAGGCCAAGGAAGTGGGGCGGGGGCTGCTTAAAGTGACAAGACCCTGTTTGTAAACTTCCCTTGGGGGGAGGTTGGGGCTGCCACGGGGCAAGCTCCACACCCACCCACCTACCCACCCACCAATCCACCACACAGACTCATTTAAAACACAAAGAGAGTGTGTGAAGGCTGGCAAGGAGACACACCCGGACCTAGAGAGGAGGAGTTGGGAGGAAAGGGTCTTGTTTCTTTTTTTTTTTTTTTGGGGGGGGGGGTCCAGTCGTGGGGCCTGAACTCTGGGCCTGGGCGCTGTCCCTCAGCTCTTCAGCTCAAGGCTAGCGCTCTACCACTTGAGCCACAGTGCCACTTCCGGCTTTTTTGTTTTTGCTTATGTGGTGCTGAGGAATCGAATTCAGGGCCTCAGGCCTGCAAGGCAAGCATTCTACCACTGAGCCACCTTCCCAGCCCAAGGTCTTGTTTCTTAATAAAGAGCTGTGTCCGCTGGCCTGAGCTGGAGGCTGACACCTGTAATCCTAGCTACTCAGGAGGCTGAGACCTCACGTTCACTGGTTCAAAGCCAGCCTAGACAACAAATCCTTTGAGGCTGGTATCTCCAATTAACTACCAAAAAGAAAAAAAAAGAAAGAAAAGGGGGGGAGGCAAAAGAGGTGCTGTGGCTCTAGGGGTAGAGAGCTAGCCTTAAGCAACAAAAGCACAGGGACAGTGCCCAGACCCTAAGTTCAAGCCCCAGAACTGGCAAAAACAAAAAAACCAAAACTAAAACCCCACTTTATTCCACATCAGATCATGTCACTGGACTCTTCAAAAGGTGTCCACTCTGGTCTGGCTCACTGCCACCGTCCTCCAAGATGCTAATGAAGGCGGATCGCGTCTTCACCTCCTTTCTGACCTCACCAAATTGTCGCAACCTCAATGACACTCCGTTCCCCCAGAAGCCACCCACGTCTAAAATGGCCCAGCTACCCCACCCTCTCAATGCCAGCCTCCAGAGGGGCCTCGATTGTTCCCACACGCACTGCCAGCTGGTCATAACTTTATCCCTTTCCCTCACGTGTCATTTGCTGTCATCCACCAGATGGAAATTGTAGAAGGGAAGGAATTCTCACCTCTGATGTAATTCCCAGTGCCTAACACAAGGGGCACCCATTGTTGCTCAGTAATGGCCAATAAATGAATGAATGAATGAATGAGTGAGTGAGTGAGTGAGTGAGTGAATGAGTGAAATGGAAGATACTTGAGCAGCGTAAGCTCAGGACTGAACCAGCACCTCGGTTTTCACCCTATGTGACTGAGCCCAGGTCCACCCCATGGGCTTGTACCCTCCATTTCCTCTTCCCTGGCCTTGTCTGCCCGCCCCCCCAACACCCCCCCATCCCCCCCATGGCCCGTCCAGTCACTATGCTAAGGGCCAGCATACTCCATTCCTCAGCATTCCTCAGTGTTTCTGGGAACTAGTCTTCCTTCCTTCCTTCCTTCCTTCCTTCCTTCCTTCCTTCCTTCCTTCCTTCCTTCCTTCCTTCATTTTTGTGGTGGTACTGGGATTTGAATTAAGGGCCCCATTCAGCCTACCATTTAATCCATGCCCCAGCCCTTTTTTGCTTTGGTTATTTTCAAAATAGTCCCTTGTTTTGGCCCAGACTAGTCTGGACCACAAACCTCTTAACTATGCTTTCTATGTGGCCGGGATGATAGGCATGCACTACCTCACATAGCTTTTTGTTGTTGATATGAAGTCCCACTTACTTTTTTGCTGGGTTTGTCTACGTGATTCGCTGTCTCTCACCATCTAGGGTACCAGGCCTGAGACGCCCCAGTAGCCTCAGGTCCTGGTCTTCTGAGATACGCCCCAGGGGGTGCTGGGAATGAGAGGGAACATTGGGGCCCACAGCTGCTGACCGGGACCCAGCGCAGTGGTTGGCAAACTCCTGGGCTAGGATCCTTTTGACTTGAATCGGTGAAGCTGAAATATTGAGTCACAACGGCCCTAAACTTCATTACCAGCTCTTAACACAGATTACTAAGGGAAAAAAAAGTTGCTTTTAATTGCTTTTCCCCATTAGCATTTGTGGAGAAGAAACTAGTATTTAATTACACCTCCCTCTTCTCAGCGTCCCTCCCCCCTCGCAGGGGTCCCCTTCCCAGCCTATCAGAGCAAGGCTGGGGGCAGGAAAGGGTCCTGCTCCCCAGAGATGCCAAGGAACCAAGCTGGGAGCTTGCTTGGGTGGGGTGTGGAAGGGCAGGAACACTTCAGAGCTTGGTGGAGACCAGCAGCAGGCTAGGCTGGGCGGCCAGCTGACGGGAGGCCCACAGCTTCTTTCCTCAGCAGACTCCCCTCTGGGCTGAACCACGTGCACAAGCCCAGGTCTGTGTTTGTGTAGACTCCAGAATAAAAGAGGCAGAGGGGAAGCGGAACGGAGAACAGGAGGAGCTTCAAGGGCTAAAGGAGAAGGTTGAACTCACAGCCCCAGGACTCTGCTCTGCAAAAACAGACGCTCCGTGCAGCGATGGGTGGGTGGACACAGGGACCACAGGGATGGAGGAAGGGCGGCAACGCCTCTCCCGTTTTCCTTAAGACACCAACCCTCCCCAGGCCAGGCGCTGTTCCGCCCTTCGGATCAACCACAGCACCAGATGAGAAGCACCCCTGCCCAGCACCGACATATACACACACATTCCAGGTAGCTCTAGACAGGACGGGCAGAGACAGACTTCTATTCCTCTTCTCTGCTTTTCTGGGGGTGGGGACTCAGGGGGGGTTTCCCTTCTTTGCTTGGTAGATGGGAGGCACAGAGAGTATTGAAGAAAATGGGCTACAGACCAGCACCTACACCAAGATTCTTCCTCCGATGAGAACCAGAAAGATCAGCAATTTGTCCCCAACTATCTCCTGATCACACATCCATCCAGACCCCAGGGGGCTACATCCATAGATCACCCCAGAGCACTGAGTCACACAGGGATAGCAGAGAGATGCAGAACCCCCCCTCCATTCCCCTCCCTCGGCCCCCTTCTCTCTCCCCTTCTCTCTCTAATCCACCACCCCCTCCAACCCGCAGCTGCGCAGTTGGGTGCTGCCAGCCGCACATCAGATCAAAGCCCTGGAGGATGGCATTAGAACTGTCCAGTCCAGTTAGGATGAAGGTCATAGATCTAGTGCAGAGCAGGGACGCAGCGAGCAGGAAAACCTCCCACGCGTGCACAGAGGCATCCGCCTGCCCACCCAGATGCCCCACCCCCCACCCCCCGGCAGGCCCTCCCAGGAAGACCGAAGCCAGCGAAAACACCAGCTGTGGGCCTGGGACATCCCTGTCACCCTGCTCCAGCCACTGTCGGCCTGCCCTTCCGCTCCTTCCCGTTACACCCGCTGGAGGATGAGCCCCTAGAGCTTTCCTGAAAGGCTGAGCTGCGGTGTCACACGGTACTTTTCAATGGGGGGGGCACCAGGACGTGACCCCCCCCACACACACGTAAGACGTTGCCAGCCTGCCCTTCCTGTCACACCCACTGGAGGTCAGGCCTCCAGAGCTTTCCTGGAGGACCGAGCTGGCCCATATGTCTGGGGAGATGCTGCCAGCACCAGCCGGCGCTCTTGGGGCCCAGCAGCTGGTGGTGACAGCTTCGTGCTTGTGCCAGCCAGGTCTGAGGCTTGTTTATTGAACTATACAGCAGTGCCCAGGGCTGGGCAGAGCCTGTGGGGGTGCGGGAGGGGCTCGGGATGGCCTTGTTCTTACAGCAGCGATGCTGGGGTTACCTCCGCCAACCTGCTCGCACAGACCACGTCTGGATCCAGAAGCAGAGCGCCTCCAGGCAGAGGCTCCAGATAAAGGGACGGGGGCTGAGTGCGGTCGCCCACAGTAGTTTGCACCTTTCTGTGTGGAAAGGTGGCTGGGATTCCAACCAAGGAGCTGGGGCCGAGGCTGAGCCGGCTTCAGCGGAGGCTGCTGCCAAACCCATTCCCTGGCCCTCGTGGAGAAGCAGCTGAGGGTCCCTATAACCGGGAAAGGCCCAGACATTCAGCCCCAGGGGACACCGAGCCCCTTTCAAGCCACAGGGACAGAAACTCTACTGTCTCTGAGTCCCAGGCTCAGCATAGAACTCACGGAATAAGGGTCCCAGACTGGCTTTAAGCCAAAAGGACAGTGAGCCTATTCCAAGGCTAGTCGCTAACAAGTGACCAAGAGGCAGCCACTCAACCCACTCAAACAGGCCCTGCTTAGCAATCGGTGGGATTCCAGAGGGGCACTGCCTTCCTAACCCACAAGACCCAGTCAGGTTAAGGACTAAGGGGAGAGAGGAGGCGGCCCTGGCCACACTCCAGCAGGCTCAGAATGCTTCAGACATCCTTCTCTTATTCCTCCCGTTCAACCCATCGGCGAGTCCTGTTAACACTCTTTCTACACACAAGTAGATGCTTCTCCCTTCTCCCTGCTCCAGCTGCGCTTCTTCTCTCTGCTCTGGCTGGATCTAACCATGCCTCTCTGGCCTCCTGAGTTTTTTTTTTCTCCCTGGCTTGCCCCTTAGCCTTCTTTGATGTTCGATTCCCAGGGCCCCTCCAATGGTCTCTTTTTAAAATAAACACCAATCGGATCACTTTACCACCCTACTCAAAGCCCCCAGGGATGTCCCATCACCCCAAATGAACCCCTGACTTCTCCCGTCACAAGACGGCAAGGCTTCTTATGTCTTCTGCGTGCTGAGGAGTGAGCTGTAGACACCAAACCCTCCGTAACTGCCAAATAAACACAACCGATCTTCGGCACAGCAGAGATGGGGGGGGGGGGGGGATGGAGCTAGACAGTGCCAGACCCATGGACCAGACTAAGCACAGACCTGCCCCTTCCTCATACTCTGCGGAGGCAGGACACCTGTGAGACCTCAGGTCACCCCTGCCACAGAGCAGTCCTGCCTGGAGCCGCATCGGTACTGAAAAAGGGCTGGGACTCGGCCATGACATTCCCTCCTGGAGCGCTCAGCGTTCCCAAGCTTCATTACCAAGCCGGAGACAGCCGATGCCAGGATGTAGGAGTCCCCCTGGACCCGCAGGGCCCATGCACTGCGTCGGGTGTGAATCCCAGCTGGCTTGGCCCTTGGGAATCAACCGTGAGTGGAAACTTCAGAAAGGGAAAGACTAATAGGCATGTTTTGCCCAGAGAAAGAAGAAAACAAGAAAGCCTGGCACAGAGATGAGAACAGGTAAACATCAGCCCCTCAGAGGAGAGCAGAGGCCCTGCGACAACCCACTCAGCGGCAGGGCACAGGTGGGCTGGGGGCCATCCTCGGGCTCCTGCCTTCCCAACACTCATGAGCATCAGGGGAAGACTGAGTCAGGCAACAAATGCCCCGGAAGGCAGAATACAGATGCTAGCATGGGATCCGAGTGAGAGAGACTTCCACACAGTCTTTTTCAGACTACAGTCTAAAAGCCCCGTCACCATTCAGGGAACAAGCGTGCCCATTCTTGGAGGACGATCCCACCCTGGACACCAGGGGGAAGGGTCTCTGCCACATGGTTGTGCCACCTGGGCAACCACAGGCGCTTTTGCATCTAATTTGCAAATCCCTGAACTGCATTCAGAGCTTCAGCTTGGCCCAGAGGAAACATGGTCCGAAATGAAACAAGCTGGCAGCTTCGGGACACCTTCCAAACCCCAGTGGGGACCAAGGCACCCCTGTGTACAAATGCACCCTTCCTGAGTTCCAGGTTCATAGGGGCAGAGCTAGGGCATGAAGGGAGGGGCAGAATGCCTTTGCCCAAGTACTCAAAAGCGCGGAGGCACAGATAGGTATACCAGGGTGCTGACTCTAGTCCGGCACATACACCAGGAAGGGGCTCTGGCCTCATCCTCTCCAGACAACCCCGAGACTCTGCCTCAGGCTCCCTCTCAAGATCTAGCTGGTTGCTTTTATCAATCCCTCGCCCCTTTGGGCTGGTTCCCTCATCATCTCTAGAGAATACTTAATAATGGCCACTCTGCAATGAGTCACCTGCTCTATGTCAACCCTCATCTGCAGAACTGCCATGTTTGGTACTTGCAGGTAAATATCTGATGATAAAGCCCCCGCCTCTCCCTTGGGCTTGCCAGAAGTTGGTTTGCTGTAGACCAGGGACGGTGGTGAGTGTCTATAATCCCAGCTATGTGGGAGGAATAGAAAGGAGGATTGTTTTTCAGGTTGGCCTGGGCAAAAACAAGAGACTCTAATAATAATAATAATAATAATAACAATAACAATAATAACTAAAGCTAAAGGGCTGGGACACGGGTCAAGCAATAGAGTACCTGCCTAGCAAAGTCATGGCCCAGAGCTCAAATCTTCCCCCACCCCAAATTAGTAACTTGGCCATGGCTATCTCCATGGTTCAGAAGCACCTTCTGAGCAGGGTCATGTCAAGGCTGGGGTCACCCAAGAGCCTCCACAAGTAATCCCTTGGCTGGCTCCCCCAACACTGAAGTCATGGTGGTATAACCTCTATATATGCAGAACGGCTGCACCTGCTATGCCCAAGGCTGAGTTCAGAATGATCCTCTGTTTAGAACCCAGGTGGCATCTGATGGGGCAGAGGCCTTGCCCAGGCTGGCTTTGAACCACCATCCTCAGACCTTGGGAACCCTGGAAGGACTCAGGATCAGTGGGTCC
Source organism: Dipodomys merriami (assembly GCF_024711535.1). Classification (NCBI taxonomy): domain Eukaryota; kingdom Metazoa; phylum Chordata; class Mammalia; order Rodentia; family Heteromyidae; genus Dipodomys; species Dipodomys merriami. The sequence continues at coordinate 6,942,527 of NW_027204270.1, forward strand.
AACTTCTGTATGTTGCAGGCAGGGAAAGGAAAGACCCAGAAAGAAGCAAGCAGTGAGCCCATGGCCCTGCTCCCAGGCCCGGGCTTGCTTCCCAGGACTTGAACTCAGTACTTGACACTGTTTGCTCACTGGTTAGTGCTCTACTGAGCCATACCTCCAACCCCTGGGCTTGCTTCTCAATCCGACATTTTTCTTTTCTTTTTTAACTTCGATGAGCTACCACCATCTGTTTCAGAACCCACTGGGAAAGGCAACTCTGGGGTCTATGTGTACCCCACCCCGAAGAGATGGGCTAGCCCACCCTTCCCGGGCTATCTGGGAACCGGAAGCTACCTTTGCATCCCAAGAGGCCAGGATCCGAAGTCCATTCCAACGCACACCACTGGGGGAGTTGCAGGCCCCCCTTATGAAGGAGGGACGGGTGGCCGGGGCTGCTTGAAGGGCAGGTGTGATGGCGAGGGTCTGCCTGCGTCAGTAAGCTCTGCGTGCCTACCAAAAGGAGAAGGGGAAACAGAAGATTAGGCAGCCATTGGCACCCACAAAGCCATTCTACTCAAAGGACAATGGGAGGCAATGTTCCGACACCTTGTGGAATAACCAGCCAGCAAGGCAAGAGATTCTTGCCCCTGCCTGCCAATCAGCAGATGGCATTGCTAAGGTATAGGCCATGCCTGACTCGGCGACCAATGTGCCCTTTGCACAATGATCAGCCAATGCCTTTGCAACGTCGCACCTAATAAAAGAATCAAACAGAAAAACAACACTAGGCCAATCAGGTGCCAGCCTGGGTAACAACAGAAGATCACCACACCCAAGGCTCGGCACCTGGGGTGAAAGGTCAGCCTGACATTGGACCAAGCCAGCATTGGAAACAGATCAGATCTGTGTAGCACACCAAACCCCTGGGCTCCCCAGCCTTGTTCCTGCAGATTCTCCCTGGGCTGGCAGCTCCCCAGCAGTGAGCAGCAGCAGCAGCAGCAGCAGCAATGAGCCGCCTGTTAGGAATCTAAAAAAAGCAATCAACAGGTGTCTGTGCTCTCTGAATTGGTGAAGTTGCTTTCTTCACCATTTCTGCCCTCACTTTGCTACTGTGGTATTGTATCTCATAGGAAAAAGAAAGAAAGAAAGAGAGAGAGAGAGAAAGAGGGAAGGAAAGAAAGAAAAGAAAAGAGGGTGTGGACACAACTCAGGAATGAGACTCATTTGTGATAGGTGCTAGTTAAAAAAAAAAAAAAAAAAAAAAAAAGGCCAAAGAAAGTTGGAGCCCAAGTACCGGCAACCTTTGTGTCAATTTAAGCAAATATTGTGGTGTTTCCATGGTGATTCCTGTTTTGAATATCCACTACACTCACTTTTTAAAGGGCTTTTCCTGTTTGCGTTTCAACTTCAAACCTGTAAATATTTTCAGCCTTTTTAGGGAAAAAAAAAAAAAACCACCCAAGTGCATGCAAATGCAAATATACCACTCCATCTCAGGGGCCACTCACATGGAAGGCCTGGAAGACAAAAGTGGGGTGCGTGGAACCCCCAAAGGTGCTGTGTGACCCCTCAAGCTGTCATGCCCGCCCTGCGTGCTGAGCTGGCACTGCAATTCTGGTCCCTTCCCCTCCATCATGTGTGTGGGTGAGGGCAGGACTTGTAGAAACCCCCAGGGGCTGCGTACACCCCCCAGGTGTCAGTGGGCCTGGCAATGACTGCATGGAGAGGTATGGATTGGGTAGCTGCCTGGCAGATTCTTCTACTTGGCCCAGCCCTCAGAGGCCCTGGGGGGGCCTCCCTCTCCCCCTTTTCCCCCTCGGGGTACCCAAGCCCCTCCCCAAACTAAACCTGAATGGAGGGGGAGTTGGATCTTTGAAGGCCAGCTTCCCTTCAGCAGCGGCAATGCCATAGTGACCAGCTTCCCAGGGGACACTGGGATGGCTGATGACAGCCAGCCATGGGGGGGGGGCGGGCAGAGCCGATGGCAGCCAGCCGTCCGGGTGGATTTGCCAGGCTCTGTGGCACCCTTCGCACCACACAGAGTTAACAGCGGGGCTTCCTGGTTTCTGTGGACTCCGGCCAGGCCCCTAATGTGAGTTTCGTGTGATTTGGGGGAAGTGGATTTCCTTTGTTTTCCAGTTTGGGAATATTTTTTTTCTTTAAAAAAGAGGAAAAAACACTTTAATGGGAACTTCAGGGCCACTGGGAGACTCACTCCTCTGGGTTCTGAAAAGTCTGTTAGTCTAGAATCCCGCAAAGCCCAGCCAGCCACCTGCTGAGAAAAAGAAAACGGCTTTGGGCTCCAGAAATGGGGTACTTCAACTCATCTAGAGCTGTCACCCCAGAATGCCCTCCATTATCCCACCAGAAGGACCCCAACCCAACAGCCAGCATGATACACAAGAGCCAGAACTTCTCTCTCCCAGCTTTGCAAAGGGACACATTCGTTCTCCGGAGAAACAATGTCCAGAGAAACATGTCCACCTCCATGAGCACTAGAAGAAGCTGGAAGCCCGTGGTATAACCCAGTGTCCTGCTCCACAGACTCCCTCTGCCCCAGGGAGCAGCTTTGGCAAGAAATCTGAATAAAGGGTGTGGCCAGGCCTCTTCCCCCCCCCCCCTCCTCCTCCCCTTCAGTCTTCCCCATTCCTGCCATCCCCCAGCCCTGCCAGGGCGGGACCTTACTCCCGGGACTGTCCCCAACCAAGTGGCCTGACCCATTTACCAAACCAGGGCACAGGCCCTGGGGGCCATGGCACCCACACAAATCTCGGTCAGTAGGTACAGAGCCTACAGCAGGGATCTCTGACCAGCAGCCCTGGGGTAGAGAGAGAAGCCAAGTGTAAGTATAGAACCTGAAGATAGGGGTCTAAGGCCCTGTTCTGCCGCTTACCCCGCTGAGGGCCAGCTCATTTCCCTACAGCCCGGTTTCCTCACCAGCCAAGGTGAAAGAGGAAGAAGAGGAGCCTGCTTCCCTCCTACCTCGTAGTGTGGGATCGAGCAAGGGAGGTAAAGGGGCCTTAATGAATGTTCCAGACATGTCTAGGACAATTGTCACCATTCCTCAGAGCCTAGTCAAGGTCACCTTCTAGGATCCACCCCACGCAGCCCTGCCTGCATGGCCTTCTTTCCCTGTGACTTGTGAGTCCTCCACCACTTCGTTAAGAATCCATGCTGGAGTCAAGTAATTTGTTCACGAGTCTGTCTCTAGCACTGGATTTTGAGCTCCTCAAGGGCAGAGCCCAGGTCTTAATTATCTGCGGATCACCGGCACTTAGCAGAACAGCTGGACCACAGTGGGCGGCCTCAGGGCTGGGGAGCTGACCGGAACACTGGATTCCATGTCCGAATCAGATGGGTCTGGCGCCCCTTCTCTCTCTCCTCCTTCATTGGCCGCTCGCACACTCTTCTGTTTATTTCTCCTAAGCACCAGCCTGTACCTTGGTCTCTTGCCTCTCCTGTGACTCTAACACTTGCAGGATCAAGGGGACCCTCTGGTTTCTTGATCTGCCTCCAACCGATTCTAAGAATTATCCTCTGTGTGTGCCAGGGGGAAAAGGGCATGGGGGGTGGGGAGATACGTGGTCCTTACCCTCTGCCAATCGTCCCCCATGAGAACAAATGATAGGAGCCTACTAGATGCCATCTGCACATGTGAAGCACTGGGCTGTGGACTCTTTACAACATAAAAGCAGGAACAATATGGTCCTCTCAAGTAGATTAGGGAGACCAGGCGCAAATGACTCAAACAGAGACCAAGTGACTTGCCAAAGGTCGCAAAGGCTGGCGGGCTCCAAGGTCCACCTGAAATTTCCTCCTCCTTGCTTCCCCAGGATCCCTGTGCCCATCCCCACCTGACACTATGTCCTGGATCTCACTGCTTCTGGTCTCAAAACAAATCTCCAGCAAGTTCTCCAGGACTGTCTGGATGTGATCTGAGATCACAGCCAAAGGCAATGTCTGTGCTCAGGAGCTTCTGGCTGGGCTCAAAGTGGGGGAAGACAAGGCTTACGGAGGTATGGTTAACAGGAAGGCTACCTTGTGAACAGATCTTGGCTGAGATCCTGCCCACTGCTCTCTATAGCTTGTGTGTGTGCGTGTGCATGTGCGCTGGTACTGGGGCTTGAACTCAGGGCCAGGGCAGCATTCTCCCCTCGCTTTTTTAACTCAAGGCCGGCATGCTACCACTTGAGCCACAGCTCCATTTCTGGCTTTCTACTGGTTCACTGGAGATAAGAGTTTCATGGACTTTCCTTCCTGGGCTGGCTTCAAGCCACAATCTTTAGATCTCAGCCTCTTGAGGAGCTGGGATGACAGGTGTGAACCACTGGTGCCCGGCTCCCAGCACTATCCACCAGCTGAAGGAAGGACAGGGCCACCTAGAAGGGGGCCACTCTTAACTCAGGAGGTCCAGAGGGAATGGGACAACTTCTGCCTCCTCTCCCCAGCCACGAGGGCATCTGAGGGGCTTCACCTTCTGTGGGGAAGTGAAAATTCCCCACATGGGGTCCTCCTACCACAATGAACATCTGCCTCAAAGACTTGGGGCTACAGGACACCCCCCATTTTCACCTAATTGAATAAGTATGTGGTGGGTAGGGGCCCTCTCTCCCCAATCATCTCTTCAAAGGGGAGAAGGCGCTGGAAGATGAGCCAGAGTAGGGAGAGGAAGGACAGAGCGCTAATGAGCAGATTTCATAAACTACCCATGTGAAAACAAAAACACAGACGTGTACATTGCCCAACTCCAGGGCTGTATGGAAAAGCTGGAAAAACAATAAAAAAAAATCCACATCTTAATACAAAAATCCTACATGATGTGTCGTGGCACGAAAGTGTTTTTCACTGCATTTTTCAACTCTGATCTCACGCGGCCTCGACGGGTACGCCCAACGCACAGGCGGTTGACGGTACACAAACAGAGCAAACACACACAATTAACCAAAACACAGGCAGGAGATACTCAAATCGGCCCACGCCAAGTGTCTCGGGGCCCCTAGACAAGACCAGGTTGGCTCTAAGAATGGACCCCTTTAGATTTCTGAAGGATGGATACTAGAAGAAGAAGGAGGGAAATAAAGGAGGCAAGAAAAGCTGCTCTAATGGAAGGAACCAGAATTCCACAAGCAGAGCTCCCAGCCCCGCTGGGTCCAGGGCCTCTCTGTACTCAGTACTGTCCTGTTGCAGAGAGGAGACAAGGCAGGGATCTCACACACACACACACACACACACACACACACACACACACACACACACACACACACACACACACACACACACACACACACACACACACACACACACACACACACACACACACACACAGGTCTTCCACCCCACGGGGACAGTCTCCTTTTCGTCCCACCCTTTGAATTGTTGGATGAGTTTACAGAGGTGTGTGCCAAAAACAATCAACTCTAGGGAATGGAGTTATAAAAAAAAAAAAAAGGCGTGTCGTCAGAGGGAGGTGGTATCCATGGAAACCACCACCTTTCCAGTGGCCAAGGTGGAACCTGGGTGAGATGAATGGGGTGAAGACAAGGAGATGAACTGGACTCTGAATGGGGCTCCACAAAAGGCTGGGGTCCCTGGCCATATATATCTCCAAAGATACTTTGGAGGGGTAGGAAATGGGAGTCATCCAGAGACCACATGGAGAGCAGAGATGTTGGAGCACACACACACACACACACACACACAAGCAGGCACACAGATATGCCATCCTACCAGGGCATCGGGCAACATGCTTATAAACCCTGAAGCCAGACCATCCAGGTATGAAACCAAGCTTGGTCACTCCTGACCTGTGTGACCCTGAGCAACTTATTTTAACCACTCTGTAGCCTTGGTTTCCCCATCAGTAAAATGGAGCCAATAATAAGTTTTATCCTGAGTGTAGTCATGAGGATTAAGTGATTTATTATGTATAACATGCTGAGCAAAGTACCCAGCACATAATATGTGCTATAAAGCATTTGATACCTCAAATAAATCAAAAAAAGCCTACGTGAAAGGGAGGCATGTTTTTAGACTGCCACAGTAAAGGGGAAAAAAATAACAGTGGTGCATGTTTATCAAGCACTGTATATTGAGGGTTCTAATCCATCAATATATACCATCATCTCAAGAACTTGACGAGGTAGATGATTATCTTAAGTGGAGAGCTGAGAAATTTATATGCCAGAGAGGGGTAGGACCTGCCCAAGGTCACACACAGGAAGTGATTTGAACCCAGAAGTGTCACCATGCTGCTTCACAAGGGGAAGGAGGAGCAGGCTTGCTCTCTTCAGCTGGCACCTGGATACACAGCAGTAGAACCCAATTTTGCTTTCCCAAGGTGACAAACAACAATAACAACAACAAAGCCAGGGGAGAAGGAAGATAGAGCAGAGAAAAGATGACCTGGCCAGCAGACTCAAGTATCCACATTCTGCAAACGCTCCTATTCCAGGACACCAGTGCCATACTCTGCACCTTGTCTGCCCAGGTGGCATCAGGGAGGTTCCTGTAGGGAAAAGTACAAGACGCCCCCACACATACCACTACCACCACACACCCCAGCAACACAGACTTAAAGCCTAGGGAAGGTTGTGCTTCAGATCACAGGCCTGTAAACAAGTTTTCCAGAACCTAGGCAGAGGTCCCTGGAGGGACTGAGGCCCAGGGCAAGGCCCTTGTTGAAGGCCAGGCCTGAGAGGCTCAGAGGTTTGCCTACCCTGGGGCTCTGGCCTCAGCCTGAGACCTGGCTTGGTGGCTCAGCCCTTTCTGCCATCGACCACCCAAACTCATTCAGATATTTCCTCTCTCACTTGCTTTAAAAAAAATTTAATGTTCTCTATAATTCATCTGTCCCAGAAGATAATCGATAGAGCCCGTAATGAAAATCTGAGGCATATTTTATGATCCACTGTGAGCAGAAAGGGCCACATCAGCAGGTCCAGTTTCAACTCTCCCTATCCGTCTTGCCCACTGCCCGGGGGATTACTTCTCCTGCCCTCCCTGCCCACAGCTCTGCACCCAGAGCTCTGCCCCCTGCTACTCAAGGAGGGCCACAGCCCCAGCAGCTCCGTAACAGCTCAGCCAGCCCGGGAACAGGATGCTCATGGGCTATCGCAAGGCCTTCCTGGAGTGACCCCGAGCCTGGGACCTAGCACCCTATCCTGGAATCTCACATCTATAATCAGCACCTTCTGGAAGCTTGAAGATCTTCCCTAGGAAAGAGAGGCCTGTCCACACAGGCACTTCCCACCTCAGTCCCCGGTACCTTGGGGGTTTCGTTCATTTTTACTATCTCGAGGAAGTCTCCTCTCCCTCTGGTCTTCGGCCTCACAAGGTGAAGGAGGCATGAGGTACTTAGGGGAACGGCCTCTTCTGCTCCCCAGAATACACAGGGGAGGGAAAAACAGAGCCCTGCCTATTACCTTGGCACTTCCACCAGGAGCCAATCAATAGGCCAAGCTTACTCCTCCCAGCATCCCTCACTGCCTAGCTCCAGCCAGGGAACCTCAAATTGTAATTGCCAGGAAAAGTTGAGCCTATCAGAGCCAATCAGAGTCCAGGCAATGTACAAGAACTCAGACCAATAAGAAGAATGTGATTGGGCCATATCATGGACTACTATGCAGCCAGTAGGAGACACTTTAAAAAAAAAAAGGCAGTAAGTGGTCAGTGGCAAACCTCAGATGACTATGTTGCTCAGAATGTGGCCCAACAGAATCTTTAGTCCTGACCTAGATGGCAGCCATTGGCCACAAGTGGCTACTGAGCGCATGGAATGTGGTGAATGTGACTGAGAAGCTGAATTTTTAATTTTATTTAATTTTAATTAATTTGAGTTTAAATAGCCACATGTGGCCAGAGGCTAACTGTATTAAACAGCACAGGTTTAGATAAATATCTCATTGTTACAAAAAAATATTCTTCTTAATAAAAAATTTAAAAGCCTTTTATTCAAGGCAGTGTGAACAACCATTATTAACTATAATAATAACAGAAATAGTTAATATTTAAGTGTGTTGTGTGCCAGGCTAAGTGTGAAGTACTTTTTCTTTTTGGTCGGTCATGGGGCTTGAACTCTGGGCCTGGGCACTGTCTCTGAGCTCTTCAGTTCAAGGCTAGCACTCTACTACTTAAGCCACAGCGCCACTTCTGGTTTTCTGATAGTTAATTGGAGATAAGAGTCTCACAGACTTTCCTGCCAGGGTTGACTTTGAACCGCCATCCTCAGATCTCAACCTCCTGAGTAGCTAGGATTATAGGCGTGAGCCACTGGTGCCCAGCTGTGTGAAGTACTTTACATGGATCATCACTTTGAGTCATCAGCTAACAAGGTTGTCTTACTCATAGCCCCAATTTATAGATAAGGTAACTGAGGCTCAGAGATGTTAAGTTACTAAAAGTTACACTGCTGGGTGGCAGCTTGGGACTTACAATGAACTCCTTCTCTCTAACTGATACTTTCAACTACTAAGATATCTATTTGTGTGTGTGTGTGTGTGTGTGTGTGTGTGTGTGTGTGTGTGTGTGTGTGTGTGTGTGTGTGTGCGCACATGACCACGCGCGTGCACTGATACTGGGGCTTGAACTCAGGGCCTGGGCTCTGTCTCATAACTGTACTGCTCAAAGTTGGTGCTCTACATCAACTTTGATCCACACCACTACTTCCAGTTTTTTGCTGGTTAATTAGAGATTAAAGTCTTATGGACTTTTCCTGCTTGGGTTGGCTTTGAACCTCGATCCTCTCATCTCAGCCTCCTGTGTAGCTAGGATTACAAATATGAGTTACCAATGCCTGGCTCTTTTCTCCCTCTTGAGATGTACCAATTATTCTGGGTTGGGGACGAGAGGGTGGATACTAATATAAATATCCTTACTTTAAAATAATAATGATTATGATTATTATTACTATTGATTTTTGGTGCCTGCTTTCAACAGTTTGCTGTAATCTTCATTCTACTTTAAACTCACCTTGGATTTATATGTTTATTTTAGGGGGGGTAGTTTTCAGGTGCTTCTAGTTTATCAAACAATCAGCCCTGTGAAGTACACTGGGTGTTTCCACAAATTACATCACAAAAAAATATCACGCAATTAAAGTGTAAGAGGAAAAAAAAACATAGCTGTTGCTTAATTTCATATTTTAATTAGCGACTTATTGTAAATGTAGACTTTTAAAATGGAGGCACCTAAGCAAAGCCAGTAAACAAGTCTTTCTAATGAATTAATTTCACCTCCCTCCTCCCTCTTTGTCCTCCCCCTCCCCCTCCTCCTCTTCCTCCTCACCAGCCCTAAGTCTCACTCTCCAGATTTCTTCTAACCCCTTTCTTTCTAGCTCATTTCTTAATCATTGCTCAATATGTATTGGAAAACCAGCTCTGAAATAGAATTGGGAACACTAGCACCCAGGGTCCCGTGGGAGTCCTGGCCAGCAGCCCTCATAGGAGCAATGAATGCTGTCCCTGTCACAGAGCAAGACGCTGACCACTCCATCCTTGAACCTCTTGGCTGATACCAAGTCCTTCTCCGCGGGGTCCCTGGGAGCCCTGAGCACCTGTCAGGGCACCTAACTCAGAGACAGAGAAGCAATCTCAGAACAACAATGACTGCGGAGACAAGAGTGGGAGGGTGACCCAGCAAGAATCTGGAGAGATGGAAGGTAGGGCCCAAGAATCCTCTGGATGCTGGAGGGAGGAGGAGAAAGGGCATGGGAGAGAGAGAGAGAAGGGGTCTGTGGTCAGAGAGACACTGAAACTAGAAAGTTCTATCCAGGTCACAGGGCAGCTCAGCTCAGAGAGCAGACAGGCTCAGCAATCCCAGCAGCCTCTACCAATTAGGAACCCACTAGTCCTGGTCTCAAGTCCTGTTTCTCCCCCTCCTAGAAGGGTCCTGACTTACTAGGAGTTAGCTGATGGGGTCTCTGCCGGGGACAGCGGGCCAATAAGGACACAGCAGGGCCTCCTGACCTCTGTCACCCAGCGGTGGGCAGACAAGTTCCCAGTGTCCTGCAGAAGGGAAGACCTGGGAATGGCCTCTGTGCCACACCAAGAAGAAAGACTGGGCAGAGTGCTGGTGCTCACGCCTGCAATCCCGACTACTCAGAGACTGAGATTTGAGGATCACAGCTCAAAGCCAGCCCAAGCCAGAAGAGTCCAGGACACTATCTCCAAGTAATGCTGGTGTTCATGCCTGTGATCCTGGCTACTCAGGAGACTGAGACTTTGAGGATCATACTTCAAAGCCAGCCCCCCAGGCCAGAAAGGTCCATAAGACACGGTATCTCCAATTAATCAGCATAAAAAGCTGCATGTTGGTGATGTGGCTCAAGTGGTAGAGCGCTAGTCTGGAAAAAAAAGCCAAGTGAGAACGTAGGGCCCTAAATTCAAGCCCCAAGACAGGCTTGAAAACAAGAGGGTGGGGGGAGATGGCTGGGTACCACAACGTCCCTGCTCTCTGGGGAGACATGAGCCCTCTCATCACCCCCAGGGGGCTGGTTAGCTTGAGGGGCGACACCACACAGGGAAAGGAAGGCCCATGTCTCCCGCCTCGAGCTGTGCTCCTGTGGCAGGACGGGACATTCAGCATCAGGCCTTTACGTGAAGCGTATGAAAAAGTCACATCAGACCGATATCAATCTCCCCGCTCACTCCCAGCCCCGACCTCCTGCAACTGGACTCCGCTGGCCTCTGACACCTGAGCCCCATCAGGATAGAAGTAGTCGCTCAGTGACAGCAGATGGTCTTGTGCACATGCTGATGAGGGGATGGGGGGGCTAGAGAAGGTTCTGGAACACCTGGTGGCAGACTCCTCCCCCCCTCCCCCCTCCCAAACTGGTTTAAGATTCCCAAAGAAAGGAGAGGAGGAAGGAAGAAGCACAGAGAGGAAGGGCTGGACGCCCCATCATTGTGCGCCAGTGGGAACCCAGACCCGAGCCCAGGACAGATCCTGCTGGGGTTCAGCTTCAATCAGAAAGGAAAGCGCCCATCAAACACACGCCAGGCAGGGATGTGAGCGATGAGATTAGGGATTTGGAAAAGCATCTGAGGATCTGGGCCCTAGAAGACAGTAACAGGGTTTAATACCTTATCCTGGCTGTCTGGTAAACACCCTGAGCCTTGCCCACACTCTGCTAGGCAGCCCGGGCTCCTCAGGTGTGCCGACGACGGGCAGGTAGGGGCAGCCGTGGGCAGAGACAGAGAGGAGGAGCGTGGGGGTGGGGGAGGGGTGGGACGATGGGACAGGAGGCAGCCAAGCCAGACAGTCAAGGAGACAGCTGACAGGTGCAGGAAAGGGGGGCGGGGGAGAAGGAAAAGGGGAGCCAGGGGATTGGTGTAACTAGGGGCTCCCGCTGCCACACCCTGGGGGTGCTGAGCAGGATGAGAGGAAGAGGCAGAGACTGTGGGCAAAAGACTTAGGGGTCTGGTCTCCCTTCTCTGGAGTAGAGGGGAGGCCTAGGGGTGCCAGACGAGATGCCCACAACTACATGGCACTGGGTAGTGGGTGGGGGTCTTGCTTTTGGGGTTCACGATGGCCATCTAGGACAACGGTCTACCGGTATCCTTATAGGGTCACCCAAGTCTCCCCAACCGTGTACACATACCCACGCCCCAAAAGAAAGTCAGATCCGTCGGGAACAGAGCTTCCTTCTGTCCCAGACTGGCAGTGACGCAGGGAAGAGGAGAGACACCATGGCGTGGGGGCAGTTAGGAGTAGACAGATAGAAAAGGTGTTCTGTGGGGCCAGCATTCCAGCTCTGAGGTCAAGTTGCCCATGCCCAGGGAGGCACCCGGGTGCCTTGTACCTTCAGACCCAGCGGGCCACTCTGCTAATCCTCTTTTCCCATTTCCGCTGCTCCTGGGGTAATTACAGTTTTGGGTTGAAATTCCCTGGGAGTGTAACACACACACACACACACACACACACACACACACACACACACACACACACACACACACACACACACACACACACACACACACACACCTACCCCACCTGATACTCCAGTACACAGTGGGCGTATCCTCTCAGTCAGGGGTCATTTCCACAGCTGATGGACAAACGCTAGGAGTTTAAATGGTCTTATCTGTCTCCTTTCAGTACCCAGAGCGCCAGGTGCTCAGCTGTGAAAAGGAGACGGCTCCTGGCCTGTTATAGGGCTTTGTTTCCTGCATATTCTTTAAAAATCCGGGATCCCAAGAAATTCAGCCCACAGCCTCTTCCTCTGAAAGCATCCCAAAGAGAACCAAGAGCCCGTGGCTCACGCCTATACCCTTAGCTACTCAGGAGGCTGAGATCTGAGCATCCCAGTTTGGAGCCAGCCTGGGCAGGAAAGTTCTTGAGACTCTCATCTCCAATTAAAGGCTGGAAGTGGAAGTATGGCTTAAATGGTAGAGTGCCAGCCTTGAGCAAAAAAAGCCAAGCAAGAGTGGAAGGGCCTGAATTCAAGCCCCAGTTCATACACACACACACATACACACACACACACACACACACACACACACACACACACACACACACACACACACACACACACACACACACACACAGGGAGACGGAACACCCTTAGAAAACCCCTGAAGAGAGGCTAGGAATGTAGCTTAGCAGTAGAGCGCCTGTCTAGCATGCCTGAAGCCCTGGGTTCGATTCCTCAGTTCCACATACACAGAAAAAGCCGGAAGTGGTGCTGTGGCTCAAGGGGTAGAGCGCTAGCCTTGAGCAAAAGAAGCTCAGGGACAGCGTCCAGGCCCTGAGTTCAAGCCCAGGACTGGCAAAAAAGAAAAAGAAAAAAAGAAAGAAAGAAAAAAGAAGAAGAAATGCCCTGAGATCTAGGGTGGGGGCGGGAGGCTGGTCACACTGTCTCGCCATTTCCCCCCCAGCAGGCTGGCAGCCAGAAACCCTGGGCAATGCACGCGGCCCAGCCTGCCAGGCCTAGCACCCGCGCTCGGTTGCCTGCAGCCCCTTTGGGCCATGGCTGTTGATAATTTTTCAGAGATAAACAAACCGGTTTGGATCAAACAAGACCCAACCTGAATTCTTCACCCAAAACTCAGAGCCAGCCTTTCCTATCACCCATCTCCTTCCCTCTCCACCTACCTCCGCTTTCCTCAAATCAGACCACTTGATTCCCACCCACCCCCAAATTCAGTACTCTTCACTTGTGGGTTCAAAGACATCATGATCCATTGGGCCACCTGGAGAGACACTGGCTTATGAAGAGGAAGAATGGAGAAGGATAGGAGAATGTCAGATAGGAAGGAGGCCAAAGGGCTGAGAGCAAAGACGAAGGTCTGAGGTCTTCAGACACGCGTGTCCCTCCCCACCGGCTCCGTGTGCGATGTGCTTACCTTACACCCAGAGTCCCTCCCTCCTGACACCCCTGCCCCCACTACCCATCCCCACCAGTCAGGTGGGTACTCCAGTGGCCTGTCTCTCTGGAGTGTTCTCGGTCCCGAGCCTCCCCCAGGCCTCCCAGCAGTGGGGTCTGCTCGGTTGGCCCCTCGAGCTAATTTACACCCGTCAGGTTTTAAAATAGCAGAGGCATAAATGAAAAGTCCAATTTCTTCAAATTTGCATTGTAAAACCATCCTTCAACTTCCTTGAAATAAATTTTACTATTTTATTAGTGCAAACAAAATGGTAATAAAACACTAATACAGCGTCTTGTATCCAGGGGAAGAGCTAAAATTAACATAGAGCGAACAGTGTTTGCTATTACATTCAATTACCTTTTTACTTGAGATTTACATTCTCATCCCCTTAATCTCCATAGTAGTGGCTTCAAAATCATTCCTCCCCGGCTCTCTGCCCTTCCGGAGCCCCCACAGCTGGAAGCCGGGTCTCCCGCCCAGATGGCGTCCACCCCGGGCACCGAGCCTGCCCCAGCCTCCACAGCTGCCTCTTGTCACACAGCCCCACTCCTCAACCCGGCTCGTAATCTTCTCACATCTCAGCCTCTCGGTTTAGACAAGGCAAGTTCAAACCAGAGGCCTCTGACCCCAGACACATGCAGACATGCAGTCATCAATAAGCAGGTGCCCGGGCACGGGCCAGGGGCATTGCCTGCCGAGCCTGCAGAGCTCTGCCTGGTACAAGACAGGGGGCGTGAGCTCCCGGGAGCCTCGGGGAAACTGGCATCTCTGGTTTGACAGGTTGTGGGAGACGGTTTGCTGCATGGCACAGCTGGGGACTCCGGAGGGTGGCAGGAAGCTCCAGCCGTCCTGAGATGGGAAGGAAACCTGGGTCCAGCCCCCTGGCTCCATGGAGATACAGCCTGGAGCTTGAGGCTCGGAAGAGGTGGGGCTTAAATTAAGCCACTCACTATTCGAGCTCTTTCCCAATAGATCTAGTCCCTAAACCTGGGGGTCGGGTCACCAGCCCCCACCCCGGCCACACCGTAGAGGGAGGGGTCACTCCAGCCCTGCCCTGACCCATCAAGCTGGGGTGACGGTGCTTTCAAGCAGCCCAAAGGTTGGTCCTGTTGCACAGCCTAGCCTTGACCTTGACCAGGCCGCCTCCACTCTCAGCAGCCTCTTCATATGCACAACAGAGACAACGTTCCCTGAGCTGCCTCCTTTGTGAAATGGACACACAGAAGACCACCTGAGCCTCGCAGGGGAATCCTTCCTGAGCCCGGGGGAGGGCATGCACAGGCAGCCCAGACCCAGGCGAGGGCACTGCACGCGCCCAGGACTGCCTTAACCCCCCATCCTTCTCAGCCCAGCCATGGCCAAAGCCTCCACAAACGATCTGAGCTAAGAAGCCAAATCCCTGCCCCGTCCAGGACCCAGACTGCTTCCTATCAGCCCTGGGAAAGCAGATTTGGGGAACAGGGGTGCAAGGTGATACATAATCAAGAATAGATGTAAATCCACCCCCATACACACACCAAAATTTGGTTACAACCAAGTGAAACAAGCCAAATGGAGATTAAAAAGACCCACATAACCTCATACACAAATCAATGGCTCATACGATCTCATCTACAATCACACACGACCATTCATACACAGTCACTCGTCACACAAAAACAGTCTTCCAAACAATCTCTTCTATCGAATCATTCATATACCACCACACACTTATGTCCATGTACAATCCCACACACCATTTGCACGTGTGATCCTACAGCCTCTCTCTCTCATGCACATATACCCCAATAGCATACAATCACACACACACACACACACACACACACTCATTTCCTGTTTTCCCAAGATCTTTCTTCCTAAACCTTAGCCGTAAAATGTCTTCAGGTAGACACAAGACATAGAAAATTCATCCTGGTCCAGATCCACACACGGTTCTGAATCCCACCAGCAGGAGATGCAAGGTAAATGCCAAAAGGAACCTTTATTTTATTTTATTTATTATTATTATTATTTTTGTGCCTGTGTTGGGGCTTAAACTCAGGGCCTCATGCACTGGCTTAGCTTTTTCACTCAAAGTGAGCACTCCACTTTTGGCTGTTGTTTTTTTTCTTCTTCTTTCTGTCAGTCATGGGGCTTGAACTCTGGGCCTGGGCACTGTCCCTCATCCCTTCAGCTCAAGGCTAGTGCTCTACCACTTGAGCCACAGCGCCACTTCTGGTTTTCTGGTGGTTTATTGGAGATAAGAGTCTCACAGATGTTCCTGCCTGGGCTAGCTTTGAACCGAGATCCTCAGATCTCTGCCTCCTACTAGGATTACAGGCGTGACCCACCGGCACCCAGCTCCACTTTTGGTTTTTTTTGCTGGTCAATTTGAGATGGGAGTCTCAGATGGACTTTCCTGCCCAGACTAGCTTTGAATCGCAATCCTCAAGTCTCAGTCTCCTGAGTAGCTAGGATTACAGGCGTGAGCCACTGGCACCTGGCTTCAATAAAAGAGGAAGCTTTGAGCCCAACTGGGAAGTACAGGCACAGGCTGTTGGCCACTGGGCACAATCAGCCACAACTCTAGAGATCTGTGGCTTTCCTTGCTTTTCTGGGCCACTGGCTGCCTCTGTCCTGGGCGCCTCCTGCCCATTCCCGGCTTGCCTGTTACACAGATGCAGAAGACCCTTCGGTGGAAAGAGCACAGGGTCATGGCCCCCACAGAGCTTGGGAGCTGGTCTTGGCTCCAACTGGCCTTCTCCATTTTTTTTCCTCTTCTTTTTTTTTTTTTTTATTTTTCTTCTCCCCACCCGTGAAACAAAAGAAAGTTTGTTGTTGAAGCACAAACCTTTCTTGGGCTTTGTCCGAGTTCTACCTTGTTTTTCTTTTCCTTTCTGTCTCCCCCCCCCTCCCTTCCCTACCTCCCCACCTTGAATAAATAAAGCACCCAAAGCTGGCACTGGCTGGTAAGGAAAGTACAAACTATCTCATAATTTTATAATTTTTTTTTTCACACACTGGCCTAGGGTTTGGGGCAAATGACAAAAGCTATTGTTGAGCAGAATAACACGAAGTTCTGAGTCACCCATACGCCTCGGCTTCCTGAAATCTCATAGGTCTGAGAGGCTGGCAGAGCCGGTGAGCTCAGAGGCCTGGGGGGGCCGTGGGTGCGGGCGCCCTCTCGCCAGGCAGCCCCGCCCCCCACCTTTGCCAGGGCTCCCCGCTGGGCCGACTCGTTGGCTCTGTTGGTTTTTAATCATAGGGGAGAATTTAAATAAAATGTTGTGAAATAAAAAACAAATCACCCTAACGCTATAATTTTCATTTTGGAGGACTAGCTTTCAGGCTTTGTCCGGGAGTGTTGGTAATTTTTATATCATTTCTTGTGAGGCCTTTGAACATTCAGTATTGGTGGTGTATGTGTGAGGGGGGGCGTGCATTTTCCACCTGGACTACAAATATTTTTCCATGTTTCGAAATCATCTTCAGGATGGTTATTTGTACAGGTGACGGGTATTTTTGTTATTCTTGAACTGCTGTTATAAAGGTGGAAGGCGACTTCTCCTTGAATTTGATCATTTATCACGAGCTCTGAGCAATGCGGACACGGTGGCTGCGAAGGCCTGGCCTTCAGGTGTGCCCAGAGGATGGGCAGGGGCTCCACCCACGCCCTACCCACCCGAAGCCCAGCTAGGAGCTGCGCTGCGCTGCGCTAACCCCCGGAGGGACACGGGTTCCAGCAACCACCTCATCCTCGAGCTGACCTTCACCCCCACCAACTGCACTTCCTCTTTTCTAAAGCGCCCTGGCATTAAGAGATCGTGACAAGGCTCGGCTCTCCGTTTTTATATCTGAATATCTCAGAGCACTTAGCAAAGACTTTCATTTTCTCATTACCCCAAGGAGAGGAGGTCATTCGGGAAACTGGCCCAAACATTCCCATTTGTCAAAAGCAAGAAGGAAAGAGAGTTAAAAGGAAAATTCTACCACTTAACTGAGCAAAACCAAGCCGGGGGAGCACGCAGGGGCCTCGCCTGCCCACTTCCCTGGCCAGCGTCTCCCATACAACTTCAGGAGCCTCGTGACGGCAAAGATGGCTGGGGGCCAGACCCAGGTTTCCATTTCTCCCAGAGTCAATCTCTCCCCTACGACCTCGGCTCAGGAGACCCTACTACCTCATCCAGGGTCTCAACCCAAACCCTAGACTTGGATAGTCATAATCATGGAAAATACACATTACCTAAATATCCGTGGTCACCCAAAAGGGCGGGGGGCAGGGGGGGGGAGGAGAGTAGAAAGAAATGCAGTACATGCTAACTAAGGTTGTATCGTGACAGTTCGGGATGAATCTCCTCCCTTTCATCTATTTCCAAAAGCTAGAAATAAATGCAGTCCTCTCTTTTCCAGTGCATTTCAGAGTCAAATCAACCCACGTTTTACACCTGGCCCTGGGCAGGGCATGGGGGTGCCTTGCTTTAATCCAAGCACTTGAAAGGCCAAGAGGCTGGGAGAGCTGAAGGCCAGTCTGGGCTACATAGCAAGACTGTGTTGTTCAGAACACAGACACATAAAATCTAGCCCTCCTTCAAGGAGCTGGGTAAATCCAGCTAAATTCCTTAACCTCTCAGAGTCTTATTTCCTCCAAGGCACAAGGTAAATAGCCCCAAGACCTGTTCCCTGTCCCCGAGTCTCTGAGGATCTCACACGGGGCCCAGGATCAATTTCCTTCTTCATTTAAGAAAATGGAAACGCAAAAGCAACTCAGCTTGCTTGCCGCCTCCTGCACGTTCCTTCCCCTCCCTGAACGCTCCGGACTTCTTCCATATCCTTTACCAGCCTCCTCTTCTCCCCCAAGCAGGTCTAGGCTCTCCTGGGACTCACCTGGAAGGTGGGGAGGGGGGGATCCGAGACGCCAGGACAAGCCCCTTCTCTGACCCCCATCCACCAGGACCAGGACAGGCCCGGCCTATGCCTCCGGGTAGCGCCCAGGCCTTCCTCATGCAACCACGCGAAGGGAGGGCACACCGGGCTGGTGATTCCTGAGTTTTTGCCTTCCTGGCAGCCGCCCTCTAGGAACAGGTGCCAGGCTGCCAGGCCACCTGCTGCTGGGGGAGGGCAAGGGCCACACTTCCGTCTGCCAGAACCAAGATGGCGGCAGCATCTGAGCACCGACTCCTCCCTGGCCAGACAATCCCTGCTCGTCCAGGGGCTGCCACTGAGGCAGTCCAGCCAGGCAGTGGGTATGGCCAGGGTTTCCCCAGCTCCCTCCAGGGATCGGGGTGGGTATGTTTGCCTTGCTGGCTTGGCAAGTATGCCTCAGCGACTCAACAGCCACAGCCTGTGGGCTGGGGCTCCAGTCTGGCCTTAAGGAGTCCTGGAGCCCCAACACAGGGACCTTCCCGCCTTTCTGATGGCAGACAGGAAAATGGAACAGAAGTAGGAAAGGCAGCAGCGACGGCTACCTGGCCATCCTCTGCCAGGCCTTATGCCAAGTACCCTGCCAACCTGATGTGATAGGGACTATTATTAGGCGTCTTTACATTGTTTATTATTTATTTATTTATAGTACCAGTCCTGGGGTTTGACCTCAGGGCCTGGGCTCTGTCCCTGAGCTTTTTTTACTCAAGGCTAGTACTCCACCACTTGAGCCACAGCTCCACTTCCGGCTATTTGCTAGTTAATTGGAGACACGAGTCTCACGGACTTTCCTGCCCTGGCTGTCTTTGAACTGCCATCCTCAGATGTCTGCCTCCTGAGTAGCCAGGATAACAAGTGCAAGCCACCAGTGCCCAGAATAGCCATCCTCTTTTATAGCTGAGATAACGCAGGCTCAGAAAAGTTTGAAACCAGGGGCTAGGGATTGAGACCAATGGACTTGACTGCCATTCTCCCAGCCCAGCTCTTAAAGCACACAGAGTCCACTCAGCCTTTCCAGGGAGGCCCCTGGGATGTAACTCCCCACTATACCACGGCTCCCCCCCCCAACCCTGAGCTGCCAGGGAGGAGGGCCGGGGACCCAGCAGGAGCTCAGCGGGGAGCGGGGGTGCTGGGTCACGGGGGCAGACAGTCTCCCATCGCGCTGAGCACAGCACATCGCTCCATTCAGGAACCCAGCGTCAAACACACAGCCGGGTCCAGAGTGGATTCAGCCCTTAACTCATTCGCGATCGCTGGCAGGGCCATCCAGGCGGCAAGCAACTGGGAGGGAGGTGCCAATTCGGGAAAGTAGGGGCCAGGCCATCCCGGGGAGGGGGGAAGGGGGGCAGACCACAGCTGCTAAGATTGATCCATACCAAAAGAAATAATAATTTGTGGCAAAATCTCCCTTTAACAACAACCAAAAAAAAAAAAAAAAAGCACTGGGAGTTTGGGGAGGAATGCGTGAGCGTGGCCAGGGTGGGGTGCGTGCTGCGGGGAGCTTGCTTTCTACCCACTGCCAAATTCTCATTCACTGTCAGCTCCAATCCATTCGGCGCTGGCTGACTCAATTGCCTTTTCACGGGGAAAGGAGCCTGCACAATGAGGGGGACTTTTCAACCCCAAATTAGCACACAGGGCACTGGGCAATGTCCGGGAATCAACACACACACACATATCCCCGCAGGGGCCACCGACTCCCGAATCAGCCCAGCCAGCCCTGCAAGCCACATCTGGACACCCGCTCTTGATGCTTTGGGGAATCTGTGTGTGTGCCGCACGCACGTGCATGTGCACACGCATGTACACACAAGCACAAAGGCTTGGACTCAGGGCCTGGGTACTATCCCTGAGCTGTTTTGCTCAAGGCTAGCATTCTACCACTTGAACCACAGCTCCACTCCTGGCTTTTTGGTAGTTAATTGGGGATAAGAGTCTCACAGACTCTTTTCTGCCTGGGCTGGCTTTGAACTGTGATCCTCAGATCTCTGCCTCCTGAATAGCTGGGGTGACAGGCGTGAGCCACCAGCATCTGGCTGGGTGTTTTCTTTTCTAATATGGCTTGGCCATATTAGACATGTGTGTGTACATGTGCATGTGCGTATGTGTGTGTGTCTGTCCATCCGTCTGTCCGTCTGTCTGTGTGGCTGTGTCCACTTAGGAGCATGCTTATAAGTAGAAGAAACAGATTGACTCAAAGCCTTCTACAAGTCTTCTTTCTTTTCAGAGAAAAGAGGAATGCAGGGATGGGGGGTGGTGGGGGAAAACATTTAAAATAGGTTCCCCAAAGGCAGGGTTTGGGTCGGGGAGTGCTGTTGGGTTGTTTGGCTGGTTAGTTATGAGGTCTTGCTATGTACCCCAGGCTGGCCTGCAGTTACTCTGCAGCCATGCTGACCTTGAATTTGAGATCCTCCTGCATCTGTCTCCTGAGTGCAAGGATTACAGGCATGTACTACCACGCCCAGCTTGAGACTGGGGGGTGGGGGGTAGGGATCTTATTTAAACTAATTCTAGAAAAGGTCGATTATGGATACATCAGCATTTGGTAGGGGAGTGTTCCTAAGAACTTGGCAGTCACTAAAGCTCTTCAATAATCATTATGAAAATCATATCAACAACTGTAATGATTATGGCAATAATGGTGGCCCCCATTTTTTCAAGTGCTCATTTTTTTCAAGTCCTCTACAAAGTGCTCCTCGCGTGACTTCAGTTAGTGGTCACAAGAATCCTCAGGGTGGGCTGGGTCTACTGTCCACTTCCACAGGCTCAGAGGCTCAGCAAGAAGAGTTTGTAAGCCCATCCTCCTAAAGAGCCCAGCTACATCGCCCTGCCCGTCCCAGGAGAGAGGAAGCCTGCTCCAGAATAGAAAGAGGATGTGGACTCCCACCACAGAGGCCTTGGCTCTGGGCAGGGGGCCCTCTCCAATACCCCGGAACTTTCCTTCACTGTCCCCTGGGGGCTCCTCCATCAGCTCAAGCGCTGACGGATGCTGTTCCGCAGAACTTCCTGCGATGCTGCTGGAAATGTTCTCTCTGTGTTGCCCAATACAATATCACTACCCTTTGGGGCTTGGGCATATTTAAGCCAACTGTTTGGGAGGGGTACTACTGAGATTTGAACTCGGGCCTTTGTAATTGCTAGGCAGGTGCTCTACCCTTTAAGCCACGCCTCAAGCCCTTTTTGCTCTTTGTTACTGTTGCAATAGTCTGGATTCTGTTCCCACGCTCCCTCCCAGGCCAGCCCAGATAGAGATCCTTCTATGTGAGCTCCCTACAATTCACAGCACTGTGCCCAGTTTTAACAAGTCGTGTGAGCTAGTGGCTAATGGATTGGCCAGGACAGATCCTAAATTCTCCAGCTACCCTGTTCCCGTCCAGCCTGAGAGCTATTTTGAAATAAAGACAAGCAGGAATGGGACATAGAGGCAAGATCTTCCATCTGAGCCTGTTACCTCTCCTTCTTTCTCCCCTCCCTTCCTCCCTCTTTCTTTCCCTCCCTCTCCCTCCCTCCCTTCCTCCTTGCTATCCATACTTTTCCCTCCCTCGTCTGGTCCTTTCCTCCCTCCTTTTTTTTGTCTCTCTCCTTTCTTCCTTCCCTCCCTCCCTTCCTTCGTTCCCTTCCCTTCCCTCCCTCCTCACTTTCCCTCTCTCCTTTCTCAGCAAAAAGCATCAGTTTAATTAGATAAATCCTCCTAGCATGCGGCCTGGAGCTCGTCATGGAAATTAACCTGCTCCCAGATCTCAGATAGTGAAACAAGAACCGGGGTGTTTTGGCGTAGCACAGTGAAATGGGAGAGGCCGATGGAGTTTCATACGCCTCATCTCCATAAGTGCCCCTCGCCCCTCCCGTGCCCCCTGCCCTTGTCTCCTTCGGTCACAGTCTGTCTCCGTGCCCCCTCTGCCTCTTCTTCCAGCCTTCCCCGTCCTCTCCCTGCAGGCCTGGGGCAGGCCCCGCTCCAGGGAGAGTGGGAAAGCTTGGCTCCACCCGTGTGAGTAGAAGGGACGGACATCAGTGTTCTCAGCCTGGCTGAGCCTCGAGCCTCTGAAACTAGCTCAGGTCAGGAAGGGACTCAGCTGCGGCGAGGCCTGCGCAGCTCCTCGGCCTCTCCCCGCAGACCTGCCGTGCGCATCTAGGGCAACGTAACGTTCAAGGCTGGTCCCGAGCCACCAAGCCCTCACAATGACCCCACCGGGTCGGAATGCCAGCCTCAAGTCACAGACACAGAAACAAAGGGTTCGAGAATGAACCTGCCCCTGTGGGGACACAAATCAATTCTTCGCCAGCCACGCTGCCTGGCCACGATGGAGCCTGAACCCAGACGTGGACACCAGTGAGTGTGTCCACGGACAACCTGAGCTTCCACCTCAGCCTCCTGTCCCAAACAGCTCCTCGCCCCACCCACTTGGGACCAACATCACCTGTGGGCACGATCTTCGTTCTCTCTCCCTCCTGATCTATCCCCCAAGATGAGGGAGACTGAGGCACAGGCTAAAATCATCCGACTCTCATCCCCAGCTCCGGGGCTCCAGGATGAATTGTGTACAATATATAAAGTTCCTCGGTGAGCTGTCGGATGCATCCAGGCCTTGAATGGGATTTCCCCCCCCCCCACGGTACCCACTCAGCTCCAAGCTCCCACTAAGAGAACCCACCCACTGCGCCAGGCCTGCGGCTTGCTGTAATGGAATTCACAGAGGTCCCTTTGCGACGCGTACCGTGTTACAGACAGCCTGCTCGCCCGCCATTGGGGAGACTCCGCACCGGATAACGCGAGCAGGATAAAGTCTTCATCATACTTAATTACTTCCAAAGGACTTTCGCAGCTACAAGCCCAGTGGACTATCAGGACCATCCTAGAAGACACTATTGGAAGACTGGAAACTGAGGCCCACGGAGATCAAATGATTTGCCCAGACACACAGAGCCAGAACCAGAAGGAGATCTCCTGATGCCAGCCTCCCCGGACATATTTCAAAGACCCCAAGCTACGAAGCTCTGGGCATGCAAAAGGAGGGGACAGCTAGACCTCAGCTCTGGACCACCACCATCTCATCTCTTTGCCTGCCCCTGGCCTACCGTCTCCCCGAGGGTGAGACTTCCCTGAAATTCCCAAGGAACCCCAGGACTAGTGGGCCCGGAAATGGCCCACACATAGCAAACGGCACAGCTGAGCTACCCGGGGCGAGGGGGGTGGTGGGGCTGGAGACGCTGGCACAGCCCCCGTGGGTACTCTGCCAGCAATTAGTGCTGGGGAAGGGTGCCAGCCTGGCAGAGCGCCTTCCCCCACCCTTTCGTCTCATTTACACACTCATGCGCACACACACACACACACACACACACACACACACACACACGCACGCACACAGGCTCACCCACCCAGAGACCAGCAGCGGAGAGCAGCTCGGCTTCCTTTCGGTAAATCTCATCAGCAAGACATAGACGCACGATGTGCAATTTGGCCATCACCACTCCTAACCAAGAGACAGGCAGAAGCCATCCGCCATTAACCCGTCCTGTTCCCTCTGCTTTACACCGGCTCACACACCAGCCTTCATCTCCAACTCCCACACGCTCTCTGCAGCTACCCAGAACTTGCTTTCCAAAAGAAAGAGAAGGTTTGCTTTTTTTTCCCCTCCTTTCTTTTTCCAACTTACTATGAGAAGTCAGGCCTGAAGTGTGCTGTTCTCTATATCCACCTATCTCTCCCAGGGGAAAGCTGTCCATGTGAGAACATGGCTTTTGGCTGAGACCTTTCCTCACTCACCCTGGGCATCTTAGAGAAGCAGCAGCCTGGGACCCTGGCATCGGCTCGGGCAGCTGCAAGGCCAAGTGCATATTAGCTATGTACCATCTACGGGGACCTCTCCTCCCCCACTCCGCCCATCCTGGAGAACTATAAAGAAGCCCATCAAAGCAAGGGACCTGAGGGTCTTAGTCTAGGTTTCTAAGATCTGCAAAGATCCTCAGAGAATAAACAATATGTATGCTTATGAAGTGTTTTATAGTAAGAGGATTCTCAAAGGGTGGCACAGGAATTCAAAAGATGGCTACTCAGGAGACTGCGATTGAAGGATCAAGGTTCAAAGCCAGCCTAGGTAGAAATAGCTCATGAGACTCTTATCGTCCATTAACCACCAAAAAGCCAGAAGTGGAGTGGTAGCTCAAGTAGTAGAGTGCTAGCCTTGAGTACAAAAGCTTAGGGACAACACCCAGGTACTGAGTTCAAACCCCAGGACCAGAGAGACAGACAGATGGCTCAGAGAGAGATAGACAGGCAGACAGGTAGACAGGTAGACAGGCAGACAGACAGACAGATACAGAGGGACAGAGAGAGAGAGAGAGAGAGAGAGAGAGAGAGAGAGAGAGAGAGAGAGAGAGAGAGACTCAGAGACCTCTCCCCAGCTCAGCAGTGCCTTGTGCCTAAGTGGGGAATGGACAGGAAACACAGGCTGGATTCCAGCCACCCAGCTCTGAGAGTCTCTGGCTGGCTGTCTTCCCCTCTTAGGAGTTGCCTATTCATCCTGCTCTGCTCGAGAGCTAGCTGGTCACAGGATGGCCAGCTCACTGGAGATGGGCCGTCCACCCTCTTGCCTGTCGGCCAGAACTGCCTGCTGAGCGGCAGAGCGAGCCAGCGCGGCGCAGCCCACCTCGGGAGGCAGCCGCTCCGCTCGCAGCTTGCTGAGCCTCGCAGATCCTTTAAGCCACCTAGTGTCCAGAGCTGAGCTGTGGCTGCTGCTGTCCGGCCCTCTTCCCAGAGCAGTCATGGCCACTGCGGAGGAGCCTGAGGGAACTGGGGGAGGCGGGGGAGGGAAGGGAAGGGATGTGGGACAAACCACCTCTCCCCCTACTTGAACCTTCTCTAGGAGTCTGAGATCAGGGGACAGGGGACACAGTGGCCAGGAAGAAGCAAAGACCCCTACACGGCCCCCCTCCAAGTGAGGTAGGGCAGTTCCCACCACCCTAGCCTTATTCCTGGCATCTTATTCCACCCTATCTTGGACTCTCCACTCAAGCAACCCATCCTTCCTGGGACATCCTGGAGTTCCCCAGCCTGGCTATCAGGCTTCCTGTAGTGCCTCCAAATCCTGGGCCTTCACTCCCACAGGGCCTCCACGCCCCTGCCTCCCTCCCACCCCTCCTCTGCTGTCTCTTTTCCTCTGTGTCCTTAAGACTCCTCTCACCTTGAGAAGTGTTAGGATTACCAGCATTTACACTCAATGCTCTTCTTTATTCCTTAAGACTTATTAAGAATGATAATGAGTTCGAAGGAGCCACACGTCCCTGTCTCTCTCTCTCTCCCTCTCTCTCTCTTCCTCCCTCCCTCCTTAACCCCCCCACTCCTCTGCTCTCTCTCCCTCTACGTGTCTTTTCCACCAAAGACACACAGGACAAATCCAGACCAAAAGGGGAAAAAAAAATCCGACCACACGGAACAAGGGCACTGGAGGGTTTATATTCAATAAATCTAGCGCTCTTCTGTCCTCTTCCCCTCAGTTGTTGTCCACAATTGTTGTGATTTTTAGCAGACAGCCCCCCTCCCCTCTCCCAGGACAGGCCACCTCTTGCTCTGCCGGACTCTGGATTGGGGGGGGGCGTAGAAGAAGGGCTCAGCTTGCCTACAAAAACCTCGTTAACATGCTGCTCTTAAATGGTTGATTAATTTTTGCAGAATTTATGACAGGCTTTAGCTCCCCCCCCCAAGCTGTGTTCTCAGAATGACAGCAACTTAACTTGAACTTGAAGGGGGGGCAGGATGGGTGGGGGGACCACCTGCTCTAGTGAACACTTGCCCCCTAGAACCGGCGGCGATGGGGTGACAGATGGGAGACACACGGATGCCTTTGCCCAGACAGGAGACGGGGAGACCCCAGGGCAGCGAGAGCCACACCTGACTTTTGGCTACTGGGATTTCTTTATTATTTTTTTCATGCTCAGAGCTGGCAAGAACGCTGGGGCTTGCGCCCAGCAAACCACAAAGCGCATCCTGGGCAGAGACCGGACGTATCGGTCTGCCGAGCTGCCCTTCAGAGAAAGCGAAGAACAGATCCTAATGAAATTACGGTTTTTAAAATGTCTATAAATTAAATCTATCTCCCTCTCTGTGTGCCTCTCCCCCCACCCAGCTCCCTCTTCAGCAGCCTTGCCTGCCTCTACTCGGTTCCCTCTGCTCATGTCTGTGTCTCTGATATAGACATCAAGAGGTTACAGGCTCAATTACAACTCCGCTCCAGTCCCAGCATCACACTTGCTGGGCCTTCCCTTCTCCTCCTCAGAAACCAGATACCAAAGAAATCTCTTCTTTAGGTATATATGTTTTTATTATCAATGCCAAAAGCCGAAAGATGCTTCCCGTCGACTCATAGCCTTTTCTTTTATCTTTTTTTTTTCCATTTATTCAGACAGGGAGGAAAATAGTCTTTTAAATTCTAAGGACAACATAAATGCTTCCCTCTGTATCAGTCCCCATTTGAAAGGACACACACACACACACACACACACACACACACACACACACTCACAGCTATGAATGACATTTTTAAAGGAGGACTGGACAGCAGTAGAAAGGTGTTTAAGGTACATCCGGGCATAAGAGCGGCTGAAGCAGCAGTGGGAAATCTCACGTTTCTAAAGTTAAAGGGTGACATCATAAGGGTTCTTTCTGTCAGCAAAGGTTCACTTGAAGATGACACCACATAAAAGCAATTAAAAAATAAAAAAAAAGGAAAGGAAAGGAAAGTAGATGGCTTCAACCTCCCCCCAAAACTGTGACTACAGGTAGAAAGGCGATTCACATACAATCTAATGTCATCTTGTACAAGGGCCACCCCAAAAAGAAAAACAAAATAAGTCATCCAACTCTGTCAGTCATCTGGGGGCAGCTGCCTGACAAGCAGGGCCAGCCTCGAGCTGGAGGTCGACAAGAAAAGGAAATAAAAGCCAAAACTCCACCATCATGCAGGGAAAATGAACCAGAGGGGACTCCAAAAACTACTTTGCTAGGAAAAAGCACTTAAGATGAAGGCTGGAGAAAGCTGCAGCTGAAGGTGAATAGGAAAGAAAAACTTTGCCTCTCCAATTAAGCAGACAGGGCAAAAGAAGGGAGGTTGGAGGTGGGGGGGGGGTGGGGGGGCGCACATTACTAGCAACCCATTAATTCTTTCCTGTAAACAGTTTAATTAAATTTTGCAAAATACAGGAGAAATACTCATTTTAGAGTGCTTTCCCCAACCTCAAAAGCAAATTCCTCCAGGTTCCTCCCCCCTGGACCAGGCCAACACCTCCCTTGTCTCTACGTCCACAGCCTTGCCCGGGATTGTCACTCCAGGCCAGAACTGCAAAGCTTAGTGACAGTGTCTAGCTCAGAAAGGTGACACTTCAGCCTTTAAAGAAAAGTGGGGGAATATAAGCTGTTGACTTCTTGCTTATTTTCTTGTTCTAACTCATGTTCTTATGTTACCAGGCTTAAAAGAGAGAAAGAGAGAGAGAAAGGAGAGAGAGAAAGAGAGGAGAGAGAGAAGAGAGGAGAGAGATGACTTTCCTTGAATGATCTGTTTAACCTAAGCCAGAGGAAAAAAAAGAAAGTCATTAATTACTTATGTGAGCTATTGCTTCAGAAAGACAATAAACCTGCCCGGTCGCCATGGATATGACATATTTGCTCTGAAAACAACACAATAATTAGCAAAGGGGAAAGATACAAGGAGAATATGCAAACTCCTGAGTTTAAAGCCACAGTGCTCCTTTTACTCCTTAAGCCTCTGCTCTGTTTGCAATCCAAATCAAACAAAAATTTTAAAATATAGCGAAGAGGGAAATAATAGGAATGGCTCCCTTCTCCTCGGAGCTATAAAAGCAACACCCACTCCACCCTTCTCAAAAAAAAAAATATATATAAACATATGTCAAAGAGAAGCAGAATGGGGGGGGGGGTCAAGTACTGCCTCTGTTTTATTTTCTGTAGTAAGGGTGGAGTCTTGAGCTTCTTGTTGCTGGGTTTTTTTTTTCCAAGTGTGCTCTTATTTAGCATTGGACCTTCTGGCCAGATATAAATTTATTTATGAAAGCCAAATGCCCTGTATGGGCTCACCCCTCATCAAAGTAAATGGAAATATTATGGGGGGGCGTCTATTGGAAGGGGCTAAACAGCCCACTCAGAAGAAAGCACTAGCCCTACGGACCGACCTCTGCCCCCCCACCTCCAAGAAAATGGAACCTGGGCCTTACTTTCATATTAAAAATGCATTAAATGGTTTTACCTACAACTCAGTCTCAGAGGATCATTAGGAACTGCAATCGCTTTGTATCATATCTGTCAATGTGATAAATATCAGACCCAGGGTAGGATCCCAATTTTTTCTGTGTCACAAACCAAGATAATTGTTTTCTGTCTTATTTTCTTAATTTACTGAACAACCCCCACCCCACCCCCCGCCCATCACCAACCACCACCAAAGTCACAAGTCTACAGAAAAAAATATACCTGAGCAGAGAAAAGGAAGAAAAGTTGATTATTCTTATATGCCAATCTGAGGTTACTGATAGTCTCAAAAAAAAAAAAAAACCCCAGGAAAAATAGGGCTTTAAAAAAAATCCAGCACTCCATTAACTTGGAGTAAAAACTCCTTCCCCCCCCCTCTTCCCAGAGGCCAATTTTCCAAAAACAGATGGTCAGGATCTAAACGGGAAGCAAGTATACCTCAGCCCCCACAGGCAGAGAAATCTAACTTTGAACTTCTTTTTAAATTAAAAGGGGGGCAAGATAAACTATTAATAAGTATGAAAAAATGAGCTGAGTTTTGTTTTCCTTATTCAAAAAAATCCTTTAAAGACAGGAGGAGCAGATATAAATGGGAGGTTCATATGTAACTGACTTTCTCATTTTTTTAAACAATAGTTGTGTGTGTATGTGTGTGTGTGTGTGTGTGTGTTTTAAAGATTGGACTCTTTGATCTTGAAAGAATTTTGCTCTTCTGCGATGGGGGGGAAGGGGTGGTGGTGAAATGATCTGTTTTAAATGATGACGTAACGTGGGGATCAAAGCCTTCGCTTTCTGCTAGCCATAATAAGCTGTACTTGCCACAAAGCGAGAGTCTCCCGGGCTTCCCTGCTTCGTAAGGAAATAAAATGTGCCGAGACTCCAGAGAGGCTCAGGGCAAGATACTGAAGTCTCAGCAAGGTGCAAAGTCTAAAAAAAAAAACCCAAAACAACAACAACAACAAAAAGGAAGGGCGTTGGGGGGAGGGAGGGAGGCGCTGCCCCTTTAAACGTTTTACTGCATATGGAGTTTGATTTCTGAAAGAGATCAGTTTAACATCTCCATAGAAACCAGCAACAGATTATCATCAACAGAATAAATAACTAGTCTAATAAATTAAACAGGAGGCATAAGATCGCTGGAAACCTGATTACTGAAGTTCAACAATATTCCCCATAAACTCTCGTTAACCGGTTGCCTCTAAGGTGGCTGACACTTGGATGGGAGGGGGCGCCTCTCCACCTCGCGGGGTTCTGGGGAGACCCGAGGCCGGGGGAGGGGGGTGCCCTTTCCAAGAAGGCACAAGTTCTTCCTCAGCTCTCCCCGTCCCGGAGACGATTCGAGAGCTCCAGGGAGGGGCGAAGCCCAAGAACCAAAGTTTGGGAAGTGGGGACGCAGCTGCGGGTGCGTGGAGGCGGCGCGGGGCTCGGGAGAGGGCGCGAGTGGCGGCGGCCGCGCTGGACACGCGGACGGACGGACAGGGACCGACGCACGGTCGGCCCAACACCGGGACGCAAACCTTGCGCTTGGCGGTCGGTCGGGGCTGGCCGGCGCGGAACGGCCCAGCGCCCCCTCCGGGCACGCGGCGCGCAGCCCGGGCGCAGCCCCGGGGGAGCCACCACCCCCCTTCCACGCCCGCCGGCGCAGCTGCTCCTGCTCAGCCCGGACAGCTCCCTTCAGGACGTCGGAGTGTGTGCGCGCGCCCGCGAGTGTGCGCCAGCGCGCGCGCGAGTGTGTGTGTGTGCGCGCGCGCGCGCGTGTGTGCCCTTGCCCTGGGGGGTGGGACGGGGGGCACCGATCGGACCCGCGATTTGATTCCCAGCCCCCCCTGGCGCGCCCTCCGCGAGCACCGCCGACACCAGCCTGGAGACAGCTTAAACTTACCAACTTCGTCCAGCGACTCCTCCGGCCTGGCCCCCACCCCGGCCCCTGCCAGGGAACCGGGGTGTGGGGGGTCTCGGAGGGACAGTGACACACACACACACACCCCGAAGGCCTCGCCCCCAGATCCGCTCCAGCAGGGACGCACGCCCCCTCCCACTGACACCCCGAGATCAGCCTGGTTTGGGGGAGGTCCGGGCTAGGAGGAGGGGTGTCTGTCCGGTTACACGCCGGACACCCCAGCGCTGTGCGGAAGGAGGAGGTCCCCAGCCGCCTGACCCGCTTCCCAAGCCGGAGCTGGGTCGGGAGAAACTTGTGTGGAAGAGACCGGGGAAGGGGGGTGCCTTGCACCCCCAGCCCTCTCCTGCCCCCAGCTCTTGAGGCTGGGGTTGACTAGGAAGAAGGCCCTGCGCCCACCCCCTAGAGAGAAATCTATTCTTATGATCTTAATCTACGCCCCCAAAGTGTCCCTCGGGCCGTGATTGACGGGCGCATACACCTGTTCCCCTGGCCCAGGAGCTTCCAGCGCTCGCTCCCCGGCTCCGCGGCCGCCCCGCGCCCGGGCGGCCCCCGCCCGCAGCCCCCGGCCCGCACCTAGTCCCCCCTTCCCCGGGCCGCCGCCCCCGCCCCTCCCAGGCCCAGCGCTCCCCCTCCCCTCCTGGCTCCCCCCTCCCCGGCCCTCCCGCGCCCCAGCTTCGCGCTGGCTTCGGGAAGAGAGAAAAGAACAGAAAGCAAAACTTCCTGGCGGCCGCCGGTCATCAGCTGCACATTCTACAAATGCCACCGAGTAAAAATAAACCGGCCGCAGCTCCCGCCCGACCGGCTCACCCCCGGCGGGCGCGCGGGCGCACGGCTCGGGCCCTGCCCCCCGAACTCCACCACCGGCCCGGCTGGCCCGAACCCCCTTCCCGCGCGCGCTCCCAGGGTGAGGGGTTCCCCCCCCCATACTCCGCCGAGCCAGCGCGCGCTCCTCCGCGGCTCAGCCAGACCCCAGTGCCCGGCCACCGCATCTGCCCTCTGGTGCCCCCCGCGCCCTCACCAGCCACGCTCGGTGTCCCCTACCTGGAGTCCATTGCCGCCCTGCGCCCCCTCGGATTCGGCAATCCTCCTCCCCACATGCGAAGCGAAGCTACACACACACACACACACACACACACACACACACACACACACGGTTACCCCCCCCCAGCCCACCTTGGGGGACAGACCCCCGCCTGACCCTCACCCTTCGCGGCCTCCCCACCCCAGGAGCGCAGCGCCCGCTGCCCGCCACCCGCCCGTCTAGAGCCCCGCGGCCCCTGGGCGCAACTTCTCTCCCCGCGCGCACCGCCGCCGCCCCAACTCCCCGGAACTTTTCCCCGGGTCTAGGAGGGCTCGGGCCGGCGGGCAGCCGAGCCGCTCGGGGCCGGAGCTCGGGCCCGGCGCCCCGGCGTTGGCAGCGCGAGCCGGGCGAGGCTGGGGCGGGGGGTGCCGAGCGCCACTTGCCGCGCACTTGAGACAAACTTCCCAGGCACCGAAGAGAAAGGGGGCACCACCACTCCCCCCCATCCGAAAGACCTCGTGCCTTGGTTTCTCACCCGGGGCACCCGTGGGTCGCCTAAGCCTAAGCGAGCAGTGCCTACCTCTGCCGGCGGCACCCACGCCCCGGTGCTGGGGCGCCGTGCCGGCCGGAGGGGCTCGCCACCCGCCCCAACCCCCGGGCAAACTCTCGCAAAGTCGCCCCAGGCGCCCCTCTCCTCGCTTCCTTCTCTGCCCTGGAGAGCGCACGACCCCCCCCCTCACCCCCGGGTCTGGGGAGGGCACCGGAGCAGGAACGACGGCCCGTGCCGGCAAGCATGCCCCCCGAAGCCCGCCGCGCCAGGGGCGCTCCCACCCCACTCCTCGCTCGCGCCTGGCACCTCCTCCTCGCCCCCTGCCCCGCCGCCCCCTCCGCCCGAGCTCGTGACCCCCCGGGGGGGGACAGCAGCTCCCCTTCCCCCGGGTGGGGGGGGGGGAGCCGCGCGCCGGGCAGCGCCGGGCATTGCCCCGGCCACGGCGGGCGACGCACCGCCCGCGCCCCGGTGGGGTGCCAGCCCCCCCCCGGTGCCCCTCGCCTCCCGCACGGCCCGAGTTGGGTGCCAGCCGCCGCTCGCCGGCTTGGCTGGTTCCCTCGCTCGCTCACCCGCTCCGGGCGGCGAGCGGCAGCCCCGGGGGTGGGGGGGTGGGGGCTGCACCGGCCCCGGGGGCGCGGCGGGGAGGCGCCCCCACGAGGCCCGCGGAGCTGGGGGGCGCGGGGGCCGCGGCGGAGGGAGCGCCGAGTCTCTTACCTGCACTTGGGGCGGCTTTGGGTGACTTTCCAAGTCCGGGGGAAAAATGTGTGTGTGTTTGGGATGGAGCGCCGCGGGCGCGCATGCGCCACCCAAAGTTGCCGGATCCCGGATTTTTCGCTCCCAGTCTCCGCTCTCGCCCGCTGTGATTATGGAATTCTCCGCGGCCGAGCGGGCGAGCGGGTGGCATGCAAAACCCGGGCCGGATCGCGGGGCCGGGCTCCGCTCCACCCTCGCACCCCCAGACCTTCCCCCTCCGGATTCTTCCCACCCACCGCCCCGGCCGGGCCCGGCGTGCGCGCGCGCGCGCCCCAGACCCCGCCGGGGCAGCCACGGCGGAGCGCGCGCCGCCCGCCCGGGGCGCGGGTCCCCCAGGCGGCCGCACCCCGCCGGAGTGGAGTTGAGGCTGGGGCAGGAGAGAGGAAGGATTGGGGAGGGGGGTAGCGTGGCGGGGGGCTGCGTGTGCGTTACTTTTCACCTGCTCTGAGCTCGGAGAGACTGAGTTTAGCTCCCACTTTTCCACGGACGATCTGATCGACTCTTTCCTGCAAGTTAGAACGCCAGAAAGGTGGAACCCGAAGAACGTGGTGTTGGGGGGTCGGGGGGGGGGGGCGGTGCGGCTCACTTCATTCTTTGACCAGGGGGTGTTTTTATTTATTTTTTTCTACTTTTTCGTGTAATCTCTTGTACTGGAAAGGGAGCCCGAAGGGCGCGGGAGAGGCCGTGTGCGTGCCAATGACCCTTCCTCGGGCCGGAGGGATCACCAACACTCAAACGAATAATCCCGCAGAGAGCAAAAGGATCCACTAGGAACATCTATGAGTAGGAAAGAGGAGTGTGCCCGGGAGAGCTAACGCCCTGTCCCGGGCCTGGGCCTCTTTACCAGGGTGCACGTTTTATACTGCCTTGAAGGACCCCCCCCCACACACACACACACACACACACGCTTTCTCAGCATGCTGGCCTTTCCAACCTCCTGGTCAACACTGCAAGAACCCAGAGTTGTGGGTCAGAATCAGTTTTGGGGTCCTGCAGCCTTTTTTTCCCCCAATCAGGCCATCCCCTCCCAAGACTGCTCATCACCCCAGAACTGTGGTTATCACCCCAGGATTGTACACATTATGGTACCCATTTTTCCCTTCTGAAAGGACAGAGGGGGGGAAAAAAAGAAAGAAGAGAGAAACGCCCAGATAGGGAGATAAGTGAGAAATTGACCACAATAGTACTGAATAAATGAATAAAATATCGAATAAATGAATAAAATTTCCAAGTATGTGCCTCTCACAGTACATTACACTAAAAGGAAATGTTGCCGGCTGGTAAAACATCGTTGCGGTCTGGGAGACTTTGGGGCCTCCTCTGCCAGGCCTCCACTGAGCCCAGCCCTTGGCCGTGACCCCCACTGCCTGGCTGATAATTGTCCGAGACAGACATCTGCTGGCCCTTAAGCTGCCCGCTGGTTGGCCCAGAGACAAATGGACAAAGCCTTGGTTGGACCCTCAGCCTTGTGACCCTGAAGTGGGGGTGACATGGCTCCTCCCCTAAAAGCCTTTAGATTTGGATGAGGGCTCTTGGCCTGGTCTTTAAATATCTGGTGAGTAGCTCAGAAAGAAATCAGTTCAAAACCCCAGCCCCTAAGTACCTGGAACAGATCTGGAGATCCACCCAAGACTTGGGGTTCCCAGGCCTGGCAAGCTCATTTTTGCTCTCTCTCCTCTTCACCCTAAGAAGCAACAGGAAGACAGAATGCATCAAAGAGTGAGCAATCCCCACAGACCACCCACCTTTCCTCTCCTTGGCTATCCCCCCCCTCCCCATCAAAGGCACCCATCCTCAGTGCCAAGGACAGGTGCTCAGCTGCCAGCCAGAAGCCCCTTGGCCCTGGTGACCCCACAGAACACAGGGCCCCAGAGATCTCAAACCCAACCCCAACTGGTCCACCAGAGGAATGAAATCAACCTGGTGAATTAGGCCTTAACTTTCTAGGACAGTGTAAGGAAGCAGTGAACAGCACAGGCGTTGAGATCAGGAACCCCCCCACCCCACCCCATCCTACCCCGGTTGTTTACCAGCTGGGTATCCTGGAGCTAGACATTTGACACCCCACCCCCTTCCTCCATGCCTCAGTGGCCTCAACACTAAAATGGGGGCGATAATAATAGTCCCTGCCTGGGAGTGTTGAGACTAAAATGAGTTAATGTAGGAAAAGGGCTGGGGCCAAGATATTGATCGATAAGTGCCAGTAATTGTCATTGCTCCTGGGGACATCCAGTGCTCTGCGCTCCTCATTTCTTCCTGTTCCCTCTCCAGTTCTGCTCTTCTTTTATTATTTTTATTTTCTCCAGCGGTGGTCCTTCCCTAGTTTGTTCACAGGGCCGGCGAACGGTCCATGGTGGATCCATTCCAGCTTGTGGGAAACCAGGAAGGACTAGGCAGAGTCCAGCTGGGCTAGGATGGTGAGCCCACCACCAAGCTCACCCCTTTCTCACAATCAGCGTCACCTTTCCCCACTGGAAGCCGTTCAAATACATGCTCAACCATCACCATGTCCCTTGTCCCTTCTCACCCATCAAATGGTGACTATTCTCTCCTCCATGTGTTTGGGGGGATGGGGGAGAGGCTCCTCACCTTCTCTTTCAGGAACCTTCCCCAGGGCTGAAAACCAGGGAGGGTGTGCAGAGGGAGCAGAGCAGAAGTGGCTTCCCTTGGTTCTCAGCCACTGCCCTCAATTCAAAGGGAAAAACAGAAACAGCAGTAAGGGACTAAGACAGGGCACTACAGTTCTCAAAGTGGCCAATGGCGTCTGGTAGTTCTTCTACTGCATGATTTTTTTTTTCCCACAAGGGAACTAGGAACAGCTGCCTTTTCTCCGCTTTTTCTTTAATTTCGCCTTTCCCAGGCTTCTCCTGAAATGAAATCCCAATTCTTTTTCGAGGTCAGCAAGTTCTTCATTAGCTGACCCCTGTCTGTGCTCTACACGCCTCTTGGTTATCATGCTTAGGATATGCTGGCTTCTTGCTGTCGAAAAACACCCCCAGATTGTCCCTAGCTTGGGGCCTTTGCTCTTGCTCTTCCCTCTGCCTAGATAGCTCTTTTCGAAGGGTGCCATATTCCAGTGGGATCCCATTACTCAGATTCTTGCTCACTTGGTCTTGTTGAGAGGTCTAAATCGTGTTGGTTTAATCATTTTATTCCCAGGTTTCTTTTCCGCCTTCCCCTACTAGGATGGAAGCAAGCAGGGACTTGGTTCTGTGTCCCCTGCCTGGCCCTGAATTAAGGGACATTCCGGCCCTGCAAGCATCTGTGCTCTCAGGGGACCATGACTGGGGCAAAATCTGGGAGGAGGGGTTGGTACTTAGGAGGTGCTAGGCAGTCAGCTGAGGTCCAAAGTGGGGGACCGATGCCTGGGGAGGACTTTGCTCTAGCAGAGGCCACGCAGGGGAGCCAGTGAACTAAGGGCCAGCCCAGTCATCTCTCCAGTGCCACCATCTTTCCAGGCCCTGGAACACACACACACACACACACACACACACACACACACACACACACACACACACACACACACACACACACACACACCTGCCCTGCCCCAGCTTTATCTCAGAAGCTGCGGAGTCAAGCACTGTGCCTGGATAATTGATTATGGAACAAAGAAATTTGACTTTGGCAGGTATCATTGGGAAAGACTTACAAGAAATCACAACTCAGCTGCCTGGTCGTAATTCTTTCTTTTTCTAATCCTCTGTGGAGAAGGACCACAAAAACGGAATTGTTCATCAATACATAGCTGGTATCTATTGAGTAGTTATTATGTGCCAGGCCCCATGCTAAGCACGCATGCTATCTCATGAGCTTGTTCATAACAGTTGTTAGGACAAGGAACATACCTGCTCTATAGATGAGGAAACTGAGGCTCAGAAAACAACTTTCCAAGATTAACACAGTCTGATTTCCCCGGGACCAGCTGCCTGGGCCAGGAGGTAATGAAAGGCTTAATTCCTGTTTTATGTCACCCAAAGAAGCACTTTTCTTTTCTCTTTCTTCCTTCCTTCTTTTCTTCCTTCCTTCCTTCCTTCCTTTCTTTCCTTCTTTCCTTCTTTCCTTCTTTCCTTCTTTCTTTCTTTCTTTCTTTCCTTCCTTCTTTCTTTCTTTCTTTCTTTCTTTCTTTCTTTCTTTCTTTCTTTCTTTCTTTCTTTCTTTCTTTCTTTCTTTCTTTCTTTCTTTCTTTCTTTCTTCTTTCTCTTGTGCCAGTATTAGGGCTTGAACTCAGGGCCCAGGGCGCTATCCCTGAGCTTTTTTTGCTCAAGGCAGGGTTCTACCACTTCAACCATAGCTCCACTGTTAGCTTTTTGGTGATTCATTGGAGATAAGAGTCTCAAGGACTTTGCTGTCCAGGCTGGCTTCCAACCATGATCCTCAGATCTCAGCCTCCGGAGGAGCTAGGTCCCCAGTGCTCAGCTTGCACCAAGCACTTTTTGCTTTTGTCTCATGTTCATAAGGAGATGAGTGTGAAATACATCCAGGAAGAGGAAGGGAAGCAGAACAAATCTGCCCTTTACATCTCATTTCAATCGAGAAAAAGACAAGTACAGCCACAGAAATCACAATACCAAATGTCAGGATCCCCTACCCAGGAAGACAAACATGTTCAAAACAAATGAACCGATTTGCCCCCATCTCCCATCTTGTCTTGAGGTTCTCCTTGGGTGGGGTACACGTTTTAGGGGTTCGTTGTGCCCTTGCGTGGTGCTGGATCCCACTAGATGCTGCACAGATATTTAGTGACTGAGTAATTAACCAAGTGCTGGAGATGAGTGATCATGGTGATGACTGAGTACATTGTAATTAAAAATAAAAAAAGCTGAGTCCATTTTATTTACAAACGTGTCTCCTGGGAGCATGCGGGAGGAAGGCAAGAAGCGGGGGCTTGCTCGCAACCCGCAAGCTGGGTCTCGGGCCTCCTCTAGGGGGTCACAAGCACTGAGTGTCTCCCCCAAATCCTCTCACCCTTTTTTTATTTTGCAAAATTCATAACCATTTCCTGTTTCCCACTGTTATTATAAAGGTGATATACAGAGGGGAATTGTGTGTTTCTGGTGGCATATGCCATATACATTTGTTGTGGAAATTTCAGAAAAACATATATATATATCTTTTTTTTTCTTCAGCTGGTCCTGGGACTTGAATTCAGGGCCTGGATGCTGCCCCTGAGCTTCTTTGTGCTTGAGGCTAGGTCTCTATCACTTGAACCACAGTGCTACTTGCTGTTTTTCTGAGTAGTTATCTCCAGGCTGGCTTTGAACTGTGATCCTCAGATCTCAGCCTCCTGAGTAGCTAGGATTATAGGTGTGAGCCACCAGCACCCTGGTTGTGTATGTGTGTGTGTGTGTGTGTGTTTAAAGAAGAAGAAAATATAAGTCATTTTGAATGTTACCACCCAATCACTAAGGCCATATTTGGGTATTTCCTTCTAGTTTAGGTTTCAGTGTTTGTGGGTTTTGTTCTTTTTTTTTTTCATATTTGCATTGTTTTGTTACATAAAATCAGAATAACACAGCATGTACTCAATGTTTTCCCCTTCACCACCATGCTTATGTAACATACACATTTTTCTCACACCATGTGATTTTTTTTTTTAATGGCTACCTTGTAGAATTCGACTGTAATTGACCGAAACAATCCCTCCCTGTTGGAAATTTGGAGCATCAAACTTGTTTCCAATCCTTCTTGTTATTATAAATAACTCTAATGAATATCCTGGTCCATAAATAATCATGCATCTACTGTAATGTAGAGTTAAATCAAAGAGCTAGCAAACATCTTCAAGCATGCAAGGCTGCAGCCGGGACTGTCCCTTTCAGATAGACATGCACGCAGCTCTGGTTTCTAAGCAAGTTCATCTTCACCTCGCTCTCCAACCCTCCAACCTTCGGTATTCTCCTCTCTCTCTTTCTCTTTCTCTCTCTCTCTCTTAACCCCTGCTAATTTAATGGGTGATAGAGTCTGTGATTCCAGTAATGAATCCTTATTAAACCGTGCCACAAGCAGGGCTATTTCAAGGTTCAAGCACCCTTGTTGAAAGCCGTATGGGCAGGATGGAGAGAAAGACTTTAGAAGATGGAAAGCAACACATGTATGCAGGTTCCCGGGCCTGGGGATCTGCTCCTGGAGCCTGGACTGCGTCTGTGGGGAGGTGAAAGGGAATGACCTCCTCCGACTTTCAGCCTTTATACAGTTGAGCTCCCCTGTAGCTCTTCCCCATCACCTGCACCTTTCCAGAAATCTCTCGACAGAAAAGCCTCAGGGATTTCGATGCCATAAATACTACCTGTTTTCTGGGGCGGGGAATCACTCCGCCTGCCTTCATTGTCCCTCATCTCTCAGCTCAGGCTGTTTTTGCTCAGAGTTGAGTCTTTTCGTTTTCTAATTTGTTCTCTCATTAGTTGACTTTTTTTTTTGTATTTGTGTTTATCCATGCCTGGAAACAAGAAGAATCACAAGTGAAATAGTCTCTAGTCTCAGGATCTCTGATTTCTATGAACCTCCATAGCCCTCTGAGCTATAGCTGTTCTGAACCATCTACCTGTAGGGAGATATATATATATATTCAATTTCTGAAAAAAAAAGGCAATTCCTCTTTCTTGCAAACAATTCAGGAAACACAAAGGGCTACAAGTACAAGTAATAAAATGCAGACAACAAAAACACACCCACCAACTGAGTGCCAGGTATTTCGGGTGTGAACTGAACTTAAAAATGTCAAGAATGAATTTAAATGAAACCCACCACAGTTTACCCTCCTGAGCTACCCCAGCAGCCTGCCTGGGTAATTTGCAGGGTGTGTGTGTGTGTGTGTGTGCGTGTGTGCGTGTGTGTGTGTAGACAGGAGTCGAATAGGGGTGCTTCTCTAGTGGAGGGGGCATGTGCCCCTGTGGAACTCTGGGGCTCTGTGTCCCTGTAGAGCGGGTTTGGGGCCGAGGAGGCATGGCTGGCAGGTTCTACGCAGGCGCGCTCTGGTAGCAGCCGCCCAAATACACAGAGGGACGGCCAGGTGAGGGGCAGGGCTGTCTGCTGACATCACCTCTTACCCAAAGACCCACGGGCCAACACCTCAGCCCCTCCCTGGCCTGCCAGGGCGGGGCAGGCCTGGCACCAGGGCCTGTTGAACAAGGCAAACCTCGTGATGGCAAAGCTAAAGGGCCCTGCCTTCCCCCATCCTCCCTCCCCCGTGATTTCTTGTCCTCCAAGCTGAGAGCACCGTCCTGTAGCCCTGTCATTCCTGCCCATACCATGGGTACCACCTTTATCCCCTGCCCCTTTTCTGTCCCCCACGTGTGCAAAGTCAATGCAGACTTCTGAGAGCAGAAGTCAAGCACCCTGACCTGATCCCAACGCCCTGGGCCTGGGGTATGGATCCGATTAGAGGCTGGCAGAGCCAGCCCACAGGCAAAGGGACCCCGGAAGCGGCCATGCCCCCTCCCACCAGACACCTGTGCAGGTGGCAGGCACCACCCATGGCACCCGGCTCCCAAGGGCGGGGCCAGCCAGGGAGGCAGGAAAGAGCCGTTCTGCTGATGAAGTGCCTCGTGTCACACGGGCAGGAGTGCCAGGGAGGCCGGCGTGGGAGGGGCGGACTTCCCTGCTCTCCCAGCCAGCCCGGATATGGCTGATGGCCCTGCCCCCTTCTCCGTCACCTCTCCACCCTCTGCTCCAGCCTCTCAGTCACAAGAGCCTTCAGCTGCTCCCCCACCCACACCTCCGTGCCACCCTTCCTTCTACCCTCTGGTTTTTCTTCCTCCCACTCGCTGACTGAGACCAAAGCAAGCACCACCTCCTCCAGGAAGCCTTCCCTGATTCGCTTCTGCCCCACTGTTCCCTTATTTTCTCTGTTCCCTACTCTCTGCAGCCCTTATTATACTGTGTGTTTAAACACTTGGTGTATCAGAGCATGGGTTTCTGAAGTGAACAACCCCAAGTTTCGAATCCCAGCTCTTGCACTTCCTGTCTGTATGACTCTGGGCCTCAGTTTCCCTATCTGTAATATGAGGCGGAGTCAGGATTTGCCTCGTGGCATTGTGGGGACAATTCATTGAGATGATTTACGCAGAGCGTCCACCTGGGTTCGTAGCGGCTGCTGTTATTATTTCCAGCTCCTAGCAGAAGGCCCAGAAAATGTCCACAATGAACAACAGCATGCACGTGTGAGTGGTCACGTGTGTGGGGGCGTGGGGCGGGGTGCAGGGCAGAGACACAGGTTCTACACGGCGATGTGTGTACACTGACGAGGGTAATGGGTTGGTTATTTATGGTCAGGGCTTAAAAAAAAAAAAAAGAAAGGAAAGGAAAAGAAAGACAAACCAGTGTTCGGTAATGACAAAGTAATTACCATTTTATTATTTTTTCAATAGCATTTGGAGAGATTGTGGGCTTTGGCCACAGTGAGGGCCTGCAGCCTGGCTTCCTGGTCCATCCCCAGCTGCCAGGGCCCCACCAGGGAGCAGGCAGGCCACCCCGGGCTGCACAGGGCTCCACAGCCCGCAGGCAGTCAGAGACAGGGGAGCAAAGCCACAACTCCAGAGGTAGCATTCTCCCAAGAACCTTCTGGCTGTCCACAAAGCATGGACATGGGAGAACAGACTGGGAAACTGAGGCCCAAGGAAAGAAGTCACTCCTTGACTCATGGGGCAGAGCCCCAGGTCCTGAGGCCCAGTGTGTGCTTTCTATTTCTTTCTTTCTTTCCTTTGTCAGTTGTGGGGCTTAAACTCAGGGCCTGGGCACTGTCCCTGAGCTCTTTTGCTCAAGGCTAGCACTCTACCACTTTGAGCCACAGCGCCACTTCCAGTTTTCTGGGGCTTAATCGGAGATAAGAATCTCATGGACTTTCCTGCCCAGGCTGGCTTTGAACTGCAATCCTTAGATCTCAATCTCCTGAGTAGCTAGGCTTACAGGCCTGGGCCACCATGCCTGATTTGAGAGTTTTGCTTCATGTTTCTTCTTGGAGAGGGCTTTGCTTTGCTAGCAGATGAGATTTTTTTTTTCCCAGAGTCCTCAAAGGACCTGTTGAAGACATAATTTCAAGTTATCAGCCCCTCCCAGAGGTTGACAAGGCTACACTGGAATTGGTGTCAGCTGCGTAGCAAGTAGCCACCCAGGGGTAACCTTTTCCACTAGCCAGTGAAGGGACCAAACTACCATAGCCTTCTATCCATTTGTCCATCCATCATCCATCCATCATCCATTCATCTACCTACCTATCCTCATCCATCCCTCCACTCATCCATCCACCCATCCATCCATCTTTCATCTACTCATTTGTCCATCCATCTACTCATATATTCATCCATCCATCCATCCATTCACTCATCCACTCATCTGTCTATCCATCTACCCATCCATTCATCCATCCATCCACTCATCCATCTATCCATCCATCATCCATCCATTCACTCATCCACTCCTCTGTCCATCCATCCACCTATCCACTCATCCATCCATCCACCCACTCATTCACTTATCCCCCTATCCACATATCCTTCCATGAGTTCCCCCACCCCCCCAGCCCTGCCATGTGTCAGGTACTTTGCTAGGGCGTAAAGTTCTGGCAATGTTGATTATCACCAGATAAATTATAAGCAAAAAACAGTGGAGAAAATTTAGAGACCTGGGAGGCTTCTCAGCTGTCTTGTGCAAAGGGTCATGGATGAAGGCTGACAGGCCAAGGGCCCCGAGATCCAGGGCCAGCTCTGACTTGCTTGCTGGGAATTCTATGTCATTTCCTCGGTTTCTCTGTCTCAGTCTGTCTCTGCCTCTCTCTATATATATGTTTCAGTACTGGGGCTTGAACTCAGGACATTCAACCTTAGCCTTTTCACTCTAGGCTGGCGTTCTATCACTTGAGCCACAGCTCCACTCCTGGCTTTTTGGTGGTTCATTGGCGATGTGAGTCTCACAGACTTTCTTGCCCAGGCAGGCTTCAAACGGATCTCAGATCTCAACCTCCTAAGTAGCCTGGGCTACAGGCGTGGGCCACTGGGATATGGTTTCTTCCTTGTCAGGGAACGGGTGGGACTAGCTCAGAGGCAGGCAGACACTATTCTGGAAGCTTCAAGGTGATGAGGAACTCTGGTGGGAGGTTGTGAAGCTCCAGGGACCAGGAAAAGATTCTGGAAGAAATGAGGAAGAGGAAATAAAGGGTGGAGAGCCTGCCGCAGCTCTTCCCTGCAATGTGGATGGAAAACCCATTCCCCCCCACCCCCTCCACCCCTGCCCCATGTGTCCCAGGCCTGTGGTCCCCCCCCCCCCCCCCGCAGTAGCTGGTGAGGCCCAGGCCCTTTGTCTGCCCTTCCAGGCCCCCCTGCTCCCCCCCCCAGGCTGTGATCACCCACACGTAGCACTCTGCCCTCTGGGATTTCTTTTAAGGTCTTGGCTTGTTTATTTATTTTATTTAGAGATTTCTCGGTGCTTTGTAGGGAAGAAAATTCGAATGGGGTGATTATGAAATACTATTTCACCTCGCTGTTCATTCACAACAAACAAAGAGAAATGATTGGTGATTAAAAATGCATTCTCTCGGCTTGTTTTCTTTTGTTTTACCATTATGGAAATATTATAAATACTGAATACTAATCTGGACTGGTGGGGACCTCACAGACCTTCCAGAAAACAAGGCTCCTCTTCTCCCTTGGGTAACCTCACCCTGTCCTCTTGGGATTTAAACAGTATCTTCAAATCCTTGGGGGGCCCTGGCAGCGCCCTGGTCCCAGCTCGACACCATGAGCAGCGACCTCCCCCCACCAAGTTGCTCACTGGACAGAGCTGGCAGCTCCCACCTCTTCCTCCTGGTCCTCTGCTTTGGCAGGCAGAATCTAGGCACCAAGAGCAGAGCCATGACTGTCAAGAGAACCTGATCGATCCTAAAGCCGCTGTCCTGGAGTTTCACTTCTCAGTGGTAAGCAGTGAGTTCAAACTCCCTGGTCCACCCTGTCCTAGCTGGGTGACCTTGGCCTCTCTACGCTTCTATAACTTCCTCTGCAAGATATAGATAAAAATGGTACTCTCTCCCTCCCTAGGTTTGGCATCACGTATTAAATAGAACTGGATGCTGCCACCGGTGGCTCATACCTGCATCCTAGCTACTCAGGAGGCTGAGATCTGGGAAGTGCAGTTCAAAGTTACCTTGGCAGGAAAGTGAACGCTATTCTCATCTCCAATGAAGCAGCAAAAAGCCACAAGTGGAGCTGTGGTTCAAGTGGTAGAGCACTCACTAGCCTTGAGCACAAAAGCTCAGGGACAGTGCCCAGGCCTTCCTTGAGTTCAAGCCTCATGACCAGAGAGAGAGAGACAGAGACAGACAGAAACAGAAACAGAGAGAGAGAAAATGAGAGAGAGAATGAGACAGAGAGGGTGTTAAATGAAATTATGACAGTTTATCATAGAACCTAACAAACAGTAAATGTTGAATCATATTGATTTCTATTCCTCCCTCCCTCCCTCTCTCCCCCCTCTTTGTCTCTCTCTCTGGGGCTCAGTTTCTCTCAAGCTTCACTTTCCTGTCAGTTCCCGCATTCCTGTGGGTTGGAGCAGGGATGTCAGCATGGCCTTGATTCTCTGAGACGTGAATCCCTGCTGCATTCCCCGGGCCTCCCAATGGGAGTGTGCTCTCCTGGCTTCTTTTTGACTCACAAAATGGGGCACCTCTCCCTTTCTTCTCATTCCAAACAAATAAATAAGATGAGTCAGAGGGCCGGGTACCTGTGGCTCATGCCTGTAATCCTAGCTATTCAGGAGGCTGAGATCTGAGGATTGTGGTTCAAAGCCAGCCTGGGCAGGAAAGTCGGTGAGAGTCTTATCTCCAATAAACCACTCAGAAAAAGCCAGAAGTGGCGCTATGGCTCAAAGTGGTAGAGTGCTAGCCTTGAGCAAAAGAAGCTCAGGGACAGTGCCCAGGCCCTGTGTACAAGCCCCAGAGCCAGCAAGAAGAAGGAGGAGGAGGAGGAGGAGGAGGAGGAGGAGGAGGAGGAGGAGGAGGAGGAGGAGGAGGAGGAGGAGGAAGAGGACAAGGAGGAAGAGGAAGAGGACAAGGAGGAAGAGGAGGAGGAGGACGAAGAGGAGGAGGAGGGGAGGGGAGGAGGAGGAGAAGGAGAAGGAAGTGTCGTCAAAGG
Source organism: Dipodomys merriami (assembly GCF_024711535.1). NCBI lineage: Eukaryota > Metazoa > Chordata > Mammalia > Rodentia > Heteromyidae > Dipodomys > Dipodomys merriami. The sequence goes on from NW_027204270.1 coordinate 6,987,373, forward strand.
TCCTGATCCAATTTCCAAGGGTTCCACAGAGTCCAGACAAACAGCGAGGCTGGAGGTGTCCGAGTTCCTTTTATCTTTCACTTTATTTAACCAAATTAACCGCTCTCCATGTCCCCTGCGTGTGAGTGTCTCTCTGTCATATAAAATACAATCACGCTTGCTTGCGACATGTTTCAGATACTTTATCATTAACATCAATTCCAGCCAAATTAGGAGTTTCTCCCAACATAATTGCCCTTCCCATTATCCAGTACTTTATTTTTTCAAAGCACTTTCCGACCATTAATTAGTTAACCCTTAGCACGCCCCAGAGCTGGTGTTCAATGTCACCCTCCCTGTCTCCCAGCTGGGAGAGGAGGTGGGGAGCTATCCTGTTGTTCCTTACAAGTCACCCTGGATGCTGGAAGCCAGGCTGGGACCTTGCAAATCCTCCAGCCCAAAAGCCTCTGTCTGGGCTGGGTCCAGACCTGGGTGCAACCAACTTATGAGTCTCATCTGGGCCCAGGGGGCCCCAACACTCCAAGTCCCCTCTCCAGAGCCAGCTGCAAGAAAGAAGAGACAGGAGCTGGGAAGGTGGCTCAGTGGTAGAATGCTTGCCACGCATGCATGAGGCCCTGGGTTCGATTCCTGAGCTGAACATAAGCAGAAAAAGCTGGAAGTGGCTCTGTGGCTCAAGTGGTAGAGTGCTCCCCTTGAGCTGAAGAGCTGAGGGACAGCGCCCAGGCCCAGTTCAAAAAAAAAAAGAAGGAGGAGGAGGAGAAGGAGGAGGAGGAGGAGGAGGAAGAAAGAAAGAAAGAAAAAAGAAAAAGAAGAGACAGAATACAAGATGGGCTGGGCACTGGCACCTCTTGTACTGGGTGAAGGAAGGAGAAAAAGATGCCCATCAGAGCCAGGTGCCCGCCGGTGGTTCATGCCTGCCCAGCTCCTCAGGAGGCTGAGATCTGAGGATCAGGGTTCATTCAAGGCTAGTCTGGGCAGAAAAGTTGGTGAGACTCATAGCTAATAATTGCCAAAAAGCTAGAAGTGGAGCTGTGGTTCAAGTGGTAGAGCTCCAGCCTACCACTAAGGGACGATGCCCAAGATTGGCACACACGCACGTGCGTGTTTAAGCCCAAGATTGGCACACATGCACGCACGTGCACGCGTGCGCACATACACACACACTCATCAGACAAAGGAACAAGTAGGCACCACATCTATAGCCCAAGCCATTTATGTGTTCCCATGTCACCAGGCACCTTCGGAATGCTAACGGGCTCACGTCTTTCCTCCAAGATGTCACCTATCCACGCATCTTCGGTGTGATCATGGGGGCTGCTAACAACCAAAAAGAAAGGGAAGTCTCAGAGTGTGTGTGTGTGTGTGCGTAAAACTGGATCTCAAGGCACCCTTCCAGAAGGGATTGGGAGCACTAACTGACTGTGACCCCACGCCCTCCCCAATCCAGCCAGCCTCTTCTCCTTGCCTGGGGCATGGGGGATTGGAGCAGCCGGTCTTCGTGGCCCCCACTCTGGGTGGCCAAGTGACAACTCTGGAGCAGACATTTTGGGAGCCATCGAGGTGCGGGGCGGGTGTGGGGGGGAAGACCATGATTCATTTCTTGGACAAGGTTCTGGCTCGTCAATGAACTCTGCTCGCTGCTGCTGGAGATACACTGTCGAACTACCAATATTTTACATTTACGGCCTCGCCACGGCCTAACTTCTTTACTGATTTTTTTTTTTTGTCTTAAAATACGAGCGCTGGCTCTCTCGGGGACATTGCCAGGAACCTGCAGCGAGGCTTTCCAAGATGTGGCCGCCAAGCAGCCAGCAGACAGGTGGGTCTCACAGAGTCTCAGGTCTCAGCAGCTGGCTGAGACTCTTCCTGGGGCCTGAGGGCCAGGGCCGCACCTAGGGAGACAACTCCCTCCCCATACCCCTGCCCTCCTCCACCACGGTATCTGCCAGGGTATGGAGCTGGGCACGCCATCTGAGCTCCACAGCCAGATGCCCAGGGTCTCAGCCCCCAGCTCGCAGCTTTCCCTGGGCAGAGACCCCTCCCCCAGTCTGTTTTCCAATGGAGAGGGCAGAAGGAGACCACGCATGTCCAGGCTGACGCTAGTGCTCCAGACACGAGCGGCCACTGTGGTCAGGGGAAAGGAGCAGATTGTAGGCTTATGAGGTTCATTCTTCAGGGTTGGGGTCTAACTACGTCAGCCCTGCTGTGTAGTTAGGTGACATTCTACATTCTAGCTCTTCCACTCTCCTCCTCCTCCTCCTCCTCCTCCTCCTCCTCCTCCTCCTCCTCCTCCTCCTCCTCCTCCTCCTCCTCGCCTTCTTCTTCTTCTTCTTCTTCTTCTTCTTCTTCTTCTTCTTCTTCTTCTTCTTCTTCTTCTTCCTCTTCCTCTTCCTCCTCTTCCTCTTCCTCTTCCTCTTCCTCTTCCTCTTCCTCTTCTTCTTCTTCTTCTTCTTCTTCTTCTTCTTCTTCTTCTTCTTCTTCTTCTTCTTCTTCTTCTTCTTCTTCCTCTTCTTCTTCCCCCAGTACTGGGGTTTGAACTCATTGCCTCACTTTCTTGATTAGTTTTTTTGGTGGTTGTTGTTGTTTTGCTCAAGGCTGGTGCTCTACCACTTGAGCTATAGCTTTACTTCCAACTTTTGCCAACTTTTCACCAACTTTCCTGCCCTAGCTGGCTTCAAACTATGAGCCTCAGATCTCAGCCCCCTGAGTAGCTGGGATTCTAGGCATGAGCCACCAGTGTGGGCTCAGCTCTTCCAAGAGCAGCAGAGACACCCAGAGGGGACAGGTCTAGATAGGACAAGCCCCCAATCTGAGGTGGTAGATGAGTTACCCTCCAGGCATGCTGAAGACCCACATCCCACTTCCTGGCCTGTCACCAGCCACTCTGGGAGAGGGACTGTCCTGTCCTGGGACATGGAGCCCCAGCTTGAATCTCATGCCAGGCATGTAGCCAAAGCTGCCTTGGTACCCTTTGAATACTTGGTGTGTGTGTGTGTGTGTGTGTGTGTGTGTGTGTGTGTGTGTGTGTGTGCATGTACCTGCGCACACACCTGTGCTCAAGTTTGAACTCAGGGCCTAGGCACTGTCCCTTTGCTTTATTGCTCATGGCTGGCACTCTACCACTTGAGCCACAGCTCCATTTCCATCAGACCTCTGACCTATCTGCAGGCCAGGGGTCCCCCTCTCCCCAGACCGGGAGGCCCTTCGGCCACAGACTCCACCAATGCCTGTTGTGTGGGTCCTCCTGGCTGCCCCGTTCTAAGAAGCCGCTGAGATCCTCACCTGGGGCCCCCGTCCTGGCACCAGCCTGGGGGTGGGGAGGCTCCTAAGAGGTCCTGGCAGCTGTTCCCAGGGCCTGGCATGGCACTGCCACCAAGAGATGCCAGGCTAGACGTAGGACCCTCCTCCACCCCTCCAGCCCAGTTTTTCTGGGGCCTCTGCTCCTCCTCCTCTAACGTCAGCTATTGGGGTCTGTCACCACCCACAGCCCGCGGGTTGGAGACCAGGCTTCGAGAGGGCCAGAGACCCATCCAGCACTACCTTCCCGGGGTACTGTGCTCAGCACCACACGGTACATTCCTGACCTGCTTTCATCGCAGACATAAAGACATGACAGACAGTGACTCTGTGAAAGATGCTAGCTCCTCCGAACTGGGTCCTTCTGCGTGCCACGGCATGGTTCAGAATTCCTCCAGAGTCGCTGGTTTTGCATCTGCAGCAATCCTCTTGGGAGGACCCCTCCCCCCCTCCATATGCACACGTCAAAACCCAAGCAGCCCCGCGCTCGCGCACCTGTGGCTCACGCCTGGAACCCTAGCTACTCGGGAGGCTGAGATCTGTGGCTCGAGTGATAGAGTGACAGAGCCGTGGGTGCAAAAAGTAAGTGAGATCAAGCCTCAATACCAGCACCAAAAACAAGAAAAAAAAGAGGAAGAGGAAGAAGAAGAAAAGAGGAAGAAGAAGAAGAAGAAGAAGAAGAAGAAGAAGAAGAAGAAGAAGAAGAAGAAGAGGAGGAGGAGGAGGAGGAGGAGGAGGGAGGGAGGGAGGGAGGGAGGGAAGGAAGGAAGGAAGGAAGAAAGGGAGGGAAAAAGAAAAAAGACCCACTAAGAGCTGGAGTGAGTCACGCAGGACTGGCAGGTGGCCGGCAACAGGCCGGGAGCGGAGTCTACGCATCACCATGCAGAGCCTGAGCGAGCGTGTACAGCTTCTCGCGTGACCCTCGGTGTCTAGCCAAGGTCAGTCTTCCAGGCTCTTCCTCCACTCCGGTGTTCCCAGCCTGCGTCTAGACAAGGAGAAGGATTTCCTCTCTGTCCTGACCGCTCCCCCCTGGCCCATCCCCGCCATTACCTGCACAGGGAATTAAGACTCAAATCCTCGTTTGACATGATGCAGGAAGATGCTAAGTACTTAAGCGCTAATTAATTAGTGAGCGGTACCCGCTGCCACCAGCCTCTGGAGGAAAGCTCACGCAGACCCCGGAGCACCCGTGTCCCTCGCACACGCCTGCGGTGGAGGTCACCACCAGCCAAGCGGGGGACAGGGGGCACAGAGCCAAACTCTGATTTTTTTTTTAAAAAGGGGGGGATCCACACCAGTCCTGACCCCTGGGTTCCCAGAAGCCCGGGCCTGGGTGCTAGGACCTGTGGACCTGGCATTCTGAGGGCCAGTGACCCTGCGCTGACTATAATGGAAATACGTCTCCCCCCACCCCAGCAGCAAGGCCAAATTTGGGGAGGGGCTGAGATAAGAAGGGGGCATCTTACTCCCCCAAACCAGCTGGTGTGTGTGTGAGAGTGTGTGTGTGTGTGTGCGCGTGCACGCACACACTTCCAGGACTGAGCTAAGAAGCAACAAAGCCATGCCAATGGCAGGGATCACCCCAAACTAGCTGCATGGGGCTGCACCAGGGTAAGAGTGAGCCCCACACCAGTGGCTCCTGCCTGTCATCCTAGCTACACAGGAGGCTGAGAACTGAGGATCGAGGTTTGAAGCCAGCCCAGACAGGAAAGACTGTGAGACACTTATCTCCAATGAACCAGCAAAAAGGCAGAAGGAGAGCTGTGGCTCATGTTGGCAGAGTGTTAGCCTTGGACAAAAAGAGCGAGGGGTACAGCACAAAGGTCCTGAGTTCAACGGCCATTTTAAAAAGAAGAAGGAAGAGAAGGGAGGGGAGGAGGAGAGAGGAGGTAGATATTCTTCACCACTCTTGGCCTTGATTTTATTATCTGAGGCTGGGCAAGGTCAATCTCCCAGACAAGGCAGATTGAAACCTAGAGCTTTGGGAATCCAATGGCATCTGACTCCTCATTCTGTCCATTCTAACTCCGTGACCTTGTACAAGTCAGTTTTCCCAGCTGTAGAATGGGACTCGTGTAAGTCAGGTGATACATGGGAAGCCTCCTGTGCATTGACTGCCACACGGTGATCACTGAGTGGTCAGTAGAAGTAGCTGTCACCATCGTACACACATTGTACGCCCCAAGGCAGGCCCAGCCCCTCCTCCTTCCACTGTCTCCCCACCCAAAGGGGAGGGCAAGTTTTCCCCAGGGCTCAAGAGGGAGACCTCAGCCAGTCGAGAGCGCACACCCACTCTCCCAGCTACTCAGCAGGCTGCAATCTAAGGATCCCAGTTCAAAGCCAGCCCAGGGAAGACAAAGTCAAAAGATTTTTCTTTCCAATTGACCCACACAAAGGCAGGAAAAGTGGAGATATGGCTCAAGTGGTAGAGGACCAGTGAGCGAGTGAGGCCCTGAGATCAAGGATTCTTCTAGAGTCAAACTGAGCAGAGCAGAAGGGACCTGGATGATGCCAGTAGCACTCACTTCCTGGTCCTCCTGTGATTCAGGGCCCGGAAGGAAGAGCACTGTTTCCCATGCCACAGATGAGCAAGCCGAGGCTCGGGGCACTTGCCGGGGCCACTCACCCAGCCAGCATCAAAACCCAAGCAAGCCAGGGGAGGGGGGACCGGAAGCTACTCCTGGGCACTATCTCAGGGGCTGGAGTCTCTCCAGAAATGGGCTTTCTGTTTTTTTTGTTTGCTCACTCCACACCTTCATCAAGGGCTGAAGAAGTGAGCTGGCACCCAGAAATCTGGGGTGTATAGAGAAGGGAGCTGGCTGCCTGGGTACCGCACACCCCCTTCCCTCAGCCCAATCCAGGAAGAGTGAGGATATGGGAGCCACTCACTCTGCCATGGGCCCAGCCCCCAGCCTGGGCCTCCCCACAGCCCAGCCCTCCCCCTCCCCCCCAGGGGAGGGCAGCAGAGGCGTGCCCAGCTCACCTGCCAAGGCTGGCAGCCGGGCATACAAGTAGGCGTGGGGCAGAGACTGTGCCCAGAAAGGGTGTGGGCACCTGGGCAGAGGCTAGGCAGGGAGGAAGGTGCTTGCTAAGGCCACCTCAGGTCTCCTGTGCTCCAGGCAAATTGATGCATGCATTTATTTCTTTTTGCAATGCTAGGGATCGAACCCAGGGCATAGTGCGCTAGACAAGCACTCTGCCCCAAGCCATGGCCCTCCAGGCTCTTCCCACACAGCCCCCCCTGGGACTTGAAGCAACTCTTGAGGTCCATTTGCCTTCATTCCCACGTTCTGGCCCAGAGAAAGGAAGCAGAGGCTACTGCAGAGGTTAAAGGCAATGTCAGGAGGGTTGAGAAGGTGGCTCAGTGGTAGAGTGCTTGCCTAGCATGCATGAAGCCCTGGGTTCAATTCCTCTGCACCCCATACACAGAAAAAGCCAGAAGTGGTACTGTGACTCAAGTGGTAGAGTGCTAGCCTTGAGCAAAAGAAGCTTGGGGACGGTGCCCAGGCCCTGAGTTCAAGCCCCAGCACTGGAAAAAAAAAAACAAAAAAAAAAACTCAACCTCAAGTCTCTCTGACTCCACCTGGTACAAGCTAGGTTAGCCCAATGACATTGAGAAATGGTTGCTGATGGAGAGTGGTAGTACACCCCTTTAATTCCAGCATGTGGAAGCCTGAGCAGGAAGACTGTGAGTTTGACTCTAGCTTGGGCTGCATAGTGAGACACTGAATCAAAACCAAAAAAAAAAAAAATCTTTTAAAACCAGACACCAGTGTCTCACGCCTATAATCCTAGTTGCCCAAGAGGCTGAGATCTGAGGGTCATGGTTCAAAGTCAAGATTTCTTATGTCCAATTAAACCAGCAAAAAGCTGGAGCCGGAGTCATGGTTCAAGTGATGGAATGCCAGGTTTGAGCAAAAAGAAAGAAAGAAGGAAAGAAGCCGAGCAAGAGAGTGAGACCCTGAGTTCAAGCTTTAATACTGGCACACACACACACACACACACACACACACACACACACACACACACACACACACACACACACACACACAATCACATCACATCATATCACATCACATCACATCACATCACATCACATCACATCACATCACAGTTCTGAATTCAAATCCTGACTCTCACCTCTTCAAACCATTATATAAACGACACCGCTGGTCTATGCCTCTGTTTCTTCACCTATAAAATGGGTCCACAGCACTGGTCTTTGCAGGGCTACACTGGCGTGCACATGGTGCCAGGCACCAGGCGGGAGCGTGGCAGAAGGCAGCCTCCCCAGGCTGTGCCTTTGGAGTGGCATTGTGCGTTCAGGACGAGCCCCTCTGGGACTCACACAGCACCTGGGCTGGCTTCGAGCCAGATCCTCAGATCTCAGGCTCCAGAGGGCCCAGCCCAAATGTCTGCTTTTGCTAAGACCACTTGAGGTCCTATTTGCGTGTAGCCTACACAGGGGCTGCCCCCTGGCCACCCACCATCGCAGGCAGGAGAGGCAAGAGGGGACGCTGGGCTGAGAACTCATTCACAAACCCAGACAGGCGTCTCCCCAGGGTCCACCCCCGTGAGCTGAAGACAAGGCCAAAGGAAGCCCTGGAGCCCAGACTGTCTGTGCTGAGGAAGAAGAGAGAGGAAAGAGGAAGAAGAGAAGAGGGCTGGGAATGTGGCTCAGTGGTAGAGTGTTTGCCCAGCATGCATGAAGACCTGCATTCGATTTCTCAGCACCACATACACAGCAAAAGCTGGAAGTGGCGCTGTGGCTCAAGTGGCAGAGTGCTGGCCTTGAGCAAAAGAAGCTCAGGGACAGTGCCCAGGCCCCGGGGGGGGGGGGGGGGGAAGAAGAGAGAGGAAATAAAAGAGAGAAGAAGTCAAAGAGAGGAAGGAGGAAGAAGAGAGAGGAAGGAGAAAGGAAGTAAGAGAAGAGAGGGGATAGGAGAAGAGAGAGGAAGAAGAGAGGAAATAGGAGAAGAGAGGAAGGAGGAGAAGAATGGGGAAGGAGGAGGAAAGAGGAAGGAGGAGGAGAGGGGAAGGAGGAGGAGAGAGGAAGGAGGAGAGATTCCTGGGATCTCAGGCTCTGCAGGTTCTCTGTAGCTTCTTCCCAACAGGGCTGAGCCCTGCACTCCCCCCACACACACCCCCATGCACCCCACGCCCTGCACCAGCCCTGCCTAGCCACATCTGCCCTGCAACAGCCCTGCCTAGCCACATCTGCGCAGCGGAGCTGAGTCCCTGCTGGAAGCCCTCAGCAGCTGGGGCTGGGCTCCATAAGGTGACTCCCTCCCGAGGAGCCCTGCGTGGTCCTGGCCACCTCTCCAGCCTGGCCTTCCTGCTGCGGCTGGCCACCTCCCCCCCCACCCCACCCCAGCTTGGCCTCGTGGGGATGATGTGAGGAAGAGCCAGGCTGCCCACTGGGCTGGGCCAGGCCCGAGGTCCCTAACCCGTGCTGGCTGGGGCCACCCTTGGTGCCCACGGAGAAACCAACGGCTGGGTCACGACGAGGCTCCTTCCCCGAGCCAGGGAGTGCCCTGGGCAGGGCCTGCCCAGGCCTGGCACCGCAGCTGCACCTCCACCCTGGGACGTCCTGTACCCAGCAGGACCTACTGAAGGGACAAAGGTCCCCATAGGGTGCAGGCACCCCAGATATAACCCTGGCAGCAGGCCCAGACCTGGGCTGCCACAGGAACCCCAACTTTCAGCCCAGCCACTTGAGGCTGTGGGGCACAGATAGATGGATCTTCAGAGTCTGGGCCCTGGAGCCCAGCAGTCTGGAGTTTGAATCTTTGCCCCCTCTTGCTGTGTGAACTTGGGCAAGTGACTTGACCTCATTGAGTTTCCATTTCCTCCGCTGTGAATCAAACAGGGTCAAGGATGATAGCGATCACCCAGAGCCAGGCACAAAGTAGGCGCTCAGTAAACAGAAGCTGTGTCCTCTGGATACGAGAGAGGGATGGGCAGGTTGCACTTGGACTTTCTCTGTGTGTCCCAGAAGGAAGGAAACACCTGTGAGACACTCCAGGACTTGGCCAGGTGTGGGGGGTGCTCAAGGCCCCGGAGTTGGGAATCAGGCAGGATGGTTGGAGGTCCCCTTGGGCCCGGGCAGGACAGGGTCTGAGTGCCTGTGTATCACTGAATCAGGGCGTGGGAGCAATCAGCTGTTAGAAAGTGGACCTGGGTTTATTATTGCTCAATGTTATCAGCCTTGATAAGCAGCAGATTAAATGGAGAGAGGAGGGGGGTGGGGAAGGCGCACGCAGGGGTGGGGAGGGCAGGGAGAAAATCAAAGTGCAGCCTGGTCGTGCTGACCAAGCCCTTTGCTGCTCTCAGGGCCTGGTCAGGGGCTTGTTGGGACCCCAGGGCTGGGCTTCCTTCCCAAGGGGCGCAGAGGAAGGGCGGGGCCTGGTGGGGTGGGGTCTGGGAAGGGGCGGGGCCTGGGTGGGGCGGGGCCTGGGAGGCCTGGCAGGTGAGGGCAGAGACTCGGATTGGTGGAGGAGGAAAAGGGCATCCTAGAGGCAACGCTTCTTCCCGGAGGACACAGCCCCCCTTCATTGTGGCCACAGCCCCTCCCCCCATTCTGCCCACATCCCCTGGCCTTCCCCAGGGGAACAGGATCACGGAGGACCAGCTCTGCCACTCACAGCCCAGGAGACACCCACTCTGCCAGCCTCAGTTTCCCTACCTGCAGGCCCTGTTGCTTGTACCTAACCCCAAGACTTGGGGGTAGGGACTAAAGGAGGTGATGGAGTTGGAGGGTGTCTGCCATCCAGGGTTGCTTGTCGTTTTCTTTGCTGGAGCCCTTTAGAGGAGTGGAGCCTCTCTCCTTCCCCTCCTCCCTCCTCTCCCTCTTCCCCCCACCTCTCCTTGCTAGGCGAGTCCCCCCCTACTTGCTAGGCAAGTGCTGCAACACGTGAGTCTTTCCCCAGCCCTTCTTTTTTCTTCAAATGTGGGCTTGTGTTTTTGCCAGGCTGGCATAAAGCCTTGAGTCTCCTACCTGCACCATGGGCAGGAGGGGCATGATCGCACTACTTACATGGCTTACTGTTTGAGATGGGGTCTCACTAACTTCTTATTCAGGCTACCCTTGAACCCCACCTCCTGAGTAGCTTGGATTATAGGCATGAGCTATTGTACCCAGCTTGGAGGCTGCGTTTGCCTGGTTTGTCCTTTGTCCCTTTTCCTCTCCCTCCTGCCTCCTGGGGGCAGCGGGAGTGGGGGGAAGGCTGGCTGTGGGGCCTGCTGGGGCACTGTTCTCCCCCACACTTTGCTACCATGAGAGGAAAAGGGAGGCTCAATAGTCCCATTTTGCAGATGGAGAAACAGAGGCCTAGGGAGGCTGCTCATCCAGTAGGAAAATCGGAGCCAGGCGCCAATAATCCTAGCTACTCAGGAAGCTGAGATCTGAAGGTCATGGTTCAAAGCCAGCCCAGGCAGGAAAGTCTGTGAGACTTTTATCTCCAATGAACCACTCAGAAAACCGGAAGTGGCTTGTGGCTCAAGTGGTAGAGCGCGCTCGCCTTGAGCTGAAGAGATGAGGGACAGTGCCCAGGCCCAGAGTTCAAACCCTACGACCGACCAAAAAAGTTGGATCCCGGGCGATGGGGGAGGGGTCCCAGCCCTGTGTCCAGGTCGCCGCTGCCTTTGGACCAGCGTCCTCAGCGCCTTAGCCCCTGGCGGGGGCCAGTCCTAGCCCGGGCGGGTGTCAGGCTGTGACTGAGGGGCTCTTCTCTCCCCCCAGCCTCCAGGCCTCGGCCTGGGACGAGGACTCTGGGATAGCCAGTCCCTCGGTGTCTCTGCCATCAGGAAAGGCTATAAAAAGCAACACTTTTCAGCCCCAGAGTGTGACTTGTGTGACTTCGCAGAATCCAGCAAAAACAAGAGATAACCTTGGGGAGCTTGCACCTTCAGGAGAGGTGGGGGATGGGGAGCCCCTCCCCCACCGCGGGGGGGGAGGGGGCACGGGGAGGACAGCGCACAGGACACAGGGCATGAAGTACAACATCACTTCTGGGACGGCAGTGTGGCCTTGCTAATTAATAACAGCAATTATTACTCCAGGGACAGAAAATTCAGGCTAGCCCCAGTGGGTACCTTGTCAGCTGAGCACACAGCTAGAAAGCAGAGGAATGGTTACCTTAGCTCTTCCAATACTTTGGGACCTTCCTGCCTCAGGACCTTCACACATGCTGTCCCCTCTGAGCGCTGGTCTCTTCATCCATCACACGCCTCCCTGCCTTCCAATGGCTGCTAGAATACCACTTCCTTTAGACAGATTTTTCTCAGACTTGTCCTTCATTCATTCACCTATTCATTTATTCACTCCCCCACACCTGCCCGGTCACACAGCAGGCACACAGAACCCAGAAATCTCTGCCCTGGAAGGCCTGAGTAAGCCATGGCTAGGGAGCTGTAGGGGTGCCCCTCCCCCACCCCCAAAGAGATGAAGCCCATGAGACAAACCTGGCCGTCACCCCCAGGTCAATTTCGATCTGAAATTAGGAGGACTGGGTATTTACCTTTTCATTTCGGCAACACAGAACATCAAAACAATTTTTTGTTGTTGTTTTTTGGTTGGTCGTAGGGCTTGACCTCAGGGCCCGGGTTGCTGTCTCTGAGCTCTTTTGCTCTAGCTTCTGGTGGTTAATTGGAGACAAGAGTCTCACAGACTTTCCTGCTCAGGCTGGTTTTGAACCATGATCCTCAGATCTCAGCTTCCTGAGTAGCTAAGATTACAGGTGTGAGACACCGGTGCCCAGCGGAAATATTTAATGAATTAACTAATTAATTGATTAATTCTGAGGCTGTGTCTTGCCATGCAGCCCAGACTGACCTCAAAGTACTGGAAAGCGAACTGCCTGCTTCTCCATGCTGCTGGGATTACAGGTTTGCACTACCACGCCAGGCTTTTGTTTTCATTTTGGGTACTGGGGATACAAACCAGGGCTTTGACATCCAATCACCTGCTCCACCAGTGAGCTGTGCCCTCCAACCTCAGTTCCCATGTCAAACTTTTAAGAGATCCAAGATGGAAAGAAACCCTGAAACCCTTGGGGGGGGCTTTATTATCAGGCCACCCTGGTGAAGAACCACCCTTAATGACATTGTGAGGGACAAGGTTAGACTTCGTGCCCCAGAGATAAGCCAAGCTTTCAAAGAGTGGGTGTCGGGGGGATGGGGGGGGGGAGCAGGTTAAATTCCTCTTGACCCTAGCCAAGAGCAGAGGAGCTAGAGGGCCAGGGGCTCAGGTTCTCATGGGGACCCTGTCTTTTGGGGGACTTCAGATGGACACCTAGGAGCCATCAGGCCCTAAAATCTGTCCATTTCGTGCCTGTCATCCTAACTACTCAGGAGGCTAAGATCCAAAGATCAAGGTTCAAAGCCAGCCGGGGAAGGGAAGTCCATGAGATTCTTATCTCCAACGAACCAGCAAAAAGCCAAACATGGAGCTGTGGCTCAAGCGGTAGAAACACCAGCCTTGAATGTCCAAGCAAAGGGAGCATACAAGGCCCCCCGAGGTCAAGCCCCAGCCCAGGAGGGAGGAGAGAGGGTATGATGCTAAGAAAACTAGCTGTGTTGCTTCAAGTCGGTCCAAGCCCCTCCCTAGGCTCCTTTATCTGTGCACACCTCCTTGCTCCCTACCCTCTCAGTGGTCCTGGGGTGAGCCCGGCCTGAGCTCCGGCTCTAGGCAGAGGCCCTGCTGCCCCCGGCCCGGCCCAGAGGGAAGAGAAAGGAGAGGCAGAAGGAAGGTCACGGCTCTCGCTTGGCCGGCTGCCTGCTCTTCATTAGGCCCACTGCCTAATTTTCCTGGGCGGCACTGGCTTTCTTGGCTCATCTCGGCTCTTTCTTAACCATCTGCAAGGAAAGCGGTCACACCCCTGTCCCCTCGCCTCAGTATCGTGGCCTGGAGTTCTTCCTGCTTCACCTCCTTCTGCCTCTCACTGCCACGTCAGCCCCGCGTCCCCCTCTTCCTGGAGTCCCCAGGGACCGAGAGCAGACGCTTAGACGCAGCCGTATGATAAATAATAGCACTAACCAACGATGACTGCTCTATTTATTGAGCTCTTACTATGTGTCAGGTGCCATGAACCAGTGACTCCGCCTTAGGAGATGACAACTGTCTTATTATAGATTTTTTTGTTATTGTTGTTGGTTGTGGGGCTTGAACTCTGGGCCTGGGCGCTGTCCCTGGGCTCTTCAGCTCAAGGCTAGCGGCTCTATCACTTGAGCCACAGTGCTACTGCTGGTTTTCTGGTGGGTTAATTGGAGATAAGGGTTTCATGGCCTTTCCTCCCCAGGCTGGCTTTGAACCATGATCCTCAGATCTCAGCTGCCTGAGCAGATAGGATTACTGGCATGAGCCGCCAGTGCCCAACTTAGATCCTTGTTTTTGTTGTTGTTTTTGTGGGGGAGGGTTTTGTGCCCATAATGGGACTTGAACTCAGGGCCAGAGTGCCATCTCTAAGATTTTTCTGTTCAGAGCTAGCTCTCTACCACTTGAGCCATAACCTCACTTCCAGCTTTCTGGTGGTTCACTGGAGATGAGTCTCATAGACTTTGCCCACATAGGCTGAGATCTTCAGATCTCAGTCTCTTGAGTAGCTAGGATTTGCAGGCGTGAGTCACCAGCGCCTAACATCATAGCCTGATTTATGCATGAGAGATTGGGGTTCAGAGATGATAAGTGGTAGACCAGGACCCCAAATCACCACCACACTCATTCTTCGAATGTCCTTCCCCTGGTAGTAGCCTTGTCCCCAAGCCACACATATATTTGTCTTCTAGATCTTTCTCCCTCCACTCCAGAATGCCCTTTTCCTTAAGTGTTAGGAGCCAAAGCTCCAAACTCGAGGCCCAGAGTACCAAAGGATACAAGGAGGCCCTGCAAGACTCCTGGGCCCAGCAGGGCACAGGTAGCTCATGCCTAGAAACCCAGCTACTCTGGAGGCTGATAGCCAAGGATCACGTTCAAAGCCTGGGCAGACAAATCCCAGAGACTTTTATACCTAATGAGCCAGCAAAAAAGTAGAGGTGTGGTTTAAGTGGTAGAGTGCTAGCCTTGAGCAAAAAAAGCTAAGGGACGGCATCCAAGTACACACACACACACACACACACACACACACACACACACACACACACACACACACACACACACACACACACACACACACACACACACACACACACACACACACACACACACACACACCAGACTAGACTTCTGGGCCCCGAAGTTGGTTTCTGGAGACCCCAAGACCCAGCTTTCTGGTGGTAGATAGATCAGCTGAAAGGAAGAGATCAAGAGTCCTTCAAGGAGCTACAACTGTACCCCTTTGCATGGGATCATCAGCAGAGCAGATGCCCTGAGTAGATTCCGGGGACCCAGCAGGAGATCACAGCCCTTCCCAGGACGGAAGCCATCACCATCCAAAAATAAATAAATAAAAGAGAAAGAAAAGAGGAAAGAGAGTGAGCAAGAGAGGAAAAAAAAACCCTCTAGTGCCTGACATTCTTTTTAGGGTGCCCATAAAAGATAATGTGACCTGTAAAATCTCCAAGCTGCTTTCAGCCTGTGGCGCCGGCCCTGCTCCCTCCCCCAGCCCCCCCACCCCTTTCCACCCCCTCCCCCACCCTCCCACTCCCTCCCCCCCACCCCCCAGCTCCACTCTGCCACCCTGCCTTGGGGCTCTGTCTTGGGTGTTCCAAGCCCTCAGAACATGGGGACCTTGGAGACCGGGGACACAGGTGGATGGAAGCCATGGGACCCCCTTGCTCTGGACCCTCTCTACCCAGGGCCCTGGGGTCAATGGGGTTGCGGCGCCGCTGGGCTGGGAGAGGGGATCTGCTGGGGCACATCCCGGCTCTCACTCTCCTCACTCTCTGTGTGACTCACTCCGTGGGAGTGTGTTGACGACTTCAAATCCCAGCTTTGTTTTCCAACTCTTGGGAATTCACAAATTGGGAGGAGGGGGCAGACAAATGGAGGGGGTCTGCTGCCAGGCAGTGCGGCAAGGTGGGGGTCAGTAGGCCTGGACCCTGCCACCCAGCTTCCACTGTGAACTGGGTTTCATGCTGGGTAGTTTGGGGAAGCCTCAGTTTCTCTACCTTGGAAATGGGTATCACTAGGTAACCTTTAGGAATTTCACAAGAAGGTCAGGAAGCCGGAAAGGATACTGCACTGAGAAACAGCTCTGGGGAAGAGAACCTTTCATTTATTGAGCACCTACTGTGTGCCAGGCGCC
This sequence comes from Dipodomys merriami, assembly GCF_024711535.1. Taxonomy (NCBI): domain Eukaryota; kingdom Metazoa; phylum Chordata; class Mammalia; order Rodentia; family Heteromyidae; genus Dipodomys; species Dipodomys merriami. The sequence goes on from NW_027204270.1 coordinate 7,002,912, forward strand.
AAACCAAGAGGGGGATCATTAATCTTTTGAACAGCCTTATGAAGTCTGTGAAGTTTATTATCCCTCTGAAAGGGAGGAAACTGAGGCCTAGAGAGATTAAGTAACTCGCCTGAGGCCACATGACTTCTACACCCACCTGGCAGGCTCCGTGGCCTCCCACGGAGTGTGACTTAAGGACAGACACCTCTGCAAATACCAGGCTGGGTGATCAGGCTGGCCGGGCCCTCCCCCGCCCTCCAGGTGGACCAGGGTCTGATACACTCAAGTGGGCGGTTCCTTTTCTACAGCTTCCTCTGTAGATGATCGGCCCTGCCAGACCCCCCCCCAACCCCACCCAGAGAGGGTCCCAGGGAGACCTCAGCTTCTCCCAGACCTGTCCCATGGGGTGTGGGGCCGAACCCCTCCTCCCAGACCCAAAGGACAGCTGGGGAGAGACTTCCGGATTGGCAGATCTACCCTGGAAGGACGCAGCAGAGTTTCCCAACTGCCCCTGCTTCAGGACCTCACCCCAGCATGGGGAACAGGCTATCAGCCCTAGCAAGCTTTGGGGCCCCAGAGCCTGTTGGGCACAGGGGGGCTGTCCTCTCGGCCCCTGGATTCTGAGTTCTCCCCCTCCACCCCGCTGAGCTCCTTTCCTGGGGTTCATTTGACATATCTGAGACTCTTAATTTTTTGTTTTTTGGGTTTTTTTTTGTGTGTGTGTGTATATGTGTGTGTGTGTGTGTTTGGCAGTATTGGAGTTGAAATTCAGATCTTTGCACTTGCTAGGCAGGTGCTCTACCACCTGAGTCATACTCCAGCCCCTTTTCGCTTTGACTATTTTTGAGAAAAGATCTTGAGTTCATACCTGAGCTGGTGTGGACCTTGATCTTCCTATTTATGCTTCCCAAATGACAGGCATGAACCGCCACACCTCATTGTTTTAGGTGTTTTTTGTTTTTGTTTTTGTGTTTGTTTGCTTTTATGTGTGTTTTGTTTTGCTGGTTGAAATAGAGTCTTGTGACCTTTTTTGCCTGGACTGGCCTTGAATCACGATCCTGCAGACCTCAGGCTCCTAATGACCTAGGATTATGGGCATGGACCACTGGGCCTGGCTCTGTCCAGAGCTCTTGCTGGGCAGGGAAGATGTGCAGCTCTCCCTCCCAGAACTCTGCCAGGGTTTTTGTTCCTCTTTATGTGTTTTCTTTGTTGGCAGAGTTCAGTTCTGACTGTGCCTTAGGAAAGCAGTGGCCCCTGTCTGAGTCTCACAACAACAAACCATACGCTCTCTGTCTGTGTCACAGCAAGTGTTACTGGCAGACACAGGGTTCAAAGCCACATCCATACACTCAGACCCTCCACCGGCGCACAGGTATCTCTGCTGATTGTGCCCTCTTTGAGCAGTTGTGTTTGCCTGCTAAATGTGTGTACACACACACACACATTCACACACACATACATACATGCACACCCAGTATTTGGACTTGAACTCAGGGCCCTAAGCTCTCCACTCAAGGCTAGCGCTCTACCCTTTTTTGGGGGGGAGGGGGCCTGGTTGTGGGGCCTGAACTCTAGCCTGGGCACTGTCCCTCAGCTCTTCAGCTCAAGGCTAGCTTTCCACAACTTGAGCCATAGCACCACTTCTGGCTTTTTTATTTTCTGCTTATGTGGTGCTGAGGAATCGAACCCAGGGCCTCATGCATGCCAGGCAAGCGCTCTACCACTAAGCCACCTTCCCAGACCCACTCTACCCTTTTGAGCCACAGCTCTGCTTCCGGTTTTCTGGAGATAAGAGTCTCATGGACTGTGCTGCCCAGGCTGGCTCTGAACCATGATCCTCAGATCTCAGCCTCCTGAGTAGCTAGGATGATAGGCGTGAGCCACCAGTGCCTGGCTACCAAGTTGTTCTAAAGAAATGAAAGCACAGATGAGAGAATGAACGACCCCGCCACACCCAATCACCTTAAAAGATGACCAGGGCTAGCCCCTGAATCTGACCAGGGAATCGAGGCTGAGAGAGGGGTGAAGCAGAGCTTGAGGTGGCACCGTGAGCTAGGGCGGCGATGGGACCTCGAGGCTACCCCTCCCCCCAGCCTCAGGTCCTCCTCACCTCCTCCTTCCCATGAGCACCTTGAGCCAGCTCTTCCTCGAAGCCCAGAGGGAGGCTGCAGGCATGGCGGTGTGAAGCTGCCCTTTGAGGGACGAGCTGGTGTGGGGGGGTGGGGAGTAGACTTCACCTAGCAGGCAGGATGAGGAGCCCAAAGCCGTCTGTGGGAGATGGGGGTCAGTGCGGGGAGTGGGGGGGGTCTTTCTCTGCAAGCACTTATGGCACAATTGATGGGAAGAAATGCTCATCAAACGAGGGACAAATCATAAAGTTGGGAAGATGGAAATGAGGCACGGACAAACGACCCAGGCGCGGGGAGATTTATGGGGGAGGCTGTATTCTAGCTAATGATTTCTGCTAATGATTCTCCGAAGTGTACAGTGGCACCGAGCCCACGCTCCACAGGGTGACACGAACCCTGCGGGCCGAATGAAGGACATTCCTGGGAAGACAGGGATGGTGGAGGAGGTGGGGGGCGGGGGGGGGGGGAGGAAGGATGATGGTGGACGGAACCCCAAACACCAGGGTCCTCGGACAACAAGAGATCGGGTTCTTGGGGGGTTAAGTGAACCCTACTGACGATTTATGACCCAGCCCAGCTCTTTGGCCTTCCTTCCCTCCACTGGCCCTCCAAGTACCCCCCCCTCGCCCGCCTGGCAGCTCTGAGCGCTGGCCAGCCTGCCCGCTGCTGACATCACACTTTCAGAACCCACTCCCATCTTTCATCTGCTGCCCCTCAGACGGGCCGGGCTCTGGCTGCACACAGTGCCTCCCGCCCCTGCCTTCCTCTCCTCCTGGCCTCCCCATTTCTCAGCCTTTGTCCTCCATCCTCAACCGGCAATGTCTCCAAGACGGCTGTCTCCAGGGGACCCCAGTCGGAGGGCGGAGGGGGGGGAGGTGTTCCAGTATTTCTAATGCTTCTTAGATTTCCTCCATCACCCAGCCCAGGATGCGGTCACTCTCCTCTGAGACAGTCCCTCCTGAATCTAGTCTGAAGTTCTTTCTGCTCGCTGTAGAGCAAGTCCACAGCAGAAAAGCTCGATTCAAGGGCTCAGGTCAAGGGTTACAACGTTGATGTGTGCTCTAATTTCTCCACAATGAGTATGTGTGTGTGTGTGGGGGTGTATATGTGTGGTATGTGTGTGTGTTTGAGCTGGCCCTGGGGTTTGAACTCAGGACCTCATGCTTGCTAGGCAGACAGTCTATCTCTGAGCATATGTGCAATTTTTTTTAAATGCAGAATATAAATGAGAATGAGAAGATTGAAGGTCCTGGGTTCTACCTCCAGCACTGGGGGGATGGAGAGAGAGAGAGAGAGAGAGAGAGAGAGAGAGAGAGAGAGAGAGAGAGAGGGAGGATGGAGGGGATGGAGGAAGAGGTGTGCATCCTTCCTCATCATGGCTCAAGCCCCTGCCTTTCTGCTCCACACCCCTGTCTTCTGCCCCAGCTTCACCTCTACCATGCCCAACCCGCCCCCCACGTCCCCTACTCCAGGACTGAACACACTGACATCCCTGGAACCCAAAACTCCTTCCATCAGCCCAGCAAAGCAGGCTTTCTCTCTGTCTCCTCTTTTCTAGAGGAAAGCCAAGGCTCATAGAGAGCAAAGCTCGATCGTGTTCTCATGGCTGCTCCGGGCGTGGCGGTGCTTGAACCTGCAGCCACCCACTGCATAGGCTCCTTGTGCTCCTTGGGCCCTCCATGCCTCTGTGAGCCGAGACCCCCTCAGCAGATGGACGGGTGGAGCTGGGGGTCAACAGGGAGGTGGCACTGAGACTCACAGAAAGGGCTAGAGAGATGTTTAGTTTATGCCTGGACTGGGGCTGGAACGCAGGGCCTTTTTTGTTCAAGGCTGGCCCTCTACCACTTGAGCCACATCTCCACTTCCAGCTTTGTTGCTGGTTCATTAGAAGTAAGAGTATCCCCAATGTATCTGCCCAGGCTGACCTTGAACTACAGTCCTCAGTTCTCAGCCTCCTGAGTCGCTAGGATTACAGGCGTGCGCCATCAGCACCCAGCTAGGGACCTTTTTGTATTTTTTATTGTTCTTGAATTTTATGTTTTATTTTTCTGTATTGTTTAAACCAATATATTTGACCTGTGACCTTCATGATGAGGGGAGTGACCAGCCCAACGAAACTCTCTGTGTCTGGAACACAGGGAAAGGAGCGGGGGGGGGGGGGGGGCAAGCACAGGACAGTGCTGGAGTGGGGGCCTCATCCTCAGAACGCCTGCTTGCCGTTTGTCCTCAGAGTCTCTTCTGGGAGCAGAACTGTGCACGTGTGGGGGAGGGGATGTGCCTTGGAATCTCCCCCCCCACGCCCCCCACTCCCAGGCCCAGCGGCCGCCCCCTCCCTCTGGGAGTGAGCAGAGGCCAAAGTGAAAGCGAGATGTGAAACTTCAGCCTGGAAAAGCCAAGGAGCCAGGATGCGGTGATGCCGGATAAGAAGGGATCGCTGCTCACCAGCTGGGCGCCCCTCCACCCCATCCCCTCCCGGAGCCTCCCTGGGAGGGAGGCAGCTGTCAGTGGACCAGCCCAGGAGTCCCCACACCCACTGCCCCGGAGCTGATTGAGGGCCACTGGAGAGCCTTCCTCTACACCAGCCTTGCCCCTGGGGACTCAGGCAGAGTCTGTCTCTGGATAGTCCTTCTGGAAAGTTCCTGGAGAGAGGCCGGAGTGATGGGATCCCAGAGAAGCTGGGGTGAGGGCAGCAAGCGCAGGCTCTGGGAGCAGCGAGGAGGGCAGGGCGCAAAGCATGCTGGGAGGACGCTACAACTCCAGCCTGGCCACCTCTAGCTCTAAACCTTGGGTGAGCCACTCACCTCTGAGCCTTCTTCTTGGCATCTGTAAAATGGAGATAATAATAGGAACGATTCATCTGGCAAATGGAGGGATTAGATATAATGTATGCAAAGTAGTACCTGGTAATTGCTAAGTGCTCAATTAGTGGCAGCTCTGAACTTGGGAGAGACCGAAGGCCTAGGGTGGACCATAGGCCTTGATTAGGACAGGAGAGATTCGGGGGCTGACTTAGGGTGGGGTTGGCCTGGCACACCCAAGGGCTGGAGATAGGGCTGAGACAGGAAGAGGAAGGGGAAGGGGAGGTCCCGGGGAGATGACAGAGATAAACATAAGTCACCATCTTGCTCCATCTGGGTCACCACGGTAGCCCAGGACTGATGACTCAGCCGAGACAGGTTCACACCCAGTGTCCCACAGGTTGAGGCCCAGGCAGCAAGGGAGCCAGAGCCTAGACAGCACCCAGGAACAACCACCTGCCCCAGGGCTCAGGATCCCCACACCCCAGCCCAGGCTGAGGACCTGGTGCTGGCCAGCCAACTCCCCTGAAGCAGGCAGGGCTGGCCTACAACCAAGGCCTTTGCTAGGGTCATGCAGCAAGGCGGTTAAGTTCATGCTGACCTAGACCTGTCTAGGTCACTTGTCCAAGGTCACACAGCTCAGATATGATAGGGCCGGGAAGCCCAGGGCTTGCCCATGACAGCCCGTGTCCAGCCGAGGCCAAGACCACTGGTGTGAGCCACGCGTCTTATGCAAGAGTCGCTGAACCCTCTGCAGCAGCTGGGTACCTCCTGTGTGCTCAGCAGGGACTCCCCCGGGGCTCTGAGGACCAGATTTGGGGCAGATCTTACCCTTGCCAGGGAGAGATGGGTAATCTCATTTGCCCATGTGACCATGCTGATGCCCCCTGACCCCGAGTCTCCCCCAAAAGTCCCCTTCTTGTCCTTATAGTCCCTCTAAACTGCTGTTCAAAATACCTGGCTTTTAGGCAGGCACTGGTGGCTCACGCCTGTAATCCTAGCCACTCAGGAGGCTGAGATCTGAGGATCACGGTTCAAAGTGAGCCCTGGCAGGAAAGTTTATAACACTTTTATGTCCAACAAAAGCCAAAAGTGAAGTTGTGGCTCAAGTGGTAGAGCATCAACCTGGAGTGAAAAAAGCCCAAGGACAGCGCCCAGGCCCTGAGTTCAAGCCCCAGTAGCAACACACACACACACACACACACACACACACACACACACACAATGCCTAGTCTTCCCTGAGCCATCCAAGTCACTGCCCCAAAGCCCCGGATGGAGTCAATGAGCATGTCTTCAGGTAGCTTTATAATTGCTCCATTCTCCTTTGCCTCTTTCTTCTATGGTGTGTGTGTGTGTGTGTGTGTGTGTGTGTGTGTATGCGCGTGCGTGTGTATATGTCCTTGGGTTTCTTCACAGGGTTTATCACTCTGTGTGTGCTGACCTGTGCCACAGCTCCCATCAATGTCCCCTCCCCACCTCCAGCAAGGACAAGACTGTCCACAACAGAGCATCAGAAGTTTCTAGCACATTCTTTTATTTTTTGGGGGGGTCCGGTCATGGGGCCTGAACTCTGGGCCTGGCGCTGTCCCTCAGCTCTTCAGCTCAAGGCTAGCGCTCTACCACTTGAGCCACAGCGCCACTTCCGGCTTTTTTCTTTTTGCTTATGTGGTGCTGAGGAATCGAACCCAGGGCCTCATGCATGCAAGGCAAGCGCTCTACCACTGAGCCACCTTCCCAGCCCTAGCACATTCTTGAGTGCACTCAGCCAGGCAGCCTTGGAGTAGGCAAAATGAATTCTGGATTTTCTAACCCCATTATCCGAGGGCTCATCCATCTTCCAGAAAGTCTCTGTGGCAGAGCAGGAGGCTGCTTTCCTTCTCCTGGGATCTGCAGAGTGGATCCGTGTGCAAGACACACACACACACACACACACACACACACACACACACACCATCCTGCTCTGCTCCCAGCACCTCAGGCTGGGGTGATGCGTGCGTAGCCTGCCCGCTTTGCCCATGTCTTTGGTGCAGTGTTCAAGGCCTTTCCCAATTGAGCTCCAGTCGCCTTTCACAATAGGAATGAAAATGTCATCATTGAAGGTGGTGGCTGACATTTCCCAACGCCCACTGTGTGGGGTCACCTGCCGAGACTGCCACTTCATTCATCTGACACTTGGCTGAGTGACTGACCATCCTTACTGTGGGCAGGGCAGCAGAAAGCCTAGCCCATCCAGACGGAATCTGGGAATTGATGGCCAGGCAACATTTCCCCCCTGGGGCGGCTGTCCAGCCCCTCCCAGAGCTGGCCTGGGCACAGCCAATCACCAGCCTTTATGGGTGTCATTCATACCTATAATCCTAGCTCCTCAGCCAGCTGAGTTCTGAGCATTGTGGATCAAAGCCAGCCCAGACAGGAAAGTCTATAAGGCTCTTATCTCCAATCAACCAGCAAAAAGCCAGAAGTGGAGCTGTGGCTCAAGAGTTAGAAACTTGGCCTTGAGTGAAAAAGCTAAGGGACAGTGCCTAGGCCCTGAGGTCAAGTGCTAGCAGAGACAGACAGAGACAGAGAAAGAGAGAGAAAAAGGATCATTCATTATCCACCATGCTGGTGCTGTCCAACTCCCCAGAGAAGTCAGGGAGACTGGGGGCCAGGCTGGGGGGGAAGGGGGGCCTGTGTGGTAGAGAACATTTCCACTCCCTCTGATCAGTCATGCTGCCTAATTCAATAAGGTGAGAAGGAGCATAATTTGATCATATTTGTTTTGCATCACTGCAAAAACAGAAAATGAAGGGCTGCAGAACCGCACCAATTTACTTCATCCGACCTTGATTAAAAGAAAATTAATTGTCGCATCTCTCAGGATATCACAAGTAACAGCCAATGGCTCGCGAGGATACCACAAAGAGAGGGAAGAGCACGCAAGAGTCCTCCCTTGCCCTCTCCCTAACCACGGCCAGCCGCGTGCGGGTCCCCGCACAGCACTGGAGGCTGGTGGCAGGTGGAACAGGGGACCCTGAGCCCCCTGCCTCCCCATGCCTGCTCACTGGTCAGGGACAGGGGTCCTGGGGGGCTGAGGGCCTACCCCAGAGCCTTGCTTAGGTCCTCAGAAACTCTCAGAGCTCCTCTCCTTGAGCAGAGACCCCTTTAGTTTGTCCCTTCCTTCCTACACACACACACACACACACACATACACACACACACACACACACACACACACACACACACACACACACTGTCTGCCTGCCTGGCCCCAACTCCAGAGGGAAGGCAAGAAGGGGGGCGCAGCTGCCCGGGTGAGCTGGGGTGGGGTGTCACTGGAGAGAGGAGCTCATGAAAAGTTAATGCCCCCTTGCAGGTTGTTGATTTTTGTTTGTTTTTCTCTTTTTGCCAGAAGAGAAGCCTCTTTCATTAGCCCAGACTGTCATTACCCAGCATTAAATTTTCATAGAGCGGGGCGGGAGACAGGGCCAGGGGAGGTGGGGGGGGGGGAGGCCAGGGGCTGGGGCTGAGACCCGCTCCCCCGGGGTCCTGTCTGCACACTTGCTGGGTCTTCAGACCAATCATTGCTTTTCTGGGTGGCCTACGATGTGTTAGGTATGGCTCATGGGACTGTGGCCTTTGATCTGGCGAATCCTCCTTTGGGTGGGTTCTACGATTGTCCCCCATTTTACAGAAATGAGAAACTGAGGCACAAGGTGACAGCCGCAGCCACAGCAAGGTGTTGGTGTCCCCATCTCACCAGGGCGGAAAGGGGGAAGGGGAGGGCACAGGGCAGCCCCACCCAAGCCCGCAGGAGCTCACGGGTGAAGCTGGGGGAGCGGTGGGTTTTGGATGCTCGGCCTCACCCCCAGGGGATGTGGTGGGCGTTTCCTCTCCGCCCGATGAAGGGTCCACTCGAGCAGGGCCTGCCCGCCCGCCAGGCAGGTGTCAGGACATCACAATGGTGCACCTGGCGCCCACGCCAGGCCTGCTCCTTTAGCCCCCAAACAATCGCAGCTCCACAGCGGCCCCTGCACAGGCCCAGGGGCCTCCAGGGGTGGAGGACCAGGACCCAGGGCTATAGCAGAGCAGATGGACTGCGGGTGTCGGGTTTCCAGCCTGGAGAGTGTGGGGGGGGGTGCTGGAAGGGGAAGGAGGTGCAGGCAGGCTCCTCCCCACGGCAAGTGGTCCCACCCAGCCACTGGTCCCTGAGTGATGGGCAGACTAGCTGGCCAACCACCAGCTCCCACCAACACCCAACTTGGAACATCTAGAGCAGGGAGGGAGGGGGAACAGGGAGCCCCAAGCAGGACTGAGATGGGTGTGGGTGGGGCTGGAGAGCTTCTCACAGGGGGATCCTGAACTCTGGCCCTACCAGAGCCCTTCCTGGGCCTCAGTCTTCCCATCTCTGAAATGGGCATTTGCTAAGTGTACCGTATATCATATATGAAAGAGCACTTCCTATATACCAGGCAGAGCAGAGAATAAAACTGGGCACCAGAAATCCCAATGAATAAAATGAAATCCCTGCCCTGGCAGCGCCCAGGGCCTAGAGCAGGACAGACTACAGTGGAGAGCAAAGGATCAGCTGACCAGCAGCCCCTCCAGGAGAAAGAAACGTAGAGGAGGCCACTGGGCAAGGGGACTGCAGCTTAGGAGAGGAGGTCAGGCCCAGAGGGGGTGAGGAGCAAGGCTGGCAGATCTGGGCGAAGCATTTTAGGCAGTAGGAACAGCACCCCATGGGTGCTCACAGAGGAAGCATTTCAGGTGAGCATGGAGATGTCTCAAGCCTTACACGGACAGATGGGGAAACCAAGGCACAGAGAAGCCCCCATCATCCCCGGCCTAGCGGGGTGCAGAATGTGGGGTTCTATGAGGTGGAGAGGTAGGGGTGGGATTCTCCGGTCTGTCTGAGGCCAGCCAGGTCCGGCCTCTGTGATCACGCGGGAAGTGTCTCCACAGGGACGTGGCCCCGGCCCTGACTACGAGGGCAGTGCTCAGGGAGGACCCGGACAGACAGGCAGTGCTCCTGGGAACTCCTATGCAAATCGGGCCCAGAGGCCCCAGGGGGTGCCTGGCCGATGTGGATGGGGTCAAAGGTGGGGAGAGCAGCCTTCTGGAGTTTGGGGATTTGTGGGCCCTGACAACCCAGACATCTGGGTTTGAATCTAGGCTCTGCCTCTTCCAGCCTCCAGCCTGACTCCAGCCATAGTTTGGCCATCTCTAAAGTGGGGAGGACAATGATGGGAACTGGTGGGGAGGATTTGTGAGACTGGGCCGGCTGGGCCGGCACTTGGCACTGGCGCACGTGGCTAATGGCGTTTGGTGACACCTCTCTGGCAGAAAGACACTTAAGGGCTTAGGGGCAAACGTATAGAAGAGGGAGGGCTTGAACCCAAGTCCATCTTATTCGTGGGCTCTTCACAGCGGTGGAGGAGAAGTCCCCCACGGGTGGGCTTAGAGCCTGCCATGGCCGGTGCACTGCAAGATGACAGAGAGGATTGAGGAAACACGGTCCCTCTCCCAGCTCCTCCAGGCTTGGCTGGGTTCCTTCCCTGCCTTCCCTGGGTGCTCGTGATAGGGACAAAAGCAACCGGGCCCATCCCCATTTCCTGGCAATGATGATTATCTAATTCTCTACCCCTCAATTACCGCTTCCTGAGGGAGGCATTCGCCAGGCAGCGCCTGCCGCTTATCCTACAGGCTGTCAGGGCCGTTTGTGGCTGGGGGTGGGGGTCCCCATCCCTCAGGGACGCCCACAGGGACCCAGACCACTGGCCCCATGGATAACCTCCAGGAAGAGAGCTCACCTCCGGGACACCCAGTCAGCCCATGGCCCCACCTGCCGGCCTCTCCCAGGACCCCAGATTCATTTTGTTGAGTGTGTGTGTGTGTGTGTGTGTGTGTGTGTGTGTGTGTGTGTGTGTGTACACGCACATGCACATGCTGGAATTTGAACTCAGGGCCTTGCAATATCACTTGGGCTTTTCTTCTCAAGCCTGGTGCTCTACCACTTGAACCATGCCCCCACTTCCTGCTTTTTGCTGGTTAATTGGAAATAAAAGTAGCTCCAGTCTATCTGCCCCAGCAGGATGATGGGCATGAGCCACCAGCACCCAGCTGGATCTTGGATTCTTTTTTTTTTTTTTTTTTTATCCTGGGGCTTGAACTCTGGGCCTGGGCGCCGTCCCTCAGCCCTTCAGCTCAAGGCTACCACTCTACCACTTGAGCCATGGCACCACTTCTGTCTTTTTCTGCTTAGGTGGCGTTGAAGAATCGAACCCAAGGCCTCATGCATGCCAGGCAAGCGCTCTACCACTGAGCCACCTTCCCAGCCCCGGATGTTGGATTCTTAACCTGGATGAGACCCAAGTGTACAGCTGTGAAAAGTGTGAGTGTGAGTGCAAACAGCACAGGGTCGTGGGGCATGCGTGACTGTGTACAAGAGAGCGTGAGCAATGTTAAGTGTGTATGTACAATGAGTCAGGCACGTGAACGATTTCTTCAGTGAGTGTACAGGTATATGTAAGTGTGCATCCATTTCTGTGTCTGTACATGGACAGAGTGTGTGTTGGACTGAAAATGAGAGTGAGAGGTTGTGGCTCAGGGTGAATAGGGGATGGGGACCCCCTAGTGCCCAGCCACTGGGGGAGAGACGGTGGGGGACCAGGCCAGGGGGCCAGTACTCCGGGCCTTCAGACCTCCAGCCTGTTTCCTGCTGGAGTCCCAGCTCCCATCCTTCCCGTCAAGGGGAAGGAAGAAACTGATCACCTAGGGCAGGTGGTAGGGCTGGGGGCAGATGCAAAAGACTCGGTGCTGATTTACATATTTCATTTGCATATATTTCCATAGGGCCTACTGATAGGTTATTTGAAAGCATCCCAAGATTGGTTATTTGAAAGTCTCTCAACTCTAGTCTGTTTGCAATGGCCCTGCCTTAAGGAGAGAGGGGGAGATCATGATTGGGGCTTTGCTTGACTATGGGCTGAGGCTAGCCCACTGAGGACCAACGCCTTGGAGGTTGTGTGTGCACAGGGTATGGACGAGCCCCCAGGGTCCCAGCTGACTCTGAGAAGGGGCTCACTGTCTCTTCCATCAATGCATGAGCCAGGTTTGAAGAAGGCAAAGCTGGCAGCAGCCAAAAGGTGGGCCTGGAGCCCTGGGCTAGCGGCCAGCGCTGCAAGTCACATTCTGTCCAGCGATGCCTCCTGTCTCCTCACCACCCTGCCCACCAGTCAGCCCTGACATGGCATCCCGGTCCACGGCACCCTTCCCCACATCAAGACCAGACAGACACCAGCCGCATCTTAGACACTCTCTTTCTCCAGGTCTCTGAGGCCCCCCTACCCCCTGCCATACCCTCAGCCTCTAAGAGAGCAGGCAGCAAGTTGCCAGAGAGGAAAGAGCTGGGCTTCCCAACAGAGGGGTGAATGGGCATGTGTGTGGGCACACGGGTATACATGATTATACGTGTGCTGTGTGTATGCATATCTGCATGCAAACATGTCCTACTATGATGTATACAGCAGTTTTGCACAGAGCAGGTGTGTGTGTGTGTGTGTGTGTGTGTGTGTGTGTGTGTGTGTGTGTGTGTGTGTGTGTGTGTGTGTGTGCTGGTACTGGAGCTTGAACTCAGGGTGCTGTCCTTTTAATTTTTTCACTCAAGGCTGGAGCTCTACCACTTGAAGTACACCTCCACTTTCAACTTTTTGGTTGTTTTGGAGATAAGAGTCTCATCCTGGGGCTGGGAAGGTGGCTAAGTGGTAGAGTGCTTGCCTCACATGCATGAGGCCCTGGGTTCGATTCCTCAGCACCACATAAGCAGAAAAAGACAGAAATGGCTGTGACTCAAGTGGTAGAATGCTAGCCTTGAGCTAGCTGAGGGACAGCACCCAGGCCCAGAGTTCAGGCCCCATGACCAACAAAAAAAAGAGTCTCATCCATTTTCCTACCTGGGCTGGCTTCGAACCTGGATCCTCCTGAGTAACTAGGATGCAGGTGTGAGCCTCTGGTACCTTGCCTGAAACAAGCATTTCGGCAAAGAGTGGCATGGATCTATGCCCAGGTGTGTATTTGGTGTTGTGTCCACATGCTAAATCATATGGAGAAGCAAAGTTTGCAATGTGGATGGTATAAATGCCTTCCTTCCTCTTCCATTAGCCTTTTCCCTAAATCTCCTGATTTCCCTACAGTGGGCAATGTGGCCAGACAATAATGGGGCAATTGAAGTTTGTTTTTCCCTGAAGCACACTACACATGTATACCTGGCCCTGAATATCTGTGTGGCCACGCTGTGTGTAGACATCCATGTGGACACATTATAAGTGTCTCATGGCTGGGCACTGGCAGATCACTCTATAACCCTAGCTACTCAGGAGTCTGAGATCCAAAGCTAGCCTGGGTAGGAAACTCTGTGAGACTTATTCCCAATGAATCACCCCCCCCACTCTCCCAAAGCCAGAAGTAGAGCTGTGTCTCAAGTGATAGAGCACTGTCCTTGAGCATAATAGCTCAGAGACAAGGCCCAGGCCTGAGTTCAAGCCCCAGGACTAACACACACACAAATAAGTATATTCTGTCTATACACCCATGTGCATGGACAATAAGCATGCTCATGTGTCCAAGTGTACTGTTTGCCACGTGTTTACATGTGATTCGTATGTATGTTACATGCAAATATGCACATATAACCACAGTATGGCATTGGCAGGTCACGGACAGTCATGGTGTGTGTGTGTGTGTGTGTGCACGCGTGTGCGTGTGTGTGTGTGTCCAGGGCTGTGTGTGCAACACCAGTGAGAGGCCGGGGGCGTGCGTGACCGTGTGCTGTAGGTATGCGTACAGGACAGCATGTGTTTGCATATCGGGAGTTGAGATGTTTAGTAATTAAATCCCTTTTCATCCTTCTGCACCTGTCTCCTTCTGAAAGCTGAGAGAACAGACGTCAAGCGGGACAAGGGCTGGATTGAATACAGACAATTCTGAAATATTTATTAGCTTGTGACTCCACTCAATGGAGGAGAAGGAATGCCGGCTAATCCGCCCAGCAGCGCTCACAGTGGGGACATTTTTGAACAGGGACTTCTTAGATTTCAACGACTGCTCACTCTGTCCAAAAATGGGACAATTTTCATCTGGGCCCACGTGGGGTTTTCTGAAATGCTGGCCGAGGATCCACAAAGGCAGAGCTCCGTCCTGAACGCCGGTCCTGCGCCTGCCTCCTGCCCCCTGCCCCCTGGGCTCCTCAGGCCATGAAAGACACTCCCTGTTAGACAAAGGCTGGTGAACAGAGCAAAATTGTGGGAATCTGCACAGCCACGGTTCATGGGGCCTGGATTGTGATCTAGGCAGAGGTGTGAGTCCTTTCCACACATACTCATCGAATCCTCGCTGGAACCCCATGAGATAAATGCCCAGTGTGGTCCCACTTTTTGTAGTAGGCCACTAGGAGTTTTGGAAACACTGAACAAATCAGAAAATCTGGGCTCAGGGTCATGAAGGAAGTTACTTAGTCCAAAGTCTACCTGGTGGTGGAGCCAGGCTTCAAACCCAGGAAATCAGACCTCCAGGTTCAAGATCTCAACATGTAGTGTGCTGAGAAAATTCTGAACACTCATCTAAGGAGAGACTAAGTGCCATGATCCATTAGTCATGTCTGCCACTGTCATGGGAGATAACTTGGGTTATAATCCAATACCATGCTCTTTATTTGTCCAAATCACTCCGGCCTTGGCCAATGGGAGCTCTTTGAGCAAGTGTGTGGGGGGGGGGGGGGGGAGTGTCTTCCCTTACTTTCTGGTAGGAGAAGATACTTTGTCTTGTGCAGTAGCTGCTCCAGATCTAGACTCCGTAATTTCTCCTTTTACTGGAGATTGCTATTAGAAAACCAAGCTCTGACAGGGTGTTGGCTTGTTGCTGGCAGGAAGTCCTTGCTGCTGAGCCCTCGCAGCAGAGCTAACCCGCATGGTAGACCCTGGGCATCTGCAGGTGTGTGTTTCCAAGGAGACGGCGTGGCGGAAGAACTGCACATGCTCAGGACATGAGGCGCTCAGCCCCGTCCCGTGGATGTTTGAGTCTCTCTTCCCGTAATACCACCCAGCTTCCGCTAAAGACATGCCAGCTCTCAACAAAGCTCAAGTTTTTATTTTATTACTCCAATTAAGCACATCACCTGCCCTTTTGTGGCTTGGGAGGATTACCATAATTTTTACCTTGCTTTTTTTTTCTGGGGCACCATCTGCTATTTGGGAGGAAGATTTCCCCAAAATTAAGGGCAGGGAGACAGCGGGAAGATCACACAGTGATTCAGGCGCAAGTCTGGCAACATAGGACTGGCTGAGCTTCTCCAGGTCCACTGAACTGCCTTACACATGCATGGGAAATCCATCTTTGGGGTTTAGAATTTTGGGGAGGGAATGGGTTGGAGACTGGGACTCAAATTCAGTACCTGATGCTTTCACGCATTAGCTGGTGCTCTACCAATTGAGCCACACCTCCCAACCCCTGGAATTTCTTCTTTTTGTTTTTGTTGCCTGTCCTGAGGCTTGAACTCAAAGCCTGCATGCTGTCCCTGAGCTTTTTTATACTCAAGACCAGCTTAAAGCTAGCTAGCCCTCTACCACTTGACCTATACCTCTACTTCTGAATTTTTGCTGCTTAATTGAAGAGAAGACTCTCATGGGTTTTCCTGCCCGGGTTGGCTTTGAACTGCAATCCTCATATCTCAGCCTCCTGAGTAGTTAGGATCACAGATATAAGCTACTGGTGCCTGACTCAGAATTTCTTTTGATTTTTAAAAAATATTATTTTTTTTATCATTCTTGGTCAAAACTGTTTGTAATGTTTCTGCAAAGAATGTAGCCTTACTATATGCACACGTCTCGAATCATTTCTGCATGTTTTTATTGTACCTACATCAAACTAAACATAGGTTTTTATGCTTATGCCTCCCTCTCTAATCCAAAATTCACTTTACCTTTCCTTCCCTCCTTCCCTCCCTCCCTTCCTTCCTTCCTTTTATGTAATTTTTTTGTCCAGCTAGGAGAAATCCAGCTCTTGCCACCAACCACTCCATTACTTCTTCAATCAACAAATCTGTTTTGTGATGGATTTCATTGTATTCTTTTGAATATTATTGACTTTGTTCTGCGATGCATCTATATTTTTTGAAATTAGTTTGCTATCACTAAAGTTTGTTTTTAAGCTTTTCAACAACTCTGGTCTAAGACAAATTTAGACTCACTTCTGAGGGTTTCCAGAAGTTTCTCCATCATGTCCAGACACAAAAGTCTAAACACTTTTCGTCGAACAATGGTGGCTCACACCTGTAATCCTAGCTAGTCAGGAGGCTGAGCTCTGAGGATTGTGATTCAAAGTCAACCCAGGCAGACAAATATGAGAGACTCATGTCCAATTAGCCAGCAAAAAGTCAGAAATGGATATGCGGCTCAAGTGGTAAAGCTTGAGTAAAAAGACAAGCAAGAGCACAAGGCCCTGTGTTTGTCCCCTCAGGGAAAAAAAAAAGTCTAAGCACTTCTAGAAGCCTGAAACACAGTAATAAATAAACAGACAAAAGCCCCTGCTTGGAAATCTTGTTTTCTTTTGTGTGTGTGTGCTGATCCTAGGGCTTGAACTCAGGGCCTGGGTGCTGTCCCTGAGCTTCTTTGCTCAAGGCTAGAGCTCTACCACTTGAGCCACAGCTCCACTTCCAGCTTTTGGATATTTTAGTGGAGACAAGAGTTGCACAGACTTTGCTGCCCTGGCTGGCTTCAAACGTGATCCTCAGATCTCAGCCTCCTGACTAGCTGGGATTACAGGCATGAGTCACTGGCACCCAGCAGAAAGCATGTTTTCTAGTCTAGTGCAGAAGCCAGCCATGTTCCAGTGCAGGGGTCCACGGCCATAGGTAAAAAGCCTCTTGGCTTTGTGGGCCAAAGGGGTACAACTGAGTTATAACCACAGCACCGTGATTTGTGCTGTGTTGAGCAGCCAGCCCTGAAAAGCAACAAGGCAACATGAGCACTATTTCAGTCTCTGTCCAGGCCGCATGACTGCCCCCACATACAGCACCGACTGAACAAGCCTGAGCGTGTGCCAATAAAACTTTACTTATTTCAGGACATTGAAACTTGGATTTCATATTTCCACTGTTTTCATTTTTTTATGAGTGTGAGTAGTCATAGTAGTAGTAGTAGGACACTCTACCAAGTTAATTGGAGATAAGAGTCTCACAGACTTTGCTGCTCAGGCTGGCTCTGAATCCTGGTGCTCAGATCTCAGCCTTCTGAGCAGCCAGGATGACAGCTGAGAGCCATCAGCGCCAGCTTGGACTGGTATTTTAATCGTGATCTCTACCATCATGATCATCATGTCTTTCGAAGGGCCGAGAACACTGTCATCCAGCCTCACCGGCATCCATCCCTGCTCTTCCACAAGGGGTCTTCTCTGAGCCCCCAGCACAGGGAAGATGCGGGAGGAGGTGGGCCAGCCCCTCCCTTTGTTGCTGTTGTTGATATTTGTCAATCGTGGGGCCTGAACTCTGGGCCTGGGCGCTGTCCCTCAGCTCTTCAACCCAAGGCTAGCACTCTACCACTTGAGCCACAGCGTCACTTCTGGCTTTTTCTGCTTAGCATGAGACTCTACCACTGAGCCACCTTCCCAGCCCAGCCCCTTCCCCTTGAAACCTTGCGTCCTTCCTTGGGAAGACTGTACCCCGATCACCCAGCCCTGGAGAGGTGCAGTGTGTGCTCCCTGCCATGGGTACCAGGAAGGTACCTCTACCTGCTGCCTAGCCTGGTGGGCACAATGGAGCCTGGCAGTCTCAAGAGAGCCAGGGGAGTCCCGTGGGAAGGACCGGTCAGGGGCACACCGAGCTGGTTTGAGCCTGATTGAGCTCAGAGTGCGTAGCTGCCAGCCAGCGCCAGAGACAGACATTGGGGCATTCTAAAGGACTCAGTCCACAGGATCCTCACACTGGCACTCTCCCACCCCCAGTCCTTCCCCTGCAGGCTCTGAACTGATGGCTGGGCTCTTCCGTCCCCATCCCTGAGCCGTCAGCCTGCACCCAGGAAAAGAGTTGAGCGGGATGGCCAACTCTAGGGAGCCCCTAGATTTCCTAGGAAACCCTGAGGGAGCCAGCGATCCCAACAAATCAGCCATCTGGCCTTCCCTGGCACCCTGGAAGGCACTTCCGCCACGCGCCTGGCCACGGGGAGAGCACGATCAGCCTCACGCAGGGCTGAGGCAGACCAGCGTGCTCCGGCACACCGGTGTGGCCGTCCCTGGAGGGTGCCAGGGCTCCCGGAAGAGGCAGGGGACCATGGAGGCTGCTCAAGGGTCATGGTACATACCCTGGATCCCTGCACTTGGGAGGCTGTATTCAGGAGGATCATGGTTGGAGGTCATCTTGAGCAGAAAAAAAAAAAAAAGCTAATGAGAATCCCTACCCCCTCATCTCAACCAATAAGGTTGGATACTATAAGGCTGCAGAAAGTATAAACAGGCGGCTTGAGGTCCAGGCCTCAAGGAGGGAAATATGAAAAATGCAAAATGCCTGTTCAAACATAATAAATGAAATTTTTTAAAAGACTGGAATATGACTAAAATGATAGAGCACTTGCCTAGCAAGCATGAGGCTGAGTTCAAATTATAGATACACACACACACACACACACACACACACACACACACACACACACACACACACACACACACAGAGCTCCATTTCAAAGATTGTTGTTTCAAGAAAGAAGAAAAAGCAGGTGCCAGTGGCTCATGCTGGTAATCCCAGCTCAGCTTCTCAGGAGGCTGAGATCTGAAGATTCTGGTTTGAAGTCAGTCTGGACAGGGAAGTCCCATGAGACCCTGATCCCCACTAAGGAGATCCACAGAAGTGGCGCTGTGGCTCAAGTGGTAGAGCACTAGCCTTGAGCAATAAAGCTCAGGGACAGCATCCAGGCACTGAGTTCAAGCCCCAGGAACAGTATGCACATACACACACACACACACACACACACACACACACACACACACACACACACACACACACACACACACACACACACACACACACACACAGAGAGAGAGAAGTAAAGGGAAAGTCTTCCTGAAACTGTAAATCACAGGTTGCATTTTGGCAATTCTTATTTAAGTCCATAGTGGGTAGCGTAGATGGAGCCCCTGCCAGACCTTGGCTGCCCAGGACTCAGGCTGCGGCCTGGAGGGTTCTAGGCTCTGTGGACAAGCGCCCCAAGTCCCCTGGGACCATCACCACCCAACCATGCTCTCCATCACCATAATCATCACAACCTTCACCACTATCACCATCACCACCACCATCATCACCACCACCACTATCACCATCACCAGCCAAACATGCTCTCCATCACCATAATCATGACAACCTTCACCACCACCACCACTACCACCATTACCACCACCACCATCACCATTACCACCATCACCACCACCACCACCATCACCACCCAACCATGTTCTCCATTTCCAAAATCATCACAACCTTCATGACCATCACCACTACCACCATCACCACTACAACAGTGAACACCAGGTCTCCACCATAATCACCATCACCACTATCACCATCCTACCTTGCTCTCCATCACCACAATCATCACAACCTTCACCATCACCACAATCACCATCACCATCACCACCATCACCATCCAACCATGCTCTCCATCACCATAATCATCACAACCTTCACCACCATCACCACCACCACCACAAGCACCCTCACTGGCTCCTCTGCCAGGCCCATGATGGTCTCTATCACAATCATCACTACAACCTTTGCCACTGGACTGCCCAAATCACCAGTCATCCAGCCACCCCACCATCCCTGCCGCCATGATCTGGTCTCCCTTCACCCCCACCACCGTCTGTAGCCTCAGCCCACAGATACTGCTGTGCCACCATGCACACCCGAACTGAACCATGACTGTTCTCAACGTCCATGCTGGACACCAGTGGCTCTCTAGTCACCTGAGCTGATCGGGAGGCTGAACTCTGAGGGTCACAGTTTGAAGCCAGCCTCAGCAGGAGAGTCTGTGAGGCTTGTATCTCCAAGTAATCAGCAAAAAGCTGGAAGTGTAGCTGTGGCTCAAGGGGTAGGGCACCAGCCATAAGCAAAAAAACGTATGGGGACAACACCCAGGCCCTGAGTTCAAGCCCCAAGACTGACTGGCACACACCGGTTTGCACACATGTACACGCTCACTCTTGTGCTCACATAACACACGGTATATTCAGAACATATGCATGAATGTTAAACTAATTTCCATGAAACATTGCTGTGGGCAGGAGAGGGAAGAAAGGCTCTCTACTGAGGGAGGGGCTGAGGAGGGAAAACATGGGAAGGGGGTGCCTGGAGGGGACCAGGGTGGGGAACTGGGGGTGACTTCCCTTGGTGCAGGGACGCCTGGCCCCAGATACACCCTAACGGCCAAAGGCTAGTCTGACACGCAGACGATAATCTCTAGGGCTAGGGTGTTTGTGGGGGGTGTGGGGTCAGGGGTCAGCTGCCCACCAGCCTGACCCTGTCCTCTGAGCCCCCGAACCTGGGGAAGGTAGAGGAGGAGGCAGCCGGCGCCCCCTTCCTTGGCAGCCCTGGGTCCCATGGCCTCTGCTCGACCCCTTTAAGACAGGCGGTGCGGCTTCCCGTGGCTTGTTCAAACTGTTCAGTTTTCGGACAGGCCAGGGGAGGGGGGCGGGGGGAGGTCACACCTGTTGTGGAACTTGAGAGAAGGCTTATTTATAAATGTTCAGGGCTCGGGATTCTTGCGAAGCTGATGTCCGGAGGGGAAGGTCACCAAAATGCTTGTTTATAAAAGCAACAGCAACTGGGAACACCATAAACGGGCTAAACGATGAAATTAACAAGCGATCCAAGGCGGGGCACCGCGGGGCATGGCTGGGCCTCCGCTGGCCAGGGCACCACCGCTGGCCAGAGCCCCAGGCCTGCCTGCCAGCCAGGTCCCTCCCTGCCCCAGCCACCCTGCCTGCCCCCACCCCAGGCCCAGCCAGGCTCCAGGCCCGCTCCACCCCGGGTCTAACCTCACCCAGGGCCACACACGGGGTTCACTCAGTAACTCGCCCTGGCCCTCACTGGTGCCCCCTGGCATGAGCCCTTCCCTCATGACCAAAGCAGCCGCTCTGTGCCACAAAGCCCTCCAGTGTACCAGCTTCGTGCTCCATCGGGAGTCTATTTATTCTTATTCTAATTCTTATTTTTATCTCTCAGAAGCCAGCGCTGTGTCTCTGGTCCGGCCCCGGGGAGGCCTGGAAGCGGCAGAGGACGGGCGTTTCCCCCACGCGCCCCTCCCGCCCCGGGACCAGGTCCAATTCCCAGTTTCAGGAAAGCTGTATTTTCCGTGGGTGACTGATGGCTGAACAGGTGGCTTCTGGGGTAGAGGGTGTCACATGGACAAGAAGTGGGCCTTTCACGGCTCACTTTCGCTGCCTGCCTGGCCTTAGCGACTGGCAGCTCCCTGGCCTGCCCCTCCTGAGGGTATGTGTCGGGTCACCCAGTACCAGACACCATCCCGGCCCCCCACAGCCCAGCGGTGAGGTGGCTGTGCATGTCCAAGAGGACATGGGGACAGCCGAGGGGTGGAGACAGCCCTGCCCTCCCTCACACACGGATCCACCGCCACACGCCACACACTTGATCCCAGATACACGTGATCCCAGACACGTGGGGGCGGTCACGTGGAGAAGGCACCAGCTCCCCTGGATGCAAACAGCTGCCTCCCCGAGGCCCATCTAACTCTGCGGTGCCCGGTGCTCTGTGGTACCCCAATGCACAGGCGCACCGAGGCCTTCTTGGCCCTCCTCTGCTCTGCAGTACCTGTGCAGACCCTGCAGTATCTGTGCAGTCCCCTTGAAGTTGCTTTCTTGCCTCAAGGCTCTTTGGAGATTCTTTTTTTCTTTTCTTTTTTTTTCTTTCTGTTGTGGGGCCTGAACTCTGGGCCTGGGCGCTGTCCCTCAGCTCTTCAGCTCAAGGCGAGCGCTCTACCACATGAGCCACAGCGCCACTTCCGGTTTTCTGAGTGGTTTATTGGAGATCAGAGTCTCACGGACTTTCCTGCCCTGGCTGGCTTTGAACTGCGATCCTCAGATCTCAGCCTCCTGAGTAGCTAGATGACAGGTGTGAGCCACCAGCACCTGACTTGTTTTTTAGCTATTTGTCCCTGAAAGACTGTCATCCTATCATCTCTCCTCACTTCTTTCTATACTCTCTCTCTCTCTCTCTCTCTCTCTCTCTCTCTCTCTCTCTCTCTCTCTCTCTCTCGGCTTAAACTCAAGGCCTAGGCGCTGAGCTCCTTTGCTCAAGGCTAGCATTCAACCACTTGAACCACAAGTCCACTTCCAGTTTTTCTGGTGGTTCCTTGGAAATGAGCGTTCCACAGCCTTTCCTGCCCTGTCTGGCTTTGAACTACGATCCTCAGATCTCAGCCCCTTGATTTGCTAGGGTTACAGCTGTGAGCCACCCTCAGCCGCTCTTCCTCATTTTTTGAGACAGGGTGTTGTGGTATAGACCACACTAGCCTAGAACTTGAAATCCTCCAGCCTCAGCCTCCCGAGCACCAGGGTGACAGGAAACACCATCACGCCTGGTTAGCAGCTGCCTTTCTTTTTCTTCTTTCTCTTCCTTCTATCTGTGTGTGTCTCTCTCTTCTCTTTCTGGCCCCCACACCCGGATGCCCAACCTTTACGTCAACATTGTCATCAGATCTATTTTCACTTCTGAGAGGAGCTGAGCCTCTGAGCCTCGGCCTGGCCCCTGGCTGCGAGCATTTGGTAGCTCTCTGGGTTCACTAGTATCCCTCAGGTCAATGAAGACCTGCACCCCGATTCTGAGCAAAAGCAATGGCTGGCACTGGGCCTTGTGGCATGGGTCAGGACAGGCTGCCAGCCTCTCACAGAGGCCTGGGATTGGAGATCTGGGGCATGTGGCACCAAGTACCCAAGATGTCTCCATTCTTGTCCTTGGCTCCTGCAATTTGCTGCCCAGGGGGCTGTGACATGCTTGAAACCTACTCTACATTCTGCTTCTCCACTTGAGGGGACACTTTACACTGAGGGTGAGAGCAGAGGCTGCTGGGAGGCGAGGAACCGCAGGCACCTGTAGGGCCCCTCCAGGGGGACATCCAGCTTAGAAAGCACCTTCATGCAGCCACTTGCCCAGGAGAGACCTTGGGTCCTCCCTATCCTTCTGCTTGGCCCCATTCCTGGGTCCACAGAGAGGTGGACAGGGCTACCCCAGGAACCTTCTAGGGTGAGACCTGGGCAAGAGTGAGTGACAGGTGCGTTGTTCCTTAGGCCCAAGCCTGGGTAAGGAGACCATTCCCCACCCGAACCCCTCTCCCACATGCACTTACTCCCCATTCTTCTGCATGGACCTTATTCAATCACTCACTCACTGGGAGAATGTTTCTTGAACACCTACTATGTGCCAGAACCTATTATGTACCAGCACTATCCAAAGTTCCCTATAAATCCACAGTCCAGAGACAAGTAGCAATACACAGGCGAGTCTTTCTTCTCAAGCTAGACACTGGAGTTGGAGCATGCAGGCATCTGCTACACTGCTGGGCCCTCCGTGTGGGGGCAGAAGCTTCTCCAAAGAAGGGACATTATGTCTGAAAGACACCGCCCCTCCAGGTAGGAGGCCAGGAACCCACACAGCCACCTCACACGCGGTGTGCAGACCTGACCTGAGTGGGCAGTTGTAGAAATTCCACACTCGCTTGATTGTTGCGGCCCACCTGTTCTAGAACCCTGGATCTTTTAATGACAGAACAACACAGGTCCTAGTGGAGTAAATTGTGTGTGTGTGTATGTGTATGTGTGTGTGTGTATGTGTGTGTGTGTGTGTGTGTGTGTGTGTGTGTGTGTGTGTGTGTGTGTGTGTGTGTGGTGTGTGTGTGTGTCTTGGGACTTGAACTCAGAGCCTGGGCATTATCCCTGAGTTCTTTTACCCAAGGCTAATGCTCTAATACTCAAGCCACAGCTCTACTTCCAGCTTTTTTGGGGGGCGGAGATAAGAGTCTCACGAACTTTTCTGCCCCGGCTGGCTTTGAACCACGATCCTCAGATCCCTGAGTAGCTAGGATGAAGGTGTGAGCCACCAGCACTAGGCTGGAATAAGACTTTGAAGGATGAGGAAACTAGATCTCAGAGAGAGGCTGATGGCTTGCTAAACGACACCCAGCTTGTGCAGGAAAAGATCAGAATTTGCCCCCAGATTCTCCCTCCTCAGTCTCAGCCCGTCCTGGGGGTGCGGATGAGGTTTTGCTCACCCCCTTTAGGGACATCTGTCCCCCTCTGAGTCCCTCCTTGGGGACCCGGGTCCACACAATCCCCTAAAAGCTCCAGCTGGCTGTGACTCAGGGTCCCTCGCCCCGCCTGGATCCTGCCTTCCAGGAGCGGTGGTACCAGGAGGCCCCACCCCAGGCCCTGCCGACCTCCTCCGCTTCAGGCCCTGTCAACACACGTGCAGTGCAATTACCCTTGGGTTCCCCTGCCCAGGGCTGTCGTGCAGGCTCCGTCCCCCGTGATTTGGGGGGGAAAGGGGTCATTATGACTCTCAAAGCCTTACATTAAGAAAGAATAAGGGACGCGTCGCATGGCACTTTTTGACAGGCTGCCAGCCGGGCTAGGGTGGCTCTCTGGGAAAGACTGATGGATGAGCAGAGGGGGTGGAGAGGGAAATCCTGGCCTGGGCCTGGCACTTACCTGTCCCCGCGTGGGATGAACCCAGAGTCCGGCCTCATTGTGAGGAGAGTGAGATCGTACCCATCCCTTTAACAGCTGTGGGTTTGCAAAAGGCACAAAACGGGACCAAGTCAAAACACAGCCTGAGGATTGATGAGGAGCCGTCCAGGAAAACTATGAGATGGGCAGTGGCCGAGGCAGAGGGAGCAAGTTGTGCTAAGGCCCTGAGGTACGCGGTCATGACACACAGCAGGCAGGTAAAGAGCAAGAAATGGGGCAGGAGAGGATGGAGGAGGGGGTGACCTGGAGAAGCAGGGAGAGACCACCCCCCAAGGAGACATCTTGGCCATCATTCAGAATGGAGGTGTGGTGGTAGCAGGGATGGAGGAGGGTGCGGAAGACTAGAGGAGGAGGGGAAGAGAGGAGAGAAACATTTCCAGCTGGCGGGGGGGGGGGGGGGGAGGGCGGGCCTTGATGGGGGGTGGCGATGGGGAGGGAAAGGAAATGCTCTGGTTTGTACTTAAACATCGTAACCTTTTCCTGAGCCTCGGTTTCCTCTCTCTGTTGGATACGGTGGCACATCTGTATCGGACACACGGCTGTGGCACAGGGCTGTGGCACAGGTTGCGGGGGGGCGTGCGGGGTTGGGGAGGAGGCTGAGGTTCGGATCTGCTGTTCACCAGCTATGGCCGGGCCTGGCCTTGGACCCTGCCAGGAGCCTTAGTTCCCTTTGAGGCCGGTGAGTCTCACACACCTCAGAGGCAGAAAAGAAGTATATGCAAATGAGGACACACACCTCATCCACTGCTCTGGGACCTTGAACCCCCATTCTCATCCTCCCTAGACCTCAGTTTCCCCATCTTGGGTCTAAAATCAGAGGTTGGCTCAAGAAGGGCCTTTTAAGCACTCATAACCTTGAGAAGGGGCCAAGGCCCAGGACTCAGGCCCACTGGAAGGCCATGCCTGACCTGGCCAATCCTGCTTGTCTGAGCAGGAATGTGCCACCCACCAGCCAATCAACGGAGCCCCGCTCTCTCCTTCCCATCAGAACCTGGGGCTGAAGGTGGGGCAGACGCCTTTCCCCTTCCCACTGAAATCTCTGATGGCCTGCGCCACATACACTCACCTTTCAGACTTTCCACGCCACTGTAGGAGTGAGGGCTTCAAGGTCAACTGACAAGAGATCCAGGGAGGGGAAAGATGGCAGGAAGTGTCAGGGGTCCCACCCCACCCCCAAAGCCTGGAACCCCTAGGCCAGAGGAATGGAAGAAGGAAGGGGAGAGCGGCATCTTCGTCCCCACCCCCACCCCCGACCCCAGCCAAGAGCCCGTATATCTGGATAATGTATATCTATCTTATGGAAAATATTCATAATACTCCTTACACCAAACTGGCCCCTTTCCATAGTGCGTGATCTAAAATTAAATCCATTTCAAATATACAGTAGATCGAGTCAAGCTAATATAAATGAAACATGATTAATGGGCAGAACGTGATCCTCCTTTGCAGGCCCGAAAGGGCCGGGCTGGGGCTACCTTCCTTCTCCCCCCCCCTCCCCGACAGCCCCCAGGATTCCAGGCCCTGTCTGCTTCCCCAGAGCCCGTCCCCCCAAACCAGAAACATGGACCCACCTTGGAATTTGCCCAAAGCAGTGGAACGAGCAGATTTAACATCAAGACAAAGGGGAGACCCGGAGCAAAACCTCACCTTTTCCATCCAGACAATGGGCTGTCTGCAATACCACTGCTAGGAGTGTTAAGCCAGATTTATTTTGTTGTTTAAGCAAGTAAGGCACCTGCCTAACGTTGAGAAAGATGGCGAAGGTCCCCGCAGAGGCCAATTCCCTCACCCCTTCCCCAGCTCCCGTTGACAGCTTGGGGATCTATCTGTCCATGCCCCCCCGGGGCCCACAGGGCCCCCCGATCAGCCGGCAGAACAAGGCCAGCCAGGATTCCTGCCATTGCAGGGGTATGCTGGCTGGTTATTTTTAGAGCCTTGGCAAGTGACTCTGTTACTGACCAAATGTTCCCACATTGGGGACAGACTCTGCTAAGAGGGCACTTGTGGGCTGAATGTGAGATGGGAGGGGTGTCGGTGGCTGGGCTCCAGGAGCCCCGCATGGGGCCTCTGTGCACACACATTTGAACACAGGTCCCCGCCTGGGGGTGTGGCTCAGCCGTAGAGGGTTGCGCTTGCGTCTGGAGGGAAGCAGGCACTGCCTGGCCTTTCTCCTTTTCCGAGTCCAGCACCAATGGGCTGTCTTGCACCTCCTGAGTGCCTGTGATATGGGAGACATAGCTACCACCAGCTACTACATACGTGTGTGTGTGCACACATGTGTCCTGTTCATGGCCTCCCACAATATCATATTATGTGGGGGGGGTCATGCACATGCAGCAGACATGGGGCTTGAACTCAGGACTTGCACACTGTCCTGAGCTTTTTCACTCCAGGCTGGCACTCTACCACTTGAGCCACAGTGCTACTTCTGGCTCTCTGGTGGTTAATTGGAGATAAGAGTCTCACAGACTTCCCTGCCTGGGCTGGCTTTGAACTGCGATCTTGAGATCGCACAACACCTTGCTCCCCACACGGGCGCCCCTTCCTCCCCAGCCTGGACCCTCGGGCTGGGGTTCCTGGCTCTTCTAGTCTCCCACTGGAATGACCACTGGACCCCTTTTGATCTCTCAATCTGGGAGCTCCACCTGTGTGCCAGCCCCTGCTCACTGGTGTCTGTCCATCCACACATCCTTTTGCTGTTTCTTTCTTGTTCACCCCCAGGGGGGCCGGAAGAGGAAGAGCCCCACGGGCTGGGAGGGAGTGTGGTTAGGGCCTCCCCCCATCATTGACCATTTTCTTCCGGCTTCACCAGGCGCGTTTGGAGCATGTTGGCATAAAGTGGATGCAGGCTGCAACTCCGTGATGAATTCTATGAATACTAATCTGCTACTACCCTTGACCTTGGGGTCACCGAAAGATCAAAACCAAACCATTTAATATTTTCCTTTTGCAGATCAATAGAAGCATAAATTCCCCCCTCAATGACAAGTATAATTTCAAACAGATCTATAGAAAGCGCGCATGCGTTTCAGCCGGGGACACTCACTGCCGGCTTGCTTTTTGAGGCGCAGACAAGGAGTTTCTTGCCTTTTCTCCCATTGAATTTCCTTTTGCTTTTTTTTTTTTTATGGCTCTGAAATGCTATTTTCAGCAGCTGCCGTCATATAAATATCTCTTGTTTTTCTTCTCCTCTTTCCCTCCTGGTGAAAAGAGCAGGGGACCTATTGAAAATTCTGCTTTATCTCTTTCAGTCGGGTTCAAGTACAGGTCGAATAATCGATTCCTTCTCCTTTTCTTTTTTAAGTTTCCTGTCGTTCTTTTGGCCAGATCAGCAGCAGAGAGAAATCAGGAGGGCAGCTGGTTTTAGGTAGATCTTCTCCTGTGTGTCTATTGCTGTATTTGTGTGAGCATTTGCGTGTGCCGTGTGTGTGTGTGTGTGTGTGTGTGTGTGTGCGCACGCACTTTTGGGTGCCTGGCAATAAACACTCATTCCAGCCCAAACTCCCACCAGAACTGGGAAGGGAAAAAAAAATCACCTAAGAGAAAAAAGTTAGGGACTGAGGTGAGTGCTGCTAACCTGGGCAAAACTCTTTCCTTCCTCTAAGAAGCACGTTGCTTGTGCACCTCTAGAATGCTTCTGGGTTATTATATTTATAATACAACCCCAAGATGGGGGCAGGGTGCAAAAAAGAAGAAAAAAAGAAACAAAAAAACAGACAAAAATAAAAGATCCAGGAGGCAGAGAAAGAGAAACGCAAAAGAAAAAAAGAAAGAAAGAAAGAAACAAGAGAGACACAGAGAATGAAAGCATTCATCTGGCTAGATTTTTCCACTTCACAGACTAATCAGTTTGAAAGTGAGTGAAATAAAGTAGAACGTACAACTGCTAGCATTTCCTCTCTCAGGTTCACATTTCTTATTTGCTGGAAAATGGGGTGCCTGGGAGAAATCCCCCCAATGCTCCACACAGAAGAGGACAAGGCACTTAAGCCCTCCACCTCGGCGGCGGCTGTCTCCACACCCGGAGCTGGAGGTGCAAAGCCAAGATAGTTTAATTTCCAGAAAGGACAAGGATGTCGTGTAGCAGATTTAATCATCGGAGAGTTAGAAAAAAAAAAATAAGGACCGGGCTAATGTCGTAATTTACATCTCAGGATAATAAAGAGAGAAAGACAGAAAAGCAAAGGGCCGCATGTAGCTTGCAAAAGGGAGCAGGAGGAGAAGCTGGCCAGGGGGCTGAGAGAGCCCAATAGATTCGCCTGGAACACCAATAAATTTAAAAACAAACCCAGAAAGCTAAAGACAGCCCCTGGAAAGCGCTGGAAAAATGGACCATCGATTTTAGGCTTCATCTGCATTTTGTATTTTAATAATGCTCTCTCTGTCTTTCCTTTTCTGTCCCTCTCTCCCTCTCTCCCTCTCTTCCTCTCTCTCCCTCTCTCTCTCTTTTGCAAAATATAAAAGCTGATCTGATAAATATTAATTTGAACCATCATAATGTATTTGAAAATTCCAGCTAAAATGTCACCACATGGAACATTAATGTAATATTTCAGGGCCCTGAGAGCAATACTCATATTGATTGCATTTATTTCACTCTAGGGAGGAGAGATAATTCTTCAATGTGGGACACCTCTGGGAGCCAAGGAGGCAGAGGCTGAGGGAAGAAATGCGAAATTATATATGGTCATAAAAAATACAAAACAGAAAATCCACCCCAAAACTTGCTCCTCTCCAGGGGCATCCAATACCTAAACTTGCCATTTTCAATTCTGGGCATGAGGAGGGACACTGGAAGGACAGCAGCCCGTGGGACTCTGGGACACAGGTTTGGAGGCTGGAAGCTGAGCCGCCCCTCCGCCTTTTCTAGGCCCTGCCCTGGGCTCCATGGCTGCCTCCAGGGATTGACAGAAACAGGACGGGTCCTACTGGGACCCGGGGCTGCTGGGAGAAAGTCTGTGAATGCACACAGCTCATGGATGGGGGGGGGAGTGGGGGGGAGTCTGGGGTAAGAGATGAAGGAAGAGAGGAGGAGGTGGGGAGCAGAGCTAGAGGAAACAGTGCAGGAAGAAAGGAAAGAAAAGAAGAAAGACACTCAGATTCCAAAACTAAGGAGGAGGGAAAAGGGAAGGAGAGACAGGAGAAAGAAAGGCGAGATGAGGAGGAAAGAGAGGGAGGGACAGGGAGAGGAGAGGAGGAGGCATCAGGAGGAGGAGGAGGAATGGGGGGGGAGGCGAGAGAAGAAAAGAGGGGGGGTGGAGGCCAGGCGGGGGCTTGGGCGTCTGGATTCCCAGCCCCTCTCACTGTCATTAAGGATATTGATGTGCCCAGGCGTCAACGAGTCTTTGTATGAGTGAAAGGAAACCCGATGCTGGTGGTGACCCTGAGCCCACGCCCTCCGTGTCCCCCCTGCCCTGGAGGAGAGGCTGGGAGGGGGCGGGGAAGACAGAACACTGCCATCAGGCCCAGACACTCAGATTCCACCGTCCCAATTGCCCTCAGTGCCAGTGAGCGCCCCAGCAGGAATGTGGATGGGGGCAGCTGGGACCCAATGATTTGATGCCCTGTGCCCACCACCACTCCCTCTGTGCCCAGGGCTGCCTGACTGCCACAGGCAATACCCATGCCAGACACCCGGACTTAAGTCTTTCCAAGACCATCCTCCTGGGGTGTGACAAGGGTAGTGGCAGCTGACCTTTACAACTTCCTTGGGAGGCTAGGGATGTGTGTGTGTGTGTGTGTGTGTGTGTGTGTGTGTGTGTGTGTGTGTGTGTGTGTGTGTGTGTGTGTGTGTGTGTGTGTGTGTGCACGTGCATGAAAGAGAGAGAGGCTGATCATTCTGGTCTGTACAAACGTCCCCTCCTCAGGCCTCAGGCCAAGTTTTACTTTATACAGAGGACTCTTACCTAGGATTACCTCAATTATCTGTTTACTCTCTCTCTCTCTCTCTCTCTCTCTCTCTCTCTCTCTCTCTCTCTCTCTCTCTCTCTCTCTCTCTGCCTCCCTCTCCCTTGGCGATTAAGTTTAGAAGGTCAAGGGGACCATGCCTTGTTCAGCACCTTGTTCCCTATGAGAGGCCTCACCTGCCCCGGGCTGGCTGGCTGGCTGGATGGGTGGATGACAGAGGAAAAAAGAAATAATTACAATAAAATTATATTTTAAAGAAAGAAAAAAAGGAATGATGGATGAGTAGAGAGTTGGATAGAAGAATGGGTGAATGATAGGTAGATGGATGGATGGATGGAGATGAATGGATGGATGGCCAGAAGGCTAGATGATGGATGGGTCGGTGATAGATAGAAGGTTGGGTGGGAGGATGAGTGTGTGATGGATGGATGGATGACGGATGGATGGACAAATGGGTATATGGATAAATGGATGGATGGATGGATGGGTATATGGACAGATGGATGAGTGGATGGATGGAAGGGTGATGGAAGGATGGATGGATGGATGGATGGGTAGGTGGATGGTAGGTGGATGATTGGTGGATGGATATATGAATGGGTGGATAGAAGTATGATGGATGGATGGGTGGGTGCATGGTGGGTGGATGATGGGTGAGTGGATGAATAGGTGGATGGTGGGTGGATGATGGGTATATGGATAGATGGGTAGTAGCAAGTATGATGGATAGAAGGAAGGATGATGGATGGATGATGGATGGATGGATGATGTATAAGTAGGTGGATGGGTAGACCGTTGGAAGGATGGATAGATGAGTGGATGATAGATGATGGATGGATGGATAGATGAATGGATGATGGATGGGTGGACGATGGATGCATGGATGGATGGATGGGGAGGTAGCTAAATGGATGATGGATTGATGGATGGGTAGATAGATGCATGGATGGATGGATGGGTGGATGGATGGATAGATGCATGGATGATGGATGGATGGATGGATGCCTGGATGAATGATGGATGGAAGGGTGGATGTACAGTTAGGTAGACAAATGGGTGATGGATAGATGGAAGATAGATGAGTGGATGGATAGATTCAAGGAAGGATGGTGGATGGATAGATAGATGATAGAGGGATGAATGGGTGGATGGATGGATATATGATACATGGATGGTGAGTGAGTGGATGGATAGATAGCTGGATGGTGGATGAGTGAATAGATAGATGGTGGGTGGGTGGATGGCTAGATGATAGATAGATGGATGGTGGGTGAATGGATGAATAAAGAGATGAATGGATAATGGATGGGTGGATGGATAGATTGATGGATAGATGGATGATGGATGGATGGATGGATAGATGCATGGATGGATGGAAGGATGGATGGATAGAAAGATGATAGATGGATGGTGAATGGGTGGATGGATAGATCGATGGATAGATGGATGATGGATGGGTGGATGATGCTAACCCTCTGCCCTTACACCGCACCAGCCTCCTGGCCCGCGCCCGCTCCGGGGCGGCGTGACCCGGCCGCGCCCCCGCCCCGCCCCCGCCCCCGCAGCCGTCACTCGCGGAGCTGCCACAATATTGTGAAGGCTTCGCGCTCCCGCTCCCCGGTGGCGCGGCGCGGCCCGCAGCCGGCGCGGGGCCGGCGAGGCGGCGGCTGGCGATGAATAATGCATGACCGAGGCGCCCCCTGCCGACGGCCGCGGGCGGCGCGCCTCCCGCCGGACCCGCGCCCAGGCCGCCCCGCGCCTCCCGCCGGACCCGCGCCCAGGCCGCCCCGCGCCTCCCGCCGGACCCGCGCCCGCGCCGGCCCGCGCCTCCCGCCGGACCCCCGCCCCGCCCCGCCCCGCGCCTCCCGCCGGACCCGCGCCCGCGCCGGCCCGCGCCTCCCGCCGGACCCGCGCCCAGGCCGCCCCGCGCCTCCCGCCGGACCCGCGCCCGCGCCGGCCCGCGCCTCCCGCCGGACCCGCGCCCAGGCCGCCCCGCGCCTCCCGCCGGACCCCCGCCCCGCCCCGCCCCGCGCCTCCCGCCGGACCCCCGCCCCGCCCCGCCCCGCGCCTCCCGCCGGACCCGCGCCCGCGCCGCCCCGCGCCTCCCGCCGGACCCCCGCCCCGCGCCGGCCCGCGCCTCCCGCCGGACCCGCGCCCCGCCCCGGCCCGCGCCTCCCCGCCGGACCCGCGCCCGCCCCGGCCCGCACTTCCCCCTGACACCGGGGGTGCAGGGCTGCCCTCCCTCCCCACCCCAGGGCTGGGTCTGGGGACGGCGCAGGACGCGGCGGGCCCGGGGCGGGGGTCCGGCGGCGCGGGGTGGGCGCCCAGCGCCGCCCCCTCCCCAGGGCGTCTGACCCTGACCCGCCGCCGTGGCGCGGTGGACGCCGGCGGCCAGCGCCGCGCCTGCGGGTTCCTGCGCGGGGCGCGCCACGCTGAGAAAGGGTTTTCACGGAAGGTAGGAGCTGCCCCTGCGTGGTGAGGCCGGCCGGGCTCCGGGGGAGGCAGGGGTCTGCCCGGCCCCCGTCGGAGGGCGGGGCGGCCGCGCCACCGTCCCGGGACCCCCCTGGCCTCCTACCAGGCAGGTGACCGGCCGAGGGCCCCCGCCCCGCGCTTCCTTCCCCTCAGCTTCCAATCGCCAGCACCCCCGGGACATGGGGGTCTCGCTGAGGACACTGCTGGTGCGGCTGCGGCCTGACCCACCGCCCGGCTCCGTCCACCCGAGGCCCGGGCTGCGCAGAGGCGGCCGGGGGCAGCCCGAGGCCCGGGCAGCGCACTTACGGAATGTTGTCTTGCAGCTGGGATTTCTAGGCCCAGCAACTCCGCACATTAAGTTTGCAAGTCCTGCCCGGCGCTAGGTGGTCTATGCCTGTAATCCTAGCTACTCAGGAGGCTGGGGGCTGAGGACTGGAGGTTCACAGCAGGGCAGTAAAAGTCCGTGTGCCTCTTACCTCCTCTTAACCACCAAAACAAACCAGAAGTGGTGTGGCTATGGTTCAAGTGGTAGAGCACCATTCTTGAGTGAAAAAGCTAAGGAAGAGCACAAGGGCTTGAGTGTAAGCACACACATGCATACACACACACATGCACGCGCGCGCACAAGATCGTAAGTCTTGGGTTTCTGATGAAGAAGTGAAGGCTCAGAGAGACGTGGTTCTGAACCCAAGATCACAACGCTTCAATGTGAACCAAGACTCATCCTTTCCAGAGCTCAAAGCTAGGAAGAGCCAAGAGACCTGACATGGGGAAGAAGGCCTTCACCCTTTCATCCAGATGGGTCTGGAATTCCACCCATCCCCTGGAAATCAGAGAGAAACTCAGCTGGGCCACAAGCCACGCCCATCAGAGCAGCACAGGGGTTGGGTCCCCAAAAACCCTAGGGACCAGACTGTCAAGTGGGCCACATTTGAGGAACACAAGGTCACCTGATCACTCCCAGAATAATTCTGCCCCTTGAGGGAACCATGGCCAGAGGTGATGCCTGACAAGCAAGGGTTAGCAACCTTCATCTGCAGTCTGGTCACTCAAGTCAGGCCCGGATCCCGGTTTCCGTCTGCTCTGGCTTTGCACTTATATCAACCAATGGAGAGGCTGTAAACTGGGAAGGAAAACTGGCTGCGTGTCTGTGGCTCACACCTGTCTCACCACTCAGATTAGAATCTGAGGATCACTGTTCAAAGCCAGCCTGGGCAGCAAAAATCCAAGATTCTTATCTCCAATTATCCACCCAAGAAGCTGGAAGTGGAACTGTGGTTCAAGTGGTAGTGACCCTGAGTTTAAGCCCTAGTTCTCCCCCACACACACACAAACACGCACACACACACACACACACACACACACACACACCTGTCTGTGTCCAGGGCTGAGGACCAGGTGGGGCTTGTAGAGGCTGCTCTGGGGTACTCATGGGGAACTTCTTGTCACAGGATGGCTTCTTGCCTTCCCTGAGATGCAGCCATATTTTTAGTTTGGATCTCCCCAAAAGCCAACCAAGGATTTGGGTGGGCTTTTACTTGGAAGGGATGCCCAGGGGAAAGAGAGGCCAGGCAAGGGGCGGGGCATCGAGGGAATGGCACAGCACACCCCCAGACTGTCCCCAGAGGAAGAAGCTGGCTATTTACTTCCCAATTCCTTTAGTAGCTGAAGGTCACAGAGGTCAAGCTCAAACCCACAGCCAGATGCCCATGGCGAAATGGAATCCAGTGGTACTGATGGTCGATAGAAGCTGCTCAGGGCCTCTGCTGGGTTCCTGGGCCTTCTAGGAGGCCTGGAGACAGGATTCAAATTGGCCCCGAAGACTCCTTGGAGGAGGTAACACTTTCCAAGAAGAACCTGGAGCCAGAGGCTCAGAAGCCTAGAGAAATCTCATTCCCAGCATCACTTGCCCTCCAAAGCTCCTTCTGGTGTTAACTAATGTCAGAGGCTGGGGCTGGAGCTGGGGAGGGGTCTCTGCCTCTGCCCATCACCCTGGACTCCAGTCCACACTTGATCCTCGCTCTCCCAGGGTGCCTGGACACACAGGAGACTCAGGTGAGTAGGCAGTAGAAAAGGTGGGTCTGGGCCTACGACCTGGGGTCTACTAGAGATCAGCCAGTAAGAAGCTCCGAAAGTTTTTGGCGTGCCTGGTGCTTGTTTAAACTGTGGATGTAAGCCCCATTCTGACCCCTGGCTCCCTGTGTCCAGTCAGGGATTTAAGTTGCTCTCTCTTCCCTCCCTTCCTCCCTCCTAAATCCTCCTGTCTCTGTTGTACTGGGATTACAGGTGTGCCCCACCAAGCCCATCTTGAGTTTTTGCTTTTTTTTTTTTTTTTTCCTAGAGCAGTTCTTTTCTTTTGGCTGGACCAGAATTTGAACTTAAGCCCTCTAGCTTGCTAAGCCTGTGCTCTACCACCCAAGCCACACCTCCAGTCTAGGTTTCTGCATTGTTAAAGGGGCACACGGCCTTCCTCAAGCAGTGGATGAAGCCCTGCGCTGGGCTGAGCTGCTGGTCACTTCCCTTCACCCACCTCCCAGGAGTGGGTCTCCAGCAACTTCCTATGGCTCTCAGCTCTCGCGGGCAGCTCGGCCACTCTTAATCCCCCGCCTTCCCTGCTCGGGATGGGGACCTAGGGTCACACAAAAGGGGTGGGAAGGAAAGAGGAGTCAGCCTCTGGGACTCTGCAAAGACCTGCCACTGTTTCCCAGAGCAAGGGAACTCCACTGTCACATTCGTGTGACCTCCCATTCATTCATATGCATGGATCAAATTTTGGAAATGCAATTAATTGCCTGTTGTTGTATCTGCTTTAATTATTATCATGTTTCCCATGCACATTTTATACAACTGAATAGACAATCGAGAAAACAAAAGCCTGGTGAGGGTGGGGCTCGGGGGCAGGGCTCTGTCCCTTTCCACTTGGCATACCCCATCACATCCATTCATTCTTTCTCCACTTTCTTCATTCACTCATCTGTCTGGCCACTGATTCATTCACCCAATCTCTCATTCACCCAAATGTTCATTTACTCCTTCATTCATTCACTTCCCCAGCACACACTGATTAGCATACCAATGTGACAGGCTTCAGGACAGGTGCCAGGAAGCAGCTGTAAACAAAACAACAAGTTCTCTGCCTCTGAGCACTGACAGTCCGGTGGAGGAGACAGCCAGCCAGCACGCGCCATGACTACAAATAGAGCTAGGCTAGTCAGGGAGGACTTCTTGGAGGAGGTGATGCTTCAACTTGCTCGCTTGACTTTCTCCATCCTTTCTTCCTCCATCCAAGCAGTTGCAGAGAGCAGCAGAGCTGGAAGACCCAGACCCAAGAGTTAAGACTGAAGGAGAGACACCCACAGGAGCTGAGTGATGGCGGATGGGGGTTGGGAGCAGGAGACATGGTGGTCAGCAAGGCCGGGAGGGGGCCCTAGTGTGAAGTGCCATGATGATGGTTCATGAAGGGATTCAGGGAGCCCAGCACTAACTGAGTTACAGCTTGTGCCATGCAGAGCCAGAGATCCCAAGAAAGTCCAGCTCTGGTTGGTAGAGTGACCCTCCCACCCCCAAGACATCCAGCAGCCTAGAACAAGATAGGCTCAGGAAAGGAAAAAGCCAGTCGCACCAAGTAAGATTCCTCCAGTGCCCTCTGCCTTGCCAGGAGCCCTGCCCGCGCTACCCCATTCACAACCCAGGGAGGAGCAGCCGCCTGGAAGAACCCCCACTTACGCTGAGCCAGCTTCTTCCTGCTCTGTGCGCACTCGGCCACCTTCATTCCCCTCCTCCTCACAACCAACCTGCGAGGTGGCGTCTTCGTGGACTTAACATCTAAAGCAGGCTGAGAAGGCCCAGGCCCATCCCCAGGCCAGGCTGCATCCCCAGGCCAGGCTGCATCCCAGGGCCAGGCTGCATCCCCAGGCCAGGCTGCATCCCAGGGCCAGGCTGCATCCCCAGGCCAGGCTGCATCCCCAGGCCAGGCTGCATCCCAGGCCAGGCTGCATCCCCAGGCCAGGCTGCATCCCAGGCCAGGCTGCATCCCCAGGCCAGGCTGCATCCCAGGCCAGGCTGCATCCCCAGGCCAGGCTGGCTCTGTCCCTGGCTTCTGGGCAGGGGGCAGGTGGCAGGAGTAGACAGCACCCCCCCCCCGGGACATGATGACCATCACCTACTGCCCCCTCCCCACGCACTCCCCTCAGGCAGTGCAGGCTGCCACTTGCTCCTCCCGCCCACTGCGCCTGCTGTTTTATGAACCCAGAACCGCAGCAAGATTCTCCTATTAATTTATTGGTATTGCTAATTAAACATCATATTCGCAAATGTAAATTTCCTAATGGCTTCCCTTCCATTGCTGGAGTTTTCTAAAAGAGCCTGCCTGTGGCTGTCGGTGGAGTCTCGCGCTGTCTGGCTGGCTGGGCGGGTGGGCTGTGGCTGGCGCGGGGTCACAGGTCTGGAGAAGGGTCACAGAAGTTGGGGAGGAAGAGGCGGAGCGGGCCCAGCCCTGGCCCCTGATCAGCTGCCTGTCCCTCACAGGGCTCCTCAGGGATGGCTGGGGATCTCTCCCTAACACACCGGTGCTAACCGGGTGCTGGCCTGGGCCTGTGGCGTTTGCCAGGCTGAGGGACGGGGGAGAGAATCCAGTGAATAGATGAAAAGCAGTGCTTGCAACGCCCGTGGCCATTCTTCAGTCTAATTCTTCACTAGAAAAAATAAGGAAACTGAGGCAGGAGAGGAGGACAAGACTTGCCCAGCACCACTGACAGGGACTAGGAACACTGGGTCTTTAGCAGAGACCTGCAGCTGAGCCCTCTGAAAAGCCGATGATACATGTGTACCATCACTAGCCAGAGGTGTTACTGCACTGACCCTGTCCTAAACCACGGTGACCCCAAACCATGGTGACCCTAAACCATGGTGACCCCAAACCATGGGGACCCTAAACCACAGTGACCCCAAACCATGGGGACCCTAAACCATGGTGACCCTAAACCACGGTGACCCCAAACCATGGGGACCCTAAACCATGGTGACCCCAAACCATGGGAACCCTAAATCATGGTGACCCTAACCCATGGTGACCCTAAACCACAGTGACCCTAAACCATGGTGACCCTAAATCACAGTGACCCTAAACCATGGTGACCCTAAATCATAGTGACCCTAAACCCATGGGGACTCTAAACCACAGTGACCCTAAACCATTAGAACCCCAAACCATGGTGACCCTAAACCATGAGAACCCTAAACCACAGTGACCCCCAAACCACAGTGACCCTAAACACCATACTGACCCTAAACCATGAGAACTCTAAGTTATGGTGACCCCAAACTATGGTGACCCCAAACCACAGAGACCCTAAACCACAATAACCTAAGCCACAGTGACCCTAAGCCACAGTGACCTCTACCCACCCATCAGTGCACAGCCCCTGGAATCGGAAAGTACTGCTTTGAATCCCACAGCCAGCAAGTTCTCTGCCGCTGGCCGGGCCTGGGGCTCTTCCTGTGTGAGAGGGGCGGTGGGGGCGCAGAGTTGAGGGGCTTCACGGGCCTCAGGACCCTCCCCTCCCAGGGAAAGGTGTCAGCTCCACAGGAGCTGAGTCGGTGACTGTACTGCTCTGATGGCCAAGAGATGGGCGAGAACAGAGCAGACCAGGGGTTCAAGTCCATGCTGGACAGCTGCTCAGCCAGGTAGCCTTGAGCTTCGGGGGCCTCTGATTCTCAGACGTAGCAGAGAGGACAGAAGACACCCCCCCCCGCTGGCCTGTCCGAGGCACAGAGCACACACTGCTCCATTTGCTCAGATGACTCTGGACCTAGTGTCCACTCCCTGAGCACAGCCTTGGAGAGTAGGCACCTAGAGGGGAAACTGAGTCAAGGAGCCAGAACATGCGCAAGGACCCAGATGGCCCTTGCTGCTTCCCGTCCCTGACACCCCTGGGGAGAGCTGGGGGGGGATACTGCCTAGTGCCGGGATGTGTCCAGCCCTGGGCACGCCCCCCCCAGCTCACACTGCTTTAGGATTAAAGGGGGTGATCTCAGTGTTTTCAGCTGCTGCTTGGGAATCTCCATTAGAGAAAGTTTTAAAAATACACTCTATTGTTGTTTATTATTTATGGTAATGACAGATCTCGGTTCATCAGCTCCCACGTGCCCTGGGCTTCTGTTGAGCTGGGACTGAGCGGCCGGAACAGCCCTGCACAGAAAGAGCCTGAACTGGAGGGGCGGGCTGGGGGGGGGTCCTCCACATACTGCCCGGCCCCAGGGAGTCCCAATGCTCAAAAAATAAAACTAATTGTCGTCAAATACAGAACATACAATGTACCAGGATCACCAAGTGAACAATGTGGGGTCATTAAGTACATTCACCATGTCATCCCATTCTAGAAGTTTCTCATCATCCCCAGAAGGCAACCTCATGCCCAGGAGGCAGCCATGCCCACCCTCCCAGCCACCCAAGCCCTTGGGCGACTACCAACCTGCTTCCTATGTTTCTTTTCTGAATGTTTCATCTCAGAGATGCCACAGAGTGGGGGGCCTTTGGCATCTGGCCTGGCTCACGGCACATTGTGCTTTCTAGCTCACTTAGGGATGACATGCACCCACACTTCATTCCTGTGATAGCCGAGGGTGCCCCCTCGTATGGAGGTAACCCTTGTATGCTAGGATTACAGGTATGAGACTGTGCTGGGAATCAGGCTCTGGGAGTGACTGGGCTACACCTGGTGATCATTATCAGGCAGCAAGCATGAGGATGCACCTGTGTGCTAGGCATGAGGGCCTCCAGACCCAGACCTCCCTGCCCAGAGGCCAGGATGACCACCTGGGAGCCACTACTAGGAAAGTGGGTGCCCACTGGGCTGTGTGTCTGTGTGTGTGTGTGTGTGCGTGCACGCACGCATACACACACACGCACTAGTCCTGGAGCTGGAACTCAGGTGGGCCTGGCTACTGTCCCTGAGCTTTTTTTAATATATATATTTTTAATGTAAAGATACTGTACAGAGGGGTTACAGTTCCATGAGTAAGGTAATGAGTACATTTCCTATCAAGCATTGTTACCCCCTCCTTTGTTTTTCCCCTACCATCCTTTCCCTCCCCACATCCCCAACTCCTCCCTCCCCCCACCAAAGTTGTAAAGTTTGTTTTCAACATAGTGTCTTATACATCTCATTGTTACAGTGGGGTCAACCTGTATCCTTATTTCAGCATTTTGTTATTTCCCTTCCCCTCCCCAAATTAGAAAAATGTATATACAAGATGCAGGGCACCGGAATCAAATACCATGAAAACAGGGGTTCTACCATAGGGGAAGAACATACCAAAGAAACAAAAAAATCACATAGTGCATTATAAGTCCATTAAACACAACAGCAACAAAGATAAAAACTTCTTGTGTCCCTATCTTGGGGTTCATTTCGCTTAGCATCATCTTATATGGTCATATATACATAGCTTTTGACCTTTTCCACTTGTCCTAGACATATACTAGTTCTTACAAATAAGGGAAAACATAGGACTTATGTTTCTTTGGGCCTGGCTTACTTCACTTAATATAATTTTTTCCAAGTCTTTCCATTTTCTAACAAATGGAGTGGTGTCATTCTTTCTGATGGAGGCATATATATATATATATATATATATATATATATATATATATATATATATGCGCCACATTTTCTTGATCCATTCATCTACTGAGGGGCATTTGGGTTGGTTCCATATCTTAATTATGGTAAATAATGCTGCAATAAGCATAGTTGTGCTGGTAGCTTTAGTATGGCCTTGTTTGTGATCGTTTGGGTAAATGCCCAAAAGTGGGATTGCTGGGTCACAGGGGAGCTCTATGTGGAGTCTTTTGAGGAACCTCCATACTGCTTTCCAAAGTGGTTGAACAAGTTTACACTCCCACCAACAATGCAGTAGGGCTCCCTTTTGGCCACATCCCCTCCAGCATCTGTTGCTATTAGAGTTCTTGATTATAGCCATTCTAACCCGGGTGAGGTGGAATCTCAATGTTGTTTTCTGTCCCTGCATTTTTGTACTCAAGGTGAGTGCTCTGCCACTTCCCGCCACAGCTCCATTTTCAACCTTTTTTGGTAGATCATTGGAGGTAAGAGTCTCACGGACTTTTGAACTGCAATCCTCAGACCTCAGAATCCTCTGGAGCTAGGATGACAGGCCTTTCTCTGGGACCTACACCTAAGCCCCAGGAAAACCATACAGCTTAGAAGGCACGGGCTCCTGGAAGCGGGAGGAACGAGGGCTGAGCACTGGCCCAAATACGAGGCCCTGGTCGCAGGATGGGACCTGGGAGAGGCGCCCTCTGAGAGCCCTTCCTTCATATGGTGGACTGTGGCAAAGGTGTGTGCCAGAGCCTCTGGGCACAGACCATCGAAGAGGCACGATGCCTTGCTGCTATCCAGCTTAAATTCCCCACCCCACCCAGGGATGGGGAAACGGAGGCCAGAGAAAAGAAGTACCGCTGAATGAGTAATGCCTTCCCAGCAAGGTAGCCTGGTCCCTTCCACATGCCTGGCTCTGTGCTCCCCATGAGCTCCTGTAAACAGGGACACCCCTCCACTGGTACCCCAATTTTATCTATGAAAACGTAAAGATGAAGAGGTGAACGTGTAGCCCAGAACCAGTGGCTCACGCCTGTCATCCTAGCTACTCAAGAGCTGAGATCTGAGGATTGCAGTTCAAAGCCAGCCCAAGCAGATGAATCTGAGACAACTCATTCATATCTGCAAAAGCCAGAAGTGGAGCTGTGGCTCAAGTAGTACGAGTGCTAGCCTTGAGTGAAAAAGCGAATGGACTCCAGCCAGGCCCTGAGTTCCAACTCCATTACTGGCATACATTTTTTTTAAAAACACTTAAGTATAAAACTCCTCTTCAGCCAGGTGCTGGTGGTTCACACCTGTAATCCTAGCTACTCAGGAGGCTGAGATCTGAGGATCGTGGTTCAAAACCTGCCTGGGCAGAAAAGTCCCCGAGAGACTCTTCTCTCCCATTGACCACTCAAAAACTGGAAGTGGTGCTGTGGCTCAAGGGGTAGAGCACTAGTCTTGAGCACAAAGAGGCTCAGGATCAGCACCCAGGCCCTGAGTTCAAGCCCACAACAGCAACAACAACAACAAAACCTCCCCTGCACTCCTGGGTAGCCTCAGTGGATCACCCTTGCCCACGCCTCCTTGCCCACAGATTACTGCCCACCAGTGAGTCACCTGATTCATCCACTAGCCTTGCAGCCCCAAACACATGAACGCGCATGTGTGCGTGCACACGCACGTGCACAGGTCCTGGCCTCCCCGCAGGCCCTCTGACAGGACATCAGAGAGCCCCATGCTGCCCTCTAGATCCTCGGCTGAGCCTGGCCCGGCAGCCAATCGTGGTTCCCCTGGGCTAATCGGAGACGACACCACCTTAATTTCACCTCCAGCAGACCTCCG
This sequence comes from Dipodomys merriami, assembly GCF_024711535.1. Classification (NCBI taxonomy): domain Eukaryota; kingdom Metazoa; phylum Chordata; class Mammalia; order Rodentia; family Heteromyidae; genus Dipodomys; species Dipodomys merriami. The sequence continues at coordinate 7,045,419 of NW_027204270.1, forward strand.
TGGGAAGACACGACCCCTTCACCTCATCAATATTCAAGGGCTTAACAAAAAAAGCTATAACGAGGGAAGTCAGAAATAATGGAATGCAGTATTGATTATTTTATAGTGCGATTAGGGGTAATTACATCTCTCAAATTTTATTTTAATGTTACTTTCTACTACTTTTAGCCTTTTAAAATTATCCCAAACATCCTCATTTAATGGAACGCACATGCCTTCAATTTCACTGTGAAATACTTTTTTTCCTGCTAAAGTGTGACCTCAATATATTTGAAAACATAAATTACACTATGTATAAACCATAAAAAATGAATGATGAATTTAATTCCGCTGAAGCGTGAGAGAATGAGGAGGCGGGCGGGCAGAGGCCCTGTTTATCCAGAGTGGAGGGGACAGTCAGAGGCGGGAAGGGACAGCCGGGGCCAGAGAGGTATCTGCCCTTTGGGACACAGGGAACGGGGTTCAGAGCTCTGGAGGACACAGGCCAGGATGAGATCGGAGAGTGATATCTGCCCCCACACCCTGTCTCCCTCCCATTAGCTGAGCAGGAGGTCAGTTTCTCTGTCCATAATCCCTGAGGGGTGATTTTTCAAAAAGTGTAGGGAGATGGGCACTGGCGTCCTGAGCTTGTAATCCTAGCTACTAAGGAGGCTGAGATCTGAGGAGCCCCACCCCCACCCCAAGACCTCCAGCCATTAGAAACAGCCAACTGGGTCTCCAAGCACAACAGGGCAATGCTCTGAGCAATCAGACCACCAAAATGCCAGTGCTAGAGTCCTGGGTTCAAATCCTGGTCACCTTCTAAAGCCCTCAGTGTCTTCTCGTCCCCTACCCCACCCCTGCCCCTTTTTCCTGCCACAGCATGTCTCCCAGGTAGGGAATTGAGGAAGAGAGACATCTGTCTCGTGCCCTCAGGAGCTAGACTTGCTTCTGTGTGTCCTGGATTCTCCACACTTCTCCTTCCCTTCCCCTCAGTGGGCCCTGCCCCCTCCCATGATCTCAGGGACCTCAGGAGAGCAGGAAGCACTTCTCTTCACTGTGGCTCTGGCACCAGCATGGCCAGAATTCCAGAAGGTTGTGGGAATTCAGTCCCGTCCCTCGCTGGAGGCCAGTGCTGACCATTCTCCACCGGCCGTCCACCTCCCAGCAGCGCGGTGCCTGGAGGCGCTGCCTCTCCTGAAGCACACTTTTCTTGCTTTGGCAGTGTGTGTGCGTGTGTGTGTGTGAGTGTGTGTGCATGTGTGTGTGCGCACGCGTGTGTGTGCATGTATGTGTGTACACGTGTGTGTGTCTGTGCTGGTCCTGGGTCCCTTAGCATTTTCACTCAAGGCAAGCACTCTACCACTTGAGCCACAGTGACACTTCTGGTTTTCTGGTGATTTATTGGAGATCAGAGTCTCACAGACTTTCCTGCCCAGGCTGGCTTTGAACTGCAATCCTCAGATCTCAGCCTCCTGAGTAGCTAGTTACAGGTGTGAGCCACCAGCACCTGGCTACTTCTGGGGTGTTTTTGGTTGGCTAATTGGACATAAGAGTCTTTTCTGTTTGTCTGTGTGGGTTGGCTTTGAATGATGATCTTCAGATCTCAGCCTCCCCGGCAGCGGGGATTATGGTTGTGAGCCACCGGCTGGCAGCTGGCAGCCAGGCCCGAGCTTCCTCTGTGATTCCTCCCCTGGCCCCCCACGGCACACTCACCCTCGGGTGCCCCCTGCACCTACTCCCCAGACCCGGTGACCCCACTCACTCGAGTTTGAGTGACAGTTGAGGCCAGCGCTGCCCAACACGAAGGTCACACAGGATCTTCTAAACAATTTTTTGGGGGGGTCCGGTCATGGGACCTGAACTCTGGGCCTGGGCGCTGTCCCTCAGCTCTTCAGCTCAAGGCTAGCGCTCTACCACTGGAGCCACAGCGCCACTTCTGGCTTTTTTTCTTTTTGCTTATGTGGTGCTGAGGAATCAAACCCAGGGCCTCATGCATGCAAGGCAAGCGCTCTACCACTGAGCCACCTTCCCAGCCCCTAAACAATTTTTTTAATGAATTTATTGTCCTTTACCTAACTGACTGTATCCAAGACGGTATCATGGGTGGCCTGACTCTTTTTTGAATCCTAATCCTTTGAAATCCAAGGTGTGTGTGTATACACACACACACACACACACACACACACACACACACACACGTACACACACACACACACACACGTACACACACATACACACACATGTACACACACGTACACATGCCAGTACTGGGACTTGAACTCAAGGCCTTATGCTTCCACTTGGCTTTCTTGCTCAAGGCCACAGCTCTGCCCCTTGAGCCTCACCTCCACTTCTGGCTTTTTGCTTGTTCATAATAAAAAATCAAATTAACTAAATACAAGTCTTAGTATATTGCCAAGCCTGTCCTCGACCTCCAGATCTTCCTGCCTCGGCCTCCAGGCTGCTGGGATGGCAGGCATGCGCCACACATGGCGTGGCACTGTCCTAATTACACTGACTCCACAGGGCGCCTTGCCAACGTCAGGGTCAGTCTCCTCTGAAAACGATGACTTCTCAGCTTTGTTTCCTGTTCCCCGTGAACTCTGAAGGTGGACTGCCCCATCTGCTGAGCATTTCCGTGGAGAACGCTGCTGATGAGACTGAAATTGCACTCAATTTACTAATTTGGAGGCATTCCTTCTATTTCAATATTTTCATCTACTTGGATCCCTCTCTCTTCTGGTGCTCCGCCACCGACCCACGCCCCCAGCCGCCGACCCACGCCCCCAGCCGCCATCTCCTCTTTAATATAAAGAACGACCCCGGGAAGCCAGGCCCAGTGGCTCGCACCTGTAATCCCTGCTACTCGGGCAGCTGAGGTCTGAGGATCGTAGTTCAAAGCCTGCCTGGGCAGGAAAGTCCCTGAGACAATGAACCACTGAAAAGCAGGCAACGCGGCCGCGGATCAGGCGGTGGAGCGCCGCGGGGTGCGGGACTCGGCTGGCAAGCCAAGGGGCCGGGCACGGGCCAGGGGCCGGGCACAGGGGCCGGGCACAGGGGCAGGGGCCGGGCACAGGGGCCGGGCACAGGGGCAGGGGCCGGGCACAGGGGCCGGGCACAGGGGCAGGGGCCGGGCACAGGGGCCGGGCACAGGGGCAGGGGCCGGGCACAGGGGCAGGGGCCGGGCACAGGGGCCGGGCACAGGGGCAGGGGCCGGGCACAGGGGCAGGGGCCGGGCACAGGGGGCGGGCACAGGGGCCAGGCACAGGGGCAGGGGCCAGGCACAGGGGCAGGGGCCGGGCACAGGGGCTGGGCACAGGGGCAGGGGCCGGGCACAGGGGCAGGGGCACAGGGGCAGGGGCTGGGCACAGGGGCCGGGCACAGGGGCAGGGGCACAGGGGCAGGGGCACAGGGGCAGGGGCCGGGCACAGGGGCCGGGCACAAGGGCAGGGGCACAGGGGCAGGGGCACAGGGGCAGGGGCCGGGCACAGGGGCAGGAGCCGGGCACAGGGGCCGGGCACAGGGCCAGGGGCAGGGAACAGGGGCCGGGCACAGGGGCAGGGGCACAGGGGCAGGGGCACAGGGGCAGGGGCCGGGCACAGGGGCAGGAGCCGGGCACAGGGGCCGGGCACGGGCCAGGGGCAGGGAACAGGGGCCGGGCACAGGGGCCGGGCACGGGCCAGGGGCAGGGAACAGGGGCCGGGCACAGGGGCAGGGGCAGGGGGGAGGCAAGGCCAGGGCGGGGTCCTGAGGCAGAAGGGACGGGACGAGGGGACATCCCCCCGAAATCCTGGAGGCATCGAGCCGGTCCAAGGGTCGGGGCCCGGGTGGCCCTGCGGCCCCGGCGGCCCCCGCCCCGCCCCCCGCGCTTTGGGCCTTTCCCGAGGGCCTCGCTGGGAACCGACGCCCAGCGGGCCCGCGGCTGTCCCGGGCCGGGGGGGGGGGGGGGGGGGAGCCCTGGCCGTCGGGCGTCCGGCACCCGGGGCTCCTCGGGCCGCCTCGCCGGAGCCGGGCCCCCCGCCCCGGTGGTCGCCAGGCCGGCCGGGGGGCGTCTTAATGGGCTCGGGCCCCGTTCCGGGGAGCGGCCGCCGCCCGCTAATGTGCGGTCGCCCCGCCCGCCGGCAGCTGCTGCCCCCGCGCCGACCCCGGGCGCCGGTCGATACCATCAGGCGGCGGGCGGGCGGGAGCCCCGCCCCTCCGAGCCCCTCCCCCGAGCCCCGCCCCGCCCCCGAGCCCCGCCCCAGAGCCCCTCCCCTCCCCCGAGCCCCGCTCCCGAGCCCCGCCCCTCCCCCGGGCCCCGCCCCGCCCCCGAGCCCCGCCCCGCCCCGAGCCCCGCCCCGAGCCCCGCCCCGAGCCCCGCCCTGCCCCCGAGCCCCGCCCCTCCCCCGGGCCCCGCCCCGCCCCCGAGCCCCGCCCCGCCCCGAGCCCCGCCCCGAGCCCCGCCCTGCCACCGAGCCCCGCCCCCGAGCCCCGCCCCTCCCCCGGAGCCCCGCCCCGCCCCGAGCCCCGCTCCCGAGCCCCGCCCCTCCCCCGAGCCCCTCCCCGCCCCCGAGCCCCGCCCCCGAGCCCCGCCCCCGAGCCCCGCCCCTCCCCCGGAGCCCCGCCCCGCCCCGAGCCCCGCCCCGCCCCGAGCCCCGCCCCCAGCCCCGCCCCGCCCCCGCGTCTACCCCAGCGCCCCCGCCCCGCACCCCAGTCCCCCCTCCCCACCCCGCACCCCCTCCGCCCCTCCGCGTCTCCCCCCAGCGCCCCCTCCCCTCCATCAGCGCCCCCTCCCCTCCATCAGCGCCCCCTCCCCTCCATCAGCGCCCCCTCCCCTCCATCAGCGCCCCCTCCCCTCCATCAGCGCCCCCTCCCCTCCATCAGCGCCCCCTCCCCTCCATCAGCGCCCCTCCCCTCCATCAGCACCCCCTCCCCTCCATCAGCGCCCCCTCCCCTCCATCAGCGCCCCCTCCCCTCCATCAGCGCCCCCTCCCCTCCATCAGCGCCCCCTCCCCTCCATCAGCGCCCCTCCCCTCCATCAGCACCCCCTCCCCTCCATCAGCGCCCCCTCCCCTCCATCAGCGCCCCCTCCCCTCCATCAGCACCCCCTCCCCTCCATCAGCACCCCCTCCCCTCCATCAGCGCCCCCTCCCCTCCATCAGCGCCCCCTCCCCTCCATCAGCGCCCCCTCCCCTCCATCAGCACCCCCTCCCCTCCATCAGCGCCCCCTCCCCTCCATCAGCGCCCCCTCCCCTCCATCAGCGCCCCCTCCCCTCCATCAGCGCCCCTCCCCTCCATCAGCGCCCCCTCCCCTCCCAGTGCCCCCTCCCCTCCCAGTGCCCCCTCCCCTCCATCAGCGCCCCCTCCCCTCCATCAGCGCCCCCTCCCCTCCATCAGCGCCCCCTCCCCTCCATCAGCGCCCCTCCCCTCCATCAGCGCCCCCTCCCCTCCCAGTGCCCCCTCCCTCCATCAGCACCCCCTCCCCTCCATCAGCGCCCCTCCCCTCCATCAGCGCCCCCTCCCCTCCCAGTGCCCCCTCCCCTCCCAGTGCCCCCTCCCCTCCATCAGCGCCCCTCCCCTCCATCAGCACCCCCTCCCCTCCATCAGCGCCCCCTCCCCTCCATCAGCGCCCCCTCCCCTCCATCAGCGCCCCCTCCCCTCCATCAGCACCCCCTCCCCTCCATCAGCGCCCCCTCCCCTCCATCAGCGCCCCCTCCCCTCCATCAGCGCCCCCTCCCCTCCATCAGCGCCCCTCCCCTCCATCAGCGCCCCCTCCCCTCCCAGTGCCCCCTCCCCTCCCAGTGCCCCCTCCCCTCCATCAGCGCCCCCTCCCCTCCATCAGCGCCCCCTCCCCTCCATCAGCGCCCCCTCCCCTCCATCAGCGCCCCTCCCCTCCATCAGCGCCCCCTCCCCTCCCAGTGCCCCCTCCCTCCATCAGCACCCCCTCCCCTCCATCAGCGCCCCTCCCCTCCATCAGCGCCCCCTCCCCTCCCAGTGCCCCCTCCCCTCCCAGTGCCCCCTCCCCTCCATCAGCGCCCCTCCCCTCCATCAGCACCCCCTCCCCTCCATCAGCGCCCCCTCCCCTCCATCAGCGCCCCTCCCCTCCATCAGCGCCCCTCCCCTCCATCAGCGCCCCCTCCCTCCATCAGCGCCCCTCCCCTCCATCAGCGCCCCTCCCCTCCATCAGCACCCCCTCCCCTCCATCAGCGCCCCCTCCCCTCCATCAGCGCCCCTCCCCTCCATCAGCGCCCCTCCCCTCCATCAGCGCCCCCTCCCTCCATCAGCGCCCCCTCCCCTCCATCAGCACCCCCTCCCCTCCATCAGCGCCCCCTCCCCGCCCTAAGCGCCCCTCTTCCCTGCCCTCCCCCCTCCGCGGCCCCCCTCCCTCCCCCTCCAGGACTCTTCCCAGGACCCAGAGCCCCTCTGGCCTCCTGGAGCTCCCACCCCACCCCCTCCCCGGGGATGGGACTGCAGCGGCTGAGGCCTCGAGCCAAGGCCAGGGACCCCACTGGGTCCCCCTGATGGAGACCTAGGAAGGGGGTCAAAGAAGCCCTCGGGAGTAGAACCCAGGAGGGACCCGGCAGAACACAGAGGAGCACAACTGTGTTTTACCGCTGAATCAGCGGCCGGAGCCCGCAGCCCGAGTTCAAACCCCAGAGCGCGTCCAAAACCAAAAAGATGGAAAAAGTAATGCGAAACATCCCTTGGTAAACTAAAACAAAAGAAAGGCCCGCATGCAGACCCTCCACCGCTTGAGCCACAGCTCCACTTCTGGCTTTCGGCGGTTCGTTGGAGGTAACAGCCTCTCCAACTTAACTGCCGGGGCTGGCTTTGAACTGTGATGCTCCATCTCAGCCTCCTGAGTGGCTAGGAGGACAGGTGAGAGCCCCCGGCGCCTGCCCCTGAGCCTTTCCCTGCCTCTCACTGTCTGCTCCGGCTGCCCCAGGGCAGTGGGCCAGGCTGCGGGGGACAGGCTGGCCAGGAGAAAGCCTCGGCACCTGTGCTCTCCAGGTCAGGTGAAGCAAGCCCATATCAGCCTTGTGTGTGGGGAGAGGGACTAGAGGGCAGGGCCGGGCAATGGCCCTGGGGTTGAGTGGTTGCATTGGACCTAAGTTAATGGACTTAGGCTCATGAATGGCACTCCCTACATCAGACCTCTTGGGGAATCCCTAGGGAGCCGCTTGAGTAGGGTAGGGACCCCCCAGTTCCCCTTCTTCTTGAGCTTGCTCTGCTTGTGAGGGTTTTCCAGGGATGGCAGCCCTGGTCAGGACCACACACACCCATGCCCAGGCTCCAAGGCCACTGTCACGCTCTCAACACTCCATATCAGGTGGCTGCAGCTAGTGGGGAATTGGGTCTGGTGAGCAATCAGGCAATAGCTCGAGGCTGTAATCCTTGCTACTTGGGAAGCGGAGATCAGAGGATCAAGGTTGGAGGCCAGTCTAGGCAAAAAGAAGTTTGCAAGACTCCAACTCAACCAACTCACCTGGGTGTGGTGGCGCACGCACGCACGTCTATAATCTCAACCACATAGGAAGCACAATGGTTGGGTGCAGTGGCTTGCATCCATTCCCCCCTCCCCTACCCAGGGTTAGGGAGCACAGATGGGAGGATTGAAGCCCAGACCATCAAGTGAGAATGTACCTCAAAAATAACCAATGCAAAAGGGGATGGAGGCATGACTCAAGCGGTAGACTTCTGCCGGAAAAAGAAAGGAAGGGGGGGAAATCTTCCAAGAAAGGCTGGTAAATAAAAGGAACAACCTTGGTAGCCCAACTACCAGGAGCACAGCACAGCTGAAAGAGAACCCAGACAGGTGCTGGGTCTAGAATGAAATGTGCAACCCTCCAGGGAAGGCCTGACGGCCACTAACCACCTCTGTCAATCAGCTTAATAAGCTGAGTATGCTGAGCTCTACAGCACGAGAAATCCCAGTGTTAGCCAGGTGCCTGCGGCTCACATCGGTAATCCTAATTACTCAGGATACTGAGATCTGAGCATCTCAGTTCAAACACAGCCAGGGGCAGAAAAGTCTGTGAGACTCTTCCATTTCCACCACAAAGCTGGAAGTGAAGGCTCAAATAGTAGAGCACCAACCTGGAGCAAATAAGCTAAGGGAAAGTTCCCTGAGCCTACATTTAAGCCCCAGTACCACCTCCAAAGGAAAAAAGGAAATCTCTAATTCTACTTCTAACCACATTTATTTACTTAGTGCTAGTACTAAAGCTTGAATTTTGGGACTTCAGCTCTTGTTTGACTTTTTCCACTCAAGGCTGGTACTCTAACTCCTGGAGGCTCACCTCTGCTTCCAGATTGTGGCTGGTTAATTGGAGATAAGAATCTCATTGACTTTGAACTTTGATCCTCAGGTCTCAGCCTCCAGAGTAGCTAGGGTTACTAGCTTTAAGGTACCAGTACCCAGCTCTAACCACTTTTAATAAAGAAAAGAGACTTCTGATTATGGGTGAAGATTTGCATATAATAGTGTTCTTCAGAGTGTCCTTTTAATAGTAAAAAGTTGGGAGCAATCTAAATTTCTAAGAAGATGAGATTTGTTAAATAAAATATGGTCCTCTCTTTGAAGGAGCATCAGACAGCCATTAAAATTCAAGTTCTCAAGGAATATTTAATAACAGGGGGGAAAATACCCTGATCGTAATACTAAGTGAAAAAGTAGGATGTAATCCTTACATTGAGTAGTGGCTACCTGGCTGTGTGTTTTGTTATTATTCTTTCATCTGGACATATATTCTTCTGTATGTGTATTAATTCATAAAAATGCAGACAAAGCAGAATACAAAACTATACAATGTGACAGCAAGAGTCAAGACAAGCGTCTCCCAAAAGGATGGAGGCGGTGACGTAGATCTCAGGGGACCAAGATTTGGGGTGCTTTTTTGTTTTGTTTTGTTTTTTATCTGTCCTGGGGCTTGAACTCAGGGCCTGGGTGCTGTCCCTGAACTCTTTTGCTCAAGGCGAGGGCTCTACCACTTGAGCCACACAGCACCACTTACAGTTTTCTGGTGGTTCATGAAGATAGGAGTCTTATGGACTTTCCTGCCCTGGCTGGCTTTGAACTGTGATTCTCAGATCTCAGCCTCCTGAGTAGCTAGGATTACAGGCGTGAGCCACTGGCACCCAGCAAGATTAGTTTTTATTTAAAAATAGAGACATTCTTAGAAAGTTTATAGACCGAAATAAATCACTGTTGAAATGGCACTGTGGAAAGCTGGCTGTTCCCACTGATTATATGAAAATCTGTGTGTGTGTGTGTGTGTGTGTGTGTGTGTGTGTGTGTGTGTGTGCGCGCGCGCGCGTGTGTGTGTGCATGTGTGTGTGTGTGTGTGTGTGTGTGCATGTGTGTGTGTGTGTGTGTGAGAGAGAGAGAGAGAGAGAGAGAGAGAGACTGAACTGGTATTGGGACTTGAACTCAGACCTTCCCACTCCCACTCAACTATTGCCCTCAGATCTGGCGCTCCAGCACTTGAGCCATGCCTTTAGTCCTGATAAATCTTTCAGGGCTGAGATAGGTGGCTCAGTGGTAGAGCACTTGCCTTGCATGCATGAGGCCCTGGGTTCGATTCCTCAGCACCACATAAGGAAAAAGCCGGAAGTGGCGCTGTGGCTCAAGTGGTAGAGCGCTAGCCTTGAGCTGAAGAGCTGAGGGACAGTGCCCAGGCCCAGAGTTCAGGCCCCATGACCAGACCCCCCCCAAAAAAAAAAAGAAACACTGAAAAATCTTTCAATGTACAAATAATTTATATGTCTCTCTGATATCATAAACTGATATCTAAACAAAAGAGAAAGAGAGAGCCTGATGCCAGTGGCTCATGCCTGTAATCCTAGCTACTCAGGAGACTGAGATCTGATGATCACGGTCCAAGAGACTTATCTCCAGTTAACCAGCAAAACAGCTAGAAGTGGAGCTATGTAGCTCAAGTGGTAGAGCACTAGACTTAAGAAAAAAATTAAAAATAAGCTAAGCAAGAGCTTGAGATCCTGTGTTCAAGTCCCAATGAGAGAGAGAGAGAGAGAGAGAGAGAGAGAGAGAGAGAGAGAGAGAGAGAGAGAGCTGCTCTGAGTCTTTATTGAAACACCATTTCCCACATGCAGAGGAAGAATGAGCTCCCAGAGGATTCTGGGTAAGTAGTGCTGGCCATGTGTGGGTACTACCCACACCCAGCAAGCAGCCTCCGAGGGTTGCCCTGGTCTGCCCCAGTTTCCCCAGACAGGACCTGGAATGTGGGCTGGCACCGGCTCCGGGGTCTTCTCTCCGAGCCTCTGGACCTGGCATGCCTTCTCTCTGCAACCATTCCAGCCCAGCTCACGCTCCCTCAGGCTCCTCTGCTTAGGGGCTGCGCTCCCGATTAGACTGGGGGTGTAATCTGTGCACCCCACCCTGCTGTGACCATACAATTGTCTTGGGATGTCTTGGGAATCAGCCCTTCCTGACAATCGGGGTTGTCCCCGGAGGAGAAGCTGGTTTGGGGGACATCTTCAGGTGTCACAAGGCCACCAGCCTGGAAAGGTGGGAAGCTGAGCTCAAGACCGCTTCCCTTCCCCCAGCCAAGGTAACCCACATCCCCTAACTCTTGCAGAATCTCTCCCACAATTCCTGCCCTCCTTCCAGCTCTTCAGCTGGTCCTCTTCTGGTGAACACCTGGGCCAGGCCCAGACGCTTGGGGACAGGTGTGCTGGGTGGAGACGCCTGGCCTGTTTTTCCGGAGGCCCGGATCCAGGGAGCTTCCTGGGCCTGGCTGGGAGCTGACTCGCCTGGGCTTGTGTGAATCACTCCCGGCCCTGGGTTCCCCCCCCCCCCCAGCTCCCTGTTCCAACTGAAACCAATGGGGTCTAGCGGCTGGCACTGGGGCTACCATATGGAGACCTGTCTCTCTGAGCACATTGCTGACACATTGTGTGTCTGAGGATGTGTGTGTGTGTGTGTGTGTGTGTGTGTGTGTGTGTGTGTGTGTGTGTACGGGCGCGTGCTCTTCTCCACCAGGCTCCCATTGGGCTCTAGAGAGTTTTGAGTTTAGGCCAGCCCAAGGGCCCTATCACAGAAGAAGCCAGGCATCTGTTGGCTGATGCCTGTCATTCTAGCTACCAGGAGGCTGAGATCTGAGGATCACAATTCAAAGCCAACCCTGGGGCAGAAGAAGTCCATGAGACATCTCCAAATAAACTACTCAGAAAAAGCCAGAAGTGGCACTGTGGCTCAAGTAGTAGAGCTATAGCCTTGAGCACAAAGAGACTCAGGGACAGCGCCCAGGCCCTGAGTTCAGGCCCCAGGACCAGCACCTAAATAAATAAATAAATAAATAAATAAAATCATCGCAGCATGAGCTTGAACTTCCAACACACCCTGGTCCCCAGGGGAGCTGCCAGCCACGTGCTCTAAGAGATGGCCAGGAGCCCAAGGTTGTCAAGTACCTGGGGCTCAGGGAGCCCCATTAGCTTCTCCCCCCTCCCCTCTCCTCCAGCCAGGCTGAGCAGCTGGGGGAACACCTCTCTCTTGCAGGTGCCTAGAGGGATCTCACTTGACGCATAGCCACAAGCCAACGGGAGTGAGGCTCCCCACCCCCACCCCGGGGCTGCTCTTCTTCCCGCAAAATCAATCATTCTGCCACTGGGTTTGCGGGAAGTTGGGGGGGGGGGGAGGACCGTGGGCTGGGGGATTACAGGCTGTGTCTTCCCTGGCAGGGTGACAGGCCCCCGTGTGGCGGGTGTGACTTGGTCCCTGGGGGGCACCTGTCACAGCATGATCCAAGGACTTCCCTTCCCCCCACCTGGCCCAAGCTCCAGGCCCCTCCCCAGCTGACCAAGCTAGGGCCAAGAGAGGAAAAGGGAGGTGGTGGGCGTTGGTGAGGCGCTGCCAAGCGGTGATGGACAGGGAAGATGGGGAGGAGGTTGCTCATCCATTCCCGAATCACGCAGCTTCCTCCAGCCCCGCCTGCCCCAGAGAGCTGGAGACACTATGAACGGTGGGGGGAAGGGTGAGGGGGTCTTGATTGGGAGATGCCAACCTCCCATACCCACCCCTGCTCCTCTGTGCTGTGCAGAGACCCCCAGGGGAAGGGATTAGGCGTAGGTGCCAGCCCTCATCACCCACAATGCAGGCCAGGGTGGGTCCCTCCGATTTACACTGGCTCTGGCTTGGGACACAGACCCGCCCCCTCCCCCAGCCCCCCTGCAGGCCTTTCACCTCCATTTACCTATGAGGAAACTGAGGCTCAGAGAAGCCCATGTGTTTGGTGAATGTGTCAACTGGCACAAGCTGGGGCAGTGGGAGTCTTGGGGAGACAGGACCGGGGGCGGCGGGAGGCCGGACACGGTCACCCAGCTGTGTTCTCATGGGAAGAGCATGGCACCCCAGGCCTGCAGACTGGCTGAGCCCTGGCTCCAGCCGGGCTCCCAGAACCAGCTGGGTCTCCTCCCTGAGCCTCTATTTCCCCCTCTGTAAAATGGAGTTACAGATCTCTGCCCTGCCCTACCCTGCAGGGATTCAGGGAGCAGCCTGGGCTACCAGGTGGGAAAGAAAGAGTTTTGGAAAGCCTGGGGGTGCTACCAACCCACCCACGTCAGCGTGGCGTGGCTGGGCCTGGGGGGCGGTGCCCTAGTTGGACCCTGGGCTCTAGACCTGGCACTCACCCTCCTGGGAGTCCCAGAGCCAGCCGCTCTGGGCATCACTCGGCTGAGCAGAGGGGTAGGGGACCCATCCCCCAGTCCCTGCCAAGGGGGCTTGGGGGCGTGGGCCAGGCTGCCAATGTGTCTATTAGCTGGTGTGAACAAATTTGATGGTGCAGATAAGGGTGGGGGGGGCAGTAGCCCCACCCAGTTCCCCCACCTCCACTCCGCAGATAACATCAGGGCTGAGTCCCCAGGCTCCCCATTCCCGAGTGATGAAATCCGGGCTCCGTCAGGCTGGCTGGAGCTGCAGTTACCAAATCGTTATAATTGAGATTAATTTGGGGGCCAATTGGGTCCGCCCTCGCAGGCACCCATTAATTAGTGGGGGAGAGCCCCAAACAGCTGGGCCTCCAGACCTAAGTGGGTCTGGAGGCCCTGGAGAGGGGGGCTGCGGAGAGATGCCCCGCTGGGCATGGTCCTGGAGGGGGGTGAGCTGGACAGAGCCTCCCTCCCCCAGCTCAGCCCTCCACCCCCCTCAGGGGAGGGACCAGCAGGCCTGGGCCTCCTCTGGGTCTCAGGGGGGGTTAAAGGGCTCATTACCAGGGAGGGGAGGGGGAGGGTGCTCCAAGGCTCCTTGGACATCAAAAGCTCTTGCGAAACTTGTAGATGAGTTAAGTGCGAATGAATTTGAATCAGACAATGAGGTTCCCTTTAGAGACACCTGGGCAGAAAAAAAAAAAACAACCCTTTTTTTTTTTTTTTTAAGGGAAAAGCGCCCCAGGGGGAGCTCATTTGGGGATTTTTTCCCCCTCCCTTCCCCCCCAACCCAAAACACACGGAGAAAACAAACCCACAGGTCTACAACTGGGTGCCAGGGATGGGGAGGAGGGAGGGGGAGGGGGGCAGGCACACCTTGACTCAGAGCTGGGCTGGCAGTGAGCTGGGCACACACGTGAGGCCCGGGCACTCGCATAGGAGAAGCGAGCAAGTATGTGCGAGCCGGGAGGGTTGGCACACGCCTGTGGCGCTGGTCCTGGGATGGAGCAGCCCCATCTGAGGGTAGCTGAGGGCAGAGGTGGGGGACAAAGAGAGGAGGGGGTAAGGAGAGCAGGGGCATCTGGACTGAGGGGGCAGGACCCAGGCTTCACCCCCTGAGGCCTGACACCTCCCGGTGGCCACGTGTGGGCTCCTGGGCTGGGCTGGCGACAGAGTGGGGGCCATAGGCCCCGCCCCCACACTCAACCTGCTAATTGCCTGGGTGTTTTATTTATTTACTTATTTTCTCTGTGAAGCTCCACGGGTTGAGTCACTGCGAACCAGCCTGGCCACTGCCCACTGGCCAGCCTCGCTCCACCCTGCCCCGGGGACCCAAGAACCCCGTGGCAAAGGTGGCTGGGCTGCGATCCAGGGGGCCGGGGTGGTTTCAGGGAACCCTGGACCTCTGCTGGGGCTTTGGGGTCAACAGCCAGCACCCGAACCCAGGAGCCTCCCCCCCCACCCAGGGGCGGGTGACACCCCTGGGGACCCTAATGGAGCAGCCCCCTCGCTGTGGCCCATTTGCAATTCATGGCTCCGGCGGAGATTGCATTAGGCCTGGCTGTCACTTGTGATGAATGTCGCTTGTTTTCCAGAAAAAAAATGAGCCCTGGATGCAGAGTGACAGGGAGAGGGGGCACCCTGCCCTCCCTCTGCCCGAGGACCAGGGACACTGGCTGGCACACTCCTCTGGGAGCTCCTGGGGTCCCCTGGGGCGGAGAGACTGTGTGGGAGGGGCTGCACACCTGACAGAGGAGCACACCCGTGTGCAGGACGGGAGGAAAGGCGCAGAGAGTTCCTAGGGACATGACCGGGGGTCTCCATTGAAGGAAGAGCGGTCCCTGGTCCTGGTTTGGGGGTACAGGACACCCCCAAAGGACCCACACCTTGTCCAGGCTTGCTCCCTCACAACCTCCTGCTTCACTGGGGGAGTAAGGAGGAATCCTCTCTACTCTACCACCCCCGGCCAGGGCTGTGGGAATTAGCCGGAGGTCCCAGCTACTCCCCCCAGAGCCCACCTCAGTGGACCTCTTTGGTGCCTCGCTTTGGCTGGAGAGCTGACAATGAACCCACTTGCTCCCTTCCCCAATTTTCTTATTCTGTGCTCTCCCTGATTCTGCTCTTACCCTCTAGGACCCCAGCCTAAAGAATAATCCTGCCTGTGAGTGGAGAGTTGGGCCCATTTTGTTGAAAAAGCAGCAATAGCTCATGGGGTGGGGGGGGGGGGGGAGACAGCTTTGGTTTTGTGCCCTCTTGTGTCTGAGACATCACATAATAGAGGCAGAAGTGGGGGAAATAAAGTTGAGGCTAACCCTCTCCTCGCAGATGAGGAAACCGAGGTTGTGCGTGGGCTTCATTCCCTTTCCCAGAACAGTGACGGAGCACATGAATGAATATGAATTCAATCGGTGAATGGCCACGGATGTATGAATGAATGAGTGAATTAATGAATGGACAGCCACAGCCTGGGACCGTAGCCTCAAGGCTGCCAGGGAGGCCAAGCCCTGATACTCCCTGCTGTCTGTCCTATGTCCTGAGTCTAGGTATGGCCAAGCTGATGCCACAGCCCCACCGGTCAAAGCCAGCCAATGGGGTGACAGCCTGGCTCTCACCCAATCAGAGTCCGGCTTCTATGGCAACCACCAAAAGGATGGGGGCAAGGCAGACCTCAGAGGGAAAAGCCACCATCCACTGAGTCTGAATCCTGAGCCTAGCCCCAAAGGTGCTCTTTTGAGTCACAGCTATACTTCCAGCTTTTTCTTTTTCTTTTTCTTTTCTTTTTCTTTTAGTAGTTTATTGCAGATAAGAGTCTCACAGACTTTCCTGCCCAAGCTGGCTTTGAGCCTTGATCCTCAGATCTCAGCCTCCTGAGTAGATGGGGTTACAGGAGTGAGCCACCGGTGTGCAGCTTGCTCTGGGATTTTAGTCCCTGTGGAAAGCCAGCTATCTGCTGGCTGCCCACCCTACCCATCCCATGGAGGCCCGGGACTCACTTCACTGTCAGCCCAGACAACAAGGCAGGGTCCAGCCCTGGGGCCCAGCAAGCACCCCCATCCCTGGTGCCCAAGGTCCCAGGACCAGAAAGGTGTCTCTGATCCAAATGCCTCTGGACATGTGAACAGACATTGCTTGTCTTCTGGGGAGTGACCAGGCGGGAGTCTGGAGCATTCAGAGGCCAAGGTTAAAGATCAACATCATACCCATCCTCCGACAAGGGCACCATCCAGGGCAGAGGTTGGAGCACACTGGCTGTGGATGGAGCTCCGTTCAAATACAACATGACCCCTTTACTCTCTGTATGACCTGGGACAAAATGGCTTCCCTTCTGGTATAGAAGAGCCTGCAACTCTTATATAAAAATGGGCTTGAGCTGGGCGCTGGTGGCTCATGCCTGTAATCCTCGCTACTCAGGAGGCTGAGATCTGAGGATCGAGGTTCAAAGCCAGCCCAGGCAGCAAAGTCTGTGAGACTCTTACCTCCAGTAAACCACTAGAAAACCAGAAGTGGCACTGTGGCTCATGTGGTAGAGCACTCGCCTTGAGCTGAAGAGCACAGGGACAGTGCCTAGGCCCATAGTTCAAGCCTCACAACTGACAAAAAAAAAAAAAAGAAAGAAAGAAAAAGAAAAAGAAAAAGAGGTTGAGTTGGGTGCCGGTGGCTCACGCCTGTAATCCTAGCTATTCAGGAGGCTGAGATCTGAGGATCATGGTTCAAAACCAGCCAGGGCAGGAAAGGCCTTGAAACTCTTATATCCAATAAACCAACAGAAAACCGAAGTGGCGCTGTGGCTGAAGTGAACTGAAGAGTTGAGGCACAGTGCCCAGGCCCAGAGTTCAAGTCCCATAACTAACAAAAAGGAAAAAAAAGGCTTGAATATGTTTTGTGCCAGGCAGTTTTTGTGGTCTCTGTGAACCTCATGTGAGGTACCAGGCGCCTAATAGATGCTTGAAAATTAAGGGGGCTGGCTCCAACCTGACCTATAGAAGTGTGTCTGGACCAGTGCTATGCCTCATTCCCTATCCGTTCTTGTGGTCAATCCACGCTGCCGGGGCTCCTCTCCTGCCATTTGTCAGTGCCAGCCACTGCCTGCTGCCACCAGGACACCAAACAAGGCCCCTGGTCCCCAGGGGCCCCTGCTCGGCCAATGCCCAGCCCATCTCCAATCCTGGATGAGGCAACTCCCTAGATGCCCCTTCCCGATCTCCCCCCCCCCCCCGCTCCCCCCCCACCAGGGCCTTCCACACCCCCACGCTCTTCCCCCACAAGGCTCCAGGGGCTGGGCTGGGGCCCCCTCTTGCTCCCAGGGGCTGGCCTCCGGCCGCCTCCCTCCGCCAGGATCCCAGCGGATCCTGCTTCACGAGTTCTGTAGCTATTTCATCAGACCAAGGATTGCTTTTTAAATAAATCTAAAAAACTCCACTTCCTCCTTGGCAAGTTCATTTTAAGTCATTTTATCTCTTTCCCCCCTATATTTTTCCCAAATAATGTGATTAAGTGACTCAGCGCTGGCTGCCCCTGGTCTCTAATTCAGTTTGAGGACGGCCACCTCTGACCCCACTCCACTCTGGTGAGGAAGACACTTAAGCTGGCTTCCACCACTTCCTACGAGGGGCGGGGGGGGGGCGGGCGGTGAGCAGTGGGGGCGGGTGGGGGCGCATGGGGGGGGCCAGGGGGGAAGCGAAACAAACTTTCACATAAAATTATGGTATATGGATAATTGAGAAGTTTAAAAACATGAATCTAATTGTACAGTCCCCGGAGAAGCCCATATCGAGCTACCCTATAAGAGGCTGGAATTTCCCCATGGTGATTTATTGCTAAATCCCAGTATTTTTCAATACATTATAGTTTTTAAATTGTGTTTAAATTGAGTGTAGAGGAGCAGAGGCCATTAGGAGATGCAGAAATGATGATTATATTTAAATATTCATGCACGCAGTACCTTATTATTGAATCTGAACACTAACAAAATCAATATTAAGTGCGGTTTGACATGAATTTATTTATGAATTTCGACTTTCTAAGTACTGTATTTTTTCACTCAAAAATTGTGAGTATAATGTAGTAATGATATCCAAACACAGTGTCAGGGAGCATTAGCTGGCGAGGTTATAAACCTCGGGATTAGGGGGCCTCAGATTGCCCTCAAAAGTGCTTAGCACACAAAAATGAATTTTTTTCCCCCTCCGTTTCTGAATTGTACAAATCCGCATCCACTCCGGAGAGGGGGGGGGGGCTGGTGTGCTCGCTCGCTGGCTCCTTCTGCTGCGGACAGCACCGCTGCAGGGCTGCGGGCTGGGCTCAGGAAAGGCTGGGGTGCAGGGGACCCCACCCTGATCATCCACCCTGAGCTCCCTACCCGAAGCAGATCCTTTGGTCAGAAGACGTGCCTGGAGATCTGGGCTCAGATTCCCCCGAAAGGGGGTACTGTGGGATATGGAGGATGTGGGGTGTCTTTGCTCATTAGACTTTATATTCGAGGTGGTGGGGGGAAGTAGATACTCAAGGAAAACACAACAAGACATAGAAAGAGAGCTCTCGCCCCACAGCCTGTGCTGGCCACGAGCTGGCCACTTCTGCTGGGGGGCCACCCCAGGTCTGGCCACGCTGACCGAGGCTCTGGTGCTGGCGGAGATGGGGAGTCAGCCCCACTGTTCCTGCCTCTCCCCTGGGGATGAGGAAGTTGGGCTGGATCTTCTCTCCCTGCAGCTTCTCCTGCACATGGGACCCTCCCCCGGCCCGCCCCCTGCTCCACCTCCGCCACAGGTCACCTGTAGCTGGCCCCAGAGACCTGAAGAAGTCTCTTTGCTGGAAAGACAGCTCCAAAACCCAGGGAGGCCACACAGGCCTCCTCAGGCCTCCACCCACAAGGTCTGTCCAGACAGACAGACAGACAGACATGCATGCACACGCACATGCTCACACACAGCATGAAATGGAGCCAGTGTCCCTCTAGGTGACAGCCCATTTTTCAGATGGAAAGAATTCACTGGCTCTGTAATCTTGGGGAGGGGGAGACCTTCAGACTGGGAATGTGGCTTAGCGGCTTAGTGGTAGAGTGCGTGCCTAGCATGCATGAAGCCCTGGGTTTGATTCCTCAGCACCACATACACAGAAAAAGGCAGAAGTGGCGCTGTGGTTCAAGTGGTAGAGTGCTAGCCTTGAGCAAAAGAAGCTCAGGGACAGCGCCCAGGCCCTGAGTTCAAGCCCCGGGACTGGCAAAAACAAAGAAACAAACAAAAAAACCTCCTATTCTCCATCGGGAAAGCCAAGTTCCACAGCCCTCCCCAAGCTGGACCCCAAAACTGACCCTGACCGTGACCACACGTGACCCCTACCATAAAGCCACAAACACACCGCCCCACCCCCAGCCAGAACACCCAGCCTGCAGCTTGTCGATCACAGCCCCCCTCCCACGCAGGGGCTCCCGCAGCCCTTTCGAGGTATGCGTGAGTTCATGCCCTCTGTGCGAGCTCAGACTCACAACCATCTTTTACCCGCCTGCCCTAACAAGTGGGCAAAGGCACCCCAACCAACACAGACACCCCAATGCCCACACAGGTGCACCCATCCCCGAGAAATCCCACTTCTCAACACTCAGACAAAGAGTCCCAGCCCCCCCCCCGCCCCCTGGCAGGGCCCCCACCGCAGATCGCAGCCCCTCCAGCCACAGGTACATGCCACCTGGGTTCAAGGGTCAAACGGCACTTAGAAGGCTGAAGTGGGATATTCATTCTCTCCCCCCACACGGGAGGAGGGGGAGAGACTCCCAGCCCGACCCTCTACTCTTTTCCAGTAAATCGATGTATTTTGCTATAATTTTATTAGGAATATAAAAGGAGCCTTTTCAAAAGTGCTTAGGACGCAGAAAAAAGAGGCGGGCGATGGGAACATTAGTCTGTCTGTGTTAGCAATCCTACAGTCACATTTTATTGTTACTGTCAGGATGCAAAAGCTGTGCTTAAAACAAAATAATACATAATGTATTACTGGGGCATAAACATCAGCGGGCCACGAGCGGCCGGTGCTTTTATTTTAAAAAGAGAATGCAAAAGAGAGAGAGAGAGAGAGAGAGAGAGAGAGAGAGAGAGAGAGGGGACAGAGGGTGGGGGCAGGGTGAGCAGCCTGGGAATGGGGGAGGCAGAGAAGCTGGGAACCCCAGACCTAGAGGCCAGGGGAGCTCAGCCCCCTGGAGGGGAGGCCTGGCATCCCGTGAGCATTTCATCACAGTGACACCCCCACTGCGGGTCTCACCCAGGAAAAATCTGTCTCCAAAGGCAACTGCAGCTTCCAAGTTCTCCCGCCTCCAGCCTTCCTCTAGGGCCTATGTGTTGTCCCAGAGCTGTTTGACTCGAGGCTGGTGCTCTACTGCTGGAGCCACACCTGCACCTCTGCCTTTCAGGCGGTTCATTGGAGATAAGAGTCTCCAGGACTGTTTTTCCCCCTGGCTGTTGATCCTCAGATCTCAGCCTCCTGATTAGTTAGGATAACAGGCGTGAGATCTGAGGATCGTGAGATCTGAGGATCCTTCAAAGCTAACAGAGGCAAGAAAGTCTGTGAGACTCCCATCTCCAATTAACCACCTAAAAGCCAGAAGTAGAGGCATGGCTCAAGTGGTAGAGCACTAGCCTTGAATGAAAAAAACTAAGACAGAGGGGCTGGGAAGGTGGCTCAGTGGTAGAGCACTTGCCTTGCATGCATGAGGCCCTGGGTTCGATTCTTCAGCATCACATAAACAAAAAGAAAAAAGCCAGGAGTGGCGCTGTGACTCAAGTGGTAGAGCGCTAGCTTTGAGCTGAAGAGCTGAGGGACAGCGCCAGGCCCAGAGTTCAGGCCCCACAACTGGACCCAAAAAAAGAAAAAGAAAAAGAAAAAACTAAGACAGAGAGAATGCCCTGACCCTGACCCTGACCCTGAGTTCAAGTCCTAGTACACACACACACACATACACACACACACACACACACACACACACACACACCCCTTCCTCCTGAGCCACCCAATGGAAGAGATCTCATTCCTCTCATTCCTTTATCATCCTATCTTCATTTTCACTGTCCTGAACTAGAGCAAAAGAAAGCAGAGCAGGGCCTTTGGGTTCCGCTCACCACTGGGTCCCCCACACCGGGTACAGGGGCGGCATGATGGGTGAACACTCTCAGCTGCTACGCTGGAGCACCACCAAGCCCCAGGACCTCCACCCAGTGGCCTTCCCTGACTCCCCAGAGAACCACCCCCCCAAGATGATTCATCTTCCTATTCTGCGGGGCTCAACCACCCGGCTGAGCCAGGGCCAGCCTCCAGCCCCGGCCCCTCCCACCCAGCCGGCTCACTTAGATCGGGCCTCTCCATTCAGCAACATCTGCCTCAGCACCGCCTGTAGCATCTGGCTGGGTCCTCCCCTTCGGAGCCACCTCCCAGCTCCTCCCACATCCGTCGCACTGCGGTCCCTCCAGGGGACCCTCCCTCCCAAACCCTTCTCCTTTCCTGGGGCCTCAAGGGAGGCCCTGGACTCCACATTCATCTCATCATCCTCCCTCAGCCCTGCCTGTGCCTGGGGGTCTTCTCTCTGAGCCTGGCCCTCGGGGTGGGGGTGGGGGTGAGGGGGGAGGACTGTGGGGGAGGGCCATACGGGGGAGGGCTTATTCTTGGGGAGGGCCGGCTCCCAGGGAGGGTACAGGAAAGCTGCAGTTAAGAATGGAGCCCCCTGGAAGTGGCGCTGTGGCTCAAGTGGTAGAGCGCTTGCCTTGAGCTGAAGAGCTGAGGGACAGCGCCCAGGCCCAGAGTTCAGGCCCCACGACCGACCAATAAAAAAAAAAAAAAAAAAAAAAGAATGGAGCCCCAAGTGGAGCCTGCCTCTGGGGTCAGGTGGTGTACCTGTTGCTCCGGCCCCTCCATGCCTTCCTCATCCATGATGTGGGGGTGGGAATGATGCTCTTAGGGGCATCTGAGGGGGCAGATCCGGGAAGGGGGCAGAAGGCCCAGTCAAAGCCAGAATGAAGGTGACCCAGATAACCTCACCCAGGAGCCTCTGGGGCAGCTTGTCTGCTGTCAAGGGCCCGTGGCACCACCTCGTGGTGGGCGTGGGCACTGCAGGCCTGGCTGCAGGGGGAGGGGTGGGGGAGAGGGGGAGTAGGGGTGCCCAGGGACAAGAAGAGTCCATCTGCCTGAGGCCAGTCCACCCACTAGAGGCCGTGGTGGGAGAATGGAGCAGGGATGGGCCAAGCCTAGTTCACCCCGCCCCCTCCCAGCCTCCAGCCAGCGCTCTGCCCCAGAGGGGGGCCCAGCTATCCCCAGCCCAAGAAAGGGGTGGTGTGTGGATTCCAGGGGCTCTGTCTCCGGCCTCATCTGGGTCCCCTCCCTGGCAAGGTGAGCCCCTCCCCCACCGGGGACATTCACATGCTCCTCTCTTCATGGCTGTGTGGCTGTGGACAAGTCACGGAACCTCTCTGAGCTTCATTCTGCCTCCCACTATAAAATGGCGGTGAAGATTCATTCCCTAGCTGAGGCTCACACCTACAATCCTTCCTTCGAAGGGGTTGAGACCTTCAGGATCACGGTTCGAAGCCAACTGGGGCAGAAAAGTCCAAAATAACCACCAAAAAGCCAGGCTGGAGATGTGGTTCAAGTAGTAGAGCTCCAGGTGAGCAAGCAAGCCGAGCAAGCAAAGATCCTGAGTTCAAACACCAGTGCTAGCCAAAAAGGAAAAGGAAAAGGAAAGATGTATCCCTGCAGTTTCTGGTGGGAACAAATGTCATCGGTCATCAGCTCGTTGGTCTGTGCTCTGGTTTGTGGTGGCTGCTCCGTGGACCCAACTACACTCATGGCGTGCCGGTGGCTGTGCGGCAAATCCTCCACCTGCACCATCATGGGCAAAGCCTCCCGCTGTTCTCCACAATGGCTACTCTCTTGCTGTGCCCATACTCCGGATGAGGAAACTGGGGCCCAGAGTGGAGATGCGATGAGCTCGCTCTGCTTGGCTGTCCTGGCCCCCGTCCAGCCCTGACAGCCGGGCTTTGCTGTGTATCACTAAAATTCCAAGTAAGAGGATGGGAAGGATCAAGGTGGGACTTCCTTCCCACGCCCTGCCCCCTCCTCCCCCTGGGCAGAGGTGTCCCAGTGCTCTCCTCCTGGGGGCAAAGGGGGTCAGGCTGTGCATCTCAGACCACAGGCCAGCGGCCCTGGGCAGCAGGCAGTGGGCAGGGTCTCCCTCTCTGGCTGGACAGCTTCCCCCTGCAAAAGAGCAACAGAGGCAGGGTTGGCCCGGCAGCTTCACAGTCCCGTGACTCTGCCTCGAAGTCTGTGTCCTCTTGTCAGTGTGAGGAAGCCAGACCCACGCCCCAGCACACAGCCCCACACCGGTGCCCACTGTTGAACAGATCACGAGTGAATAAAGACATCGTAAGTGCGCATGCATGCATGCACATGCGCATAAAGGTGCCCCAGCCTCGGGCTTGGACTCAGGGCCTAGGCGCTGTCCCTGAGATTTTTTTGCTCAAGGCTTGTCCCATAGCTCCACTTTGGGCTTTTTGTTTGTTTGTTTGTTTTTGGAAGTTTAAGACTTTCCTGCTCAGGCTAGCTTTGAACCTCGATCCTCGGATCCTCCTTAAGTAGCTGGGATTACAGGCGTGGGCCTCCAGGGCTCGGCTCAAAGGAATCCTCTAAATTTCTGGGTTCTCAGTCATGAGCCCCACGGTTGGCGTGGAACAGAAGATAGGTAACACAGTAGTTGAGCGAATGAGTGAATGAATGAATGAGCGAATGGGCTTGGCTTTGCTCTGGAACCCTAACGCCCTGCAAAAACATGCCTGACACCTCGTAGGTGTGCATGGAATGTCAACCTAAAACCCCTTGAGGGACCGTCAAGGGCTTGAACTGGCCTAAAGCCTCCGTGGTCCCAGAAGGCATGGCAGAGGGCGGAGCCTGAGGCCCCTGGCTCAGGAAGGGGCGGGGCAGAGCTGGGGGGCGGGGGAGGCCTGTCCCCTGTCATCCAGGCCACCAGCATGGGGACCGCGCTTCTCCCTGGCAGGCTGGCGTTCTGGCATCTTCCCGAGGGAGCATGTAATCTTGAAGCGACTTCCCCGGGCCCGCCCGCGTGCTGCCTTGGGTTCCCAGGTGAGCTGGTAGGCACAGAAATGGTCTAATTTCCCACACAAGCCATGTCAAATATAATTTGGGTACAAAGTTGGTAATTATACGTCACATCAGTCTGATGTTAAAAACACTGAAAAATTTAGCAAGAAGAGACGAGTGGAGAGACGGAAGTCTGAGCCCGCGCCAGACAGACGCAGGCCGGGCCCCGCCCAAGCCAGCCTTTAATTAATAATAGCATGTTTTCAGGGACTCAAAGGATGAGGCCCCCAACTGCCTGAAACTCCTTTGTCTACCAATTACCGGGGTGGGGGAGAGGGCCCTGGGGGAGGGGGCGCGGGAGGAGGGGGGCTCCGGAGGAAGGGGGCACATGGATCCTGGCTGGGAGGTTGGGAGGGCTGGGCGGGGGCTGCAGCCCACCTGTGGACCAAGGCCCTGCTGCCAGGCGGCCGGTGCGCCTGGGTCTGGGAGACCCACCCCGTGTCCTGGGCTGGAAGAAGGGGTTCACTTGCTCCCTGCTCAGGACTGACTGTGTGTGGGGAGCAATGAGACTTGGCTGTATGCCAAGCAATGACAGAAGGCTGAGGGTCGAGAAACTGCTTTTGTTCCTCTTCGCTCAGGTGGGCCTTTATTCTTTGTCCTTTCAAACAATTCTCTCTCTCTTTTTTTTTTTTTTTTTGTCAGTCGTGGGGCTTGAACTCTGGGCCTGGGCGCTGTCCCTCAGCTCTTTAGCTCAAGGCCATCACCCTAGCACTTTAGCCACAGTGCCACTTCTGGTTTTCTGGTGATTTATTGGAGATCAGAGTCTCGCGGACTTTTCCTGTCCAGGCTAGCTTTGAACTGCAATCTTCAGATCTCACCCTCCTGAGTAGCTAGGATTACAGGTGTGTGAGCCACTGTCACCCAGGTATTATTAGTATTTGCTGGTACTGGGGTTTGAACCCAGAGACTCCAGCTCATTTACCTTGCTTGCTTTGGTGCTCTATCATTTATGTCATGACTCCAGCCTGGATTTTTATGCTTCATTGGTGATGGGATCGCACAGATTTTTCTGCTTGGCCTGGCTTTGAACCTCGAACCTCTGGATTGGAGCCTCCTGAGCCAGGAGTTAGGATTACATGTGGGAGCCATATGAGTCTTATGTGTGGTTTGGTCTGGTTTGGTTTGGTTGGTATCAGGGTTGAGCTTGCTAGGCATTGTCATTTGAGTTTCTTTTCAAATTGCCTTTTTGTTTCCTAGCAATACTGGAGGGGTTTTTTGCAAATAATTGAACAAATTCTTTCTGTAAGAACAAGGGCCATTATAATCCTAGCTACTCAAGAGGCTGAGATCTGAGGATTGCAGTTCAAAGCCAGCCCAGGCAGTAAAGCCTATGAGATTCTTATCTCCAATAAACCACTAGAAAACTGAAAGTGGCGCTATGGCTCAAGTGGTAGAGTGCTCGCCTTGCGCTGAAGAGCTGAGGGACAGCGCCCAGGCCCAGTTCAAGCCCCACGACCGACAAAAAAAAAACAAGGGCCATGCAGGGCACCAATGGTTCACGCCTGTAATCCTAGCTACTCAGGAGTCTGAGATATGAGGATCACGGTTCAAAGCCAGCCCAGGCAGGAAAGTCCACGAGACTCTTATCTCCAATAAACCAGAAAACCAGAAAGGGTGCTATGGCTCCAGTGGTAGAGCGCTCGCCTTGCACTGAAGAGCTGAGGGACAGCGCCCAGGCCCAGTTAAAGCCCCACGACCGACAAAAAAGTGGTGGTGGGGGGGGGGGCTGGGAAGATGGCTCAGTGGTAGAGTGCTTGCCTTGCATGCATGAGGCTCTCAGCTCGATTCCTCAGCACCACATAAGCAGTAAAAGCAGGAAGTGGAGCTGAGGTTCAAGTGGTAGAGCGCTAGACTACAGCTGAAGAGCTGAGGGACAGCACCCAGGCCCAGAGTTCAAGCCCCACGACCTACAAAAAAAAACAAGGGCCATGCAGGGCACCAATGGCTCACGCCTGTAATCCTAGCTACTCAGGAGTCTGAGAGAGATCTGAGGATCACAGTTCAAAGCCAGCCCAGGCAGGAAAGTCCACGAGACTCTTATCTCCAATAAACCAGAAAACCAGAAAGGGTGCTATGGCTCCAGTGGTAGAGTGCTAGCCTTGAGCACAAAGAGGCTCAGGGCAGCGCCCTGAGTTCAAGCCCCGCAACCAACAACAACAACAAAAAATTAAACAAGGCCATATCCTATTTTCTCTCCCAGGGGTCCTGTCACATAGCATATAGTAGGTGCTCAGTAAATATTTGTTACATGAGCATAGTATGCAAAACAGTCTCTCCTTACTCCTCATTCTAATGTGTGTGGATGGAATAGATCTCTCTCTCTGTCTCTCTGTCTCTGTCTCTGTCTCTGTGTCTGTTTCTCTCTCTCTCTCTCTCTCTCTCTCTCTCTCTCTCTCTCTCTCTCTCTCTCTCTCTCTGTGTCTCTCTCTCTCTCTCTCTCTCTCTCTCACACACACACACACACACACATACACACACACCTCTGTCCTGAGAGCACTGGACAGGTGGTGCTCAGATAAAGGGGGTGGGGGCTGGGGGTTTAGCCCAGCGGAAGGGCGCCCGCCTGGCCCGAGCAAGGCCCTGGGTTTGGTCCTCAACCCTGGGGAAAAAAAAAAAAAGCACAAAAGACCAGATAAAGGGGGTGGCATCAAGTCTAAAGAGTCACAATTCCACACCTACGAGTGCTAGGGCCTTGGGGCGGTTATGAAACTGTTTCTCCATGTCTGAAATGGGTAGAGACCAGTTATTTCTCTGATCGCTGCTGTGTTCTGAAAGAGCGACTGTATGAAAACACTGCAGACAGCTGGCGGGCGGTTCTTGCTTTGTGTTCACAGAGGGTTGAGCTGCAGCTCTGCAGTTGCTCCCCTGTTGGAAATCCGGGGGCCGTGGGAGGTGAGGCGGCCAGCAGGACAAAGGAATCTGGAGTACACTTCCAGCAAATGTTCGGGAATTTGAAATAAATTTCCAAGCTAGGTATAGTGGGGCATACCTGTAATCCCATCTACTCCAGAGGTAAAGATGGGAGGAAGATGGTTCAAGACCAGCCCAGGCTAAGTTAGCTGGCAAAAAAAACTATAAACAAAAAGTCCAGGGGCATCACTCAAGAGGTAGAGTGCTTACTTAGCAAGTATAGGGTTCTGAGTTCAATTCCCAGTATGAGAAAGGGGAGGGGGAGAAGAGGGGAAGGGGAGAGAGGAGAGAAGGGGAGAGGAGAGAAAAGAAAGGAAGGAAGGAAGGGAGGGAGGGAGGAAGGGAGGAAGGGAGGGAGGAAGGGAGGGAGGAAGGGAGGAAGGAAGGGAGGAAGGAAGGGAGGAAGGAAAGAAGGGAGGAAGGGAGGGAGGAAGGAAGGGAGGAAGGAAGGGAGGAAGGGAGGAAGGAAGGAAGGAAGGGAGGGAGGGAGGGAGGGAGGGAGGAAGGAAGGGAGGAAGGGAGGAAGGAAGGAAGGGAGGAAGGAAAGAAGGGAGGAAGGAAGGGAGGAAGGAAAGAAGGGAGGAAGGGAGGGAGGAAGGGAAGGAGTTCTCCTGTTGGAGTGTCACAGCTGTCTTCCTTGCTTTCTAAGAGCTCCTTGGGCCTCTCTTCTCTCAGGTCAACTTTAGGTGCTGTCTGCTTGACCAGGTGACTTCCAGTGGAGCCGGCAGGGCTGGCAGCCCCTGTGGGAGGCGACTGGGGAACGCCTGCCAGGCTGAAGCCCCTCTTGGCTCTCAGTGACCCCAGGAGGGGGCAAATTTAAGCAAAGCACCGGTGGCTCCCACCTGTCACCCTAGCTACTCAGGAGCCTGAGATCTGAAGATCATAGTTCAAAGCCAGCCCAGGCAGGAAAGTCTATGAGTTTTTATGCTTTTGTTTTGTTTGTTTTTTTTTTTTTTTTGTCGGTCGTGGGGCTTGAACTCTGGGCCTGGGCGCTGTCCCTCAGCTCTTTAGCTCAAGGCAAGCACTCTACCACATAAGCCTCAGAGTCACTTCTGGTTTTCTGGTGATTAATTGGAGCGATTAATTAATAAGAGTCTCACAGACTTTCTTGCCCAGGCTGGCTTTGAACCGTGATCCTCAGATCTCAGCCCCCTGAGTAGCTAGGATGACAGGTGTGAGCCACCAGCGCCGGGCTGTGAGATTATTCTCTCCAATTAATTACCAAAACACTGGTAGAGCGCTAGCCTTGAGCACGAAAGCTCAAGACTGGTACCAAAAAAAAAAAAAAAAAAAGTTGCTCATGACAGGGTTCAATGATGCACCCCAGGTCCAGGGCTTGAGACCTGGAATGAAATCCAGGCTGAGCCCGTCTGGAGAGGCTACACCCTTCCAAACTCCATCCTTAGTGGCCCCCGCCCCAGCGTGTCCCAGCCCTGCGCTGTGGGCCTTCGGCAGACCTTCGCTGAGCTGGGAACCGTGGAGTTCCAGGCTCGGTGCTGCCGGGACATGAGTGGTTTGTTTCAACGCCAGGTGCTTCTCTTATTGAGCATTTAGCCCATTATACCCAGCCCGCTCTGCTAAGCCATCTCATTAGCATCCCTGAGTATAATGTGCCAATGAATCACCGGGGACGAATGTGCAGTTCTGCTGTGTGGGCCTGGGTGGCTGCGGCCTGGGATTCTGCATTTCTAGCAAGTTCTCAGATGATGCTGGAGTGTGACCAGTGTCCCAGTGGAAAACCAGCGGCTCACCGGCCCAGCCAGAGGCACCTAGAAGTCACTTAACATACTTTGCAAAGGCACTGTGTTTGGGGCTGGGAAGCACTTGCCTTGCATGCATGAGGCCCTGGGTTCGATTCCTCAGCACCACATAAGCAGAAAAAGCTGGAAGTGGAGCTGTGGCTCAAGGGTTAAGAGGGCTAGCTTTGACCTGAAGAGCTGAGGGACAGCGCCCAGGCCAAGGGTTCAGGCCCCATGACTGACAAGAAAAAAAAAAAAAAAAGAGCACTGCACTTCAGCTCAGTACATCTAAGACCAAATCAGAGTCCTCGTGTGGGGAGGAGGCACTCAGGTAATTTCAATGAGCAGCCAGGGCTAAGAAGCACAAATTTTTGAAGAGGTGTGTGTGTGTGTGTATGTGTGTGTGTGTGTACTAGGACTTGAACTCAGGTCCGTGTGTGTATGTGTGTGTGTGTGTGTGTGTGTGTGTGTGTGTGTGTGTGTGTACTAGGACTTGAACTCAGGTCCGTGTGTGTGTGTGTCTGTGTGTGTGTGTGTGTGTGTATGTGTGTGTGTGTGTGTGTACTAGGACTTGAACTCAAGTCCAGAGCTCAGTACCTTAGCTATTCTGCTTAAGGCTGGTACTCTACTATTTGAGCCACACCTCCACTTCCTGCTTTTTGTGGTTCACTGGAGATGAGAGTCTCACGGACTTTCGAGCCCGGGCTGGCATCCAGCTGTGATGTTCAGATCTCAGCCTCCTGAGTAGCTAGGTTCACAGGCGTGAGCCACCAGTGCCCCGCACAGTCTTAGAAACCTCACCAGGGCTTTTCCTGCCAAGGCCCTGATCTACCTGGCGTTCAGGGATGGATTCTGGGAGTCGGTGTGTTTGACCCAAGGCACTAAGGAAGATGGATCGCTGTCAGGCCGAGATGCCCAGCTTCTCCCGTCCTCCCCAGCCATACGGATGTTCCGGGGATTTGTGGGGCCTCCCATAGGAGGCCAGGAAGACCCCAGACAGAACTAAGAAGGGTTGGACCCGGCCCACTTCCTGTCACCCCCTCTGGCTGAGCCAGACTCGGGGTCACCGTGATCCTAGGATAAGCCTGGCCTGCAAGGAAGATGGAGTGCAGAAGCAAACTGGAAAAATGGAGCAGGAGGGTCCCTGGGTAGCGGCTTCTCCCCGACTCCCACCCCAGGAGACCCACTGGGGAGAGTCGGGACACTGCCTCCAGTTTCTTTATTCCTAAAATAAAAGAATGCCCATGCCCCGCCTCACCTGTGAGTGTGATCGTCTGTGTGCTTTATTTTTAGATGAAGTGATTGCTCACGGCAAAGAATTCCACCCATCAGAAGCTGGGGAAATGAAGAGTCTCTCTCCAGCGCCATTGAGGGGTGTTTCCCGCGTGTGCTCCGGGCCTAAGCGCGGCCACTACAAAGCTCTGTCTGTGCACACCTTTTATGAACGGTTGGTGGCTCGTCCAAAACTGTCACACTTCACAAGGCATCATAGATAGTTTCCCATGGTGAGTCCATGAAGAAGAGTTAGATCTCAGCCAGGTGCCCATGGCTCACACCTTCTAGCAACATGGGAGGCTGAGATTTGAGGATTGAGGTTTGAAGCCAGCCTGGGAAAGAACAAGTGTGTGACCCTTTTTTTTTTTTTTGGTCGGTCATGGGGCTTGAATTCTGAGCCTGGGTGCTGTCCCTCAGCTCTTCAGCTCAAGGCCAGTGCTCTACCGTTTGAGCTGCAACACCACTTCCGGTTTTCTAGTAGTTTATTGGAGGTAAGAGTCTCATGGATTTTCTTGCCCAGGCTGGCTTTGAACCGTGATCCTCAGATCTCAGCCTCCTGAGTAGCTAAGATTACAGGCGTAAGCCACCAGCGACCAGCCATGTGTGAGACTCTTATCTCCAATGAACCACCAAAAAGCTGGAAGTGGTGCTGTGGCTCAAGTGGTAGAACACCAGCCTTGAGGAAAAAATACTAAAGGACAGAGCCCATGTCATGAGTTCAAGCCCCAGGACTGGCACAAAAACAGAGTAAAACTAAACAAAGCAAAAAACAATCTGGATTCTTCTACAAGTCTATCCCTAGGTACCTCCCAGAAGTGGCTTGAGGCTCACCACCTCCACCCCCCATCATCCTGTCTGTTGTCAATGGGGCAGCATTAGGATTCAAACTCGGGGCTTTGCGCTTGCTAGGAAGGAATGCTAGCATTGGAGCCATAGCTCCAGCTCTTTTTGCTCTGCTTGATTTTGAGATCAAATCTTGCTTTTTGTCCCAGGCTGCCTGGACCTCAATCCTATTTATGCCTCTCACGTAGCAGAGATGGCAGACATAATGCCACCATACCTGGCTGTTTCCCTGTGGAGATGAGTTCTCATGAACATTTTTGCCCAGGCTAGTTTAGAACCACAATCCTCCATTATTATTTTTTTTTTTGCCAGTCCTGGGGCTTGAACTCAGAGCCTGGGCACTCTACCTCTTGAGCCACAGTGCCACTTGAGGCTTTTTCTGTGTATGTGGTGCTGAGGAATCGAACCAGGGCTTCATGCATGCAAGGCAAACACTCGACCAGTGAGCCACCTTCCCAGCTTGCCCACAATCCTCCTGGGCTCAGCTTTACACATAACTGGCATTCGTTGGTTTTGGTGGAATATTGACAGGCTGAGTCTGATTTTGCATGGATCTGTACTGAGAAAAGACAGGTTGGCCACCGTGAAAAGGAATTCCAGTGACACAGTCAATACCAACTCCCTCCTCTCCATCCTTAACCAACACTAAGTCCTGCTGTCCCTTCAGCCTCTCTGCCTCCACCACCTCCAAACTAGTTTTTGTTTTGGTGCTGGTCCTGGGACTTGAACTCGGGGCCTGGGCGCTGTCCCTCAGCTCGTCAGCTTGAGGCAAGCATTCTACCACTTGAGCCACAGTGCCACTTCCAGTTTTCTGGTCATTTATTGGAGATAAGAGTCTCATGGACTTTCCTGCCTAGGCTGGCTTTGAACTGTGACCTTCAGATCTCAGATCTCCTCCTGAGTAGCTAAGATTACAAGAGTGAGCCACTGGCACCCGGCTCGAGGCCTTTCTTGTCTGGGCTGGCTTTGAACCACGATCCTCAGATCTCAGTCTCCTGAGTAGCCAGGATGACAGGTGTGGGCCTCCAATGCCTGGCTCCACTGGTCCTTACACCTATGAGAACAACTCCACACTGCCTTGATCAACTGCTGCTTGTAGCAACAGCTGCGCTCAGGAGGTGTAACCCTTCGTAATGAGCTGCGCCGCATCCCTCTTCAACATTCACGTGTTGGCCAGGTACCTGGCGGCTCATGGCTGTAATCCTAGCTACCTGAGAGGCCAAGCACAGGAGGCTCACAATTTAAGGCCACCTGGGGTAGAAAAGTTCCCAAGACCCCTTTTCCACCCGTAGCTGGGCACAGTGGCACACGCCTGTCACCATGGCTATGATGGAAAGCCTACGGGGAGTCCGTGCACTCAGCTCGGCAGGAAGCGAGCCCCATGTCAGAAATAACCAGCTCAACAGCAGATGGCAGAGAGACTTGACAAATGGGACAACATCAAACCGAAAAGTTTCTGCACAGCTAAGGACACAGTTACTAAAACAGAAAGACAGCCAACAGACTGGGAGATCTCTAGCAGCAATAAAGGCCTGGTATCCAATATAAACAAGGAGCTCAAGAAACTAACCCCTCCCCAAGCTAATAAAGCAATCACTAAATGGGCAAGGGAGCTAAGGGGAGACCTCTCAGAAGAAGAGGTGAGAACGGCAAAGAAACACAGGAGGAAATGCTCATCATCCCTAGCCATAAAGAAAATGCAGAGGGGGCTGGGAAGGTGGCTCAGTGGTAGAGCGCTTGCCTTGCATGCCTGAGGCCCTGGGTTCGATTCCTCAGCACCACATAAGCAAAAAGAAAAAAAAAGCCGGAAGTGGCGCTGTGGCTCAAGTGGTAGAGCGCTAGCCCTGGGCTGAAGAGCTGAGGGACAGCGCCCAGGCCCAGAGTTCAGGCCCCACGACTGGACCAAAAAAAAAAAAAAAAGAAAATGCAGAGCAAAACAACTCTGAGATTCCATCTCACCCAGCTAGATTGGCCAACATGGTGGATTCAAACAACAAATGTTGGTAGGGATGCAGGAGAAAAAGAATCCGATCACACTGCCGGTGGGAACATAAACTAGTACTACCACACTGGGCAGCAGTCTGGAGGTTCCTCGAAAAATGAAAGGCTGGGGTTGGGAAGGTGACTCAGTGGTAGAGCGCTTGCCTTGCATGCATGAGGCTCTGGGTTCTATTCCTCAGCACATAAGCAGAAAAAGCTAGAAGTGGCGCTGTGGCTCAAGTGGTAGAGCGCTAGCCTTAGGCTGAAGAGCTGAGGGACAGCGCCCAGCCCGAGTTCAAGCCCCACGACTGACAAAAAAAAAAAAAAAAAAAGACAACTGCACAAACATGTTCACTGCTGCACTACTCATAATAGCCAAGCCAGGGAAACAGCTCAGAGCCCCGCAAAAGATGAGTGGATCCAAAAACGTGGGACCTAAACACAATGGAATTTTACTCATCCATTAGAAAGAATAAGGTTATGTAATTTGCAGGGACATGGATGGACCGAGAACAAGTCATGTTAAGTGAAGTAAGCCAAGCTCAGAGAGACAAGCTGTGCATGTTTTCTCTCCTATGTGAAAGCTAGATCTAAAATGCACTGGGACAGGACAAATTGTACAGGCCTCTAGGCATCCACACACAGTGAGACCAACGGAGGATGCGCTTAGCAGAGGAACACAAAAGCACAATGCCTATGTGCATCTGATCATATAGAATAATATTTATCTAGCCGGGTGTCAGTGGCTCATGCCTGTAATCCTAGCTACTCAGGAGGCTGAGATCTGAGGATCGCAGTTCAAATCCAGCCCAGACAAGAAAATCCCCCTGAGACTCTTACCTCTAATTAATCACCAGAAAATTGGAAGTGGCACTGTGTCTCAAATAGTAGAGCGCTCACCTTGAACTGAAGAGCTGAGGGACAGCACCCAGGCCCAGAGTTCAAGACCTACAACTGACCAAAAAAAAAAAAAAGAATATTTATTTAAATGAACTCCAGGAAACAGACATGAGGTTTTTTTTTCCTTTGTTACTGTTTTCTTTTGGACTTGTTTATCTATCTTTGGGAGGGTAAGAGGACTCGGCACAGAAATGGAGGGACAAGGCTGGGAAGGTGGCTCAGTGGTAGAGCGCTTGCCTTGCATGCATGAGGCCCTGGGTTTGATTCCTCAGCACCATGTAAGCAAAAGAAAAAAGCCGGAAGTGGCTCTGTGGCTCAAGTGGTAGAGCGCTCTCCTTGAGCTGAAGAGCTGAGGGACAGCGCCCAGGCCCACAGTTCAGGCCCCATGACTGGACCCCCCAAAAAATAAAAATAAAAAAAAACTCGCCCAGAAAAGGACTGGAGGCATAGCTGACCAGTAGAATACTTGCCTAGCAAACGCAAGGCCTTGAGTTCAAACCCTAGAACGGCCAAAACAAGCCCACACGCCCACATATTGAAGTCTTAACCCACAGTAACTCAGAACATGACTGTGTTTGGAGATAAAGTCTTCAGAGGAGTAATTAAATTAAAATGAGGTCATTACAGTGAACTCTAATTAAATATGACTGGTATCCTGGGTTTAAAAAAAGAAAAGAAAAGAAAGAAAATTTGAGCACAGTTTTACATGAAGGAAAAGCCATGGAAGGCTTTTTTATGTATATATATATATATATATACTTGCTTGTATCTTGAACTCTTAGTTTATTTTATTTTTTTGTGCAGGTACTTGGGTTTGAACTCAGGGCCTGAGCACTGTCCCTGAGTTCACTGTCCCTGAGCTGTTTGCTCACAAGGCTAGAGCTCTACCACTTGAGCCACAGCTCCACTTCTGGCTAAGAGTCTCATGGACTTTTCTCCCCAAGCTGGCTTGAAATCATGATCCTCAGATCTCAGCCTCCTGAGTAGCTAGGATGACAGGTATGAACCACTGGCACCCGACTGTACATGCAGTACTTTGTGGTAGAAGCCTTCGCTCACTAGCTCAGCACCCAACATTGTCTTTCCAGTAGCATCTTAGCTACTTGGGGCTGCTTGTGAGTCCATTTATTTACGTATGTATGTATGTATGTATGTATGTATGTATGTATGTATGTATGTATGTATGTATTTTTGCCAGTCCTGGGGCTTTGCCAATCCTTTGGGTCTGGGCATTGTCCCTGAGCTTCTTTTGTTCAAGGCTAGCACTCTACCACTTGAGCTTGGCTTTTTCTGTGTATGTGGTACTGAGGAATCGAACCCAGGGCTTCATGCATGCTAGGCAAGCACTCTACCGCTAAGCCACATCCCCAGGTAAGTCTACTTAATTTAAGAGTCCGCTTTTCTATTTCTGCTCTAAAAGGTTCAGGGGTTATTTGTTTGTTTGTTTGTTTAGAGTAATTGCCAATCCTGGGCTTGAACTCAGGGCCTTGGGTGCTGGCGCTCTACCAGGGCCACAGCTCTACTTGCAGCTTTTTGCTGGTTAACTAGAGATGAGAGTCTCACAGACTTTCCTGCCCAGGCTGGTTTTAAATCTTGATCTTTAGATCTCAGCCTCCTGAGTATCTGATATTACAGGCATGAGCCACCAGTGCCTGGCTCATGACCGATTTTTGCATGTTAATTTTGTTCCCAGCAACTCCACTGAACTTAGTGCACAATCTACAAACAAATAAAATTGTAAATTTCTTACAGCCAATTGATTCTCAGAGAGTGCGATTAACAAACCATGTCAAACTTAACCAACAAGTCCGTGTGGATCCAATGTAAATGTCAGTTGATCTTTTCCTTAGCACCAGCCTGGGCAACGAGATCTAGTATCCCAAGCACACCTCAGACCCTGAAGCCTGACATTGTCGCCCTCTGAACTAACCACACTCTGCACTTCCCTGGTCTTCATGCCTTTCTGGGCATGAAGAGTTTTGTTTATTTGCTTGAGGACTTTTATTTGTTTTGCTGGCACTGGCCTTTGAACTCAGGCCCTCTTGCTTTCTCAGTTTACTTGCCACACTGGTGCTCTTCTGCTTGAGCCATGCCTCCAGCCTTGCTTTTTGCTGGGTACTGTGGAGTTCTGAAGCTTTGAACCCCAATCCTCCAGCTCTCAGCCTCCTGAGTAGGATTATAGGTATGAGCTACCACACTCAACTTTTAGGAGACTCTTCCTGAGGTCAGTGACTTGGCAACATCTCAAAAGGATCGCTAGTTCTTCCATGGTTAAAAACCAACAGGGTCATCCAGACCCTGAGATCTTCCGCCTGAAAACTCTCCACCTCATTATCTCCACCAATCCTGGATTCGTATTCGATTTTGATGCTGATCCAATGGTAATCTAACTCTTCAGTGAGGAGACACTCCCTAAAGCAAGCTTCCAATTCCATCAGATTCCAACCTCTCGTGGCCCTGCCAGCGTGGTGCCCGGGTGCCAGCCCTTCAGTCCTGCTATGTCTGCGGCACAGGCCATCGGGGCGTGGCTTCCGGAGCCAGCCGTGGACAAGAGCGAGACAGAAGACCGCGTAGACACATGTCAGAACGTCACTAGCTCATCTCTGATGTAAGTGACACTTTGCTGAGTCAGATAATGGTTCCTTTTTATACTTAATCCGGGAAAGCTAAATTCCTTAATTTCTGGTGCTATTCACAATGTAATAGCTAAGGCAGGCCACGCTTTTAAGGTTAATCTGCGCCCTCCGCCTTTTCTCTGGGACTTTCTTGTGTCCAGACAATCAGCAAAGCAATCAATCAAACTCTGATTTGTAGCACTGCCAATTCCTCTGGTGTAAATACACCCACCACGGCCGAT
This sequence comes from Dipodomys merriami, assembly GCF_024711535.1. Taxonomy (NCBI): domain Eukaryota; kingdom Metazoa; phylum Chordata; class Mammalia; order Rodentia; family Heteromyidae; genus Dipodomys; species Dipodomys merriami. The sequence goes on from NW_027204270.1 coordinate 7,081,680, forward strand.
TGCAGGCCACCAGCGTGAACTCCAGAGCTGAAGAGAGCTGACCCACCGTAGCCCGTCACTGGACAGATTTCCTAGCTGACAGAACCAACGGCTGATCTCAAGCGCATGGATAAGTAGAAAAGTGCGGCAGAATAAAAAAGGACCAGTTTTTTTTGTTTTTGTTTTAATGTTGGTCCTGGGGCGTGAACTCAGGGCCTGAATGCTCTGGCTCAAGGCTGGTGCTCTACCGCTTGAGCCACAGCTTCACTTCTGGCTTTGTGGTGGTTCACTGGAGATCAGAGTCTCATGGATTTTCCTGCTCAGGCTGACTTCAAACCTTGATCCTCAGATCTCAGCCTCCTGAGGGGCCAGGATGACAGGCGTGAGCCACCACAGGCATGATCGACAAGGCCCAGTTGCAGGCAGCTCTTGAACGCTACTGAGACAAGTTCGAAGCAGTACTTGGAGACGTTGGGGCGACAACAGAAATCGTGTGTCTTCACTGTGGAGGCTCGGACAGCACTGTGTTTGTTTGTCAGGATGTATAGAAGTTTACATCACCAATCCAACCATTTGCGTATTATATTTCAGTAAGTCTACCAAAAGCAGGGGGTGGATATTAGTAACTGGCGCTCACCCACTTCCTAGACCAGGCTTGGAGCGGCCAGGGCTGTCGCAGTATGCGGCCTTCTGCTACTGTCCTGGAGCACGGGAAACGCAGCTCCCGCCACCCAAGACCCCAGACACATTCCTGCCTGGATCCTCTCCCTGAGTCCTAACCATCTCTCCACCCAGATCCACAACTTCACAGCACCAAGTCTGACCGGTGCTGCTTCTGGAAATGGCTCCTGAGGTAATAAGTTCAAAGGTGGGTCTGGAAATCTGGGAGGCCCCAGACGGTGCAGCCAAGGGTGCGCCTATGGGCGCAGTGTGAGGACGGTGAGTAGGGAGAGGGTGGAGGGTGCAGTTCTGGAGGGCTTCCCCCAAGAGGTGGAGGGGCCCGGCACAGAGGGTGAGGAATGAGGCTGACCAGCAGTGCCCACCGGCCACACCAATGGGCAATCTGCACAAGGACTCCCACGGCCTGAACCCCCAGTCACCCCAGGACTGCAGGCTGAGGAGGGAGGGCTGAGCTGGCATTGCTCCCCACCCCGCACCCCCATGCAGTGTCTCCCTGCTGGGCACCTTGGGAGCCATGAAGCAAATCACCTCCTGGGTGTGGTCGCTGCCCTTCTGTGGGCACACAGGGAGGTGCAGAGAAGAACTCTGGGCCCCTTCTTCCCCTCCCCTCTCCTCCTTTCCTCCTGATACAGCTGGAAAGGGAAAGGAATACACACACACACACACACACACACACACACACACACACACACACACACACACACACACACACACACACACACACACACACACACACACACACACACACACACACACACACACACACACACACACACACACACACACACACACACACACACCCACCCCAGGCCCATCCCATCTGGTTCCCATTGGCCGGGTTTGGTTCCAATCCTCTCACTTCCTGCTACCATCCTGGGCCCTCCCCCTCCCCAGCCTCAGACCTGCGGGTCCCATGGGGTTCACCCCCCCCATGTGTCTCCCAATCTTCATTCTGCTCACCTCTGTCCCTGAGCTTCCCACTCCCACCAGAACCTTCCAGCTCCCACCCCCAGCGGGTCAGACCTCCAGGAACCCCACTTCCTCCCAGCCTCTCCCCCTCCAACACCAGCTTCTAGAAGGATGGTCCCATGAGTCCACACTGCTGGGCTCCACCTGCTCCCCACCAGCCTCCTGGGCCTCCCCTGCTGAGCCTCCCCTGCCGGGCCTCCCCTGATCCGGAAGTAGGAGGGAGAGGAGACATTTCCAGGCAAAGGCGGTGCGCAGCCCCTCTGCCAGGACTCAGGGCCTGGCAGGGATGTCGGAGAACACAACCATGGGCCCGGCCGGGCGCAGGTGCCTCACGCCTGTCATCCTAGCTACCCAGGAGGCTGAGATCTGAGGATCCTGGTTCAAAGCCAGCCTGAGCAGGAAAGTCCTTGAGACTCTTCTCCTCACCCCTCCTCCCACTCTCAGCCTGTGGAGCATGCGCGCTGCAGGTGACACACACACACACACACACACACACACACACGCTGCGTCTGCACACGAGGCGCTGGGTGCCAGGCGAGAACACTGAGGTCTGGCCTTGGGGGACCCCAGAGGCCCGGACCTTGCCCGCCCTCCCCTCCGCCCCTGCGCCGGTGGTGACTGTCGCCTGGCTTCTGGGAGCTGGGTCCTGGCTCCAGGACCAGCACCAGGGCGCGGGCTTTCTGGCAAGGAGGAGGGGATGGGGAAGAGCAGGCTGGGGCCTGGCACGGGGACAGGGTTTGTTTGTACCTCTTTGAAGCTGGGAGATGAAAGCCGGGGCCCACATGGCTGCCTTTGATTCTCTCCTCCCGGGCCCCACGCAGCTGCAGCCCGGCCAGCACCCAGCCCTTCGCTGCCCCAGGGGCCAGACGGGGCCCCGGGCCCCAGGCGGGCTGGAGGGGAGGCGGACCAAACGTCTCCCTTCCCACAGCAGGGGCTGCAGAGCGGCCTGGCGCGGCGAGGGGTTCACCCGTGTCACCCACTGGTGCCTGTCACCACCATCATCATCTCTGAAGAGAGCGCCGGCTTTGAGGGCAGCACCTGCCCCTGAGACCCGGCCTGACCCCTGGCCTCGGTGGCCTCCGTCCCTGGGTCTCTCTGTATTGGATTCCTGCTGCTTCCTGGGGTAGAACAGATGCTCTGGTTCGAGCTGGGGACAGGAGCAAAGTGGGTGGGAGCCAGGGCCCGTGGGCTCACAACAAACCAAAGGCTGGCACTGGCTCTTTCCAGTTGCTTCCTTCTGTCCCTAGTTCCCCGCAGAGGAGGAGGGGACACGGGTCAGACACCCACCCATGGTCATACAGCAGATGCCCTGGCAGGATTGGAACCAGGGCCTGACCAAGCCCAAAGTCTGTGTTCTGTCCATCCAATCACACTGCCAAGAACGTCGGCCTTCTTCCTCTGGGCTCTTCCACCGCAGCCTGAAGTTGTCCCCAACCACAACTCTTTCCATGAGAGGAATGGCCTCCCAGGCAGACAGATAGACAGACAGGGCGGGACTTCATCCACTCTGAACTTTGTGACACTCATCTCTGCACCAATACAGGAATTCTCAATACAAAGGTGGCCAGCAGGCTGATTTCAGTCTCTTTCTCCTTCCTTCCTTCCTTCCTTCCTTCTTTCTTTCCTTTTTTTCTTTCTTTCTTTTGGAGGGTGGTCCTGGCACTTGATCTCAGGACCTCTGAGCTTTTCTGCTCAAGGCGAGCACTCTATCATTTGAGCCACAGCTCCATTTCCAGCTTTTTGGTGGTTAAGTGGAGATAAGAGTCTCACAGACTTCCTGGCCTGGTCTGGCTTCAAACCATGATCCTCAGATCTCATAGATCTCAGCCTCCTGAGTAGCTAAGATGACAGGCGTGAGCCACCATCATCCGTTAAACCCTTTTTTTATACTTTGAGTCGTGATGGGTTGAATTTATTTTGATTAGACCAGATAAATTTAACTAGCATCTCCAGCTCACAATTTCCCAGATATTTCTGCTTAGGTCTAAGGGGAAAAGCAGAAAGGAAGTGACCCAGCAGGTGATGGGGGGGGAGGAACCAGGGGGCGCCCTGCAGGGCGGGAAGAGACACCTCATCCTGCAGACATGAACCACAAAGATCAGCGTCCATCTGCCCCAGAGAACACAAGAGTGCAAAGAACCTGGAGCCCGGGGCGGGGTGGGGGTGGGGGGTGCCTCCTGAACTCCAAGCCCAGGGAGGCAGGGAGGCAGGGAGGCTGAGTCTGAGGAGCAAGGCCAGGGGGCAGCTCCCCATCCATCCACCAGGGGCCTGGAGACCACATTGCCGCCCCCATCCCCGGGTGCGGGTCCGCAGCTGGCTGATGTACAGCACACATGTTTTGACTGAAGCCGCCCCCCCCCCCCTCCCGAACAGGCCGACATTAAAGGGAACGTAGCTTTGTAAAACTGGAACTGTAAAACACTTCTGAAACCCAGCCTGAGGGATTAAAGAAACCACATGAAAAGGGGCGCAGGGCGACCTGGATGCTGACTTCCCGTTCAGAAGTTCCTTCCACATATGCCTCCCACCCGGGCTGGTGGCATGGAGGGAGGAGGAGGAGGAGGAGGAGGAGGAGGGAGGAGGAGGAGGAGGAGGAGGAGGAAGGCCAAGGCTAGGGAGGGCCTCGAGATGCTCCTGGAAATCCGGACTTTGGCTAAAGTGCCTGGTCTGGTGACCTAAGGCGTGGCCAGCCCCAGCCTCTGACCTCCAGACATGCTGAGAACCCTGGACATTGGCCTTGGCTTTGACATCCGCTCAGTTAAAAGACCACAGCTGCCCAAGCTGTCATCCTAGCTACTCAGGAGGCTGAGATCTAAGGATGGCGATTTGAAGCCAGCCTGAGCAGGAAAGTGCGTGAGACTCTTCATCTTCAATTAAGCACTAGAAAAGCCAGAGCCAGAGCTGTGGCTCAAGTGGTAGAGCACTAAGCCTTGAGCAAAAGAGCTCAGGGACAGCACCTAGGCCCTGAGTTCAAGCCCCAGGTCTGGTGTACACACACATACTCATGTGCGCACGCGCACACGACCACAGCTGTCCAACATCTGGCTTCTGCCATTCCCAACACAGTCCTCACTTTGTGGGACACCTGGCAGTGCAGGATGACCGCAGAGCCCCAGCTCAGCTTCTTCCCCTTCTGGCCACAGAGCCAACTGGGTTCAAATCCCCTGTCTGATACTTTTTAGCGGTTGGAGCCACCCAAGGACCCTAAAACCTTCACCCCCTAGGGCTGTCATGGGGGAAGGCACTAGCAAAATGCCTGGCGTGTGGTGAGGGCTGAAAGGAGGGCTGTTACCCACTACCACTGCCCCGTGACACCCCTGTGGACTGGGCAAAGGTGCAGGTGCCCTGTGCTGGAAGGCAGAGGAAAGAGAGGCTGGCATCTTCTGCCCTCACTGGACTAGAGTGAGCTTCCTCCCAGGGCTCCCGGCTCACTAGCTATGTCCAGTCTGGAAGGAGAGCTTTAAAATGTAATCAAAGCCAGGTGGCCTGTCATCCTCGCTACTCAGGAAGCTGAGATCTGAGGGTCACGGTTTGAAGCCAGCCTGGACAAGAAAGTCCATGAGACCCTTATCTCCAATTAATCACCAGGAAACCGGAAGTGGAGCTGTGGCTCAAAGTGGTAGAGCACTAGCCTTGAGCACAAAAGCTCAGGGACAGTGCACAGACCCTGAGTTCAAGACCCATGACTAACAAAAGATAAAAATATAAAAATTAATCAAATGTCTAGAGAAGGCAGAGTACAAACGCCCAGGAAAGCACAAAGAAGGAAATACAATTGACAGTGGTAGAGTGCCTGCCTCGCGTGCAGAAGGCCCCAAGTTCAAATCCAAGTACCACAAATAAAATAAAATAAAATAAAACAAATCAATACAAGCCAGGCACTTGTGGCTCACGCCTATAATCCTAGCTACTCAGAAGGCTAAGATCCAAGGATTGAAACACTTTGAAGGCAGCCCAGGTAGAAATATCCAAGAGACTCTTACCTCCAATTAACCAGCCAAAAGCTAGTAGTGGAGGTATAGCTCAAGTGGTAAAGCATCAGCCCTGAACAATAAAAGCCAAGTGAGAGCACAAGGTCCTGAGTTCAAGCTCTAGTACTGGCACACACACACACACACACACACACACACACACACACACACACACACACACACACACACACACACACACACACACACACACACAACTAAGCTGAGCACCGGTGGCTCATGCCTGTAATCTTCGCTACTCAAGAGGTGATCTGAGGATCGCAATTCAAAGCCAGTCTGGGCAGGAAAGTCCACGAGACTCTTATCTCCAATAAATCACCAGAAAACCAGAAGTGGAGCCATGACTCAGAGCGGTAGAGTGCTTGCCTTGAGCGAAAAAGCTCAGAGACAGTGCCCAGGCCCTGAGTTCGAGCCCCACTACCAACCAAAACAAACCAAAACAAACAACAGAAAAAGAAAACACTGAAAAGCAAGAGATGATGAACTGGGCCAGAAGAAATTCAGATAGTCTAGTCTGGGACCTGGGGAACAAAAAGGAGATGAGGTTGATGTCTTTTTCCCACAGCTAGAGGACCTAGGCAGAGTCCTGAAAGGCCTTCTGTATTTGAGGCTGGTAGGGGCAGGCCGCTTGACCAGAGCTGTGGACAAGAGAAGCCTCGTGTGTGGACAGATCCTTCCTTTGCATACCCCTGGGACACGCTGAACCCCCCCCCCACCCCACACATACCCCCCAGCCACCCTCCCACCTTCCTGAAAACCCTCCCTCCATTCTATAAACTCTTCATGCCCTCCAGTGTCCCCCGCAATCACTTACCTAATATTAGGATATTAAAAAATATGGCAAGATTTTAAGAGACTTATTAAAATGCAATTAGCAACGTGTACGACTTAAGCAGGGAGATTATTTTTAAAAATGACTTGATTGTACAGAATACCACGCACCTCTTCCTGACGCCGTAAACCTGCCAATCACGCACGTCCTCCAATGAGGGGGTTTTCCTCGCTTGCTCTTTGTCCTTCAGGATTTTCTCCTCCCTTCCTCCCTGTGACCAGGAATGTGCACAGATGCACCAGGAGACACCCCCCCCCCCCCGCCCTGTGAAGGACCCTTCCCTCAGAACGAAGCCCATCAGACACACAGCAAAGCCTGGGAAGTCTTGAGAACTGGCCATAGAGTGGACAAGGGATGAAGTCCCCCCAGCCTCCACCATCATTATGGTTTTGATGCCCCCAGAGACAGGATGGCAAGCTATCTGCCCCCTGTTGAAGGGTTTGGGTGGGAAGAGCCAAAGGGTAAAGGAAGGGGTCCTAGGGAAGGAAGGTGACTGCTGACCTCTTCTAAGGGCCACACTTCAGAGAACCCCACCCCCACCCCCCAGCTCAAAGCACCCCTCCCCAACAGTGCCCAATGGTCAGGCTGGAACGATGTCTTATGCTGCCCCCTGCTGCCCATGGTCGGCACTGCAGCTCTGAGGCCGGGGAAGGCAATGTGTGGAGTCCAGGTGTGAATCTTCCTCCAGCTGGGTGGTCCTCTGGGGCCATCTTCCGCCACTCTCATCTGCAGAGAGACAGACTTGTGGAAATGTGAGGACTGCTGTCCAGCCGGCCATCGCCTCCCATCCTGCCCTGACCTGGCCCTGGCTGACCGGACTGAAGTTTATCAAATGTGCTGGTTCCTTTCCTGAAGGCCCATCTCCCTGACCGCTGACTCTTCCCAGAGTGCTCACTCGGCTGCCAGGCGAGATTTGTGCTTCCCGGATGCATCTTTGTCCGACCGCGACTGGAAATTGGGGAGAGAGTCTTCCTGCCTAGGAGCCCTGGAAACATGCAGTGTCCCCCAAATCCCCCTTTCCTGAGGAGGACGGCAGGCTTTCTGCCCGGGAGCAGCCTCTAGCAAGGCCTTAAGCCTCCGTGTTCTTATCTGTAAAATAGGGAGAATATGAGGCTGGGAAGGTGGCTCAGTGGTAGAGCGCTCGCCTTGAGCTGAAGAGTTGAGAGATAGCACCCAGGCCCAGAGTTCAAGCCCCATGACCAACAAAACAAAAACAAATAGGGAGAATGTTTTCTCTCTCCTCAAAGGAATGTGTAGAGTACCATGCGCAGGTGGACATGTCTGGTCTTTGGAAACTGGGCAAATGTCAGGTATTTGCCTTATACAGAGTCAGGGGAATTCTCTGACTTGGGGTGTTCAGGCTGCTAGACCTCAACCTGTGTTCCCTGACGTTTCAGTTGACGGGGGGATGAAATTTTGCTTTTTTTTCTGTGTGTGTAATACTGCAGTTTTAAACCCAGAGCTTTTATGCTTATTAGATAAGAGCCCTACCAGTTGAACCATGCCCCCAGCCCAGTTTTTTGCTTCAGTTATTTTTCAATTAGGCTCTCACTTTTTTTTTTTTCCTAGCCCAGACTAAACCATGATCCTCCTGTTTACACTTCCCTGGTAGCCAGGATAACAGGTATGTGTCACCAGTCCTGGCTGGTTAGTTGAGATGGGGATTTTACTTCTCTTCCATCACCAGCTGGTTTCAAAATGCAATCCTCTCCATCTGCAGTGCCCATCTCCCAAGCCTCTCAAGGAGCTGGGATTAAGTACTTTACTATGGAGCTGGGTCCCCCGCTGAAGAATTTGTGTCTCTAACAAGTTCTTAGGAGGTACTGACAGAGCTGGTCCAGCTGTGAGAACTGCTCCTCTGAGTGTAGATCTGGGAAATGGACAGCTCAGCCTGGCCCTGGGGGAAGAAAGAACAAGAGAGGAGAGGTCACCTCCGAACAAGTTGGGGTGAGCTGAGGCTGGCTACGTGAAAACAAGCTTTTGGACTGGGCTCTGGTGGATCACACCTATGACTCTAACTGCTCTGGAGGCTGAGATCTGAGGATCACAGTTCAAAGCTAGTCTGGGCAAGAAAGTCCATGAGAGTCTTTGTTGTTGCTGTGTTGTCAGTCAGTCTGAAGCTTGAACTCAGGGCCTGGGCGCTGTCCCTGAGCTCTTTTGCTCAAGGTTGGTACTCTACCACTTTGAACCACAGCACCACTTCCAGTTTTCTGGGGATAAGTCTCATGGATTTTCCTGCTTGGACTGGCTTTGAACCATGATCCTTAGATCTCAGCCTCCTGAGTGGCTAAGATTACAGGCGTGAGCCACCAGCACCTGGCCCCAGAGACTTACAATTAACCACCAAAACAAACAAACAAAAACAAACAAAAAGGTGGAGTTGTGGCTCAAAGAGGTAGAGCGCTAGCCTTGAGTGAAAGAGCTCAGGAACAGTGCCCTGGCCCTGAGTTCAAGCCCCACAACTGAAAAAAAAAAAAAAAAAAAAAAGGAAGCTTTTGTCCATTTTGGCCCATTTTCTCCTCTGTCCTGATTTAGTCTGCCCCCTCTGCCTGCCCCCAGCCTCCCCCGCAACTCCCCGACTACTGAGCTATGAGGCATGGAGAGGCAGCAAGGGCTGGGCTGAGCTGGGGGCCAGGGACCCTGAGCTGATTCACTCCAGGCTGTTGGTCACGGCAGGGCAGATCGGCTCTCCTGATGCCCAGAAGAAAACGGCTCTCCCCACGCCGCTTCTCTGGTTACACAGTAATTTGGAGAATTACTGAGCGGATAACTACAATTCTAGTTTAAGTAAGCTTCAAATACCCAACAGAGACTTTTGCAAAGAGTGTGGTGATGTAAAAGTGTGTGTCTTGGGATGCATCTAAAATCTGGGGATTCGTGATCCTCGAGCAGGAAAAGCAATGAGCTTTGATGCGGCCAGGAAGGCTACGGAGCAGGAAAAGCAATGAGCTTTGATGCGGCCAGGAAGGCTACCGGCGGTGTGAAGGTGGGCAGCCAGAAGTGCTCAGAGCTGGCTCGGCAGGAGGGCGGAGACCAGCGAAGCCTGAGTTCCGGGATAGCTTGAACTGTCTAACTTGGCCCAAGATGTCACCACAGCCTAACATGTCCATCCTAAGCAAATGACCACAAGGAAAACCATGTCTCCAGGCAGAGATGGGACCTGTATGTACATGGGCTTGTGTGCAGGGCTCCGTGATGAGGGACCGGTACCTCCCAGGCCCTGGCACATCCAAAGCCAGGGTCACAGACAGAGGGAGAAGAGAAGTCCACACCCCACCCCCTAGGACTCCATGAATGTCAGTCCTCTAACTACTCAGGAGGCTGAGATCTGAGGATCAGGATTTGAAGCCAGCCCAGACAGATAAACCTGACAGATTCTTATCTCCAATTCATCAGCAAAAAGCCACAAGTAGAGTTGTGGCTCAAGTGGTAGAGGGCCAGCCTTGAGAGAAAAAAGTAAGTGAGAGTGCAGGCCCTGAGTTAAGCCCCAATACTGGCAGACAAACAAACAACCTTCCTGCTTGGGGAATGAAGCTCAGTGGTAAAGTGCTTGCCTTGCATGCATGAGGCCCGGGGTTTGATTCCTCAGCACCACAGAAACAGAAAAAGCCAGAAGTGTCGCTGTGGCTCAAGTGATAGAAAACAAGCCTTGAGCAAAAGACACTCAGAGACACTGCTCAGGCTGAGTTCAGGAAACAAAATAAACAAAACAAATGTTCCTCAGCCAGGCACTGGTGGCTCTCGCCTGTCATCCTAGCTACTCAGGAGGCTAAGATCTGAGGACTGTGGTTCAAAGCCAGCCCGGGCAGGAGTCTGTAAGACTCTTATCTTCAATAAACCACCAGAAAACCAGAAGTGGGGCTGTGGCTCAAGTTGGTAGAGTGCTAGCCTTGAGCTGAAGAGCTGAGGGACAGCATCAAGTCCCAGAGTTCAAGCCCCATGACTGGGAAAAAACCCAAAAAACATAAAACACGTTTCCTGTTGTACTGAGGTCAGAATAAACGCTGGGTTCCTGGGGGTGGGGGTGCCCTCCCCGCAGGCTCACCACCCCCACACCACCCACACCACTGGGCTGCTTTCTCATCCTCCAAACTACCTCAGGATTCTAGTACTTTCTGCTGCTTTGCTCGGATCCCCTTGTTCAGCTATTTTGTTTGGTTTTATCACAGCATCTTGCTAGGTAGCTCAGGCTGGTCTTGAACCCACGAGTCTCCTACCTCAGCCTCTCGGGTGCTGGCATTGCAGGCATGGACTACTCAACTCTCCTAATCTTCAGGTCACTTCCTTCCCTCCTCTTCGAGGGACCCTGACCTTCTCACCCAAAGCAGCTGCAATTGTCCACATGCATCTATGACAGGTCTCCAACCCTCTGTACTACGCACGCGTGTGCGCATGTATACACACACACACACACACACACACACACACACACACACACACACACACACACACCAGTGCTCCCTGCCAGTGCTTGGCAGAGTTGTCAAATGTCAGCGTCTCAGACACATGCTGTGGAAGACAAGAGAATCATGGACCCCACCATGCCCGGAAGTCTTCCTACGCTGGCATCCTGGACTTCCGTGATCTGAAAACCAACCCTGCCAGGGCCTGGGCCTCTTGGCACAGACGGGCACTGCCAGCCCTGGGCAGCAGCTGCCCGTGGAGGCCGGGGGGAGAGGGGGAAGAGGACTGGCCTTGGAGTCACGGCTCAGACTCAAGAAGGGAAATCACCGGAGCTTTTAAAAAATTAAATGGAGTCAGTAATTTGATTTCAGAGAGAAGCTGAAAAACCTCGTAATGGCAGGAGCCGCTCAATGCCCTGGCCGGTGGTGAAAAGGAAAAGCCTTAAATGGGGCTATTAAGCTCCTGCCTGGGACGGAGCTGCCCCGGGGCGGGGGGTGCATCGTGCGGGGGGGGGGGGGGGAGCCATCTTCTGGGAGGGACTGTTTATCAGCCAGGACAACTCTGATTATTTATTTATTTATTTAGCTCACGTCCTGGACAGGGGAGGGCGCCCCCCCCCCCCAGCATTGCCAACAACCATGTCAGCCTGTACTCTACTCCTTGGCTCCATGTCAACCCTCACTTCCAGCTTGAGGTGGGGAGGGGGTGCGGGGGGGGCCATGCTGCCCTCCTAAGGAAGCAGGCCTGGTCAGGGCACCCAGTCACACACGGCTGCTGCTGGACCGCTGGGTGCACTGGGTCATCCAAGGTCATCGGAGGTCATCGTCAGAGGTCACGGGGCTGTCCGAGCTAGCAGGGGACCAGCTGCTGCCACGGAGACCCGAGGAGGCATCCGTTAGGAGAAAGCAAAGCCCTGATGCTCCTCCTCCCCCTGCCCCTGGGGTCCCCCTAGGAACCCCTGGTCCCTTGAGGCAGTGCCCAGGGCTCCGGGGCTGGGCTGTGAGCAGAGCACATGCGCTTTGCTCTGTCCCTCCACTCCGAACTCAACAGCCCCACCCAGAAGAAATTAGAATCTTTTTTTTTTTGCCAGTCCTGGGGCTTGAACTCAGGGCCTGGCCGCTGTCCCTGGGCTTCTTTGTTCCACTTTGAGCCACAGCTCTACCCACTTCTGCTTTTCTGGCGGTGGATTGTAGGGAAGACTCTCATGGACTTTCACTTCCCCGGGCTGGCTTTGAACCACGATCCTCAGATCACAGCCTCCTGAATAGCTAGGATTATAGGCGGGAGCCACCAGCGCCTGGCCTGATGCTTTTGCTCATTGGCTGGTGCTCTACCACCTAAGCCACGCCTCCAGTCCCATCAAACCCCTTTGGACAGTGAGACTGAGTCCAGAAACACAGCTGGGTCAGCCTGGAAACACCCCAGCACCCCTTCCCACCGGCAGGCCAAACCCAGGCACCACCGGTCACTCTTCAGACTCACCCCAGGAGTCTCCAGGGAGGCTGAGCACCGGGGCCTCTGCGGAGACCCCTCTTCCATGTGTCACAGCCCAGGAGGCCTGAGACTCCCAGGACCCCCAGCTGGCCTGTGCTCCACCGGCCCCTGTGGCGGCGGTGAGCCCCCCTGACCAGCAGAGGAAGGGCTTCCAGGAGCAGTCAGGTGGGGCAATACTGTTTGTGTAGGAGCCCACGGACTGGAGATGGGCCAAGGTGAGGGGCTGGCTGTGTGTGCAGCACCCTGCTTCCACCAGACCCCCGGGGCTGACTGTACTTTCGAGGCTCTGTCTAATTCTCCTATGGATGGGACTGGAGGCTTCTCAGAAGTGGAGGCCACAGGGCTTTCTGGGAAAGCTATCCGGGGCTCTGACACCCCCGGGTGGCCGCGGGTGCCTGCCTGGCCCCCTCCTGCGGTGGGAAGTCTCTCCTGCCTTGGGTGTGGGGGTGACTGGCCCAGGGGCCCCCAAGTCCTGTCCTGGGGGGGGCCATGCTCCATCTGGGGTGGCCCCTCGGACTCAGTGATGAAGGTTGTTTCCTGGGGGGAAACTGAGGCCTCTTTAGCCAGGCCAGTCCACAGGGACCACCTTGATGGCTGGACGTCCCCACTGGCCCGGTCTGGCACGCCCTGGCTGGGCTGGGCTGTAGATAGTGCTCCCAGGCTTCCTGGTAGCTGGGCAGGGTCCTGCTCCAGCCTCCTCGTTCCGGAACCTTCCATGAAGGTAACAGATGGGAATACTTTGGATCTGTCCAACCCCCAGGGGAGCTGTGGAGAAGAGGCTTCTGGGGGTAGATGTGCGGTCAGGGCAGTGGGATCCTGGGAGACTGGATGTAAGGGCTTAGCCCGGGCAGCTGCTGTGGGCTCTGAGGAGAGTGTGGCTGGAGGCCAGGGAGACTGATTCCCCAGGAGTCCTGATTCCCCCAGGGGAGCCCAGGGACCACGCTGATCTTGGGTTGTTCTGGAAAGACCAGCTGCGGTGGAGGCGCGGCTTCCTCCTGGAGGTCCGGCTGCTGGCCGGGATGATGGGGGCCCCTGTAAGACCAATGGGAGAGAAACAGCTTCAAAGCGAGATGCCGTGGCCCCGACACCCTGCAGATCTCAGGAGGGCCCCGGGGCACCCCATCTGAGGCTGGGGTTCTAGCCCCAGGGGGAAGCATGCCTCTCCCCATTTGTGAACACAGAGTCTGGCAGGGCAGGACGTGTGACCCAGATTTCTCAGGGAAATTTCCAGATTTGCGAGGGGGAAACACGGCGGCGGGGGTGGGGGGCAGGCAGCTGGGGTCGGGGGAGGCTGGGATTCTCCTTGAAGAACAGAGGCGGTGCAGAGGGCGGCCTAGAACGCAGCCCTGGACTTGCCGGGGTCAGCCGCCGAGGCTGGCGCTGGGTGGTGGCAGCAGACGGCATTCCTTCCGGAAGGGTCTCTAGGCTCGGGAATGCAGTGCGTGCAATAATCCTGGGTGTGGCTGTTGAGGCAGGCAACACTGCTCCAGAACCTTCCAGAAAGGAGGCAGAGGTCAGCTTCCTCCCAAGGAAACCAAAATCCCTGCCTCCTGCCTCCCCTTTTTCCTCAGGTGGATGAAGGATGTCTGGAGGTCAAGTTCAAGCACAGGTCAGTGTGTGTGTGTGTGTGTGTGTGTGTGTGTGTGTGTGTGTGTGTGTGTGTTTTGGGGGTCAACGCACTGTCCCTTAGCTTCAGTGTGTGTGTGTGTGTGTGTGTGTGTGTGTGTGTGTGTGTGTGTGTGTGTGTGTGTGTGTGTGTGTTTTGGGGGTCAACGCACTGTCCCTTAGCTTTTTTTACCCAGTGTTGGTACTCTACCACTTGAGCCACAGCCCCCTTTCTGGCTTTTTGCTGGTTCCTTGGAGATAAGAATCTCACGGACTTTGCTGCCTGGGCTGGCTTTGAACCTCAGTCTCAGATCTCTGCCTCCTGAGTAGCTAGGATGACAGGCTAAATCTCAGATTTAGAAAGCTTAGATTTCTTCAAAGACCACCCGGCCCTGAAACCTTGCATCTACTTGCACATCACCAGCCACCAGCCTTTTCCTACAGTTTCGGGACTCACCCGAGTCGGGCTCGGCTCCCTGGTGGGTGGGGCTCAGGTGAGGCTCAGCCCAGGCACCACTGACTTTCAGGGCCAGCTCGCTCTTTGTGGAGTGTGGGATTGAAGTCCTGTGCATGGCCACGGTCTCCCACAGTGACCTGGTCTCCACCCTCTACCCTTGTGCACTGCAACACACAAAACCTCTCCAGAGCTGGGCGCCCATGGCTCACGCCTGTCATCCTAGCTACTCAGGAGGCTAAGATCTGAGGATTGAGGTTCAAAGCCAGCCCAGGCAGCATAGTCCATGAGATTCTTATCTCCAATAAACCACCAGAAAACTGGAAGTGGTGCTGTGGTTCAAGTGGTAGAGCACTAGCCTTGAGCTGAAGAACTGAGGGACAGTGCCCAGGCTCAAAGTTCAAGCCCCACGACCGACAAAAAAAGAAAAAAAAAAACTCCCCAGAGAGGCCCAGTATCCCCGGACAGGCAAGCACCACCCCTGATGGAGAACCTGGTGTTAGAACTTGCAAATCCTAGCCCAAGCAATAATGTAACTCTTAAACATCCTGGGTTGCTGGGAGCCAACGGCTCATGCCTGTAATCCTAGCTCCTCTGGAGGCTGAGATCTCAGGATTAAGGTTGGAGGTCAGCCAGGGCAGACAAATCTGTGATACTTTTTTTTTAATCTGTGATACTTTTATCTCCAATTAACAACCCAAACAAAGGGGCTGGGAAGTTAGCTCAGTGGTAGACGCTTGCCTTGCATGCATGAGGCCCGGGGTTCGATTCCTCAACACCACAGAAGCACCACAAAAGCCACAAGTGGCGCTGTGGCTCAAGTGGTAGAGCGCAAGCCTTGAGCTAAAGAGCTGAGGGACAGCGCCCAGGCCCAGAGTTCAAGCCCCACAACTGACCAAAAAACAAAAAACCCCGAGGTGGATCTTGAGACTCAAGTGGTAGAGCGCAAGCCTTGAGCATGCCTCCATCCTGAGTTCAAGCCAAAAAATAGTAATAGTAACTAAATCAAACGCTTTCTTCTCCAAGTTTCTCTTCTCCACACTAAACATTTTGATTCTCAACCCTTGGCTGGGCCCGGCCCTGGCGGCTCAAGCCTGTAAACTCAGCTACATAGGAGGCTGAGATCTGAGGACTATGGTTGGAAGCCAGCAGGGGCAGGAAAGCCTGTGAGACTCTGATCTCCAATCCAGTATTCAGAAAAGGCTGGGAGTGACCCTGTGGCTCAAGTGGTAGAACACTGGCCTTGAACGTGCCTCTGCCCTGAGTTCAAGCCCCGGGACCCTTTGCTTCAGGGTGGGTGTCCGTTCGCATTGGGACTCACTAGTCACATATTCACAAAAAGAAAAAAAAAGTCCTTTGCTTAAAACATTTTGAAAAAAAGAAATTCCTGGTGGAAACTCAGTCCCACAAGCACTGACTAAATGAATGCTACAGAGGACAAGGCCGAAGGGGTCACTACGAGGCACAGACACCAACCTGAAGGTGCTCCGGCTAGAGGCGGAGACACAAGCCAGCACCAGCAAGTAGAAAGAGAGCAGAAAGATCTGGAATCTCCAGGGGGAAGCCTGGGGAGAGCGCTCTGGAGACCAGGCCGGGGAGAGATTCATTCCGGCTGCTGATATTACATTAATAAAAAGAGAAAGAGAACATTCTTTCCCTGTATAAATCTTTCCACAGAGGCCTCTCCCCTCTCCCCCCAAAAAAATGTTTTTATTGCTATTGCTATTTTTGTAGTTTATTCATTATCACCTCGTGAGGAATCTATGTTCCCTTGAGAACACAGGACACAAAGCATTTTATAGGTGACATGACCCAACTCTGTGTGTGTGTGTGTGTGTGTGTGTGTGTGTGTGACACACATGCATGAACACCAACGCTTGAACTGAGGGCTTCACGCTCTCACTTGATTTTTTCACTCTACCCCTTCATCCACCCCTCTACTTGTGGCTTTTTCCTGATTAATTGGAGATCAGAGTCTCACGAACTTATTTGTCCAGCTAGCTTTAATCTCATCTTCCTGAATAGCGGGGATTACAGGTGAGAGCCCCAGGCCCCGCTGGGCTTTTCTTTCTTTTTTTTTTTTTTTTTGATCTCTCTTTCCTGACTGGACACCGTTGGAGGGCCAGGCCCCAACTTTGATGGCTTCTGCTTCTACCCAAGTATTTAATGAATAAAGTACTTAGTTGGCTGAACTCCTACCCCTCCCCTTCCACAATCAGTGTCACCACGGCAGGAGACTGTAAAAAGAAAAGCAGCCAAGATGTGTAAAAATCGTTCAAGGAATAATTTCATTTTTAGTATACTATTAGAACTTATCCATTCCCCCCCTTTCATCCCGCCTTTTTATTTTTCCTTTGTTTCTAATTCTGAATTTGAGGCTAGATGTGGTAGGCAGCCCCCCTTTTAATCTTTAAATATAGTTCTGAATATAATTACATTTTTATGCAGCAGCAAAACATCATATCCTGGTAACAGGGCATTCTTTCGCTATTAACATCTGAGTTAAATCTCCTTTCCGTCTGTCTTCTATTGAAGACAGTCACCAAGCATGAGATGAAAGTGATCGACATCGTTTGTGAATTATGTGCATTTCCTTGTGCTGTATTTGAATGGGTTTTGCTCCTGGTGGTTTTTTGCATGTGTGAATTCCAGGTTGTCTGGTAGCAGAGCTTTCACCAAAACCAAAAAAAAAAAAAATCAACCCTTTCAAGATGAGGTCCTGGTGTGGAGCACACGCGCCCCCCCCCCCAACCCCCCCCACCCCGTTCCCAGGGAGGTCCCCTGGGGCTGAGCTCTGCTCCATCCCACTGGGCTCCCTGCCAAGGAGTCTGATGTATTAAGTGACCCCCAGGAAATGGAGCCCACACAGAGACAGCCGAACAGATCAGAACGGAAATGGTATGTCCCAGGCCAGGCCTCCAGGCCTAAGACACCAATTCTATCTTCTTGGCCTATCCCCGCCCCCCCCCCCCATGGGGCTCTCATTTGCCAGATGAGAAAACCGAGGCCGAGCCATGGGAAGGAGCCCCCACCTCACCCCACCCCACCCCTGGCCCCATCCCAGCAGCACTGACTCCAGACCCAGGGACCTAGTTTACCACTTAGTCCCCAATTCCAGCTGGCAAACCCAAGAAAGAAAACCTCAGGTTAGGGCCAGGCCCTGGTGGCTCACTCCTGTCACCCTAGCCACTCAGGAGGCGGAGATCTGAGGATCAAATGTCAAAGCCAGCCAGGGCAGGAAAGATGTGAGGGTCTTGTCTTCAGTTAACCATGGAAAAACCTGGAAGTTGGAGCTGGGGCTCAAGTGGGAGAGTGCTAGCCTTGAGCAGAAATGCCAAGTGAGAATGTGAGACCCTGAATTCAAGCCTAGTACTCACACAAAAATGGAAGGAAGGAAGGAAGGAAAGAAGGAAGGAAGGAAGGAAGGAAGGAAGGAAGGAAGGAAGGAAGGAAGGAAGGAAGGAAGGAAGGAAGGAAGGAAGGGAGGGAGGGAGGAAGGAAGGAAGGGAGGGAGGGAGGAAGGAAGGAAGGAAGGAAGGGAGGGAAGGGAGGGAGGGAGGGAGGGAGGGAGGGAGGGAGGGAGGGAGGGAGGGAGGGAGGGAGGGAGGGAGGGAGGGAGGAAGCGAGCTCAGGTCAGGGAAAGAAGGTTCATAAACCAGAACATACTCCCAAGACAACTCCCTTACCCATGCATTGGAAGAAATTCTCCACCGTCCAAAGCACCGGGGTGAGGGACTCGGAGAACCCCAGGCTCAGGTCCACCCTGTAGGAAGCTTGCACCCCTGGAGCTCCCTGGGACTCCTGGCAAGGCTGTGGGCCAGGAGGAATTAGCATCAGGTGACAAGTCCCCCACCCCCAGCCCTGAAGGCCACCTGGTCACAGCACTGGGCTCAGGGAGGGAGACCCGTGGCCAAGTCCCGTGTCAGCTCTCCTCTCCCGATGGTGTACTGGGCCCAAAGACGGGGCCTAGAAGGACAGGACAGCCACGCCCACCAGGACACTGACCTGAGCCCGGAGCAGCGCGGCAGCCGGAAGGCTGACCACCAGGAAGTCCTTGCTCTCAATCACAGCCACAGGGTCGGACTGGTGCACCCCGAGGAAGCTCAGGCTCAGGCCCCTTTCTACCAGGGGCCCTCTTCTAATCAGCCCCAGCCTCCGCTTGGGAATGTGGACAAAGACCTCTGAATCTGGCTGGGGTGACACTGGGCCAGGGAGGACACCAGCCAAGGAAAAACAATGACATGACTGACAAAAAATAAGACACGTTAACGCCACAGCTCACTCCTGCAACCCCAACTTCTCAGGAGACTGAGATCTGAGGAGCATGGTTCCTGAGACCTGAGGATTTGCCAGCCCAGGCAGACAAATCCGCGAGACTCTTATCTCCCACTAAGTAGAGATATGGCTCAAGTGGTAGAGCACCAGCCTTGAGTGAAAAAGCCAAAGAATGAGAAACCCAGAGTTTAAGCCCCAGTACTGGCAAGGAAAAAAAAAAATTCCTATCAGTTGTTTACACTATAGCAAGAATTGTGTTGTGTCAGCCACCGCACAGTTTTAAAGCCAGCTTTGCAGTTGTTCAATGAAAGCATTTGTCTCCAAATAAAGGGATTGCGGATCTCATCATCAGGGAAGGCTGCCCCTGATGCCCAAAACTCCCCAGAGCCCTGATTCAGAGACTTCATCCCTGATAAAATTCTATACAAATATACAAGAGCTAGGGCTGGGAGCCAGGCACTGGTGGCTCACGCCTGTCATCGTAGCTACTGAGGAGGCTGAGATCTGAGGATCACAGTTCAAAGCCAGCCCCGGGCAGGAAAGTCCATGAGACTCTTATCTCCAAAAACCACTAGAAAACCGGAAGTAGTGTTGTGGCTCAAGTGGTAGAGTGCTTGCCTGGAGCTGAAGAGCTGAGGGTCAGCCTCCAACCCCAGAGTTCAAGCCCCATGACCGACAAAAAAAAAAGGGGCTAGGAAGGTGGCTCAGTGGTAGAGTGCTTGCCTTGCAAGCATCAGGCCCTGGGTTCAATTCCTCAGCACCACATAAGCAAAAAAACCTGGAAGTGGCGCTGTGGCTCACGTGGTAGAGTGCTCACCTTGAGCTGAAGAGCTGAGGGACAGCGCCCAGGCCCAGAGTTCAGGCCCCACAACCGACAAAAAAAAAAAAAAATTAGCCATCTCTGCCCACACAGGATGAAGCCTTTGGTCCACCTAACCTTGCACACCATATTCTTTAGCACGGAAATGCCTGGCAGTAGGAAATGGCTCCCTGCCTTCCTGGCCTCTACATAAAGCGCATGGAAATGGAGTTGTCCAGTCCCTTGTCCTAAACAAGGCCTGTATCAGAACCTCAGGGCTACCAGATCCCAGCCCCGGGGTCTGGTGCAGACTTCAGACCCGTCTTATGTTTATTCTCAGGGTCTCCAGAGTCCATTTGAGACCCCAACATTTAGAAAGTCACAGACCCCAGGTTTATAGTCTTCTAGCTGTGTGTGTGTGTGTGTGTGTGTGTGTGTGTGTGTGTGTGTGTGTGTGTGTGTGTGTGTGTGTTTCTTTTTTTTGGCTGTTCGTGGGGCCTGAACTCTGGGTCTGGGCGCTGTCCCTCAGCTCTTCAGCTCAAGGTGAGCACTCTACCATTTTGAACCACAGCGCCACTTCCAGTTTTCTGGTGGTTTATTGGAGATAAGAGTCTCATGGGCTTTCCTGCCTGGGCTGACTTTGAACCATGATCCTCAGACCTCAGCCTCTTGAGTGGCTAGGATTACAGGTGTGAGCCACCAACGCCCCACTTGTCTGTCTTTCTGTACTGGGACTTGAACTCAAGACCTGGGCACTGTCCCAGAGCTTACTGTTAATCAAGGCTGCCCCCTGCCACTTGAGCTCCACGTCCAGCTTTCTGCTGGCTCACAGGAGATCAGAGTCTCACAGACTTCTGCCTCAGCTGGCTTTGAGCCGTGATCCTGAGATCTCAGCCTCCTGAGGAGCTAAGCTTACAGGCGTGAGCCACCGGTTCCTGGCATCTTCTTATACCACTGACCTTCCCCATGCTACCCAGACTCTTCACACAACAGAGCCTTCTATTTGTTCCAAGCATCACTGAAGTTCTCTGCCAAGACCATGAGACTGAGAGAAAGAAGGTGTGGAGAGGAAGGAAGAGAACAGAATAGGCGGAAAGACACCCAGCAGGAGAAGAGCGGCCGCGGGGGTGCTCTGGGCGCTTACCCAGTGGGCAAGCAGCCTCTAGAGAGTAGGCGTAGTGACCTCCCACCAGCCAGAGCGGCAGCAGCTCCATGGAGACATTCTGCACCTGGGGAAGCAGGCCAGTCCCCTCTGTGACCCCGAAAAGTGCTCCTTCCCCAGGTTCAATCCTCCACCACCTCCACCCCCCCCCAGTCCCAACTAGTATCTCAATTAAACTCCCCAAGTGTGCCAGAGCTCAGGCCAGGGCCCACTGCTCTTGTGTAACCAGGAAATATTATTTAGCAGGGATATTTTTAGCAGGAGGCAGGCTGGGAGCAAATGTCACATGAGCTGTCTTCTCTTACCCGGCAACTTTGGGCTATTTAAAGAGATGGTAATTTCGTCTCTGCCACGATGATCAGGACGCGGTGAATTCATGATTGCCGCAGCCCCTCATCTGCCGAGCCGAGCACTTTACGCTAATGGGACCCAATTTTCCAACCTGCCTGCCTAAATCCGTCCAGTCTCACAGGCGGCCGCTTGGAGGGTGGTGAGATACTCTTTGGGGTGCAACAACACTCCGGAGGTTCCCCGCCACCCCCTCCCCCACCCCACGTCGGGCAGAGCCGGTCCCTGCTGACCTCCTGTCTCTGCAGAAGGTCTCGCCGGGGGATTTGAACGGTGATGGTGGTGACATTGAGGTCCACGTGCAGCCCCATCAGGCTCGCATCCTCCAGAGACACCACCATCTCCCCACGAAGGGACAACAGCCACGGGGCCTAGAGAGACACGGTCGCTGGGGATCGGGGAGAATGGGGGGACATCTTCCTGGAGAGAACAGGCTGGCCCAGGCAGTAGGATGGCAGCCACTCAGGGGGCCTGTACCCCCGTGTTTTAGGGGACACATAATGTGACTAAATGAGGTAGTACTGCAGACAGTTGGTCCACAGGCCACCCAAGTTTGGGGTGTGGTCCTTGGTCCCTGGCAATCAGGGTCTTGAACAAAGGTGATTGGCTGGTGCTGGGAGAAGGGCGGGGAGAGGCTCCAGCCTCTGTCCTGAGCTGGGGAAAGGCACCCGGTACATACTGCAAGGGCTCAAGGGGTTGTGAGGGGGAGATGGGGACCCAGCTCCTCCCCGGAGGCCGAGCACCATGGCTCATGCCTGGAATCCTAGTGACTTGGGAGGCTGAGATCTGAGGAAAGCACCATAAGGCCAGCCGGGGCTGGAAAGTCCGCGAGACTCTTACCTTCAATTAACCACCAAGAAGCTGGAAGCGGAACTCAAGTGGTAGAGGGGTAGCCTTGAGCAAACAAGCTCAGACACAACACCTAGATCCTGAGCTCAAGCCCCAGGACCAGCGTTAAAATAATAATAATAATAATAATAACACCTGGAGCAACATAAGGAAAAGAGGGGACAGAAACTTGCTGCTCAAACAGGTGGCTCCCAAAGGAACAAACTCACTAGGAATGTGGCTTAGTGGTTGAGTGTTTGCATGAAGGAAGCCCTGGGTTCGATTCCTCAGTATCACAGTATCACATACACAGAAAAGGCCAGAAGTGGCACTGTGGCTCAAGTGGTAGAGTGCTAGCCTTGAGCAAAAAGAAGCCCAGGCCCTGAGTTCAAGCCCCAGGACTGGCCAAAACAAAAACAAAAACAGGGGGAGTGGCTGGG
This sequence comes from Dipodomys merriami, assembly GCF_024711535.1. Taxonomy (NCBI): domain Eukaryota; kingdom Metazoa; phylum Chordata; class Mammalia; order Rodentia; family Heteromyidae; genus Dipodomys; species Dipodomys merriami. Next base: position 7,103,939 of record NW_027204270.1, read on the forward strand.
AAGGTGGCTCAGTGGTAGAGCGCTTGCCTTGCATGCATGAAGCCCTGGATTCAATTCCTCAGCACCACATAAGCAGAAAGGGCTGGAAGTGGCGCTGTGGCTCAAGTGGTAGAGCACTAACCTTGAGCTGAAGAGCTTAGGCACAGTGCCCAGGCCCAGAGTTCAGGCCTCACGACTGACCAAAAAAAAAAAAAAAAAAGGAACAAATTCTGATCCCTGGGGACTTGGGAAAGGGTGTTTTCCCTCAGAAATACCTTCCTCCTCCCCCCAACTTCCACCCCAGCTGACTTTAGGCCTGGAGGTCACCAAAGAAATCTTTGTGATCCCCTGGCCAAGATGCCAGTCTTCCAGGGAGGGTGCTGTCCCCTCTGGCACTCTCCAAGACAGGACCAAGCAAGACCACACTGCCCGCCTCCACTGGGCACTGGTGGTACACCCTGTAATCCTAGCTACTCAGGAGGCTGAGATTTGAGGATCATGGTTCAAAACCAGCCCAGGCAGGAAAGTCCGTGAAACTCTTATCTCCAATGAACCACTCAGAAGACCGGAAATGGTGCTGTGGCTCAAGTGTAGAGCGCTCGCCTTGAACTGAAGAGCGCAGGGACATCGCCCAGGCCCAGAGTTCAAGCCCCATGACCGACCAAAAAGAAAAAAAAAAAAGCTAAGGCTTTGAGTTCAAGTCCCAGTAGCAACACAAGAACAAACAAACCTTTTTTGCCTCGGCTGCACCCTGAGCCTGGAAAGTGTTCCTTTTGCACCTACCTGTCCACTGTGGGTCCTCAGGGGCAGGGGCCGAGAGACCTGCAGAACAAAGAGGAAGCCTTGTCTCCTGGCACGCTGCAAGTAAGGCTGAGCAAGCAGCCCGCTGCCTGCGCCCCAGCGCCAGCCATCAGCACCGCGGGGCCGGCGGGAGCTGCTACAGCCGCCTTGTTTGCTCATGAACCCAAGAAAATCGTTGATGCTGTTGGACTCAAGTGTCCACAGACCCAGGGAAATGTCACTGCTTCAGATGCTGGCCTGGCCGGGCCAAGGGAGCGGGCACAGCTCGGGAGGTGGAGGGTAGGGTGTGTGAGGCTCAGATCCACACAGGTCAGAACTGGTCTCTCTGAACCTGGTGCCAGTGGTTCCCGCCTGCAATCCTAGCTACTCAAAAGGCTGAGATCTGAGGATCGTGATTCCAAGCTAGCCCGGGGAAGAAAAGCCTGCGAGTTCTTCTCTCCAATTAATCAGCAAAATGCAGGAAGTGGGGGCTGGGAAGGTGGCTCAGTGTTAGAGCACTTGCCTTGCATGCATGAGGCCCGGGGTTCGATTCCTCAGCACCACATAAGCAAAAAGAAAAAAGCCAGAAGTGGCACTGTGGCTCAAGTGGTAGAGCGCTAGCCTTGAGCTGAAGAGCTGAGGGTCAACGCCCAGGCCCAGAGTTCAGACCCCATGACTGGACCCAAAAAAAAAAAAAATGCAGGAAGTGAAGGTGTGGCTCAAGTGGTAGCGTGCCAGCCTTGTGCCAAAAAGCCAAACAAGAACACAAGCCCCTGAGTTCAAGCCTTATTTCCAGCACACACACATACGCACGCACACACACACACACACACACACACACACCAGTGGCATCATCCTGAGGGTGACCAGCTGTCCCAGGTCCCCTGGGAATGAAGCAGTCGAGTACTTTCCGTACTGAACTGAAGACAGAGCCAGTTAACCCAAGGCAGCGGGTTCCGTAGGCAGGCATCAGTATACCGATGGCATTCTCCCACCCCCTAGTCAAGGGCTGAGGTATTTGGGGGTGGGCGCAGGGCGCGCCTGAGCCCCAGCGGCCGGCGGTGCCACCTCTGCCCGGCTGTTGCCTCTTCTATGGTCGCCAAACCCCTTTGACTTTGCTGCGAGGTGGGGAGGTGGAGGCACAGAACATAGTCACTGACCAGTGGGGATTATGTGACACCCCCCCCAAACAGGTGAGGGCTGAGGTCACAGAGGACTGAGTCATGGAGGAGGAGGAGGACGAGGACTAGGAAAAGCCCAGCTGCCCAGAGTCCCCCCTGCCCCCCACACCCCCTCTCCCCCATCCCCAGTGCCAGAAAACTGAAGCTAGCCAGCAAGAGGCCCCTTGGGCAGTCGCTGAAATTTCTTGGTGTTTGGGCCCAGGCGCTGGTAGCTCACACTTGTGATCCTAGCTCCTCAGGAGCCTGAGAGGTGAGGATCACAGTTCAAACCCAGCCCAGGCAGAAAAGCATGAGACTCTTCACCTGTCATTAACTACTAAAAAAAAAAAAAAAAAAGCCAGAAGTGGAACTGTGGCTCCAGTAGCCAAGAGACAAGTTCAAGCCCCAAGACTTGTACCAAATAAATAGAATTAAAAAAGAAAGGAAGGAAGGAAAGGTGTGATGGAGCGTGCAGGCCAGATGCACGGTGCCCTTTAAATGATCATGCTCAGACTATATTTAGGGCCCGCGGACACTCCTCAGGACCCGGGCAGGCTTCCCTGGGAGCCATCGCTAATCACTGCGTTGAGTTTACGGGCGCCCCCGGGCACACTTAACCCAGGGCAATGAATAGTTATTGCGCTGCCTCTCGCGCAGGGCCTGTGGGCACACTTAAGCGAGCCGCACCGATCGCTGCGAGCAGGGCACGGCTGGGGTACACCCTCGGGCCCCCTGCGCCATCAGCAGGGAGAAGGCAGAGTATTAAATATCTATGTGTCCTGTGCCCACAGCTGCATTTAGCCAAGGGCAAGGCCGGCGAAACGGCTTTAATTAAAACTTAATGCAAGTTCAAGGTGCAGCCACGGAAGCAGCGGCTGCGAAAGTCACCAGGAATGAATCAGTCGATTCGATGAGCTTCTCCCAGCCCGGGCAAGGGGGTTGGCAGGGAGGAGGGCTGGGGCAAAGACTTGTCTTTGGTCTCTTGTGTGCAGAGGGATGTGGGGTCCCCGCCGGCTTCCACACCCTGGCTGGTGACGGATTCAAAGGCAGGTTAAGGGGGCCAGGAGCAGGGGAGGGGCCCCAAAGCAGGAGCCTGGCCAGGAAATCATTTTCCCCGCTATTCTCCGCTGGTGGCTGTGGACAGACACCCGCAGCACTGCCCCCCCTTGTGGCAGCTCCTAGAATTACAGGCCCAGTGCAGAGAAAAAAACTAGGCAGCCTGAGTGAGAATCAGATTGTGGAAAGCAATGTTGGGGTGGCCAAGGGGAGACCTGGCAGCTCTTGGGAGCCCCAACAACAGGCTTGTTGTGGTCACACCGGACCATTAAAAACAGAGGGAACTGGGAGCCAGTGGCTCACACCTGAGGCTGAGGATCACCGTTTAAAGCCAGACCAGGCAGGAAAGCCTGTGAGACTCTTATCTCCAATTATAAACACCAAAAAGCTGGGCACTGGTGGCTCACACCTGTAAGCCTCGCTACTCAGGAGGCTGAGATCTGAGGATCTTGGTTCAAAGCCAGCCCAGGCAGGAAAGTCCGTGAGACTCTTATCTCTAATAATCCAACAGAAAACGGGAAGTGGTGCTGTGGTTTAAGTGGTAAGAGTGCTCACCTTGAGCTGAAGAGCTCAGGGACAGCTCCCAGACCTTGTGTGTAAGCCCCTCAACCCACACACACACACACACACACACACACACACACACACACACACACACACACACACACCAGACCTTGTGTGTAAGCCCCTCAACACACACACACACACACACACACACACACACACACACACACACACACACACACACACACACACACACACACACACACACACCACCCGAAAGCCAGAAGTAGAGTTGTGGCTCAAGTGGTAGCACACCAGACTCAAGAAAAAAAAAAAAAAACTCAGAGATAGGGCTCAGGCCCTGGGTTCAAGCCCCAGGACCACACCAATGCAGTGGAGCTCCACACTGGTGGCTCACACCTGCAACCCTAGCTACTAGGGAGGCTGAGATCTGAGGATCATGGTTTGAAGCCAGCCCAGGTAAGGAAGTCCATGAGATGGTTGTCTTCAATTAACCACCAAAAAGTCAAAAGTGGCTGTGGCTCAAACAGTCGAGTGCTAGCCTTGAGCAAAAAAACTCAAGGAGCCAGGTGCTGGTGGCTCACACCTGTAATCCTAGCTACTCAGAAGGCTGAGATCGGAGGACTGCAGTTCAAGGCCAGCCCCAGCAGGAAAGTCCACGAGACTCTTTTTTTTTTTTTGGTGGGTTGTAGGGCTTGAACTCTGGGCCTGGGTGCTGAAGACTCTTATCTTCAATAAAACACCAGAAAACAGGAAGTGGTGCTACAGCTCAAAGTGATGGAAAAAGCTCAGGGACAGCACCCAGGCCCTGAGTTCAAGATCCACGAATGACAAAAAAAAAAACCAGAACAACAAAAAATACCTCAAGGTAGAGCCCAGGCCTTGAGTTCAGCACACACACAAAATGCCCAGAGGAACCTGGCACCCAGCCAGCAGCCATGAACATCCGCAGAGATGTGTGCTATCACATGGCCCTTCCAGCTGTCACCTCTCCCTGACCCTGTCCCAAGGCTCATGAACCATAGCCACTTGCCCGGGCCTTTGGAGGGAAGCCCAGCCTGGGCTGCCTCTCCCATGCCCTTCGCAGCACCCCCTCCCAAGCCCACCCAGGCCCCTCCTAGACTCTCAGGCCCCTCCCAGGGCCCTCCCAAGCCTCCCTCCCAGCCCCTCCCAGGCACCCCTCCCAAACCCTCCAGCCCCTCCCAGCCCCTCCCAGGACCCTCCCAGGTCCTCCCAGACCCCCCCTCAGGCCCCTCCCAGGCCCCCTCCCAAGCCCTCAGGTCCCCCCCAGGCCTACCCAGGGCCCCCTCCCAGTCCCTCTCAGCCCTCCCCAGCCCCCCCAAGGCCCCTCCCAGCCCCTCCCAGCCCCTCCCAGGTCCCTCCTAGGACCCCTAAGAGGCCCCACCCAGGACTGCCAGGCCGGCTACCTGAATGAAGGAGGGCCTGCAGAGGACGCTCTGCTGGCCAGGCCTTGGCGGGACCACAGGACACTTCATTATGTAGCGATCGCTCTGCTCCAACCTCTTCACCCCTTTGCGAAAGATTCTGATTTCCAACCTGTAATTTGCGTTCTGGAAGGAGGACAGCATTCATATGCACAAATGAAAGAAGAAAATGCAGCTGAGAGGCCGCCCTTAGAGGTCGGTGCCTGTTTATTGCTTGCCAACGGCCTGGAATTAAGTCTCCTGGAGGATGGATGAGCAGCGAGACTAAAGCCAGCGTGAACTAAGGCTCGGGTCCCACTTTGGGGCTCTACCAGATTGCCCTGACCAGGAGCCCTGGGTCTGGGGGCAGCGTGGGTTTCAGAAAGGTCACCCTTGGCCACATAGAACAGGAGCTTGTACCATGGAAAGAGAGAGAGAGAGAGAGAGAGAGAGAGAGAGAGAGAGAGAGAGAGAGAGAGAGAGAGAGAGAGAGAGTGTGTGTGTGTGTGTGTGTGTGTGTGTGTGACACTCCTGGGATTTGAACTCAGGAACTCATGCTTCCCTTTTGTTTCCCAATCCTCAGTAATACAAAACAGAGCAAAACCATTTTTGCACCCACCTCCTTTTGCACAAAGCAGGCCGAGTACAGAGCCTGGAAAATGAAGTGACCCTCAGGCCCGGGATGCAGGAGGTAGCCGCACTGGGCCAGAAGATGACCCTGACCCCCAGGGGACCTCCAGGTGCCTGCGAGGAGAAAGGGCCAGTGCTGCGGTTCACACAGAGTCTACTTTTCTATTGAGGTCAGAAGCATCAGACGCCCATCCACACCCAGGGCCTCCACCCCAGGGCCCGGCTTGCACAAGAGCAGCAGGCCAGAAGCCTGGGACTCCCCTCAGGGCGTCAGCCACCTCCAGCACCTCCCTGCTGTAGGCCCATCCTGGGCACTGTCTCTGCCCTCATCTCCTGCTTCCCTTCCGCCCAGCATCGAGGTCTTGTTCAAACCTGAGTCAGATCTGTCCTTCCTCTGTCCACACTTCCCTTTCTGACCCTAGCATCCCAGGCACACACCTGCCTCAGGGCCTTTGCATCAGCTGAGCCCTGCGCTTCCTCCCTGAAGCACTTATTATTATCCCAGCACCTGCGATTTAATTGACGATTTATAATAAGGGATGCTTTGCTGCCCTCCCCAAAATGTCAGCTTCATGGCACCAGGTTTGTTTTTCTTCATCGATGCATCCCAGCTATAGACAGGACTCTCTGTAAATAGTTGTTGGATGGATGACATACAAAAATTTCAGCCAGGCACGGTGGCTCACTCCTATGATCCCAGCTACTCAGGAGACTGAGATCTGAGGATTGCAGTTCAAAGTCAACTCAGGTAGCAAAGCCTATGAGGGGCTGGGAAGGTGGCTCAGTGGTAGAGTGCTTGCCTTGCATGCATGAGGCCCTGGGTTCAGTTCCTCAGCACCACATAAGCAGATGCAGCTGGAAGTGGCGCTGTGGCTCAAGTGGTAGAGTTCTAGCCTTGAGCTGAAAAGCTGAGGGACAGCACCCAGGCCCAGAGTTCAGGCCCCACGACAAAAAGAAAAAGAAAAGAAAAGTCCATGAGACTTCTTTCTAAGCTGGAAATGGAAGTATGGCTCAAGTGATAGAGGACCGAGGTAGGGCAGAAAAATTCAAGTGAGAGCTTGAGGCCTGAGTTCAAGCCCCAGCACTTGAATCTCACTACTAAAGGGATCATGGACTGTTTTTATTATCTTCTTTCCACTATTCCAGGTTCCCAGAATTATCTTGTATTGCTTTTGTCTTAGTTTTTGTTTTCTGGTTTTTTTGGGGGGGGGTTGTTTTTGGTCATTCTGGGGGCTTGAACTCAGGGCCTGGGTACCTTCCCTGAGCTTTTGTGCTCAAGGCTAGCACTCTGCCGCCTGAACCACAGCTCCACTTCTGGCTTTCTGGTGGATAGCTGGAGATCAGAGTCTCACCGACTTTCCTGCCCAGGCTGGCTTTGACCTGAGATCCTCAGATCTCAGCCTCCTGAGTAGCTAAGATGACAGGCGTGAGCCACGGTTTCATTTTCCAATACTTGTTTGTGTCACTGATAGGAGAAGGGTGTCCCACTGTGGAGTAGGGCAGCTCCGGGCAGCGTTTTGGTCCCCAGCTTACTTGTCTCTTGGCATGCTTTGCTTTAAAAAAAAAAAAAAAAAAAAAAAGCAAGACAGCTTCCAGGGCTATCTTTAGCAAGAGATCAAGACAGAGAGCGAGGCTCTGAAAGGTAGCTCGCTGGGGAAATAAAGTGTCTAAGCCTGGATGTGCAAATTGACCCAGATCGTTTTAGTTTGGCATTCACGTTTGCGCGTTGTAAATATTTGCCTGGCTCCCCACTGTTTCCACCTGCTTGCTGTCCCTTCAACTCTGGAAGGCAGCAGGCATCTCATTTCTCCACCCCACCTGGCAGGGCTGCGTGACATAAAAACCCCCTCAGAAGCCACAGGTGCCTCTGACAGCCTCAGAAACTAATGGCTTGTGGCAGGCCACTATGACTAATTTTCTGATTATTGACTTTATGATTTTCCACTTAAAACTTCCTTATAATAACACACAGAAAATGTTTAATGGGCTCTATCCAGAGCCATAAAAATTACTTATTGAACAAGTGTTTTAAAACTATTAATCTATTGTTTTCCATTAATAATGGCTCTCCAAAGAACAGGCGACAGCTTAATGTAGCCGCAGCATTTCTTCTGGAAAAAGTGGCCTTTTAATACACCAGGTCTCCGGAGAAGCCACAATCTTGCTGGCCATTTGGGCAACTGACCCTCCCAGGACAGAAGAGGGCTTCATCAGCCAGCCTGGGCTTTCAGGATTTCTAGAATGAAGTCAGGTGCTGGTGGCTCACCCCTGGAATCCTGGCTACTCAGGAGGCTGAGATCTGAGGATCACAGTTCAAAGCCAGCCGGGGCAGGAAACTCCATGAGACTCTTACCTCCAGTAAACCACCAAAAAGCTGGAAGTGGAGCTGTGGCTCAAGTGGCAGAGCACTAACTTTGAACAAAAAAAAGCTCAGAAACAGTGCCCAAGCCCTGAGTTCAAGCCCTAGCATTGCCACAAAAATTTTAAAAGAAGAAGAATTTCTGGAATAAAGCTGTGCATGGGTGGCTCACAGCTAGAATCTTAGCTACTCAGGAGGCTGAGATCTGAGGATTGAAGTTAAAAGCCAGCGCAGGCAGGAAAGTCTGTGAGACACTTATTTCCCATTAACCACCCAAAAAAAGCCAGAAATGGAACTGTGGCTCAAGGGATAGAATGCTAGTATTGAAGAAAAATTAGCACAGGGATCACGCCTAAGCCGAGTTTAAGCCCCAGTATCAGCACCAAAAGAAAAAAACAAAAAACCTAGAATAATGAGGATGCTGGGGAGTTTTGCTAGACTCTGGGAGAAATGTAAAAGCCCGTTTCCTCAGTTTCTCTTTTTTTGGGCAAAAGTGGTGGGGGAGAGGGATTTTGAGGAGTCACTTTGCAACCTCCAAGATATAAAAGACACAAGGAATTAGGCTGCTCCAATTCTTTCCAGAAGGCTCCAGAAGGTTCCAGGTGATTCACCTTATGGTATCCACTCCCCCCCTACTGTGTCCTGTTCATGATGGCAAAACTTCTGACAAAGGGCCACCAGCCCTGGGTTTTGGTTGTTTCCAGTGGCTATTCATCCATCAAGCATGAGAGAGTTACTGACTCTCCATGAGTAAGAACTGTCCTGTGGCACCAGGCGCTGGTGGCTCACGCCTGTCATCCTAGCTACTCAGGAGGCTGAGATCTGAGGATCATGGTTCAAAGCCAGCCCAGGCAGGAAAGTCCCCTTGAGACTCTTATTTCCAATTAACCACTCAAAAGCTGGAAATGGCACTGTGGCTCAAGTAGCTGCGCACTAGCCTTGAGCACAAAGAGGCTCAGGGACAGCGCTGAGGCCCTGAGTTCAAGCCCCACAACCAACAAAAAAATAAAGAATTGTCCTGAAGCTGTCCGGCTATTTCTCTGCCAGGGCAGTTTGGGTTTGAGAGCACACCACCTCTACAGGGACGCTTCTTCCCAGGTTTTAGGCCATTTTATTTGTTTTTGTCAGTCGTGGGGCTTGAACTCTGGGCCTGGGCGCTGTCCCTGATCTCTTTAGTTCAAGGCCATCACTCTACCACTTGAGCCACAGCGCCACTTCTGGTTTCCTGGTGGTTTATTCACAAATATTCACAGTGTCTGCCATGAGCACCAGCAGCATGATCAGTCCCCACAGAGCCCTCCCTCCTCCCCCCTCCCCCCCCAACCCAGGTGCCATCATCGTCCTGCAGACCCTGCTGGGGACTACCGTGGAAGACATTTTTAGCAGAGCTGGCAGGAGGGTGTGACTGGGCAGGCTCTGGCCCTGGCGGCTGTGAGCAGAGATGGCAGAGACAGCAAGGAGCAGCAGGACAAGAAGAGGGACATCCAGACGGGGGAAGGCCCTGTCCAGCCAGCAGCGGCCCCTTACCTAGTGGGTGCAGGGTCCGGGCCAGCCACTGCCTCAGCCCCTCCACGCGGGCCCTGGGGATCCGCAGGGTCATGTAGTCAGAGAAGCACTCAGTCCTGTCTGCAGGACAAAACACGCATCCTGGAGGAGGGGGGAGGAAGGAAGGAGGGGACAGAAGAGGGAAGGGAGGAGGGGGGAGATGGGCTTCCCCACTCAGCCCTGCCTCAGTGGATGAGTTGTGAAGGGCACGGGGTCATCCTGACAACTCCACAAGGGTTTTCAGAGACCGGAAGCAAGGGGACTTAGTGATCCACGTGAGAGCACTGAGTCCGAGCATCTGGGTCTGCACCCCGCTCTGTTCTCTGCATGTGTGCAGGTGTGTGCATGCCTGTGTGGGTACGTGTCTGTTGCTCAGCCTCAGTCTCTTCCTGTGAATTGATCGCATGATGGGATGGGTGATGGTGGTAGAGATGGTAGTGATAGTGAAGATTAGGATGGAAGTGGCGGTGATTATGGTGATAGGAATGATAGAGGTGGTGATGACGGTGGTGATGATGATGCTGGTGATGGTGATGATGATAGTGGTGGTGATGGTAGTAGAGACGGTGATGGTGGAGGTGGTGGTGGGGGATGGTGGTGGTGGGGATGATAGTAATGGTGATGGTAGTGGTGGTGGTGGAGATGATGATGGTGACAGGCATGATGATGGAGATGGAGATGGTGATGGTGGAGACGTGTTGGCGATGATGGTAGGGCTGGAAATGATGGAGGATGTGAGACTTGGAGAAGTTCACGCGTCTCTGCAGGGTGCTTGTGGCGGGACAGGTGCCTGAGATGTGACCATGACTTCCACGCAGCGTGGACAGGGCTTTCCCCGCTCTCAGAGCTCGGGGCCCGCGGCGCCACCCCCACTGCACCTACCAGCTCAGCAGCTGCCAGAGAGAACGCCCAGGAGAGAGCAGGTGTCAGAACACCATTTCTCTGTGGGGTTCGGCAAACACAGAAAATGGGGCCCCTGGGGTCGGAGGCGTGGCTCAGGTGGTAGAGTGCCAGCCAAGGAGCAAAAGCATCAGATATCAAGTTTAAGTCCTGGCCTTGGACAAACAGGAAAAAGGAAGAGAAGAAGATGGGGCCCCTGCCCCAGCTGCACACCGTGGCATTTGAGAAGGTCTGAGTGAGCAGACCCAAGTGGGAGACCCGGGATTCGAACCATCAGGAGCGTAGGAACTTCCTCCCAGGTCACCGGACCCAGAAACAGTGGGGTAGGGCAAGCTACTCAGCCTCAGACCCCAAAACCCAGGCAGCGGCCACCGCCTGAGCACAGCCTGCGGCAAGCGCGGCATCCTGGAGATGCCCCATGTCCCACCCCATCTCCCCCACGAGCCACAGGGCAACCCGCACCATGCCAGTCCCTTCTCAGAACCATCGATCGCTCCCTACTGCGTGTGTGCATGTGTGTGTGTGTGTGTGTGTGTGTGTGTGTGTGTGTGTGTGTGTGTGTGTGTGTGTGTGTGTGTGTGTCTTGTTGGTCATGGGGCTTGAACTCGGGGCCTGGGCACTGTCCCTGAGCTCTTCAGCTCAAGGCGAGCACTCTACCACTTTGAGTTACAGCGCTACCTCTGGTGTTCTGGTAGTTCATTGGAGATCACAGTCTCACAGACTTTCCTGCCTGGGCTGGCTTGGAACCAAGATCCTCAGCTCTCAGCCTCCTGAGTAGCTAGGATGACAGGTGTGAGCCACCAGCACCCAGCTGTTCCCTCTTTCTAAAGAGCATTCCTCACTCTGCTAGATGGAGATGAGCTTGTCTTCCACTCAGGTGACATAAGGCTTGGAGCAGGGGGGTGGGCAGGGGCTGTGGTGGTCCTGTCAATCATTCTGTGCCTAAGGCACCTTCTTAGATCAGTGTCTGGGCCCCAGCAGCTGTTAAATATACACCAGGAAATGGCTGTGGTTGAAATCTGGGGTGGCCAGGAAATGGAAAACGAGAGGGGTGTCAGTCTAATTCCCTCCTGCCTCCCCCCACGAGCTGGGAGGCCTAGATGACGCTAACTCATTCACTCATTCACGGAGCACACTGCCTGGCAGCTTTAGACTTCCATTCCACATGCACAGGCCTCGTCAGCAGCCCCACAGGTGCAGCGCTAACCAGGGAGATGAAAGCAACTAAGGAATCTTCCAGAACCTTGCAGGATGAGACCTTTCCCCCAGAGCCTAGCCCAGGCCTCCAGACATGCCCACGTTCCACAGATTTCCACTGTGCACTAGCTGAGGACTCAAACAGCGAGAAGGTGGGGAAAACATCTGTCCTGAGTGGATGTGCAACCTTCGAGGAAGGATACAACAGGCCTGAGGGAGGAGGGGGCCCTGGAGCGACCTGGGGTAAGTCACTTCTCTGAGACTCCATTTCCTCTTCTGCAAAAACGGGTATATGCAGAGAGAAGATTTGGGAGGAAGAGGCTAAGCTTTTGCAAATGTTGCTTTGTTTATCTGGGGACAGAGACCACACACCACACAGCCCAGGCGAATGACGTGATTTCAGGCTGGGAATCTTGAACTGCAGGATGCCCATGATTTAACATCCAGGCAGGGCAGACCTAGGTGGGACCGGCAGGTGCTCAGCCAAGCTACTTAGCTGAGCCCCAGAAAAACTCTGCACACTGAAGCTCTGGTGAGCAACACTCGGTCTGGTTGCGACTCGTGGAAGTCAGCGCTGTCCACCTGTCCACAGGATGCTGACAGGCTCTTTGTGGGCCCTGCCCTGAGCATTCTCCCCTTAGCTGAGTTGAAACAAGAGCGCCTTCTCTGTCATAAACCACAGCCTTGAGGTCTGTGAATCATGGTGAATGAAGGAGGCTAATAACGGCCTTTTTGCTGCTCAAGATTGGAGCTCTACCTCTTGAGCCACATCTCCACATGGGGACTTTTGCTGATTCATTGCAGTGTAGGGGCTCTTGAAAGTCAGGCACTGGTGGCTCAGGCCTGTCATCCTAGCTGAGATCTAAGGATCATGCTTCAAAGCCAGCCCAGGTGGGAAAGTCCATGAGACTTTTATCTCCAATTAACCACCAGAAAAGCCACAAGTGGAGCTGTGGCTCAAGCAGTAGAGTGCTCGCCTTGAACACAAAGGCTCTGGGACAGCTCCTAGGCTCTGAGTTCAAGCCCCACATCTGACATAAAAAAAGATAAAGGGGGGGAAAAAAGTTGCTTGGCTTTGTTTGCTCAGACCGGCTTTGAACTATGGTGCTCAGATCTGACTTTCTGAGTAGCAAGGATGATAGTCACAAGCCAGTGATGTGGGGAGGCGGGTGGAGGGTAGGAGGGGGGGGCATTCTAAGTCTCTCAAAGACAAAATAAGCTGAGGAAAACCACAGTACTGGGCCTGGCTGAGAACAAATAGTCCCTGTGTGTGGCTTCTATAAAGTCCTCTGCTTGTAGTGACTGAGAGCAGAGACCCTCGCACAGCCTGATCGACATCCAGGCTCACCCGCCCACTTCCAGAGGACCCAGACAAATCACACACACCTCTGGACCTTGGCTTCCTCGCAAAGATTTCCGCTGTGGTTAGAATGAATTAGAAGACACAAAACCTCCACGCCAGACCTGGTTCAACACATAGGCTCCTTGCATGGGTATCGGTGGCTCATGCCTATCCACCTCAGCTACCTCGGAGGCTGAGATCTGAGGATCGTGGCTCAAAGCCAACCTGGGCAACAGAGTCTATGAGACTCTTATCTCTTGTTAACCACCAAAAAATGAGAAGTAGAGCTGTGGCTCAAATGGTAGAGCCTGAGTAAAAAAACCAAGTGAGAATGGAGAGCCCAGTAATAGTGCACGTGCATGCATGCACACACACACACACACACACACACACAAACACACACACACACACACTCCTCATGTTTGCTGCATTCCTGAGTCAAGACCCCAGGCCCAAGCTTGATTCAGGCACCTGCAGGACTAGCAGGCCAGTGGCCCAGCGCTTAGACACCCAGATCCCGAGTTTCTTGCTGGGAAAAGAGATGGTGAAGGCTTTTCAGCTTTCCGCTGAATACAACCCCGGCCCAGCGTGGCATTATCCATCCACTCCTGGATGGAGTGGAGAAGCACCCGAAGCCTGCTACACACCAGAAAAGCAAGATTGCTTTACCTGTGGGAGTGCCCTGAGCAGGCCGTGGCCGGTTCCGGACTGACCTGGAGCTGGGAATCCTGGGGCACACCACCGGCTGAACACAGGCGAGACAAACGGCCCTGCATGGAGGAGGAAGGCGTGGGGGTCACAGCCCAGCCCACCCTCTGGCCTTCAGTTAGCCCCACAATTTTACTCCTTTTGTTTTGGTGTGTGTGTGTGTGTGTGTGTGTGTGTGTGTGTGTGTGTGTGTGTGTGTGTGTGTGTGTGTGTGTGTGTGTGTGTGTGTGTGTGTGTGTGTGTGTGTGTGTGTGTGTGTGTGTGTGTGTGTGTGTGTGTGTGTGTGTGTGTGTGTGTGTGTGTGTGTGTGTGTGTGTGTGTGTGTGCGCTGGCCCAAGGACTTGAACTCAGGGACTGGGTGCTGTCCCTGCTCTACCATTTGAGCCACAGTGCCACTTCTGGTCTTTGAGTGGTTCATTGGCTGTAAGAGTCTCACAGACTTTCCTGCCAGGGCTGGCTTCCAGCCTCCTGAGAAGCTAGGGCTGCAGGCATGAGCCACCAGCTGTTTTATTGTTGTTGTTTTATTTGTTTCCATACTAGGGTTTGTACTCAAGGTCCTGAACTACCTCTTGAGACATGCTTCCACTTCTGACTTGGTTGCTGGGTAATTGGAGATAAGAATCATACAGACTTTTCTGCCCTAGATGGCTTTGAACCCAGATCCTCAGGCCTTAGCCTCCTGAGTAGCTAGAATTAGAAAGCATGAGCCACCAGCACCCAGCTTGTTTGGTCATTTATTTATTTATTTGTCTTTTGTATTTCCTCACTGCCCCAGCATTTTTTATTATCTGTTCAAAGGGGTTCCATTTTGATACCTCTATGTATGAATATAACGTATCTTAACCAGACTCTCTCCTCCTTCACTCCCCTCTTCCTGGCTCTTCACTTCCCAACCATTGTTCCATTTTTCTACCTGGTTTTGCTTTTCTGAGACAGGGTCCCACCCTAGAACCTAGGAGGACCTTGAGCTAATGATCTTCCTGCCTCTTCTTCCTGAAAGCTGAGATTATAGGCATGCATATCTCAGTTCATTTCATTCAGTCAAAGACATCTATTTGGCTAACTTGGGGCTCCAACTACAGGGCTTCCACATACTGGGTAAGCCCTCTACTACTGAGCCATACATAACCCTACTCAGGAGGCTGAGAACTGGAGGATTTCTGTTCAAGGCCAGCCAAGATAGAAAAGTCCATATGTCTCAATCTGCCAGGCCCAGGCAGCCGAGCCTGCAGAGCCATGGTGCAGACTACGATTTTGTTATAAAATGATAAGTTCTGGAGAATACTAAGCAGAAAAGGAACTGGATCATGTGTTTCAAGAAGGTCCTTCTGGCTGAGTACAGTGAATCCTGCCTGTAATACCAGCTACTCAGGAGTCGGATGAGGAGGATCAAGGTTCAAGACTAGCCCAGGTAAAAGTTAGCAAGCAAGACCTCCATCTCGACCAATTAGCTGAGCATAGCAGTGTTTGTCTCTACTCCTAGCTACGTGGGTGGTGTAAATAGGAGGATCACAGTCCTGGAAAGATGGAAGTCCTAGGCACAAAATGAAATTTGTCTGAAAAATAATGCAGAAAGGTCTAGAGGGGTTCAAGGGCAGCGTCCTTCTCACAAGGGCAAGTCCTGAAGGTGAACCCGAGCACCACCCATAAAATGGAGGACCTTGCCGGGCACCTGTGGCTCCCGCCTGTCATCCTGGCTACTCAGGAGGCTGAGATCTGAGAATCATGGTCCAAAGCCAACCAGGGCGGGAAAGGCCCTGAGACTCTTCTCTCCAACTAACCACCCAAAGCCAGAAGTGGAGCTGTGGCTCAGGTGAACGAATGTGAGCATGGAGCCAAACAGCCAAGGAGACCCTGCCTGAGTATGAGCCCCAGTACCAACACACATACACACACACACACACACGCGTGTGCACACACACACACACACACACACAAAACTGACATTTAACAATGTCCTCAGCAGGGTACCCCGGCCTGTGCTGAGGAAAACCAAGCTAAATATGCATGCTGGAGCTCCAGCGGCCTACACCGCCTCCAGTCCCATCAGAAATGAGGCGTGGGCTTGGATTTTGCCCTCTCTCTTCTCCAGCCGTCCTTTAACTTGCCTTGCCCGGCCTTGAACACGTGATATCTCGTGCCCCAAAGCTGAGCTCTGGGGGGGGGGAGAAAGGGGGGAGTCCCTGGCTTAGGACCCGCTCTGTTTGCCCACCCACTAAGCTACTCTGTGCCTTCATTGTCCACAGAGCTACAGAACAGAAACAAAGAGGCCAGTCAGGCTGCCGGTCTGCTGACTTTCAAGCTGACCTTCAAGACCAAACTCCCCACTCCAAAGAGCTCAAAAAGTGATTTTTCTCTTCTTTTCTGTTTTGTTGGTTATGGGGCTTGAACTCTGGGCCTGGGCGCTGTCCCTCAGTTCTTCAGTTCAAGGCAAGTGCTCTATCACTTGAGCCACAGTGCTGCTTCTGCTTTTCTGGTGGTTTATTGGAGATAGGAGTCTCACGGTCTTTCCTGCCTGGGCTGGCTTTGAACCGCGATCCTCAGATCTCAGCCTCCTGAGTAGCTAGGATTACAGGCGTGAGCCACCATGCCCGGCTCTTCTTTTCTTTTTCTATACCAGTGTGATTCCTTGCATTCATGCTCTCACCTGGCCTTTTTGCTCAAGGCTGGCATTCTACCACTTGAGTTATAGCTCTACTTCTGGCTTCTTGCTGGTTAGTTGGACATAAGAATCCCAAGGAGGGCTGGGAAGGAGGCTTAGTGATAGAGTGCTTGCCTAGCATGCATGAAGCCCTGGGTTCAATTCTTCAGTACCACATACTCAGAAAAAAGCCAGAAGTGGTGCTGTGGCTCAAGTGGTAGAGTGTTCAGGGACAGTGCCCAGGTCCTGAGTTCAAGCCCCAGAGCTGACCAAAAAAAAAAAAAAAAAAGAGTCTCACAAACTTTTCTGCCCAGGCCAGCTTCAAACTGCCGTCCTCAGATCTCAGCCTCCTGAGTAGCTAGAATGACAGGCGGGAGCCACCAGCGCCTGGCTCAACATGATTTCTTAACAGCAGATCTCAGCCCAGAAAGGGAGCTTGCCGTTCCTAAGGGAAATAACGTTTTCTCCTTCTCACAATGGGATCACTGGTGGCGAGGACTCTGCCGTTTGAAAACTGCCTTAAGTAAGGACCCCTTGTCCCCTGAACCCTAATTTCTTTCAAGAATCCCTGGGAACACTCAAGGAGGATCCCATTTCCCCAGCGTGCTGCAGATCCTTTAAAAGTCAGGAGGACCGGAATCTCAGCTCAAGGGATACCATGGGGCCTGGAGAAGTAGGGGTGACTGACCAGCTCTCCCTGCCCCCTCTTCCGCTCAGAGGGGAGGTGTCTCTGGGCTAAGTGATCAGCATTCATCTCTCCTCTCTCACAGGGGCCAAGGAAGCCTTTCGAGGGACGCTTACCAAATGATGGCCTGGGCGCCCCGCATCCTCATGTTAGCGGCTCTCTCCTCCCAGAAGCAGCACCCTGCTCATAAATAAAGGTGAGCTGTCCCCTCCCCCTTCTGCAGGGGGGGGTGTCACTTAGGTGCCAGAAAGCTGGGATGGTATCCACACCCCCCAGCTCCTCCCTAACCCCCAGGGTAAGATGAACAAAAGGAACAGGCTAAGAGAACAAAAGGGGAAGAGTGGGGGCTGGGGTGGAGAGGGAGAGACCCAGCGCTCACCTAGCCAGGGAAGCCCAGGCTTCCAACTCTAGTAAAGAGGGAGGGACAGGAGGCAAGGTGGCTGAGGCTTATAATCCCAACTACTCAGGAGGCTGAGATCTGAGGGTCGTCATTCAGAACCAACCTGGACAGGAAAGTCCATTAGACTCTTCTCTCCAATTAACAAACATCTAAAAAGCAGAAGTGGATCTGTGGCTCAAAGGGGTAGAGCGCCAGCCTGGAGTAGAAAAAGCTCAAGGGCTGGGAAGGTGGTTTAGTGGTGGAATGCTTGCCTTGCATGCTTGAGGCCCTGGGTTCAAAACCTCAGCACCACATAAGCAGAAAAAGCCAGAAGTGGCGCTGTGGCTCAAGAGGTAGAGCGCTAGCCTTGAGCTGAAGAGCTGAGGGACAGCGCCCAGGCCCAGAGTTCAGGCCCCACGACCGACCAAAAAGAAAAAAGAAAAGCTCAAGGATAGTGCCCAGGGCCTGAGTTCAAACTCCAGAATTGACTAAAGGAAAAAAAGAGAGAGAGAGAGAGAGAAAGGAGGAAGAGGAGGGAGGAGAGGAAGAGGGGAAGAGGGAGGAGAAAAGGGCCAGAAGAGGTTGGTTCTAGTGATTCCCTTCAGTGGAGGCAAGGAGGCCGGGCATTCACCTCAGCAGGAAAAGGCGAAGGAGATGTTCAGGATGAAGAGAAGCTGAGGGCTGGGAATGTGGCTTAGGGGCTTAGTGGCTTCATGCTTGCCCTGCATGCATGAAGTCCTGGGTCTGATTCCTCAGGACCACATACACAGGAAAAGCTGGAAGTGGTGCTGTGGCTCAAGTGGTAGAGTACTAGCCTTGTGCAAAAGAAGCTCAGGGACAGCGCCCAGGCCCCGAGTTCAAGCTCTAGGACTGGCAAAAAAGGAAAAAGAAAAGAAAAGCTGAGAGGAGCTGGGGTGGGACTGGAGAATCCCACGCTGCGCCCCTCCTATGGAGGTAGCAGGTTTCTGAGTCTAATTTGCGTTTCTCCGTGTGCATTGTGACCAGCTTGAGAAAGTTCCAGAAGGGAAAGAAGCAGAAAGACCAGCTGAGCATCTGGTGCCTCTCCCTCACCAGGGTCCTCCCTCCATCCCCCCCTCCCCGCCCCGCACCCCAGCCTGTGGTTGGAGTCTGGGCTCCGTGCCCACCTACCTGCTTCCTCCAGCCCTGGAGAGGCCAGGCTGTTGGCATGGAACAGGCCGCTGGTAGCTCATGCCTGTAATCCCAGCTACTCAGGAGATGGAGATCTGGAGGATCAAATTCAAGCCAGTCTGGGCAGAAAAATCTGAAAGACTCTATCTCCAAAATAACCAGCAAAAAATAAGATTATTGATATGGCTCAAGTGGTCTAGCTCCAACTAAGCAGTACAAAGTCCTGAGTTCAAACATAAGGACCACCATATGTGTCTTTCCCCCTCTCATGAGTTATTTCTTTTCTTTTGTAGGTTGTGGGGCTTGAATTCTGTCTGGGCCTGGGCCCCGTCCCTCAGCTCTTCAGCTCTAGGCAAGCACTGTATCACTTGAGCCACAGCGCCACTTCCTGTTTTCTGGTGGTTTATTGGAGATAGTCTCACAGATGTTCCTGCCCAGCCTGGCTTGAAACAGTGATCCTCAGCTCTCAGCCTCCTGAGTAGCTAGGATGACAGGTGTGAGCCACCAGCACCTGGCTCCTGGCTGTTACTTTTCTTTTTCTTTCTTATCTTTTGTCCTCCCCGTGTGTGTGTGTGTGTGTGGGGGGGGGGGGGGGCTAGGATGACAGGCGTGAGCCACCAGCACCTGGCTCCTGGCTGTTACTTTTCTTTTGTCCTCCCCGTGTGTGTGTGTGTGTGTGTGTGTGTGTGTGTGTGTGTGTGTGTGTGTGTGTGTGTGTGTGTGTGTGTGTGTGTGTGTGTGTGTGTGTGTGTGTGTGTGTGTGTGTGTGTGTGTGTGTGTGTGTGTGTGTGTGTGTGTGTGTGTGTGTGTACTGGGATCTTGAACTCAGGGTGGGGACACTGTCCCTTAGCACCTGGCTCCTGGCTGTTACTTTTCTTTTGTCCTCCCCGTGTGTGTGTGTGTGTGTGTGTGTGTGTGTGTGTGTGTGTGTGTGTGTGTGTGTGTGTGTGTGTGTGTGTGTGTGTGTGTGTGTGTGTGTGTGTGTGTGTGTGTGTGTGTGTGTGTGTGTGTGTGTGTGTGTGTGTACTGGGATCTTGAACTCAGGGTGGGGACACTGTCCCTTAGCTTTGTACTCAAGGCTGGCATTATACCCCTTGAGCAACAGCTCCTGCTCCACATCAGGCTCTTTTCCTTTTTTTTTTTTTGTTGGTCGTGGGTCTTGAACTCTGGGCCTGGGCGCTGTCCTTCAGCTCTTCAGCTCAAGGTGAGCGCTCTACCACTTGAGCCACAGCACCACCTCCAGTTTTCTAGTGGTTTATTGGAGATAAGAGTCTCACAGACTGTTAGGTTTTTAAAAAGAGGTGGCCGAGTAAGAACTGCACCAGCACTCACGTGGTATTCAGGTAAGGGGTAGGTTTATTCAGTAGACCTGCTGGGACCAGGCAAGGGTGGCACTCCACGTGGCTGGGAAAGGCCTGGGAATGAGAGAGAGCTGGGAAGAGAGGAAAGAGAGAAAAGAGCCAGAAAGAGCAGAGAGAGGGGTAAGAACAGTAGCACTCACGTGGTATTCAGGTAAGGGGTAGACCTGCTGGGACCAGGCAAGGTTGGCACTCCACGTGGCTGGGAAAGAGAGCAAGAAAAGAGCAGCAAGAGCTAGAAATGAACAGAGAGAGAAAAAAGGGGGAGAGTCTGGGCCTGGGCTAGGCCTTATGTAGGGTATGGGTGGGGAAAGGTGTGGCCACATCAAATTCAGATGTGACCTCAGCAGATGCAGATGTGACCTCTTCCAGGTGTCCCAGTTGCCTAGGTAACGCAGGTACTGGGTGGAGACTTTGCTGCGAGGAGGGTGGAGTCTGCTCGCCATCCAGGAGCGGACCTTACACAGACTTTCCTGCCTGGGCTGGCTTTGAACCATGATCCTCAGATCTCAGCCTCCTGAGTATCTAGGAATACAGGCATGAGCCACTGGCTCCCAGCTTTTCCTTTTTTCTTTTGTTTGTTTTTTTGTTTTTTGTTTTGTTTTTTGTTGGTTTTTTTTTGGGGGGGGGAGGGTCCAGTCATGGGGCTTGAACTCAGGGCCTGGGTATTGCCCTTCAGCTCTTTTGCTCAAGGCTAGTGCTCCACCACTTTGAGCCATTGTTTCACTTCTTGTGGTTAATTGGAGATGAGAGATGTGGGCTTTCCTGCCCAGGTTGGCTTTGAACTGTGATCCTCAGATCTCGGCCTCCTGAGTAGCTAGTAGCTAGAGGTTTGAACTGCTAGTGTCTGGCTGCTTCTTTTTAATACACCTATTAAATAACACATCTTCCGGCGCCTCACCACCACCTTCTTTCCTCCTTCCACTCACGCTGGTTCCTCCTACCTAGCAGTCCCCCTTTTACAATAATGTCATTTGTTATCGTTGATGATGTTATTTCAGGTCTAGAATTTGCTAGGTTGCTTAACTTTTTGTTTTATGTTATTTTTGTGCCATTCCTGGGGCTTGAACTCAGGTGTAGGAGCTGTCCCTGAGCTTTTTTTTTTTTTTTTTTTTTTTTTTGGTTCCGGTCGTGGGGCCTGGACTCTGGGCCTGGGCGCTGTCCCTCAGCTCTTCAGCTCAAGGCTAGCACTCTACCACTTGAGTCACAGCGCCACTTCCGGCTTTTTTCTTTTTGCTTATGTGGTGCTGAGGAATCGAACCCAGGACCTCAGGCATGCAAGACAAGCGCATTGCCACTGAGCCACCTTCCCAGCCCCTGTCCCTGAGCTTTTGTGCTCAAGGATAGCACTCTACTACTTGAGCCACAGCACCATTTCTGGCTTTTGGGTGGTTCACGGGAGATAGAGTCTCATGGATTTTCCTGCCCAGGCTGGCTTTGAACTTCAATCCTCAGATCTCAGCGTCCTGAGGAGCTAGGATTACCGGGGTGAGCTACTGATGCCAGCCTCTGCTTCCCTTTTTAACACTCCCTCCATTGCTGTGCTTTTTCTTTACTCTTAGATGGCCCTGGGTTCGCTTGGGGCTACCTGGGTGCACTGGGAGCTGGAACCTTCCCCCCCCCCCCACCTGGTAAGGCGGAAGCTGTTTGTCCCCAGGGTCTGTTCACACACAGATGGAGGCTCTCATTGCCCCAAACAAAAGCAAACAAGAGAGGGTCCAGCTGGTTAAACATCACAAGGACCCTTCAGGCAAGCAGGAGGAGGCCGGGAGGCCTGGCCTAGTACACATCCCCGGGAGCCCAGGGGAGCAACAAGGCCAGGCAAACACATTCAGCACACAACTCACTCACCCCAAAGAGCCTGCAAGGACTTCCAGGCTCCTGCTGCAACCTTGGTTTCAACAAACAAACAAGCCAAGCATGGGTAGCTTACACCTGTAATCCTGGCTACTCAGGAGGCTAAGATCTGAGGATTGCAGTTCAAAACCAGACCAAGCAGGAAAATCCATTTGACTCTGGTCTCCAATTAGCTACCCAAAAAGCTGGAAGTGAAGCCAGGGTTCAAGGGATAGAGCACCAGCCTTGAGCAAAAAAGCTCAGGAAAAGCACCCAGGCCCTGAGTTTAAGGACTGGCACATATACCACCCCACTCCCCTCCAAAAAAACAACTCTAATTGAGAAACTTGCCAGACTTTTTTAAGTTTAGTTTAGTTTTTACTGGTACTGGGGTTTGAACTCAGAGCCTTATACTGTTGCTTAGCTTTTTTTTTTTTTTTTTTTTTTTTGGTCAGTTGTGGAGCTTGAAGTCAGGGCCTGGGCGCTGTCCCTGAGCTTTTTTGCTCAATGCTAGCATTCTACCACTTTGAGCCACAGCTCCCCTTCTAGTTTCCTGGTGGCTAATTGGAGATAAGAGTCTCATGGTGTTAGCAAAATGGAATGTGTGCTCCTTCCCCTCTCCACAGCTTAGCATGCCCCCTTCCTAGGCAACACCAGGCCCATGTAGTAAAGGCAGTAAATAATCAGCCTCCAACCCCCTTTCCCTTGGGATGGCACTTCTCTGGGGCAGCTTCCAGAGGGGCAGCAAGAGCCCCTTAGAGTGACCTTCGGCTCTGGGCAGCTGCAGGAGCCTTATCTACTATTTGGACAGCAACCGTAAATCCTAGTCCACCATGATGAAGCCCCGGGCCCTCACGTACACACCAGGGTCTCCACCTCCTAGCCCCTTCTAGCCCCTCCTAAACCTCCTAGATTATATAGGTCACCCCAGACAAGAGCCGGGGCTTCTCACTTCTCCCTTGTGAAAAGGGGTCTTGCTAGCCGGGCGCTGGTGGCTCACGCCTGTAATCCTAGCTATCAGGAGGCTGAGATCTGAGGATCGCGGTTCAAAGCCAGCCCGGGCAGGAGAGACCATGAGACTCCTATCTCCAATAAACCACCAGAAAACCGGAAGTGGCGCTGTAGCTCAAGTGGTAGAGCGCTCGCCTTGAGCTGAAGAGCTGAGGGACAGCTCCCAGGCCCAGAGTTCAAGCCCCACGACCGACAAAAAAAAAAAAAAAAAAAAAAAGAAAAGGGGTCTTGCTGGCCCCTTTCCCGTCAATAGACCTTTCTTTGTTCTCTGTACCTGGATGTCTGCATGGTTCTCTGGCAAAGTCTAATTAATCTTTCACATGGACTTTCCTGCTTTGTTCCGTGATCCTTAGATCTCAGCCTCCTGAGTAGCTAGGATTACAGGCGTGAAACACTAGTGTCTGGCTTTTGCTTAGCTTTTCCACTCAAGTTCTCTACTAGCGTTGAATAAAAACAAGTAGTAGAGCCACTTTTACTTCTGGTTTGTCTTTCTTTCTACTTAATGGGAGATAAGAGTCTCATAGCCTTTTGTGCCTGGGCTTTCCCAGATGTTTGAATTTGCTCATCTCTGAGTTTTGCATCAATATTGCCATTTTGCTTTTTATCTTTTTTGCTATTTTTTAATGACAGTTGAACCAAGCAATGGCTGATTGCCACACTTGCTGAATCTCTAACCAATTAGTGAGTGCAAAACACACCAAGAAAGTAAAGCCTTCCTGGCCTGGGCAGCAGGAAATGAATAGTCCATCCCTGTGACAGGAAACATGATTTTATTCCAGCTTCAATTGTGATGACTGAATCCATTCTAGGGAGAAAATTGTGTGTCTTAAACCATCCTTGCCCTCTAGGAGCAAAGCCTGTTTTTCTGCTTCTAAGAAATGTCATTAGCTGGGCCCCGGTGGCTCATGTCTGTAATTCTAGCTACTCAGGAGGCTGAGAGCTGAGAATCATGGTTCAAAGCCAGCCCAGGCAGGAAAGTGAGACTCTTATCTTCAATTAACCACCAGAAAACCGGAAGTGGCACTGTGGCTCAAGTGATAGAGCACTCTCCTTGAGCTGAAGAGCTGAGGGACAGTGCCCAGACTCAGAGTTCAAACACCACAACTGACAAAAAAAAAAAAAAAAAGAAAACAAGCAAGCAAGCAAGCAAGAAAGAAAGAAAGAAAGAAAGAAAGAAAATGTCATTAAACCAGAGCTCCTCTGAGTAAGACAGAGTGCTCACTAGTGACACTGAAATTCTCCCCTGGGATTCATCCTCTGGGCACATGGATAGAATTCAAGTTCTGGAACATGAGTGAGGGAAAATTCCCTCTCTGTTTTCAGTAGCTTCTCATTAAATGTGAACATTTGCTTGCACTATGAGCATAGTCCACAAGTCACAGCATGACTGTGGACTCCGTCCCCAAGAGAAAACCACACATTTTCTATCACCTGACAGATGTTACAGTGAGCTCAGATAAACTTTTCTATTGCTCACCATTTTTGAGTAAAAGTGATCTGACCTGTTGCCATGGACTATATCATAAAGAAGCACTTACATGACATTATAAATTTGCTTAATTGTTTGCTAGTCCTGGGGCTTGCACTCCGGGCCTGGACACTGTCCTTGAGCCTCTCTGTGCTCAAGGCTGGCACTCTAACACTTGAGCCACAGTGCCACTTACGGCTTTTATCTATTTGTGTGGAACTGAGGAACTGAATCCAGATCTTCATGTATGCTAGGCAAGCACTCTACCACTAAGCCATACTCACAGCCCTTCTTCATATTTTAATGACTGAGTTTTGAGTTGAGCATAGAAGGCTATGCTTATAATCTCAGCATACAGGGGGCAGAGGTAGAAGGATCTTGCATTTGAGGCCAGTATGAACTACTGAGATTGTCTCAAAAACACTAACAACGCATCAGTAGCTCACACTTGTAACCCTAGCTACTCAGGTGGCTGAGACCTGAGGATCAAAGTTTGAAGTCCATTGTGACAGAAAAGTTCTCAAGACTCTATCTTCAACTAACAGGCAAAATCTATACTGAAGGTAAGGTTCAAGTGATAGAGCTCTGGGGCTGGGATGCAACTCAGTGGCAAAGCACTTGTATCACAAGTGCAACATCTTGGGTTCAATCCCCAGTTAACCACACACACACACCCCAAAAAAAATCAAGTGATGGAGCACCAGCTGTGGATACCAAAGCTATGTGAGAACACAAGGCCCTGAGTTCAGTCCTCAGAAGCAGCACGAAAAATGAGAGGAAAAAAGGCCAGGCACTGATAGCTACTCAGGAGGCTAAGATCCAGGACCACAATGTGAAAGCAGTCTAGGCTTAATGGTAGAGTGTTTGCCTAGCATGCATGAAGACCTGGGTTCGATTCCTCAGTACCACATACACAGAAAAAGCCAGAAGTGACACCATAGCTCAAGTGGTACGGTGCTAACCTTGAGCAAAAAGAAGCCCAGGGAGAGTGCCCAGGCCCTGAGTTCAAGCCTCAGGACTGGCAGAAAGAAAGAAAGAAAGAAAGAAAGAAAGAAAGAAAGAAAGAAAGAAAGAAAGAAAGAAAGAAAGAAAGAAAGAAAGAAAGAAAGAAGGAAGGAAGGAAGGAAGGAAGGAAGGAAGGAAGGAAGGAAAGAAAGAAAGAAAGAAAGAAAGAAAGAAAGAAAGAAAGAAAGAAAGAAAGAAAGAAAGAAAGGCAGCCTACATATACAAATCTGGGAACAAATTTTCAAGATTCTAATCTCCAACTGGCTAGCAAAAAGCAGGAACTTAAGATATGGCTCAAGTGGTAGAGCACCATCTTTGACTGAAAAGGCCAAGTGAGAACACCAGGTTCTGAGTTCAAGCCACAGTACTGGCATAAAAATCCTCAAGCTTGCCAGGCACTGGTGACTCACACCTATAATCCTAGCTACTAAGAAGGCTGAGATTTGAGGATCATTTGAAGCCAACCCAGGCAGGAACATCTATGAGACTCTTATCTCTAATTAATCACCAAAAAGGAAAAAAGAGCCAGAAGTGGAGCTGTGGCTCAAATGGTAGAGTGCCAGCCTTGAGCAAAAAAGCTCAGGAATAGCATCTAGGCTCTGAGTTCAAGCCCCTGGATTGGCACACTTGTGCATGGGAACACACATGCGTGCACTCTCTCACACACACACACAGAGCCTGAAGTTTCAAGAAGGGAGGAAGGACTGTAAACATCCATGAGTCTCTCTGTTAAAATACTTTTTCATCTTGTTTCAAAATATGCTAGGGTGATTTCAAGAAGCAAATTTACAGTTGAGAGCCCAGATTCTAGGAATGTTCCAACCCCAGACATATCAGAGAGATGCAAATCAAAGTGCCATTATGAGAGCATTTGAAAGTCATCAGAGTGGCAACAATTACGGAGGCAGAAATGAGAAAGGAGGAGTGTTGGCAAAGCAGTGCCGGGGCGGGAGAGGAGCAGGCCTGGGGCCCAGGGGCCACGTGGGTCCGGAGAAGCTGAAGCTCCAGCCTGGCCTCTCTGCACGGGTTTCCTTATCTGGATGAGATGACATTACCTACTGTGCAAAACTGGTGTGAGAATGCAAGTACCTCTTGCCATCAAGGGTTCCTCAAACACAGTCGGGGCAGGTGTACACCCCTAGATTAGGAGATCTTTGCGTGGTCCTTCTGGAACCTTCAGTACCTTGAATCACGGAGTGCGGGAACCAGGGCAGCCGGCGAGCGACAGCGGTACTGTTATCCTGGGGTACTGGCCATTATGATTAATGTGCATCTGATTATGTCGTTAGATCTAACTTCCAGTCAGAAGAGAAAATAAAAGAGGAACAAGCGAAGGGATACGGTGGTGACACCGTCCGATAAATCCAGATTGCTTCCAAGAGTCAGTATCTTGGCTACATGGGAAGAGGTAGGAGAATTGCAGGGCTAGGTTAGCTCAGGTTAAAACAACAACAACAACAGCGCAAGATGTTATCTGGAAAACAGCTAAAGCCAAAAATAGGTTTGGAAGAGTGGGACAAGAAGTAGAGGCCCAGCCGAGCAAGCAAGCCAAGGGAGGCCTTAAATTCAAACCCCAGTACCACCAAACAAAACAAAACATGTCATTGTGGTGAAAGACAAAGTTTGAGAAACTGTTCCAGGTCGAAGGCAATTAAGGAGACACAAAAACTGAATGCAGTGGGACTCTTGGTTGGTTCTAGAGCCAAGTGAAAACTTGCACAAGGGACAGGCTTTAGTTCGGCTTTCATTCATTCATTCATTCATTCATTCGTTTACTGTGCTGGTCCCAGGGTTTGAACTCAGGGTCTAAGCACTGTCCCTAAGCATATTTGCTCAAGCCTGGCACTCTACTACTTGAGCCATAGCTCCACTTCTGGCTTTTTAGTGGTTAATTGAAGCTAAGAGTCTTATGGACTTCGCTGGCAATTCTGGCTTTGAACCGTGATCCTCAGATCTCAGCCTCCTGAGTAGCTAGTGCTACTGGTGTGAGCCACCAGCACCCAGTGAGAAATACATCTTGATAAACCAAAGTTGCCTTTTGTTCACTGCTTTTCTATCTTCATGTTCCTGTCCATTTTCAGGGAAGCATGTAGCATGCCCTTAGGTTTACCTTACTGTTATTTCTTCTTGTTGGTGGTGGTGGTAGTGGTGGTGATCGTGGGGCTTGAACTCAGGGCCTGGGGATTCTCCCTAAGCTCTTCAGCTCAAGGCTTGCACTCTACCACTTTGAGCCACAGCTCTACTTCTGATTTTCTAGTGGTTAATTGGAGATAAGAGTCTCACAGACTTTCCTGACTGGGCTGGCTAAGAGTCTTATGGACTTTACTGCCAATTCTGGCTTTGAACCAGAACCTCAGATCTTAGCCTCCTGAGTAGCTAGGATCACAGGTGTGAGTCACCAGTGCCCAGTGGATTTACCTTAGAAAACAGACAGAGCTGCAAGATGGAGAGGCGCTCCAAGCGATGTCTACAAACTCAGTCAGTTCTCAAACCCACTGGTTCTCTGTGTCCTTCCTTCCGAATCCAGCATCCTACCTCAAGCTGGGTACGGCTCTGCTGGGGACTCCTCAGGCCCTCCATATCTGCTTAGCACTGACATACTAGGGTTTTATATCTCTTGATACCATTTCCCAATTACTCTTTCCCTCGCCTCCATCCCCCCCCCCCCATGTCCTGGGGCTTGAACTCAGGCCTGGGCACTGTCCATGGGCTTCTTTTGCTCAAGGCTAGCACTCTACCACTTGAGCCACAGCGCCACTTCCAGCTTTTTCTGTGTATGTGGTACTGAGGAATGGAACCCAGGGCTTCATGCATGCTAGGCCAGCACTCTACCGCTAAGCTACTTTCCCATCCCCCACTTCCCAATTATTCTGTCTCTGGCTCTCTACCTGGGCCCCACTAGCACCTGGGGGCTGTATCTAGGTCATGGCTGGCTAGAATTTTTCTTGTGTAAGGTGAAAAAAAAGCTCAGAAAACCCTTTCTAATTAATTTAACAAATGCTCAGAAGAGAGGAGGAGGGGATGAATAGACCCTTTGTTTGGTCCCTTTACAGTCTGTAGGTTTACTATAGAAGGGGTCCAAACAAGCAAACCAGAAGAAGTTACAAAATACTGTATTTCAATTCCTCTTTGTCAGCATTGTGGTTTCAAGTCCAAACTAGATATGGGCTCAGAGAAACCAAGGGAGCTCAGTGCCCTGGCCTCATTCTGGCCTTATTGATTCTCCTCTTGATGGTCATAGGCCTTTTTTTTTGGCTGGTTGTGGGGCTTGAACTATGGACCTGGGCGCTGTCCCTCAGCTCTTGAGCTCAAGGCTAGTGCTCTACCACTTGAGCCACAGCGCCACTTCCAGCTTTTTCTGTTTGTGTGGTGCTGAGGAATCGAACCCAGGGCCTCATGCATGTGAGGCAAGCACTCCACCACTGAGCCACCTTCCCATCCCATGACCAACCACTCACTCTTGTTTAGCTTTTTCTACTCAAGATTGGCACTCTACCACTTGAGCCACACCTCCACGTCTAGCTTTTTGCTGTTTAGTTGGAGATTAGAGCCTCTCAAATTTGTCTGAGTTTGAACTCAGGGCCTCATGTTTGCTAAGAAGGCCTATCATCACCTAAGTCACCCTCCTAGCTCTTTTTTTTTTAACTTTAGTTTTGCTTCAGTTATTTTTTTAATTAAGGTCTTACGCATTTTCCTCAGGCCTGCCTGATCTGTGATCATCCTACTTTTGCCTTCTGTGTAGCTGAGACTATAGACATGAGCTACTGTACTCAACTCCTCTTCCTTAGTCATAAAATCAAAGCTGTAAGAATTGGAAGAGTTGGGCTGGGAAGGTGGTTCAGTGGTAGAGCGCTTGTCTTGCATGCATGAGGCCCTGGGTTCGATTCCCCAGCACCACATAAGCAAAAAGAAAAAAAAAAGCCTGAGGTGGCGCTGTGGCTCAAGTGGTAGAGTGCTAGCCTTTAGCTGAAGAGCTGAGGGACAGCACCCAGGCCCAGAGTTCAGACTCCATGACCGGACCCCCCCAAAAAAAAAGAAAAAGAAAAAAAAAAAAAGAAAGAAAATCAAATTCGTCTGCCCAGGTTAGCTTTGAACCTAGATCCTCAGATCACAGCCTCCTGATTAGCTATGATTATAGGCTCGAGCCACCCATGCCCCGCTGTCATTTGCCTCCTTCCTGTGTGTTGAGTGGTCTTCTCAACGCGCCTGCCAACTCCTGGAGCCTCTGGGGCTCATCAGTTCCTCGTTCCTCAGCTGCACCCTTTCACATCAGGCCGCTGAGATTCTCATAGTCTCCAGCTTGTCACAGAAAGTGGCCTGGGAGGAGGCGGGGGGGGGGGTCAAGTTTAGGGAACAGTGGTTTAGGCAGAGGTGTCAGGTATCTGTCCGCAGGCCAGGCCCTGGCTTCTGAGCCTGTCTCTTCCCATGCAAAGTGGAGATGATGAAACTGACTTTGTGTGGCCAGGTAGGTGGGCAGATTGACACCAGGCAGATCTCCTGCTTTACAGTATACAGTGACCATCAAGGGCCATCTGTCCAGTCTCATCCCCTATTCATCATCCCCATCCTAGGAATTAGTAAAGGCCATTAGTTTTATCTGCCTCCCGTCCTTCCTCTCTCATCCATCCAAATTAGTTCTGACAGAACCTTGTTTGAATGAACAGCAGCCTTCAGAGATGGACTTACAGTACTTACTACTTATTTCCTTAGAGGCTGTAACAAGGAGGAGGCAAGTCTGGTGCTAGTAATGCACGCCTGTAATCCCAGCTACTCAGGCTAAGATCTGAGGATGAGGTTTAAAGCTAGCCTGAAAGTCCCTGGGAATCTAGTCACCAGTTAGCCAGCAAAAAGCTGGAAGTTGAGCTGCAGCTCAAGTGGTAGATGCCAGCCTTGAGGGAAACAAAGCTAAAGGACAGCACCCAGACCCTGAGTTCAAGCCCCAGTACTAGCACACACACAAAAATAAATAATAATAGTGCCGGGCACCAGTGGCTCACACCTGTAATCTTAGCTACTGAGGAGGCTGAGATCTGAGGAACATAGTTCAAAGCCAGCCCGGGCAGGAAAGTCCATGAGACTCTTATCTCCAATTAGCCACCAGAAAACCGAGTGGTGCTCTGGCTCAAGTGGTAGAGTGCTTGATTTGAGCTGAAGAGCTCAGGAACAGCGCTCAGGCCCAGAGTTCAAGCTTTACAACCCACCAATAATAATAATAATAATAATAATAATAATAATAATAATAAAAATGATGATGATGATGATGAAGAAGAAGAAGGAAAAGAGGAGGAGGAGGAAAGTGGCAGGTGACAGACTGCATGAGTTCACATTTTACTCCACCATTTACTATCTGCGAGCCTGGGAGGGTTAATTAATCTCTGGGGAGGGTTACTTAATTTTTGCATTTCATAAAATCATCCCTTCCCTGAGCTAGGAGCAGGGAAGGGGTTCATTCATACATGGAAAGTATTTCCTCTGGGGAAACTTTTGTTGTTATCTCAAGTCCTTGACACTGATACAACGTATAAAGCTGTGAAACTGTTGCCAATTGGGCTGCAAGTCAATGTATCTCAGTTTCCGAGGTTCACACCCCTTCCTTCCCTCCCATTCACAAAATTGTTGCCAATGAAAACTGACACACTGAGTTTAAGGCCTCTTAAAATAGATGAAGTACAGTATTATTAGCATTATTAGTATCACAGGGCTGGATTAAAGCATTGCTAGTATTTTGTGCCTTGAGATTCACATCCCAGGACTACCGTTCATTTCCTAGTGATCTCACATAAAATACTTTAAAAAAAAAATCTCAGGTGATATCCAAAAAGAAATGTATTCTTTATCTGACTCGTGTAACGGTAACCCCTTTGAACAATAACAACAACAACAACAACAATAATAATAATAATACATTTAACTTAAAACGAATTTTAAAAAAAAACCACCGGTGCCTCAGTTTCCTTGTTTGCAGAATGAGGACAGTATCTATATTAGGTAACACACAAAAACATGAGTGCATCTAGAAAGTTCCAGGTAGAGCTACTGGCAACAAAGTTGCCGTTTGCAGTGGACTCGAAGTGGGAGAAGTCAGTGGAAAATAGTGGAGGGCTCAGCTCCCCCTCCTGCCCCGCCCCTCTCTGCCCCGCCCCTCTCTGCCGGCCCCGCCCCTGCCGGCCCCGCCCGGCCCCGCCCCTCCCGCCCCGCGTCCGGGCCTGCACTAGTCTCGCGCGTTTTCCGTGTGCGCGAGCTCAGGCCGAGAGCCTGGACTGGCGGTTGGTCGGACGAGACCATCTGCTACGGGATGTAGGGGGAGCCCGGAGCCTACACGGCCACAGTCTCTTTCAGCCTTTGCTTTTCCAGGCCCAAGTGCTGGTCCTTTCGTGGTCTGTGCGCGCTCTTCCCTTGCTCGGGCTCTGCGCATGGAGTCGAGCCGTCGGGGCCGAGGGCTGTAGGGTCTCGGCGTGGCGTCCTCCCCCCGCCAGCGGGGGGCCGGTGGGACCGGACGACGGCCGGCAGGGGGGAAGGAGGCGGCCCTAGCGCCATTTTGTGGGGACGAAGCGGTGGCCGGGCTGCTGTCGGGACCTTCCCTGCTCCGTGTCCGTGTCGCGCTTCCCAGCCGCGGCCTAGCGGGTGAGTCGGTGGCGCTTCTCTCCCAGGACGGCCGGGCGCCGGGGCCCGCGCGTCGGGGGGCGGCCTGAGGCGGGCGCGGCGGCCTCGGGCCTGCTCGGCCTCCGCCCGGGGAGGGGAGCGGCGGCCCCGGGCCGGGCCTCGTCCCGCCCGAGCGGGCTCGCGCGGCCGCGCCGACGGGGCCTGGCGCGGGGCGGCGGCCTCCGGGGGAGGTCGGGCCGGGGGGGCTGTGTTTTCGGGTCCTCCGCACTGGGGGGCCGTGAGGGCCGCCCCGAGGCCTAGTGCCCCCCCCGCTGCCCCCCTCGGCCGTCGCGCGCGGGCTTCTGGGGGTGGCGGCCCCCAGCGCCGAGGGGCCTGCCGCCCAAGTGTGGCGGGTCTGCCCCCACGGAGGGACGAGGGGAGCCGCCCTCCCCCCCCGCCTTGGAGAGCCTCCCGCTCCCTCCGTCAGTTCGAGACTCGGCTCGAGCATTGCGTCTCAGGGACGGCGGCTTCGACCCACGCACGCGCACAAGCCTCCCCCCCCCCCCCCACACACACCCCGCCTGGCGTTCTCCTGGCGGCTGAGGTTTATTTACTAACGCGGCCCGAAGACAGCAGGGACTTGGAGGAGCGGGCGAGGTGGCGCTCGCCCGCGTCCCTGCACCCGGGTTGAGTCCAGGTCAGCCTGGGCTTAACGTGAGGAGACCTGGAGTCCGGGAAATCAAGTCGTGATTAGCTTACGTTTTCCTCTTCTCTGGCTTCCTGGACCCGCTGGTGATGGGACGCAGAGTTAGCGCTCAGGGGTGTTGTAAGTGAGCACTCTGAAAGAATGAATGGACTAGCGAGGCGTGACGTTTTAATAAATACTGTCGCTGCCCTTCCCTCCTCCCCGGTCCGAGGCAGCACGTGAAGTAGGAGAAGCCCAAATGGCAAGAATTTTTCGGGAAGTCAACTCGAGGGTGGTATCGGCAGATGATAAGTGACACAACTGTTGGGCATTTCTCTCTCTTTCTTCTTAAGTAAGGAAAGATGTCTGAGTACATCCGGGTAACGGAAGACGAGAATGACGAGCCTATTGAAATCCCATCTGAAGATGACGGGACCGTGCTGTTGTCCACGGTGACGGCCCAGTTTCCAGGGGCATGTGGGCTGCGCTACAGGAACCCGGTGTCTCAGTGTATGAGAGGTGTCCGGCTGGTGGAAGGGATTCTGCATGCCCCTGACGCTGGCTGGGGAAATCTGGTGTATGTTGTCAACTATCCAAAAGGTTTGTTAACCCGTTTGGGTTTGTGTCTCATCCTAAATCCTGGCTCATGGCCAGTTCACATGCTTTCTCGCTTCCTTTTTTTCTTTTGTGCTGGTCCTGGGGCTTGAACTCAGCCTAAGTGCTGTCCTTGAGCTTTTGTGCTCAAGATTAGCGGTCTACCAACTTTTGGGCCACAGCTTTACTTCCAGCTTTTCGGTAGTTAATTGGAGATCAAGAGTTGCACAGAGGGCTGGGATGTAGCTCAGTGGCAAAGTGCTTGCCTAGCAAGTGCAACGTCCTGGGTTCGATCCCCAGTACCAAAAAAGAAAAGACAAAAAAAATACAGTTAAAAAAAAAAACCAAACAAAAGAGTTGCACAGACTTTCTTGCTCAGGCTTTCTTTGAACTGTGATCCTCAAATCTCAGCCTCCTGAATAGCAAGGATAGGCATGAGCCACCAGCGCCTGGCCCAGCTAATTCTTTTTTAGAGATGGGTTTGGAAGAGTGCTAATGAAAATTAGAAACTATAAAACACCTTTAGGAAATAACTATATACATAAATGATAACTTGGGCTGGGAAGGTGGCTCAGTGGTAGAGTGCTTGCCTTGCATGCATGAGGGGTTCGATTCCTCAGCACTTACATAAACAGAAAAAGCCAGAAATGGCACTGTGGCTCAAGTGGTAGGGGCTGCCCCTGAGCTGAAGAGCTGAGGACAGCGCCCAGGCCCAGAGTTCAGGCCCATGACCCCCCCCCAAAAAAAAAAAAAAAGATATCAGAACAGTCATTGCCAAGGTGTAGGCAGTTACTAAGCTTTGTGGTGCTGTCACTTTTGTAAGTAAGATTCTAATGAAGTGTCTGGTATTTTAATCATTTGTCCTACACCATTGTTCAATCTTTTTTTTCTCTCTGAAATGAACATCAGTTGAAGTAGCTCAGTCAGATCTTAAATCAGTACAGTCCTGATTATAGTTTCCAGATTTTGATCTTATTCACTCTCCTTTCTGTCATTGATGTTCTAAGAAGTGTGCTCAGAAAGTGGATGCATTTTAGCAGTATTAAGGAATGCCAGTTTGATGAATCTGTTTCTTTTATTGTAACTTTATGACACAAAAGTCCAGCCATGAGTGGGACCTGTAATGCTAGCACTTGAGGGGCTGAGACCAGAGAATCACTTGAGCTTGAGTTCGAGACTAGCTTGGACAACAAACAAAAAAGAAAAATAAAATGTCACCTAAGTTTCTCTTCCATTCTTTTCTAAATAACCTAAGGTTAGGTTGATTGGGGCTTTTTTTAGTTTGTTTCCCTCATTGCCCTCCCCTCTTAAGTTTGGACTTTTTTCTTTTTGGGGGAGGGGGACTGGTCGGGGGACCTGAACTCTGGGCCTGGGCGCTGTCCCTCAGCTCTTCAGCTCAAGGCTAGCGCTCTACCACTTGCACCACAGCACCACTTCCGGCTTTTTTCTTTTTGCTTATGTGGTACTGAGGAATCGAACCCAGGGCCTCATGCATGCAAGGCAAGCGCTCTACCACTGAGCTACCTTCCCAGCCCTGGACATTTTTCTTACTACATTATTGTGTATTCATTGTTGCAATTTGAGGTAGAAAAAGTTTAAATTGTAGAATCACATGTAGAGATAAAAGTTTGTGTATACACATACACACACACATATATATATGTGTCAACTTTATTATATTCCTCTTTATATAAGAGGAATTCTTTTTTGTTTGTTTTTTTGTTTTTTGTTTTTGTCGGTAGTGGGGCTTGAACTCTGGGCCTGGGCACTGTCCCTCAGCTCTTCAGCTCAAGGCGAGCGCTCTACCACTTGAGCCACAGGGCTACTTCCAGTTTTCTGGTGGTTTATTGGAGATAGGAGTCTCAAGGTCTTTCCTGCCCGGGCTGGAACCATGCTCCTCAGATCTCAGCCTCCTGAATAGCTAGGATTACATGCATGAGCCACCAGCGCCCAGCTAAGTGGGTTTTGTTTTTGTTTTTTGTTTTTGTTGGTCATGGGGCTTGAACTCTGGGCCTGGGCTCTGACCCTGCACTCTTCAGCTCAAGGCAAGCACTCTACTGCTTGAGCCACAGCACCACTTCTAAGAGGAATTCTTTTTTTTTTTTTTTTTCCGGTCGTGGGGCCTGAATTCTGGGCTTGGGCGCTGTCCCTCAGCTCTTCAACTCAAGGCTAGCACTCTACCACCTGAGCCACAGCGCCACTTCCGGCTTTTTTTTTTTTCTTTTTGCTTATGTGGTGCTGAGGAATTGAGCCTCAAGCGTGCATGGCAAGTGCTCTACCACTGAGCTACCTTCCCAGCCCTAAGAGGAATTCTTATAACCAATTATTATTTTCTTATTTTTTATTTTTTTGTTTTTGGATCCGGTCGTGGGGCCTGAACTCTGGGCCTGGGCACTGTCCCTCAGCTCTTCAGCTCAAGGCTAGCACTCTACCACTTGAGCCACAACGCCACTTCCAGGGTTTTTTTGTGTTTTCTTTTTTTTGCTTATGTGGTGCTGAGGAATTGAGCCTCAAGCGTGCATGGCAAGTGCTCTACCACTGAGCCACCTTCCCAGCCCCCAATTATTTAAAATCTACAAAGTCGTAAGGTGGTAGGTTTTGTTTTTATTTACCTCTTGAGTGTCAACACGTGCTTGATTATGACTTTGAGATTTTTATGAGCCCCCAGTTGGAAACTGAACTGCAGCAGTCAGAGCTCACAACCCCTTCCTCTGCCTTGTGTCATGAAAGCCAATGCTACCCCTCCCCAGCTGTGCATCTTACTCCTAGGGTCTTCTGATTGCTTTATACCTAGTAAGGTTTCTGCTTGTTTTGTTTAGATAACAAAAGGAAAATGGATGAGACAGATGCTTCATCGGCGGTGAAGGTGAAAAGGGCAGTCCAGAAAACATCGGATCTAATCGTACTGGGCCTCCCATGGGAAACAACCGAACAGGATCTCAAAGAATATTTTAGTACCTTCGGAGAAGTTCTCATGGTGCAGGTGAACTTTGGTTTCCTTTAGCAGCCCTGCTCTACCAGTGAGTGGGCCCCAGCTTACTGTTAGGACAGCGGCACTGTCTTTCAGGTCAGCAAGTGAAAATTAATATTTGTTGTATAGCATTTCTGCCTAGAGGGCACTGAACAAAACTTGGCCTTGTACACTGCTATCACCTTTCATACTGTTAAGTCCTAAGGCTTTAGTGAAGTAGTGTGCACCATTAGCTCCTTTCCTCATTCATTAGTGGCAAGTTTTCTGCCTTTTCCTATTCAATTCGTCAAGATATGTAACCAAATCTAGTTCTTTTGTGCACTCTAAAACCTGCTGTTAAAATTCTGTGATGTCAATGAGTGTTCTCCAGTTACCTCCACTGGTGTTTCCCTTTTTTGGGGGGGAGGGGGAGGTCAGTCGTGGGCCTGAACTCTGGGCCTGGGCACTGTCCCTCAGCTCTTCAGCTCAAGGCAGGTGCTCTACCACTTGAGCCACAGTGCCACTTCCAGTTTTCTGGTGGTTAATTGGAGATAAAGTCTCATGGACTTTCTTGCCCAGATTGGCTTTGAACTGTGATCCTCAAATCTCTGCCTCCTGAGTAGTTAGGACTACAGGCAGAGCCATACTTTTTTTTGGGGGGTGGGGGAGGGTCTGGTCGTGGGGCCTGAACTCTGGGCCTGGGCGCTGTCCCTCAGCTCTTCAGCTCAAGGCTAGCGCTCTACCACTTGAGACATGCGCCACTTCTGGCTTTTTTTCTTTTTGCTTATGCGGTGCTGAGAAATCAAACCCAGGGCCTCATGCATGCAAGGCAAGCGCTCTACCACTGAGCCACCTTCGCAGCCCCAGCCATGCATTTTTTTATGTTAAGGAACTTGGTGTGGGTGTGTGTTGGAGTAAATTCAGTCATCTTTTCTAGGTCAAGAAAGACATTAAAACTGGTCATTCAAAAGGATTTGGCTTTGTTCGCTTTACGGATTATGAAACACAAGTGAAAGTAATGTCTCAGCGACATATGATAGATGGGCGATGGTGTGACTGCAAACTCCCCAACTCCAAGGTATTTTGCTCTTTTTCTCCTCTGTGCTTTGAGAATTGTTACCAACAGACTTAGAGGCATTATGCGGGATGTGTTCGCAAACTCTTGCTTTGTTGAAGTTTTAGGATTTTAATGTGTACTGAGTATCTTATGTTGGCTTGAAATGTTTCTTACTCTTCCAAACTAAAACTTTGGTGTTCTGTTGGGTTTTCCCCCCTTTTTTTGTGCCCTTACTGAGGCTTGAACTCAGGGACTGAGTGCTGTCCCTTAGCTTTTTCATTCAAGGCTAGCATTACCACTTGAGCCTACAGCTCCACTTCTGTTTTGTTTTGTTTGCTGGTTAATTGGAGATAGAGAGCCTCCTAGATTTTCCTATTCCAGATGGCTTTTGAACCACAATCTTCAGATCTGAGCCTCCTGAGTAGCTAAGGTTACAGGTACCAGCACCCAGCAACAATTTCTCAGTTGCTTGTTAAAATGTAAAGATAACAAAATACATTAATTTATTATACAGACCTAATTTGGTTTAAGTAAGAAGACTTTCTTTTTTGAAACATCATTTTTGCTAGGACATTTCTCTCCTAATTGCAATTTAATTTAAAATTTCATAATTTAAAACATTCCCAGTTGGGTGCTGGTGGCTCACACCTGTAATCCTACTCAGGAGACTGAGATCTGAAGATTGCTGTTGAAGCCAGCCCAGGCAAGAAAGTCCATGAGACTTATCTCCAGTTAACCACTCAAAAAGCCAGTGGTGGAACTGTGGCTCAAGTGCTAGACCACAACTGACATAATCCTCAGTCTCCTCTGAAGGCTTCCAAGATAGCTAAGTTCTGATAGAAGAGATGGAAAGGGGGCTTCCTTTAGATGACTTAAGTTGGTGATGGTTGTTTTTTTGTTTGGTTTTGTTTTTTGTGCCAGTCCTGAGGCTTGAACTCAGGGCCTGGGTCCTGTCCCTGAGCAGCAACTTGTTCAAGGATAGCACTCTACCACTTGAGCCACAGCTCCATTTCTGGAGGTTTGGCGATGCCAGTCTCACAGACTTTCCCCTAGCTTCAGAAATGTGACCCTTAGACCTCAGCCTCCTGAGTAGTTAGGATTTTAGTCATGAGCCACAATTGTCTGGCTTGCCTTACTAGGATTTGTAGCATTTTTACCCTGATTCCCTCTACGTCATTCACAAAGTAACTCTGATTTTTTTGTTTATTCATTTTGACCAGCAAAGCTTAGATGAGCCTTTGAGAAGCAGAAAGGTGTTTGTGGGGCGGTGCACAGAGGACATGACCGCTGAGGAGCTGCAGCAGTTCTTCTGTCAGTACGGAGAGGTGGTGGACGTCTTTATCCCCAAACCATTCAGGGCTTTTGCCTTCGTTACATTCGCAGACGATCAGGTATTTTTCTCCTTGGTCATTTGCGGGCAAGGGGGGGGGGGTAGCTCACCACACAGCATGTGATTTACATGGGCAAGGCACTGGGTTCAGTCCTCAGCACCACAAGATGATTGTGGTACTAGTTTGTCCCAGCTGGCTGCCATCCTAGGCTGGGTGGCCGTAGGTTGGCTGTGAAATGTTGTTTAGCTAGCCATAGGTATGTGACCCTTTATTTTCTGAAAATAGATACTATTGTTAGAAAAGTCAAAAGGTTTTTTTTTGGCGGGTGGGGTGGGGAATGAAATGAACATCCTCCAGCTTAGATAAGTAGTGTTTAAAATTTAGGGTCTCTTGCTGGGCTGGGGAAGGTCAGGTTTAGTGGTTCCATCCCTGTCTCTTGTAGGTGGCCCAGTCTCTCTGCGGCGAGGACCTGATCATTAAAGGCATCAGCGTGCATATCTCCAATGCAGAACCTAAGCACAATAGCAGTAGACAGTTAGAAAGAAGTGGAAGATTTGGTGGTAATCCAGGTGGCTTTGGGAATCAGGGTGGGTTTGGTAACAGTAGAGGGGGTGGAGCTGGCTTGGGAAATAATCAGGGTAGCAATATGGGGGGAGGGATGAACTTTGGTGCTTTCAGCATTAACCCAGCAATGATGGCTGCTGCCCAAGCAGCCCTGCAGAGCAGTTGGGGTATGATGGGCATGCTGGCCAGTCAGCAGAACCAGTCAGGCCCATCAGGCAATAACCAAAGCCAGGGAAACATGCAGAGAGAGCCAAACCAGGCTTTTGGTTCTGGGAATAACTCTTACAGTGGGTCTAATTCTGGTGCGGCCATTGGTTGGGGCTCAGCCTCAAATGCCGGCTCAGGCAGTGGGTTCAATGGGGGATTCGGCTCAAGCATGGATTCCAAGTCTTCTGGCTGGGGAATGTAGGTGGTGGGTTGTGGGTGTCTGGTTGGTTGGTTGGTTGGTTGGTTGGTATGGAATGGTGGGAATTTAAATTTTTCTAAACTCATGGTAAGTATATTGTAAAATACGTATGTACTAAGGATTTTCCAAATTGGTTTGTTCAGTGTGGAGTATATTCAGCAGTATTTTTGACATTTTTCTTTCAAAAAAGAGGAAGAGCTAAAGGAATTTTACAAGTTTTGTTACATAAAAGGTTGAACTAGTGAGTGGCTGAAAGGGAGCTGCTGTTTGCCTGAATGGTAAACCAACACTACAATTGATAGCAAAAGGTTTCTCCTGTACTCGTTTATCCCTGGACTTGTTAAGAGAATTCTTTGCATGTTCAAAGTGGAAACCATTGGTTAGAACTGCATCTTTTTCTCCTTGTTTTAATTTGAACCCCACCACATGGGTTTTCCCTGGGAACCTCTCCTGGGAGGTGACGGA
Organism: Dipodomys merriami; assembly: GCF_024711535.1. Lineage (NCBI taxonomy): Eukaryota > Metazoa > Chordata > Mammalia > Rodentia > Heteromyidae > Dipodomys > Dipodomys merriami. The sequence continues at coordinate 7,143,710 of NW_027204270.1, forward strand.
CGGTGTCTCGCGGTGTTTGGTTCTTTTGGTTTTGGTTTTTAACGCTTGTCTCCCCTCACATGCAAAAGTACAATATGAAGCCTTCATTTAATCTCTGCAGTTCATCTCATTTCAAATGTTTATGGAAGAAGCACTTCATTGAAAGTAGTGCTGTAAATACTCTGCCATAGGAATGCTTCTGTCACACGCTTTCTCATCCGAGAGTTCGCCATCACACTGCACAGGCTGCGTCTTGACGGTGGGTGTCCCATTTTTATCCGCTACTCTTTATGTCATGGAGTCGTATCAACGCTCTGAACGCAAGGCTGTGAGATGGAACCAGAAGGCTGTTTGAACTTTTGAAACCTTGTGTGGGATTGATGATGGTGCCGAGGCATGAAAGGCTAGTATGAGCGAGAAAAGGAGAGCGCGTGCAGAGACTTGGTGGTGCATAATGGATATTTTTTAACTTGGCGAGATGTGTCTCTCGATCCTGTGGGCTTTGGTGAGAGAGTGTGCAGAGAGCATTGCTAGCAAATAACGTACGAATGTTTTTGCATTCAAAGGACATCCACATCTGTGGGAAGACTTTGAGTTTTGTTCTTAGATAACCCTCTTAGCTGAATGTGTTAGTGAAATGACACTTGTACCTCCCCTCCCCCCTCGTCCACTGCTGTGAATGCTGTATGGTGTGTGTTCTCCTGTTACCGATCTGCAAGTGTGGGAACGTGAACTGAAGCTGGTGGGCTGAGAACATGGACTGAGCTTGTGGTGTGCTTTGCGGGAGTACTTGGAAGCAGAGTTCACCAGCGAGCCCAGGTGTCTCGCAGGTGCAAGTTCTCTGTCTGTTAGCTCCCCAGAAGAATGCTGTTTGCTGCAGTTCTGTGTCCTGTGCTTGGATGCTTTTTATAAGAGTTGTCAATGTTGGAAATTCTTAAATAAAACTGATTTAAATAATATGTGTCTTTGTTTTGCAGCCCTGAATGCAAAGAATTCATAGCAGTTAATTCCCCTTTTTTGACCCTTTTGAGATGGAACTTTCATAAAGTTTCTTGGCAGTAGCTTATTTCGCTTCAAATAAACTTATTTGAAAAGTTGTCTCAAGTCAAATGGATTCATCACCTGTCATGCATTGACACCTGATACCCAGACTTAATTGCTATTTGTTCTTGCATTGTCCAAAGTGAAAAAGGTTTTTTTTTATTATTGTTGTTGTTTTTTTAATCTAGTTTTTAATAAGTCTGGGTGACCACACCTAAAATGGTAAGCAGTGCCCTCCGCTTTGTCTTGGTGCCCCTGTGCGTTTGGGTCACGTTCTATTTTCTTGGCCTGTAAAATGGCCATTGGGGAATGGAGCCCTCTAAAAACGGTTGGGGGAGTGGGCAGAACAACACTGATCATCCCCATGCTTGTTTGTGGCCAAGCACACGCTTGAAAGGAGGAATGATCTGCACCTTTCTGTTCGGGATTTGAAAAGTGGAATTAATTGCAATAGGGATAACGGTAGAAGAAACCACAAATTACCTTGTGCCTGAAATCCATTAAGAAGCCTGATAGCTTTAAGACCGGTTGGGTGGGTAGTCTGTGCAGTGTTAAGTGAAGTGGGCTTTACCCTCTGAGGAGGAATATAGTCATTCCTGTTGATAAACTCACTCGCAGAACTCAGATTAGACTCTGGTGATGCACTGTTAAGACTGTAAAAGCAATAATAGATGGATTTGTACTTTTTCTGTAACTGCTGACCCCTTGAGAATTGAGGGGCCTGGTTTTTAGTTGGAAGAATGTGACAGCTTTTGTGTTGCTACTTTACCTGATGTCCTTACCGAATTAGATTCTGATAAATAGGTTTGTCATTTTGCAAGCTTGGTGTATCGATAAAGTCATCCTTTAGACTTGTGATTGCCACGTTGTTTTGTTTCCTCTGTAAAAGGCTCTTGAGTTGTTTTTAAATTTTCTTTTTCTGCACGATTTCCAAACCCTGTACATCTGCATTTTGCATTTTAGCACTTGCACTGTTACTCAGCAGCAGTAACATGGTAACACTTAAAATGGTACTCGGGGACCTCCAAAGACTAAACTGGCACGCCTTCAAGGAGCCCAGGGGTAAGTGCACCTGTCGATGGCATGGTTTTAATCCCTCATTTCACCTGTGAAAGCGAGTTCCTGGTCGTAGGAGGCCTGCGCTGTTGACTCGCCTTTTATTAACATGTCTGCGGTACTACACCGACAAAAGGGTAGTTACTCTACCCGGAAAAAGAAGTGAAAATTTCAGCTATTTGGCAATGATAATGTGCTTAAAAGTCTATTTGGTCATCTAAATGCATTCATTCTCGAAATTCTTTTAAACCACAGTTGAATAAAAAGTTTTGCTGCCACCAACAGTTTAGTGTCTGGAGTCTTACTGGGAAACCACGATTTCTTTTTTTCCTGTGTGACAGTGTGCTGGAAAGCCAGCTTAAAAAGCCAGTCCCACCAAGTTGCCCTGCCTATCCCCAATAGAAATTAGGCCCAGACTCAGTGGGTCTCTAACATAGAGTAGCGACCAGCGTTGAGTGGTCAGTGTTAAGCGGTTTAAGACTAGTGAGTAACAATGAGCTGGACTCCCGTGGCTGAAGCTACTGGGGAAGTTGAGCTCAAATTCAGGCCAGGCCTTGACACCAGGCACGAAGTAAAACCTGGGATTGGTGCGGCTGGGGCAGAGTGCTGGCTGGCCGCGTCGTCTGTCCCGCGTGAGGCCGATTGCAGACAAGATTGCGGGGGGGGGGGGGGGGGGCTGCGCAGATGCACTCGGCCGCTCGGAGGCGTCCTGTGGACTCGGGTGCCAAGCTGGCTTTGAAGCTCCGTCCTCCTGAGTAGCTGCCGGAGAGGGCCGGGTTTCAGCCTTGTCCTGGGAGTGAGCTCGGGTTCGTCGATGCTGCCCTGGGGGGGGCTGTGGAAGTGCTGGGTGGATTGTCATTGCGGAGCAACCTTGGAGCGAGCAGGGCGGACGCTTTTCTCGCGGCCTTGGCGGCAGCACCGTTTCGCATTGTCCATCTGTGGTGAATGGGGATTCCGCCGCGGGGAAGTGAAGTTCGGGTGTCTTCAAATCTCCCGTTACTACCCTAGGGTGCTGCCCGCGTGCGGGTGCGCGTGCGCGCGAGCCCCGGGGCGGCGGGGCGGGGCGGGGGGTGGCGGGGGGGGGGGGGGGCTGCGCTCCCTCCCTCCCTCCGCCCCTCCAGGCTGGCCCCGGGAGGGAGGGAGGCTAGGCGCTGCGCATGGTGCTCTCGATCCAGGACACGTAGTTGGCCACTTTGGTGTACACCCCGTACTGGCGCGCCTCCCCGCACTGGACGGAGCCCCAGGACACGATCCCGCCGACGAACCAGCGCCGCGTCGCCTCGTCCAGGAAGGCCAGCGCGCCGCCGCTGTCGCCCCGGCAGCTGTCCCTGCCGCCCTCCGCCAGGCCCGCGCAGAGCATGTTGTCGGTGACCCGCGCCTCGGGCCGGGGCTGCTGCCCGTAGGCCGCGGCGCAGGCCCGCGGCTCGGCCACCGGCACGTCCACGTACATGAGGCTGCGGGCCAGGAAGCCGCGGTGCGTGAGCCCCCAGCCCGCCACCGAGCCCACGGCGCCGGCCGGGGGCCCCGCGGCGCGGCCCGGCAGGCAGATGGGCGCCACGGCGCGGCCCAGGGCCACGCGCTCCTCCAGCCTGATGAGCGCGATGTCGTGGTCGAAGCCCGCGCCGTGCGCGTAGTCGCCGTGGATGAAGACGGCCTGGGCGCGCGCGCGCACGGCCTGCGGGTCCAGCCGCCGCAGGGTCCCCAGGCGCACGTCCAGGCCCGACGCGTCGTCGCGGTGCTCGTACACGGCGTGCGCGGCCGTCAGCACCCAGCGGTCGCCCAGCAGCGCGCCCGCCGCCGTGCCCTCGCCCTGCAGCAGCACCTGCCACGGGAAGTCGCCGGGCCCGGCGGCTCGGCCCCCGAAGATGCGGCCCCCGCGAGCGTGGCCCGAGCGCGCCGACAGGCCGCAGACTGCGGAGGAAACAGCGAGGGCGGGGCGGTGAGAGGAGCCCTCCCTCCCCCGCGGGGGCCTGCGGGCGGGCGGGGAGCTTTGCCTGGGCCCCACTTCCGCCCGCCTGGGGGGGGTTCTGGAAGCTTTGACCTAGCCCAGTTGTTACTCGGGGTCTGGCTGATTGATCCGAACACTAACGTTCACTGGGTGGAGCGAGCCAATTCTGCTCTGTAACACGCTGCTCACGCCTGTAATCCCAGCGCCTCAGGAGGCCCAGGTCTGAGGTCTGTGAGGCTCTTAGAAAAAGCCCAAGTGGCACGGTGGCTCAAGTGGAAGAGCGCTGGCCTTCAGCACAAAGCTCAGGGACAGCGCCCAGGCCCCAGTAAAGACAAGAAAACAAGCATGTAAGTTTCCTATGGCGGTATTAAAACTAACAAACACTGCGATGTGTTGGCCAAGTATAGGTTTGCAAAAGCTAATTTAAGCCAAATAACACAGGGGTAATGAATATATTATTACCGATCAATTTTTTAAGAAAATCTTTCTCAATTATTATTGTTGGAGCCAATTCTGGTATTAAAAAAATACTGTTAAAAGGCAAATTGCATTAATGTTTAAAAACCTAGACATCATTGAAAACAATTGCTTAGGGAAATAATGAAGTTATTAGCTTTTGGTTTTAATAGCATTTTTAGAGAGAAGAAAAGTAACTCAACAGAAGAACTCATGTTTATAAATGTATAAATGGCTCAAGATAATTTAAAAAATCATTTAATTTTTTATGCCTGCCTAGTTATAAGGTCAAAAATAATCAAATGACTGATGCATTCAGCCCCTTCCAACCTCTCCATATGCAAAGGGGATAATGAGAACTTATTATTTGGAAATAATAACTTAGTCTGAGAGCCAAGGACCCAAGTTCCATTTCTGCCTACCACAGCGAAAGCCCTCCCCCTCCCCCCTGGCCAATTAGGAAGCTGGAGGGGGGGGGGGGATAAATGGGTCCATTACCGGGCTCACAGATTGGGAGGGATTTCTCTCCTTTGGAGCTCGTCCAGAATCCATCAGCCTCACACACGTATTTGCCTGCAAATCATCGCAAAAGCAAAACCGTTTTAGCCACAAGTAGGAGGTGGCTGTCGCGCTTGAACACCCTTGAAAGATGTTGATTCCTGAGCCTGGGGGAGACAGAGGTGTCTGGATAACCATTTTACATGATTTCATAAATAAGAGATCTCTGCATTACCATGTTTACTAGCAAAGTGGAAACCTTTTAGATGCGTACCTTGAATATGTATCAAGATCTCAAGTACTTAATGATAAGGTTTTGACTTGTTAAATTAAACCATTTGGAATATATTGTGTGTTTGTAGTCAGCATTTACCAGATAAGATCTGTTTTCAGATTCTCACAAATTGACATTAAACTCACTTGAGCTGTAATAATTCACTTAGTGGGTGGGAGAAAGGCCTTTCTACCCTTTGTCTCTCTAAACCAAAAAAGCACAGTTAAGATTTCTCTCCCCAACACCCCCGCCCCAGCCCGGAGCCCTGGCTCACTGTGGTTGCTCTTCATGGTGTAGAAGGTCTCTCTGCAGCTGTACTGCACCACAGACTTGTAAGTGGTCACATTAGGCTCCGTGATGTAGTTCACTCGGCCATTGGGTAGATCATCAGGGGGACCGCAGTCTACAACTGCAAGGAGACAGGGAAGGAGGCGTCCCGTGTCCACAAGGCTTGGCTACCCCTGAGAAGGCCTGACCGGGCCAGAGGGGTGCGGCGCAGTGCAGGGCAGAGCTCCCAACTAGAATGTGAATGGCTCCAGCGTGGCTAAAAAAAAAACCACGCTGAGTGGGCGTGTCTCTCCCGCAGCATCTACCTGCAGGCCCTCCGGGGAAGGGGTGCACATGCCTCCCCTAAAGACAGGAGTCAGGAGCTCTCCTGAAACAAAGTGCCAGAGAGGGTCACGCCAGCCTGTCACCCCAGCAAGCCGCGGGTGGAGCTGAGTCCAAAGCCAGCCCGAAGCTGTAATCCTAGCCACTCAGGAGGCTGAGATCCAAGATCGTGGGTCAAAGCCAGCCTGGGCATCCAAGCCTGTGAGACTCATGTCCACGTAACCACCAGAAAACCAGAAGTGGTGCTGTAGCTCCAAATGGTCGAGCAACTAGCTTTGAGTAAAAAAGCTCAGACAGCTCCCAGGCTCTGAGTTCAAGCCCTACCCTTGACAAAAAAAAAGAAATTTGAGCAGCCATATTGGTGAGATGTAAAACAACAAAAAACAACACATGCATATGTAGATGCAGATGGAGATTTGAACACCTTTAGGAACAATTGGAAAGCTTGCACGTGAGCTGTGCGCGCAGAGGTGGAAGGGAAGGTGTGAGTAAATGGTGGGAAGCAGATGAAGATGAAGTCCGCAGCAGGGAATGGAGTCCTGGCAGCGTGGGGGATACAGAATACGAAGGAGGAGACCTCAGATTCTGTCTTTGAGCTGGGCATGGAGTCCAGGCTCTCATGAATGCCAGCTACTCCCAGCCCTCTTTTTTTTTTTTTCCTGCAGTACTGGGGTTTGAACTCAGGGCCCTGCATATGCTGGCCAACGGCTCTGTACTTTTAAGCCACAGCTCTTTCTGCTTAAATTATGTTTCAGGCAGGGTCTCACACTTTTGCCCTTGCTAGACCTACAGACCCCTGATGGCTGAGATCACAGGCGCCCGCCACCGCACCCAGCCAGGAGCCACTGTGCCCGGCTGGAAAAGAACATTTTCAGAGCACATGTTTACATTCTCCAGGAATCTGAGGAAGAGAAGCAAATGTAGGATTTGAGCCTCTGTAAGTGGAATTACTTGAGGGTGGGGATGGGGGAGCAGGGGATGCAGGCCGCAGGGGAGGGAGGGAGGGAGGGAGGGAGGGCGGGCGGGCAGGCAGGAGGGAATGGTCACCACAGCCGTACTGCTGCACTGGGGCATGGGCCGGTCCCAAGATCCATCTTTCTGACAGACTGCAGCAAACGACTTCAGGGGCAAAGAACCCTAGAGAGGAATTCAGAAAGTAAGTCTCTTGCTTCCACTGTCCGGTCACTTGCTGAGCCTGAGCCGCCCAGTTCTTCCTCTGACCCCTATCCACACTTGCGCAGTGACAGCTGGGTGGCCCAGCCCATGGCTTACTCATGGGACACATTTGTAACCAAAAGCTCTGCAGAAGCCAGGCACTGGTGACACACCTGTCATCCTAGCTACTGTGGATGATGGTTTGAAGCCAGCCTGGGCAGGAAAGCCCGTGAGACTCTTTATTTCCACATCGTCATCAAAAAGCTGGAAGTAGAGCTGTGGCTCAAGAGGCAGAGCGCTGGCCTTGAGTGCAAAGCTAAGGGGGGTGGCCAGGCACTAGTTCACGCTCCAGGACAAAAGCAAAACACAGCAGTGCTTCTCTCGCCAACACCCTGGCTCATCGTCCGAGGTGTACTGACGTGTGAATCACATGCTAAATCTGTGCTTTCCTCTACAGTCCTAGAGTCCGTCAGCCCTCAGAGTTCCTGCTAAATGCTCCCACATCCCTTTTTCTCCCCTTCTGTAGCGCTGGAACTCAGAGCCTTGCTTGGGCTAGGCAGAGTCTGGAATTCTTGGTCCTCCTACCCCTGCCTTCTGAGTGCTCGTACCACCTTTCCTGTTCTCCATCATTGCTTTAATTATTTTAATTGTGTGCCTGTACTGATGCTTGAACTCAGGTCCTCATGCTCTCCCTTGACTTTTTCACCCAAGGCTGGTGCTCTACCTCCTGAGCCACACCTCTACTTCTAGCTTTTTGCTGGAGATAATCTCACAGGGGCCAGGCGTTGGTGGCTCACGCCTGTAATCCTGTCTACTCAGGAGGCTGAGATCTGAGGATCACAGTTCAAAACCAGCCCGGGCAGGAAACTCCATGAGACTCTTATCTCCAGTAAACCACGAGAACACCAGAAACAGTGCTGTGGCTCAAGCAGTAGAGCGCTCGCCTTGAGCTGAAGAGTGCAGGGACAGCGCCTGGGCCCAGAGTTCAAGCCCCACGACTGACAAAAAAAAATTCACAGGGCTGAGAAACGTGTCTGAGTGGTCGATTCCTCTGGGTTCGATTCCTCAGTACCATATACACAGAAAACTGGAAGTGACACTGTGGCTCAAGTGGTAGAGTGCTAGCCTTGAGCAAAAGCAGCTCAGGGACAGTGCGCTCAGGCTCTGAGTTCAAGCCCCAGTACTGGCAAAACAAAACATACAAAAAGAATCTCAGACTTTTTTTTTTTTTTGGGGGGGGTCCAGTGATGGGGCCTGAACTCTGGGCCTGGGCACTGTCCCTCAGCTCTTCAGCTCAAGGCTAGCGCTCTACCACTTGAGCCACAGCACCACTTCTGGCTTTTTTTCTTTTTGCTTATGTGGTACTGAGGAATCGAACCCAGGGCCTCAGGCATGCAAGGCAAGCGCTCTACCACTGAGCCACCTTCCCAGCCCTCTCACAGACTTTTTTGCCCAGATTTACTTTGAATCTCGATCCTCATATCTCAGCCTCCTGAGTAGCTAGGATTACAGGTGTGAGCAGCCAACACCCAGCTATGATTTTTTTCCCCATCTAATGAAAACGTGAACAGATCTAAGGAGGTCTAAGGAGCTGCAGAAAGGAGCCTGGCCCAAAGTTTGCCAGGTGAGAGCTGCTTTGCTTTGTTTCCTGTGGTTTTGGCCTTGGCAGGACTCTGAGCGATCCCACAGCATCTCACTGGTTATTACTTCTTACCTCTGGGATCCAGTGACAATTTAGAAGAACATAGAGAGGAGGTGTTAATGTCTTACCTGTGCTCTAAAGCGATACACTAAGCATTTTTAAAAATTATACTCTCTCTCCCTTAACAGTGGTCACTATTTATAACTTTGCAGATTGTGCTGTTTCCAGCCCATCTGCTGACTGCAGGGGGGGCGGGGGGCGGTTTCCTGGGAAAGCTGTCAGGTGGCCAGAGGGCCTGGAATTTCATGCCAGGCACGATCACAGGCAACAAACTTCCCTCTCTGCTCTTTTGGCCATTTTACAAATAGTCATTGCAATGTGTGAAATGGGCAGAAATGCTGCCCATCTTAATCAGCAGTTTTCCAAAAGTAGCTTAAAAAAAAAAAAAAGTAATCCTAGCTACTCAAGAGGCTGAAATCTGAAGATCATGGTTTGATGCCACTACAAGCAGAAAAGTCTGTGAGAGTCTTATTTCCAACCAGCAAAAAACTGGTATGGGAGCTATGGTTCAAGTGGCACAGCACCAGCCTTAAGCAACATGTGTAGGCACAGTGTGCAGATCCTGAGTTCAAGCTCCAGTATTGGCATTAAAAAAAAAAAAAAAGCATGGGATGGGCACTCATGCCTGTAATCCTAGCTATTCAGGAGGCTAAGATCTGAGGATCACGGTTCAAAGCCAGCCCGGGCAGGAAAGTATGTGAGACTCTTATCTCCTTTAAACCACTAGAAAACCGGAAGTGGAGCTGTGCTCAAGTGGTAGAGTGCTTGCCTTGAGCTGAAGAGCTGAGGGACAGCGCCCAGGCCCAGAGTTCAAGCCCCATGACCAAAAAAAAAAGCATGTGGTTTTAAACAGCTCACCAATAGAATATGGGCTTCCTGTGGCTGAGGCTTTGAGTTCAATCCCAGCACCAAAACAATATATTAAAAAATTGTACAGGGTGCTGATGGCTCATGTCTATAATCCTAGCTACTCAGGAGGCTGAGATCTAAGGATCACGGTTCAGTCAGCCTGGAAAGTCTATGAGACTTTAACCACCAGAAAACTGGAAGTGACTCTGTGGCTCAAGTGGTGGAGTACTCACCTTGAGCTGAAGAGCTGAGGGACAGTGCCCAGGCCCAGAGTTCAAGCCCCATGAGAGACAAAAAAAAAAAAAAAAAAAAAAAAGCCAGGCACCAGTGGCTCACACCTGTCATCCTAAGCTACTCAGGAGGCTGAGATCTGAGAATCACAGTTCAAAGCCAGCCTGGGCAGGAAAGTCCGTGAAACTCTTATCTTCAATAAACCACCAAAAAGCCAGGAGTGGAGCTGTGATTCAATTGGTTGAGTGCTAGCCTGGAGCAAAAATGTTCAAGAACAGTGTTTAGACCCTGAGTTCAAGCCCCAGGACGGGGGGTGGGGGGTGGGGGTGGGGAGTGGGTATGGTAGTTCAAGCCTATGATCCTAGCTCCTTGGAAGAAGAAAATCAGAAGATCAGGATCTGAAGCCCACCTGGGCATAAAAGGTCATGAGATTCCATCTTAGTCAACGGCTGGGTGGAAGATGGTCGCCTCTTATCCTAGCCTCAGGTGCACCATGGCTGGGCACCGCAGTGACCTCTGTAATCCCAACAGCAAAGGGACGCACATGTAGGAGGAGCTAGTTCAGACCTTGCCTCAAAAATAGCCCGTGGATAAAGGGGCCAGAGGCATGGCTCAAGCGGGAGAGTGCCTGCCCAGAAAGCACGAGGTCCTGAGTTCTAGCCCTGGTATCACCAAAAATAAAGGCAGGGTTACAAAGAATAAAACTCCATGGCCACCCTCATTTCCTCGATTTCTCCTGCCTGTGCGCTGACAGAAGAGACCCGCCCCTTGCCCACGCGGGGTGGGGTGCTTAGCCTTGTAGCCCACTCACCTGCAGGAGCTCGTAGCCAGTCTCACAGGAGACGGAGAAGCTGTCCTTCAGGATGTACTGGGACTGCACTGGTGAAATGCGGCCATTAGGTGGCGCCCTCGGATCAGGGCATGGCTGGGCTGCGCAGAGGAAAACGGGCTTAATGGCCTGGCAGGTTTGTGAGGCTGTGGGATCTGAGTTCTTGGTTTACAAATAAAGCAAGATGTGAAGGGAGACTGCCCCAAGTATTCTGGGGTTTGAACATCTGACGGCAGAGATGAGATTACACTCTGCACCATACATGTCACTCACTTTCTTTTTTTTTTTTTTTTTTTTGTCGGTCGTGGGGCTTGAACTCTAGGCCTGGGCGCTGTCCCTCAGCTCTTCAGCTCAAGGCGAGCGCTCTACCACTTGAGCTACAGCGCCACTTCCGGTTTTCTGGTGGTTTATTGGAGATAGGAGTCTCACGGTCTCTCCTGCCCGGGCTGGCTTTGAACCGCGATCCTCAGATCTCAGCCTCCTGAGTAGCTAGGATTACAGGCGTGAGCCACCAGCGCCCGGCTATGTCACTCACTTTCAAACCAAGAGTGTAACTTCTAAGAAAAGAACAGGACTAGTTGGGCGCTGGTGGCTCACGCCTGTAATCCTAGCTACTCAGGAGGCTGAGATCTGAGGATCGAGGTTCAAAGCCAGCCTGGGCAGGAGAGACCGTGAGACTCTTATCTCCAATAAACTACTAGAAAACCGGAAGTGGCGCTGTAGCTCAAGTGGTAGAGCGTTCGCTTTGAGCTGAAGAGCTGAGGGACAGTGCCCAGGCCCAGAGTTCAAGCCCCACGACCGACAAAAAAAAAAAAAAAAAAAAAAAAAAAGAACAGGACCATGTGTGTTTAAATTGAGCGGGGGGGGGGGCGATGGGGGGTGATGGGGGTGGCCTATGGCAGGGCTGGGGGCCCTAGCTTCCGTCTTGCTCACTGCCAAAAAATAAAATTGCCAAGCACCAATGGTTCACACCTGTAACCCTAGCTACTCAGGAGGCTGAGATCTGAAGATCGTGGTTCAAAGCCAGCCTGGACTTTCCTAAGTCCATGAGACTCATATCTCCAATTAACCACCAAAAAAAATCTGAGTGGAAGCCAGGAGCTGGCTGCGCACACCTGTAATCTTAACTACTCAGGAATCGGAGGATTGTGGTTCAAACCCAGCCCAGGCATGAAGGTCCATGAGACTCAAATCTCATTAACCACACACTAAAAAGGCAGAAGTAGAGCTGTGGCTCAAGTGGTAGAGCATTAATCTTGAGTAAAAAACCCAGGGACAGTGCCTAGGCCTTGAGTTCAAGCCCCAGGAACAGCACAAAAAGAACAGTCAGACCAACCTGCAGGAGCTCATACCTACACCCACCCTGGAGCACACACCCCAAATGGCTGAGCTGCAATGTGGGTGCTTTTTTTTTTTTGGTCATGGGCTTGAACTCTGGGCCTGGGCGCTGTCCCTCAGCTCTTCAGCTCAAGGCTAGCACTCTACCATTTGAGCCACAGCGCCACTTCCGGCTTTTTTCTTTTTGCTGTGGTGCTGAGGAATCGAACCCAGGGCCTCAGGCATGCAAGGCAAGCACTCTACCACTGAGCCACTTTCCCAGCCCCAAGTTCTATATTTTGTAACTTTGGTACATAGCTATGGGAAAGAAAAATGGGCACATGGGTAGGTGGGGGGGGGGGACAATGAATGGATGGATGAGAGCAAGGATGGGTATGTGGATGAATGGAGAGGTGGATAAGTGGATGAATTGGGTGGGTGTGTGGATAGATTAACTGGTAGGTGAGTGGACAGGTGGGTGGGTGGGTGGTGGATTGGGGGATGGGTACCTGAGGGTCTCTGGGTGAATAAGTAGACAGATGGTGGGTAGATGGATGGTGAATGGGTAGATAGGTGGGCGGGTGGATCGCTGAACGGATGGATAGATGGAAGAATACAGGATGGATGGGTAGATGGGTACAGGGGTGAGTGGGTGGGTGGATGGTGGATGAGTGAGTGGATGGGTAGATGAGTAAGTGGATAGTGGATGGGTTGATGGTGGATGGTGGATGGGTGGATGGTGGATGGGTGAGTGGGTAGAGGGTGGGTGGGTGAGTGGATGGTGGGTGGGTGGGTGAGTGGATGGTGGGTGGTGGGTGGTGTATGGATGGTGGGTGGGTGGATGGTGGGTGGGTGGGTGGGTGGATGGTGTGTGGATGTGGGTGGTGGGTGGTGTACGGATGGTGGGTGGATGGATGGTGTATGGATGGTGGGTGGGTGGATGGTGGGTGGATGGGTGAATGGATGGATGGTGGGTGGTGGGTGGTGGGTGGAGGGTGGGTGGATGAGTAGATGGTGGGTGATGGTGGTGGGTGAATGGGTGGTGGGTGGTGGGTGGAGGGTGGGAGGGCGTATAGATGAGTGGATGGGCACATGGGTGGGCACAGAGAAGGGGAGATGGTTGGGTAGAAGGCTGGGTAGGAGAAGGGAGGAAGGAAAGGACGGTGCTTCACCCCTTCCTCAGCCTGGCGGGAGCCTCGCCCTCTGGGCCCTCGCTGTGGAGAAGGCACAGCAGCTCGGCTTCCTGCCGGGCTGAGCCCCTGCTCACCCACCCGTGCTGGTGTAGCGGATCCTCCAGCCTGTGTGGTCCCCGGAGTCATCGGTGACAAAGGTGATGGTGGCGGTGTTGCTCTGAGTCTCGATTCTGCGGGGCGGTGTCGTCCCACAGAACGGGCCGTGTTCCTGGCGGCCTGTGCGAATCTGAGGGAGGAGAAGGCCTGCGGCCTGTGCCCTGCACGGCCCAGCCCTGGGGCAGCAGCGGGGGCAGCCCTGGGGCAGCCCAGCCGGCCACACTGGTGCCGGGAGGGCGGGAGGGGCAGGAGGGGCTGCTGCAGGACGAGGGGCCACAGAGGGAGAGGGGCTCGAACCCACACCTTGAGGAAGTCGTAGGGGCACTGGGCTTCGGGGTGCGTTTCCACATCAAAGGAGCCCACGAAGTCCAGGCTGAGGCGGAAGCCCTCCTCCAGGCGGATGCTGTAGGTGCAGCTGGAGAGTTTGGGGTACGGCTCTGGGTACTCCGGGCTGCTGAGCTCCCCGGACCTCGCAGTGAAAACCTGGCCTGAGCACAGTGCTGGGAGAGGGAAGAGGATGGTGGCAGGGCGGGGCAGGGCGGGGCAGGGCAGGGGGCCCTAGGCCGGCCCAGGGTTCTGCACCCCCAGCCAGAAGCCCAGGCGGGACCCAGGGCCCCCACGCCACAGCGCATGAGGGGGTTGCTGGGCGCCGGTGCTCACGCCTGTCATCCTAGCTACTCAGGAGGCTGAGATCTGAGGATTGTGGTTCAAAGCCAGCCCAGGCAGGAAAGTCCGTCCATGAGTCTCACATCCTCAATGAACCACCAGAAAACCAGAGTGCTGTGGCTCAAGTGGTGGAGCGCTCGCCGTGAGCTGAAGAGCTCAGCGACAGCGCCTAGGCGCTGAGTTCAAGCCCCACCACTGACTAAGGGAAAAGGGGTGGGGTGGGGGTCCCTAGGTCTGAAGCTTAATGGGAACACGGCAGCTGAGTCGCAGGTGCACCTACTCCTGCTCTCACTCCCTGCTCCCCCAAAGGCAGGACACCCCGAGTCACAAGGCAGAGGGAAGCAGGAGAGAAGAGGCAGGCCCCTCCTCCACCGTCCCCAGGGTTCCGGGAGCGTGAGGAAGGGCCACAATGTCCCAGGCCAGTTCCTGCAATACCAAGTGTGTCCACCAGGGGTCCCCACCTCACTACCTTCCAGACCTTCCAGACCAGACTGCTACACACACACACACACACACACACACACACACACACACACACACACACACACACACACACACACACACACACACACACACACACACACACACACACACACACACACACACACACACACACACACGTCAACTGTGTGAGCCCAGCACCGGTGACTCCCGCCTGCCCTCCTAGCTGCTCAGGAGGCTGAGATCTGAGGGTCAGGGCTGGAAGCGGGTCAGGGCAGGAACATCTGGGAGACTTCTATCTCCCGCTAACCATCACAAAGCCTTAGCGGTGGGCTGCTGGCCCGATGCGCGTGGCCGCGGGAATCTGGGCTCTCTGGCAGGGTGGCTGACCTAGCCACACACTCGGTCCCTCGGCGGGCCTGCCCCTCTGCAGCATGCGGAGAGTGGGGTGCAGGCCAGCAGCAAGCGGAAGCGGGCGTCCCAGCACTGCCCCTGTTGTGGGCTGCTCCTTGTGGGGGGGGGGGGAGAGCCGGGCCTGCCCTGCCCGCAGGGAGCCTGACTCCCCGACTCCCCACATCTCCTGCTCACAGCCAACTGAGCCTTCTCTCAGGACAGGCATCTGGGCCATCATCCCCAGTAGGGGAGACAAGGCCGATCCCCCCAGCGGGGGTCAGGCAGACCCCAGCCCTCTCTGGGCCTCAGTGTCCCATCCCCAAAATGAAAAGCCACAGGGTCCCCAGAGTTCACAGACTTCGAAGGGGGCGCAGGGTGTAGGGAAGAGGCCCAGGGTGCACAGCGCCGCCCCCCCCAGAGCCCCAGCCCAGAGACACGCAGCCATGTGCAGGAGGTCCAGCCAGGTTTATTTGGGGGGCGCAGCAATCGCTCCCTGACCCCAGCCCCGGCCCCCGGGGCCCCACTCCGGCTCTGACCCGCTGGGCTGGGCGGCCGCACAGAGGCAGGTCAGAGGTGCTGCTCTGGAAGAGAGAGCACAGCGTGAGACGCATGCAGAATCCGGAGCTTCCCGCCTGCCGTCCCAGCTACGCAGGAGGCTGGGAGCTGAGGACCACGGGTTGAGGCCAGCCCCCGGGCAGGCAGGCTTTAAAGCAGCCAGGGTCCGTGAGCCCCTTATCTCCAATTGACCAGCAAAAAAGCTGGAAGCGGAACTGTTCAAGTGGTAGAGTGCCAGCCTTGAGCTAAAGAAGCTAAGGGATAGCACCCAGGCTCTGAGTTCAAATCCCAGGACTAGTACAGAGAGAGAAAGAGAGAGAGAGAGCACCCAGGGGCCAGCAGGGGCAGCCAGCTCCTGAGGACGGGGCCTGCGGGAGCCTGGGAAAGCTCGGGGAGAGGGGGAGGTGGTCGGGGTGAGAATGGGGAGCTGAACTCGCCCTGCGCCCTCCCCGTACCCTCTGTGGACAGGGAGCCCGCGGTGCCAGCCTCTGTGCAGTGGGGACGCCCTAGGTCCTCCCTGCCCCCCGCAGCCATGCCAACCCCCCCGGTGGGCGCTGGGCGGGCCTTCCACCCCGCCCCCCGCCCCCCCCGCCCTCCCCGCCCCCCCGCCCTCCCCGCCCCCCCCACCCCCCGCCCCCCCGCCCCCCCGCCCCCCCCCCGCCCGGCCTCCCCCCCTCCTCCCCCACCCCCCCGGCCGGCCTCACCTGAGCAGGTGCGCTGGTCCTTGTGGAGCTCGTAGCCCGCGCGGCAGGAGCAGTAGAAGCCGCCCAGGTGGTTGTGGCAGTGGTGGTCGCAGCGGGGCGCGTCTCCGGGGGGAACGCGGCACTCGTCGATGTCTGGGGTGAACAGGGGCCGGGTCGGGAGGCAGGCAGGTGGGTCGGAGCCCGGCCGGGCTAAGGCCAGGCCTCACACAGCCCTGGGGGTTGCTGAACAAATGAGAATTTAAACATCTACCACTGGCAGCCCAGCTGCCAGGCCATCAACCCGGCGGCGGCCCTGCCGCAACCTGAGCACAGAGAGGTTGAGCCACCTGCCTGGGGTCACACAGCGTCCCTCAGAATCAGATAGCACCTGTCAGAGTAGACAGAGGGCAGAGGCCGGAGGGACTGGCCGTGCCTGTGACGGCTGGGGACCCGGGGCTCACCCTCGGCCGCGTAGAAGGCCTCGAAGCCTGTAAAGGGCCTCTCATTGGAGTAGTCGGAGCGGAAGGTGACCTCCAGGCTGGGGCCGGGCGAGTAGAAGCTGCTGTTGCCCGGCGCCCGCTCCGTGTCGGTGCTCTCCCAGCCGCACAGCGTGGCCAGCACCTTAGTCCCTGCGCTCAGCTGTGGGATGGAGGGGTCACTGGAGGGGAGGGGAGACGCAGCCCCTGCCCGATTCCTGGGCCCCCCGCCCCCGGCCGTCCATGCTGGCTGGCACCTTGACGAAGTCATACTCGCACAGGTAGGAGAGCTCCAGCTGGAAGTGGGTGAAGTAGAGGCGCAGGCGGTAGCCCGGGGGCGCCGCCAGGGTCCAGCGCCGCTCCTGGTCATTGGGGTACGGCCCCGGGAAGCCGGGGGACGCCAGGCGCCCAAACACGGGCTCAGGTGCCTTGGGGTCGGAGGATGCGGCGGTCAGGGCTCCCAGCAGCCCCGCGAGGACCAGCAGCCTGCGGGAGAGGCCGGGTCAGGGGGGCCGGGTCTGCGGGGGCCCCCCGCCCGCCCGCCGTGGGCCCCATCTACCTCATGGCGTCCGAGTCCCGGGCGGCCTCACCTTTGCTCTGTCCGGGTGTCCGGCGCCTGCCCTGCCCCCGCGGACTCCGGCATTCTGGGAAGTGACCCCGTGACGTCTGCTGGCTCCAGTTCCAGGCGAGGTGGCCCCGGCTCACGCAGCCACCCAGCCACACACCCTGCCAGGGGCTGGGCTGGGAAGGTGGCTCAGTGGTAGAGTGCTTGCCTTGCATGCATGAGGCCCTGGGTTCGATTCCTCAGCACCACATAAGCAAAAAGAAAAAAGCCGGAAGTGGCGCCGTGGCTCAAGTGGTAGAGCGCTAGCCTTGAACTGAAGAGCTGTGGGACAGCGCCCAGGCCCAGAGTTCAAGCCCCATGACCACCACCACCAACAAAAAACAAAAGCCCTCATCTGAACTCAAATAAAAACCAAACAAGCTGGGCGTCAGTGGCTCACACCTGTAATCCTAGCAACTCAGGAGGCTGAGATCTAAGGATTGAGGTTCAAAGCCAGCCCAGACAGGAAAGTCCATGAGACTCATCTCCAATTAACCACCAGAAAACCGGAAGCAGCAGCGCTGTGGCTCAAGTGGTAGCGCACTTGAAAACAAACAAACAAAAAAACAAAACATAGCCGGGCGCCGGTGGCTCACAGCTGTCATCCCAGCTACTCAGGAGCTGAGGTCTGAGGATTGTGATTTGAAGCCAGTTGAGCAGAAAAGTCTGTGAGACTCTTTTTTTTTTTTGCCAGTCCTGGGGCTTGAACTCAGGGCGTGGGCACTGTCCCTGAGCTTCTTTTGATCAAGACTGGTGCTCTACCACTTGAGCCACAGTGCCACTCTGGCTTTTTCTATGTAGGTGGTACTGAGGAATGAAACCCAGGGCTTCATGCATGCTAGGCAAGCACTCTACCACTGAGCCACCTTCCCAGCTCTCTGTGAGACTCTTATCTCCAATAAACTGCTCCGAAAAAGCTGGAAGTGGCACTGTGGCTCAAGTGGTAGAGCGCTAGCCTTGAGCTGAAGAGCTGAGGGACAGCACCCAGGCCCAGAGTTCAGGCCCCACGACTCACAAAAAAAAAAAAAAAAAAAAAAAAGGGGCTGGGAAGGTGGCTCAGTGGTAGAGTGCTTGCCTTGCATGCCTGAGGCCCTGGGTTTGATTCCTCAGCACCACATAAGCAACAAGAAAAAAGCCAGAAATGGCGCTGTGGCTCAAGTGGTAGAGTGCTAGCCTTGAGCTGAAGAGCTGAGGGACAGCGTCCAGGCCCAGAGTTCAGGCCCCACGACTGGACCAATAAAAGAAAAAAAAAGGAACTGAGACAGAGGATCAGGAGTTTGAGACCAGTCAGGGGTACACTGCAAAATCCTGTTTCCAATAATCCCATGTGTGTGAAGGAAGGGAGGTCCAGTGGTAGAGTGTGTGCTTATTCAGAAAGTCCTGGGTTCGATCCCTGGCACCACAGAACAACAGCTACCAAACCACCGAGCAAACACGACCTTTGCTTTCCCGAAGAACAGGGGTTATTTGTGAACACAGTGTTGCGATGTGCACGCGTCTGCGCCGTCAGTGGGCTGTGCTCAGAGCCGCTGCAAGGGACGGTTTGTTTCTTTGCAGCAGTGGGGCTCAAACTCAGAGCCCCAAGTTCTCACTTGCTTTTTCTGTATTCAAACCTGGTGCATTGTCACTTGAGCCACATCTCCATTTCCTGATTTTTGGTGGCTAAACGTGTCATGGATTTGTCTGGGCGGTCTTTGGACTGTGGTTCTCAGATCTCAACCTCCTGAGTAGCTGGGATTATAGGCATGAACCACAGGCTCCAGCCTAAGAGAAAGTTTGCTTTGCCAGTCCTGGGGCTTGAACTCAGGGCCTGAGATTTTTTGCTCAAGGCTAGCGCGTAGACCCTTGAGCCACGTCCAGCTTTTTGCTGGTACTTGGAGGTCAGAGTCTCACGGACGTTCCTGCCTGGGCTGGACCCGCGATCCTCCCATCCCAGCCTCCTGAGGAGGTCCGATGTAGGTGTCGCCAGCGCCCGGCAAGTTCAGAGACTTTTGTGGAAAAGCTTTAGGGAACTGGGGGGAACGTTTGGAGTTCATCAGTGAAGTTTATGGCCAACTAAGGAAATGAAAGCCAACCAACCAAAAGATGTCCTGGGAAAACTAAGGCAGGAGACAGGGCGGTGTGTGGCTCGTCTGAGCAGCGAGCTGGTTGTGCTGCGGGGTAAACAGTGCAAACACTGAACAGCCGGCTGACAGCACCCCCCGCCCGCTGTGCCGCAGAGGCGGGCGCCCTCTGATTGCACGGGTCCTGGCACCATACCTGCGGGCAGCACGGGGCCCACGGCCAGCCAGGGACCCCTCCACCCTTGCCTAGGGGCTGCTGAATTTGCCAGAACACTCAGAAATGTGTTTACTGGGTTGGTTTTTTTGGGTAAAGGATTTTAGAAAGGATATTAAGGGTAAAGCAGAGCCCTCATCGCAAGCCCTGGGCTGGATGACTGCTGAACTGAGCTCCAGCAAACCCAGAGGCTTAGCCAGGTGCCGGCGGCTCATGCGTGCAATCCTACTCAGGAGGCTGAGATCTGAAATCTCAGTTCAAAGCCAGCCTGGAGTTGCCAGGCACTGGTGGCTCACGCCTGTAATCCTAGATACTCAGGAGGCTGAGATCTGAGGATCATGGTTCAAAGCCAGCCCGGGCAGGAAAGTCTGTGAGACTTATCTCCAATAAACCACCAGAAAACTGGAAGTGGCTCTGTGGCTCAAGTGGTAGAGAGCTCGCCTTGAGCTGAAGAGCTGAGGGACAGCACCTAGGCCGAGTTCAAGCCCCATGATTGACCAAAAAAAAAAAAAAAAAGCCAGCCCGGGCAGGAAGGCCATAAGACTCGCTACAAGGGGCTGGGAAGGTGGCTTAGTGGTCAACTGTTTGCCTTGCATGAACAAAGCCCTGGGTTCAACTCGTCAGTACCACATAAACAGGAGAAGCCGAAGTGTTGCTATGGCTCAAGTGTTAGCCTGGAGCAAAAGAGGCTCAGGGACAGTGCCCAGGGCCTGAGTTCAAGCCCCAGGACTGGCAAAAAAAAAAAAAAAAATTACAATCAACCAACAAAAAAGCCATTAAGTGAATATGAGGCCCTGAGTTCAAGCCACAATCACACACACACACACACGCGCGCACACACACACACACACACGCCCGCACACCTAGAAGCTTGTTGGGTGAAACACCAAGACCAGCAGCCCCCTTTAAGTGCTTTTCCTGGAGGTCAGGGCTGGCTGCTGACCAGCTGGGTGGCTGCCCAAGCCACCACATTAGCGTAAGACCGGTGGTCACCGGAAGGACTACAAAAGCCACTGGCCAGCCAGGGAGACCCGGGGGCTTTAAGGAGGCCTCAGACAGGACCTGGGAGCCGCGCAGAGGTGGATGGGAGGCGTCACAAGTGCAGTCCTGAAGCATGGCTAATTTGCCAAAAATTAAAACTCTGCCGGGCGCTGGCGGCTCCCGCCTGTCACCCTAGCTACACAGGAAGCTGAGGTTTGAGGCCGGCCCAGGCAGGAAAGGCTGAGACGCTCTATCTCCAATTAACTGCCAGAAAATTGGAAGTACTAGAACGCTAGCCTTGCGTGAAAAAGCCCAGGTCCTGAGTTCAAGTCTCTTCACCAACAAAAATTGACCTCCCTGGGATTTTCTCCCCCATGTCTCAAACTGGCCTTATGGTGTGTTGGGGACTCAGGTGACCCCCGCGGTCTGCACCCCACCCCCCGGATAGGACCCATGCTAGGCAGCCTGGTCCTCCACCGTGCCAAAGCCCTTCTCCCCTGCTAGCTCCGTGGACTCTGATGTTCAGCCAGGGTCTTGCCGCCGAGCCCAGGGTGGGCTCAAGCGTTTGATCCTCCTTACGTCTCCAGAGTGCTGGGATTACAGGTGTGTGTCACCATGCTAGCCTCAACCCTGCTTCTTAATGCTGGCAATGCAGATCAGCAACCTGATTACATATCACGGTGCAGTTTAGTAGGTAGCGCTCTGGCTGCCATCTGTAAGACAAGGTGGCTGGGGAGATGGGAGTCAGCCCTAGGGCTGGGGGGGCGGGGGGCATCTCAAGGCACAGGGGCTGGAGATTTAAGTGGATGTACTGGTCCCCTCCCCTGTCTACAGCTAGATGACCGCTCCTTCGAGTGGGCCATTGCTAGCGCCTCCCTGGCGTGTGGCTGAGGATTACAGTGGGTGGACTCCGTGGTGGACAGCCACACTAGCCTTCCCTGCAGTGAGCGCTGGGCCTGCAGCTGGGGCGGGGTCTGAATGGGGAAGGCAGACCTCCGTGATGCATTCTAGAGACCAGAGCTGCTGGGGGTGGGCAGGCCTGAGACAGAGCTGATGGCAAAGCTGGACGTGAGCTCCCTGCCACCTCGGGCCCAGGCCGGTCCGGCAGGACCCTCGGCACTGCCCAGCTCCCCCAGGGCTTCCAAGAGGGGGCTGGAGCCTCCCTGGGCGCCCCTCTCCCACCTCCGAGGCACCGGGGCTCAGGAGGCTGCAGGCAGTTCAGCACCTTGGAGAGGGCGCAGGCCCGGGCTCGCGGGGCGCCCCAACCCCAAGGGCACGTGCCGGGATCTGCCCTAGGAGCCCGGGGCGGGTGCAGGCAGGACGCAGCCCAGACTTGGATCCAGACCTGGGCTTCCAGCCCAGAAGCGGTGCGGACTCTGCCACAGTGAGACCCCAGGGGTCCCCTTGACTGCCCAGACGCGACCTGCCCCCGTGCTGTGAGGCCTGAATTCTCTGGAACATTCTGCTGTAGCTAGAGAAGCCACTGGAGGTGGGCCTCCATCTGTCGAGTGTGTAGCCCGGGGCCGTGACAGACCGTGCCAGCGCTCCCGTGCTGGCCGCGCAGACCCGTGCTAGGGTCTGAGATCAAGGCCCACGTCACACCTGGAGCCCCCAGAACACCCCACACCTGGGCGTGTGACTCGCGGAGGGCACGGAGCGGACTTCAGAGGCTGTTATAAATACGCGTGTTTGTCGGGGGCGGAGACGGTGCTGTACAGAGCTGGTCGAGGCGCGGGGCCAAACACCACAGACACACACACAGACGGACGCACAGACAGTCCGCCCAGCAGGGCAGGCCAGGCAGCATTCTGGGGCCTGTAACACTTGCTTGGTGGGCGAGAGCCAGCAGGAGGTTTGGTCCGGGCCTGGGGGTGCCCGGCAGCTGGGGCTCCCCTGTCCAGTCGGGATCCTGGCAGTGCTGTGGTGGCACTGGGTTCAGCTCACGTCGTTCAGGGCCTGTGGGGCGCGAGGGGGGTCAGGGCAGGGCTCGGGCTGAGCGGGGACGGGGAGGGGGGGTGGGGGGATGGGGAGTGGGCGGGCTGGGGGCCCCTCCCGGCCCCTCACCTTGCGGGCAAACTCGGGCAGCACGAAGGCGGCGCGGTGCACGTCGGCGTTGTAGTACTGCAGCCGCCTCTGCTCCACCTGGGCGGGGGTCAGCTGCTGCACGGGCTCCTGGAAGTTGGTCTTCTGGGGGCCAGGACGGTGGGCATCGGGTCACGCGCGACGGTCGGGTCCAGGAAGGGTTCTCCCCCTACCCCACCCCCAGGGGAGCCGTGTGCCCACGCGCATGCTCACCGGGTTCTTGCTGCACAGCATGAAGCCAATCTGGCCGCTGGGGTAGGTGGGGATGGTGCAGTAGGCGTAGGCCACCACCGGGAACAGAGACTTGCAGAACTGCCGCATCTCCTTGATCAGCTCCAGGTGCAGCCACTGGCACTCCCCTGTGAGCACAGTCAGCCCGGGCGAGGCGCAGGGGCACCCCCCCCCCGTCCTGCCCCGCCCCACCCCGCGCTCACCCTGACAGCAGAGGATCCCGTCCTCCTTGAGCGCTGTCTTCATGAGCTGGTAGTAGGACTCCTTGAAGAGGCTCTCCGCGGGGCCTGCGGGGCAGACAGGGCTGAGACCAAGCCAGCTGGGACCCCACGGCGGCCCTAAGCCCCGTGATACCATGGGCTCCGCAGGCTTCTGGTCAGCACTGTGGCCCCCAGCCCAGGACTGGAGCCCACCCCAGTGCTGGCCGCTCTAGTGCACAGGGGCTGGAGGGGACACTGAGACCTCAGTGGGCCAATGCCAGCCCACCACTCTCTTGTGAATGTAGGGCTAGCAGTGGCCAGTTTCTCTCCTACAGTCCTGAGTGGGGAGGACGAGAGGATGACCGCTGAGGAGCAGTCACGGCTCTAGTTCGGGGGAGCAGCACTGGACCGGTGGCGGCTGGAGGGAGGGGCCCCTTACCCATGGGGTCTGAGGAGTCGGTGATGATGACGTCGAAGGCATCTTGGTTCTGTTTCATGAACTCAAAGCCATCGCCCACGTGGAGGGTCAGCTTTGAGCTCGAGTAGCCAATGGCCATGCCCGGCAGGAACTTCTTAGAGACTTGGATGACGTCCTGGGGAGGGGGCAGGGGGTGCTAGCCTGGGTCATGGGGTTGGGATCTACCCAGCGGACTCCCACTGTGTCCCCCAGATCTGGGTCTCCCTGAACAAACCCTCCCCTTCTGAAAGCCGTGTCCGCTGTGTAAAGCAGGGAGAGCTCGGCCGCTCGGGCACCACTTCCTGCTCTCCCTCAATCACGGGGCGCAGACAGCTGTGCTTCAGCTCCTCAGCCTGTAGCTCCTGCCGATTCCTTCCTCCTGCCCACTAAGCCCCAATGGATCATCTTCTCACATCTCCTTGAGCCTCGACCCCAGCTCCCAGGGCAGGACTCACTCGGCCCAGCACCTCGGACACCTGGGGCAAGGCAGGCGCTCAGCAACCAGCAGGCTGGATGCTAAGGGAGGCACCTGAGCCTCACCTGACACTAACCGGAAAATTAGCTCTAATCGCACTAAGAAGTAAAGGTTGGGTTCAGGCAGGCCTTGGTGTCTCACATCTATAATCGTAGCTTCTCAGGAGGAGGCTGAGATCTAAGGACTGTGGTTCAAAGTCAGCCTGGGCAGAAAAACCCACAAGACTCTTACCACCAAAAAGCACGAAGTGGAGCTGTGGCTCAAGTGGTAGAGCACCAGCCTGAGTGGAAAAGTGAAGAGACAACATCCAGGCCTTGAGTTCAAAGTCCTTTACTACCATCCTGGGTTTGTCAGAGGAGGAAAGAGGTAAATCACCTGGGCCAGCCCGGCCAGGGAGGGTTAGGTGCTCACCTCATCGATCTCGCACTGGACCACGGACTCCACCGAGGGGTGCTTCACCACCTCCCGCAGGACGCCCCCATCGCCTCCCCCGATGATCAGCACCTGGGCAGAGGTGGCAGTCAGTCAGGGCCGAGCGGGTGTGGGCGAGCCCCAGGCTCCTGGCTTCCCCCTGAGCGCTGCACCCCCTTTCTGCCTCTGCGATCTGGCACCCGAGCCCCCTTTCCCCGGAAGCGCCCCCCTAGGGGTGCTGCTTCAGGCCCACTCTCCCCAGGGCCAGGCTAGGCCTGCCCACCCCCTCAGGGGACGACTCCCCCACTCCTGCGGGCACTTTCTCCGGTGGTCCTCTGGAGAGCTTGCAGGCAGAAACGGGCACACCTGGCCAGTCTGCCCAGCCCCGGCTCCTAGCCCAAGAGCCGGGGCTGCAGGGCGGGCGGGTACCTTGCGGGGGTTGGGGTGGCTGCACAGCGGCAGGTTGGCGATCATCTCCTGGTAGGAGAACTCGTCCCGCTCCGTGCACTGGATGACGCCATCGAGCACCAGCACGTTGCCGTAGGTCTTGCTGCGGGCGGAGTGACAGTCGGGGACCCGGGTCCGCGGGACCGAGCCGCGGCCCGCCCCGACTGCGCAGGCTCGCCCCCACCCGCCGGGTGACACGTGGCGGGGACCGGCGGCCCGGGCGAGGGCTGGGAGCGGGGTCCCCGGGGCTGACGTGTCCCGGGCTGACACGTGGGCCGCCGCGCACCCCGGGGCTCCCTCCCGCGCGGGGCCGGGCGCCCGGGGGAGCCGGGCGGGCGGGGCCGGGCCTAGTTCCCGAGAACTTCTGACAGTTCCGCGGGGCGCCGGGCGGCAGGGCCGGGGGTCGGGCCGCGGAGGGGGCCGCGGCTTGCAGGGCGGCCGGGCCGGCGTCGGTACCTGCGGAAAACAAGGATGTCCTGGTACCGCGAGCGCCGGTGGTGGAGCAGCTGCTCCACCTGCAGTGACAGAGCCTGGCCGGGCCACAGGCTGCACGTCTCACGGAACCAGCCTTCGCGGATGGCGGCGGGGCCGGGCGCGGCGGGGCCGTCGGGGCCGGGCTCCATGGCGGGCGGGCGGGCGGGCGGCGCGGGCCCGGGACTGCAGGCCGCGCGGAGCCGCAGCACAACGGGACCAGCTCCGCCCGCCGCCCGCGCCGCAACCTAACACGCCTGGGGGCGGGGCCTGCGGGAAGGGGTGGGGCCGCGGGGACCCAATAGCAGAGAGGGATCTGACCCGCGGCGAATCAGCGGCGCGGCCTCGTCGGGCGCTCCACGGCCGCCGGCGCAAAGCGCGGCGCGGATTGGCTGGAGCGTGCCGCCTGTCAGCGGCAGCAGGGTAGTGCGGCCCGCTCCCGGGGCCACGTGGGGCCCGGCGGGGTCGGGGGTCGGGCGCCGGGGCCGCGGGTGGGTTCCGGGGCGGGCTGCGCCTGCGGAAGGAGTTCGCGTCCCTCCGGGGTCCGGCGGCGCGGGGGCGCTGCCGCAGTGGGCGCGGGCCACGTCGCGGATGGGACGTGTCCCGGGTCGCGTCTGCGGATTCGGCTGCGGGCTGGACTTGAACCGAGGGCGCGGCGGGTCGGTCGGGGCCGCCGAGGGCTTTTAATTTGCCGGGTGTCACAGCCGCGACGTGACACGCCGGATTTAGCGGGAGCCGCGAGCCGGGGTCTGCGGGACGAGGTGCTAAATGTACCAGCCGCGTCCGGGGCGAGCCGCGCGCGTGCATATTCAGAACCGGCGGGACTGGCAGGCCGGGTCCTGCTCCTAGCGGTGGGCGGGACCGCCGCGTGTGCAAGAGAATGTCAAGGAACTCCTCAGAACCGCATTAAGCATGCTAATTGCCAGATATTAAATGCTAATTGCCCCGTGCGCAATTGGAATGCCAAGGCGGGGAGATGGCACCGGCTGGCGTCGGGCCTGCACGACACAATGTCAGGACTGTCTCTGACGGGGCGCTCTGCAGCCCCCACCTGGAGCGGGAGCTCCGACCCTTGTCTGATGCCAGGCCCAGGCCCAGTGCGGCTCCTGAGCCTCAAGCCCTGGAGCAGTGCAGCGTGGGCTCTTCGGGCTCCTTTGGAGGGGGAGACAAGCAGGCCGGCAATGCGGGGCCAGCCTACAGCCCCCATAGTTATTCAGTGAATGATCACCCTGACTAAAATGGAGTCACTCCAGGCCTGCCTGCGCCAGCCTGCACTTCGTCTGGGTTAGAGTTGACAGTGGGTTTGTCTGTGCCCTGGGCCAGGAGGCCAAGGCTGTGTCTGGAGATGGCGGGGCCTGCATGATTGCTTGTGTCAGGATGGCAGATGGCCGAGTCCATTCCATTCTCCAGGGTGTGTGTGTGTTAAGCACGAAGGGAAGTGACATCCTTGCCCTCATGTTGAGCAGCAAGCCCTGGCTTTGCATCTTGGTTAGTGTGCAGGAGATAACGCACACCTTTCAGGATGAAGAAAACAAGTCTTCTTGCAAGTACAGTCCCCTCAGGAAAGATCACCAGAAGGCACCAGGGACTGGTAGCTCACAGATGTCATCCTAGCTACTCAGGAAACTGAGATCTGAGGATCACACATTCAAAGCCAATCTGGGGAGGAAAGTCTGTGAGACTCTAATCTCCACTGTTACCTCTCTCCCCCCCCCCCACCAAAAAAACCCAAACAGCTGACAGTGGAACTGTGGCTCAAGTGGTAAAGCACTAGCTTTGAGCTTAGGGACAGCACCCAGGCCCTGAGTTCAATTCCCAGGACCAGCACCAAAAAACAAAAAACTACCAGCCAAAGCCTCACTGTAGAATTCATTTATTCTGTCAGGGAAGAGAGAGGCAGAGATGGGCGTGGAACAGTCCTCCCTGTCAGAGTGTGCACACATGACCTGCAGTGGGGGAGGGGGGCAAGCCCCTAAGAAGCGAAGCATCCACAAGTAAGGGCTCATATGTGGGCCAGGTTGGTTTGGAACTTTTTTTTTTTTTTTTTGGTTCTGGAGCTAGAACTCAGGGTCTGGGCACTGTCCTTGAGCTTTCTGCTCAAGGTTAGTACTCTACCATTTTGAGCCACAATTCCACATCCAGAATGGAAAAAAAATAATGTATTCTTTACCTGTCTTATAAGTCCTCTGACATCACCTTTATAATAATAAAAAGAGAAATGAAAAAAGTCTCACGTTTTCCTGGCTGGCTTTGAACCGTGATCCTCAGATCTCAGCCTCCCGAGTAGCTAGGATTACCGGTGTAAACCACCAGCATCCAGCTGGTTTAGAACTCTTGATCCTCCAGTCTTTGCCTTTTCACACCTGGCATTGTAAGTGTGAATCATCACCCTGGCTTTTCCTTTTTTTGGTTATTGGGCGTGAACTAAGGACTGTCCCTGAGTTTTGTGCTCAAGATTAGTGCTCTACCACTTTGAGCCACAGCACCACTTCTGGGTTTCTGGTGCTTAATCAGAGATAGTCTCGTGGATTTTCCTGTCCAGGCTGGCTTTAGATCTTGATTCTCAGATGTCAGCCTCCTGAGTAGCCACAGGTGCCCAGCTTGGGTAATATTCTTTAAAAGAGGTTAGGCGGTCATTCTCCCAGCTGATTGGAATGAAAATTCAATGAACAGCTGGAGCTATGGCAGCTGGCCCATGAGGTGGAAGACCTAATGTTCAAGCTGATGGTACAGCAACAAGACAGGAGACAGGAGTCATTATCTTAGCTGGATTAACTGTTTACAAAAGGAGCAAGTATTCTTTTTTTTTTTTTTTTGGTCTGGTCGTGGGGCCTGAACTCTGGGCCTGGACACTGTCCCTCCGCTCTTCAGCTCAAGGCTAGTGCTCTACCACTTGAGCCACAGCACCACTTCCGGCCTTTTCCTTATGTGGTGCTGAGGAATCGAACCCAGGGCCTCAGGCATGCAAGGCAAGCGCTCTACCACTGAGCTACCTTCCCAGCCCCCACAAATATTCTTAAAGTCACAGAGTTTGGCTTTTCTGTCACTTTCAACCAGACTTGTCCTAATATACACCTTACCACATGTCAGGCCAGGGTACTCCTCTGCTGTTCTACCTCACAAGGAATTAGCTCACAGGAAATTTGATTTAGCCTGGTGTCTTCATTCTCCCTCCTACAGTCAGCCAGCCTTGCCTGGCATGTACTATCCTGGACTCTATCTCCAGTACTGTAATAAGTGAGAAGATATTCTGTGCCGTCATGATTCAATAGTTCACCTCAAGATTAGAATAAAATGGAATTCTAAAGAAATAATCAGGGGGGCTGGGAAGGTGGCTCAGTGGTAGAGTGCTTGCCTTGCATGCCTGAGGCCCTGGGTTTGATTCCTCAGCACCACATAAACAAAAAGAAAAAAAAAGCCGGAAGTGGCACTGTGGCTCAAGAGGTTGAGTGCTAGCCTTGAGCTGAAGAGCTGAGGGACAGTGCCCAGGCCCAGAGTTCAGGCCCCATGACCAGACCGCCCCCCCCCAAAAAAAATAATAATCAGGGCTGGGAAGGTGGCTCAGTGGTAGAGTGCTTGCCTTGCATGCATGAGGCCCTGGGTTCGATTCTTTAGCACCACATAAGCAGAAAAAGCCGGAAGTGGCGCAGTGGATCAAGTGGTAGAGGGCTAACCTTGAGCTGAAGAGCTGAGGGACAGTGCCCAGGCCCAGAGTTCAGGCCCACAACCGACAAAAAAAAAAAAGAAAAACCCAAGAAATAATCGAAGACTAGGTCACAGATTTACCTAAAGTTCAGTGAGGATTATGAATAACAGATGATGAAGTTCAGTGAGGATTATGAATAACAGATGATGCCAACTGTAGTGGCTCATGTCTGTAATCTCAGCCCTCAGGAGGCTTAGGCAGTGGATCATGAATCTGAGCCAGCAGCTTGGACTACATAAGACCTTGTCTCAGGAAAATAAAAATTCAGTAAGTAGCAACCTATTACTGGTACATAAGAAAAAAAGGAAGAAAATTAAGGAAAGGAAACAAGCCTGAAGTTGGTGTCTTACATCTGTAATCCCAGTTACTCAGGACGCTGAGATCTGAGGATGGAGGTTCAAAGCCAGCCCAGGCAGGAAAGTCTATGTGACTCATCTCCAATTAACTACTGAAAAACTGGAAGTAGAGTTGTGGCTCAAGTGGTAAAACACTAAAAAAGGCTAATAGATAGGGCTCAGGCCTGGAGTTAAAGCCCCTGTACTGGCAAAAAGAAGGTCAAAGGAAATCCATATGCTAAATCACAGGAGTTGAATTAAAATAAATTTTAGAATGATAGAGGTATAAACTTTATTTAGAAAGTTTAACATCTTGTTTTGTGGTGCTAGGAATGGAACCCATGACCACCTGTGTGCCAGGCTAGTGCTCTGCCATGGAGCCACAGTCCTGGCCCTTCTTTGTTCTCTGGCCAGTCCTGGGGCTTGAACTCAGGGCCTAGGCACTGCCCCTGGGCTTTTGTGCTTAAGGATAGTACTCTATCACTTCAGTCACACTCTACTTTTGGCTTTTTGTGGTTAATCGGAGATAAGAGTCTCATGGGAGTTCCTGTCTGGGATGATAGCTAGGTTTACAGGTGTAAGACACTTTTTTTCCCCCTCCTTTTCAGGGCCTGGGCACTGTCCCTGAGCTAGCACTCTACCACTTGAGCCACAGCGCCACTTCCAAGCCTTTTCTGTTTATGTGGTAATGAGGAATGGAACCCAGGGTTTCATACATGCTAGACAAGCATGCGACTACTAAGCCACATTCCCAGCCCAACTTCAGTCCTTCTTTAAAATCATCTCTAGATTCATTGCAACAGCTATTATGTAAATAGTTGTGCAGATGCAATCACAACTATTTGGTTGAATCCACACTGTGGAACCAATTATAGTTACATCTCTACACAGTAAAAAGCGTGAAAAAAATACACTGCAGTGGTAAAAGGCTGTCTCTATGTGGATTACGGGTAATTGTTGGTACTTTTCTGTCACTCCCATTTCTTTTTCTTTTTGTCAGTCATGGGGCCTGAACTCTGGGCCTGGGCGCTGTCCCTCAGCTCTTCAGCTCAAAGCTAGCGCTCTACTACTTGAGCCACAGTGCCAATTCTGGCTTTTTCTGCTTATGTAGTGCTGAGGAATTGAACCCAGGGCCTCATGCATGCAAGGCAAGCGCTCTACCACTGAGCCACCTTCCCAGTCCCGGGCTCCCATTTCTTACAATGAGGATGTAGCAGCCCGCCACTGAGCATATCCCCAGACCCCAAAGTTTTTCGTCTTTTTTTCTGGCCAGTCCTGGGGCTTGAACTCAGGGCCTGGCCACTGTCCCTGAGTCTTTTTTTGCTCAAGGCTAGCGCTCTACCACTTGAGCCACAGTGCCACTTCGGGCTTTTTCTGTTTACGTGGTACTGAGGAACTGAACCCAGGGCTTCAAGTGTTAGGCAAGCGCTCTACCACTAAGCCACATTTCCAGCCCACAAAGGTTTTCTTCTGTATTATTTTCCCAGTCAGAGTGGTGGTACACTTCTGTAATTCCAGCGGCAGGAGATAAAGGCAGGAGGATTCAGATTTCAAGGCCAGCCTGGGATATATTGAGATGAAGGAGTAGAGACAAGCCCTCAGGGACGATGGCTGTGCCCCGGGCATGCAGTTCCTCTTCCCAGCAGCCCCGTTACCCCACGGCCCACACACTGTGGGCCACAGGACGTTCCCCCTTGCACCTCCTTGAGCAGGCCCGGGCTCTCTCTAGCACCCCGCACCCCACGGTGCAAGCACCTCAGACACAGGGCAGGACTGCTGCGGTGGCAGCAAAGCAAAGTCAGGACACCTTTCTTCTGGTAGGCATTAGTTTTACTGGTTTAAAAACAAGTCTGTACAAAATGGCAGCGGTGGGCAGAGCTGTCCTGGGGCTCGGGGCTCCTCCGTCACTATCTCTTTGGCCAGTTGTACCGGAAGCCTCTGCAGAGACAGTGGGGAGTCAGTCACCTCTGCAGGCTGCTGTACAGAGCTCAGGAAAGCAGAACAGAGGAGTTTGCTCAAGGCTCTGGGAGGGCTGAGCAGACTGAGTCTGAAGGCAGCGATCCCCTAAACCATGCCATTACCCCCCCCCTTCACACTGTTCTAGCATGAGGATTTCATACTGTTCATGAACATTCATTCTTCAACAATGGCGACCACGCATGCCTACTGGTTTTTCTCACAGTCCCAAAGCTGCACTCAGCTGCAGTCTACCAGGGCGCAGAGCAGGGCGGGCTTTCCCATGGGGTGCCCCGGCTACCATCAAATACCTGTCTGATTTTCCAGTTGGAAAGGACATGCTTTTGTTTCCCATTGATTGCTTAACTTTCTTGGCTGCAATACATTTCTGAAAAGCAAGCAGAACCATTTAAACTGTATGACACTGTCTGGACACATGGAAAAGCAGCGCTGAGCTCCTGCAGCCAGGCATCTGGGCATGTGGAAAGGCAAGGGTGCGATGAGGACCAGAGGCC
This sequence comes from Dipodomys merriami, assembly GCF_024711535.1. Classification (NCBI taxonomy): domain Eukaryota; kingdom Metazoa; phylum Chordata; class Mammalia; order Rodentia; family Heteromyidae; genus Dipodomys; species Dipodomys merriami. Next base: position 7,175,305 of record NW_027204270.1, read on the forward strand.
CCATCAGCCCTGTCTGGCCAGGTGCCAGGGGGAAGACCCAGGCCACGCCAGCGCTAGGAGAACTGCTTTCAGCCTCTGGCCAGAATTTCCAAGCAGCAAACAGAAAAGTGGCCTTTAAGACGGCTTTTCTGGACTGCTGGGTGGCCAATGCGCTGTCTACACCTGGGAGGAAATGAGTGAGAGGAAAGAGTCACAAAGGAGAAGGATTCCTAGACCCAGCTTCTCAGCCAAGGAAGGGATCTAAAGCAACCTAGGTGGAGAAGTAGATCAAGTGGTAGATGCCAAGGACCTGAGTTCAACCTCTTTTTTTTTCTTTTTTTTTTTTCCTGCCAAGAAACAAACAAAAAAAACCTTCCAAGCCCAGCTAGATGCTGCAGACCTTCCTTACCTTGCCAGACCCCGCGGGCTTGTTTGGGTCAAACTGGGAGGAAGGCTTGCATTTGCTGTCTCCTGCAGGAAGAGCCAAGAGGCGGTGATCAATCACTGAGCTGACAAATCTCCCTGGGTGCAGGCCAGGGGGCTGTGCAGGGGGCAGGCTCTGAACACAGTTGTGCCCTGGTCATCAGGAGCAGGGGTATACTTGTGCAACCAGCAGGGGGGTGCTGGCAACACGCGATGGGCTCCGTACAGAGCTCCAGTGGCATGGCCCCACCTTGCTTCCCAAGCCTCCTAGGCTGCCTGGGTCCAGAAGCGTCTGCAGTCTGGGGCACCATGTACAGCCCCTGCAGCACCCACGCCATTCTCCCTTCTCTGCGGGGGGGCAGGGGCATCCTGCTAAGCCAGAGCTAGTTCTGGGGCACTGTGGGCTTCTGTGCCTGCCTCTGACTGGCACAGTGTCTGCGAGTGAGCCTGCAGCAGCCGGCACAGCCAGGGTCTCAGCCTAGGGGCCAGGCCTCACCAGCAAAAGCCTTGAAGTCCGACTGGCTGTAGTCGTAGGGAGTGAAGGTGCTGGGTGCTGGGTCTGGGCCCTTGAGCTTCTTGGCGGTTTTGAGTCGTTTCTTCTCCTGTCTCTGCTCTGTGGTCCTGGTGTCACCTGTGGTTCTCTCCCTCTTCTTGGCGTTTTCCAGCTGCAGGGGGAGGATATGCAAGGAGGGAGGCAGGGACACCATGTGAGTGAAGCGGGGAGGCCACACCTCCAGATAAACAGCTCATCCACAGCGTGGAGGCGATGATTTCAGCTCCTTCTGTATTTTAGGGGCTTTGTATATACATGAGGTATCTTAGGAAAGGACCCCATTCTAAATCACAAATCACTTATGCTTCAGCTACATCTAAGCCACAAAGCCTAAGCTGTGTCTATTCAGCATTTTTTCTTATTCATCAGTCCTGGGACTTGAATTCTGGCCTGGGTGCAGTTCCTGAGCCTCTCTGTGCTTAAGGCGATCACACTACCATTTGAGCTACAGTGCCACTTCTGGCCTTTTCTGTTTATGTGGTGCTGAGGAATTGAACCCAGGGCTTCATGCATGCTAGGCAAGCACTCTACCACTAAGCCACATTCCCAGTCCTATACAGTATTTTTTTTTTTTTTGGTCGGTCGTGGGGCTTGAACTCTGGGCCTGGGCGCTGTCCCTCAGCTCTTCATCTCAAGGCGAGCGCTCTACCACTTGAGCTACAGCGCCACTTCCGGTTTTCTGGTGGTTTATTGGAGATAGGAGTCTCATGGTCTTTCCTGCCCGGGCTGGCTTTGAACCGCGATCCTCAGATCTCAGCCTCCTGAGTAGCTAGGATTACAGGTGTGAGCCACCAGCGCCTGGCCTATACAGTATTTTTTAAAAGTAATTTTGTGCATGAAATAAGGTTTCAAAGTGTGGAGTTTTCTACTTGTGTCAGTGCTCACAAAGTGTTGGGATGTTGGAGCACTTAGGCTTTTGGCTATCAAGACCTTAAATGGAGGTCCAACCTTGACTGCCTGGGGCCTAGCTGCTTCAGATGTAGGGAGATGAGCTGGCTGCCAGTGGCTGCCAGCTGCAATTCTAGCTACTGGGAAGGCTGAGATCCGGAGGATTGCCATTCAAAGCCAACCTGGACAGAAAAATGTTTTAACTTTCTAAAAAGAACCAGCAAGCCCAGCACCTGTGGCCACCAAAACCCCCCCAGCAGCATAAAGCTAGACAAGATGTGGCTCAAGTGGTAGAACACCAACCTAGCAAACAAGCCAAAAAAGCATGGCCCTGAGTTTAAAAGCAGTATTGGCAAAAAAGAAAAAAAAAAAAAACATTTTGAAGGTGGAGATGGGGCGGAGCCATGGCCTGCGCCAGCTGGAGCAGGTTTGTCTTTTTTTCTGAGCTTGAACTCAGGGCCTCCTGCTCGTGCTCAGCTTTCTTGCTCATGGCTGGCACTCTGCCACTTGAGCCGTACCTGGAGTAGATATTTTTCTTTTTCCCTTTTTTTTTTTTTTTGGCTGGTGCTAGGGCTTGAACTCTGGGCCTGGGCACTGTCCCTGAGGTTCTTTTGCTCAAGGATAGCATGCTACCATGTTAGCCACAGTGCCATTCCTGGCTTTTTCTGAGTGGTTTATTGGAGAGGAGTCTCACGGACTTCCCTGCCCAGGCTGGATTCAAACCACAATCCTCAAATCTCAGCCTCCAGAGTCGCTAGGATTCCAGGTGTGAGCCACTGGCACCCGGCTCTGAAGCAGGTTTCTAACTGGACAATGGACAACTTAAGAGGGGCAGGGGTTAAGGAGAGAATTCCAGAGGCTGAGGGCAACAAGAACTAAGTGTTGCTTCAATGCCTGTTCCTGTTGTGTGGCAGTCAAGTGTTGGTGGGTTCACCACACACAGAAGAGACGTCCTCTGGGGGGAACTGCCAGGGGAAATGAGGCGAGCACTGAGGGACAAGCCAGGGCAAACTGGAGCAAGGCCAAGGACAATGTCAGGGACAGGGCAGACCCTTCTGAGCCAGCCAAGGGGACTCTTGGCCAGGACCCAGCATCCATACATACCACAGTCTGCTGTCGCACAGAGATGGCCTGCTCTGCTGTGGCTTTGTACTCTTCTTTCACCTGTTCCTGGGCCGCTGCAAGACACAGGGTTTGTGGAGTTGCTGCTGCACTCACCCCTGGCACCCCATATTGACATGCATGCTTCAGGGGCTCTGTCCTGCCTGTCCTCAATCTGGGAGCCACACCAGGTCCAGCTCAGCCTCCCTGCCACCACTCTGAGGATGGCGGGCAGGTGTCCCAGCCCTGTGTCAGGGACCAGGACCCAAGTCCCCTCCCCACCCAACCAGCTCCCAGACCACCTCCTGGGATGCGGATACCCCATCCTCCCGCTGCTCAGGACAGGCCGTGTGCAGCCAGCTCTATGCTGCCCTCCAGTGTGTTCCCCTGGGCTCTGGTCCTATCTCCAGACCAGGCTCTCGCCCTTGTAATTCATCAGTTCTCTACACAACAGTCAGAGAGATGGCCTGGAGGTAACGAGTTCAGGTCCCCAACTCAGTAAAGGCAGTCCTCACACAGGCCTGGCCTGCTCTTTTCCCCACCCCCTTTCCATTCAGTCCCTAGGCCACCTTGCCACATCATGGGACCCCACCTAGGGCCTTGAGCCTCAGCCACCAGTGCAGATGTCTTCAGGTAGCTGGCTGTGTCTCTGTCCAATGTCGTTTGTAAGACCGTCACTCCCACCCATGCCAGTCTTCACCAGAGCGCGCTTAAGCACGCCCCACCCCTCTTTCCAAGTACTACCGCCTGCGTCTGGGCTCTGCCTGCCATTCCCCAGAAGGCAAGCTCCCCAGGGCTAGGGTGGGCTGTGCTGCGTACTGCTGTGTCTGGCACTGCTGAATGGCTCAATCAACAACATGCGCCAGGCCGCCCTCCTGCACACACGCAGGAATGGCACATTACCTGTCTGCTCAGCTGCCTTCTTCTTGGCAGTGTCTTTAGATTCTTTTCGGACCTGGGCCTGCTTGGCCAGCTTCCAACGGTTGCTGATCTAAAATTAGAAAGCACAGGAGCAGGTCCTCCATAGCTGCTGGGCATGGTGGTGGGAAACAACTTATACACTTACACACACACACACACACACACACACACACACACACACACACACACACACACACACACACACACACACACACACACACACACACACACACACACACACACACACACACACACACACCACGCCCGTGTGCATACACGCGCAAGCCCTCAGTTCCAGCTTCTGGCTGGTTTGGTTTGTAAGTGCTTGTAGAGAAGGATACAGTACCAAGGTGCCCAGGCCATGGGTGAAGGCTTCCACATGTAGTATCTCATCCAACCCCCTCTGGACCCTGGGACAAAGGTGTCACCATCAGCCCGAGCTGGTGACTCATGCCTGTAATCCTTAGCTACTCAGAGGCTGAGATCTGAGGATCTCAATTCAAAGCCAGCCCGGGAAGGAAAGTCCGAGAGACTCTTATCTCCAATTAACCACCAGAAAACTGGAAGTGGTGCTGTGGCTCAAGTAGTAGAGTGCTCGCCTTAAGATGAAGGCCCAGAGTTCAAGCCCAGGACTGACAAAAAAAAAAGGGGGGGGGCCAGGAAGGTGGCTCAGTGGTAGAGCGCTTGCCTTGCATGCATGCATGAGGCCCTGGATTCGATTCCTAGCACCACATAAGCAGAAAAAGCCGGAGGTGGTGCTGTGGCTCAAGTGCTAGAGCGCTAGCCTTGAGCTGAAGAGCTGAGAGACAGCGCCCAGGCCCAGAGTTCAGGCCCCATGACTGAAGGAAAAAATAAAAAAAGGTATCACCATCACCTTGCCCTTAGAGGGAAGGAGACAAGTAGAGAAGGTCCAATAACTTGCCCAAGTGACAGGGCTGGTAACCAGGGACTCAGGGCAGGCCTCTTCTCCAGTCTTGTTTGCCTTTTACTTTTGGGGGGGTTGGGGGGTGATCATGCTTGCTAAGCAGAAGCACTGCCACTTGAGCCACGTCCCCAGCTCCCATGCTTTTCTTTGTAGCCACCGTGGTAAGCAAGCACAGTAAAGGATGGACAGATTGTTCCGCACACCACAACCGGCAGGCAAAGCCAAACCACACTTCTCAAATCAGCACGGAGCCAAGGCCTGTCAAGGTATCGTATCGCCATGGCAGGACCATGCTGCTGGGTGGAGGGAAGCTTCCAGGCAAGCTGCCCCCCTGGCACACAGCCTGGCACAGGGCCTGGCACAGGGCCCGCACCAGGGGAGAGCAGGTCTTAGTTGTTGTGCCACTAACAACTTAGCAAGGAATGTAAGACTGTTTCCAAACTTGAGCTGTCGTTTTAAGAGCTTTAAAGAGACATCAAACCATTATCTCTGTCCTGTATCACATATAAATTAAGCTTAAGCAAATAAAAAGCAAACTATTTTTGTGGTTCTGGATTTGAACCCAGGTCCTTATACATGCTAGACAAGTACCCCGCACATCCTGAGCCCTGCCCCAGCCTTAATAAAGCCTCTTTCTCAGAGGTTCCTAGTCTAGAAGCAATGCTTAGAAGGAAGGGGCCTTTGTGTCCACTTTTGCGGGTCTGTAAGGATCTGAAGCCCACCACTCAGAGCCTGCTGAGGACGGAAACCTGGTCCAATCTTTCAGCACCCTTCCCTTAAAAAGCCAGTCTTGGGACAGGTGGCAAATCCACTTACTTCATAGATTTTTGAGGATGGGTCAAACTTGGCGGTCTGGGAGATGTGGGCCCGGTGTTCCAGTGATGGCAGGAACTGCGGAGGAAACAGCAAATGCAGAGAGATGGCACCTGGACCCAGGCGGGGGCAAGCACATGGGCCTGGGTGGGTACTGAGGCTGGTGTGGGCCCACATGGCTCGAGATGAAGGTCACACTGGCCTCCAGCTCCTCTTCCTGAAACACCGCAGCCCCCCAGCCTCGTGCAGACTACTCACCATCCTAAACGGGTTTTCAAAGGATTCCATTATGTTCTGTGCCTTTTTCTGGGCAACTGTCAATGGAGTCTTTCCATTTTCCTCAGCATTAGGTTCCTGCAGGGACAGATGAAAGCCCCTTATTTGTAAAATTATTACCATGGACAATATGACATCAGAATGCAAGCAAGACAGTAGTGGGACTTCAATAACAGTGGCTCTGTTTCTCAAGCTCTCCTGGGCTTAAACAATTCAGTAGTAGTAAAACAACTTTTGTTGTTGTTGGTTGTGGGGCTTGAACTCAGGGCCTGAGCACGGTTCCTGAGCTTGTCTGCTCAAGACTAGTGCTTTACCACTTTGAGCTACAGCACCACTGCCAATTTTCTGGGGCTAATTGATGAGTCTCATGAACCTTCTTAAGACGGATCTCAGCCTCCTGAGTAGCTAGGATTACAGGCGTGAGCCACTGACACCTGGCCCAACATTTTCTTTTTTTAAACAAAATTTAATTAAGGAATTCTCACTATGTTCTCATCATCCTGCAGCCTCTTACTGAGGCTTGAAAGGTCATATGTCTCATGGCTACAGGAGAACAAGGACTTAAACCCTGGTCCACTCTGCCACAAGAGCCTGATATCAGAATTATGGACAATCAAAAAAATGATGCAACAAAGCTGCTTCATAAACCTGTGTTATCTTTTTACTCTGCACCCAAGTTTGCCTGCAACAGAGGAGAGGGAAACTACAGTCTCCTTCAGACTGAACTGCCCTCCCCTCAAGGCAGCCTGAAGTCTACACTGGCTGCAACTGCAGTCACCTTCACGGCTTCTGCTAACCCTGAGGTCAGGTGAGCTTCCTAGACTGTTTTCTCATGAATTGCCAAAGCATGACCCCATCAGATTTATGTAATTCAGTTTAAAAAGAAAGTAATAGGGGGGCTAGGAAGGTGGCTCAGTGGTAGAGTGCTCGTCTTGCATGCATGAGGCCCTGGGTTCAATTCCTCAGCACTACATAAGCAGGAAAAACCAGAAGTGATGCTATGGCTCAAGTAGTAGAGCGCCAGCCTTGAGCTGAAGAGCTGAGGGACAGCACCCAGGCCCAGAGTTCAGGCCCCACAACCGACAAACACAAAAACAAAAAAAGGAAAAGAAAGTTATGGGATTGGAGGCGAGACTAAGGTGATAAAGAGTAGCAACCAATGCATCCATGTACCTCCCTCCTCCCCCCCAAAAAATGCTGAGTGCAAGTGGCTCAAACCTGTAATCTTAGCTACTCAAGAGGCTGAGATCTGAGGACAATGGTTCAAAACCAGCCAGGTAGGTAGGAAAGTTCATGAGACTTGTTTTGTCAGTAATGGCCTTGAACTCTGGGCCTGGGCGCTGTCCCTCAGCTCTTCAGCTCAAGGCGAGCACTCCACCACTTGAGCCATGGCGCCACTTGCGGTTTTCTGACGGTTTATTGAAGAGTCTCAGGGACTTTCCTGCCCAGGCTGCTTTGAACCATGATTCTCAGATCTCAGCCTCCTGAGTAGCTAGGATTACAGGTGTGAGCCACTGGCACCCAGCTCCATGAAACTTTTTTTTTTTTTTTTTTTTTTGGTCCGGTCGTGGGGCCTGAACTCTGGGCCTGAGCACTGTCCCTCAGCTCTTCAGCTCAAGGCCAGTGCTCTACCACTTGAGCCACAGCGCCACTTCCGGCTTTTTTCTTTTTGCTTATGTGGTGCTGAGGAATCGAACCCAGGGCCTCAGGCATGCAAGGCAAGCGCTCTACCACTGAGCCAACTTCCCAGCCCCTCCATGAAACTTTTAACTCCAATTAACCACCAAAATGTTAGATGGAGCCATGGTTCAAATGGTAGAACTCTAGCCTTGAGCACAAGAGTTCAGGATTAGCACCTAGGCTCTGAATTAAAACCCAGGACCAGCACCAAAACAAAACAAAAAAAGTTAAAACGACAGTGATGTATCATCTCCACTATGTTGTCCTAACATTCTGGTATGGAGAGATCCTCTAACCAACTGCTGTTTGCACCATCTGAATATTTACTGAGCATGGTACCTTTGATCCAACATGGATAGTGTTCTTGCTTCTCTTTCTCAGTTCTGACAATTACTACACTTTTTCCTTCTCCCCACACTGGTCTGCATAGTCAAAACTTTATCTGTGCGCTTTCCTTTCCCTTGGTATTTTAGTATTTACCTGCGCTGACCCACCAGTGCACGCATACACAGAATGGCTCGAGTGGCCACTGCTGTCACAAAAGGCTGGGTTACGGCCAACATGCTTTCCAGGAATGTGGCTCAGCTCAGGAAAGCTCCTTGGGTGGGGATCAAGAATGGACATACAGGGGCTGGGAAGGTAGCTCAGTGGTAGAGTGCTTGCCCTGCATGCATGAGGCCCTGGGTTCGATTCCTCAGCACCTCATAAGCAGAAAAAGCCGGAAGTGGCGCTGTGGCTCAAGTGGTAGAGCTCTAGCATTGAGCTGAAGAGCTGAGGGACAGCACCCAGCCCAGAGTTCAGGCCCCATGACCAGCAAAAAAAAAAAAAAAAAAAAAGAAAGGACACATACAGCCTCAACTGGGACCACTGCAGCCTCTCCCAGGTCGAGCACCAAGGATCTGCCCTTAGAGCCTGCCCGTGTTCCTCACTCTAAGCAGCCACAGCACAGAAAGCTTATCACCTAAAAGTGTATGTGTGGCCAGCGTGTGTGGTCGTGAAGCTCAGTGGACATGTTGTACATTCTGCCCGTCGGGCACCTTTGCTGGGCAACTTGTCCCACAGGGTTTCTTCACATAACGCTGAACAGAAGCCCCTGCCATGTGTGCACATGCATGACCAGGAGCTCATCTCTCCACACGGACACTCCAGGCAGGCTGTCTGCCAGAGCCCCCTGCCCTAGGCCACTGTGGTGCTCTCGTGGCTTTCCTGCTACTCACACTGAACAAGGAGATCACGGCTGTAGCAAGCAGGCATTTGGTGTCCAGCAAGGTCTCCTCGGCAAAGAGGCTCGCCTGTTTCTGAGCCGGCCCAGAACCTAGAGGCACAGAAGGAAGCAGAGTCAAACCCTGAGGGCTCTGAGTGCAGCAGCTGGCCCTGCCCGCCAGTCCAGAGGGCCCCACTTACCGCCACATGGGAGGACCAGGTAGTTTTCTGGGGGGGCGTGGGAGCAGTCATGAGGTCCAAAAAGAACATTCTCCAATCTCTGCAAGGAGAAGCAGAAGGGCACATGTGAACTTCGTATGCAGGCCGTCAGGTTTGTGTGCTCCAGCGTGATGCCCCTCCCACAGGTGCGAGAGCAGAGGCGATGCCGTACCTCAGCACTGGGCAGTGCTCCACTCTTCTTCATCCCAGCTGCGGCTTCAGACTAAGGAGGAAGGAAGGGGCAATGCAGGAAAGCTGTGTGAACTCGGTGGCACGTGCTCCCCGGCAGACTCCTCCACAAGGCTCGCAGGGACCCAGATGTCTTTCCATCCTCACATCCCTTCAGTGCCTGGCACTGCCATTTTGTGGTGCTCAAGAATTCCTTGGTGGCCGAACACGGTGCCTCACGCCTGTAATCCCAGCTACTTGGGAGGCAGAGATTGGGAGGATAGCAGTTCAGGCCAGCAGGGCAAACGTCAGTAAGATTCTACCTCAAAAAAACACACGCTGCGTATGGGGGCACGCCTCTAATTCCAGCTCTACTGGGAGGCTGTGGCAGAAGCATTGCAGTCAGAAGTCGGCCCCCAGCAAAAAGCGATAGATCTGCTAGCTGAACACTCACTAAAGCAAAGCACACTGGGGGCGTGGCTAAAGTGGTAGAGTGACTGCAAGTTCAAATTCCAGTACCACCAAAACCAAACCACTTGGTGTATAAGAGCAGAGCTCTTTATGAGGACAGAGTGACCTGAGGGTTTCCAAGGAGCTCAGATGTTACTCCCTCCCTCCCTCCCTCCTTCCTTCTTTCCCGGTCTAGGAGTTGAACTTGGTATCTGATACTTTCACTAACTGGCTCCTGCTATACCAACTGACCTATGCCTCCAACCCCGACATTCATTTTGAAATACAACTGCAAAGGTTTTTATTCCTACTTCATTTTCAATTATTTTGCTTTTTGTCAGTTGCAGGGCTTGAACTCAGGGCCTGGGCACTGTCCCTGAGTTCTTTTTCTCAAGGCTAGTGCTCTTCTACTTTGAGCCAGTGCTCTTCTACTTTGAGCCAGAGCTCCACTTTTAGTTTGCAAGTGGTTAATTGGAGATAAATCTTATGATTTTTCCTGCCCAGGCTGGGCTGGCTTTGAACTGTGATCCTCAGATCTCAGCCTCCTGAGTGGCTAGGATTGCATGTGACCAGCGCCCAGCTTCCTTTTCAATTCTTTCTGGGCCAAAAATCTTCCAAAAATTATGAATATGATTGACCATATATTGATATATCACTGCTAAACCAACACATTTGAAATATTGTAATAAAACATAAAACCAAGCCCAGGGGCTGGGAAGGTGGCCCAGTGGTACAGTGCTTGTCTTGTTTGCATGAGGCTCTGGATTCAATTCCTCAGCACCATACAAGCAGAAAAAGCCGTAAGTGGTGCTGTGGCTCAAGTGGTGGAGTGCTAACCTTGAGCTGAAGAGCTGAGAGACAGCACCCAGGCCAAGTTCAGGCCCCACGACTACAAAAAACAAACAAAAACAAACAAACAAACCAAGGCCAGTATGATGGTTCACACCACTATCCCAGGACTTGGGAGGTGGAGGCAGAGGAGTATGAGTTAGAAGGCCAGTCTGGCACACACGAGTTTGAGGCCAGTCTGGGCTACCTTGTGGGACTTAGTCTAAAATACAAAAACAATAAAATGCACAACCTATAAGCTTTAGTTTGGAATCTGGACATGATATTTATTTGTATCTCTCTTGAGGTAATAGCAGCAGTAATTTTAATCAGCTATAAATACTAAAAACAACATGTTGCATTCTATGTAATAGTAGTATATTTATTACTAAATGTGTATGTTGGGGCTGGGTAGGTGGCTCAGTGGTAGAGCGCTTGCCTTGCATGCATGAGGCCCTGGGTTCCACATAAGCAAAAAAGAAAAAAGCTGGAAGTGGCACTGTGGTAGAGTGCTAGCCTTGAAGAGCTGAGGGACAGCACCCAGGCCCAGAGTTCAGGCCCCACAACTGGACCTGCCCCCCCCCAAATGTGTATATTAATAGCACAGACAACAAAATGGTAAATATTAAAATATTTTCAAAAAATTAAAAAAAAATCACAAATCAAGAAAACACTTCCTTTATTTTATGGAATGAAGTGTTTGCTCAATGACATAATGCAAAGTAAAGTCAGTGAAGATCTTTAAATAAAAGGGAAAATCCCCAAGGGATTCCCACCTCCACCTACATTTGTCTAAGCCTCAGCGCCTCCCACCCAGATCAGCCTTTCTCAACTTCTCTTCTCTTGCAGGCCTCTCCTTCCTTCTCTTTCCTCTAAGGTTTGCATTTGGGTGAGTGGCCTTGCATCCCACCTCCACAGTAGCTGCTGTTCAGGTGATGCCTCTACAGTCCGGCTCACCTTGACACAGCTTCCTATCTCCCATTCCTAAGCTGTGTGTGTGTGTGTGTGTGTGTGTGTGTGTGTGTGTGTGTGTGTGTGTGTGTGTGTGTGTGTGTGTGTGTGTGTGTGTGTGTGTGTGTGTGTGTGTGTGTGTGTGTGTGTGTGTGTGTGTGTGTGTGTGTGTGTGTGTGTGTGTGTGTGTGTGTGTGTGTGTGTGTGTGTGTGTGTGTGTGTGGTCTGGGGCTCAAGGCTAGTGCTCTACCACTTGCCACAGCTCCACTTCTGCTTTTTTTTTTTTTTTTGGTAGTTTATTAGAGATAAGACTCTCCTGGATTTTCCTGCATAGGCTGGATTTGAACCATGATGTACAGATCTCAGACTCCTGAGTAGCTGGGATAACAGGCATGAGCCACCAGCACCTGGCCTCACTGGCCTTTTCTTCTGATTCTTTCTGTGCTTGCCTCAACCCTCTGGGAGGAGGTGTGGACAGTGTGATCAGTTTATGCCAGATCACTGCTGGTTTCCAGGGTGAACTCTCTATCCCTGGATCCCTACTCCAACTCAATCCACTGGGTGAACTGAGCCCAACAACTGGCTTGGCCACTAGATGTTACCTGCTCAAGTAAAGATCATAAAATAAGAAGGATATATTCTAGTTCCTCCCTACACTATTTTTTGTGCTGGTAGTGGAGCTTGACTTCTGGGCCTCGTGCTCTCAGTTGACTTTTTCACCCAAGGCTAGTATCCTAACACTTGAGCCACACCTCCACTTTTGATTTTTGCATACTTAACTGACCAAGCTGGCTTCAAACTATGATATTCAGATCCCAGCCTCCTGAATAGCTAAAAATATAGGTGTGAGTCACTGGTGCTGCCAAATTTTACTTCTTGACTATCGTACAGAATTGCAGGGGCTGGGGTTATAACTTAGTGGTAGAGTGCGTCTGCCATGTGGAGGCTGACTTCAAACCCAAGCCCTATAAAGCAATGACAGCAACAAGCAGCAGCGTAACAGCAGCTAAATCCAGGAAGACCCACCCACAAAATTTCAAGTCTCAGGACTCCCTTCATTTTATTTATTTATTTATTTAGTCAGTTGTGGGGCTTGAACTCTGGGCTTGGGTGCTGTCCCTTAGCTCTTCAGCTCAAGGCAAGCGCTCTATCACATGAGCTACAACGCCACTTCCAGTTTTCTGGTGGTTTATTTGAGATAGGAGTCTCACGATCTTTCCTGCCCGGGCTGGCTTTGAACTGTGATCCTCAGATCTCAGCCTCCTGAGTTGCTAGGATTACAGGCGTGAGCCACCAGTGCCCGGCTCCCTTCCTTTAGAAAGGAAGACATGAGCCCCAGTGGCCAGGTGCTAGCCAACAAAGAACAGGCCTGTTGAGTTGGGTGGCAGCCCTTGAAGAAATTGTCAATTTCTCACCTTGAGCAGGGGCATCTCCCGCGCCTGCTGGACTAAGAGATGCATCTCATTGATCTGCTGTCGGACAAGGGGTGGAACTGGGTTGCAGCAAGCTATGATGCCCTGAGGTTCCCTGAGGACAAGGAAGAACACACATAACTTATCAAAAAAGCAGTGTAGGGACTGAGCAAAGCCAGAGGGCCATGGCCAAGCTGAGGACCATAAAATCAGATTGTGTCAGGGCAGCCCGGCCAGCTATGTGCATGCATGCTCCTTGCTGTAGCAAGCTCCACAAGGATTCCTGATTTGCAAGTGGAAAGAGGTAGAGATAAGCCCCTAACATTGCTGAGCCTCAATTCTGCAGGGAATTAACATCAAGCTGTGGATTTGTATTTCTGCTTATACTTAATTAACATTATGCTGAGAATCATGAGACTGTAAAAGAGAAGAACTGCAGATGAAAGAAACAGACATTTTCTTTTTTGGTCAGTCATGGTGCTTGAACTCTGGGCCTGGGCATTGTCCCTGAGCTCTTCAGCTGAAGGCAAATGCTCTACCACTTGAGCCACAGTGCCACTTCTGGTTTTCTGGTGGTTTACTAGAGATAAGAGTCTTACGGACTTTCCTGTCTGGGCTGGCTTTGAACCACGATCCTCAGATCTCAGCCAACTGAGCACTAGGATTACAGGTGTGAGCCATTGGCACCTGGCTGACATTTTTACAGGTTCAGACTTACCCTGACCTGGACACGAGGCAAAACCCCTAAAACATCCCATTCAGACATTTTCCTTCTTATGTGGCAGCCCTTGGCAAGGATGCTGGATTCCCTGAACTTGCTACCTTCCAAGATGGAGCACTAGTCCTCCGAGTGAACGGGACGCCTCTACTGATGAAGCAGAGCACACCACTCGGCTCCCACACTTACTTAGGCAGTTCTTCAGCTATCTTTAGCATCATATGGTTTGGCAACACATATCTGAAAGAAAAAAAAATACACAACAGCATCGTATCAGATCTAGCTAACCAGTTCCACTAAATGCAGCAGATAAACAGCCTTCACCACAAGAAAAGAGAAAAGAAAAAAGGCCCTATTTCCCCTTAGCAGGGTGGCTCAATCCAGAAGCCTTACCCGTAGCTCTCATCCTCCCTACGAGCAGTTTTGTCCCTCCAGGAAAACAGCAGCTGAAAGGCGGCCAACTGCTGTGAGTTCAGATGCTTCTTCTGCTTCCGGTATAGCTCAAGGTAGGACTCATCCGTGAAGAGGGGTTTGACAAATTTCTGCAAAATGTTAGGAAATATCAAGAGCCATGTGGCTGGGTTCGCAGTCTAGTGCAGGGTGCTTGCCTAGCATGCATGAGGCTCAGGTAGAGTCTCAGCACTAAACAAATACAAAAACAACGTAACCAAAATTGTGCCCTGAGCGCTTCAAAATGTTTGGCTCTTGCATAAAGTAAGAACTAGAATCAGGCTGGGGTCCGTGTGGCTCTGACCACACTGTACCCTGAGTGTTGGGTCTGTGCGGCTGACAACATCATACCTTGAGGCACAGGTCCCTGCTCCGCTGCCACACCATTTGCAGCTGGGTGGGCTGGTCGTTGCCTCGCTCCCACAGTTCCAGCCTCATTTTGTCGTAAATGTAAAGCAGGTAATGAGTGTCGTCCCGGGCATAGTTGAGCATTTCTTCTGGCAGGGGGCTAGAGTTCCAACAGAGGACATAGCTTCCATGACTGCTCCTTTGCAGCGACCCTCCTGTCTACTCAGGGAGTGCATTCTGATTTCAAAGATTCTTTTTTTTTGGTCGGTATGGGGCTTGAACTCTGGGCTTGGGCGCTGTCCCTCAGCTCTTCAGCTCAAGGCAAGCGCTCTACCGCTTGAGCCACAGCGCCACTTCTGGTTTTCTAGTGGTTTATTGGAGATAAGAGTCTTACGGACTTTCCTGCCCGGACCGGCTTTGAACCACAATCCTCAGATCTCAGCCTCCTGTGTAGCTAGGATTACAGGCGTGAGCCACCAGCACCCAGTACAAAGATTCTTACTGCTCCCCCAAACATTCTTCTCTAGCCAATACCAGGGATACATCAGCACTCCCTGTACCTCAGTACGACAAACCTTCACCTCTTGGGCATACCTGTCTCATCTGTGAACTGGGGATGGGCGCAGCAATGTGGTGTGGCAGAGGACAGCATCCCTCAGCACACCGCCTGTGCATGGCATGGACCCAGGGCCCAGTCACAGGAAGTGGTTTTCAGAGTACAAACTTCCTTCTTGTATTTGGGCTTTATTCGTTTTCCTACTTACAAGTTCTGGTGTGAGGGGAAGGGAAGAAAGCTCAGAGGACTTTCCTGTGTCAGCTGCAGTGCTGAGGAGGAAGCGGGCTGCCAGCAAGCACAGCCAAGTCCTTGCACCTTAGCCTCCTCTCACACCTCTGGGAAGACATCTCACACAACCACCCCCCAGCTGCAGGCTCATATCAACTGGGCATGCCTATCTCTAAGAGGCAGAGTCTACTGCAAATTCCCCACTAGCATCCTATAATATCCCATTGTTCTGTACCACAGAACACACCTGGGGGCCCAACGCCATTGGAGTCCAGTTCAAACACAGCTGAAGCCTGAACACGTGTCTCCAGGAATGAGGCCAATAAGCCTGCAGCTTTCCTCTGCCACCCACCATTCCTTATCATGCACAGACTGACCGGATCCTCCAGTCGGCTAGCTGGTACTGCTTGTTGGCCTCCACACCACAGTAGAGCCGCAGCAGGTGATCAAGTGAGTGTCGGCCTAGGTTGAGAAGGCGTGCTGCCTGGTGAGTGTCAAACATGTTCACCACATACAACCCGAAGTCTTTCTGCAGCCACTCGATGTCAGAGTCGGCACCGTGGAAGACCTACACACAAAAAGCCGTGCATGCACCTCACACCAGCACAACTTATAGCTCTGTTATCAGACACTGAAACCAGAAGCCAGTGGGACTAAGATGTGCATAGTTTTACATGTTACTATTAATCTGGGATGCAGCCTTAGTTTATAATCTCACTTGCATAGCGGTAAGGCTGAAGCTGCTTCCAGCCACTGACAAACACACTCTTCTAGCTTGAGTGTCTTTAGTTTAAGCAATTCTGATGTTGTAGGCTCTTGTAGCAGGTATGAGAACAAAGCAGCTTAGCACATGAAACCTTAAGGTAGGAGCTGAGGCAATTCCTCCGAGTTGGAACTGCCCAGCAGGAAGCACTGCAGTCCTGCCTCACAGGTGGGAGCCATTGGTGCTGGCTCACCTTCACAATAGCTGGGTCCGTGAGGCTTTCGTTGAGAATGTACATGTCACTGCGGAGCTCCAGCGTGTCTATGATGAAGTCCTCCGTTCGGGTGGAAATTTGCATCAGGCAGGTCAGTCCTAGGAAGCTCCGGTAAGAGTGATGCTACACAGGGAGACCAAAGGAAGATTCTGTTATAGGTGGAACCCAAAGGCACAATGCCTCTGGTCATATGAAATAGTACTTATTGAAATGAATTTCAAGAAACGAAAACAAGAGGTTAAAAAAAAAAAAGTGCGTTGGTGGCTCAGGCCTGTAATCCTAGCTACTCAGGAGGCCGAGATCGGAGAATCATGGTTTGAAGCCAGCCCAGGAGAAGTCTCTGTGGTAGAGCATTAGCCTTGTGCAAAAAGAGCTCAGGGACAATGCCTGGGTTCAGAGTTCAGGCCTCATGACCCACAACAAAAATTAAATAAACAAAAGTATGGTGCTAAAGTACACAGAAAGAGGCAAGAGTGGAAAAACGATTCTTTAGGCTTTCCTTTTCTTCTTCTCGTCTGGGGTATGAATGGACCTTGTACATGGTAAACACATACCCTACTGCGGAACTACCCTAGCCCTTCCTTTACTGATTTCAAAAAGCCAACTACAGAGCAAAACTACATGATGAGAGAGATTTAAATTATTGCTAATTTTACACTTCTTCAGTAGGTGAGCTCACAGAAAATATAAAAATTTAATTAATTAGAACATACCTCCAAGTCTACAGCAAATTCCTGACAATTTAGGAGCTTCTCATTGAGCTCCACGAGCTGGTCCAGGGAAGAAACAAAGCAGCAGGGTGTTTCTTCTACAGGTCTATATAACTGAATCAGAAAAGGGTATCAAGAAAGAGAGAGGAACATTAAAAATGATTCCCACTAAAATACAAAGTAAATCATGAGTCCAGGGAATGACCCAAAGTCACACCCCTCCCCAGCCCCCAAAATCGTCTGAGGGACATCAAAATTACATGAGGGCATGGTGTGACTGATTCTTCTTTCCATGCCACTCAAGACCCAGTGTAACTAAGGTGGGGAACTCACCTGTGGCTGTGGCTTCTGAAGCACAGAGTCTGGTGGAGTGAAGTGGTCCAGTTCATACTGATAAGGGTGTGCAAACCTGCATAAAATGAAACAAAACAAAAACTTGATGAATCCTGTAATTCCCAAAAGAAACCAACTACTCTAATATAAAGTAAAAACAAGTGGGAAAAGACCACTGTGACTATCTTCCCTTGATAAAAGCATGGTAACTACAAATAAATCAGAGGATCTTGATCATCCTTATAATATGATCATTAAAACGCTAGTCATAGCCAGGCTCCGGTGGCTCATGCTGGTAATTCTAACTGCTCAGAAGGCTGAGATCTGAGGGTCAAGGTTCAAAGCCAGCCCAGGCAGGAAAGTCCGTGAGACTCTTATCTTCAATATACCACCAGAAAACCAGAAGTGGTGCTGTGGCTCAAGTGGTAGAGCACTGGCTTTGAGTTGAAGAGCTCAGGGACAGTGCCCAACCCGAGTTGAAGCCCCCCAACAACAACAACAAAACTCTAGTCTTTCATTTTTTTTGGGGGGGTGGGGGAGGTACCAGTCCTGGGGCTTGAACTTAGGGCCTGAGCATTGGCCCTGAGCTTTCTTTGCTCTCCAGCTTTTTGGTAGTTAATTGGATAATGAACATATAATCCCTTGTGGGTTGGAATAACATATGTCTCTGTTTTGGTGCCAGTATGTAGGGGCTTGAACTCAAGCAACACTTACATGTCCTGCTCAACTTGCTGGGTTCGCTGCTGATGGATGAAATCTGCCAGGGCTGGGGGTACATCCAAGTCCTCAGGACGATCCTGGGGCCGTTCCCGCCTTTCTTTTGAGAGAGCTGGAGACCCAAACAAGACACCATCACACAGGGACTGGGACCTCTGTGTCTTTTCTAGTTCTGGAGGGGGAAGGTATCCAAGAGGTCCCTGCCCTTTGCTGGTAGGGAGCAGAATTCCCTTGGATTGAAGGGAAGGCTCAAATGTTTACTCACCCTGAGGAAGGGGCTTCTGAGCATTAGGCTTGATGAAAATTTTAGGAAGAAACGGTGTGTTGGAATTGTCAATTTTCTCTCGAAACTTGAGCTGAGGTCGGATGATGTTTTTTGCATGAAGCAGTCGGAACGTTTCAGATTTTGTTTTTTTGCCATATTCTCCTGCCTAAGATCAATGCATAATACATGCTTTAGCACACAGCAGCTTGGTGAATTAGAAAAATAAACTCCAACTCGTGTCTTCAGAGGAGACAAGAACATTCCATCAGCCATACAATGTAAGGGTAATGAGTGCAATGTGGAAAAAGAAGGTGGAATTAGAGTGTGTCTGTTCCCAACAACAACTCAAAAGGGACAGTGGCCAGTTCTGTGTTCATCAAGCTACAATTAGAATGAACAAAAGCCCAGCCATCAAACTGACAAGCAGGGGCTCTAGTTTACCAAGGCCTCACCTTCCGGTTCCAGCTGGACACTATGGTTTTAGGCACTTGCAAGCCTGCAGGAAGGACAGGCTGCTGATGCTTATTCACGCCTGATGCTTCATCCAGCAAAATACCCTAACGATGAAAGAAGCAATAAGAATCTTTTCCAGGTTAAAAAAAGTTAATTACCTGACACTGTGATCACAGAATTATGACTACAGGAGTAATGTACATATCAAAATATAATATACACTATAAACATACATAGTTTTTATCAGTTCCTCCCGACCCTTGACTGACTCTCTTGTTAGCTCTAAATTGGACTGAAAATCCAAAATGACTTAGAAGCCTTTTAGATATAGGTGTGCAGGGTTGGGAGCAGAGTTTAGTAATAGTGTTTGCCTAGCATTCAAGAAGCCCTGGCAAGGCAGATTTAGAACATGAGTCTGAACACTACTAGTAGCAGCAGCATAGCCAGGTTAAAGCTGACTGGCATACAGGTCCATAGAGAAGACCTCATGGGTCAGGCAAGATTTCAGTGTCCCAAAGACTGTCACAGGCTGCAGGTCAGGTTTATTTTGGATGACCTCTGTGTATTTCCATGTTTTGGTATAGAATTAGGCCTAAAGGGATAGTATGCTAGGCAGAATAATATATAGTTTCCTACTATTCCTGTAGGTTCATGTGCTTGTTGACAGTGTGAATAGTAAAAGCAGCAGAGTCCTCCTCTCTCTCTCTCTGTCTCTCTGTCTCTCGTCCTGGGACTTGAACTCAGGGCCTAGGCTCTGTCCCTGAGCTTCTCTGTGCTCGAGGCTAGTGCTCTACCACTTGAGCCACAGTGCCACTTCTGGCTTTTTCTGTTTATGTGGTATTGAGGAATCAAACCCAGGGCTTCATGCATGCTAGGCAAGCACTCTATCACTAAGCCACATTCCCAGCCCAGGCCTCTTTTCTTGCAATACAAACAAGATCTGTATATCTAGAAGATAAAATGTATAATCAAACTCATGAAAAACAGGCTTCCACAGGGGGGGATTTTTCTCTTTTCTTTAGTGGTACTGGGACTTGAACTCAGGGCCTTGAAATTATGAAACAAGTGCTCTACCACTTGAGTAACATCTACAACCCCATTATATTTTGGACAACTGTAGTTGTTTTGAGTAAGAAAACGTTAACTCACCAGGAGAATATTCTTTCTGGTGGGAAATGCTAAACTCGTTTCATTTTCTAAAGTGCCTGGGTTTCTCTTTATGCACTGATCC
This sequence comes from Dipodomys merriami, assembly GCF_024711535.1. Taxonomy (NCBI): domain Eukaryota; kingdom Metazoa; phylum Chordata; class Mammalia; order Rodentia; family Heteromyidae; genus Dipodomys; species Dipodomys merriami. The sequence continues at coordinate 7,195,081 of NW_027204270.1, forward strand.
GTGGCTCTTCACTTATTAGTTGGGTATGTGGTAGAATACTCACCACTCTCTCCAGAATCACATCATTGGTATCCACTAGTAAGTCAAATTTGTCCTCCAATTCAGTCACTTTACTTCGATCCTTAATGTTACTGCGACACCCATGGTACTGCATTACCCTACTCATGCTGAGGGGAAAAAACAAAACAAAACAAAAAAACGCAAGGTCAGATTGTATACCTTATTTCACCTGCTTACAGGCTGGGAGAATACTCAAATGAGTTGACTCAGTTGATTTCTCACATTCTTTGATGAAACTAAAGAAATTTACAGACTTATACCAACCTTCGAGAAACAACACTTGGGGGGGAGGGGATGAGGGTGCAGCTCAGTAGCAGAGTATATGTGTAGCATGAACAAGGTTTAGGGTTCCATCTCCAGAATCAAATGACCAACCCACCCAATAAATAAATACAGTCTGAGTGGTATCCTAGGAGCTCATGCCTATAATCCTAGCTACTTAGGAGGTTGAGATCTGAGAACTGAGGTTTGAAACCATCCTGGGCAGACAAATCCTCATGCCTCTTTTCTCCAATTAAGCATGTAAAAACTGGAAATAGAGGTGTGGCTCAAGTGGTAAAGCACCAGCCTTGAGCATGAGACCCAGAGTTTACAAAAAGCAAAAGCAAAAACAAACAAAAAAACCATGGCCTGTATGTTAATGGCAAGGTTGAATGTAAATCTGAGTTATGATTTTAAAATGTAAAAACAACACATACATCCCCTCCATACACACCCAGTTGTGTGGCCTTGAACAATTCACTAGTCTTACCCAGACTTGTTTTCTTTATCTGTTAATTGTAGAAAGAAATTATCCAAGTAAAAACTTTCCTTTCTTTCTTTCTTTTTCTTTGGTTGGTTGTGGGGCTTGAACTCTGGGCTTGGACACTGTCCCTCAGCTCTTCAGATCAAGGCTAGCACTCTACCTACTTGAGCCACAGGGCCACTTCCAGTTTTCTGAGTGGTTTATTGGAGATAAGAGTCTCAGGGACTTTCTTGCCTGGATTGGCTTTGAACCATGATCCTCAGATCTCAGCCTCCGGAGTAGCTAGGATTACAGATGTAAGCCACTCTGGTGCCGGCTCTTTTCTTTTTTTTATAGGTTGGAGTCCAGGACTTAAACTTGGTATGTGATGCTTTAGCTCAATGGCTAGTGCTTGAGCGCTCTACCAACTGAGCCATGCCTTCAACCCTGACAAGGCTTCTTTAAATATTAAAAAAATATGATAGTATATAAACACAATATATGCTGCCTTCGTTGTTTTAATGTTTCAACTCTGGGAGCTTTTCTAATTAGTTACCACATAACAGTTAAAATCTGTTGTGTATTATCTGTCCTAATACACTTTCTTTTTTTTTGTGTGCTGGTCTAGTGGCTTGATCTCAGGGTCTGGCCACTGTCCCTGAGTTTTTTTGCTCAAAGCCACAGTTCCATTTCTGGCTTTTTGGTGGTTGAGATCCTCAGATCCCAGCCTCTGGAGTAGCTAGAATTACAAACGTGAGCCACCAGTGACCTCATACACTTAAAAAAAATTCTTTTTGGTTATTATAAAGGTGATGTATGCTGGGCGCCGGTGGTTCACACCTGTAATGCTAGCTACTGAGGAGGCTGAGATCTGAGGATCACAGTTCAAAGCCAGCCCAGGCAGAAAAGTCCATGAGACTCATCTCCAATTAACCACTAGAAAACCGGAAGTGGCGCTGTGGCTCAAGTGGTAGAGCAGTGGCCTTGAGCTGAAGAGTGCAGGGATAGTGCCCAAGCCCAGAGTTCAAGCCCCACAACCGACCAAAAAAAAAAAAAGTGATGTATAGAGGAGTTATAGTTTCATAATAAGGTAATAAGTATATTCCTTTCTGGACAATGTCACTCTTTCCCAGTTTTTCACTCAAAAAGAGAGTACACTTTTTAAAAGTTAAACTAAAATTGTACTAAGTAGCATTTCTTTAATGAAAATCTTTTATATCATTTTCACGTTTCAGGAGAGCAAATTTAGGTCAAATTAGCTTCCTTTTTATGTATGTTCACTTCTTTCACTAATATGGGGCAATGATCTACAGTACTTACCACTGGAGCAACCTGTCTCCCTGTGTTTCACAAAATGCCTGGAAGCCAGGAAAACTTCGGTAAAAGTCATATTCATCACCAAACTGTGGTAGGCCTCCAGAGGCCTTAGTGACCGCCACCACAGAGCTAAGAGCAAACTGTCAAAATCCAGAAAAGAAGGCACATATTTAAACATGGATCTCATTCATTCAGCAAATTGATTTTTTAAGGGTGGGGGGGGGAATCTATTTGCGTATATTGTTGGTTACATCAAGTGCTAAATATATCCAATCTACATCCATCCAACAAACATTCAGAGTGAGTCCACCCAAGTTCCATTCCGGGCCCCGAGGGTTCAATGGTGAACACAAAGTTTGGAGCTAAAATTCTCTTTCTCCCCTTCACCCCCCGGCTTTTTATGCAAGTACTGGGGCTTGAACTCAAGGCCTGAGGGCTATCTGTTAGCTTTTCTGCTCAAGGCTGGTGCTCTACCATTTGAGACATAGCTCCACTTCCAGCTTTTTTTTTTTTGCCGGTAAACTGGAGATAAGACTCTTAGGAGGGCTTTCCTGCCCGGGCTGGCTCCGGAGCTTTGTAAGGGTTATTTATGCACGAGGTTAAGACCTGGATCTACGTGTGTCCATGGTTAAAGCTGAAGAACAGAACCCGGTTTCTTCGAGCGGGTACGGGAGAACGCTGGGCGGGAGCCGGGGTGGCGGTCGGGCCAGGGTGCGGGGCCCCGGGGCCGAGGCCGGGGAGGAGCCTGGGCGGCCGGGCCCCGCGAGCCCCGGAAGCCCCGGCCTGGTGGTGGCGCTGCGGCCGACCCCGCGAGGCCCCGGGCCGGCTTCCGGCCAGGACGGGCGGCCCCCGGAGCCCGCTGGGTCCCCGCAAACTCACCTTCACGAAGCTGTCTGCGTCCGGGAAGCCGGGCAGCACCATCTCCCCGTCGGAATCTGTCGCACTGGTCGCCGACGAAGCTTGGGGATCCCGAGGGCTGGGAGGCGCCATCTTTCCAGTCCGCAGAGTTCGTCTCGCGAGAGCGCGCCGGGTCCCGCGCAGCACGCATGCGCGCTGGGCGTCCTGGGGCGCCGCGGGAAGGGGTGGGAGCGCGGGGAGCTGAGCGCTCTTCCCCACCCAGGGCGCTGCGGGATTAGCTGGGATTACCGGCGTGCCGCTGGGCGGGCCGGGTGGTTCACGCCGGTAAGCCCTGCTACTTCTGGGGCTGAGGTCTGGAGGAGGACTCCCATGGCCGGTCGGAGGTGTGGGAGTGCTGGCTTGGAGCCGGCGACTCCACACGGTCTCCCAGTCATCCACGCATCCTTCCTTCACACAGGTTACCGAAACCACTCAGGACTGGAGGGTCAGACTGTTCTGAAGGACCTCCGTCGCTGCTCCTCTGCCTTTGGTATTTCATCACCACAAAGCTACACTTGGCTTAGACAAAACTTAAAATTTGTCCTGCTAAGGAATCTGAACGACCTGATAGTCACCATTTTTTCCCTCTCAGTGTAATCATTCTCTTGGCGTTATCTTCCGTAAAGATAACATCACTGCAGGCATTTCATCTGGAACCAAGGATATTATGTTGATCCTTTTCTTTTTTCAGGATAGGCAATAGGTGATAATATAGGCTGTATGAGACCTTCCAGGTATATTAAAATCATTGTTAGTATTGCCATTAGGATTTAAAATAATTTTTTTGGGGGGGCACTGCTGGGGATGAAACTCAGGTAGTAGTTAAGATGTAAGAGGAGGAAATACAATATGAAAGATGACCTTGTACAAAGTACTGTGTACATCCATAGATGCATAGAATTAGCACAAGATCCTGTATATTAACATCCTAATAAAAGCTAGTGAAAGAAAAATATAACAGTGGGTAAAGAAACATAGGAGAGTGGTGCATGGCTATTAGTACATTGATCTATCTACCTACCCATATGAGTGTGCATGTGCATGCTAGTACTGGGGCTTGAATTCAGGGCCTATGTGTTATCCCTTAGCTTGTCAGGGCTGGCACTCTCCTGCCTGGACTGGCTTTAGATGACAGGCTTAAGCCACTAGTGCCTAGGTAGTCTTTTTTTTTGTTTTCCCCCAGGGCCTGGGGCACTGAGTTTTTTTGCTCAAGATTAGTTTTCTACCATACCACTTGAGCCATAGCTCCATTTCTGGCTTTTTGGTCTCACACTTTCTTGCCTGGACTGGCTTTGAACTATGATTCTCAGATCTCAGCCTCCTGGGTATCTAGGATTACAGGTATGAAGCACTGGTCCCCAGCCAGTCTTGCTTTTTGATTGTTAATTGGAGGTGGAGTTTGCCTGTTTTTCTGCTGCCCCAGCTAGTTTTGAATGGATGCCTGGCAAGATGTGTATAGTTTTAAGTCCTGGATTTCCTTGTTGTTCCCTTTATTCTCCATTGACCACCAAGCCATACATGCTGAGCCATGAGGCCCATCCATAAGATTTGGTGGGTGGGTGGGTGGGTTTCTTGCATGCTTGTGTGCTGCAGGTCTCAGACTTTTAAATCTTGGTGCTGGGTGATTCCTTTCTTGCCAGGAATGTCCCCAGTTGCTTCATGTGCCATTCCTTAAGATTCATCCCAAGTGGCCTCTTTCCTTGAGGTTCTCCTGGGGTGCCAGGGAATTATCACTTCTACCTGTGGGCTTGCTCTCCTTTCAGTACTTTGGGGTTGGTGGCCTCTGTTCTCTCTGCAGTAGGCCATCTCCACTACACTGTCCTTGTCTTCTCTGTAGTCCCTAGTAGTAAATATCAATAACACGGAAAGGTGTGCGTGTACGCACAGTATAGTGCTGGGAACAAAACCCAAGACCTTGTGGCTATCAGGCAAGTAGTCTACTGTCCCATTTAGAATTTTTGTCAGTTTGGGGTGGGGGGAGGGGGTAAGAGGGGGGCTTGAACTCAAGGCCTGATCACTGTCCCTGAACTCTTTTGCTCAAGGCTAGCACTCTACCTCTTGAACCATAGCACCATTTCCAGTTTTTGAGTGGTTAATTGGAGATAGTCTCATGGGACCTTTTTGGCCCAGGCTGGTTTCAAATTATGATCCTCAGATCTCAGCCTCCTGAGTAGCTGGGATTACAGGTGTGAGCCACCAGTACCCAGTTTCCCTTTTAGAATTCATTAAAAACTATGAATTAAAACTCAGTCATGTGCATGTTTTTAAAATTCTGATGTCATTTATTGGCACAAAAACGATTCTGATACAACGTGATGTCTAGACGACACTGCCCCTATACTTTGTGCATGTAGTTGAGTACTTACTTCCTCACGGGCCTCACCTGTTCCAGTAAATCTCCCTCCGAGTTCAGCTCCTCCAGGGCGGACCTTGTGCTCAGAGTCCCTGCTCCGGGCATAGTGCTCAGCTCTTGCTGAGCGTAGGACCGGAGTGGGCTCCACTGTGCTATGAGCCCCTGTGCCCATTTTGGTGGGGAGATCCTGCACTGAAGGGAGTCGCAGCATCTCTCAGTCAGTTGTCACCCATTTTGGCCCATCCTCCAAATGCTGCTGCTGTCCAGGGACACTGAGGTAAGAGGGTGGGCGGAGCACTGAAGGCCGCTTCTCTTCTTTACAGTCCAGGATCAACTGTGCTGAGTCTGCTGTGCCCCGCTGACAGGGATGACCAGGCTGGGCTGTCAGTAAGTGCTTACAATGAGCTCTCTTGAGTTAAGTCAAAACCCGTATTTCTAAGTTATGGATCTTCTGTTCCCCCCAAATCAATGGCTTGATGTATGTAGTATTATTGTGTTTCACTGTCTGGGAACATAATCAAGCCTTGTGTTTCTGACCTTATCTTCTTCAACAGCAGCTAGAAAGTTGGTTCAAACCAACTTGGAGTATACAGTAGTTCTTTTCATTTACATTTCAAAATGTTTAATTAGGTTGAACTTTCTGACCAGTTTCAGTTTAGTGGAAGCACAGACCAAAGTATGAAAGCCTCATAGGAGACGCTGTGGCATGCTGGGGCTCCCGCTACCAGAAGGGACACCTAGGAGGACAGACAGCAAAGGAACAGTTTAGCAAGCTGAGCCTCTTCACAGCTCTGCCTACATCCCACCGTCTATCTGACAGCCCTGAGACTTCTTCCCTGAGCTTCCCAGCATTCAATGTGACATCTCCTGTGGAGGGCTGGCACTGATGAGATCCCTCAAGGACACTTTCTGCATCTCCTCTCTAAAGTTTCTGCCTCTAAACATGCCGCAGCAATCAGTTATGGGATGCCTGGGGTCCTGAAGGCTAGACTCTCAGATCATCTGTCTTTTCATCTTCCTCTCTCTGTCACTGATCTGGGGTCTTTTCCTATGTCCTTTTTGTCTCTGAAGTATAACAAAAATCTTGATGAGCCGGGCGCCAGTGGCTCACGCCTGTAATCCTAGCTACTCAGGAGGCTGAGATCTGAGAATCGCAGTTCAAAGCCAGCCCGGGCAGGAAAGACCGTGAGACTCCTATCTCCAATAAGCCACTAGAAAACCGGAAGTGGCGCTGTAGCTCAAGTGGTGGAGCGCTTGCCTTGAGCTGAAGAGCTGAGACAGCGCCCAGGCCCAGAGTTCAAGCCCCTTGACCGACAAAAAAAAAAAAATAAATAAAAATCTTGATGAAACCTCACAAACTAACAGGCAGTCTATTCTAAGCCATTGTTTTTAATGCAATTTTTTTGGGGGGTGCCATTTCTGGGGCTTGAACTCAGGGCCTGGATGCTGTCCTTGAGCTTTTTTTTGCTCAAGGCTGGAGTTCTACCACTTGAGCCATTGCTCCATTTCTGAGTATTTTGCTCCCTGTGCTGGCTTCCTATGGTGACTCTCAGATCTCAGCCTAATGAGTAGCTAGGAGGACAGGTGTGAACCACCAGCATCCTGCTTCTTGATGCAGTGTTAACTGAGTTTTGTGTTTGCCCTCCAAATTTCTATTTCCTCCCCTGTGAAACAAGAAAACAAGAAGCACATTGAGCTGAAGAGCTGAGGGACAGCCCCCAGGCCCAGAGTTCAGGCCCCACAACCAGACCCAAAAAAAAAAAAAAAAAAAAAGAAACAAGAAGCACAGCTGGTGAGCATGAGCTCTGCAGCTCTAACTGTCCTGGGGCTACTCGGGTCAGCTTTGGCTCCAAGGTTGGGAGCAGGGTTGGATCCTCACTGCTGATGCACTCACCAGCCAATGTAGCACTGGCAGAGGTTTTCATGGGATGTGGCTTGTTTAATGAGCAGCTCTACTTGTGTTGGAACATCCAAGGTGTCATCATGAGAGAAGTCTCGACCTGGAGAAGAGAAGTGTAAGCACCTGCACCTGCTATCAACACATTCCTAGTTTCTTCTGGTCAACTTTCTGTCCTGGCTAGGTTGGTACTCTATCACCTGCGTGCGCCTGGTCGGGGAGGTCTTGTGTTGAAGGGCAGCTCTGAAATGGAGGTCCTTTTTCCAGGATAGTTTCTGAGCATATAGCGGTATAGGTGCTTATCAATGTCACTTGACTGAAAAACTAAAGGCATGGCTGGGAAGGTGGCTTACTGGCAGAGTGCTTGCCTAGCATGTATGAAGCCCTGGGTTCGATTTCTCAGCACCACATAAACAGAAAAAGTCAGAAGTGGCGCTGTGGCTCAAGTGGTAGAGCGCTAGCCTTGAGCTGAAGAGCTGAGGGGCAGTGCCCAGGCCCAGAGTTCAGGCCCTGTGAGTGACCAAAAACAAAAAAAAAAGTAAAGAACTCCATGTAAAATTGGTCACCAGCAGGAGAAGCAGAGGGGGAGCCTGAGACACTCCATGAGCCATAGGAGGCTGAAGCCCAGACACCACCCCGGACACTGCACCACCGGAGATGGGGCTGACCACCCACTCCAGGGGAGAGCAGCTCCCCTCAGATGTCCTGTACCAGAAGTGCACCTGAACAAACATACATACCCGTGAGCTTGTCTCGAACCCTATTAATAATCTGAATAGCTTTCTTATTAAGGGCTTCGGGTTTCACCAAACCGTCTCCAACTGGAATGCACAAGAGCAGAAATAGCAGCAGGATTAGCTCACCACCACAGGTTCTATGGGGCCCCTGTTTGTCTTATCCATCATTTTCATGGATGTTGACCAGTCCTCCTTTGTGCCCATCTTTGTCCTCAGAATACAAGGAGAAATTCATGGAACCTCTCTTCTCACAGGCAGATTTGTTACCTCATCTCGTTGAACCCTCCCCTTCCCTATTTCAACACAGCAGCTCCTCTCTCTCTGTTCTTTTGTTGTTGTTGTTGTTGGTCTTAGAGCTTGAACTCGGGGTTTGGGCGCACTGTCCTGAGCCTCTTTGTGCTCAAAGCTAGCAGCTATTTTCTTAATAAATTCAGTCATTGGTGCAGTTCCTCAGAGGGTGAACTTACTGAATGAGTGAATAGACTCTGGCACCGTGGTCCCTGTTTTCTTATGGGCTGGTTCCCCAAGTTCCACACTGTCCAAAATTTCTAGAGCGAAAAAAATCAATTAGCAGAAAAATTCAAACAACTTAGAAGTCACTGTCGGTGTGAGCTTTTGATTTTTCACATACTGTGCCCCTTTAACACCTGTCCTAAGGACCTCAGTGGGAGAGGAGAAAGCTTTGTGTTACTCTTTATTCATTTGTAAGTTGTTACATCTATAAAGACATTTCAGGTGTGAGTTATTACTAAAGAATATGGTGCTTATCAGAATGGAAACATATATTTTCAAGCTAACAGTAGGAATTCAATGTTCTGATGTGGAGAACAGGAACATAAATCAAAACCCTGGAGATAAAACATGTTTGGACAAAAATGGACGATAATATAAGAACGCTATCTTTGAAATGGTTCACATATGTCTGAAGAGTTATTCCTCAGAAAATGTACATTATCATTTGTGGGTAGAAAAAGCCTGATATGGTCTTTAGCAGAGAAGATTCTGGCATCAAGAGTCTTGGTTAGGCTGGGAATGTGGCTTAATGGTAGGATGCTTGCCTAGCATGCAGGAAGCCCTGGGTTCGATTCCTCAGTACCACATACACAGAAAAAAAAAAAAAAAGCCGAAAGTGGTGCTATGGCTCAAGTGGTAGCGTGCTAGCCTTGAGCAAAAGAACCTCAGGGACAGTGCCTAGGCCCTGGGTTCAAGCTCTTGGACTGGCCAAAAAAAAAGTCATGGTTATACAAAGACTGCCATTTCCAAATGAAGTTTGTGACAATACTTTTATTAGTGATCCCCACACATAACAATGTTTTTTTTTTTTGGGTCTGGTCATGGGGTCTGAACTCTGGGCCTGGGCACTGTCCCTCAGCTCTTCAGCTCAAGGCTAGCACTCTACACTTGAGCCACAGTGCCACTTCCAGCTTTTTTCTTATGTGGTGCTGAGGAATCGAACCCAGGGCCTCGAGCATGCAAGGCAAGTGCTCTACCACTGAGCCACCTTCCCAGTCCAACACACACATAACATTTTTGGAAGTACTGGGGAATGAATTCAGGACCCAGTGCTTTCAAGTGGCCCACCACTTGAGCCACACCCCAGTCCATGTGACTTGATTTTAAAGCTATATATAAACAATCAGGTCTACTACATTTGGTGCAACCAGAACCACACATCCTGACTGCATCTGCACTTGTGGGCAGCATATAAGAGTCACTCAATGAGCCGGGCGCCGGTGGCTCGAGCCTATAATCCTAGCTACTCACAAGGCTGAGATCTGAGGATCATGGTTCAAAGCCAGCCGGGCAGGAAAATCCGTGAGACTCTTTTTTTTTTTTTTTTTTTGGGTCCGGTCATGGGGCCTGAACTCTGGGCCTGGGCGCTGTCCCTCAGCTCTTCAGCTCAAGGCTAGCGCTCTACCACTTGAGCCACAGCACCAATTCCGGCTTTTTTCTTTTTTCTTATGTGGTGCTGAGGAATCGAAACCAGGGCCTCAAGCATGCAAGGCAAGCGCTCTACCACTGAGCCACCTTCCCAGCCCCCCCCCCCCCCCCCGTGAGACTCTTATCTCCAATAAACCACTAGAAAACTGGAAGTGTTGCCGTGGCTCAAGTGGTAGAGTGCTCACCTTGAGCTGAAGAGCGCAGGGACAGCACCCAAGGCTAGAGTTAGCCCCACGATGGACCAAAAAAAAAAAAAAGTCACTCAATGCATTCATAGCCAGGTATTGGTGGCTCATACCTAGCTACTCAGGAGTGAGATCTGAGGATCACGTGGTTCAAAGCCAACCTGTATAGGAAAAGTCTGTTAGACTCTTATCAATAATGAACCAGCAAAAAGCTGGAAGTGTATGTTGGCTTGAGTGGTAGCACACTAGCCTTCCTTGAGTGGAAATGCTAAGCAAAAGCATGAAGCCTTAAGTTCAAGCTCCAGTACTAGCACACATACACACTCACAAATGTACTCATGAGGTGGCCCTGATAATAGAACCAATTAAGTCACAGCACACTGTAGATGAAACCAGACATCTGAACAAGGTCTAAGATCAATGTTTGAGTATTTGCCTAGAATTTACCAGGCCCTGGTCCAATCCTCAGCACAGAGGAAGACCTCACAAATCTGGCTACTTTGTCCAGGGCACAGTCTAACCTGTCCATGTGTGACACCACATACGTCCAAGAAACATTCTTCATCTTTCTAGCTACCCACCCAGATTCCATTGCGAGGATGAATGTCTCCGTCAGTGATCGTCAGTGGTGTCTCCCATGTTCTCTTAACTGCCAGTCCAAAATGACGCCCCTGCCTGACACACCATGGTTGTCCTCTCCCAAAACAGCATGCATGGGGACTTGAGGACATAACAGGGTGTGTTATTTTCTCTCTCTTTTCAACATCAGGGATCAAACCCAGGGCCTCCTTATGAGGAGGGCGTAGGTGAGTGTGCTACTGCTGCTGGCTCCACTCCCCCTTCTCTTATTATTTCACATCTATTGCAGTCACTTCTATAACTGAAGGCTGCACTTGTGCAGGTGCCTTATGTACCGTGACATTCTCTTCACACCTCAGTCATTATTTGGATTAGTTAAGTCACTAATTGCAAGAATTTGTAGGGAATATTTACTTTTTTGCAAACAACAATATTTCCCTAAGTGTGAACTATGTAAGATTCTATGAGAGAAAAAAGGAGTTGAGGAAAGAGGAGAGCAGAGAGCCAAACAGCTTCACTGCGTCACTCCCCAAGGGTTTCAATACACTGAAGTACTCTGGCTTTTGGAGGGACCCGTCCTACCAAGGATATTTCTGGAGATAGTATTTCATGGGCTTCTCCCAGCAATGTAAGCAAATTTCTGCTGCTTCCATCTTCCTATTTCTGAGCTATTAATAGGCTTGAAGGGTTGGGATGGAGCTCAGTGATGAACACCTGTCTAGCATGCAACAGGCTCTTGGCTCTATCCTCAGTACAGAAAAACAAGACAAACAAAGGCACATTTGTGGTCCAGATACAACACACACACACACACACACACACACACACACACACACACACACACACACACACACACACACACACACACACACACACACACACACACACACACACACACACACACACACACACACACACACACACACACACACTTTGTTGTTGTTTTTTTTGTCTTTCGTGGGGCTTGAGCTCTGGGCCTGGGCGCTGTCCCCGAGGCTTCAGCTCAAGGCTAGAGCTCTGCCACTTGAGCCACAGCGCCACTTCTGGTTTTCTGGTGATTAATTGGAGATAAGAGTCTCACAGACTTTCCTACCACACACTTCTGGAGAAAAGTCTCATGGACTTTCCTGCCTAGCTTGGCTTTTTTTTTTTTTTTTTTTGTCTGTCGTGGGGCTTGAACTCTGGGCCTGGGCACTGTCCTTCAGCTCTTCAGCTCAAGGCTAGCGCTCTACCACTTGAGCTACAGTGCCACTTCTGGTTTTCTGGTGGTTTATTGGAGATAGGAGTCTCACAGTCTTTACTGCCCGGGCTGGCTTTGAACTGTGATCCTCAGATCTCAGCCTCCTGAGTAGCTAGGATTACAGGCGTGAGCCACCAGCGCCCGGCTCCTAGTTTGGCTTTGAACTTCGATCCTCAGATCTTGGCTTCTTGAGTAGCTAGGATTACAGGTGTGAGTCAATGGCAATTAGCCTTCACATTTATTGAGATAGGGTCTCACTATTTAGCCCACAATGACCTCAAATTCACCATCACAATCCTGCCACCAAGTGATAGGATTACAGGTAGTGCCATACCTGAAATAACTGAATTTTTATAGCCAGATTAAGATCAGATAGTCATAAAAATTTCAGAGTTTGATGTATCAGTTCCATCCAGTAAGAAAAACATGTACTAGCCACTTAGCACTTAGTACATTTTAGACCTCATCCTGAAAGTTCAATAAATACCTGTAGAAGTATAGCATCTCTGCCAGACTATCACCGTCCAGGGCCTCCAGGAAAACTCATTGACCTTCAATTCAGCAGCCATGACCATTTTACATCTTGCCTGCTAATATGGCCACAACCTCCCTCACACGAGATGCACTGGGCCCCAGGACTGAATCTGTTGCCTCCCCTGGCATGCACTCACCTACTGACTGGCCCGCAGAGTAGGAATCCGTCCTCGTTCGGGATCGTTTGTTGCCTTTGGTATTTGCTAGAAAAAGAAAGGGTAAAAATGCTCTAAACTTTGGCTTGTAGGAAACTTGGTTGATAGGCTATTTTCTTTTTTGTTGGTCATGGGGCTTGCACTCAGGGCCTGGGTGCTGCTATCCCTGAGTTCTTTTGCTTAAGGCTAGCACTCTACCACTTTGAGCTACAGCTCTACTTCTGGTTTTCTGGTAGTTTATTGGAGATAGGAATCTCACAGACTTTCCTGTCCAGGCTGGCTTTGAGCCTCCATCCTCAGATCCCAGCCTCCTGAGTAGTAAGGATTACAGGCATGAGCCACCAGTGCCTGGCTGTTACAGTCTCAATCATAAAAGTAGGTCCCCCCTCCCCCCCAAAAAAAGCTCTAATGCTGAAGAATGAACAAAAACCCAATCCTTAGGAGTAAGAGGGTATGAGGTGCTAGTGTGGGACTTGTAATCAGGCCACAGATGCCTCAGGCCATGGATTTAGACCTGATGATATAATATAAGTAATTATGTAATGATGACATAATACAGGCAATCTAAGCTGAAAGGAAGTCTGATTTAACTGCAGTGGATTACAAGGCTCTTGTTAGTAAATGTCTAGTAAAAGAATCAAAAGATAGACAAAAATATTGCTGCTTCAAATCACAACTGTTTGCACTTCTTATTAAAATTCCAGCTCAATAGCCCAAATAAAAAATCGCTAGGGTACATAGCCTATCTTAAAGAATAATGTGTGGGCACTAGTGGCTCACGCCTATAATCCTAGCTACTCAGGAGGCTGAGATCTGAGGATCATGGTTCAGAGCCAACCTGGGCAGGAAAGTCCATGAGACTCATCTCCAATTAACCACTGAAAAACCGGAAGTAGTGCTGTGACTCAAGTGGTAGGCCACTGGCCTTGAGCTGAATTGCTGAGGACAGTGCCCAGAGGTTAAGCCAAAAAACAACAACAACAACAATGTAGTGAAACAGGTGCCATCAGCTCACGCCTATAATCCTAGCTACTTAAGACGCTGAGATCTGAGGACTGCAGTTCAAAGCCAGCCTGGGCAGGAAAGTACATGAGAAACTCTGATCTCTAGTTAACCACCAGAAAACTGGAAGTGGTGCTATGGCTCAAAGTGTAGAGCATTAGCCTTGCACGGTAAAAGTTCAGGGACAGTGCTTAGGCCCTGAGTTCAAGTCCCACGAATGACCAAAAAAAAAAACCAAAACCAAAACAAAACAACACACACAAAAAAAAACAAAACCAAAAAATATGTAATGACTATATAAGTTAATGACAGTTTTCTGTTCTAGATAGTAAAAATACTTAAATCCTGTAAAGGAGAAAGTGAAGTTCACCAATACACCTGAGCTCCGGGGAACAAGGTATTGAAGTGTTATGTGTCAGACATTCTATTTTAGGAGGGTCCCAACCCCAGACCCAGCCGTGGATAATACTCACTGTCCATCAGTCTCCAGTTCAGCAAGGGGTCATAGACAAAGGCTTCCAGCACAGCCATGACGCTGTCCTTGTGTTCCCGAAGCACTTCCATCACCGTGTGGCACGTGATTCTGTAGTTGCCATCCAGACCCGTAACCTGGGAAGCCACACAGCCTAGGCATTACTAAGCGTGACTCACTGGTGCTTCACGATCAAAAGCCAGAGAGAGATCCTGCCGTCTTCATTGAGGAAGCAGCTCATGCACTGGCTGCATCTTCAGGGAAGACACACGGGACCAGGTCTTATGTGCAGGGCTAAGGCTTTCAAAGGCCATTCCTAACACAATGGGAAGTAAGAGGGGCCTACCAAGCCACCACAGGGACACTCAGGACCCAGGGAGCACTAACAAGGAGGTCTGGTCAGAGGATGTTGTGTAAGTGCACCGGCCCCCTTTCCTACCAGCTTGTTAGCAGCATATCCTCACCTCCATGGCATTGGTCAGCATCCTTGTTAGTCTAAATGGAATCTTCTCTGGAAATTTTTCTCTGGTCATAGCAACCTATAGGGTAATCAGAGGAGAACGGGAATCCATGGTTAGATGGTTGCCTTCAGCTAATGCAAGGTGAAGCAGGTGGCTTTCCCCTGCATTGCCTACATCCATCTCATTAGAGCATAGGAAATACAGCACAGAAAGGAACTGGATTCAAGGAGGACATTTATCATAAGGATTTGAAAGATCACACACACACACACACACACACACACACACACACGAAAAGACGAAGACTGTGACACACACACACACACACACACGAAAAGACGAAGACTGTGTGAAAGACGAAGACTGTGACTGACACACACACACACACACACACACACACACGAAAAGACGAAGACTGTGTGAAAGACGAAGACTGTGACTGACACACACACACACACACACACACACACACACACGCGCGAGCGAAAAGATGAAGACTGTGTGAACTGCTGGGAGGCAGAATGGACAAGGGGCGATTCCTCTACTCAGTAGGGACTGACACTGACTTCTCAATCATGTTGGCAGGAAGGGGATAAGGAGCGTGACAGGGGCCTTTGGGTTATGTTTGATGAACTGTGAGCAGGGCAAGATTTCTACAGGATTCTGGAACATGTACTTACCTCAAAGCAGTCCCCAAAGTCAATGTGTAGGATCTTTCCACTCAGACGGTCCAGCATCAGGTTGGATGGGTGTCTGTGAGAAACACAAATGAGAGCAGGAATCAACAGACAAGCACTGATGAATGAATCAACAAGAATGTGAAAGTCTAGGGCTGGGAAATTGGCTCAGTGGTAGAGCGCTTGCCTTGCACATGCATGAGGCCCTGGGTTTGATTCCTCAGCACCACATAAGCAAAAAGAAAAAAGCTGGAAGTGGCGCTGTGGCTCAAGTGGTAGAGCGCTAGCCTTGAGCTGAAGAGCTGGGGGACAGCGCCCAGGCCCAGAGTTCGGGCCCCACAACTGGACCCAAAAAAAAAAAAAAGAATGTGAAAGTCTATGCTGGGGTTGTCAAATCACAGTCTAGTCTCCAGGTAAGTCTGGTCCCTGCCTGCCTTGTAATAAGTCAGGTTGCCCTTGCTCCCTGGTTTCTGTAACCCTTTCAAGTGGCCTCTGTGCTAAAATGGCCCAGGCGAACGCTTGTGACCAGAGGCCTTCAAAGCCTCAAATACTTATTATCTAGCTTTCTCTAGGAAAGGGCTTACAAGCCAAAATGAAGATTTATTTAAAAGAAATTTGCTTTGCTGGGATCTTGGGCCCCATGATGAGTTGATTCTGACAGTGATGGCCTCTCAGGGTGGCCTGGCTGTCATTCCTAATGCACAGCTGTTGTAGGGGCTGGGCTGCTTGAACCCTGAGCCACTTCACACAGGGTTATCTAGCGGTCTGCTGCTTTTTTTTTTTTTTTGCGATGGGATCTCACTGTATCATTCAAGCTGGTTTCAAAGTCTTGGACTTAGGTATGCACTGTTGTGTCTAGCCTAGTATTTTTTTAATTTTATTTTTGCTGGTCGTGGGTCCTGAACTCTGGGTCTGGGCACTGTCCCTCAGCTTTTCAGCTCAAGGCTAGTGCGCTACCACTTAAGCTACATTTCTGGCTTTTTCTGCTGTGGTGCTGAGGAATCAAATCCAGAGCCTTGTGCATGCAAGACAAGCACTCTACCACTGAGCCACCTTCCCAGCCCCTAGCCTAGTTTTTTAAAAACAAGAATTACTGGGTCGGGGTACAGAGGCAATTTCACTCTCAAATAACTGCACAAAACATGATTCTAAAAGAGAATAGTACTTAGGAGGCTGAGATCTGAGGACTGTGGTTTGAAGTGAGCCCAAACTGGAAAGTCTGTGAAACTTTTATCTTTAATTAACCACCAGAAAACTGGTAGTGGCTCTGTGGCTCAAAGTGATAGAGTGCTAGCCTTGAGTGAAAAAGCTCAGAGATAGCCCTCAGGCCCTGAGTTCAAGCCCCATGACCGACAAAAAGAAAAAGAAAGACAGTAGACAAAGAGAATCCATTCTCTCTCTCCATTTTTTTTTTTTTTTTTTTGGGTCCGTTGTGGGGCTGGAACTCTGGTCTTGGGTGCTGTCCTGAGCCCTTCAGCTGACAGTGATGACTGATTGATTGCGCAAGTTCTGGCTTCAAAGCTCATTCTTCAGATCTCAGCCTCCTGAGCAGTTATGATGACAGATAGGTGTGAGCCACTGGACTCCAATGAGAAACAGTTTCCCTAAGATTCTCATGAGTCATTTCTTTCTTTTTTTTTTGGTGCCAGTCCTGGGGCTTGAACTCAGAGCCTGGACACTGTCCCTGGGTTTTTTTTTTACTGGCACTCAGCTTAAGTCAATTTCTGAATATGACTCTCCCCTGCCCCCACCTACCTTGCTGGGGACTGAATAATCCAGGACCTTCTGTACACTGGGAAAGGGCTGGACTAGTGAGCTACATGCCTACAACTTCTCCCTAGTTGCTTTTTTTCAGTAGGTACATTTGGATAAAATTTATACACAGCTAGGTGCTGGTGGCTCACACCTTTAATCCTAACTACTCGGGAGGCTGAGATCTGAGGATCTACAATTCAAAGCTAGGCCAGGCAGAATAGTCCCTGTGAGACTCTTATCTCCAATTAAGTACCAGAAAACCAGAAGTGGCACTGTGGTTCAAGTGGTAGAGTGCTCACCTTGAGTGAAAGAGCTCAGGACAGCACCCAGGCCCCGAGTTCAAGCCCCATCATGACTAACTGCACCCCCTACCCCCACCCCCCAAAAAAAGTCTAAGTATCTACTTTGGTTGGTTCCAGTTATAGAGAAAGAATTATTTGCTAGCATAGTGGTGATTTGATATATATTATATATATATATATATATATAAATAAAATGAATTGATGCAATATGGCCTTTTTCTGGTACCAGGACTTGACTTCAGGATTCACAGACTCTCTACACTATCTTGTTTAGCTTACAGCTGGTACTCTATCATTTAAGTCATGCCTTCAGCATGGCTTTCTGCTGGTTAAGTGGAGATGGCATCTCACAGGCTTTTCTGTTTGGATTTGCTCTGAACCATGATTCTCCAGCTCTCAGCCACCTGAGCAGTTAAGATTACAGACCTGAGCAACTGGCTCCTGGCTTTTATACCAAAATAACCTATGGGGAAAGTGGTACTCTGGAACTATAGTTTTGCTTGTCTCCCCTGTGTTGGAATTATTGTTGGTATAGACTAGAGACTTAGGGTTGATGCTGGAAAGGAGGTCTAAAGTACAAAATACAAAGCTACTTACTAAAGGGTCATAAATCTCATTGGAAAACAAAGTAGGAAGATGACTAAAAGAAACAAATTGAACTTACTCACCGGTCTCCCAGACCTAAAATATATCCGACCATTGACATGACTGCTAAAGAGCGGGTGTAATTGGTTCTTCGGTCAAACCATACCTACAATATGGAGCACATGAGAACTAAAGTTGTGGATGTTACAGACATAATTTCAACATAATTATACCCCAATCAGTTGTTTCCTTATAGTCCACCAATACTCAGAATGTAGAATGGAGAGGGGATGAGTGGGGTTGGGAGAGATGGAGAATGATGAAAGGGGTGACATTGATCAAGATGCATTGTACTCATAAACTGACTTGAATTGAAATCCCTTTGTGCAACTCCTTAAAGATAATCAAAGTATAATAAAAAGGAACATATAGTAGAATAAAGATTCCATTTATAATCATAAACTATGCTGCGGAGCACTGGTGGCTCACACCTTTAATCCTAGCTACTCAGGAGGCTGAGATCTGAGGATCATGGTTCAAAGCCAGCCCGGGCAGGAAAGTCCGTGAGACTCTTATCTCCAATAAACCACTAGAAAATTGGAAGTGGCACTGTGGCTTAAGCAGTAGAGCACTCACCTGGAGCTAAAGAGCGCAGGGACAGCACCCAAGCCCAGAGTTCAAGCCCCATGACCGGTCAAAAAAATAAATAAATAGACTATGCTTCCGATTAAAGTTAATTACAAATTTGTTGGGCTTAGGTGAATAAACTTGTCTTAGGCACATAAAAACTCGAATAAGTGAAAATATCCATTTAGGACATCCATTTAAGATTATAAAGATGAAACTCCTTCAAAATCTTGTGAAACATTAAATATAATTCCAAGAAAAATTCAAAAAAATATTTTTCCCTTTTCTTTTCCCCTCCCTCTTTTCCTCCCCTCCCCTTCCCTTTCCTCCTGTTGAACCCAGAGTCTAGTGGGTGCAAGATATATACTCTAACACTTGAATCATGCCCCAGTTCTTTTCTTGGCATTTTGGTTTTGACTAAGTCCTCTAGCTGAGAATACATGTATACACTAACCATCATACCTGGCTGCTTTTTCTTTATTCTTTCTTTTTTTTGGGGGGGTGGGTGGGGAGGGTTGGTCATAGGGCTGAACTCTGGGCCTGGGCACTGTCCCTGAGCTCTTCAGCTAGTGCTCTACCACTTGAGCCACTTCTGATTTTCTGATGGTTAGTTGGAGATAAGGGTCTCATGGACTTTCCTGCCCAGGCTGGCTTTGAACTGTGATCTTCAGATCTCAGCCTCCTGAATAGCTAGGATTATAGGCATGAGCCACTGGTGCCCGGCTTTTCTTTCTTTTTCCTTGTGCCAGTCCTAGGGCTTGAACTCAGGACCTAAGTGCTGTTCCTGAGCTTATTTTCACTCAAGGTTAGTGCTCTACCACTTGAGCTTCTATTTCTTGCTTTTTGGCAGTTTATTGGAAATAAGAGTCTCATGGAGTTTCCTGCCCAAGCTGGTTTTGAACTGTGATCCTCAGGTCTCATCCTCCTGAGATCTCAGCTAGGATTACAAATGTGAGCCACCAGCACCTGTCTTTTCTTTTTTTTGTTGGTCATGGGCCCTGAACTCTGGGCCTGGGCGCTGTCCCTCAGCTCTTCAGCTCAAGGCTGGCATTCTACCACTTGAGCCACAGTGCCACTTCTGACTTTTTCTGCTTATGTGGTGCTGAGGAATCGAACCCAGGGCCTCATGCATGCAAGGCAAGCACTCTAGCACTGAGCCACCTTCCCAGCCCAAGTCCATGAGACTCTTATCTCCAATTATCCACCCAAAAGCCAGAGGTAGAGCTGTGGATCAAGTGGTAGAGCAGTAACCTTGTGTACAGTAGCCAGGCCCTTAGTTCAAGCGTCAGGACCGGCACCAAAAAGAAAAAGCAAAAAATTAGACTTAAGTCTTAAACTAAAAAAAATTCCAAATTGAGTTAGGATTTAAATGTAAACAGGGAGTCTTAACATTAGAGTAAGAAAATCAAGGTAGCTGTGCTGGTGGATCATGCCCATAAACCTAGCTAGTCCGGAGGCTGAGATCCAAGTGGGTGTGCAGTGGTATCTCAATGTGGGAGCCTGGTTTGAAGCTAACCCAGGCAGAAATCCACAGGAGTCCAATTAATCTCCAACTAACCACTAGAAAGCCAGAGGTAGCAGTGTGGCTCAAGTGGTAGAGTGCTAGCTTTGAGCAAAAAAGCTACGGTAGAACACAAAGCCTTCAGTTCGAGCCCTAGTATTGACACAAGCAAATAAAAATCACAAACCCTAAAACAGTAACAAAATTAACAAAAAGCAAATAAATAGGAAAGTTATAGCATATATAAAAAATACTATATAGAAGTCACATCTTATTGTAAGTAACTAGGGAAAACAACAAACTACTTCATCTAAACCTGCTCAATTGTTGGGCAAGGGGGTGCAGTGCCTGTAGGGCCTTGTGGCTGTACCTCGGAGCTGGGGCTTTTCAGCCACAGCAGCTTGGCCAGGTCATCCCCAGCTGTGTTGTTGACAGCATGCTCAAACACCTCCACCTTCTGCATCAGCGTCAAATGGTCATAGTCTGGAGCCATCTGAATCAGGACACAAGCAATCAATAAGAGAACAACTCAGCAAGCAGTGTAAATCCAGGACGAAACAAGCCCGAGAGGCCAGGAAGAACTGGGTCCTAATTTTACCACCACAACCAAAAGGAGAACAAATGGAAAAATAGGATGGCTTCTCTACTCTGACCTGCTGTCCACAGGAAGGCCTGGAGCCTGAAGGAGGAACAGCAGGCTTCACTTCAGCACAAGCCTAACTGGATGAAAGTAGGAGAGGGTGCTAAATGCCTCTTCTCCACATCTACTCACCATGGCTTCTCTACTGCTTTCTATACATTCGTAAACACATTTATGCATGATGTGATAAAAATTAAGTTTCTGGGCTTTAGATCTATCAGTTTTTCTCTTGGTCATTTTTTTCTCCCCCATATGGGGATAGAAGGATAGAACTTTGGGCCTGATGCATGCCAAGTTTGTGCACCAATGGGCTATACCTCTACCCTTCAGTTTCTTTCTCTTCTTTTTTCTTTCTTTTTTTTTTTTTGCTTGTCCTGGGCCTTGAACTCTGGGCTTAGGTGCTATCCCTGAGTTCCTTTTGCTCAAGGCTAGCACTCTACCACATGAGCCACAGTCCACTTCTGGCTTTTTCTGTGATTAATTGGACATAAGAGTCTCATGGACTTTCCAGCCTGGGCTGGCTTTGAACTGCGATCCTCACATCTCAGCCTTCTGAGTAGGGAGGATTACAGGCATGAGTCACCAGCATCTGACACTCTTCAGTTTCTTAGAGGTCGAATGCTTTAGGACTTACTTCATTAAGTTTTCTTCTAAAATCATTCTTTTGGTAAATAGATTTCTAAGAAGCAGCTCTGTATGGTCCTGCATGTGAGTCTGCTGAGGCTGAAGGTGCGGGGCTGGTCTGGCCTCACCACCTACCCGAAGCATGATGCGATGTTCGATGTTGAGAAGGATCTTCTTCTTCTCCCTGTAGTCCCGGATGAGGGCGTGCAGTGTGTCACAATGTGGGACCCAGCCAATGAGGCCAGAGTTGGTGGACAAAGGGATGACGGCGTATCTCTGGATGCTAGCACCCACAGGAAAGCAGGGTCATTGTACAGTAAACAAAGTGCACCTTTTTTTCTTTTTGTTGAGGTACTTGGGTCTTGAGTTTGCTAGACAGGGGTTTTACTACTTGAGCCATGCTGCCACAAACTTCTAGGCCAAGATATGCAAACTATCTTTAATGAGCCCTCTGCCTGGCTGTGTAGTGAGGGACCATCTGTGAAGAATAGTGGACCGATGATGGGAGCCACAGCAGTCCTCTCCACTCGCCTAATGAAGTCATTTCTGGAGTAAGCATCAAGCCACTACTTTTCTCCCTGGTGCCTGATTCAGACTCACATAGGAGCTGGGGCTGACTATAACAAAATGCCAGCATAACCAACAGTTGTGGAGGATAAGTCCAGAATCAAGATGGCTGCTTCCTCACTGTGTCTCTATGTGGGGGAGAGACTATTCTAAGACTAAAGGACAATAGCTTCCTAGCCATGGTCCAAGGCAGAAGAGGTCAAAACAACTCAGAGACTACAGAATCTCCAGTCTAATCTCATTCTGAGTTTCACTGAAGGCATTTCCCAGTGAGGGCACCCTAACAATTCTGGAGAATCTTCTTGTGTTTGGCACCTTGGCTATGTATGGCTTCTTGTCAGGTATCTAGCTGCACACTTATTTTACCAAGGCACATGGTAATATGCACCGAGGTAGGAGGAAACTGCCATTTGCGCGGTGTTCTGAGCACCTGAGGTTTTTCCGCAGAGACGTTGGGTCATTGGCCAGCAGGGTGTTGACCAGGCCGAAGAGCTGCATCACTCGCTCATCCTGCCGCAGATCTTCATGGCCTTTCAGGAGGAAAACGAACTCATGCCCATTGCTGCCTGTAAGGACAGGCAGAAGCAGTTAGCCTAGCTAGAGGTTCTCCTACCCATACACTGAGACCACCAGCATATACCAAAGATCCTGAAGAGGCAACTTAAAAGATCCTTTGCCATTCCTGTGAATTAACGAAAAGTCCCCCAACTTTGTGCTCTTTGATATGACTATTCTCTGTGGCAGTCACCTTGTTTGTAGGAGGAAAAATAACCGGGACAAACATCTTATGTGGAAAGCAAAAATGCCCCTCAAATAAGCAATGTCTTCTTATCATTCTAAAGAAAGCAACTCTAGGGCTGGGAAGGTGGCTCAGTGGTAGAGCGCTTGCCTTGCATGCCTGAGGCCCTGGGTTCGATTCCTCAGCACCACATAAGCAAAAAGATAAAAGCTGGAAGTGGCGCTGTGGCTAAAGTGGTTGAGCGCTAGCCTTGAGCTGAAGAGCTGAGGGACAGCGCCCAGGCCCAGAGTTCAGGCCCATGACTGGACCCCCAAAAAAAAAAAAAAAAAAGAAAGCAACTCTAAACTCAGGAGATCACTTTGTCCCAGTTAGAAACCAGTAACTTCTCCAGAATTCCTCCAGAGACAAAGGCCAGACTCAGATGGTCAAATAGACCACACCGGTAACTTGAGTGTTGGAACTCTGCAGACCTCTCCCACTCTCTGCCCCTAATTCTCCCTACCTAATCCGAAGCCAACGTCTGTACCCTGAAGACACTGAAGATGTCCCGAAGTGCTGCCTCTCCATGGCCGCCATGGAATGAATCTCCTCTCTCTGCCCTTCACCATGTCTCTGCTATGTGGCATATGGGAAATGGGTGGACCTGACCTGGGACTCCTGGACTTTGGGTCTGGCCTAAAAACTCGTTTTCAATCCTACAGGCTACATATACTTTACCAACTTTATCAGGCTTTCCCCACACGCAGAAACACATACCCCACGACTGAGTTAAGTAGCTCTGTTGTCAAGGTTCCTCTAATAACCAAGAGTGGTTCAAATTTAAACAATCCCTGTATGTGGATCGGGAATGATTCTATGTATCTTTCGTTCCCCTGACTTACTGGCCTGAAAGGTCCATAGCACCTGGGGGCCGGGTGGGGTGAGGTCAGTGAGAGAGCCGGCAGGTCAGGGGCCAGGAAGAGGGAGAGGTGAAGGCATCTATGCCCCACATGTGGCTGGCCCGCAGTTCTACCATGGCCGTGGCCCTTTATCCGGCTCTAGCTCCAGCTCCGTGGGTGGCCTCTCCCTCAGGGCAGTTCTTGCCAGGCTCCTTGCCTTGCAGGTGGGGGGGGGGAGAGCAGGAGCTTCTCAGGTGGTTGTTTTTGTGCGTGTCCTCTGTGTTCTTGACTTTCCTCACATCTCTGGGAGCAGCATCTTCATTAAACTCTTTTTATTAGAGGCAATGAGGTTTGAACTCAGGGACTCATACTTGTCTGGCAAGTGCTGTACTACATTATACCAGGGTTTGAACTCAGGGCTGCATGGTTGCTTGGCTGGTGCTCTACCATTTGGATCATACCTCTATCTCTGCTTTTTTGCTAGTTATTTTGGAGACTAGCAGAAGTTCCTGCCTGCGCTGGCTTTGAATGGTATATGCTAAGTGCTCCTACTGTTCCTTGAAGGAAGAAATGGACATGAGTTTTTTTTCCTGAGTTGCTAGGATTACATGTGTGAGCTACCAGTTCCCTACACATTTTAACTTAAACTTTAGTAGGGCGCCAGCTATGAGCAAAAAAGCCAGGTGAGCAAGAGGCTCAGAGTTCAAGCCCCAGTATCAGCCAAAAGCAAAACAAAATCCAAACCAACCAACCAACAACAAAACACAAAAATCAAAACCAACAACAAAAACTCCAGAGCTGCTTTAATTTAGAATTTGGTCCATGGTTTGTTATTTTCAGTACTGATCCTGGGGCTGAGCTCAGGGCCTGGGCATTGTCCCTGAGGTTTTTCACTCAAGGCTAGTACTCTACCACTTGAGCCATAGCTCCACTTCTGGTTTTTAAATGGTTAATTGGAGGTAAAAGTCTCATGGGGACTTTCCTGCCCAGGTTGGTTTCAAACTGCAATCTTCAGATCTTAGTTTTCTGAGCAGCTAGGATTAGAGGTGTGAGCCATTGGTGCCTGGCTGATCCATGTTTTTTTTTTTTTTGGTTCGGTCATGGGGCCTGAACTCTGGGCCTGGGTGCTGTCCCTTAGCTCTTCAGCTCAAGGCTAGCACTCTACCACTAGAGCCACAGTGCCACTTCTGGCTTTTTTTTTTTTAAACTCTGCTTATGTGGTGCTGAGGAATTGAACCCAGGGCCTCATGCATGCAAGGCAAGCGCTCTACCACTGAGCCAGCTTCCTAGCCCCATGACCCATGTTTTTGTTTGAGTAGACACTGGCCTCTGGAGAGACCATCACCTATGCACCATGATTAACAGTGTTGGTCAGTAATCACTGCACTTGAGAAACAAGTGATATTAAGAGTGAGATGCAGCTGGGCGCCGGTGGCTCATGCCTGTAATCCTTGCAACTCAGGAGGCTGAAATCAAAACCAGCCTGGGCAGGAAAGTAGTCTGTGAAACTCTTATCTCCAATTAACCACCAGAAGTGGTACTGTGGCTCAAGTGTTAGAGAACCTGCCTTCAGCTGAAGAGCTGAGGGACAGTGCCCAGGCCCAGAGTTCAAGCCCCACAACTGACAGAAAAAAAGAGTGAGATGCCTCATGGTGTCACTGGAGTAGTCAGGCCTCCCTCAATGGCCAACTAGGTATCGTGCTACCCCTGGGGGGAAATTCGAATTCAGTTCATCTGACACCATCATCTCCTGAAAGGGACATCTGACAGTAAATAAACAACAGGCTCTGGCCTGTCATCCCAGCCACTCAGGAGACTGAGACCTGAGGATCTTGGTTTGAAGCCAGCCTGGGCAGGAAAGTCTGTGAGACTCCTATCTCCAATTAACTAGTCAGAACAAGCCAGAAGTGCTGTGGCTCAAGTGGTAGCATGCTAGCCTTCAGCAATAAAAGCTCAGAGACAGAGCCCAGGCCCTGAGTTCAAGCCCCAGGACTGGCATCAACACACGCACACACACACACGCACGCACACGCACATGCACACGCACACACACAAATTCAGGAGCCCAGAAGCTCCTTCAAAGTAGCTTGTCACTTCCCACAGAGACAGACATCCCAGACATCCGATGTCTCTTTGATGGCCCCATTCCCCCCCAACCCTGACTCCACAATCAGTTCTCCACACAAGTGACTACAAGCTTCAACAAGCACCGCTATGAGGGAGGGAGGAGTCCTGAGGGGATGAGCCAAGGGGGAGGACTATCCTCCATTCCTGTCCTAGCCAACACAGGGCAGCGTCAGCCTGCCAGGGATGATGTCAGAGAGGGGAGGGGTTCACAGCAGTCCTTACCCATGAGGGTCAGCTTGCGTGGCCTCTGCTTCGACGTGATGACTTGTAAAGATGGGGCTATAGACTGAATACGGATAATCGGCTGGTTGGGGTCATATGTTCCTGGCACAGCCAATTCAAGGTCCCGGCACATCAGAAGTTTGGGGGAGACATACTGCAGCTCCAGGGATGTGAGCTGTGAATAATTACCAAAGTTTTACTTTGCGGCCTTCAGGCAGAGATTTTAAATGTAAGTGTGTGTGTGTGTGTGTGTGTGTGTGTGTGTGTGTGTGTATATATATATATATATATATTATCATTTGATGGCAATATTTTTAAAAATTTTTATTGTGAAAATACCGTACAGAGGGGTTACAATTACATGGGCAAGGTAATGAGTACATTTCTTTTTTGTCGGTCGTGGGGCTTGAACTCTGGGCCTGGGCGCTGTCCCTCAGCTCTTCAGCTCAAGGCGAGCGCTCTACCACTTGAGCTACAGCACCACTTCTGGTTTTCTGGTGGTTTATTTGAGATAGGAGTCTCACGGTCTCTCCTGCCCGGGCTGGCTTTGAACCGCGATCCTCAGATCTCAGCCTCCTGAGTAGCTAGGATTACAGGCGTGAGCCACCAGCGCCCGGCTATGAGTACATTTCTTATCAAGCATTGTTGCCTCCTCCTTTGTTTCCCCTTCCCATCCCTTCCCACCTCACCTCCCCCTCGCCCCCCACAAGTCAAGTATTTTTGTCAGTGGATTTCTATAGACAATTACTCATCCCAAGTCTTCAGGTGGAGGTGAAAGAGAATCAGGTTCCCAGGGGTGAAAGGAAGGACTCTACCTGGGGCAGCTGCTTGGAGATCCGTCTGAACACATGGTAATAGAGGTCCCAGGCTTGCGTGAGGTCTTTGACGTTCCCTGACTTCATGTACTTTCGGCACCACTCTTGGGCCTCCATTAAATCTCGACCGTACGCCTGAGAGGGAAAGCAAGGGGGCATTTCCAGGTTGGCAAGCTTTTCAGAAGCCCCGAGCAGACTGCAGAACCTCGCCCAGGCCCCCTCCCCACCAAGCCTACAGTGGCTGAAAGGTGCTGGGTGGGAGCTGGTAGCTACGCACGTCCCAACGTGCACTTCTGGGTCATGAGGCTGACTTGTTAGTAAAGAGCCAGTTAGGGAGATGAGAGGACTTCTGGAGGAAACTTGTGATTTTCCAATTAAGTTGTAGGAGGGAACTGAGGGTGTGGCTCAGGGGTGGTGCGGTTGGCTGACATGGGTAAAACCCCGAGTTCCAGCCCCAGCATAACAAAAACAAAAACAAAACAATAAGAGGAGGGTTCCTGTAACTTAACAAGTACATTTCTGGTGTTTTTTATGTTTTGACAATCTGTGTCTAGGCTGGCCTTGAACTCACAGTCCTCCTGATTCAACCTCTTGAGTGCTAGGACTGCTCATTTCTGATGTTTTTAGATCCGTTGGCCTTGGTTTGAGTATGTGATTGAAGGTGGTAGAAAGGCTATGGAGGGCAGGCATCTGGGAAAAGCTGTGGGTGACGCCCTCCTGTGCTTTCTCAGTACATACCTGATTAAAGGATGTTTCCTTCAGAGTCTGGGGGCCCCGTTCCATCATAGCATGCAGGGGTTCCAGCACCTCAAACATGCCTTTCACATTTCTCTCCCCAAAGTAGAGACGAGAGGCCTCTTCCAGGCCTTCGTGCCACATTTCATGCCAGAGGATGGCCACACGGATCAGCTCTTCACTCACCTGCACACAGAGGGGGGAGGGGGGCACAGGGATAAGCCACACATGGGAAGGCTGACTGGACAGCCACGGGGAACGTGCATCACTCCTGTGAGGAGGAGGCAGGCCCCAGGAGTCCCTGGCTGGTGGCCACATCAGCAGAGGCCACTCTGGCTCTAGGTGGCAAGACCAGTGGAGGCCAGGCCAGTGGAGGCCATGCTGGCTCCAGACTCACCATCATGGCCTGCTGGACCAGAGTGTTGCTGTGCTCACACATGTTCTTCAGAATCTTGTTGGCTGCATTGTGACGGGCTGTCGTGGTGGACTTGGAAGCCACTGTCAGGGGGTAGATGAGGGCCTGAAGCAGACAGAGGGACATGTGCAAAGAACCTGATGTGAACTTTAAGGTAACAAAAAAGTGGTGAAATAACACCATGTAAGTCTACCAGGAAGGAGCCACTCCAACTTGGAGGGGACTCTTTCTTTTCAGGAAGGCCCCTGAGTCACTGAAGGCAAGAACCCCACTAGCTGGACAGACCCTCCAAAGGCAGGAGAGAGAGGACCTGCCTTCCAGAATCTGCATTTGGGTCTCTCGAGCAGCTTTAGCAAAGGCTGGCTGCCCCAGCAGAAGCCAGGGTTTTCCACAAACCTGGGGGTGGTAGCGACCAATGTCGGTGAGAAGCTGGTGGATGAGCCGTCCCACCAGGGGTCTGGGAGTATCGATTCTTGCAATGAGCTGAGGTATAACCTGGCATTCAAAAAAGACACACTATGCGGCAAAGGAAACAACTCTAGTTATTCTTCTGACCAATGATCAGAAGATCTACTCTTGCAACTTGTTTTGTCTGGTCTGTAAGATTCTAAAATGGTTTGTTCTTTCCATTGTCTAGCAAAAACTAAGGAGAACCATGGAGTCTGGGCTTGGGGACTAAGCTTTATTTCCTTAATACTAACAAGTACTGCCTTGTTTCTCAACCACTGCATGGCTCCAAGGAGACTCACAGGAGAGAAGCTGACCCACCCTCACTGAGCTTCTTTTTTGTTTGTTTGTTTGTCGGTTGTAGGTGCCTGGACGGTATCCCTGAGTGCTTCAGCTCAAGGCGAGTACTCTACCACTGGAGCTACAGCACCACTTCTGGTGTTTTGGTGGTTAATTGGAGATAATGGACTTTCCCGCATGGGCTGGCTTTGAACTGTGATCCTCAGATCTCAGCCTCCTGAGTAGCTAGGATTACAGGCGTGAGTCACTGCTACCCAGCTCACTGAGTTTCTTTTTTATTTATTTATTTTTTTTGGGGGGGAGGTCCAGTTGTGGGGCCTGAACTCTGGGCCTGGGCGCTGTCCCTCAGCTCTTCAGCTCAAGGCCAGTGCTCTACCAGTTGAGCCACAGCACCACTTCCGGCTTTTTTCTTTTTGCTTATGTGGTGCTGAGGAATCGAACCCAGGGCCTCAGGCATGCAAGGCAAGCGCTCTACCACTGAGCCACCTTCCCAGCCCTCACTGAGTTTCTTTACCTGCAACCAAGTATCAATCTGGATGGCTTTCACCCCTTCCACTAGAGCTTCATTGACATCTGGCCAGTGACCATAATCAAACCACAAGGTGAGGACTCTGGAAAAGACAAGTGAGAGAGTCACCAGCTGCTGTGGCTCTCAGCGTTCGGCTGTTTTCTTTCAGGATCTGTGACGACTGGCAGAGCTCTTGGCTGATTTGTGACTACCATCCCAGATCATGTTGGGGGTGACTGTGGCATGAACTCTGACATGGAGCGGATGAGCCCAGCAGAGTAACACAAGAGAACTGCAGTGTGCGTGCGGGGAAGGAAATGCCCACTGGAAAGGGCAACGGGAGCTCAGCCTGGATGGAGGAGGAAAGGGACAATGGAAGCGTAGCTGGCTGCAGGTGCCGGATGGAGGAAGAAGCTGTCGCCTCAGGCCTGTGGATTGATTGGTTTGGACCATTTGTGCAGACCCCTAAATGCAGCAGGTACATGTAAGGTACTGTGGCTTCACTTCACTTCACCCCCTTATTCTTTGCAGTTTTCTCCCTCATAGGTGGGGCCTGGTCAGCTCTCATTCCTCAAGGTGCAGGTAGAGAAAGGCCCATGAGCCCATGCTGCAGACTCTGGAGGAACTTGTGTCCTGCCATTAACATGGTCTCCCAGAACTCCACCCCACATTCCCTGTACCTGAGCGTATCCTGGAGGTTGTTGCCTCGGGACAAGGAGATAGAGCGGAAGAAGCCCTGGACGGCAGG
Organism: Dipodomys merriami; assembly: GCF_024711535.1. NCBI lineage: Eukaryota > Metazoa > Chordata > Mammalia > Rodentia > Heteromyidae > Dipodomys > Dipodomys merriami. The sequence continues at coordinate 7,224,847 of NW_027204270.1, forward strand.
AACGGTGTACATCAACAAGGTTTTGGACAGGTCCTGGTGGAAGACACATGTGTCAGTGACACTCTTGCCTCAGCTTTCTCATCTATAACATGGGCACACCCCTGGCTTCAGCTTTCTCATCTATGCCATGGGTGTAATCTCACGGTAACAGTCCTGGCCTCAGAGGATAGTTACGGGTATTAAGCCAGTTAAGCACAAAAAAACTTTATTAGAACCTGGCACAGACCAAGTAGTCAGTAAATGGCATTTCCCCCCTTAACTACTGCTAACAGTGGCTTACTGGAGAGTGCCACAAAAAGGTGACTGCCTCAGAGTAGCTGAGACTCTGTGCACGCTGCTCTCTGAGCCTGCGGCTGCCCTGGTCCATTCTGGACTGTTCCTCCAGGCCCTGCCCTCAGCGTGGAGCTGCAGCTGTGGTGGCCACCCACACAGTACGGCGGAGAGTATGAGCTCATCATGTGGGAAGGACCACGGGGAGCTGTTCCCAGCCCAGGTGCATGAACGCATGCACACACGGCCAAGGCGGACAGGCCGCGTGTCCTGTGCCACAGAGAAAACCCCAGGCTCCACAACCTCACACCCATCCACTTTCCAGGGCTGTGCCCACCAGGACCCAGGAGGCCCTACCTCAGTGACCTTCTTCTGCAGCGGGGAGGGTGTGGGGCTGTTCTCCGTGCTCTCCGCCTCGCTCTCGCTGTTGCTGCCCTCTGTGCTGGCGGCGGCAGCGGCGGTGGCAGCGGTGGTGGCGGCAGTGGTGGCATTGGTGATGTTCGCCCCGCTGGCATGACGCAGCTTCTTCTTCTCATCGCGGGCTTGGTTCTGATGCTTGTAGTGTAGCACAGCTTCAAAGTTCATCACTGCCCATGCATGCCAGGCCTGGTGGGGCAAGAGTCAAGGGCAGATAAGGGGCTGTGAATGACAGCAGAGCATGGAGGGGCACGAGGCTGGTGCTGTAGCAGGGCTGTGATGGCCTCCGCATGAGGATGGGGCCTCGGGGTGAGGAGAGTAAAGACCCTACTGCTACAGTCACAGGAAGGAGGTGGCTTACTGAATCTAGTGTGCCTTACTCATCTTGCCTGCACTTATGACATGAAGCACCCTAGGGCCAGTGGGTCACAGAAAGAGGGGCAGAGTGCAGGCCTTGCTTCAAGGGACCTTTGAACCTCACAAACTGGAAGACTTAGGGACTCTGTAAGGCAGTTGTGACCAGGGCCGGAAGAGGTAACAATGAGTGACGGGGTTGTGGATCTGAGGAGCTTCAAGAGGCGGACTTGAGATAGGCAGCTATAGTTGGATATGGAGGGATAAGGGGGAGGACAACAGGGAGGACTTCCTGCGAGGGGAAGAAAAGGATACTTGGAGGCCAGCACAGAGCATCCACAGGAGACAGATCTGCCTGCAGCTAGGGGTGCTCACAGGAGAGGAGTGAGGAAGGCTGGCAACGTGCTGGGCAGACAGTGGAGGAGTGGGCATGATGGCCACACTTGATCTATGGGAAAATAGCTGGTTGGAAAGGGTTCTATACAAGACCTCCATTCAGTTTCCCCATGCCTTTATTTAGGTAACAATACCTCTTATATGCCCACTCAGCACCGGGCACAAGTCTGGGTCAAGGTAAATAAGACCAACTGTGCTGGCATTTTATGCAGTGCCATGAGGGGAATAGTAGAAGGCACGCAAAACCAAGGAGATGCACACAGCAGAAAATGCTTTTAAAAATTAATACTGAGGGGCTGGGAAGGTGGCTCAGTGGTATTGTGCTTGTCTTGCATGCATGAGGCCCTGGGTTCAATTCCTCAGCACCACATAAGCAGAAAGAGCCAGAAGTGGCACTGTGGCTCAAGTGGTAGAGCACTAGCCTTGAGCTGAAGAGCTGAGGGACAGTGCCCAGGCCCAGAGTTTAAACCCCACAACTGACCAAAAAAAAAAAAAAAAAAAAAAATTAATTCTGAGAGCTGGGTGCCAGTGGCTCATGCCTGTAATACTAGCCACTCAGGAGGCTAAGATCTGAGGACTATGGTTAGAAGCCAGCCTAGGCAGGAAAGATTATAACACTCACACCTCCAATAAACTACTTAGCTTTAAGCACAAAGCAGCTCAGGGACAGTGCCCAGGCCCTGAGTTCAAGTCCTAGGAGTGGCAAAACCAACAAGCTCCCCCCCCCCCCCCAATAAAAAACAACCTTGAGTGAAAGTTTTTCTTGTAATTTACTTTTCTAAAAGCTGAGTGAAGAAAGTAACTTTAGATTAGGGTGTGGTTCTGATTAGGAAGGTCCTGCTAACCATGAGATTGGGTTCTGCAGATTTGGACACACAGCTGTCTCAGAAAGGGCAACTAGTGCTCCTATGATAAAATGAGCACTTTTTCCTTCCTTTACTAAGGTTTGAACCCAGGGTCTTGTAGTATGTGAGCTACATCCTCAGCATCAATAGGCATTTTTGAGATCAGCATGAAGCATGCTTAGAGGATAAGATTTTATTGTAAATGCTTCTGTGGTTTTCAAATGCAAGTAAGATCCCAGAGGGATTAATTAAAGTATTAGTGAGTTAAGGAGGTTGCGGAAAGAAACTGATGACATCTGCTATACCAAATGGCTATTACCAAGGCCCCTGAAAAAAAAGAATGAAAAAGCAGAATGTGTGCTTTCTCCAAAGATGTGTATTTCCAAGAGCCAGGCCTGCAGCAGCCAGCTACATCTTTTGTACATTTTATTTGTCTTTTTGAAAGGCTTCCGATAATATAACAGAATGTTACCAAGCTCTTTCCAATAAAAACAAAACAAAACAAAACAAAAAGTTCAGTTCTTAGCTGAGGAGAAGACAGGGAAGAATCTGGGAAGGAATAGATGACCCAAGGGAAATAAAGTTGCAGAGATCAATTGTGTGTCCAGATGCTTCTGAGCACTTCCAGTGCCACACACAGAACGAGGGTGGAATAATAAGTACCTTGGCTCCCTTCTTCCTTCCCTCTCTAGTACTAAGGATGGGGCTTAAACACGTGAGGCAAGTGCCCTGCCACTAGTGCTACATCCCAGCCATAAAAAATCTCTTTCTACTCCCCTCAGCCTTGGGGTTTGATTTCAGGACATTATGCTTACTAGGTGTTCTACCACTTTAGTCATACCTCTAGCCCTACAAATATTTTCTCAAATGAAAGAATGATCAATCTCTCTGCTTCTCTTCAACTTCTAAGAGACTTTCTGAGTCTCTGACACATAGGCTCCAGGTATTTCAGGAGCAAAGTCATCGCTCAGACTAGCTCCTGGAAGAGCTGGAGAACTCAGGCAGGGCTGGCTGAGCCACTGGGCCCGGGGCTCTCTGCGTGGAGAAGGGGGAGGTCTGGAGCCCAGCTCTGCCCTTCTTACCTTGTACCAGCTGCGGTCGTGCTCGGTGGCAGCGCTGTAGTACTGCAGCACTTTGGGGATGGTGCTCTCATTGATGCCCTGGAGGTTCAGCTGCCACTCCCCAAGTTTCAGGAAACACCTGAAAACATAGAACCAAGCACCCATGTCATCGCTCCTCCAAGGAGACCAAGGGACTTCAGGGTACCCTAAAGCCCTTCTGGTATCTGGGACCAGTAGAATGTTCAGCTATGTGGACTGAAGGGTCTGGGGTCTGTAGGTAGGCTTTAATGGAGATTTCATCTTCGTAGCCTTCGTCTTCCAATGCCAGCATAAGACAGGCCCCTGGTACAGGTGAGTCTGCATAGCCCTATCTACCCCAAACTGAAGTTTTGTGCGGACTGTTATCAAGTTACTTGTCATATGGACTGCCATATATCTTCTCCCTTCTTCTTCTGCTTCTACTGGCCGGTGGCAATATTGACTGCTGAACTCCAGATACAGTCCTCCATGCGTGGCAGGCTCTGCCCATAATGCCTCACACATTTTAGACACCCCAGATAGGAACTCTCAGACGTCTGCAGTGAGAAAACTGAGATTGCCTACCTCATGTAAAGTCGAACTTATCTAAACATTAAATTAGCAGCAGCTCTGCTATTTGGAAATGAGAAGTCTAATACTAACCCCAACTCTAGTATGAAGCTAGCACATGGGTGTTCTTGGTGCTGACCCCTAGGAATGTGTAAGTGGGAGGGGTCTGTGGAGCAGTTCCATTTGATAAAAGATTGAAGGCCTCAAGAGCAAGCCACTCAAGGAGCAGGACTGGTCCCTTGCTGCAGAAGCCGCTGAGGAGGCTGGGGTGCTCACCGGGCCATGAGCTTGTGCAGCTCCTGCTTGTGCTGCTGGTCCTCGGTGGCGATGGCGTGCTGGGCCTGCTGCTGCATGGTCTGCACAAAGTGCTGCATGTGCTGGAAGGCATCGATCTGTGGCAGGACAAAGGCAGGAAGGGTCATGTGATCTGATCAGTCAGGTGCACAGGTCAACAACACACCCTAGTACAAGGTGAGGACCTCATGGGACAGAGGACCAGGGCTTGCTGCTGGGGTGGGGTGGTGGTGGTGGTGGTGGTGGGGGCGGCGCGAGAGGGCTGTGCCAGGGCATTCGTAGTTTATTCAAGTCAAATCTTAGCTCTCCTTTGCCAACTGTAATTAGCAGTTTTATGAGTCTGGGAAAAGTGCCATGCCTGGCTATCCCAAATGAAAGTCCTATGAAGTAATCTGAAACAAGTGCTTACTTCACTATAGTATAATGGGACCCCAGGGGAAATTAGGCTCCTGGGGAATTGTTTCAGGCTGAGAAAGTATTAGCATCTGTTTATAAACTATGCCCTTTGGCTGCTCCAGCATAGCAAAAACTGCAGAACTAAAAATCAGGAAGAACTCTCAGAACCCACTTAAGAACCAAGAAGGCCCTCGTGTTTAAGCACAAGATGGACAAGATACTAGCGAGGCAGACATCTAGGTGAACAGGGTGGCTTGGGAACAAAAATCCTTTTTGGTGGAGAGGCCGGTAGGGGGGCAGGTACTGGGGCTTGAACTCAGGCTCAGAATGCTATCTTTCAGGATTTCCCCTCAAGGCTGGAACTCTACCACTTGAGCTACAGCTCCACTTCTGGCTTTTATTGATTAAAGTGTCTCATGGACTTTCCTGACTAGGTTGGATTAGAAAGGTGATCCTTAGATCACAGCCTCCTGAGTAGCTAAGATTACAGGCCAGAGCACCTGGCAGAACAAAAATCTGTAGAGCATCTTTCACCCAACTCAAGCAGGAGGCACTGAGTTAAGAGCAGGCAGCTGCACTGGGGAAGGCCTGCTGCATCTAATGCACACAGCATTTTAATAAATAGGGTCCAACACTATTTTCTAAAGGACACCCATGGCGATTGAAGGCACAAAATTCTAAAGCTTGAGGGGAAAACGCCAACCTCTGTATTCACTAACTCAGGGAAGGGAAACAGCATGTGAAAGAAGCTATGTGCTCTTTGCTGTAGGAGGGAAAGAAAAAAATACCACCATGCAAAATTTGCTTATTTAGTTATACAACTTCCCATGTAGGTGAGACCAAGAATGTGAGCCACATCTGACTTATTGCTGGAGATGGGTTCTCGCTAACTTCTTGCCTCAGAGGCCTCAAAGGACAATCCTCCTGATCTCTATTTGACAAGTAGCTAGGATAAAAGGCATGAGCTACCCTACCTTGCCTAAAAAGTTTTTTTGGTTTTTTTTTTACATGTCATGAGGTGAAGGTGGCCTGGAAGGGAAATGAAGATCTCTGGCTTGGAGGTCAGGACCAAATCCACAACTTTTAATGTAAGGAATTAATTGGTGTCAAGAGCCAAAAGAACGTGATAGTTTGAGCTACTAAGCAACATTTTGTGGCGAATTCATGCTTTGGTCGTGTTGGGAGAAGACACTCTTTGGTCAAGATCATGCTGCCTTCAGGAAGATAGGCAAAGACTTGAGGCCATGTGTAGAAAGGAGGCAGAGGGAGTCAAACCCAGCGCCTTCTGTCTCACTGCCTAGATGTCAAGCTTTAAGTTAGAAATGCTATGGTTTGGGAGGGTCAGAAACTAAAAAATAAAAATATATGGGGCTGGGAAGGTGGCCCAGGGGTAGCGTGCTTGCCTTGCCCTGGGTTTGATTCCTCAGCACTACATGAACGGAAAAAGCCAGAAGTGGTGCTGTGGCTCAAGTGGGTAGAGTGTTAGCCTTGAGTTGAAGAGCTGAGGAGTAGCACCCAGGCCCAGAGTTCAAGATTCATACAAAAACAAACAAAAAAACAAAAAAATAAAAATATATGCACAGGTGGCTCATGCCTGTAACCCTAGCTACTTAGGAGGCTGAGATCTGAGGATTGGGATTCAAAGGCAGCCCAGGCAAGACAGTCTGTGAGACTCTTATCTCTAACCACCAAAAAGCCAGGAATGGAAAGTTCAGGGACAGAGCCTAGGTCTTAAGTTGAAGCCCCAGGATCAAACAAAAACAAAAACCACAGGACTAAACAAAAACACAAACACAAACAAAAACTCAAAACCACAAAATCATCCAATTGCATGCCTGGAGAAGAAAATGGGTCATTAGTAATGACCAGGTGACCTGGCACTAAAGACCAGGTACCTGGGTGCAGGGCTGCTGATCTTAATTAGGTGGCGTTCAAAGTCACATGGAGTCAGCCATCTATAAAAGAAGTTAGGTCCTAAATCAGTCCAAGGACCTTTTAGTCTCCTTTGCAGATACAACTACAATGCTATCAGCTCTTTCTACAGCGTGGGCCCACGCTGAGGTTTCATTCCTTTCTCATTAGGGGCACTAGTGGGGGACAAGGACAAGAGAAGGCTGAAGCTCCCTCTCTCTTTTGGTAAAGACATGGTGAGGGGGAGCCAAAACAGGTGGGATTTGCCTCTAGGGCTTACTTTTTTGTAATCACCTCCATCACCCAGGGAGATTGTTTAAAAAACAAAAACAAAAACAAACACCAAGAGCCACATCTGTTTCCCAGTGGCTAGTCTGTAAATAAAAAGGAATTTTACATTGGCTTTGAGATAATTTTCCCTCTTCCTTTCAGCATTGTACCCCAAAGGTTGTTGCTTTGGAATCCAAATTGATGACAGGAAAGGAGCCGAGAAGTCTGAGAAAATCAAATTGGTCTTACAAAAGACCAACTTAGTCTGTATTTTTTCATGAAGAGCCTGCTTTCTTTTTAAAAATTATGTCTTTTATTTTTTTATGTCGTAGCCCTTTCTGGAAATCATGACTGCCCTCATTGCTTTGGCCAATGACACTTGCGCAGATCCTTGCCTATGATCCCCTCTGTGGAACCAGGAAGAACCCCTGATCCTGTGGAGAGGTGGTGAGGATTCTGGCTCCTCTCTGGCAATGTGAGGCAGATCAGGCGGGCATTCTGGACAGGGTGTTCTCTGCTGGGTTGATTTGGGTACCTACCTTCCGAGCACTCTTCCACATATTTTTCATGTAGGCGTAGGTCACCTGGGGGTGAACTGTGGGCAGAGGATGGTCAAGCTGCCGAGATGGATCGACTCCCAGAAGCAATACTAAAGTTTTATGAGCAAGAGCCTTCAAAGCAAGAAAGGACAAGTTATAAACAGACCTGGGCCAGGAGCAGCACCCTGCTAGGTGGTGGGGTTACTCACCAGCCTGCCACTTTTGCCACACAGGCTTGCATATTTGAGCCAGGTTCTCATGTCCTCATGAGGGTTGACCACAAGGGACCGAACCATGAGGATTTTCTGCCAGTCCTCCACAATACGTTGGCAGCCCTGGAACATTCAGGGAACATTCAGAAAGGAGGGTTAGGCCTGTCTTTCTACCTTACCCTTCTACAACCACCAAGGAAATCTACTTGGAACCAAAAAGGGAATTCACTGATACAATGTGAACTTTCTCAAGTTAGAGATACTGTGAATGAAATGAAATATATCGTAGGGATTTCACAACAGTTTGAGAGGCAGTTGGAAATGGGGCAAAGAACTTGAAGCCTGACTCTGCCACTGTGTCCCTTTGGGCATTACTTACCCTCTTTGGTGAATGATCTGTAGTCAAACTAGTAACAACTTCACAGGGTTATGGTGAGGATTAAATGAATTAAATTAATTCAAGCTATTATTATTATTACTATTATTATTATTGCCAGTCCTGGGCTTGAACTCAGGGCTTGGGCACTGTCCTTGAGCTCTTTTTTTTTTTTTTCCCTTTTGTGGTTAACTGAAGATAAGTCTCATGTACCTTCCAGCCCAGGCTAGTTCTAAACTGAAAACCTCAGATCTCAGCCTCCTGGGTAGCTAGGATTATAGGTATGAGCCTATAATCAAGTACTTTTGTGCTAATAATACATTCTTAACTATTTTGCTTTTAGTCTGGTTGAAGATGACTATCACTGACAAAGAAATTAAACTTAAAATCTACCATTCAAAATCTAAATATGAATTAAATGTATAAGATGTTGAAACAGGCTGGGCGCTGGAGATCACACCTTATAATCCTAGCTACTCAGGAGGCTAAGATCTGAGGTTCATGGTTCAAAGCCAGCCGGTAAGCATGAAAGTCTCTGAGATTCTTTTTTTTTTTTTTTTTTTTTCCAGTTAGTCATAAAGCTTGAACTTGGGCCTAGATACTGTCCCTGAGCCCTTTTGTTCAAGACTAGTGCTCTACCACTTTGAGCCACAGCACCACTTCTAGTTTTCTGGTGGTTAATTGGAGATGTAAGAGTCTCATGATCTTTCCTGCCTGGACCGGCTTTGAACTGGGAGCCTCAAATTTCAGCCTTCTGAGTAGTTAGAAGCATAGGCGTGAACCACCAGCACCCAGCTTCTGTGAGACTTTTATCTCCAGTTAACCTCCCCCCCCCAAAAGCTAGAAGTGGAGCTATGGCTCAAGTGGTAAAGCATTAGCCTTGAGCGAAAAAGCTCAAGGATAGTGCCAGGCCCCAAGTTTAAGCCCCAGTATTGGCACAAAAATGAAAAAAGAGAAATCCTTACATATGGAAAGAGAAAGGCCTCAATGGAAAAACACAGAAAATTAATCAATATCAAAGGACTAAGCTAATTTTATACCAAATGCTTGTTAGAAGTAAGCTTCTTTTTTTTCCTTTTCTGTGAAGTCGGATTTGGGATGGGAGATGGGTTCCTAAGATCTGCTGCTTCACAGCCAAATGCCAGGAACCCATGGAGCTGTCCTCAATAGAAACAGCCAGTCTAGCAGCAGAATTCCCTGGGTTTCCCACGTGACAGGGGCAACCTGAACCTGACTGAGCGCCTGAGGCACCCAGTGCAGCCAAGGCTGGCCTCTTAATTTGCTCCGTGGCAGATACTGGCTGGAGATTTTAATCTTAATGACTTGACCACAAGATGGCGGCTTTCCAGCCCAGGCAGCCCATTCTGACAGCCAGCCAGCCACGAGAGCCAAGTTTCCACCACAGAGCAATGCTTTAATTTTAGCCTTGGATAAAAGCTTTTCATTCCATAAAGTATGACAACAATGATTTGAAAAGTTAGAAAATCAGAAAAAAAAAGCACATGGAGTGGTAGTTTTGATTATGTCTCATCAGTGGCAGCTTTCTCCCCGATGTAGAAAGAATTTTGTGGGCCACAAAGCATGTTGCTCCCTGCATGACTTTCCCGGAGTAAGTCATGAAGGCTTAAGGCAATCATGGTGTTCTGGGCAGAGTCAGAACTCATTCATCTATCCTCCTCCAACTCTATATTTATAAATCCCATTTGAAAAAAAAAGTCTGAAGAATCACTGCATCTCTGATTCAGAAACTCCTCAGCCCATCACACTTAAAGACACCAGGGTGTGGACAAGCCAAGTGGGAAATGCTTGCTTTGTGGAATTACTTCTGGTGCCCAGGAGACAATTTTCCATCAAAACATTTACTGGGCATTTCATAATTACTAATAAAACAAGGGGAAGAACTGTATGTGCTCATATCAGAGCCATAAACGGTGGATTCACAGGCGTTCCTCTGCCTGCTGCTCTTTCCTGGCCAGAGGAATGTGCCCTGAGCTTCCTAGACAGGAATGTAGCTTGGAGTCAAAAGGTCTGTCACAGGCTACCGAAAAGCTTGGAAACACAAAGTTCAACTGATCCAGAGATAGAATTTAGAATGAGGGGTAGAGCTAGTTAAAAGGAAATGGTTTTATTAATGGAAGAGATCCACTGTGAGAAGCAGAAAGAGAGAGAGACCAGTGGTTCTTGGAGTGGCTAAAGGGGGCTCTTTTCTCTCTTTTGGTGCTTGGGATAGAACTCAGGGCCTCAGGTGTGCTAAGCAAGTGCTCTATCATTGAATTAGCCCTCAGTTTACTTTCTCTCTTGCTGATGATCTTCCTCTCCAAAGTATCCAAGGGGCGGGAGGGCTGGGAGTCCTGCCCAAGAGCACTGGAGACCCTCCTAGGTCATTGGGTTGGCAGCTCCTCAAACTACGATGATCAGAACACTACCCTGAAAGGCCAAAGGTTTCTACAAAGGAAAACTGCAGTGGAAGGAAGTCTGAACAGAGGAGCTGGGAGGCCTCTGACCTAAGGAACTGTTACTGGCCATAGCTGGTAGTTGAGAACTGCTTTTGAAAGTGGAGAGTGGCTCTCCACATGATTGCGAGGTTAGGAGTAATGACTGGCTGGTTCTAAGTACACTTTCTTCTTCTTTTTTTGACAGTACCCTTGAGTTTGAACTAAGAGCCATTCACTTGCTAGACAAGTGTTCTACCATGCTACCGGATTTTCTTTTCCTCTTAGAGAAGGGTAAGAGGGGGCTGCACAATTGGCGGTTCTCTCACAGCTCAAGCTGGGATGAGGGTTCTGCTCAATAGAGAAGGTGGGAACAGCGAGAAAGAGCAGGTGGGCGGGGTCCCCAGGCAAGGAACCAGAGACGCCTACTGCTCACCTGAAGTCTCTCCCACCAAATCTGGCGGATGATCTCTCGCCGCTCGGGGACAAGTTTGTACTGGATCACCTCCTCCAGTTCGGACAGCATGTGGCAAGAAACCATGGCCTGATGGAAGCAAATCCATTCCAATATAATTACTGCATGAACAACCCAAAAGCCACAATTCATTTTAATCATCCCTTCTGATGTTAGGTTATTTGCTAACTTCAGAAAACACACCTGTTCTCAGCACTTTGAATTCTCAATTATCTACTCTGAAAACAGAACTAAAGTGAATCTCAAAAGTGACAATGTGTACTTACCCCATATGCCCGGCTGTAGCTCTCTCCTGCCATTGCTGTTAATTCAGCATCCAGAAGGTCCCTGGCCTTGTCAATGCACTAAGAGACAAAGAAAGAACCTCTAGAACTGGGCTCTGCACTAGAAAACTTAAGGTCACACTAGGATTCCTAACTAGTTTCAGAAACTAGCTGTTTTGCTTAAATCCCAGTGAAGAGAAAAATTCACCAAAGACAGCAAGAAACCTTTCCCCAGATCTGAATGTATTGAGGACATGATCCAATTTTTTATTAATGACAGAAGTATGTGGCATCTGAAAAGTGTAAGGTAACACACGCAACCTCGTGTGGAGAGAAAGAAAAAAAATAACTGGGAAACGGAATCTGCGTTCTTGCATCTCAGGAGGACACCTTCTTATGTTTTTTTCTTTGCTAAGCACATTGTGAAAACAGATTGTGCATACTTGGATGGCTCTAGGGGGTCATCTGGCATCCAGTCACCCGGTCCTCATGAAGAGGTGCCTCCTGGACCGTCCCAGGGGATGGGGCTCTTGGGTCTCTGGCCCAGAAGACCTAGATCTTGTACGTCAGCCCAGGGATGCCATAAGACTTCGAGTCTTTTCTGCTCCATCAATTAAAACCCATCCTATGGAGCTTTTCCTTTGCTGAATGTTTAAGGTTAATTACTGTGTTCCCAACCTTGAAGGGCTTGGATGGTTTACAACAGCGCCTCATCCAAGGGCCCGGTGCCTGACAAGGTGAACGTATCACTTCACTATTTCATTCTGCACGTCAGCACAGGTTGTGCTTCCTTGAAGGTAATCAATGTGTGCGCCCCTGAGTGGCCAGACCCGTCTCTGACTTCTGCTATACAGTGGCGATCAATGGCTCTCTGAATCCTCCTTTGGTACACTTAACAGCCTCTGTCACTACAAGTGCTAAGGCAAGGTGACAAAAAGGTGTAATGATCAGAGATGCTAGTGCCACAATAGCTTCTGCCTTGTATACTCAGAACACATCAGCTCCTGCTGTCTGGCAGTCAGCCTTGTCAGTGAGTACTGTGCATCGAAGCTGCAGAGCTGAGGTTCAGGAGCATATTTACACAGGTTCATGTACTTAGGAGATAACAGGTCATGACTGCAACTTTTTCTTTGCTGGAAGGCCTGAAAGAACACATGTAGGTTTTTACCTGTTGTGCCAAGGAGAAGAGGTCCTGATGTAACGCCAGCACAGCTCGATAAAACGCCCCGTCGTGGGTGTCCCGAGGGATCATGCAGGTGTACTCTTCCATGCTGTCCCACTGACCTGGTTCACAAACACAAGCATGGAAGCATTGCATGGGCTAGAGCAGCATCTCACGTGAGCGTGCCATTGCTTACTTTCATTTAGCGTTACAACGAATGAATGGGAGCCTGATGTGTCAAATCCCACAGATCTCTTATCTATTGTATGGGCCAATTAACAAAGCCACATCTGTCTTCAACACACAGGACTCCACTGTTACCCCAGAGCATCCCAGAAGATGAGAGGAAGCAGCACAGCCACATCAGATGGGCTTAATGCTGCCCCTAACCAACCTAGAAAACCCTGCAGACCCTACAGGACAAGTACCTCTGTTTAGTGGGACACTGAAAAAGACAGGTTCCTGTACCTGAGTATGCCATTATACAGATAGGGAATGGGATTCAACAATTTGACCTTTTCACTCTGTCAATATCTTAGCCTCGGGAGGGAAGAGGTAAATATTTTAAGAGGTTCTGTTAGAACAGAAAGATGGTTTGGGTTAAGGCAGAGGCCTTTGTACCATCTTAGATTAGGGAAATGGCTGAATCTGAGGGGAGGCATTCCCCTTCCCCGGCCTCCCTGTAGGGGGAACAGGTATCAAATGCCAGGACTGCCCACACCATCTGCATACAGTATCAGCTTCATTTGCTGTCAACTGTAAGGCTGTAGATTTTACAAGGTGTTTTTCTGCCTCTCCAGACCATTGCCTCATCCACTCCCAATGCCTCTGGGCAAAGGCAGATAGCAAAGGATGACTCCTCAGGAAGTAATTTGTTTTTAAAGATGCTCTGGATCCAGTCCAGGGGTCAGGACAGGAAAGGATAGAAGCTAGCTCTATTACTCAGAAGGGACAGAATGGAGGTGGGCGGTTGTGTCCCTGTACTCCAGACTCCACAGGAGGAGTTTTGCAGCCTTGAATTCCTATCTGTCCTTGCCCATCCTCTCAGGAGAAGCCTGCGTTTGCCAAGCCCTCAGCTGGGGTCAGAATCAACATGTCTGGAGCTGGGAAGGTGGCTCAGTGGTAGAGTGCTTGCCTTACATGCATGCATGAGGCCCTGGGTTCAATTCCTCAGCACTACATAAAGCAGAAAAGGCTGGAAGTGGTGCTGTGGCTCAAGTGGTAGAGTGCTAGCTTTGAGCTGAGGGACAGAGCCAGGCCCAGAGTTCAGGACCCACAACTGACCAAAAAAAAAAAAAAATCAACATGTCTATAGGGATTCAAGGACAGTCTCTGCTTTACAATTCTCTAAGATAAGAATTGAGGTGGGCAAGGGCCTGGCAGCATGGAAAGCAGAGGAAATTAAAATGGTCAAAATGTTTGGAATTGTTGGAGGTGAAGGGCAAATGGGGGTCTAACTACTATTCTCTTTACTTCCATATGCTGGGGAAGCTCCACAATAAGAAAGAAGCAGAGCCGGGCGCTGGTGGCTCACGCCTGTAATCCTAGCTACTCAGGAGGCTGAGATCTGAGGATCGCGGTTCAAAGCCAGCCCGGGCAGGAAAGACCGCGAGACTCCTATCTCCAATAAACCACCAGAAAACCGGAAGTGGCGCTGTAGCTCAAGTGGTAGAGCGCTCGCCTTGAGCTGAAGAGCTGAGGGACAGCGCCCAGGCCCAGAGTTCAAGCCCCACGACCGACAAAAAAAAGAAAAGAAAGAAGCAGATACTCATCCACCTTCTCCTTTCAGTCCAGTGTGAAATAAAGACAGTATGGGTGGAATTCCAATAACCATATTGGATCATGGCATGGACTAAGTATGCATTTCGGACCAATGGAAAAAAGACTACTGATGATGGAGACTGAAATGCCAGTCCAGGACTGCCTATCTCTAGTCTTCACACTTAAAAGACAAAAATAAACCAGTATCTTGTTGAGGACAAAAACAAATTCCCTGTGGTATAAGAAATATATTTGGTCTTTGTCTCTGTTCCCTGGCATACAGTTCCCAAAACTCTAGAATTTCCTTTGTGGTAAGAATGCTCTCAAACATGCTGGGCACCAGTGGCTCACATCTGTAATTCTAGCTATTTAGGAGGCTGAGATCTGAGGATCACGGTTCAAAAGCCAGTTTGACCAGGAAAGTCCATGAGATTCTTATCTCCAATTAACCACTAGAAATCTGGAAGTAGATCTGTGGCTTAAGTGGTAGAGTGCTAACCTTGAGCACAAAAATTCAGGGACAGTGCTCATGTCCTTGATTCAAGCCCCATGAAAGGGACACACAAAAAAAAAGAATGTCTCAAACAAAGAGATTCAAAGAGTTGCACCCCAACTCCACAGGGGGAGAAGCTTTTGTGCTAAAGGCCCTTCTGGACCTCCCCTGCTGTAGCTGTTCACCTGCATTCTTCACAAGATGCTGGTAAACAGGGCTGGTGGTGTTCAAATGGTAAAGCAGTTACCTAGCAGGCCTGAGGTCCAAGTTCAATCTCCAGTACCACAACAAAACAGAATGAAACAAGTAAAGTGATTCCTGGAGTCCTGTGTGGTACCTTAACAGATCATTAAACCTGAGGAAGAGGTTAGGGAATCCTGATTTACAGTAGCTCAATTAGAAATGCGAGACAGCCTGGCACTAGCACCTGGTATCTGAAGTGGGTAGAGGCTCTTGGGTCTGACCCCGATTTCCAGGTAGACAGTAATGGAACTGAACTGGATCACAGGATGCCCAGCTGAGGTCTGCCAGGGAAGTTGGTGTGTGGTAGAAATCCAACACTTCTGATGTCAGAAGTATCTCACTGGAGTGCAGGGATATGGTCCTCACCTACCAAGTCTCATTCTGATGTCTGTCTGCTGCTTTCCTTAGCCTCCCCATGAGGATCCATTTTTACTCATGTCTTACAAGCTAGTTGAAACCACAGAGTAAAAAGGGCAAATGTGAAATTTAGAAGTGGATGGGCATTGTTGGATTTACATTTGGACTGACTGACATCCTTCTTGCAACCACAACACCTAATTCTGACAGAGCTCAAGTTTCTCTTGCCCCATCTTGGCTGAGTACCTGGGCAGAGCCTTACCTAAGCCCCATGCGGCTGCAGCAGCCATCCGGGCCATCTTGGCTTGAGTCTCATCATTCACCAGCGTCCACTTTTCACAGCACTGCTGGTGGAGCTGCCCCCTGAAGGCAAAGAAACATGAAGTCAGGTTACCCAAAATTCCCTCCACAGCCACCAGCCCTTCTCTCCTGCTTGGGGATTATCTGAAAGCATAAGCATGATGGAGCCTGCCTCAAACTGGGAGCCTTTACAAAGCACTTCCTCCCCAGTCAAATAACAGAGAAATGGATGGGCTATTTGTGTTCCTTGTGGATTGAAGGACCATATCTAACTGTGTGATGTAAAATATCCTGAACATCTGACTCCTTCATAAATATTAAATAACTTGTCTCTTCTGCTAGTACAGGCTGGGCTCTTTCCTTTTGGCAAATCTACAGAGAAAGCAATCAAAAGAGACACATCTGGGCATTCATTTTGGGCTCAAAGCTATAGTGAGAGCTGGCTCTTAAAAACAGTATTGGACAAATGGATTCAGTCTGAGATGAGGCCCATATGAAGTCAATCTGAACAAAAGAAAGACAATAGTCCATCAACTGGAAATATATATGCTGCTTATTCTCAGTGTTACGCAATATCTGAGTGTGTGGATAAGGACCATGACATATTGACATATAAATGGTACTTAAGAGATCCCAGTACACAGAGCAGAAGCTTTGTCAAGAATAGGGAATTTCAGCCAGGCGCCAGTGACTAATGCCTGTAATCCTAGCTACTCAGGGGGTTGAGATCTGAGGTTGGAGATTTGAAGCCAGCCAGGTCAGGAAAGTCCACGAGATTTTTTTTTCTAATTAATGAACAAAAAGCCAGAAGCAGAATTGTGGTTCAAACAGTAAGAGCATTAGCTATGAGCAGAAAAACCTACGGATAGTGTCCAAGCCCTGAGTTCAAAAGCCCAGGACTAGTGCGCTGGCGTACACTCACGCGCGCACACACACACACACACACACACACACGCACACGGACACGTGCACGCGCACACACACGCACACACACACACACACACACACACACACACACACACACACACACACACACACACACACACACACACACACACACACACACACACACACACACACACACAAGCGGAAAGGGATTTTCTACTGATGGTTAAAACTGTACTCTCCAGGTTGGGCATATTGGCTCATAGCTAAAATACCAGCTACTCTGGAGGCAGAGATATAGAGTGGATCCAGACTTACGGCCAGCCTAGACAAAAAGTTCATGAGACCACCATCTCAACCAATAAAAAGCTGGGTGTGGTGGCAAGCACCTGCCAGCCCAGCTATGCTGGAAACATAAAAGGAGAATGGTGGGTCCAGACCATCCAGGGCAAAAAGCAAGATCCTATTAAAAATGTAACAAAAGCAAAAAGGATGGGGAGCTGTAGGTATTGGATCATTCAAAGATAGATAGAATGCAAATGGTAGAATGCAAGACCCGGAGTTCAAACCCCAGTATCAAAATCAAACAAAAACGGTATAATTCTTAGGGGGTGGGGTGTGGTTCACTGATACAGAATTTGCCTAGCAAGACCCTGGGATCAGCTTCTTGGAGGCAGATGAATATGGGAAAAGGGGAAGTCCTAACTCACTGGCAATTCCAGACTATTCCTGAGACGACTTCAGGCGAGCACCTGTCTCAGGCAGGTTCAGAATATAGATATGCTTAAAGCAAAAGAAATTCAGAAATTGCACTCTAAACAGACCTGACAGAATGAAGAATATAAAAAACCTGCATATGATCAGGAAAAAAATTCTGCTTCTTTCATCTCTTTTTAAATCTATTTAGTCTCCCGCATTCTTAAATCCCTTGGTCAGCACCACTAGCCACTTATACTTTATAGGTAATTATAAAACTGGAAAGAGCCCAAGAGAGCAAAGGTATGAGGGACTGAGAAGTGCAGTGTTGGGAGACCTCAGGCCACTGTGTCAACTCTGAGATACTGTCTCCTCAAGTATGATGAGGGGGCTGGATGAAATCCCACCTCCAGTAATCACATCTCAGCTTGCTTCCAATGCAGCGAGAGATCCTAGCCAGCGAGGGTGTCATTTCTAAGTTGGAAAGAAAGGGTATTTGGAAGGGAAAGGCCAAAAAATACTTTGAGAAGGAAGTAGGGTAGGGAGGTTTTCAAAAAGTAGAAAAGGAGCAGAAGAGGACAGTGGTGCCAGGAACTAGACAAATAAATGCAGGGTTTGGAGAAGAGCAAATAATTTGGCCAGAAGTCAGATCTGAGACAGAGTCTATACAGAAATGGAATGGAGAATTGGGTTGAAGCCACAATAAAAAAGACAAAGGCTTTGAAGCTGGGCCTGTAATCCTAGCACTCAGAGGCTGAAGCAGGAAGATTGAGAGCTGAAGGCAAAAAGAGTATATAATAAGACACTGCCTCAAAAACCAAACCCCAAACCAAAACAACAAAAAAGCGAGACTTTGAAAGCCAGGCTGTGATATCCATATGTATACCAAACAGCCACGGGGAAACACTTAAACATTTCAGGAATTGGTTAGAGCTAAATTCTAACAACTTTTATCTTGTTCCATCTTTCTTTGAAGAAGACATGGCTAAAGGAAAGCAGATTTGAAAGGAGAAAAAACTGTGTTTGAAATAACATGGTTAACTCTAAACACACTGTCTTTAGCCTCCAGTGGCGCTGTATAGCAGAGTTTGGGGAGGAGATGGTCAGCGTGCACTGTCCAGGGCAGCAGCCATCTCATGATCCTAAGTGTGACTGAGAAATGCATTTTAAATTGTATTTAAATAGCTCCATGTGCTAGTTAGGACTGTTTATGATACCCGGCAGACTTAAAACAGCTTTTGTGTATAAACTCAGGAAGCAGACTGGATAGGAATGAATTATGAACTGTTTATGCAAGTAAGTCTACAACACTTTTGAATCTGCCTAATAATGCTTAGCCTAGAAAATTTTACACATCTCTCTTTCTGTCTTTGAATAATCCAATGCCTACAGCTGAATTCTCTGATATTGAATTTTCATACGGGTGCTGGGGGCAAGGCTCAAGTGGTAGAAAACCAGCATTGAACAAGAAAGCCAAGTGAGCATAAAGCCATGAGTTAAAGCTCTGGTTCTGGGGGCAGGCAGGAAAGTCATACAAACATCCCAATTATCTTCTGTTGGGATTCAGTAAAAACTCTGTGTGTGTGAGATTGTCTGTGTGTTTGTGTGTTTGTATGTGAGAGTGTGTGTGAGTGTGTGTGAGTGTGTGTGAGTGTGTGTGACTGGGTTTGAACCCAGGCCTTGTGCTCTCACTGTCTGTAGCGCTCTAACACTCAAGTCATACCTCCCACTTCCAGCTTTTTTTTTTTTTTTTTTTGTTAATTGGAGATAACAGTCTTGTGGATTTATCTGCCTCAGGCTGGTGCTCAACCATTATCTCAGATCTCAGTGTACTCTAGGCATGAACCATTGGTGTCTGGCATATTAAAGACTTTATTTTGGGGCTACAAATGTGGCTTAGTGGTAGAGGGCTTGCCTAGTATGCATGAAACCCTAGGTTCCATTCTTCAGTACCACATAAATAGAAAAAGCCAGAAGTGGCGCTGTGCTCAAGTGTAGAGTGCTAGTCTTGAGCAAAAGCAGCTCAGGGACAGTGCCCAGTCCCTGAGTTCAAGCCCCAGGACTGAAAAACAGCAACAACAACAACACAAAACCTTTAGATTGAGGAATAAAAATGATTATTTTTCCAAAAAAGTACATGTAAAGTAGGTGTAGCAAGATGACTTCTTAGCCTTAGTAACTTGGCTCATTACCTTCACAGAAGAGACTAGATTTTCTCTCTCTTGATATCCTTTATCCTGGCATAGCGCTATACACGAAGTAAGCAATAGCCTATAAAGGCAAAGTGCTCACAGAGGACAGTCTATTCCTGTTTCTAAAAGTGTTATTAGCAAGAGGTCATTATAACAAGAAGAAAAGCAGGGCTCATGCCTGTAATCCTAGCAACTCAGGAGTCTGAGATCTGAAGATTGTAGTTCAAAGCCAACCCAGGCAGAAAAGTCTGTGACACTCATTTCCAATTAACTACCAGAAAACCGGAAGGGGTGCTGTGGCTCAAAGTGGTGGAGCCTTGAGCAAATTAGTCCAGGGACATTGTACAGGTGAATTCAAGCCCCAGGACCTAAGAAAAAGAAAAACCAAAAGCCAGCCCAGAGGCAGGAAAGTCCATGAGACTCTTCTTTCCAATAAACCACCAGAAAACTAGCAGTGGTGCTGTGGCTCAAGTAGTAGAGGGCTTGAGCTGAAGAGCTGAGGGACAGTGCCCAGGCTCAGAGTTCAAGACCCACAACCAACCAAAACCAAAACCAAAACCAAAAACAGAAAGAAAAGAAAAAGAAAAACCAAGATTGTAGATAAAGAACATGAGATCTTCACTAGTTTAGTTCAGACAAGGTCTGAAAGCAGTAAAGTAGTTGCAGCAACAAGGAGTACACCCACAGCTAATCCTGTTGGGGGGCGGGGGGGGGGAGGGAGGGGAAGGTCATGGCTCAAGTGGTAAAGCAAGTTAGAGGCCCTGAGTTCAAATGCCAGTTCGGAAAAATCATTCTGCTTTTCTATTTGGCAGCTGAAACAGAATAGATATTCAAAAGACTACAGTGACAGATGATTCCTAGACAAATATCAAGTGAATAAAAGCAATAACCTGAAGGGAGAACTGACTGAGGAAGACTCATCAGTCTCTCAGCCAAGAGTAGTGCTCACACTTGTAAGCCCAGCTAGCTATTCAGGAGGCTGAGATCTGGAAGGGAGAATTTTAAAGCCAGCTGGGACAGGAAAGTCACTGCCTTCCAAATAACTGGCAAAAAGTAGAGGTAGAGGTGTGACTCAAGTGGTGGAGTGCTAGCCGAGCAAGCAAGGTAAGCTTGTACATGGCCCTGAGTTCAAACCCCAGTATCAACCCCCCAAAAAACAAACAAAACCAAGTTTCCCATGGCCACCAAGGCCATCTCTGGACATGGCTCACCATTCCCCCAAGGCCTCAAGGCAGCGCATACGGCCCAGCATCAGCTCCGGGTCATCCTTGTTGGTGTCCATCTTCTTATCATAGGCCACGAGTGCGTCCTCCCACTCATGCAGTTTCTCATACCAGGTAGCCTGGATCTCCTGCAAATTGGAAAGGAAGATGCCCGTGAATCACAGAGAACAAGACGCCACGCGCACAGCTTCTTTCCTCAGGTGGTCTGTGGTGCACACATGACATGTGGCCATCACGGTAGGTCTGGGCTTGATCTGAGGAACATTTCTGGGTATCTGGAGGTGGGCTGCTGTGTGGAGGTGGAAAGCCTAGTTCAGATCCTCAGATTAAACTCAGAGCACGTGTCAGGCCATGCTCCACCCCCTGCCCCACTTCCTGTCCTGACTAGGGGGTCACTGGAACCCCAGGAGGACAGGGACAGTGGGCTTCAACCTGAGCTTCTGTAAAGGTGGGAATGTCGGGCTGCCTGGCAGGGATGGCAGCTGCTTTCCTGAGGCCAGGAAGGTCAGCTCACATGACAGACACATGTGCACTTCTTTGAGACAAACAACTCACTGTTAAAAGTTCCTGATTCTCTGAATTCTTCATGCATTTTTTTTTAAGCGTTCAGGAAATAACTTAAAATACAATAGAATTCTACCACTTTTAAAATTCTTTGGGCAACCGTCCCCTCCCCCAGCAAGTCTCCCGTCCAGCGTTCCCTCCTGTGTGGTGCTTGGCTACCCTTCCAGTGTCAGGGCCAAAGGCAGGATTCCACTGCCCTGGCAGACGGAGTGCCACGCCGACGGGATTGTGCTCTTGAGCAAGACACTCTACGGGCTTCAAGCGTTTGACCGGGACTCCGTTCCATGTGTTTTCCATGCCTGCCTTCTGTTTGTCTTCTGGCCTTAATCAGCTCAGTAATTGATTATTTCTCCACTAGACCAGGGTAGTGGCTCTCCAGGGAGTTCTTTAACAATGATATGAATGTGCAGGACAGAATGCAGGGCCCATATTAGTTTCTCCCATTACCTTCCTCTTTCTAAATAAAATTGATGTCCATGTGGTCTGTACACTAATGACCACTCTGCTGAGCTGCCTGATCTGGGGAAGGAAGGTCATTTCTACTACATATTGCTACCTATACGTCCTCCTAGTGAGGACTGGCAGTGCCAATGCCCTCTGCTGCCCCTGCTTCCGACTGCCTTTCTCCAATACTAGTCTTGACATGCATTTCTATAATGGCTCTGTGCAAGATAAACTATCGAAGATCTACCTCCTTAGCCTGCCGAGACTAATGCCTCTCTCCTAGGCTAAATGTAAAAGACAGAACTTAGGGACAGAAGAGTGACTGACAGAGAAAGTGTAAAATCTTAAGATAAAATGGAGCCCGGGTAAATTTCCCATGTTAGATTTCTGCACAAGGAGCAGGTGACTAATGGGTGGCACATACTCCGTGAACCATAAGAAAGTAGAGGGAGCAGCATATGGAACAGGTCAAGCAGGGGGCAGGATATTGTGAATTGCAATGGATTGCAGAAAACTATAAGGTTTAGGCAATGAATCACATAAAATTCTAATGAAATTCCTGTTGCATAAATTGTGCTGAGAAAGCACAGGCTCTGCCAAGAAAAAGCCAACCATTGTCAAGCTTAATATGATTCAGCTACCTAAATAGAACAGAAAATCCACCACAGTTTAGCAATAATCCCAGGGCTAATGGCCACCTTAGAACTCGAGATGGAGACACTTTCCTTATGGCTGGCATTCTGAGCACTGGACTATAGGCATTCTGTTGGCAGAGCACCTACGGCCCAGCATGTGCTGTAGCCTGTATTTCCATTAGCACGTACTGGGGTCTAAGCTCTGGGGACATGACAGCTGAGTACAGGCTGGCCCGGATGGAATATGGTATACACTACTTCTGAGGGTACTTTCTGCCCTCTGGGAACAAGTACTATGGCAAAGATAGATGGAACATTTTTCCTTCCATTTTGTCATCTGCGAAGATACTGTGTTAGTCTAGTGACAAATAATATGTGCTCAAGGATTACCTTAAAAGTTTCAGTCCAAATTACTAGCACAGTACAAGACAAAATCCTAGACAATCTAATAAAAAAAAACCCAAACCTGTGAAGAATTCGTAATTTTCTTCATTCTCACCCCTTGGCTCTTGATTAAGGCAAATCAATGTAAGTAATCCACACGATTAATAAAAGGCTCCTCATCAAACATATGGCCTCAGAGTTTCTTGGTCTTTAAGGAATTCAAGGCTAAATTGATTAAGTTAGTGCTTTATAATTCTGGGATTATCAAAATACCCTCTCAAAACCCCAAGGAGTAAGGGGAATGTTTTAATATTAGCAGGGCAAAGACAGCAATGAAGCAGCAGCTATCTAAGCAATAATGGAACAGAAAGTGCCTTAATATCAGGTCTAATTAGAAAATGCATTTTTTTTTTCTTTCTGGGAGAACTGGCTACAGATTCTTCTGCAGTCTTCACTGTGTTCCAGACACAATGCAATCAGCCACAGCTTACAAGGACAACTTTGATCAGGTTAAATACCAGCTCTGGCACCAATCCAGCCTGGTTCAAGTCCTGTTTCTTCTATTTATTTGTTCTGTTAGGTCAGACAGGTCTTGACCCTGTTGGGTGCACAGATTCCTCATCTGCCAAATGGTTTAACAATGGTAGGTCCTTCAGAGTGTCCTGGTGAGGACTGAATCAGATAAGGTACACGGAGCACTGAAGAGGGTGAGGCATGTGTTAGAGCTATTCACAGCGTTCTGATGATGCTCAGTAAGGATGCAGTCCTGACAGCGGCTGTCTCTTTCACCCTTAAGCCTGAGTTAGACTGTTACAAAAAGGGAAAAACAATAGAATTGCCAACTAATTTTCTTAAGGGGCAGATGAGTGGCTGCTTAGCCATGTCTCTACCTCTTGATTTCCCAAAAGGAATGAGGCACTTACCAGCTCTCCAAAGTGTTTCATGGCATAGTCTAACACCCCGGCTGCTGCCTCGGGCTGCTGCAGCTTATTATTAATGCTGAGGAAACAAAAGGAAGAGGTGGTTACACTAGCAAGACTAGACTAAGGGTGGAAGGTGTGGGGACATGGGGTTGACAAGGTTTTACAGATGCAAGGTGAGCAGTGATCATCTGTTAACTACCCACTAAGCTCACTCTGCATGGTTTCATCTGAGAATATTTTGGGGCAGCACAGGAGATTGCACTCAAGGCCTCTAGTTTGCTAAGCAGGCGTGCTACCACTTGAGCTACATCTCTTGCCCCTTTTCCTGTTGGTTATTTTTGAGCTCAGGTCTCACTTTATATTGGGCTAGCATAGGCTGCAATCCTCTGAACCTGTGCTTCCAGGTGTTGCTGGGTGTAAAAGAGATGGGTGTGCTACTGTGCCTGGTGATTGGTTGAGATAGTCTCCAAAACGTTTTGCCTGAGCTAGCTTCGAATCATGATCTCTTACCTTCCACCTCCCAATTAGCCAGGATTAGTGGCTTGAGCCACTGTACTAGACTTAATCAAAGACTTTTGATCCCCCATTCCTGATTTCAGAGCAGCAAAAAGAATGCTACTATTTGATGCTCTGGGCCTTGTCCCTCACCCAGCACTGCTTTCTCTCAGATGTTCTTAATCAGACAACACATCTTTCCTTTTCCTTTCCCTTCCTTCCACTCCCTTCCTCTGCTTTCCCCTCCCTTTTCTTCCCTTCCCCCTCTTTTCTTTCCCTCTCTTCTTGTCTTTTTTCTTTTGGTGCTGGGGCTGAAATCCAGAGCCTTTTAAGAGCCAGACAAACGCTGTACCATTGAGCCATACCCCACATGCCCATTTTTTTAAAATCAGAAAGCTTCGATCCCAGATTCTCTGTGTTGTCGTGCATGACCCTATGGATCCATCTGAACTCTTAAACTTTAGTTCTCATCAGTTGTTTTCAGTAATAGGAATAAACAAAATTAATCAAAATGGTTGGATTCTAAGCTTACAAAAGAGGACTGGATCTGTGGCTCGAGAGGTAGACTAAAGCTGAGAGCACCAAGACTGAGTTCAACTGCTGGTATTAGGATTAAATGTTGTTTTTTTTTTTTTTTTTTTTAAAGCATTTATGCCCACACAGGTGTCACTGAGGCTAGCCATGCACGCCAATGACACAAGCCATAACCCTGGAGCCAAGACTGCAGTCATGCTGACTGTCCCCCTCCCAGGATCAAAACATTGGTGAAATAATAATCTCATGCCTCATGATTACAAAGCATACTTCCAATTCAGAAGCCTCCTTGGTCCCTCTTCAGGGACCTCCAGTCGGTCTGAGGAAGGCGTGAAGGAACTCTTATAGAGAGTCCCTTGGGCTGGCCCTAGTGTGAAAGTGCAGTGTCATCTGCAGGCTGGTGGGGCCCAGGGGGCTAGAGGACAGTCACCATATGAGGGCTGTTGGCCACTGCCCCTGGAAGGCCTGGCCCCTGGCGTTGTTTAGTCGGAAAGGCTAGAAGGAAGTCATGAAACAGGAAGGCTGTGGGACTTAGACCCTTGTTCTAATAGGAACTAAACACAGCTTGAGTTGTGGAAGGACAGAGAAGGAGGAGGATCACAGGATCACAATGATTAGATTTGTTTATTGGTAGGGCTACATAAAAAATGTGACATACCAACTTGGGAATCTAGACTGATTTAATAAGCAAGAATCTAGTTTGCCATGAGTACTACTGTCCACTCACTGCCATGGGGACAAACTGTCTTCTTCTAATTTTTAGTGGTTTTGGGGGAAATGCCAGAATTCGGGTTCAATGTGGTAATACTGTTACAAATGTTATTAATTTTTTAAAAATTCCACCACATTTCATTTCTTTTAATAACACTGAGAAGGACCTGCCCAGAACTCTGATGAACTAAAGAAGTTAACATTTGTGAAAGTAATAATCTAATAGTTTGTGTTTACAAAGCACACTTCAGTCTTTCCATCTGTTACCTCCTGGCCGCCTCCTGCATCCCTGAGAACAGGAAGGGGAAGGCAAGGGGAGCCTGTCTTTTTTATTTGGTCGGTCATGGGGCCTGAACTCTGGGCCTGGGCGCTGTCCCTCAGCTCTTCAGCTCAAGGCTAGCGCTCTACCACTTGAGCCACAGCACCACTTCGGTTTTTTTCTGCTTATGTGGTGCTGAGAAATCAAACCCAGGCCTCATGCATGCAAGGCAAGCAATCTACCACTGAGCTACTTTCCCAGCCCCAGGAGCCTATCTTACTATGGGAAAAGTGCCTCACAATGGGAAGGGGCCCCCCCACTGTAAATCACAGTGAATCTGGAGGGTGGGGTCCCCACAGTATCTGGAGTGCTCTTGTGTTTCTATGTGGAGTCAAGAGACTTGGGTTTACATTGCTGGAACTCTAATTCTGCCATTTATAACAGGTCACCTTTTCTGAGTTTTAAATTCCTCATTTAAAAAATACAGTTCATACTATCTTCTTCAGTCATCAGAGAATTACATGACACAATGGATAGAAAGCTTCTTAGCAGGTTCTAAATGTAGGCCAGACATTGCATAAGGATAAAACTTGCCAGCAAGCCTGGGTGCTAGTGGCCCCTGCCTATAATCCTAGCTATTCAGGAGGCTGAGATCTGAGAATCACAATTCAAAGCCAGCCTGGGCAGGAAAGTCTGTGAGACTCTTATTTCCAAAAAACCACTCAGAAAAAGCTGGAAAGACAGGCAGAAAAAAAAAAAAAAAAAGCCAACTCACAGACTTTTTTGCCCAGGCTGGCTTTGAATGACAATCCTCAGAATTCAGTCTTCTGAATAGCTAGGATTGCAGGTGTAAGCCATTGATGTTCAGCAATAATAATTGCTTTTATTTTGAGACAAGGTCTCGGTACATAGCCTAGGTTGGCTTTGATTCTCCATTCTCCTGCCTCAGCTCCCCAAGTGCACACCATGAGCTCTTGTATTTATAATTAACATGATGAGGTATAGATTTGTCTGAAAACCAGGATGGTATGGTATATAACATGCAATTACATACTGTCTGAACTCTATTCAGTGGATTCTTGGGATGGCCTTGGTAGGCATATACTATTCCTGGTAGAACAAAACTGTTTTGATGAGAAAGATAAAAGTACTCTTTATCTAATTAGAAACAATCTAACTCTAAGAAGTAAGCATAAAGATCCAGGAGTTCCAACAACTTGATCCAGGAGTTCCAATGTTGTGTTCTGGAACAAAGTCTATTTTTAAGAACAAATTATAAACATAACTAAGGCTTGGCTCATTTTGGGGGCTCGCTGACACTGTAGTTAAACAATCAAAACCAAATAAAAGCCTCTTTCTAATCTTCTCTGCCACTAATTATATTTTTTAAAAAAGTGAGAGAGTTTAACAACAAGTAATCAAAATCAGGAAGTAGTGATTAGAGACCTCATAGCAGAAATTCAAATTTTACTTTAATATTGCGATGCCTTTGAAATTCTTCCTCTAAGGACAGACCAGCAAAGCACTGCAAATTAAAAATGAAATTTCCTCATATGCCCCTAACTCCCGTAGGAGAAAGTCCAAATAAGTCATCTTTGCAATGCTTCCCACTCAGTGTACCAAAGCGGGGAGGCTGAGCAGGGTTGGGGAAGACTAAGCAGTAGGGGTTCTACAGGGGGTGGGGGGAGGCGTGGCGGGGGTGACCAAATCTTTAACACTGCCATGAGACTTGGAGTTGTACTTTGAGACTCACGAGAAACTTGTCTAGCAGTAAAAATACTTGGTGAATAATGCCAACTGTGGGGATTGGGATTTAGCTCAGTGGAAGAGCACTTGCCTGGCAAGCACAAGGCCCTGAGTTCAGGCCTCAGCTCTGCAAAACAAAAAGAACAATAACAACAACAAGAAGCCAACTTTGACTAAACAGACTAGAACATCCTCATGAAAAGCAAGTGAGCTCAGTGTGAGGAATTAAATTTCCTCATCTTAGATTTGGACCTGAAGAAGACAATTCTTGCTGATCAAGGGTCATCCTGTTTGAGACTTTAATGTTGCCTTCTTCCTCCATGACATCTGGCTCACCATCATGCAAGGCTATGAGTTATAACCACAAAAGCCAACAAGAAGAGAGCTTACTTGGTCTGGGCAATGACTTCCTCACTGACACTGGCTAACACTCACACGTGGTTCTCTGGCTCCCATCCCACAATTCCCCCGGCCCTTCAGAAATCTTTACTGCGAAGCTTCCAACATCAGTCAGCATGCTACCATAGCTCGCCTGCCAGGGCAGCTTGCTAAAGGCTGTCAGGTTCCTTGGGTTAAGGCTGCAAGGTTCAGGAGAAATAAGGGCCTACTCAAGGTCTGCACTCTTGCTTATCTGGGTAACACAGACTATTCTTAGAAATAGTTCCCATTTAGCCGGGTGCCGGTGGCTCATGCCTGTATACTCAGCCTCATACTCAGGAGGCTGAGATCTGAGGATCTCGGTTCAAAGCCAGCCTGGGCAGGAAAGTCTGTGAGACTCTTATCTCCAATAAACCACTAGAAAACCGGAAGTGGCGCTGTGGCTCAAGCGGTAGAGCGCTCGCCTTGAGCTGAAGAGCACAAGGACAGCACCCAAGCCCAGAGTTCAAGCCCCACAACCGACAAAAAAAAAAAAAAAAAAAAAAAAAAATTCCCCTTTAACCTTGGCAGTGGTTTAGGAGCCTGGAGAGAGAGGAGGTGCGGCTCCTGGAAGAAGTCTCCTTTGCTCTCAAGCCCCTTGAGGTGCTCTTCTCCCATGGAGCAGCTGCAGGTGTCAGTAAAGCCTGTGGTATAAATACTCCCTGCATCACTTCCCAGCCTGCCTTTTGTCTAAAATCAAGTGTAGCATCATTCCCGTGTGTCCCTCAGTCTTTCTCTATTAACCCAAAGGACAAACTGCTCCAAGGCCCAGCCTAACAGCAGAGGAGGTCTAATCATCCACACCCTACCCTACCAATGGTGGGCCCATGAAGATCGGACAGCAACCAAGTGCTGAGACCACAGGATTCCATGATGACTGATAAGTGCACTGAGGCAAGAAGGAAAAGAGGCAATGACGATGTTAAGACAAGACTTTGCAAAAACTAGGAGGTGCTGATGCCAAACGCCCTCTTCACCCCTGGAGGAGCGTGTTTCTATTCTCCATTTTCCAGTGAGAATACCCAGTTGTGCACACAGAGCTCAAAAAATAAATTCTGTCTGCAAAATAAAGCCCAGAACGCAGGGACAAACTTGATGTTAGGAAGCAATGAAGAGGGAAAGACCGGAGCAAACTGGAGGGGGGGGGGGGGGGTTGAGATTCAGTGGAGGAATTGTTGTACTCGTTTTGCTCCATTCCCCACTCCAATACTAAATTTTTTCTAAAGGAGGGGGGATTACAGGGCTAGCAAGCAGGAAGATTCTGTTGAGCAGCTGAGGAAAGTTCTTTCTGAAGCTGAGTGAACTGATGAGCAAGGTAGGTTGCTGCCTTGATGCTTTAACAAAGCAGATTACATGAGGACCTCCCCTCTCCTGGAAGTCTGTTGCCCCGGGTGGGTGGCTCATTGCCTGCCAGGTGCCCTGTGGACTGGAGGCAGAGAAGCTGTGACCCGTGCCCCCTGCTGTTCCCAGGTGGTTTTTCTTTTGTGGGGGTTGGAGATAAGACTCTGAATTCAGGACCTTGGCTTACCCCCATTGAGCCATGCCCTTGGCCTTCTTCGTGGCACATTGAGTCAGGTGTTATCTGCTCAAAGCTCTCAGTGCTTACCCACAGCAAAGCAATCCCGACTCTGTTTCTGCCAGCTGAAGAACACTACTGTCCCTGAGGGGCTTCCTGGGTCTCGGCCCCGAGGGCTCAGGACGGAGAGTGAATGACAGGAACAGGCCTGGCAGCTCATCCACGTGTGCCAGAACAGGGGGAAGGTGCAGCTGGGCACACGGGGCACATCTGGGGGAATGCTTGGGATTCCCCGGCGCTCCCGGCAGGAATTTATGAGCACAGTGCCCGTTGGCTTCCCGTATGGCTCTGGACCTTCTTGCTAGTTCAGACTGTCTGTGTTTCATTTGGTTTTCTGTCAGGGAAGAATTCTCTGAATTCCCTTGGCACCTGGTTGGTGACACGTGCTCTGCAGCTGGTCTGGGGGGAGGGGGGGGCGTTCTGATCAGTCATGATGAGCCACGCTGGACCCTGCGTGTGTTTTTTTTGTTTTTGTTTTGTATTTTAATAGAGTAGGGATCACTTCAGATCCCCTGTCACTCCTCTCAGTACTGAGGCTTAGCTCTGGGTCCAACATCTGATCAGAACCAGAACACTTGGATGCCCGCACGCAGGTGGGGCGAGCTGGGTTGTGTGGCCCCTGATCTTCATCAGTCAGCTCTGGGAATAGGAGGTGGTCCGTGGCACTGAAGTGTAGATGCCCCATTTTGAATAGCGTTAACTTCAAGCAGAATGACAGCAGAAAAGAGTGAAGGCAAAGAGAGACCACTTGAAATGTGGCGTGGAGGAAGGAGGGATAGGGTGCTTGAATGTGGGCAGGAAGAAAGATGGAGGAGACTGACATCCAAAAGCCAGAGTCCGGGGATGAAAAGAGCACAGGCCTGGCAGGGTCAGAACTTAGAAAAAGTAACGTTAGTCCTTTTTTGCACATTAAGGAAGAGAAGGTTGGTCCCATTATGGTGTTTTAAAGCTGGGACATTTAGTACTCTTGGCAGCATACACTATAATCTCAGCACTCCAGGGGCGGCAGGAGGAAGATCAGGAGTTCGAGGGTAGCATGGACTACGGAGAGACTCCGTCTCAAAAAAGTCATTTTGGGGTCACAACACAGGCACTCTCCACTTTACTCAGGCTCTTCATAATCCCTTTAAATGGCGGTGTAATGGGGTCACCCACTGGTAGTACCCCAGCTGGCCAAGAAGAGCATCTGCTAGGCCCAGGACACCAGGAAATGCTGCTCATGAGCTCGTGCACCATGTTCTCTTTGCGCAGAGATCCGTTCTGCGCTCCTGGGAGAGGAGGCATCTCCTGGCTGGTCTCAGGCCCTTGTGGTTTTGGTACCACCTAGCAGGAAGCATAGAGTGATACAAGCTTTGGGGTGTGGAAGCACAGATTTGTGCTAGCTGGGTTCCTCACTGAGGGCCTGTTGGAGGTGTGTTGTGAGAATGATGAATGGCTGTCGCACTCCCAAAGCTCTGGCTGATTTAGGGAGCTACTGGCAGGCACATCGCTCCCAGCATGTCAGCCAGTTAATTTCTTCCAACTTTATCTTCTTTGTCAACACTTCTTGACAAATTGGCCATTATCTTTTGATTGTACAATATGCTCCTTTTCTGGCGATGCCAGAGGTTTGCTCCCCCTTTCTGCATCTTCATTTCCAGAGTGGAAGGAAGAGCTCTGGAGAGACTATTAGGAAGGAGCTGGCAGGGGCATGGGGCAGGGTTGAGACAGAACCCAGTGGATACTTCGGGTAAAGTCCCGATTGCTTGATTTCTGGATGTCCAAGAACTCCGAATTGGTCTATCATATGGATGAAGTTACGAAACACAAATAAAATGAACTGGCGCCTAGTTATCTAGAAGCTTCCGATGCTCTAGATTTAAACATACAAGTAGATGTGAGCTAGAACTGGGCCACGCTGTAGGAATAATGATGCCCATTCTGGGATCTGAAAAGCTATACCTACTCTTTTTTCCTCCCAATACCAGACTTTGGACCCAGGGCCTTGTGCCTACTTGGCTTGCTGGTGTGGCTTTACCACATAAGCCATGCCTCTACTTTTTGGTAAGGAAAAATGCTAATGGAAGAGTAGTATGACCCCTGCCTACAACTGGATTACCAAGACTCATGGACAATAAACTATCCAAAAGAATTTGGAGAGTGGAAGTGCCAGCACTACCTTCCACTGTGACTGCGCCTAGTGTCAGAGGCGGCCACAAGACAGCCCAGTGCTCACTGCATTTCCTCGATTCTCAGATGCACACTTTTCCACACTTCTTTTCTGAGTCAAGAGCTACAAGGTGCAGGAGGTGGAGCACTCTGGCACTGTTGAATGTTCTCTCCACAGCATCCACACAGATCAGAAGCAGATTCTCCAACTCCCCAGGTGAGCAGGGCCATCAGATCTCAGGCACTCCTATTCCTGAAGGCGACTCGTGCAAGACAGCAGGCTTCTCCCTTTGCAAAGTCTCACACTGCAATCAAAGCCCTCTGGCTTCATCAGAAACCTCAGAACCTTTCCCTTTGTATAACTCTCCACTGATGTCAGCTACCTGCCCCTGGGGCTTGTAAGATACTCTAAGAAGGCAAGAAGCTATGAGGTGAAGTCTAAAGACTTTGGGAAGTCTTTAGAGCAGTGGGAAGTCAGTGTGTGCTCTCCTGGTGACTGCTGAGACAGCATCTGTTGGGCGAGGATGAACCTAAATGAGTTCTAAAAGAAGGACCCTGAAAGATACAACTTGGGCTTGTGCTCTCACTACACAGCTAATGACCGTCATGCTACTTGGGCTAGGTGTAGTTTTTTATGGTGTTTGGGGTGAACGTGGGGCATGCTCATCCACTCGGCTCGCCCTAGCCCTCACTGGAGGAGGCACATGGCTCCTTTCCAGAGTTGTCTGTTTTGTACTAGGGTTTTTTTTGCTCCTAGCGGGTGCTCTAGCACTTGAGTCAATACTCTAGGCTGGCACTTTGCTGGCTAATAGGAGACTTCTTCTGCCTGGGCTGGCTCTGAACCACAATCTTCAGATCTCAGCCTCCTGACAGACAACTGGCTTGGACATGTTGTTTTGATGGGAGGAACTCCTCATTTCTGGGACCGGGTGCATTTCTTCCAGCAGGGGTATGGGAAAACAACAGGAATGCAAACGTGTTCTAGAAGCCAGGAAACAACTCAAAAAGCAGGGCTCATACTTCCAAGAGGCCCCATAGTGACACCTCGAAACATCTGTTTACAATTAAGGCACAGAGTAAGCTTTGTTCACCCATCCAGCCTGGAGCCCGAACACTATAAAACCTAGTCACTCTTGTCATAAGCTGGTTGCTCAGGCTCAACTGGCAAAGACCTCTGACATTCTTAAAGAATGACAGGCTTGTTTTCCAGGGTAAAGAGAGTCTAGCCCAAAGAGAAGTTCTGCAGTTCAGGTGGCAGCTAAGGTAGGGCATGGCCCTGTGGTACTGGCTTGCTATTGCTCACAGGATCTCATTTTGGATTCACTGACTAACTTAAATCACAATGTAATGGGCATCAGCTTCCCTCTGTATAGACAGGATAATGTTTGGTTCCTGGACAAAGTATGGGGAATAAGGCTGCCCAGAGCATAACGCTGGTTTTATGGGGAAATGCCACCCCCCCCCATCAACACTAGCTGCTACATGTGACCCCTCAGGATGATGTAGGCTGAGACAACCAGATATGCCATGGATACAGGCCACCCAAGCATACAGGAGTGGGATTGAACTTCCTCCAATTGCTCTGCGGCCCTCTTTGTGTTCATCCTCAAAAGAAAGAAGGGTGAGACTGGAACTCCTGGTGTCCAGAGAAATGATATGTTAAGGATGCTAGCTCAAGTCACTAATTAAAGAAGAGTGTTCAACTGTTGGAAGTTGTTTTAAGAAGGGAGGAAGTGGGATAAAGGAGAGTGAAAGGGGTTGAAACTAATCAGGATCTATTGTGTATATGTGTGGAAATGTCACAGTAAAACCTCCTTTATACAACTAGTATAAAACGGAAGCTTCAAACAAATGATCTCAACTCTTCAAAAAATTTTTTCCCTTTTTTTTAAATCGGTTGTGGTGCTTGAACTCTGGACCTGGGCACTGACCCTCAGCTCTTCAGCTCAAGGTGAGTACTCTACCACTTGAAACACAGCGCCATTTCCAGTTTTCAGGTGGTTTATTGGAGATAAGAGTTTCATAGCTTTTCCTGCCTGGGCTGGCTTTGAACTGAGATCCTCAGATCTCAGCCTCCTGAGTAGCTAGGATTACAGGCATGAGCCACCAATGCCTGGCAACTCTTCCAATTCTTTTCTTTTCTTTTTCTTTTTTTTTTTTTTGATCTGGTCGTGGGGCCTGAACTCTGGGCCTGGGTGCTGTCCCACAGCTCTTCAGCTCAAGGTAAGTGCTCTACCACTTCAGCCACAGCGCCACTTCTGGCTTTTTCTGCTTATGTGGTGCTAAGGAATCGAACCCAGGGCCTCATGCATGCAAGGCAAGCGCTCTACCACTGAGCCACCTTCCCAGCCCAACTCTTCCAATTCTTACAGCTTTGATTTTATGACTAAGGAAGAGGAGTTGAGTACAGTAGCTCATGTCTATAGTCTCAGCTACACAGAAGACAAAAGTAGGATGATCACAGATCAGGCAGGCCTGAGGAAAATGCTTAAGGCCTTAATCAAAAAAATAACTGAAGCAAAACTAAAGTTAAAAAAAAAAAAAAAAGAAGAAGCCAGGCACTGGTGGCTCACGCCTGTAATCCTAGCTACTCAGGAGGCTGATATCTGAGGATCGCGGTTCAAAGCCAGCCTGGGCAGGAGAGACCGTGAGACTCCTATCTCCAATACACTACCAGAAAACAGGAAGTGGCGCTATAGCTCAAGTGGTAGAGCGCTCGCCTTGAACTGAAGAGCTGAGGGACAGCGCCAGGCCCAGAGTTCAAGCCCCACAGCCGACCAAAAAAAAAAAAAAAGAGCTAGGAGGGTGACTTAGGTGATGATAGGCCTTCTTAGCAAACATGAGGCCCTGAGTTCAAACTCAAGTCCTGGGAAGAGTTAAAAAAAAAAAAAAAGACCTAGATCTCAGTTCAAAGCCAACCTGGGCAGGAAAGTCAGTGAGATTCTTTTTTTTTTTTTTTTTTTTGCCAGTCTGGGCCTGAACTTTGGGCCTGGGCGCTGTCCCTCAGCTCTTCAGCTCAAGGCTAGCGCTCTACCACTTGAGCCACAGCACCACTTCCGGCTTTTTTCTTTTTGCTTATGTGGTACTGAGGAATCAAACACAGGGCCTCATGCATGCAAGGCAAGCGCTGTACCACTGAGCCACTTTCCCAGCCCCGTCTGTGAGATTCTTATCTCCAATTAACCACCAGAAAACCACAAGTGGGACTGTCGCTCAAATGGTAGAGTGCTAGCTTTGAACTGAGGAGCTGAGGGACAGTGCCTAGACCCAGAGTTCAAGCCCATGACCAACAAAAAACCCCAAAAAAACAAAAAAAGAAATTAATACTCTGTAGTG
The DNA here is from genome assembly GCF_024711535.1 of Dipodomys merriami. NCBI lineage: Eukaryota > Metazoa > Chordata > Mammalia > Rodentia > Heteromyidae > Dipodomys > Dipodomys merriami. Next base: position 7,259,430 of record NW_027204270.1, read on the forward strand.
CCTTCTACTGGAAAGTAATGACTATTTTTCTAGCACCTCTTGATGTTTTCCTTTGTTCTTAAGACTTCTGGTATCTAAGAAATCTTGGAAGATCGCCAGTTGCTAAAGAAAATCCCATCTTCTGGGCTACCCTCTAGAAGCTGTGTGGCTTGGGATGTGAGGTACGGAGGTTTTTCTGAGGAAGGCTTGATGGCCGCCCCTTGCGCTCGTCATAATGACTGTGCTACCTTCTCACAAACTGCATGTCCATGTGTGTTTCTGGACATTTCATTTTGTTCCATTTCCCTAGTCTATTTTTGTGTGAAAAACACTGCCTTGTTACAGCTTTATGATAAATCTCCATATCTAGTAGTATAATTCTTCCTTTTAAATTTTCTCATTAAAAATCAGCATATTTTGCAACAATGTGGGCAAATCTGGAGATTACTATCCAGTGAAATATGTGAGATACAGACAAATACTGCATGATTTCATTCATATGTGGAATCTAAACAAGTGAAATCACAGAATTAGAGTAGAACAATAGTTACTGGAGTTGGGAGGGGGGAGTCAGACGGCTGGTAGCTGGGGTTGAAATGTTGGTCAAATGGAACTATATGAGTGGCTTCAGTAGTAGAGCACCAGCCGCGGGTGAAAAAGCCAAGCGAGAGCAAGAGGCTGGGGCTTAAACTCAGGGTCCTTGTGCTCACTTGGCTTGCTTGCTCATGGCTGGCTTTCTTGAGCCCCCCTCCAGTGGGGCTTTTTGCTCATTAACTGGAGATGGGAGTCACAGACTTTTCTGCCTAGACTGTCTCTGAACCAAGATCCTCTAGGTGTCAGCCTCCTGAGAGGCTAGGATTATAAGTGTGAGCCACTGGCCCCTGGCTTAGTCTTCTGTCTCCCAATAACCCCTCCCAGTTTGCTAATATTTAAACAACTTCAGCTCGTCCCAAGCTAACTGTTGCTTGTTATCTCTCCTTAGTTGCCTATGCTTAAGCTTCCCCCAAGGGAGGGAGGGGGCTTCTCGATTCAATCATTGAAAGTAACTCAAAGTAACTCTAGTTTGACTTTCTCTCGTCTCTGGCTGGGGCTTGGATGATTATATAAATCCAGTGGGTGGCACAGCCAGGCAGGCACTAGCAACTTCCCCAGGCTTTTCTCTCAGCTTACTGTAAGGAGGTTTCATCTATTTTGCTGGTCTGACCTAGCCTGGGCAGAGTGTGGACTAAGCTGAATCATAATGGAATTCAGCTTCAAAAAAATCAGCGGGGAGGTAGAAGCCTTTTGTGCTTTCACAGAGGAACTTATTCATCTGTGCAACATAAAGGTGGATATATTCTCATCACAGGTAACAGGACAGGAGCTGTAACGGCAAAAGACCTTTCAAATAAATGTGTGCAAGTAAATCATCTAAGGTCACCTGAGGGAGCCTTGGTACCCACTGTAAGGGAATTTTATTTTTATGTGGAAGTACTCCATTAAGCCATCTCTCCAGATGGTTACAGGAGGTAGCCGCTGAGGAGGCAGAAATCTGTGAGGCTGAAGTGTGCTCACTAGCACCTCTCAGTGGTATGTGGGCGGACTTGGATTAATGTAACTGCTACACTGAGATATATGTGTACTTGGGCGGCCACTGAGCCTGTCTCTCCCTAGTTTCTCTCCCTCCTCTTTATATCTAACTGTAGAATAAGCCAAGTTAAGACCCTTTTTGGAACAGGGTCTGATATAAATAAATAAAAACTATAGAATGATCCCTTGGCAAAGTCCCTGAACTCAAAAACAAAATCTAACGCCAAAAGTTGACTGATAATCCACAAAATCTCATGTCCTTCTGCTTTCAGGGGGTCCCGGGGCAGCAGGTCATGCTGGATGTTGTATCCGATCATGGTATGTGGCATTTCTGCAGCATGTGGCTTGCTAATAAGCAACATGCTATTGATGGCTATATCTCTCTGAAGAGCTCTCTGGAGTTTAGTAAACCTGAGAGGATGCTAACCATCAGTGAATTCCTTGGACCCCACAAATGCAGTAGAGCCCAGCTGAGCCAGACAGCAGGGACCAGCAGAGAATTTCTTCTGGACACAGAATACAAAGCTTCTAAGGGTACTAGCAGCACTCTCCCAAGGATGCATATGCAAACCCTGGTCCATCTGAGTCCCTATTGAATTTTTTTTCTTTTCTTTTCTTTCTTTTTTTTTTTTTGGTCGGTCATGGGGCTTGAACTCTGGGCCTGAGCACTATCCCTTAGCTCTTCAGCTCAAGGCTAGCGCTCTACTACTTGAGCCACAGCACCACTTCTGGCTTTTTCTGTTTATGTGATGCTGAGGAATTGAACCCAGGGCCTCATGCATGCAAGGCAAACACTCTGCCACTAAGCAACCTTCCCAGCCCTCTTTTTCTTTTTTTTTTTTCTTTTTTCTGTGCCAGTTGTGGGGCCTGAACTCAGGGTCTGGGCACTGTCCCTGAGTGCAAAAGCTCAGGGCCAGCGCTTTACCACTTTGAGCCACAGCAACTGTTCTGGTTTTTCTGGTGGTTAATTCAACATAAGAGTCTCACAGACTTTCCTGCCAGGGCTGGCTTTGAACTGCGATCCTCAGATCTCAGCCTCCAGAGTAGCTAGGATTATAGGCAGGAGACACCAGTGTCCAGCTCCTTACTGACTTAGGGAAAATAAAAACAAACAAACAAACAAAAAACCCAAAACAGGTTGGTAACTCCAGCTGCTTGAGTAGAAAGCACTTCCTGAGGAGCTAGAAACCCTGAAGGAGACGGGCTCTGGGGAACAGTGGCAGGAAGAGCAGCCAGCGTCAGGTGTTTATGAGGAGGAACCGAGTAGTAACAGTCAAGTATGGCCTCAGTGGGTCCCTCACAGAAAAACAACAAGCATATGTTCCAAAGGCAGAGCTACTGTTTCAAGGACAGAGGGACCTTTGTACATAGTCTCAGTGAAAAACTTATTTTAGGATGTTTGCACATTTGCAGATGAGCAGTGTCCTTCAAGTATAGCATATAAAAATGACAATGAGGGGCTGGGAAGGTGGCTCAGTGGTAGAGTGCTTGCCTTGCATGCATGAGGCCCTGGATTCAATTCCTCAGCACCACATAAGCAGAAAAAAGCAGGAAGTGGCGCTGCAGCTCAAGTGGTAGGGTGCTAGCCTTGAGCTGAAGAGCTGAGGGACAGAGCCCAGGCCCAGGGTTCAAGCCCCAAGACCGACAAAAACAAACAAACAAACAATAAAAATGACAATGACCCTATTTTTCAGATACAAAATCATCTATCAGTAAAGGAGATTAATTTCTAATTATACATCACATAAAAGAGTTGGTACTGAGCTGGGAATGTGACTTAGTGGTAAAATGCTTGCCTTACATGCATGAGGTGCTGGGTTTGACTCTTTAGTACCACATAACAGAAAAAGCTAGAAGTGGCACCGTGTCTCAAGTGGTAGGGTGCTAGCCTTGAGCAAAAGCGGCTCAAGGATAGTGCCCAGGCCCTGAGTTCAAGCTCCAGGACTGGCAATAAAAAACCAAAAACCAAAAGCCCCAACCAAACAACAACAACAACAAAAACCAGAAAGAAAAAAGAGTTGATAATCAGGAGAGAAAACATTTCCATCTCGGTATGAGGAACTCACTGTGTACACACTGGAAAATACAGCTATTTCTATGCTTCAAAAAATTACAAATCACACTGTATAGGAGGGAAATGAGACTCTTGGTATGGATTCACCAGGATAAAGGGGTGTTATTCTCCACACTTTAATACGTTTCACGTTTTGAACCACAGGCTAAGGGTGGGCCTGTTCGCTGTGCCTGAAGATGGACCCAAACGTGGGTAGCCAATCCCAGAACCACGCCTGCGTGGCTGCATTTTCATCTCTGCTATAGGCGTCTGACACCTCCTTGCAAAACAGTGAGAGAAGCGAATACTGGCCCACTCTTTTATGGAAAGACAGAATGTGTAAAAAGAAAGACCATCTCATGGATACAAATGGCAGTCTTTGCTTCCTAAGATACTTATTTTAGCCTCCTATTTCTAGAACTTTCCTAAGTTCGATTCAGGTTCCACAAGGCCAGAGAAAGGAACATCCAGCCTTGTTAAAAGCACCTTCAGTAGATGCCAAGATGCACCAGAGCCTCATGTAAACAGCATGGATTACATTAGCAGGCCTCCCTGGATGAGCGGACTCTTATTCCCAATTCTCTCTCGCCTACCTCACCCTCACCCCATGGTTATATAACCTTCAGGATGGAATTTGGAAATTCCTCTGATCTAGCCTGCCTGCGTTAGAGCTGAGCCAGTGGCTGGCAGGGGCATAATCTAATAGGCAAAACTGGAAAACATGCAAGTCCTCTTCTGAGCCCAGACACTGTGCAAGCAAGGAAAGAAAGACTCGCCCTGTCTCCTTCCTCCCCTCCTCTGGCCTAAGCCTACACTGACTTCACCCAACAAGCACCTGACCCTCCCAGATGTGGTGGGCGGGGCGAAAGGCCCTCACAGGGCCATGGTGGGGTGGAGGTACAGGCACAAACAATATTTAAGATGCTGACTTGGTGGAGTATTCAGGCCTGGGAAGAACGCAGTAAGATATCCATTAGGCTCCACCTTCAGAGACTTTGAGCTTTGAGAAACACTAAGAAAGAGCAAAGAGAGAAAAACGCCAAGTGGAAGACCATCCAGAGAGAAACGTTAAGACCCGCTCTCACTCTGCAGGATTTCCAGAGGGCACATTCAGGGCTTTGAAAGATGCTGAAAAATCACCTCTCAGCTGTGACCTGGCTCTGCGTCTTCCTCGTGGCCTTTGTCAGTCACCCAGTGTGGCTGCAGAAGCCCCCGAAGCGCAAGACACCTGCACAGCTGAAAGCAGCCGCCTGCTGCGAGGAGATGAAGGAGCTCAGAGCCCAGGTGGCCAACCTAAGCAGCCTGCTGGCTGACTTGAGCAAGAAGCAGGAGAGTGACTGGGTCAGTGTGGTCATGCAGGTGATGGAGCTGGAGAGCAACGGCAAGCGCATGGAGTCGCGGCTCACAGATGCTGAGAGCAAGTACTCCGAGATGAACAACCAGATCGACATCATGCAGCTGCAGGCGGCGCAGACCATCACACAGACCTCCGCAGGTAAGGGGGGCGGGTCCTCACACTGGGCCCCGCCTCCCAGCCAAGCAGCTGGGGGGCTCCCCAGTCACAGAAGGGTGCTAGGTAAACACTCACCAGCATAACTGCAGGGCAGCGGGTGCTCTGGTAGCCTGCACTTTCCCCCCAGTGAAGGCTTATGGAGTAGTTCTTTTGGATCTAGTGCTCTGTGTTGGCTAGTGTGTTCACAGGTTGCTTTAATCATACAGTGTCTCAGCAAGTGAGAAGGTATGAATTCTCGCCTGGAGGCACTGAGCCATGACCTGGTTGGCCCAAAGTCACACAGCAAGTGCTGGAGGCAAAGTTAACTTCGCGTTGGGTGACACAGCTATGCCACTTCCTTACCAAGAGCTGACACGTTGTACTCAATCTCAGAGACAAGAAGGAATTCCATTCATTACTACATGAGTATTATTCAATACAAGGGTCTGGAAGAGTTCCTGGAAATGGGCATTTATGTAATTTTATTTCCTCTTCCTGCAAATCCATCTCCCCTCAGGGCTCAGAATTAAAAGTAGACACATTGTCCAGAGACTTTTTGAAGAAGCCCTTGATGCTCAGTAAAGGACAGGCTCTTTGGGTTTCCCTAATCCTAGTCTTCAATTTTTTTTCCTCCTTAGTTTCAAATAAAGTTCTCCCAAATAATGTAAAAAGTAAATGCAATGGTGAAACGTGGCCTCTTTTAGTGGCCAAAAATAAAGTCTATTTAATGTTTTCTTTTGAAAAATAACTTTCAGCTGCTGTTAGCCTGGCATAGATTTACTGTTTGAGGTAAGTGTGGTTTTCTAAAATTATCAGAAAATATTAGTTGCAATATTAGAGCATATCCTACTTGGCACATCATTTCTTACTAATATGAAAGGCTGCTGGTTGCGTTATAAAGAAAGACAAAGGGGAAGACATGCCTACTTTTCGATGAGGAAGTCCCTGGATGCCCTCAGTGCAAACAATGGAAAAGTTTTAACATGAAGTTAAGCTTGAAAATTCTACTCTCTAAACAAATGTGTATACATCACTTCCTGACACTGTGGGATTAAAAAGGTACCCTTAGGACATTTTTGAGACAGGTGAGTCTTGTCTGTGAGATGAAAGCAGACAGGTGGAAGGCCAGGCTAGACCGGGGAATCTGATCATATCACTTCCTGCAGGTCTAGATTAGGGCTCTTTCCTCATCCCAAGGCAGGGTCTCTGGGAAGCCAATGCAGCTCCCCTGCCAGGCCTCTTATTCTTGCACAGGACACAATCTTTTTCTTTTCTGTGAGCTAGGAGTGGGTCATTTCTATACTCTAAATATGTAGGCTCTGGACCAAGTTAAGTTGGGACTTTCTGAGAGTAGACCTCCTCCTCCTCCCTTCTTCCAGCTGCTCTATCAGATGGGACTGGAGCACCCTGGACAATTCCCGTGATGGCAGCATCGCCATTTGCCATACTTGTGCTTTTTTAAAGATCCCAGTTCAGATGGAAAGCAGAAAGCGTCTCCTGATAGCAAGAGCCTGCTCTCTAATTCCTATCAGAAGCTGCTGCTTCTTTCAAAACCCACTTTGCTATTTGGAACATGAAGACCAAACCCAGCAGCACAGAGAAGTTAGCCCCAAGCTCAGCAAGAAAGTATTTACATCAACCCCGGAAGAAAGAACTGGACAATCTCATTTCCTTGTTTTAACAAAACTTTCTGGGGAGTCCTCAAAGGGTTCCTTGGAGCCCTGATGTTCATTTAAGCACCTAAAATGGTTAAGACTGGGGAGAGAGAAAATTGTAAAATCCATCTCCTTTAATTAGGACCCAGGTGACAGTAGCTATTACTCCAAGAAACAACAAAAGCAAATGGGCTAGGGACATGGCTCAAGTGGTAGAGTGCCTGCCCAGCAAGTTTGAGTCCCTGAGTTTTTGCTGCAAAACAGTAGCAAAAACAAATTAAGAAAAACAGACCAGACCTTCTGACATATTCATGCCTCATTCTCTAGTAGAGGTGGCTGTCCAAGAAGTCTGATGCTTCTCACAGGGACATCTATTAAGCAGCCCTCATACGCTGTACCATTTCTAGAATCATGGCTACAACTACAGCAGGATCACTTTCCTCAGGCGTAACCTGAAACAACTTGTTTCATTGTCCCATTGATACCTCTCACCACTAGCAAAGCCCAGTCTCCTGATGGCCACCTTTCCAAATGGACAGTGTTTGGGGATTACCATGGCATGTGAGATAGAAATGGAGACAGTTCTGGTGCAGCAGGCACACCTGCCCACCCAGAGCCCGAGCCTCCACTCATCCTACATATGCCCCTTCACAGATGCTATCTATGACTGCTCGTCCCTGTACCAGAAGAACTACCGCATCTCTGGAGTGTACAAGCTTCCTCCCGATGAATTCCTGGGCAGCCCTGAGCTAGAGGTGAGGTTACTACAGCCCACTTACCCGTTTCCCATGGCTGGTTCTCCACCCCCAAAGACATGCAGACAGCAGGGCTTGTCACAAGGCAAAAACACATGATGACTGGAGAGCTGTGCAAGCACTCAATTTATGGGTCCTCTATTCTCTAAATCCAGGCATCTGTCTGGTCCCTTCAAATCATTATCAACTAAACATCAAGTCTTCTAAAAAAAGATTCGATAACTATAGCCATCATGTCATTAGTTTCATCTCAACATGCCCTCGAACAGCTCTTCCTCAGGGGTGTTGGGAGAGAGAAGTGAAGGGGAGATGGGAAGTTCTCAGTTCTTCCTGAGCTAGCTGAGGATAATGTCACCAACCCTGCCTCAGCTCCCCATTGTAGGGGCTCTGGTGAAGCACACACCCTCCAGCTCCCGCTCTCTTCCCCTGCAAGGCCCTAACCAGAGCATCCTCCTCTGCTCCAGGTGTTCTGTGATATGGAGACTGCAGGTGGAGGCTGGACTATCATCCAGAGACGCAAGAGTGGCCTTGTCTCCTTCTACCAAAACTGGAAGCAATACAAGCAGGGCTTTGGCAGCATCAGGGGGGACTTCTGGCTGGGGAATGAGCACATCCACCGGCTCACCAGACAGCCAACACGGCTTCGTGTGGACATGGAGGTAAGCACAAGGCTCGAGGTCCCAGGATGGGCCCACGTCCATCACACATATCCATGCCCGACTCTGGAGGCCTCATATTACATCAACATATCACATCACACCCATTACAGAGCTGCACAGATGGCACAGAGCTGCGATGGCTTCCCGACAGGCTGCAGTACAGTTGAGGAAGTTTCTCTCTTTTTCTCTTCTTCCCTATTTCTCAGTAAAACAGGGCTGCAGTTGGCTCAGGACAAGGCTGACTCAGACCAGACAGGGCAAGCTCAAGTGTCAATGGGGCCACAACACCACCGTCATTGCTTGGGCCTGGGGCAGGATGCTGGTTGGTCTCAAGGCACTCACTTTCTCTTCACATTGCTCTTATCACATCCCTTAGTGCAATCTAGAAGAAACAGGTCTACAGCTTTAGACAGGGCAAAGGGCACAGAAAGACCACTTAAGTCTATGTGGTCCATCTGACTCAAAACTCTCGCTAACTAGATGTAACAAGCTATAAAATCTTGGGCTGGGAAGGTGGCTCAGTGGTAGAGCGCTTGCCTTGCAAGCCTGAGGCCCTGGGTTCGATTCCTCAGCACCACATAAGCAGAAAAAGCCAGAAGTGGTGCTGTGGTTCAAGTGGTAGAGCGCTAGCCTTGAGCTGAAGGGCTGAGGGACAGCGCCCAGGCCCAGAGTTCAGGCCCCACAACTGACCAAAAAAAAAAAAAAAATCTCACCAGAGTCACACCTATGAAAAGCTATCTGGCTACAGGGCTAGAGAGTGAGGAGAGGCACGGGATGCTATGAAGCCCTCTGCCGTTTCTCTAAGGCTCTGCTCTCCCTACCAGGACTGGGAGGGCAACATGCGCTTCGCAGAGTACAGCCATTTTGCTCTGAGCAATGAATTCAATAGCTACCGCCTCTTCCTGGGGAACTACAGTGGCAATGTGGGCAAGGACGCCCTCCTCTACCACAACAACACCGTCTTCAGTACCAAGGACAAGGACAACGACAACTGCTTGGACAACTGTGCCCAGCTCCGCAAAGGTGAGATTTGGGGTGAGGGAGGAGAGGTGTGGGTATAAGCCCAGGGGTCTCACTTGAGGACGGAGAGAATGTCCAGCTGTGCTGCTGCCGCTGTGGCCCTGGTGACTTCATTGTTATTGGCTCTGTCTGCTTCCCTGCTGCTTGGTCAGTCTATTCTGTAATCTCAAGGGAGAGTGTGCTGAGATACAGCCTGATCCTTTCTCGTGCCAGGAGGATACTGGTACAACTGCTGCACTGACTCCAATCTCAACGGGGTATACTACCGCCTAGGGGAGCACAGGAAGCACCTGGATGGCATCACCTGGTATGGCTGGCATGGGGCCACCTACTCCCTCAAACGGGTGGAGATGAAGATCCGCCCCGAAGCCTTCAAGCCCTGAAAGGAGGCCTCTGGGGCGCAGGGCTGCAGAAGTGAGGGCAGGTAGGCTGGGAGGAGGGTACAGAATGGGTAAAGATGAGGACCGGCCCACCACCTCTGGTGGGAGTCATTCTCTGAGGAGTATGGCAGAACTAGTATGCGGGCTGCGAAGTGAGCACATGGGCATGCTAAAATTGTAAGTACCAAGGCTGTTACGGCAAATGGATGAAGCATTTAAGCCCAGTGAGCCCTGCCACAGACTCGCAGAATTCTCAGGGTGCAGGGCTGAGTGGCTCCCTCTGCCCCTGATCTGCCCACAGAGTGGCAGCTCCTTTTTTCCACATGATTTATCTGTGGGGAAATAAAATGGTGAGGACACTTTGCCCATTTTCTGCATATGAAAAAAACAGCAAACCCCCTTTGCTATAAAAAAGAACTATGATTTTCTTGTCAAAAGAGAGACTTTGAATATTACAAAAAGGACCAGAAGTTGGTGGTGGAGGAGGGCAATTTTTAAACCCAGTGACATTATCTTTGGTTTATATGCTTAAAAAAATCTCAAACCTTGTTGGGCTGGCGATGAGTTAGTCTAGGCTGGTCCTCCTTAGAGGAGGCTCTCGGGCCCTGGGCCTTGCAGGCAGAATCTGGGCCTCTTCCTGCTCACCTGGGTCAGAGACTAGCACTGAAAGTTGCCACCTGGATATGGCAGAGTGGGAGGTGGACAAAGTCCCTCAATATTTGCACAAAACTGACTTAAAACATTCCCAGTCAACATATTTATGGATTCAAAGAGCTCCCTTTTCTATTTTGTAAGAAGTGGCTGAAAAATGAAGGTAGATGGCGCTATGGTTAACAATCTGTGCTGTACATAAGCACCTGGCTTTGTAAAACTAAAATATTACAGTTGGTGTTTAAACATTTCAAGTGTCATTTCCTTCTACAATAAACACTTTTAAAATGAGTATTTTCTAAGGTTTTTGTTTTAACCTTTACTATTTAAGAGTATGATCAAAAATTAAAAACAAAAACTTAAGAGCATGAACAGTGAAAAAGGGTCTCTGAGTTAGCTTCAGAATTTGGGGATACCGGGGCTTGGAAGGTGGTTCAGTGGTAGAGCGCTTGCCTTGCATGCCTGAGGCCCTGGGTTCGATTCCCCAGCACCACATAAGCAAAAAGAAAAAAGCCGGAAGTGGCGCTGTGGCTCAAGTGGTGGAGCGCTAGCCTTGAGCTGAAGAGCTGAGGGACAGCGCCCAGGCCCAGAGTTCAGGCCCCATGACCGGACCCAAAAAAAAAAAGAATTTGGGGATACCAGAGGAGGAGGAGGAAGTCACAAACAAAAAGGCAAGGGCACAGGTCGCTACACTGTTGAGATGAGACCCCCAGCCCCTATGGGAGCCACTGCCACCACTTGACTTCAAAATGTATCACATTCAAACACGCCTACTTTGTACTTGATACAGAGAAGAAAATCATCTGTACCCATCAAGAGTGTCAAGTCACTCTTGACTTGTGGGAAGTCCTTCTCCTTTCCAAAGAGAACCAATCCCCCTGAGTGGGGAAGCTTAATGCTAAGTATTTTCTATTGTACCTGTGGTTGATTGTTCGGAATGAACTCTACCTTGGAAGCTAGACATAGAGAAGTAAAGATTGAGGAATCAAAATTTGAGGCCAATCCAGGCACAAGAGCTCACAAGTTTTTCTCAACCAATAACTGGGTATGGGGCACACACCTGTCATCCGAAGCACGAAGAGCTGGGTCACTGTCCAGGCCGGCCCAGGCGTAAAGCAGGAGCCTACCTTGAAAATCACCAATGCAAAAAGGAACTGGCAGAGTGATGCAAGTGGTAGAGTACCTGCTTAGCAAGTGTAAGGCTTCAGTTCAAATCCCAGTACTGCCAAAAACAACACAAGAACCAGGAGCCGGGCGCTGATGGCTCAAGCCTGTAATTCTAGCTACTCAGGAGGCTGAGAGCTGAGGATTGTGGTTCAAAGCTAGCCTGGGCAGGAAAGTCTGTGAGACTCTTATCTCCAAAAAACCACCAGAAAGGGGCTGGGAAGTGGCTCAGTGGTAGAGTGCTTGCCTTGCATGCCTGAGGCCCTGGGTTCGATTCCTCAGCACCACATAAGCAAAAAGAAAAAAAGCCAGAAGTGGCGCTGTGGCTCAAGTGGTAGAGTGCTAGCCTTGAGCTGAAGAGCTGAAGGACAGCGCCCAGGACCCTAAAAAAAAAAAAGAAAAACACCAGAAAACTGGAAGTGGAGCTGTGGCTCAAGTGGCAGAGCGCTAGCCTTGAGCTGAAGAGCTGAGGGACAGTGCCCAGGCCCAGTGTTCAAGCCCCATGACGAACAAAAAACAAAAAAGAACCATGGGGATTTTCCAAGAAATAAGTTAGCAGCTACTCCAGAGTAAGGCTTCCTAGGGACAGATATTCAAAAGAAACTTCTTCAGGCAAGCCAAAGAATCTGGGATGCTTGGCAGCAGGCTGCTACAAGACACAGACAGAAAGAACAAAGCTTACAGGGTGAAGAGAGGTAACTGATGATTCTCCACCCCAACCCCATCCCCATTTCCTTTATATCTCATGACTAAAAATTCCATGAGGCTTTTATTATTTATTTTTCTTCCCCAAAGACCAGGACTGGAACTTGGTATCTGATGCTTTTGTTCATGGGTTGGCACTGTACCACCTAAGGGATGCCTGTAAACACCCCCAAAGCTATCTCTCTCTCTCTCTCTCTCTCTCTCTCTCTCTCTCTCTCTCTCTTTCGACCTTTAATTTAAATTAGCTTCTGTGGTTTGAGAGAAACTTCTTTGAGAGAGGCAGGCAGAGGGTATAGGGAGACACTACTTTCCCGACCCCATGGGGGGGGGGGTGAGCAGACTCTTCATGGCATTTCCCAAACTGCTCTAGTGTAGATTAACTATGGATGCCAAAGCGGTGGCCTAGCACAGTCTCCAACTTGAAAGAGGGCAGAATCGCCAGGAACAGAGCCTGGTGTTGCTTCTGAAATCCAGGACTACATTTTTCTGACCAGGTCCTCTATGAAATGTGAGAAGGGACACAAATGAACAGGACTATGCAAAGGACACAGACAAAACAGCCTGACAGGCTCAGCCATCTGGTAAGCCCTGGACATTTTTGTTTTTCTTTTTGAAGATTTCTCAGTCAGAAATATTTTTATTAAAAAGGGGTACATGCCAAGTCTGGGCAGTGAAAGCATCCAGCTAGGATCAGATTCTAGCCTCTAAGGGAGAAGAAGAAAGGCAGGCAGCATGCTAGCTAAGCAAGAGCCCCACAGCTAGAAATCTAACATCCTCACATTTACTCTCCGCCAAGAAGCAATTGTATTTACTAACAGATGGGAGCTTTGAGGAGATAGCTGCCCTATATGCTGTCTAGATGTTAGCCTGATTTGGTTTGTTACTTTATCCTGGAATAGATATGTAAAAAAGCCAATAGGTTCACAGACAGGTAGCTGAACTCAGCAGTAAGACAACAACAGTCAACAGAATACAGTTAAAAAAGAAAAAAGCTAGGGCTGGGAAGGTGGCTCAGTGGTAGAGCGCTTGCCTTGCATGCTCAAGGCCCTGGGTTCTATTCCTCAGCACCACATAAGCAAAAAGAAAATAGCCGGAAGTGGCACTGTGGCTCAAATGGTAGAGCTCTAGCTTTCAGCTGAAGAGCTGAGGGACAGCGCCCAGGCCCAGAGTTCAGGCCCCATGACCGGACCCCAAAAAACAAACAAACAAAAAAAAAAACTAATAGGAGAAACAGATACACTATTTAAGCCAAGGCCCCTGTCTCCAAACAAAAAGGAGACAAATTGCCAAAGGGAATGTAAGAATAGAATAAAGTAGTTTGATTTGGCAGGGAGGAGTGTATTCACAGTCAAAACAGGTACAATGTGTGTAATTTATTGAGGCTGGGATAGGGAAAGGAATTTCACTATGAAGTCTCCAGTAGCCACTAGAGAAGAACTCAATCTATGACTTTAGAGACACCTGCCCAAGACCAGGCACAAGAAAGAGGCAGCTGGGCTGGGAAGGTGGCTCAGTGATAGAGTGCTTGTCTTGCATGCATGAGGTCCTGGGTTTGATTCCTTAACACCACATAAGCAGAAAAGGTCAGAAGTGGTGCTATGGCTCAAGTGGTAGAGTGCTAGCCTTGAGCTGAAGAGCTGAGGGACAGCGCCCAGGCCAGAGTTCAGGCCCCATGGCCAGAAAAAAAAAAAAGAAAAAGAAAGAGGCAGATATGGGCCACACACACATGCAGCAGTGGTGAGATCCCTGGGAGGAGTCTGTCTCCAGGCTCCCATCCAGAGGACTAGGACTGTATGTGGGCAGTTTGTCCAAACAACTTTGCCTCTGGTTAGTTCTATAATGTTCCCTGGTAAAGATGACAGCGTACCACCACAATGGTGCTTAGGAAAAGCAGTACTGCAGCATCAGAGTGAAAGCTGCAACAGAAACATCAAAGAAAGGTACTGGGAGGCCCAGGAGACCATCTGAAGGAAGCAAAACTGTGAGGCAAGCTGAGTAGGCTAAGAGGCCTGAGGAGCAAAGAAGCATGGCTCTTTTTTAGTACAGAGTTTAAAAATAAAATAGCCCGCCGGGCGCTGGTGGCTCACGCCTGTAATCCTAGCTATTCAGGAGGCTGAGATCTGAGGATCGCGGTTCAAAGCCAGCCCGGGCAGGAGAGACCGTGAGACTCCTATCTCCAATAAACCACCAGAAAACCGGAAGTGGCGCTGTAGCTCAAGTGCTATAGTGCTCGCCTTGAGCTGAAGAGCTGAGGGACAGCGCCTAGGCCCAGAGTTCAAGCCCCATGACCGACAAAAAAAAATAAAAATAAAAAAATAAAAATAAAATAGCCAAGGCCAATTTGCAGGGAATTCAGAGAAGTTATTTTCTATTGCATTGGCTTAAAAAGTGAAACAACCTCCTTGAACACTTTCAGTGCCCTGACTGTCTTAAAGATACTCTATGATTCTCTCAAATAGAGGGAGGGATGACGAGGCCACACACAGATCTCAAATAGAAAAGTCAACAAGGACATTAATGGATGAAACTTGTTACTGTCATTGATGTTAAGGTATTCAGTAAACATATTTTCTACTAGTTATTACATGAGATTGTGTTACCTAAGGCAGGCAGGTAGAGGAGGAAGGGAAGAGTCACAGGTGTTCACACTTACTAAGCTTACTTGATGTGCAAACATTCCTCCTGGGTCTCATGTTTACAACTGTCCCTAGGCCACAAATCAACATCCTCCAGGTTTGGGCAGAAATAGAATTCCATGTGATGTGACGGGAATGCTTTTCAGCATCTGCTCAAAGACAGAGCGCTAGCTATTCTAATAGATAGCTACTAACAGCAGAGTACTCAGCTATGTAAAAATCTAGTGAAATGAAGGCAGCCCCAAGCTGAGCAGGCTCTATCAGCCAGGAGAGAAACTTCTCAGGCACTGAATTTCCCTTAACTATTGGCAATGAAAAGATGACCGGTGTTAGCATTCCAGGATGATTGGTTCCAGAGTTAATATTATCTGATAATCTTAATGGATGTAAGCAGTTCTCTGGGAATTGAAGCTCAAGTTTCTGGCTGCTTGCAGTATTATAACAGCACAAAATTTATTAAACAACCTCTTCTGTCCATGCCCAGGAGATCAAAACCATCTTAGTAGAGGAGAAAAAGTAACCAAAATCAAAGGAAAAAGACCATTGGATCCCATACGTTGTTCTGACTTTTGTAATCACAGAATGTCAAAGGGGGAAGACTCAAGCCCCAGTAGATTCAGACACTAATACCTCACCCTGCTTTGGGTGTCCACTAAGGTCCAGGACCCAGTGAATCCTAAACCTGTCAAGAGCACACTATCTAACCAAAATCTGTGTTCCAAATCTGTGCTTCCACGCTGGTGTGACCATGGAATTGCCTTGGGACTATTTTTTCTGGGATGAGAAAGCACAGGATGGAAAACAATGGGAGTTTGGGTGGGAAGGGTCAGCAGATAGGATAATCATAGCTAGACAACTGCAAGCACATGTCCTTAAATGTGCTGGCCAGACCAGGTGACACAATCTCCAAGTGACTCCAGTGTATGGCACCAGGCAGCAGGAGACAAGAGCAGAAGTGGATGGAGCAGCAGATGAAAAGTACTGATGGCCTACCTGATGAGGGACTCAAGGATGGCAGGCGTGGGACCTTTCTGGAACTCCAGTTCTTTGTAGTGCAGTGCTTTGGCATATGCGCGGCACTTGGCAGCTCTCTCGCCCAGCAGAACAATGCCATTGTCGTCTCTCAGTGGCAGGGGGCCCTGAAGGAGATCAGACCCCCATAGCATGGGAAAATGGTAGATGGGATGTCTCCCCTCCCACCAGCAGGTCCTCTGTCATCCTCCATCTGGACAATGGAGAAAAGTCTTACCTTGTCGCTGTGTTCCATGAATTCAGCCAAATTTAGGAGTGTTTGTGTGACTTCAGCAATGTCTTGAGAGGTAAGGGCCAGCTCAATACTTCTGATGAGCTCATCCTGCTGGTCTTCATTCAGTTCAGACCAGCATGACACAAACGCAGCATTGAAGAGATCTCTGAAGGGAGGAGAGAAAGAAGTGGAAATCTTCCCATGACTGACACCATCAAGTCAATCAATTTGCTTCTGGTTTATGTGACTTCAGTTACACAGACTAGAACTGTCCAATAGAACTTGTTGGAAACTATCTAAATCTTCACTGAACAATATGGTAATCACTGGTCATTAAGCACTTGAACTGTGGCAAAGTATACCTAAAAAAGCGAGTTCTAGGTTTTATTTAAATTTACTGACATTGCGAGTACAATACACCTTCATCAATGTTATTCCTTTCATTGTTCTCCCCCATCTCTCCCAATATCACCCATCCCCTCAATTTACCCTGATTCTATTTTCACATATATATATATATCACATATCTCATAAATGGATAAGGTGAATTGCAACCCCTTTATACTACTTAAAGGTAATTTTAAACATTAAGTTATAATAACCACATATGGCTACTGACTACCTTATCACACGGTGCAGGTATAGACACTGCAACCTCCAGAGGACTGAAAACATGAGAGGGGAAGAAGAACACACAAAGTAGTTTTTCTCCACAGGCGCATTACTTGGCACCTTCTGCATCATTCCTCTTCACTAGAGGGGATGGGACAGTAAGGGGACTTCTAATACAGAAGTAGCTAGCGTTAAAAGTTAAAAAATAATAACCTTGGGCTGGGAAGGTGGTTCAGTGGTAGTGTTTGCCTTGCATGCATGAGGCCCTGGGTTCGATTCCTCAGTACCACATAAGCAGAAAAAAGCCAGAAGTGAGCTGTGGCTCAAGTGGTAGAGCACTAGCCTTGAACTGAAGAGCTGAGGGACAACGCTAAGGCCCAGAGTTCAGGTCCCACTACTGACAAAAACAAAACAAAAAAAAACTAGAAAACCTTCAAATGATTCTAGAGATGTTTCTTAGGCAATGTCCTAATTCCCTTTTTTTTGGTTGGTTGTAGGGCTTGAACTCTGGGCCTGGCCACTGTCCCTCAGCTCTTCAGCTCAAGGCGAGCGCTCTACCACTTGAGCTACAGCACCACTTCTGGTTTTCTAGTGGCTTATTGGAGATAGGAGTCTCATGATCTTTCCTGCCTGGGCTAGCTTTGAACCGCGATCCTCAGATCTCAGCCTCCTGAGTAGCTGCCCAGCGCCCAGCTGCAATGTCCTAATTTCTACGATCAGAATTGGCAAAGACAGCACCTGCTATTTCTTTCCATATACAACCAGAACCCCTAGTTCGAAAAAAGAAAGAAAAAAAGAGAGAGAGAAAGAGAAAGAGAGAGAGGGAGAGAGAGAGAAAGAGAGAGAGAGAGAGAGAGAGAGAGAAACAGACAACTAGAAGAAACTAGAAGTGAGGTGTCAGTGGCTCACACCTATAACCCTAGCTACTCAAGAGACTGAGACCTGGAGGATCACAGTTAAAAGCCAGTCCAGGCAAAAAGTCAAAGTTAACTCTATCTCCAGTTCACCAGCAAAATGTCAGATTAGAGGTGTGGCTCAAGTGGTAGAATGCCAGCCATGAGCAAAAAAGCTGAGCAAGAGTGCAAGGGCCTGAATCCAAGCCCTGAAACAGGCCAAAACCACAAACAAAACAAAAAAAAAAAAAAAGAAAAGGAGAAACTAGAAGCATTAGCCAAAAGAATCATATCTAGAAGTCTTAAAAGATCCTGTAACAAGCTGGGCGCTGGTGGCTCACGCCTGTAATCCTAGCTACTCAGGAGGCTGAGATCTGAGGATCACGGTTCAAAGCCAGTCCGGGCAGGAAAGACCGTGAGACTCCTATCTCCAATAAACCACCAGAAAACCGGAAGTGGCGCTGTAGCTCAAATGGTAGAGCGCTTGCCTTGAGCTGAAGAGCTGAGGGACAGCGCCCAGGCCCAGAGTTCAAGACCCACGACCAACAAAAAAAAAAAAAAAAAAAAAAGATCCTGTAACAGCTAGAGTCTTACAAACATCTGGAACAAGAGGTGCCATTTCTTTTCTTTTTGGTTGCCATTTCTGGGGCTTGAACTCAGGGCCTAAGCACTTCCCTGAGCTTCTTCTGCTCAAGGCTAGTGCTCTATCACTTCCAAGAATCACAGCATCACTTTCAGCCTTTTCTGAGTAGTTTATTGGAGAGTCTCACAGACTGTCCTGCCTGGGCTGACTTCAAATCACAATCCTCAGATCTCAGCCTTCTTAGTAGTTAGGATTATAGGCATGAGCCACTGGTGCCCGGCTAACAAGTACCATTTCTTTTCTTTCTTTCTTTTTTTTTTTGGAGGGGGGGCGGTCCGGTCATGGAGCCTGAACTCAGCCTGGGCGCTGTCCCTCAGCTCTTCAGCTCAAGGCTAGCATTCTACCACTTGAGCCACAGCGCCACTTCTGGCTTTTTCTGCTTATGTGGTACTGAGGAATCGAACCCAGGGCCTCATGCATGCAAGGCAAGCGCTCTACCACTGAGCCACCTTCCCAGCCCAACAAGTACCATTTCTAAAACCACTACAACAACTTGAAATTATCACATAGATGGACAATTTGCCATACCTGGCATTTAACTATAACTCTTTTCCCCACTTTTTTTTTTTTTGGTAAATATTGGGGAAGAAGACTTGTACACTCTGATAAACCCATAATATATGTGTGTGTACATAACATGTTGGAATCTGATGGAAAAAGCACAATGTGAAATACAAAGGATAACATAAAGACTAAGAGATGTCCTGTGCAAATTAAGAAAGAATTGTTCTTAATCTAGGTCAGAGTCCACATAGGCTCCTCAGTTAATGTATTTGTGACTATGTGAAAACGCTGTGTGTGTGTTTACCACAACCCCTGGGATGCCGCTGGGCTCAGAGGTGCCTGGGGCAGAAGAAGGTGTAGTGCGACAGCTGAGCATATGCCATCACACACTGGGGAAATAGGAAAGTCCTAAGAATGGTTACCATGCCAGGTAAATACATACAGTAAAACAACTGTGCTGATAAAAGTGAAATGAAATTCTTGCCTTTTGCTTCTTACTAATGGTAGCTTGTTAACTGTATCACCATGGTATGAGTCATTATAAACAATAAATGTTCATCACAGAAAAATCTTTTGTCACCAGGGAGAGAAAGCTGGGTGGAAGGGAGGCCTGACCCACCATACCTGGCCATTGGGTTGTAGGCTTGTGCCAGGGCCCAGCATGAGCGCAGGGAGGGCGATGAGGAGTCCTTCAGCAGCTCTAGGCTCAGCCGTCTCAGCCATTCCAGCCAGTCATCTTTGGAGACCCTCCTGGCTGCTCCCCAGGCCTGTGATCCCACCAGTGACAAGAGAAAACCACCAATTTTATGAGCCAGTTGCAAAGGGCCACCATTTTGTTGATGATTATACTATTTGGATTTATAAAATCACCTAAATTCCCATGATAAAATGCCTCCAAGACACAAATACAAAAGAACATTTAATTAAAGGGTATAAAGCAAAAGTTGTAATTGGTAGAACATACCACCATTTAGAAAAGGCCTATCTCACAACTCACTTGGCTGGTCTTTAACCATCAGCAAAGCAGAGTGCTGGAGAATCAGAATGGACAGGGCCTGTCACACTCAAGAGGACATTCAACAAAGCCTAATGGTCTCCAGCAAGGCATGACAGGAACAGAGTACCCTGCCTGAGGCTAGAACCCAGGATGCCGAGAGCAGAGAGTCCAACACAGGAAGAGGAAAGATAGGTTCACTCGTTCATGAGTCATACCACAGCCAGATGAAATGTGAGCTCAAAGCCACAGCTCTGAATCCAACAGATTTAATCACTACTCTCTAGTTTATCCTCTCTACCTTTCCTCAAAACTCTGAATTCTACAGGAATTAAGTGCATCACTGTGGGGCTGGGAGTTTGGCTCAAGGGTAAACACACACCTGTCATATTTGGGCAGCACAGGCTGATAGACGGAAAGACTGGGTTCTGGAGAGGACCAGCGTCTAGTACAGTGGCCAAAGCCACACTCCAGAGTTCAAAGCTATTAGGTAATTTACTGGCTGATGGTCAACTGTGCCTCAGCTTGCTTATCTGAAAAATGAAGGTGTGTTGAGGATTTACTAATAAGTGTAACGAATTTAGAATAGTGCTCAGCACAATGTTAGTTCTGTGTGTGAGCACCTATTTCTCTGAAATTAGAAACACTTGGCTGAAATCCTGGCCATTCAAAGCCTCAGACTTCAGCGTTCTAAGAACAATGAGTTTTACCATTGTCAAAGTGACATTTGCTTGAACTTGCCTAGCCCTAACTACTAAATCTTTTTCTTTTTTTTTCAGTTCTGTGACCAAGACTCAAGTTTGGTACCTGACACTTTCACTCATTGGCTAGCACTCTACCAAATGAGTCACACACACCTCCAACCCCAAGATCCTTCACTTCCTGGACCAGGCATGTTAATCCCCTTAAATTGAGGAAATCATTAAGTTATGGCAGTTTTCAAACTTGGACTGGTGAAGAGATCAGGGAATGAAAGGACCTCGGTGTGCCTGTGTGCTACACCACCCATCCGTCAGTGAACCATCATCTCCCTGGGACAAACCAGAGACTTGCTGTTCTGATAATCTACCAACAAGGGAAATTGCTCAAACTGTTATTATATACCAGAACCAATCTATAATTTCTTTTTCTAGTATAACTTAGGGCCTTGAGCTCTTGCTTGACCTTCTTACTCACAGCTTCATGAAGCTTACCACTTGAGCAAGCCACATACCTCCAGAACAGCTTTTTGCTGGTTAACGGAGATGAAATCTTTTGCAGATTTGTCTGCCTAGGCTGGCTTCAAACCATGATCTCAGATCTCAGCCTCTGAGCAGCTAGGATTAACAGGCGTGAGCCACAAGTGCTTAGCTTTCTGATGAGAATTTTTAAGAAGTGAAGAGAAGGAAGAGTGAGACTGATTACAAAAGACCTGACTTCTAGGCATGGTTCTGCTGCATGAAATGGGAACATCGAGTCCTTTTTTGTGCACAGCTTCTGGCTTCCTAATCACACAACAGATCTGTACATTACAGCATTGTGTATCACTTTAAAAGTTAGATGTAGGGCTGGGAAGGTGGCTCAGTTGTAGAGCGCTTGCCTTGCATGCCTGAGGCCCTGGGTTCGATTCCTCAGCACCACATAAGCAAAAAGAAAAAAGCCAGGAGTGGCGCTGTGGCTCAAGTGGTAGGGCGCTAGCCTTGAGCTGAAGAGCTGAGGGACAGTGCCCAGGCCCAGAGTTCAGGCCCCATGACTGGACCCGCCAAAAAAAAGTTAGATGTAAACAAAGAACTGTTTCTCCCTCTAAGGTAAGACTGCACCTAGGTAAGGCAGAGATAATTCAGCATAGTATTAAGAGAGTGAGCTCTAGATTTGTACTGACATCAAATCCTGGCTGCACCATTACTACTTGATAAATTGTCAAATTGCTTCATCTTCCTGCGTCAAAGTCCTCATCTACAGAGACAGCAGTGATTAACGCTAACCTCAAGAATTCTTAAAATGGGGGGGCTGGGAAGATGGCTCAGTGGTAGAGCGCTTGCCTTGCATGCATGAGGCCCTGGGTTCGATTCCTCAGCACCATATAAACAAAAAGAAAAAAGCCGGAAGTGGCGCTGTGGCTCAAGTGGTAGAGTGCTAGCCTTGAGCTGAAGAACTGAGGGACAGTGCCCAGACCCAGAGTTCAGGCCCCATGACCGGACCCCCCCCAAAAAAAAAAAAAAAGAATTCTTAAAATGGGAGCTAGGAAGATGGCTCAGTGGTAGAGTGCTTGCCTTGCATGCATGAGGCCCTGGGTTCGACTGCTCAGCACCACATAAGCTGCAAGTGGCGCTGTGGCTCAAGTGGTAGAGTGCTAGCCTTGAGCTGAAGAGCTGAGGGACAGCGCCCAGGCCCAGCGTTCAGGCCCCACAACTGCCCCCCCCCAAAAAAAAGAATTCTTAAAATGATGAAGAATAGATCATTAAAGACAAAATGCTCACAACACTGCCAAATGTAGTGATGCATGCTTGTAATCCCAGCATTTAGAAAGCTGAGGTAGAAGGACTGAGTTTAAGGCCAGCCTGGGCCACAGTGAGACCATCTTTCAAAAACAGAGCAATATTAAACTAGGGACAATGGTATATACCCATAATGCTAGTTACTGGAGAGGCTGAGACAAAAGTTTGAGACTAGCCCAGACAACATAATGAGATTCCATTCCCTACACGCCCCCCCCCAAAAAAAAGATTAGAGACTACAGGAGCTGAGGACATAGCTCAGTGATAGAACACTTGCCTAGCATGCACAAGCCCACCCCTTAACACTGCAAAGAGATAAAAATAACATTAGAAACTTTAAGGTGGGAGTGGTAGTTCATACTTGTAATCCTAGCTATTTAGGAAGTAGAGATTGGTAGGAGTGTGGTTTGAGGCCAGTCTAAGCAAGACATTTTTGAGATCCCCAACTAATAAGCTAGGCATAGGGGAGGTATACCTGTCATTCCAGTTAGGTAGGAAGTGCAAATAGGAGGACAGTAGTCCAGGTTGGCCCAGGCATAAACTATAAGAACCTATGCAAAACGTAACTAAAGCAAAAAGGGTTGTGAGCATGGCTCAAGTAGAAGAATACCTTGCCTAACAAGCATGAAGCCCTAAGTTCAAACACCAGGACTGCCCAAAAAGCAAATATTAGAGACTTTAAAAAAGAGAGCCGGGAGTTGATGGCTCAGACCTGTAATGGTAGCTACTCAAAAGGCTGAGATTTGATGATCGCAGTTCAAAGCCAGCCTGGGCAGGAAAGTGTGAGACTCTTATCTCTAATAAACTACCAGAAAACTGGAAGTGGTGCTGTGGCAAGTGGTAGAGTGCTTCCCTTGAGCTGAAGAGCTGAGGGACAGCGCCCAGGCCCAGAGTTCAAGCCCCATGACCAACAAAAAAAAAAAAAGAAAAAGAGGGGTGATTAAACACAATCCCGAACTGTCATTACATGGTTATATGGAAATACAATTTGTTTTTCAATGAAATGGCCCAGGAGTCAGCCGTGGGTGATTTTGCTTAGAATTTTTGAACTTGATCTGTTCTCTCAGGTAAGATAAACCAGAGATTGTTTGTTGCATGACTAGCAAAGTTTAAACCTATTTTCCAAATCATTGGTAGAAAACAGAGCTTCCTGGGAGCAAACTAGACTACTAGCAGTAGTTCCTAAAATAGAAGAAATCTCTAAAGCAGGGTCAACAGCTGCCTGGAAAGACATTCTGAACCCCAGCTGGCTGGAGACATCTGTGTGCGAATGTGTTCTGGCCTCTCTCGATGCGAGGCTTTGGCAGGTGGCCTCAATAACTTCAATAACATGGGAATGCCATGTGCTGAGGTCCTTGTTCTTTCCCTGAAGTCTCATTCCTCTTGACCCAGGGATGTTTTATACTTTCATCTGAAATCAGCAAGAATTTTTTTTTTTTAATGATACTGGTGATTGAACCCAGTACCTTGAGTTTGCTAGGCAAGCGCTTTATTCAGTCTTTTTCCTATTTCTGAAGACAGAGGCTAACTTTGCCCAGATTGCCTTTGAACTTACAATTCTCCTGTCTCTAACTCCCAAGTAGCTGGGATTATAGGAGTGAACAACCATGCCCAGCTTAAATCACTAAGCATGTGTTAGTAGGATCACCTATCTGTGGGGACAAAGACACTAATAAACCTTCAGTGTTCTGAATGCGGGTATGAGCGTGTATGAGCATGCCCTTCCTCCAGGGACTACATTCAGATCTTCATAGGGTTGGCCAAATGAAGAGAATGAGTCAGCTAGGACATAGGCCTGCCCCATTCCCTTTTCCTTGGGCCAGTATCAGAGTTTGAACTCAGAGCCTCTCACTTGCTTGGCTTGCTTGTTCAGCAAGTTCTCTACTACTTGAGCCATGCCTCCACTCTTGATTTTTGCTGGTTAGAGATAAAGGCTTGTGGACTCTTCTGTCCAGAATGGCTTCAAATCACCATCCTCCGCTTCTTAACCTCTTGAGTTGCTAGGATGACAGGTATGAGCCGCTGCTGCTGGCAGGCCTGCCTCGTCTGGACTTCTTTCTGTGGCATCACATGAAGGGCAGCTGCTGTGAGTCAGCTGCTAATGATGAAGAAAAACACCGTGTTGAAATCCAAACTGGGAGCTGCTTAGGAGTCTCCAGTGGCACTGACTAATACAAAATGTGGAAAACAAGCAACCTGGTCTATTACTTAAAAGTTGGTGAAGTAACTGATTATTCTAAATTTACTGGAAGAGCTTGCAAACAGCCTATTTTTAGGTAGCTGGTTCAATAGTTAAACACAAAGATCTAAAACCTGGCTACTCAAAGTGTGGTTGACAGTCCCTGGGATCTCCTTGGAATGCAGGCTGCCCTCAGACCGCCTGTACCAGAATAAGCATTTTAAAAGCCCTAGTTAACTGGTGAGTACAATGAGAGGAAGTTGGAAAATCAACTCTTTAAAGATCCTGCTAGCATTAGTGCTGGCTCACTATTTCTGCTCACATTAAAAAATGGCAATTAATTGTTAAAAAACAAAAAACACAGCAATGCTATTTGCAACAAAATGTCTTGTTACTGAAATACTAAGAGAACACAAAAGGATACTTTGTTCTCTACTTTTCCTCCATTAGAAAAAATATTATGGGGGCTGGGAAGGTGGCTCAGTGGTAGATCGCTTAGCCTTGCATGCGTGAGGCCCTGGGTTTGATGCCTCAGCACCACATAAGCAGAAAAAAAAAGCCGGAAGTGGCGCTATGGCTCAAGTGGTAGAGTGCTAACCTTGAGCTGAAGAACTGAGGGACAGCACCCAGGCCCAGAGTTCAGGCCCCACAACTGGACCCCCCCAAAAAAATGAAAAAGAAAAAATATTATGGGGCTAACGTAGCTGTTCATCCCTATAATCCCAGCTATTCAAGAGGTGTAGAATGGGAGGCCCACAGTTTGAGTCAAAAAGTTAGTGTGGTGGTATGTGCCTATAGTCTTGGTTATTCAGCAAGCCATAAGTAGGGTGTCTGTGATGCAGGTTGGCCTGGGGAAAGGTGGAGACCCTATTTGAAAGATAACTAAGGCAAAATAGCTGATAGTATGGCTTTAGTAGAGCATCTGCCAAGTAAGCATGAGGACTTGAATTCAAACTCCTGTACTATAAAAAGAAAATAGAAGATAAGTTGACACCTGGCTGATAAAAGCCTAAGTTCAGTTGGGCGCCGGTGGCTCACGCCTGTAATCCTACCTACTCAGAAGGCTGAGATCTGAGGATCACAGTTCAGCCTGGGCAGGAAAAGTCCATGAGACTCTTATCTCCAATTAACTACCAGAAAGCCGGAAGTGGCACTGTGACTCAAGAAGTAGAGCACTAGCCTTGAGCTGCAGAGCTCAGGGACAGCACCCAGGCCCAGCATTCAAGGCCCACCACTGACCAAAAAAAAAGAGTTCATGATATCTAGACTTCCAGGAACCTGCCTAGGCTGGCTTCTGGTTGGTTTACACTTGGATTAGGAAGGGCTCCCCTTGCTCAGTCTTCAGGAAACAATGGACCTGCCTTTTGGAGGTTGATGGTGCTGACGTGCAGTTTCTTCATGGGTCCTGTTTCTACCGGTCCACTGGCCAGCGCGTCCCCCTGGCCGCTCCGCAGCATTCGATGCTGGTAAATCAAGGGGTCCTCTTCTTCATCAGCAAGAGTATATCCCTGCAGGCAGAGTCAGAGGAAACAGCCGCAACACTACTAGATGCTTCTAGTTTAGTTAATACATAAATCTTGGGAGATTTACACCAGGGCTTCTACAAGCAGCAAAAAACTGTATATATGCACAAAATAAACTGTAGGCAGGCTGAATTCCCCACTGTAGATCCATCTTTCCTGGTCACTGACAAGCACTCACTCAGTAGTACAGGTATCCAATTGTACAAATGGTAAAGATGAACTATGAGCAAGAACAAGCACAATCAAGTGTTTAAAGCCCAGGCGGCCTACGACCTGTTGCCTGCCCTTGTAAAGCCCAAGAGTGAAGAATGGGTTTTCAATATTGAATGGTTGCAAAAGTAAAACCCAAAGAAAATTAATACTTTGCAATACATGAGGACTGTGCGAGACTCAAATTTCTGCATCCATAAAGTTTGGCTGGTACACAGTCAGCCCACTGGCTTATGTGCTGAAGATAGCCACTTGCAGACCATGGCCGAACGGAGCAGCTCCAACAGAAAGCACCTGGCCTATTGTGCTGAAAAAAACATCTTCACTGAAAAAGCTTGCCAATCCTAGTTCAGAGTGGAAGAGTAAACATCCGCTGTAGCTAGAGGGCAGGAACACCTAGGGGGACAAACACTGAAGACTTGGGCAGGGGCGTGGCCCACCTTGACAATTCTGCAGATGAGCACATCGTAGCGCTGATGGTTGATTCGGTGCCGCACCAGGACTTTATTCACCATCGGGATGAAAATTTGGTACTATGACAGGAAGGGAGAAACATGAGAAAGCATCGTAACAGAGAGGGAAAAGCAGAGAAAAGAATTAGTACCCTAATTACTATATAGCTAGTCATTCTGCTGAGGTAGCTCTGGAATTCTCATCCACCGATAAGTGCCAAACAAAGACCCCTCCTCCTGCCACCTGGCTTCCTGCTTGGCTCCTCCCAGGCCCTTGCTGCTATCCGTGCCCCTATAGCATTGAGAATAACTACTTTAAAATGTTAAGTCAGGGCTGGGAAGGTGGCTCAGTGGTAGAGTGCTTGCCTTGCATGCATGAGGCCCTGGGTTCGATTCTCAGCACCACATAAGCAGAAAAAAAAAGCTGGAAGTGGTGTTAGGGCCCAGAGTTCAGGCCTCAGGATTGGACCCCCCCCCCCCAAAATAAAAAAAATAAAATGTTAAGTCAATCCCATTTTTCCTGTGTTCAAAAATCCCCCAAAGCAAAAAAATAAATAAATAATATAAAATCCCCCAAAGCCTTCCACCCTTGCTCAGCCTGCCACAGTGATTTGCACAACAGTGGGACGGCGATGAAGCCAGAGACTGCTGAGCTCCAGGCACAAAGATAGGTATGCTGCTGCTCACAGGATCACCTTTGACACCCTCTGGCTTCTCATCTCTCTCCCACTTGGTCCAGCTCATCTCTACATTTCTTTCTCTCCTAAAGCCAAGCTAAGTTTCTGTCTCATTGTGCTGTTTATCATTCCTGCCTGCACCAGGCATATGAGACATACTGGGTTTACTTGCCTTGCTTCATTGGAATCGAGGACTATGAGAGCAAAGACTTCACTCTGACTTTCTTGCCTCTAGAACAGCCCTTGCCCCACCAGGTGGCTCAACAAATATTTACTGAACAGACAAAGCAGATCATAAAAAGCAGATCATTCTACGTTCTCCAATGGTGGTATGAGACCTACAGACTAACAAACAGAGAGGTTCACAAAGTCTTCTGTCTGAACAAGGCAGAATGCCATTGGTTAAGAACTGTCTTACCTTCTTCCCCAGCTGAAAGACCAGGGAAGACAGTGTGTCCATGGCTGTGGAACGCAGCTCCGGGCTCTGGTCCAGTGTTCGAACAATTGGGTGAATGATCCGAGAGGCATAGTCAGTGAAGTCCAGAGACTCTGTCAGGCGGTCCACTGTCTCTAATGCTGCCCTACAATGAGCGTGAGCTGAAGCTACCTTACAATCAGCAAGGAGGGAAGGGGGGAAAGGGCTTCAGAGATATTATGGGTGACATGGATCCAATATAAACTCCAGTGGGACAACTAGAATGGGGTGGGGACAAGTAGGATTTCCATAAGTCAGGGATATTTCTAGACTCAAACAAATGGCAGTTGAAATGACCAAAATGATGGCCCAGAAACTTAAGAAATGCTAACAGTTCAATGACTGTTGGCTCCTAAGGGCAGCATGCTTACTTCCGGGATGGCAGTGGCACTTCAGGGGCATCAAACAGCTTCACGATTGGAGGCAACAACAAATGCAGGTAGTCATCCAGGTTGGCACCAAACAACTGGATTGCTGCCAGCAACTGTGAAAGGGAGCAAGAGCACAATAAAAAGTAGTTGAGCTTGGTGGGCTAGGCCAACAATCCCAGCTACCTGGGAGACAGAGATAGGAGGATCCTAATTTGAGGCCACCCTGGACTAATGTTAGCAAAATCCTATTCTCAAAAGCCAGCCAGGCCAGGGTGCTTGGTGGTTCACACCTGTAATCCTAGCTACCCAGGAAGTTGAGATCTGAGGATCACGGTTCAATCCATCTCAGGCAGGAAATTCTGTGAGATTCTCATCTCTAATTAGCCACCAGAAAACTGGAAGTGGAGCTGTGGCTCAAAGTGGTAGAGCACTAACCTTGAGTAAAAGAGCCTAGGGACAGCACCCAAGCCCTGAGTTCAAGCCCTATTTGGACCAACCAAAAAAAAAAAAAAAAATAGCCAGCTAGGAATAGTGGTCCATGCCTGTAAACTCAGTTATCTGGGAGGTTGAATAGGAGACCAGCCAGGTAAAAGAAGAGACCCTATCCAAAAAACTAAAGCCACAAAGGCCTAGCAAAGCAGTTCAAGTGGTAGAACACTTTCCTAACAAAGGTGAGTCCCCAAGTTCAATCCCCAGTACTATCACCTAAAAAAAAAAAAACCTACAACATGCAACACAGGCAATGATGTGAGGACTTGGAAAAGCCTTCTTTATCAAGAGGCTTTGAATTACATTCCTTTTTATTGGTGGTTAACTGGAGATAAGAGTCTCTTGGGCTGGGAAGGTGGCTCAGTGGTAGAAGGCTTGCCTTGCATGCATGAGGCCCTGGGTTCAATTCCTCAGCACCACATAAACAGAAAAAGCTGGAACTGGCGCTGTGGCTCAAGTGGTAGAGCACTAGCCTTGAGCTGAAGAGCTGAGGGACAGCGCCCAGGCCCAGAGTTCAGGCTCCATGACAGGCAAAAAAAAAAAAAAAAAAAAAAAAAAAAGAGTCTCATGGACTTTCCTACTCAGCCTGGCTTTGAACCATGATCCTCAGGTTTTAGCCCCCTGAATAGCTAGAATTACAGGAGAGAGCTCCCAGCTTCCAGCTAAACAGCATTCTTTTGGTGTTTCCCCTTATTTCATTTGACTATATATTATGTTTTTTTCTCTGCTTATTATTTCAATAATTGATAAGGATTCTGTTGCTGGAAAATATAAAAAAACTGGCATTGAACTAAACAGTTACCAAGACTAAGCCAGTATAGGAGACAAAAACGTCAGGATAATCAAGGAGAACTGTTAAGTGTTCTCTAAGCCCACACGCCTCAGGTGTCCATGTGCCTGGAGTTTGGTGTTCTGAAGTAGACACTGGCTTGTCGCTCAGAAAAGGGTCTCACTTCTAGGGGCTTAGAGGAAGGTGGAAATCTCCCTTACCTTGATAGAGACGATGCGGCCTGGACTGTTGTCATGCATGAAGACACGTAACATGTGTGGGATTAGCTGGGGCAGGTAGAGCTTAAATTCACCCCCAAGAGCTACCACAATCTGCTCAATGAGAAGAATGATTGTGCTCTGGATTGAGGTGTTCATGACCCAGAATTCCTACAAAAGGAAAGAGAGGGCAGGGCAGAGTTAGGTACTCCTCTACTGAAAAGTGAACCCAAGAACAGAGATGGCCAAAACAGAAGCAAAAGTGCAGTGAGCATAATCTCCTCCTCCCCACCCCAAATAAACTCCCCCCACCATGGGGCCCTACTGTCAACCACAGACACACTGGACAAGTTATACTGCACTTCCCCTGCTGTGCCCTTTGCCTGCAAACCCATGTGTTCTGCTACGCTAACACAGTGAAAATCTATTCACTCTAGATGGTAACACAACACCACAGTCCTATATCTCCACCTAGCCCTGGATCAAAACTCACTTTTCACTTCTCCTGTTCCTAGCACCTGTACTATTTAATTCATTTTGCAACCTCCCCTACGAGACTGTATAGGGGGAAGAAATCGTTCTGATACTTCTCTGTATTTCTAGACTCTATCAGAGCATCTTAACTACTCTAGCTACTCAAACACATGTCCACAGAACAAAACAGATAGCTAAATTTAAGCCACATAAGAGCTCTGAAGTAGTACAGAGTGAATACTTTTATCTCTACCAAAGAGCAATTCCAGCATTACCCAGACTGCCCTTTCTGGATTTGCTAGAAGGCATCTGATACAGTCCTCAAAAATCTATCCATCAAGCCGGGCGCTGGTGGCTCACACCTGTAATCCTAGCTACTCAGGAGGCTGAGATCTGAGGATCGCGGTTCAAAGGCAGCCCAGGCAGGAGAGACCATGAAACTCCTATCTCCAATAAACCACCAGAAAACAGGAAGTGGCGCTGTAGCTCAAGTGGTAGAGCGCTCGCCTTGAGCTGAAGAGCTGAGGGACAGCGCTCAGGCCCAGAGTTCAAGCCCACGACCGACAAAAAAAAAAAAAAAAAAAATCTATCCATCAGGCCTGGGCAGGTGCCACACAGCAAGCACTTTTCACATAACTTTTCTGCATAACTGTAATTCATAGGAGTTACTAAAACAACAGCCTGGCCAATGATCTTCTAGATCCTGCCTCAGAACACTACAGGGATCTGGCCCAAGGGTCTCCCTCTAGGGAAAGCTGTCATTTCAAATCTTCTCAGAAAGACCAGAAATTCCTGCCTTCTCTAAATTCCAGAGCAGGAGATGTATTGATAATAGAAATCTCACTAATGATGGCAACACACAAATATTAACACTCCTGGTGCCTCTCAATAATTTATACCAGAAATCAACAAAAACAAGGATAACTTCTCAGATGAAAGATTTTATAGAATAAAACATTATTGTTAAACAAATATACATATATATATATATATGTGTGTGTGTGTGTGTGTATATATGTGTGTGTATATGTATATAAGCACTAACAATTTAGAATGTAAAAACCAGCCTAGAAAAAGTTTGTAAAATTTACTTTCTCTCTCTGCTGGGAGAGAAATATTCTCTCTGAAAAACCTAAGTTCCCATTAGATAAAAACACCACTGTTTTTTTGAGGCCCCCCCCCCAGTGTGTCTGATGCTCATTCACTTGGACTGCACTCTGCCATCTTCAGAGTAAACCCACTTGCCTTCCAACTGCATCAGCCCAGGCTTCTCGCAGGGTTTTCTCTGCTCAAAGAAGCCAGCAGCCTGCCTGGGGACATGAGTTGGATCATGACTCACAGACTATTCTCCTCCTGAGCTCCAGGGAACTCATTAAAAAGCCCAGATCAACAGCCAAAGAAAGAGCTCCATGCACCTTCTTCATCTGGGATGAAAGGAAAGCTGTGCTCTGCAGGCCAGGCTCCCTGCTGCACACTGTGGCGTGGGCCTACGTCTTTTGTGGGCAAATGAGTTAGAGGTTACTTTAGTTTCCTGAGTATATTACTTTCCTCCTTGTTTCTCCTCACCCCAAAGACCATCTACCAGGTGGTTTAGAATTTGGCCTAAATCTTCCTTATACAGAGGCCTCTGTGGTAGCAGTGGAGGAAAAAAGCCGCTTTTAATGATTTATACATGTAGAAGTTTTTCTAATGCTTTCAAGTGTTAGAAAGTTCCATTTGGAAAGCTAGCCATTTTGATTTTGGCTATGCTGCTTCCTGCAAGCTGACTGCAGAGGTCTGGGATGGAAAAACAGAAAACATCTCTGAGGAAAATAAAACGATGTCTGCAAAAAACTCTTGCCCAAAACAATCATTTAAATCATACACAACAATAGGAAAACAATACTGCCATCAATCCAGCATCTTCCAGACACTGCTCACTACATGTTATAAAATCCTGAGGTCTAGGCCATTCTCAAGATGCCACTGTGGTCAGAAGGTGACATTTTGGAGGTCACAGGGCAAAGCATCTTGGTCCTTAGTGCCTGTCAGGAGACCATGGTACTTCACTGAGCTGGAACCCCTGATTCCCAATTCCTCTTCTCAGGCCAGTTTTTTTTTTGTTTGGTTTTTGTTTTTGTTTTTGTTGGTTATGGGGCCTGAACTCTGGGCCTGGGCACTGTCCCTCAGCTCCTCAGCTCAAGGATAGCACTCTACCACTTGAGCCACAGCGCCAATTCTGGCTCTTTCTGCTTATGTGGTGCTGAAGAATCGAACCCAGAGCCTCATGCATGCAAGGCAAGCACTCTACCACTGAGCCACCTTCCCAGCCCCTCAGGCTAGTTTTATGGGCAGTATGGAAG
This sequence comes from Dipodomys merriami, assembly GCF_024711535.1. Taxonomy (NCBI): domain Eukaryota; kingdom Metazoa; phylum Chordata; class Mammalia; order Rodentia; family Heteromyidae; genus Dipodomys; species Dipodomys merriami. Next base: position 7,291,696 of record NW_027204270.1, read on the forward strand.
AGGCTTTGTACAAATCAACATCAAAGCAAAATTGCTGCTGGGAGCTGGTGGCTCACTGTTGTAATCCTCCTAGCTACTAATGAGGCAGAGATTAAAGATCAAAGTTCAAAGCCAGCCCAGGCAGAAAAGTCCATGAGACTTTTATCTCCAATTAACCACTTGAGGTGTGGCTCAAATGGTAGAGTGCCAGCCTAGAGGGAAAAAGCTCAGGGACACCATGCCCTGAGTTCAGTTCCCTTCAGTTCAGTGTCCTGAGCTCGGTTCAATTCAATTCAATTCAACTTCAGTTCAGTTCAACTCAATTCAATTCAGTTCAGTGCCCTTGAACTGAGGCCCTGAGTTCAAGCTCCAAGACTACAACAACAACAACAACAACCACAAAAAAGTACAAGGGCTTTGTTGTATGTGAGACAAATAAGTCAGCACAATTACTCCCAGATGCCTCCGCAGATTTCCTATCATGAACTCCTGACCAGGAAGCATGGAGCAAGTACTCCTCTCCACCTCCTCCTCCCAAACAAGTGGGTTACTCTGTTCTACCTTTTATACTTGGACTGTTAACTGCTCCACAATGACCCATGAAGAAAATGTCCGCATTATCCTCTGAGTGTACCTTGACTCAAACACAGATGAACAAGTAAAGGCTTGAACTTCTACTCACTCTCATGAGGGTGACTATTTCGTCCATGTAAGGTCTAATGTGGCTCTTCACAAAGGACACCAACATCCCCAGCTGCTGGAACAGAAACTGAAAGAGAAAGAGGTCAGCAAGCTGATGCTATGAACAATACAGAACCCTTGGGCTTAACCTCCATCTGCACAAGTGAATAAAGAACAACTTTGGAGCCTAGCATCGGAGGCTCATGCCTGTCATCCTAGCTACTTGGGGAGGCTGAGATCTGAGGATCACAGTTTAAACCAGCTCAGGCAGGAAAGTCCAATTATCTCCAATTACCCATCAAAAAAGCTGGAAATGGAGCTTTGGGCTCATGTAGTAGAGTGCTAGCCTTGAACACAAAAGCTCAGGGACAGCACCCGAGTCATAAGTTCAAGCCTCAGGACTGGCACATATACACACAAAAAAGTGGCAGGTCTATAGTTTCAGCTGTTCATGAGGCTGAAGTAGAAGGATCACTAGAGTCCATAAATTCAAGACCAGCCTGGGCAACATAGCAAGATCCTAAATCAGAAAGCAAACAAATTTTGTGCATAAAGGTAACAGATGAAACCAAATTGACAAAATGTTATTAACTGCAGAAGCTACTTTTGCCTTTATTCCATTATAAAATATTTTTTAAAATTAAATATGCCTAAGAATAGAAAGAAAGAGATGAAGAAAAACTCAAGTTAAAAAAAGAAAGAAAAGAAGGAAACTGGGGGAAAGTGAAGGAAGGGGTATAATTATCCAAAAAAAGTAATGTTCTTATTACCTGATTTATGAAATGGTAACCCCTCTTGTACAACCTCTTAATAATACCAACAAAATTATATCAAAAAAATAAAGACAGACAAAGCAGGACAAGAAGAACCATGGAAATGATGGAAATAAATAAGTACATCAACATTATAAAAGATGCACCAATTTAAAGACAGAATTTTTTAAGTTGTATTAAAATGTTAATCTAGTTACATTACAAGAAAGCCATCCAAACAAAATCACATCAGTTAAAAATGAAAGAATAGGAAAAGGGCTGTGATATGGCTCGATGGTAGAACACTTGCTAATTTTGCATAAGGCCATGGATTTGATCCCCAGTACCATAAAAAAAAAAAAGAAAAAAGAAAAAAATGATGGGTAATGGGAATAGACACATACCTCCAGAGTTGGTATAGATATGTATAGATATGCAGCTATAATCTTAAGTGCTATTATTAAGCAAATAAGGAATTATTAAAAAGATTTGAACATAGTAGCTAGTTCAATCTAATGATATATGAAGAATCCTGTGCATAACATTAGCAAGTGCACACTGTTTCCAAGAATACAAAAAACTTAGGACAATAACTGATGGGCAGTCTCATCAAACATCAAAAAAATCATAAATACAACAGAATTAACTTAGAAATCAAAGAGATCAATTAACTTAGCATCAAAGAGAGAAATTTTAAACTATGTAAACTTGTAAATAAAATACCCACTTCTAAAAAACTTCAAGGTGAAAGAAAATAAACATTAACAACCTTAGAAAAAAATACTTCATTTTTGTGCCAGTCCTAGGGCTTGAACTCAGAGGCTGGACACTGTCCCTAAACTTTTTTGTTCAAGGATAGTGCTCTAGTGGCTGGGAAGGTGGCTCAGTGGTAGAGCGCTTGCCTTGCATGCATGAGGCCCTGGGTTCAATTCCTCAGCACCACATAAGCAGAAAAAAAAGCACCGGAAGTGGTGCTGTGGCTCAAGTGGTAGAGCACTAGCCTTGAGCTGAAGAGCTGAGGGACAGCACCCAGGCCCAGAGTTCAGGCTCACGACCGGACCGGGGGGGGGGGGGGGGGGGGGAGCGATAGTGCTCTACCACTTGAGCCAGTTACAGTTATACTTCCTGCTTTTGACTAGTTAATTGGGCCTTGGCTGGCTTGAACTGCAATCCTTGGATCTCAGCTGCCTGAGTAGATAGGATGACAATCATGAGCCAGTTGAGCCAGTGAAAATTCTTCACAATGAAAATATTACTCAGCAATAAATAGAGTGAAACAGATTTACATTTCAACACGGGAAAACCTCAAAAGTATTATGTTAAGCCAGACACCAGTGGCTCATACCTGTACTCCTACTCAGGAGGCTGAGATCTGAGGATCACAGTTTAAAGCCAGCCTGGGCAGGAAAGTCTGTGAGACTCTGATCTCCAGTTAACCACTAGAAAACTGGAAGTGGCACTATGGCTCAAGGTGGCAGACCACCAGCCTTGAGCTGAAGAGCTGAGGGACAGCGCCCAGGCCCAGAGTTCAAGCCCCATGACTGGGAAGATTTTTTTTTTTTTAAGTATTATGTTATATGAAAGAAGCTAGATGCAAAAGATCCATATGCTACGCTCTCAACTGCATAAGCCATTCAGAAAAGGCAAGTGTCTAGAGACAAAAAGATCAGTGGTTGCCCAAGGCTGGAATGGGAACAGAAACCACTGCAGAAGGGCAGGAGGTTTCTGGCAACAGTGACAGAAACTGTCTAAAGTTAGACTGTGAGTGGTGACTGGACAACTTTGCAAAAACATTAAAAAAATTGTATTTAAGGATAAAATCTAGCCGGGCGCTGGTGGCTCACGCCTGTAATCCTAGCTACTCAGGAGGCTGAGATCTGAGGATCGCGGTTCAAAGCCAGCCCGGGCAGGAGAGACCGTGAGACTCCTATCTCCAATAAACCACCAGAAAACAGGAAGTGGCGCTGTAGCTCAAGTGGTAGAGCGCTCGCCTTGAGCTGAAGAGCTGAGGGATAGCGCCCAGGCCCAGAGTTCAAGCCCCAAGACCGACAAAAAAAAAAAAAAAAAAAAAAGGATAAAATCTATGGTGCCTAAATTTTATCTTGAAGTTTTAAAATTTTTAGAATATTACTAAGTGATAACTTGGAGTAAAAATTTCAACACAACAAATTGTGTTGGAAAAGAAGAAAGAAGAGCAATTAATGAGGTACTATTCTAATACCCCCCCCAAAAAAAAATTAAGCAGAAAAAAAAATATGGGGGCTGAGAATGTGGCTTAGTGGTAGACTGCTTGCCTAGCATGCATGAAACCCTGATTCGATTCCTCAGTACCACATACACAGAAAAAACTGCAAGTAGTGCTATAGCTCTAGTGGTAGAGCGCTAGCCTTGAGCACAGAGAGGTTCAGGGACAGAGCCCAGGCATTGAGTTCAAGCCCCAGGACAGTAAAAATAAAAATAAAAAAAGTGGAAAGTAATGATAAACAAGTAGATTAATGAAATAAAGAAACAAAGATACAGGAGAGAAAAATCAGAAATCTGTTCCCCTTTTAGCCAAGCTGTGGGGCTGAACCAAGAAATTAGAGTGAGCTGACTGTCCACTTAGGTCTCCAGAGTTAAGGGGAAGTGAAGCTTTGATTCTCAGCAGCAAGAAGGTGGAGGCGTTAGGGTAGTTTTAAGTGCCTATGGATCTTCTGTGCATAAGTGGGGTGAAGCAGAGAGGAACAAGAATGGGGAGTTTATGGACTTACTTCCCGGATGGCACCATCACAGACCCGAATGACATTCAGGAATGTGGGCATGACCTGGGGCAGAAACTGCACACACTTGAGCCCCAGGGACTTGAAGATGAAGGTGATGGCCTGGACCACCATGGTGTGATGATGGGAGAGAGACTGGTCTCGGAAGATGCGCATCAAGGCCACCATAGACACAGCTGGGTAGAACTCATCCAACGGCAGATTTCCCATGTTGACCAGCATCTCACTGGTGCTGTAGTCAGCTAGGACAAAGCAACAAAGGAAGTACTAAGAGTTGATGACATGACTCTGGTGCTAGGCAAAGCATGGTTAATAGCAAACAAAAACTCCCTCCTGGACATTGGCAGTCATATCATCTTCCCTAATAGATTCTCTCACAGTTGAGAATCAAGGGTCTATTAGCAACTGATAAATACGCTCTCTCCATCAGGGATTAATCAGGTTTTGGTTTTCATTACCCAAACCATCAAAGACTAAAACAGTACCATGATAAGTTTTCTTTAAATTGCAATTATTTTTTTTGCGGGGGAGGTAAATTGTGGGGGTTTTGAATTCAGCCTGGATGTTGACCCTAAGCTCTTAAGCTCAAGACTTTATCACTTGAGCCACAGTGCCACTTCTGGTTTTCTGGTGGTTTATTGGAGATAAGAGTCTCACGGACTTTCCTGCCTGGGCTGGCTTTGAACTGTGATCCTCAGATCTCAGCCACCTAAATAGCTAGGAAGTGTGAGCCAGGAGCACCCAGCTTAAATTGCTATGTTTAAGTTAGCTTCTTACTATTACAGCTCACAACTTCTCAGCTGAAACCATTATTAAAAATAATTATTCCTCCAAATGAAAGGGAATTAAATTAGGCAAACATCTGTTCCACAGGTGCCTGGTTCCCCCAGGGAATTCAGACAAGTTAGCAGGCAAAAGCTCCAATCCAAGCAGCAGGGACCTGGAGGACTCTGTCCAGGAATATGACATGCAGTGAGGAGGACAAGAACCAGAGTGCACCAAGACCTGGGCTGGTACTGCTGAGGAAGAGCATCCAGAAGAACCAGGCTCAGACTCTGCTTCTGATGTCCCTGTTGGACAGGACAGCATACTATTCTAATACCCAGGAGGAAGTAGGAGTTTAACCAATATGATCTCCCCTATAGCTGAAAGCATTTCCTTTGGGGAAAAGAACATGCTGGAACAGCTGGAGAGACACTGTGGAACCTGTATGTTCAGGAGCAGGCCTGCGCTGGTGGACAGTAGGTCAAGTCTAGGAGCCATCTCTGCATCATACCCTCAAGCTACTTGTCAAGAGGCAATCAGACTCTAAGGCCAGACTCTAAGTAGAAAAAAGGGCCCAGGTTTGATGGCTACTAGTGTTTCTTTCTTTCTTTTATGTCAGTCATGAGGCTTGAACTCTGGGCCTGAACAGCTCTTCAGCTCAAGGTGAGCACTCTACCACTTGAACTACTGTACCACTTCTGGTTTTCTGAGTGGTTTATTGGAGATAAGAGTCTCACGAACTTTCCAGCCTGAGCTGGCTTTGAACCGCAATCCTCAGATCTCAGCCTCGAGTAGCTAGGATTATAGGCGTGAGCCACTGGCACCTGGCTGGCTACTAGTTTTTCTATGCCCTAACCCTTGTCTCTGATTTCCCTCAATTAAAACAAAGTAAGTTCTATCCTTTTTTCTCCTTGGGTGCTATGGGAACAAAAGACATCAGAGACACTAACAATGAGTGATGGATAGAGGAAACGAGGGGGGGGGAGAGGGGAGGGAAATGGGGATGATTCCTATGCCCCCTCACTGGCATCAGAGTACAGACTCGGCCTGTTCACCCTTGACAAAGAATCTGGGCAGCCACGAGGACTCTGGCGACACCAGGAATAGCATCCTTGCTTAGATTCAAGAGGAAATAATGGGTTTTTCATTCAAAAGTTGCTAAATGAGCCAGTATACTTGTGTGTGAGCATGTGTGTATACCTTCTGGCCCTAGGGCTTGAATTCAGGGCCTAGGCACTGTCTCTGAGATTTTGTGCCCAAGGCCAGTGATCTACCACTTGAACCACAGCCCCACTTCTAGCTTTTTAGTAGTTAATAGAGAGAAGTCTCACAGAATTTCCTGGCTGAGATGGCTTTGAACTGTGATTCTCAGATCTCAGCCTTCTGGGGGAGGACTACAGGCATGAGCCACCAACTCCTGGCTTCAGCAAGTAGCTTGTCATTTCAGTTGTCTGTACTAACATTCTTACTAAATCAGTTCAGCAAGGGCTTTGGAGTCAGAGTGTGGCAAGTCTGGCTTACAGGAATCCTGGCTGGACTTGGATTCTGACAGGCTGACAGCAGAAGCATCTCGGGACTGGTCAATCATGCCGATGTTCACTTTGTGCTTGTAGGGATCCAAAGCCCCCAAGAGTCCTAACACCCGGATAGCCTGGGGCGGGGGAGTGGAAGAGAAAAAGAAAAACAATCATCACAACATCGGATGACAATGGATTGCTGATTCCTCTCAAGCTCCACGGTCCCCAATTCATACCCCAAACCTAGCTCCATGAACAAAATGGAGAGGAGCAGGAAGTATGGTCAGTGCTGAGGAGTACATGAATGCTGTCACCACTCCCCTCTATTGTCCTAGTAGTCTTTGAAGACCAAGTTCCCAGGCTCGCTACCTCTCTCCGTGTGCCCTGGTTCTGCTCTGTCTTCAGAAAATTCAGTAGCACCTCAAGCAAGGTAGGGTACTTCCTGTAGGGTTCCACCACATAGCCAGTACTGGCCACCAACTGCCCCAAGGTCCACAGGGCCACCTGGATAGACAGAAGACCACATGGTTCATTGAGTGAGTGTAAGAGAAAAGAAAGCACAGTCTTACTCTTTGTGTCAGGATTATAATAAAGTGTCAGAAGCTATTATAAGAGAAATTTCCAGCAAAGACACTAAACATGAGCAGACACTCTGAGGGCAAGGAAATAACATTGCTGATCAAATACAAACCTGCAACAACCACTGGTTCAACAGATAAAAAAGTATTCCCACATTTTCCAAGGAAATACGTATTTCTTCTGTATCCCAAATGACTACCAGGTGATTCAACAGAAACGTAACATGGTGCTGAATTTCAGACAAGTCATCTAATAACCGATCTACAATGACCAGGGTGAATGGAAGCTATACCACCACGCTGTGTCCAAGGCTTTCTTCTTATTTTTTTTTTTTTCCAAGAGCTGAGGCTTGGGCTGATAAGGTGGCTTAGTGGTAGAATGCTTGCCTAGCAGGCATGAAGCCCTGGGTTCGATTCCTCAATACCACATAAACAGAAAGAGCTGGAAGTGGCACTGTGACTCAAGTGATAGAGTGCTAGCCTTGTGCAAAAGAAGCTCAGGGACAGAGCCCAGGCCTTGAGTTCAAGCCCCAGGACTAGGGGGAAAACAAAAAAAAAGAGCCGAGGCTCTCAAGAGCATTTTCTCAGAATAGAGGAAATGGTACTGCTTAGCACCGACACTTATTAAAAGTGACACTACATCAAGACAGCTAATTCTCAATCCCAATGTTTCTTCTTTTTATAGTGTGGAGAATTATGGCCAGTGAAGTGAACAAAGAAAAACAAGGTCCCTGGACCTATGAGTCCGTCCCTCAGTCAGGGAACAGTGGTACTCACCTGCCTTTTGGCCAACAGAGAGGAGTCCTGGAGCATGTCCATGATGATGATAAAGAGTTCATCCACCCATTTCCTCATTTCTAAGCCACTAACCTGCAAAACGAAGTGAAAACAAGAGCAAATGGAATTAGAAATGAGCGGTGAGAAGTTTCCTGACTTCTTAGAGGTTAAATTGTTTCTTTCCACTTATGGAGAAAGCAATTGTCACCTTACCTGAGCTAGTTCTCCAATTGTGGCCAAGACATTATTGATCACACCTGGGTTTGGATCAGGGTCTGGATCTTTCAGTTTCAAAATTAAAGCCTATAGAAATAAGGCATGAGAAAATGAATGCAGATTAGTATATACTAGAAATCTTTTTCTTTTGTGTACTTAGCTTTATAGCTTAATTTCCCAAATCAGGTTTCTTTACTTAATTATAACAAATAATTCTCTAGTAATAAGTTCTCTATTTTTTCCCAACTCCAGAGAGTCTATTTGAGCAATATTTTTTTTGTTTGTTTGTTTTGGGTCCGGTCATGGGCCTGAACTCTGGGCCTGGGAGCTGTCCCTCAGCTCTTCAAGGCTAGTGCTCTACCACTTGAGCCACAGCGCCACTTCCGGCTTTTTTTTTCTGCGTATGTGGTGCTGAGGAATTGAACTCAGGACCTCATGCATGCAAGGCAAGCGCTCTACCACTGAGCCACCTTCCCAGCCCAATATTTTTAAAATCTCTGTCTCTCTTTCTCTCTCTATACAGGTATTTGGGCTTAAACACAGGGCCTCAGGCTCTCACTCAGCTTTTTTGCTCACAGCTGGTACTCTACCACTTCAGCCATGTCTCTAGTTCCATAGAAATCTTTCTTTAACGTAAGTAAAATTTGCTCAAGAGGGCTGGGAATGTGGCTTAGTGATAGAGTGGCTTGCCTAACATGCATGAAGCCCTGGGTTCGATTCCTCAGATCCACATGAACAGAAAAAACCAGAACTGATACTATGGTTCAAGTGGTAGCCTTAAGCAAAAGAAGCTCAGGGGCAGTGCCCAGGCCCTGAGTTCAAGCCCTGGCAGTTCAAGGACTGGCCAAAAAAATAAAATTGCTCAAGAGTGTTGTGGGTACAGGTCAGCAGTAGCACACTGCCAAGGTGCTAGGGTTTGATCCCTAGTACTGCAAAAGGATGAAAGCAAAAATATAACCAAAACATGAAATCTCGCCCTGTATAACTAATTAAGCTAATAAAAAATAACGAAAAATAATCCTTTAGCCCATCCTGCCTCCCCCTCCCCAAAAAATCCAAGAAACCATGACAAACTTTCCTCCATACCAAGTACACGTCTAGCATTTGAGGGAGCTGGCAAGCACCATGATTTAAAGGCATTTCCTTTGTCTCCTTTCAATTTTTCTCTATGATCATCTGTCTGATTTCATTTTATCCAGGACTTCAAATGACAAATGTATTTTCTTTTCTTTTCTTTTTTTTTGTCAGTTGTAGAGCTTCAACTCTGGGCCTGGGCACTGTCCCTGAGCTCTTTAGCTCAAGGCTAGCATTCTACAACTTGAGCCACAGTGCCACTTCCAGTTTTTCTGGTCCTTTATTGATGAGTCTCACAGGAAATGGTGCTGTGGCTCAAGTGGTAGAGCACTAGCCTTGAGCTGAAGAGCTAAGGGACAGCGCTCAGGCCCCAGTTCAAGCCCCACGACCAACAACAACAACAACAACAAAAAAGAGTCTCATGGACTTTCCTTGCCCGGGCTGGCTTTGAACCAAGATCCTCAGATCTTAGCTTCCTGAGTAGCTAGGATTACAGGCGTGAGCCACCAGCACACCTGGCAACTCATGGATTTTATGCTCTCTACCTACTTCTCCTTTCTGAGTAAATTTAGTAATGCCTAAAGCATCTTATCTCATCAGGAGAGCACCTTCTTGCAACTGGTGAGATTCTTGGTACTCTTTAACTGAAGAGGCTTGATGTAACTCTTGTTCTAAGCCTGGAACCAGAGAAATGATCTACTTTGTTCAATGTAACAAAAAGGACTAAAATATTCCATCCCTGAAACACACTCAGATCAGACTGTCAGGAAAGAAAGTACGGTGCGGCCTCAGTTGTGTGTTACCTTCAGGATAGGCTCCATGTAGGGGCGGATGAGTCGGGGGGCGTTGGACACCAGGTGTCCCAGCATTCGAGCACTCTGTTCTTTGATTCTCCCGATGCCACTGTGTTCCAGCTCTGTCAAAATCTGTGAGGAAGAAAGGTCATTACAGTAGAGACAGCTGTGTATGGAAAGGGAACAGCTGGCAGGGACCCAGAGGAAGCAACCAGACCCCCATGCAAGATGCCCACCAAAGGAGATCCCTGCAGCTAAGCATGTAGGACAAGAAGAGACTGGAACCAGCCCTATCTCATTCTGTCACAGCATTCCAGTGTTCTGCAGTCCTCACAAAAGCCAGGACCATAACAATGTAGCTCAACCATGGACAGCTGATATTAGGGCTTTTGGGAAAAAAAAAAAAAAAAACACTAAGCAATAAGAGGGCTTATAAGCAACAACAAAGGAAGTAACAAACTGTAGAACACCTAGCACCGAGGGAAATGCTGACACTCCAGAGCTTGTCTAAATAAACCTAAAATATTAGCAATGACAGCCCCAGGATCCCCTGGGGCTTCACTGAGCAGAAGTTACATATTTGTTTAATTGACATTCCTAAAATACTAGCACAGGGGGACATTATGCTCATGATGAGACAGAGTTAGACAACATAAAATAGACTTCTGAATAAAGTTGTCAGAGGAATTCTAAAGTGAGGGAAATGAATGTCTCAACTACCCTGGGGAAAGGACTATATTTTGTCTTAAGCTACTGATTGAATAACCATGATTTTTCTGTATCCCTTTGACAGACTGTTTTCTCATAGTCACAGCATACAACAGTAAAACAAGATGGAGAGAGATACCAAGAATAGATCTGCAACAGCAAAAGGTGATGGCTGGGGCCGGGTGCTAGTGGCTCACACCTGTAGTCCTAGCTACTCAGGAGGCTGAGATCTGCAGATCAAGATTTGAAGCCAGCCAGAGCAGGAAAGTACTTAAGCTCTTATCTCCAATTAAGCACCAAAAAAGCCATAAATGGAGCTGGGCTCAAGTGGTAGAGCACCCACCTTGAGCAAAAACAAACAAACAAAAAAAAAAAAAAACCAAGAAACAAAAAACCCTGAGGACCTAAGTTCAAGGCTCAGGACAGACACGAGAGAGAGAGAGAGAGAGAGAGAGAGAGAGAGAGAGAGAGAGAGACAGAGAGAGAGACAGAGACAGAGACAGAGACAGAGACAGAGACAGAGACAGAGACAGAGACAGAGACAGACAGACAGAGAGAGAGTTGGCTGGTTGGCAGGAAATGTGTTGTAGGGAACACAACTCAACTCTAGAAGGCAGCAGCAGCCCAGGCCAAATCTGAGCTGGGGAGCCCCACTGCCCCAAGGACCAATGCTTCACTCTATGACCTCAGCCTCAGAGAGAAGCCAAACACATGAGCAAGTACAAGCTCATTTGAGGAAATCAAGGTTGAATTAAAATTTCTTTGTAACTAATTTTGGAATTTTCAGGGCTAGGGTGAAGCTTGGGGGGTGGAGTGATTTCCTATCATGCATAAGGCTCTAGGTTTGATTCTTTACATGGATAAAATCTTTTTGGAGTGTCAAAGGCTAATCCAGCACGTGGTAAGTTCATTCAATGGAATTTATATTCTCCAATATCAGAAAACTGAGATGACCTGGTAAGTGAATGAACGTCAGCTTTAAGAGGACAGGAGCTGTGTGTGGTTGCTTGCTGATACACTGCCAGCACCTGCCAGCATTCACAGCATAGCAAGTCTTCTAAAGCCTCAAATGAATGCACAAACTGGCATTCACATTAGGAGATATCTCCACACCAAACAGACTCAGTACAATAGAGCTGGCAGGCTCAGTGACAATTTTGTTTCTGCAGAAATGGAGGGAGGAAGGGTGAACAAATGCAGGCATGGTATTCAATAGACACTAAGTGGAAAATGAACTATGCAAATAATAAACTATGGGCAGGAACTGGAGAGGGAACCTTTGGGAAAACCAAGGAGGGGTGTGATTGTCCAAAAAAAGAGAAATGTACTCGTTGCCTAACTTACGAAATGCCAACACAAGTACAATTTCCTAATTTGTTGACTGATGAATACCATTTATGGCCAGTTTTTAGCTATGACAACTTAAGAATAAATGTCATTTTGTGAAAGTATGTTACACAGTTGGAGAATTTGATGCTTAAGCTCACTGCAGGCCTGTCAGCCCATTACCTGGATGAGCATCTTGCGCAGGAAAGGCATGACAAAGGCAGGGTTCATGCTACTCAGCCGGCCCACAGTGCAGATGGCCAGCTCCCGGATCTCAAACACCTGGTCATTCAGGGCCACAAACAGGGCCTGCAAACTCTCTGCCTGGGCCAGGTGTGCATCAAAGCGCTCATCCAGGGACGCCAAGACACAGTAGCGGATGTCAGGGTCTGCAAGAGCAATTGAGCCTTTGAAGTCTTCTTAATGACCCCTCTCTCCACCCTTTCCCACTCTAGCTCCCTGCCATCAGTCTACATTGGGTGACTCCAGATATATATATATATATATATATATATATTTTTTTTTTTTTTTTTTTTTTTTTTTTTGTCGGTCGTGGGGCTTGAACTCTGGGCCTGGACGTTGTCCCTCAGCTCTTCAGCTCAAGGCGAGCGCTCTACCACTTGAGCTACAGCGCCACATCCGGTTTTCTGGTGGTTTATTGGAGATAGGAGTCTCACGGTCTTTCCTGCCCGGGCTGGCTTTGAACCGCGATCCTCAGATCTCAGCCTCCTGAGTAGCTAGGATTACAGGCGTGAGCCACCAGCGCCCGGCTATATATATATTTTTTAATCTCACCTCTGTCATTCTTTTCTCTACTCAGAGGAGCAAAGGGAGAAGAATTAAAGCAGATTATTTTACACTAATGGGCTGGAGAAACCCATGGCAGGAAAGAGTTGACAGATGCCATGTAATGAAATTGGCTACTTCCACCTGGCCCCAAGTTCCTGAATCCCACAGGCTGCTTCTGTCTAGAAATTTTACCAGGATCTGTTATCCCAACCACGAGCAGTTTGCTGAGCACATCTGCCACCACCTGCACGGCGGTCTGGCTAACCACGTGGGCGTGGCCGCTGATGAGGTGGATGGAGGGTGTAAGGAGGCGGGAGCAGGTGCGGGCAGCTTCCATTCGGATCTCCTTGTGCTCACTGTTCAGGAAGTGATCCGCACAGTGTCGGACAAACTGGGTCAGGGAGTGGCCTGAATACAAAGGCAGAGACAAAGCAGAATAAACACTGCTGTTCTGGACAAGAAGATCCAAAGTTTGCTAAGGGCTTCTCATTCCATTTTCAACAGGTACTCAACAACAAGATACTGATTCAGAACTCTTTCTCTCTTGCAGGTACCAGAGTGTGAAGTCAAGGCCTTGTGCTAGCTCTCTACCACCAGCCCTGCTTTTTGCTGAGTGTTTTGGCAAGAGACTCTCACAAACTTTTCTGTCCAGGCTGACCTCAGACCATGATCTTCCTGATCTCAGCCTCCTGAGTAGCTATGATTATAGCCACGTGCACCAAACCTTAGAATTTTTCTCTTAAAGGAAAGCACACGAGCTTCCAAACAGCAGAAGGGTAGAAGGGAGGGTTTTTTGTTGTTGTTGTTGGTTGTGGGGCTGGAACTCTAGGCTTGGGCACTGTCCCTGTGCTCTTCAGCTCCAGGTGAATGCTCTACCACTTGAGCCACAGCACTACTTCTGGTTTTCTAGTGGTTTACTGGAGATCAGAGTCTCATGGACTTTCCTGCTCAGGCTGGCTTTGAACCATGATCCTCAGATCTCAGCCTTCTGAGTAGCTAAGATTACAGGGGTGAGCCACCAGTGCCTGGCATAGAAGGTAACATTCTTGACCAAGGTTTACCTTGTCTATTTTAGTTCTTAGAAAGTTTGATGTAAGATAGGTTTAAACACAGCTATATTCTATAAACTAGAAATAAATTACAATTTGTGCTGTTAATCAGCACAACTGGTTTAATATAATTCAACCACTGTAGAAGACTGAGTCTCAATAAACAGCCTAGGAAGTGGATCGGGAGCATCATCATTAGTGAAGAGAACTTGTGTGGAGGGCTTATATATTTTAAAGCATTAAGTACCCTTTCAGTCTGGGTGCTGGTAGCTTATGCCTATAATCCCAACTACTCAGGAGGCTGAGATCTGAGGATCTTGGGTCAAAGCCAGCTCAAGCAGTAAAGATCATGAGACTCTTATTTCCAATTAAACCAGCAAAATGCTGGAAGTGGAGGCGTGGCTCAAGTGGTAGAGCACTAGTCTTGAGTAAAAAAGCTAAGCAAGAGTACAAATCCCTGATTCCAAGCCCTAGTACAGGCATGCACACACAAAATATCCTCTCAGCTACAAGGAAATGAGAAGGAGAAGGGGAGAGAGGTATCACCAGGCATGATTTCTTTGAATCTACATTATCTATCCCCAAACATAGTATGGTATGGAACAAAGCACAGAGTAGGAATCAAGTATGTATGGAGAGAGCCTGGGAAAAAGGAGGAACAGTTTTGCAACCCATGGCCTGCCGAGGACCCCAGAGAGACCCAGAAATTCTAGAACCCCTAACACCTTTCTCAAGGTTCCCGGCATCGCTCACCATTCTGGCAAGAGTGATACAATTTCTTACCTTCAAACTCAAAGCTCCCAAGGGTCCGGAGGGCAAGGGTGATGCTGCCCACGTCACTGGCCTCGGGGAGGGTGGTGAGACCAGGGGAAGCCAGCTGGTGGGCCAGGCCCTTGGGCATGCCTGGGTGGCGGAGGGGTTTGTGCATGAGGACCAGCGAAAGCATCTTCAGGAGTCCATCCTGGATGTCCTTCTTCAGCTGTGGAATCTGGCGGCTCAGGTCGTAGAGCACAGCCGTGAGGGCAGGGCTGAGGAGAAGGAAACTAAGTCACCATGGGCTGGGCCAAGGATACTCCACCTGTTCCTGGGAAGAAACAGGCCTCCTTGCCCAGTGAGGGGTCAGACCCATCACTGCTGGGCTCCAAAGTAGAAAAGGTGGAATCAGACGGCTTAAACGTGCTCAAATCTCTTGGCTTGCTCTCAGATTTCAGGACAATTTGAGTCTGGTTTTCACTGCAAGAGCATTTGTTTACACTAATACAACCACCACAGCAGACCAGGGCTCAGTACACCAATCAGGAAACACAGCAAGAACTTCATCTCATTGGTTGAAGAGAACTCAAGTGTAGGGAGTTTAACTAGTTTGTCTAATAATAATATAAATAACTGCCTGAGCCAGACAGTGGCTCCTGAAGACCTCCCTACCACAGTCCTGGACAACAGGAGCCACGATGCACCATTTTTCGGATGAGAAAATAGGCTCAGAGAAGAAACTCAGCCAGCATCTCATAGGACTCAAGACAAGCCTATGTATAGTGCGAGCTATCCTGCCTATCCAATTTAATGTGCGCACAACCACTCCTCTGTCTTTTAAGGTATGCACCAGGCCCCTCCCTGACTGAGGCAGAGCAGGTGAAGGGCCTCGTCACACACCTCAGCCCCACCGCCAGCATGGGCTCCAGGAGCTCCTTGATGTCCTGCTGGATGCCAGGCCCCATGGCTCTTGCCAGCATGCTGATACACGTGAACACTGTGGCATCCACCTGCATGGCCTTCTGCCTCCTGCGGAGAAAACAGTGGTGAATTCATACAGACGTCTTGTCCTACCTCAGAGCTGCCTGTGGCAAAAGGGGCAGGTTCCTCAGGAACACCTCCCCTATCCCCATCCTCCCCCATTCCCCCCCCATGCAGGGTAGCTGCTGCACATTTCTAGGGGGCTGTCATACACATCACTGTGTGTATTTAGGATGACCATCCAGCAGATGGCAGCCATGTGCCATAAGGAAGAAGGAGACCTTTCCCTTTCAGGAGAGGCAGTCCATGATTATTGTGTGGCTGAGATGAGAATGTCCAGCTTTAGGATGGGTGGGCCTTGTTAATCCACCAGGGACTACTTGCTAATACTACAGGAAAATAGAAGAATGTAACTCTATTACACGGCCCCTCCAGTCTTAGTCAAAACACCCTGACTTATCCATCTGGCAGTCTAAAGAGTTTTTGTACTCAAGGTTCTTTTTTTCTTTGTTGTTGGTTTTTTCTCATACTTCAAAGAGGTAGAAGAACTTATTCAACTTTAAAGATGAGGGAAAAGACAATTGCTAGAACCCTTAAATTTTGGTCTGGATTCCTTTCCCTATCAGCATAAAGCCTATGCATGACAGACAGAAAAACAAAACTAGATGCCTCCTAAATAATGACACCCAAAACAGCTGATATCAAATGTGTTCTCAAGACATTCTACCTCACTGATTTTTTGTTTGTTTGTTTGTTTTGGGGGGGTCAGTCATGGGGCTTGAACTCAGAGTCTGGGCACTGCCCCTAAACTCTTTTGTTCAAGGCTAGAGCTCTACCACTTTAAGCCACAGCACCACTCCCAGTTTTCTGGTGGTTAATTGGAGATAAGAATGTCACAGACTTGGACTGGGAAGTTGGCTCAGTGGTAGAGCGCTTGCCTTACATGCCTGAGGCCCTGGGTTCAATTCCTCAGTACCACATAAGCAAAAAGAAAAAAGCCGGAAGTGGCACTGTGGCTCAAGTGGTAGAGCGCTAGCCTTGAGCTGAAGAGCTGAGGGACAGCTCCCAGGCCCAAAGTTCAGGCCCCAAGACCGGACCCCCCCCAAAAAAAAAAAAAAAGAATGTCAGAGACTTTCCTGCCAGGACTGGCTTTGAACCAGAATCCTTAAATCTCAACCTCTTGAGTAGCTAGGATTACAGGTGTGCAGCAACAATGCCTAGTTACCTCATGAATTTCTATGTATGCCATTTCATTTAGAAAAGCTAGAACTCAATAGAGGAAGGACCATCTGGAATGGACCCTAAACTCATTCTGCCAATCTCTAACAGTAGCACGTTCCATTCTGTCAATCTCTACACTCCAGTAGAGATTGGCAGAATGAGTTTAGGGTCCATGGAACTGGAATGGAATGTGCTTGCTGTCCAGGTAAACTGGGTGTGAGGAGAAATGCTAACAGAAATGCTTACTTGTGGGCAAAGTCCTTTGGCGGCAGGGCTGCTCGGATGATGTCCAGCACACGGGGCAAGTAGACCTTAAACTCGGACCTCACAGCCACAGAAAGCAGCCCCAGGGCCTGGAAGGCGGCTGTTCGTTCCTTCTCCTTCTTGACGCAGCTCAAGACATGGTTCATGGTATCCTGAAGGTACTGGGTATCTGGGCACAGAAAAGATAAAGTGTATGGCTCAAGGTCAGAGTCAGGTTATATATCAAAGGTCCTACAGAAAATCTTCAAGTTTAAATATAAATTAAGAAGACCTGTTAGAAAGATGGTAAGAATTTAGAGGTTTTTTTTTTTTTTTTTTTTTTTTTTTTTTTTTTTTTTTTTTTTTGCCAGTCCTGGGACTTGCACTCAGGGTCTGAGCACTGTCTCTGAGCTTCTTTTGCTCAAGGCTAACAACACTCCACCACTTGAGCCAGAGTGTTACTTCTAGCTTTCCATTTATGTGGTACTGAGGAATTGAATCCAGGGCTTCATACATGCTAGGCAAGTACTCTACCACTAAACCACATTCCCAGCCAGGAGGATAATTTTTGGCAGTACCTGGCAAGACTATGCTTGTCAGGCAGGTGTTGTATCTACCACATGAGCCACATCCAAATGCTTTCATTATTTTTCAAATAAGGTTTCCCATTTATGGCCCAGGCCAGACTAGACCAAACTTCTCCTATTTACATGTAGCTGGGATAACAGGCACACACCACTGTGCCCAGCTTTCCTTTTTACCAGTTGTGTTCTCAGAGTATCTTTTGCCCAGGTTGGCTGCATATGTGATACTTCTGATCTCAGACTCGAGAGTAGTAAGGATTACAGGTAGGAGCCACCACTCCTGGCCAAGACACCTTATGTTCCATCATCATTCCTCAGACACATCTTTTGGAAATATTAGAAATAGACATTTTTACCTCTACTTAAAAAAAAAAAAAAAAAAAGAGGAAGCCAGGTGCTGGTGGCTCACGCCTACAATCCTAGCTACTCAGGAGGCTGAGATCTGAGGAAAGTCTGTGAGACAGGAAAGTCTGTGAGACGCTTATCTCCAGTTAACCACCAGAAAACCGGAAGTGGCACTGTGGCTCAAGTGGTAGAGTGCTAGCCTTGAGCTGAAGAGCTGAGGGACAGCGCCCAGGCCCAGAGTTCAAGCCCCATGACCAACCAAAAAAAAAAAAAAAAAAGAGGAGTCTTGAGAGAGCATCCTGTAATAATCTGTTTCGGCGTTCTTTGCTGCAGCCTGGGCACCACTTTTCCTTCTACTGGGCTCACATGGGACAGAGTATCCAAGAAGACAGCACTGGGATTAAGAGCATCTGTGTTGTTTTGAGGGATGATGACATGCTCTTGTTTAAAAACAAAAAGATAATTGCATCTACTTTACATTATATTGCAACTAGAATAATATCAAATGCTCTTTACAATTAACAGGCCATTCTACTCAGGTTAGGTCTAGAAATCACTTTACTATTTCCTACAGATTTTTTACTATAGTTATATTTAATAGGCTAATACTTAGTCTGTAGTTTGGAAAGCCCCATGTGCGTTTTCATTAAGTTTACACAGGCCAATATGCAAGACAGGTGATTCTTGGGCAATTTAACCTGAAGAGCTGTTTCTCCTCCGAGAGCTAGAATTCCCCAGTTCTTGTCTCTCTTCTGTTTCTTCTCTCCCCACTGATGCTGACCCTGAGTCTGTGCCCTAGGAGCACATTTATGACAACAGACAAGGCAGGCCCCCACATCCACTGTGGATACCAGAGCCATATGCACACCATGAACCAGATACTCAAAGAGCACATAAAAGTTGAAAATAGGCAGAACAAAGTGACATAACCCTAAGTTTAAAGTGAACCAACAAAGGAACTAATCTTTTCCACATAGGGGCATTTCCGCAGGAAAACGAGGCTAAATCAGGTGTATAGATTCCAATCTGGTCTTGAGAGAGAGAGAGAGAGAGAGAGAGAGAGAGAGAGAGAGAGAGAGAGAGAGAGAGAGTTCTGAGAGAAAGACAGACAGAGAGACAGAGACAGAGACTGTTTTGTTGCCAGTCCTGGAGCTTGAACTCAGGGCTTGAACTTTTGTTTCTGGTCATGGAGCTTGAACCCTGGGCCTGGGCACTTTCCCTCAGCTATTCAGCTCAAGGCTAGCGCTCTACCACTTGAGCCACAGCACCACTTCCGGTTTTCTGGTGGTTTATTGGAGATGTCTCATGGACTTTCCTGCTCGGGCTGGCTTTGAACCATGATCCTCAGATCTCAGCCTCCTGAGTAGCTAGGATTACAGGCATGAGCCACCAGCACCCAACTGGCCTGAACTTTTTGCTCAAGGCTAGCGCTCTACCATTTGAGCCACAATGCCACTTCCAGCTTTTCTGGTAGTTAACTGGAGACAAGAGTCTCAAGGACATTCTTGCCTGGGCTGGCTTTGAGCTTTGATCCTCAGATCTCAGCCTCCTGAGCAGCCAGGATTACAGGCGTGAGCCACCAACAGCTGGCTGGTCTTAGAGTATATTTCTATTTGTTTTTGCAGTATTTATCATAATCCCAAAGCATATACCACTGGAAAGTTTAAGTAATGACTTCCAAACTTAAGAGCTTTGAACAAGAGGCTCTTAAACACTTAGGTGTACCCTTGCAGGGACTGCTCAGACTGAATTTCACTGATACATTTTAGTGTGGCATTTAGCAACAACAAACCTACATCAAAAGAATAAACCCAGGAGCCCTCAGTCTTTGTATCCTGCTGCGTGGCAGCCTTTTGAACAGAGCAGCATAACTGCCTCTACAACATGCCAGACTTTGATCAAATTTGCCCTCGTTATTAATTTCTTTTGAACTACAGACTTTCAACCCAAGATCATTTAGAGCTCTACTGATCAGCAGCATGTCTGGTCACTAAGAAAGAGAAGAACTCTGGATGCCAGACAGGCAGAATGGAAGACTGAAAAGAGAATGTGAAATTTTCATTCACATTTCTCTCTGGTTCAGTGATTTCATGGTAACTAATTGTCTTGTTCTTTTTTTTTTTTTTTGGTCGGCCGTGGGGCTTGAACTCTGGGCCTGGGCGCTGTCCTTCAGCTCTTCAGCTCAAGGCTAGCGCTCTACCACTTGAGCTACAGCGCCACTTCCGGTTTTCTGGTGGTTTATTGGAGATAGGAGTCTCACGGTCTCTCCTGCCCCGGCTGGCTTTGAACCGCGATCATCATATCTCAGCCTCCTGAGTAGCTAGGATTACAGGCGTGAGCCACCAGCGCCCGGCTTGTCTTGTTCTTATGCAGCAAGTTCTAGCTATCCACAGCCTGGCCTGTTTTAACACTCACCAGCCACACTTCTCCTGCAGTCTGGGCTTAGCAGTGCGAATCTATCTGTACTGGGAATGGCAACTGCTGAGATTGGGCTGGCCTTCTCCTCCCACACCTGATGTCCATTTGGTCCTGCATGCTTGCTAATAAGCACAGGCAATGTGCATCCCAGTGCACAAAGAGATGTTGAGATGAGGTCTCACTCTCACCAAGTAGGAGGCAGAGGTGTGGGGAACAGTATGAACAAGCACCTGGAGAGTTATTATAACATAGAGTCCCACCTTATTACCAAAATGGACCCGAGTAGCTTATGGAGACAATAATAATAATAATAATAATAGTTTCCATCTGTTGGGGCCAACTCTTGCTGGGCACTACAGAGCTACTTAGGCACTCACGCCATTTATCTTGGGAGGCTGGGATTGTTATTGTCTTTTTTTTTTTTTTTTGGGGGGGGGTCCGGTTGTGGGGCCTGAACTCTGGGCCTGGGCGCTGTCCCTCAGCTCTTCAGCTCAAGGCTAGCGCTCTACCACTTGAGCCACAGCGCCACTTCCAGCTTTTTTCTTTTTTTGCTCATGTGGTGCTGAGGAATCAAACCCAGGGCCTCAGGCATGCAAGGCAAGCACTTTACCACTGAGCCATCTTCCCAGCCCCCTGTAATTTCTTAAATTATATTTTATTGTAAAGATGCTGTACAGAGGGGTTACAGTTACAGTAATAAGGCAATGAGTACATTACTTCCTTTGTTGTCTCACTATCCCTTCCTGTTATTGCAATTTTGTAAGCCAGGAAGGTGAAATAACCTGTCCAAAACTTCACAGTGAAGGACTGAGGGTCTGATGACAAAGCTTTCCTAGAATGGAGAACATTTCTGGCTAGAGCAATTCAGGAAGGCTTCCTGGAGACGTCAAAACCTTAGATGGGCCAGATGTCATAGCCAGGAGGAATTCACACTGCCTACATAGGACAGGGCAGGGAGATGGAAACTTCCTCTCTACCATCCATGGAACCTGTCTGAAACATCCAGCCCTTCCTTCCTACACAGAGTGAAGCAGTGTAGTAACTGCTTCCAGGGCAGAAGCAGGAAGGTCATCAAACCTTCCCTGCCACTCACAGGCTGCTACTGCACAGTACCTACCCAAAGCTGCCCTTATTTTGGTATCTTTTAAGTCCATCCAGAAATGTGTTAACTTCCACATGAGACCTTGCTTGGCTTAAAACTGCTCTTCTGCCTATGCATTGATTGTTCCTTCTCTTAACAGAAAATTAGCTGTGGGGTGAAGAACCCACAGAGTAGCCCCTATGTCCTGTTGTTTCTGAGGCTCAGACACGCTTTTCTGCAATCACCTTGTCCCAGTTTAATGATCTAGGTGGGCAATGCTGTCTTCTACGGACATCCTCACCTGTGAAGGCGGAAGGTCGGAAGGCAGCCAAGCGGGGCAACAAATTAAGGATTGTCATTTGGATCAGCGAGTTCTTGCTATTCCTGCATTTCAGCACCCACTGGCACACCTGAGAGAGGAAGGATAAAGGGTTGGCAGGGGGAAGGGAGGCAGAGGGTGCTTGGGAGAAGTGGGAGAGGGCCTCACACCATTTACCTGATCGAATTTCTCTTCCATCAAGTCTCTGCAACATCGGCTCTCCACCAGGGTGGACTTGGCAGGGCTGGGGGAAGCCCCAAATCCCATGAGGCCTTGGTGAGAGCTGTACCCCAACAGCCCCACCAAGGCGTTGGACTGCTGGGGTTGTACAGCCTGGAAACTGGTGAAAGGGGTGATGTGCCGAGGCTTCGTCCCAAAGCCCATGAGATCTTTGCAGTACTTGTCATGGACAAGCTGCTGCTGGGTGATTTCTTCCATTTCTTCTCTTAGACGCTGTGCACATGCAGAGGGAAAGAGAAGAACTGCCTTTACTAATGGGCAGCTTTGCATGTGGATGCATGCAGCCTACCAGAAACATACCTGCCCAAGCTCTGCAGTGGAGGAGCTGTACTTTGTCTCCCCCGAGTACTGTGGGGATCTGATTTTGTTCTGATGTGAGCTGAAGAGCACTGCCTACTGAACAGTGAAGATGCTATGGGGATGGCTCCTACCTCCAAGCAGACCCCAGGAAGGTTTAGAGAGACTCATTTGCAAACTGCAGGGTCTATGAGCCTCTTGGAAAGGAGAGGGAAGCCCCATGCTGGCACCATCCTAAGGATATTCTGGTGTCCTTCTTCTACCCTGAAGTTTCTGATGTTGAAACTTTAGGTGAGTCATTGTCTCAGAATCCTAGTCTACAGATATGGACTTCGCTGGCTGAGTGTGCTCATGTGTCCATTTCTGAAGCTGTTTTAGTTTGTTTTTGTTTTTTGGTTTTTTGCCGGTCATGGGGCCTGAACTTGGCCGGGGAGCTGTTCCTCAGCTCTTCAGCTCAAGGCTAGCGCTCTATCACTTGAGCGACAGTGCCACTTCCGGCTTTTTCTGTTTATGTGGTGCTGAGGAATTGAACCGAAGGCCTCATGCATGCAAGGCAAGCACTTTACCACGGAGCCATCTTCCCAGGCCCTGTCTGAAGCTGTTTTAAAAATTAATCCTTCAACAGATCAAATTGAGAAAAACGGGCTGGGAAGGTGGATCCGTGGTAGAATGCTTGCCTTGCATGCATGAGGCCTTTGGTTTGATTCCTCAGCACCACATAGGCAGAAAAAGCTGGAAGTGGTGCTGTGGCTCAAGTGGTAGAGCACTAGCCTTGAGCTGAAGAGCTGAGGGACAGCACCCAGGCCCAGAGTTCAGGCCCCACAACTGACAAAAAAAAAGAAAAAGAAAAGAAAAAATTGAGAAAAACATGTAATAATTTTTAAAATTTCTTTTCTTTTGAACTCACAATTGGTGCTCTGAGATTTTTTGTTCAGGGCTAGCACTCTACTACTTTGAGCCAAAGAATCATTACTGTTTTTTTCTAGTGGTTAATTGGAGATAAGAGTCTCAGGGACTTTCCTGCCCAGGCTGGCTTTGAACTGTGATCCTTAGATCTCAGCCTCCTGAGTAGCTAGAATTACAGGTGGGAGACACCAGTGCCTGGCTTAATTTTCCACATTTCTAAACTTTCTTCAATATATCTCTCTCCCACCCCTCCCCCCCCCCCCGCAAAAATTCTGTCTAGTACTCTTATCAAAATTCACCAATGGCTCTCGTGCTCCTGAATTTAACATCTAATCCTAGTCCTCAGCTGTTTCTTCTTCTTTGAGGCTCTTTCTCCACATGGCTCCTTGGACCACACACTCTCCAGGCTCCTGCCCCTCTGGCTGCTTTGTCTCCCTTGGTTCCCCTCACCTCCCAATCTCAGGCTCATGGGCCCTATCTCTTCCCCAAGTTCACTAGCCTCTCTGTGCAGTTTTCATCTAGCTTGTGACTTGGAACAGTACCTATATGCTGATGCCTCCCCAAATCCACTTCCCTCCCCAGAATCACTCGGATGTCGCTCAGACATTGACCCAGCAGTCATCTTCAAACTTAAACACAAACACCTGTCATTCCTGCCCACCTGCTCCCCCATTTCCATCCTCTTATCACAGTATAGAAGAGCTTTGTCCTTCCACTTGTGCAAGCCGAACACCTTAACTTTTCTTCTTTTCACCAACCTCAACCTATCAGCAAATTCCAAGTTCAGAGTCCAGTTGCTTCTTGGACCTCCAAAGCTCCCACTGGGATCTGAACTTTAAGACCCCTGCTAGAACTGATATAGTTCTCTAACTTAGCTTGGGGCTTCAGCACTCTTGGCCTTCTGACAATCCATTCTCAGCAGAGTGGGCTCAAGTGTTCCTTCAAAACAGGAGTCAAACAGTGCTGCTCTAGCCACAAATGACCTCCTACTGCACTCACCAAGTCTACTAGAGGCCTCCCAGGCCTAGGCCCTCTGTGATGCACTCCCACCTGCCCCAGGCATTCCTGACACATCTCCCATTGCATCTCTGTCCACTCTGCTCAGCCACATGCACCACACAGTCCTGCCTTGGAGCCTCCCAGAATGCTTTTCTCCCAAGGCTGTGTGGCTCTGTTTCCTCCTTCATGACCCTCCAAACATGCCTTGCTTCCTGCGCATGCTGTTCAGCTTTGCTGTCCTGATCTCCAAGGACCCATCACAGCATCACTTATTATAGTGTATTTTTGCTACTTGGAGTACTGTCATTCTGTTTGGTTTGCTGCTGTTATTTTAGCTCTTAGGGTACAATGTTGTCAGTACACACTAGGTACTTTTTTTTTTTTTGCAATTTTTTTAATTGTGATTAAGTGATTACATAAATTTCACAGTATTGTGGGATACACCAAGTACTCTTAATACTCGCTTAATTATTTCACTTTTTTCCTTTCTTTAAAAAAATCTGGTTTCTTTTTCTAACTCCTCCTTCTTACAACAATTTCAATAGGTTTCAATGTTCTCTCTTTTCAGTTTTGTTGGTTGTGGGGTTTGAACTCAGGGCCTAGGTGCTGTCCGTGAACTTTTTGCTCAAGGCTAGTGCTCTGCCACTTTGAGCCACAGCACCACTTCTGTCTTTTGAGTGGTTAGTCAGAGATAAGAGTCTCACAGGGACTTTTCAGCCCCGGCTAGCTTCAAACTGTAATCCTCAGCATTCAGCCTCCTGAGTAGCTGGGATTACAGGCGTGAGCCATAGGCACCAGCTATTCTACTCTCATTTATGCAAATTTATGACGTGTATCATATTCATCCTCATTTGCCCTCTTTTAGCCCCCTTTGCCACCCTTTAGCCCTCTTTGCCACCCCTAAGAACTATTTCATAGAAATCTGACCTAGGGCTACCATGGAAAGCCCTGTGTCATGCTAGGAGGGGAAATCTCCACTGGCTTCCATTTGCAGGATATCTGAGTCTGGTGCTGGGCTTGGTACTCCCCACATATCTAGAAACCTCCCATGGTCCAGTGAGGCAGCTGAGGAAAGTGAGACAGGAGGGGGTGTCATGTGCCTGAGTCATGGAGCACACGGGAAGGGGGGGGCGCCTCAAAGCCCAAAGCCTCCTCCGGCTGCACGTGCTGCTCCACATCTAGACACTACCCAACAACAGCGGTGAAGCCCCGAGGTGAAATCCCATACCAACAGATCCTCATGAAGTCTCACAGATGGAGCTCAACCCCAAATACTCCAAATCCCATCTCCTTGGGATCTGAGCTCTCACAGCTGGTACAAGGCACCGCTGGGCTGGCTGAGGCTCCCAGGGCAGCTGTGCAGATGGGATCTCCAGGTACAAGGAGTCTTAAACTCCAGGGCCTGGCTGTGTCATTACCAGGTGTATATGAGGATACACTTCTCAGGAGGTAGTGAGGCCCACAACGGAACACAGAGTACCTACAGTGGCAGGCCTGCACTGAGGCACAACCGATGGCGGCAGGCCTGCCCATAGTGCACGTAGGCCTGTGCTAAGGCTGACTCTGGCTTGGGACCCACAGCGGTCTTGCATGGAGACTAGGAGGCTTCCATCCAATGGTTCTTCCTTCTCGTGTGCATTCAGGGTCAGACCCGCATTGTGAGCTCAGCTCTCTCTCTCACTTTCTCACAAGTATTTTCCTAGTGAATTCCCTGTACTTGTAAATCCATCTTCTCATGCTAACTCCCTGCTTTCGTGGCTGCCTCTCCACTCGCTTGTTCCCACAAGCAGCCATGGCCATCAGAAAGGCATAATGCCACATCATTCTCAGATGTGCAAGTCTCCAGTACACATAGGAGCTAATGTTTGCTGGGAATGATGAGGCCTATTCACTTAAGCCCTTGTTCTCTCTCTGTCCCCATCTTCCTCCTTCTCCCTCGCTCATACTGCATCAGGTACACTTCCCTTCTTTCTGGCTCATCAATGCATCCAACTCTCCCACTCAATCCTGAGTTGCAAGGGGACTCCTTTATACCCCTCAGGCAGGGCATT
The DNA here is from genome assembly GCF_024711535.1 of Dipodomys merriami. Taxonomy (NCBI): domain Eukaryota; kingdom Metazoa; phylum Chordata; class Mammalia; order Rodentia; family Heteromyidae; genus Dipodomys; species Dipodomys merriami. Next base: position 7,317,898 of record NW_027204270.1, read on the forward strand.
CCTGGACCCATCACTCCCTCTGCCCTGCTACCTTACCCGGTTTTGTTCTCTTCATGGGACTGCTTACTATCTGAAATAATTTTTTTACTCCCTGGTTGTCTACTTCCCCTATAGTAAACTGTCAGTTCCGTGAGGGGAAGGACTCGTGTTGCCTGCTCACAGTCCCGCCCGGACTTCCGGTCTCCCCAGCTGCAGCCTCTCACCTCTCCTTCCATGCTGCTGATTCGGACCAGCTCGTTGAGGATCAGCAAGGCCCCATGGATGCGATCATCTCGATTCATGCCCTTCTCTTTGGCCAAGGTCTCATCAAACCCTTTCTCTGCTTCTTCGAATGTGTGCTATGGAGACAAAATGCTTGATTACCTAGTGTCCCAAGTTAGACAGAACAGAGGCCCAAGCCTTCTCTCCAGAGGGACTGAGGTGTTAGGGGGCTGGTTGGTGGCTTGTGCAAACATTATCAACAATACTAGCTTATCAGCTCTCTAATGGAGCTTCAATGCTCACAGTAAGTCTCTGAAGCAAATACTATTATCATCTCTATTTAGTAGCTAAATAAAACAGGCCGTCTAGGCAAATGGGCTGCGCTAGTGGCCTCAACAGAACCATCTCCTCACCCTGTACCACTGAGGTTTCTGCATCTCCTTCGGCTCTCGCTGGGTGGTGAGAATCAGACAGGCACGAAGGGCAGCCACCGCCCCCTCACGGATGGCCTGCTTGGGGTCCCATACAGCCACAAAAATGTTGTCAAAGAAGGGCTGCACTTGCTGGAAGAAGAAGGTGGGGACGCTGATGGCCAGCTCACGGAGAACCAGGACCTGGGAGAGAAGGACAAGCTGAGAATAGTCTGATGACTTCCTACAGCAGCAACACCCAAGGAAAACATGAGTCTTACTCTTTGGGGCCAGAAGAGGCTGAGTGAAACTGATCAACACCTCCATGCTCAGTACCCTTGGCTGTTTACAAGCGAATGCCTGCCATGTTTAAACAGATGCTCGGAAAGGACAACGTGTTTGATGCTGTCTTTGTTTTTCTTTCCAGTCCTGGTGCTTGAACTCAGGTCTTGGGGCACTGTCCCTGAGTTTCCTTTGCTCAAGGCTGGCACTCTACCACTTGAGTCACAGTGCCACTTCCAGCTTTTTCTGTTTATGTGGTATTAAGGAATCGAACCCAGGGCTTCATGCATGCAAGACAAGCACTCTACCACTGAGCCACATTCCCAGCCAGTGTTTGATGCTTTCTATACCCCTATACCAACAGCCTACAACTGTGCTTGACATATGACACAGTCAGTAAATACATACGGAATGTGGTTTTAATGTAGTCTTATTTTCATCTCACAGAGGAAGAAAGTGAAGAGAGTTAGTGACAAAGCCATGACTCAAATCAGTGCCCGTGTCTGTGCTCCTTCCTGGTGGTACTGCCTCTTTAAGGGAGCTGAGAGGAAAGGAACCAGAGTCCCATCTCTACTCCATCTACCCTTGGATCCTCTCTCATAAGGAGGAATCATGGCCCAATCAAACCAGCATTTTCAGGGAAGGCCTTGGACGGAAGCAAAGGGGCTCTCCCTGCCGTCCCGCAGGCTTCTCCCTGGAGGCACTCACAGCTGCATGTCTCCGGCCCTCATTTCGGTCAGCACCCAGCCATTCCAGGGCTCGCTTCACCTCAAACTCCACGTACTCAGCAGTGAAAGTGTCCCCTGCCATAGCAAGGCGGCCAATGGCCTTGGATGCCATTTCCATGACAACCGGGTCATTGGAGGGGAGAAGGTTCCGAAGATAGTTTGCAAATCGGCCAATTCGGGTAGCATTCCCACCTTCTACTCCTATGAGGCTGGCTGGAAGAGAAGAAGGCAAAATGTGAAGACGCTGCCTGTGCTGGCCAGGAATGCACAAAGACTTAAACTTCGCAGCATTGATCTTTTTACTTTGAGTACATTTCCACATGCCAAGCATGGAGACAACCTGATTTGACGTTGGTGCCAGAACTGCATACATAAAGCAACACATAGGTAATTTATTTTTCCAAGAAAAACTGGAAAAACAAACAGGGACTGAGTAGTAATTCACAAGATTAATGATGAGCCCTTGAGAAATTAAAAAAAAAAAAAAGTCCCTCTTTTTGGTTTTTTTTGCCAGTCCAGAAGCTTGAACTCTGGGCCTAAGCACTGTTCCTGAACATCTTTTGCTCAAGGCTAGCAGTCTACCACTTGAGCCACATAGCCACTTCTGGCTTTTTTGGTGATTTAACTGGAAATAAAGAGTCTCGTAGACTTTCCTGCTTGAGCTGGCTTTAAACCACAATCCTCAGATCTCAGTCTCCAGAGTAGCTAGGATTACAAGTGTGAGCCACCGTTGCCTGGCCATGATCTGCCTTTTATTAGCCATACCCAATTCTACTTCTTCTGGTAAGGCTCCCTATGCCAGATCTTGCTTGACTGCAAACTCAGAACCTATAGAAGGCAACATGAGGTAGTGAAAAGCTAGCTTCTAGTCTCAGGTCTGAAAAACTCCCTAAACAAAAATGTCACTTGATGGTTCCATGACTCTGTTTCCACATCTAAAAATACCTGCTTTGTTTTGTCCCAGTAACTCTATTAGAACACCTATATCTTAAAGTTCTTTAAACAAAGATGAACGGCATCTCTAACATATCTCGTGGCAAAACAAACACAAAAGGCAGCTGCCTCCATTTTTCTAGCTGGTATTGTTAACAGAGGCTGTCCTTACCAATAGCTAAAATGCCACCTTTCCTCTCGTTGGCATCTGAGCTGGAAACCAATTCAAAGATGTGATGGTTCAGCTGGTCATAGAAGCGAGTTGACTCCTCTTGACTCATCTGCAAAGGAAGATGCACTCAGAACAACTTCTAGAATCTCCCTGATGGTGGGGTAGGGGGAGGATGGGTAGGGCTGGCATTTTAAGTCTAGAAACCAAGATGTAATTCAAACCACAGAAGACAGAGCAATTGTCCATTTCCTTACTCTGGAAGTGTAAAGCAATTTAACTCATGATCCATCTGCTTATTTAACACTACTTCTGAGTCTCCATAGCTAGCAAGGCCATGTGCATTCCTCCTAGTACTCAGGGTACAAGGATGAATAGGCCACTGTCTCTGACTTCAAGTCTAGTCTCTATTTAGAAAACCCCAAGCTGGGCTGGGAAGGTGGCTCAGTGGTAGAGTGCTTGCCTAGCATGCATGAAGCCTTGGGTTCAATTCCTCAGTACCACATACACAGAAAAAGCCAGAAGTGGAGCTATGGCTCAAGTGGTATAGCACTAGTCTTGAGCAAAAGAAGCTTGAGGACAGTGCCCAGGCCCTGAGTTCAAGCCCCAGAACTGGCACCAAAAAAAAAAAAAAAAAGAAAAGAAAAGAAAAAGAAAACCCCAAGCTATCAACTTTCTAATCCCATTCCAACTGTAAATAGTGGGGGAGGCAGGAAAACAAATTTAAAGGGCAGCTGAATCTATCTATGCTCACTGCTATATTTGTACACACCAATGGGAAACATGTGGATGTGAAGCTGGGTGCCTTCCCAAGACAGAATTCCCCAAGAGCTGTCAAAAGGTATCTACACCAGAGATGGCACACACAGCCCAAGCATCCCCACAAGATGGCCCCAATCACAGAAGCCCAACCTCTCGAAGCTCCATGGTGACGTAGTGTTGGAGCTCCTTTGCCGCCTTTGCCCTGGTCTCCTCATTACGGCTCTTCAGGCCACTGGCAAACTGCTGCAGAACGCTCACATTGCTAGATGTAGTGGTGGTGGCGGTGGCGGCGGCAGGTCCGGTTCCAAGCATCTTGCCCTAAGATTTTATTGGAGAGAAGTTTCCTTCAATATGCCAGCTGAGCAATGGCAACAAATCTTACAACCCCGGCTGCATACAGACCACCAGCTCATGTCAGGCAGGGGATTCTGAAAAGGTCAGAACTTCTCAAGGAACTCTCAGAAAGCCTACATCCATTAATAAGGACTGACATGGAAAGAGGCCATGTACTAGAGAGGCCTGTGGAGTTGTTCCAAAGTTTTATATATATCCAGAAGAACACACTTAAAATTCCTTAGTGTCCCCAGGACACCAGGAGGATCACAGCATCTCACTCATGGGTTCAGGTGAAAAATTAAAACAGTGAAGTTAACACATATCAGAGAGAGTGCTTAAAGATGCCAGGCATGATGGCGCACCCCTCTAATCTTAGCACTCAGGAGGTGGGGACAGAAAGACTGTGAAGTATGAGGCCACCCTGGATGACAAGAATGAAACATTGTCTCAAAAAAATTAAGAGCGCAGAGGTGCCCATGTTGTCTCAGGTCCTCAGGAGTTTAAAGCCAGAAGACTGAGCCCAGGAGCAGAAAACCAATCTGGGCTTGACAGCAAGACACATGTCAAATAAGCAATAACAACACACAAAACGATCATGTTTAAAACAGTGCTGGGCACCTGGCAAGTTCTTAAAGTAATTGTTTGTTCTTATTACTGTAACTACCATTATATGACATAGTGCTAGGGTAGGGAGGTGGGAAAAGAATTTAAAATGATTTGAATTGCCCCTTTCCTCAGTACGATCTAAGAAGAAAATTATTACTATTCTACAGTAGCACTGAATATGATGGTCCTGGGGCTTGAACTCATGGCCTGGAGCTGCCCCTGAGCTTTTTTGCTAAAGGCTAGTGCTCTACCACTTTGAGCTACAGAGCTACTTCTGGTTTTCTGGTGGTTAAATGGAGCTAAGAATCACATAGGGCTGGGAATGTGGCTTAGCGATAAGTGTTTGCCTAGCATGTATGAAGCCCTGGGTTCGATTCCTCAGTACCACATAAACAGAAAAAGCCAGAAGTGGAGCTGTGGCTCAAGTGGTAGAGTGCTAGCTTTGAGCACAGAGAGGCTCAGGGGCAGTACCCAGGCCCTGAGTTCAAGCCCTAGGACTGGAAAAAAAAAAGGGGGGGGGAGTGTCTTAGCCTTTCCTGTGTTTGCTGGCTTTGAACCAGGATCCTCAGATCTCAGCTTTCTGAGTAGCTAGGATTACAGGTGTAGTCATCAGTGACTGGCTCTTTTTTTTTTTTTTAAGTAAAGCTCCCAAAATCTAGCAAATGTTTCTTATTTTTGTTTGTTTTTGTCAGTTGTGGGGCTTGAACTATGGGCTTCGGCACTGTTCCCTGCACTCTTCAGCTCAAGGCAAGAGCTCTACCACATGAGCCATAATGCCACTTCCGGTTTTCTAGTGGTTTATTGGAGATGAGTCTCACAACCTTTCCTGCCGGGGCTGGCTTTGAACCGTGAACTTCAGATCTCAGCCTCCTGAGTAGCTACTGCCATGAGCCACTGGTTCCTGGCTTCTAGCAAACATTTCTTTATCTTTTATCTTTTTTTGGGGGGGGGGCTGAACTCAGGAGGCTGAGATCTGAGGATCGCAGTTCAAAGCCAGCACAAGCAGTAAAGTCCCAGTAAAACTCTTCTCCCCAATTAACCACTCAAGAACTGGAAGTGGCACTGTGGCTCATCAAGTGGTCCAGTGCGAGTTTTGAGCAAAAGAGCTCAGGGACAGCCCCCAGGCACTGAGTTCAAGTCCCATGACCAACCAATAAATAAATAAACAGGAAAGAAATATCAAGTTGGACTGGTCTCACTACATACACATGCTTTATAGAGCTGTGGCTGCTCTTTATTGTGCTGCCCAGAACAATTCTATAGAACTTGAGGATACAGGCTGGGCGCTGGTGGCTCACGCCTGTAATCCTAGCTATTCAGGAGGCTGAGATCTGAGGATGGTGGTTCAAAGCCAGCCTAGGCAGGAGAGTCCATCAGACTCTTATCTCCAATCAACCAACAGAAAACAAGAAGTGCTGTGGCTCCAGTGGTAGAATGCTAGCCTTGAGCTGAAGAGCTCAGGGACAAAGCCCAGTCCCAGAATTCAAGCCACATGACCAACAAAACAAAACAAAACAAAACAAAAAGAATCTGAGGATATAGTAGTAGGCTTGTGTATAAATGGGGCCAACCCAGGCCTGTGGACTCAATCAATCTCAGAGAGAAACTATGGGGGGGGGGGAGAGACAGCCCCCCATTACTAACTATACATAACTTTTTTTTCCTTATTTTTATTTGCTAAACAATATAACAATAGTTTACAGCATTTACATAGTAGTTAGCAATATAAATTCAAATCTTGAGATGCTTTAAAGGAAGCAAAAGAACTGCATAGCCTATATGCAAATACTATGCCATTTTATACGAAGGATCTGAGCTGCCACAGGTTTCAGTTTGGGGTGGGAGTGGGGGGAAATGGAACAATCCCCCCCACACCCGCCCCCGACACCAAGTGTGACTTCAAATGTGAATTGAACGAAACTAAGTACTTCCTGAGATCAGTCACTACTCCAGGACGTACTAATCCGTTCCTCAATGAGCTTTGCGGTGCGAAACACTAACAAGCACGCAGCAACAATATAAAGTGGCACACGCTGCCAGGAGAGCAGCATACACCGATCTTCAGCATGGCAATGATGCCAGTTTCTCACAATTCTTAAATCCGCGCGTGTGTGCGCGTGTGCGTGCGTGCGTCTCCTCCTCACAGGCTTCCTTGGGAAGGACTTAAGTTCACGTTGGATGGCGGGCCTCAGGGAGGGGGGACGGGGTCCCCGAGGCTGCCTCTCCCCAAGGCAAGCCCCGCACTCGTAGGCGGCCGGGAGGAAGGGGCTTCGGGCCACCGGCAGCTCGGCAGTGCGCGAGCTGACGAGCCGACCTCCGAGGCGGCGCGGGTGCCGGCGGCCCTCGGGGCCTGCGGGTCTCCCCGGGGGTCCTGAGCGGGTGGGGGGTCGCCTCGCGGGGTGCGGGTCGAGGCTGCGCCCAGGTCGCCGAGCCGAGCTGAGGGGACTCCACGCTCCAGACGGGCGGCTTCCCGCCCCCACCCCCGTCCGCAGGCCGGGCTGGCCGGCCCCAGACTCACCGAACGGCTTGGGCCGAGGCCTCAGCTGCCTCCCCGAGCACCGGTACCGCCGCTTCAGGACCCCCCCCGGCCCCACCACCCGCCTTCCCGGCCGTCCTCTAAACTAGGAGGGAGGGAGCAAGGCGGGCTCCTGGTCCTGACAACCAATCAGAAGTCTTACAGATAAAATAGACTGGAACATAGACCAATAACAATGAAGGAGAAGTGAAGCTTCAGGACCCGGCTTCCCTAGGGGGCGGGGACTGTTCAAATAGACAAACCAGGCGGCCAGTAGCAGGCGAAAACACGTTTAGGTCCGCTTGGAAGAACCAATCGGGCGTGAGTTTACTTCAGTCACTTCCACGCACACATCCGGTGCCTCGCTAACAAGATTCCCCCTTCTGCGTGGATGCTGTGGCGGGTCCGCTCTGTGGTTCCACAGGGAGGAACCAGGAGCGGTGAGTAAGGTTCGAGACCTCGCCCGGCCCGATTCTGTGAAGAGACTGTGAGTCACCGTCACCACCAGTGACTGCTGCAGAAAACGTGAAATCTTGGGGCTAGCTGTGCTTTGGGGCCTGTGCTTTCTCTGTGAAACTTCATATGCATTTGAAAATCTTTTTATTAAATGTTCTCGATTTTCGAAAATGATTGAGCCCACAAGGCCGTTTTTGAGAATCCTTTGCCAAGAACTTGTTGCAAATATTTTTTTTTTCCAGGGGCTGGGTAGGTGGCTCAGTGGTAGAGTACTTGCCTAGCATGCCTGAGGCCCTGGGTTCGATTCCTCAGCACCACACAAACAGAAAAGGCCGGAAGTGGTTGGTGCTGTGGCTCTAGTAGTAGAGGGCTAGCCTTGAGCAAAAGACGCTCAGGGACAGAGCCTAGGCCCTGAGTTCAAGCCCCAGGACTGGCAAAAAAACAATAAAAAACAAAAACATCATTTTAGAAAGTTCTTTGAAAAAGAAAAGCCAATAGCTAAAATTTTAATTTGCATCTTTATTCTTTTAATCACAGCGCTGTTGTAATAAACATTGATAATTCCTAAAACATTTCATATGCGGAATCTCACTGAATGAAATACAATGCCTTCATAATAAGGAAACTTAGGTAACCACTAATGATGATAATATACATTGTGAAGGAAAAAGGCTCCCAATTCGTTTTTGCTTTTTAATTTAAAAAATAACGGTGCATGCCGGACAGTGGTGGCTCACGCCTGTAATCCTAGCTACTCAGGAGGCTGAGATCTGAGCATCACAGTCCAAAGCCAGCCCAGGCAGGAAAGTCTTCAAGTCCTACCTCCAATTAAACACCTGAGTTCAAGCTGCAGTACAGGCACACACACATAAAAAGTTATAAAACAACGGCAATAACCCTAAATTATGTGATTTTTAGAATCACATAATTTGTGTGTGTGTGTGTGTGAGAGAGAGAGAGAGAGAGAGAGAGAGAGAGAGAGAGAGATCTGAGACTTGAACTCAAGGCCTGGGCACCCACCCTCAGCTTTTATGCCCAAAGTTAGCGCTTTACTACTTGAATCACATCTCAACTTCTGGCTTGTTCGCTGGCCAAATGGAGAGAAAAGTCTGACACTACATTGCGCCCATCAGTAAATCCTTTTTCTGTGAGTGAAAGGTCCTCTAAATGGCAAAACGGCGGAGGCGCCTGGGACTCGGCTACAGGCCTGTCCCGGCCTCCGGCCCTTCAGGCCCCGCCCTCGGGACACGCCCAGAGACACGCCTCGGGACACGCCCAGCCTCCGCCCCGCCCTCGGGCGGCGCTCCCCCGGCCCTACCCGCGCCGGGGCCGCTGTTTCCCGGCCGGCCCCTTGAGGCCGACGCACAAGATGGCGGCGCCGGCGGCCCGCGGGCGGCCGGCCGCTAAGGCTGGTCCTTGAGTTGACGCGTCGGGACTTGGGGGTTGGAGACAGGCCGCGCGCGGGTGCCCGGAGGACGTGGTGGCCCCGCTGGGCCTCTGGGCGAAGGTGTGAGTGACCCTGGGGCCGTCCCAGCCCTGCCCTGGGGTGGGCCCGGAAGGGAAGGTCAGGCCCGGCCGCCCCGCGCGCCTCGGGCCCCGGCGGTCACCGCGAGCGCCGCGCTTTCCGAGTTGACATCAGCCACGTGCATCCTTCATGGCTGCCTTGCCGGCCTCGGGACCGAAGATCAACATCCAAGCTGGAGACACCGTCCAGGCCGGGGAGCGGGAGCCGCTGGGCCCCGGCGGGCCGGAGCAGGACAGGCCTCCCCAGCGCTCCTGGAGGCAGAAGTGTGCCTCGTACGTGCTGGCCCTGAGGCCCTGGAGCTTCAGTGCCTCTCTCACGCCGGTGGCCCTGGGCAGTGCCCTGGCGTACAGATCCCAGGGCGTCCTGGACCCCAGGTTGCTGGTGGGCTGCGCCGTGGCTGTTCTGGCTGTGCACGGGGCCGGCAATTTGGTCAACACTTACTATGACTTTTCCAAGGGCATCGATCACAAAAAGAGTGACGACAGGACTTTGGTGGATCGTATCTTGGAGCCTCAGGACGTTGTTCGGTTCGGAGTCTTCCTCTACACCCTTGGCTGTGTCTGTGCCGCCTGCCTGTACTACCTGTCCTCTCTGAAACTGGAGCACCTGGCTCTCATCTACTTCGGAGGTCTCTCTGGCTCCTTTCTGTACACAGGAGGTAAGGATCGGCCCTGTCTCCCGTCCTGGGCGACGAGGGGTGTCTCCCTTTTCTGTACTGGAAAATGCGTTGCATAGGAATTGTAGACAAAGTCAGAAGTCCTTTCCTAAGTCATGTTCATTTTACCTGAAATCTATAATGTGTGGGTCATGAGTGTTTTAAGATCAGTTAAGTTGGGAACATACTGGCTTAGCTTGTGGAGCTGAGCCATGCCACCAGCCCTGTTGATCATACTTTTGTTTATTTATGTGCAGTTACTGGAGCTTCTTGAACTCAGGACTTCATGCTTTCCCGTGGCTTTTTTACTCAAAACTGATGCTCTATCACTTCAGCCACACCTCCATTTCTGTCTTTTTCTGGTTTACTGGAAATGAGAGTCTCTTAGACTTTTCTGCCTGACCTGGCTTTGAACCATGATCCTTAGATCTCCTAAGTAGCTAGGATTACAAGTGTGAGCCACCAGTACCCAGCTCAATCTTGCTTTAGAAAATCTGTATGACAGCTGGGTACCGGCAGCTCAAGCCTGTAATCCTAGCTACTCAAGAGGCTGAGATCTGAGGATCATGGTTCAAAGCCAGCCCAGGCAGGTAAGTCCATGGGACTCTTATCTGCAGTTAACCAGAAAACTGGAAGTGGCACTGTGGCTCAAGTGGTAGAGTCCTCTCCTTGAGCTGAAGAGCCCAGAGACAGCACCCAGGCCCAGAGTTCAAGCCCCATGACCGACAAGAAAATCTGTAAGACTTTTTCTCCAGTTAAGCACCAAAAAGTCAAAATTGCAGATGTGGCTTAAGTGGTAGAGTGCTAGCTTTGAGCTCAGGGACAGTGCCCAGGATGGCGCGTGCGCGCATATGCACACACGCGCGCATATGCACACACGCGCGCGCACGCACACACACACACACACACACTCTCTCTCTCTCTCTCTCTCTCTCTCTCTCTCTCTCTCTCTCTCTCTCTCTCTCTCTAGAGGCTGAGCATGGTAATTCCTGCCTGTAATTCCAGTACTAGGGAGACTGAGGCATGATTGTTCTTTTGAGGACAGATTGGTTTACATAGACTCTCTTCAAAAAAAAAAGAAAGAAAGAAAGAAAGAGAGGGGCTTTGGTGGCTCACGCCTGTAATCCTAGCTACTCAGGAGGTTGAGATCTGAGGATCACAGTTCAAAGCCAGATGGGCAGGAAAGTCCATGAGACTCTTATCTCCAGTAAACACTCAGAAAACCCAGAAGTGGCGCTGTGGCTCAAGTGGTAAAGTGCTAGCCTTGAGCTGAAGAGCTGAGAGAGCACTGAGGCCCAGAGTTCAAGCCCCACCAGCAACAAAAAAAGAAAAAAGAAAGATATCAGTTGAGTACTGGAATAGAAGAGATAAGATAATGGCGATGCAAGGTAGAGACTCTCTATATTTGTCAGCCTTCTATAACTATAACAAAATCCTTGCCTTGATCTTAGAGGGCTCTTCCTTCTCCACTGCCTCCTCCTCTCCTCACTCTGGTCTCCAGGGCTCAGTCCAGGCCTTTTTCACCTTTCTTCATTTACTGATTCGGTGATTTGGGGTGGTTTTGGCCCATCTCTTGTCATTGGATACCATCATTAAGCTGGTATCTCTCAAACCCAGATTTCTAGCCAACTTTTTTTCTGCAGGCTAATGTATACTGGGAATAGATAAAGGGGTGTAGAGTGGATCAATAAGGTGCCAGGGATTGAACATGGGGTGAAGATCCTTGCACATACTGAGCTGCACACTCCCTATCCGGCATCTTACTTCTCAGTAACTTCTACAGGTGTCAGAGACATCTCAAATTTGGTTTAATATGTCCAAAATCAAATTCCTGATCTCCCCAAAGATACCTGCTCTACTCAGTCTTTCTCATTTTACTAAATGGAATTGTTTTGTTTTTGGTTTTGGGGTTTGTTTTTTCGTTTTTGGCAGTGCTGGGGTTTAAACCCAGGGCCTCACACATGCTAGGCAAGTGTTCTACCACTGAGCTACACCCTCACCTCATTCAGTGGCAACTTCATCCTTCTATTTCTTTAGGCCTAAAACCCTGGGCAGCCTCGCCTCCTGGTTCTTCTCCATCCAGCTTATCAGCAGCAAACCCTGTTTTCATTCCAGTGCATTTGGGATCCAGCCACCCTCAACCATGGCCTACCTCCAACATTTCCTGCCTGGATTATCCAAGCATCTGCCTGGTCCTTCTGTGCTGTTTTCACTAAGGCAGCTCTCAGTCCACTGCAGCTCCCATCTTGTGCAGAGTAAATCATAGGTCTTTGCATTAACCACCCCCCTCCCGCAAGCCCCTGAACACCCTCAGCCCTCCCCCAGCTCTCACCCGCCCTGCCCTCTTCCTTCCCACCTGCTCACCCTGAGCTGGTCACACAATTCTCAGGACCTGCACACACCTGCCTCAGGTCCTTTGCAGGTGCTATTTCCTATGTTGGAATGCTGTTCCCTCAGCTATCCAGGTGATACACTTTCTAACCTTCACCACATCAGCTTAGTGAATCTTAACTTTCTACCTTAATGTTACATATCTAGCTGGCCATGACAGCACATGCCTGTAATCCCAATACTTGGAAGACTGGACAGGAAGATCTTGAGTTGGAGGCTAGCAGAACTAGATAGAAAGACCTGTCTCAACAAAAACAAAACAAAACAACCACACACCCTCCTTTCACCTCCCTTACCTTCCTGGTCACAGTTTGCTGCATTGTTCTTTTGCATAACACAGGCACCTTCTAACATACCCTGTAAAGCATTTGCTTGGCTATTTATCTTAGCCTTGAAACTTGTCACTGTTAGGTTTTTAAAAAGAGGTAGACGAGTAAGAACTGCACCAGCACGCACGTGGTATTCAGGTAAGGGGTAGGTTTATTCAGTAGACCTGCTGGGACCAGGCAAGGTTGGCACTCCACGTGGCTGGGAAAGGCCTGGGAATGAGAGAGAGCTGGGAAGAGAGGAAAGAGAGAGAAAAGAGCCAGAAAAGAGCAGAGAGAGGGGTAAGAACAGTAGCACTCACGTGGTATTCAGGTAAGGGGTAGACCTGCTGGGACCAGGCAAGGTTGGCACTCCACGTGGCTGGGAAAGAGAGAGAGCAAGAAAAGAACAGAGAGAGAGCTAGAATAGAACAGAGAGAGCAAGAAGAGAGCAGCAAGAGCAAGAGCAAGAGCAAGAGCAAGAGCAAGAGAGCGTCTGGGCCTGGGTTAGGCCTTATGTAGGGTATGGGTGGGGAAAGGTGTGGCCACATCAAATTCAGATGTGACCTCAGCGGATGCAGATGTGACCTCTTCCAGGTATCCCAGTTGCCTAGGTAACGCAGGTACTGGGTGGAGACTTTGCTGCCAGGAGGGTGGAGTCTACTAGCCATCCAGGAGCGGACCTTACAGTCACTCCCTGCAGTCTGCTGTTTTGCCTGACCCTGGTGCCCAGTCCAGTACCTGGCATATACTGGTTATTGAAAAATAACTCATTAAATGAACAGGAAGACACTGAGATGTAGAACAGGGATGTACTCTGATTTAACCTTTTTAAAAGCATTCACTTTACTGATGCACAAATGATATACAGTAAAATGCATAGGTCTTTACTGTTACCCTTTATCCTTGGTGAATTCTGCTTAATGCAAAATAGCTGTGTAATGGACCCCCAGCCCCGTGCAGACACCAAAGCTCTGTCCCCCTGCACACCCCTATCAGAGGCAGTCATTGGTCTGGTTTCTTTCTCCTAGATTAGGTTTCTGGTTTTCATTTTCTGTGCCAATACTCTTGCATGACCTCATGCTCTCAATCCACTCCTTCCAGCTGGCGCTTTACCACTTGGGCTGCTCCCAGTCTGGCATTTTGCTAGTTCAGTGGAGATAGCATCTCATAAGCTTTTCTGTCCAAGCTGGCTTTGAACTGCACCCTCCAGACTGCACTCTCTAGACTGAGTGTCTAGAATGAAAGGCATGCTCACACGCACACACACACACCGCACACACACACACCGCACACTGCACACCGCACACCCGCACCCTACTCTTTCACATAGGTTCATTTTGCCAGGTGTAGAACTCTGTGTTTGTGGACTGTTGGTCTCTGGCAGTGTGAACCCTTCTGCCTGGCCTCGCTGGCTCAGCACAGTCTGGGTGTTGTTGTCTCTCAGTAACCCCTTCATCCATGATTCACGTATCACAGTTTGTTCACGTGCCCCGCTCAAGCCCTGGGCATGGTGGCCAACAGTCCTGCTCTAGTCTCTCTCTGAGTATTTGTCCCCATGTCTCTTGGAGAATGCCTGGGAATGGAGTGGTGGCCGCCTTGGTGATTGGTTTCCCCAGACACTTCCCAGCTTTCAGAATGGTTCCCCTCCTTACCCTCCCACCTCTGGAGGTGGGAGTTCCAGGGGCTCCACAGCCTTGCCAGCATTTGCACTTGATTTGACTTGATTTTGAGACAGAGTCTCATTGTATAGCCCAGGCTGGCCTGGAACTCTCTATCATCCTGCTGGGACTTCCTTGCTGGGATTACAGGCATCAGATATCTCTCTCTCTCTATCCAGCCTTCAACCCATATCTATCTCTATCTGCCTATCTATCTAATCTTTGTTTCCTTTCTTTCTCCCCTCCCCTTCCTTTCTCGCCCTCTCCTTTTTAGTGATGCTGGGGATTCCCTATACTTGGACCTGTTTATTAGGCTGGCGCTCTCAACCCTGGAGCCACACTTCCAATTCCACCTTGCCAGCTTTTTGATTTATGTCTTACAGATGAATTCTGGCTGCTGTGTAGAGAACTGACCTAATATTTTACTGTGCTGGTCCATTCAGCAAATGGGCTGGGAGGAGTAGGAATGCCTGAAGGGCAACTCTCTGTAAATCCAGTGGCACAATACCGCACAAGCCCTAGGCCTTGTATCTGACACTTCCCAACGGCTCTGGCCTTTTCTAGTGTCAGATCAGATGAGTTTGCGCTTGATTTTTAAGTAGGACCTACTTAAGGTGGGCCACAGGTTCCTGCTCAAGCTCCTCAAATTCCTGCTGCTGATTTAGGTTGAGGCTGTGGTACTGGTACATTTTTTTCCCAGCCAGAGTTCTGATGTCAGTTTGAGAATCTGGGAGAATAAGCAAGAAGAGTGGACAGCTGGTGGCCAGATCTACTCATTCAGGGCTGGTGTTGACTTAGTAAACTGTTCTGTTCCTGAGGGAACTTGGGGGTCCTCAGACAACCAAGTTATTTATCAACACATGTCTTGGGGTGCAGCATTAGCTTGTTAGGAAAGGGTATGTGTGTATAGTGTCTCACATCTGTAATCCCAGAGACCAGGAGGATCACCCTTGGAGGCCACCCAGAGCCAAAATTAGCAAGATCCCATCACAACAAACACACTGGGCATGGTGGTACACATCTGAAATCCCAGTACTTGGGAGACAGAGTTAGGTGGCTCTAAGTTCTAGGCCAGACATGGGCAAAAGCAAAACCTCGTCTGAAAAATAACTAAAACAAAAAGGGGCATGGCTCAAGTGGTAGAGCACTTGCCTAGTAGCTATGAGCTCAGAGCTTTCAAGCTCTGTACTGCAACAATAATAACAGTAGTAGTAATAGTAATAATAATAGCAGTAAGTAGCTTGCTGGTGTCTTCTGGGGATGCTGCATTCTAAAAGACCAAGGAGCACCCTTGGCTCACGCCTGTAATCCTAGCTGTTCAGGAGCCTGAGATCTGAGGATTGCAGTTTGAAGCCAGCCCAAGCAAAGAAAGTCCTCGAGACTCTCATCTTCAATAAATTACTCAGAAAAAGGTCGGAAGTGGCACTGTGGCTCAAGTGGTAGAATGCTAGCCTCAAGTAGAAAAAGCGCAGGGACAGCACCCAGACTCTGAGTTCAAGCCCCAGGACTGGCAATAAATAAAATATAGGACCAAGGTGCTGCTATGCTCTAGGTGAGCTTGGCTGAATCCTGGTCTTGGCTCCTGGGGTTCGGGGTCCCTTGCAGACTTACCTTTTACAACAGTAAGACTCAATTGCTTTCTGACCCTAAGGCTGAGCCCTGCAGCGTGGTCAGGGCTGGAGGCTTCTGAAACCTGGGGTAGTAGTTGGAGATGAAATCAGATTTTGCTGTAGAGATCCCAAATGAGACCTTCCCCTCCCAGCTAAAAGCTGGCACTCCGGCCAGCTGAGGACCACCCCCACCACCCCCTCCTGCTGCTCAGCCCCCTCAGCATCCAGCCCTAGCTCTCACACCACCTCTCTCTGGCTCTTCTGGCCGCAGGAATTGGATTCAAGTACGTGGCCCTGGGTGACCTGGTGATCCTAATTACATTCGGCCCGCTGGCTGTGATGTTCGCCTATGCTGTCCAGGTGGGCTCGCTGGCGGTCTTCCCTCTGCTCTACGCCATCCCCCTGGCCCTCAGCACCGAGGCCATTCTCCACTCCAACAACACCCGGGACATGGAGTCCGACCGGGAGGCAGGCATCGTCACGCTGGCCATCCTCATCGGCCCCACCTTCTCATACGTGCTCTACACCATGCTGCTCTTCCTGCCCTACCTGAGCTTCAGCATCCTGGCCACGCACTATAGCATCAGCCTGGCGCTGCCCCTGCTCACCATGCCTGTGGCCTTCTCCCTCGAGAGGCAGTTCCGCAGCCAGGCCTTCAACAAGCTGCCCCAGAGGACGGCCAAGCTCAACCTCCTGCTGGGGCTCTTCTACGTCTTTGGCATCATCCTGGCGCCAGCCGGCAGTCTGCCCAGACTCTGAGGGCACCAGCAGCTCCACACATACACCCTTTCTTACGCCATACTGAAGTCAGAGAGAAGAGACAGCTGGCAACGTGGTCCTAATAATGGGGACTGTAAGCTCCGCCCTTTGTGTTAGGATTGCATTCTGTTTGATCTGTTTTTCCATGTTCTGGGAATCGCGTAAGCACCCGGGATGTCCAAAGGGTAACTGGCTGCTCTGGTCCTTGTTTTATTTATAGTTTCCACTAGAGGGTGTTGTCAGGCCACTTTAGAACAGAATGGAGCAAGTTCCGCTACATTTCACTGTCCTAAACTTCTCCAAAGGGCAGCCTGGGCTGGCCTCTTATACCCAAAGAACCCTGGTAGCTAAGTGCCATGCAGTCCTGTTATCTTGGTCACATAGGAAATGTCAGTAATTGGTGTCAGGTGCCATTAATATGAGTGCACCTAGTTGTTCTCAGCGCTGGTCTCCTGATGGCTGCTGGCAAGAGAATGTCCCCTCATTAGCAGCCCGTGTAGCACTCAGCTTTCTGCCTGAAGGACACTTCGGTCCTTCATCTCTCCATTCCCTTATTGACACCGTGGAGGAAAGTGTCAGATCTGCCTTGCCCGCCGACCGCAAGCAGGGCCTGGGGAAGGAAAACCCACCCTGGAGGCAACTGAGAAGGGCACTCTGCTCTGGGGTACAATTAGTTGGGTGCTGGTGGCTCACACCTGTCATCCTATCTACTCAGGAGGCCAAGATCTGAGGATCTCAATTCAAAGCCAGCCCAGGCAAATTCTAGAGACTTTCATCACCAGTTAACTAGCAAAAAGCCAGAAGTAAAAGTGCAGCTCAAGTGGTAGAATGCCAGCCTTGAGCAGAAAACCTGAGTGAGAGTTTGAGGCCCTTGAGTTCCAGCCCCAGTACCAGCACAATAAATAAATAAATACATAAAAGGAATTTCATTTCTCTTGATAGAATCTGCTAGAATGTGAGAACCAACTCCTAGCCAGAAATTGTAGTGGTACACCATCCTTAGGGGCTACTTAAAACCCCACAGGGCTTCTCCCCTCCTGGCCATCGCTTCTAATGCTGCCTGCCCTGCACCTCTGTCCCTCAGCCTGGTTCCTAGGTGTGCATCGCCCCCGTGGGCCCAGACCCAAGCTGCAGCTTAGCAGCTCAGTCAGGGACAGTGCCGCTTTCTCCAGAGCCACAGGACGCAGAGGAGACCCAATGAATGTACAGGACAACGACAGCAGTCCTGCCTCGGCAGCCAGTGGCAGGCCTGGCCCGCAAGGAGCTGTCTGTCATGGACCCGCCCTCCCTAAGCTTCCATTGGCTTCAGTGAGGTCAGGCCCAAGGGGACCGCAGTGCTTGGAGCTGTGACTTTCAGACTAGGGTCGCTCAGATGCATACGAGCTGGGGCTGAGCCAGGCCGAGGCACTGGTACTGTCAGTGTTGCACTTCTCTGTTGTGATCAGCAGTTTAGCTAAAGTCTTGACCTGCAGCAAATGATGTAAGAAGTTGTTCTCAATCCTTTAGGTCTGGCTGATTATAATCTGACTCCTTGAGTTAGAATTGGCCCACTTCCTTAGGAAGGCTGTGTGTGGAAATCGCGTAAGTTTCTCTGAAGTTAAGGTGGCTTATGAACCCGGTGGCCAGGACCCTTGAACTTGAGTTGGAACCCAGAGACAAGAACAAGAAGGACGACCCTTCTCCCCGCCCCTTACCCCAGCACCATTTCTGTTTCATGCCAGGCTTGTAACATCTAAGTGTTTACAGGAGTCCTGCCTTCAAAGAAGCTCCTCTGAAGCGGATGTAGTGACTGCATGCCTGTAGTCCCAGCACTCAGGAGCCAGAGGCAGGAGGATTGTGAGTTCAAGGTTAACCTGGGTTGCATAGTAAGAACCTGCCTCTAGAAAGGAAAGAGGGAGGGAGGGAGGGGGAGCAGGGAGGAGGGGGGAGTGGAGATGCTCCTGTGACCACCTGTACACCTGGAGTCCACAGACCGTTGTCAGCTAGCTGCTTGGTGCAGATTTTCATGCAATATATATATATATATTCCCCAAAGGCCAGATTTAGTGCCATGTTTTATATGCAAATCACTATAATTTGTATTATGTCCCCTGATTCAATGAAGGTTTTCTGTAGATTTGTTAATTAAAAAAAAAAAGAGAAAGTGTTCAGTCATCTGCCTTCCAGTTTTTCTTCTCTTTCCTCTAACTTTTTTTTTTTTTATTGTAAAGATACTATACAGAGGGTTACAGTTACAAGAGTGAGGTAATGAGTACACTTCCTCTTGAACATTGTTACCCCCTCCATTGTTTTCCCCCTACCATCCCCTCCCTCCCTCCCTTCCCCAAGGTTCTTTTTTTTTTTTTTTTTTTGATTGTGATTAAGTGATTACATAATTTCCGGAAATTCACAGTATTGTGGAATAATGATGCTCATTTAAAGTCACAAGTTCGTTCTAACTTTCCTGGAGCAAATTGTCTATCACAGTCTGTAATATATAACGGTGCTCACATGTTATATACCATATATGTGATCAGCAGCATGGGGATATTTGGTAGTGGTTCAACCAGATGAGTGGGAGTTCTTTGTTTCTTAAGTCCTGTTAGTTTTATCATTATCACCTAACATTTTGGATTTAGCATCCACTTATCAGGGAGACCATGTACTGTTTGTCTCTTCGTTCTTGGCTTACCTCGCTCAACATGATTCCTTCTAGCTCCATCCATTTCCCTGCAAATGCCATTATTTTGTCATTTCTAATGGCTGCATAATATTCCATTGTGTATAGATACCACAATTTTTGGATCCATTCATCTGTGGTGGGGCATCTAGGTTGTTTCCATATCCTAGCTATTGTGAACAGTGCTGCAATAAACATGGAGGTGCATGTGTCCTTGTATATTGGTTCCTGTTGTTCAGAGTAGATGCCTAGAAGTGGTATGACTGGGTCATAAGGGAGGTCAATCTTTAGCTTTCTAAGGACCCTCCAGACTGCTTTCCAAAGTGGTTGTATGAGTGTACATTCCCACCAGCAGTGTAATAGCGTTCCTTGTTCTCCACATCCCCTCCAGCATTTGTCATTGCTGATTTGTGGATGTGGGACATTCTGACTGGGGTAAGGTGGTATCTCAGGGTTGTCTTTATTTGTGTTTCCTTCACCACCAGGGATGATGAACATTTCCTCATGTGTTTCTTTGCCATTTTTATTTCTTCATTTGAGAAGTCCCTCTTTAGTTCCCTTGCCCATTTAGTAATTGGTTTGTTAGGTTTGGGAGGGATTAGTTTCTTGAGTTCCCTGTATATACAGGATGTTAACCCCTTGTCTGATATATTGCTGGTAAATATTTTTTCCCAATTAGTTGGTTGTCTTTCTAGCTTGGTTGCGATAGCTTTATCTGTGCAGATTGTTGTGACCCTGGGACTCTGTTCAGGAAGTTCCTTCCTGTGCCTATTAGTTCAAGTGTCTCTCCTACTCTGTCCTGCAGTAGTTTCAGAGATTCAGGTTTAATGTTAAGGTCTTTAATCCATTTTGAGTTGATGTTGGTGCATGGTGATAGGCTGGGGTCCACTTTTAGTTTTCTGCATGTGGCTGCCCAGTTTTCCCAGCACCAGCGGTTGAAGAGGCTGTGTTTCTTCCATTGTATGTCTTTGGCTCCTTTGTCGAATATCAGCTGGCTGTAGGCCTGTGGATTTATTTCTGGATCTTCTATTCTGTTCCATTGGTCTTCGGGTCTGTTTTTTTTGTTTTTTGTTTTTTTTTTTTTGGGTCCAGTCGTGGGGCCTGAACTCTGGGCCTGGGCGCTGTCCCTCAGCTCTTCAGCTCAAGGCTAGCGCTCTACCACTTGAGCCACAGCGCCACTTCCGGCTTTTTTGTTTTTGCTTATGTGGTGCTGAGGAATCGAACTCAGGGCCTCAGGCCTGCAAGGCAAGCGCTCTACCACTGAGCCACCTTCCCAGCCCCTTCGGGTCTGTTTTTGTGCCAGTACCATGCTGTCTTTGTTATTATAGCTCTGTAGTAGAGTTTGAAGTTCAGCATGGATAGCCCTCCCATATTGTCTTTATCCCCTAGAATTGTTTTGGCTATTCTAGGTCTTTTGTTGTTCCATATGAATTTTTGGACTGTTTTCTGTATTTCTCCTCCAACTTTTATTGCTGGCTTGCGCATCAGTCTCAGGAAGCGGGAATAGTGATGCTGGGCAGGGTAGGAGGACGCCTGGTCTGGGGTGGGTCTGGGCAGGGTTTGGCCAGCCTTGGCAAGCCCCCACGGAAGCCTGTTGGGACCACTTAAGAGCCAGTTAGTGGTCAGGCCACATTAACCTCGTTCCCATCTAGCCTCTCCTACTTGCTTTCTTTTCTTCTGATTGGGTTGCCCTGCTGATAAATTGAGAACATGTACTAGATTGAGTATGTTTGGGTTTCAGCTAGGCATTTGACAATATATCCTTATGAACAAGGCAGAGATCTGTGAGATGGATAATGCTGTCGTTAGATAAATTCTGGAGAATGAAGGAGTCGGGGGAGGGCTGACAGATCCGTGCGGCGTCAGCAGCTGGGAAGGAAGCTTTGGGAGACATGCTGCCCCTGCCCTCTGCCCTCTGCCCTCTGCCCCCTGCCCTGCTAGATTTAATACCTGTTATTAAGGCCTGGAATGAGGCAGCCCAAATTGCAGGAAGAGCTTATCAAATAACTGACAATCAGGATGCTCATAAATCAGAAAGCTGCCTTGATGGGTCAGGAAGAGCAGGCGTAGAGGCTGAGCGATCTGCTCGCGTTTGCTTCTCTGACAGAACAGCACTGTGTCAAGAAGGAAGCAATCCAAGGTGAGGGATGGGGCGGACCTGCCTCGCACCAGGCACCCCAAGGTGCATCATATACCTTTTATTTCTTTGGGTCACATTCATTCTGCTCCCTCAGGGCATTGCAACTTTAATCACCTCTTGGGCTCCTCTTGGGGTCCTAGGACCCCCAAGCCAATGGCTCCAGAAGTCAGGGATTGGAGCCACACACTGCTGTGTTGGCATACCATGCACACAGTCACCACTCTGCTGTCTGAGGCTCCGCAGAAAAAGGAGGGGCAGGGACAAGTGCCCAGCAGGTCCATGTTTGTCAACAGGCACTCTAGACCAACAGTGGCCAAGTGCAGGGGAGGCTGCCCAGCCTCAGATAGCAGAGTGGCTGTACGTCAGGGGAGCAAGCACAAGCAGATCACTTCATATCTACTCCTGCTCTTCCTGACCCATCAAAACAGCTTTCTGTGAGCTCCACTATTGACCAGCCTGACGCCCCTCCCCTGTGCTGAAGCTCAGCTCAGCATTCTTCCCAGAGGACCTGGACACCTCTGGGCTGGCATCTTCTGGGGTTGGGAGGGAAAAGAATTATAAACACATCACTCACTGTCCTAACTCTTCTGTGCCCATGACCTTGCCTGAAGCTGGGTTTGAGTGGGCCCTGGCCTCCAGGCAGGTGGATGTAATCCAGGATTGACGAGGAGATCGCTCACTGTCCAGAGCAAGGGCCGCAGGCATCCTGCACTCGGCACTCAGTGCCCTCAGCTGGGCCAGGCCGGCTCTGAGCATCTTTCTCCCTTTCTTCCAGTTAGACTCCATGTGCTATGGGTATAATATTCTTGGATGTCAGGAGAATGGGGGCAATTTGCTAGGAAATAAGAAAATAGAAGCGCCTGTCTCCTCCCACATGTGTGTGCACATATGTGTGCTTTTGATTTGTTTTTTTTTTTTTTTTGGTCCGGTTGTGGGGCCTGAACTCTGGGCCTGGGCGCTGTCCCTCAGCTCTTCAGCTCAAGGCTAGCGCTCTACCACTTGAGCCACAGTGCCACTTCCGGCTTTTTTCTTTTTTGCTTATGTGGTGCTGAGGAATCGAACCCAGGGCCTCAAGCATGCAAGGCAAGCGCTCTACCACTGAGCCACCTTCCCAGCCCATATGTGTGCTTTTGTACTGGTAACAGCTGCAGCAGATTTTATGTATCTAAGTGTGGGAATCACATTTTGAAGATGTTATTAACAAATTGGATCTTGTCCAGAAAAGCAGTTGGCTGATTGGTGAGGGCCCATAAAACCATGTCAGCGTGGAAAGGAGAACAGCAAGAGGGCTGGCGGGAGAAGGATCAGGCTGTGGGGGGGGGGGGGGGGGAGGAAAGGAAGGGAGAAAGGAAAAGGAGAAAGGGAAGGAAGGAAGAGGGAAGGAAAGGAGGGAGGAGGAGACTTCCCAGGGGTAAATCCAGGAACAACAAAAAGACCTTTGGTGGCCCCATTTAAGCTCTTAGGTCAGCGTGTAGGACTTGGGAAATGCCCCGGGGGATGGCGAGTCTTTGTAACTGGACACATGCACACACAATGCCTTGTCAGGAACCTTGCATACACTCACAGGGCTTGGAGGAGACTTTCCAGGGTGTTTTATCCTGAGACACAATTGTTCTGTTAGGGGATTGCGTCCCAGGCCAGCCCGGGGGGGGGGGGGGGGGGGCGGGGGCAGCAGGGAGAGACACACGGACGTTGCTTTCCTGTGTCAGCAGGCACAGCTGTGACTGATGCCCTGTCTTGTTTTCTGAAGGAAGATTGCAGATAGATACTGAGCCATGTGTCCACACAGCTTGCTTCACTCCCCCATCTCTGGAGCCACGTGGCTAGCGGCCCCCTCTTCCCAGCCCGCCAGCTGCTGCCGCTGATGGCTGTCTGGCTCTCTTGCACTGCTCGCTCCATACCCTGCCGGCTGGGGGAAAGCCAGTGCCGCCCGCACCAACCTGTACTTGGGTCCCGGCCAGTTGACATTTGTGATTTGCTCTTCTTCAAATTGGGACAACCCTCCCGTGGTGAGCCACTGAGCCAGGCCTCTAAAAGTAGCGATCCCTGGTTGAGGCCCTGGCCTGGGGCAGGTGAGGGCAAGCTGGGACTCATCAGAAGAGTAGAGAAAGGCTGTAACTGTCCAGAGCAGACAATTCTGGAAGAATGGTGAGAATCTTGGTCATAAACTCCCAACCAGATGAGGGTGAGAGAGGATAATAGGAAGTTGGAGAATGTGGGTTGGGAGTGGGAGGAAATATAGCAGAAACTCTTAAGATATGTGTGTATGGGGGCTGGGAAGGTGGCTCAGTGGTAGAGCGCTTGCCTTGCATGACTGAGGCCCTGGGTTCGATTCCTCAGCACCACATAAGCAAAAAGAAAAAAGCCGGAAGTGGCGTTGTGGCTCAAGAGGTAGAGCGCTAGCCTAGATGTGAGCCACTGGCACTGGGCTCTTAAGATCTCATGTTCCTAATACCTGAAAGCCTGTAAATAATTAAGTGTTGGGCGATGGGCTGAGACAATGCCATAATAAAGCTCTCCTTCATTGTATGCTCACTATGTGCCCGGCCCTGTTCTACAGCTCAGGCACATTCTCTTAGTGCTCATAATCCCATGAATAAGATTTTAAGATCGCCTTTTCATTCTCTCTCTTTTTTTTTTTCCTAGTACTTGGGATTGAACTCGGGGCTTCAAAATTGCTATCTAGGCTCTCAACCACTGCAGTCTTCTAGTTTGTTTGTTTGTTGCTGTTGTTGTTTGTCGGTCGTAGGCCTGAACTCTGGGCCTGGGCGCTGTCCCTCAGCTCTTCAGCTCAAGGCTAACGCTCTACCACTTGAGCCACAGCACCACTTCCAGCCTTTTTGCTTATGTGGTACTGAAGAACCAAACCGGGGCCTCAGGCCTGCAAGGCAAGCGCTCTACTACTGCTGAGCCACCTTCCCAGCCCTTCTAGTTTGTGTTTCAGATAAGGTTTCACCCTTTTGCCAGGATCAGCCTCAGCCCTTGATCTTACCTCCATCTCCCAAGTAGATGGGTTACCGGCAGGTGTCACCATACCTGACCCTTCAGGTCTCTTTTCCGTAAGATGGAAAGCTGAGGTTCAGGGTGCTTATCAAACTTGCCCGCCAAGCTATTAATGGAATTCATATGCAAATCTTTATCCGAGTCAGTGTAAGTCTGCTCCTAGGCCTTTTGTCTTTGCAGGCCCTATACTGCCTTGCACATGGGACTCGATCCATGAGTGAGTGGGTCCTTGGGAGGTGGGAGGGGGACCATGCTGGTGGTGTTAGGCACCTGAGAGGGGGCATGGAAGGATCAAAAGTCCAGCACAGCCATGCCAGTTACTTAAGACCAAAACCCTCCCGCAGGAGCCTGAATGCGGAGTGGTGGCTGGCCAGCTCCAGCCCTGGGAGATCATTCTCCTCAGGGTGGGCTAGCTGCTTCTCAGCTGTGGGCTTTTCTAGGGGCAGGAGAAAGCCTGGGACCTGGTGGAAGAGATGAGCAGGTGGAGGAAGAGAAAGGAGGCTGCTGTCAGCCTTCACCCTGGTTGCTACTCTCCGCTCTTCTACTGGAAGTCCCCTCAGGCTCTGCCCTGTGCCTTCCAACCGCCCAAGATGCCAGATTCACGGAGATAAGAAGTAAGTCCACAGTCGGGCATGGTAGTACATGCCTGTAATCCCAGCACCCAGGAAGCAGAAACAATGAAGAATTTAAGGGCAGTCTGGGCTACACAGAAGGGAGGCGGATGGGAAAAGCGAAGAAGGACTCTGCCACTCATTTCCCCATCTGCCATCTTCAGTTTTCTCTGCTCTCCCTATCCCCCCGCCCAGCTGCCAATCCAAAGACCCACACTTCTTGTCACTGCCCAGTGGCCTGCATCCTCAATGCCTCTGGACTGGCCACGGAGGGGACTAGAGAGCCGCTACCACCATCAGGTGGCAGCCACAGGGACTTGGAGGAAACGGGTCACCCCCTGAGGGGTGAGAGCCCCACAAACCAGCTGCAAGCGAAAGGAGAGGCGGCCGCTGGAGGAGCTACCCAGGGCGGCTCCCAGGAGGAGGTGACGGTGAGCAGGGAGGGATGGAGGTTTCCAGGAAAAAGTACCGGTGGACAGGGGTTCCCCTACCCCCCACACACACTTCTGCAGCTGGAGAAAGCCCCTGACGGTCACTGGGTGTGTTGGCAAACTCCTCCATCAGCATCTGGCCGTGCGATCAGACAACCGGTATGTTGAGGCAGCCGGGGGGCGGGGCTCACCGCTGCCAAGGTCAAAGCCTCCTGATGACACTGGCACCTCCTCGCTGAGGAACAAACAGGGATCAGCCAGGGGTGCCAGTATCTAATCAATACCTAATCAAGACGAATGGCCTTGAGCCATTCATTGTGAGCAAAACATCATGGGAAACAGGGCGCTAGGCCCATGTCTCCAGTGCATCAGAATGGTCCCTCAGTTCTGGGGTGCACTGAAGCCCCGGTCTTCACGGGGTGCAGGGGGAGGGATGCTGTCCAGAGGTCGGAGGTCACCAAGAGCATCACTTATCCTCAAGTATGTGATTGGCTGACACTTGCCCTGGCCACTCCCCTTTTCAAGCGCTGCTGTATCACTGGGGGACTGGAGGTAAACCAGGCCTGACCCACACTGAGCGGGTAGAGCGGCCTCACACATGAGTACACCCTCTGTGTCCCATGTGCCCCAGCATGGGCACAAGGGACAGGGATAAGAGAACGAGAGAACTAACACAGACTCCTTCAAGTGGGCCTCTGGCGCCATCTACAGGTGGATGCAAGACCACATACACTTTATTGAGCAAGTATTATGTTATACACCCTGCGTCAGGCTGTGGGGGTGTATCGTCATTAAGATCTGCTGCCCATCCCCCAGGAAACTTACAGTCTTGGGGTATAGACAGACACACATGGAGCTTGACTAATCAGCAAAGAGCTTGTATAAGTCCTGGACGCTGCGGGCAGGTGCTCCCAGTCAAGTGAGCTGACCTCCATGGGCTTGCGGCTCCTCTGGTTTGCCTCACAGGTCGTTCTGAGGTTCGCGTGAAATAGCACATGCAGGACTGGGGTGTGTGGCTCAAGTGGCAAATGCCTGCCTTGGAAGGCCTTGAATTCAAACCTTCCCAAATGGTGCTGAATGTACTTAGCATGGTGCTTAGTACCTGTGAGGCACTTCATAAAGTAAGTCCTCCTTCTTGTCTTGTTGATGGGTAGGTTAAGATGTGCCTGCTTTTACATAACCCCAGATGGGTCTGCCAGAAAGCGAGGACACAGGGCAGACATGACCATTCTTCCCAGTGCCCAGCACGGGGCCAGGTACATTCATTTATTCATGCAATAAACATTCATGCTGCATGGGAAAAAATATAAACAAGGGCTGGATGCCAGAGGCTCACACCTGTCATCCTAGCTACTCAGGAGGCTGAGATCCAAGGATCACAGTTCAAAGCCAGCTTAGGCAGGAAAGTCTGTGAGACTCAAAAAGCCGCAAGCCGGGGAGATGGGAAGTGATGGTAAGGGAAAACAAAGAAAGAGGCAACAATGCTCAATAAGAAATGTACTCATTACCTCGTCCATGTAATTGTAACCCCTCTGTACGGTATCTTCACAAGTGGAGCTGTGGCTCAAGTGGTAGAGCACCAGCCTTGAGTAAAAGGCTAAGAGACACTGTTCAGGCCTTGAATTCAAGTTCCAAGACTGGCGTACCTGTGCAGGCGCACACATGCACACACACACAAAGTTGTTAGCAGGATACAGGCAGAGGTAGGATGGAGGTTTGAGTCCAGCCTGCGAAAAAAAGTTATTTAGATGTCATCTTAACCAAAAGGCCTGGTGACATGCGCCCATCATCCCAGCTGCAGGCCTTACCTGCAGGAGGAGCTCAATCTGGGCAAAAGATGGGAAAGACTGCCGAAGCATCAAAGAGCCGGAGATGTAGCTCATATAGTAGAAAACCTGCTTAGCAGGCGTGAGGCCCTGAGTTCAAAACCATAGTACTACCCCTCACAAATAAGCTCACATCTTGTGTGTGCACATATGTGCAACGCATACGGACATGTAGGTTGCGCGCCTCCCCTCCCCCCCCCCCCAGCCAGGACCCAGATCAATGGAATGGAAAGCGGTGAGTGCAGGTTTGTAAACACAATCTCAGCTGCCAGATTACAATCTCAGTGCAATTGGGAGGATGAGAGGACACCGCCGGGGGCCGGGCCGGGGCCGTGATAGCCAGAGCCGCGCCAGGCAGAACAGGAGGAGGCCACTCATTATCCCGCCAGCTCAGAGCAGAGGCGGGGTGCGGGAGCGCCCCACTGCTCTCTGGAGATCCTTTCCAGGAGCGGAGCGGAATGAAGTGGGCAGATAAGCGAAGCCCTCAAGTGAGGCGAAGCATCTATAATCCATGCCTCGGGCCTCGGCAGAGGCTGCCACACGGCGGGGTCTGTCCAGAGCTGGGGGGGAGGGGTGCTGCTTCCCCGTGAGGGCCACGCTCTTCTAGAAGAGGCCAGGCCCTGCCCTGGACCTCCGCTGCCCATCCTCAACCACAACCGCATTGGCAGCCATCCAACTCGGGGTCCACAAGGACACTTGGGGTGTCTGTGTGTCACAGGCTGAGGGGGTCGATGGCTCATTGGAAGTCATACAACCCCACTTTCTTCTGTCTCGAAATGTAGCACTGCCTGCATTAAAATTCCCTCTGTCTGATGCTCCTACTTTCTTTGGAAAGGTGGAGGGAGAGAAACAGTGGGTTATTTAGTTAGTTAGTTAGTCTGTCATGGGGCCTGAACTCTGGGCCTGGGCACTGTCCCTCAGCTCTTTAGCTCAAGGCGAGCGCTCTACCACTTGAGCCACAGTCCCACTTCTCGTTTTCTGAGTGGTTCATTGGAGATAAGAGTCTCACAGACTTTCCTTCCGAGGGGCTGTCTTTGAACTAAGATCATCAGATCTCAGCCTCCTGAGTAGCTAGGATTACAGGTGTGAGCCACTGGCACCTGGCCCGTGTGTGTGTGTGTGTGTGTGTGTGTGTGTGTGTGTGTGTGCGTGCGCGCGCGCGCGCGCGTGTGTGTGTGTGTGTGTGTGTGTGTGTGTGTGTGTGTGTGTGTGTCCTATCCTGGGGCTTGAACTCAGGGTCTGGGCACTGTCCATGAGCTTCTTTCGCTGAAGGCTAGCACTCTACCACTTGAGCCACAACATCACTTCTGACTTTTTCTGTGTATGTGGTAGCAAGGAATTGAAGGGCTTTATGCATGCTAAGCAAGCACTGTACCACTGAGCTGCATTCCCAGCCAGCTTGCATCTCTTAAAATGCTGAGAGAGCCGCCATTGCCTCTCCTGCCATTGACTTTTCTCCCATTTGCTCCCCACTTTGCATCTCCCCCCTTCCCCCTAGCTCCCCTCAGCGCCTCCTGCAAGTGGTTCACTTTGCAGGCTGGTGGCCCTGGCTTCTGGGGGCACAGGGAAAACAGTGAGGGGTCCCACCAGGGGTAGGGACCCATCTTGGTCTGTCTCCTCCAGCAGCCAAGCCCAGGATGACCCCGGGTGGAGATAAGCGCAGGCAAGGAAGGAGCCTGAGAAACGAGCCAGCCAGCGACAGTTGCTGCTGCAGCTCAGGGCTGCGTCAGGCCTGGTGCTGACATGGGCTCCGCCCCCAGATCCGCATTGTCACTGGCTTGTTGGAAACACAGCTGTTATTGTCCTCGGTGCCTGTCCCTTTGTCCCTCACAGGCACTTAAGCTCAGGAGGCGGAGCAAGACATGGAGACAGAATCTCGTGATTATCTCAGGCTCTTTCTGAAAGCGCACCCCACTGCAGGGCTTGGGGCCCAGGAAGGATGAGTGGGTACAGGGCCACCCCTGCTCTGAACTGCTGCCAGACAGTCCAGGGAGAAGCCGCGTGGTGATGCAGGGCCGTTGCTGGAGGAACTGCCTACAGTGTATCACTTGCTTTGGCCCAAAGCTAGGGTTCCAGGGAAGGGATGCTGGGATCTCTGGCCTTCTGCCTGGACCCCTGGAGTCTGGGGGACCAGAAGGGGGTCAAGGGCTGACAAAGTCAGGAGCTTCTGTTTCATTCTTATTTGGGCTCCATCCATCCATCCAATCTTCCCATCTGTCCATTCACCCATCACTCATCTATCCATCATTTAGCTACCCATCCATCCATCCATCCATCCACCCACTCACCTGTCCAACCATCTACCCATCCATCCATCCATCTACTTACCCACCCATCTGCCCATCCATCCAACCATCCATGTATGTAGCTATCTACCCACCCATCCACCCAACCATCTATCCACCCACTTATCCATCCATCCATCCATCCATCCATCTATCCATCTTCCCATCTATACATCCATCTGCTTACTCACCCACCTTCCCACCCATCCATCCACCCAACTATCCACCGACCCACTCATCCATCCATCTTCCTATCTATACATTCATCTACCCATCATCCATCTGTCCACCCATTTAGCCTCCAAGCCATCCATCCATCCACCCATCTTCCCATCCATCCATCCAACCATCTATGTATGTAACTATCCATTCATCCATCCATCTACCTACCCATCCATCCATTCATCCATCCATCTACCTACCCATCCATCCATTCATCCATCCATCCACTTACTCATCCATCCATTCATCCATCCATCCATCCACCTACTCATTCATCCATCCATCCACCTACCCATCCATCCATTCATCCATCCATCCACCTACCCATCCATCCATTCATCCATCCATCCACTTACCCATCCATTCATCCATCCATCCATTCATTTGCCGATCTCCTGTGACCTGTGACAGCAGCCTCAGGCTTGCTGGTAAAACCTTGTCCTAGAAAGAACATTCTGCCACCTCACACCTTGCCCATGACCATGATTTAATGCAAGCTCAGAGGCTTTCTTACCCCTAAGTAGCTCTGCATCCACCTGCCACGGTGCCTGGAGCTCCGCCACTAGTCAGCCCTGCGAAAGGAAGGCAGGCATCGTATTCCCCAAAGGTGCTCGCTAAAGTACTGGCGCATGGCTGAGGAGACACTTGCCGTGGAACAATCTATCTGTCACTGTGGAGAGCACAGATGCAATGCGAGATGAGAGACACCCAGCGCTGGGGCTGCTGCCCTGGGAGGGAGAAGCCGAGGGTTCCCCTGAGAGAATTAGGGATACAGTGGGGGCCTGACTCCATCACTACAGCTCTGAGACTGGCAGGGTGAGCGCAGACCCCAAAGAATGAGCTCAGCCTCTCTGGCCCTGATGGGAATGGGATGGGGGGAGATACATTTCTAGGATCTACTGACCCTCAAGCCGAGCAGCTCAGAAATGAATCCCCTTCCACCCTGAGAGGCACCTCCCTGCTTCTCTCAGTGGGGCAGAAATGGAGACCCCAGCAGGTGCACTCTGACACCCCCCTCCCATCACATGCGCATGCGTCGGTACTGGAACTTGAGGCCTGGCTACTCTCCCTTAGTTTTCTCACTCAAGCCTGCTGCTGTACTACTTGAGCCACACCTTTACTTCTAGCTTTTTTTTTTTTTTTTTTTTTTTTTGGTGGTTCATTGAGGATAAAATCCTCACAGATTTTCCTGCCCAGGCTGGCTTTGAACTTTGATCCTCAAATGTCAGCCTCTAGCGTAGCTAGGGCTGTAGGTGTGAGCGACCGACCCACTTTTTGCTGGTTAATTGGAGAAGAGTCTCTTGGATTTGTCTGCCCAGGCTGGTTTCAAACTGTGATTCTCAGATCTCAGGCTCCAGAGCAGCTGGGATTCTAGGTGTGAGCTTTCACATCATTATTGGATTCACACTGACCTGTGGATGTGGTGCCTGGCCCTGCTCTAAAACGTTCCAACCCAGGCCTCGCCGTTTCCATCCTCACCCTCTTGGGAGATTGTCACGCAGTGGAAGTGGACAGGAGACGCAGTGTGGATCAGTGATGGGCACCGAGCCGGTGGCAGCGTCCCCACCCATTCCGGGGGTGACAGGCGGGCGCCGGCCGCTCTTTATTAGTTTAATGTATGTTGAAGCCTCCGGGTGGATGGCGGCCCAGGTGGAGCAGATGAAATGTGACTAAGTTCTGGGGGCAGGGGATGATGGATAATGAGTGGGGACTGGAAAAATCAATTGTGTTAATTCCTGGTCTGTCACTGGGCCCGAGAATTAATGAGAAAATCTGTCTAACGTAATAGTATTTACACATTTTACCGAGTGTGATAAAATTGTCTGCAGGTGCCGCCTGGCCTTCCAATGACACCAGGCCGGCGCGGCCTGAGGGGCGGGCGGCTCCCGCAGCCAGGGCCCAGGCTGGACCTTGGCAGCCTCTCCCAGCGCCTTTGGCTTCCACGCTAACTTCTGAGCCAACCTCAGGCTCTCGCTGCCCTGGCTGGGTTTTGTCAAGGGTGGGCATTTGGCTGGCAGGGAATGAGGGACTGGCTGGATCTGTTTGGGGGGTGACCATCTGGAGGCCATGAGGACAGTTGGCCAGGGAGGGCTGGATCATCTGTGCTGGCAGAGTCCATGCTCCCCACCCCCCCCCACACCCCCAAGAGAAGGTCTGCACCTGCCTCACCCAGCATGTCCGCCAGGCAGGTGGCTATGGGAAGGCTCACTTGCAAAGCATCCTGGGAGTTGCCGGAGGAGCCTGCTTCCGGCTCTGAGAGCTGCTTCTGTGAACATCCCCAGCCCGGGCAGCAGATGCTGCAGCAGCCCCCAGCCTCTCCACTCCCCACCCCTTCTGTGGCCTCCTCTGAGCAGAGGAGATCAGAGACAGAACTGTGTGTCCGAGGCTGGGTCATAAAGTACTTGTGCAGCTCAGCCTTGCTCCATCTGTGCCACTCACACTGGGGAGGTCTGTGTCGGGGACTAAGTCCCTCTTTCTACAGCCAGTAGAACTAAACCATCAAGAGGAAGCTCCCACAACCCCAGCCAGGCCTGGAACTAAGCCGTGCCTCAGTTTCCCTCCTACACAGACTGGCAAGGGCAGAGATGCTGTTTTCAACTGCTACCTGTGGGGGCTGTTTGTTATGCAGCAGTAGTTAACTAATACAGGGGGAGGGGGAGGGGACCAAGTCCAGGTGGCGTCTGGGAGGACTTCCACCCCCCTCTGTTCCGGTGGACTCCCCCCTGTTCTGCCCCTCCCTGAGCACACCTGCCCTGCCACCTCCGTGTCTGTGC
The DNA here is from genome assembly GCF_024711535.1 of Dipodomys merriami. Classification (NCBI taxonomy): domain Eukaryota; kingdom Metazoa; phylum Chordata; class Mammalia; order Rodentia; family Heteromyidae; genus Dipodomys; species Dipodomys merriami. The sequence continues at coordinate 7,350,153 of NW_027204270.1, forward strand.
CAGCTGCGTTCTCTGCTGGAATGGCCTTCCCACTCCTCCCCTCTCTCTTCTTGAGAAGAACTCCTATCCAGCCTTTAAGACTCAGCTCATTGTGTCCTCCTTGGTGAAGGCTCTTCGTGAAGGCTCTTGGGAGGTCTTTGTCACATTCTTCAGTATCTGCACAATCCTCTATTCATGTGTGTGTGAGTGTGTGTGTGTGTGTGTGTGTGTGTGTACACACATACACGCACGTGCACCAGTCCTGAGGTTTGAACTCAAGGCCTCAGTGCTGTCCCTGAGCTGCTTTTGCTCAAGGCGAGAGCACTACCACTTGAGCCACAGCTCTACTTACGGCTTTTTTATGGTGATTCATTGAAGATAAGAGTCTCACAGACTTTCCTGCTTGGGCTGGCTTTGAACTGTGATCCTCAGACCACAGCCTCATGAGTAGCTAGGATTGCAGGTGTGAGCCACCAGCACTGGGCCTATCTGTTCTTTACTGGAGGGCTAAGGGAAGAAAAAGCTATCAGAGTTTCAGATCTGTCCTTCTTCCCAGTTCCCTGACACCCAGAAGACATGGAATGAATGGAGGAGTAGATGAGTGGATGAATGAATGAGCAAGCAGCAAAGGCAGCCTTAGGATGAGCAGAGGCAGGTGCAGCCACTGGCAGGGGAGGAGGGCGGGGCGCAGGCGAGCAGGCAGGCCCTTGATTGGTCCGTGTTGTCAGCTTCATCTTTGCATCCGGTTCTCTCCTAGGAGATCTCTGTGTCAGGGTGCCCCCGTCACCCCCTTTCTCTGAACCTTGCCCGTCCTTACCCACAGTTTCCTGTGTCCACCAGACAGCCCTCCAGGGTCTCTGCCCTTCATTCTACGCCTGGAGGGCAGATGAACAGCAGTCAGACAAAGCTGATTTCTAAAACAGGTTTAAAGGTCTTTTCCCAGAGACCCTGAGCTCATTTCTTCTTTCCATGCCTCCAAAGTACCAAGACAGCAATTCAGATTTCAAATGCCGGGAGCAAGCGTGCACGCAGCCTACTACACAGGAGTGAGTCTCTTCTATGGGGCTCCTTTGGCCCTGAAACCTGAGCGCATGTCCCCGTGTGGCCCTGCTGCCTCATATGGCCAGAGCTCAGAGCCCGAGAGCTGCCTTGCCTGCCTGCGTTCTGGGAGGAAGGCTGAGGGGGCTGAGCACCAAGGTCAGCGGGGTCTCCTGAAGATACAGCCCTCCAGCTGCATTGCCCATTTGTTGACTGCTTCACAGGCTCAGAGACACCAAGCTGTTTGTGATCCCACCACAAGGATTACTTCCGGGTCAGTCTGGCCCAGTAGGCCACCCTGCCTTAGCCTGATGAGGCTCTGGCCTGGCTGCTTCCAGGGTAATGAGGTCCCTGGCCTCTTGCTCACCCACAAGTCTCGTGAGATTTCACCACGACTGCTCCAAGAGGCAAAGAAAGAAGAGCCTGGGGCTGAGGTCCTTGGTTTCCTGACGCACACACACAGGGTCCTCGGCTCACAGAAGCCAATCCGAGGCCGGGCGCTTTGCTGCTAACTGAATTTTTCACCTGTCAGAGGTGGAGGAGGAGTGGCCTGCTGGCTGTGCTTGTGGGCCTTTATCTTCTGAAACTCCGAGCGTGCATGAGACCTGCAAACGGAAGGAGGAGAAAGGAAGATTAAAGAGGGGAAGGATTGGAATCTGCAGGGCGCCCACGCTGGCTGAGCCTCTATGGCAGTGGCGGTGCGATCTCTATTAGACAGCAGGACAGGCGCCCGGGCTGCAGGTGCCACAGGGCCGAGCTGCTGGGAGAGCAGCAGCTGACACGGCACAGGAGGCGATGGGCGGGCGAGCACTGGTCCAACACCATCGGCATGTCCAGCACGTGTGTGTGTGTGTGTGTGTGTGTGTATACATGCGCGCGCACGTGCGTGCACACACACACACACACACACCAGTCCTGGGACTTGAACACAGGGCCTGGGCACTGTCCCTCAGCTCTTCAGCTCAAGGTGAGTGTTCTACCCCTTGAGCCACAGTGCTACTTCCGGTTTTCTGGTGGTTCATGGGCTGTTCCTGCCCAGGCTGGCTGGAACCATGATCCTCAGATCTCAGCCTCCTGAGTAGCTAGGATGACAGGCGTGAGCCACTGCACCCAGCTCACTTCCAGTTTTGTTTGTTTGTTTTTATGCTGGTTTATTGGAGATAAGAGTCTCATGAACTTCCCTGCCTGGGCTGCCTTTGAACTGCGATCCTCAGATCTCAGCCTCCTGAGTAGTCAGGATTCCAAAGCTCCTTTGTGTGTGGTCTTTCTGGAGGTGTCTGCTGGCTCTGAGGACTCCTGCCGGCCTGTGGCTCTCATCTCCTCCGAGGCAGGGGCAGGCCGGCAGGTGTCAGGAGGAAGAGAGTAGCTGAGGGCCTCTGCCCACTTCCCTCCTCCTCCAGGGGAGGTGTGCAAATGATCCACCTTTGAGGTTTCCTCTCTGCTTCAAAGACCCACAGCAGCTCCGCGGAGGACAGGCATGAAAGGGAATTTATCCACAGGACCCGGAGCTTGGAACTCTTAAACCCTTTCATTAGTTTTACATCCATGGCGGCTCAAGTCCTGGCAAGTAGATTTAGGCTGGAAGATGTATCTCGCCATAAACCATCTCAGAAAATTGGGGGGATGTGGAGGGAGCGTCTGTGGGGCCTCCCCAGCTGCTGGCTTCCTGGGGGGGGGGGACCGAGCTGCTGCTGGGTTCTGATCTGAGTGCTCTGAAGCTGCCGTGGGAGACGGAGGGACCAGGGCTCTTCCAGGGCGCCGCCAAGCACAGGCTGCTTCCATGGTCTTCTTTGACCCTCATGGCAAGCTGAAAAGAGCTTTCTAGAAGATGTTGTGTGAAGCAAAGAAATGGAAGGCTGGGCAGCAGCCGGTGTACAGGCAAAACGTTAACGCAGCTCTCCCACACAAGACGGGCAAGAGGGAAGGCGAGTGCCAGGAATCACCGGTTTTGAATGTTCCTCGTGTGCCACGAGCTTCATTCCTGCTTCGCATTACCCTCCCATTGTACAGGTAAGGAAACTGAGGCAGGCCCTGTGGGCTGTGGCTTGCGCCTGTCGTCCTAGACACTCAGGAGATGAGATCGGATCAGAAGATCGAAGTTTGAAGTCAACCCAGGCAAGAAAGTCTGTGAGCCTCTACCTCCGATTAATTACTAAAAGGCTGGAAATGGAGCAGTGGCTCCATTTGGAGCCACAAATGGGGTCCGTGTCTCCTGAAAACCTCCCTCCCTCTCCCTCTTCCTTTTCTTCTCTTTCCTTCCTTCCTTCCTTCCTTCCTTCCGCCTTTCTCTCTTTTCTATTCTTTTCTTTTTTTCATTTGTGCTGGTACTGGTGCTTGAACTCAGGGCCATGCACTCTTTTTTTTTTTTTTTTTTTTGGTTGGTTGTGGGGCTTGAACTCTGGGCCTGGGCGCTGTCCCTCACCTCTTCAGCTCAAGGCTAGTGCTCTACTTCTTGAGCCAAAGCACCATTTCTGACTTTTTTTCCCTGTTTATGTGGTGCTGAGGAATGGAACCCAGGGCCTCATGCATGCAAGGCAAGCACTCTACCACTGAGCCACCTTCCCAGCCCAGTCATGCACTCTTGATTGGCTTTTTTAGTTGTTGTTCAAGGCTGGCACTCTACCACTTGAGCCACAGCTCTGCTTCTGGCTTTTTGCCGGTTAATTGGAAATTAGCGTCTCTCAGACTTTTCTTCCCTGAGCTGGCTTGGAACCACAATCCTCAGACCTCAGCCTCCTAAGTGGCCAGGAGCATGGATGTGAGCTACCAGCTCCTGATTCCTGCAGTCCTTTGCTGTTGGGGGGCAGGACTCCGTTCAGTGGGGGCTCCCTTCTTGGCTGACCAGCCTGAGTGCTGCCTGGTGCCCCAGGGCTGTTCCAAGGCTCAGGCCAATTACTAGGGGCAGCAGAGGACTGGCAGGGACCCAGCAGGCGATGGGGCAGGCTCAGGACCCGGGGATCTTCTCCAGCGCTGGGCTTTTCCATTTCCTTCTCTCTCACTTTCTCTGGCCCCAGAGGGGAGAGCAGCCAGCCAGCGGGCGGGGGGGGGGGGGGGGGGGCGGGGGCGGCACAGCGGTGGGCCGCTGCAGGGTGAGCCGCTCTGTGCTGTGCTGGGCACCGGCTGCACAAGGAGAGGCTCCCTAGCCAAAGCCCCAAGAGAACTTTTACTCAGGAATAATAGGTGTGAGGATCATTTCCTCAGGCACCTCATGGTACCGGACGGAGAGCCTGCATCCTAGCTTGAGGATTCAGCCAAGATGTGAAATGAAGTGAAAGTGATAGGAAAGTTAACCAGGAGAGAGACACACTCTTTCCTTTTCCTTTTCATTTCCCCTTTTCTTTTCTTTTTCTCTCCCTCCTTCCCTCCCCCCTTCCTTTCTTTCATTTTATGCCAGTCCTGAGACTTGTACTCAGGACCTGAGCAAAAGGCTGGCACTCTGCCACTTGAGCCACAGCGCCACTTCTGGCATTTTCTGAGTCGTTTATTGATGGTCAGAGTCTCAAGGACTTTTCTGCCCAGGCTGGCTTCACATCTTGATCCTCAGATCTCAGCCTCCTGAGTAGCTAGGATGACAGGCGTGAGCCACCGGCACCCAGCCTTGATTTTGTTTTCTAGATAGGGTTTTTACTGCCTTTGCCCCGGCTGGCCTCAAATTTGCCATCCTCCTGTTTCTGCCTCCAGAGTAGCTGGGATTACAGGCGTGCACTGCTTAGCCTGGCTGGGCCAGTCTCCTATCTGTCCCAATTGCTGTGAGGGCGGTGAGGTCAGAGTCATGAGGAAAGATGGGCTTTCCGGGTCCTCGTGGCAGATGGCCTGGGACCTCGTGCTTGTGTCCTCCTCAGCACTCCTTGCAGGCATCCACAGGTGACAGGTGTCTTCATTCTACAACCAGAGACATGCCAAGGTCACCCAGCATGGGCCGAGCAGAGGAGCCAAAGCCTGGTCCCCCGAATCCATTGAGGGGCCCCACAGAACAAGGGTGCCCAGCCCAGCCCCTGCTGGCTTTGTGGGCGGAGACTGAACCTTAACTTCCAAGATGGCTTCTGTCCTCTCCTGGGCGCTGCCTCGCACTGCTGGCGTCTTCCTGGTTATTTCCAAAGGGCTCCGCCTTCCTGGAGGCCTGCGCAGTCTCCTCGAACCTCCTCTGTGCCCCTCTGTCATCCTGGGCTGGAGCGTGGGCAGCATCTCAGAAGCGCTGCCCCGTGGGCCAGGCCCAGCTGGGCCGTGTCCCGGGCTCAGAGAAGGGGGTGGCGATTCCGTGTGTGCCCCGCAGGCAGCTGGTGGCAGGGGGGGCCCTAGAGCCCTTCCTTCAACCCAGCCAAGCACGACTGGTACAGGGCCGGGGGCAGGTGCAGTGGGATTGGGCTATTTTTGGTCTCTGGCTCTCTCTGCCTCTGCCTGTCAATCCTTCCACTCCGTCAGGACAGGCCAGCAGCGAGGGCAGACCGGGAGTGAGGGAGGGAGCCGGGAAGTCCTCCCAGGCACCAGGAGGGCCAGCAGGTCACAGCTCGCTGGGATCGGTTCTTCCTGCGGTGCAGGAGGGAGGATCGAACCGTGCAATCCCACCCTAACGTGCAGCCAAGAATGGAGCAGGTGGACCCGGGGCCTCTCGTGGGGAGGCTGGGACAGCCACCCCGAGACTCAGGAACGAACCGCTGGGCCTTGGCAGACAAGAGGCCAGGTTGGTAATTGACTCCTGCAGGGGGAGCAGGAGCAAAGTGGGTCCTGGGTGCTTAGGAAAAACTGATTAATTTCCCCTTCCACAGTGACTGAAGTCGACAGCAATCACAGTATCAAGTCGTAATAACAACAATAATAAGAAAAATCCCCTCCGTTGAAAATAGCAGTTGGGGCTCCAGAGAGTTCACCAGGGGAAGACTGTATTAAGATAAAGGAGATTAGAACACAGCAGACATGAAAGGTTGTCATTGCCTAGTAAGTCATAGGAGGGAGGCCCTGGGACTGCAGCGTTCCAGCACGGGAGTGGGGACCCCCATCCTGACCCGCAGCCCGGCCCTGCCTGCTGCCTGCCTCCCCGCCCGTGGAACGTAGCTTCCTCCCAGCCGCCGAGGCTGGTAAGACAGCGCCTGCAGAGCCAGCTCCAGACACCTGCCCTTGCCATCTAAAACCTGCCGGGGGCCCAGCATAGTGGCTCATTCTTCTAATCCTAGCTCCTCAGGAGGCTGAGATATAAAGATGGTGGCTGGAAGCCAACCTGGGAAGAATACTGCGTGAGGCTCGGATCTCCAATGAGCCACCAAAGAAGCCAGAGGTGGTGTGGTTCGATGGACAGGGTGCTGGTCACGCGTGAAAGAGCCCAGGGAAAGTGCTCAGACTCTGAGTTCAAGCCCGAGGACTGGCGCGTGTGTGCGCGTGCGCGTGCCGACACACACACACACACACACACACACACACACACACACGCACACGCACACACACACAGCCTGAGGACCCTCACTGGGACTGAGCTAGGACCATGCAGATTTCAGAAGTTGGAGGCCTCTGCTAGATTTGTTTTTGTTTTTGTTTTTGTTTTTTGTCAGTCGTGGGGCCTGAACTCTGGGCCTGGGCGCTGTCCCTCAGCTCTTCAGCTCAAGCCAATTGCTCTACCACTTGAGCCACCGCGCCACTTCCGGCTTTTTCTGCTTATATGGTGCTGAGGAGTTGAACCCAGGGCCTCATGCATGCAAGGCAAGCACTCTACCACTGAGCCACCTTCCCCGCCCCTGACAGCAAGTCTTGAGAGTATTGACTCAGCAGAGCAGAAGACTGGGGGTGGGCGACATTTCTGGGTCCCCTGAGCTGTTCACATTTGCCTAGGAAACATGGAAGCATGGATTCTGAACCAGCTACGTGCAGGCCAAACCACGCGGGGTGTCCTGACTAGCCGGCAGGAGAAAAGCAAACACAATTGTGATCAAGAATTCTGGCCAAAGAGGCTGCGTGCTGGTGGCTCACGCCTGTCATCCTGGCTACTCAGGAGGCTGAGAGCTGAGGATTGCGGTTCAAAGCCAGCCAGGGCAGGAAAGTCCCTGAGACTCTTATCGCCAATTAACTAATGGAAATAGAGCTGTGTCTCAAGTGCCACTTGACACGCTACCAGAATGTCACCCTTGAGCAACAAAGCAAAGAGAGACAGCACCTAGGGCCCGAGTTCAAGCCCCAATACGGGCACTAAACAACAAACAAAAACACAAGGTCCCTTCTCATCTCCCACTTGCCCTTACCCAAGTTCAGCCCGTTTGTAGGCGATCACCTCTGTCACCTCTTTCTGCAGCCCATCCCATGGCGGGGAGGGTCAGGGGGGAGCCAGAAGCTTGGGCTTTGGTCCAGAATGTCTGGAGTTCGAATCCCACTTCCACCTTCTCTGCTTGTGAGAAGAGAACGTCGTGGGCCCAGGACGAAGCCGCTGTTCCTGCGAGCCCCAGGGCCACCCAGCCTCCACCTGCAGGGGGCGCCCTCCCTGCCCTTGGCCTTGGCAGCTGCAGGCCTGGGCCCCGGGGATGTTCCCAAGTTCCCCCGCGCGTTTATGAGGCCGGGCTGGAGAGGACGCGCCCTATTAAGTGTAATGGGGTTGTATGGAGATTAATGGGAGGCCGCAGAAGAAGCTAAGGCAAGTCATTTCGCCAGTTAATATGCACATTTAAGGAACGGTTGGAGGGTGCGAAAACATTTAAAAGGAATGCTAATTTCAGCCGGAGAGATAAATTGTGAGAAGGAGAACTTGCCAGAAGGACGGGGGAGCTGGGTGGGGCTGGGAGGAGGAGGTGGGCCTGGTGGCTGAGTCCTGGCTCCCAGCTCAGGGCTCCAAGCCCGGCGTGACAGCTGGGCACAGACCTGTGGGAAGCCCCAAGCAGAAACGGGCAGGATGGAGGGCTCTGGGGTCTAGCTTTAGGTCTAGCCTGACTTGGAACCTTCTAGAAGTGCCATGGTGATTCGTGTTGTGCAGAACAGGGGCTGCAGCTCCGAGGGGCTTCACGGAAGAGGCGTTGCTTGAACGGCCTTGGAGTATTACGTGGGAAGGAGTTGAGTGGCCGCCGTGGAACTTTTCATGGGGTGGGGGGAGCCCCGGGCTCCCTGCTACCAGTGTCTGTCTGGTTTCCATCCGAGTCCTGAGGAGCAAGAAGGGGACCCAGGGCTCCCACAGGTCCACAGTGGTGAGTCCTGGCTGGCCACAAGGCGGAAGGCAGCTGGAGGCTGGATGGGGCTGGCTTTCTGCCTTGGCCTCCTCCCCCGAAGCAGTCCCCTCTTCCCGTGTGTCACCAGCTAGTTCTGGGACCTCTGAGCTCTAGGACACCGGCCCTCCCTTCCACACGCCCTTCCATCTCCTCGGACGCCCCGGAGCAGAGAACGGGGCCTCAAGGCCAGATGAGATTCAAGGGCTCCAGTTATTAATAACGTCTCTCGGCTCCAAATGCCTATTTAATTCCTCTGCTTAAGCCTCTCTGGAATCCATAGCACTTGCCCCTTCGCCCGTGGTTACTGCACTCCCTTAATGGCCTTTGATGGCGGGACCTTATTGAGAGCGCTTCCCGGGCCTGCGTAAATCATGTCCTCCGGGCCATCCAGGCTGCGGTTTTATGAACTTCTTACACGAAGGCCGCCAGACCAGAGGGGGCGTAACGTTTCCCGCTGCTCTGCCCGCCCAGTCCAACCCTGTCCCCCGCCTGGCTGGGCGCGGTGGAGATGCCCCTCCCATGCCACCACCTGCTGGGGGGAGGGGCCTGGCGGCCAGGGCTGAGAGCTGGGGGAGGGGGAGTAGGGAGGGGTGCCTGGTGCATCGGTGCATTTGGCAATGCACTCGTTGTCTGGTGTATCATTTACGTGACGTCAATGGATGCGTCAATGGTACAGTGAAGGCTGGACTGGGCATCGCTGGTGGCTCACGCCTGTCATCCTAGCTGCTCAGGAGGCTGAGATCTGAGGATCGCGGTTCAAAGCCAGCCTGGGCAGGTAAGTCCATGAGACTCTTACCTCCAATAAACCACCAGAAAACCAGAAGTGGCGCTGTGGCTCAAGCAGTAGAGCATTAGCCTTGAGCTGGAGAGCGCAGGGACAGCGCCCAGGCCCAGAGTTCAAGCCCCAGGACCCACCAAAAAGAAAGAACGGTGACGGCAGGTCTTTCATTCTGGAAGGAGACCAGCCTGCTTCCACTGCAGGCAGGGCTTCCGGCCCCCACCCGGGTGCAGCCCCCCTCCGGCTCGGGCTGCGGGTGGGCTGAGGCCTGGACGCCATTCACAGCTTCCTACTGGAGCCACCTTTGCTGGCGGTGAGCACGGCTCACACCCTGGGCAGATTCGCACCCAGCTCTCACTCTGGGGGGACTGGGGACAGGTCTCACCCTGTCTCAGCCCTGCCTCAGCTGAGATTTCTCCACCCTGTTCCCCATACGGGACCTCGGGCACACGGGGACAGCTTCTTGAGCATGTCCCCCGCCAGGCCCTGCGCTGAGCCATGGCATTTCTGCTTGTTACAAGCTTGGAGGCTCAGAGATGTCAAGCTACTGGCCAGACATCACACAGCAGAACCCCGGCAATGCTGTGATTAGGGTATGGGTCTGAGTGGCTCCTCTCTGGATTCCTCGGGGGTGTGTGGAGGGGGTTGGGGGGTGGGGGTGTGTGTGAAGTTGCCCCCTATCTGAAGGCAGAACTCTGGGCGGGCATTTCTAGAGGCAGAGCCTGGATGAGGGGTACAGTCATGGAATGCTGGGGTACAGACATGAAGTTGGATATGGGTCGCAGGTAGATGGTGGGGCGATTCAGCCATGCATGGTGCCATATTGATTCCAGCTGAAGGAGATTCCCCTAAGGACTACACCTGACCCCAGGACCCCAGGACCCCTCGGCCGGCTCCCCAGGCGGGTACTGCCATCTCCTCCGGCCCCCAGGGGGCGCTCTGCCCCCTCCCGCCCCAGGGCTCCCACGGCAGCCGGCGGCCAGACCCCAGGAGAGCAGGGGAAAGTTTGCTCTTTATTGAGACTGATTTATGATCGAAACAACTAGAACGGTAAGTTAAATGAGAAAAGATCTTCAGTCTCCATGTCATAAATCAAGGGGCAGACAAAGAAAGGGGGAGACAAAGAAATCACAGCCAGCCAGGAAACAGATGGGCTGGGAAGGGCGTGTGTGTGTGTGTGTGTGTGTGTGTGTGTGTGTGTGTGTGTGTGTGTGTGTGTGTGTGTGTGTGTGTGCGTGCGTGTGTGAGGGGGGGACTGGAGCCTGGTTGTAAGACCATCTCAGAGCCGATCAGGACTTGTGCGTGTGTGTGCGCGCGCGCGTGTGTGCGTGTGTGTGTGTGCGCGCGTGTGCGTGTGTGTGTGCGCGCGTGTGTGTATGCGTGTGTGCGCACGTGTGTGCGCACGTGTGTGCGTGCGTGTGTGCGCGTGTGCGTGCGTGTGTGTGTGCGTGCGTGTGTGTGTGCGTGCACACGTGTGCGTGTGCATGTGTGTGTGTGTGTGTGTGTGGCCCTGTCACCCCCAGGTCACTCCCCGTGCTCCGGCAGGCTGGCATCCTGTGCTCCCGCGGTGTTAACGTCTCAGCCTGCAGATTGACAGGGTCATAAATCACTGCGCAGGGCGGGCCCGGGGCCAGGGTGCCCACGCAGGGCCAGGGTGCCCACGCAGCCCCAGGGTGCCCACGCAGGGCCAGGGTGCCCACGCAGGGCCAGGGTGCCACGCAGCCCCAGGGTGCCCACGCAGCCCCAGGGTGCCCACGCAGGGCCAGGGTGCCCACGCAGCCCCAGGGTGCCCACGCAGGGCCAGGGTGCCCACGCAGGGCCAGGGTGCCCACGCAGGGCCAGGGTGCCCACGCAGCCCCAGGGTGCCCACGCAGCCCCAGGGTGCCCACGCAGCCCCAGGGTGCCCACGCAGGGCCAGGGTGCCCACGCAGCCCCAGGGTGCCCACGCAGCCCCAGGGTGCCCACGCAGGGCCAGGGTGCCCACGCAGCCCCAGGGTGCCCACGCAGGGCCAGGGTGCCCACGCAGCCCCAGGGTGCCCACGCAGCCCCAGGGTGCCCACGCAGGGCCAGGGTGCCCACGCAGCCCCAGGGTGCCCACGCAGGGCCAGGGTGCCCACGCAGCCCCAGGGTGCCCACGCAGGGCCAGGGTGCCCACGCAGGGCCAGGGTGCCACGCAGCCCCAGGGTGCCCACGCAGGGCCAGGGTGCCCACGCAGGGCCAGGGTGCCACGCAGCCCCAGGGTGCCCACGCAGGGCCAGGGTGCCCACGCAGGGCCAGGGTGCCCACGCAGGGCCAGGGTGCCACGCAGCCCCAGGGTGCCCACGCAGGGCCAGGGTGCCCACGCAGGGCCAGGGTGCCCACGCAGCCCCAGGGTGCCCACGCAGGGCCAGGGTGCCCATGCAGCCCCAGGGTGCCCATGCAGCCCCAGGGTGCCCACGCAGGGCCAGGGTGCCCATGCAGCCCCAGGGTGCCCACGCAGGGCCAGGGTGCCCACGCAGGGCCAGGGTGCCACGCAGGGCCAGGGTGCCACGCAGGGCCAGGGTGCCACGCAGGGCCAGGGTGCCCACGCAGGGCCAGGGTGCCACGCAGCCCCAGGGTGCCCACGCAGCCCCAGGGTGCCCACGCAGCCCCAGGGTGCCCACGCAGGGCCAGGGTGCCCACGCAGGGCCAGGGTGCTGGGCTTGGTGGGGACTCACTGGGGCGTGGAGGGATGCCCCCATCTCAAGGCCTCTGGGGTCCCATGGGCCCCGCGCTCCCTGGGCCGTGGGGGTAGAGAATGAGCTGACTGCTTAGCAGCTGGGGTTTAGGTGGGCTGGAAGGAAGGGCTGGATGCGGACTCACGTTGGAAAGCGGGCACAGGGCACGGGAACCCTGGGAAGGGGTGGATAGAAAGCGTGCATGGCCCCCACTGGCAGTTTGGGAACAGCGCTGGCCGGATCCAATGTCCCGCCCGGCGCGGAGCCTCTGTTTAGCTTGAGGGGCGCCGAGGGGCTTGGGGGTGAAGCAGGTGCTCTGCCCTGCGGCGTGGGGGCGGCCGCGTCCTCAGCCCCGCTGCTCTCTACCTGAAGCCCGGGCTGTCCCGCCTTCGTTCTTCCGTAGTGCCAGTCCTGGGGCTGGTGCCCAAGCCGAGCGCTCTACCGCTTGAGCCACAGTGCCACTTGCGGTTTTCTGCTGGTTCATTGGAGATCAGAGTCTCATGAACTTTCCTGCCCAGGCTGGCTTTGAACTACAATCCTCAGATCTCAGCCTCCTGTGTAGCTGGGATTACAGGTGTGAGGACCCCCCCCCCAGCAGGCCGGACCCCTGAATTCTACAGACATGCTGTGAGCTAATACTGCAGAATAAACCAAGTAAACAGTGGTAGCACAGGTTAGGTGCGCAGGGACAGGCTGTCCTGATGCAGTAATATCAGAACAGAGACCCTGGGGAGGGAAGGACGGGGGTAAGCTGCACAGCTAACAGGAAGAAGCAAGAGGCAGTGAGAACAGCACGTGCAAAGGTCCTGAGGCAGGCGCGTGCTTGGTGAACCTGAGGAACTGCCAGAGTGGAGAGGTTGGAGCCACAGGGAGGGAGGCGAGCAGGAGAGGCCGTTGAGGAGGAGGTGTGGAACTTGTTGCAGGGATTCCATCCTTTCTGGCCCATTTTTGATGGTGCAGTTCACCTGTGCCATTTGTTCCAAGGTGCTGGATGACGCAAGTGTCTCTCTGTGCCTCCCTGTTCAGGACCTGAGATCAGCAAACCTGGGGCGGCGTCCTCCGCGTGATGGCCGCCTGCGTCTGCTGGTCTCTGATTCACAGCAGGCAGCCATGACTTTTTAATTTAAAAAAATTCTTTATTGCCATACACGGAGAGAAGTTTCATGCAAGCAGCCTCGGCCCAGCCTGGCGGCTTTAGCTTTGTTTTATAACTGTGGCCACAGGGCTCCGGGAAGTTCTGCGCTTGCTGCAGACATGCCGGACAGATGGTGTGAAGGACAGGGAGGAGGGCGGTTGACCATTGGCTTTATGAGCTTTGTGGGCTTCTTCTGAGATCAGAGAGAGAGAGAGAGAGAGAGAGAGAGAGAGGACAGGAGGGGAGGGAGGGAGGGAAGACACCATCCCCAGAATGCTACAACTCAGGGTCTTTTCCCAAAGGCCACCACTAGGATGAGATGGACAGATGGACACATGGCACACACACCACATTCTCTCAGGCCCCTCCCATGGCAGACATCCTTCATCCATCTCAGAGCTCCTCCACTCTGGGCCCCCACTGTGGCAGACATCCTTCATCCATCTCAGAGCTCCTCCACTCTGGGCCCCTGTGCAACCTCAGGGTTCTAGAAAGCCCACTCCAGGCTGGCTTCAGCTCTGCAGACAGCAGATGTCTGCAGGACTGAGATGTCCTGGGGTATCTCCTGGGCTGGGAGGAGGGGAGGAGGACTTGGAATTCTATCTCCAGACTCCAGCGGCTTCCTGGGCCTGTTCGCGAGTGGCCTGCCGGGCACCGCTGGCAGGGGCGGCCTTGAAGGCCGCAGCCCTGGGTGCCGGCCGGGGTGGCCGGGCCCAGCCCCCGGGCAGGGCTAGGAGTCCACCTGCGTGGGTCCCGACGCCGACAGACCTGGGTTCGAATCCCTGTGCTGTGCTGTGGGTGGGGAGGAAGTTCCACTCTGGCCTTCCCAGCCTCCTGCTGGTTTATCTTCAGCTTTTAGCCAGGGCTGAACCACTTCCCCCCTCCCCCTCCCCCTCCCCTCCCCTCTCCTCTCCCTCCCCTGCCTTCCCCTCCCCCTCCTCTCCCTCCCCCTCCTCTCCCCTCCCCCTCCCCTCCCCTCCCCTCTCCTCTCCCTCCCCTGCCTTCCCCTCCCCCTCCTCTCCCCTCCCCCTCCTCTCCCCTCCCCCTGCCTCCCCCTCCCCCTCCCCCTCCCCTCCCCTCCCCTCTCCTCTCCCTCCCCTGCCTTCCCCTCCCCCTCCCCCTCCCCTCCCCCTCCCCCTCCCCTTCCCCTCCCCCTCCTCTCCCCTCCCCCTCCCCCTCCCCCTCCTCTCCCCTCCCCTTCCCCTCCCCCTCCTCTCCCTCCCCCTCCCCCTCCCCCTCCCCTCCCCTCCCCTCTCCTCTCCCTCCCCTGCCTTCCCCTCCCCCTCCTCTCCCCTCCCCCTCCCCTCCCCCTCCTCTCCCTCCCCCTCCTCTCCCTCCCCCTCCTCTCCCTCCCCCTCCTCTCCCCTCCCCCTCCCCTCCCCTCCCCTCTCCTCTCCCTCCCCTGCCTTCCCCTCCCCCTCCTCTCCCCTCCCCCTCCTCTCCCCTCCCCTGCCTCCCCCTCCCCCTCCCCCTCCCCTCCCCTCCCCTCTCCTCTCCCTCCCCTGCCTTCCCCTCCCCCTCCCCCTCCCCTCCCCCTCCCCCTCCCCTTCCCCTCCCCCTCCTCTCCCCTCCCCCTCCCCCTCCCCCTCCTCTCCCCTCCCCCCTGCCTTCCCCTCCCCCTCCCCTCCCCCTCCCCCTCCTCTCCCCTCCCCCTCCCCTTCCCCTCCCCCTCCTCTCCCTCCCCCTCCCCCTCCCCCTCCCCTTCCCCTCCCCCTCCTCTCCCTCCCCTGCCTTCCCCTCCCCCTCCCCTCCCCCTCCTCTCCCCTCCCCCTGCCTCCCCCTCCCCTCCCCTCCCCTCTCCTCTCCCTCCCCTGCCTTCCCCTCCCCCTCCCCTTCCCCTCCCCCTCCTCTCCCCTCCCCCTGCCTCCCCCTCCCCTCCCCTCCCCTCTCCTCTCCCTCCCCTGCCTTCCCCTCCCCCTCCCCCTGCCTTCCCCTCCCCCTCCTCTCCCCTCCCCCTGCCTCCCCCTCCCCCTCCCCCTCCCCTCCCCTCCCCTCTCCTCTCCCTCCCCTGCCTTCCCCTCCCCCTCCCCTCCCCTCCCCCTCCCCCTCCCCTCCCCCTCCCCCTCTCCTCTCCCTCCCCCTCCTCTCCCCTCCCCCCTCCCTCCTTCCTTTTTCAGGCAGGGTCTCAGCGGGCAGGTCTCACCCTTGAGGTCTCCGTCCTCAGCTACCCAGGGCTGGGATTGCAGGTGTGTGCCACCATACCCGGCTAGGCACTCAGCATGAATAGGTTGTCCATCACAGACCTCTTGGGATTGCACACAATGTCCCGGGCCTCTCTGAGCCACTCTAAGCTGACCAGTCCTAGCAAGCGGGATAAATAAGGGCCACAGAACCACGAAGGCAGGAGCAGCTCTGGGCTGGCTGCCATATGCGTTTTGAAGAGAGCAACTTGGTCTTGGGATCCTCCGGGCGGCGGGCGTTGTGAAGAGGGGGGTGGGGGCTGTCCGCTGCTGGGCAGTGCTTTCACGGGGTGAACTCAGTAGCTCCTCCTCACCACCTTACGCCGTCCAATCGATTTTTGTTATTCCAACTTTACGAAGGAGGACCACCATGCACAGAGAGGTTAAGTAACTTGCCCAAGGACACACAGCAGTACTGAAGCCTGGCACCGTCACACAGTACAAGAGCCTGAGCAGGAACAGACAGGGGCCGGGAGGAAGGGTCTAACCTGGCTTGGAGGAGGAGACATCTGAGGGCTGAGTGGGCACTGGGCAGGCGCCAGCAGGCTGGCAGGGGTCTCAGAAGGGGTCCCTGGTCTGTGGCTGGGACCAGGGCTGGTGGGGCTGGGCTGGGTCTGAGGCCCAGCTGCCCAGATGTGCAGAACCTCTGGGCGGCTAGAAAGCACGAGCTACCTCTGACGCAGAGCCGAGGCCAGGCCTGACAGCTGAAATCTTCATCTAGGAGGGGTTTTAATTTAGGGGTGTGTGTGGGAACGGGAGCACGTGTGGGGCCCGGGCGGCTGTAGACACCCCCCCATCGGCTCATGAATATTCCACAGCGGTGCCCGCCACACATCCAGTCATCGATTATTTATGTGTGAAATAAGGAACGCGCCATAAATAATGAACCAGCCGGCCGCCCGGCTGCGCCCCCCAGGTGAGCAGCCCCTCCCACCACGGCCACGCTAGGGAGAATGGGGGGTCAGTGTGTGCGTGTGCGTGCGCGCACCTGCCCACAGGGGCCGTGGACCTGCAGGACACCTGTGTCCCATGACGGAGCCACACTGTGTCTCCCCGAGTCACCACGTACACACGAAGCAGGACTTCCAGAGACACGGACAGCGGCTCACGCCGGACATCCCAGATACTCAGGAGGCTGAGATCTGAGGATCACAGTTCAGCGCCGAGTCTGTGAGACTCATCTCCAATTAACCAGCAGAAAACTAGAAGTGGAGCTGGACGCCCATGGCTCACGCCTGTCATCCTAGCTACTCAGGAGGCTGAGATATGAGGATCACGATGCAAAGCCAGCCTGGGCAGGAAAGTCTGTGAGACTCTTATCTCCAATAAACCACTAGAAAACTGGAAGTGGCGCTGTGGCTCAAGTGGTAGAGCGCTCGCCTTGAGCTGAAATGCTCAGGGGCAGCGCCCAGGCCCAGAGTTCAAACCTCATGACCAACAACAAAATAAAACCCCAAAAAACAGAAGTGGAGCAGTGGCTCAAATGGTCGAGCGCTGGCCTTGAGCACAAAAATCTTAGGGATAGTGCCCAGGCCCTGAGTTCAAGCTCCGGACAAAAAAAAAAGAAGAGACAGATAGAGACAGACAGAGACAGAGAGACAGAGAGAGGAGGAAGGGAGGGAGGGATTGGGAAGGTGGCTCAGTGGTAGAGCGCTTGCCTAGCATGCATGAAGCCCTGGGTTCGATTCCTCAGCACCACATAAACACAAAATAGGAAGGAGAAAGAAAAGAGGAAGGAGGAGGGAAGGAAGGAAGGAAGGAAGGAAGGAAGGAAGGAAGGAAGGAAGGAAGGGCAAAGGGAAAAGGAAAGGACAATCTGGTAAACTACTGAGTGCACAGGGCCCCTCACCTCCTCCCCAGCGCTTCCTCTCCCCGCTCTCCCCCCTCCCCTGCTCCCCCCTCCCCTGCTCCCCCCTCCTCTGCTCCCCCTCCCCTGTTCTCCCCCTACCCCGCTCCCCCTACCCCACTCCCCCCTCCCCCGCTCCCCCTCCCTCGCTCCCCCCTCCCCCGCTCCCCCCTCCTCTGCTCCCCCTCCCCCGCTCCCCCTCCCCTGTTCTCCCCCTACCCCACTCCCCCTTCCCCCGCTCCCCCTCCCTCACTCCCCCCTCCCCCGCTCCCCCTCCCCCACTCCCCCCTCCCCTGTTCCCCCTCCCCTGCTCCCCCTCCCCCGCTCTCCCCTCCCCTGCTCCCTGAGGCCAGGCCCTGCTTCCTTCCTTGCTGGCTTCTTTCTGACCCCCCTGGGGAAGGGAAGGAGCCCCCCACCCTACCCCCCTCCCCTCTCCAGACCAAGGCGGGAGTTTCTTCAAGCCTGGTGAGTGAAGGCGTCAGAGGCTGCAGCCTGACAGCCAGGAGGAATGAATGATGCTCAAGCCAAGCTCGGCGCACTTCCTCCCGGCCTGGCCGACCCTGCCCCGCACCCCAAGGAGATAAAGCCTCCGCTAGTCCCCACGCATTCACAGCGAATTCTTCCTGCAGGAAGGGAAGGGAAGAGCCTCCTCCCCCCTGGGCCTGCAGGGCTGCTCCCCGCACCCCAGTCATGTGGGGAGCACAGGCCCCTTCCTTCTGCGTTTCTCTCTGCAGCCTTCACTCAGGAGCTACGGATAGGGTCCATGTCCATCAAGATGCGTGTGATAGGTTATGCTGCAGTAACAAACGTCCCCTCTTCCCTCCCCTCCCCTCCCCTCCCCTCCTTTTCCCTTCCCTCTCCTTCCCTTCCTCCCCTTCCCTCCCCTCCCCTCCCCTTCCCTTTCTTCCCTTCTCTTCCCCTCTTCTAATCCCTTCTCTTCCCTCCCCTCCCTTCTCCCCCCTCCCCTCCTCTCCCCTTCCCTTTCTCTTCCCTCCCTCCTGGCCCAGCTGAGGAGCAGGTACTGCAGGACACTGCACAGCAGCCGAAATCACCTTCTCACGTCAGGACCATCCTAGGAAGAGGATGAGGACGCCCTTCCCTTCCCCTTCCTACTCTCCTTTCTGCTTTCCTTACTTTCCCTCCCCTCCCCTCCCCTTCCCTCCCCTCCCCTTCCCTTCTCTTTATTTGCTTCTTCCTCCTTTTCTTTTCTTTCTTTCTTTTTTTAATAGCAGGATTGGAACCCAGGCCCACGCAGCCACCAGGAAGCCACGCCCCCAGCCCCTCCTCCCAGGCCCCTCGTGGCGGGCTGTGACTGCTCACCCCCCACTTCTTCCTTCCTCTCAGTCCTCCAGCGTGCGGGCTTGTGCACTGACCGCCCGCTTTACCTTGCTTCCCCTTTGCTCCAGGTTTGTTGTCATCATCGCCCTGCTTTTCTTCTGTTGGGATCTGTATGTTTCTGTATAGTCACTGGTTACTTACGTATGTATGTATGTATGTATGTATGTATGTATGTATGTATGTGTGTGTGTGTGTGTATGTATGTATGAATTTTGTTGTGGGGCTTGAATTCAGCCTGGGCACTGTCCCTCAGCTCTTCAGCTCAAGGCTGGTGCTCTACCACTTGAGCCACAGTGCCACTTTCAGTTTTCTGGTGGTTCATTGGAGATAAGAGTCTCACAGACTTTCCTGCCTGGCTGGCTTTGAACCATGATCCTCAGATCTCAGCCTCCTGAGCAGCTAGGGTTACAGGCGTGAGCCACCAGCACCCGGCTTCATTTATTTATTTATTGCAGTCCTTAGGCTTTGAACTCGGAGCTTAGACTTTTTTACTCAAGCCTCGCGCTGTACCGTTTGAGCCACAGCACTACCTCCAGCTTTTTTAGTAGCTTATTGGAGACGAGGTTCCCACAGACTTCTCTACCAGGTTGGCTTTGACCTGCTGCCCTCCGATCTTAGCCTCCTGAGTAGTTAGAATTCCAGGTGAGAGGCACTGGCAGCTGGCCGGGTTTTAATTTTTGGTGGTGCTGGGCTTGAACTCAAGACCTGGCACTTTCACTTGGTGCTTGCTCTACCACTTGAGCCACACCTCCAGGCTGGCATTTTAAAACAATTTATTGTTATTATAAAGATGATATACAGAGAGGTTACAGTTATACAAGTCAGGTAAAGAGTATATTTCTTTTTCTTTTTTCTTTTTTTTGGTTAGTCCCAGGGCTTGAACTCTGGGCCTGGGCGCTGTCCCTCAGCTCTTCAGCTCAAGGCTAGCGCTCTACCACTTGAGCCACAGCGCCACTTCTGGCTTTTTTCCTTTTGCTTATGTGGTGCTGAGGAAATCGAACCCAGGGCCTCATGCATGCAAGGCTAGCGCTCTACCACTTGAGCCACAGCACCACTTCCAAGAGTACATTTCTTTTTGGACAATGCTCCCCCTTCCTTTGCTCTCTCCCAGTTTTTCTCCCTTGTCCCCACCCACAAATTGTATCGTTCATTTTCTGAACATAGTGTCCAGCGAGCCCTACTGCTGCGTTTGTCTACACTTTGTCCCTCCATTTCTGTACCCCTCCCTTACCCTCCCAAAGACAGAGAAATACACAGACAAGACAAAAAGAAAAGAAACCAAAAACAGCAACAAAGAAAACAAAGGCTCTTGTTTCCATTTCCTGGAGTCCATTTCAATAAATATTATTATTGTAAATATTATTATAAATATTATTATAAATGTTATTATTGTTTTGATGGTTGTAGGATTTGAACTCAGGGCCTGTACACTGTCCCTAAGCTCTTTTGCTCAAGGCTAGCATTCTACCACTTCCAGCTACAGCTCCACTTCTGATCTTTGAGTGGTTTATTGGAGATAGGAGTCCCATGGACTTTCCTGCCCGGGCTGGCTTTGAACCATGATCCTCAGTTCTCAGCCTCCTGAGTAGCTGGGATTACCGGCGTGAGCCACCAGCGACCGGCTTTGTTCCTGACAGTTCTATCCCCCTCCACCCCCCCTCCCCATCTGCCCAATGCCAGGCCCAGCCAAGGGGATGGAAAGTCCTTTGAAATTCTCAATAAATAAATAAAAATAACTTTGAGGGCTTGTCACCATGGAGACGGAAGGCTTGGTTTGGTTGTCATGGTGACCCTTGAGCAGACTCTGCCTGATGAACAGCTCATGGAGGAAGAAGGGCAGAGAGGTGGAGAGCTAGACCACCCTCCACAGACTGTGCCTGGTAGGTCAGGAACAGGGTGGGGGGAGGCTGGGGGGTGGATGGGGAGAGGACAGCAGAGGGGGGGGTGAGGACACTGTGTTCTAGAACTTCTCCACTCCTCCCTCCCCACAAGCTGTCACTCTATGCTGACTGGCGGTTGAGCCTTCACCTTCTGGGCCCCATCCTTGAGGGCGGGGGGGGGGGGCCTGGGAGGGCGTCCCGCTTGGCAAAGCTGCCAGGGGTTTCCATGACAACGCCAGCCCCCACTCGTGGGAGCAGAGCCCATGGCCTGGACCTCCAGGAGTTGCCTGGGCAACTTCCTCCCTGGTCACCATGGAGACCCGCTCCCCTCCCCGGACCCCCTTTCTGGAGCACCTGCCTCCCTGTGGCTGTCAGGGGGTCTGGGGAGGAGCCCCGCGCTCTAGCGGAGGGGTTTTATTGGGGGTGGGGTGGGGTGCTGCTCCTGGGGCTTGAACTCAGGGCCTGTCCCTTCGCTTTTTTTCTTTGCTCAAAGCTGGCGCTCGACCACTTGAGCCACAGCTCCACGGTGCTTCATTTCAGCCACGGAAAAACACTCAGGTGGTTTATGAGCGCTCATTTCCCGAACCAGGAGACAGCCGAGCGAGGAGCTGTTATTGTATCCTGCTAATGAAAACACATAAAAAAACAAAACGGCCAATTAGCAAGGCCGTCCATTCTGCCGGCTGGGCTGCTGCTTTCTGGCCGGAACATCATCCTGAGCCCCACCCGCAGCCTCTGAGCTTCCTCCTCCCTCCTGCCCCAGCCTGTCCTTCCGTCTGTCTGTCCATGGTCCTATCAGCTGGAGACCACTCAAGTCTGCGGCCCCTTCCCCCTCCCACGGCCTCCCTGCATCCTGCCAGACTCCCCCTCCCTTCCTCCCCATCTCCTTCTTCATCTTTTTGAACTTGTGTCCTGCTGAGTCTTGAATTCGGGACCTGGATGTTGTCCTCTGAGCTTTAGCTCACAAGACTGGTGCTTTACCCCGTGAGCCACGCCTCCCCTCCCAGTGTGTACTGGTTAACTGGAGATAAGAGTCTCACAGAGCCAGGCACCAGTGGCTCACACCTGTCATCCTAGCTACCCAGGAGGCTAAGGACCAAGGTTCAAAGTCAGCCTGGGCAGGAAAGGCCAAGAGACTCTTATCTCCAATAAACCACTCAGAAAACCGGAAGT
Source organism: Dipodomys merriami (assembly GCF_024711535.1). NCBI lineage: Eukaryota > Metazoa > Chordata > Mammalia > Rodentia > Heteromyidae > Dipodomys > Dipodomys merriami. The sequence continues at coordinate 7,371,374 of NW_027204270.1, forward strand.
GGCGCTGATGGCTCAAGCGGTAGAGCGCTCGCCTTGAGCTGAAGGGCTGAGGGACAGCGCCCAGGCCCAGAGTTCAAGACCCATAACTAACCCCCCCCCCCAAAAAAAAAAAAAGTCTTACAGATTTTCTGTCCATGATGGACTCAGGCTGACTGACTTCAAATCGTGATCCACAGATCTCAGCCTCCTGGGCAGCTGGGATTACAGGCAGGAACCCCAGCACCAGCCCTACCTCCTTTCCTGTCCACCACAGAATCTCTCTTCACCATGCATCCTGGGAATGTTCTGGGATCCCATTTACACCCCCCAGAGAGCCAGACAGGTGGAATTTGGGCTGCAGTACTGGGGGCTTTGGGGTTTGCTTGCAGGAACCGGGGCACCTGGGCCTGGCTGCCAGGCCCTCGGATCCCTGCTGCAGTAGGGGCGGGTGCGAGATCTGCATCTCCCTCAGAAAAGCAAGGTTCCTCTGCCCTGTGCCGAGCAGGACACACGTGGCTTTGATGCTTCACTGGTTTCCTGTCACATAGGGAAGCTGGAAGCCAGGGGTGTGGTGTGTGTGTGTGTGTGTGTGTGTGTGTGTGTGTGTGGTGTGTGTGTGTGTACCCCTGCTGGTTCTGGGGCTTGATCTCTAGGCTGTGTGTGTGCGTGTGTGTGTGTGTGTGTGTGTGTGTGGTGTGTGTGTGTGTACCCCTGCTGGTTCTGGGGCTTGATCTCTAGGCCTGGGCACTGTCCCTGAGCTTTTTTGTTCAAGGCTAGCACTCTATCCCTTGAGCCACTGGCTCCACTTCTGGCTTTTTGGTGATTCATTAGAGGGAAGAAGTACAGGGAAGCCGGTGGCTCAGGCCTGTAATCCTAGTTTCTCAGGGGGCTGAGATCTGAGGATCACGGTTTGAAGCCAGCCTGGGCAGGAACATCCATGAGACTCACATCTCCAATAAGCTACTCAGAAAAAAGCCAGTAGAGTTGGCTTAAGCAGTAGAGCACTAGCCTTGAGCACAAAGAGGCTCAGGGACAGCACCCCAGGCACTGAGTTCAAGCCCCAGGACTGGTAAATAATAATAACAGTAATAATAATAATAATAATGTCTCATAGACTTTCCTGCTCAGGTTGGCTTCCAACCAGGATCCTCAGATCTCAGCCTCCTAAGTAGCCTGGATTACAAATGTGAGCCACCAATGCCCAGATTTCTTTCTCTGTCTCCCTCTGTCCCTCTGTCCCTCTGTCCCTCTCTCTCTCTCTCTCTCTGTCTCCCTCTGTCCCTCCCCTCTCTCTGTGTGTCTGTATCTCTGTGTGTGTCTCTCTCTGTGTCTGTCTCTCTGTGTGTGAGTCTCTTTGTCTCTCTCTTGTTCTTGTTCTTGTTGTTTTGGGTCCGGTTGTGAGGCCTGAACTCTGGGCCTGGGCGCTGTCCCTCAGCTCTTCAGCTCAAGGCTAGTGCTCTACCACTTGAGCCACAGCGCCACTTCTGGCTTTTTTCTTTTTGCTTATGTGGTGCTGAGGAATCAAACCCAGGGCCTCAGGCATGCAAGGCAAGCGCTCTACCACTGAGCCACCTTCCCAGCGCCCCGCCCTGTGTCTGTCTCTGTCTCTCTCTCTCTTTGTGTCTGTCTCTCTATGTCTCTCTCGGTCTCTGTCTCCCTGACTCTGCCTCAGCCCACTTAGCTCCTGCAATGTCACAGACTCCTCTGTACACAGCTCATGCCCACAGAGAAAGGAGCGTTCAGCCCGAGGGGAGGCCTGGGAAAGGTACTCTCGGGTGCCCGTGGCACATAGCTGCCAACCGGCGCTACTGCCGTGTGTGGGTGCCACAAAACTCTGCGGAGTTTGTGGAGGTGAGGCTGGGAGGGCCTGGGGGAGCCCCAAGCCCTGGCAGCAGGAGGGGGGAGGTAGGAGCTGGAGGGGCTTGGAGCGCAGTTCCTTGGGTTTCAGCCAGAAGAAGAAAAGGGGTTGGGCCTGGCAGCACACGCCTGTAATCTCAGCTACTCAGGAGGCGGAGCCAAGGGGGATTGTGGGACAAAGGAAGAGAGACTTTATTTTTTTAAAAAAAAAAAAAAGGATGGGGATGGAGCTCAGTGGTAGAGATCACATGTAGGGTGCAGGGTTCAAGCCTCAAAACTGGAAGGAAATAAAAAAAAAGGGGGGAAATGAACCTGGGGGGAAGCAGCCACAGAAAGCCTGGCACAGAGCCATAGATCAGGCCTGCTGGGAGGGCTGGGGCTGCTTCCTCCTCGTCCCTCCTCCTCCGGAGTATCTGTCTTCATTTCCCTTCTGCCGGCTGGTTAGCTCCCTGAACAGGAGCTGGGTCTTGGGCTTCTTCTGTTTTTATTAAAACAGCTCTTTCAGGCTCCGCACATAGAAAGGACTTAATGAAGGATGTCTTTGCTGAGACCCGACTTGGGAACTCAGGTTTCTAGAATATCTGCCTTTGGCACTCACGCTGCCCCAAAGAAACATCCTCTAGATCGAAGACGCCAAGCCTCAAAGTGACCCCCGAGGTAGGAGACGGTAGTGGGGTCACAGGAGCTCAGCTACACCTGAGATCTTTGGGCCCAAGTTCCCTCCTATATGGGGTAGGGCGGGGTGGGGCGGGACAGGATGGGGCGGAGTGGGGCGGGGTGGGGCAGGGTGGGGCGGGGCTGGGCAGGGCGGGGCAGTAGGTACCAGGTGGCTTGGGAGGCCCTTTGGTGTGAGAAGATCAGCAGCAGCCCGCACCTCCACCCCGCTCTCATGGGGTCAAACCTGGTGATGCTCTGTTTCTCTCCTTGGCCTCCAATAACTCTATGTGGGCAGCTGGGCCCCTGAGTACGCTTAGGGATGGCCGTCCTGCTTGCCCGTGCTGTGTGCCCAGCCTCCACCCTCAGTCTGTGCATCCTACAGGCATGGTAGAAGCCATCAGCATCTATCAGCCAGCTTGGCCTGGTGGAAGAATCTGGGCTTTCACAGACCCAGCCAGGTGGAGAAGGGAGGAAGGGAGGGGCCCAGGGATGCCCTGGCATCAGTAAGTGGACCGGCCAGAGGCGCTGCCAAGGACACAACTGGGCAACGGGGTGACCCAACAATGACTCCTTTCTTTTTTGTAGTTTTGTGCTGGTCCTGGGGCTTGAACTCAGGTTCTGGGTGCTGTCTCTTAGCTTTTGCACGGTGCTCTACCACTTGAGCCATATCTCCGCTGTCTGGCTTTTTGCTGGTTAATTAGAACTAAAAGTCTCATGGCTGGCTTGAACTTCCATCTTCACTTCTCAGGCTCCTGAGTAGCTGGGATTACAGGTGTGAGTGCAATGACTCATTTCTGGTACCCTATGCCCAGTGTGGCGAGCAGAGGCTTCTCTGCCCAGCACAGTAACTCCAGAGCCAAAGCCCCAGCTGCAGGGGCCCCCTCCTCTGTGGGCGCAGCTGGTGGAGATGAGGTTTCCCTGGCTGCCCCAGCAGCGGGGAGACAGGGAAGGATCCCCCTGGCTCTCTGCTGCCCGAGTCACATTCTAGAATCCACCTCACCCAGGCCCTGAGTGGTCCGGGCACCCAGGCGGGCCAGGGGCAGAGGAAGGGAAGCCTGAGTGGGCATGGGGCGCCTTCCCCAGCTCCCACTCTGGCCAGGCCGGGTCCAGGGTCCCCACAGCAGGGTGGACTCAGCCCTCCCCTGGGGCTGTCCCGCCCTCGCTTCTGGGCTTGCATTTCAGGAATTCATCTCCAGAGAGACAGGCTGGGCCCAGGAGAGCATATCTGTGTCCTTGCCCTCCAGAGACCAAGGAAGGAGAAGGGAGGAGGAGGAAGAGGAGGAAGAGGAGGAGGAGGGGGAGGGGGAGGGGGAGGAGGAGAAGGGGGAGGAGAGGGGAAGAAGAGGAGGAGAAGGAGGAGGAGAGGGAGGGGAGGAGGAGGAGGGGGAGGAGGAGGAGGAAGGAGGAGGAGGAGGGTAGGAGGAGGAGGGGGAGGGGGAGGAGGGGGAGGAGGAGGAGGAGGAGGAGGGACCAGCAGACTGTGGAAAGCAATTAACGGAGAAAGGAAAATCACTATCTCCCTGTTTGGCTTCCCTCGGGGTTTTGGGAGGGGGCTGGGGGGGGCAGGTGGGCGGGCACCAGGCTGTGTAGCTGCAATCAGGGAGCTGTCCTGGACACTGAGATCGAGGGGGGACAGAGGCCCTGCGGTGAACTTGAGGTACGCGGTCTCCTGGGACTTCCCTGGAAACCTCTGGAAGCACCCGGGGCCAGCCACACCTGGTGTTCTCAAGGCTGGAGTGGTAGGTTTTGTCTATTGACCCTCAAGTTACCAGCCAGCACATAACTGGACATTCCAATTGGGGTTCCCCCTCACGCTAAGAAGAGCCTATGGCAAGGACTCGGGGCGCGGGTGGTTTGAGTAGGAAGTTGAGGGGTGAGGGGGGGTCAGGGAGGGACAAATCATACAGAGGTCCCCTTGAAGTGGCACCATGGGCACAGGTACTGCTTTACCCAGCATGCCCTGTGAAGGACAGGAAGTGTCAGCTGTCTCACACTTCCTGGGCTAACACCCTGGACTTCTAAACTGTGCTGACCAGCAGGGCCTGGAGGACGGAGGTGGCCAGGGTCCCCTGGGACAGCTTTGCATCTGCAGCTGGCCTCACAGAGGAGCCCCTAGGAAGAGGACAGGGAGGCTGTGGGTTTGCTTTTGCGTCTTCCTCCTCTCCTACCATCACCAGCACATTGCCCTCTCCTATTTTGGAGAATTCTTTTTTTTCCCCCCTCTCCCTCACACTTGACTGTTTCTGGATTCATTGTTAATCACATTATCGTATAACTGAGTGACCCCAATCAACCACAACCACAGTGATGGGCCCAAGAGTGAGCGGAACACAAAAGATGGACCAATCAGAATCCTTCTCTGGGAATGCACCCTCCTCCCCTTTGACCTTGGAATGCACAAAAGGTGATTCTTGTTTTCAGCCTGGCCTTCAAGTTAGCACTGAACTCACGATGCTCCTGGCTGAGCCTTAGAGTTCAGGATAAAAAACAATGGTGAAACGCGAAGAGAATGTAGAATGGAGTTAAAAATCACAAAGATTCCGAGAGATGTAATGAAAGTTTCCAGCCCACAGATGGCCTGCCCTGGAGGCCCACCAAGGCTAAGGAATGTCACCAGAGGGGTTATTTGGAGTACTGCAATTAAAGACAGGCTCCATTCCAGCCAAGGTGGGTCAACAGACGAGTTTAAAATCAGTGATTTTAACTCACACACCAAGGAGCTGGGTAGCTCACCTTTATAACCCTAGCTGAGATCTGAGCACTGAGGTTTGAAGACAGCCCAGGACAGGGAAGTCAGCAAAAATCCCAAAGTAGAGGTGTGGCTCAAGTGGTAGAGTGCCAGCCTTGATTGAAAAAGCTAAGGAACAGTGTTCAGATCCTAAGTTCAAGCCCCAGTACACTCTCTCTCTCTCTCTCTCTCTCTCTTTCTCTCTCTCTCTCTCTCTGTATATATATGGAGGGGGAGAGGCGAGAGAGAGTATATGTATTTCTCTATTCTGTTTTTTCTGTCCTAAGTCCTTTCCTCTACAGCCCCGCTCAGTTCAAACCCCTGCATCTCCAGGTCTCAGGGACTATATGGATGAGCAGGCTTTGCCAGGCCCTCACGTGGTACCAGAAGCAGCGTGTAGCCTTCACAAACCTGGCGGAGTTGGCCTCTCCCACTCAGCTCAGCCCCTCGTTTCCACTAGCCAGCACCAGGCGCGTCATAGCTCAGATCTGAGACGGATTTGAGCGTCAGCCCCAAGGCAGAAGCCAGGGCTCCTGAGCCCCCTTGGCAGGCAAAGGGTGTTTTCCACTTCAGTGGAATAATTATGGACTCAGAGAGAAGTTATAAAGATAGCACAGACTTCCCGCCATCTAGTTTCCTGTACTGTAATAGTTTCTTAACTAGCGCCCATTTGTCAAAACCAAGACCTGAACATCGGCGTCGTGCTATGAACTAAGCTCCACACTTCAGTCTGGTTTCATCTGTTTTCTACACTGTCCTTTTTTCAGTTTCTGAACTAAATCTAGTATCACATTGCTTTTAGGATCTTTGTGGGTTTTGGTTGGTTTTTTTATGTTTGTTTGTTTTTTGCCGGTTCTGGAGCTTTGAACTCAGGGCCTGGGCACTGTCCCTGAGTTTCTTTCACTCAAGGCTAGCACTCTACCACTTGAGCCACAACACCACTCTGGCCTTTTCTGTGTATGTGGCTCTGAGGAATCAAATCCGGAGCTTCATGCATGCTAGGCAAGCACTCTACCACTAAGCCACATTCCCAGCCCCAGTTCTAACTCTTAAACCATGCCCCACCCCTTTGGTGTTGTTTACTTTCACTTATTTATTTATTTACTCACTTACTTAGTTTTATTTGAGGAAGGGAGGAAAGTAGGTTCTGGGGTTTGAACTTGGGGCCTGAGTGCTGTCCCTGAGCTCTTTTGTTCAAGGCCAGAGCTCTACCACGTTGAGCTACAGCTCCACTTCCAGTTTTCAGGTGGTTAATTGGAGATAAGAGTCTCATGGATTTGCCTGCTTGGGCTGGCTTTGAACTATGATCCTCAGATTTCAGCCTCCTGTGTAGTTAGGTTTACAGGTGTGAACCACCAGGGCTAAACTTTTGATTGATTGATTGGTCATGGGGCCTGAACTCTGGGCCTGGGGGCTGTCCCTCAGCTCTTTAGCTCAAAGCTAGCACTCTACCACTTGAGCCACAGCGCCACTTCTGGCTTTTTTCTGCTTATGTGATTCAGAGGAATCAAACCCAGGGCTTCATGCATGCAAGGCAAGTACTCTACCACTGAGCCACCTTTCCAGCCCATGAGTTATTTATTTATTTATTTATTATTTTTTGTTGGTCATGGGTCTTGAACTCTGGGCCTGGACACTGTCCCTCAGCTCTTCAGCTCAAGGCAAGTGCTCTACCTCTTGAGCCAGAGCGACGCTTCCAGTTTTCTGGTGGTTAATTGGATATAGGAGTCTCAGGGACTTTCCTGTCCAGGCTGGCTTTGAACTATAATCCTCAGATCTCAGCCTCTTGAGTAGCTAGGAGTACAGGTGTGAGCCACTGGCGCCCAGCTTATTTATTTTTAATATAGGTAAATTGATCAATCTACTTTTGAGTCATTTATCTATTTATAGGACAGCTTTATTGAAGTATAATTGGCATCCAGTGAACTCCACACATAAAATACACATTTTGATCAATTTGGCACATAGAGATCTACCTGAGAATCCATCTCACGGCATGTATTTTTAGCAGCACCACGAAATAACAAATAATCAAGACACTGTGGCGAGGCTATTTCTCCCTTCTAACAGCCCAGGGCAGGTCACACATCCTGCTCCTTCACCCCCAGGAGATAACTGTACCCAGCACCCTTACTGTGTGGCTTGGCGAGCGATTGCTCTCCAGTGTGGCGATTGCATTTTCCTGTCCACTGTGGACAGCGCTGTGTCCTCCCGAAATTCATATATTCAAGCTCTGACGGCCAACGGATCCTGAAAGGAGGCGATTACAGTGAAATGAGATCGTTATGGTGGTCGCTGGGTTAATCAGCTCTCTGCGGCCGGGGCAGAGCGGCATGCCTTGGGATTCGTGCCCACAGCACGTTCGGCTTGCCGGTCAGCTGCCGAGGGAACCCTTGGTCGCTTCCACCTTTCGATTCTGTGGCAAGGGCTACTGCTGCTATGATTACCTTTTGAATTTCATGTGCAAGTGACTGCCGGAGCCCCTTTTCCCCCTCTTCGGGGTGCATCTTAGCAGGGAGAAGGCTGGATAATTGTGTTGTTGTTGTTTGGTGTGACTTTCATTCAGTTGTTTCTGCTTTTTGGAATTTTATTTTTAACCTTGTATCTTTCATACCTTTTCATTTTGCTTCAAAACCAGGCTGAGCTGGGTGCTGGTGGCTCACGCCTGTCATCCTAGCTACTCAGGAGGCTCAGATCTGAGGATCATGGCTCAAAGCCAGCTCGAGCAGGAAACTCCGTGAGACTCTTATCACCAATGAACCACCAGAAAACCAGAAGTGGCACTGTGGCTCAAGTGGTGGAGTGCTTACCTTGAGCTGAAGAGCTGAGGGACAGCGCCCAGGCCCAGAGTTCAAGCCCTACAATTCATCAAAAAAAAAAAAAGAGCCAGGCCAACACGGGATGTCTGGGCGCCCTCTGCCCTCTGCCCTCTGCCCTCCGCACCGCATCCCCCTTCCCAACCCTGGGGTCCCTACACACAGCTTTGACAAGATGCCCAGGCCCTACCTGGGGGCGTCCTGGCCCCCTGCCCCTCCCCAGTGGGGAGCCCACAGCTCCTCTGCCAACCAGGACCCAGGCCAGGGCCTCGGGGCGGGCCCGGGCATTCACTTCTATGCTGTGCTCCACAGGCCGCCTTTGCCCCAGCTCTGAAGACATTTCACCCTGCAAACACACTCGTCAGTGCCAGGGCGGCCCTGCCTGGTCCCATGCCGGCTGCGCCAGGAGCTGGAGCTCCAGGATGGGCCAGAGTCACGGGTGCTTGTGGCCCTCCGACAGAGGTGGCGGGGCTGTGCCCTCATAGGTCTGGACCTAACTGCTGGGCTGACAAGACTTGGCTCCGAGCAGGGGACTCCACGCTTGATGAGTTTCCAGCCTGGCTTGTTTTTATTCTAGAGGGCCCTCTGATTGGAGCAAGGGGAGGGGAAGAGAGGGGGAGGGGGGAGTAGGGGACAACGGGGAAGCTGGCCTGAGCTCCAGGGGGTACCCAGTGAGGCAGCACCATTGATGGAGCGTGGGACATGGGTTGACTATGGTATTTTCTCTGAGTGTGTGTGTGTGTGTGTGTGTGTGTGTGTGTGTGTGCCAGGGCTTGAACTCAGGGCCTTATACTCTTTGTTTAGCTTTTTAGTTCAAGGCTGGCATGCTACCACTTGAGCCACAGCTTCAACTCTGGTTTTTAATTTCTTTGTGTGTGGGTCATGGGGCTTTGAGCTCTGGGCTTGGGCGCTGTCCCCGAGCTCAGCTCAAGGAGAGCGCTCTATCACTTGAGTTTCAGCTCCACTTCTGGTGTTCTGGTGGTTAATTGTATATAGGAGTCTCATGGACTTTCCTGCCCAGGCTGGCTTTGAACCTCAATCCTCGGATCTCAGCCTCCTGAATAGCTAGGCTGACAGGCGTGAGCCACGGGTGCCTGGCTTCAGTTTTTACTTTTTAATTGGAGACAAGATTCTCATGGACTTTCCTGCCCAGGCTGGCTTCACACTGTGATCCTCAGATCTCAGCCTTCTTGTAGCTAGGATTAACAGGTGGGAGACACCTGTATCAGCTCCTTTTGTTCCCGTTCTATAGGGGCGAGCTAAGCTCCAGGGCTCACAGCTAGTTCAAGCCAGTCTTGGAAGGGGCCGCTGGAACCCCAGTTTTCCCGCCTGGAGTTCCCTGTACTTTGGCTGTAAATCATGTTTGTAAGGAAGCTGGCTCTGAAGGACTGGCCGTCGTCTGTCAGCAGGCTGTCACCCGCAGCTGTCCCCATCGGGCCTGGAGCGTGGAGAAGCAGCGAGCCAAGCTTCCAGATGCAGCGCTGGGGATGTAGGAGAGGCCAGGCATGGGAGCTGATGGAGCAGGCCGGAGCCGGTGGGTGACAGCTGGGCTCTGGGTTCAGGATACACAGAGGGTCTCTGCCCCAGCTCCCTCAGAATGCTGTCGGCAGCACTGCCCGGGGTAAGCTTTATTTCAATTTATTTTTTGGTCCTTCATGGGGCTTGAACTCTGGGCCTGGGCGCTGTCCCTCAGCTCTTCAGCTCAAGGAAAGCTCTCTACTACTTGAACCACAGTGCCACTTCCTGTTTTCTGGTGGTTTATTGGAGATAGGAGTCTCACAGACGTTCCTGCCTGGGCTGGCTTTGAACCGTGATCCTCAGATCTCAGCCTCCTGAGTAGCTAAGATTCCAGGCATGAGCCACCAGTGCCCGGCAAGCTTTCCCTTTCGAGTGTATTGGTTCTGGTGCTTGAATTCAAGGCCTCATGCTCTTGCTTGGCTTTCTTTTGCTCAGAAGTGATGCTTTACCACTTGAGTCATACATTCCCTTTTGGCTTTTTGCTGGTTAGTTGGAGATAAGAGCTCAGGGGGACGACTGAGGGGGTAGACGGATGAAGAGAGGATGCTGGGAGAAGGCAGCTGTAATATTCAATGCATGGCCTATGAAACCAGGAAAATCGAGGGGAAGGGTTGAGTTGGGAGAGATGAGGGACATGATGGAAAAGGGGGCATGAATCAAGATGCATTGTGCTTATAAACTGATTTGTTGAATAGGAACGCCTTTGTAGAACTACTTAAAGGTAATTTTCTTGTTGATCTTGTTTTTGTCTGTTGTGGGGCTTAAACTCAGGGCCTGGGCACTGTCCCTGAGCTCTTCGGCTCAAGGCTAGCGCTCTACCACATTTGAGACACAGCACCACTTCTGGTTCTCTGGTTCATTGGAGATAAGGCTCTCACGGACTTCCCTGCCCAGGCTGGCCTTGTACTTCGAGCCTCAGATCTCAGTCTCCCGAGTAGCTAGGATGATGGGCGTGAGCCACCGGTTACCCGGTTGTATTAAGCCTAGGAGAAGCTGTTTCAGTTGATAGAAGCCTGCAGGCTGCAGGGCATTTTTAGGGGTGGGGGTGGGGGTGGATTCTTTTCTGTGGGCTTCAGAGAATCTGGAAGAGAACCCCAGGCCCTCGGGATGGTGGAGGACAACCTGGAAGGAGCCATTAGAGGGACAAGAGGGAGCCGGTGGAAATGCAGCTGTGTGATTGTGGCCACGTCGCCTGCGTCCCGGAGCTCAGTTTCCTTCCTTAGAGAGTTGTTTTGAGAATTAAATGCATTTCTTCTACCTGAGACACCTCTGAAGGACTGCTGGTACCCTAGGGCTCCCTGTAGTGTCAGCAGAGCCTCTACAGCCACTGCCACACAGCCACTGCTCTAACTCTGTTCTTCTCCTACACACACAGACACACACAGACACTCACACACTCACACACTCACACACACTCGCACACACACTCACACACACACACTCACACACACAGACACACTCACACACCTCTGAGTTCTGATGGAAGCTAGTAATCATCACAGGAAACTCACCTTGAAAATAGACTTTGTGGGATGAGAAGGTGGCTCAGTGGTAGAGCGCTTGCCTTGCAGGCCTGAGGCCCCGGTTTGGTTCTTCAGTACCACATAAGCAAAAAGGCTGGAGATGGCACTGTGGCTCAAGTGGTAGAGCGCTAGCCTTGAGCTGAAGAGCCGAGGGACAGCGCCCAGGCCCAGAGTTCAGGCCCCACGACCAGACCTCCTTCCCCCCCCAACAAAAAAAAAAGAAAATAGACTTTGATCAGGGCTGGTGGCTCATACCTGTAATCCCAACTACTGTGCAGTCTGAGATCCAAGGATTGCCATTCAAAGCCAGCCCAGACGACAAATTCAAGAGATTTTTTTTTTTGGTGGTGGGGTTTGAACTCTAGGCCAGGGCGCTGTCCCTCAGCTCTTCAGCTCAAGGCTGGTGCTTTATCACTTGAGCCACAGTGCTACTACTTCTGACCTTCTGAGTGGTTTATTGGAGATAGGAGTCTCACGGCCTTTCCTGCCCGGGCTGGCTTTGAACCTTGATTCTCAGATCTCAGCCTCCTGAGCAGCTAGGATGATAGGTGTGAGCCACCGGTGCCCAGCTAAGAGATCTCCCATTTAGCAGCAAAAAGCTGGAAGTGGAGCTGTGGCTCAAGTGGTAGAGCACCAGCTTGAACAGAAAAAGTTAAGTGAGCGTATGAGACCCTGTGTTTAAGCCCTTAGTACCGGACTTGCTGGTCATTAGGTCACTCATGGAGGGGGCTGTGCAGTGGCTACAGGGGTTCGAACTCCCTCTGGTGAACTGGGATGGAGAATTTGTGGAAAGGAGTGCATCGGCTGGCACACTACGGAGGTGTTTGGGAGCTTTGGGATGTAATTCTAGAAACACTTACAAAGTCAGACGCTGCTAGCAGGGGCTCCCAGTTGCTGGAGAAAGATGGCGACCCATCACCAGCGAAGGGTGACATGCAGGGGCCTCCCTGGCTGCTTCCAGCAGGAAAATCTCATCTCCTACAGCTAGAGAACAAAAAGCACAGCTGAGCCGGGCACCGGTGGCTCACGCCTGTCATCCTAGCTACTCGGGAGGCTGAGATCTGAGGATCAAGGTTCAAAGCCAACCCCGGGCAGGAAAAGTCCGTGAGCCTCTTATCTCCAATGAACCACCAGAAAACCGGAAGTGGCGCTGTGGCCCAAGTGGTAGAGCACTCGCCTGGAGCTGAAGAGCTGAGGGACAGACCCACAAGTTCAAGTCCCACGAGCGACAACAACAAAAAAGAACCGCTGAGCATGAGGCCCAGAACTTAATTAGAAGCAGAGTTACAGAGAAAGCCAGATTCTCAATCTGCTCACTCCAGAGTCAAGAGCCTGGATTGGAAAAGAGTGGGACGCCGAGAAATGGCTGATGCGGGCACGAAAATCGTGAGTCAGTCCCTGGAAACTCCAGACCCTCCGCGTCTGCCCACGTGACCTGCTCTGGGTTCAGGCAGGCTCGGGAACTTGCTGAGTGAGGCAGAGCGGGGTCTGGGTACGAGCCAATGCCCAGCCCTTCTGAGGATGGTCTTTGTCCTCCATTCTGTCCATCCAATGGGGGACAAACGTACACCTGGATGCGGAGGGAAGAAAGGGACAGGACAGCGAGAAGCTGGCAGGGTGCAGGGAGCAGAGGAGTGAATGTCTGTGGGGCTGGATGGCGATGGATTAGGACCCGGGACCTTGGGAATAGAAAGCTGGAGAGGAAGAATTCATCGATGATTCCACATTCCAGATTCCTGGCCCAGGTCCCTCCGTTCCCTGGAAATGATGCTCAGCCGCTGTTACTACGGCTTTTGCAAGCTTAGCATAAGCCAGGGCTCCAGTGCTGCTGAACTAGATGTGGAAAACCCCACCTGCCAACCGTGTCCCATGGCGCGGTCTGGGGACAGCCTATCTATCATGCCCTGACCAGAGGGCTGAGGGGCGCCATGAGCGCGGCCTCGGTAAGCCAAGGCCGGCAGGGAGAGTCACTGTGCTGGACGCCGTCTCTCCAGCAGCCATGGGGAAGAGGCCGGGATTCAGCCTGGAGGATTTGAATTTGAGCATTGGAAGTGAGGCCGGCCAATTATTGTAATGAGCAAGGTCAGGGGGGCAGGTAAGCCTTCAGAGAGTTCTGGAAATGTGGCGTGGTGGTCTCAGCTCAGGGAAGCCGCAAAGGCTGGGATGTGATTTAGGATCCAAGCCGAGCGCCATGGCTCACAGCTGCCTGTCATCCTGGCGACGCAGGAGGCTGAGATCTGAGGATCACAATTCAAAGCCAGCCCAAGCACAAAGTCTGTGGAGACGCTTATCTCCAACTCACCAGCAAAAGCCAGAAGCAGAGCTGTGGCTCAAGGGGTAGATCCCTAGCCTTGAGTGAATAAGGGATAGTGGCCAGGCACTGAGTTCGTCTTGGTACACACACACACCCACGCTAGGAGCAAACATTTTGATGTCTCATGCCAGGGAACCACAGGAGTGAGTGTCATATTTAAAGAACCAAGATGTACAGGTGGAAGCTTTTGTTTACCCCTGGTTCAAGACACTAGGGAGTTTGCTCCCAACACTTCCACAGGAACAAAACGGCTGTGTCTAGGAGTACAAGCTTCCGTGAATGCTGCGGGCCGATCTCGAGTTTGAAGCCAGGTTGGCTATGATAGCCAGACCGCATCTTTAAACAACGAGCGGGTGCCTCAGTGGAGCCAGATGTGCACCTCGAATTTCCCAGAGTTCAAGCCCCATGACCGACCCCCCCCAAAAAAGGACTGAGCACAGGTAGGTGGCTCACACCTGTAATCCTAGCTACTCAGGAGGTTGAGATCTGAGGATCACAGTTCAAAGCATATACAGGCAAGAAAGTGCATGAAACTCTTGTCTCCAATGAACCACTAAAAATAAGCTAGAAGTGGAGCCATGGCTCAAGTGGCAGAGAGCTGGCCTTGAAGCAAAAAAAGGAAAGGAAAGGAAAGGGAAGGGAAGGGAAGGAAAGGGGAGGGGAGGGAAGGAGAGGGAAGGGAAGGGGAGGGGAGGGGAGGGGAGGGAAGGGACAGCGGTCAGGCACTGAGTTCAAACCCCTGTACTGGCACCAAAACAAATCAAAACAGAAAGGTTTACAAAGGTTTCACTCTTCCTCTTAGGAATGTAAGCAAAGCCTCTCCTGCTGCAAGGAAGCGCTCCGGGGGCCAGTGAGATGGACCACGAATTCACTAGCCGTGGAGAGGTGACCCCAAAACTCCTCCCTGGGCGCCGCCCCTGAGCTCCTTTGCTCAAGGCTGGCACACTACCACTTTGAGCCACAGCACCATTTCCAGTTTTCTGGGGGTTTATTGGCCATAAGTCTCACGGAGATTCCTGCCCAGGCTGGCTTTGAACCATGATCCTCAGATCTCAGCCACCTGAGTAGCTAGGATGACAGGTGTGAGCCACCAGCATCTGGCTCCGAGTTTAAGTATTTGGAAATAAATGTTGAAAGTACAGCCGCTCCGGCATCTGTCTGTCCTTCACATCCCTTTGACACAGGGCCAACTTGTGCATTCACTCTCTCACCCTCTTTTCCTTGCTCGCTCTCTCTTTTTCTTCTGATCATTTGAAAAGAAATGACAGCCACGTGACTCTCCTACCCTAAACAATTAGTGCTCCTCTCCCGGTATGAAGACCATCTCCCTCCCACAGAAGCACAATGATGCAATTATCCTAGCCAAGGACGCTAACACAGATCCAATAATGTTATCTCCTGCACCGCTCACATTCAGATTTCCCAATTGTTCTGCAAATGCCTGTTCGGGCTGTTTTATCCCATTTGGGATCCCTGAAGGATCCAGCCCGGCATTGAATTGTCACTCTCCTGCAGTCTCCTTTTGATCTAAGTCTTTTGGTACTTCTTGTAACTGACATTTTTGTCTCCAAAAATATCAGATAGCTTGTAGAATTCTCCACCGCTTGAATATGTCTAATTGTCTCCTTGAGATTTGATTCGACTCAAACATTTTTTTTTTTTGGTGAGAACATCAAAATGAGAAACGTCATTATTACTATTATTAATAATAATAATATTAATTATAGGATCCACGGAGGCATGCCAAGGCACTTTGTCCTGTGGTTTACTTTTTTTTTTTTTGTCGGTTGTGGGATCTGAACTCTGGGCCTGGGCGCTGTCCCTCAGCTCTTCAGCTCAAGGCTAGGGCTCTACCACTTGAGCCACAGCACCACTTCCGGCTTTTTCTGCTTATGTGGTACAGAGGAATTGAACCCAGGGCCTCATGCACGCAAGGCAAGCGCTCTACCAGTAAGCCACCTTCCCAGCCCTATGCTTACACTTGTGACTGCTGACATGTGCTGGATTTCTCCTTTGGCAATGAGTACTAGCTTTTGGGAGACCCTGCCCTCTCCTCTGGACCCCAGAGAACTCTGGGAGTTGCGCAATTCTTTTATCTCTTACAAGGCTTTTATCTCTTCAGCTGCCATGTGGTTGGCACGCCTGGTTGTGCCGGGCTCTCCGCGGCCCGTGCCATCACCCACCACAGGGACCCGTGACTCTGGACAGCCGTGGGCCCCAGGAACAGCACATGGAACAATGGCTCAACCACGAAGTGAGCCAGATGGTTGCTGGGATTGAGTGTGAGTGGGTGAGTGGGTGTGCGCATGTGCGCGTGCACGTGTGCACCTGCTGGGTGGAGGAACATCTAGAGACCTAGGACTCAGAGACAGCACATCTGCCGTGAGCTCCAGAACGCCAGGGTGCTGGGCTCCGGCCTTGGTTTCCATGGCAATGGGCAACCTCCTTGCAGTCCGCTCCTCTCTGGACCAGCTGACAGAGACAGGGCCAGGGGGCTTTGGGCCAGAGAGGGGAGCTGGGGAGGGGCTTCGCCAGGCCTGCACTGAATAGCTGGGAGAGGAGGAGAAGCACCAGAGCGTTGGTTGATCCATCCGTGGAGAGCTTGGAAATGAGCACGTTGGGTGAGTGCTGGAGAATGAGAATGGACTGTCCCAAGGAAGCCGTCCCCGCATTTACCGCAGAATGGACTCTCCCACAGCAGGCCTGACAACGTGAAGCCTGCAGCCTGGGCCCAGCACCTCCTGTTCAGCCTGGGCCCAGCACCTCCTGTTCCGCGTGGGATCAACTTAAACAGACTCGGAGCCTTGATCTGCTCCATGCACGATCTGGACTGTCTGTTTATCTTCGTAACCAGCCACGGGAGGTGGGGGCTCCTACATTTGCTCCTATGGCTCTAGGAACGGAGGCTCAGAGGCCTTTGCCAAAACCATCCAGGGTGAAGCCAGAACCAAGAACTCAAGGAACACAGCGTGGCGTGAGCTATGAAGCCCAGCAGGCTGGTTTCAAAGCTTGCTTCTTTCACTTACTAGCTAGGGGTGTTTGGAGCACAGGGAAAGGCTCACCGAGGGCAGGGGCTGGGCCTTTACCAGGCCCCAGGATTTGCTGTCAGATGTTCGAGTTCAGATGTTCCGTGCTCTCAGTGCACTCAAAGTGTTCAAGGAAAACGGTCACCACAAGTCCCCAGCGAGGGCCGAGTCTTGTCTAAATGCCGGCCAAGGACGTGCAAGCAAGTGACATAGTGAACATCCAGGAAGTCTTTTACTAAGAGAGAGGCTGTTCCTTCCCTTCTGGCTGTGCTCCCCTTCCTTCTTCCTGCTGGCGAGAATGTTGTGATGATGGACGGAACACCAGCAGCCATCTTGTACTAAGAGGTGATTGTGAGGATGGCATGGCAGAAACAGACACTTGATTCTTTTTGTGTGTGTGCTGCCCATCCTGGGGCTTGAACTCAGGACCCGGGTGCCATCTCTGAGCTCAAGGATAGCACTCTACCACTTGAGCCACAGCTTCACTTCCAGCTCTTTTGGGTAGTTCATTGGAGATAAGGCTCCTGGACTGTTCTGCCCAGGCTGGCTTCACACTGCCATGCTCAGATCTCAGCCTCCTGAATAGTTAGGGTTACAGGAGTGTGCTACGGTGCCCAACGAGACTGGGTTCTTCACGACCCCATGTATTTTCTACACCTGGGCTTTGTGCGCACGTTATAAACGCTTGTGTGTTTCAGGAACTCATTCACAGGAATTGGACTGAGGGTTAATACTTTCATGACTGTCTTGCAGGCTGATGGCCAGACACATCCTGAGAAGTTACAGCAGGCCCTTCATTCCCCAACATGCACGTCCCTCCCCCTCCCTCCTCCCATCCTTCCTCATCCTGGATGTTGCCTAGTTCCGTTAGTTTCTGGTGCAGCATTCGGGGTGTGGGCTTTGATTGATACACCCTCCCTTGGTCTATGGTGGTGGAGAAGGCCTTTGGGGGGTGTGGGCATGCGCAGTCCTGGTCCACCCTTCCCCTTGCAGAGATCTCTTTGCCCACTTTGTTCGCCTGGGGAACCTTCCAGATGCACGGACTATGCGACGGCCCCATCGGCCGGCGGTTACGCCAGGGAGTCAGCAAGCATCTGTCACTGTCCACTCTGGTCAGATTTCCCCTACCCTAGTCAATGGACCAACACTGACTTTATTTCCAGCTCTTTCTGGATGGCACCGTGGTCTGGGGACCAGAACTTCCACACAGACCCGACCTTCTTGTTGAGGGGGACGGGAGTGGAGGTGGGTGGCGGGGAGCCTTCATATCCAAAGCCACAACAAATGCCGGCATGGCAGGGCCCAGCTCTACCCTTGGCCACATAAACCCATTTCTAGAGTGATTCTCATTGGCTAGCCTTCAAGAAGAGGGAGGGACCTGAACGCTAGGACCCAGCAGGGTGTTAATTCCCAACGGCCAGCCCTATCTGGCAGGTCTAGAAATGTTAGTGCTCACCTGCTCTTCCCAGCTCATATCTGTAGTACTTCTGGATGGCCGGAACAGGGAACAACTTCTCCCTTCTCACTGATTTGGTTCTTTTTCTAGAAGAGGTGTTATTTCTCCCCTGGGTCTTCAGATAAGAGAAGGAACTCGGGGTTGACACAGAGCAAGCACGTGAGTTCTCTGACCTCGTCTTGGTGTACGGCAAGCACTCCTGGTTCTTCTCATGTGTTTCTAGAAGGGGGTTTATTCTAGCAAAGACCAGGGGTAATGTCCAGTGAAGAACCTCACGGGACCTTCAGGAGGGACAGATAGATCACTGGGAGAGAAGGGAATGAAGACACAATCAAAGCTCAACTCTCCTCCATCACCAGAAAGTTCTGGTTATCAAGTCAGAACCCGGGCTGCGCTCCCCACAGCCGCTGAGACAGCTGGGCAGGTTGTAAGAACAGCTTAGTTCTGTCCAGAGAGCCTGGAAGACATTTCCTAGGAGGAGCAAAGAGGCTCAAATATGACAGAGAGGAAAGAGATAAAGAGTTACTGTTGGACACTGTGGCTTATACCTATAAATCCTAGCTACTCAGGAGGTTGAGATCTGAGGCTCATGGTTTGAAGCCTGCCAGGCAGGAAACTCTGTGAGACTCTTATCTCCAATAAATTACCACAAAGCCAGAAGTGGAGCTGTGGCTCAAGTGGTAAAGTGCCACCCTTGAGCTTAAGATCAGGTATAGCACCTAGGCCGGTCCACGCACTTACACACACACACACACACACACACACACACACACACACACGCGCACACACACACACACACACACACACACATTCACACACACACACAGAGCTACTCTTGGGATGCTGCACCTGAGATCCAGAACTTTTTTTGGGTCCAGTCATGGGGCCTGAACTCTGGGCCTGGGCGCTGTCCCTCAGCTCTTCAGCTCAAGGCTAGCGCTCTACCACTTGAGCCACAGCACCACTTCCGGCTTTTTTCTTTTTGCTTATGTGGTGCTGAGGAATCGAACCCAAGGCCTTGGGTATGCAAGGCAAGCGCTCTACCACTGAGCCACCTTCCCAGCCCAAGGATGGGATTTTTGACTCCCATTTCAGAAGCCCTGCCTGCCTGCCCTTTTGGAGGGTGGAGGAAGAGAACACTGTGAAATGGAATCGCGAGGCGCACTGGAGAGAGGGGCCTCGTCGTCCATGGGGATCTTCAGGGCTCCATTCCCTCTCTGGCTGCCACACGGTGGGAGAGTGGGAGGTATGAATTCAAAGCCCACTCGCCTAAACACAAAACCAAACCAAACCAAACAGCTTTCCTAAGAGAGAAGCCATAGCGTATAATGGCTATTATGTTGAAGTGTGCAGCTTGACTTTAGTACCTTCCCAGACTTGTGCAACCAACAGCACAGCCAGTTTGAGAATGTGCTCACTCCCCTCCCCCACGGCAGTCAGTGCCCCCCTTCCCTCCCCCCCTCCCCCCCCCCCTCCCCATCCCTCCCGGCCTCCATCCCCTGCCTCAGGCAACCTCTAATCTGCTTTGTGTCTCTGTGGATTTTCCTGTCTGGATATTTCATATATATGGAAATCACACAATCTGTGGTATTGTGTGCCTGGTTTATTTCACAGGTGCTACGTTTTACAACTTCATGATCTTGTTATTAAATAGCCAATGGTGAAAAGGCACATTTTCAAGTGTATTAAAATGGAATGATACGAGCTGGGCTCCGGTGGCTCACACGGTAATCCCTGTTCCTCAAGAGGCTGAGAGCTGAGGATCCCCAGCCCAGGCAGCAAAGTCTGTGGGACTCTTATCTCCAATTAACCTCCTAAAAGACGAAAGTGGAGGTGTGGCTCAAGTGTTGTAGCATTGGCCTTGAGCAAAAAAGCTCAGCAACAGTGCCCAGACCCTGAGTTCAAACCCTGGGATGGACACACACACACACACACACACACACACACACACACACACACGGAATGATATGTAATCCTAGTGACACAGGAGGCTGACGTCCAGAGGATTTTGGTTTGAGGCCAGTCAGGGCAGAAGAGTATGTATAAGACTCCAAATAACCAGCAAACCCAGAGGCATAGGTCAAATGGTGGAGCTCTAGTCAAGAAGAGCAAGCTGAGAAAGCAGAAGGTCCTGAGTTCAAACCCCAGAATAGGAAGGGAGAAAGGGAGGAAGGGAGGAAGGGAGGGAGGGGGGAGGGAGGAAGGGAGGGAGGGGGGAGGGAGGGAAGGAAGGAAGAAAGGAAGGAAGGAAGGAAGGAAAGAAGGAAGGAAGGAAGGAAGGAAGGAAGGAAGGAAGGAAAGAAGGAAGGAAGGAAGGAAGGGGGAGGAGGGAAGGAGGGAGAGAGGAAAGAAAGGAGGGAGGAAGGAAGGGAGGGAGGGAGAAAAAGAGCCAGATATGCTGCTGCATGGCTGTACCCTAGCTGTATGTGGAAGCTGAGACAGGAGGATTTGAATTTGAGGCCAGCTGGGCTTCATAAATGAGACCAGTCAATCAATACAAATGAAACAAACACTCATAAATATCTAGAAGATTGTTAGGGCTGGGGTGAGATCTGGGAAGGTGTGTGTGGGGGGGGTCATGACCCGCTCGGATGTCTGATCCTGCTGCTTCTGTCTTTTCCTGGATGCGCACACCCGCAGTGCGCTCTCGGGCTGCTGTGGACGCCGGTCACAGAGTGGCTGCTGGAGGAGCTCAGGCCGAGGGCCAGCCCCGCATGGCCCCGAGACTTCCACTGCCATCTTCCCCAAAGTCTCTTTAGCCAGCTCCTCAGCAAGTGAGAGGAGGGCAGGAACAGGGATGAGTTCCAGAAAGTTCCACGTTCCCTTTCCGGATCCCTCCTTCCCAGCCGACCTCCATAATGAGCCTTGCTCACCTGGACAATAGGAGGACACAGCTGCATCATGGGGCTGTGGAAAACTAAATGCCTGGGTTGGGTAGGATGCTGTGGCTCACACCTATAATCCAGGCTACTCAGGAGGCTGTGATCTAAGGATCTCAGTTCAAAGCCAGCCCAAGGAAGGGAAGTCTTTGAGGTTCTTATCTCCAAGTAACCACCAAAAAGCTGGAAGTGGAGCTGTGGCTCAAATGGTAGAGCACCACCGGCTTTGTTTGCCCAGGATCTGAATTCAAGAACCAGTACATAGACATAAGAAAGCCTGGCGTGGGCATCACAGTAGGTACTCTGACAAGCTGTGTGCTCTACTGGGGGGCGGGCGGGGGGGGGTCATACAAGCAGGGCTGGAGGAGAGGCCAGTCAGAGGCTCAGGGTTTTCTCTTTCCGCTGCCCTTCCTTCCCTTGGGGCCTGGAGCAGCAGCCCCTCTCCACCACGGAGCCAGTGGCGTGGGGACGGGCGGGCATCCGTCAGGGCCGGCAGAGCCGATGGACTGCTTGTTTATCCTCTCCTTCCGGGCTTGGAGCACCGTGGTCTCCTGGCTGGACCATCTATCTCAGCGGAAGCCTTTGCTGAGATTTATCGTCCTGTTCCTGCCGCCTGCTGCCTGTGGGAAGGTAAAAAATGTCCTTTTTCAGGCAATAAAACATAAAATGGAACCCAGTTTCTCTCCAGGGTAAGGATCGTTATGTTTGACAATGGCGGTAAAGCACCAGGCTGGGAGATGGGTTGTAGTTGGGTGTGGGGAGGGGACCCCACTCCCACCCCGGGCCATGGGGAGGGTGACCAAGGCGACCGGGAAGGGACCAGAGTGCCACTGATCTGACCCCAGGGGGCTGGGGGTCCAGGAGTCCCAAATTAGATCCAGCCACTGGCCCCCCGCCATTGAATAAAGAAACATGGTGAAGGGCAGAGAGGGGAGATTTATTTAGTCCACGGCAGCCAGGGGAGCTGGCCATCTTGAGCTGTGTTCAGGGTGAGGACACTGGCTTAGGTTAAACAGGGAGAAATGAAGTAGGGGGGAGGGGTGGGCAGAGGAGGAGGGAGGTCTGCAGAGTTACAACAGCCCCAGGTCACAGGGGAGGCTGGGGTGACCTTCAGCTCAGCCTTTGTCCTTGGAGGCGTACTGGAGAATTCTTTTTACTTTCTTTTTCTTTTTTTGGTCAATCGTGGGGCTTGAACTCTGGGCCTGAGCACCGTCCCTCAGCTCATCAGCTCAAGGTGAGCACTCTACCACTTGCGCCACAGTGCCACTTCTGGTTTTCTAGTGGTTTATTGGAGATAAGAGTCACAGATTTTCCTGCCCAGGCTGGCTTTGAACCGCAATCCTCAGATCTCAGCCTCCCGAGTAGCTAGTATTACAGGCGTGAGCACCAGTGCCCGGCTTCTTCTCACTTTCTTAACTGAAACAGAACAGGAGCAAGGTGTCGCTGGAGTTTTTGGCCGTTTGCATTAAGATGACAAGAAGAAGGCATGGCCGGTGTGTGCGCGGTGTGCCTGCACCCCACTGTGGACCCCGTCTTTCCTGGAGCCCACGGCCATGGCAGAGTTGGCTGGAGGCAGCAGAGAATCGCTCAGATCAAAGAGCACAGATTGAAGTTGAGCTCATTCACCGGGCCCAGCAAAAGCCTCTTTTCCCCCCTCTCATCCTGAGTCTGAACTCAGAACCTAAGTACTGTCCCTGAGCTTGTTTTGCTCAGTTGGGGCTCTACGCCCTTGAACCACAGCTCCCCTTCTCGCTTTTTGGTAGTTCATTGGAGGTAAGAGTCTCACAGACTTTCCCGCCTAGGTTGGCTTCAAACTGTGATCCTCAGATCTCAGCCTTCTGAGTGGCTAGGATGACAGCATGAGCCACTGGTGTCCGGCCTCTCTGTTCTTTAAGGGATGGCCAAGGGAGGAAAGAGCTAGCCAGAGTTTAGAACCTGAGCTGCCCAGTCTCCTGAGGACACGGCCTTATATAACTGCGATATCAGCATGGCACGCAGGCACGGGCGATGTTAACAATAACATCATCTGACATCCAGTCCGTATTCCAATTCCCCCATCCCCAGTCTTCAGAGCTCTAATTAGAATCATTCCAGGACACCGTCTCCTTCCTCCTTCCTGAGCCAGTTCTGGGCTCAGCCCAGCATCCAGCCCACAGCAGGGCGGCAGGGAGGCTTGGAGAGCTGCAGCCGAGGGGCTGGGCTCAGGCTGCCCAGGCTGCCTGGGCTCAAATCCCTGCACTGACTCTTCCCAGCCAGGTGACTTCAGGAGCTTTCTTGTCCTTGCTGTGTCTGGGGTACCATGTTTCCAAAAGGGTCGGGTGGCAGTCACCGGCTCTGTAGGGTTTCTGTGAGGACTCCTGTGTTGTCGTACATGGGGGTGCTGGGCAGATACAAGACCCCCCCTTCTTTTAAATGCCGTGCTTGACAGGTTGTTTTTTATTTTCTAATTTTATTTTTCCTATTAATGTAAAAGTAACGGTATAAACTATTCCAATTCTATATTTAGCATAGACAATTTGACATGCCTATGTAGGTTATAGTTGTTAGCTGTGATTTTTCACCATCTTCTCCTCCCTCACAATTCCAGGACCTTAAAATTCACTTTCCCCGTTCACATCCTTTCCAATTTATGTGCAAATATTGCTGTGTGTGTGTGTGTGTGTGTGTGTGTGTGTGTGTGTGTGTGTGTGTGTGTGTGTGTGTGTGTGTTGTACTGGGGCTTGAACTCAGGGCCTGGGCACTGTCCCTGAGCTCTCTTTTGCTTAAGGCTAGCACTCGACCACTTGAGCCACAGCTTCACTTCTGGCTTTTTGGTGGTTAATTGGAGATTAGTCTCTTTCAGACTTTTCTGCTCTGGGACTGGCTTCAAACTGTGATCCTCAGATCTCTGCCTCCTGAGTAGCTAGGATGACAGGTGTGAGCCACTGGCTTCTGGCATCAGTTATTTCTCTTATTCATTTGTTTCCAAGCCATGAATTAAACATTTAAAGTAGTCAATGTGTGTTGACATTTATCCACATAGTTACTCTTTCCTTTCTTTTAATATCCTTCCCTCAGTCTGAGACCTTCCTACTCATATTCTTTGCTTTCCCCCTGAAGTTGATTTGTTTTTAAGGCTTCCTTTAGTGAGAGACTTGGTTGTAAACTCTGACCGTTTTTGTTTGTCTGAAAACGTCTTTATTTTGCTTTCATTCTTGAAAATTCATTTCAGCAGTGATAGAATTCTCCGGTGACAGGTACTGTCTCTCAGCTTTGGGGAAGTGTTACGGTATTGAGGTGTCTTCTGGTGCCCCCAGTTTCTCGGAGAACTGGTCTATCAGCCATTTTGACATTTCTTTTTAGGTGAGCTCTCTTTCATCTCTGACTGCTTTTAAGATTTTTCTCTTTGTCTATGATACTCTGTAGTTTGACCATAGTTTGTTTGGGTAGAAATCACTTTTTTTTTTTTTTTTAAATCTTGCTTAGGATTCATTGAGTTTTCTGAGCTGCAAAGTTGGAGGTTTTTCAGGCAGTTCTGGAGAATTCTGAGCAATTCTGTTCTTGGACCTGACTCTCCACTGTTATAACTCCCACCCCTCCCCCCAAACTCTGAATTGTATCCCTGATCTCTCTTAATCCTTCTTTTTTTTTTTTTTTTCTTTTTTCTTTTTGGTCGGTTGTGGGGTTTGAACTCTGGGCCTAGGCGCTGTCCCTGCACTCTTCAGCTCAAGGCCAGCGCTCTACCGCTTGAGCCGCAGAGCCACTTCCGGTTTTCTAGTGGTTTATTGGAGATAAGAGTCTCACAGACTTTCCTGTCCAGGCTGGCTTTGAACCTCGATCCTCAGATCTCAGCTTCTTGAGTAGCTAGGGTTACAGGTGTGAGCCACCAGCGCTCGGCTTCTTAATCCTTCTTGTATGTTAACCCATTGCTTTGCCTCTCTCTTTTTTTGGGGGGGGGGGTCCGGTCGTGGGGCCTGAACTCTGGGCCTGGGCACTGTCCCTCGGGTCTTCAGCTCAAGGCTAGCGCTCTACCACTTGAGCCACAGCACCACTTTGGGCTTTTTTCTTTTTGCTTATGTGGTGCTGAGGAATCGAACCCAGGGCCTCATGCATGCAAGGCAAGCGCTCTGCCACTGAGCCACCTTCCGATCCCCATGCTTTGCCTCTCTTCACTGTGTTTTGTTTCCAGTTTACTAATTCTCTCTGAAGCTGTGTCTCTTCTTCTGTCTGATCCTAATTAGTTAATATTACATTTCTAATTTCTCCTTGCTAGATATTTCATTTGATCCTCCCCCCCCCCTCCACCCCTTCCCCCGCCCTGTCAATCAGCCTGGTATTTTTCTTTTTTCACCATCATCTCCTTTTTTTCCTGTCATACTTTACATTTTAAAATATTTACATACTTATTTGAGATTCCAGATTTGAAAAAATCCAACATTTGCTGTCTTTCACAGTTCAGTTTGTAGTTATTGTTTCTGTCAAAACTCCTGCTCAGAATACCTTATTACCTAGGTGCTAGGTTTGTTTTTGAGATAGGACTTTGCTCTAGCCCAGGCTAGCTTTGAAATTTCAATACTCCAGCCTCAGCTCCTGAGTGCCGGAACGGTAGGAGGACCCAGCCACACCGGGCCTCACACTCGTGTTTCTTACAAGTTCTTTTCTGAAGGGACTCTTTTATTGTTTTTTCCAATTTCTCAAGTATTTTAATAGATCTTCTAAGATTCATTGCTCAATAGAAATGCAAATGTCCTATAGGACATAGTTTTTAAAAATATTATTAAATATAATTTTATTGTTATTATTAAGGTGTTGTACAGAGGTATTACCATTTCATAAGTCAGGTGATGAATACATTTCATTTTTTGGACAATGTCACCACTTCCTTTAAAAAAAGAAGCAGGGGGGGATGGGGACTGGGAAGGTGGCTCAGTGGTAGAGTGCTTGCCTCGCATGCATGAGGCCCTGGGTTCAATTCCTCAGCTGCACATACACAGAAAAAGCCGGAAGTAGTGCTGTGGCTCAAGTGGTAGAGTGCTTGCCTTGAACAGAGGGACAGCACCCAGGCCCAGAGTTCAAGCCCCATGACTGACGAAAAAAAAAGAAAGAAAGAAAGTGGCACTGTGGCTCAAAATGGTAGAGTGCTAGTCTTGAGCAGGGCAGTGCCAGGGCTCTGAGTTCAAGCTCCATGGCCAACATTAATAACAACACAACCCCTTAGAATCTGGATTTGGTAGCTTATACCAAAAATCCTAGCAACTGAGGAAGCTACGATCAGGAGAATTGTGGTATGAGGCCAGCCTTGGCAAGAAGTTAGTGACACCTCATCTCAAGCAATAAAAAGATAAGCATGGTTGTACATGCCTGCTACGTGAGATGCATGCATAAGAAGACCAGAGTCTAGGCTAGCCCTGGAGAAAGCAGCAAGAGTCTATTGGAAAAACAACCAAAAAAGTCTGGGCATAGCTCAAGCCATTAGAGCGCCTGCCTGCCCCTTGACCTTCCACAGTCCTTTCTTCTGGGTTCCTGAGATGCACGGTACATTCCCGCAGGAATTATCTGCAGCGTGGGACTTGAGCGTGTCTCTTTGGAAACTTGTGTGGTTTCACCCAGGTACCTCTACCAGTCAGGGGCCAATTTCCTGCTTGTAGTTTTTTGGGCCACAAGAGTAGAATACTTTCTGACCTGAGACCCACTTGAACAACAGCATGTGGGTAAGATTTTCTTGCTGGGTGATTTATTTTCTTTTCCTGTTGTCTTCCCTCCCCTACCTGAGCCCAGCAAGCTTCTCCAGCTCGGGTTTGCAGCTCTCTCTTTGCAGAGGCCTGGCCATTTCAATCTCTGCCTTGTTGAGTCTCAGTCCCTTTCCTTTATTTTTTTGTTGTTGTTAGTTGTGGGACTTGAACTCAGGGCCTGGATGCTGTCCCTGAGCTCTTTCACTCAAGGCTAACACTTTACCATTTTGAGCCACAGCACCACTTCTGGTTTTCTGGTGGTTAATTGGAGATAAGAGTCTCACAGGGGCTGGGAAGGTGGCTCAGTGGTAGAGCGCTTGCCTTGCATGCATGAGGCCCTGAGTTCGATTCCTCAGCACCACATAAGCAGAAAAAAGCCAGAAGTGGCGCTGTGGCTCAAGTGGTAGAGCGCTAGCCTTGAGCTGAAGAGCTGAGGGACAGCGCCCAGGCCTAGAGTTTAGGCCCCACGACCAGACACCCCCCCCCCAAAAAAAAAGAGTCTTACAGTCTGCCTGGGCTGGCTTTGAACCACGATCTTCAAGTCTCAACCTCCTGAGTAGCTAGGGTTACAGGAGTGAGCCACCAGCGCCTGGCTCCTTTCCACTTCTAACAGTGTTTTATAGCTGTAGTTGTGGGTTGACCAGATGTCTCAGTGAAACATTGGCTTTAGAGTAAGTTTATCTCTGGCTCAGGAATTGTGGGTTTTGTCCTGTATTTTTTGACCTCCAATGATTTCCTTTACTTTCCCTCCAGCCTGGCTACACATTTAGGAATATTGGAAATAGTTCATCCAGCAATTTCAGCTGTGTGGGGTGGGGTGTGGGTGTGGGTGTGTACCTGTCCTAGAGCTTGAATTCTGGATTTGGGCACTCTCCTTGAGACATTTTTTGGGCTCAAGGCTGGCACTCTGCCATTTGAGCTATGACTCCACTTCTGTTTTTTTCTGCTGCATTGGAGATAAGAGTCGCATAGACTTTCCTGACTGGGCTGGCCTCAAGACATGATCCTCAGATCTCAGCCTCCTAAATAGCTAGGATTATAGGCGTGAGTGTTTTATTACTGGCACCCAGTTTTTTATTTATTCTTCATTCCTTGGTCACACTTGGGTGCTACTTCCTGGGTAGGGCTGATAGAGTCGGAGATCCATAAGCCACAACCCCTGCTCCTGGGCGCTGCCGCAAGATCCAAGTCCTCAAAAGGTGGCAGGGTAAATTAACTCAGATTCTACAAATACAGAACCACTGTCTGTCAGTGAGTTGCTCTGCAGTGCCAAGCTCTCATTACCAATTCTCCCTAACCCCTGAGGAAGCAGTCTTATTAACCCACTGGGGAGGAAGGGGGGGCACAGAGAGGCTGAGTCTTTTGCCCTGGGCCTCAGGGTTTCAGGGTACCAGGTGCATGAATAGAGATGTGC
The DNA here is from genome assembly GCF_024711535.1 of Dipodomys merriami. NCBI lineage: Eukaryota > Metazoa > Chordata > Mammalia > Rodentia > Heteromyidae > Dipodomys > Dipodomys merriami. Next base: position 7,399,252 of record NW_027204270.1, read on the forward strand.
ACTGAGGGACGGCTCCCACCTTCCCTTCCTGATTGAAGACAGCCCTCCCTCATCCAGCCTCCCCTCCCCCTCCCCAGCCCATTTCCAACCTCCAGCCCTGCTCACCCTCCTCAGAAGAACCTCCTTCCAGAGAACGCAGAGACGCAATGCCTATGTGCCTCTGATCAGGAAATATTTATTGAAATGAATGAGTCGGCCATCACCTGCACCACACGCTACCTGCAAACATCTCCACCGCCCAGGTGCGTGTGCGCATACTCACGCACATATAAGCACGCACTGCACGTGTACACATGCATAACATATACTTGCACACCTGTGCACACACACACCACGGGTCAGGGGAGAGGCTCTCCCCACTATCCTTGCTTTAACCCACACAGGTCTGTAGGAGGGGCTGTCTCCCCTCCCTGAACCCCTTTTAGGGTCTCTGGATGGGACACAGGTGACACCCATCCCCCATCCTCCTCTGTTAGGTGAGACGGGGAGGGGATGAGGTGGAGTTCCCAGAGGGTAGACATAAACAGAGCTGGGAGTGGCTGTGAGGTTCCCCAGCTCCTCCTCCTCCTCCTCCTCCTCCTCCTCCCTCTCCTTCACTCAGTGAGGAGCCCCACACGAGCCCCCACATGGAGATGTCTTTCACTCGGTCAGGAGCCCCACACGAGCCCCCACATGGAGGTCTCGGCGTGCTCTGAAAGCTTGTCATGTCTGCGTTTAATGAAGTTTAATTATCTTCCCAGATTCAATGAATAATTATAAATCTTTTCAAGATGCAATCACACGGGTTCATGCTTCATTAACAGTGGAAAATCAATTGTAATTCGCATAATTCCTTTCTAGAGATGAGTCTGTTTGCACGCGCGCGTCCCTCCTTGCCCTGCCTTGTCTTCCCCAAGAAGCACAGCAGATGTCTGGCCTTCGGCGTCTCAGGGATGAGCCACAGGATGGGGGAGAGCAGGGCCACCGGTCAGTCAGTCCTGCTAGCAGGCAGAGACCCCGGTCCTGCTGGCAGGGAGGTGGGGAGAGGAATGTAGAGAGAGAAGGCTTTTCTTTTCTGTCAGCTGTGGGGCTTGAACTCTGGGCCTGGGTGCTGTCCCTCAGCTCTTCAGCTCAAGGCAAGCGCTCTACCGCTTGAGCCACAGCGCCACTTCCGGTTTTCTGGCGGTTCATTGGAGATAAGAGTCTCAAGGACTTTCCTGCCTGGGGCTGGCTTCAAACCGTGATCCTCAGATCTCAGCCACCTCAGGTGGCTGAGAAAAAGCTTTAAGAGCCCATTTCAGGTGCTCCACAGTTCCACACAGCCGTAGCTTGCATATTGGATGACGCAGATGGAGATATTTTCATCATTTAGAAAATTCTAGTGGACAATGCAGGTCCAGGGTCCAAGTGCCTGGAGCCCGGTCCAGCCCCGCCCTGTGCTAACAGCTCTGAACAACCAGTGTCTGTTTGCCCAGGCTGCCATCACATAGGGCCATAAATAAACCTGGCGATTAAACATGACACAGATCTATTGTCCCGTAGTTCAGGCACTCAGAAGTCTTGCACAGCAGCTGCGCGCTGGGAGGCCAGCCTGTAATCCCAGCGACTTGGGAGATCCAGTTGGGAAGATGGCCATTGGAGACCAGCAAGACCCCGCCTCCAGCACCTCAACTCAACCCCACCTACAGACACTCCCTTTCCCAGGTCAGGTAATGGAACCCCAGGATCCAGGAACAAGAACTGGACAGCTTTGGGGAGCATGATTCTGCTCGCCACTAGAGCCATGATGTTATCTTTCTCTGTGGGGATCCTGAAATCCAGGGCTTCTTCAAGGTCTTCAGTGGAGTTAGTGGGCACCACGGTGCCCTCCGATGTCTCCTCTTTGGGCCCCACGCACCCCCCTCCCCAGTGCTGGGATGGTGAGCTACCCCATCACAGCCCCTCTTCCCCCATCTCTTTTGTTTTTTGTTGGTTGTGGGGCTTGAACTCTGGGCCTGAGCACTGTCCCTCAGTTCTTCAGCTCAAGGTGAGTGCTCTATCGGTTGAGCCACAGTGCCACTTCCAGTTTTCTGGTGGTTCATTAGAGATAAGAGTCTCATGGCTGGGAAGATGGCTCAGTGGTAGAGAATTTGCCCTGCATGCATGAGGGTTCGATTCCTCAGCACCACATAGCAAAAAGAAAAACACCGGAAGTGGTGTTGTGGCTCAAGTGGTAGAGCGCTAGCCTTGAGCTGAAGAGCTGAGGGACAGCGCCCAGGCCCAGAGTTCAGGCCCCACGACCAGACCCCCCAAAAAAATAAATAAATAAAAGAGTCTCATGGACTTTCCTGCCTAGGCTGGCTTTGAACCGAGATCCTCAGATCTCAGCCTCCTGAGTAGCTGGGATTACAGGCATGACCACCAGCACCCAGCTTCCCCCCACCTCTTGCCAGTGACAGACAGATGTGTACTCAGAAAAGCCTGCCCTTCACATCCCCCAGGGACCTCAGTACCAGGCTGGTCCAGGTCCAGCACAACCCAGGTCTTGGCTACAGATGAATCATGGGTCAGTGTCACCTCAGACCGGTCCTACTGTCCCCAGAGCCCTTGCCTGATGCCCCAGGACCTGTCCCAGCAGTGGGAGGGGGAGGCCTCCGCCCTTCCCATAGCCCCACACAGCATGAGCTGGCTCAGCCGCTCACTGCGCCCCACAGCCCAGCTCACAGGTGGCACTTCCAGTCTCTGGTCTTCCCATGTCCCGGTCACTGTGATATCCAAAGTGTGTGAGTGTGTGTGTGTGTGTGTGTGTGTGTGTGTGTGTGTGTGTGTGTGTGTGTGTGTGTGTGTGGTGTGCTGGTCCTGGGGCTTGGTCCTTTACCTTTTCTGCTCAAGGCTAGTGCTTCACCCCTTGAACCACTTGAACCATAGCTCCACTTCTGGTTCACGGAAAATAAGAGTCTTATCTTCCTGCTCAGGCTGGCTTTGAACTGGGATTCTCAGGTCTTAGCCTCTGAGTAGCTAGGATTACAGGTGTGAGCCACCCGCACTCATTAGGTGTTTCTCAGTGTTTTACATCCAGGATCTTCTCCCAAAGATACAAAGTCAGTACCGATAATATTACTCTCAGTTTACAGAGGCACAGAGAGATTAAGTAACTGGCCCAAAGTCACACAGCCAGGAGGAGATAGAGGCAGGATTAAAGCCCAGGTTGTCTGTGTGGTTTAGGCTTGTACCTTCCCTAGGCTGCCCGTCTCGGGCACCCCTGGTTTTTCCCCAAGACCTGCCAGGCTCTGTTTTTGGTTCCTAGGAAAGAGGAGTGGCCCTTCCTGCCACTTGGGGCAGCTTGTAGCATGTTGTATGGTCACACGGACTGAGTATCAGTGGTCAGTCTAATTAAGCTGGCAGGATCTGAGAGGTATAGTGCCAGGGGTGCATCTTTGCTATCCTTGAAAGGCCTGAGTGTTGCAGGCTTGGGCTTCACCAGGGGCCCTGCTGGGAGATAGGGGTGCCTTTAAGAGGCGGGGCCTGGTGGGAGGAGGCAAGGTCACTTGGGGCGTGGCCTCGAGGGGGTATATCAGGACATGGGCTCTTCCCTTCTGCTTCCCGGCCACCAGGAGGTGGGCGGTTCCGCCTCCCCCTGGGCTCCCACCAGGGCCATACCCCAGGCCAAAGTGCAGGGCTGGGCCCAGGCCTGTGAACCCCCAGCCGAGGTACGTGGTTTCTACCTTTAAGTTGTTTATCTCAGGCTTTTGGGTCATGGCCATGGAAAGCTGACAGGGTTTCCAACGTGCGGCCTGTGCCATTCAAACACAGTAGAAGGTGTGAGTGTGTGTGCATGCGTGTGTGCGTGTATGCGTATGTGTATGCATGCACGCAGGTGTGTGCCAGTCCTGGGGCTTGGACTCAGGGCCTGGGTGCTGGGTAGGCTAGTGCTCTACCACTTGAGTTACAGCTCCACCTCTGGTCTTTTGGTGGCGAATTGGAGATAAGAGTCTCACAGACTTTCCTGCCCAGGCTGGCTTTGAACGGCGATCCTCAGGTCTCCGCCTCCCGAGTAGCTAAGATGACCGGTGTGAGCCACCAGCTCCGGCTTCTCAGAGTTATTTCCTAAGGCCATGTGGCCTTCCCCTCTGCCTGGCCACAGCTTTCCAGCGGTCACACTTGGAGGGGGAGGCGATGCCTCTGGCAGGAAACCCTCCTGGGCTGCCCAGCTCAGGCTGGGATTTGGGTTGGTTTATTTGGCTTTTCTTAAGTAGCATCACAGAAGACCAGCGTGGTGGTCCTCAGCCGTGGGCCATATACCCGGCCTTGTGAGCAATTTGCTCCAACAGCAACGACAAAAACAAAACAACAACAACAAAGGCCAAGTGAAGCAGGTTCAATGTTCTGTCTCTAACAAGGCCCCTGCCGCCCCTCCTGGGGAGGGAGGGGGAGGCTCTGTCTGGGAATGGCAGTCTCCAGAGATGTCTCATCTCCGTGGTGACCGAGGGTCATAAACGGCCCAGGGAAATTCTGAGTGATGGCAGGGAGTGCCCAGCGAGTTGGAGTCACCCCGGATTCCATTAAACTCTGGGTGAGCGTGGCAGGGGCAATTTCTGAGCTGCTAATCATGAGGAGAGTTAACCCCTCAGAGCCCCCAGTACCGAGATCGGAGAAGAGAAAGCCAGGCTCAGAGATGTACAGAAACTTTGGTCATCCAGCTGCTAAGATAGCAGAGCGGTGGATGGTGCAGCGGATACGGAGCTGCTTGAGCAGATTCCTTTTGGTTTTCCTTTCTCAATACTGAGATTTGAACTCAGGGTCTCCCACTTGCTGGGCAGACACTCTTATCACTTGAGCCACACCCCTCACCCTTTTCTATTTTGTTATATTGGGGTTATTAGAGTCTTGCAATTTTTCCCCAGGCCTAGACTCAGACCGTGATCTTCCTATCTCTTGGCTTGATTAGCTGGGATTACAGGCCTGTGTTCCCATGCTCATCCAAGTGTTTCCTCATTGTTGGGGGGGGGGGGCGGGGAATCTCAACCTGGTGTCTCTCCTCTGCACCGTGGTGTTGCTCTCGGTGGACAGCTGGCCACTTGCGTGGCTGTCTGCTTGTCTCCAATTCCCTTGCACTCACACTTTGGTTTTTGAAACCGTGTCTCTCTGGAACTTGCACTCCTTCTGTGTGATACCCTGCCCACCTCTTCTTGAATCCACCCGGTCAGGCTCTGATTCCAATATCTCTATCAAAACTGTGCGCGCAAAATTCAGTGGATACCTCGTCATTGCTCCGTTCCATGACTTCTGGCCTATCCTTCCTCCTCAGAACTATGCTGGCTGAGCATGGTAGTTCATGCCTGTATGCTAGGACTTTGGAGGCAAAGATATAGAAGATCGAGATTCGAGGCCAGCATGGATAAAAAGTCAATGAGACCCCGTCTCAGCGGATAGGTTGAGTGTGGTGGTATCCTTTCAGGCACAAGTAGGCAAAACCCTAGAGACTGCCGGGCGCTGGTGGCTCACGCCTGTAATCCTAGCTACTCAGGAGGCTTAGATCTGAGGATCTCGGTTCAAAGCCAGCCCGGGCAGGAGAGACCGTGAGACTCCTATCTCCAATAAACCACCAGAAAACCGGAAGTGGCGCTGTAGCTCAAGTGGTAGAGTGCTCGCCTTGAGCTGAAGAGCTGAGGGACAGCGCCCAAGCCCAGAGTTCAAGCCCCACGACCGACAAAAAAAAAAACAAAACCCTAGAGACTGAAAAATAACTCAAGCACAAAGGGCTGAGGTGGCTTCAGCTGGTAGAGCACCTGCCTACCAGATGCTCCAAAGACCCCAGGTTCTCCTACTGCTGGGGAAACCAAGCAGAATCGACCCGCCCTTTCCTCCCTGGTGTCCATGACCTGACTCTGGCTCTGAGCTGTCTCAGATCCCACACTCCAAACCCAGCCTAGGACGACCCTCTCCAACCACGCTGCCTTCATCCCCAGCCCAGTGACGGGGGGCTGCATCCCTCTGCTTGCCCCCACGAGTCTCAGGGTCAGACCCCACTTCTCCCTTGCCTTCCCAGCCGCGTCCCCAGCACATCCCGGCAAACCTGGTGTCACAGCCACCTGCGCATCCACCAGCCAAGGCCCCCAGGCTCCATGGCTCCCTTCTGCCTCCTCCACTTCTGTCCCCCCACTCCCTCCCCCCCGTCACTGGGCTCTGCCTGACAGCTAGCCAGAGGGATCCTGTCAATCATAAGTCATGTGATTTCTTCCCTAGAAACCCTCAGATGCCCTCTCATCCCATGCAAGTTGTGCTCAGGTCTGTGAGGCTTCATTTACACTGGCTTCTCTATTATCCTTGGCCATATCTCCTACTTTCCTCTTACCTGCTGCCTGGATGTTCGGCAGATGCTGTAGGCATGCTTCTGCCCCAGGGCCTTTGCACACACAGCTCTCCCTGCCTACTGTTCTCTTTCCCTAGAAATCTCCATCAACGGAGCGCCCACCCTTTCTTTGGATCTTTACTCAGTAGCTGTCTTCAGTCCCTGGCTTCCTAACACCCGTCCTTTCCTGCTGCCCCATCTGTGTGCCCCAGCTTTCTCTGAGCATTTGCCACTAACACAATATGCATGTGGTTTATTCATGCAGAGGCTTTTGACCTCCCTCTCCCAAGGCTCTGCCAGCGACTTGGATTAACCCACCAGTGGACTCACAGTCCCATGGCATTGCCATCCTGGCTGTCTCTGCTTCCTGCCGCCATCAGGCCAGCCCCTCTGCTCCTCCTTCCCAATGCAAGGATGGGCTGAACCCTGCGACGCTCCCGTCCAGTCCTCCCTCTGTGAGCGCTTCATGCTCCCAGACTGTCCACCCAGCGACGGGAAGCTGACCAGGACAGCCCAGAACTCCGAGGACTCCGCACCTGCCCAGCAAGGCTGGGCTCTGGGCGTCCCCTTCCCTTTGGAAAAAGAAGTTAAATATTTACTTATACTATTTGATTTATTCATGTAATGAGGTGCTCCTCTGAAAAAGCACATAAGACTAGGCGTATGCATGTGTGCACATGTATCTGTGTGTATGTGCGTGAGTGTGTCTATTATGCATGCATGCGTGAGCACACACGTGTTCATGCATGCAACCATGTATACAGGCATGCAAGTGTGTTGAGCCTGCATGCATTTGTGCATGCATGTGGATGTGCATGTGAGTGTACACATTGTATGCCTGTCAACATGTGTGTGCATGAGTGTGTGCATGCACTGTTCCCACATGCATGGTAATATACATGTGCATGTGAATGTGTCTTGCACACCTCTGCACGTGCATATGCATATGTGTACATTTTTTGTGCACACAGATGTGTGCTGCACTGTGCATTTGTGCACACTAACATGTATAGGTGTGGCATGTCGCAGTGTGCATGTTATCACATGTGCATTAGCACCTGTGTGTACATGTGTGTGTGCAGGTGTGTGCACATGTGTGCGTGGGGGTGAGCTGGGCCGGAGGGTGTTGGAGGTTGCTGACTCTCACGTCTTCCTGGAGCTCCCCACCCCCACACCCCTTCCATACCAGCCAGCCGGGCACACACATGTGCTCCGTGTGCCACCAGTCCCACGTCACGTCCTATTTCTCTTCCCCTGTCAGCAGCTTCCCCAGGGCCCTTCAGCCCTCGCCATTGCTTTACGGAGCCGTCAGCTCGGCGCCACTCTCCAGCCTCATGTCGTTATTAGGAAGAGCTACAGGAAGAGACAAATTACGGGGGAGAAGGTGGGCCACCTCCCCCCCCGCCCCCCGCAGCTGCTGAGGACGCGTCAGCCCTCATTCCCCCTGTCACCCGGGCAAGCCCCCGAACCTGCCATCATGTCCCATCTAGGAGGATGTGGGTTTGGAAGCAATTACAAATAAAGAACCGGGGCTGGGAAGGTGGCTCAGTGGTAGAGTGCTTGCCTCGCATGCATGAGGCCCTGGGTTCGATTCCTCAGCACCACATAAGCAGAAAAAGCCGGAAGTGGCGCTGTGGCTCAAGTGGTAGAGCACTCGCCTTGAGCTGAAGAGTTGATGGACAACGCCCAGGCCCCTAGTTCAAACCCTACGACCGACAAAAAAATAAAGAACCAGTACGTAATGCGTTTGTTTGATGATCATAACCCAGAGGAGGGGGAGGGGAGGGAGGCCAGGGGCATCAGCAAGGCCCGGATGGCTCTGCTGCTGACGCTGGTCCTTGTCCGGGCATCTCTGACCCCATATTCAAGTGACTGCATGACTGGCAGCCATCCATAGACCCCTGGGGCCCAGGCCTGGTGCTGGCAGAGGTGCCTTGGGGACCCTGGGGATCCATTAGCAGGGTCGGGTGGGGCTGGGCATGGGCACTGGGTCAGCTAGGTCTGGCCGAGCCCCACGTGAGTGGAGGGCAGCCCCTGCCCACCCTTCATCCACTCCTTTCCTTCTAATCCCCTCTGGTTTGTCCTGCTGGGCCAACGGACTTCATGCACATACCAGTCTTCACAAACCATGGAGGTCCTGGGTTCGAGTCCGAGCTCGGCCTCCCATTGTCTGGGTGACCTTGGTCCGACCTCCGTTCTTCCTAGTCTCAGCCTTAGCCTCAGATGGAGCTGCTTCCAATTCCAGCTCTGTCCTCACCAGCTCTAGGATCTCGAGCCAGCCTTGCTTTTTCTGTCTACACCGTGGGCACAACAGCGCCTACCTTCGGTCATTAAGAGAGGCATCAAGCATATAGCAGGGTGAGAGTTCCAGAAATGTCAGACACGATGGCGATCACACGGTGTGGGCGCTGGCCGCAGGGCCATCGCAGGGTGCGAGGGTGGGGGCCAGTCCTCCCCCCTCCCCAGCGGGGGCATCCCGTCCCCTCTGTCGTCCTCCTCCCCCAGGTCCACACGCGATGACTGCCCAGCCACCCAGCCTTCGCTCTGCAGCCCGCCTCCGTCCCGACAGATGTAGTCAAGTGCAGCTGCTGGAAGCTGGTGTAAAAGACAGATCACTAGGAACCATCCTTTGGTCCCATTTCGGGGTGCATGTGAAGCCACCAAGGCTCACAGGATAAAGTGACAACTGGCTGCAGACACGTGGCTGGCTAAGTGGCTATGTGCCTCTTGGGCTTTTCTGCCCAGGCTGGCTTTGAACCTGGATCCTCAGAGCTCAGCTTCCTGAGTAGCTAGGATGACAGGCGTGAGCCAGCCTCACCTGGCCGCAAGGCTTTGATCTGTAACCCCAGTGTGACTGGGTGAAGAGGTCCCGGGGTCCCTGGAGAGCCCCTTGCCCAAGGTGCAGGATGGGAAATGGGAGGCCGCACGGATGGAGCCTCCGCTCGGGAGCACGCAGATCACAGAGTGTGGACACCTGCAGTGTCACCCCGGCTCCCCAAGTCATCTCCAGCAGCTCCCAGGGCCTCTGGGGGAAGCCAGCAGGCTGCTGGAGCTCAAGGAAACTGAGGCAGGCCCAGGATTTGAGAGTCAAGTGGACACCCACTCCTACAGACCCAGGGCAGGGAGCCCAGAGAACTTCCTCTCCTCACATACCCTGGGGCCAGGGTGTGTCTGCGAAGAGAAAGTCAAATCTCAGCTAGCTGGGACACACCGCCAGTCACCAGGGTCTGGTCCAGTCCCTGAAGGAGGCCAGGCTCCTGAGCAGCACGTGAGGGACACCTGCCAGCCCCACCTGCGCTGCCTGCCCACCCCGGCTCTGCAGGCTCAGCCCAGGCAGACATTCTCAGGAGAAGCTCGCTTGCAGAGTGAAATAAAGAGCCTTGAAGGTAGAGTCGGCGCTGCCGATAAGAAGCTGTTTTATATAGATTTTCATTCTCCACATTGGAACAAGAACACAGAGGCAATTGCTTGTCATCTGAGCGAAAGCCTTTATGGCCAAGGTTTCTGCACTGTGAGAGGTGGGAAAGTGGGGAGAGATGGGGAGGGAGGGGAGGGAGAGGGAGGGAGGCTGGCTGTTCACAGCCCCAAGGGCTCAAGGCTCTGTCCTCCTGGCTGCCTCTAAGGACGACCTTCTGAGCGATCGTGCCACCCAGAGCTTCCCAACCCACCCCCACCCCCATCCACCCTTCCCCACGTGTGTCCTCGTCCACCCAGATGCAGAGCCAGGGGCCCCAAGGCCAAGGTCACCAGCACGAGGGAAGATGGATGGGTGGATGGATGGATGGATGGATGGATGGATGGATGGATGGATGGATGGGTGGATGGGTGGATGGATGGATGGATGGATGGATAGATGGATGGATGGGTGGGTGGGTGGGTGGATGGATGGGTGGATGGATGGATGGATGGATGGATGGGTGGGTGGATGGATGGGTGGATGGGTGGATGCATGGGTAGATGGATAGATGGGTCACTCTGCTGGACCCTTGTCTTTTCCCAGCTTTCCCATCTCTCCTTTCATAGAAATTTGTTTCCTTGCAGTGCTGGGGATTGAACCCAGTACCTTGCAAGTGTTGGGCAAGTGCTCCTCTTCTGAGCCACACCCCAGCCCTTCTTTTATAGTGCCTGACCTAGGTTATAAGGCTCCTGGGAGAACGCCAAGAGAAGGGACAAAAACAAAGAACAGAGACTCCAGGTTCTGCCTGCCTTTCACCGCATGCTGTGGTTTCCCATTCCTGACTCCAGGTTCTGCCTGCCTTTCACCGCATGCTGTGGTTTCCCATTCCTTCCCCTCCCCTATCTACAAACCTGGGCTCCCACAGCACCATCGCCTGGGGGCCTCGCTGGTCTGCGAGGGTCCCACACAGCCATAGCTGAGCTTTCTTGTTCCTAGACGGCAGGGACTGTGTGTGAATCCAGCCACCTCATACACATACACTTGTCTTTTGTGAATCAGCACAACATCTTTAGACTCTCAGAAACAGTCTGGTGCAAAAGGCACCACTGAGTCTTCAGCACATGGGCCCCACGGAATCTACTGGAGAGCTCATGGGGTCTGTGGCTAGATTGAGAACAGCCGGCTGTCCTCAGGCCGACTGAGCACCCAGCCTTCTGCCAGCTGCTAGGGCTCTGCAAAGAGGATCAGAGCCCCCATCTTATTCCAGGGGTTTCCAATCCAATCCAGTGTGGTAGACCCAAGGCACACACACACTGTTATTTCTGACTATGCCCACAGCAGACATTACTAATCGGTTGTTTGTCCTAGGGAGAGATGTGTGTTCCAGGAGGGGTGGGTTTGGACCACAGCATGCCCCACATATTAAATGGGCCACCTGCAATGTTGGCTGTGACTTGCTGTGTCAGGGTCCGAATTCCCTGTCTCATGACTAGAGTCACTTCCTCAGATTAAAGTGGTTCTTGAAGTTTCTCTCAGAACTCCCTGTCCACCCATGCATGACCAGGGGCAGGCAGACCATTGGCCAACCTCTTGCAGCACACCTCTGCGGACACACACACAGAGGAGTCAGCTGGATGGTCAAGGAAGCAGGACACGGGCACAGCCCAGATCTCTCTCCCCAGGCCACCGCCCGGAAGAGACCTGCCCCAGCCGCCCGAGCCAGCCAATCCTCTAGACCTCTGCTGTTGATCATTTCTCTCTTTCACTACTATCAGAATATCCCATGTTCAGAGCCTGGCACGAAGCAGGTCCTCAGTAAAACCGCTCGGTAAATCGCTCTCCTGTAATACATACAGCCCGTTGTACCTCAGGAAAGTTCTGTTTGTTAGCACACACAGGAATGGCAGGGAGGTCGTTCATGCTGTGACTCAGGGCTGGCTGATTGGTAATGGCTTCTTAGGGAAGCACTAGGTGCAGAAAGGTACGAGGGCACAGATGACCTCCCTAGGATAGACGGTCGATTAGTAATGTCTGCTGTGGGCATATCATGCTGTGGAAATCACAGTGTGTGTGCCTTGGATCTGCCACACCGGATTGGACTGGGAACCCCTTGGAAATCAGATCGGGGCTTCTGATGCTTTGTAGAGGCCCTGGCAGCTGGCGCAGGCTAGGTGCTCAGTCAGACCGAGGTGGACGAACCCACCAAACGAGGATGGCTCAACTTTGAGGCCCAGTCTCCTGACGAGATCGGAGAAAAACATCTAAGCCAACGGGTTTCAATTTTTCAGAAAAACCCGCAGCGTTCTTTCTTCAAAGGACATCTTACTTGAAGCCTGGCATATTTGCAGATGAAAGCTTAGCTCGCTGCTCTGGCCAAAGAAGCTGGGCTTGGGGGCCCAGGGCCCCACCTGCTTACCCTTTACCAAAAGCATCAGGGGATGCTGACAAGGAAGCTGGTGGCTCCTGGGAACCTACGGTTCAGAGAGGAGACATGACTCACCCAAGGTCACACAGCCATTAACAGTGGAGCAGAGCGCCAGCCCCTGGCTCCCCACTTAGGGCTATTCTGCTACATTACTGGGGCCCCCATGACACAGGCCACCTTGCTCAGGCCATGAAAGACCATCACCACCCATCGCCTCCTTGAAACTGGGGGGAAGCTGAGTAGCCACCTCACCCAGACTTCGTAAGAGGGTGCTCCCCTCCTGGTCCTAGCCTGCAGAGGTTGGGGGGGCAGGAGGGAGGGGCTACAGCTCTGTTTAGCTTGTTCTGGGAGCGCCCCTCCCCCATCAGGAAACAACCATCTCTCCCTGTCTGTGCTTTATTCATTGAAGCATTTCCCTTTTAGAGGCAGCTGCTACAGGAAAGAGCTCAGTGAATGTTTAATTCATTGGTTCAGAACTGACCTCCTCCCCTTGCCCCGCCCCCCCTCCCCACCCCGCCCCTCCTTCAAAGGCTGTTCCCGCCTTCTCCCCTGCGAAGCTAAAGGTGATTTGTCAGGCAGCTGGACGAATCTCTCCGGCACCGGCTAGGCTGGGCGCGTGGCCCCGGTCTGCTCCGCTGCAAAGGCCGTAATGTGTTGCATTACTACATGAGTATTTAATGACCGGCTTCCTTAGCCGCTTAGAAGCCAGAAAAAGAAAAAAAAAATTTTAATGCGGGTATTGACTTCCTGTGGAGGAGGGGTGCCAGCTGGCACAAGGCCGTGTCGGTGGGGACCCCAAGCAGAGCAGCGCCTGGGGTGGGCGGGACCCAGGGGAGGATCAGCTCCCGGTGATCAGGTCCCACTGATCAGGTCCCCTGGGACGAGTGACAGGAGTATCCTTTGGGTGGAAGCTTGAGTGTGCTTCGCACACACACACGCACACGCGCACACACACACGCACGCACACACACACACACGCACACACGCACGCACGCACACACACACGCACGCACACACACACGCACGCACACACACACACACACACGCACACACACACACGCACGCACGCACACACACACGCACGCACACACACACGCACACACATACACACACGCACACACACACACACGCATGCTCTCTCCATCCCCCCAAGAATGGGCTCTTGTCTGAACATCTCCAGGTCGAGGGGAGCACACAGGCCCGGCCATGGGAAGGAAGAGGCAGCTGGGTCTGATTCCATCTCCTCAGCTTTGGGGGGAGTCCTGACTCAGTGACTCAGGACCCCACCTTGCACTGCCTGGCCCACACGTGTTCTGGGATCCATCCGGTCCCCAGTGGGTGCAGTCTGGCTTCAGAATGATAACAAAGCGTGTGACCAGAAGCAAAGCCCGTGCACCTTGGGGACTTGGGGTGAATCATCACAGTGGAATCCCCGGGGTTCGTCCGGGCTGGGTGATGAGGGGCCGGCTGGCCAGCTGGCCCCAGGGCCAGCACCTCAGGTCCAGCATCTGGCCTGCTAGCACCACCAACGGGATGCCCAGCGCTGGCTCCGCCACAGAGCACAGAGCACCCCGAAGCACCTTCACTGCCAGCAGCGCCCCAGCTCTTTCCCATGCAGGCGCTGCCCCCCACCTCTAGAAGGTACCATTTCGTGGAAGAGTAAACTGAGGCAGGCTGGGGCCTTGTAGCTGCTCAGAGGCACTCAGTATAGAGTGGCAAGCGTGGATTCACACCCAGTCTGACCCCGGGTCATGCAGCTAATGGGCACTGCAGGGGAGACCCAGTGTCGGGAGGGGGATGTGGAGGGAGGGTTCTCCATCCTAGCCACACAAGCCAGGTGAGGCCCACGCTGTCACTCCTGGACACTGATGGGCACAGAAGAATGTGACTCTGGGAACAAGCAGACAGGCCTGACATGGGGAGAGGGTGCCACCCAGTAGCCCTGGCAGGGTATCCAACCTCTCTCTGCCTCAGTTTTTGGAGATGATGCTGATCCTAACGTTACTGTGAAAATTCATCTTCTCACCGGGTGCCAGTGGCTCACGCCTGTAATCCTAGCTATTCAGGAGGCTGAGATCTGAGGATCACGGTTCAAAGCCAGCCTGGGCAGGAAAAACCATGAGACTCAACTCCAATAAACCACCAGGAAACCGGAAGTGGCATTATGGCTCAAGTGGTAGGGCGTGTTCTACCAGCTTTTCCTAGCTCTAAAGCTAGCGCCATGAGCTGAAGAGCTGAGGGGCAGGGCCAGGCGCAGAGTTCAAGCCCCACAACCAACAAAAAAAAAAATCCTCTCAGTCAGGTGTAGTGGCATATACCTATAATCCTAGCACTCCAGAGGTGGAGACCGGCCTGGGCTGCAAATAAAACAAACAACAAACTCATTCTCCCTCCCTCCCCCCTCCCACAAGATCTCTCTACGTAGCCCAAGCTGGCCTCAAACTCTCCATCTTCCTGCTTCTACCTCTCAGTGCTGGGATGAGAGGCACGAACTATCTCCCCTGACTTCCAAGAAACATTCTACATGTCTGCCAGTTCGTAACTTCCACGCTTGGAGAAGCACGCGCAGGCTGTGCTGCTGGAGTCTGAAAGCCAGGCAGGGAGGTCTGGCTTCCTGGGGCCCCGCTTGGCTTTCCTTGGAGTGGAGTCCAAAGTGAGCGCAGCACACGGTTGCATAGACATTATCCCTCTGAAATCTCTTCAGTGAGGGAGCCCTGTGGGCTCCCAGAAGCAAGCACTGGCCAATTAGATGTTTACCCCACTGCGGGAGTTGTTTTTCTTTTTTTTTTGCTATGGAAACCAACTCTGTCGTCCTGCTTCCCTTGAGAATAAGATTTTACAAAGTGAGAGCTTGCAGGAGCAGAGGTGAGTGTGAGGGAGAATGATCCAGGGGAGGAGAGGAGAGGGGAAGAGAGAGGAGGGGAGAGCAGGGGAGAAGAGTGGGAGGAGAGGAGAGGGGAAGAGAAGGGGAAGGAGAGGAGAGGGGAAGAGAGGGGAGGAGAGGAGAAGGGAGGAGAGGGAAGGGGAGAGGAGGGAAAAGAAGAGAAGAGGAAGGGGAGAGAGGGAAGGGAAGGAAGAGGAGGGGAGGGGAAGGGAGAGAAGAGAGGAGAAGAGAGGAGAGGGGAGGAGAGGGGAGAGGAGAGGGGCGGGGAGGGGAGGGGAGGAAGGCTATAGGGAGCTAGGAGAAGGGGAAGGAAGGAAGAGAAGGAAGGAGAGCACTTGCATCATCACGGGGTGAATGTTTTCAGCCTCCTCAGCTTGGGACCTCGCTGCCCCCCCCCAGGGTTATTTTGGGTGGCAGCATGATTGGGAGCTTGGAAGGCAGGAAACTGGTGATTATGGTTGTAATAAGTGACAACATCAAGTATCATTACCCTTAGAGCAAGCACACAATGCCTGTTTGCCAGGATTTGCCGTGCAAATCTGCAGGGGGGGGGGATTTCCCCGGGTGGGGGTGGGGAGGCCGGCTCTCCTCCCAGGCGGCCTCCCTGCCTCTCTCAGCAGGAAAGAGAGGACAGCAGCAGGGGAGGAGGCCGGCTTGGCTGGCCTGGAAAGGGTGACCTGAAGTGTGCTGGAAAGCTGCCAGACCCTGGCCTAGAACCCGTCCGCCCTGCCTGCCACCCTGGTCTCCAGCAGTGGTTCTTGGAGCAGCCCCTCGTCTGCTGGTGGCTTGCCCTGGCTGTGTCCCTGCTGTGCGCTGATCTGAACAGTCTGGGTAGCCAGGGAATCCACCACAGCAGCGGCCAGTGCTGCAGCTTGGAGCCACGTGGCCAAAGATGCTTTATGGAGGAGAATCCGGAGTGAGGAAAGAGGGGAGGGGCAGGCCTGGAGGGGGTCCTAGGGGAAGGGAAAGGGAAAGGCGTGAGTTCTGAATGGCAAAGGGGAGATGTGGAGGTGGTAAGATGTGTGCTGTGGGCTAGAGGCCCTAAGTCTAGCACCTGTCCATCCTGTCCAACAACCCAAGACTGAGCTCCAGTCCACACACCCGGTCAGCTAGGGGGGCAGGAGCTCTGGGGCAGGGAGCAGATCAGGTTTGGGTGGAGCTAGGAGCTACAAGATACCTGGAAATGTAGTGGAAGTGGCTGGGGACCTGGGGAGCATGCCAACAACCCCGTATCCATTCATCCACCCATTCATCCACTGATCCATTTATCCATCCACCCATACATACACCTATCATTCATCCATCCACCTCTGTATCCATCCACCCACTTATCCATTCATACACCCACCCACCACTATCCATCTATCCACCCATCTATCCATCCATCCATCTACCTATTCATCTATCCATCCATCCATCTACCTATTCATCTATCCATCCATCTACCCACCTGTCCATTCATCTACCCACCCATTGACTCATCCATCTATCCACCCACCTACCCTTTCATCTACCCACCTATCGGCCAATCTACCTATCCATCTGTCCACCAACCTATCTATGCATCCACCCACCCACCTATCCATCCCCACACCCATCTATTCATATACCCACCCACTCATCCACCCACCCACCCATTCACCTCATTAACCCAAGCCAGCTCTCCAAGTCCCACACAGCCCACAGCCCAGGTTGTGAGCATTCACTCTGTAGCAGGTGACCCAGGCTCTGTTCCTGGCTCACCTACTTCCTACCGCATAGCTCTGTGTAGATCTTCACATCTGTTTGACTCAGAGGTCCTGTCTCTGGGGTGAGGGGTGGTAGTCGCACGCAGTTATTTGGAAGGATTGGGCTGCCCAGGCAGTGTCTGGGGTCTTAAGTACCAGGTTCACCTGCCTTGAGAGCCCATAAATGGGATCAGAGGGGACAGATTGGGGGCCCAGTGGACCATTGGCCTAGGTGCAAAGAAAGGAAAAGGTGAGGTGCTCAGAGAAAAGAGAGGTGCTCAGAGTCTTCCCCTCCTATCACTCCTCCATCCTGCTCAGGGGAGCCGGGGCCCCAGTGTTCGGCAGAGAATGTGTCTTATTCTCCATACCCTTTCCAGAATGGGCACAGCTGTAGTGAGCTTGCCCCTTTCTTTCTTGCCTTCTCTCATCTCACCAGCGAGAGGGAAAGGTTTCCTTGCTGCCAGGTCCAGCCAGAAGCCTCTGGAGGCTTCCATGCCTTTGATCACTGGATCTTGGTTGTGTTAATTCACCAATTCCCTTAAATTCCCAGGAGATTTTTTTGGGGGGGGAGGGTGTGGGGACGGAGATGCTGTCTAGTGGAAATCCCTTCCAGCGCTTCCCGGAGCCTGGCCCTGGGCTGCTGGGGTCATGGGAGGTGGGCGAGCTTGAAGGACGTTTTCCTGGACAGGAATTAGGGGGCCACCATTGGCACCCACCCTTTGGTAGTGGGGTGAGGTGGTCCAGGCCTAAGCCGGTGGGTTATTAGCCTCCACCGCCAGGCTGGCAGACCTATTAGAAGGCACAGTGCAATTTCATGCCCTGTTTCCTCCCTCCTTGGCCTGCAGTTTCTGCTCTATTTGTCCAAAATGAACAGAGATGAAGTGAAATGAATTACAAGCTCTCCCTTCCTTCTCCTCCCCAGCCTCCTTGGTTCTCCCCGGGCCCTCCCTACCCTCTCTCTGCTCCGTGGTCCTTCACCCAGGCCTTTCAGGCTCTGCTTCCCTTCTTCCCTCTCTCTTTGTTCCATTAAAATCTGTGACTCCGTGCTGAGCATGGTGGTGTGTGTTTGGAGTCCTGGCGACTTGTAAGCCTGAGAAGGGACTGGCCCAGGAGTTCGAGGCCAGCCCAGGCAACACAGTGAGATTTCATCTCAAAAAACTCGACCTTGTACTCACCAGCTGCTGTAGTTGGGGGGTCGGGGGTTGGGGGGGGGTCGAAGGCCTGGTCCTTGTGACAGCAGGGCTGGGAGAAGGGGCTTTGGGACATGCTGGGATCATGAGGACTCTGACCCCACCCATGGGCAGCGTCCTCTGTGAATTCCTAATTGGATGGACTTGGGGGCAATGGGGACTCAGAGGGTCCCACCGGGGTAAAGGCCCTGGGTCCTTGGGAGTTGTATCTTGTCTCTAGTCCCTCCTTGTTCTCCTTCTCAACTCCTCTTCTCCTCTGCCTCTTCTTCCTCCTCCTCTTCTCCCCCTCTTCCTCCCTCCTCCTCCTCTTCTCCCTCTCCTCCTCCTTCCTCCTCCTCTTCTTCTCCTCTTCCTCCTCCACCTTCTTCTTTCCTCTCTGTCTGCCCCGCCTCTCCCCTCCTCCCCCTTTCTAGCTGCCCCATACAGGGCCTGGACAAGTGAAGCAAACCAGCAGTGGCTGCTGGGTTTGGCCAATAGCGAGCCGTAAGGACTGTGACAAACTCTCCAACTCTGAGTTTGGCCATACTTCCTCATTGCTTAAGACAAATGGTAGATTTTATCAGACCGATAAATTCCTGGTGTTTCAACACGTGACAGGCCGACATTTTAAAACAGGTTTGCAGGCCAGATCGGACCCATAGACGGTCCATTTGTAGTCATTGCTCTAAATGGCCTGAGTTCTAAAAGCTACAGAACTCTCCAGAAAGCCAGCTCTTTCCCCTTGAACATTGCCATCCATAATGGATGGATCCCAGTTGCTGGATTGAGACTGTTTCCAAACCACTGCCTTTGACAGAGGGATCGTAATTATACCCTGACATTAATATTTAAACCACAAACAGCGTCAGCGTGCTAATGCCATCCCCGAAGGCTCTGGGCTCATTGAGTTTCATCCTTGTGAGACCTAATTATCGTCCGCAATGAATCCGGGAGGATGGAAGGGCTAGGCCAGGGCTGCAGCTGGAGGCGTACCGGGCGGGGACACAGGCAGGCCTAAGGCCAGCCCGGTCCAGCCCCGTGGGCACGCAGGCCATGGAGAGGTCTGAAGGAGCCATCCCTGTAACCAGGGATGCTGCCCACTTGAGACCTAGGGGTGTTCATAGCAGCCTCTGACCTTTGACCTTTGGCCAGGCTCACAGGAGAGCCCCCTCCCCATACCCCTCTTAGGAGAGACTGCAAGTGAAAAATGTCTATTTTGTGCTTGTCTGAAAAGGAGAGAATAGATGTGTATAGCGGCTATATGGTGGGCAGAGAAGGCTGACAGTGGCTTCCCAAAGACTGATTTCTAGAAGCTTCTATGATCTCCAGCTTCTGCTGGTTTGATGGGTGGTACCAGGCTTACCAGTTCTGGTTTGCAGGTGAAACTGCAGCTCATGGCCATGAGACTGGGCTGAGCAAAGGAGACCAGCCAGAAACAGTCTAGAAGCTTCCATCTGCATCAATAGCTGGGTGTAGACTGGAGAAAGGGGTCTCTCTTCCACGTGGGATGGAGCTTGCAGCCAGAGTGCCCTGGGTTTGAGTCCACTTCTACTTCCTCATCAGCTCTGTGACTTGAGAGTTTCATGAGCAATGGCACCTGTTTTTGTTTTGGGGTTTTTTTTTTGATCGGTCGTGGGCCTTGAACTCTGGGCCTGGGCGCTGTCCCTGAGCTCTTCAGCTCAAGGTGAGCACTCTACCACTTGAGCCACAGGGCTACTTCTGTTTTTCTGAATGGTTTATTGGAGATAAGAGTCTCATAGACTTTCCTGCCCAGGCTGGCTTTGAACCAGGATCCTCAGATGTCAGCCTCCTGAGTAGCTAGGAAGACAGGCTTGAGCCACCAGTGCTGGCTTTTTAAAAAATTTTATGCTGGTCCTGGGGCTTGAACTCAGGGCCTCATGTACGCACTTGACTTTCTTGGTCAAAGCTGGCCTTCTACCATTTGAGCCACAGGCTCCACTTTTGTGGGGATTTTTGTTTGCTTTTGTTTTTGCTGGTTGGATTAGGAGTCTTATGGGCTTTCCTGCCTACTAGCCTGCTTTCTAACTTCGATTCTCAGATCCCAGCCTCCAGAGTAGCTGGGATTATAGGTGTGAGCCACTGGTGTCTGACTAACAGCAGCTATTCTTGTGTTGCTGCCTTTGCTGCTTCCTGGGGGCCCACAAGCTGGTCATGGGTGCTTTGGCGTAGGCAGAGCAAATGGACTGGGGCCCCTCACTCTGGGCCCTGCACCCTACCCCACCCCCCCTACAGCACACAGCCCGGCCAGGGCCAGGCCCTTACTGCCTCCCCAGGCCCTTCCCCAGTGCTTCCTGCCCCCAGCTTGCTGCAGGAGAGCTTCAGGTTGTGAATTTTCTCCATTTATCTCAGGGAAAGGAAGGCTGAACCTAACTACCTTGGACGTATCCGCTAGAGGAACAAATAGAGCATCACTCAGGCTCCACAGCCGTCGCGGGCCCTGGGCTGCAGCCATAGGGCTGAGCTTCATGCCGGCCTGGTGTGTGAGAGGAAGAGCGCGTCTCCAGGGAGACAGCAGGCTGCTCCCCCATGCTCAGCCTGGGAGGAGTGAACGCATGGCGTGGGGAAAGCCATGCTGCCTCAGTTCCCTGGCCTTCTGCTGACTCCATTCTGAGGTCATCTCCCTGCCCCGGAAGCAGCCTCCACCATGGTGGGGCAGGCACAGAGACACACTGTGCCTGGGCACCCTGAGCGGTGGCGGAACAGACACTGTCTTCTCCCACAGCACCAGATTTGGGGACAGGGCAGATCCGTGGTCGTGGGAGTGGGGGAAGGGAGGGGGTGCTGGTGTTTTCCGTCTAGGGAGTGTGGAGCACATGGGCAGCAAAGATGGCGCTGGGAGGGGGTTGAGTGGGCAGAGCCTAATTTACTGAAGAGCATATGGCCAGCCAAGATGGCTCTGGGAGAGAGTAGAGTGGGCAGACCCTAATTGACCTGCCGATCAGTACCTAACCAGCCCGTGAAGGCTCAGGTGAATGATAGGGTGTGACCTTGACAGTGATTGGTTCTTCTTCCTCCCTTACCATACCACCCACCCTTTTTGTCTTTAAAAGGGGCTGCTCTCTGTTAATAAAAGAGTTTTTCTACCTGCTGGATTTGGCTCCCTGCTGTGTCTGATTGTCTCCTGGGCTGAGGGAGGCTGGGGAACGGGCAAGCGCCGCACTTACCTTTCCTCGGACCCCGTCCATCTTTTGTGGGATGGACGAAGACCCAACAAGGGAGAAGAGAACGTCCTGGGTTCCATCCAGTGGTTCTGGCCTTGGAACATGAATTTGCTTACGGTCGCTGCACTGGATACTTAGAAATAGTTAAAATAGCCAGGTGCTGGAGGCTCACACCTGTCATCCTAGCTACTCCGGAGGTGGAGAGCTGGAGAATCTTGGTTCAAAGGCAGATCAGGGAAGAAAAGTCCTCAAGACTCACACCTCCAGTGAACTAGCAAAAGGCTAGGCCAGGAGAGTGGCTCAAGTGGTAGGACACCAGCTGAGCAGACAAGAGGCCCTGACTTGAAGCATCAGCACTGGGGGAGAGGGAGAGAGAAAGCGAGGATAAAATGGTAACTCATAGTTTGGCACAATAGAAAGGCAGGGGGGACAGGGAATCTCTTAAGTTACACATGTATTACAGAACGTATTTTTACAACAGCTGTACCCTGGAGACCCCTCTTCTCTCTTTTGCCCGCACTGGCCACCCTCAGCTTGCTCCTCCTTGGGCTGTGTGTTAGAAGGTTCTGGAATGCTGGTGTTCCAGGAGTGGATCTGGCACGTGGCTGATGTCCCTGTCTCTCAAAACACTTGCTGTGTAATCTGAGGGAGATCTGGGGAGTCTCTGATGGCCCCCCTCCCCTCAGCTTCAAAGTCCAATCTGCACCAAGAGGAGGTAGTGTCCAGTGTCTCTCACCCACACTCACCTCACTCTCTGACTCCCTGACCTTGGCTGGCGGCTGCCAGGGCTCGGCCAGGACCTGGGCCAACAGGCAGCAGTCTGGCAGGGCGGGGAGTGCGTGAGCTCCATCTGGGGTCGGCAGGGGCTCCAGCGGCTGCGCTGATGAGCAGGAAATGGCCTGAGCTGTGGCTGCGGCCGCTACCAGGACTCCCTCCGGCAAGCGGGCCCGGCCTTCCCTCCTGCCAGGGCCCCCCTGTCCCCGCAAGCAAGTTCGGCTTTCCAAAGTCGGCACTGTCACTTTTAGCCCTCTGGTCACTTCTCAGGGCTGGTCAGGGCCATTCCTCCCCTGCCCACCCCCACTCCCCCCCCACACACACAGGAAAGCGGGAGCAGCAGGCACTTCCTGTGGCCATGGTACTGCGGTGGGGGGCCCTGCACCTCCCCCCCAGCAGAGAGGATGTGAGGGCTCTGAGGGCGAGCCACTTGTTCCCGGTGGTCCGGCTCCACAGCGCGGGGTGGGAGAGGCCAGAGGACCAGCGCAGCACCTCGGCACTCCCTCCAGAGAAGCAGACAGCTAGGACGGGCCATGTAAGAAGACGGGAAAGACGCCTCACGCTGCAGGAAGAAGAGGGGGAAACATGCTTTCCTCCCCAAGAGCCTTCCAGAAGAAGTAACTTCAAGAGAACTTCCTGCCAAAGGGGCGAGATCTGGAGCCTGGTACCTGGCTGCAGAGCCTTGCCGCCGTTTACTGGTTTGAAAATGCCCTGGGGGGGGGTGGGGGGGGATGAAGGAGGAAATGTCAGGCTGGAGGCATTGGGATGCTAATGGCTTATCCCAGGTCCTGGGAAGGCTGAACTTGAACTGACACCAGAAGGGGCTCTGTTGGCAATCGCAGGGCCCAGTCCTGAAACTGGGGGAAGGGGAGGGTCCCCTAAGTCCGTGGCTCTGACTCCGCCCGCCCAGGCTCCAAGCTCTCACAGAGCCCCGGCCAGGCTGGCCCAGCCCTGCCCCAGCTCCCAGCAGCTTTGCTACTAGCCCACATAGGATGAACTGCAGTGTGGCACAAGCCCTGCCCACTTTCTGCCTCAGTTTCCTTCACCTCACATAGGATGATAACCTTGGGCCCTTGGGAAGGAAAATGAGCAGTTCAGTCCGCCTGAGAAGGTTAAAGTCAAGGCTGGTTAGGAGGAGGCAGTGTTTCTGCGCCCCCTCCCCCCCTTTCTCCTTTCATGGAGGGGAACCTGCACCTGGGCTCTCCCCCAGAGAGCCAACCACTTTGGCTGAAAATGGGTCCTATAGTCTTCTTTCTATTAATTTTTGATTTTTATTTTTGTCAGTTGTGGGGTTTGAACTCAGGGCCTGGGCGCTGTCCCTGAGCTCTTTTGCTCAAGTCTAGTGCTCTGCCACTTTGCACCACAGCGCCCACTTTTGGTTTTTGAGTGGCTAACTGGATCTGAGTCTCATGGGGACTTCAAACTGTGACTGGGCTGGCTTCAAACTGTGATCCTCAGATCTCAGCCTCCCGAGTAGCTAGGATGACAAGCGTGAGCCACCAACACCCAGCCCACTGCCATCTTTAACCTCTGACTTACCTGCCTTCCTGGAGCTGGTCATGGCAAGGACTGAACAGCAGACCAGAGCGGGCGGGGGGAGTCATCAACGTGTGCACACGGACCTGGGGTGCAAGGAGGGGCGCGGTGTGGTGAGAGGCAGGAATGTGGGTCTCAGCTCCTGTGTGGCCTACTTGTTTGAGCTAGTCCTGCCCTCTCTGGTCCAGGGCCTCCACCAAGGATCCCCTCCCCGCCTCGCCTTCCCCCTCCCCCTTCCCCCAGCCTTGTGCACAGAACAGGCTCCACCCCTGGCCGGATCCCAGCCACCATCCCTTCCCTGGGCTCACAGGAGGGTCCTGGCCCATCTTGGCTCTGCTCCGCCCTGCCCAGCCCCACGCCCATCCTATCCCACCCTATCTTGTTTCCCCCTCTCCTCCTGCTCAAGGATTGGATCCCCCACCGGAATCTCAGGCCTGGGGGTGGGGCAGTCCCGGGATGGGGTGAGTCATGCGACCGGACAGTGACAGCCGGAGGACCATGCGACCTTACCCAGAGCTTTAATTTATTTAATCAATTCCAGCCCCCAGGCTGGGGAAGGAAGACGGCAGGATATTAAATCTGTCGCCCTGGCCAATCTGTCATCACGGTGCCCGCGCCCATTGATTCTCCTCCACCCGCCTTTATTAACTGTCTCCTCCAGGGACCAGGCTTTGCCAGTCCCAGCCAGGATCCTGCCCAGGAGCAGAGAGCAGATTGCAGATAGAAGGGGGTGTGGGGGGGAGGGAGCTAGAGGAAGCTCGAGGAGCTTTCTGGGAACAGTGAGAGCAAGGAAACTTCCAGAGGCAGGAGGCAGGAGACCTGAAGATCATTTGTACCCCCTGCTCTTCCAATTACAGGTACAGATGCCTGTGGTCAAAAGGTGGGGGCAGGGGGCTGCACGGCCCAGATGGCAGGGGCAGGGAAGACCTGGAGTCCACAACACCAGATTTCCAGCCAGCATTCTTCTTTTCTTTTCTTTTTTTTGTCGGTCATGGGGCTGGAACTCTGGACCTGGGTGCTGTCCCTCAACTCTCCAACTCAAGGCCAGCGCTCAACCACTTGAGCCACAGCACCACTTCTGGTTTTCTGGTGGTTCATTGGAGATAAGAGTCTCACGGACTTTCCTGCCCAGGTTGGCTTTGAACTGTGATCCTCAGATCTCAGCTTCCTGAGTAGCTAGGATTATAGGCATGAGCCACCAGGGCTGGGCAGCATTCTTCTTGAGTAACAGCTACAGGGGGATGGTGTCTATTGTCTGCTGGGTACTGTATTAGATTCCTCTGTTATAGCAATAACAAATGATTACTTTGCGGGCTCTGGACTTCAGAAGTCTGAAGTCTGTCTGGTTAGGCTAATATCAAGGGCCAAGCAGTGATGTCGCCTGGCTGCTCTTAGGGAAAAGCCATCTCTGTGCCTTTCCCAACTTCTAGAGGCTGCCTGCAGGCGTTGGCTTGTGGCCTCTTCCACGTTCAGAGCCACCAGTGCCGGTCCAGTCTACCTCACATTGGACACCACGCCTCCTCCCTCACAGCCTGGCCCCTTGTGGACACATTGGCTCACCTGGATCCCCTCCCCGACTCAAGGCCAACACCTCAATTCCAGGCACAACCTTGACTCCACTCCTAACCACATCAAGCACCGTTCACGGGTTCCAGAAATTAAGCTGTGGGCAGCGTTGAGGACCACAGTCTGTGGAGCAATTCCTCTGCTGCGGGATTGTGACACCCTGGCCACACACACCTCCATGCATGCGGACTACACTGCAAAGCACTGCAGAGCTCAACCCATTATACAGACCAGAAAACAGAGACTCCAAAGCCACACAGCTGCATGCACCTTCGCCAGACACAGACTTGGGGCCAGTTGAGTGCAACGGCCAAGCTGCGGGGCTGGGGTCCTGAGGTGAGCTGCCTGCTCAGAATCCAGGAGAGAAGGGCAGAAGGTTACCAGAGATCAGCCCTGAGCTTCCACCTCTAGAGCAAGGGGCGGAGACCACACCTGCAAGAGAAGGGGAGTGAGCCAGTGGCTCAGCCTGTAATCCTAGCTTCTAAGGAAGGTGAGATTTAAGGATCATGAGCTAGCAAAAAGCTGGAAGTAGAGCTGTGGCTCAAGTGGTAGAGAGCTAGCCTTGAGTGAAAAAGTTCAAGGACAGCGCCTAGGCCCCGAATTCAAGCCCCAGGACTCCACGGATAGATAGATAGATAGATAGATAGATAGATAGATAGATAGATAGATAGATAGATAGATAGATAGATAGATAGATAACCAGACAGAAAGGGGAAGGTGGGGATTTTATAGTTGGGGTGGACTTAATCAATGTGTCCTGTGCGTGAAAATATCGTCCTGTGTACAGTTAATTTATGCTAACAAAAAGATTTATTTTTAAGGGGGGGGTAGGACCCCCCTCTCCGCCTTTGGTAGGCATTTTCTCCTCTAAACAACTCCGCCCCCTCTCCCCAGCCCTCCCCAGCCTCCTCCTCCGCTCCCGCCCACTCTCCCTCAGATGAGTTATTTGCTCATAAAATTGAAGGCCTCCTTCTTCTTCGGCACCATTTTCGGTTCAGCTTAGACAAATATTTAGCCGCCAGACCTGACCTTAATTTCCTTAAATATCAGACAGTGAAAGATGGAGGACTGCCCAGTGGGGGTGTCTGGGATGGAGACCAGGGGGCCTTGCTAATCCCCTTCGCTTGGTAAGGCCCCCCCAGGATCACGCAGGTCCCCTTCCAGCAATGGCCGGTCTGTCTCCCCCCATGTTGGCTGCCAGAGGAGGTGGGAAGTGACCGTAGGATTGTAGCGCTCTGAGCTGACCGAGCTGGCCCCCCCCCACACCGCAGGTATGGGGCCTCCTTCTCCCCCTCCTCCGTCCCTGTCCCCCAGGCCTGCCCCACGGCCCTGAGGAGTGGCTGGAGATGCTCCACACCCTCCACTCGCTCACTCCGGGCCTGGCCTCATTGACAAATGTTTGATCTCAGGTGGGACCCAGCGTTAAAACACAGGTTAAAACACAAAGGGCCTCTGCTGCCTTGTAGGAGCTCAGGCCCAGAGGCTGATCACAAAAGAAGGACATGGAGAGGGAAGGACAGAGGTCAGAACGCCTGCTAAAAGAGGGGTGACCACAGTGGGACCTAGAGAGTGGGTGCTGGCAGACCCCCAGCACGCCGCTGGAGGCACAAGGACAGAGGGGAGCAGGACACAGGACTGGCCGCGTCCCGCGGCCCCACATGCCCCTGGGAAGTCAAACGGTTGGTGTTTTTGAGAGGCAGGGACCCTGATCCTGGCTCTGAAGTTAGCTCTGATGATTGGCTCTCCTCCCCAAGCTCCTCCCTTCTACACATGCGCTGGGAAGGCCCAGGGGTGCAAAGGAACTTGGCTCATTCAGAAAAGCACTGCAGCTGGTGCAGCTAGGTTGGGCTGGAGAAGGTGGGACACGAGGGGGGCGGTGGGAATTGGGGAAGGCGGGTTTGATGGCGTCTCCTGTTATATAGAAGGGGTGGTTGCATTTCCTAAGGGTCTTCTAGCTTTCAAACCATCTTGCCTTGGGTCATCTTAAGCTGATCCTGTTTAGTGGCAATGAGTGGCTCAGAGAGGTGAAGAAAGTGCCTGAGGCTGCACAGCTAGGAAATGTGAAAGTCGAGCCCCATCCTGGTTGGAGTGACCCCCACATCCAGGACTTTTGGTGGGCTGGGGGGAGGAAGAGGGGCCGGGCAACACCTGCAGCTCTGGTCCTTCATTTTTCTAAGTGTCACTTTAGGGAGCCCGGGCTGGCTCACACACACCGGCCTTTAACACCGCAACCTCGGCCCTGCTCTTCTCTGAGCTTCTGTCTCTCCTTACACAGTCGCCTTCCAGATCTCACCTCTCCTCCTGTTACAGCACCTCCAAGAAGCCCCCCATCTCTCCCTTTACATCAAGGTGCCCACTGAATGCTCTCCAGCGCTCCCACGGTGAGGCTGACCGTGTGGAAGGTCTTCCTGAGTCTGGGCCTGGATTTGAGCTACAGGTCTGTGTAAATTCAATCAAATGGGGACCTAGCAGAGACTATTGGTCGTGAACACCTAATCAGAGAGCTCCACGCAGCATGTAACCGAGTTCTGGGCATCACTGGGCTGTTGGTCAGCCATAATGAACTGTTGATTGGGGGGGCTGAATTTCGTCTCCCTAGAAAGATGCATGGGAGTTCTAGGCCACGCTCCCAGACCTGTGAACAGGGCTGGGTTTGCAAATCGGATCTTTGTGGATGTGATCAAATTAAGACGGACTTACCCAGTAGGATGGCCCTGATTCAGTGAACTGGAGGCCGTAGAAGAGAGGAATGTCGAAGCACAGACGCACAGAGAGCGTGCTGTGAGACAAAGGATCCAGCCAGGGGATAAGGAGGACGTCACGGGCAGAAGCTGCAGATTCCACCCCGAGCCTCCCGAAGGAACCAACCCTGTCAACACCTTGACTTGAGAATGGCAGCCTCCAGAAGGTAATAGAATAAAGTCTTGGCGGGTGTGAACGGGCAGTAGCAGCCTCAGGAAACGGAGACACTTCTAGAGAACAGGTTACCTCTAACACAGTGCTGGCCATACAGGAGTGCTCACAAAGCTCAACCTGGGCTTCCATCATCTGCCCTGCCCCCAGCTCCTTGGCTGGGGGGGGGGAGGAACAGGGGTGACGTGTCCTGGGCAGGAAGCCAGAATGGAACCCAATTTCACCCATGGACAGCACTGAACGCCAGACGTTCGCTGGAGGAATGGATGGGCCGGAAGCTGTTATGAGCACCCCCTCTGCCCCCATCCTGGGGTTGGCAAGTCTCCGACACCCCCAAGCAGCTGGCACACAGCCTGCTTTCCAGCTGAGCCGTGTAGATAAACCTCGCCGAGCGCCGGGCTGCTGTGTGTTGGAGCAAGCATCAGGAAATTAATAGTCTTTCAGTGGGCACTGCCTGGGTGCCCCCCCCACCCCCATCCACCCCCGGCTACCTCCTCTTCCTGGGCCTTGTTCCCTCTTCCTTTTCTTTTTTTTCTTTTTTGTTTCCTGTTTGTGATCAACATGATTCATGCCGGATCAGCCAGACCTGTCACCTGCCCAAGGCCAGTTGTATATCTTGGCTGTGAAGCAAAGCTGGAGCCTGGTGTGGGGGCAGGAGGGAGGGTCTGGCAGGAAGTGGCGTGGCCTGTCCCAGGCAGGTGGCAGGGTGGTCCCAGAGGTGCCCTGAGCACGGGGTGATGTGGAGCCTTCGAGAACTCACTGGCCAGACCCTTCCGGCTCATGCCCCTAGCCTTGGAGCAGACAGCAGTCAACTCCTAGCTTTCTTCCTTCCTTCCTTCCTTCCTTCCTTCCTTCCTTCCTTCCTTCCTTCCTTCCTTCCTTCCTTCCTTCTTCCCTCCCTCCCTCCCTCCCTCCCTCCCTCTCTCTCTCTCTCTCTTTCTTCCTTCCTTCCTTCCTTTTTTTTTTAACCAATCTTGGGGCTTGAACTCAGGGCCTGGGTGCTGTCCCTGAGCATCTCTGTGCTCAAGGCTAGCACTCTACCACTTGAACCACAGCACCTCTTCTGACTTTTTCTGTGTATGTGGTGCTAAGGAATGGAACCCAGGGCTTCACTACATGCCAGGCAAGCATTCCACCGCTCAGCCACCTTCCCAGCCCCCTCCCTTTACTCAGAGCTTCTTTGTGCCTGAATGCCTGGCGGCGTCTGGTGTCTCCAGGCGTGGCCGCTAACCCTGGATCTACTGTCTACAGCTGTGTGATATTGAAGGCATCATTCTCTCCGGGTCCTATGTCACTCTTTTTTTCAGTACTGGGGTTTCAGCTCAGGGCCTATGTGCTGTCCCTTAGTTTTTTGCGGGAGGCTGGTGCTCTCCCACTTGAGCCACAGCTCCACTTACAGCTTTTTAGTGGTCAGTTGGAGAGAAGAGTGTCTCTTGGACAGCCACTTAGCAAGGCTCCCAGGGAGGTTGTACAAGAGGATGAACTCCACAGAGGACGGGGCTTTGGATGGACAGCCAACCCATCAGCTGCGAGACATTGGCCTGCTTACTCGAGCTCTCTGAGTTCATTCCTCCTCCTGTATGTGATAGGGAAGACTAGTCGGAGGCCTCCTCCCTCCCGCTGCTCGGTGCTGTCCTCCAAGCGGGAGGTGCACACCGTTCACTTCCTTTGCATGGAACTCATTGAAATCCAAACTTAAAAAAAAAAAAAAAAGAACGGAGAGAAACCACGGATAAACAGCCATTTAGAATCAGGGCTCCATCATCCAGGAGCTCTCCTTCCCGTGCAATCTGTTTAGGTCATTATTTTGCCAAGTGGGAAGGAGATCTGAAGGGTAAATGTGCATGCGAATTCCCAGAGGATGGTGGAAGCCCCCCCTCCTCCAATTGCTCTTCTGTCCCCAGAAATGCCAGCCAGTGTGGGTCAGTGGGAGGGGGTGGGACGCAAGGCTTTACCTGCATAGGACATGATCGCTAGACACACTGGGGCTGGACTTGCTGGAGGAGGAGACCCTGGGACTCCAGAGGGAAGCAAAGGCTGAAGCTAGAGCTGCCGGAGGAGTGAGCTGGAGGGCTCACTCAGGTAGGCTCACCACGCTGCATTCCATCCCTGTTCAACCCTTTCAGGAGCCCACTATGCAACCTACCAGGCACATGGCTCAAACACTGGCCTGGTGGTGTACAGCCGGGTCCAGTGTACCCCAGTACATCTCTCCCTTTCCTTCCCCCAAGAGCAGGATCTGCAGGGTCTCCCTGCATCTCCCCTGAGGCTGTGCACACAGTAGGTGCATGTGCACGCACAGTAGGTGCATAGCCAATACGGATGGAAGGAGCTCGGCCCTCCTCCCTTGCTGGGCTGAACAAAACCAAAAGGGAGCAAGCAGGCAAGTTCGGAGAGGCTACCTCTCCTTGCCCTTGAACTTGATCTGATGTCTGCACACAATTATCAGCCTGCAAACCGCTAATCCTGGCCCCAGGGAGCGGATCAGTCATCCACCGCAATTACCACCTCTCTAACCTGCTTGTTTACTGGGCGCTGGTGGCCACTGGTCGGCTGCCCTCTGCAGCTGCCCCCATCGCCTCCGCACCGCTTCCCTGGGAAGGGGCCAGGATGGACAAGCCGTGCAGGCCACCCTGGCAGCTTTCAGTCCATGCGAGGGCCGGGGCCAGGCTCTCAAGGCAGATAGACAAGAGAGAAGCCAGCCAGTGCGCCATTGGGCTGCGGAGCGGGGGCACCACTTGACACACACTTCATTTGATCATTCAGATTAGTCCGTTTGTCTTGAACATCTGCCTTGCTCAGAGCTTGCGGCTTGAGACTGGATGATTCTTGGTTCCCAGGATCACAGTCCCGCTGGCTGGCTGGGTGTCCTGTGACAACCGCTGGGGCGGGCTGGAAGTGGCCCCTCCCGCAAGGTGCCTGGGGCATCCCCATCTGCTGGCTTTGATGACCCCGTTAGAGGAGGGACAAGGTCACATCAAGGGGGGGGGGTTCGGTGCAGAGATTTGGGGGGGAAACCACCTGCCCCCTGACATTTCTCTGGAGTGGAATCAGCTTCTCCCCACTCCTTAGAGGATAAGAGAAGAGAGAAGGCTCCGGACTGCACGGTAAGAGGGAGCTGTAGAACTACAAAAGAATCTCATGGGGAAATCAAGCATCTGAATGTTCGTTTGTTTTGTCGGTCATGGGCTTGAACTCAGAGCCTCTATTCCTGAGCTCTTTCTCTCAAGGCTAGAGCTCTATCATTTTGAGCTGTAGCTCCATTTCCTCGGGGCTGGGAAGGTGGCTTAGTGGTAGAGTGCTTGCCTAGCATGCATGAAGCCCTGGGGTCCGAGCTGGGCACCCTGGCTCACACCTGTAATCCTAGCTACTCAGGAGGCTGAGATCTAAGGATCGCAGTTCAAAACCAGCCCTGGCAAGGAAGTCCGTGAAACTCTTATCTCCAATAAACCACCTAGAAAACCGGAAAGTGGCGCTGTAGCTCAAGTGGTAGAGCGCTCGCCTTGAGCTGAAGAGCTGAGGGACAGCACTCAGGCCCAGAGTTCAAGGCCCATGACCAACCAAAAAGAAAAGAAGCCCTAGGTTCGTTCAATCCCTCAGTACCACATACACAGAAAAAGCTAGAAGTGGTGCTGTGGCTCAAGTAGTAGAGTGCTAGCCTTGAGCAAAAGAAGCTCAGGGACTGTGCCCAGCCCCTGAGTTCAAGCCTCAGGACTGGCAAAAATAAACAAACAAAAAACAAATGCCAACAAAAAAGAAATGCCAACAAATGCAAGGATCACAGGAGATAGCTAGAATCACAGGCGTGAGGTACCCGTGCCTGGCGCCTTCCTGTGCTTTCTAACCCTCCCTGGCTGATTCTAACAGGGTTGAGAGAGGGGAGAAATCTATCTAAAAATACAGATTCATACTCAACAGACCCTCAATGGGCCCAGAAGGCTGCACTGAAAAGCAAATGTCCGGGTGCTGCCCAGGCTGCTGGGCCGCACGTCACTCTTTGAGAAGCCAGCTCCAGAGAAAAGGTGGTGCTGTCTCACCATTGGCACTGGCACGACTGGCACTGGTTCTCCATGCAGGGAACTCACAATTGGTCCCCAGCCCCAGTACCCGGTATTGAAGGTGGAGGTCCCGCCCGCTCTGGGCCCTGATTGGGGGATGCAGAGATCACTCTGGAGCTCACTGCCCACTCACCGCCCTCCCTGCAGGCTCCAGGAGCCAGGCACACCAGCCCTGGCGCTCATTCCCTTCATCTCCATTCTAGTCTTTAGCAAACACCGTCACATAAGATAGATATTTTTGTTTGCTTGTTGGTCTGCAAACTCAGCCTGGAGACTGGAAACGGACACCTCCCTCTCTCCTGTTGTCTCCCTCGAAATCTCTCGTCCTTTGGCCCATGATTTCTACTAAGAGAAATCCATGCATTGATTGAGTACCTACTGTGTGCAAGGGGGTGACCTTGGGAGTCTCGGGCCTTGTTTTAATCCCCAATGTCCTCCCGGCCTAGCTCAGTGCCTGGCAAGAGGTAAAAGCTCTCCGCTGGTGTTGATTAAAAGGAGGCTGCAGGATGGCTAGAGTTCTGACTGCCCAGAGCCTTGGTTTATTTACCCATGGAATGGAGGTGGAGAGGCCTGTCTCAAGACGGATAGAGAGCTATATCAGTATATATAGAGAGAGCTATATCCAGTTTATTTTTTAAGGTGTGTGCATGTGTGTGTTGCTGGTACTGGGGCTTGAACTCAGGGCTGGTGCTTTTTATCTTTTAGCTTTTTCACTCAAGGCTGGCAGTCCACTTGACCTCTAGCTCCACCTCCAGCTTTTCGGTGGTTCCTTGGAGATAAGTCCATGGGCTTTTCTGCCTCCTCTGGCTTCAAACTGACCCTCAAATCTCAGCCTTCTGAGTAACTAGGATTACAGGCGTGAGCTACTGACACCCAGCCTCCAGTTTCTAAATAGATGAACAGAGACCAAGATAGGCCAAGGTAGGCCGAGAGGCAGCGGGACTCAGGTCTCTTACATCGGGGAGCTTCCATTCAGGACTGGAATTATTTGTCCTCTGAGAAACAGCAGTAAGGCCAGCAGCAACGTGAAGGCTGATGGGAAAGGGGAGGCCTGGCAGGAGTTTAGAAGGAGCTGAGCCAGCGGCAGCCCCGGCTTTGGCACGAAGAAGTGGCTCGGGAGCCAGGTCAGCCTGACACCTCTGAAGACCGCAGGTAGGGAAGCCAGAGGAGGTGTGAGCCTCCATTGTCCATCCTGAATATCTGCTCTGAAAAGTCAGCAAGCAAGAGCAGCACTGATGCCAACCTGCAGGCTGGCGTGCTGGGCCAGGTACCTGGCTTGGCAGAGTCTAGTCTGGACCAGCCTTTCCTAGCCAGCCCAGTGCAGCCCTTCAAGGGGCAAACTCACTGCCCACCTTTCCCTCAGGGCATCCTTGTGTGGGTGGCCTAGCTTATTTACTGCCGTTGCTCCTGGTGGCACATAGGATTTTTTAAGTTTCTTTAATTAGGACCCTTTCTATTGTGAGTGACAGAAAATGTATTCTGCCTGGCCTCGTTGCCATAGAAAAGTTCAAAAGTAAATTGAGCCTTCAGGCATAGCTAGATCCAGGAGCAATGGGTTGCTGTCTCGCTCTGTTCCTCAGTCCGCAGTGATTTCATTCTGGAAACTAATGTTATACCCTGATGGTCGATTTGCTGCTCATAAAAAGCCTACATCCGCTCAGGTCAAGTCCAGCAGGAAAAATGGTCTCTCTCACAGCAATTTGACAAAACCTGGAGGGCTGAATTAGTGCCGTCTATTTGCCAAGAGGCCAACATTGAACCTATTGCTTGCTGCAGCCAAGGAGCTAAGAAAACAGTCAGGTTGGCTTAGGCTGAGTCCCGTGTGCTTCTCTCTGAATCAGAGAACTGTTGAGCTCTGAAGACCCCCCAAATGTGCAGACTTGTGGCAACTGTCACAACTAGAAGCAAGTGAGGCTGATGGCAAGCCTCCCCGCTCACACAGCCCACACGCCGCGCCCCCTGAAGTGTTCCCCTCACGCAGAGGCTTCACCCACCTTTCTTCTCGGCTCTGATTTCTGGAACCCAGCCCTGGCTAACTTTCAGATGGGGATGGTGGAGAGTAGAGCCGGGCACTGCCTGGCGTGGCTGGAAGGAATCGGGGTGCTGAGAGGACAGCGGAGGGAAGGGAGGGTTTGAAGTGGGTCGGTGCCCGACACTATGGATGGAAGAGGTTCCAATATGTGTCTTCCCAGCTCTTCACCGGGGGCATTGGGGTGTCACAGGGTGGGGATCAGGACCCCAGGTCCTGCGGTGTCCTCAAGGACCATGTGACCATGTGAAAGTTATTCCTTAAAAAACTTCCATTATGAGCAGGGCACTGGTGGCTCACACCTGTAATCCTAGCTACTCAGAAGGCTGAGATCTGAGGATAGAGGTTCAAAGCCAGCCCAGGCAGGAAAGTCCATGAGACTCTTATCTCCAATTAACCACCAGAAAACCGGAAGTGGCACTGTGGCACAAGTGGTAGAGTGCTAACCTTGAGCAAAAGAATGCACAGACAGCACCCAAACCCTGAGTTCAAGCCCCAGAACCACCACCACCAAAAAAAAAAAAAAATCTTCCATTGTAACTTGGGTGCTAGTGCTCACACCTGTAATCCTAGCTACTCAGGAGGCTGAGATCTGAGGATCGGGGTTCAAAGCCAGCCCAGGCAGGAAAGTCCATGAGACTCTTATCTCCAATAAACCACTCAGAAACTGGAAGTGGTGCCGTGGCTGAAAATGGTAGAGCGCCACCCTGAGGGGAGGAAGCTGGGGGGCAGGAAACTCTAACCAAGTTCAAGCCCCACAAACCCAGGCGGGGAACAACAACCAACCAGCTTCCATTGTCCTGCTGCTAGAAAACAAGGCCTGGCCTTGACCTCAGGCCTGGGGCAGCCGAGGCATCCCGGCTGTCTGTCAGTCAGTCCCTGCCGTGCATGTGCACCCTCGCCGGGGAAGTGGTCCCTGGGGAGCCCTGGCGTGCCTTCACACTCACTCACGCTCACACCGCAGCCTCCACGCAGAGCGCCAGCCAGGCTGTGGCAGGCACAGAAATAGATGTGTGAAATTGTCAGGGGCCAGGAGGAGAGAGAGAGAGAGAGAGCGCAATGAAGGCTGGGGTGCAGGATGGGGGAATCTCCACAGAAGATGGGATCTTATCTGCTGTGGAGCAGAAGGGGAAGGTGCTCCAGGCTGGGGGGGGGGGGGAGGGCTGGGGGTGGGCATGTGCAAGGCCGGAGATTTAGGCGGGATGCTGGGGCAGGGGTGGGGGGTTGGGAGGTGGTGGGGGAGGGAGTGTGTATTGTGTCCCAAGTAGTGGGGCCATGTCCTGCTGCGGGGGGGGGGGGGTTGAACACATGACACCCCTGGAGCAGCAGGCCCTTCCCTGGGTACAGGATGGTGTGGGGGGAGGGGGCTGTCCTAGCAGCTCTCCTGGATATCTCCCCTCCCCCACAAGTCTCTGTCCCAGGCCTATTGAGGGGGGCAGTGCCTAGGTTCAGGGCCTCTGTAGGCCCCTGTGCCCTGGGACCCACAGAGTGGTGAGCTGTGGGCCTGGAAGCCCCCAGGGACCCCTGGAGGTCAGCAAAGAGGATTCCTGAAACAAACAGCACAGCAGGAAAGGGTGAGCGTCCAGACAAGAGCAAGAGGATGCAAAGATGGGCTCTCTTGAGTCGCTGAGGGGCCCAGGAACCCCTTCCTCCTCCCGCCTCCCCTCCTCCTACCTTACCTGTGTGGGAAACACACAGGTCTGGGATCCATCAGAGCTGGATTCAAATCCTGGGTTCGAATGGCTCTGCTATTTATTGGCTGTGTGACCTTGGACTGGAGACTTAACCTCTCGGTCCTCTCTCCTAGAAAACAAGGGCCACAGCGCCCTCTCTATGAGGTCCTGGGGGGACTAAGTGGAGTAACAGCTGACATCCCTCTTCTCTCCGTGCACACCGCCCCCCACGCCTCAGCCTCAGGAAGCAGCAGCTGCTCTGAACCCATTTTACAGATGAGGGACCTGCTGTGAGGAGACTTGGGTGGCTTTCTCCTGGTCACATGGCTAGGCCAGGATTGTCTCTGACAGCGCATCTTGATACATAGTTATAAGGGCAAGTCATATGTCAGACATGGGTCCATTAAAATATGTCAGCTATTGTCTTGCTGGGTAAATCCTACCCAAGATGACTAGAGAGGATGAACACCCCTGGGAATAGAGGGTGGACCCCCCAAATGTGACTAAAACCACTGTCACACCCCAGCTACACCACACAGGCTCTTATTCAGCCTTCACAACCCCTCTTATCTGTTTAGACCAAGGCTCTCATTATATGGCTCAGGCTGTCTTTGAACTCACGAGCCTCCTGCCTCAGCCCTCCAAGTGTCGGGATTACAGGACTGGCCACTGCCTCCAGCGGCAGCCATGTCCTCAGGCAGAGCTGCTTTCCACTTTGCAGGGGAGCGACACAGGCTCAGAGGCAGCCAAGCAACTTGGCTGACCAACATCACCCGGTCAAGAAGCAATAGCCATAAATTTGCTTCAGGCTGCCTGCGCCAAGCCCCACGCTCTTAACCACATGCCCTGCACACGCCTTAGTGGTTCGTGGGTTGAAAATGCTGGTAGAGCCAGGTGTTAGTGGCTCCCGCCTGTAATCCTAGCTACTAAGGAGGCTGAGATCAGAGGATCGAGTTCAAAGCCAGTCTAGTCAGGAAGGTTTGAGAGACTCTATCTCCAATTAACCAGCAAAAAGCTGGAGGTGTGGCTTAAGTGATAAAGCCGTGAGCAAAACAAGGGTAAGAGACAGTATTCAGGCCCTGAATTAGAGCCCTAGTATCAACACCAAAGGGAATGGATGGCACTACCCCTGGCTTTGCTCACCTCATATGGTGAGGGTGGGCTCCAAGGCTGCTAGGCACTGCACACTCTGATCTCTCTGACATTCGTTTTCCCTGCCTGTCACAATAATCAGGATTATTCTCCAAGGGTGGTTGTGAAAATTAAAGAAGATGACACATGTAAAATGTCTGGCATGAGGCTTATCTCATAGTAAGTGCTCAATAAATGTTTACTGTGGTCTTCATCATGGAGAGAAGAGAAAGCTGAAAAGGAAGTGAATCAAGGAGTTCAGGAGTCAGAGAGAGGCAGAAAGAAAACAAGAAGGGGGTTGGAAGCCAGGCACTGGTGGCTCTTGCCTATAATCCTAGCTATTCAAGAGGCCAAGATCTGGGATCAAAGCCAGCCTGGGAAGGAGAGTCTGTGAGACTCCTAGCTGCAGTTAACCATCAAAAAGCCTGAAGTGGAGCTGTGGCTCACACGGTAGAATGCTAGCCTTGAGTAAAGAAAACTATAGGAGGGGCTGGGAAGGTGGCTTGATGGTAGAGTGCTTGCCTAGCATGCATGAAGCTCTGGGTTCAATTCCTCAGTACCCCATAAATAGAAAAGGCCAGAAGTGGTGCTGTGGCTCAAGTGGTAGAGTGCTAGCCTGGAGCAAAAGAAGCTCAGGGACAGCGCCCAGGCCCTGAGTTCAAGCTGGCACAAAGAAAAAAAAAATAAGAGGGTTGGAAGAGGAGAGGGAAGAGGGAGAAGACGAGGAGAAAGGGGGGAAAGTGGGATGAGGTGGATGAGGAAAGAGATGAAGATGAAGAAGGGGAGGAAGAGGATGGACCACTAGCCCAGCCATCCAAAGCAAAGCCAGGCCTGCAGGCCTGGGCGGCTCCTCCATGCCTTCATTAAGACCACTCACGCATTCCTCTGCATCCCGCCTGCACATCTGCCAGATGTGGCTTTGCTTGCCAGGAAGAGCAGCTGTCCCCCGACGTGCCCAGATACAGAATGAGGCTGGTGGAGGGGGTGGGAGGAGAAGAATGGCCGATGAGCACCAACCCAGTCACCTTCCCAGAGCCTCGCCATCCCTCACTGTCTGTGAAAAGGGAGGTGAGGAATGAGTGGAAATACGCACCAGGGGCGTGTCCCTGCGGTGGGATGTCTGAGCTGCCCTGGCCCCACACCTCGAGCTGCAGGGTATGATTGATGTAGTCCTTCCAAGCCCGAATCTGAACTCAGGTCATCGTGGGTATGACTTTGGATGGTCCCTGAGTGCCACCACTGTCAGGAGCCCTGGGAGGGGACACCCAGCAAGGGGACCATGCTCGCCGAGTAGCAGGCAGCCCTGGGTTCAAATCCGCCCCGTCACCGGCAATCTCCATGACTCCTAAGCTCTCTCACCCAGGACTGCCATCTGTCAAATGGGGGTGAACATGCAATGCGGAACATAGGCAGTAGAATCAAACGGCCTGGGTTGGCCTGTGGGGTGACCTGAAGCAACTTGGTACTCTCTGAGCCTCATCTCCCCCTCTGGAAATGAGGAGGAGGAAGAGAAGGAAACTCCCTTCATGGAAGGCTGTGAGTTGAAATGGGGTGGTCTGTCAGCTCGGGCCTGACTCTGGATAGCCATTAACGATGGTGGCAGGCATTGTCCATAGCATCTTCGCTGCCTGAAAGGAATTTGAAGTGCCAAAGCCCTAATATCTGCCCGCCAGGCCTCTGTTCCGCTCAGGAGCCCTGGCTGTGCTTGACATGGGACGCTCTCCCTCTGCCCACACAAGAGGTTCAGGAGCCGGAGCCGGCACCGCACAGCCCATCCAAGCCAGAGATTCTTAATTGGGGAAATGCCAGGAAAGCTCTTGCTTGCTGTCACTGCAGAAGCCCAGGATGGGCCTGGCTGGGTCAGGGTTAAAGCAGGCTGGGTTCCTGGTGCCACTAGGCCCGCCAGGCTGACTCGGCTATGAGATCGCTGGCCGACGTGTGCCAGGAAGCGGAGCCCAGAGGGAACAAAAGGGCAAGGCAGGGTCAGAGCGGGGTGGGGGGGACAGGACTGGGGGTGGGGGAGTTTGTACACATGATGTGTCAGGCTCCCTGGGGATCCCTGAGGAAGGGGAGAGGAGATGGGCACTGTACCAGATCCTTTTTTTTTTTTTTCAAGAAACGCTTTTTTTTTCACTCAAGGCTAGCACCCTACCACTTGAGCCACACCACCACTTCCAACTTTTTGCTGGTTCATTGGCGATAAGAGTGTCACAGGTTTTCCTGTCTGGACTGACTTTGAACCGGGAGCCTCAGATCTCAGCCTCCTGTGTGGATAGGATGACAGGCGTGAGCCCCTGGTGCTTGACAGAATTGCAGCTCCTGAACATGGTCCCTGCACAGTATCATTCGCCCCAATATCACACACCACCCCCAAGGAGCCTAGGAGCCCTGGCCTAGCCCCAGCCCTCGCCTACCCACAGCCAGCACTGGCCGCTGTCCAGGGTCCTGAAGAATCCAGAGGGAAGCAGAAGCTGCCCGCACTCTCCCAGCCTCTCCCAGGAGCTGGGAGCAGGAGATGATTTCTTTTCTGTCTTGAGAAAAGCTATGCGCTTTCTTTTTTCTGCTGCAGAGCCAACAGATGCATGGCTGTGGCTTAACTGCTTCTGTGCCGGTCCCGTGGTGCTCTGTTCCTTCAGCCACCTCTGCCACGTATTCCTTTGCAGTCACCGTGGCCTCTGCCTCGTTCTAAACTCATCATCTCGCTGTCTCCAGAGAAATCCCAGCCGCTGGGCTCTGAGTCCATCTATGCTGTCTTCAAATGACAAATAGGAAGGAGAGGCCAGAGAGAGAAAGGCGCTAGGGTCACAGAGCAAGTTAAAACAAATCCAGGGCCAACATCCAGATCTAACTGCATCTCCTTCCCCATCGCCCCACACTTCTCTCAAAGGCATGGATGCCATTCAGATCTCTTTTTTGTTCTCTGGACAAAACACAAGCAGGGTTGTTCTGGCTTCTTGTTCTAAGGACATCACCAGCTGCATCTCTTGGCATGCTCCTCCCGGGGGAGGGGGCGTGGTTCCAAGTTTACAGGTAAAGAAACAAGCCCAGATTTGGGCCTGGTGGTCCACGCCTGTAATCCCAGCTACTTGGGAAGTTTAGATCAGGAGGTTCATGGCTTGAGGTGAGCCCAGGCAAAAGGTGTATCTAAACCCTGTGGCAACCAACAAGCCAGGCATGATGGTTTACACCTGCCATTCTAGTTATGTGGGACACATAAAGAGGAGGAGACCAGTCAAAGAGGATTGACGCATAAACATAAGACACTACTGGAAAAGCAAAAGCAAAGGTTTGGGAGTTCATCTCAAGTGGCAGAGCCCCTGCCAACAAGAAGAAAGGGACAAGAGATCAGGGGCAGGAGAGGGGAGGGGAAGGGAAGGGAAGGGAAGGGAAGGGAAGGGAAGGGAAGGGAAGGGAAGGGAAGGGAAGGGAAGGGAAGGGAAGGGAAGGGAAGGGAAGGGAAGGGAAGGGGAGGGAAGGGAAGGGGAGGGGAGGAGAAAGAAAAAAGGAGAGGAAAGGAAAGGGGAGGAAAGGGGAGAGGAAAAGAGTAGAAAGAGAAAGGAGACCAGAGATGCCATTTTCTCAGAACCACAAAGCTGGAATTAAAACTAGAACTTTGAGCCAGGCACCAGTGGCTCATGCCTGTCATCCTAGCTACTCCGGAGGTTGAGATCTGAGGATCACGGTTCAAAGCCAGCTTGGGCAGAAAAATCTGTGAGACTCTTATCTCCAATGAACCACCAGAAAACTGGAACTGGTGCTATGGCTCAGAATGGGAGAGTGCAAGCCTTGAGTAAAAGCAGCTCAGAGACGATGCCCAGGCCCTGAGTTCAAGCCCCACAACTGACCAAAAACCAAACCAAAACTAGAACTTTTAGGGTCGTTTCTGACCCCTCCTTTCAAGCCAGTCATCGCAGTCAGAACCCTGCAGGAATCCTGGTATATCCTCAGCTGGAGGCAATGAGCTCTGCCCCGCAAGGCACAGCCCTTGCTTGGCCCAGGCCACATTGTCCTGGCCTCCCCGGCCAGGGCCGTGAACTGGCCCCTGGGTCTGAAGACCTCAGCGAGATTTGATCTTCCGCAGGTGTCAGGGTGGGAACAAAGGCTGCTAGAAACATGGATGGGGCCAGGGGCCATCTTGTTGGGAGATTATACAGACACGTGAATATTGATGAGACTGTAATTGGCTTCTACTTTCCGAGCCTGGGCGTCTGCAGGCCCAGGCGCTGGGGCTAATTGTTGCAGGCAATTAATAACTTGGATCACATTCGCCCTGGCACCGGCTGCCTGCTTCCTCGGAGGAGGCAGGCAAGGCTGGGAAAGGAGTGCTAGGCACGGCTGCTTGCGAAGTTCTGGGGGAGGCAGGGTGGGAGGGAGAGCTGTCCATCTGCTAAGCCTCCTGCAGGTCCTGTCTGAAACACTGTACCCCAGCCCGGCCGTCTCTGACACCTCTCACTCTGCTCCTCTCCTAGACACTCTCCTCCTCCTCCTCCTCCTCCTCCCCCTCCTCCTCCTCCTCCTCCTCCTCCTCCTCCTCCTCCTCCTCCTCCTCCTCTTCCTCTTTCTTTTTTGTCAGTCATGGGGCTTGAACTCTGGGCCTGGGCGTTGTCCCTTGGCTCTTCAGCTCAAGGCAAGTGCTCTACCACTTGAGCTATAGCACCACTTCTGGTTTTCAGGTGATTCATTGGAGCTAAGAGTCTCACAGACTTTCCTGCCCAGGCTGGCTTTGAATCATGATCCTCAGATCTCAGCCTCCTGAGTAGCTAGGATTACAGGAGTGAGGCAGTGGTGCCCAGCTTCAAGTTAGCAATGCATCCGCTATGAATTTGTATATATTTCTTGAGCTCTTTTACACGCTTAATGTCTCATGAAGTGCAAGCATCCTAAAAAATCACAGACGCAGAATTTGCCATCTTCCCATATATCTGACCACATGTAATTATAACTCTTTATAGACCTAGTTTTCAAACTGCAACTTCTACAAGAGGAAACTGAGGTTCAGGGGACCAAAATGGCTCCCCCAAGATAATACAGATAATAACACACACACACACACACACACACACACACACACACACACACACACACACTCACACATCAAGCTCAGACTCCTAAAAGACAGAGTTTCAGCAGATTGAGGAGGGAACTACTTACACATGTATTTATTCCATTCCTCCATTCCACAATGCTGGGACAATGTCTTCATCTACCGTATTTTTAAAGATAAACACTCCAACCCTCCCCATATGCTCAGCCCTCAGCTGCTCAGCCATCTGGTGGGAGAACTTGGTTTGCACACAATCCCCCCCCCCTTTTCACCAGAGGGGCAAAGAAGAGAGAGGTAGAATGGCCAGAGCCTGCCCAGCAGGTGGTGATACAAAGAAATTGCTAGTGTCTATTCAAAGCTTCATGTGTGCTGTGCGGTGTATTAAAATGCTACTTTTCCCACACAGACCATCTCATTTAATAACCTCCTTGCAAGTGCAACCTATTACATTGATTCTTTTGCCAAGCCTGGTAGCTCCTACCTGTAATCCCAGCTACTCAGGAGGTAGAGATTGGGAGGATTGCTGTGTTCCAAGCCCAGCCTTGGCAAAAAGTTAGCAAGACCCTTAGCACAAATGGCTTACATTGATAAGCTTAACCATTTAGAGGCTGATGATGATAGAGGGATCCTGGTTTGAGGCCAGCCTGGGCAGAAGAGCTTTTAAGACCCCTTGTCAGCCAGTAGCTAGGCTCAGTGAAGTGAGCTCGTAGGCACAGACCCTGTGGGAACCTGAGAAGGGCTGGACTGAGATTCTAAGCCGGCTTAGGCAGGAAAGTTCTTCAGACTCCATCTCAACAGAGGGAAGCAGGGTGGTGCAGCACATGCCTGACCTCTGTGCGACTATTTGAGGCTTCCTAAAATAGGTGGATCAAGGTTCCGGTGCACCAGGGTAGGAAGTAAGAACCTATCTCAAAAATAATCAGTGCCGGGCGCCGGTGGCTCACGCCTGTCATCCTAGCTACTCAGGAGGCTGAGATCTGAGGATCGAGGTTCAAAACCAGCCTGGGCAGGAAAGACCGTGAGACTCTTTTCTCCAATAAACCACTCAGAAAACCGGAAGTGGGACTGTGGCTCAAGTGATAGAGTGCTCACCTTGAGCTGAAGAGCTCAGGCCCAGAGTTCAAGCCCCACAACCGACAAAAAAAAATTTGGTGAAAAGTAGGGCTGGAGGCATGGCTGAATAGTAGAGCACCTGGCTGGAAAGTGTGAGGCCCCCAGTACTGGTGTCCCCACAAAAGTTAGCAAGACCCCTCCTTAACCGATTACCAAGCACAGTGGCTCATGGCTATAATCTTGGCTTGTGAGGATGCAGAGATTGCTAGCCCAGTTAAAAAGTTAGCAAGCCCCTCCCCCCCACCCCATCTCAACCAATAGCAAAGCGTGATGGTTCACATCTTTCAACCCAGGTATGGCAAGAAATGTAAATAAGAGAAGTGTCCAGAGACTACCTTGGGCAAAACATGTGAAACCTTATTTTATTTTATTGTTGGTTGTGGGGCCTGAACTCTGGGCCTGGGCACTGTCCCTCAGCTCTTCAGCCCAAGGTGAGTGCTCTACCACTTGAGCCACAGCATCACTTCCGGTTTTCTGAGTGGTTTATTGGACGGAAGAATTTCACAGCCTTTCCTGCCCGAGCTGGCTTTGATCTGATCCTCAAATCTCAGCCTCCTGGATAGCTAGGATTACAGGCGTGAGCCACCACGCCCGGCTCAAAAAGGTACTTTCACTAGCCCCATTTTGAAGATCAGACAACTGGGGTTGAGCAAAGCCAGGTGATCTCCCCAAGGTCACGCGCAGGCATGGAGTGGGACAGAAAGATGGCTTTCCTGGGAGGAATCAGCAACAAGCTCCGAGGCCCTGTTCTGCCATCGTTGGAGTGAGGACAGAAGGAGAAAGAAAGGGGAGACGACAGAAAGGCTTTTCAATTAGCTGTGACGGCAGAGAAGGACAGCCGCAGCTTATTGGCACCAAGAGGCATTTAAATCAGACTTAAGAAGCACTTTCCACCAGACAGAGACCCGGGGTCCTCTCCCAAGTATGGAGGTGAGCAGGGCAGCGGGAAGGTGCTTTGGGTCCCGGCAGGGCTCGTTGAGTCAGGCATTCCCAGGTTTCCTGCAGGCAGAATGGCCAGGGAGGGCTGGCGAGCTGGAGGAGGAGTCCCAGGAGGAGAGGACCGTTCTCATGACTTTCCACACCCGCTCCCCGCTCTGCTGCCACGGCCGCCGCCACCGCCACCACCGGCTCCACTTTACAGCAGACATATTTCAAAAGCCTGCTTCCATTTGCATTTTTAAAACCCAGCTGATGGCCTGGGAAAATCGCGTCCTTCCAGTGCGCCGCTGAGTACCTCCCTTCCCACCTCCCGCTCCCACCTCTGGGCCCTGGCCTCTGCACTCTCCCTTTGAAGAAGGGAGAGCAAGCCAGGCTCCGCAGCGAGGCCCCTCTGGCAGTCCTGGGAGGGTTTCAAAGGGCCTGTGGCCAATGGAAGCTAGGAAGCCAGGGTGAGACTCATCAGACTCCTTATCGAACCCTCTAGAAACACTTCCCAGGAAAGTGGGTGTTGTGGGTGAGTGGCAAAGCTCTGGGGGGAGGGGGCCAGAAATGGGGCGCTCTGGCGATTTGGGCAAGGAACCACAAGGGAGGCCTGGGGAACTTTCAGGGAAGCGGTGTCACCACAGCAAACCACAAAGAACAAGCCTTTCCCCAGCCGAGCACAGCCATGGCTCCTCAGCTGGGCTTGGGAGCATTCTTTGTGTCTCCCAATGCTCCCTTAAAAAAAACAACAATGAGGACAACAATTCTGTTCCTGTTCTCCCTCCTCCCCCCTCCCCCGTGGCACCTCTTTTTCTGACCCCCCTCCCCACAGGGTGATTGGGACCGCTGGTCTGTGTTTCCTCTAATGCTATAAAAGCTTTGGCCTCTGTTCTGGACCAGTAGCATTCATAGCTTCTGCTTGGGGCAATCTCTCTCTCTCTCTCTCTCTCTCTCTCTCTCTGTCTCTCTCTCTCTCTCTGTCTCTGTCTCTCTCTCTCTCTGTCTCTGTCTCTCTCTCTCTCTCTCTCTCTCTCTCTGTGTTGACATGCTTCATGTCCGGAACCACTGTAGCTTCC
The DNA here is from genome assembly GCF_024711535.1 of Dipodomys merriami. Classification (NCBI taxonomy): domain Eukaryota; kingdom Metazoa; phylum Chordata; class Mammalia; order Rodentia; family Heteromyidae; genus Dipodomys; species Dipodomys merriami. The sequence goes on from NW_027204270.1 coordinate 7,444,180, forward strand.
AGACTTGGCCCTGATGATCCTAAGCCTTAGGCCTGCATGTCCACGCAGGAATACTGGCTTGGGTTACTTGCTCCTGCATAGAGGAGCTCAAAGGACGCTAAGGGTCATAAACACCAAGTTATCCACCTGTCAGCCAGTCCGTGGGTACAGCTTGCAGGGACAATGCGTGCACCAGAGTGACAGAACAGGAGATAAAGCTCCACACACAACATACCCCTCACTTTGGTTTTCTCCTTTCAAAAACAAGGATGTGCCGGAGACTGGCACCTCCCAGCTGCAATCCTAGCTACTCAGGAGGCTGAGATCTGAACCTCTTGGTGCAAAGCCAGCCCAAGCACACAAGATAATCAACAAAAAGCCAGACTGGAGGTGTGGCTCAAAGGGTAGAGCACCAGCTGTGAGCATAAAAGGCGCGTGAGAGCTTGAGGGCCCTGGGTTCAAACCCTGGTATGGACACACACACACACACATACACACAGCTGCTGGGGGCTGTAGCGGACTGAGAAGCTGGGGTAAGGCATGTTCTTATCTCCCCATGACCAGAAGCTTCCTGGAGGCAGGGATTGGCTCTCCCCGGTCTCTCCGGGTTTGGGGGCAGCACACACTCTGAGCAGGTGTGGGAGCTCCTGGCTGGCCTCACCCCGCAGTGGCTCTTCTGGCCGCCACCAGCAGCAGCTCTGCATCCCCGAGCTGGAGGCTCTTGGGGTGGCACGCGATGCCTGCCCCCTGCGCCCCGATGCAGGGAAAGCGGCCTGGCCAGTGGCTTCGGCGTCCGGGCGCCTTCTCCCCGGGGCCCTCGGGCCAGCCTGTCGGGCAGATGGCGTCCTCTGGCTGGAGGCAGGCCGGGTCCCAGGGGCTGGCAGGGCGCCGGGCTGTGGAGGAGGGAGGGACGGCGCCAGGAGGCTGGGCTTGGCTCCCTCCGGAGTGCTCCGGGGATGCCCGCGGGCGTCCAGAAGGCTGGTGGCCTGCCAAGGCGGGGAGATGGGCAGCGAGGAGCCCAGCGCGGCCCGGAGCCCAGGGACCCCGCGGGCGGGGCGGACGCCAGGCCCGGGCCGCCTGCAGCGGCGGGGTCCGGCCCCCAGGGGTCGCTGTGCGGCGCGCGGCCCCCCCCGCGGGCGTCCGGAGCCGGGCTGTACCACCGTGCGGCTCCCGCGGGGGGGAGCGGCGGTCGCGCGGAGGCGCCCGGCGACGCGCTCGGAGCCCGGCTCCGCGTGGCGACGCGCGGGCCCCGGCCGGGCAGGGACGCCGAGGCGGGAAGCGCGGAAGCCGGGGGTGGCTTGGAGCCGGGAAGGAGACCCGGCTGCGGGGCCTGCCCGGGACACCCCCGCGCCCCGTGGTAGGAGCCCGGACCCAAACAAAGGCGGGTGGCAAATAAAAGGCGGCGGCGGCGCCGGGCGCCCGGGTTGCGCGCCGGGGTCCGGGGTCCGCGCGCAGCCGGCGCGTCCCTGCCGCGCAGCCCAGCCGCGCGCCGGCCTCCCGCGGCTCGGAGCCACCGCCACTCCGCCGAGGGGACCGGACGGCGCGGCGGGGCGCCCGCGGCCCCCGTCCTTCCCGGAGCGCGCCCCGCTCGGCGCCCGCCGCTCTGCCCGGCTCCGCTCGGCCGGCCGAGGTGAGTGCGACGGCCGCGGGCGCCATCCGATCTCCGTGTCGGGCTCGAGGCCCGGGGCCGGGGAGGGGGTGCGCACCGCCGGAGGAGGGGCCGGGCCCGTGCAGGGCCCCCGCGCCAACTTCCCGCGCCCTCCCTCCGGCCTCGGGTCCCCCTCCTCCCGGGGACGCCGTCGGGTGCGGTGGAGCGCGGGGCTTGACCCCGAGGCGAGCCCCCGGCCTCGGGCCCGCGCGCGGGGCCCCCGGGGCAGCCTCGAGCTCCCTCCCCCGCCCCGGCGGGCGCCGGTCCGGCTCCGTAAAAGTTGCGCGGCCGCCCGGGATCGGAGGGAGGCGGGGAGGAGGCCGGCGCCCCGCTCGGCCCGCCGCCCGCCCGGGCGCGCGGTCGGGTCCACGGCCCCGCCGCCGGGCCGCACGCGCGGGGCTGCGGGACCCGGGCAGGCGCGGGGGGTCCGAGCCCCGCCGAGGACGCCAACCGAGGGGAGCTGGGCCGGGCCTCCGGGCCCGGCGGCGTCGGGGTCGGGGGCAGAGCCGAGCGCCCGCGGCGCCGCCACGTCCCGCGGTCAGTCCCGCCTCCGGGAGAACTTTTCCCAAGTCCCCGGAGAGGCCCGCGGCGGGGCCGGGCGGGCGGGCGCGCGCCTCCCGGGAGGCCTCTGCCCCGGTCCCCGGTCCCCGCGATCCTTCGTGAAGCGGGGCGCAGGGCCCGGCGGGCGCGATCGCGGGGTCAGCCCCGCGCCCCGTCCCGCACCCCGTGCCCCCCCCCCATCCGCGTGCGCACGCACCAGCCGCTGGCCAGCCGCAGGTCCCCACGCGCCGATTCCTGGTCCGCTCGGGTAGAGACACTCCGGCCGGCCCACTGCCCGCAGCCCGCTCACGCGCGCGCACTTACACACACATCTGCCAGCGCCAGTGTGTGGACCCCGCAGCATCTCACCCCAGGACCTCTGTCCCAACGGACACCCCAACAGGGGCTGCTGCATTGGGTGATTCATAGGGTAGCTCAGACTTCTGCGCACAGGCGGGGGGGGGGGGGGGGGGGGGGGGAGGAGCCGGCACACACACACACAGACACACAGGCGGAGAGGGGGGAGCGAACACACACACACACAGGCGGAGAGGGGGGAGCGAGCACACACACACACACACACACACACACTCCCTGAGAGGTGAGCAAGCAGCAGGACTCAACAAACAGCACCTCTTCACCTACTGCAGACCTCCTGGGAACCAGCAAGAGGCTATGACCCAAAGGAACCCCCCTCACCGCAGCAGGCCAGCCAGTGCCCCTGAATCTTGGTTCGAAGTTCAGGGTCCATTTGGTCCTACTCACACCTGTCCCAGACATATCTCCCATCTGGGCCCAGAGTCCTTTTTTTTGGGGGGGGGGGTCGGTCGTGGGGCTTGAACTCTGGGCCTGGGCGCTGTCCCTGCACTCTTCAGCTCAAGGCGGGCACCACTTCTGGTTTTCTGGTGGTTCATTGGAGATAAGAGTCTCACGGACTTTCCTGCCGGGGCTGGCTTTGAACTCAGCCTCCTGAGTAGCTAGGATGACAGGGGAGAGCCCTGAGTCCTTGCCTATATGGTTCCCTGCTCTCTCCCCACTCTGCCCCACCCCTTCGCCTCTGCCTTCGCTCCTTCAGGACTTGCTTAGCTCAGATCTGACCCAGTCCGTGCTCCTTATGGGTGCTCCTTATGGGGAGCAGACTCCGTCTTCCCGGAGAGCCACAACTCCTGGCTCCCCTTCCCCGGCCCCCAGCAGTTTGCCACCCTCCACAGGAGGGCTAGACGCCAGGAGCCAGCAGAGGCTCCCAATAGACCTGGAACTCAGAGCATGGGGGTCCTGGGCTCCTGATAAGCCTCACCCCCTGGTGATCCAGAACCTTCTGTGCCTGCTTGCCTGTGGACATTTCCTTGCTATAACCTTAAAATCCAGGAGAATGCGGGAAGGTACTAGTGCTGGGGGAGGGGAGAATGCTCACCTATAAGTAGGGAGACCTGGCTCCAAGCCTCAGCCAGCCACAGATGCCCCGTGCACCCAAGAACAAACCGCCTCCTTCCTTGAAGCTCCCTGTTTATAACAGGGCTGGCTGCAGGGCCCAGTTGGGGTCCCTTTTGTGCCTGGATAATCTGGAGCATTGTCTGGTGAATCCCTTTCAAGGGGGTAGAGCGAATGCAGAGCTTTGGGGCACTCCCCTTCTGTAGAGATCCTCCACTCCTAAAGTCATCCTGCCCCTGAGTGAGGGACATTCCGATAGTTTCCTTAATAGTACCAGAAATGTCAAGTCATTTTCTTAAGGTCACACTGCTCTCAACTACAGTACACACCGAGTCTTTCAGTAGATGCCTGGTGAGTGAATAACTGCGGAGTGGCGATGTGAAGCCAGACTTGGGGGTGGGGGGGAGATGGTGGTGAAGGCCTTTTTCTCTGGTAGCTTAGACTTGTGTGATTGAAGTCCTGCTCTCCGGTCACAGACCCTCACTGGCCTTGCGTGGCCTCGCAGAGGCGTCTGACCGAGGGCCAGTTTTGATGTCTTGACCGTGGGTACTGGGTACTGGCAGCCCCAGTGCCTCGGAATCAACCAAGCAGACTGCCTTGGCTGTTGGTTTCTGGCCAGGAATCTGGGGAAGGAAGGAAGATAGCCATTACTCAGCCCGCTGAGCGGGGGCCGCAGACAGCTCTACCGACGAGATGAGCCCAGCGAGATACTGAGGGGTGAAGAGATTTTCTCCATCGGTATCAATCAGCCAGCCCACCTCGGCCGTAAAGGTAGGCACTCGAAATGGCGGTGGCGGTGATCGCCGGAGCCAGTAATATCAGTGGCGTTGATAATGGTGTTGGTATTACTTGAATGGGAAACCTAACGATTAGCCTCTGTGGAGATGCACAGTAGTGTCCCTCATCAGCCTGCCCTTTGCTGCACTCCTGCCAGGCCAGCTGGGAGAGGTGGCAGGGTCTGGGCACACACCCTTCCCAGCCCTGCTGCGAAGCCCCAAGGCCCAGAAACGATCGAGAGGACAGTGTGGGCCCACCCAGTCACAAACACGTGCGGTTTCCGCACGTCACATTTCACGGCAGGCTGCAGCTCCCGCTCCAGCTGCTCACAAAGGCCAGGGGCAGGGCGGGCGACAGAGCCTCTTCCAGCCAGTTCACCCCCTGCTTGGCCATGGGGACCCTGGAGGACTCCCACACAGTCCTGGCCCGAGGGGCGGTGGGTGGAGGATGATTCATGTCTGTGTGTGAGCCGGGCACCAGTGGCTCACGCCTGTAATCCTGGCTACCCAGAAGGCTGAGATTTGAGGACTGTGGTTCGAAGCCAGCCAGGGCAAGAAAATCCATGGGACTCTTTTTCTCCAATGAACCACCAAAAAACCAGAAATGGAGCTCAGCACCCAGGTCCTGAGTTCAAGCCCCAGGACTGGCATGTGCGTGCACAGATGTGCATGCCTACATGCATGTATGCTCGCGCATACACACACACACACACACACACACACACACACACACACACACACACACACACACACACACACACACACACACACACACACGTCTGTGTTTGGACCAGAGCTCCTTAGGAAGGGGCACCAAGCAGGACTGAGCATGTCAGGTCCCCGACTCACAATGAGAGGCTGCCAGTCATTGAAGTCCTACTGTGTGCCAAGTCCAAGGTACTTATTTATACACAGTATCTCATCTAAGCCTTGGACTGATCGCATGCTTAGGAAGTTTTACACTCACTGACTACCTGAGAAAACCACGTCTTAGAGAAGTGGAGAGACTTACTCAATGCTGTCCAGCTTCAAGAAGCCACATATGGGACAGTTTCGGTCTGAATGGAAGGAAAGTCCCCTTTTGGCCTTGGACCCTGCATTGTTGGTAGTTATTTCTCTGTCCATTTACTATTTCAGTCAAGAAAACCATTTATTGGGGGGGGGGTGCACACCTTTAATCCCAGCATTTGGGAGATTGAGTTGAAGGAAGGTGAACCCTAAGCTAGCTTGGGAGGGGGGGCAGAGAGAGGGAGGGAGGGAGGACAAAGCCCACTGGGTCACATGAATTCATCTCTGTGGCCTGGGCGGGCAATCTGGTTTCTGAGCTGGGCTGGGTGCCTCACTCCTGGGTCTCAGGCTCTGCCCCCCACCCGAGAGACTGACGTGTCTCCCGGGAGGTGGAGCCCTGCAGGGAAGCTTGGACTAAAAAGACAACTTAGCTCTGAAGACGTCAGGGCTATAGGAGGACTCTGCAGATAGAGGAGTCACATCAGAGAGGGCAAGTGGGCTGCCTGGTGTCAGCCAGCAGATGCCAGAGTTCTAACAAGCGTCAGCATCCGGGATGGGCAAAGGTGGAGCTGCCGTTGCTGCCATGGCTCCAGTCCTCTCCCCTGTATCCCCACTTGCATCTAACCCGGCCCTGCTGCCCTGGCCCCGGCCCCCACCTAGTCAGAAAGCAAAGTAAGTGTAGAATACTAGCGATGTGCCAGGCACTGTGCAGATGCTCCATGTACCCTAACCTGCACAATCCCCACACCACCACACACCCGCTGCCCTTCCACTTAGAGAACATTGTGACTAGAGAGGGTGAGTCACCTGTCCAAGGTCACACAGCTGGTAAGGGGCAGATGGAGCCCAGCAGAGTCCCTGCTCGCAGGGTCACCATGGGAGGAAGGAAGGGGAAGGTTCCAGGCGGGGCTGACGGGCAGCCCCAGGCTGTTTCTGGCAGTTACCCCTCCAGCCTGTCACGCTTGCCGGCACGTGTGCCAGCAGCTCTTGTGTCTGCCAAAACCTGGAAGGAGGAAGCCAGGCGCAGTGTTCCGGGCCCAGCTCTAGAGGACATCACTGAAGCGCGGGGGGAAAAGTCCCTGGCCAGGTCGCATTGTGTGCAAGCCTGCAAATCTGGTACGTCATCTCCTCCCTGGGGGAACCAGCAGCCTGGGGAGCGCTGGCAGGGAGGTTAGGGCTGCAGTGTGTGTGTGTGGGGGGGGGGGCCTGGGGCCTCGGGGCCACGCCCCTCCAGGAGCCAGCCTCCTAAACTTCTACCTGTTTGGGGGTTTTTTGTTGTGGTTTTGCATTTTGGTCTGAGACTGGGACTCGAACTCCGTACCTAATGCTTTTGCTAGTGACTGGGCCACACCTCCAGCCCTCAGCTTCCACCTTGGGACGTCTCCAGCCTCTGGGAGTAGCAAAGTCGCCATCTCTGCGCTTGCAGAGCTCACTGGGGCCCCCACCCGTCCCTGTCCCTCTTCCCTGGAGCAGAGGGGATGGATCACGAGCGCTGGGTGCCCTGGGTCGCCGCTGGAAGTAGAAGGACCCGGGTATCTTCCAGGGCTGACCATGGTCATCCACCGGTGGCATGCCCCGGGAGCCCGGGCACGCTTCCTGGCCGGGTGACGGCAGTGGGGTGCGGTGTGGCAGGCCCCTCCCCAGCCTGCCATCTGCCCCGGACATCAGCATGTGTGCCGACCTGGGCTGTGCATCCTTCAGCAGAGCCGAGTAAGAGGAGACAGAGCGAGGGCCAGAGGCTCGCCTCTGAAATCCTAGCACCTGTAAGGCAGTTAACCGGCACAAAGCTGGGCTGGAGGCACCACAGTAGAGCATCCAGCGCAAGGCAAGCAAGCCGAGTGAGAGGACAAGACAGTGAATTCAACCCCGGAGCTGGCGGTGAGGACAGGGAGGGCCAGGAGCTGTTCTGGGCATGGCGGCTCATGCCTATAATCCTAGCTGATTGGGAGGATGGAGGTTCAAGGCCAGTTGAGCAGAAAAGATCAAGACCTTACTCCATGGAGAGCTAAGTATGGTGCGCGAGCGCCCATCATCCTAGCTGGACGGGAAGCCTCCCGTGCTTGGACTGTGCCCGGGTATATACCTGAGCCAGAAATCTTACCTCAAAAATAGCCAGCAAAAATCAAGCCTGGAGGCGTGGTTCAGTGGTAAGAAGCACCTACCTAGCAAGCAGGAGGCCCAGAGTTCAGACTCCAGTACTGAGGGAAAAAAAAAAAATAGGAGACAACCCAGCCAGTGGAAAGCCAGGACCGGCTTGAAGGAGAGCTGGCGATCTGGGCTTCAGAGGGTACTTGCTTAGCACTCAAGGTCAGGAGGGGAAGGTGAGGCGGGGTGTGTGCTTTTCCGACTCCCCTGAGTGGGCCGGCTTCTCTGCTTCCTCACAGGGCGCTGTGTTCTGCGTGGTGGTCGCAGGGGCCATGAGCCCCCTTCCCATGTGGTTCTGTAGCTGCCCCCCCAACCCCTCCTCGCCGCCCCCCCTTCTCCCCCGCTCTGCCCTTGCTCCTGTGAGGTAGTGGGAGCATCTGTGTTTTGAGGTTTTGTGAGCACCGCCGGCACACCGCGGCCGAGGCCCACGTGTTGGCCTTTACATTAATTTGCCTTGCGTCTTTCAGGATGAGTACAATTGGATGGTTCTGTAATCCATTCCCGGGTAATTTGTACCTGTAGTCTCGGCTCCCTCTCCGTGGGGATTAACCGCTTGCTTCCTGACTGCCGGGCAACCCCACGGGGCCGCCTGTAGATGTCCAGATGTGGGCAGCATCTGGCGGGCTGGCAGGATTCCTCTGGCTTTCCCCCAGATGTGTTTCCTCGCAGACCCAGCTGGGACGTGTGTCTCCGGACGCAGCTGCATGCGGGGGTTTCCAAGTCGAAAAGCGTTTGCTGGTTTGAAAGCACCATGGTGTGACTTCACAGAAGCAGCTGGTCCTCCCTGCCGCTCAGGCAGGAGGTAAAATGGGCAGTGGAAAAGCGTCACCCGCTGGAGGAGCCCTTCCCGTCCTGGCTGGGGAGGAGCACGGAGGTGGGGGCTGCTGCAGGCTCCCTGGAAGGCTAGATTTCCCCACCTTGTTCTTGCAGAGACTTGGAGCCGATCAGCCTGGAATAGCAGAGCCAGGAGTCTGATCCTGGGCCCGCAGGATGGCATGCTTGGGTCTGAAAGAGATAGAGAGCGGATCTGGGGTGAGCAGGTTCATGGGGCCTTGAGGGGAAAGGAAGTTTGAGATTAGAAACTGAACCCTGCTGGGCGCCGGTGGCTCACGCCTGTAATGTCAGGAAGTTGAGACCTGAGGATCTTGGTTCCAGGCCAGCTTGGGCAGAAAAGTCTAGGAGATTCTAATGGAACACCATCCTTGAATGAAAAAGCAAAGCAAGAGCATGAGGTCCTGAGTATCCGTTTAAGAAAGAAAGAAACATAGCAAGTGAAGGATGTAACGACTACCAATGGGTGGGTGGAGGGGGGGTGGATGTCTAGATGGGCAGATGGACAGACATGACGGGTGGGTGGGGTGATGCTGCTAATGGAGTTTGACAGGAAGGCTTAGATTTGTCAAAGCTGGACTCCAGATTCTAACAAAGACCTGGTTCTCGTTCCCACCTTGCAGCCATCTTTCTTTGAGGTAATCTTGATACATAGCCCAAGCTGGCCTTGATCTCTAGGTCCTCCTGCCTCAGTCTCCTCAGTGCTAGGATGGCAGGTGTCTGTCACGGTGTGCAGCCCCTCCTTGCTCTCATTTTGACAGACTTCCCCGGTGCCCAGATTGCTGAGCTGCTGTCAAGGAGGTCTCTGGGTCTGAGAGGCTTTGGCTCTGACTTCGGGTTTCGAGTCCTTAGTGTCAGGACAGCCAGGCCTGGGCCTGGGGCATGGCAGATGTGGCCACTGCCCAGAGGGGACACTTGGGGAAAACGGCCCTCCCCACCACCGGCAGCCTTGCCTGGGGCAGCGTTTGAAGAACCAATTTGCTTCCTCCCTGCCCTTCTGGCCCAGTGGACTAAGTGGGTCACTTGGCTCCCTGCAAAGATTCTGTGGGGACGTCCGGGGAGCCCAATCCTGGAGAGCCCAGTCCTGGGCAGCAGCCCTGTCCCGGCCCGAGGCGCCTGAAGCACCCTTGGCTCCGGGCTTGCAGCTTCCAGGATCTACCTCACCCTCCTGCTGCATCGGCCCTCCGTCTTCTGCACGCCCTCTGCTAGTGGGGTTGCTCTGGCTCTGGGCTATGGCCCCAGAACCCTAAAACCTGGAATATTCTTTCCCGGGCCACACCTCCAAATCCTGGCCTTTTGGGGACTCCAACTGATAGGAAGGGTGGACCCTCAGAAGGACAAACAGGCAGCTAGCGGTCTCCGGGGCCTTTCCCAGAGCTGGGAACTGGCAGGTGGCTGCTTGCTGTGTCCCAAGGGAGGCCTTGGCACCTGGCGCACAGCCATTGGCTACTGGGCCATTCCTCTTGGCCTGATGTCACAACAAGCCCCCGGCACCCGACCCCATGTTACATGAAAGCTGCTGAATAGGGGGGAAAGGCAGCTCTTCTCCCGCATCTAGGCCCCTTCCTCTGCCTCCGGGCTGGGTAGTGACTGAGGCTCAGAGGTGGAGATTTTAGAGGGCAATTGTTCCCAGCCACCACCTGGCAGGTTGGACAGCGCGTCCTGAGAGGCAGAGTGACTTGTTCTGGGTCACACAGTGGGCAGGTGGCAGGCCAGGCCCCCTCCTCTACCTCCTTCCCCTCCCTGCTTCCTGCACCTGAGCCCAGAGAATGGTGCCCGGAGGTGAAAACAGGAATTGTTCTCCATATTTGCTAATCGAGTTAGAGAGAGAGAGAGAGAGAGAATGCACACGCCTTGAGCTCATCAGCCAGGAAGGAATCCAATTTGGCTTTTATAGCCATGGTTATTGGTCATACATTGTGGGATCTTTTTATTTTTTATTAACCCAGCAGTCTGGGGGCTGAGGCGCAGGACTGGCCGCGGGGCCCCCTGGGTCCCCCCCAACCCCCGCTCTGCAGTCTCCAGCCCTGCATAGAACTGCGGGCAGCAGCCAGGACACTCGGTAGGCGGCAGCCCAGTCAGGCTGGCCAGGGTGCACGGCGGGTTTTCAGGACTCTGCTGACCCTGCCAGGCATGAGCCTGGGACCCCACGTTGTAGTTTACGGCTTGGGTTCATGTTGCTGGTGTTATTGTCTTTTCTGTGATGCTCAGGCAGCTGTGACGGCTCTGATGGGGCAGTGCGGGGGGCGGGGGGGGGCGAGGGTAGTTGTGCAGGTAGAGGGGTAGGGCATGGAAGGAAGGGAGGGCAGAGCCCATCCTGGGGTGGAATTCTACCTGGCAGCCAGGGTCATGTGTTGCTCTGTCCAGTCCCCACCTTACAAGCTGCCCCCTAGGAGCTGAGGTTGGATCAGATGTGAGAGAAATAAGTAAAGCACCTAGTGTGTGCTGGCCGCCGCCACCCGGTAATGGTGAGCTTCTGCATGGTGAGTCCCTTGTAGAAAGCCATCCTTAGTCTGATGTTTTCTTTGGTTTCCTGGCCCCTGAGGACCTGGGTGGCAGATGTAAGTGTCCCCCCTCTCTCTGGTCACGAAGTCCTGGCCTGGCCCCAAAGCCAGCATCTCTTCCTTTCTTGTGACTAGAGGAAGAATGCTCTGAGGAGTGAGTCCTGCCCAGAGATCCCAGAGCCTGGGGCTGTCTCCAGCCTTCCCAGAACTCAGGGACCCCCTCTTGTGGGGGAGGAGGGGGTATTGGGGAGCTGTCAGGCCCTGGAGCTGGGCGAGGGGTGTGATCTGGGCTGCCCACGATGTAGGACCGGATCTAGATTCCCTCAGGCAATCACCTGGGTCTGGACCTGGTGTGATCTAGGGTCAGGGCCCACATTTGGTTTGCATTTTTTTTTTAAGCAAGTTGTGGGGCTTGAACTCGGGGCCTGGGCACTGACCCTGAGCCTTTTTTTGCTCAAGGTTTGCACTTTCCCACTTGAGCCACAGTGCCACATCTGGCTTTTTGCAGTTAGTTGGAGATAAGAGTCTCATAGCCTTTTCTGGCTGGGCTGGCTTGGAACTGCGATCCTCAGATCTCCTGAGTAGCTAGGATGACTGGCATGAGCCATCCATCCAGGGTTGATTTACATTTTAAGAGTGGGAGGGGCTGGGAAGGTGGCTCAGTGGTAGAGCGCTTGCCTTTCATGCCTGAGGCTCTGGGTTAGATTCCTCAGCACCACCTAAGAAAAAAAAAAGCCAGAAATGGCGCTGTGGCTCAAGTGGTAGAGTGCTAGCCTTGAGCTGAAGAGCTGAGAGACAGCGCCCAGGCCCAGAGTTCAGACCCCACGACTGGACCCCCCCCAAAAAAAGAGGGGTAGCCACTGAAGCCCCTGGTTCCTGAGATGCACAGGCAGAGGGCAGCTTTGGGGCTCTGAGAAGCCCGTAATGACCATGCTAGAGGGGCCCGGGTAGCACTGTCCCATCTTACAGATGGGTTCCTGTCTAGTGTCAGAGGTGGGATTTGAACCCAGGTCCATGTTACTTAGCTCACCCCCTTGGCACCCAAAATCAAGCCCTGGCTGTTCTCAGTCCCTGATAATCTCTTTGGTGCTGGGGGAGAACACTTTGAGCCAACTAGAGGGAACCCAAAAATGGGGCATCCGGAGGCAGCCCTCCCACACACTGCTGACAGGCTCCGCGGGGACAGCAGGTGAGCCCTCCGCCATAGATCCCCCCCCGTGCCAAGCTTGTTTGGCTGGCACGTATTGAGCTGTTGGGTTTACGAGTGAGCGCCCAGTTTTCTCACCAGCTGTCGGCCCGGGGAGGCCAGCCGTTCCTTCATCCGCTGTCTCCTCCGCAGCCTGCTTAGACAGGCTCAACACAGAACCCGCCTGCACCCCTGCGCACCCCGCCCGCCCCATCCGGTCTCCTGACAGACAGATAAGCCGGGCTGTCTTTGTGGAGAAGCGTGGTCACGGGCCACGCGGAGCTGACAGGATGGCATTTGTTGGGTGAAGCCGGTGCCTTTGTCAGCTGCAGCGTGGAGGCCAGCTTGCCGGGGGCGGGGGCGGGGGGCTGGGCTGGAGGAAGGCCCCCACAAGCCTCCCCCTTCCTCTGGGATCCGGACCACAGCCCCCACTCCCGTTTAAGATTCTGAAGAGAGCCAGGCATCGGCGGCTCACACCTGGAATCCTAGCTCCTCAGGAGGTTGAGATTTGAGGATCACCATTCAAAGCCAACCCTGGCAGCAAAGTCCGTGAGATGCTTATTTCCCATGAACCAGGGAAAACCTGGAAGTGGAAGTGTGGCTCGAGTGGTCGAGTGTCATCCTTGAGTGAAAAACATAGGGGCTGTCCCAAGCCCTGAGTTCAAGCCCCTCTTCCTCTCCCCCTGGAGAGAATTAGGGACTTCTGAAGAGGGGACGGGAAGGGCTCTAGGACCCATCTCTCAACCCAAGGCTGAGAGGATCCCAGCCCAGGATCAGACCCAGAGCTAAACACCCCAAGTCAGGAAGAAGATGTTGATTAGCTTCCTAATTGCCATTAAATGATACACACATATATGTATTTTAAGTCAAATCTGCATGTCTGATGTGATTTTTTTATTACATTTTAATAGTCTGGCTGGGATGAGGGAGGCTGGGCGGACGCTGGCCAGAGGAGGGAAGTTGTAAACAGGGTGGCGGGAAGGCCAGGCCTGGGCTCACCCACACTCCTGCGAGTAGAGAGCCGGGCCCAGTGGGGGCGGGGTGGTCTCACCCCCAAGGCCCCATTCCGCCCAGACTGGGGGTGTCAGAAACCACTGCAGACTGGGGTGATAGAGTCAGATAAAGACTTCAGACAAGAGTCCCGCCCTGCTGAGCTGTCTGCGTGTAAAATGCAGGCACTGTGCGGGGTGTGCTGTGGGGCCCTTTGGGGTCTGACAGTCCATTGTCTACTTTGGGGTTTGTTTTTTTAATTTCAGTCCTGGGGCTTGAACGCAGGGCCTAGGCATGGTTCCAGAGCTTTTTTTGCTCAAAGCTAATGCTCTATCACTTGAGCCATGGCCCCATTTCTGGCTTTTTCTTTTTAAGAGGTTACTTAATTGGAGATAAGAGTCTCATAAAGTTTCCTGCCTGGGCTGGCTTTGAGCCACTATCCTCAGATCTCGGCTGGGATTACAGGCGTCAGCCACTGTAAGACTCCTCTCTCCATGTTGGAACGGAGCTTCGGGTTCCGGGTTCTGTCACCCACAAAGGTCTGCCAGCTCCCCACTGCAGCGTCCTGCTGTCCTTCTGGGGTCCCTCCTGCCACAGCCCAAGACAGCTGTCGCTGGTGCTCGCTGGAGGACAGAACGCCTCTCTCCCACCCATTAGAGGAACTCCAAGAGCTGAGGCCGTCAGGAAACCCCTCCCCTCACACGCATAAACTAATGTATTGATGGAGCACGGTGACACGACCAAACAGTGAGTACATTTCCTCCCGCACAGTGGCGCCTGTTCCCCCCGCTGTCTCCCGGGACTTTCACTGGTGTCCAGTGCACTCTGCAGCTGGGCTTCTCCACCCTCGAGTTCTGTGCCCTCCTCTATTTTTAAATGATGTTCATTTCTGATCCCAAAGGTAAGGCTGTCCTGACCACAGAAAGAAAAAAGCAGACAAGTATAAAGGAGGAGAAAATAGTAATTACCCATAATTCTCACCCCACCCCACACCCCAGACAATGATAAGCACTGCTCATAGGTTTGGGAGGTTGTTTTGTTTTTGTTTTGGTGCCAGTCCTAGGGCTTGAACTTAGGGCCTGAGTGCTGTCCCTGAACTACTTTTGCTCAAAGCTAGCGCTCTATTGCTTTGAGCCACAGCTACACTTCTGGCTTTTTTGGTAGTTTAGTGGAGATAAGAGTCTCAGATTTTCCTGCCCTGGCTGGTACGATCCTCCGATCTCTGTAGCTAGGATTATGAGTAGATCTGAGTAGCCAGGATTTCGGGCATGAGCCACCAGTGCCTGGCACGTAGGCTTTATTTAAATACATACATCTAGAGGTTTGGGGTTGTGTTGTAGTTGTTGCTGCTGGTAGTAGTTGGGCTGGTTTCTTTCTGTTCTAAAAGTAAGAATTAGTGGTTTGAGGTGCGGCTCAGTTGGGGACTGCTAGCCCATGAGCAAAAGCGGCCACAGTACCCAGTGTGAGTTCTGGTGGCAGATCCAGGAGAAAAAAAAAAAAAGCCAAGTAGGAACTTGTTGCAGCTGTCGGTTTTGCATCTCCCCTGGCTGGCGGGGACGTTCTGCGCGCAGCCAGGCTCTCGGTCCTGCCAGTCTGGAAGGTGGCAGCCCCCATGCAAGGTGACTTGCTCTGCAGGTGTGAGCACTGTGCTTCAGAACCCCCTGGGAGGTTCAGAGCTTAACTGCTGAGTGTGTGTGTGTGTGCATAACAGACAGGCAGACAGAGAAGGGCCCACTAATGAGCTGGAAGGACCCCAGTCCAACTCCAGTTGTCAAGGATGAGTCTCGAGGGGCCCCCCTGCTCTTCTAGAGGGGCAGGGGCTTCTATGAAATGGATCTTTCCTATCACTCAAGAAGGAAAACAGACCTGTGAGCTGCTGCCTGGCCGGTGGCCTCCCTTGGGGCGGAAGGGGGAGGCAGAGCCCCCAATCCAGTCTCAGTGGTGGCGGGGCTCAGCTCACGCACAGCCCCGTGTTCAGAGCTTCCTGCCGGACGGGGCCTCCACTTTCTCACACCCAGAAGGGGGAGGGGCATGCCTTTCCAATGACAGCTCCTCCCTTGGGGGCAGGGGGAGGGTGAGAAGGCCCCGGTGCAGAGGTGTGAAGAAGGGGAGACAGACCAAGAACTCACCACCAGGTCTGCTGCACAGGCTTCCAGATCCTTCCCAGCCCACAGCGGTGTTCTGCCATGGGTGCACGTAGCTGGTGCTGCCCTGTCTGTCCAGACACAGTCCCGAGTCCCAGATCCAAGCTGCAGGCTCCTCTCCTTCCCTGCACGGTGCTCTGCACTGCTGAGGACTCGGCGCCCAGCCACGGTCTGCTTCCCAGGAGCTCATGTCCGCCCAGCTGCAGTGCCGTCCCCAGAGGTGGCGTGAGTGGCTGTGGTCAGTTTTCTGCTTACTCAAGTCCTGCGAGTGCTGGGGCTGGTGGCGGGGGTCGTGTGGAGAGCAAGGATCCACTGCGGTCCTGATACAGCGCCGTCCTGGGGAGAAGGCCCAGGCTGCCTCCAGCGGCGTGGAAGCTGAGCCTCCTGGGAAACCCACGGCTGGGGCCGGGCTTTCCTGCCGGGCTTTCCCTTGCCCATGTGGCCAACACCACAGCAGGCTGCTCAGCAGAAACTCCCCTGTGTGGTCTGTGCACGCACAGGTGCAGGCCTGCCCCAGCATGGCACTGGGATTCCACATCTGGGCGGGGGTCCTGAGAGAGCCCAGCGGAAGCCGCATCTCCCTCCCCCCCCCCCCCCCGTCCTTCCTGCTTTCTTTGCCAGGACCAGGTCTTGAACGCAGCACCTGGCAATCCCTTAGCTTTCTCACTCAAGGCTGCAAGCTCCACTTCTGTCTTTTTGGTGGTTAATTGGTGAGAGAAGACTCTCACAGACTGTCCTGCCCAGCCTGGCTTTGAACTACTCCTCAGATCTCAGCCTCCTGAGTAGCTAGGATGACAGGTGTGAGCCACCTGTGCCAGGCAGCTGGGGAGTTTTTACACCCAGGTAGAGGGTGGCGAGACTGGGCAGGCATTGGTGGGGTTCAGATCTGGGAGACCTCTTGGCAGGGACATCCATCAGAGCCGGGGAAGATGACTGAGGTTTGGGTGCCGTTGGAAAGGGCGGTGGCATTCCTCACAAAGTAGCAATGGGATAGCAGGGTCCCCAGAGCACCCAGGGCGGGCTGCTGTGACATCCAATTCTGACCTTTAACCCCCCCTCCATACCAACACATTGCACCAAGGCAGGCGGGGGGGGGGGGGGGGAGCAGGTAAGCTCATGTAGTCCAAGAGAAGTACAGAAGTCTCTGCCTGTCTCTGTTACCTACGGCTTCCTCCTTCTCAGGGCAGATGCCACCATGTAGTAACTACAGTGCTCCCCTGGGAGACAGGCTGGGTCTGGGCTGTCTCCCACACAAATACAAATACATACAAGAACGGTGAGTAGTCTTGCAGCTGGCTGGCGGGCTCCTTTGGGAGCACTGCAAATCGAATTGGAAGTTTAATTATCTCATTGATAGAAATCTTGTGTAATCCAGGAACAGCTTCTGTCCCGTCCAGCCCTCCCTCCCCCCACCCTCTGTCCTGTGCTCCCACCCACTCTTGGTCACTCTATTCCTCTCCTGGTGTCCCTGTTCGCATCTGTCCCTCTCTCTTTCCATCTCCCTCCATCCCAAATCTCTCCAATGTCTGTCCCCGATGCCTGGCTTCCCCTTGTCCTCCTCACTTTCTCCGGACTGACGGCAGTCTGCTCTCCTCCCGGACAGACCGTCTAATTGAAATGGAACGCTCCAGAGAATGTTAATAGGAAAGGCAGAATTAATTAGTCAGCTCTGGCATAATTAGCTTCTTCCTCTCACTGCCTGGTGTCTAACTAGATAATGAGGCTCTCTCCACCTGCACAGAAGGCAGGCAAGACAAGGGGACAGGCCGTGCCCGGGGATGCCCGCCTTTGCCCCCCACCCCGCTGGGATCCTCAGACTGCCTTTCCTGCCAGTCTCGCTGGCTGCTTGTGCTCAGGTCTTGGGAAGACAGCTGGCCTGCCCCTGCCTGTGCCCAAAGGTTTGACATTGCTACAGCTGCATATTAAGTGATCTGAATCTGACAATGAAAGAAATGCAGCTGTAAGGGGGGGGGGCTGCCGAGGAGACGTGGTGACACCACACCCCCTTGAGCCATGGCCGAGCATGTGATGGTCCCCAGAGGGAAGCAGAGGAGCCTGCTTATGTGACAGATGATAGTTAACATTCCATATAGACTGCAGATTACTTCCACCCTTGACCCCACAAATCGTGAGCTACAAGAACGCTCACCTTATTTCACAGATGAAGACTCTGATGTCCACAGAGGCCCAATGCCTTGCCAGTGTTCACTGCTGGGACCCAGCCAGGGTCTGTCTTCCCCTTCTACTTGTGTGAGCGTACTTTACAGCTGCTCATTAAACACAAGTGGTGGTGTGGAGTCACATCTCACATTAGCCTTAAGTTCTGAAGTCAGAGAAACCGGCAAAAGATCCAGAAAATCACATGCATTTAGGGTTCTTTTCCAATGCCCCTTACACGAAGAGAAACAGCTTTTCTATTTGTAATTGAGCTGTAGGTCTCCTTTTCTATGGCCTTGAACCCTAAGATCTAAGCCAGGTGCCAGTGCGCACCCTCAGACTGGATCTGAGGGTTGCAGTCCAAAGCCAACCAGACAAAAGAAAAGTCCATGAGACTTAGCTCCAATTATCCACCTAAAAGCTAGAAGCAGAGCTGTGGCTCAGGTGGTAGAGCACCAGCCCTGGGCGAAAGAGCTAAAGGGGCAGTGCCCAGGCCCTGAGTTCAAGCCCCAGTTTCTCCCACCCCCACCACCCGTTCTCTCTCCTCTCCCTCCCTGTCTGTCTGTCTCTGTTGAAGTGATGAAAGAGGTTGTTTCTTCCTTTTGTGGCACCTGGTTGAGTTCAGTAGAGCTGCAGGCGACCAAAAGCAATAGGTTTGGTTGTGAATGGGCGGGGCTAGCACGGGTCCCACCCCGTGAGCTGCCGAGTGGGCGTGTCTATGATTGGCCCCGCCCCGCGGGCTGCTCAGTGGGCGGGGTTAGCACTGGCCCCTCCCCCTGCAGGCTGCTGACCCCTGCCTCCCCTGCAGGCCATGGATTCTGAAGACGATCCCTTGCTGCAGGATGTGTGGCCAGAGGAGGAGGAGGAAGGAACTGGAGACGCCTTTAGGGGGGCCCAGAAGTCGGGGCCCCGAGCTGGGGCCGTAGGGCACTGTTGCTGGCGGCGGTGGACCTTCCCTCCCGGGCCGCCAGCCTCGGGCTTCTGGAGTACTCTGGGCTGGGCCTTCACCAACCCGTGCTGCGCGGGCTTGGTGCTCTTCCTGGGCTGCAGCGTGCCCATGGCGCTGTCGGCCTTCATGTTCCTCTACTACCCTCCCCTGGACATCGACATCTCCTACAACGCCTTCGAGATCCGCAACCACGAGGCCTCGCAGCGCTTCGACGCGCTGGCCTTGGCTCTCAAGTCCCAGTTTGGATCCTGGGGTCGCAGCAGGCGCGACCTGGCCGACCTCACTTCCGAGACGCTTCAGCGCCTCATCGCTGAGCGCCTGCAGCAGCTGCACCTGGGGAACCGCTCCAGACCGGCCCGAGCCCCGCGGGCCGCCCCCGCGGCCGCCTGGGACCCCTCAGCTGCCCCAAGGCCAGCGGCCCATCCGAACCAGCGTCTCCAGAGAGAAGCCTCGCCCCTGGCGGGTGGGACAGCCAACCAGAATGAAGCCTCGCAGGACCAGCCAGTGGTGGCCAAGAAAGAGCCACACCAGCCCAGCGCCCCACCCCCTGCAGCCACCGTGGCCAATCAGAGCCGTGCCCGTCGAGGCGCCGCCTCGCACTGGGACTACTCACGCACCTACGTAAGCGCCAACACTCAAACGCACGCGCACTGGCGCATCGAGCTCATCTTCCTGGCGCGCGGCGATGCCGAGCGCAACATTTTCACCAGCGAGCGGCTGGTGACGATCCACGAGATCGAGCGCAAGATCATGGACCACCCGGGCTTCCGGGAGTTCTGCTGGAAGCCCCACGAGGTGCTCAAAGACCTGCCTCTGGGCTCCTACTCGTACTGCTCCCCGCCCAGCTCCCTCATGACCTACTTCTTCCCCACCGAGAGGGGCGGCAAGATCTACTACGACGGCATGGGCCAGGACCTGGCCGACATCCGGGGTGAGCAGTCCAGGGGCTCCGGAGCGAGGCGGGGTGAGGCGGCCCGGGGGCTGTTCAGAGCAGGGACCGGTGCTCACTCCTATAATCCTGGTTACTCAGGAGGCTGAAATGTGAGGATCGAGGTTCGAAGACAGCCCAGGCAGGAAAGTCCATGAGGCTCGGATCACCAATAAACTACCAAAAAAAGGCCAAAAGTGGAAGCTGTGGCTCAAGTGGTAGAGCACCAGCCTTGAGTACAAAAGCTCAGGCACAGCACCCAGGCCCTGAGTTCCAAGCCCCAGTACACACGCACACACGTGGAAGAGAGGTTGAAGGATGACTGACATCAATCATCCTTTAGGTACATCAGCTATAGGACTTTAATGAGGAAGAGCAGAATAGGACCAGAGAATTGTTGTGGGGTCTGGGGCAGGGTTTGGATACAGGAGGATGTAGGGGAGACAGAACCCCATGAGGCAGGGCAGGAATGGGACAGGATAAAGCTGCAGGACTTCATAGTCTGAGCCCTAGAATTAAGTGGGATTCAAACAGAGCAATTGGGGATTGCTCTTCTGGGAGCTGTAGGTTTTGGAAGCTATCCGTGTCTCTAGCTGCCCTCCTCCCCCCCTCCCTGCCCCCAGGAAGCAGGAAGAGGGTGTGGAGGCTGGTGGGCACTACCTGTTGAGCAATTTGGCCTTACCCCCTGCCCACAGGCTCCCTAGAGCTGGCCATGACTCACCCAGAGTTCTACTGGTATGTGGATGAGGGCCTCTCCGCAGACAATCTGAAGAGCTCCCTCCTGCGTAGCGAGATCCTGTTTGGGGCACCCCTGCCCAACTATTATTCAGTGGATGACCGCTGGGAGGAGCAACGGGCCAAGTTTCAGAGCTTCGTGGTCACATATGTGGCCATGCTGGCCAAGCAGTCCACCAGGTAGGAAGTCCCGCTGCACCCTCGTGGGGTCCTGTCCCCACGAGGTAGCCGCTGCAGGGAATGTTTGCCGTTGCCTCGTGGTCATAAACCCCAGGTCCCCTTTCCTACATCCTTTCTCCCCACCAGGAAGCCTTTCTTGCCAAATCAGGGGCAGAGCCAGATACATTCTTGCTGTCTCTCTGCAAAGCCCTTCCCTTGATCAGTGCTTACGCTTAGTGAACATGACAGCTTGGGGGGAGGGAAGGAGTTCCTGAACTCTTGCCCCACAGGCCTTATGTATTGATTTTCTCCTGAGATGGTGCTTTCTAGAAAGATTTCTAGATAGGAGACAAGGAGCTCCTCTGTCTCAAGTATCTAAGGAGATGCTGGTAAGTTACTGTCTCCAGGTGTCATTGGAACAATAAAAGGAGGAAGTGTACCAGGTGTGGTTGTGCCTACCATCATCACAACCCTAAAATAAAAGCCCTAGGATAAAATCACATGTTAAAATTTGGGAAAGGTCTACTTTTATATTCTGTCCCAATGTGGTATGAATTGTGTACTGGATATAAGAAAAGAAAAAGAGCAGAAAGGCGAACTCAACAGTCCAACAGGTTTTATACAGGAAGAAGACCTGGCAACCAGGTCTTCTTCAGCCTGGCTGAAGAGGAAATGGCACCCCCCTTAAACCAGGGTTCCTTTAAACAGTAGGCAGAAAAAGTGAAGTCGGATGGAGCAGACAGAAGCAGGGTGAGATGGAAGCGAGGTAGGAGAGCAATCTTGAGAGTTTCAATGTCTCAACGGCACTTGTGTCTATTAGGGGCATCAGCACTAGACCTGGCCTTGTCTCAGGCCCTCTTCCCAAACCAGTGAATGTGTTTGTTGAGGGGGGGAAGTCAGCAGCAAAGGGTCCCGGGTGGAGTGCTTCAGTTTGAGTTATTTTCCATCACTGGGGTCTGGGATTGTTTCTGGCTCATTTCTATAGGTCTAGCCCTACCACTGTACCAGGCTTTAGTAAGTGTTTGTCTGAGGAATGAATGAATGAACAAGTCTGGAGGAAAGGTAGCAGAGAGTGGCTGATGGTGGAAGGCTCCTCAAGGTTTCCGGTCTGAATTATCCCTGTGGAAATGTTCAGCTGCAGAGTCAAATCCCTGCCCTTAGTGAAAAAGCCAGTCATTCCCTTCCCTTTCCCTAGTGCGTCATAGCAATCGTGACAGACAAAGCTCTGATTTCAGTGTCTTCTTTGATTAATAAAATCCCTTTCACTCCATTGTTGGTGACCCAAGAAATGAAGACTTGCACCTTGACTTAATACAGAATTATACACGTGACCACTCTCACTGTTCCCCTGATAACTCGAGAAGTCTTAGAACACTGCTTTTATTGTCTGTCCGCCTCTTGTATTTTTATCCTGTGTGTTCTATATGTGCTTAAAGCCCCCTAAGATGTTATGTTATTTCACGTAGTCTTATTCATATTTACTCACACGCTTACCTTTTCTTATTGCTCTTCATTATTTTCTACAGTTTCATGTCTCCCTCTGGGATCATTTCCTGAAGAACTCTCTGTAGTATTCTTTCAATGTGGGATTACTGGGGATAAATTCTCTGTTTTGTTTAACTGGATAACACCTCCATTTTGCTCTCCTTTTTGGAGTTGATTTTGCTGGTGTAGAGTTAGATACATGGGTGGCTAGTTTCCTTTAATACTGTTCCACTGTCCTTTGACTTCCATTGTTTTTGTACTGAAGTCAGCCCGTAACTCTTTTGAATGGTTGTTTTCCCTCTGGTTTTAAGATTTCTCTTGGTCTTCCATTTCACTAGTTTTACTGTATTGTGGTTTTCTTTGTTCTTGATCTGCTTGGGCCACAGAGCTTAATCTGTAGGTTGATGTCTAATCAGTTGTAGAACGTCTTGGCTCTTATCACTTCAGATATTGCTTCTGCCTCTGTTTTCTCTGTGTTCTCTCCTTTTATGGCTGTAATTATACAAATGTTAACTCTTATCACCAAGTCCCATCTGTCTTCAGTGCTCTTTTCTAGGTTTTACTGTGTCTAATCTGCCATTTAATGTCTGAGCTTTTAATGTTAAAGTTCTGCCTTTCTGTTAAGAATTTGCATCTGATTCTTTGTGTAGATCTACATCACTGTTGAAATTTTTCCTAGTTCTATTCATTGATTTTTTTTTGATCCACAGTCTCCTCTCTGATCTTAAACATGACCATTATGATGGACTTTGGATAACCCATAGATGTGTGGATGCAGTCTGTTCTTTTGCTTGGTTTTCAGTCATAATCCCATTTTCACTAGCAAAGACAGTCTTGCTTCTTTCTGATTCAGATACATGTCTTTTTCTTTCTTGTCTGATTGCACTGGCTAGCACCCCCAGTACAATACTGAGCAGCTGTGATGAGAGTGTGCAGCCTGTTCTATTCCTAAGAGAAGTATGTGGGATGGGGAGAATGATGATCGAGATGCACTGTATTCATAAACTGCTTTGTTAAATGACAACTCCTTTGTGCAATTACTTAAAGATAATAAAAAGCATGTGGGATTGTTGGTGTCTTTTCTCAGGCTAAGAGAGCATCCTTCTGTTTCTAATTTGATGGGCTATATTTTAAAATCAGTTATGAACATGCTTATTCTGCATCTAGAGAGAGGATTTGTAATTTTTTTTGTGTGTGGGTCATAGGGCTTGAACTCTGGGCCTGGGCGCTGTCCCTCAGCTCTTCAGTTCAAGGCTAGTGCTCTACCACTTGAGCTACAGTTCCACTTCCAGTTTTCTGGTGGTTTATTGGAGATAAGAGTTTTCAGGGACTTTCCTGCCTGGGCAGGCTTTGAACCACGATCCTCAGATCTCATCCTCCTGAGTAGCTAGGATTACAGGCATGAGCCACCAGCGCCAGCTTGTAAAATTTTTTAACTTAACAGTAAATCACATCAAATTGGTTGTCAATCTTTTCCCAGTATGGAGGGATGTTGCTCCATTGTTCCCCAACTTGCATTATCCTCTGCCATCTTCCTCTTTGATCCTCTGTCTGTGATGTGCTCTTCTCTCATGCTGCTTTCAAGATTCTTTCTCGGTCAACTTTTTGAACAATTTCAGATATGTACTACTGTACTTTTTTTTCTTTCTCTTTGAAGTTCATTCTTCAGGCTTCTTGAGTCAATAGTTTCATAGTTTTCATCGAAGTTTTCCACGTTGTTGGAGAATGCAGTAAGTGATGTGTTGAGCTGTGCTTGAGAACAGGAAATGTGGCTAAGACACTAAGCCAGGGTCACCCGAGGCCTGCCTTGCCCCTCGTCTCTCAGGAACCATCATCCTTTGTTGTCTGCTGTCCAGTGTTGTCTTCCATATTTTTTCTCACATTTCGCTCACACACTTTTTTTTTTTTTTTTTTGCCAGTCCTGGGGCTTGAACTCAGGGCCTGGGCACTGTCCCTGAGCTTCTTAGCTCAAGGCTACCATTCTACCACATGAGCCCCAGCACCACTTCCGGCTCTTTCTGTGTATGTGGTGCTGAGGAATCAAACCCAGGGCTTCCTGCATGCTAGGCAAGTGCTCTACCACTGAGCCACCTTTCCAGCCCCACATTTCTTTTGGTTCCTGTAAGAAATACAATTTAGATCTCATCCTGTTACTCCTTAAACAAAATCAGGTGTTGGTCCTGTTTGCATTTTTGGTTGTTTTCCTTTTAAAAATAGTTTGTAAGCAGGTACCCATGGCTCAGCCTATAATCCTAGCTACTAAGGAGGCTGAAATCCGAGGATCACCTGTTCAAAGCCAGCCTAGGCAGGAAAGTTTGTGAAATTCTTCTCTCCAATTAACCCCTAGAAAACCAGAAGTGGTATTGTGACTCAAAGTGGTAGAGCTCTAGCCTTGAGCAAAAAAGCTCAGGGATGGTGCCCAGGGACTGAGTTAAAGCCCCATGACCAACCAAAAGAAAAAGAATGAAAAATAACTTGTAAGCCCAAGAAGAATAGCGGTATGAAATGGAATCAAGAAGCCAGTTAGAATTTAGCTTTTGCTATTGGTAATTGACAATTGGAAGTTGACATAGAATTGATTATTATCTGAATAGAACAGGAAGTCTGAAGATTGGCCATACAGCTAAACCACTGGGGAGAGTCAGAGAACATGGCAGCCTCAGCTCTGCCCAGAAACCCCACTTAGTCTGCCTGTGTCTGGCCTGACTTGGGAAGCCCCCAGGTGATTTCCATGTCTAGCTAAGGTAGAGGGGGAGGCTCTCAGCCTTCCTGTCTCCCTCTCCCCGGGTCCTCTCCTCATGCCCCTCCTTCCCCCAGCAAAGTCCAGGTCCTCTACGGGGGAACAGACCTCTTCGACTACGAGGTGCGCAGGACCTTCAACAACGACATGCTGCTGGCCTTCGTCAGCAGCAGCTGCATTGCCGCCCTCGTCTACATCCTCACTTCCTGCTCAGGTAAGGCCAGGCCCTCCTCACTTCCTGTTCAGGTGAGGCCAGGCCCTCCTCCCCTGCTGGCCAGCCAAAGCTGTTCTCAGGAATACCAGAATAGTCTCTAATTTGGCCTGTCAGAGAGAGAGAGAGAGAGAGAGAGAGAGAGAGAGAGTGTGTGTGTGTGTGTGTGTGTGTGTGAGTGTGTGCGTGCGTGCGCGCGCTGGTGTGTGTGTGTGCGCATGTGTGTGTGCGTGCGCACGCACTGGTGTGTGTGTGTGTGCGAGCGCGCGCGCACGCAGGTCACATCTGGCCTGTCAGAACAGCCTGACCTTTTGCTCTTTGATCAGTTTTCTCCCTTGATAGCCTTGGGATCGGGGGATCTGGAGTGTCAGAATCTGGGCTGTGGGTTATTCTGTAACCTGTTTCTTCTCCCCCCAGAAGTGGGCATCTCCAGTCCCCGTGCTCGCTAGCCACTGCTTACTACTGTCCATGGACAGCAGGTGTACTTTGTGGCCCAAGAGGGTCAGAGATGGTTATGCCTTCAAAGCTGGAAAGGGAAGGGGTCCCAGTGGCTCACAGCTGCAATCCTAGCTACTCAGGAGGCTGAGACTTGAGGATCACAGTTTGAAGCCATCTAGGGCAGGAAAGTCAGACTCTTATCTCCACTCAACTACTCGAAAAAAGGCTGGGAAAGGTAGCTCCGTGGTAGAGTGCTTGCCTAGCATGCACAAAGCCCTGGGTTCAATTCCTCAGTACCACTTAAACAGAAAGAGCTAGAAGTGGCCCTGTGGCTGAAGTAGTAGAGGGCTAGCCTTGAACAAAAGTACCTCAGGGACAAGTGCCCAGGCCCTGAGTTCAAGCACCCTGAGTTCATGACTGGCAAAAAATAAAAATATACTACTCAGAAAAGACCCAAGTGGCACTTGGGCTCAAATGATACAGCACTAACCTTGAGCACAAAGAAGCTCAGAAACTGTGCAGGCCCTAAGTTCAAGCCCTAGGATCAGAAAAAAACAAAAACAAAAAAACCCTGGAAGGATATGCAGCCCTCCATGCAGCAAATATTAACTGGGCAGCCGGGCACCCGTGGCTCACGCCTGTAATCCCAGCTACTCAGGAGGCTGAGATCTGAGGATCGCGGTTCAAAGCCAGCCCAGGCAGGAAAGTCCCTGAGACTCTGATCTCCAATAAACCACCAGAAAACAGGAAGTGGCGCTGTGGCTCAAGTGGTAGAGCACTTGTCTTGAGGTGAAGAGCTGAGGGACAGCGCCCAAGCCCAGATTCAAGCCCCATGACTGACCAAAAAAAAAAAAAAAAAATATATATATATATATATATATATATATATATATATATATATATATATATATATATATATATAAACTGGGCACCAGCTGTGTGTCCGATGCTGTAAGGTGCCAGGTGCTGTAAGGTGTCAGTGGTAAACCTGACTAACACAGCTCCTGCTTGAGGAATCTCTGGTCACCTAGGGCACATTGCATAGTTCTTCTGTGCTAGCACTCAAGGTAAGTACCACCTCTCAGGTGAGGTCCCTGGACCACATGACTGGCTCAGATGGTTTTGTCTGCCGCCTGGGCCTCCTGCGGACCCGGTATTCAGACATGGAGAGCTGAGAATTGCTCTGTACCTGTGCTGAGAATAGACAGAAAGGTGGAGGGGCCGGGGGCAAGGGGACTGAGGCTGGATCCCCCCTCCCCCCCACCATCTCTTGTCCCGCCCAGTGTTCCTGTCCTTCTTTGGGATCGCCAGCATTGGCCTCAGCTGCCTGGTGGCCCTCTTTCTCTACCACGTGGTCTTTGGCATCCAGTACCTGGGCATCCTCAACGGCGTGGCTGCCTTTGTGATCGTGGGCATTGGTGAGTTGTCTCCCTCAGCGTGGCAGTAGGCCTTCCCAGGGCACTGACCCTTCCTTCCCAAGGGCCTTCCCCCTGGATGCCAATCTTGGCTTCTAAAAAGGCGTTCTCAGGCCTGGGAAGCTTGGAGTGTGGAGGTGAAAATGGGCAGATGCCTGGCATTTTTATGGGCAAAGAACAAGAAAGGAGGCTGGGAGGAAGTAAGGGTGCTGGCAAGGCAGGCAGAATAGAATGGGAAGCCGACTAGGATTTGGAGGAAAGGATGAGCGAGGCCCAAGAGCTGGGTGGGTGGGACCTAGGCTTGTGGGTGTGGCTAGGGAGTGTGATGGGTGGGACCTGGGCTTCTAGTGGCTGTAGCCAGCCAAGGAGCATGGTGGGTGAGGCTTGGGCGCTGTGGGTGTGACCAAGATGCTGGTGGGTGGGGCTTAGGCTTGTGGGTGGGGCTAGGGAGCGGTTGGTGGGACCTGGGCTTATAGTGGGTGGGGCTGAGACTCCTGAGGCCTGAGCTGTGGGGCTTTGTAAACTGCCACCAGAAGCAGGACTCTCCTGGAGCCTGGCCTGACCTGTAAAGGCTGTCCAGAGGTGGGGTCTGAGCTGAACTGCCC
The DNA here is from genome assembly GCF_024711535.1 of Dipodomys merriami. Lineage (NCBI taxonomy): Eukaryota > Metazoa > Chordata > Mammalia > Rodentia > Heteromyidae > Dipodomys > Dipodomys merriami. Next base: position 7,471,184 of record NW_027204270.1, read on the forward strand.
TCTGGCCCCAACTCCCTCCCACAGGGGTGGACGACGTCTTCGTATTCATCAACACCTACCACCAGGCCGCACACCTAGAAGACCCGCAGCTACGCATGATCCATACCATCCAGACGGCAGGCAAGGCCACCTTCTTCACCTCCCTCACCACGGCCGCCGCCTATGCAGCCAACATCTTCTCCCAGGTGCGGGCCCCTCCGGCCTGGCCTGCCTCCCCGCCTCCCACCCGTGGCTGGCACCCGCCTCCCGTCTTGCCCCCCACCCTCCTGTGACAACACAGCCTCCGCCTCCAGGCGCCCGCCATCCCTCTAGAGTCCACTGTGCTTGGGAACCTCCCTGACCAAACCTAACCAGCGGCAGGCCATGGTGATGCCCGCTGTATGCGTGGCTGCCGCCCGCCAGGAGCGACGCTCCCTCCGCCCTGGGCATTGTACAGTTTTCCAGGTCCTTTCATATTCAGTCATCCTAACCCCAAACAGAGGTACAACTGCCACCCTTCTTTCCCTAATCCCCAAACTGAGGACCAGAGACATAGAGTGACCTCTTCAGGGTCACGCAGCCTGGCAGTGTCACCCCTAGCCCACAGCTCTTACCTGCTCGCTCTGTGCCATGTTTTCACCCCTCACCCTGGCTTCCTCTCCGGTCTGTGCTCCACTCGGGGCTTGGCAGAACATGAACTTGTGCTGCGAGTCTGAGAGACAGGGCTTTGAGACACCTGACCGGGGCCAAACACACAAGCAAAAAGCTTAGCGGCGCGGGGCACCGGTGGCTCACGCCTGTCATCCTAGCTAACTAAGCAGGAGGCTGAGATCTGAGGATCGTGGTTCAAAGCCAGCCTGGGGAAGGAAAGTCCATGAAACTCTTTATCTCCAATAAACCACCAGAAAACTGGAAGCGGTGCTATGGCTCAAGTGGTAGAGCGCTTGCCTTGAGCTGAAGCGCTGAGGGACAGCACCCAGACCAGAGTTCAAGCCCCACAACCAACCGAAAAAAAAAAAAAAAGCTTAGTGGCTTCCTCACTTGTGGATTATTCTAGAAATGGAATGAGATGATAATGGAGGTGTTTCACGTAGGCTTGTCTTGGCCCTGGCTTTCTGACTGCCATGACCCGGGGCTGGTCCCTGTGGGATTTCTGCAGCTCCTGTCCCCTGCTCCCCTTCCGTTGTAGCTCGTCACTGACCTGTGGCTGGTCGAATGAGTGTAGCTTCATTCCTGTTACAGCCATGACTGTGCGCTTTGTCTGGGCCAGACGCTGTTCCAGCTGGGGTTGGAGGCAGCCGGGGCTCTAGGCAGCAGGGCTGTAGCTCTCAGGAATGAGCACGTCGTCCTCCAATGCTGCACCTGGCACCAGCCCTCGGCTCCTGGTGTCTTCCTGCGGGTGTGCGGCGGCCTGGGCCACACCTGGCAGCTGGGGTCTAACCGGTGCCTGTCCCCTCCCTGCTCCAGATCCCGGCTGTGCATGACTTCGGGCTGTTCATGTCGCTCATCGTGTCCTGCTGCTGGCTGGCCGTGCTGGTCACCATGCCCGCCGCCCTGGGCCTCTGGAGCCTCTACCTGGCGCCGCTGGAGAGCTCCTGCCAGGCCAGGTGAGCCGCCTGTGGCCCCGCCTCACTCCACACAGCCACGGTGAGCCTTCGGGCCACCGGCCCAGTCTCCCAGAGAGTGCTGGCTGGGACCCAGCCTGGGAAGGAGACGCTGCTGCCCAGCCACCAGCCGCTGCAGCCATCTGATTTCCAGGACGTGGGCACAGCATTTCTGCAGGGGCCTGGTCCTCACTGTGCCCATTACCCAGAAGGCACCGCTGGCTTCCTCATAGGGAGCTGGGGTGCAGGCTGCAGCCCCAGTGCCACCCCTCCTTGCTCAAGGCCATCTCTAGGCAGAGACCATGGGCCGGGCTGTTGGAGCAGGGTCTCTGGGCTTGGGGCCAGGCACACAGAGCTTGGCTGGCGGGATTTGGGGGTGCATACTACACCTGCCTGCCGAGCCAAGAAGGGGCAAGAGCAGCCCAGCCGCCCACCTCGGGCTTGTGAGGAGGAGCACATTGTCCCTCTGGGGTCCATTTATGGTGGCGCAGGTTGGCGCTCCACAAAGTCGCCCTGCTACATCATGAGCATTCAAATTGTGTGTAAGGCCAGGCGCCGGTGGCTCACACCTACAATCCTAGCTTCTCAGGAGGCCAAGATTGGAAGGATCGTGGTTCAAAGCCAGCCCAGGCAGGAAAGTCCATAAGACTCATCTCTAACTAACCATCAGAAACTCCAGAAAACCCCAAGTGGTAGAACACTAGCCTTGAGCAAAGGAGCTCAGGGTCAGCACCCAGGCACTGAGTTCAAGCCCCATGACTGACCAAAAAAAAAAAACAAAAAAAGTTGTTTCAAGGACGGTGTCACAGTATTGAAGGAAGGTATCCTGGTGGAAGGCGCCTGCAGAGACCCCAGCCTGGGCACAACTCTCCAGGGCACAACCACAGCCCTGGTTGGGCACATTAGTCTTTGTAGGTGACCCCCTAGCCCCCAACACCAGTCCCTTCACTTGTCCGCTGTGCAGCTTTGGTCAGTCTCTGTTCCTTTCTTGTAAAGTAGATGTGATCGCTGTGCAGGAGTCCCAAGGACAGGTTGTCACCTGTGTGAAACACTATGCTCACGAGTGTTAGCTGGGTGGACGGGGCTGTGTCCCGCTCCCCAGAACACCCCTCCTCCCTTGCAGCCCCCGCAGCTGAGCCTCAGCCACACAAGCCCCTGTGGCCTGGCTCACTCCCACCTGTGCTGGCTCCTGCTGCTAGGAGCTGCCATCCCATGGCAACTGAGGATAGTCAGTCCCCTGCTCGATCACCCCGCCACGGGGGCCGCTCTGGGCAATGTCTGCTGTCACTGTTCGTCTCCCAGAGGGTAGATGACACTGGTGACAGTCGCTGCGGTCTGCTGCACGTGTTGTCTCCAGGGAGATGTCAGCAGTGGCGGCCGCCTGCCTGGGCCTTTCCTGTCCACCCCAGGGGCCTGTGACGCCGCCCCCCCCACCCCACCCCCGGCTCATGGCTCTCCTGCAATCCACAGCTGCCACCAGAGGTGCGGCCACTTCCCCGGGGGCGGCCCTGCCCCGGGCCCCGCGCCCTACCTGGACGACGACATCCCCTTGCTGAGTGTGGAGGAGGGGCCAGGTGAGCGGCCGCTGCCCCTGCAGGAGCCGCCCTTGCCAGCCATGTGCTTGTGGTCCTGGGGCAGGGGCTGGCTGAGGTGGCCTGCCCTGGGGCTTCCGTGGGACCGGGGGGGGGGGGCGGGGGAGCGGGTAGGCTCCGGTGGGGCTCTGACAGGCCGCTGTTTTGCCCTGGCAGTGTCTCTGGAACTGGGAGATGTGACGCTGGTGTCCGTGCCCCCTGAGGGCCTACAGCCCTCGGCCTCCCGTGGAAGCAGCCGCGGACAGCTCCTGGCACAGCTGCAGGAGCTGCTGCACCACTGGGCCCTGTGGTCAGCCGTCAAGAGTCGCTGGGTGGTCGTGGGTAAGTGCATCCCACCCGCTTCCTGGTCTCACAGCCCCTCCCAGCACCCGGGAGGGGGGAGGTTCACCTAGACATGCAGACCTGGGAGCCCGGCCCCTGGGGTGAGCATGGAGGCCGGAGGCTCGGGCTGCCTCCTTGCTGGACCTCTCTGCTCCTGCAGGGGAGGCACTGGTCCTGTCGCAGCCGCCGCTCGCCAGGCCTCTGACACGGGTTGGGCAGGAGCTCAGGAGAGCGCTAAGCTTGCAGTCAGGCTTCCGTGTCTACAGCCTGGCTGGCTCTGAACCCCAATTCTGCCACACACAGTGACTCAGCTGTGCTCTCGGTGTCCTGTCATACAAAGGATGGCAAGACTGTCCAGGGCTGGCACGTGGTCGGGGAGAGTGCAGTTCTGCTATATGCATCCCCAGCACACACACAAAAAGAAAAATCAGCCATGTCTAGCCAGGTGTTCATGCCTGTAATCCTAGCTGCTCAGGTGGCTGAGGATTGAGGTTTGAAGCCAGTCTGGGCAGAAAAGTCCATGAGACTCTCAACACCAACTACCAAAACCAGAAGTGGAGGTTTGGCTCAGGTGGTAGAGCCCCAGCCTTGAGCAGAAAAGGCTAAGGGAAGGCATGAAGCCCTGAGTTCATGCCCTACTACTGAGTGGCACAAAAGAAAAGATTTGTGTCCAACTGCATCCTAAGGATGAAGGTTGTAGCCTGGTAGGTGGACGTAGGAGGTGTCAGAAAACGAGGCATTATTACCATTGGCCCTGGTGGGTGTATGTGGGAGGTGTCAGGAAGCGTGAGGCGTTGCCATTGGCCCTGGTGGGTGTATGTGGGAGGTGTCAGGAAGCGTGAGGCGTTGCCATTGGCCCTGGTGGGTGTATGTGGGAGGTATCAGGAAGCATGAGGCATTGCCATTGGCCCTGGCGGGTAGATGTGGGAGGTGTCAGGAAGCATGAGGCATTGCCATTGGCCCTGGCGGGTGGATGTGGGAGGTGTCAGGATGCGTGAGGTGTTGCCATTGGCCCTGGTGAGTGAATGTAGGAGGTATCAGGAAGCGTGAAGCATTGCCATTGGCCCTGGTGGGTGGATGTGGGACGTGTCAGGAAGTGTGAGGCGTTACTATTGGCCCTTGTCATTGTCTCCAACAATGCGTTGGGGAAGGGAAGAGCAGCGTTCTGGCTCTTCATGAACTGTGCCATGTTCTCAAATGGTGTTCCTATGGACAAGTGTCAGCTTGTAGTTTAAAGCCAGACTCAAGAATTCTGCACATAACTGCGTGGGCCTAGCCCTGGAAGAGCTGTCCCTAGCAAGGTCACCCGCGGGCTGGGCACGGCCAGGACCGGGCCCCACTGTAGATGGGGATGTACGCGGGGTCCCAGACCCGCTAGGCTAGGGCGGCATCCTTCTTCCCAGGGCTCTTCGTCTCCATCCTCATCCTGTCCCTGGTGTTCGCCAGCCGGCTGCGTCCCGCCAGCCGGGCCCCGCTGCTCTTTCGGCCTGACACCAACATCCAGGTGCTGCTGGACCTCAAATACAACCTGAGCGCGGAGGGCATCTCCTGCATCACCTGCTCAGGTAGAGCCCACCCTCTGGCGTCTGGCTGTCACTGTGTAACCTCTGCTCCTCGGGGCCCCCAGGTTTGATGAAGCACAGGACCCTCGTGGGTGCTGGCTGGGTGCCAGCTCTGGGAAGACGCAGTGGGCAGGAGAGACAGGACCCTGGGGCTCGGGGAGTCCACGTGCCAGCGCCAGGCCATGTAACACATGCGAGCCTCGGTGAAGAGAAGGCAGGGTGGCTGCTATCGGGGAAGGCTTTCTGGAGGAGGCGGTGTTAGCAGGTCAGAAAGGTTGGGGAGAGAAGGAGTTAGACAGGCCAGAAGGGAAGGAGTTAGCGTGGCTGAGAGGGCAGTGCCAGTGCCAGGGGTGGAAAGAGCAGGGCGAGGTCTGAGCGAGGCAGCTGCAGGAGCCTGTCCGGCCGAGGGGTGGGGAGAGGTGAGGAGTCTGCCCCTGGAAACCTGGCAGGTCGGGCAAAGGTCAAAGGGGGAGGGAGTCCTGGGGCCGGGTGGAGACGGTGGGTGTGGATCAGAGCCGTGGCAGCTGACGGTGAGGCCAGCCCCAAGGAGACAGCAGTGGAGTCTAGAGGCTTTTAGGGGTGCTTTGAGTTGCACAGGATGTGGCAGTGGACCTGGGGTGGGCTGAGTCAGGAAGGAGCTGCTTTTGAGGTACCCACTCCCGGCCTTGCCGCTCGTGGCATCCTGAGGTGGGGTGAGCAGCTAGAAACCAAGACAGGCTGCCCGTGCGTGATTGCCTGCATCTGGTTGGGTGGAGCTCAGGTTAACCTGCCCTTCCCCTCGGTCATGACATGCCTGCCCCGGCTCCAGCTCACTGTGGGTGAAGGCCAGAGCTGGGTGGGGCAGGGGCAGGGGGGGTCATCAAGGTCCAGCCCCAGCTCTACCTCTGTGGCAGCAGGGAAGCCCAGACCCGCCTGCCACCCACCCTGTGTCTGCGCTGTGTCACCAGCCTTTCCTAGGTCCAGGGTGGTCAGTAGTGGCGGTCTCCTGGAACTGCCCTGAGGTCAACAGTACATAGAGTGTGCAGAGACCCAGCGCACAGCTGTGGCACAGCAGGGCGTCACCCGCCCTTCGTCTCTGCCCACTCCCGTGCTTGATGGCTTGCCAGATGGGGACAGACCTGAGGCAACACCGGTTAATTCTTCAGCCCCTTGGTGAGGGAGGTGTGGCGTCACCACGGAGACGGGGGCACTGTCTTGCACCTGTAATCCTCGCTACTCAGGCTGAGATCTGAGCCCAGTCAGCAAAGTCCATGAGACTCTTATCTCCAGTTAACAAGCAAAAAGCCGGAAGCGGAGCTGTGGCTCAAGCGGTAGAATGCCAGCCTTGAGTGAAAAAGCTAAACAAGAGCTCAAGGTCCCGAGTTCAAGGCCCAGAGCCAGCACACATATAGAAAAGAGTGGACAACCAGGGTCACCCCACAGCTGCGCCTTTCAAAGACAGCGTTCTCTCTCATGTCATTCAGACCTGACTCCATCCCCTCCCAGCCCTGCCCTTTGCCCACCAGGCCTGGCCGCCGGCCCCTGCTGTCCCTGACTTGGCATGGGGGGCAGGTCTGTTCCAGGAGAAGCCGCACAGCCTGCAGAACAACATCCGTGCTTCCCTGGAGAAGAAGAGGCGAGGCTCAGGTGTCCCCTGGGCCGGCCGGCCGGAGGTCCTCCCGCAGGGTGAGTGGCGGTGATCCTCTTTGGAGGGGAGCAGGGACGGGACGGGGAGAGCCACAGATCCCCACAGGACTGAGAGCTGCACACGAAGCTCACAGAAGCGGGCTGGGTGCTGCAGGAATCCGAAGCCCTGCCCACAACCCCGAAGCTCCTCACTTCCCTACCACCCGCCTGGCCCAGGGCTCTCCACACACGCCCACCAGAGCCCGTCCTGAGCCCTGGGAGGGGCCTAACCCTCCTGGAGTCTCCATCATGGGCATTGGGGTGTAAAGAAAGCCCGTGGGCGGTCACCCCACAGCCTGTGTCTTCATAGCTGTCCTTGCCCCAGCAGCCTGGTGGTAACCAAGCCAATCGTAGTCACAGCCACTGTCACCTCCACCTGCACCATCGCCTCCTCCCCACCATCACCTCCTTCCCCATCATCACCTCCTTCCCCACCATCACCTCCTTCCCCACCATCACCTCCTTCCCCACCATCACCTCCTTCCCCACCATCACCTCCTTCCCCACCATCACCTCCTTCCCCACCATCTCCTCCTCCTCCCCACCATCTCCTCCTCCTTCCCCATCATCACCTCTTCCTCCCCACCATCTCCTCCTCCTTCCCCATCATCACCTCCTCCTCCCCACCATCTCCTCCTCCTCCCCACCATCTCCTCCTCCTTCCCCATCATCACCTCCTCCCCACCATCTCCTCCTCCCCATCATCACCTCCTCCTCCCCACCATCTCCTCCTCCCCACCATCTCCTCCTCCTTCCCCATCATCACCTCTTCCTCCCCACCATCTCCTCCTCCTTCCCCATCATCACCTCCTCCTCCCCACCATCTCCTCCTCCTCCCCACCATCTCCTCCTCCTTCCCCATCATCACCTCCTCCCCACCATCTCCTCCTCCCCATCATCACCTCCTCCTCCCCATCATCGCCTCCTCCTCCCCACCATCACCTCCTTCCCCATCATCACCTCCTCCTCCCCACCATCTCCTCCTCCCCATCATCACCTCCTCCTCCCCACCATCTCCTCCTCCTCCCCACCATCTCCTCCTCCCCACCATCTCCTCCTCCTCCCCACCATCTCCTCCTCCCCACCATCTCCTCCTCCCCACCATCTCCTCCTCCTCCCCACCATCTCCTCCTCCTCCCCACCATCTCCTCCTCCTCCCCACCATCTCCTCCTCCCCACCATCTCCTCCTCCCCACCATCGCCTCCTCCTCCCCACCATCTCCTCCTCCTCCCCACCATCGCCTTCTCCTCCCCACCATCGCCTCCTCCTCCCCACCATCTCCTCCTCCCCACCATCTCCTCCTCCCCACCATCTCCTCCTCCCCACCATCTCCTCCCCACCATCGCCTCCTCCTCCCCACCATCGCCTCCTCCTCCCCACCATCTCCTCCTCCCCACCATCTCCTCCTCCTCCCCACCATCTCCTCCTCCTCCCCACCATCTCCTCCTCCCCACCATCTCCTCCTCCTCCCCACCATCTCCTCCTCCTCCCCACCATCTCCTCCTCCTCCCCACCATCTCCTCCTCCTCCCCACCATCTCCTCCTCCTCCCCACCATCTCCTCCTCCTCCCCACCATCTCCTCCTCCTCCCCACCATCTCCTCCTCCTCCCCATCATCTCCTCCTCCTCCCCACCATCTCCTCCTCCTCCCCACCATCTCCTCCCCACCATCTCCTCCTCCCCACCATCTCCTCCTCCCCACCATCTCCTCCTCCCCACCATCTCCTCCTCCTCCCCACCATCTCCTCCTCCTCCCCACCATCGCCTCCTCCTCCCCACCATCTCCTCCTCCTCCCCACCATCGCCTCCTCCTCCCCACCATCGCCTCCTCCTCCCCACCATCACCTCCTCCTCCCCACCTCCCTCATCTCTGCCACGCATGGGCACCATAGGAACCACACCAGCCCTGGGAGGCGAGGCCTGGTGCACTGACCGCAGAGCTGCGTGGGGATGGAAGGTTGGCAGGGTGACCGCTCACTCCTCTCCTCCCTCACCTGTCCCTAGACTCAGCGGGCACCGTGTACATCTCCAAAGCGAAGGCTAAAGGCCGCCCGGCTATCTACAGGCTCTCCCTCAATGCCAGCCTACCAGCACCGTGGCAGGCCGTGTCCCCGGGGGACGGAGAGGTGCCCTCCTTCCAGGTGAGCCTGGGCGGCCCTGACCCTAACCCGAGCCACCGCCACCCGGGAGGCCCCACGGTGCTGCACTGCTGGCAACCTGGGGGGCGGGGTTCTTGAAGATGGAGCTGCTGCCACATCAGCCCGGTCTGCCACAGCCACCTGCAGAGTGGTGACAGCTTGGGCCTCTGGGTCAGCCAAGCCTGGGCTCCAGTCCTGGCTCTGCCAGGTCTGACTGGGATGGTAGGTCCTTAACCTCCCTGAGCCTCAGTTTCCTCATCTGTGACATGGTTGGAGGTACATGAGGTAAGGCCTATGCCGTGCGTGACACTAGGGACATAGGTCCCTGAGAGTGACAGCTACCCTGGGCGACCACCCTGGGAAAGGCCCAGGGGCCGGCATTTGCCCCGCCCCCAGTCCCCAGTGGGTCGTCCCCTCGTAGAGCCCAGGCTTGGCTTTCTCAGCTCTGCATTGCCACATCTGAACCCAGCCTGTTCCAGAGCCCGATGCCCTGCTGGGGAAGGGATCTGCGCATTTTCAGACTCAAGCGTGGGGGTCTCCGGAGCCTCGGCCCCCACGAGGGGTGGGGGTGGGGGGGAGGGGGGAGCCAGGCAGGACGTCCCAGGAGGGCGGGGACAGACCTCAGCCCACAGCCTCCCCGAGCCACCTGTCTTGTCTCTGTCAACCCACTGCTTAGGTATATAGAGCGCCTTTTGGTGACTTCACCAAGAAGCTGACCGCTTGTATGTCTACAGTAGGGCTGCTCCAGGCGGCGAGCCCCTCCCGCAGGTGGATGCTGACGACCTTGGCCTGTGACGCCAGGCGGGGCTGGAGGCTCGACTTCAGCTTTTACGTGGCCGCCACGGAGCAGCAGCATACCCGGTAACGCCCGGCACCGCCGCCCTGCCCACCCCACTCCCCGCTTTCCTCCTCTCTGTCTCCCCTTTCTTCCTCTCCCCCCATATCTTAGTCGACCTCCTGTTCTTCCTCCCCATCTCCTCTTTCCTTTTCCCCTTCCTTTTTCTTCCCCTCCCATCCTTTTCTTCCTCTTTTTCCTCTTCTTCCTCCTCCCCTCTGTCTCTCTCTCTACTCTCTCTTCTCTCCACTTTTCTTTCTTTTTTTCTTTGGTTGGTCATGGGGTTTGAACTCTGGGCCTGGGCGCTGTCTCTCAGCTCTTCAGCTCAAGACAAGCGCTCTACCACTTGAGCCACAGCACCACTTCCAGTTTTCTGGTGGTTTATTGGAGATAAGTCTCACGGATTTTCCTGCCCGCGCTGGCTTTGAACTGTGATCCTCAGATCTCAGCCTCCTGAGTAGCCAGGATGACAGTTTCTCTTCTCTCCCTGCCCCCTTCTCTACTCTTTTCCCCTCTCCTCTCCTCCCTTCCCCACCCCTTCCTTACCTCCCTTCTCCTCTCAGCTCTCTTTCTCTCCTCTTCCTGCTTTCCCTCTTTCTCATGAGAGAAGCCAGCAGGCACCTTCAGGAAGCCCCTGTCTCTTGCCACACACCTGTTGGGATGTCTCTGTGCCCAGGACTGAGGACTGGGGTCACGGGCACAGACAGGCCTGGGATGTACCCCCATGTACCCTCCCCCCGCCCCTCCTTCCCCATAGCACCGCGGGGCCAAGATGGCAGCCGTGCTTGTCGGGATGCACACTTCCTCCCCCGCTCCTCCTTCGTGGGCGTACGTAACTCACGTCTGCATCCCAATGTCACCTTCTGTGCAGAAGTGCCACCCGCTGGGCTGGGCTGGGGACTCCTGCCCTGCAGGCGTCTAGCAGGAGGCCGGCAGCCATGTCACTTTAGGTTAGGCTCTGGGCAGCTGCCATGGCGGAAGACAGCGGGGCCACGCCGTGGGCACCTCCCACTCTGGGGGGGACACAGGTGCCCGCTGGGCCCTGTCTACCAGACTCACCTTGTCTCAGGCGGAGGTTTCTTCTTGTGACACACAGTAGTGGCCAGAGTCATGTGATTTGCCTGGATGAGCATAAGACATTCTAGAAAGAACTCCGAGCTGCCTCAGGCCCCGTGGTCAGCCAGGCGATTGGCCACGGAACCCTTGCTTCACACAGAGCCTTGTGGCCCCTTGGTTCTCCTGGGTGCTGCTAGGCAGGGACACCACATCGGGCCTCGGGTCCTTCCTGAACTGTCGCTGACCCTGAGAGCCAGAGAAGGGAAGGGCCTTGACCACAGGGAGTTGCTGTGCGCAGCGCAGGCCTAGGGCAGGCGCCCGGCTCATCTATGACACCTGAGAGCAAATCGCCATGGGAGGCTGGGTCTGCCCGCGCCCGCCCAGGCCCTGGGCAGCGCCACTCCTGCTCATGTCCCCCCTCCCCACGATTCCTGGCCTTCAGCCCCGGCCTCCCGGCCTCCCCTGCCTCCACAGGAAGCTGTACTTCGCCCAGTCCCACCGGCCACCCTTCCACGGACGCGTGTGCCTGGCACCTCCCGGGTGCCTGCTCAGCTCCAGCCCCGACGGGCCCACCAAAGGCTTCTTCTTCGTGCCCAGTGAGAAAGGTACGGGCGGGGCACCCGTGGGGCTCGGCCTGCGGTCCCCCCTCCCCCTCCCTGACAGCTGTCACCCCTGCAGTGCCCAAGGCCCGCCTCTCAGCCACCTTCGGCTTCAACCCCTGTGTGAACACAGGCTGCGGGAAGCCGGCCGTGCGGCCCCTGGTAGACACCGGGGCCATGGTCTTCGTGGTCTTTGGCATCGTTGGCATTAACCGCACCCAGCAGGCCGACAACCACGTGATCGGAGACCCAGTATGTACGCCCACTTAGCGCAGACCCTGGGGCCCTGGTCCGAGTGCAGCCTCGGCACCCAAGCCCTGCCCGGGGGCCCAGCGCCTCACGCACACCTGGACGGCGCCTGTTCACTGCCATGGCGTCTCTGGCGTCTCGGGCCCAGGAAGGGGGAAAGGCAGGTGCTGGGGGACAGGCGGGGTTTAAATGAGGGGAAGGAAGGGTTGAGGGGACCAGGAGAGGCCAGGAGCTGCAGCTGAGCCCTGGTGGAAGCAGAGGGGCCAGGGCAGGGCAGAGGGGTCGGAGGGGAGGGGGACAGCACCGCAGGGAGACGTCAGGACCTGGGGCCTGGGCCTCCGTCTCACCGAGCGGCCTGGGCCGGCTGTGTGTCTCTTTGGGAAAGGGCAGCGTCGTCTACGACAGCAGCTTTGACCTCTTCAAAGAAATCGGCCACCTGTGTCGCCTCTGCAAAGCGATCGCGGGCAACTCGGAGCTGGTGAAGCCGGGCGGGGCGCAGTGCCTGCCCTCAGGTACCTGGAGTCGGGCGCCCGGGCGCTGTCCACCAGAGACGGTGGAAGGATGAAGCCAGGCAGATACACGTCTGCGTGTGGGACCGCATAGGGCAGGCGCGTGGGGTGCGTGGATGGGGGGAGGTGTTCCCCAGAGGACGAGGACATGGGGGGTGAAGAGCCAAGGTGGGTACATTCGGGCAGAGAGCCTGAGATGCTACCCTGGATGTCCCTTGGGGGGAGGGGTGGCAAACATCATTTCTACCCAGTGGCAAAGTGACACGGCCCAGGGTGGCAGCCACGGGGGAAGATGGGGGGGGGGGCGCCATTCTTGTGGCCCCAGCCCGTGCTCTCCTCTCTCCGCAGGCTACAGCATCTCCTCCTTCCTGCAGATGCTGCACCCCGAATGCAAGGAGCTGCCGGAGCCCAACCTGCTGCCTGGGCAGCTGTCGCACGGGGCAGTGGGCGTCAAGGAGGGCCGCGTGCAGTGGATCTCCATGGCCTTCGAGTCGGTGAGTCCCGGGCCTCCCCAGGCACTCGCCCTGGGTGACGGTCCCCCTGCTCCCGGCCCTCAGCCCAGATCACAGATGGCCACTCAGGCCTTTGCCTGCGGTCACATGGCTCGTGGTGCCAGCGGCAGCATCTTGACTGCAAGCTCTGCCTCCCCTGCACGGCTGCCCCGGTTCTCCTGCCCGGGGCCTGTGTAGAAGGCCACAGGCCCTGCAAATGGCTCTTCCCCAGCGGCCTGGGCGCAGAGCTAGGAAGCCAGGGAGCCGGCCACCCACAGCGCTCCCTGCTGCGCTGCCACCTCTGGGCACGCCCCGGGCTCTGCTCAAGGAAGTGCTTGCGCTCGCATGGCCATGGCACTTTGCTTGCTGAGATTTGGCAAGCTGCCTCAGTGTGGAGACCTGACCCGGAAGCAGATCATCACCTGATCCTCAGTGCCCCTGCTCTCCTGTCCCCCATGGCCTCGCGTTCCTCATCGGCAAAGTGAGAGCCCCAGGACAGGATAGGGTGACCCAGGCGGCCCGCCCTCTCCCCACCACCCATGCACAACCACAAAGCCACCGCCTGCCAGCTGGTGGGTACTGGAAACCTCCAGCCCTCAGGGAGCCAGGCCAAACCCCCTGACAGGCTTTCTTAGTTGTTTTTGGTGGTAAAACATACACACTGTGAGATACACCATCTTAGCTGTCTTTGAACTTAAAACTCAACCACATTAAGATGGTGCTGGTGCTCAAAGTGGTAGAGTGCTAGAGTTAAGCCCCGTGACCAACCAAAACCAAAACCAAACCAATGTTCTCCTGAGCGCTGCTAGCTCACGCCTGTCATCCTAGCTACTCAGGAGACTGAGATCTGAGGATCACAGTTCAAAGCCAGCCTAGGCAGGAAAGGTCATGAGACCCTTATCTCCAATGAACCACCGAAACACTAGAAGTGGAGCTGTGGCTTAAAGTGGAAGAGTGCTAACACCCAGGCCCTGAGTCCAAGCCCCAAGACTGACAATCTTTTTTGAGAAGGAATGTTCTTGGTTGGGCCCAACCTTAAGCTGAGCCCCGTGGTGCTCACGCCTGCACCCACCCCTGGCCCCAGCGCAGCACAGCCCTCCCAGGGCCGGCGAGTGCGAGCGGCCCGCAGCCCCCGCCATCTCACTGGCTCTTGTCCCCTGCAGACCACGTACAAGGGCAAGGCCTCCTTCCAAACCTACTCGGACTACCTGCGCTGGGAGGGCTTCCTCCGGCAGCAGCTGCAGACGTTCCCCGAGGGCTCGGCCCTGCGCCGAGGCTTCCAGACTTGTGAGCACTGGAAGCAGATATTCATGGAGATCATAGGTGAGCAGCCTCCCCAAGCCAGCCTGCCGGGGCCCACACAGGCCCCCGAGAGCCCTGGGGAACGGGGGCGGGCCCCAGAGCCAGGCCCCTGACCAGAGACCAGAGCTTGGGTCCCCTCCTGCAGGGGGCATCTGAGCACATGGGTCTTGATACTGGCCAGCCACTGCACAGGGTGCTGTGGCTTAGGAGTCTTGGCCAGGCCCTGGGCTGAGGCCCTGGACCTGCACTGAACTCGGGAGGACGCTCAGGCCCCGTGGCTGTGACTGCCCCACCAGGGGCCCCGTGCAGCCTCTGCACAGCCAGGGACGGGGTGCTGCCCCTTCCCTGCTCCTCAGCCCCCTGAGGCCCGCTTCTCCCGCCGTGCAGGGGTGCAGAGTGCCCTGTACGGCCTGGTCCTCTCCCTGCTCATCTGTGTGGCCGCTGTGGCCGTGTTCACCACCCATGTCCTGCTCCTGTTGCCAGTGCTCTTGAGTATCCTCGGTACGTGGCTGGGGCGGGGCGGGGCGCGGGGGGGGGGGGGTGGAGGTGGGGCTCTCCCCAGCAGGTTCTCTGAGCCTCTGATTGTCCCCGCTGGCACCATCCCTTCCCTTCCCTTGGGGCCCGCCTGCCACTGAGCTTCCCCTGGGACCACGGCATCCAAGCTGCGCCCCCGCCGCCCCCACAGGCATCGTCTGCCTCGTGGTGACCATCATGTACTGGAGCGGCTGGGAGATGGGCGCCGTGGAGGCCATCTCCCTGTCCATCCTGGTCGGCTCCTCGGTGGATTACTGCGTGCACCTGGTGGAGGGCTACCTTCTGGCCGGGGAGAACCTGCCCCCGCACCAGGCTGAGGTGAGCACGTCTCCCAGGGGGCCACCGCGCACCCCACCACCTGCCCCTCAGCAGCCCGTGGTCGACGCTGAGCCGCAAGCCTCAGCATCCGATTCTAAGGCCATCTCGGCTCCAGTAACGTGGCGGGGCCTTGGGCAGGCCCGTGACGCCCCAAATGGCCAGACAGGGAACCAGGACCCTCCCTGCAGCCTGCCCACCCACCCACCCACCCCGGAACGGGGGAGTGGGTAGTCCCGGCCAAGACCCTGAGGCCACATGCGCACACAGACCCACCTCCCAACGTGTATTCACGTGACACGTCCATAAGTCGGGTACATTTCACGTTAGGTCAAAAGACTCCCATTTATGAGAGCCACTGCTGCCACCCACAAACAGGCAGGTGGACCTGGGGCAGGGGCTCCAGAGCGGAGCCCAGGAAGCCGGGCCCGGGCGGCCCCGGCCCAGCGTGGCTCTCTCCCCCCAGGATGCTCACTCGCAGCGCCAGTGGCGGACGCTGGAGGCCGTGCGGCACGTGGGCGTGGCCATCGTGTCCAGCGCCCTCACCACCGTGGTGGCCACCGTGCCGCTCTTCTTCTGCATCATCGCTCCTTTCGCCAAGTTCGGCAAGATCGTGGCCCTCAACACGGGCGTGTCCATCCTGTACACGCTCACCGTGAGCACCGCGCTGCTGGCCATCATGGCCCCCGGCTCCTTCACCCGCTCCAGGACTTCCTTCCTCAAGGCGCTGGGCGCTGTGCTGCTGGCAGGGGCCCTGGGGCTGGGTGCCTGCCTGGCGCTCCTGCGCAGTGGCTACAAGATCCCCCTGCCCAGCGGGGCCGCCCTATAGCCCTGTGCCTGGCTCCTCACTGCACCCTGGCCCAGCGCAGAGGGGGACAGCCGCGCCCTGGCCTCAGACGCTTCGCCTGAGGCAGGCCCCACAGCCAGAGCCTGAGCTGGGTGAAACCGGCCAGCGCCATGGAAGGGACCGTCCCCTCCTGTGCCCTGTCACCACCAGGCTCTGAACACTGCCTCACCATTCACAAGCTGCTGGGTGGGCATTTCACGACCACCCCCATCCCCATTGTACAGATGTGGAGACTGAGGCACAAAGGTGATCACAGTCATCACCCTGTGGCCGGGGAGAAGGCAGAGCCGGAGCTGCCTGGGAGCCCAGGCCTTCCCTGGAAGAGCACAGCGGGAGGGGGTTGGCACCCTGCCGCCTCCCCTCCCCCTCCCCCTCCCTCAGCTTAATCCAGCAGCTGCTGCTGGGTGGACCTCTGGGCCTCTGGCCCCTTGTCCCAGATGGAGAGAGCCAAGGAACCAGCCCTGGGCTGTGCATGTCTCGCCCCCAGCCTCGGGGGCTCCTCCCTGGGACCCCCCCCCCGCCCACCGATCCCAGCCCCACCATCTGCTGACTGGTGGGCTCTGGGGGCTGGGGGGACTGGCGGCACCTGCCGCCGCTCACGGCAGATGGTTCCTATTAAAGCGAAATGAAGCCGCAGAGCGCTGGGCTTCACGCGCGCGTTTGCAGCATGGCTGACTCGATTGTATTCTAACCACCGGGATAACACGGTGTCCGTGCCCACTGGAGCCTGGTCGGAGAGGAGGGTGGGGAGGAGGACCTAGCAAATGCCCGTCTCTCCAGGGCCCATCCAGCCCCACAGCTGGGCACCGCTGAGCCTTCTGACTGCCTGGCATTGTGCCCAGCGCCGGCCTGTTTAATAGAGCGGGGCAGACGATACTCTGTGCCTCACGCGGGACACAGCCTGAGCTGGGCCAGGCCGGGGAAGCTGGGAAGAAATCTAGGTGGTCTCCAGGCCAGCTCACCTGGTCCCCCGTAAGTGACTTGGGGGCTGGGGCTGCAATGCAGATGTGTGCCACTACGTCCCCTGCCTGGCACGGGGCAGCTCCTGCGTGTGCTCAGGGCACCTCAGGCTAGGCATGCGCAGTGAGAAAGCCAGAGCTGCCATTCAAAGACCCGTTATCCTGCCCCCCCCACCCATCCACAGAGCTGTGGACTGCTGCCCTCCCCCCACAGACTGCTGCCCTCCCCACCCATCCACAGAGCTGTGGACTGCTGCCCTCCCCCCACAGACTGCTGCCCTCCCCCCTACCCATCCACAGAGCTGTGGGCTGCTGCCCTCCCCCCACAGACTGCTGCCCTCCCCCCCCATCCACAGAGCTGTGGGCTGCTGCCCTCCCCCCCCATCCACAGAGCTGTGGGCTGCAGCTCATCCGGGGAAACGGCTGGCCCCACACAGGGACCCCCACGTCAGCTCAGCCGCCAGCCTTACTTCAATAGCAGGCAGGTAGGAGCCTGCCTGCTTTACATGTGGGAAAGCCAAAGCCTGCGAGGTGAATCCTCGAACCCACGGCCAGTGAGTGGGAAGCCAGGTGCGGGGGTCCTCGGCCCGGAAGCTACGTGGGCCCTTCCTAGAGCTGTCACAAAGGCTGATGGGTAGATCAAGAGATGCAGTGTGCACACCAGGAAGGAAGGGAAGGGAAACCCTTCAACTTTCTCAGTACTTCCCACAATTTCCCTAGCCTATGAATCCTGAGCCTGGGGAGGGGGGCCGAGGGGGGAAGGGAGGGAGGAGCCCTGTGGCTGAGGAAGGAGTCCCTGAAGGGGCTGCCCAGGGCTCAGGCTGGGCTCTGACCTGGGATCCCCTGAGCCTTGTGTGGGGACCACACCAGACCTGGGCCTGAGACCTGAGATGGCTCATTTGCATGTCATTTGCATGCAGCCCCCAGGATGCCCAGCCCCTCCCCTGCTGGCTCACTCCGCCTCACCCCTGCCTGTGCCCAGCCAAGCTGCCCTGGTCCCCGAGGCTGTGTGGAGTGACGGAGCTGCCCTCCCCCCCACCACAGCTGGGGGAGAGGTGGTGACATTCAGACCATAAATCAATCCCCTGACCGTGTCACGGGTCCCTAGGGCACTGACTCCTGAGCAGAGCCCTGACCGTCCTTTCTGGCCCATGCACCCCAGTGCCCTGGCTTCGGTCTTAATGAGCCTGCCGAGTTTAATGGGTGGTTCTCATTCAACTGGGGCACCACGTCCAGGCACCCTGCAGGCCTGGCGGGGTGGGGAAGGCAGGTGGGGGGAGCAGGCAGGCCCCTCGCCTTCCCAGGGGCCCCTGGCTCCTCCCACTAATGACCCAATGGCCTTGGGAACTCGCTTTTCCAGCATGGGGAAGGACACTGACCCCAGCCCCAGGGCCCTCGTGTGTCCCAAGGGACTGCCTCTGGCCAGCTGTGCCCCTGTGCCCCTGTCTAGCTGAGAAGGAGCCATGAGAAAGGGCAGAGCTAAGTTGACCCCATCTGTCTGAGAAAGTGGGGCTTTCTGCCGAGGGGCCAGGGATCTGAGGAGAGGGTTTTTAAAGCAGAGCCTGCTTTAAAAGCCGGTCTTGGGCATCGCCTGGAAACAGAACCAGGTTCCAACAGGGAGGGTGCTGTGACAGGAACTATCAAAGGAATCACCCACCCTCACTGCTCCTGAGGCTGAGATCTGAGGGTCACAATTCAAAACCAGCCTGGGCAGGAAAGCGCGTGAGGCTCCTAGCTCTAACGAACCACCAGAAAACTAGCCGTGGAGCTGTGGCTCAGTGACAAGAGCACCCACCTGATGTGGTGAGAAAGCTCAGGGACAGACGGTGTGCAGGCCTGAATTCAAGCCCCAGGACCGGTGTACATGCGCACATGTGTGCACGCACACACACACACTATCATCACTTAGCCCTTTCCATTCAGCAATTTTGCATCTAAGAATTTACCTGGCAGATACACGTCATTGGCCAGATTCAAAGGTCTTCACCCAAGAGCTGGGGGGTTTCCCCCACCCCTTCCGTCCCTTGACAGCAGAACATCCCACAGCTGTAAGGAAGGAGGCGGGGCCTCCCCAGGCCCTGCGGAAAGCTTGCCAGTATTGTGAAGTGGGAGAGCGGGTCTCCAGACCATAGGAAGTTCCCTGCGCTTGAGGAGAGGGGCAGGGACAGCATCTATGCTCCTTTTCTTGCCCAGGCACCATGCGATGCTAAAGAAAATACAAGATAAATTAAAATGGGGCTACCTACGTGTGTTGGGGTGAACGCGCTCATCTGACTCACAGAGCGGCGAGGAAGGCTTTTGTTCTAAATCTTTCCACACCCGGGTTTTTCATCTGCAGGAATGTATCATCTAGATGACTTTTGTGCAGGCGGGGGGAGAGGGGGTTGTCACTTGCTCCTTCAAGAGCTCACTCTGGCTGCAGGGGAGAGAGTGGGAGGGGAGGAGAGAGGGGGAGGGGAGGAGAGCGGGGTACACCCACTCCACAAGGTGCCCTGCAGGGGAGGCCTGCCCCGCCCCCAGGAGCATCTATGGAGTGCCAGGCTCCCTGCTCCCTTTTCTGCTCAGGAGCCTGGGGGTCCCAATCAGAACCCCCTTGGGGAGAGGCAGGAGGCATTGCTCAGTGTCACTTTCGACCCATAGACATGAGCAGGCAGCCCCTGGCGGGATAAGTAGCAGGACTGGGTCCACTCACACTGTGCTAGGCAAATCACGTCCCCTATCTCTACCCATGTGCTTGTCCATTAAATAGAAAAATGCATAGTCTTTGCGTTTTAATAAGATGGTGTTTGCTTAGGCCCTGGCTGTAGTGATAACTACCTCCCTATTATCACCACCTTTCTCATTATCTGCTTCCACCAGGGCTGGGCGTGGGGTTGGAATGGCAAAGCTGTTCAGTATGCAGGGCCTGCTCCTCCCCAGCAGTCTCCCCCTGGCTTTTGTGTCTTGCTGTGAATGGGCACAGTGTGAGACCTCTGCTGTCCACTGAAACACGGCAAGTGTGCAAATGACTCCACCCCTCCAGGGAAGGGTCATGCCCTCTTGGCCCCGTAGATTCAGGCAGCTGAGAACCCCATGAAACTGGTTTTACCTCCTCTGTGGCCCGAAGCCAAGCCCAGCTGCCCCTGGCCTGGGCTGACTCCCAGCTGACAGTAAGTGATCGCTGTGTGAAGCTTTGTGGTTGGGGATGTTTGTTACACAGCACTGTCACAGCAGTCACTGACTCAAACACTGCTGGTCACCTCCAGAACTGAGGATTCAGTGTGATGGGCATCACACTGAATTGTGTCCCCCTTCCCTAAAATTGGTATGTTGAAGCCGTAATCTCAGTACCTCAGAATGCAGCTGTATTAAGATTGATTGATCGACTGATGGGGTTGGATCCAGCCTTACTAAAGAGAATAAGACCCATGGAGATGTCATGGGCACAGAGCAGAGGGACAGCCATGTGAGGACACAGGGGACAGTGCCCTCTCTAAGCTGGGGACAGGGGCCTCGCGAGAAAGCCGCCCCGTCAGCCCTGTGATCATGGACACCAACTCAGACGGTGGAGAATCCGTTTCCATTGTGGAAGCCGCGTCCGTGGCGTGTTGGTAAGGCTGACTCTGAGCTGCAAGGAGAAGGCTCTGTAAAATGAAGTGTGGCTATGGACTGCACACAAGGAAGAGGTGGTGGGTGCCCCCGCGCCACAGCCACGTGAGGATGGAGGGTGGAGCCACGTGGCCACCAGCCGAGGGTCGGCAGGGATGGTCAGGAAACCATGAGAGCGGGGGAGGCTGGGAATGGGGGGAGGCCTCCAGCCATGGGCTTCACTGGGGGCCCAGGCCTGCCAACACCTTGAGCATGGTCTGTGGGCCACTGAACTTCTGTGGTGGAGGCCACTGTTTATTGTGCTTTGCTGGGGACCACAGAGGAGCCCAGAGACCAGGCCAGATCAGAACGGGCACCGTGCCATGCCTGTTGCTGGAGTGTCCTCAGGGGCCCTGTTCAGCCAGGTGGTAACAAGGAGATCGCCAATGTATGGCAAGGTGTGGGATGGCCTCTTGTTTTTGCACAGAGTAGCCTACAAAATAAGGGCTTCCTAAAAGCAAACAATGATGTAGCAATGTCTTTTTGGGGGGGGGGCTAGTAGCAAGGTTTGAGTTCAGGACCTCAGTTTGTTCAGCTGGTACTCTGCCACTTGAACCTCACCTCCAGTCCAGCTTTTTGCTAGTTATTTTGGAGATAGAGTCTAGGGGATTTTTCTGGCCCAGTTGGCTTAGAACTCTAGTGCCCTGGATCACAGCCTTCTGAGTAGCTAGGGTTACAGGCATGAGCCACCAGCTCCCAGCTCCATGGCAGAATCCATCTTCATGTTTCCGCTGCCATTTCTAACACAATGCCAGGCACAGGACAGAAGCTCGGGAAGCGGCGTTGGATCCAGCCAGCCCTCAGGGCACACCCAGCACCACCTCCAATCTGAAGGTGCCTAGCCCACGAGGACAAGACTGTCACTTAAGGCAGCAGCCGTCTTCCTGTGACAGCTGCTGTGGAGAGGATCTGGGTCCTAGGACCTCTGAGCTCACTCACCCCGTTTCCCAGGCAATACTCCTGTCTCCTGCTCAGACAGGCTCCGTGACCCACAGAAAAGGGGCATGGGCGCCTCCTGCTCTGAGCCCTGCAGAGCAGCTCAGAGGCTGGGCAGCTGTTGGGGGGGGAGGGGCAGGGAGCTGCTCTGTCCCCTCCCCCTCCCCACGCCAGCTGAGTCAAGTGATGGCCCCCAATCCTCCCTCACCAGAACTGTTTTGACACCAAAGACTTGAGTACGCTGAAGACTGCAAGCTCAGACCACAAGAAAGACAATGAAGACAAAGAGGGAAGATGGCAGGGAGCGGAAGGACAGGCGCTCATCCCCCGAGCCACCATTTATAAAATGAAAATCTGGTGTGACATCCAACCAAATTAACCATTTCTAGATAATTCACAATGCTCATACCATTAAGCAAATGCACTTTAAATTGATTTCAAATTAGTGGGCTAATGATTTCCCCCAGGACGTGTCTCTGCCCACCCCACGCCGCATCTCTAATAGCGGGAAGGTGTGCAGCAACAGCCTCCCGGCCGCACTTGAACTCGAGGTCATGTCCGAGGGCGCCATTGATCTGCCTGGAGAGAGAACGTGCTGACTGGGCGGAGGGGCGGCGTGGGCCAGGGGCTCCACTGCAGCCACCGGGGGCGGGGGGGGGGTCAGGGCCATTTCCTGCCCAACTGCAGGGAGCAGTCCTGGATCTGCCAAAGGGGACGTTCAGGAGAAGAAATGGAGTGGAAGCAAGGGAGTGAAGAGCAGACGAGTGCTGACCCAGGCACCGGTGGCTGATGTCTTTAATCCTACCTAAGTGGGTGCCTGAGGCTTAAAGGATCAGGGTGCCAGGCCATCCCAGACAGCAAAGTCCACGAGACCCCATCTCAATAGATGGGAACTGGGCACGGTGCTGCATGCTTACCATCCCAGCTGTGATGTGAAACTGAAAATAAGCAGGCTGCAGTGCAGAGACACAGAATGAACACACAGAGGTTGATCTCAGTCGGGAGGACCTGCATCATGGGCAATCTCATGGGCCCAAGGAAGGACAGCAGGGGGCCCAGGGGAGCCGGGCACGGGGCGCGCTGATGATGCACAGAGGCTTCAGCCAGTCTGCAAAGTGCTCCACATCCGAGCCTTAAAGTTGCCCGAACACTCCACACCGGCAGTAGGTACATCGCCTCTGCTCTCACAAATCCCAGGAGAAGGTGAGAAACGAGCGGCGCTCCCTCCTGCAGCTTGTCCTCTTTCTTGGGGCGTGGAGCTGCCTCGAGGTGGTAAATTAGGCTTTGAGGGTCTGGGAGCAAATGCCAAGCTCCCCGCCTTCCTGGCTGGATGCGCCCGCAGGCAGGCAGGCAGGCACGTGGTGTGGCTGGGGGCGTGGGGAGAAGACCACACTCCATCATGTCCTTCAGATTCCATCACAGTGTCGGCCAGGTCAATAACCGGAGAAGGAGGGTGTGAGAGGAGAAGGCAGAGATTAGTAGCTAATCCATACTGATCGGTAAGATATTCTAGAAAACTCTCAAACCACAATTATTTAAGCCGAGCCTTCTCCAGAATGTCTCCTTCATTGATGAGGAAAGGCAAAGTCAAGAAGGAAGAATTAATGGTTTAAGGTCTCTAAATCAACACGACCACTTTGGAAGCTGATGTACGCACAAGGATCCCACAGTTCCGCTCCGGGGTATGCTTCTAACATAAATGACTGCTCTGGTCACCAAAAGATACACAGGAGGGTGTGCATGGCTTTATCCAAAACACTCACACCCCAAACAACTCCAGTGCCCGTCAACAGGTCATTAGATAAGCGAGCTGCGGTTCACTCACACAAGCGTGTACTCAACACCAATTTAAAAAGAAAAAGAAATCCTGCTGGGCACATTGTGTTCACCTGTAATGCCAGCGTTTGGGAGGCTGGGACAGGAGGATCGCACGTTCTAGGCCAGCCTATATACTACACTGTGAGACCCTAGCTCCAAACAAATGAAATTATCGGTGTGCAAGAACATCTGTGAATCTGAAGATAATAAGGTTGGAATAAAGCAGTCAAATCCACAGGGCTCACGCTGAATAATTCCATTTATGTGAAGCTCGGGAATGAGGAAACTAATCTTGGGCAGCAGCTGTCACCGGGGGAGGTGCTGCCCTGTTCGGTGGCATGGCTGTGTGAGTGCTGTATTCACACACTCTCGCTCTCTCCCCTTCCCTCTCTCCCTCCCTCCTTCCCTCTCTCTCCTTCCTTCGGTCCCTCCCTCTCTCACTCTCTCCCTCTTTCTCTCTCCCCCCTCTCTTCCCCTCTTTCTCCCCCCTCCTTCTTTCTCTCTCCCTTTCTCTTTCCCTCTCTCTCTCCCTCCCCCTTCAAAACACATCCTTAACCTATACACTTAAGAAATGAGTGCTTCACATTTTACTTGGGCACAACAACTCTCACACGTATCTTTAAATGGACACCCACCACCCCTGGGCATAAGCCATCACTTGTCACGTTGAAAAGGCACAGAGCCTCTTCCTTCGCTGCCATGGTGGGAAAGTGGCACCTCATCCTTTCCTGTGCCATCCTGCGATGCCCAAGGCCGGGCACAGCCCTGAAGCTGCCCAAAGGGCCTGGGCCCTGCAGCCCATCCACACTTCCTCAGATGGTGGCAGCACCTCCCTGGTGGTCTCGCTGGCAGGCACGTGGTGCCCACTCTGGGCACTGGGACCACACCCTGCCCAGCAGCTGGGCGATCAGCACCTTGGACAGAGGCAATCCTGGGGCGCACCGGGCTGACCGTGATGTTTCAGCACCGCGGACAGCAATCCCGCCGCACACTATCTGGTTGTAGGAATAGACTGACTGGGCTGGCAAGCTCTATTGGAGAGAGACATCTTCCCACCCTTTCTGTGCTACCCAGGACATGAGGCTGAATAGAAGGAAGAGGCCTGAGAGTGGAGGAAGTTCCCCCTGCCTGCCCAGCTCACGACCGCTCTTGTTTCTTGCCATTGAGCTGAAGTATTGCCTCTTCCTGCATCTTGAACCCACTGGCCTTCAGCCTGGATGGTGCCATTGGCTGTCTCAGTTCCGAGGCCCTGGGCTTGGGCTGGACCTACACTGTCAGCTCTCCGGCATCTCCAGTTTGCCAGCCGCAGATGCGGGACTTGAGCCCTGTCACGTGCGTGGAGTCTGCACACCATGGAGATCCTCCAGTATGCACTTCTGTCTCCCTGGAGAGCCCTGAACACCACGGCTTCCTACACACACTCAACTGTGGTGATGTGGGGAGCTGGGACGCTGAGCCAGGCTCCCACCACACACTGCTTCATCCCCCAAATTAAGCATGAGCGTCTCTGATGGGGGTGGGGCGGTGGCATATGCAGGGGCTCTCGGCACCCTTCAGTCATTTCTTGGTGAAAGAATGAACTCACAGGGCTGGAAAGGTGGCTCGATAGCGTGCAGAGGAGGAGGGGAGGACAGGAGAAGGGGAAGAGGACAAGAGGAGGGGAGGAGGAGGAGGAGGAGAGGACATCTTGCAGCCCTGGTTTAGAAGATGTCCTCACAGCTGCCGGCCTAGGCGGCTCAGCATCTGAGCTGTGTGCGCCGTGTTTGTTGCAGGAATCACTACTTGCTCACCCATAGAAATCTCGCCTCGAGGCGTCCGGAGGGAGGGCTGAGTGGCCAGGCTGACCAGGAGCAGCAAGACCTCCATTGTGTGCTAACGTACCCATCCTGGTGGCCCAGAGAACGCCCCCAACGCGTCCAGCCCCCAAGACTGCACTCCATCCTTCCAGCAGCCCAGGCCCAATTTCACAGGAAACCCAGGCGGGAGGAGGTGGAAGTGGCTTCCTTGAGAAGGTTCTGGACAGGGCCAGGCTGGGGGCTGACACTCCCCGGAGGCTCAGGGTGCGCTGGGACCTCTGGCCCCCAGCGCCTCCCCCAAGCCCACCGGCCAGCAGGAAAGATCCCAGGGCACTGCTTGGGTCACAGCCATCCTGAATGTGTCACCGCTGCCAGAGGCCGTCAGCCTGACCTTGGCCTTGGCCCAACCCCGCTTTCCCCCTTTCTTATCTGTAGGTCTCAAAAATAACTATAAGGCCAAGTGTCTGTGGTTCCTGCTATCATCCCAGCTGCTTAGAAGGCTGAGATCCAGACAACTGCAGTTCAATGCCAGCCTGGCCGGCAAAGTCCATGGGACCCCCTCTCCAAAATAAAGCAAAAGGCCAGACCGGCGGTGTGGCTTACGCGCCCTCTTTCTGCACCCTTAGACTCTCTAGCAGGCCCCGCTTTCTTCACCCCGGGCGTCTCAGAGCCACTGAAGAAATGGGGCGCCCCTCCAGGCTCTGGTTCCAAGGGTGGCTGTGGGTCAGGCCTCCCCGCGACAAAGCCCAGCCCTGATCCCCCACGCGAGTATTACTACCCAGCCAGTACAGCTTTCAGTCACAATGGCCGGTCTCAGTTGAGAGTCAGAGTGTTCGCCTGACAGTGATCTGTGAGGTTGGGGTGCTGCAGGAACCTTCTCTTTGGAATATCTGGGTTTGGTTTTTTTTTCAATGCGATAAGAATCAGCTTTATGCGGCTGCTGGGGAAGTGGAGACATTCTTTTTTTCTTTCACTTCTTATCTTGCTGAAACTTCTTCCAGCAGCAGTTCTAAAACCAACTACTGGAACTGTCTTAGTCAGCACTGATGGGAGGAACGGGCCAAGGGGAGGAGGCCGAGGAGAGGAGGCCGAGGAGAGGAGGCCGAGGAGAGGAGGCCGAGGAGAGGAGGCCGAGGGCCCCTGAGCTGCCTAGTGGCTTGGTGTCTCCAGTGTTCACAACGCTCAGCACCTCCCAGGGGCTACTTTTATCTTGTGCCCAGGACTAACCCCAACTAAAAATGGGGTGTCACCAGGATGGAGGACGTAGACACCTGTCACCATTTGACAAGTCCTTCAAATTCTTCAGTTCTGTTTTGTTTACAGCATGGCCTAAGTGAGCCCACAGTGGCCTCGAGTCTGGGATCCTCCTGCTTCTGCTTGTCTACTGCTGGAATTACAGGCATGAGCCACCACACCTGGCTTACTTCAAATGCTTCAATCACATCTTGCAAACCCCTGGAAGAGGACAGGAGAGGTGTGTCCCGGTCTCCTGGCCCTGTCCACCTCCGTCCCTGTCACCCTGCCTTCCATTCCTCTCCTGCCTCCTTGCTCCCAAATTGCCCAGTCAAGCCCCGCCCTGCCCCCCCGCAACCCCCTCCTCCCCTGCTTCCCCTCCCCCCACATTCCACAAGGACCAAGGTCAGTCTGGCTACAGTACCTCTCTGCCTGAGGCAGGCCAGGGAGCTGGGGGACAAAGCCAGGGCTGTGAGCAGGGACATCTGCAGACTGTGGCCAACCCCGGCTGCCTCAGACCGAGCAGAGGCTGGAGCCAGGTGGTACACTGCCAGTCCCTCATCCCTTTTCCCTCACCAGACATCTCTTTCTGCCCCCCCCCGCCCACGTCCACCACACCCACGGGGAATCGTCATACCCCTGGTCCAGGAAATCACCTCCGACATTCCCTGGGCCCCAGCATGAGCTTCCTGACCACAGGGACTTTGACTGGCACATACTAGATGCTCAATGAACACGGGGTGAATCCAAGCCACTGACAAATGCACTGCTTTCTTCAGATGACGCTGTTTTTGGACACTTGGCAGGGGCCACCAGTGGAAAGGACTCCGTCAGAGATCCCACCGCGTCCCCTGTGGACAACGCAAGCCGAGCCCGCACCGCATGGCCTCAGCTGTACATGGCGAAATAGTTGCTGTTCTGCCGGGGACTGATGGACACTGGGGCCACCCCTGCCCTGCTCCTGGGACCTCTCCTCCACTAAGGCCCCCCAGCCCCCCAACACACCCCTACCCGCTCCCCTTCCCCTCCCCAGAGGTGCTGAGGCCCTCACATAAGGAGATGCCAGGGGTGCGGGGGCAGGAGGCGCTGAAAACGGCCATTTTTGCCCAGCACTGTTCACGCCTGTCATCCTAGCGACTCCAGAGGCTGAGATCTGAGTTGCACGGTTCAAAGCCAGCCCAGGTGGGAATGTCCACGAGACTGTCATCTTCAATGAACCACCAAAAGGCGGGAAGTGGGGCTGTGGCACAAGTGGTAGAGCACTAACTTTGAACAAAACAAAACAAACAAAAAAAGCTCAGAGACAGCGCCCAGGCCCTGAGTTCAAGCCTGGAACTGGGGGGCAGGAGTGGGGGAAGAAGACATTTGAGGATGAGCCAAATCCCAGAGCCTGCAGCCAGCACAGCCCTCGGCTCAGGAAAAGCAAATCCCGCTCGTCTTCCACTCCGGGCCGCTGGCCTCCGCCACTGCCTGCCCTCCTCCCTTCCCTGGGCCATCTCAGGCTTCGCTGACTCAGAGAAGGCCTCCCACCAAGAGGGACACACCACCTCTGGGGCACCTTCTAGAATGTTCCCAGTCCTTGCACCCCAACCCTCCTCCTGGGCCACAGAGCTCTGAGCACACCCCCCCCAGACTTGGGGCACCTGTGCCCCTTCGCCGCCCCTCCCAGGAGCTGCGCAGCTCAGCGCTGGCCCTGGAGATGAGCTCGGGTCCCCGCAGGCAGATCTGGGCCAGCCTCGCACACGACAGGACTTCCGAGATAAGGAAGCGGCTCTTTCTTCTCTCCTTCCCACTGCAGAGTGATAGGCCCCTGCCTTTCCGCTCGCTGAGAACCCAATCAGCCAGAGGGCTTGGCAGGAGCCCAGCCATCTGGAGAAGCCGGGCTTTTGTCAGCGTGGATGTGGACGGGCAGCAGAGCGGGGACGAGGCTTCCCCAGGCAGGAGAGGCAGGGCGGCGCCGGCCCCGCAGCCCAGGGACAGACACCGGGGAACAGCGGCTCGGCCAGCTCCGCTCCCCGAGCTCAGGCCCCAGCTCTGCCCCGGGAGCCAGGCCCGGCCCTGCCTCCCCGCTGCAGCTGACTCAGCTGTGAAACAGCCATCGCATTCGTCCAGTTCCTTTTCAAATGCTCCCACGGGCCGCAAGGCCTTTGAGAAGTTTCTGGATGAAAGAGATCTGGAACTGGATGCTGGTGAACCCAAAGTCCCAGCCCCTGACCTGCGGAGACCCCGCGGAACGCTGTACAAGTGTCTGACCTCAGATGGCCTTGGGAAAAGCAGCAGCAAGGGCCGGGAAGGTGGCTCAGTGGTAGAGCGCTTGCCTCACATGCCTGAGGCCCTGGGTTCGATTCCTCAGCACCACATAAGCAGAAAAAGCCAGAAGTGGCGCTGTGACTCAAGTAGTAGAGCACTAGCCTTGAGCTGAAGAGCTGAGGGACAGTGCCCCGGCAGAGTTCAAGCCCCACAACCAACAACAACAACAACAACAAAAGCAGCAGCAGCAAGCAGAGACCATGTAGCCAGTACCCCAGAAGGCACACCCCTGAGACAGGATGGAGATTCACAGGGGAGAGCCACGAAGCTCAGAGACGCCCCCTGCGGACTTTGGGGTCAAGGTCAGACAGCCATGGGGAGCCATGTGACACAAACTACCATGTGACCCCCAAACCCCCTCCTAGAGAAATGAGAACAACTGACTCCACACAAAAAACCTGCAGATGAGCTGGCCACCAGTGGCTCACGCCTGCCACCCTAGCTACTGAGAAGGCTGAGATCTGAGGTCACGGTTCAAAGCCCACCTGGGCAGGAAAGCCTGTGAGACTCTTTTCTCCAGGAAACTGGAGGTGGCACTGTGGCTCAAAATGGTAGAGTACTTGCTAGCAGAAAAGTGCTAGTGTCAAGCAGGAAAACCAGGCTCAGCACCCGGACCCTGTGACCTACAACATTAATAATAATAAAACTGTAGATATGAGGCCAGGATGTAGCTCGGTGATAGAACCCTTGCCTGGCATGTGCAAAGGCCCGGGCTCGATCCGTGGCACCACAAAAAGAAAACAAAAGCAAAACCATGTACTGGAACGATCAGAGCAGCAAACCGCCCAAATGTCTACCGAACAGTGACTGTGTGGATGAGGTGAAGTGTATCCACACGATGGAATATTATTCAGCAATGAAAAGGGATTCATTCTTGACAGGGGCAACTACGTGAGTGACCTCGGAAACTACCTCCAGGGCGCACATATTGTGCGATTCCATTTCTGTGAAGAGTCCAGAGCAGAGAAATCCACAGACAGAAAGAAGATTAGCGGCTGTCAGGGCTGGGGCAGGGGAGGCGCAACTGCTAATGGGATGCTTCATCGCAGGCAGAGAAAAATCCCTCCGAAATGACAGGGTGCCGGCGACGCCCGGGATGCGCTAACAGCCGCTGCATTGTGCGAGGTGGGAACTGAAGCTCGTGCCGCTCTTAAGAAAGAGATGAGAACTGTGGGCGGCGGCGCTCTAGCTCTTTCCCTTCCATGAGTGACAGGGCGGGGGGGGGGGGGGGGGGGGGGGGGACTCGGTCTGATCACAGGCCGCGTCCCAGGAAGGTATGTTCCCGGCCGGCTGGCAGGAGTGGTCTCTGTGCAAGTCCCCATGTCACTCAGGGCCGTGAGCAAGATGGAGCACAGAAGCTGGTCGGGGTGAGGGGCTCCATCCTGGTCTACGCCAGGCCACAAGGGCCCCGGCACTACCCAGAGGGCATCGGGGCAGAGCCCCAGCCAGCCCTCCACGAAGAGGGATTCTGAGACGGGGCTGGCAGAGGAGGGGCCCCTTTCTATCTTCATTGCTGTTCGGGTAGGGTCTACAGCTCTGCCTGGGGCCGGCCTCAGACGACCATCCTCCTACCTGTGCCTCCAGAGTGGCTGGGATGACAGGTGTGCACCCCACACCCCACCCAGGAGCCCAGGCTTCACAGGCGGGGGTGTCCAGCATGTCTGCCTTTGCATTCCCTGGTGAGCCCAGCTGGGGACAGGTTCGCAGTCAACTGAGGTGGGGGAGAGAAAGGGAAGAAAAAAAGGGAAGGAAAGGAGGGAAGAAAGAAAGGGAAGGAAGGGAGAGAGGGAGGAAGAGAGAGAGAGAGGGAGGGAGGGAGGAGAGAGGGAGGGAAGGAAGGAAGGGAAGGAGGGAAGAAGGAAGGGACGGAGGTGGGAAGGAAGGGAGGAAGGAAGGAAGGAAGGAAAGAAGGAAGGAAGGAAGGAAGGGAGGAAGGAAGGAAGAAGGAAGGGAAAGGAAGGAAGGGAGGGAAGATGGGGAGTTTGGGGACTGTGAATCCAGGCTGCCCTCCAGGCCCTGTCCATGCTCACAGCCCCCCCCCCCCCCCGCCCCGTGGTGGTCACACGGAGGCCACAGCTCTTCCCGGTTCCCGCCAGGCCAGGCGGTGGCTGTTCGCAGCTCATTAACCACCTGACACAGGCTCACAGAGCTGGAGACAGAAAAGAAGAAATGTCAGTGCGCCCGCTGCAGGTCCTGCAGAAATGAAGGCGAGGCTGCTCCCGGGCAGGGCAGGTGACAGCCGAGATGGGGCCCTGTGACACAGGTGGCCGAGGGACACTGCCCCCCAGCTCCTGCCGCCCAGGTGTCCAGCAGGAGAGCAGGCAGCGGGCTCAATCCCACACCGCCTGTGCGGATTGCCTGACCATTAAAAACGGTGCTGGCCGGGCCGGGCGCCCGCGGCTCACCTCTGTCACCACAGCTCCCCAGGAGGCTGAGATCTGAGGATCAGGGTTCAAAGCCAGCCTGCCAGGAAACTCCATGAGACTCTTACCTCCAACAAACCACCAGAAAACCGGAAGGGGCGCTGCGGCTCAAGTGGTAGAGCGCCATCCTTGAGCAGAAAAAAAAGCTCAAAGACAACCGTGGGGGCCTAACTTCAAGCGCCCCCCCCCCCAAAAACAAGACTACTAAATATCTGAGCTTGTTCCGTCCTGCCCCCCCACAGGTGAGGTCCAGCCAGCCGGGGAGACCAGGCCTCACCCCGGAAGCACCCCGGAAGTGCCTAGGGGAATTCAAGGCAGGAGACCTGGGGGGGGCGGTCCTGAGAGCCAGTGGCCCCTCCCCGCCTGGCCCCAGGTTCCTAGGGCGGTTGGCCCCTGGGGGCAGAGGGCGCATGTCAAGGAGAGAGCAGAGATAGGGTCTTCAGGAAGACAAATAGGGGGAGCGGCTGCAGAGGGGGCGGGGCTGTGTCCCCCAGGTACGGGTCTCGAGGCGCTCCTGGGTTGTGCTGTGAGCCTGCGTGGAAGGCAGAGTCCTGGGAGGAGGCCAGGCAGCAGCGGACAGCCACAGGTGGAAGAGAGGCCGGGCACGGCACCACCCTGCCCAGCCCCAGGTTTTCATCTTCGGGGTTCAGAACCCTGATGATCTCCCCTCATCCTGAGGCATCCAGTCTGCGTACCTCCCATGGCAGCCCTGGGAAACCGACACGGGGCAAGTGAGGCTCGGAGAGGGTAAGTCACTTTCCCGAGTTCACACAGCGGTGCCTGGAAAGACTGGGAGTGGGCTGGCCGATGATGCCAGGGACGGAGCTGAGGCTTTCTCCGCCTGCTCCCAACAGCCCCTCTCCACAGGCTGTGCCGCCCCACGCACTTTACTGGACATCTCTGAGCCTTCGCTTCTTCCCTTACACATGGAGGAAATAGCCAGGCGCCGGTGGCTCACGCCTGCCATCGTGACTACTCAGGAGGCTGAGATCGGAGGATCAAGATTCAAAGCCAGCCTGGGCAGGAAGACTCTCCTCTCCAAATGACCAACAAAACTAAAAGAGTAGAAAGGCTGAAAGTGGAGGTAGGGCTCGAGTGCCGCCTTCAGATGCAAAGGCCCAGTGAGTTCAGAGAGAGAGAGAACCCGACACGGGCCAGCCTTCCCCCTGCCAGACAGCCCCCCACAACTGCCTTCCCCCTGCCAGACAGCCCCCCACAACTGCCTGCCTTCCCCCTGCCAGACAGCCCCCCACAACTGCCTGCCTTCCCCCTGCCAGACAGCCCCCCACAACTGCCAATTCTCACAAACAGGGTTCAGCTCATTTCAGCCCCACGGACCTGGCAGACAACAAGCTCCCCCCCCCCGCCCGCCATCCCCCATCTACAACCACTCCGCAGGCCCCAGGCAGGTGCAGTGACTGAACTCCACGCCCCCTGGCTGGCCGTGAGGACCAGCCTGATTGGGGGGTGACCCCCAGTGGCTGTCTTGTCTCTCCTCTCCCCCCAGCCACAGCTGCACCCCTCCCGAAGGCCACCCACTGGTGGCGGGAGACTGTCCCTTGCTCCATCCCCATGCTCAGCAAGCCGAGGCCCCACCTCCACCCCGCAGCCTGAGCTGGGGCCGGGCTGCCCAGGAGGCCGGCATGGGGCGGGCTGGGAGGCTGGGGGGAACTTTCCTCCCAGGACAAGCGTCTGCCTTCGCTTTCTGGGCTCCAGACGTAAGCAGTCCAAAAATATTAAACAGACAACTCCGGGAACCCACAAGTCATAATACCTCTAATTACAGAACGCCATCATAATGGTTCTCGTTTATGACTGCCAACGCTAACCCCCGCCGCGCTTTGTTTCTGAATAAATGTTCTCCTTCTCGCAGTTAAGTCTGTGCAGAGGAACATGGTGGGCGTGGCAGGGTGGAGCGGTGACCTCGCCCAGACTGGACGTCTAGACTCTGGGGGGGAGGGTCCCTCACACCCAAGAACGCACAGAACCCTCCCCCATGGGTGGGCACCAGGCTCACACCCCTGTCACGAAGCATCTATAATGCCCTCACTCTGAAGGGGGGAAACCAAGACACAAAACAGGTATAAAACTCACCAGGGTCAACCGGCCAGTAAGGGAGGGAAGATTCAAACATGAGAATGGCCATGCCCTTGCCCACCCCCCACAGATCTCCACATCCATTGCCCCTCACCCCCAGCACCAGGCAGCACACCCGGCCCTCAGCCTGTGTTTATAAATAAAGTTTTATTGGGACACAGACACCGATATTTGTTTGTACACCCCCTGTGGCAGTTTTTATAGGACAAGGGCCTAGTCGGGTAGTTGTGACCGAGACTGCTCAACCCACTGCGCCTAATGCACGCAGCTGTTTATAGAAAGCGCTTGCTGACCCCTCCTCCAGAAGCTCCCGTTTTCTGCCTGTGCACGCAGGACGAGGCCCGGCTCCTCTTCCCCCACCTGTTCCGTCTCCCCACACACCCCGGCCATACTGCCTCTGTGGTGGGCACTCGTGGGGACAGAGGCCCCTGTGGGCGGCATCCTTAGAGCCTGCCACAAGGCTGCGAGCTCAGCCAAGGTCCTTGGGAAACCAAGATGGGGTTCTAGCCGGGCATGGTGGCTCACACCTGTAATCCTAGCTACTCAGGAGATCTGAGGATCTCGGTTCAAAGCTGGGAAAGCCCATGAGACTCTCATCTCCAATAAA
Organism: Dipodomys merriami; assembly: GCF_024711535.1. Lineage (NCBI taxonomy): Eukaryota > Metazoa > Chordata > Mammalia > Rodentia > Heteromyidae > Dipodomys > Dipodomys merriami. The sequence goes on from NW_027204270.1 coordinate 7,504,589, forward strand.
CCACTCAGAAAACTGGAAGTGGCTCTGTGGCTCAAGTGGTAGAGCGCTCTCCCTGAGCTGAAGAGCTGAGGGACAGCGCCCAGGCACAGAGTTCGAGCCCCACGACTAAAAACAACAACAAAAAAGATGGGGTTCTAATGATCCCTCCTGCCAACTGTGGCTAAAAGGAACCCTCCACCAAGTTAAATCTCCTGCTGTGCAGCCACACTTTGCACTGGAGAAGAGTCGCTAAATAAACAGTAACTAATTTGCAGGAAATCCCGCCCTGACCCACTTTCGGAGCTTGGCTTTCTGAACAGCGCCTTTGTGCTCCTCTGTTTATCACTGGCCCAGTTTTCTTCCCTTTGTACCAAAGGCTGGACACTGCAGCCCCAGCCCAGACTCACTTTGTTATTTAAATGATGTCGTTTGCGTACTTGAGCACTTTAATTACACGTTGTTTACAGTTATAGTCCGTTCATAAACACGGAGCTCTGAGTCGGCCTTATTCAGCCGGTCGGTGGGTGCACGGCTCAGCTCCACGGCCCACAGCTCAAACTTCACAGCCATCACATGAGGGATGGGCCTTGGGGGGGGCGGTCTCCATGGAGGAGGAGGGAAAGGAACCACATCTGGTGACCCAGAACATGTGAAGAGAACACGGAGCTTGCCTGGCCTGTATAGAACCAGGCACAGCCCGGGGACCCAGTGTGGGCAGAAGCTGGAGCCTCTGATACCTGGGCCTTTCTCCCATGATTCAGTCTCCTCTCTGCCATCTCGGAGCTGTGTGACCCTGGGCAAGTTACTACACGTCTACAAGCCTGCCGCTCCCAGCCAGCGCACCTGCAATGCAGGCGTCTGAGGGTCCCAGGCTCAGTGCCACCCAAGCCTGGTCCTCAGGTGGTGGTGATGAGTCCGGAAGCTGGGCAGGGCCTGGTGTCAGAGCGGGATGCTGGGGACCCGCGGGTGGGCTGAGGGAGCCTCAAGTTCTGACACAGTGGCGATGATGCACTGATTCCCCATCAAGGTGAGCGTCATGGGGACACTGGCTATGTAGGTACACCTGTGCCAGGAGAAAGGATGGGGAGAGGTGAGCCCGCCCACCGGGTCCCCGGGGGACGCCATTCTCAGGCGACACTGACCCACCCGAGGCCCTCAGTTCTTCCCCTCTCCTGGGTTTCAGCAGCCCATGGATTTGAGTGGCAGCTGCTGGATGTGAATAGGAGATGTGAGGCTGGGCCTCTGGCAGCCACGTTGCCACCATGAGGGCACAGCTGTCTGAAGCCAGCACAGCAGCAGGTACTAGTCAGTGAGGACAACCGGGCCCCAGACACCTCATGGCTCTCGAGCTCCTTTTTGGTCTAAACTGGATTAACCTGGATTTTCTCTCCTTAATGGCAGGGCCTTGGGGGGAGGGGGGGTCGCTGTCTGGAGCCTGGCTGTGGGGAGGCGGCTGAGGTACCTTGGTGGGTTTTCTGGACCTGCCCCACATGCGGGAAGGGGAAATGGAACTCGGGTCTCCTCCGGCACCCCGTGGGAAAGCAGCAGGCATCTCTGCTGGGCTCAGAGCGGGGGTGACAGGAGACGGCCCACGGCGGCTGCAGGCAGTGGAGCCCAGCAGCCTGGCTCACAGCCCAGAGTCAGACTCTGCAGGTTCGAACCCCAGTCCTGTCACTTAGCAGCTGTGGCACCCTGGCCATGCCCGCACTGCCCCATGCCTCGGTTTACCCCTGTGTGGAATGGGCTGAGGAAATGCAGCTCCCACGTGGTACTTAGGACCTGGTCAGTGCCAGGTTCCTGGGCTCTGGGTCCCTGTGTTTAGGCCCCGCAGAATTTTCACCTCGTCTCTGAGCTGAGCACTGGGGGCTCACGCCTGCAATCCTAGCCACTCAGGAGGCTGAGATCTGAGGACCAAGGTTCGAAGCCAGCCACGGCAGACAAATCTGAGAGACTCTTCTCTCCACTTAACCAGCAAAAAGTCAGAAGTAGAGGTGTGGCTCGAGTGGTAGAGCGCCAGCCTTGAGTCAAAAGCTGAGCCAGGGCATGAGGCCCTGAGTTCAAACCCCTGCGTCTTCCACCGGATGCCCACACGTGGCTCCAAGACTCTACGCCAGACGGGGGGAGGGCCTGGGTGGGGGGTGGCACATCAGGGAAAGGCCCCCCCCCAGTCCTGCAGAGCCTCTGCGGGTGACTGTAAGCCACACAGAAGCCCAACACACACACACACACACACACACACACACACACACGTCCCCAGCAGGAGCTGAAACACAGCAAGGCTCTGAAAGGACCCCTGCGGGTGGATTAATGGGGCGGCCTTGGCTCCTACTGAGAAGAAGGCAAATTATCAGCCTGGAAAGACAGCTTGTTCCCCAAGCTGCAGGTGCTCAGACCACAGACAGCCAGACAGCGCTGCTGCTCCCAACGCCACCTCCAGTGGAGGGCTTTCCCAGAAGGGACCAGCCGCTCTGACCCCACTCAGCCCTGAGAAGATTCCCAGCATCCACCGGGCCACGTGGTTCCATGCACCGAGGGGATGAGGTTGCCACCCGCTCTCTCGCCTGCGTCCCTGTGAGTTCATTTGTTACTGAGAATAATCGGAGCTAGCAATTACACCGCCAGGTGCTTGGCAAAAGTAAACCCTTCAACCCTTACCACCAATCTCCGTGCACCCAGTACAAGAGAAGGAAGCTGAGGCTCAGAGAGGTTGAACAACTTGCCCAGGGCCACGCAGCAGGGAAGTGACCGTCTGACTGCAGTGCCTGTGTCCCCAAAGTGTCTTTGGCTTCTCACGGGGGATCCGTCCCCCTCTGGTGCATGGATGGCTGGTGAGCTCTTGGATCTGAGCACCCCCCCTTCCATGGAAGCAGCTCCAGAAAAACCTGTGTGGGGGGGGGGTGTCCTCAGCGTTCTCCAGAGCAGTCTGAGGTCTCCAGCAGGGTTGGGGGGGGGAGGGAGGCTCTGAGAAATGCAGGCCCAGACACTGTCATCTTGAGTGTGGCTGTCGCCTGTCATCCTAGCTGCTCAGGAGGCTGAGATGTGAGGACCGCAGGTTTGAAGCCAGCCTGGGCAGGGGAGTCCAGGAGATATGAATTCCAAAACAACCAGCAAAAAGCCTTGAACTTTACTTGCCTGATCTCTATGCGCCCCCCCACACACACACAAGCAGCTGGGATTACAGGCTGTGCCACTGAGACTGCCCTTGTTGCCTTTGAGATGAAGTGAAGTGTGGCTATAGAGCCCAGGCCAGCCTAGAACTTGACTTTCCTTGACTTTCCAGTGCCAGGATTACAAGCTTGACCGCCATACCTGGCCAGAGGGAAGTTTTCCAAGGTTGGTTTCATTGGCATTTCTGAAGGGATGTGGATAAGAAGACAAGGCAGGCAGTTAGCGGGGAATGGAGAAGGTTGGAAGCCAGATGAGGAGGAGAGAACTTGAACCAAGTTTTCTAAGGAGCCAACTAAGCAGAAAAGTATCTCAGGTAGGGGCTGAGAGTGTGGTGGGGTGTGGTTGGGAGGGGAGATTGTTCACTAGCAAATGAAAAAGGTTTCGTTTGAGGTTTTTTGGTACTGATGGTGGGACTTGAACTCAGGGCCTAGGCACTCTTGCTCAAGGCTAGTGCTCTACCATTTGGGCCACAGCCCAATTTCTGGCTTATTTTGCTGGTTAATTGGAGGTAAAGTCTCCAGGACTTTCCTGCCCAAGCTGGCTTCAAACCTCGGTTCTCAGATCTCAACCTCCTGAGTGGCTGGGATTACAGGGTGAGCCACCTGTGCCTGGCCTGGAAAAAGTTTTAACAACAGTTGTAACAGCAGCCCTGTGCTAGGCACACTCCCAGTGGGCATCATGGGCATGCCACGGTTGTGTTGTGACCCGGGGGCCATTTCAGATTGCACAGCCGGGTCCTGTTTGCTTTCAGACATGTGCTGTTACATTTTGCTTCCAAAATCAGTTCTTCATAATTTGTTTTTTATCGGAGAAAATTAGGAATGACCTAAATACATTCTAAAGAATCTCCACAAGAGGTATTTGGTGAAATGAATTATGATTTTATCTGGACTGTTTAGTATGAGGAGTGGGGAAAATGGGTGGCTGGATGTTTATCAGCATGAGAGAGGCAGGGCGGCCTCTGGGCGCTGAGCCTGTGGGGAGGGAGGGTCTCCTGGGTCTGCAAGATCAGGGGTACTCCTGGCGGTCATGGTGAGGCTCAGCTTACCAGTGGTCCCTGGAGATGCTTCCCAGGGGGCCCACCTGAGGAGCACGGTGGTCACCCCACCTTGCGATGCCCCCCCCCCCGTGCCCCCACCCCCAGGCAACCCAAGCCTTTCCAAATGCCCTGCCCTGCAATGCCCAGCCCTTTCTATGACCCACCCTTCTCTATACCAGGGCCCTTGGATGCTCCACCCCTCTCAGTGCCACACCTTCACAATGCCCCGCCTCTGCAGTGCCACGCCCCTTCGATGCTCCGCCCCTCAGAGTGCCCCACCCCTGCAATGCTAAGCCCTTTCTATGGTCTGCCCCTCTCATGCCACACCCCTTCCATGCCCCGCCCCTGTAATGCCACGCCCCCTTGATGCTCCGCCCCCACAGTACCACACCCTCACAATGCCCCGCCCCTGTAATGCCATGCCCCTTAAATGCCCAACTTGACACCATCATATTTTCCTGACTCCTTTGCAGCTTAGCAACCTCAATAACCTTACAATTTTTTAAATATTGCCATAGACTCAACTGTGCGTCCCTTATCCGCAAAAAACTCCTATGTTGAAACCCTACCTCCCCCCAACATCAGGTTACCATCCAAGAACCCCAGTGCCTAGGAGGGTAACCAGGTTCACAGAAGGTCACCAGGCCTGGTGACAGGGACGGGGCCCTTGTATGAAGCGGTTTGGTGAGAAGGCGGTGGCCCTCTGCCAGCAAGGAAGAGGCTGCCCGAGGTCGGAATCAGCCAGCACCTTGCTTGATCTCTGGTTTCTCAGCCTGCAGGCAGGAGAGAAATAAATGTCTGCAGTTTAAGCCAGCCTGGGGGTTTGGGCCCAACAGCCCAGGCAGATGTCTGCAAACCCCAGCCCTGTTTCATGTGCAGTGAGGCCAGTCTGAGCATGTCTGATTGCTGTCCACGTCCCAAAGATAAAATTCTCCTCCTTTCTATCTGAAGACCCTGAAGAACACCCTTCTTTGTCCTGCATCGGGCCTCTGTGTCTTCGCCTCCTTCCCTGGGAGAGGAGGTGCAACAGGGCTCCTCCTTCTCTTCTTGCCTGTTTTCATGGCACAAACTCCAAGCCCTGCTTCCTTCGGGACCTTCCGTCTAGCGTCTCCCCACTGGCCAGCCCAGTCTTTTTGTGCCATAATCTCGATGTGCGAATGAGCCTCTGCTCATTTGTGAGAGGAGAAAAGGCCAAAGGAGCCTATCTCCAACCCTAAGTGTGCGGTGGGGGGCGTAGGCAGGCAGTGGAGCACTTGCCTGGCCACTGCAAAGCCTGGGTGCAATCCCCCAGACCACAAAAGAAAACCATCCAGCTCACTATGGCTGGCTTTTGCTGGCAGACATGGTATTGCATCACTGAGGCATTAGAGAAGTTACAGAGATAAAGCTGCAACGTGTGAAGCTGAAATGAGAAGAGCCAGTGCTGACACAAGAATTGGGGGGCTGGGGAGAAAGGGCACCAGATAATCACAGAGCCTGACTATGCACCCCCACACACAGTGGCTTCCTAGAACTTGCTTAGTTTGAATCATCATGTGATAGGAGTACAAATAAAATTCACACCCAGATGTACATCACCTTTATAATAATAATTTTTTTTAATCCACATCCAGACCAGGTGCTAGTGGCTCACACCTGTCATCCTCATCAGGAGGCTGAGATCTGAGGATCGCTATTCAAAGCCAGACCAGGCAGGAAAGCCCATGATACTCTTATCTCCAATAAACCAGAAAACTGGAAGTGTGCTGTGGTTCAAGTGGTAGAGCGCTAGCCTTGAGCTGAAGAGCTCAGGTTCAGCCCCCAGGCCCAGAGTTCAAGACCCATGACTGATGGGGGGGGAAAAAATCCACATCCAGTTTCTTAAATTTTGGTCCAAATACAAAGGGGAAAAGGTTGACATGGCTCATTCCTGGCTTTTCTGTTGGTGGAAATGCTAAACCACTGAGGTACACTGGGTTAAAGTAGATTTGCTATGAAATGCGTTTCTCCTGATTCCTTTTCTTTTCTGAACATGGCTTGTGGGAACATTTAACATGCCACATGTGGCCCGAAATCTGTTCTGATCCAGCCTCCCGGGGCAGAGAGGTGCCAGAGCCTGTGCTTGGGGAGGGGGTCAGGAAAGGAATACTGGAAAGGTGGGGAGACAGGGAGCCTCCTCCCCATGGGGGAAGCAGGAACGTGGCTGGTGTCTCAGGAAGGGCGCAGGAGGCTCAAGAAGGAACCTGAAGAATGGCTTGATGAGCGACAGGAAGCCAGGGGGCTGGATTAGGATGGGGAATCTAAAGAGATTGGCTGTGAGTCTGAGCAAAGGTGGGGGGGGAGGGAGGAGGACACACTGAGCAATCCCAGACAGGATGGGGACACGGGGACGCGAGGTGGGGACAGACAAATTTCTCCCTAGGGAAATTTTCCAGCACCACAGCTATTCCTCAGTCAGAAGAGCTGGCTACATGAAAGGACGCGTCCGAGTAACGTCCACCCATGCAGAGAACACACTAAGTCACCGGAAGTGTGTGCTCCCTCCCCCCCCCCCCACAAGCAAGACGCGTTACTGTGCCATTTTCCTGCCTGTGGGCTTTTCTAGGTCTTTCTTCCAAATCTCCAGCATTGTGCAGGTATTGATCACATAATCAGAAAAGCCAATAAATTCTTTTAAGACTCCAGGAGGCCAGGGGAGCTTCGGGCATCCAAAAAGCAATTGTTCTAGGTCTCCAGATACACCCCCCCACACACACACCCCTCACACACACACCCTCCTCCCAACGCTGGACCCGCTCCAGGTGCCTGGGTGGGAGTCTGGGAAGGAAGCCAGCTGGGTACAGCCCAGCCCATAAACTGCCCAAAGCCAGAGGAGGCTGCCTCATGGGTCATTGACAGCGAGCTGGGCAGCCAGGCCAGTCCTCACCCACCATGACAGTCTGGTGACACCCACACATTACCATCCCAATTCCCAGGTGAGAACACTGAGGCTTGGGAAGTAAAGCCACTTGCCCAGGGAGTCAAAGCCCAGGGCCAAAACCCAAGGGAGGTTCATTCATGGCAGCGTCCCACCCCTGCAAACGAATCAAGTTGTTAGCTGGGAAGTTTGGGGGTAGTTGGTTACACAGCAGTTAATAAGCAAAATATAAAGACTGAGCTCAGTAGCTCATGCCTGTAATCCCAACTACTCAGAAGGTGGCGTTCTTAAGGATCGTGGTTCCTGAACAGTACAAGGAATACATTAGCAAGACATCATCTTTACTGTAAAGCTGGGCATAATGATAGAGCTTGTAATCCTAGCTACACGAGGAGCACAGGTTAAGAGGGCAGAAGTCTGAAGCATAGAGTCTATGTGAAGACTCTATGGAGACTCTATGTGAAAAATCATGTGTAGAAAAGGACTGGGGACACAGTGCAGGGGCCCAGTGCCCACAGAGCAAGTGTGAGGACTCGGATTCAAATTCCAGTATTTCCAAATAAAATCCTCATCGTCATCATCTACCTGACTTCCAAACCAGGAACAAGGATGGGCGCGGGTGGGTCACGCCTGTAATCCTACTCAGAGGCCAACATCTGAGGATCGAAGTTTGAAGCCGGGCCAGGCAGGAAAGCCCAAGAGCCTCTTACCTCCAGTGAACCATCAAAAAGCCAGGAGGAGCTGTGGCTCAAGTGGTAGAGCACTAGCCTTGCACACAAGAGCTCAGGGACAGCGCCCAGGCCCTAAGTTCAAGCCCCAGGACTAACACAAATGAAAAGGCAAGCTGTCAGAAAACTACTGCTCTGTGGGTCGGCCACCACAGAGGTGGACTGGCCAAGGCGGGTCTCTGTGGAGGGAGGAAGGCAGGCCGGGGTCTCCCTCAAGGGAAGGAGCACCCCCCAGCAGGCCTGAGGGTACCTCGCTCAATACAGCATCATTTCCAACTTGTCACAACTTGCCAAATGCATTACGAAATAAAGGCCCCAGTGACAGAATAACGAACAATTCATTTGAAATGTAAAATAAATAGGTAGGTAAATCTCTGGTGAGCAGGCAGAGTAAATGGCAATCAGATGACATTTGGTGATTAAATTTAACAGTAATGAGGCCATGAATAATGCACATGGGGAGGGTAAGGTTCCTTCCAGAGCTCAGGTGCCAGGGGACCCTGCCCCCCAACCCTGCCCCCCACGGGAGCCCCGGAGCCCTCTGAAATGATCTGCTGCAGAGGCGATTGGCAGGGCCAGGCCTTCTGGCCCCCATCACAGACCTTCCTTTTTTTTTTTTTTTCTTTCCTGTCATGGGGCTTGAACTCAGGGCCTGGGCTTTCTCCCTGAGCTCTTCTTGCTTAAGGCGAGCATTCTACCACTTTGAGCCACAGCGCTACTTCCGGTTTCCTGGTGGTTCATTGGAGATAAGAGTCTCATGGACTTTCCCGCCTGGGCTTTGAACTGAGATCCTCAGATCTCAGCCTCCCCAGCGTCAGGTCTGCCTGGGAAAGGCAGGGCAGACTCCTCCCTCCCCTTGGCTAAGTCTCCACCCAGTACCTGTGTCACCCAAGGTGACTGGCACAGCTGGAGGCAGGCACCTCCCCCTCCTCGAGGTCACTTCCTGGTCACACCTCCCATCTGACCCAGGGAGGGTCCTAGGCCCTGAGGTCACATCCAGTATGGCTACACCCCCACACCTGGCCACACCTTCTCCCCCACCCCTGGCCTAGATAAGTGATAAGGGGGAGGGGGACTCATCCCTTTTCAGCCCTGTGCTCTCCACCAGGCATGCCAGGCAGCAGAAATAAAACTTCTCTTGCTGCCTGAATACTGCGTGATGCTCTCATTGATCAGCCACCTACTTTAATTTACCTTACACGAGTGGCTAGGATGACAGGCGTGAGCCACCGGCGGGCGGCCATCACAACCTTTCTGGCCCGTGTCTCCTCTTCCACGGCGGTCTGTGGAGCAGAGCCCAGCCTCCCCTCGTGGCCTGGTATTCCCACGCCCTGCAGGGCCTGCCCTCGTCAGGGAGCGAGGGCTTCTCCCCAGCAGAACCCGCTAGCTGCTGGCCATGACATTAAAGACTAGTCACAGAAGCTGAATGCCAGCAGCTCATGCCTTTAATCCACGCTATTAGGAAAACTGAGATCTGAGGATCGAGATTCTAAGCCAGCCTGGACAGGAAAGCCCATGAGATTCTTACCTCCACATAACCATCAGAAAACCGGAAGTGGCTCTGAGGCTCAGAGTGGTAGATCACTCACCTTGAGCCAAAGAGCTTAGGGGCAGTCCCCAAATCCTTAGTTCAAGCCCCAGGACAAGTACAAGGGGGGGGGGAGGAATGGAGGGACAGGGGGAGAGGGGGAGAGAGGGGGGGGAGAGAAAGAGAGAGAGAGAGGCCCAGCTTTCTGTGGGGCAGAGCCCATAGACCACATAGAAAGACAGATACAGCTGTGCCTTCTTCTTCAATGATGTTCCAGTTGTGGGAGCCTTTTTGGGCCTCCAGTCCTGGGAAGGGGTGTGTGTGTGTGTGTGTGTGTGTGTGTGTGTGTGTGTGTGTGTGTGTGTGTGTGTGTGTGTGTGTGTGTGTGTGTGTGTGTGTGTGTGTGTGTGTGTGTGTGTGTGTGTGCGCGTGCGTGCGTGCTAGTATAGTACCAGGGCATGAACTCAGGGCCTCACACTCACTCACTTGGCTTTCATGCTGGCACTCTACCACCTGAGCCATGCCTCCTGTCTGGTATTTTGCCAGTTGACTGGAGATGAAATCTCATGGACTTTTCTGCCCAAGCTGGCTTTGAATCAGTCTTCCAGACCTATTTGAGTAGCTAAGGTGACACAAAAGGCCCCAAGAGAGATTCACCCAGCTGAGCCTAGTCACCCACAGAAAGGTACGAGTTAATAACAGAGTGTCCTTGTCAGCTAGGGAGGGTTGGGTGGCCTGTCACACAATAAGGAAGAATCCCAAGACAGCGGGCTTTGCAGAGGGGCGAGCGGCGCAGGAGCTGTGGCAGTGGAGAGAGTTCTCCGGCCCCCCTTCCAAGCTCACCATGGCTGAACTTGAACTCCCCATCGTCGATGAGCACTACCACGCCATGTCTGAGGTCCCAGGGAAACCAACTGGTGGGTTTACTGACTTAGTTATTCAATACATATGAACTAAGTTGTACTATGTGAGCCGTTAAGATTGTGTGGCTCACACCTATAATCCTAGCTTCTCAGGAAGCTGAGATCTGAGGATCACACTTCTAAGTAGCCCAAGGAAAGTTGGTGAGACTCATCTCCAATGAACTACCAGAAAACCAGAAGTAGAGCTGTGGTTCAAATGGTAGAGCATCAGCCTTGAACAAAAATAAATAAATAAGCCGGGCGCCAGTGGCTCACGCCTGTAATCCTAGCTACTGAAGAGGCTGAGATCTGAGGATCACAGTTCAAAGCCAGCCCGGGCAGGAAAGTCCATGAAACTCTGATCTCCAATACACCACCAGAAAACGGGAAGTGGCGCTGTGGCTCAAGTGGTAGAGCGCTCGCCTTGAGCTGAAGAGAGCAGGGAAAAAAAAAAGTAAAGAAACAGGGCCCAAGCTCTGAGTTCAAGTCCTAGGATGAGCACAAAATAAAAGAAAGGGTACCAGAGAGACTGAGGTTGCAAAGGCACGGGGAGAGCTCAGCCCTGGCCAGGCCAATGCCAGGAACTAGAAGCTGTCCCGCAGCCAGGCCCTCCACGCCTCCCGCTCAACACAGCCATTTGCAGAAGGATTTTTCTTGTTTTGCTCTTGGACTTGGGGGGCTCCCGGCACTGGGTCGGTTGGTACCCAATGGCACTCCCAGCCCATTCCCTGGCTGGCTCCGGGATTCTCCCCAGTAAGAGACAAATGCAGCTGACAAATCGCTTTCCCCGCTAATGACACATTTATGAATACCAAATGCCGTAATTAATGCAGTTGACCTAACGTTACATTTTGCAGACATTTAACATTTATTCATTTCCATTCCCCCGTTTGCTCTCATTTGGTCGCCAATCGATTATTTTAAGGTCACAGACTTTTTTTTTCAGCATCCTTGTCACATCCAAGGTGACCTCCACCAAGGGGTGAAACCTCTGGGCCTCAGTTTCCCCATCTGGTCTGCAGCCCCAGGTGAGAGCTGGCCTGCTTTGGAAGGATTTCTCTTTAGCTCAGGTCAAGGCCAGCCAGGCCAGGACACCCGCTGGGGGCTACACTGAGAATATGTCACCCATCGTCACCACAGATAGAGCCAGCCCTGCCACCCATGAAGAGCAGAGCAGTAAAACGGTGTCACTTTGCCGGTCGGCTGCGTTTATCTGTGTGGTTCGGGGAGTGTTTTCTAGTTAATGAACCTGCCATAGCTGCCATCCCCTCTCCAGTTCAGCAGGGAGAAAAGGGGCACAAAGGAGAGGCAGCCACAGCTGGGGGTGGGGGGGGGAGGCTCTAAGAGCCTGACAGTACAAAGGAAAAAAAGGAGAAGTCCTCGCTCGGGGTGCTGGGCCCGGAGGGGCAAGGACATCCTGCGGCCCCCATGAAGGGAGGCGGCTGGGCTGGGCTGTGTCGTGTGCCAGGCAGGCAGGTCTGACAGTTCAATAGAGTCAGGAGTGCCGGAAGCAGGGCTGTGGCTCAAGTGGTGCAGGGACAGTACCAGGCAGAGGCCTGCACCCCAGCCCTGAGTTCCAGCCCTAACCCCCAACAAACACACACACACACACACACAGACACTGGATCTACAGCGTCCTCCCCACACTCAACATCAGCCCGCAGCTGGGCAGGTCATGCAGATGCGCTCTGTAATCACCAACTGCCTGAAAGCCAGCACGTTACAGCTGCAGCAGAGCTGGGCGCCTGGTCCCGCCTCTGCCCAGCATACAGACAAACAGAGCATGGACCTGCATCCTGAGCCCCCTGTAAAAGAGATCCGCACTCAAGTTCAAGTTGGTGCTGGGTGCAGATCGCTTTCACACCATCGAAAAGTTGAACATCTGTGAAAGGTTTTCTTTTTTTTTTTTTTCTAGGGTGGAAATAGGCTTTGAACTCAGGACTTCGTGCTCACTGAGCAGGAGCTCTACCACTTGGCTACTTCAGCCTTAAAGCTGGACAATTGTCAAGCAGAGCCATGGTAGACAGGGAAGCCATGATACCCAGCATCATCACAACTTTAACTAGTTACCTGGGAGGGCAGGTCCAGGCCAGTCCAGGTAAACATTTGTGAGATCCTATCCCAACCAAAGAAGCTGAGTACCCCCTATACGTGTGTGTAACCCTGGTTATGGGATCATGTGGGAGGCGCAGGTAGAAGGATCAAGTCCAAAGTAGAACTTGGGAAAAACTGGAGACTGATTTAAAAAAAAAAAGAAAGAAGGAAATATAAAGAGGAGTGCTAGAGGTGCACAGGCTCACGTCTGTCAACCTAGCTACTCAGGAGGCTGAGATCTGAGGATCACGGTTCAAAGCCAGCCCGGGCAGGAAAGTCCTTGAGACTCTTATCTCCAATAAACTACTCAGAAAGCCGAAGTGGTGCTGTGGCTCAAGTGGTAGAGTGCTCGCCTTGAGCTGAAGAGTTGAGAGACAACACCCAGGCCCAGGGTTCAAGCCCCAAGACACACACACACACACACACACACACACACACACACACACACACACACACACGTGCACGCGTGCATGGGCCACATCTGGTCAGTGCCGAGACATGAATATTAGGGAAGAGCTCATTCTGCGGGGAGATGACCGTGTGGCTGTCATGTCTGGGGAAGAGGTTTTAACCTTCAGCGACATCACTGAACTGCAAGTTAGACACTGTCGGGCGTTTTTGGTAAGAAGGGTGAGGCCACACAGCTTGGCCCGAGTAGTCATTGTCGGCAGCGTGGTGCACTGAGGTCCATTGTTGCCCTATCTTTCTAGTGAATCGGCTCAAAAGTTTTCATAATGAAAAACAGAAAACCAAAAATAGGATCTGGGATGAGAGGTTTCCAGGCAGAAGTGCCACAAAGCTGGCAGTTCTCCACTCTGGCAGGTTCGGAGAGCAGCTGGAATGCAATGCACGATGGGCGGAGCCACAGCAGGGGCCGGGCAGCAGGGGGCCGGGCAGCACTGAACTGCCCAAGGAGCCCTGAGAGCGGAGGACAGGAACTGTTGCACAGACTGCTTCTTCAGATTGCGGTGACTGTAACAAAATGCCCCAGGCAAGACACTAAGCACAAAAAAGAAACCAGTTTGTAACTCTGGGGAAGAGGCTGTAAGATGAGAGACGCCAGGCTGGGCTGGCCGGCCTCTCGCGGGGCCACTGTGCCAGCAGGGAAGATCCCCCACCGGCCCCCCAGTTCAGAACCCCAGGCCAGGGGATAACGTGGGACAGTGACCCCAGGAGCGCAGCTGTAGCCTGGGACCCCAGAGAAGGAGAGGCAGAGGGGAGGAGCCTGCCTGCACCCCAGGGCTCACCTCTGAGTTCAGCATCTGAGTGAGCCCCTCAAACACACATGACCTGTGCAGTTGACACTCTGTGTATGTAAGAAAGCTCCAGGTGTACCCTCACATGGGCCCCAGGACCCTTGCACAGGCCACCCCAGGCCTCTCAACATGGTTATTAGCTTGATAAACCAAGTATATGCTGGCCCATTCAGCATCTTTCTGCCACAACAGGTATTGCCTGAAGTGGGCCAGAAGGCCCCTCAGGGCTGACTTTTGCGAGGGTTCCGGGACACAGAACTCCTTCTGGACCAGGAGATATGGCTGGAACAGTGCAGCGCTATTGCCACCATGAGGAAAGTCAACATTAATAGCGGGAACAGAAAAGAGTGGACAGATGGAGAAATAACTGGGCCCCAGCTGACACTCCTGAGCTGCTGAGTCCAACAGCCATGGAGGCTGATTCACTGCCACACGCAGATACAACGCGCATATGTCCGCTTTGTTCAAGCCCCTTCGAGCTGAGCTGGAAGTGAGTTCTTCTGTAGGGACAAGCAGAAAAGCTGCAGCTACCAGCTTCTCCCTAACATGGAGGGAGTCTGTGTCACAGGCTCAGAGGCTATTACATCCGCATTTGCCTGTGGAAAAAGAAGGGGGAGGGGAGAGGAGACAGACAGACAGACAGATTTTGATTTAGGGACTGGCCAATGCTGCAGCTCAAGTCTGGAGGTCGTCTGCGGTAGAGCCCTCCCTCACCCCAGGGGTGTCGGTCTTTACTTCCACGCACCACTTCCACTGATTGGACAAGGCTCACGCACGCTCCGGAAGGCACTTTGCTTTATCAAGTTGGGCAGATGTAAATGTTCATCTCCGTCCAAAGTCACCTCCCAGAAGCATGGCATCATAGGCCAACCAAACAGACTCATATATTATCTGTCCCATGTGTTCAACCCCCTAAGATAGACCAAAGTAACTCAGGTCCCGAGAGGCCCCGTGGTCTGTCCAAGGTCACCCAGCAGTGCAGCAGCAGAGCCTGGGCTCCCTCTGCCCTTGCTGCACCCGCTGCACCCCCAACCCCCCCCCCCCCGGGAGCTCACTAGGACGCTAGAGCTCATCTGGGCCATAAGTCCCAGAGGACAAAGGCTGGCAGGTGTCTGATTTGTATCTCATTTACATGTCATTCCCTGAAGCTCATAACACACATGTTCCCAGTTGAGCCCCTCAATACACACACACCCCTGACCCCTGCTTCGTCCCCAGGCCCAGGGCACCAGCACCCCGGCCTGGTCACCTGCTCACCACTGCTTCTCCAGCCTCCAGAGGTAATTGGGCTCCAAAGCCAGGAAGCCCGGGCCCCTGCCCCCCTCCCCCCTCCCCCCAGGACCAGGGATCTGCTCCTGTGCCACACACAACGTGGGAAGAGGCCGAGTGGGAGCTGCTCTCTGGTGGGGCGGCGGGAATGGACATTTTTTATTTTAATGGTCCTGTATTTATTTTTATGTAGCTTTGAATTTATGACGAAGGATGTCGGTTTTCCATTTACGGCTGTAATGTAATGTTTTCCTTAAACTAGATTTCAGTTCTTTAAAGTGAGTCCATGGAAATAAAAAATAGTAAGTGAATAACGGAAAAGGCGGGTGTCAATACAGCCAAAGCAAAAAAGAGGAGTTCCATCAGCCAGTACTGCGGGGAGGGGCCACTCAGGGGTGAGGCCCTGTGTTACAAACGTGGGCCTCTTCCCCTCCCCCACCGCCATGTCTGGCTTTTGTTTTCCTACCCATGAGCCAAGAAGTAATGATTACACATACACAGATATTATGTGATCATTCAAATCAGGCAATTAACCTAACTTCCTGGGATAGTCATCATTCCTTTGTGATCCGTCTTTTTTCGGCAGTTCTGGAGTTTGAACTCAGGGCTTTGTGCTTCTGAGGCTGGCGCTCTGCTGGGTCACGCCTCCATTCCTTTTGGCTTTAGGTAATGTTCAGGGATGGCCTCATACTTTGGTTCATGTTGACCTCCAACCTCAGCCTCTCTCTTAGCTGGGATTACAGGCAGGCACTACCACACCAGGCCCGAATTCATCACTCCCTTGTTGTGAAAGCACTCAAGTGTGTTGGCTTGAGGACACGCCCCAGCCACCCAGTCAATGGGATGTGCCAGAGTCCTGGGGTTCCAGCTCAGCACCGGTTCTCAGGACCCCATATCTTGTCTGCAGAGCATCTTCTCCTGCTCGATTCCTCCCAGGCTTTCCAGAAGGCAGTGATGTTTCTCTCTCTGGCCCATTCACCCACACGGAAACAAACCCTTCTTCCACCCAGAGAAAGTACCGGTCCCCCCTCCCCTCACCCCGCCATCGTTAATACGCCTGCTAAATTAATAACTTGCAATGAATGGCCCAAGAGCCCTGGCTTCGCACCTTTTTTTTTTTTTTCAATCGGCAAAAGACCCGACGCGAATTTGAATAGAAAGGCAGTTTTCATGTCTGAGCCAGTGTCGTGACTCATACCTGGAGAGCGGTGCGGCGTGGGCGTCCTCTGCGCTCCGGGGATCGTGAGCAAAGCCGCGGCTGTGCGGGGCGCGGGGCGTGACCGAGGGGCGGCGGGCTGCGGGCCGTCCGTGCGTCCGTGCAGCCGGGCGGGTGCGGGCGGCAGGGGACACCCAGGACCCCGCGGGCCCGCTGCGTCCTGACGCGTCGGGGGCCTGTCACAGCCACGTGGGGAACGGCCACGGACCGCTCCGGCCGGGCCCGGGGCCCTGCTCCCTGGCGCGGATCCACGCCGGGCAGTGGGCCGGGCCGTGGGCGACCGGAGCTGGGGCCCGGAGGAGCCACCGGAGGCCAGGCTGCGGCGTGTCCGGCTCCCCGCACGCCCCGCTGGGCCCTGCCGGCCTCACCCGCCCGGCGCGCCCTGACAGGGATCCCACGACGCCGTGGCGGCGTGGGCGGCGTGACGCCGGCGTGGTGACGTCATGCGGCGAGGCCAATGAGAGAGGGCGGCGGCTGGGCGGCGGCCCGTGCGCCGCGCTGACCTCGCCAGGGCGCCACGCGAGGACGAGGGGAGCGGGACGGGGCGCCTGGGCCCCCCCCCCGGCCGGCCCGCGCCCCCTCCGAGCCCCACCGGCCGCGCTCCGCCCTGACCACGCTCCCGGCCCGCCCGCGCCGCAGAGCCCGGGCTAGACCTGCGGGAGCTCACGCCGCTGCTCGCCCGGCCCCGGGAGAACGCGGGGACCCTGCGCAGGCGTGACACCCGACCTCGGACCCTCCGCCGAGGTCAGGCGGCCATGTGAGATCGCCAGGCCCAGCCCCTCCCCCCGTGGGCATGGGGTCCCCCACCTCAGGACAGCCACGTCCTCAGCGCCCGACACCCCACGCTGACAGCCCCACGCACTCCCTCCCTCCCTCCGGCTGTCTCCACACACCCCAGGCTGACTGAACCCCCAGCACCGCCACGAGCCACACACGCACACGGACACACGGACACCGCACACACGCACCACACCACACACACACGCCACACCACACACACGGACACTGTGCACACACCACACCACACACACCACACACACACACACCACACACCACACACACACGCACACACCACACACACGGACACTGTGCACACACCACACACACGCGCCACACCACACATACACACACCACACACCACACACACACCCCACACACACGCACCACACCACACACACATGCACCACACACACCACACACCACACACCACACACACACACACACACACACCACACACCACACCACACACACGCACACACCACACACCACACACACACACCACACACACACCACACACCACACCACACACACGCGCCACACCACACACACGCACCACACCACACACACATGCACCACACACACCACACACACCACACACCACACACCACACACACACCACACACACACACCACACCACACACACATGCACCACACACACCACACACCACACACCACACACACCACACACACCACACACCACACACCACACACACGCGCGCCACACCACACACACACGCGCCACACCACACACACACCACACACACGGACACTGCACACACACACCACACACCACACACACCACACACACACACACCACACAGACACTGTGCACACACCACACACACGCATGGACACTGCACACGCACCACACACACTCACCACACACACACACCACACACACGCACGGACACTGCACACACACACCACACACACGCATGGACACTGCACACACCACACACACACACCACACATATGCACGGACACTGCACACACACACCACACTCACCACACACACACCCGGACATTGCACACACACCACACACACACACCACACACACGCACGGACACTGCACACACCACACACACGCATGGACACTGCACACGCACACACCACACACGCATGGACACTGCACACACCACACATGCACAGACACTGCACACACACACCACACACACACACCACACACTCACACACGGACACTGCACACACACCACACCAGGACCACCAAACTCCCTCAGGCAGCAAGGGAGGCATCCGGATGGACAGGAAAGGCCCCTGGAGTGGGGAAATTCTGTCTCTATCTGTCTCTGTCTCTCTCTCTGTCTGTCTGTCTGTCTGTCTCTCTCTCTCTGTCTGTCTGTCTCTGTCTCTCTGTTTCTTTTCTCTTTCTCTCTCTCCTCCTCTCTCAGCGGTGATTAAACTCTGCTGTGGTATAGCTGCAGACAAAGGAAACCTATAATAGGATTAGAATTGTCATAAATTAAAATCAGAAATGCAATAGCTGCGTTGCGGGCCTCCCTCTGTGCGCTCAGAGCCGCTCTGTGGAGGCCCAGGCTGAAGGTTCAGCTGCAGGCCACGACCCCCAGGCCAGGACAGGGGACCCTTCTAGAATACTGCACAAGGGCAGTCAGGGAAAACTCGCACAGGCCCCAACCAGGGCAGGCAGCTGGGTCTCCCCAGAACCCCATGATGCAGCCCAGCCTCGCTCTCCACCAGCTCGGGGCCTGCGGACCTGCTGATGCACACGCTACCCCCACCCCACCCCCCCCACCCCCGTCAGATGACCCCAGGCCCTGTGATAGAAAGGCCACTTTGCCAGGGGAAAGTCCTGCATTGGAGCTTCATCTAGCCATTCCTTTGGACATTCTGTGTGCATTTATTGAGTGTCAACTGTATGCCAGACTCCCTCCTCATCACTAGTGAAGCATCAGCAAGCAGCACAGGCAAGGACACACAGCTGACATTTCAGTGAGGTGGGGGGTGGCAATTTCATTTGTTATTGAGGAGGAGCCTGAAAGGAGAAGTCCAGGAACCCCAGTAAATGTTGAGTGGGAGGGAGGGAATATATGGCAAGAGATTCTTGTGAAGATCTAAAGTTACAGCTGAGTTCTAAAGGATAAACTAAGAGGGTGAGGGAGAAGAACATGTTCAAAGGCCCTGGGGTAGGGCAGAGAGGATTCCTGTCTGAAGTTTATCCAACTTGGGTGATGGGGGGGAAAATGTGTGGCTTTTTTTTTTTTTTAAGAATTGTACATTTAAAGCCGGTACTCATGGCTCATACCTATCATTGTAGCTATTGGGTAGGCTGAGATCTGAGGATCCCAGATCAAAGCCAGCCTGAGCAGGAAAGTCGGTGACACTTTTATCTCCAATTCACCACCAAAAACTGGAAGTAGAGCTGTGGTTCAAGAGGTAGAGTGCTAGCCTTGAGCAAATAGCCCAGGACAGTGTTCAGGTCCTGACTACAAGCACCAGGACTGGCTCTCTCTCTCTCTCTCTCTCTCTCTCTCTCTCTCTCTCTCTCTCTCTCTCTTTCTCACACACACACACACACACACACACACACACACACATAATGCAAATTTAGGCATGAATGCAAATTTACTAAAAGATATTTTTTAAAGCTGACAAATATCACAAAATACAGGGGGAATCTTTTTATATTAAGTGTGTGCCATACTTCAATAACATTTCTTCTCTCTGGAGAGAACTGTATTGAAGACCCTCAACTGGGAACCAGCTCTTGGGCTCTGACTGGTCAGCGCCAGTCACAGCCAGTGCCTGGGTGGCAGGGACCCTGCACACCTATCTTCATGTCCTGACCTCAGGAGACCTGGGCTGGGCGTGGGAATGCTCCTTACATGCGCTCGGGGACTGTGAACGCACCCTGCCGTCTCCCACACACGCACCTTTGCCACAGTAGCACAGAGCCGCACGGCTGCTGACCTGGCTCCGCTCCTCCAGGGCGGCAGGACAGGACGGACAGGCAGGCGGGTGGGCCAGGTGGGTGCTGCGGGGCCCGGGCAGCTGGGAGGTGGCCGAGTAGGACTATGGAGGTGGAGCATTTTGTGCTCAAGGGTGGCACTTTGTCCTTGAACCACACCTCCACGTCCAGCTTTTTGATGGTGAATGAGAGGTGAGTCTTTTCTGCCTGGGCTGGCTTTGAACTGCGATCCTCGGCTCTCAGCCTCCTGAGTAGCTTGGTTTAAAAGGCATGAGGCGTGAGCTTCAGCAGTTCTTGAGGCTGAAGCAGGAGCTGTCCCTCAGACACGCTGGCAGGACCCCACTCAGGCCCAAGCCCTGAGCTCACCCCACTCTTAAGCCCACCCCACCTTCGCCCTCTGCGGCCTCCATCCTCTGTACCCCAAGGCCCAAGCCCAGCCAGAATCATTGCGCGCACTTATTAAGCCACTAATTAATTGAATTTTTCCCCCTCATTGCATGCTGTTAATTAGTTTCTTGTAGTAACAGACACTATTATTCTTGGAAGTAATAACTTGGTCCGGCAGGCAGTTTTAATGTTACTTGTAATTACTGGAGGAGGCGGGCCTTGGGCCCCGGTGGGCGGGGCTAAATCGGGAACAGAAAAGGAGCTCTAGGCCCAGCAAGCCCGGGTCTAAAAGACAGTTTTTATTTCCTCTCTTCATAGTATTCTGCATTTTTGCAACTTTTCTCCAATAAAAACCACTCTTTCTGCAACAGCATCAGTAATCTTTTTGCTGGGCACCGGTGGCTCTCACCTGTCATCCTAGCTACTTCAGGAGGCTGAGATCTGAGGATCATGGTTTGAAGCCAGCCCAGGCAGCAAAGTCCGGGAGACTCTTATCTCCAATAAACTACTTAGAAAAAGCCAGAAGTTGTGGCGTGACTCCAGTGGTAGAGCACTAGCCTTAAGCACTAAGAGGCTCAGGGACAGACAGCGCCCAGACCCTGAGTCCAAGCCCCATAAACTTTTGTGGGAATCACTCAAACCACATCCAGAGTTGAGCTTGGTGATGCACACCTATAATCCCAGCCTTTGGGAGGCTGAGTCAGGAGAACCACAGGTTCAAGGGCAGCCTGGGCTACATAGACCCTGCATCAAATAAATACATAAATAAATAACTGATGAGATAAGACATATTCACAGTAGGGAACCGCTGAGCCTTCTTTGCCTCAGCCTCCTGGCTCAGAGTTTGCAGACTAGTGAGAGGCATGGGGGGGGGGGGGAGAGAGAGAGAGAGAGAGAGTACTGTAGGGAGAGAAAAATAGCCTGCAGATCAGATAGCCAGGGTCCCCTTAAGAAGATGACAGCTAAAAGAAGAGGAGCAGGAGGAGGAAGAGGAGGAGGAGGAGGAAGAGGAGGAGGAGGAGGAAGACATCTAAGCACAAATCAGGAAAATGAGGGAAGAAAAGAAAACACGACACATCATTCGTACAAAGAGAATGTTCTAGAAAATCCTCTCTAGAGGAGGCCCTGCTACCCAGAGCCTACGGCAACGGGAGGAAAGGAAGCCCGCAGCCTGGCCACTGCTCCCGGGACTTCCATCACGCCCGCTCGTGAGAGCTTTGTGGAAATAGTGGGGTGTCAGGAGGAACGGAAGAGGGGGTGAGGGCCGGGGCAGCACTTTCCCCTCACCCTGCTTCCTCTGAGGCTCACTTCCTGGGGTGCCCCCTGGATGGGCCTGCCTCCCCCACCCCCAGAGCTGTCCATGGCCTTTCTGCGGCCCCAGGGCAATGGTCCATTCCAAAACCATGTCTGCCCCCCACCCCAAGATCCCAGGCCTAAGCCCACCCTCCCAGGCTGGGCAGGAAGCAGCCTTTCCCACTAATTACAATAACAGATCACCGCTGTCTCACAACCTAAACGTAATTCTTTTCCTATTTGCCTGGCACCTAATAGTCTCTCAATAAATACTTGTGAATGAACACAGGCCTGAGAAATAGCGGCGGCGCGGCCTCGCCCCTCCCATCCCTCTCTGCCTTGTTACAGCCCTAATCTTCCCACACTGCACCGCCATTTCTCAGCCCCACCGGGCTGTAACTCACCGGCTCCCAGTGCAGCCTAGTCTTTTCCTTCTTTCTTCCTGCAGTCCCCCAGATGTCCCTAGCCCATCCCTTGACGTGGGGATCACTAGCCCCTGACCCCACGGGGACATCACATCTCTCTGTATCTCTGAAGGGAAGTAGGAAACTCAGGTCAAGATTCCAGAGGTGAGTCAGGGGGCGGTGCCTCCCATCTGTAATCCCAGCTACTCAAGAGGCTGAGATCTGGGGCTGGGAAGGTGGCTTAGTGGTAGAGAGCTTGCCTTGCATGCCAGAGGCCCTGGGTTCGATTCCTCAGCACCACATAAGCAAAAAGAAAAAAGCCAGAAGTGGTGCTGTGGCTCAAGTGGTAGAGCACTAGCCTTGAAGAGCTGAGGGACAGCGCCCAGGCCCAGAGTTCAGGCCCCACAACCGGACCCAAAAAAAAAAAAAAGGCTGAGATCTGAGGATAGCAGTTTGAAGCCAGCCCAGGCAGGAAAATCCCTGTGAGACTCTTACCTCTAATTAACCACCAGAAAACCAAAAGTGGCGCTGTGGCTCAAGTAGTAGAGCACTAGCCTTGAGCACTAAAGGGGTTCAAGGACAGCTCCTAGGCCCTGAGTTCAAGCCACACAACCAACAAAAAAATAAATTAAAAAAAATTCCAGATGTGAGCCAGGTACCGGTGGCTCACACCTGAAATCCCAGCTACTCAGGAGGCTGAGATCTAAGATCGCAGTTCAAAGCCCAGACAGACAAATCCATGAGACTTTTTTCTCCAATTAACCACCAAAAAGCTGAAAGTGGAGCTGTGTCTCAAGTGGTAGAGCACCAGCCTAGAACAGAGAAAGCTCAGGGCAGTAAGTACCCAGGTCCTGAGTTCCAGCCTGAATACTGGTGTGCTTATGCATGCACACACACACACACACACACTCACACACACATCAAGTCCTGGGAAGGCCAATGTCTATAGGCTTTGCAGACAATACGAGTCCTGAGCCTGGGGAACTTGAAGGCCCCGTTCCCAACTTCCCCAGGATCAGCGGGCGATGGCAGAGACGGCCCACTACCTGCCACTCCAGCAACACTTCTACTTATACCTGAATTATGCAAATCAATACCAACGTCAATACATGATTTCCTCTAACAAGTGGAGAATGTGTAGGAAGAGGAGACCTGGAGAGAGAGGACGCCCCATTACAAGCTCGTTGTTCTGCTTTTCTCTTGGCCCAAGGGACAAATGGCTGCCAGATGAAGAGAAGGTTTGACGGGCAGGGCGGGGCAGGAAGAGGGCAGAACATGAGATGGAGGGGTCCCTGGACCCTCACTCACAGGATAAAGCTGTGAGCTTGGAGACATTCTTTCCTACTCAGTGGTTTTAAGTGTCGCCCAAGTCGGAATTCCCCCTCCCCCCCAGAATACATAGAGGTTAAGAAGACAGCAGTGAGGGGGGCTGGGAAGGTGGCTTAATGGTAGAATGCTTGCCTAGCATGCATGAAGCCCTGGGTTCGATTCCTCAGTACCACTTACACAGACAAAACCAGATGTGGCGCTGTGGCTCAAGTGGTAGAGACAAAAGCAGCTCAGGGACAGTGCCCAGGCCTGGGCCGGGGTTCCTCACCCCCACCCCCATCAGTGCTCTACCCCTTGAGCCACAGCACCACTTCCGGTTTTCTGGTGGTTTATTGGAGATCAGAGTCTCACGGACTTTCCTGCCCAGGCTGGCTTTGAACCGTGATCCTCCAATCTCAGCCTCCTGATTAGCTAGGATTACCGGCCACTGGTGCTTGGCTCCATCTCACATTTTTGCCCTGGCCAGCCTCCGCTGGGACTCTCCATTTACACTTCTGGTATGGCTGGGATGACAGGCGTGGGCCACGTGGCCCAGCTTTGCTGTTGTTGTTGTTGACATGGGATCTTGCTAACTTTTTTGCCTTTGCTTCTTTTGGCCAGGCTGGCCTTGAACTTCCATTCTCCCCATCTCTGCCTCCCAAGCATGTAGAAAGCACAGGTGTAAGCCACTGAGCCCAGTGAACGCAGGGCTTCTTGCTCTCATTTAGTTGGGATTGCTTTTGTTTTTGTTTCTTTTGGGTTTTGTGCCAATCCTGGAGCTTGAACTGAGCACCTGGGCTCTGGCCTTGAGCTTTTGTTTTGGGTCCGGTTGTGGGGCCTGAACTCTGGGCCTGGGCGCTGTCCCTCAGCTCTTCAGCTCAAGGCTAGCGCTCTACCACTTGAGCCACAGCGCCACTTCCGGCATTTTTTTTCTTTTTGCTTATGTGGTGCTGAGGAATCGAACCCAGGGCCTCAGGCATGCAAGGCAAGTGCTCTACCACTGAGCCACCTTCCCAGCCCCTGTCCTTGAGCTTTTGGCTCAAGGCCAGTTGCTCTCCCACAGCTCTACTTTTGGCTTTTTTTTTTTTTTTTGGTAGTTAATTGGAGATAAGAATCTGATGGACTTTCTTTCCCAGGCTGACTTTGAACCAAGATCCTCAGATCTCACCCTCCTGAGTAGCTAGGATTACAGGTGTGTGCCACAAGCACCTGGCTCACTTAGCTTTTCCACTCAAAAACTTGAGCACCCTTCCACTTCTGGCTTTTTTTTTTTTTGTCAGAATGGGGCTTGAACTCAGGGCCTGGGCACTGTCCCTGAGCTTCTTTTGCTCAAGGCTAGCACTCTACCACGTCTGGCTTTTTCTGTGTATGTGGTACTGAGGAATCGAACCCAGGGCTTCACACGTGCCAGGCAAGCACTCTACCACTGAGCCACATTCCCAGCCCTTTCTGGCTTTTTTTCATGGTGAACAGGAGGTGAGAGTCTCATGGACTGGTCTTGATTTTCGATCCTCAACTCTCAGCCTCCTCAGTAGGTAGGATTACAGGTGTGAGCCACCAGATGCTGGTCCCCTGGTCCCCAGGCAAGAGACCAGGACACAACCCAAGAGCCCTTTGTTCAGCAAATGAACAGTCACCAGGCTCCGCAATGTGGTGGCTCTGACCCTGGTCTCCGGAGGCGGATGCCGCCACCGAGTTCCAGCTCTAGTCCTGAAGGCCAAGTTACCCTCCATGCCTCCATCCACCCATCTCTAAAGGAGACCAGAGCCGGGTGCCAGTGACTCACGCCTGTCATCCTAGCTACTCAGGAGGCTGAGATCTGAGGATCGCAGGTCAAAGCCAGCCCAGGCAGAAAAGTCTGTCAGACTCTGATCTCCAATTAACCACCAGAAAACCTGAAGTGGTGCTGTGGCTCAAGTGGTAGAACACTAACCTTGAGCTGAAGAGCTCAGGAACAGCTCCCAGGCCCAGAGTTCAAGCCCCACAACCGACCAAAAATAAATAAATAAATAAATAAATAAATAAATAAATAAATAAATAAATAAATAAATAAATGAGATGAGTGTCCAGGTCTGATCCACAGCAAATACTCAGCCCTTCTGGCTCCCAGCTCTTCAGACAAGGAGAAGGGAAATAGATCGTACCGGTACATCAGCTGTGGTGAGCCAGAGGTCGTGGATGATTGGGGGGTGAGGGGGTGAGGCCCTCAACCTGGTTCGTTAGTCTCTGGGGAGGCCACGGGGCACTCTGGGAAGGCTTCCTGGAGGTGGTGACACTGAGGCCAGTCATATGTGGTAAACCAGAAAAGTAATGGCTTCTTGGGAAAGGGCTTGGCTGGAGGCAGCCGGGGTATGTGCAGCCAGCAGCCACAGCAGGAAGAAGTAAAAAATGGATAGAAAAGCACTGTCCAGTGCCTGGTGAAGGCCTCCAAGAGAGCCAGAGGGCCCTGGACAGGGACAAAATGAGCTTTGCTCCTGGGCAAGGCTGTCCTGCAGGTGTGGAGGGGGCAGGTGCAGAGGTGTGGAGGGGTGAGGCTAGGGGCTTAGGCGAGCCCAGACCCCCCCCCACCGCCTGGCTTGCACCTCGCAGCACCAGTCCCACCCCGGGGGCTGTGGCAGCCGGGGCTCGGATGGGAGAAGTTATTCATGGCTCCTCCACACGGCAGGCCGTGGCGCATTTGCTGCTTTGCCCGGTCTGTTTTGAAACTGGGAAAAGGAGCCCCGGGCTTCCAGGCAGCCCTCAGAACCCGCCCCGTTCTGACATTTAAATTACAGATGGCGTTTTCCATTAAACAGGCGCTGGCGGCCGCTTGAATGTAGCTATCAGTTCGGGTTTGTTCTGGAAGAGATGAAAGGGGAGAGGCCGGCAGAGGGGAGGGGGCACTTCCAGGAGGGGCTGAGGTGCCAGGGCCATCTCCTGGCTGCCCAAGAGTCCTGGCCACCGCCCGCTCCCCGTCCCCCTTGGCACCCCCACTTACACAGGGGATGGGGGGCGGGGTCTGGCTGCCAGGGGGTGCAGAGAGCAGCCTGGGATGAAAGATGCCAGGGACCCAACGAACTCTGCAGGAGGGCGATGTGACACTAACTAGCGGCACACTGGGCCCACCAGGCTGGATGTAAGGTGAGGCCCAGGGGGGCGAGGGGCTGATGTCCTGGGACAGCCTCGCCTGTCCAGGCCTCTGCCCGCCTGCGCGGGCTTGCTCTCCTACCTGAGGCTGCTGCTCTCCAGGCTGTTGGGCGGGCGCTGTCCAAGGTGCTGAAATCCGCCATCCCGGCCTGGCCCCGCCAGGCAGCTTGCTATGAAGATCTCCATCCTTCTAGCTCAGTCTCCCCTCCCACCAAGGTGACTAGCTCCCACATGGAACATCACAACGGGAACCCCAGCACCCCAACTTGGTGAGGCCACAGCACAACTGGAGGCTCTTCCGGGAGTATCCTGGGTCCAGGCCGGGCCCCCTCTCCCCCCATCCCCAGTTTCCTTCTAGACCCTGGGCTGAGGGGCCCAGTCCTGAAGGGCCAGCTTTGAAGGAGCCTTGCGCGCGTGCGCAGCAGATGCCTGGGCAGGTGCGAGGCCTGGCGCATCCCCCTGTCCCCGCCCGC
Source organism: Dipodomys merriami (assembly GCF_024711535.1). Taxonomy (NCBI): domain Eukaryota; kingdom Metazoa; phylum Chordata; class Mammalia; order Rodentia; family Heteromyidae; genus Dipodomys; species Dipodomys merriami. The sequence goes on from NW_027204270.1 coordinate 7,531,380, forward strand.
GCCCCCGCCCCCGCCCCCGCCCCTGGTCAGCAGCCCGGGGCCCAGACCACCCCCCCTCCACCCCAGAAAAACATACAGAAAGCCCTTCCAGCAGGCCTGGAGCAGCTCACCCCAGGATTAAGTCGAGCCCAGGAGAGAACGAACACTCACAAGACTGCATGCTCATCGTGTAAAGTAGAATTTATTGAGACGAACTCCAGGAAATGGAAACGAGAGGGTTTTCTTTTTCTTTGTTGCTGTGTTTGTTTTCTTCTCTTGCTGTCTTGTTTGAGAGGGGAAGGAGGAGGCCCAGAAACGGAGGGATAAAAGGTGAACAAATGCAACAGTGATACTCCCTAGACTATGGCAAAAACTAACTGTACAACTTGTGGGTGGGGATGGGGGGACTGATAGAGGGGGAGAGAGGAGGGGAGACATTATCCAAAAAGAAATGTACTTTTGCCAGGCACTGGTGGCTCACGCCTGTAATCCTAGCTACTCAGGAGGCTGAGATCTGAGGATCGCAGTTCAAAGCCAGCCCGGGCAGGAAAGCCCGTGAGACTCCTATCTCCAATGAACCATCAGAAAACCGGAAGTGGCGCTGTGGCTCAAGTGGCAGAGCGCTCGCCTGGAGCTGAAGAGCTGAGGGACAGCGCCCAGGCCCAGAGTTCAGGCCCCACGAGGAACAAGCAACCAAATAAATGTACTGCCAGGTGGCTGGCACTCTGCCACCCCCTGCCAGGCCCCAGGCCAGCACCCTGTGCACCCAGCTGGCAATGTGTCTCTGAGACGAAATCCAATCTGCGAGGCTCGGCCGGCTCAGCAGCACGGAAGGCATCAGACCACGAGCCTGCTTTTCGGGGAATCATTCATTGTTCCGGTATTGGAGAGGAGAGTAATTGATCTGAGGGGAGGGGAGGGGCTGCGGCTTCCTCCCCGGCCCACGGCCTGATTTCCAATGCAGCCGGGAGCCTGTCAGGTCAGAGTCACGGCAATAAAGAGAGGCGCCGGCCTCCGCAGATTGGATTACTCCCCTCGCTGGAGACGAAAAACAAGATTTAATTCCCCCAGAAATGCCAGCCGAGAAAAATCAGTTTCCCTGCCTGCTTTCCTTTTGCTTTTTCTCTTTGCCAGACATCTTTGTCTTGGCGCAGCCTGGGAGCGCCTGTAATCCCGGCCCCCTCCCCGGCCCCCTCCCCGGCCCTCTCCCCGGCCCCCTCCCCAGCCCCCTCCCCAGCTCTGCCCCCCCAGCCCTGAAGCCTGGGAGAGCCTCCAGAGCCACGGTCCTCCCCCCCCCCCCCGCCATCGCCATCCATCGCCCTGGCAGAGAGCCATCGCCCTGGCAGAGAGCCATCACCCTGGCAGAGAGCCATCGCCCTGGCAGAGAGCCTGCCGACCTCTGGTGCAGCCGACCTGTGCCCGGAGGACAGAGGGCCCACACGGGAAGCCTGGGGCTCCCAGGGCAGCCCTGCAGCCCACTGCGCCACCGCCGCCAGGAAGCTCGCCCGGCTTTAGGAGACAGAGCTCCAACACCCAGACTCCTCTCCTGCCCTCTTACTATTCCACCAGTTACCAAACTCGTCTGCTTCCTTCATTTCTTTAGTTTCTTTCTCTCTTTCTATTGGCAGCATTGTGACTGGGACTCGAGACCTCAACTCTACAACTTGCCACACACACACACACACACACACAAAACCAGCCCTTTGTGCTTTATTCTTTTCAAGTGAGATCATTTTGCCCCAGTGGACCTACACGACCCTCCTGCCACCTCTGCCTCCCTTTGAGCTGAGACTACAGGTGCTCCCTACCCTACCTAGCTTGTTAGTTGAGATGGGGGCCTCCATAGCTGAGCTCATCTCCCACTGTGAGCCCTCTGCTCCCTGCCTCCCCATCCCTGGAATTACAGTCATGAGCTACCAGGCCCAGCCTCAGTTTCTTTCACAAATTTGTCCACAACTCCCCTTATAAGCAGCCTCCGCTGTGAGGGCTGGGTGAACAGGCCTGCATTTGCTCTTTACCACAGTGTCCCGCTGGAATGAAGAAACTGAGGCAAGCTGGCTGAGGTTTGCAGCGAGGAGGCCAGCGCTGGAAACCCCACCCTCCCTGTGAGCGTCCTGGGGGACAGGGACCTCAGCGTTGGGCTCCGGAGGATCGCAGTCTGGCATACAAGTGGTGCTCAATACACGCTCACCTGCAGACGGCATCACCCAGGAGCTGCAGGTCTGGCACGGGCCCGCTCCCCTCCCTTGTCAGTACCCCCTCCGCCCCCAATTCCAGGGTGAAGGCCTCAGCGGACCCCCAGATTCGCAGAGGAGCTTGCTGTGTGGCCCGCGTGCGGTCTCTGAGTCGCTCCTGGGACGCGCAGCCCAGTGGAGCTCAGCGCTGGACAATCGACCGCAGCGCTTTCCACGCGCCGGGCTCCGGGGACTGGAGCCTGGGGACCCTGGGGCACAGCCCTTGGGCATCTGAGAAAATGAGCTCTGGGTAGGTGGCGGGGTCCCTTCAAAGCCAGTCTCCCCCAAATCACAAGCCCCGCCTCCTTCTGGGAGTTACCAAGAGTCACAAACTGAGATTTGGTGGCCGGGACTCAGTGCAGCCCACAGCCGGGTGGGCTGCAAACTGGAGATGGAGGCCTCACCCCACTTGGTCTGCAGGCCACAGGGAGGACCCCACATCTCAGAGCCCCGGTTTGCTCCTACTCACACTGGGTGACCAGGCGGAGAGCCCAGGGAGGATGGCAGGAGGGAGAGGAGGCTGGGGACCCCTGCACTCAGCTCACCGATCAAAGTTCACCCCAGAAAAGCAAGACACGACCCGGTCACCCGCGTTCTCAGGTTGCAAGTGTTATGAGTAGGTGCAGGGGCCCCAGGAGCTTCCATAGAACCTTCTAGCATAATGTGCATGCTGGTTCCACACTCCCCATTCTCTTCCTGGGCTCCAGACCTTTTCCTCATCCAGGAAGTCCCTCCTCACATCTACCTGCAGTCTTTCCTGCTGCCTAGACACAGACTTCCAGCAGAAGCCTCGGAGACAGCCCCGCCCCCTTCCAGCCGGCCCTCCCCCCCCCACACACACACAGCTGATAGTGGCTGGCTCAGGGCCATAATCTTGCTAAGGATTAATTGGCTTTTGTTGGGGAATGAATGCCATCTCATCTTAATCTTCTGCATTATTCTCCTTGTTCTGCAGAGTCAACACAAGATTAGGTTTAATTTACAGGGGGAGAGAAAAATAGAGAAGTCATTACTCACTGGGCGCGCAGGGTCGGATCGGCCTGGGTGTGCAGTGCTCACGGCTGGGGTTGGGGGGGGGGGGGCGGGAAGGCCTGGGCTCCACGGAGGCACAGACCCCAGACCCCTGGGTGCCACCAGCCTGTCCCTGTCCCGCAGGAGACCCAGCTCCAGAGATGAACCTCACGACCCCTGGGGCTAAGAGCAGCTCCAAAGCCCAGGCCCTGAGGACAGACAGCCATTCAGCCCAGAGCAGAGGGGAGAGAGATCTGGGTTTGGATTCGAATCCCACCTCTGACAGTGGTACATGAGTTGTGGCTGGGGCGCCTTGACAATACTGACACCTCGTGGTCAGCGACGGAACTGCTCCTTCCAGCTCCACAAATCCATGACTACGAATGCTTCACGTTACAAAACTCGGATTGGAAGGGCGACAGGCACTCGCCTGTAATCCCAGCCACTCAGGAGGCTGAGATCTGAGGACGGTGGTTCAAAGCCAGCCTGGGCAGGCAAGTTCGTGAGCCTCTTCTCTCTCCGATTAACCACCAAAAGGCTGGAAATGGAGGTGTGGCTCCAATGGTAGAGCAGCAACCCGCCTCCCTTAAGCAGAAAGGCCGAGCCAATAAAGCTGAGTGAGAACCCAAGGCCGTGAGTTCTAGCCCTGGTACTGGCACCAAATATACAGAGGCAGATTTGCAGGGAAAGCAAATCAATCCAAGAGGCACAGAGGAACTTTTTTCCCTACAAAATTGCAAAACAATTGCTAAACAAAATTGCAAAACAGAGGTGTCCCCCCCAAAAAAAAAATCTGCATACTTGCTTTTACCTCCCAGCCCCTAACCAAAATGTCCTGGAAGCCCCTAGCACCTCCTCCTGCTGGGGCCTAGGATCCGTGTCGCCTTCATCTGTCGCTCTCCGTCTATCTGCTCGCCCCGAAACCTCCACAGCCATCTCTGCCCCCTGGGGGGGGGGACCACTGAGCAGATGGACTCAGCCCAAGCACTTAGCACAAGACCCTCCTGCCAGCCCTTGGCACCTACAAAGATCTGTCCCTCCAGGAAACTGATACGTGTCTGCTTTCTACAACGCTGACACCCCAGAGGGCAGAGCACACAGTGAGTCCGCCAGAAACCCTTTCGGGGTTGCCAGCTTCCATCTCCAAGTTCATTGTTCCAGCCATAAATAAATAAGAGTCATTCATTCCTAGCCCCAGGGCCTTTGCACATGCTGCTCCTGAAGATCTCCCCCAGAAACCTGCTCATCTGATTCCTCTTCAGTATCCCACTCAAGTGTTAACTCTTCAGAGGTCTTTCCTGATTGCCTTGATCAGGAAATATTTCTCCCACTCATGTCTCCTACTTTATTTTTCTCTACTATAGAGGTTCCTGAGTGAGTAGAATCTTTTTTTTTTTTTTTGTATCAGCCATAGGACTTGAACTCAGGGCCTGGGCACTGTCCCTGAGATTTTTGTGCACAACTGGCTCTGTACCACTTCGAGCTGCAGCTCTACTTCTGACTTTCTGGTGGTTAATTGGAGAAAAGGGTCTCATAGACTTCCCTGCCTAAGCTGGCTTTGTTGCTTGTATTTTTTTTTCTTTTTGCTTATGTGGTGCTGAGGAATCGAACCCGGGTCCTCATGCATGCAAGGCAAGCGCTCTACCACTGAGCCACCTTCCCAGCCCCCTAAACTAGCTTTGAACCACAATCCTCACATCTCAGCCTCCTGAGGATTAGGATTGCAGACATGAGCCACAGACACCTGGTTTAGAATCTTACTTATATGATTACCTAGCTTTGTGGCCTGAGGCAAGTTACTTTACCTCTCTGTGCTTTTGTTTTTTCATCTGTAAAAACTGGGAAACATAACGGTGTCCATTTTATAAGGTTATTGTGATATATGTATGCATACATACCTATAATATTAATTTATAATCTTAGAGCCGTGCTGGTTTGTACACTGAGAGCTGTATCGTGTTGGTAATTATCTTGGTTTTCTTTACGTTTGATTGATTACATTTACCTTTCTCCTTCTAGACTGTAAATTCTGCAGTGTGCGCTCCAGAACCATTGATAAATTAGGAGGCAGCCCAGGGGACACACAGGCCCGGTGGGCCATTGGCTGTCCCTGTCGGAGAGCTCCGGGCTGCCCCCTGCTGGACAGCTGGGGCCTTGCCTTGAAGGACAGGGCTCTCGGCCTTGGGGTAGAGCCGTGGGTGGAGGGAACTTCACAGCCAGGGGTTGGGGCACAGAGGAGCTGATGCCCCTGGGTTGGGGCTCTGTGTGTCCCTGGCCCCGAGTGTCTCCCGTCCGTGTGCCCCGTGTGTGCCGCGCAGCGGGGGGGGGGGGGGGTGAGCCTTCGGGGGGGGGGACGCGCCTCACACCCGAGACCCCGGCCTCAGGGCCGGCGCCTGGACGGCTCCATGTCCACTGTCCCTCCAGTGAAAGGTGCTGGGGCAGCAGCCCGAGGGCCACCCCCAGATCTCCTCGGTGGGGTCCCTGCCCCCCCCCAGAGGCCACAGCAGCCTCGAGGCACAACACCCAGCCTGGGGTGTCTGGTCGGGGTCAGCCTCTCCGCGCCCCCCAGCCTGTCCCTCCCCCGTCCCACCCCTCCCCTCCCGCTGCCAATCTCCAGCTGGAGCCCTGGCAGCTCCCCTCCCCACCCCCCAGGGGATCCCCCCATTCAGAGAGCCCTCCCCCTCCCAGCACCCCCTGACCTCCGGGCCTGGGGCGGGCCTGCTCCCAGTTCCCCACTGCCCTGGCCAGCCTCCTCCGGGGCGCGGCGGGCCTCGCCACACCAGGGAAGGACCGCCATGCCCACCCCTGCGCCCCATTAGCCCAGGGCCCCCGGACACCTCCCAGGGGTGGCACTCCCCTGGGACACCTGCCTTCGCTCCAGGGCCCCACACGGGGGAGGGAGGGGGTTCGAATCCCGGGAGGGAAGGAACGCATGGGGGAAGGACCCCCCCCCCCCGGCTGCGCCGCGGCTCAGCCGAGTCCCCGGAGGTCTGAGCGCAGGACCCAGGCCGCCCAGGCCGCCCAGGCCGAGGCCCCCGGCTGGATCCGGTCGTTACCCAGCGCTGGGGCAGCGGAGGGGGCCCCGGGGCGCAGCCTTCCCCCCCCCAGCCCGGGTCCGGGCAGCTCGGTGCCCGGCAGGCGCCAGGCCCCCGCCCCCCCCCCCTTAGCCGCACAATCCCAGCCTTTGTCCGCGGCTGCCCAGGCCCCGGCGCCCCTGGAAACGGGATCCGCTGGAACCCCATCAAGTACTTTTCCATCCGGGCCAGGGGCCCTCAGGAGACGGGGTGCAAAGGGGAGGCGTCCGCTCAGCGCCTCTCCGTCCGTCCGTCCGTTCGTTCCTTGGACAAATAGCCTTTATTGAGCGCCGCCCGCAGGCAGGCGCGGGCTAGAGCGCGGGGTCAGCAGCGGGCCCACGGCCCGGGTCGCACGCGCGGGGGGCTCGGTCTCCCCCCAGCCAACCCCTCTCCCCCCGCGGGGGCCGGCGAGGATGCACTACCCACTAAGTTAAGGCCTAGCTCCCGGCCTCGGCCTCCGGGGCGGCCGGGGGACGGGGGGGGGGGGGGTCACTCAGGGCTCCACCCACACGCTGCTGTTGGTCACCCGGGCCCCGAACCAGCCCTTCCAGTACACGGAGTCCTGCCCGGCGTGCTCGAAGCGGACGAAGCGGACGCCCGGCCCGTAGTCGGTGAAGGTGTGCGAGATCTGGGAGGACGAAGAGAGTGAGTCAACGCCCCCGGTCCCGAGGCCACGCCCTCCCCGCGCAGACCACGCCCCCACCACGGTCCCCGCCCTCACCGCACTGGCTTATAAGACCACGCCTCCGGTGAGGTCACGCTCTCACCTTAAGACCACGCCCTTTACGCCACAGGCCCCGCCCCGTGCAAGCCCCCCGGAGGAGAGCTTCTTTGTGGGCGTGGCTCCCACGGCCCCGCCCCCACGGCCTCACCTCCATCCAGCCGCCGTCCTCGCTGTCCTGGGGCACGGCCACCTGCCCGCTGTTGAACTCGGCCAGCACGTCCTCGTGCTCCGACAGCAGCCTCACCGTGAGCTCGTACAGGCAGCCGGCGTCGTTGCGGCCCGAGTACCTGGGAGAGGGGAGGGCAGGGCAGGGACGAAGCAGCCCCTGCTGAGCACCTCTGGGACCTGCCCTCCATCCTGTCAGCTCAGCGTCCCTGCCCGGCCAACGTTCAACCGGTGACCCCCGATTCCCAGATAAAGAAATCAGAAAAGGAAGGGACTGGGCCCCAGATCCAAACCCCAGTCAAGGCACGGAACCACGTTTTGTTGGGAAGGTGGACTGATCACACGCACACACACACACACACACACACACACACCAATGTGCTAACATTCAAAACGCAGGAGAAGCAGGGCGCTACTGGCTCCTGTCTGTAATCCTAACTACTCAAGAGGCTGAGATCTGAGGATTGAGATTCGAAGCCAGCCCAGGCAGGAAAATTCCATGAGAGTCCTATCTCCAATTAACCACCAAAAATCCAGAGACAGAACTGTGGTCCAAGTGAGAGAGCTCCAGACTTGAGTGGAAAAGCTAAGAGACAGTGTCCAAGCCCTGAGTTCAAGCCCCAGCACCGACACACAAATAACTAAGAAAATAAATAAACAAATATATATCAGGAGAGAAGATGAAGGTCCACTTTTTCCTAAAGATTGTAGAGCTGATAGAGGGGGTGAGGTTGAACACAGTGCATGCACTCATGCGTACAACTAATGTTCAGTAATTAAAAAAAAATAGGTAGGGCTGGGAAAGTGGTTCAGTGGTAGAGCGCTTGCCTCGCATGCATGAGGCCCTGAGTTCGATTCCTCAGCACCCCATACACAGATAAAACGGAAGTGGCGCTGTGGCTCAAGTGGTGGAGCGCTAGCCTTGAGCTGAAGAGCTGAGGGACAGCGCCCAGGCCCAGAGTTCAGGCCCTGAGCCTGCCCCCCCCCCCAAAAAAAATTAAGTGATCACAAATCTGGCCTCCCGCCCCCAGGGCCCAGGCCCCGCCCCCAGCGCTCTGGCCCCGCCCCCAGCGCTCTGGCCCCGCCCCAGCACCCTGGCCCCTCCCCGAGCGCCCTGGCCCCGCCCCCAGCACTCTGTCCCCGCCCCAGCGCCCTGGCCCCTCCCCGAGCGCCCTGGCCCCGCCCCCAGCGCTCTGGCCCCGCCCCAGCACCCTGGCCCCTCCCCGAGCGTCCTGGCCCCGCCCCCAGCGCCCTGGCCCCGCCCCAGCGCCTCTCACCAGTCCTTCACCACGATGGCCGGCTGGGTGGTGTCCAGCAGCTCCTCCCAGTAGCCCTCAGCCTGCAGGTCAATGACCTGCGCTTTGCGACACCACCTGCGGGAACCGGGGTCAGGGTGGGGGTGGCGCCCCCTCCCCCTGGCCCGCGCCCCTTCCTTCTCCCTTCCCCCTTACTCGAAGGAGGAGGCGAAGTACTTCTTCACGCTGTCGTCGTGGATGAAGTCCACGCCGCCGTCCCCGGGCATCTCCTCCACCCTCCAGCCGTCCCCGCCGTGCTCCACGTCGCTCCAGCCTTCCAAGTCCTCTGCGGAGACGGGACAGACCCCGCCCGGGTCAGCGGCCCCGCGGGGGTCCTGGCCATGAATGGGGTGCGCGTGCGCGACCCCTGGATGATGGGGGGCACGCTGCAGCCCCGCCCGCGGGCCTCACCTTCCCCGCAGGGGTTGCGCAGCAGGTTGCGGCGCCGCTTGCTCAGGAAGTAGAAGTGCTGCCAGTGTTCGCGCGCGTCGTCGGCGTCGCCCGCGGGCACCAGCCCCTCCTGCTGGCACTTGAGCAGCCACAGCGGGGCGCCGTCCACCAGCTCCTTCCAGCGCAGGCACACCAGGCGGCAGGCCTGCACCAGCTGCGCCGCGGGCAGCTCGGCCAGCACGCGCAGCAGCAGCGGCTCGGGCAGCTCGGCCAGGTACGCGGCCGCCGCCGCCGCCTCCTCCCCGGGCTGCTCCTCCTCCGCGCTCCCCTCGGCGCTCGCCGCCTCCTCCCCGGGCTGCTCCTCCGGGCTCGCCTCCTCCGGCTGGCCCACGCTCTCTGCGGGCGGGGGTCGTGGGGGAAGGCTCTGACTCCCCTAGCCTGACCCCACGGCAAACCCTAGATCCGTCCTCACCCACAACTGACCAGAGATTCTGCGATGGGGGGGGGGGCCTGGGCCCAGGGAGGAGACCCAAGAGGCAGACCCCCAGATGGGCTCCCCTCATACTGAAGAAATGACTCAACTGCCTCCCCCCCCCCAGACCCCGGCAGAGGAAACTGAGGCCCGGTGGCTTTTCTCAGGTCACACCACAGAAGGGATCCTGACATCACTGATGGCAGATGACTCTAGCATGTTACTGTTTTTTTCGGTGGTGAGGAGGCGGAGAGACACTCCTGGGGCTTGAACTGTGCTGCCCCTGAGCTTTTGTGCTCAAAGCTAGCCCTCTACAGCTTGAGCCACAGCTCCACTTCTGGCTTCTTTTGGTGACTAATTGGAGATAGGAGTCTCACTGCAGCCAGGCACTAAGTGGACTCACACCTGTAATCTTAGTTCCTCAAGAGGCTGAGATCTGAAGATCATGGTTCAAAGCCAGCTCAAGCAGGAAAGGCTGAAAGTGGAGATGTGGGTCAAGTGGTAGAGCACTAGCCTTGAGTACAGAAGCTAATGGACAGCACCCAGGCCCTGAATTCAGGACCTAGGACTAGTACTACCACCACCACCCCCAAAAAAAAAATCTCACAGACTTTCCTGCCCAGACTAGCTTTGAACTGTGATCCTCAGATCTCAGCTCCTGAAGAGCTAAGATTACAGATGTGAGCCACTCATGCCAGGCTCTAGCATTGTTCTAATACTTCAATCCACCAAGGCCCTTGCTCCCCTCCCCTCCTCCAGATGCCTTTCCAGTCCCCTGCCCCCTCTTAAGTCCAGGTTCAAAGGCAGTAAAATGGCTTCCTATCTTTGTCCTTGGGTGCAATCCTCTCATAAATGCCTTGGTCTTCAAGGGGTGGCCTGATCTGGAGAAGATCAGAACTGCCTCCTCCCCAGGATGCTTACTGGGATCTTAGCAAACGTGAGGCACTGTTCTAAGCATTTCAATTGCTCCTTACATCCTCATACCTCATCACCTTCCAGGGTGCCCCTGTGTTCACCAATGAGGAATCAGGCACAGACAGGTGAAAGGACTGCGGGGAGGGGGGGAGGTGGTCACAAAACTCTGGCTGAAGTCTACATTGGCACCCAGAGAGTTTGGCTCCAAGGCCAACTTTGTCACAGTGCCAACAAAAGAATTCATTGAGGCTGGGCACAGGTGGCTCATGCCTGCAATCCTTGCTACTTCAGGAGGCTGAAAGAGAGAGGATCACAGTTTGAGGCCATCCTGGGCCAAAAAAATCCACTGGACTCCATTTCCAAAATAATCAGCAAAAAGCAAGGCTGGAGGTGTGGCTCAGGCAGTAGAGTCACAGCAGAGTAAGCAAACGGAGCAAGTGGAAGGTCCCAAGTGCAAACCCTGAGAAAAAATCATTGAATGAATAGGTATGGTTATGAATTTGATTTTGTGGGTGAAATGGTATGTGATTTGTGGAAGGTTTGACCTGCCAGGATTAGGGAAGGAGACAAGAGGACCCAAGAACTGGGGAGAAATGAGGACAAGACCGGGAGCCCCAACTCTCCCCAGCTGGCCACTCTGTATGGCTCAGGAGCCAAGGAGCGGTCATCGGTCAGAGAGATGTACAGGTGTTTGGGAAAGGAATATGTCACCCCTCATTCTCCCATACCTGACCCCTAGTTTCTTCACCTATGAAAGGGGGGGTGACCATTGTGCCAGGGCATTGGGATGATGCTGTGGTCCTCAGAACACAGTCCCCAGCGGAAAAGGCAAGGCTATTCTCATCCCAAGACCTGGGCAGATGTCTGGGCCCACGGGACCTGCTCTTGGATTCCAGCCCACCTCATCTGGGCCACCTAAGACTTGAGTAAACAGATACCAAGTTACCAGTATCTCAGGAGGGAGAACCTGAGGGGAGGATTCACAGAACCACTCTGGATGGGTTGGAGGCTACCCCTCGCTCCCAGACCCAGGGAGGAGGAATTCCAGAGGACCCTGGACAGCCAAGGGAGTGGCTGTTAGGGAGTGGGCAGGGGGCAGACCCTGGGCTGCCGAGGGGAAATGCTGCTCACAGCTCTCTGGGGACTGAGATCCAGTGTCTTCTCGTTCCAACACCACTCCTGCCCTGCCCTGGCCCCATTGGACACCTGATGCTCCCCGAAAGGTGCACCTCCCTCGGTCCCCTCTCTGGCCCCTAGGCCTGGCGCTGAGGCCCCAGATCCGATTACGGGCCCCAGCCCCCACTCTCACCCACACAAGTCCCCACATTGTTGCTGTCGGAAAGTTATCTGGCTCTGAAAGCGGCCTCTGGGCTGATTCACTTACCTGGGTTGGAGCGGACCAGGGAGTCCAGGGAATAGCTAGGCCTTGGGAAAAATCACAAGCCCTTTCTGGTGCCCCAGTTGCATGGGGGCCAGACTGAGGGGAGGGGGGAGCTGGGGTTTCAGGACTGGAGAAAGGGTTGGTTGCCTAAGTATGCACTTCGGGGTGTGGGTGATGGGTAGGCCGGTTTGTCCTCACCCTGACTCAGCAGGCCCAGCGGGCTACTGGAGACATGGAGGGGGTCTTTGGTGCCAGAAAAGATGACTGGGCAGTCCCGGAGAGCCCAGGGCACTGGCCAAGGCCAGCCCCAGACTCTTCTTCACCCCTAGCATGGTCCTCACTGCGCATGCCCGCCCCCCAGCCTAAGGGCAGCCCCTCCAGAGGGAAGCCCAGGAGAGGGAGGCTGGGATGGGTGGATTCGAGGCCAGGAGTAAATCCAAAAGCCTACAGGAATCCAAGCGCTCGAGGCTGGAGCTGGCATATGGAAGAAGTTGCTGGAAGAAAAACCTCGCAGGCACCTCCATCCCAGACGCCTGGGGCGGGAGGGGGAGGAGGCCCCGCACCCTCTGGAAGCCGGGAGGCCTCCGAGGCCATTTCTGGGCCCCAGGAGTCCTCACTCCCGCCGGTCGCCTCTCCAAGCCCCCCGCCTGGCCGCGACACCGCACGGAAGCCTGCGCTCCGGGGCTGCGTCCCGGGCTTTACGCGCGAGGAAGTTTGCGCGCCGGATCTCGGGGACCCTCTTTGGGGCGCTCGCCCGCCTGCCCCGTCTCCCCTCCGCTCTGGGGCGACTGGATCCAGGCGGCAGCTACCTGGGTCCCCGTCTCCGTCCATCGCTGCGGAGCGCGGTCGCTAGAGGAGGAGGAGGAGGAGAAGGAGGAGCCGAGCGCTGCGGGCCGCGAGTCCCGGCCGGCGACGAGTCCCAGGCGCTGCCCGCGTCTGGCCGGGTCCCGACGGCCGCGCCTCTTAAAGGCCCCGCGCCCGCCTCGCCCCGCCCCGCCCTTGGCCCCGCGCCCCGCCAACCCCGCACCCGCGAACCCCCGAGGCTGCCGGCTCCCGGGAAGAACCAGGAGGTCAGGAAAGGTCAGGAGTCGGTTTTTAAACTGGCGAGGGTGGGTGGGCCCCAAGGGTGCCTGCAGGGCGGAGGGTCAGGGCGAGCTCGGGGCTCGCGGAGGATGCGGGGCGCCGGCCTAGGCGGAGTTAGGATGGATAAAGCGGCTCCCTCCGCCCCGCCCCCGACCCGGGTAATTTTCCTTGGACCCGATTGGGATGGGGGGGAGGGAAAACGCGCCTCGCGGGGCGGGGCCCTGCAGTGCGAGGGGCGGGGCTAGAGGCGGGGCCCGGCGGTGGGTGTGCGGGGCGGGGTTGGAGGCGGGGCCCGGCTGTGCGCGGGGCGGGGTTGGAGGCGGGGCGGGGCTGGAGGCGGGGCCCGGAGGTATGCGGGGCGGGGTTGGAGGCGGGGCCCGGCTGCGCGATGGGCGGGGCTGGAGGCGGGGCGGGGCTGGAGACGGGGCCCGGAGGTATGCGGGGCGGGGTTGGAGGCGGGGTCCTGCTTGTATGGGGCAGGGCTGGAGGCGGGCCCAACAGTGTGCGGGGCGGGGTTCGGCGGTGTGAGGGGCGTGGCCCAGAGGTGTGGAGGGCGGGGCTGAAGGCGGGGCCCGGCGGGGCGGGGCTGGAGGCGGGGCCCAGCCGCATCCTCGGTCACCCAAGGCCTTGACAGCTGCAGCCCCGCGGGCCCCGCGGGATCACGAAGCGGAGGCTGAGCGTAGGTAACGCTCGAGTGGGCTGTGGGGAGCGCGGGGCAGGGGGCGTCCGCCGCAGGCTGGGGTCCTGCGGGGCGGGCTCCGCCGTCCCCGCCGCAGTGCGAGACTCCCGGGGAGGCCCGGCACCAACCAGGCCCAAGCCGCCGGGCTCGGGGCTGCGCTGCCCCGCGCGGCCGGGTACGCGGGCTGGGGGTGGCCATCGGTGTGCGGGGCGGGGGGTAGGGAGGCCGGAGGGGGCGCCCTTCCCCATCGCCCGCCCTCGGTCCAGTCCCAGGTGGGCGGATCGCTTTCTCTCGGACCGTGCGGGGTCGGGGTTTGGCCCGCGCCCGCCCATCTCCCAGCTCGCGTTCGGGGTGGGCGGGGGGCTGGGCCCCGCTGCGTTCGGCTCAACGACGCGGATCCGGACGGAGAAGGGCTGCCGCCTCGGGACGGGCTCCTCCCTCCGCCGGGCTGCGTGACCTTGGGCCGCTCCTCCGGGGCTGTGCTGCGGGGCGCCAGCGGGGGGTGGAGGTCGGAGCTCACCTTTCCCGGCTCTCCTGCCCCGTGCGCCGCCCCGGCACGGCCCCGGGGCCGCGGGGAGCCGCCACCGCCGGGGGCGCCGGGGGAGAGGACGCCCGGGCACGGGCCTCAGCCGGGCCTTCCGCTCCCGCAGGAGGGGCGTCCGGGCCGGGCCATGGCGGTGGGGAACATCAACGAGCTCCCCGAGAACATCCTGCTGGAGCTCTTCACGCACGTGCCCGCCCGCCAGCTGCTGCTGCGCTGCCGCCCGGTCTGCAGCCTCTGGCGGGACCTCATCGACCTGGTGACGCTCTGGAAGCGCAAGTGCGTGCGCGACGGCTTCATCCCCCGGGACTGGGACCAGCCTGTGGCCGACTGGAAGATCTTCTACTTCCTGCGCAGCCTGCAAAGGAATCTCCTGCACAACCCCTGTGCTGAAGGTGGGGTGCAGAGGGCCTGGCGGCGCGCACGCGCGTCCACACACACACACACACACACACACACACACACACACACACACTCACACCATGAGGGCAGCTAATGTTTGCTGAACTGCCAAGGTGAGCCAGGGCCTTTGGCTGGCTAAACACTTCTCACGATAACTTAGAGGTCATTCATTACTGCATCCATTTTTTCAGATGGGTAAACTGAGGCCAACTAATCCACTTCTGGATTCGTTCTCCCAGCTAGGTACTAATAGCTCACTCCTGCCACCCTGGCTACTCATGGTGCACTGAGAGTTGAAAGATTGAGGTTTGAAGCCAGCCCAGGTAGAATAGTCTGCCAGACTCCAGATTCTATCCCCATAACAGCCAGGAAACAAAAGAAGAAAAGAAAAGCCAGGCTAGAGACATGGCTCAAGTTGATAAAGCACCAGCCAAACAAGCTCAAGGATCTGAGTTCTGAGTTCAAACCCTGGTACCAGCTCCCCCCCCCCAAAAAAAGAGACTAGATCTTCCAGGTCCTTCCTAGAATAGGGAATGCCCAAGACACAAATCAGAGCCAGGGGGGAGGGGGATTGTTTTTGGTTTTGTGTCAGTCCTAGGGCTTAAACTCAAGGCCTGGGTACTGTCCTTGAGGGTTTTTTGTTTGTTTGTTTGTTTGTTTTACTTGAGGCTAGAGTTCTACCACTTCCAGCCTTTTGCTGGTTAATTGGAGATAAAGAGTCTCAGACTTTCCTGCCTGGATTGGCTTTGAACTGTGATCCTCAGCTCTCAGCTTCCTGAGTAACTGGGGTGACAGAGGTAAGCCACCAGTGCCTAGCGCAAGCCATGTTTTGTTGGCCTCATTCACTGATTTCAGGGTTAGGTCTACTGAGACTGTCCCAGATGGCAGTCTTGCTTCTGGGAAACCCAAGACTTCTTTCTAGCATGAAGAGTGAGAAAATAATTTTGAAAAGAGCTCCAAGTCAAGTGGCGGTGGCCCACACCTGTAATCCTAGCTACTCAGGAGGCTGAGATCTAAGGATCATGGTTCAAAGCCAGCTCAGGCAGGAAAGTCTGTGAGACTCTTATCTCCAAATAACCACCAGAAAACTGGAAGTGGCACTGTGGCTTAAAGTGGTGGAGTGCTTGTCTTGAGCTGAAGAGCTCAAGGACAGCGCCTCGGCCCAGAATTCAAGCCCCATGACCACCCCCACCCCCAAAAAAATGGCTCCAGAGTTTTAGGGATCTGTCTGCCAGGACTCACCAGCACCCAAGCTCTTCACCAACATTTTGCAAATTATAGTCCACCAGCCAAATCTAGCCTAGGGACTAGTTTTATGTTTCTAAAGGGTTGTAAAACACAAAACAAGGCCAGCAGTAATGTCTCACTTCTGTAATCCCAGCTACTTGGGAAACAGAGATCAATAGACCAGCCTAGAGAAAAAAGTTACTGAGAACCTACCTCAGGCCAGTGAAAAGCGGGGTGTAGTAGTTTATGGCTATCATCCCACCAACTCAGGAGGAAGAACCTAAAGTAAAAAGGGACTGGTGGCATGACTCAAGTAGAAAAGCACCTGCCTGGAAAGTCAGTGCATTCAAGCCCCAGTACCACTGAGAAAGAGAGAGAGAGAGAGAGAGAGAGAGAGAGAGAGAGAGAGAGAGAGAGAGAGAGAGAGAGAGAGAGAGAGAGAGAGAGAGAGAGAGAGGAAGAAGAAGAAGAAGAAGAAGAAGAAGAAGAAGAAGAAGAAGAAGAAAGAAGAAGTGGAGGAGAATTGTGGTCCACAAAAGCTAAAATCCTGTGGCACTTTGTATCAAGTTTTCTAGATTTTGTTCTGTTTAATGAAAAGACCAAGCTCAGAGGGGAAAAGCAGTTTATGTAGGGACACACAGCCCAGTACTGTTGGATTCTGTGAGACACGAGTCTGTCCGGCCCATGGCTGTACCCTCCATGCAGAAGGGGCCTGGTACTTATTCTTAGTGCCCCGGACACAAGAAACACCTGATGCTGGGGTGGGGCCTGTCCATTCGGTGGCCCACAGGGCAAGAGGGCAGCTTGTCGGGGCTTCTGGAGCGGAGAGGGAGGACGGAAGGGGTGTGTGGAAAGGGGGTGCAAGGGGACATCCTGCATGGGGAACTCTGCCTTCCCAGCAGAAGGCTTTGAGTTCTGGAGCCTGGATGTGAATGGAGGGGACGAGTGGAAGGTGGAAGACCTCTCTAAAGACCAGAGGAAGGAGTTCCCCAATGACCAGGTCAAGAAATACTTCGTGACATCTTATTAGTAAGATCTGGGGGTCTCGGGGAGTGGGGGAATGCCTAAGACACCCTGAGGGCTTCTGGCCTGGGGGAGGAGCAGCCTAGCTCCCAGTTCCTGCTGCTGAGCCCCAGCCCCGTGCCCCTCCACCTCCCCAGCACCTGCCTCAAGTCCCAGGTAGTGGACCTCAAGGCCGAAGGGTACTGGGAGGAGCTGATGGACAACACCCGGCCGGACATCGAGGTCAAGGACTGGTGAGTGCCCGGGCAAGGGGAGGGGGGCTCAGACACTCCACCCCCCCCGCCCCCATCCCCTCCCTCTGTCTGCAGGTTTGCAGCCAGGCCAGACTGCGGGTCCAAGTACCAGCTGTGCGTTCAGCTCCTGTCCTCCGCTCACGCACCACTGGGGACCTTCCAGCCCGACCCTGCAATGATCCAGCAGAAGAGCGATGCCAAGTGGAGGGAGGTGAGTTAGGGCAGGTGGAGGGGCTGGGCAGGCCCTGGGGGGGGTGAGGGCGGGTGTGCCCTGAGCGGGCGTGATGGGGGGGGCGCAAAGAGGCGGGACAGGGTCCTAAGAGAGACTGCTGAGTCAGTGCAAGGGTCAATTCTAAGCTCTGCCTTTTTGCATCTGGGTTTTGGAACTCCGGAGCCTGGCTCACTTCATCTGTGAACTAGTAATAAGAAGCTTCCTGGGGGGAAGAGGGAGGGGGAGGGCAGCTGGGAAGGTGGCTTAGTGGTAGAGTGCTTGCCTAGCATGCATGAACTGAGTTCCATTCCTCAGTACTATATGAACAGAATAAAAACAGAAGTGGCGCTGTGGCTCAAGTGGTAGAGTGCTAGCCTTGAGCAAAAGAAGCTCAGGGACAGTGACTAGGCCCTGAGTTCAAACCCCAGGACTGGCCAAAAAAGCCAGAAGCGGAAATGTGGCTCAAGTGGTAAAATGCTAGCTCAGAGATAGCACCCTGGCCTTGAGTTCAAGTCCTAGGACCACATTTGCAGCCACAATAATAGACTTAAAAAAAATAACTAATTTTAGTTCAATTTAACAAACCCATACACACACCTGGTATTGGCTCCATTTTACAGATGAGAAAACAGAGGCATAGAGAGCTAAAATGACCTGCCCACAACCACAGAGCTAAGCCCCAAACTGCACCTGCTGACCCAGGTCCAGCCTTGAGGACAGAGCCTTTTTCTTGCTCCCTTGGCCATTTGGGGCCAGCTCATCTGACCCTCTCCCTCCTTCTTCCTGCCCCCAGGTCTCCCACACATTCTCCAACTACCCACCCGGCGTCCGCTACATCTGGTTTCAGCACGGCGGCGTGGACACTCACTACTGGGCCGGCTGGTACGGGCCCAGGGTCACCAACAGCAGCATCACCATCGGGCCCCCGCTTCCCTGACACCCCCTGAATCCCCATCCACCGAGCTCTGAATGGTGAGCAGCTGTCAGAGAAGAGTCTGCCTTAAGAAGAAGGAGGGCTGGAAGCCAGCTATCCCCAGACCTCCCAGTTTGACCTCCTGCCCGCCCCCCCTCAGCTGCCTCTTTGTGGAGCCTGTCAGTCTGGTCAGCCTTCAGATGCCGGAGGCCCCCACTCTCCACCAAGGTCCCGATCTGATGCTGGCCCCCTTAAGAGATGAAACGGGAGGCAGGTGAATGTGTCCCCCAGGCTGCTGTGAGAGAGCTCCCCAAGCCTGGAGGCCAGCCCACATCCCTGTGTGTGCCTTCTGCTCCCCCCTCAGGGATCTGTCCCCTGTGCCCTTTGGAGCCCCTGAAGCAGGAGACGGCAGGACATGGGGCAAACCTGTGGCAGATGCTGGCTGGTGACCCCATGCCTCAGGCGGATCTGGGGGTGGTTCCCCCGACCCCTCTGTCCTCTGTCCCCCTGAGCTCCCTCCTGGTGCTCAGACCTGCTCCCGAGTTGCACAGGACAGGCCTGGGATAGTGAGTGGGGTCCTGCTTAGGACTTTCCAGGGGGAGCCAGACTAGTACTTCCAAAACGCAGGGCAGGGCTTCCCTAGGAATCCCGCATTGGGCCGCAGGATAGGTGTGGGCGCACAGGAAGTGGCAGCCACAGAAAGGGAAAAGGGGATCCCGCAAACGAGGGCCAGCAGTCCCAAGTCCCCCGAGGGGCTGCCATTTCTCCCTGCCCACCCAGCCAGGCCCGCCATGCCAGCCCCTCCCCCACTGCATGTGGCCAAATAAAAGGTGTTCTCAGTGGGCTGGTGCCCCGTGGCTTGTGTCTGCACGGGCTGTGGGGGGCTTCACACAGGCAGGGGTGACAGGTCACCGGAACCACAGGCAGACAGATGGTCCTTGTCCTCTCTTTTTGGCCAAGACCGGGACTCTCATTCGGTACCTGATGCTCCCTCGCATTGGCTGGCGCTCTACCCCCTGGACCACGTCTCCAACCCCATTCCCGGCCGGGCATCCCACACACGCCCGAGCTCTGGCTGTGAGGGGCCGGCGGCGCGTGGGTTTCTCTGGGCAGCCCTGGCACCAGTTCCTACTGGCCACGCTTTCCCCAGAGCCCGAGTGACCGCGGGGGAGGCCACTTCCGGTCTGCCGGTGGTTCATCGGACTTTGCTGCCCGGGCTGGCTTCGAACCGCGATCCTCAGATCGCAGCCTCCGGAGCAGCTTAGGATGACAGGCGTGAGCCGCCGGCGCCCGGCTGTGCCTGAGTCCCACGGTCAGCGTGCGGACCGGGCCGGGGTGCGCAGGGCCCGCGCCCGGCTGGACCGCGGCGCGCGGCGCGGTGCTCAGCCGGGGCAGCCCCGGGGTGGCGGCCGGAAGGGACGGGAGGGTTTCACCTCCGAGTCCCCGCGGCCCGGGCAGGGCGCGGCGGAGGCAGCGCCGGGCGCGCCCGGGGTCAGGGCGGCCTCTCGGCCTCGCACGCCGACGCAGGAGCGGAAGTCGGAGCCGCAGCGGCGGGCGCGCGGGTCGGGGGGAGGCCCGGGCGCGAGGCTCGGGGGGAGGCCCGGGCGCGAGGCTCGGGGGGAGGCCCGGGCGCGAGGCTCGGGGGGAGGCCCGGGCCCGCGGGTCAGGGGGAAGGCCCGGGCGCGCGGGTCGGGGGGAGGCCCGGGCGCGCGGGTCGGGGGGAGGCCCGGGCGCGGGGCTCGGGGGGAGGCCCGGGCGCGCGGCTCCGTGAAGGCCCGGGCTCGGGTGTCGCGAGGCCCCGGGCGGGGGCGGGGGCGGGGCGCGTGACGCCGGGCGGGGCGCGTGACGCGGAGGCCGGGGCGGGGCGACTGCGGACCGCACCGCCGAGGCCCAGGCCGACCCGAGCGGCGGTGTCTCCCGGGTTCTCGCCACCCGCCCGGGTCGCAGGTCGGCGGGGACGGCGGGGTCGACGCTCGGGGCAGGGTCGAGGCCGGGCGGGGCGCCGACTGCGCCCGGCCCTCCGCCCTCTGCGGGCCTGGCCCTGGGCGGAGGGCGGTAACGGGACCACCGGCCTCCGCGCGCCGGGGGATCGCGGATCGCGGACGGCGGCGGCGAGCGCCCGCAGCCTGGGCCCCGTAAGGCCGGGGGGGGGGAGGGAGCGGGCCCGTGCGCGCGTGACCCCGCTGGCCACCCGGAACCGCCCGAGACGTCGGCCGCTGACCCGCCCGGCGCGCCGAGGCCTGGCCAGGCCGGGGCCCGGGACCTGGCGGGACGTTTGCTTCCTAGGTGGGGACGGGATGGGGGGGGGGGACCCCGGGCGGCCGGCCTGGCCCCCGGGGTGCCCCGGGACCTAGTTCCACAGGTGTGTGTGTGCCGATCCTAGGGCTGGAACTGAGGACTTGTGCGCTGTCCCTGAGCTTTTTCACGCAGGGCTGGTTGGGGCTCTACCACTTGAGCCACAGCTCCACTTCTGGCTTGCTTTTGGTGGTTAATTGAGGATGAGAGCCTCCGCTTCCCTGTGCATTGTCAACACTTTAAAGTGGTCTGATCTCACTTGTTACGAAGCTATTTCCTGTCCCTCCCTAGCATAGCCACAGGGACCTAAGATCCTTTTTCTGGCCCTGAGGATTGACCAGACAGAGCTTCCTCTGGGCCCTGTCTGCACCCTCAGAAGAGCCTGGGAAAAGCTTGCCCCACAGAGGTGGACCACATTCTCCATACCAGCCAGATGCAGGTAAAACCCTCCCTGTCTCATCCCAAACCTCACCCAAGGCGGAACTTTAGTCCTGGAGCTCGTACAGCCACATTCCTGGCCTTCCCAGGCCAGGCTGGAGGAATGTGTGATTGAGCTACACTAGGTGAGCAGTGGATAATTGTATTTTGTATTTTCATTTTTTGCCAGTCCTGGGGCTTGAACTCGGGGCCTGGGCACTGTTCCTGAGTTTCTTTTGCTCACAGCTAGCACTCTGCCACAAGCGCTTTTTCTTTCTGTGGCACAGAGGAATGGAACCCAGGTCTTCATGCATGCTAGGTAAGCACTTTACCTAAGCCACACTCCCAGCCCTGGTATTCTGACAGCGAAAATCTCCATCACCAAGCCCTCAAGGAATTTGTACCCCACTGTGTCACCTCTAGGAAATCTTACCGGGCATCCAACTAGCTTCAAAAGGCTCTTTTAACATTTTATTTATTTATTTTGTGCTGGTCCTGGGGCTAGAAGTCCGAGCTTGGGCACTGTCCCTGAGCATTTTTGCTCAAGGCTAGCTAGCATGCCACCACTTGAGCAACAGACTCACTGCTGGCTTTTTTGGTAGTTACTTGGAGATAAGGAAGGGTCTTATAGACTTTCTAGCCCTGGCTGGCTTCCAACTGTTATCCTCAGATCTCAGCCTCCTGAGTAGCTAGGTTGTTTTGTTTTTAATGTAAAAACTGGAGTTCCTTGTGGTCTCAGCTGGCTTTGAACTCTTTTTTTGTTTTTTGGTTTTTTTTTTTGCCGGTCATGGGCCTGAACTCTGGGTCTGGGCACTGTCCCTCAGCTCTTCAGCTCAAGGCTAGTGTTCTACCACTTGAGCTACAGCACCATTTCTGGCCTTTTCTGTTTATGTGGTGCTGAGGAATTGAACCCAGGGCTTCATGCATGCAAAGCAAGCACTCTACCACTGAGCTACCTTCCCAGCCCTGAATTCTTTTTTTGGTCAGTCATGGGGCTTGAACTCTGGGCTTGGGCACTGTCCTTGGCGCTCTTCAGCTCAAAGCAAGCGCTCTACCACTTGAGCCACAGTGCCACTTCCGGTTTTCTAGTGCTTTATTGGAGATTAAAAGAGTCTCACTGGCTTCCCTGCCCGGGCTGGCTTTGAACCGTGATGATCAGATCTCAGCCTCCTGAGTAGCTAGGATTCCAGGCGTGAGCCACCGGCGCCCGGCAGCTTTGAACTCTTGATTGTTCTGCCTCCACCTCCCAACGGCTGGTCATTACTGGCTTATGCCTAGTTAGGATAGCAGAAGGGCTTTAAGACTTTTTTCCCTTTGGTCACTTGTGGGCCTTAAATTCATGGCCTGGGCGCTGTCCCTGAGCCTCTTTGTGCTCAAGGCTAGCATTCTACCAATCAAGTCACAACTGTACTTCATTTTTGAGTGGTTATTTGGAGATAAGAGTCTCATGGCGACTTTTCCGCCTGGGTTGCCTTTGAACTGATCCTCAGATCTCAGCCTCCTGAGTAGCTAGGATTATAGTGTTGTAAGGTGAATTATCCCAGTAGCCACATTTTTGGAATATGAAATATTGGAGTCTTTATTATACAGTTAACAGGCTGCAGGCAGCCAGTTGTTACAAAGGTCTGCAAGTCCCCAAATACACATAACACAGCTAGGAAACAGGCTAAAGAGGAAAGAACAAAACAATACCAACAATCCAAGTTAGCTCCAATGGAAAGCTGAATTGGGACACCATGATGGCTGGAGATGAGCCTGGAGACGGGGCAGAGACAGGACACAGGAGATAATCATGGAGACACGTGGCATCGTGTAATTGCCTCTAGGCTTATCCGGGCCTAAGTAGGTCGCCAGGGGGTTGGGGGGGGGGGGGCGGACACAGATCCACAGGAAATTTCCAGTCCCAGGCACTGGACTAACAAGTTTAGTAACCTATCAGCCAAGTGCCCATTCCTGCCTCCAGGGATCTGGGCACCCCCATCACCTGGGAGGCAGGTGATAGGAAGTTTTCTTCCCCTAGCATAAAGACTAGATCTCAGACCCTACAATCCACCATGTGGCCAATATGGCACCGGCCAGACCTGACCTCCTTACTTCAATAGGCATGAGCCACCAGAGCCCAGCTTTAAGACTTGTATCTCTAGGATTGGGTGCACATGCACACCTTAGTACTGCTCCCTGCTCTCGGCTCACTGCTGCTGTCCCCACAGGCCTGAGAGTGACCCCCAGCCACCGCCACCATGACCAAGATCAACATCAACGAGCTCCCCGAGAACATCCTGCTGGAGCTCTTCACGCACGTGCCCGCCCGCCAGCTGCTGCTGCGCTGCCGCCCGGTCTGCAGCCTCTGGCGGGACCTCATCGACCTGGTGACGCTCTGGAAGCGCAAGTGCGTGCGTGACGGCTTCATCACCCGGGACTGGGACCAGCCTGTGGCCGACTGGAAGATCTTCTACTTCCTGCGCAGCCTGCAAAGGAATCTCCTGCGCAACCCCTGTGCTGAAGGTGGGGTGCACTGCCACAGCATGGGTCCTTTCTCCTTCCTGAACCTCGGGGCCTTTGCACCTGCTGGGATGGTCTCATGCCCCTCACTCCTACCAAGCTCCCTTGGTTCTCCTTAATTCTTCAGGTCAGTTAAGAGATCTACCCTGACCACTCATCCAGAAACAGTGCCCCTGCCTGTCACTGTCCTCGTAGCACTTCCTGTAATGTAGTTATGAGTTATATAACCTAGTATGAGAAGTGCCACCAGGACAGTGACAGGCACCTACCCTTTCCCTCTGCTACAGACCTCATGTTCTCTGGGCACAGTGGATCTTGTCACCCCATGGAGTGACAAGGACGCTTTTTCAGGGCACATCACAGATCCACCTGTCCCTGGGTTCCTTTTGCTCAAGGCTAGCACTTCACCACTTGAACCACAGCGTCACTTCAGGCTTTTCCTGTGGTTAATTGGAGATGAGTCTCATAAACTTTCCTGCCCCAGCTGGCTTTGAACTGTGATTCTCAGATCTTGGCTTCCTGAGTAGTTCAGATTACAGATGTGAGGCGCGGGCACTGGGCCTGCCTGGGGTTTATCCTGGGCTTCTGCGCCAGGTTCTCGGCTGAGGCTTCATAGTCATTGTCTCCCCACCTCTGGTGTTGCAGTAGGTGAAGGGAGGCGTGACAGGTGAGTGCAGCTGCAGTGTGAGACACCCCACACACACACACCTAGAATGGTCTGTTTGCCCCTTCCTGCCTTCCTCCATTCAGCACCTACTACATCCTGTGCAGTAGAGAGTACAAGGCCTAGTCTGTGTTCAAGACCCTTTTGGTCAATTTCCCTTTTTCTCCCTGGGCCCCTGGGAGTTGGTGACAGTTGACAATGAGCTCCACCAGCTACAAAGCATGCTCCAACCCTGCAAATGACTTCCTGGAGAGCCGCACTGCTGAGCACAGAGCTCTGGTCCTGGCTGATTGGGATCAGTCCCCTCCTGCCTGACTCCACAGAGCAGCTGCCTGGTTCCATCACCTGAGAGCCAGGATGTAGTGGCATTGCACTGGGCCCCACATGCAGCCAGTCAGCCCTTCCCTAACCTAAACGTAGACCAGCCCAGCTTCTGGAAATTCTACTGGAAAACTCCCAGAGCACAAGGAAATAGTTGTGGAGATGGGTGGAGTGGTTTGGAAATGCACCAGGTAATGGTGTGCTTGGTCTAGAGCACATTGGTGGAAGGGTGGGCCTTGAACAGGACACCCCTGAGCCTCCTGCCAGGTCCTCTGTGAGCACTAGCCCAGGGGATTCCAGTAACCCCACCTGGCACCCACCCAGGAAGAGGGGGTCTGTCAATGGGGAGCCAAATCAGTCCTCAGCCCAGAAGTCTCCTAGGTCTCCTTCCCGACGCTGGGGGGCGCCGGAGAGCAGGTGGTCTGTGTGTGGGAAAACTCCGGCGAGCACCTTCAGCTCCATCTCAGACTCGGTAGTTCTGTACCAAGGCAACATGGAAGGAAGTTGGATGGAGAGTTTCTGTAGGTTTCTGTCGGTGTCTGCAGCTACACAGCTGGAGCAGTGGCTCAAGTTGAGAACATGCCTAGCAAGGCCCTGAATTTAAATCCAGTATTGCCAAACAGTGACGATGAAAGTGATATTAACTGTACCTTAGGAGTCGGGACCATTTGGGGCAGAGCAGGAGAGGTAGCAAGTCATAGTCTGTTGGAAGGAGCAAGCAGACTAACCCCTAGGGGACCATAACCCCAGAAATCTGACCACAGTGAGCCTTGCTCACTTGGCCATGCTTTCTCCCAGGCGAGCTGGGATTGGCGCTCCATGATAGACCACCTGCTGAGCATGTGCAAGACCCGCGGTTCCCCGAAGTACAAAACAATGAAAATGATACTAAGCATTATGGGCCAGGTGCTAGTGGCTCACACTTGTAATCCTAGCTCGTCAGGAAGCTGAGATCTGAGGATTATGGTTCAAAGCCAGGCCGGGCAAGAAAATCTGAGACTCATCTCCATTTAACCACCAAAAAGCTGGAAATAGAGTTGTGGCTTAAGTGAGCACAAAGGCAGTGTCCAGGCCCTGAGTTCAAGCCTCAGGACCAGCTCAAATAATACTAAAAGAAATCTTTGTCTTTCCTAGAGGACATGGCGTCCTGGCGAATTGACTCCAATGGGGGACACCACTGGAAGGTAGAGAGCCTCCCAGGAGACCATGGCGCTGACTTCCCCGACCCCAAAGTCAAGAAATACTTCGTCACATCCTTTGAGTAAGACCAAGAAATTGGAGCTGGGCGCTGGTCCTCACACATGTAATCCCAGCTACTCAGGACGCTGAGATCTGAGGATTGTGGCTTGAAGCCAGCCTGGGCAGAAAAGTCCCCCTGAGACTCTTATCTCCAATAAACTACTCAGAAAAGGCTGGAAGCGGAGCTGTGGCCCAAAATGGCAGAAAAAGAACTCAGGGATAGTGCCCAGGCCCTAAATTCAAGCCCCATGACAAAATACAAGTTGAAATGAGGGCAGAGTGCCAGGATACCTACCTTTGTCCTAGGCAAATCAAGGCCTGATGCTCAGGCAGGTGGCTCCCAAACACACCAGTGCCCACGGCTAACTGGAGCCACTAAACCTGGTCCCCTGTCCTCAGCAGCAGGAGCGCACTGGGCAGTTACAGCAGGGCAGGGTGTCCACAGCTGTCTTTGATGGGGCTGAGTCACCGAAGGGACTGACTGTATGTGGCCCTGGAAACTGAGGCTTTGGCCTGGATCAAATGCTGCCCAGACCCAGCTGGGCCAGACTTGCTGCTCCAGTTTCCAGTGGCTCAGGTCCAGGGAAATAGATGGTAAACTGCAGCCAGTGCCTGTCCTGCAGTGATGAAGGGGGGGGGGGGTCCCTGGGTCCCCTGGAACTGCCTTCCTGGTCCCCAAGGGCTGCCCAGCCTGCCTGCCTCACTCGGCTGGAAACACAAGCCTTGCCCTCTGCCCTCAGAATGTGCCTCAAGTCTCAGCTGGTGGATCTCAAAGCCGAGGGCTACTGGGAGGAGCTGATGGACACAGTGCGGCCTGACATCGTGGTGAAAGACTGGTGAGTGGGGTTCTTGTCTGGCCCCAACTCTACATTACCACACACACGCACGCACGCACGCACGCACGCACGCACGCACGCACACCAGCCACTGGTTCAGAGAATCCAGAATGCACTCTGCCCAGTGCTGTCCTGGGCATGGGCTGCCCCATAGCCCAATCCTCTGAGCCAGTCCTTGCTGCTCCCGCCCTCCCCCACACAGTCAGCAGCGTACATTAGCCAGTGTGGGGCTGAACAGAGGTCTACCCAGGGGTCATCACGAACACAACTCTGGCCTCCCAGCCTTCTCCCTGATTATCCCAGGAATCACTGCTGTAGTGCTGGGGGTGCCCCCAGGGTTGCACATGTGCTAAGCCTGCACCAGTGCCTGGCCAGCAAATGGGGACCCCAGGTCCAGCCAGGCCTCATGGCCAGCTCTGAGAAGAGCCACACCAGCTGTGGTGCTGTCTGTCTGAGCCCCACACACGCCTCTCATGAGGCCCAGGCCCACTGTAGTGTTTAGGGAACATGGCTGGCTATGTAAAGTCATGTCAGTTGAATGCCCGCAGGGTGTCCCTCTCAGGTGGGTGACTGAGGGACCTTGTGGGTAGACTGCGTCCCAGGGCCTGGCAGGGCGCAGGGAGCAAGCTCAGGCAGGGACACCGCTCTCAGCCCTGTCCTCTGTCCTCTCCAGGTTTGCGGCCCGGGCAGACTGTGGCTGCACCTACCACCTCCGGGTGCAGCTGGCCTCGGCCGACTACATCGTCTTGGCGTCCTTCGAGCCCCCACCTGTGACCATTGAACAGTGGAGCGATGCCACCTGGAAAGAGGTAAGCACCCCCACCCCCACCCCAACCAGCTCTCCTAGACTCCTTCTCTGTGCTCACTTGCTCCTCCCATTCGCCCCCACCCCAGGTCTCCCACACCTTCTCAGACTACCCACCAGGCGTCCGTCACATCCTCTTCCAGCACGGGGGGCAGGACACCCAGTTCTGGGCTGGCTGGTACGGCCCTCGTGTCACCAACAGCAGCATCATCATCAGCTACAAACCAGCCAGGAACCCGGCCCCCGCCCCTCCAAGGCCCGAGAGGCTGCGGCGGGGGACGGAGGACAGCCCATCGCTCTTCCCGCTGCGCTTCCACAGGCCGTGAGCAGCCACAGCCACCTCTGCCGTCGTCTCTCCCAGCCTCTGTCCTAGTCAGCCAAAGGCCTCTCCAGGCAGATGGCGCTCCAGCCTTCAGCAGGGCCTCCCGCCCCAGGAGCCCTGCCTCCGTCCAGCTTGGGAAACCTCCAGCTTGTGGTGATTTGCTGATGCTTTGTTGAAATAAATATTTTCAGGAAAACCCAGCCTGGGTGGCATTTGCAGTGAGGTGGGGGTTACTGGGTCTCAGGGAGGAGCTTTCCCTCCCCTTCCCTGCCCCGCCCCGCCCCGCCCCGCCCCACCCCGCCCCGCCCCGCCCGTTAACATGGCTGTACCTGCCTTCTCACTCATTATACATAGCCATCAGCCCTTGGGGCCCTTTATTGAAACACCTCACAGAACAGTAGTTGAGATGCACAGTGTGAACAACTGAACCCCAGGAGGTGAGCCCTGCAGGCCCAGCATCCCTCACTGCCTCCCTCCCCCACCAGGTAAGAACCTGCAGGCCCAGCATCCCTCACTGCTGCGCCCTCCCTCCCCCAACCGCACCTCCCCAGCCCTCTCCTCCACCATGGCAAGCCGACCTGAGCAGCCCTGTGGGGAGAAGGCGCCATACAGGGGCAATAAGAGCACTTGGAGTCAGGGAGCCAGGGTCCCTGCCCTGGGCTGGGGACCCCAGTGACACACAGCGTGGCCTCCGTGGATTGCAGGCGCAGCCTCAGCTGCTTTTATGAGCTCTCTCTTCCACATACAGCTGCATCTAGGAGAGAGAAAGCCAGGGTTGGAGGATAAGCAGGAGCCCACTCTACAGGTCTGGATTTCTAGCAGGCCTGGGGAGAGGTGCTGTGGGCCCAGTGGTGTTTCCAAGTCTGAGCATCCGGCCCTCATCCCAGCATCCCTAAAATAAACTGCTCTGTCCCCCTACCTCTCACCTTTAAGATGTCTGACGTCATGGTTTTGAGGGGTATCAGCCGGGGGTCGTGCATGTGGACATCCTGCTCATCTGCCAGGATCCAGGGAAAGTCCTAGGAGTGGGCAGGACTGAGGTGTGGTGGGGACTGGAGCCAGGCCAGCTCTGGCTCTGCCACCCCTCCCGGCAGAGTGGGGTCCCAGGACTCCAGAGGGAGACATGTTCCTTCCAGACTCCTCCAGGAGCCCCGGTGACCCTGGACCCCTGAGCTGCTTTAGAGCAGCACCACTGCTGGAACCACAAGTTCCCCTTCCCACAGCCAGGACGAGCTGGCAAGCCAAACATGGCTCCACTGGGCTCCCATAGGTTTTAGATGCTCAGACGCAGCACTGGCCTGGTGGCACTGTCACGAACAGCATCCAGACCACCTAGAACAGAGACCCCCAGCCTGTGGCCTCTCACCTTGATGACCTGGATCTTCTCCATGTTGCGGGTGGCAGCTTCTCTCGTGTGCACCAGGACTGTGAAGGTGCAGCCTGGGGAGGAGAGCTTGGTTTGCCCCTGCCTGTTCCCATCTGCCCTCCCTACCTCCCTCCCCACCTGCAAGCCCCAGAGTGCGCTGTAAGGGTTGGGAAGACCCAGTTGGAAAGGCTGCAGCTTTCTGGAGGGGTGGGCCTAGGTTCTGAAGGGCAGGGAGGAAGGGATGAGGTTGCGGGCGCGATGAGCACACCTGGGGGGTTGTGATCCAGCACAGCATCACACACGCTGATCTTCAGGATGAAGGCTCGGAGCAGCTGCTCCACGTGGGACAGCAGGGAATCTGAGCTAGAAAGGGGAAGCAGACTCACGGCTCAGTATGACCTGCCCCAGCATGGGCCCAGAACCCCACAGCACCTCTGAGGACCAGCCAGCCCCATGCCTCAGGTGGGATGGAGGGGGAGATGCTGAGCGCCTTCCCTCAAGGGAGACGCAGGACAAAACCCCCAGCCCTTCATACCACCACCAGGTCCCCAAGCCTGGAGGAGACAGGGTTACCTAAAGCCACACAGCCAGTGGGAAGAGGGAGGTTGGCTCCAGTGGCCTGCCTTAACCATAAGAGTATCAGCAGACCAGCTAACGCATTCTAAGGTGTGGGGGTACCTGATGGAGAGCAGGGGGGGCTGGGTGATTTCAAAGACGAACTTCTCCACTGGGCGGTGCTCTTTATCCAGAATCACCACGACCACTTTCTCCACATCATTCTGCAAAGGTAGGGACCTAGACTCCCAAGCTGGGCGTAGGGCCCACCCCCTACCCAGGGAAGATTGGGGAGGGGCCCCTGCTACCCTCTTCAGCTGCTGACCACTGCTACATTGGGCACCAGAAGTCAGGCTGGGAGGAGAGGATGCGGAACCCCGAGGATGGCCCAGCAAGTCTCAGAGGTGAGTCTGGACTGGACAGGAGCTCAGATAGAACTTATGGGACACACATGGAAAGAATCCAGAATGTTCTGAGCCATCCCACATATCCCAAGTTCCTGGTTTGGCCCAAGGTGTCCTGATAGGGTTCACACACCCAAGCCTTGTTACTGGCTGCAGTGGTCTCCAGAGTGCAGAAATGGGCTTTAGGGGGTTAAGCCATAGGCACCTTGAATGGCCCTCATTTTATTCCACCCAAAAGTGGGAAGATGAGCATGGAAGGAAGGACTTGGGGTCAGGAAGGGCCTGGCACCCCCTCACCTTCTCCAGCAGTGGCTTGACGCAGTGCAGCGTGTCCTGGATGTACTGATTCAGCTCCGGGTGGCAGGACATCTGTATACAATCCCACACACTGTTGAGGCCCAAGCACAGTGGAGAATACCAGTCCCTTCCACCCTACCACTTGGCCCAGATGCTCCTTATGACTGCCGGCCTTAGAGACCCAGAACTATTGGACTAACAACTATGCATTTACCCGTGTGAAGAGAACTTTAAAGACAAAAATTTAGTCTCAACATTAGCATTTAAAATAGCATTGGGGGGCTGGGAAGGTGGCTCAGTGGTAGAGTGCTTTTCTTGCATGTATGAGGCCCTGGGTCCGATTCCTCAGCACCACATAAGCAGAAAAAGCTGGAAGTTGGTGCTATGGCTCAGGTGGTAGAACCCTAACCTTGAGCTGAAGAACTGAGGGACAGTGCCAGGCTGAGTTCAGGCCCCACAATGAACCAAAAAATAATCATAATAGCATTAGGTACTCAGCACTGGAGGCTAACGCCTGTAATTATAGCTATTCAAGAGGCTGAGATCTGAAGACAGAGGTTCAAAGTCAGCCCTGGCAGAAAAGGTCCTGAGATTCTTCAGTTAACTACAAAAGACAGAAGTGGAGCTGAGGTTCAAGTGGTAGAGCCCCAGGCTTAAGCGAAAAAGCTAAGCGTCAGCACCCAGGCCCTGAATTCAAGCTCCAATACTGGCACAAAATAAAATAACATTAAGTGCTCAACAAAGTGGCTCATGCCTGTAATCCTAGCTACTCAGGAGGCTGAGATCAGAGGATCAAGTTTCAAAAGCCAGCCTGGACAGGAAAGCCCATGAGACTCTTATCCCTAATTAACCACCAAAAAGAAGAAGGGGAATGATGGCTCAAAGGGTAGAGCTCCAGCCTTGAGAAAAAAAAGCTCAGGGATAACACTCAGTTCAAGCCCCAGGACCAACACATGCATGTACACACACAAAACCCATATAGCATCAGGCAAATCCCTTAATTTATCCTTGGTGATCTAATAAAAAGAGAGGATTAAATGAAGTACCTACACACAGTACCTAGTACCTAGTGCTCAATAGGTGCTGATTCTCACTTGTTTTTCCTTGTACATCCTTTAAGCTCCTCCTACCTCCCAATACCTAGTGGTTATCTATGCTAAATTAATTGAATACCTGCTAAGGAGACCTTTCTAGGAAGTGGAGATGAGCAGCATGCTTATCATAATTTTGTCTTTTGATTTTATTTTATTTTTTGGTTGGTCATGGGGCTTGAAATCTGGTCCTGGGTGCTGTCCCTCAGCTCTTCAGCTCAAGGCTAGGGCTCTACCACTGGAACCTCAGCCCCACTTTCGATTTTCTGAGTGGTTTATTGGAGATAAGAGTCTCATGGCCTTTCCTGCCTGGGCTGGCTTTGAACGGCAGATCTCTGCCTCCTGAGTAGCTAGGATTACAGGCATTTTTGCCTCTGGCATCTCACTAGGTGAGACTCTTGTCTCCAATTAACCACCTAAGTACTGGAAGTAGAGCTGTAGATGAGTGATAAGAGCGCCAGTCTTGGTAAAAACACAAGACCCTAAGTTTAAACCCCAGTACATGTGTGTGTGCGCGCGCAATTGAATTTCCTTAAGGTAGAGGAGAAGGCAAGGAGAAGCTGGGGATGAGGGGTAAGAGGCTGTCTAGCCATCAGAGACTGTCAAAAATGAAAGAGGCCTTAAAGTGTTAGAGTTATTGAAAAATCCACCTCCATCAGGAGGCTGAGGATCAGGGTTCAAAGCCAGGCCAGGCAGGGAAGCTCAGGCACAGAGTTCAAGCTCCAGGACCGGCAACAACAACAAAAACTCCCCCCTCTACAGTCCGAGATTTTGGGGGCTCACCTGGACCGGCACGTTGTACTTCTTGCGCTTCTGGAAGATACCCACCGGGTAGACCTCGCGCACATAGAGGATCAGGTGCACGGCCACCTCCAGGAACTCGCACAGCACGTCGGCCACCACTGCAGAGGAGGCGCAAGCCCGTGGGCGAGGCCGCGCAGCCCAGACCCTGCTCCCGCAGGACCCCCGCCCAGACACGCACCGCAGGTCCCGTCTCCCTACCTTGGCCGAAGTTGAGGTCCTGTCTGGTGAGCGTGGTCATTCTTCCCGCCTCCGGGGCCTGGGCAGGGGAAGGTTCCAGCGGCCCCGGGCGCAGGCCCGCGGGTCCCGCCCCGACGCCCCTTCACGCGGCACCGCCGCAGCCACGGGCCCCCTTCGTCCCCGGCCTCCCGCTCGGGAGCATCAGCCGCACCGCGATCGGCCTCAGTCCCCCGGCTGCCCGCACGCCGCTGAGTCGCCCGCGCCCCCCAAAAAACAAGCCGCGGACGCGGAGGGAAACCGCTGGAGGCGCAGGGCCCGGGGCGCAGGGGAGGACGATGGGAAAACGCAGCCGAGGGGGAAGAAGTCCCGCCCTCTGCCCAGCCAGGTCACCTCTCGGCACCAGCTCCGGCCTCGGCGCCCACCCGGGCTCAGCTCGGTGACCACCACAGGCGAGAACCGACGACTACTCGCGAATCCCGCGCAACCCGCGACAGCGGCGCCGCTTGGTGACGTCCGCGGCACTCCGGCCCAGAGTAGACACGCCCACTTGTCTAAACTGACCAATCCGGACCTCGGAATCGCGCTGTGGGCGTGTCGTGTCGGGGGCGGGGCCTGGGTTGGACGTCAGCGATCTCTGCACCCGGATGTGAGCTACAGTCTCAGACTTCAGGCTGGTGGTACGCCAGGCGACTGGGTCTCCTTCGCTCGCCTTATATTCTTTTCCTCCAGGGCATTTCTCTTGCTTTAGGGGCGCCAGAAAGGACGAGGAGGAGTTGCTGAGGGCAGCTGGGAACTACAGTCAGCGACTGGTGCTGCTACTAGTAGTCACCATCCTCGGCTGCCCAACAGAAAGCGAATCCGTTGTCTTGGGGCGGGGACGGGGGAGGGCTGGGGTGCATCCTAAGTGCGTGCCGAGGGCCTTGAGTTCATCCTCAGCACTTCCGTTAAAAATAAGTAAGTAAGCCGGGCGCTGGTGGCTCACGCCTGTAATCCTAGCTACTCAGGAGGCTGAGATCTGAGGATCGCGGTTCAAAGCCAGCCCGGGCAGGAAAGACTGTGAGACTCCTATCTCCAATAAACCACCAGAAAACCGGAAGTGGCGCTGTAGCTCAAGTGGTAGAGCGCTCGCCTTGAGCTGAAGAGCTGAGGGACAGCGCCCAGGCCCAGAGTTCAAGCCCCATGACCGACAAAAAAAAAAAAAAAAAAAAAAAAAAAAAGTAAGTAATAGCTGATCTTCGTAAGCTGCAGCCTAGTGCTGGGCACTGGACTGAATGTGCTTGTGCGTTGTCACTGAATCCTCGGAGTAACTCTTATCCGATTGTGCTCCTTTTGGCAGATGAGCCTAATGAGGTTTAGAGAGGGAAAGAAATCTTCCCTGAGTCGTACAGCTGGGACAGGGGTGGAGCAGACAGAGGAGCCTTCTGCGAACAGTTTACTGCTCTCCAGTACCAGCGAGGCGCGAACTCCATTTTGGAAGATTCCTCAGAGATGATTATATTCATATGAACATCATTTAATTCCCTCATAACCTCTACGAGCTTAGTATCCATTCAACATTCGCATTTACAGATGGTGAAACATACCAGGCATGTTCCTTTATTGACCAAAGTTGAAGTGGAAAACAAAAGTATTTATTTGGACACTAGGAATTAAACCTTTTTTTTTTTTTTTTTTTTTGCATACTGCTGTTTGAACTCAGTTCCTCACACTTGATCTGCCACTTCAGCCCTGCCTCTTGCTCCCCACCCCCAGGCTTCAAAGCTAGAGTCTTTCAGGTAGGAAGAATCTCCCAGATCATCCCTCTGGCCTCCTGTTCAGCTGGGTTCACAGACATATACCACCACACCAGGCTTGCTGATTGAGATAAAGTCTCAATTTTTTACCGAGGTTGACTTTGAATGGAGATCTTTTCGATCTTCACCTCCCTAGTAGCTGAGAGTATAGGTGTGAATCACCACACCCACTGGGGTTTAACTTACAGTACCAAAGGTTACAAATGAGGAATTTAAGGTCAGAGAAATAACTATGGAGTTAATGGGTGACTAGATCAGAACCAAGAGGATTTTTGTCTCTGGCCTCTAGGGACATCAGAGACTGTGGAAGTTTCATCTACCAGTTTGTATAAGATCTAGTTGGAATATTGACTGTTTACAGATCATTATTGGGGACTTGTACCATTGTCCCAGATGCCTTCAAACCTGCATTTGCACAGTGCTAATGGGAAGAGGTAAGTAACAAGAGGATTAAGGCAGGAATGTCAACAGAGCCTTTTTCAAAAATGCAGTCCTAGGAAATATCCATCACAATCCCCAAGGAACCTATTAAACCTCTGGCTATCCAGCTGCCAGCTCAGGGTGCACAGCAGGGCACTGGCCCTTTAACAAGCTCCCCAGGGGACTGTGGGATTGCCACCATAGTTTGTCTGCATTTTGTAAAATGTCAATGCTTAACCCAAAAGAATGGATGATTTTGTGTCAATAACTGATGCAGCCAGCAGCACATTTGGGGCATAGCAACTCCTCTGAAGAGTTGGGATCTGGGTACTGGTGGCTCATGCCTATAACTCTAACTACTCAGGAGGCTGAGTAGTTAGGCTGGTTTGAAACCAGCCTGTACAGACAACAGGAGACACTTTATCTCTAATTAGCCAGCAAAAAGCCAGAAGTAGAGATGTAGCTGAAACAGTAGGGTACCAGCCTTGAGTGGAAAAAGCAAAGGCACAACACTGAGGCCTTGAGTTCAAAGTTCAAGCCCTAGTATTGGCACCTCAAAAACAAAAAAAAAGTGAGGGACCCTGCCCACAGCTCACCATGTGGGAGAAGAACTCTCTGTACGGAGCCACTGTGTAGAAAGTGCTCAGTGGTTTGTAGACCTGGGGGAAATTTCATCACGGTGGACGTTTGGTTACTTGGAGGAAATCCAGGATCCTTCTCCCCCTACTCCTCCCCTTACCAGTTTTTACTCTAGCAGCTTTTTCATTGGCAACTTGGCAGAGGCCATAGCAAGAGGATAGTTCCTTGGGGATGGGACAGGAGCAAGGGCAAGGGCAAGGGAACTGGGAACTCTGCCTGGAGCTCAGGAACATCTGGGCTCCCTATCATAATCCAATCGGCATGATGGATGGTCTTGGGAGGCCCAGATCACATTATAGGGTTAATTTTATTACATTTTTGAATAGCCATTTGCTGGGAGAGTTTGCCCCTCCCCCACTGAAGTTATTTGCATGATTTTCACCATAATGACACATGTAGTAGGGGGCTTGTGAGGGGAAGGTGGATGTTGAGGAGAGGGTGCTTATTTGCCAGTTGGAGTGGTCCCTAAGGCTCTGCATTGGGACTGGAGAGAATCTCACTCCCAACTCTCAAGAGATGTTCAAATGGCGATGTAGAGACGAGTTGCCACAAGAAAGCACCAACACCAGCACCAGTCCCCAAAAGATGTGGCATACGGTGGTTTGGTCTGTTGTGGTTGCTTAACAAACACGATGTCCCAGCTGCTCTGGAGGCTGAGACCTCAGGATCGTGGTTTGCAGCCAGCCTGGGCAGGAAAAGTTTATGAGAATCTTACTTCCAATTAACCAATAAAAAGCCAAAAGCGTATCTGTGGCCCAAGTGGTAGAACGCTAGCCTTGAGAGGGAAGGGCTTGCTAAGGGACAGCACCTAGGTCCTAAGTTCGAGCCCCAGTACTGACCCACAAAAATAACCAACCACAAATAAGTAAACTAGGTAAAACAATAGACAAGGATGTGCCCAGCCCCCCAAGATGCTGCCCAATCCCCACCCTCATGTCCTCCAGACTGATCACAAGAAGTATCCTTTATCCTACCCTGCCTGACCACTTCAGGATGCAAACACATAGGGGTGGACAAAGGAGAGAAAAAAGAGAGAGGGTGGGGGAGAGGGTGCTGATGCTTTTAAGGGCTCATTGTGCCTCCTAAGCAGGGACCTTGCCTCATGCTTTTAGTTCAACATCCCACCCAGCACCTGTGTTATGTTCAGCCTCTTTGTGACTGTGTGTTAAGTGGCTGAATAAAGAATTTGGAGAGCTGGATGCCAATGGCTCACACCTGTAATCCTAGCTACTCAGGAGGCTGAGATCTGAGGGTCACAAAAACCAGCCCAGGGGGGCTGGGAAGGTGGCTCAGTGGTAGAGCACTTACCTTGCATGCCTGATGCCCTGGGTTCAATTCCTCAGCACCACATAAGCAGGGAAAAAAAGCCAGAAGTGACGCAGTAGCTCAAGTGGTAGAGCGCTAGCCTTGAGCTGAAGAGCTGAGGGACAGCACCCAGGCCCAGAGTTCAGGCCCCACAACTGGACCCAAAAACAAACAAACAAACAAACAAAAAACCAGCCCAGGCAGACAAAACTGAGATTTTTGTTGTTGTGGTTTCGGTCGTGGTGCTTGAAGTCTGGGCCTGGGTCCTGTCCCTGAGCTCTTCAGCACAAGGCAAGCGCTCTACAACTTGAGCCACAGCACTACTTCAGGTTTTCTGGTGGTTTATTGGAGATAAGAGTCCCATAGACTTTGCTGCCCAGGCTGGCTTTGAATCGTGATCCTCAGATCTCAGCCTCCGGAGTAGCTAGGATTATAGGCGCGAGCCACTGGAGCCCAGTGATTTTTTTTTTTTTTAAGTCTCCAACTGACTAGCAAAAAGCTGGAAATGGAGGTATGGCTCAAACATTGGTCTTTACAAGCTCACATGATGCCATGTCAGCTCCCTCTCTGAACTTCTCCTGCTCTCTCTCTCTCTCTCTCTCTCTCTCTCTCTCTCTCTCTCTCTCTCTCTCTCTCTCTC
Organism: Dipodomys merriami; assembly: GCF_024711535.1. Taxonomy (NCBI): domain Eukaryota; kingdom Metazoa; phylum Chordata; class Mammalia; order Rodentia; family Heteromyidae; genus Dipodomys; species Dipodomys merriami. Next base: position 7,568,224 of record NW_027204270.1, read on the forward strand.
TCTCACACACACACACACACACACACACACACATAGACACACACACACACACACACATAGACACACACACACACATCAAGGGCTCATCTACCTCATGACCTTTGCACTGGGCTTTTCCTTTTAATTACATTATTTCTCTCCCTATAGCCACAAGACTCATTAACTCATTGGGCATGCAAAAAAACAAAAACAAAATCCATCTCGCCCTCTACGAGGTCTCCCCCATAAAGCCTTTATTTTGTTACTTTGTTAAAGTGTGTATCTTCTTTCTGCTGCATTGGAAGGCAAGCTGCACAGGGCAGAGGTCTCTGTCCTCTTTGCTTACCCTGCTGCTGGCCAGCACATAGTAGGCGTTCAACATAATAGGTGATTCAAACCTTCCACAGAGTAGACAGCCCCAGTCTTTACATGCAGCCATTCTGATGCCTGTCCTACCAAGAGTCTGACCATCACCAAGCCAGCTCGTTTGGGGGTGGGGGAGGGCTTTCCTAAGGGCAGGACCCTGAGGTCCTAAAAACATGGTTTTCCTGCTGAGAACTGCACTTGATCCTGAAATCCTGAGACCCAGTTCAGAGAAGCCAGCGAACTCGATGAGGCCACAGGCCAGCACAGTAGAGAGCCCGTCCCCCCACCCCCCCCCCCCCCCCCCCCCGCCTGCGCAGCGCGGCTCGGAACGCTCGGAGCAACCATTCGTCACACTCCGCAAAGATGGAGAAAAGCGACGGAAGCGGACGCAGCCCAGCGCGCCCGGCGCCGCCGCGCCCGCCCCCCACGTGCCCGGGCCGCCCCCCTGCGGCGCCCCGCTCTTTGATCTCCGCGGTGCCCGTGGCCCCCGTGACCCCGTACTGAGTTATGGGGGCCATGGGACCCATCACCCGGCATTCCCGGACTCCCAGGGTCTGCGTGGTGATGGATGATGAGCCGCCCCCAACCCCGACGGTTGGCTTTGTCCGATGAGGGCCGGCTTCGGCCGGGCGAGGCGGGAGGCAGCCCCAGTGTGTTGTGTGCTTGGCGAGGTGTGTGTGTTGGGGTCTCTCTCTCTCTCTCTCTCTCTTCCCCCCCCCGGGGCGGCGGGAAGGGACACAGGGCGCGAGGTGGTACCACTTTAAAGACCCCGGGTACCCCAAAAGAGAGCGACTTGTCAGACCTCGCCTCCCCCTACTCCGCGCACTTTCCGAGACCACAAAGGCCTCCCCCAGCCCGCCCTCCCCCGGCCCCTCCCCGTCCGCCTCCGGTCCCCCTCCGTCCCCTCTCCCCGCCCCGGCCGCGCCGTGCGCTTTGACAGTCCAGGCGGAATAATCCTTTTGGGGACCAGCCGCCCCCCCTCCCCGCGGGACGCGGCCGCAGCTGAGCGCGCGGACTCGAGCCATTGTTGGGGGTCCGCCAGAGACCCCCCGCCGCGGCACTTGATCGTCCGCTCCCCCGCGGGGCCGCTGCCGGGGCCCCTCCCGTCCCACGCGCGCCGGGGCCCCGCCGGCCCGAGAGCAGCCGCCCGCCTCGCCCGGAGCCCGCCGGGCTGCGCCCGCCTTTGTCTGCCTCCTTTGTCTGCCCCGCGCCCGGGCGGCGCGGCGCGGCCTCGGGGGAGCGGGCCCCGAACGCCGAGCGCAGCTGGCGAGGGCGCGCCGGCCGGGAGCGCGCGGGGACCCGGCCCCGGCCGCCCCTGGGCGGGGGGCGGAGGACCCGGCGCTGCCCGCGGCCCCGCGCCCCTCCTCCGCCCCCCTCCCCGCGCGCCCGTCCACCCCCCCACCCGCGCCCCTCCCTTCCCCCTCCCGCTCCCCGCGCGCCCCTCCCTCCCCCCATGCGTCCCTCCTCCCCGCCCGCCCCCTCCGACCCGTCCCGCTCAGCCTGGGCGCAGCCGCCCGCCGACCGCGCACCTCGGCACGCCTGCCCGCTCCGCTCCCGCAGGCGCCCGGCCCCGGCCTCGGCCCCGCCGACCGCACAGGTAAGGCCCGGCCCCGCCCTCCTGCCCCACCGGGCGGCGCCGGAACAAAGGTGGGCTACCTGCGGCTGGAGGGAGGAGGCGACTTTCTCCCCTGCCCTCGGACCCGCTCGGCCGTCCGCCCGTCTCTTCGCTGCTCCTCGCCCTCGCCGCGCGTCCCCTCGGATCGGCCCCCACTCCCGGCCTCCCGCGCGTCCCCTTGGATCGGCCCCCACTCCCGGCCTCCCGCGCGTCCCCTCGGATCGGCCCCCACTCCCGGCCTCCCGCGCGTCCCCACGGACCGGGACTCCACTCCCGGCCTCCCGCGCGTCCCCTCGGATCGGCCTCCACTCCCGGCCTCCCGCGCGTCCCCTCGGGTCGGGCCTCCACTCCCGGCCTCCCGCGCGTCCCCTCGGGTCGGGCCTTCACTCCCGGCCTCCCGCGCGTCCCCTCGGGTCGGGCCTCCACTCCCGGCCTCCCGCGCGTCCCCGCCCTTGCCCCTGGTCACTCACTTTCCCACGCTGACACCTCGCGCGCGCCCTCGCCCGCTCTGCTCCGCAGCCTTCTTTCTCCCTGCGGGACCTGCTATCTCTTTGTCCCTCGGTCTCTGGGTCTCTGGGTGGTCTCTCAGGCCCGGGATCCCCTGCCATCGCCGTCGGAAGACCCCCCACACACCTCGGAACCCAGGCTAGCGCTGACCAGAGAGCCGCCGGGTCCCCCCGACGCCGCCCGGGGTCCCGTGCGCCCCGTGCATTCCCACGCAGCCCATCTGGGGCTGCACCCCAGCACCCCGACAGTGCCGGGCTTCCTCCTCCGGGCAGACTCCGGTCCCCTTCCTCCCCACGGCCGCTTTTCCCCTCGCCACCCAGGGGCCTCATCTATGGGAGACCGGACAGCGCCTGCGTTTCCCGCCAAGTTTCCCTTGGCGACCTCTGCTGGGGGCTCCCTCGGCGGCAGCTCCCGGGGCGGCCGCCCTGGCCCGCTGCACCCCCCCCCCACTGCCCACCTTCTAGTCTGGCGCCAGCCACGGAGTTGGCAGCTCGTCCTTCCATCCTCCTGGGTGATGGCGCGCTGGTGTTCCTGGAGACATCCTTGACAAAGGCAGGCGTCTTTTAGGAGCCTGGTGCCTTCATCATAAAAGAGGGATCAAAAAAAGGGGGGGCGGATCAAGGGCCTGCACGCAGGGGCGTGTGTCCAAATGGGAGGAAAGCCAATGCAATGGTAGTGGGTGCTGGTGAGGACAGGAGCACCGCAGAAAACACCATGAATTCTAGGTGTGGAGACGGGGACCCTCCCACCACCCTCTCTTGCACACGCAGGACCCAGGCAGCCATGCTTCCCTGCCATTGCTTTCTCCTCTCTGCCTGTCCTACAGTCAGAGTTTAAAAGGCAGGTGGAATAGGGAATATGAACTATGGGTGCTTTGCTGGCCGGCCCTCAGGAGGCATGGGGACCGCTCACCCCCACTTCCGAACCTCTCATCCTGCACAATTTCTTTTCTTCTACTTTTTTAAAATGGTGCTAGCCCTCAAGTCATTTGCATTTCTTTCTCCTGGGGATTGTCTCGGTTGGACCCAGAACTGTAGCATCACCCACGAACCCCCTGATCATGGCTCCCACGCCTCAGATGTCCGGCCGTGATGTAGAACACACGGCTTGTTGAGGGCCCCTTCGGGAGAGGGCAGGCTCTCAGCTGGCAGAGGCCTGGCTGCCCTGGCTGAGTTTTTGTTTCAGCCACAGCTAGCTGAAAGCATTGGCGAGGAGCTTTTCCTTTAAAGAGGCAAGAATGGGCCGTACTTCCCCCCACCTCCCCACCCCCAGCTCCATCCAGGCTTCTTCTGCCCCGCAGACAGATCCATCTTGGCTGAACTGGCCCCTGCCAACTCTTCCTCCATACCCTGCCCCCCCCCGCCCCCCCAGCAGTTTTCCTGAGAAGCTAACTCAGCAGATCCTGTCACCTCCTGGGAGTTACACCACGTGGAAACCTTAGTACTCCCTCCCCCCATTCAATCCATCTCCCTTCCTCACCCAAACTCCCCCACAGCTCCAACACCTCTTCTGCCCCCCTCTCCAGCCCTTTGCCAGGCATCTTCCCCCCCATCTACATCCCAAGTTCCCCAGATCGTGGCTGGGCCCCCACTTCTGAGCTTTTGCCAGAGCTCCCCCCTCTGTCTGAGGTGTCTTCCCTGGCCTGCATTCAGTCCAAGCCCACTTCCTCCCCGGTGACCAAGGTGGGTGACCGTCCTGTGGGAGCCCACCACTCCCCCTCATTCCCTGTTCTTCTCTAGGTTTGGGGCTGGGGCTCCTCCAGCCTGGCACAGAGTAGATACTCCATGCACATTTGATCCAGAGGGCACGAATGAATGGAAAATTGTAAACCACAGCTTCTCCCCAAGTTCTGCCTGGTCCTGCTGGCCAGGCCAGGGCCGAGCTGGGTCCAGAGCCAAGCACTCTAGCCAGGCATGGTGAGGGCCGGGCGGATGGGTGCTGAAAGTCCCCGCTTTCCTGGGGCTGGGCGGTGCTCTGGAAAGTGATGATCTCTGTGCTTGGTGAGGAAACAGACTGGTGGGAAGGGGCTCACTGGGCAGACTGGCTCAGCCACTGTTCCTCCTGGAAGAGCAGGGGGCTTCCGGGGTGGAGGGTCATACAAGCATCCCTCATTCTGCCCAGACTGCCTCTTATCTATCTACCTATTTATTTTTAAATTTACTGCTATTTTAGAGATGATATTCATTTTCTCTTACTAATTTAGCTTTTTGTTTGTTTGTTGTTGTTTCGCCAGTCCTAGGACTTGAACTTAGGGCCTGGGTGCTGTCCCTGAGCTTCTTTTGCTCAAGGCGAGCACTCTACCACTTGAGCCACAGCACCACTTCTGCTTTTTTTCTGTTTATGTGGTTTTGAGGAATTGAACCCAGGACTTCATGCATGCTTGGCAAGTACTCTACCACAAGCCACCTTCCCAGCCCTAGTTTAGTCTTACTGCTGGTATAGGGGCTTGAACTCAGGGCCTGGGAGCCATTCCCTTAGCCTGTTTCTTTCTTTTTCTTTTTTCTCTTTTTTTTTTTTTTGCTCAAGGCCTGAGCTCTGCCACTTGAGCCACAGCTTCACTTCCAGCTTTATGCTGGTTCATTGGAGATAGTTTTACTGACTGGCTTTGAACTCTGATCCTCAGATCTCAGCCTCCCAAATAGCTAGGATTACTGGCCAGAGCCCCAGGCACCAACCTCTTGCTTGTCTTCATGCTTCTGACCTGACCCCTCTGCCAGTTCTAACCCAGCCTTTTCCTTTGCATAGGTGATGGCGGGGCAGGGGTGTGGGGGAGGGGGCGGGGAACCAATGTGTTCTCTCCAGCAGTGTAGACAGAAGGTGGCTAAGCCCTGCTCCCAGAGTGGATAACACACCACACCCCAATCCCATGTCCTGCCATTGGCCACCTGATACCTGTCCCTGATGGAGCTGGGCTGGGAGAGCGGAGGGTTTGTGGAGTAAGGCCCTGCTGGTATCCAGAGCAGGTAGATGGGGGCATCCTAGGCCTGTGAGTTTGTGTGTCACTCTCCCAGCCTCTGGGTTAGGCACATGTCTCTGGTCCCCAAGAACCCCAGCAACTGCACTGGTATTCCTTACTGAATGGGGACAGGAGGAATGGTCAGATGCAAAGGAGCCACGGAGCTATGGGTTCAAATCCCACCTCTACTGCTTTTTTTTTTTTTTTTTTTTTGTCCATCATGGGGCCTGAACTCTGGGCCTGGGCGCTGCCCCTCAGCTCTTCAGCTCAAGGTTAGCACTCTACCACTTGAGCCACAGTGCCACTTCCAGCTTCTTCTGCTCATGTGGTGCTGATGCTCATGCAGGGGAGGCAAGTATTCCTACCACTGAGCCACCTTCCCAGCCCTCTATAGATTGTTTTGCTGTGCAACCTTGGGCTAGTCCCTCAAATATTTATCCTGATAATTCCGTGTAGCCATTGTTGTTGTTATCTGAAAAATATCATCCAATGCAAAGAACTTAATTAGATAAAACACACAAAGCTCTAGGCCTAGAATAGGAGATGTCCAACAGCTGAAACCTAAAGAAATGTATTCACGGGGCTGGGAAGGTGGCTCAGTGGTAGAGCGCTTGCCTTGCATGCATGAGGCCCTGGGTTCGATTTCTCAGCACCACATAAGCAAAAAGAAAAAAGCCGGAAGTGGCGCTGTGGCTCAAGTGGTAGAGCGCTAGCCTTGAGCTGAAGAGCTGAGGGACAGCGCCCAGGCCCAGAGCTCAGGCCCCACGACAGACCCCCCCCCCAAAAAAAAAAGAAATGTATTCACTGTTCCAATGTGGGACAGAAGCCCAGAGAGGTGAAGCTACTTGCCTGGGTCACATGGCTTGTTCAGCGCAGGAGGCAGGATTCACACCCACATCTCTCCTGCTCGCCCGCCTGTGCCAGAACCCCACAGAAGGCGTTTTGTCACTTGAAGATTAAGTGACAGGTCTGAGCAAATGACAAATGATGCTGAATCGTCTGGGCACCAAGATAACGAAGTTTGGGAGACGGTGGGGCTTCTCTCCCTCCCCCCACAAACTGCTTTGGAGAGGAGGGCTGTTGAGGATCTGTGATCAGGCAGAAGCTGTAGGCCGGGTGGCGGGGTGGGGGGGACGGCGTCCGGGATGGGGGTGAGAGGAGGCAGAGCTGGAAGGCCCTGGCCAGGAAAGCCTCTGCAGTTCTGGGGGGGGGGTGCAGAGCCCAAAGCTGCTGTGGGACACAGTTAAAGCAGATGGAGCCACCCCTGCAGGGAAGTGAAATCTCATTTGCTAAGACAATGGTCCCCTCCAGGGTGGCCGAGTGCTGTCCACCGGGCCATCCATCACCCGACTCAACAAGGAGGATGTGGCCCCCTGCACGTGAAGCCACAAAGGGTTCCAGAGGCCTCCTGAGCCTTGCCCCACCCCGTCCCTAGCTCCCTGATTCCTCTCTTTCCCCATCTCATAATAACAGCAGCCATTAGCCGTACTCATTGCATTTACTCCACATCTTAACATCAGAGAGGTTAAGAGACTTGTTTAAGTCACACAGCTCCTTTTACTGTGCTCAGTGGAGTTCATCCATGGCTAGTTTAACAGGTTTGGGGGACCTATCTTTTAATTCTTAATGGTTATGTCTGTGCCTCTACCTTTCATTAGTCCTGTGACTCCTACCTATGATTCCAGCTAATTGGAAGGCAGAGATCAGGAGGATGACACTTTGAGGCTGCCCCAGACAAAATGATTGAAACTCATGCCAGGCGCTGAAGGCTCACACTTGTGATCTCAGCTATTCAGGAGGCTGAGATCTAGAGATCCTGGTTCAAAGCCAGCCTGTGCAGACAAATCTGAGACTCATCTCCATCCAATAACCAGCAAAAAAATGGGAGGGGAGGTATGGCTCAAGTGGTAGAGCACCAGCCTTGAGCAAAATTGTTAAGCAAGAGGAAGTGGCACTGTGGCTCAAGTGGTGGAGTGTTAGCCTTGAGCTGAGGGACAGTGTCCAGGCCCAGAGTTCAAGCCTCATGACTGACAAAAAAAAAAAAGCTCTAAGTAGGCCAGGCATGGTGGCTCACGCCTGTAATCCTAGCTATTCAGGAGGCTGAGATCTGAGGATCGCAGTTCAAAGTCAACCCAGGCAGAAAAGTCCATGAGACTTTTATCTCCAATAAACCACTCAGAAAACCAGAAGTGGTGCTATGGCTCAAGAGGTAGAGCATTAGTTAGCCTTGAGCTGAAGAGCTCAGGGACAGCGCCCAGGCCCAAAGTTCAAATCCCATGGCCTTGAGTTCAAGCCCTAGTACCAACGTACGCACTTGCTTGTGCGCACAACCACTAGAGCCACCAGCGCTGGACTTGAACTTTCTCATAAGCCTCGGAGGGCTTATGTTTTTGTGGGGAGCGGAGCCTCTCCCTGTCCAGCACACTTTCCCTCTGGTGAGGCGCTCCTGAAAGATGGCCGTACCCCCTCAGAGAGGCCCTGTGCCAGTCTCCAGGTGCCCTTGCCAGCAGTCAGATCTGTAAGGGTCACCCTCGTGCTCAGCAATCAGCCAGAGTTGGCTGGCAAGGCTGAGCACCGTCTGGGCCTGGCTGGGCTAGCCTTCACACGGTGTGCCCGCAGGCCGTGCTGGTACATGCATGGCCCAGCCCTGGTGGGCACCTGCAGGCCCCAAGGGACGGTCTGTCACCTCTCCCTACCTGTGGCTGGTAGCTGGATAGACACATGGAGGAGTCGTGTTACCATGGACTGTAAATGCCCAGCTGACCCAGAGTCTGGGGCTCAGTCTCCCCTACCTCCCTCTCTCTCTCACACACACAAAGTGGGGTTTTTGTTTTTGCTTGTTTTGGGCAGTGCTGGGGTGGAATCCAGGACCCTTGCACACTAGGCAAGCTCTCTACCTTTGAAATACAGCCTCAGTCCTACCCCCCACCCCCAAAAATCTTTTGGGGAGGTATTCAGTTGAGATTTCTCAATTGAAATCTAACCCAGAATCCCAATACTTCACATAAAGCCAGTAAAACGTATTTCATGAGCCGTGTAGCACCCCCGCAATGTTTGCTCTGATTTATGCAGCTGCAGCTGTAAGCCCTACATTTTCAGCCTCTCTACTTAGATTCTGTGCAGCCCCCTGCCAAACTTCTTTAAAGGAAGTCAACAAAGGCAAAGGAAGTGGCCACTTCCTGTCCTCCTAGGTATTTGCCGGTGCCCGGGTAGGTTCCTGTCACACCAGTGCTGAGCTGAGTCTCTAGCTGGCTTTGCTTGATGCTCCAGTTCAGAAAAATCCTGGCTACTCAGGAGGCCGATATCTGAGGATTGAAGTTCAAAGCCAGCCTGGGCAGGAAAATGTGTGAGTCTCTAGTAAACCACTAGAAAGCCAGAAGTGGAGCTGTGGCTCAAGTGGTAGAGTGCTAGCCTTGAGTGAAAAAAGCCAAAGGATAGCATCTAGGCCTCAAGTTCAAGCCCCAGTCCCGGCCCACACATACAGAAAATATTGTTTTGTGGTGCTGGAGGTGGAATCCAAGGTCGCTAGTGCATGGTAGGCAAGCACTTAACTGAGCTTCAATCCCCAGCCCTGGAAGAACAAAAATCAAACAAACAAACAAAAAACAACAGGTGCCACTCAGCCTGCTTGATTAGCTTGAGCCATGCCTCCACCCTAGCTTTTTGCTGGTTAATTTGGAGATAGTCTCTGGGACTTCCCTGCCCAAGCTGGCTTCAAGCTGTTATCCTCCAGATGGCAGCCTCCGGAGTAGCTAGAATTCCAGGTGTGCCCAGCTAAAATACAGTGTGTGAATTAGATTAGGTGAATTAAATTCTATTAGGTGAACTAGATTCAAAAGCTCTGCTCCACAACAGCACTGGCCAAGATTCACACCTCCAACATACCACTTTCACACAAGACTGGAGACAGGGCCTGAATTCTTGTTGGATGGGGGGGGCAATCCTTTGGCCCTAGCATAGAATCCTGACACCCCTCAGCCAGCACCCGCTCCCCAGCCCACCAGGCAACCTGTGGGCCCTCTAGAGCATGGTAGAAATCTGGTCTTGCAGCTGTCCTGGGGAGCCAGGTGGCTGAGCTCCACAGTTGTCTTGCGGGCATAGCAGGAGCGCCCTCAGCCCCAGAGGCAAGGCTGCTGGTGGGGAAGGGCTTTCGAAGGGATTAGTTATCTCATTTGCATATGCTGTTGCTTCCCGCCCCCAAGTGCTCTCCAGGGAATGGCAGGTGCATGTGGTGGGGGGGAGCTTTGAGCACTGGCTTTGGAGGCAAGGACTGTATCCTGTATCCCCAGTGCAGCCGCTACTTTGTGGCTTGCCATTACTTAGCCTGTTTCCTTGTTTGTAGACAAGTGGAGGGGAGCTCAAGTGTTATAATTCTGTTAGTAGGATGGTGTGCCTGTGTGTGTGTGTGTGTGTGTGTGTGTACACGCATGTATACATGTGTGTTCCAGTACTGGGCCTTGAACTCAGGGCCTCTGGCTCTCACTTGGCTTTTTCAGCCCAAGGCTGGTACTCTGACCACTTGAGCCACAGCTCTACTTCCAGCATTTTTTTGGTGTCTCACAGGGGGCTGGGAAGGTGGCTCAGTGGTAGAGTGCTTGCCTTGCATGCATGAGGCCCTGGGTTCGATTCCTCAGCACCACATAAGCAGAAAACGCCAGAAGTGGTGCTGTGGCTCAAGTGGTAGAGTGCTAGCCTTGAGCTGAAGAGCTGAGGGACAGTGCCCAGACCCAGAGTTCAAGAACCACAACTGACAAAAAAAAAAAAAAAAAAAAAAAGAGTCTCACAGTTTCCTGCCCTGCCTGGCTTGGAGCCATGATCCTCAGACCTCAGCCTCCTGATTTGCTAGGATGTCAGGCGTGAGCCACCGGAGCCTGGCTTAGGATCATTTTTTGTTTGTTTGGACTTGTGTCAAGATGGACACTCCTGAGGTCTGTCCACCACGCCCATTCAGATCAGCTCCGGGCTTGGCCTGTGCCCAGCATGGAGGGCAGGGGCGAAGGATCCACTCGGGCTCCTAGGCCGGCTTTGTGAGTGAGCTGCGGGCAGAGCCGTCTGAGGAGGGGGCGGGGGGAGCGCCTGCCTCCCGTTCTCACTTGGATGCTTGCTGCTTTGTGACATGGCCTCCAACTGGCTTCCAGAGTGACAGGAATGGATGGGCGCCTGTCACCTCATCGCTGGGGATCCTTGGCACGGCTTCTGTGGCAGCCCATGTTTCCTGAGTGGCGCTCTGCCAGGTTGGCATCTTGGTGGTTGGGCTGTTCCAAGATCTGATGGGCTTGAAGTGGGGGGGGAGGGTGCATACATTCTCCTCCCTACCCTGTGTACCCAGTACACACACACAGGCACACATATGCACAACACGTGTGTGCACACCCACTTCAGGGCGTCCCCTGCACCCTAATCTGCAGTCACCAGTGCCTAGACTTGTGCCTGATCTTGCAGCGCCCCGCCCCCGAGTGTCATTGTCTGGGCAGGGCTTAGATAAAAAGACCGAGATGCCCCGTCCAGCCTGGCAGACCAGGGCTGCAAGAGCCAGGGAGGGCTGTGAAGGAACAGAGAGAAGGCAGTGCACCGGGGCAGGGACTGGAGGAGGCTGCATGGAGCAGGAAACCCTGGGGACAGATGGAGGGTGCTCAGGGCAGAGGGGCCAGCCTGTGTGAGAACAGACGGCAAAGATGGGGTGTCCTGGGGGCCAGGGGCCAGCCTCTGCCCAGTGTGAAGAAGAGAAAGCAGAAGTCGGTATTGTAAAATGAGCTCCGGGCCACACTGTACAGATTCTTCAGCACCAAAATGAGGAGGCTGTGGTTCAGTGGGAAGGAAGTGCTGGGTGGGAAGGTACTAAGTGGAAAGGTGCTAGTTAGGAAGATGCTGGGTGGGGAGGTACTGGATGGGAAGGGGCTAAGTGGGGAGGTGCCGGGTAGGAAGGTACTAAGTGGGAAGGTGTGTGCTGGATGGGAAGGTACTAAGTGGGGAGGTACTGGGTGGGAAGGTGCTAAGTGGAAAGGTGCTGGGCAAGAAGGTGCTAGTTAGAAAGGTGCTAAGAGGGAAGGTACTGGGTGGGAAGATGCTGGGTGAAAAAGTGCTTGGTGGGAAGGTACTGAGTCGTTGACCATCCTCACAGTCAGAGACAGTGAGCGGCCTCTTTGTGCCCACAGGCCTGCCAGCCTCTGCCAAGTCCCCATCTGCCCCCTGCCTGCATTCCCTGAATCTCCCGTCCTCCCCTCTTTTATCCCAGAATGATGGATTCCATCCACCAACAGATAGATGCCCCAAAGGTTCTCTGTGGCCCGGGGACGTCCTGCTGGCATCTGAAGGACAGAAAGACGGGTCCTGAGTTGGACAGCGTCCAACCCAGACCCAGCCTGTCCCTTCTCCCCATGACAGGGAGTGCCGAGGGCGGTGTCCCACTGTGGTCAGACTAAATGCCGGCCTGGACGGCAGCCCTGCTCTGAACAGAACGAAGCTGGACTGATGCGTCCAGAGGCTCCTGGGCCCCCACGGGGCTGCCTCGGGAACAGCCTCACTAGCCAGAGGCCCTGGGGGAGCACTGCAGTTTATGACCTCCGGTCCGGATGGATGGGGATGAGGAAATGGTGTCACCAATGTCCCCCTTCACCTGCAGGCTGGTCCCCTGAGGGGACAAAATGGAAAAGGATGGAGGAGACTTATGCGTTCACTTTTAGCCCCAGGAGGAGCCTAGCTGGCTCAGTGGAGTCCGGATGTGCGAGGAGGGCCCCTCCTGGCCTCCCCCCTGGGCCTCCCTCCTGGCCTCCCTCCTGGCCTCCCTCCTGGCCTCCCCCCTGGGCCTCCCTCCTGGCCTCCCTTCCTGCCTCTGAGTTGGGTACTGCGAGCCTGGGGGGGGGGGGCACAGGAGCCGAGAAGATGCTGGGGGATTAGGGAACTTTCCCAGGCCTGCCAATCTTTCTTCAGCCCTGGGCTATTCTCTGGCCACAAATCACAAGGAAACCATGGTGTAAGCACCTTGGGGAGCCTAATGGAGTTCTGGGAAGGCCATAAAAATTCAATCAGCCGGCCTGGTGCCATCTGAAGATGGAGTGGGGTTGATGTGGGGGCAGGGCCCTAGGGCCAGACAGACACCCCCACCAACCCAGCCACCAGCCTCCTGAGCCCCGCTGAACAGTCCTCTGGGTACCTCCTGCCCCAGAGGTCAGCATCCTGGGGGGATGTGGCAGGGACGACAGAGAGCAGACAGAGCCAGCCTGCAGAGACCCCAACACTCATCAGCATTGCAGGGACAATGTCAGGAGTTCCAGGGAGCCAAGAGCTCATGATGAAAGGAGAAGAAGAGTAGCTGGGCTGGGCATTGGCTCACACCCCCCCCCCCGCCCGACCCCCTTAATCCTAGCTACTCAGGCTGAGATCTGAGAACAAAGGTTCAAAGCCAGCCCAGGCAGACAAGGTCCATGGAGACCCTTATCTCAATTAATCACCGAAAAGCCAGAAGTGGAACTGTGGCTCAAGTGGCAGAGCACCAGCCTTGAGCAAAACAAAGCAAAGAGACAGCGCCCAGGCCCTGAGTTCAAGCCCCAGGACCAGCACGCAAGCGCACACACATGCACACAATGACACTCGCAAAGTGTGACTTACCCACTCAGCCTTAATTGCCACTTCAGAAAACAAGAGCAATCACAGAAGCCTTTTCAGAGAGCGGTTGAAAGACAGCAAAACAGACCTGCCCAGAGCACGTAGCATGGGGTGTGCTATTATTCTGTTTGTTTGCATGTAGGCTCCCACTCAAGTCTCAGCGCCTTGCAGTGCATTCTGGAGCTCTGCAGGGCTCCGCTGTGCAGCAGGGGACTTGGCCAAGGGCAGAGGTCTGTGCAGAGAAAGGAATTTCAGTCGGGGCTGGAGCCTGGAGGCTGCAGGTCCCGATGTAGGCCACGGCTGCTCAGTCTGGATACCACCAACTTCCCCGGCCAGATGAATGTTGCTGGGGCCTGTTCTGTGCATGGTTGGGTTGCACCCCTCCCCTTCCTAGATGCCATTAGCTTGGAGAGTCCCTAGGGGGCACAGTCCCCCAACATCCCTGTTAAGAACCTGGTTAAGCCCAGTGCTAGTGGTTCATGCCACTCAGAAGGCTGAGGTCTGAGGATCGTGGTTCGGAGCCAGTCTGGGCAGGAAACACCATGAGACTTTTATCTCTAACCACCAAAAAAAAAAAAAAAACTGGAAGCAGAGCTGTGGCTCAAGTGGTAAGAGTGCTAGCCTTGAGCATAAAAGCTAAAGGACAGAACCCTGAGTTCAAGTCCCAGAACCAGAACAACAAAAAGAACCAAGTTGGGGGCTGGGAAGGTGGCTCAGTGGTAGAGTGCTTGCCTTGCATGCATGAGGCCCTGGGTTCAATTCCTCAGTACCACATAAGCAGAAAAAAAAAAAGCCAGAAGTGGTGCTGTGGCTCAAGTGGTAGAGCACTAGCCTTGAGCTGAAGAGCTGAGGGAAAGCGCCCAGGCCAGAGTTCGGGCCCCACGACTGACTATAAAAAAAAAAAAAAGAACCAAGTTAACTGAACACTGGTAGCTCACACCTGTAATCCTAGCTAATTGGGAGGCTGAGATCTGAGGGTCAAGGTTCAAAGCCAGCCTAGACACATATCTGAGAGACTCTTATCTGTAATTAAACAGGCTCAGATGGTAGAGCACCAGTCTTGAGTGGAAAGCCATACAAGAATGTAAGGCTTGGGGCTGGGAAGGTGGCTCAGTGGTATAGTGCTTGTCTTGCATACATGAGGCTCTGGGTTCGATTCCTCAGTACCACATAAACAAAAAAGAAAAAAGCTGGAAGTGGTGCTGTGGCTCAAGTGGTAGAGCGCTAGCCTTGAGCTAAAGAGCTGAGGGACAGCGCCCAGGCCCAGAGTTCAGGCCCCACGACTGGACTAAAAAAATTAAATTAAATTAAAAGAAGCCTCCGTACAGGTACCAGAAGAAGAAGGAAGTCCTAACAGTGGGTGAGGGATCTGGGACCAGAAGCAGGGGCTGGGGCCTACCCTAGAGAACTACTTTCCTTGCAGGGCAGAGCCAATGGCAGCATCCACCCTCTGCAGGGTCCCCACGCTGCTCCTCAGCCTCCTGGTGCTGTTGGAGGGGGGCCTGGCAGGCTCGCTCAGCCCAGCCCGGAACCTGCCTGAGATTCACAGGGACCCAGGCTCTGTGCTATGGACACGGGGCAGCCATCACCGCCGGCGGGGCCCGGGCATGCCCAGCCGGGCTCAGGATGGAGCAGTGGTCACCACCCCCAAGCAGGCCTCCAGGCTCCCTGGGGGGCAGCTGCCTGGACAGAGTCCTGCAGGCCTGCTGCTGGACAAGGAGCTGTTCCTGGGACTGGCGTCACCCTATCCCGAGAAGGAGCCCCGGCCTCCAGGGTGGGAGAGGGCGAAGAAACGTGGCAGGGAGCACAAGAGACGCAGAGACAGGCTGAAACCACACCGAGGTAGCTCGGGGATTGGGGAGGATTGGGAGGGGCGATGGCCCAGGGCAGGAGGGGGAGGCCAACTGGGTCTCCTGGTAGCTGCAGACAATAAGCACCCAGAAGAGTGGCGGGATCTCAGAGAGGTGGTGTAGGTAGTGGAGGAGGCAGGCGAGTTAGATCCTCCTCCTGTGTCAGGAAGTTCTGCCTTGTATCTAACCTAAATCTATCCTACTCTAAGTGCTAGGTATAGACAAAACAGCTCATCGCTGTTCTAGCCTCTCATTCGATCAATTGTAGAACAGAGTGGAGGCTCTGAAGTCAGATCCACCAAGATCAGCCCCCTGGCTCCACCTTGAGGATAATGTTCCCTCTTCCCCCAGCCTCAGAGTGGAGACCTGATTTGTGAATGTTTAGACTCAGGCATGAGCAGCAGACCATAACAAGTCCAAGTCCATCCTCAGTGGGACCGGCGTCCACTCTGTCACCTGAGTACAAGTGACTCCATGTGTCTGTCAGCTCTCTATAGCCACCACCCAAAGCCTGAGAGATAAACTAATTAAAGAAGGAAACCACGTCCTTTGGCTGGTGGTTTCAAAGGTCTTAGCCCATCTATGTCCTCCCCCCACCCTGCTTTGGGCCTGGAGTGGAGTCATGGCTGGAGCTCAAGCTGCTCACCTCTTGGGGGCCAGGAAGCAGAGAGAGGGGAAGAGCCCAAGGTCTTGATAGCTCCTTGGAGGCCACGCCCCCAATAACCTCACTTCCTCCCACCAGGCCCCACCTTTTAAAAAGGCAGCAGCATCACAGGCTGGGCCTTTGGGATGTATTGTAGACCTAAACCCTAGCACCCTGGGGGGAGACATGACACCCCCACTCCCCTGTGTCACCCTGTGTGTATCAGGAGGGCTTATCCACAGTGAGCTCCAAGCCACCCAGGCCTCCCTCCCTTCTTTTCCCTCCCTTGGCCCCTGTCCAGTCTCTGAAAAAAAACCAAAGCCAAACCCTAGGCAGCTAGCTCACAGGTAGTACTTCCCCAGTCTCCCCAAGGCCCCAGCAGCCCACTTGGAGCTTCTGTCTCTTCATGGGACAAGACTGCCCCTAGGGGCCAGGAAGGGCCAGGGACATGCTGGTGTTCCTTTGGGAAGAAAGAGGTGGGGCCTCTGCCTCCCTCCTCCCACAAGTGGGAAGGGGGGAGGGCTTGCTCCTGAGACCCCACCCACCCCAGCGGGCAAACCTAGACAAAGCCCCAGCCTGGGAGCCTGGAGATCCTCTGGGGCACCCTTGAGGATGAGCAGGAGGGCACATGCATGGCTCCATCTCCACCCAGCCCCACTTCCTGGCTTCCAGGGAGCAGTGGCAGGGGGCAAGGGACAGAGGAACCTGTAGGCTCAGCCTCTGGCTGTTTCCTTAAGGGAAGGAAAAAAAAAAAAAGAATGGTTCCAAAGGAATGGTTCTGAAGTCCCCTAAAGTCCCCTATCTGCCTTCTGGGATTCAATTCTGCAAGGTGAGATGACTGCTACAGACCCAACCTCACCTCCTCCAGGAAGCCTTCCAGGGTTAACCCCTCTAGCTCTTATGCGACACGCCCACCTCAGCCAGCTCCTAGGGGACTTGCCAGAATGCTGGGAGGCGGGCTTCACCGACTCGTTTCCTCTGTCCGGGGTCCCAAGCAGGGCAGGCAGCGGCGGGGATGGTACCTGGACTAAGTCACGTGGTCCCTGCCACCCCGTGGCTGGCGGTGGGAAAGGTGGGCTGAGCTGGTGTGTGGCAGCAGATCAACCTATGCTTGCTGCCGGGTCTCAGGCCGAGCGCTGATCCGAGGCCCCAGCTCCCTGATGAAGAAGGCGGAGCTGCCTGAAGACCAGATCCTGGAGGCCGCCATGGAGGAGTCGTCCACCAGCCTGGCCCCCACCATGCTCTTCCTGACCACACTGGAGGCCACACCTGCCACGGAAGAGTCCCTGATCCTGCCGGTCACCTCCCTGCGGCCCCAGGTAGGGGCCCCCCGCAGCTCAGGGCTGGAAGGGCTCTTGAGATGGGCAGGGCCATGTAGGAAGGCCTCTGATGCCAGGGCAGTTGAGTTCCCACCCTGCTGGGCGGGACTCTATCCTGAGGAAGAGGGCCCGGAGCCCACTCTGGGCAGAGCCCAGGAAGCAAGCGCCAACCTAGCATTCGGGTCTCCACGCACAGAGGGTGGTAGGACTTGGGAAAGAACCCCATTCAAAAGAGCTCAGAACAGTCTAGTAATTTTTAAAGCCGTGTTCCAGCCGAGTGCTGTGGTTTACACCTATAATCCCCACGACTCAGGAGGCTGAGGTCAGGAGGATCGCAACTCGAGGCCAACACCGACAAAACATTTATGAAACCCTCATCTCAATACATTAAAAAAAAAAAAAAAAAGACTGGACCCATTGGGGCACACCTGTCACTCCGGTTACAAGAGAAGCAGTAATAGCGGGATTGTGGTCTAGCCTGGCCTGGGGACAAAAGCAGATTCCTATTAGAAAAGTAACAAAAGGCTAGGGGCATAGCTCAAGTAGTAGAGCACCTACCTAGCAGACACATGGCTCTGAGTTCAGGCCCTAGTGTTGCCAAAACTCCCCATATGGCCTAGGCTCACCTGGTGCTAGTCAGCCTTTGCTCTGTCTACGCTCACATAAATGCCACTGCTGCTGCCTGTGGAAGGCTGTGTTGGAGTTCACCCGCTCACTCCTGACTCCTCTGCAGCTCTGAGAGCTCCCAAAATAAAGTCCTTTCAAGGGATCCGTATAATGGAATAGAACTTATAAATCAGCACTGACAAGTATTTACAATTTCACTCACTCCCCTCCCCCCAACGCCTAGTTCTGGGGCTTGAACTCAGGGCCTGGGCACTATCCTGAGCACTCTGCCATTTGAGCCACAGCACCACTTCTGGCTTTTTCTGTGTGTGTGGTACTGAGGCATGGAACCCAGGGCTTCATGCCTGCCAGGCAAGCACTCTACCACTGAGCCACCTTCCCAGCCCCAGTTTCATTTTCTGTAATTTCAGTCACTCCTGGTTGAAAGATACTTGCTTTCCCAAATGACCCTCATCTTACTCAGTGATGGCCTCAAACACAAGAAAAAGTGTTGTCTGGGCTGGGGAGGTGGCTCAAGTGATAGAGCGCTAGCTTTGAGCTGAAGAGCTGAGGGACAGTGCCCAGGCCCAGAGTTCAGGCCCCACGACCAGACCAAAAAAAAAAAAAAAAAGTATTGTCTTTAGTGGTCCCAAGAACACAAGAATAGGGGCTGGGAAGGTAGCTCAGTGGTAGAGTGCTTGCTTTGCATGCATGAGGCCCTGGGTTCGATTCCTCAGCACCACATACGCAGAAAAAGCTGGAAGTGGTGCTGTGGCTCCAGTGGTAGAGCGCTAGCCTTGAGCTAAAGAGCTGAGGGACAACACCCAGGCCCAGAGTTCAGGCCTCATGACTGGCAAAAAAAAAAAAAAAAAAAAAGAAAGAAAAGAAAAAAAAAAGAATACAAGTATAATAAAATCATTTGTGTGAGAGAGAGAGGCCATAGTCATAATATGTGTGATTGTGCCAATCCTGGGGCTTGAACTCATGTCCTAGACACTGTCCCTTAGCTTTTTTGCTCAAGGCTGGTGCTCTACCACTTGAGCCACAGCTCCACTCCTGGTTTTTTAATGATTTTTGGGGGGTTGTGGGGCTTGAACTCTGGGCCTGGGTGCTGTCCCTCAGCCCTTCAGCTCAAGGCAAGCGCTTTACCATTTGAGCCACAGTGCCACTTCTGGCTTTTTCTGTTTATGTAGTGCTGAGGAATCGAACCCAGGGTCTCATGCATAAAAGGCAAGCACTCTACCACTGAGCCACCTTCCCAGCCCTGGCTTTTTAATGGTTGACTGGAGATAAGAGTGCTATGGGAGCCGGGCGCTGGTGGCTCACGCCTGTAATCCTAGCTACTCAGGAGGCTGAGATCTGAGGATCGCGGTTCAAAGCCAGCCCGGGCAGGAAAGACCGCGAGACTCCTATTTCCAATAAACCACCAGAAAACCGGAAGTGGCACTGTAGCTCAAGTGGTAGAGCGCTCGCCTTGAGCTGAAGAGCTGAGGGACAGCGCCCAGGCCCAGAGTTCAAGCCCCACGACCGACAAAAAAAAAAAAAAAAAAAAGAGTGTTTGGGAGGGCTGGGAAGGTGGCTCAGTGGTAGAGTGCTTGCCTTGCATGCATGAAGCCCTGGGTTCAATTCCTCAGCACTACATAAGCAGAAAAAGCCGGAAGTGGTGCTGTAGCTCAAGTGGTCGAGCACTAGCCTTGAGCTGAAGAGCTGAGGGACAGCGCCCAGGCCCAGAGTTCAGGCCCATGACTGACCAAAAAAAAAAAAAAAAAGAGTCTTATGGGCTTTCCTTTCCAGGCTGGCTTCAAACCACAATCCTCAGATCTCAGCCTCCTGAGCAGCCGGGATTGCAGGCGTGAGTCTCCAGGGCTGGGCTTCACTTGGCTGGAACAGAGGCTCACCAATGTAGAGCAGGAGGAGCAGCTTCTCCTCTGGGGCCTGAGCCCCCCCCCCATTCCTGCTCTCTGGTGGGAAGGTTTCAGGTCCTCTCCTTCTTCCCCTTCAGGGGCAGCCCAGGTCTGATGGAGAGGTGATGCCCACGCTGGACATGGCCTTGTTCGACTGGACCGACTATGAAGACTTAAAACCTGAAGTCTGGCCTTCTGCAAAGAAGAAAGGTATGCCCAGCTCTCCCACACACACCTGGAACCCAGGGCCCTCCCTGGCCCCGTGCTGCCAGGTAAGGCCCCCATGGAGGGTGGTTTGAGCTGCAGATAGCCAAAAGTGGGCTGGGGGCTCGTCAGCCTGGAGCCAGCACTGAGGAAGAAAATGATGCCAAGTGCCTACCCCATGCCAAGCCCGTGGGGACACAGGCCTGGGCCTGGGCGCTGGCCTGAGCTTTTGTGCTCAAGGTGAGCATTCTCACCCTTGAGCCACTGCTCCACTTCCAGCTTTTTTTTTGGTAGTTACTTAGAGATGCGTCCCATTGACTCTCCTACCCAAGTTGGCTTTGAACCACAATCCTCAGATCTCAGCCTCCTGAGTAGCTGGGATTACAGGCGTGGGCCACCGGCACCCAGCTGCTCCCACTTTACAGAAGAAAGAACTGAGGCAGAGAGAGGTAGTGGCTTGTCTGAGCTATGCCAGGCTGCCTGGAATACCAGAGTCGTGTATTTAATCCCTCCCTCTGTTCTCCTTGCTGGGCTTCAACTTCTGATGACACACCTTGTCCCCAGAGAAACACCGGGGCCACCTCTCTGGTGACGGCAATGAGACATCGCCAGCCGAAGGAGAACCGTGTGACCACCACCAGGACTGCCTGCCAGGTACCCCCGTGCCCACACCCAGGGCCCCAGGCTGGGCCGCATGGAGTGGGGCAGGGGTTTCCCATTGGGAGCAATGCCTGAGGGTTCTTGACTCTTGTGTTGTTGCTGTTGTTGTCATTCTCGGGCTTGGACTCTGGGCCTGGGTGCTCTGCTTCAGCTCTTCAGCTCAAGGCTAGCTCGCTCTACCACTTGAGCCACAGCGGTTTTCTCGTGGTTTATTGGAGATAAGAGTCTCACAGACTTCCCTGCTCAGGCTGGCTTTGAACCTCGATCCTCAGATCTCAGCCTCCTGAATAACTAGGATTACAGGCGTGAGCCACTGGTGCCTGGCCAAGGGTCCCTGACTCTTTATAGACAATTAATAATAACCACGAGAGAGCCAATTTCCTAAGGGTGGCTATTGTACATGAATTCACCTAATACCTACAGCAACCCAAGGGGAGGAGAGAGACAGACAGACAAAGAGACAGAGAAAGACTGAAACAGAGAGAGACAGAGAGACCCTGCCATTCTGTTTGCTACAAAGCCCACTGGGCCCTAGGGAGAGAAGGGCTAAGTGTCTTACCCAAGGGCCCAAATTGGTTTTGATTGTTGTTGATTTTTATTTTTGTCAGTCATGGGCCTTCAACTCAGGTTCTGGATGTTGTCTCTGAGCTCTTTTTGCTCAAGGCTAGTGCTCTACCACTTTGAGCCACTGATCCAATTCTGGCTTTTTGCTGGTTAAATGGAGATAAAGAGCTGAGGGCCGGTGGCTCACGCTTATACTCCCACCTACTCAGAAGGCTGATATCTGAGAATCACAGTTAAAAGCCGGCCCAGGCAGGAAATCCTGAGACTCTTATCTCCAATGAACCACCAGGAAACCGGAAGTGGTGCTGTGGCTCAAGTGGTAGAGTGCTAGCCTTGAACTGAAGAGCTGATGGACAGGGCCCAGGCCCAGAGTTCAAGCCCCACAACTGACCAGAGACAGAGAGAGAGAGAGAGAGAGAGAGAGAGAGAGAGAGAGAGAGTCAAGGGCTTTTCTGCTCTGGCTGGCTTTGAACCTTGTAATCTTCAGCTCTCAGCCTCCTGAGTAGTTACGGCATGAGCCCCTGGTGCTCAGCCTAAGGAGAGGAAGCAGGGTGCGTAGAGTAACATCAGTCTCAGCCCGTGAAACAGGAGTCCTGGGGCCAGGCCTGGCTGGGCGGAGGAGGCCAGCCCTGGGGCCCTTGCTGCGCTGGTTCTCAGCTGGGGCTGGACACCGGCAGAGGCGACCTCTGTCACAGCCAGCAGCTGGAGACGGTCAGCCACGTGCCCTTTTTGTCACTGCAAAAACCAACCCAAAAACCAGAAATCCGGCACTGTCCTTGGGAGAGATCTGAGCACCATGATGGTGGCCAGACACCACTCCCGCCTGGCCCGCCTCCTCACGGGCTGTTTCTTTCTCACACTATTGTCTGAGCCAACTGGATAGACAGACCGTGTCCCTGAGCGCCGGCTCAGGAGAAGCTGTGCCTGGGCCCTCATCTGTCAGAAAGATGCTGGCGCCCATGAGCCCTGAGGGCCCGATGTCCAAGTCTAGTCCACACCTGGCACCCCTAGCTGTATCCCCCATCTCCCTGTGAGGTGGTCGCACCTCCATTCCGCTCATGATCGTTCCTAGCTGGGGTCTCCCGCCAGCGGCCCGCCCCCCGGGATGTCAGCCATGACACCCATGGGTAGCGCCTCACCAGATGGCCCAGCCTGCTGGGACAGGGCCGGCCTCCCAGGTGACCGATGTCCTGTCCAGTGGGGCAGTGGGCAGGGCAGGGCAGGAGGGAGGAGCAGCGTGGCTGACCACGTGTGCGCCGTGTGTCACCAGGGACCTGCTGCGACCTGCGGGGGCACCTGTGCACGCCCCACAACCGTGGGCTCAACAACAAATGCTTCGATGACTGCATGTGTGTGGAAGGTGAGACCCCGAGGGGCGCCCTGTGCTCCCAAGCCCCCTCTGCAGGGAGCAGGACAGGGGAGGACACAGGATTTCCTAGGAGAGTGGCCAAGGGTGGGAGGAAGCCGAGGGTGGGAAGGGCTGGGGAGGGAGGAGCATCCCCTGGGAACAGAAAATGTGAACTCAGATCAGCTTTGCTTGGAGGCCCCCCCGCCCCCCCTCACCCCACCCCGGTCTGGGTTCCCACTGTCTCCACTCCTGGCACTGTTTCTCAGATTTGTTTTTCTCACCCCTTGAAATACAAGCTGGCGCGATCGCCAGATCTGTTTCAATCCGATCCAACCTGAGGAGGCTGGCGCTGACAGCTCAGCTTTATCCCTGGCGGGACACCGGGGCCCCGCCGGGCCTCTCTTGGGCTGTTTAACTCCCCTGAGCTCCACCTCAGGCTGTCCATGTGCCCACCTGCACACGTGTGCCCAGTGTGCCCGGCTCTGTGCCAAGCCCTTCCTTCTTTTCTGGGATCCTCACAGCCATCCCCAGAGGAGAGCCGTTACAATCCCTACTTTACAGTGACACACTCAGACCCGAGTGGTTAGGGGAAGGGAGAAGGGAGGGAAGGAGGAAGGAAGGGAAGGGAGGACAAAAACTAAAGTCAGAGTATTGCTTTTTTTTGTCAGTCGTGGGGCCTGAACTCTGGGCCTGGGCGCTGTCCCTCAGCTCTTCAGCTCAAGGCTAGCGCTCTACCCCTTGAGCCACAGCACCACTTCCAGCCTTTTCTGGTGATGTGGTACTGAGGAATTGAACCCAGGGCCTCAAGTATGCAAGGCAAGCACTCTACCACTGAGCCACCTTCCCAGCCAGCCCCCCACAATGGTCTTAAGCAACTCCTGAAGGTTTACAGAAATTTCCCCTGGAATGATTTCCACACACAAAGTGTAGATAGATAGATAGATAGATAGATAGATAGATAGATAGATAGATAGATAGATAGGTAGGTAGGTAGGTAGGTAGGTAGATAGATAGATAGATAGATAGATAGATAGATAGATAGATAGATAGATAGAGATTTGGAGATACACACATACAGTGTGTGTGTGTCTGTGTCTGTGTCTGTGTGTGTGTGTGTGTGTGTGTATCCTAGTACTAGGACCTGACTCAGGGCTTTGTGCTCTCACTTGGCACTCTATGACTTGAGCCACTTCTGGCTTTTTGGTGGTTACTTGGAGATAAGGATCTCTTGGACTTTGCTGTCTGGGCTGGCTTTGAACTGTGATCCTAGGATTAGAAGTGTGAGCCACCCAGTTGCAGTATCCATATATATGTCAGCTGTGGGGCTGAGCTCTTTTGTTCATGGTAGCACTCTACCACTTGAGCCACAGCTTCATTTTCCATTTTCTGGTAGTTAATTGGAGATAAGATCCTTAGATCCCAGCCTCTTGAGTAGCTAGGATTACAGGTGTGAGCCACTGGCACCCAGCTGCAGTTTCTATTTTTTATTTTTATTTTTTATTTTTTTGGGTCCGGTCGTGGGGCCTGAACTCTGGGCCTCCGCTCTTCAGCTCAAGGCTAGCGCTCTACCATTTGAGCCACAGCACCACTTCCGGCTTTTTTATTCTGCTTATGTGGTGCTGAGGAATTGAACCCAGAGCCTCATGCATGCAAGGCAAGTGCTTTACCACTGAGCCACCTTCCCAGCCCTGCAGTTTCCCTATTTTTAATCATTTTCCTTTTCACTTAGTACTGTGGGGCAAAATCAATACAGGTACATTATTAACTATAGTTTATTATCATCACTGCCCTAAATATCCCCTGGTCCACCCCTCACCCATATGCCTCACCCCACCCTGTCCCCCCTTCAAACCCATCCAGGCACTGCTGCACCCAGGGGCCTTCGGGCAGAGATGGAGGGGGTAGGGTAAAGGGAGGGAGGGAGGGGAAGAGAGGGGAGGGGAGGGAGGAGAGCAGGCCCATGGCCTGATCCTTAGCTCCCCTCTGCCCAGGTCTGCGCTGCTATGCCAGATTCCACCGAAACCGCAGGGTCACGAGGAGGAAGGGGCGCTGTGTGGAGCCCGAGTCGGCCGATGGTGACCAAGGATCCTTCATCAACGTTTAGCGCCAGGGAGCCACCTCCCCACTGGCCCGGGGCTGAGCCCCCGAGGTCTGGGGAAGCTGGACCTGGGGTTTGTAGCTAGCAGTGGGAGATCAAGTGGGGGACAGGTGGCAGAGACCATGGACTCAGGCCCCGGACGCCGGGCCTCAAGCCCAGGACTGCAGGGTGGCACTCCTGCCCCATCTGCTGGACCATGCAGTCCGCATCTCCCTCACGGCCATGTGCACAGCGCCCTCTGCTGCTGGGCAGCTGCACTACCACAGGCTCAAGGTGAAAAACTGGAGGCGACTTCAGAGGCCCTGGTCAAGGCAGGCGGTGGATCTGGAAGTTCTCGGCCGGTGCTTGGTGCAGTCACATGCATTGTCTGTCTCTGTGCTTGGTGCAGTCACATGCGTTGTCTCTGTGAATCGTCCGGTGGCCTTTTCAAGTGGGCACAGTGGCCCTGTTGCAGGGCAGAACGTGGAGACACACTTGAGTCCCCTGATTGTCTGGGGTCCCCTGAATGAAGTCAAGTCACTTGGGACCTGAAGAGCAGAAGCAACCTTGGCTGGGTGCTGGGGGCAGATCGGAACCTGGGTGTGTGTGGGGGGGCTATGGACCACTAAGCCCCCCATCCCTCATTCTGCCTCTCCACAGCTAAGAACTGATGCCAGGTTTTCCTGTAGCTTTCAGCAACAGAGACACACTCCTTGGTCATTCCTTTTGCTGTGGCTAGAATAGTGTGAGCTCTCTCAGTCTTCTGTGGACATAAGTGTATTTGCGTGTGTGTGATGAGCCCTGAACTCGGGGCGCCGGGTGTTTGTCCCTGAGCTTTTGTGCTCAAGGCTAGTGCTTTGCCACTTGTGCCACACACAGCTCCACTCTGGCTTTTTGGGGGTGATTCATTGGAGGTAAGAGTTCAAAGACTTTCCTGCCTAGGCTGGCTCTGAACTACGGTCCTTAGATCTCAGCCTCCAGAGTAGCTAGGATGACAGGCGTGAGCCGCAGGCCGCTGTCAAGTGTGTCATCTTTAAACACAAAGCAAGCACTCGTGTGGCACTCCCAAGACCCAGGGTTCCACCCCAGGACATTTCTCCTCAAATTCATTACATTAAGCACCACTTAAGGAGTGCTGTGGGGGCCGAGGCGTCTCCGCTCTCTGGCAGTATTCTGAGACATGACGTGATTGGGAAACAGTAATGTTCTTTCTGACTCATGGCTCTGCTCCTCCAGCTCTGGGATCCACATTCCCTCCTTGTCCTGTCCTGAGGCCTTTGACCCCCACAGTCTGATGCAAGCATGGAGATGCACCCTTGCACACCACTTCGGTAATTCGCAGCCCCCTCAGGGACCATCCTAGATTCCATTCCATGTTTCAGCAGAGCTCTCCCCACCCCCCCCAAACTGGGAAGTGGGGGGGCACCTAAGCCAGACCCAAGATGCCCACCCAGAATGTCTGTCTGCATCCCAGCAGATCTGAGGGTCACCCAGGAGAGCTACAACCCCACTCACTTCTCCCTTTTGGCCAGCTGCCTGAACCAAGAAACCTGTGTTCATCCAAGTCTCTCACCCCCCTCGCCCACAGCCAGGCCCGTGGGATGCCAGGGCTGTTTACTGCTTTAGATCAGTCAGGACCAAGGGCCAGACACCGAGGAGAACAGGCAGATCTAGAAGAAATCAAATATGCTTGTTCTTCCCTCCCTGCTCAAGTTTGATAGCAGGCATGGGAGTCTGGGGGCAGAGCAAGGGTGGGGGAGGCGGAGAGGTCAGAGCCGGCTGCTTGGAAGGGGAGCCTGACCTTGGGAGAGAGGAGCCAGGTGCTGTCGGTGATTCCCAGCATTGCTGTGGCTGGAGGCCATGGTAGCTGTGGTCCTGGGACATCAACTACGGGAAACAGTCCAGACAAAGCCGGAAGGCGTAGAGGACTGTGGGAATTCCAGACCCAGTTCTTGGCTGCCTCCATTTTACCTGTGTGTGTGTGGGGGGGGATAGTAAGGGGTCTCCTTTTAACTCCAGAATCGAGAATTCACTCCCCCTCCAAATATTGTATCCATTCCTCTGCCAGGAAGTTCTTTCTTAGGTCTATCTTAAATTTCTTTTGCTGATAAACCAGTGTCCTCCACTCCAGGTTCTGCATCCTTTTCCCTTAAAAGGTCAAATAAATGTCCTAGGCTTTATAGACCACACAGTGTCACATGAGTCCAGTCGGCTGGCACTTGAAGCATCTGTGGACACCATCAAAATGAATGTTATGGGCACCAATGTGTGCCCATAAAACGGGGGGGGGGCTGGGTGCCAGTGGCTCATGCCTATCTCCTAGCTACTCAGGAGGCTGAGATCTGAGGATTATGGTGTGAAGCCAGCCCAGGCAGAAATGTCTGTGAGATCCTCCAGCTAATGATTCAAAAGCTGGAAGTAGAGCTGTGGCTCAAGCAGTCGCATGCCAGCCTTGAGCAAAATGCCAAGGGACATCGCCCAGGCATAGAGCAAAACGGTGAAGTGATCAAACAGCCTATTCCAACTCTCACCCCTTGCTGCCCTTTGGAAAGTTGTTGAAAGTGTGTGTGTGTGTGTGTGTGTGTGCGCGTGCGCGCGCATGCGTGCACACTGGTACTAAGGCTTGAACTCTGGGCCTCACACTCTTGCTTGGCTTTTCACCTTAAGACTGGTGCTCTACCACTTGAACCACAGTTCCACTTTCAGCTTTTTGTTGGTTCATTGGATATGTGTTTCTGGGGCTTTTCTGCCCAAGCTGGCTTTGAATCTGAATCCTCAGATCTCAGCCTCCTGAGTCATGAGGATTATAGGCATGAGCAACAGGTGTCCAGCCAACAGCTCTTCCTTCTTAGAGATGTCAGGACCAGTAAGTACACGATCCTTTAAGATGCTGGGCACACAGTACACGGAGACCCAGTATTACCTAGTTGATTATTTAGAAGATTTATTTAGCAGATCTTCTGCTCTCCTGCAAAGATCCATCACATGCTCAAAGGTATTTTCATGTCACCAGGCAGGCTGCAAAGGGTGCTCTGTAGAACCCTGGGCTGGGAGACGCTCCCTTGGGAAAGGTCCTGTGGTGGGCAGGGTGGGAGTCTCCTAGATGCAGCTCTGGATAGCATTCATTAGATAACATAGTTCAGACCCCGGGTGCTGAAGGAGAAAGTCATGAGTGCGAAGATGTTCCCCAGGGGACAGGGAGCTCAGAGGGGCCCAAGAGAAAGCCCAGAGCTGCTGAGGCCTGCCCTCCCCTGAGCCCCACAAAGCCTACCACCACTGCTTTGCTGTGCTCTAGCGATGCCAAGCACCAACCCCACAGCTGCTGGGCACTGACCAAGGCTCTGATGACATGAGGGTCATCAGAAAAAGCACCAAGATGCTACATATGGGTCTTTACTAAGCCGTGTTCACACCAGCCAGTCCTGTTCCCCAGCAACAGGAAAGCATGGGAAACATCAGGCAGGTATCGGGGTGCTGGGGAGAGGGGAGAGGCGCCTCCTTGGGAACTTCCTGAGGCTGGACTGGGGGCCATCGCTGCACCTCGACATTCACACCCCCAGGTGTGCTAGGGAGGAAGGGGCAGGGGTGGCCGTGTAACATCTGCGTCTAGGTGACAGGAAGTGCCTTTTGGAGTGCAAAAACAAGAGGTTACCCAGCCCAGGACCCAGAGTTGGGTCCTCACCCCTCTCACCATCTCCAGAACCTGGAGCATTATCTGGGGGCCTGGTAGAATGACAGAATCTTGGGGCCCATTCCACACTGCTAACTCACAAATACCAGGAATGGACCCAGCCACCTGGCCCCGGGCCGGTTCATTCTCCAGATCATTCTCAGGATGAGAAAGCCTGAGGTCATGGGTCAGAGGGGAAAAGGGAAATGCCTGCCGGGGAGGACGTTTGGGTGGTTCGGGACGGTTGTGTTCAGGCACGTGTTGGCCAATGGGAGGTCGTTTCTGGGCCACTTACCCTGGGTGACACATTTGCAGGCTCAGAGACCCCGCCCCTGGGCTGGCATCCACTGGTGTATTTACACTGGCACACCAGGCCTGCCTGCCGCTCTTGGCCCTAGGGTGCTCTGACTTTTAGGAAGTTTCAAGGGGAGGGGAGGGTCTTTAAAGTGTGGGCACACAGGGGTGCTATGCCTTGTAGTCCCACAATGTCACACTGCATGTGATCTCCCAAGCTGTAAATAAAGAGATGGTTGGTAGCCCTGCTTCCTGCTCTCCGCTCCCCCTCCCTCCCTCCCAGTGGGATGGTCGGTCTGCCTTGTCAGGGTCTTCCCACCGCACTTCCGGTTCATTCTCTCCACAGGTTTGATTGACATCTGCTCTGAACTGGGCTGCAGGCAAGGCGACCCAGTTCCGCCCTCTCCCTGGCCTGGACCCTTGATGGTCCTCCAGCCCGACCCCTGGGGGTTGGTGGGGAGGGGGGTCATGTCTTCACCTCACTCTCCATTTGGGGGTTGGGGTCACTGAGAGATTATGAAGCTGGTCACTACTGGAAGCCTTCCAGAAACTTCACCCTAGGAGTAGCCAAGCAGAGACAATCAGATATCCCTGGGAGTGAGTGGCTCATAACTGTAATCCTAGCCACTCAAGAGGCTTAGATCTGAGGATCAAGGTTCAAAGCCAGCCAGACTCTGATCTCCGATGAACCAAAAATATTCGGAAGAGGAGCTGTAGGCTCGAGTGGCAGAGAGCCAGCCTTGAGTGGAAAAAGCTAGTACCCAAGCTCTGAATCCAAGCCCCAGTACTGGCACGCGCGTGTGCATATGCACGCGTATACACACACACACACACACGTGTGTGCGTGCATGCACTCACACATTAGATGCCAGTTTTGGGGGGGCGGGGGGGAGGCAGGAGGAGGAAGCAGCTAGTGCTCAGGCCAGCTCTGGGCAGGCTCAGATGCCATCTTGGAACAGCATGTGAACTGCCCGGCAGTGGCAGAGTTTGGCACAGGAAGGACGTCTCTTAGCCACAGACCCTGCCAGCACCGCCCCACAGCGCTGCCCGCGCCCTCGGAGACCCGGGTGTTAGAGCCGGGTATGTTCTGGCCCCCTGGTGGCATCATATCCTGGCATAGCCAAGGCTAGACCCAGGCTTGTCCCCGCGTCCCCCCCCCCCCACCAGGGCCTGGTGTCCCCACAGACATCTCACTGCCCAGCCTGGACAGGACACCAGCATTTCCTAAAATGCGGAGAGCCACCCAGGGCTCTGAGGCTCTCTGGGCCTCGGGGCTCAGCCTGTTGGGTAACTCAGGGCTGAGCAGGGCTCCCTCAAACCTTCCTGCTCAGGCCCCAGGTGAAGCAATCACTGCAGATGGCTCTGAAGAATCGGTCCAAGAAGTTCCGTTCCCATGGGTGTCTCAGCCTACCCCTCCCTCCCTGTGCAAACAAATGAATGCAGTGAGTGGTGTGGGCTGGATCTGGGCCCGGGGCTGTGGTTTGCCCATCCCAGTGGCCAACCCCCAAGTCAGTGGTCTGAGAAGGACACACTGAGCGGCACAAACTCTTCCTGTTCTGGGAGGTGAACCCAAACCAGAATGGAGCTGAGGTAAAAGGTCAAGATAAAAGAACGCAGGAATGCCAGCTCTCTGGGCCCGCAGCCTGGTTACGGCCTCAGGTTAGGGGGCAGGAGGGAAGCAGGTCGCTCAGGGGCCAGGCCCTCTGGGACAGTCACTCACAGTTCGCCAAAGAAACAGAACCACAGTGCTGGTGACTGATGCCTGTAATCCTAGCTACTCAGGAGATCTGAGGGTGGGTGGTTCAAAGCCAGACCTGGCAGAAAGGACCATGAGATTATCATCTCTGATGAACTAGCAAAAAAGTAGAGGTGTGGCTCAAGTGGTATAGCACCAGCCTTGAATGGAAAAGCTAAGGAACAATATCTAGGCCTTGAGTTCAAGCCCTAGGACCAGCACCAAAATAACAACAACAAAAAGCCAGAACCAATACGGTATTTATCTATCTTAATATCTTACATATAGTAGTATCTTAACATCTCTCTCTATGCATATGTATGTGTCTGAGTACACCTATAGAGAGAGGACTAAAAGGGTTGTTTTGAGGAATTGGCTCACATGGCCACAGTGCTAGTGAACCTGGGTGAAACAGTACAGCAGCTGGTAGGCCAGAAACTCAGGCAAGATCAAAGCTACATGCAGACTTAAGAATGGATTTCTTGGGCTGGGAAGGTGGTTCAGTGGTAGAGCGTTTGCCTTGCATGCATGAGGCCCTGGGTTCAATTCCTCAGCACCACATAAGCAAAAAGAAAAAAGCCAGAAGTGGTGCTGTGGCTCAAGTGGTAGAGCGCTAGCCTTGAGCTGAAGAGCTGAGGGACAGCGCCCAGGCCCAGAGTTCAGGCCCCACGACCAGACCCCAAAAACAACAACAGCAAGAATGGATTTCTTCTCTGTTTTGGCTCTTTAAGGTCTTCCACTGCTCTTCTCCAAAATCCTTAACCTCCTGGGGCAGGGTTGCCTCTGGCCAGTGGTGGAGCTCAGGCCTCCTTTCTCCATTGGCCAGGTGGAGCTTTAGGTGACAGCAGAGGCTGAGGTGTTTTACCTCTGCGGGCCTTCATGGCCCAAGAGCCCAGCTCAGGAGCCTGGGTTCCTCCCCTCCTGGGGACTGGCAGAGGCAGCTCGGCACAGTGTGGTCCTGAACTGTCTGTGTGTCCTTGACCTTGGCCTTGGACCAGAGCCTGGAACAGACTTGAGTACAGCATGGAGAAGGGGTGCATTCATGCACCCCCACCTTCAGCCACAACTTACCACAGGAGACACCCCTTCTCTTGTGTAACTGGAAGATGTTAGATCCTCTTTTGTTTAAGAGCTTGAATTCAGGGCCTACTGCTCTCCTTTGGCTTTTTCACCCAAGGGTGGTGCTCTACCACTTGAGACACACCTCTACAGGCTTCTTGGTGATTAGTTGGAGATAGGAGTCTCCTGGCCTTTCCTGCAATTAAAGATAAGCCTTAGTCACCTCGATAGAACCTTTTGTGAAAAGGAAGAAGACTAAAACACAAAGCAGTGAAGGCCATGTGCCTAAGGTGTCCAGGCCAGTTGGTGGCAGTGTCAAAGGCTCCATCTATCTGACTCCCAATCCTGATTATATGGCCGTGACCCTAAGGCAGGATGGTAAGGGTGAGGTGACAGGGAAATTAGAAATGGGCCAGGTGCTGCACACCTGCAATCCTAGCTATTCAGGAGCATGAGATCTGAGAATCCTGGTTTGAAGCCAGCCCAGGCAGGAAAGTCTGTGAGACTTTTACGTCTAATTAACCACCAGAAAACTAGAACTGGTGCTGTGGCTCAAGTGGTAGAGTGTTTGGCTTTGACCAAAATAGCTTAGGGGCAGCACCCAGGTCCCAAGTTCAAGCCCCATGACAGACAAAAAAAGAAAAGAAATTAAAAATGTGGCCAGGTGCCAGGGGCTCATGCCTGTAACCCTAGCTACTCAGGAGGTTGAGGTCTGAGGATTGAGGTTCAAAGCCAACCCAGGCAGGAATGTCCCTGAGACTCATCACCAATTAACAACCAGAAAACCAGAAGTAGCACTGTGGCTCAAGTGGTAGAGCACTTGCCTTGAGCTGAAGAGCTCAGGAACAGTACACAGGCCCAGAGTTCAAGACCCATCACACACACACACACACACACACACACACACACACACACACACACACACACACACACACACACACACACACAATGTGGTTTAGTGGTACAGTGGTTTCCTAGCATGCATGAAGCCCTGGGTTCGATTCCTCAGTACCACATACACAGAAAAAGTCTGAAGTGGTACTGTGGCTCAAGTGGTAGTGTGCTAGCCTTGAGCAAAAGAGGCTCAGGGACAACGCCCAGGCCCTGAGTCCAAACCCCATGACTGACATAAAGAAAAGAAAAGAAATTAGAAAATGGATCAGAATAATAGTAATAATGAGCCAAGCGCCAATGGCTCACGCCTGTAATCCTAGCTACTCAGATCTGAGGATTGCTGTTCAAAGCCAACTCAGGCAGGAATGTCCCTGAGACTCATCTCCAATTAACAACCAGAAAACCAAAAGTGGTGCTGTGGCTCTAGTGGTAGAGCACTAGCCTTGAGCAAAAGAGCTCAGGGACCATGCCCAAGCCCAGAGTTCAAACTCCACAAAAACAACAACAAAATAATTAGCTGGGTCTAGAAGCTGAGGCTAAACAATCACTGGACCAGTAAGGAATCCAATCAACTGGTTCAAGAATGCCCAGTCCTGCATTCCATCCTCCCTCCCTCCCTCCCTCCTAGATTCTAAATGAGATACAGTGTCCCAGATAAGTAATGGAGTTGCAAGATACAAAATGCCTGGCTTGTTTTATGTATCTGTGACCACAAAAAAAAAAAAAAAGAAAGAAAGAAAGCCACAAAGAAAAGACACCATGTTCCCACACCCTTTGATTGTAAAGCCAACTCAAGACCCATTGTCCTCAGGCATGGATAAAATGACCAAAATGGGATAATTGGCAAGTTGGGTCACATGTCTAGGCTGTTGGGGACCGCTGATCTCCTAAGCTAGGCTATAGGCACCCTTGGCTACGTGTAAAGGCATGGTGCCAGGGATACCTGAGTGGCAAGGGTCACTCGGGTGAATGTAGAGGAGAACAGTGCCCGGCCCCTGTTCCTGACCCTTCTCCTAAACCAGGATAAGAAAGCAGCTAGTGGGGCTGGGAAGGTGGCTCAGTGGTAGAGTGCTTGCCTTGCATGCATGAAGCCCTGGGTTCGATTCCTCAGCACCACGTAAGCAAAAAGCCAGAAGTGGCGCTGTGGCTCAGGTGGTAGAGCGCTAGCCTTGAGCTGAAGAGCTGAGGGACAGCACCCAGGTCTAGAGTTCAGGCCCCACGACTGGACCCCCCCCCAAAAAAAAAAAAAAAGAAAGCAGCTAGTTTACTCACCATGTCAGCTTAAGACCTTATGTTCAGCCTGGGGTTACTTTTCTACCAAAATGATGTCTGCTTTGTGTGAGAAAACTTTTTTAC
The DNA here is from genome assembly GCF_024711535.1 of Dipodomys merriami. Classification (NCBI taxonomy): domain Eukaryota; kingdom Metazoa; phylum Chordata; class Mammalia; order Rodentia; family Heteromyidae; genus Dipodomys; species Dipodomys merriami. The sequence continues at coordinate 7,601,435 of NW_027204270.1, forward strand.
TTATTGCTAGTTATGCACAAAGTTCACTGCCTTTCCTACTAGGTCATACTGATTAATAACTGCCTAGCCGGGCCCTGGTGGCTCACGCCGGGCCCTGGTGGCTCACGCCTGTAATCCTGACTACTCAGGAGGCTGAGATCTGAGGATTGTGGTTCAAAGCCAGCCTAGGCAGGAAAGTCCATGAGACTCTTACCACCAATTAACCACCAGAACAATCAGAAGCGTTGCTATGGCTCAAAGTGGTAGAGTGATAGCCTTGAGCAAAAGAGCTCAGAGATAGTGCCCAGGCCTGGAGTTTAAGCCCCAGGACCACCACCACCACCAACAACAAAAAACAACTGTCTGGGAGATGAACCAGGGACTTTGTCCTTCGAGGCAGAGTGTCCTCTGGCTCCCTGTGTGGATGCTGAGATGGCCTTTGTGTTTTTCTTTCTTTCTCACAGGGCACCGTCCCTTTCTAGCTTCCTGATCACTCTGCAGTGCTGGATGCAGCACCAGGTGACCAATTTCAAACCAGAAACCCCTCAGCCACTAAGGGACAGACATGCCCTGGGATGAAGGCTTTCCACTGAGCTTCAGTCCCTACTCCCGAGGGCCTGGCACAAGGTGCTGCACGACTCCCTCCTTCTTTTCTTCCTGTTTTGTGACCTGCGTTAACTCTGCTCACTTCTGGGTTTTTTGTTTTCTTGTCAGTCGTGGGGCTTGGACTCTGGGCCTGGGTGCTGTCCCTGAGCTCTTCAGCTCAAGGCTAGTGCTCTACCACTTGAGCCACAGCGCCACTTCCGGCTTTTTCTACTTATGTGGTGCTGAGGAATCGAACCCAGGGCCTCATGCATGCAAGGCAAGCACTCTTACCACTGAGCTACCTTCCCAGCCCTCTGCTCACTTCTGAATTCATTGCATCATTAGTCCAAGATTCTAGCATCTTAAATGATTAGAAAGTTGAGTAGAAAGTTCCTCCCTTCTAGGGGCTGGCAAGGTGGCTTAATGGTAGAGTACTTGCCTAGCATACATGAAGCCCTGGGTTTGGTTCCTCAATACCACTTAGACAGAAAAAGCCAGGGCTGGGAAGGTGGCTCAGTGGTAGAGTGCTTGCCTTGCATGCATGAGGCCCTGGGTTCGATTCCTCAGTACCACATAAGCAGAAAAAGCCAGAAGTGGTGCTGTGGCTCAAGTGGTAGAGCACTAGCCTTGAGCTGAAGAGCTGAGGGACAGCGCCCAGGCCCAGAGTTCAGCCCCTACAGCCAACAAAGAAAAAAGAAAACAGAAAAGAAAAAGCCAGAAGTGATGTTGTGGCTCAAGTGGTAGAGCCCCAGTCTGGAGCAAAAAAAAAAAAAAAAAAGCTAAGGGACAGCACCTAGGCCCTGAGTTAGAGATGGCAGGGAGATGAAGGAAAGTTTATTTCTTCTGTGGGGAAATCTCATTTCTGATAAGGTCCTGGTGACAACTCTTGTGGCCTCCCAAATGTCACTGTGTCCCTGAGAATCTACTAGGAGCTGTTAGTGGGCCCCTCCCCCTCGGCTTCCTCAGGCCGTGTGACTCACTCAGGCCCCCAAGTTCCCCAAGGCTGCTGTGAAGTCCTTCAGGCTGGCCTCGACTCTGGATTACTGCAGGGCTTTCTGTTGGGCCCTTCCTCATTCTTCTCTTATCTGGGCTGCTTGGGGACAGGCTGAGGCTCAGTTACACCCCTGCAAGCCGGTGAGAAGGCCCTGAGAGGCCCCAGTCAGACTTGAAAGCCATGGGAATGAAAGCAAACACCCAGATAAGCACAGGGGAAGGCCGTGGGCACCTTGGGGACTGCGGGGCCAGGTCACCAACGGCCTGTGTGCGCACCCGAGCTTCTGTTGGGCCAGATAGAGCCTTCAGGTGTCTCCTTTGAAATTCTAGCACCATCCACGTGGAAAGATGGGAGGTCTGACAAAGGCGAGCTGTCACTACCTGTAGTGTGCAAACCAGGCCAGGCCCTGGCTGGCAGGGGAGAATCATATCTCCAGAAACCACAGGTCTGCTGGGAGCCCAGCCTGGCCCAGAGACTGGAGAACGCAGCCTGAACAAGGGGCTTCGAGTCAAGAGAATGAACACACGTACACACGTACATACACAAGGATGCGCACATGTGCACAGATATCTCACACTTACGTGTACAATCAAACACAGGTGCACACATGCAACACACGATTATGCATGGCTATTGACACAGGTATATGTGTCTATACACACACATCAACTCACACACACGTATTCATACACATGTATTCATACACACATTCAAAGACACATTTCAATGCACATCACACACATGTATCTACACAACTATACACACTAGCATGCACACACATACACATGCATAGCTATTCATACAATATATACAATACCAGCATGCACATGTGTGCCCATGTGCTCACATGAATTTACATACATACATAGACACGCACACGTGTCATGTATGTGTACACATGTGCATTCAGACACAAGGAACTCACACACATGTGGCAGGCATATGTTCACATACACACCGAAGCACATGGAATAAAGGACTGGTGCTGTGAGGATGTTTGAAGGGAATGCCACAGAATGAAAACTAGGAGAGGCTAGGGGGTCCTTCTTTTTAGGCAATATTGTCTTTCCGCCTGGTTTCCTGGAATCCATCGGAACACAGGCAATGTCCTTTTCTGCCTTTTCCATAGGACCAAGATGAGGTGAAATGCTCCCCCTGCTCCTCCCCCCCCCCCCCCCCCCCCCGTCACAGGGCTTGAACTCTGGGTCTGCGTGCCATCGCTCAGCTCTTCAGCTCAAGGCTAGTGCTCTACCACTTGAGCCACAGCACCACTTCCAGTTTTCTGGTGGTTTATTGGAGATAAGGTGTCACAGAAGCCGGGCGCTGGTGGCTCATGCCTGTAATCCTAGCTACTCAGAAGGCTGAGATCTGAGGATTGCGGTTCAAAGCCAGCCCGGGCAGAAAAGACTGTGAGACTATCTCCAATAAACCACAAGAAGTGGCACTGTAGCTCAAGTGGTAGAGTGCTCGCCTTGAGCTGAAGAGCTGAGGGACAGCGCCCAGGCCCAGAGTTCAAGCCCCATGACCACTACCAACAACAACAAAAAGAGTATCACAGACTTTCCCGCTGGGCTGGCTTTGAACTGAGATCCTCAGATCTCAGCCTCCTGAGTAGCTAGGATGACAGGCGTGAGCCACTGGTGCCCTTTTGAGACAAGGTCTTCCTGTGTTGCGCAGGCCATCTTTAAAGTCAGGGTTTCAAGGGATTCTTTTGCTTGTTCTGCCTCCTATTTCAGCCTCTGGAATGGCTGGAATTACAAGCACTACGAAGTCCTCTTCTCAGCTATGACCTTGGCCTTCGGTCTCCCTGTCCTTGCTCAGCCTACATAACTAAGTTTAGTAAGAAATCTGCTAAATTTGGGAGGAATCTCTTTTCCCTGGGTGTCTTGGCTATAAACCCTCCCATGGTCTTGTTTGGAATTGAGCCCTAGCTCTGTCCCTTCAATTCTATTCTGGAATAGTTCCTTATTGAGTAAACAAATGTCAGTTTATAGCCAACTCTGACAGGCCTCCAATTCACAATCCTGCCTCAGCCTCCCCTGCTCTCACCACAGGTGTGAGCCACGGAGGTGAGCCTTCCTTTCTTTCTGCTGGTTACTTGGAGTCTCTGCGGCGGCTTCCGAAATCACGATCGCCACCTCTCGGCCTCCTGTGTAGCTAGGAGTACAGGCGTGAGCCACGGCCGCCTGACTTAATTATGCTCTTGGACGACATGGATTAGCTCATCTACGCTCACTAGCACCTGTGAGGCAGGACTGTCACTAACGTAAGTCCACCGGGAAGAGAGGACGGCCGGGACAGACCCCAGCTGTTGCCCATGGGGCTGCGGGTGATCCCACGGCGGTCCCACCGGCTCACCGGAGAGAGTAACCAGGTAGGGAAAGTATTGCTTGCGTCCAGGGCGACGCTCCCAAGCAAGGGCCTGGGCGGGGCGGGGCCATCTCGGGGCGGGGCCATCTCGGGGCGGGGCCATCTCGGGGCGGGGCCATCTCGGGGCGGGGCCAGCCAGGAATCCAGGGGCGGGGAAAGGAGCTTCCTAGAAGGCGCGAGGTGCAGGACGCTGTCTCCTAGCAACTGGTGGCGGCGGTCACGTGGCCGCGCGCGCGGCGCCTCACATGGGCCGGGGCCGAGCCGGGATTGGAGGAGAAGTCACGGGAGGGGCGGAGCCTGTCAAGTTTGTTCCCCGAGTTCGGAGCCCAGGATCCCCCGCGGCCGTGGCGCAGGTTCCCTCCGCCGGGGTTGGGATGGAGCTGCCGGCCGTGAACCTGAAGGTGGCCGCGGCGGGCGGGCGGGGCGGGGCTCTTGCGCCGGAGGGGGCGGAGCACTCGCTTTTGGGGGGCGGGCGGGGAGCAGGGCGAAGGACCCCAGGTGGGAAGCAGGTGCGCGCGGGCCCGTGGCCGGGCCGGGCCCGGAGGAAGCCCCGGGGCGGGGGGGGGGTCCGGCGGGCGCAGCAGCTGGGCGGCCCGTGCAGAGCACGCCTTCCGTCCGGACGCGCGGGTTCGCGTCCTGCGCGCCCAGAGTCTCCCGGGCGCAGGGCGGGGCGCGCCGGGGGCGGCGGGGTCCCCGGGGGGAGCGCGCCGGGCCTCTGCCGGAGCCCCCGCGGCCCCCGGTACGTGCCAGCGCCCACGGCGGAAGTCGGATGTCCGCAGGCCCTTGGTTCTCCAGTTTCCCAACGCGCCGCCCGGGTGTCGCAACCGGGGCGCGCGAGCTGCACAAGTTGCTTTAAAGTGCAGAAAACCCCGGGCGCCCTCGCTTCCGGAGCTCGGTCGGCCGGGCTGTTCTCCTTTTGCTCCCCCGCCTCCCCCTCGCCCCGTGGGCAGCCGGAGGCCTCTGGGCCGGGAGCCCTGGCCGAAACCGGCCATCTTGGGCCGCGGTGCGGTTGTGAGAAGATGGTGCGCCCGGGGGTGCCGCGCACGGCGCCCCGCATCCGGCTTGTTCTATCTCACGGCCCCGGCCAGCCACAGAGGGAAGCAGATTGTAGTGAAGAGGATGGACCTGCGGGAAGCATTTAGCCAGTATTGGCCCGCGGGGCGGCAGAGGTTTGCAGCGATCAGGGCTCCCTCCCTGTCCCGGCAACGCGAGCATACTACATTGAGTGCCTTTCCGCCTCCGGAAACGTGCACAAAGTAGTTGGTAAGACAGGCCCAGGTGAGGGGCAGAAGGAAGAGGGCACAGGGGAGACCCGGGGGACTCGAGTGTCTGTTAACCACAGCTGCCATCTGTGCAAACGGACACTCATTTTTTTCCCCTGGACAACCAACTTGGTATTATTTATGTATTTATTGTGACAGTCCTGGGGCTTGAACTTGGGGCCTCAGGTTCTTGCTTGGCTTATTTTTTTGCCCAAGGCTGGCACTCTAACCATTTGAGTCACACCTCCACTTCTGGCATTTTGCTAGTTAATTAGAAATAAGAGTCTGATAAGACTTTCCCTCCCAGGCTGGCTTTGAATCACAACCCTCTGATCTCCGCCTCCTGAGTAGCTAGGATGACAGTCTTGAGCCACCAGCACTTGAGTCAACTTTAGATCAATAAGCTGCCAAGGTCCTTGAGGGACAAGCAGTAGTCAGGAGGGCATTTCCCCGTACCAGGATAGTGAAGAGTGATCTCACCTTGAGGGTTTATGTACGTTTTGTTTTTTGTTTGTTGGTTATGGGGCTTGAACTCAGAGCCTGGGTGCCGACCTTGAGCTCTTTTGCTCAGGGCTAGTACTCTACCACTTTGAACTACAGCACCACTTCAGGTGGGTAATTGGAGATAAGAGTTCTCATGGGCACTTTCTTGCTTCGAACTGCAGTCCTCAGCTCTCAGCCTCCTGAGTAGTTAGGATGACAGGTGTGACACCGGCCTTTATGTGCATTTTTATGGACATGATGTTATATAAGCATCCAGTGCCTAGAATGAAAAAGCACAGGGCTGGGAAGGTGTCTCAGTGGTAGAGTGCTTGCCTTGTATGCATGAGGTCCTAGGTTCTATTCCTCAGCACCACATAAACAGAAAAGGCCAGAAGTGGCACTGTGGCTCAAATGGTAGAGCACTAGCCTGGAGCTGAAGAGCTGAGGGACAGCACCCAGGCCCAGAGTTCAAGCCCCACAACCAATAAAAAAAGAAAAAGCTGGGGCTGGGAAGGTGGCTCAGTGGTAGAGCGCTTGCCTTGCATGCATGAGGCCCTGGGTTCGATTCCTCAGCATCACATAAGCAAAAAGAAAAAAAGCCAGAAGTGGCGCTATGGCTCAAGTGGTAGAGTGCTAGCCTTGAGTTGAAGAGCTGAGGGACATGTGCGCCCAGGCCCAGAGTTCAGGCCCCATGACTGGACCCAAAAAAAAAAAAAAGAAAGAAAAAGCTAATCCTTTTTTTTAAATTTAATTTAATTTTTTTTTTATTTTTATTTTTTGGTCCAGTTGTGGGGCCTGAACTCTGGGCCTGGGCACTGTCCCTGAGCTCTTCAGCTCAAGGCTAGTGCTCTACCACTTGAGCCACAGCGCCACTTCCGGCTTTTTTCGTATGTGGTGCTGAGGAATCGAACCCAGGGCCTCAGGCATGCAAGGCAAGTGCTCTACCACTGAGCCACCTTCCCAGCCCCAAAGAGCAATTTTTTTGTTGTTGTTGGTCGTGGGGCTTGAACTCTGGGCCTGGGTGCTGTCCCTCAGCTCTTCAGCTCAAGGCGAGCGCTCTACCACTTGAGCTACAGCGCCACTTCTAAAAGCTAATCCTTTCATTGACCTTGGTCACAGGGTACCGTCTTCAGTCTCTACTAGTCAGACAAGTAAACCTCAGAGGCCTGCAAGGCCAGAGCCAGGAAACCCACAGGACGAGTGAATTGGGATTCATATCAGCAGGATTTTAATGTGGCAGGGGCGGTGTGTGTGTGTGTCTCAGTTGGTGTCAGGATCATACTCATTTACTTGTGATCTGCAGTGCAGGGTGAACACGGTATTCTGTAGTGAACTCCTGTTGTCAAACCTGGAGACTGTGAGGCCAGCTTTTAACATGGTGCTCTGGGGCACTGAAGTGCGGTGGTACTCAGGAGCAGGGGAGACCCCCTGGGGCCCCTCCCCATGCCCTCTATCCCCTCAGTATTGTCTGAGCGCCTGCTTTACCCTGAGCCCATGGGAACTACTGTTGCAGGCCCTTTGCACGAAGACCTGTCCCTGACTCTCCCACCCATGCTTGAAGCAGGCCCTGAGCTGGAAGAATGGTATGGTGACTAGGTCAGAAAGGGCTAGTCTTGGGGTTATTACGGTCCTGTGAGTGGACGCAGGGCATGGATGGGGCAGAATCTGAGAAGCCGGCCTCCTGTTGTGTCTGAGGCTTGGCCCCCTGGCCGGCTTTGTGCTGAGGGCTTCCTGGCCTCTCCGCCGCCCCTGTCCCTCAGAGAGCAGATTGCAGCAATCAGAGGTCAGACAGGTTGTAAGTTTTGGAGCCAGGCTGGGTTCTATCCTCCGATCTCAGCCTCCTGAGTAGCTAGGGTGACAGGTGTGAGCCACCCGTGCTACACTAGGGACAGCTTTTTGTTGTTCAAAGTGAGTTACTGGTCTCTCCTGTAGGCACCAGAAAGAGGCAGGACAAGATGCCTCTGCTCCCCCTGGAGCTTTCTTGGACGTTGGGGCTCTCTAGGCAGACAGGCAGGAGAGGCTCCCTCGGCCATGCGTTCTGGGGAGCTTAAGAGGAGTGATGGAACGGGCACTCAGGTTGCTTAAATATTTTCAAAGCAGCAGTGTCAGGTGTCCACAAGGCGTCACACATCTTGTGCGGATGGAGCTGCAGAATTTCCAGGGTGATTGTTTTTCCTTGCAGCCAGAGGCAGAATCTCCCACAGTTAATTCAGAGACCTGCCCAGGGTGGGGTGGTCAGTTGCCTGCTGTACCTCAACCTTGTTCTACCCATCCTTTCCCCCCACCCCTTAAAAAGCCAGGACCTGCAGGCTGGGGGTAGAGCTCAATGCTAGAGCACATGCGTAGTGTGTGTGAGGCCCTGGATGTCATCTCCAGCACCCAAAACAATAAGTAAATAAATAGCAGCCAGGACTCTCAGGGTCCACTATTCTAGAATCTACTGTGTACAGCTGAGGAGTGGGAGGTCAGAGCATTTGGAACTGGAAGTTGGTAAAGAAGCCAAAAGTGGGAAGGGTCGGGGCTGGGAAGGTGGCTCAGTGGTAGAGCGCTTGCCTTGCATGCTCAAGGCCCTGGGTTCGATTCCTCAGTACCACATAAGCAGAAAAAGCCAGAAGTGGTGCTGTGGCTCAAGTGGTAGAGCGCTAGCCTTGAGCTGAAGAGCTGAGGGACAGCGCCCAGGCCCAGAATTCAGGCCCTACGACCGGACCCAAAAAAAAAAAAAAAGGTAGGAAGGGTCTGGATGTTCACTCCTGTAATCCTACCTACTCAGGAGGCTGAGACTAGAAGGATGGAGGTTCAAAGCCAACCCCCAGCAGAAAAGTTCCTGAGACTTCATCTCCAGTATAATGAGCAAAAAACAGGGCTTGACCCACAGCTTCCCCAGCTCCAGGGTCCCCAGAAGTCTCCACCATCTGAGCACGGCTCCATCTCCATATTCAAGTGCTCCCTAGAGCCTTGCTCTGCACACAGGTGGGGGCACCAGGGTCGGCTCCCCTCCAGTCCCGGCCCCTTGCTGTGGCCAGCGTTTCCTCTCTCTCTCTCTCTCTCTCTCTCTCTCTCTCTCTCTCTCTCTCTCTCTCTCTCTCTCTCTCTCTCTCTCTCTCTCTCTCTCTCTTAATTTCTTTCTTTCTGTCAGTCGCGGGGCTTGAACTCTGGGCCTGGGCGCTGTCCCTCAGCTCTTAAGATCAAGGCTAGCACTCTATCACAGCGCCACTTCCAGCTTTTCTGCTTATGTGGTGCTGAGGAATCGAACCCAGGGCCTCATGCATGCAAGGCAAGCACTCTACCACTGACCCACTTTCCCAGCCCTGCCATTTTTTTATTACATAAATTTCACAGTATTGTGGGATAGTGATACTTTGTTAAAGTCACAAACACATTCTAACTTTCATGGGGCAAATTGTCATTATCGTGGTCTATAAAGTTTATGAGTTTTATGAACTCTGACAATAGTTATTTCTTCCACATCGGGTGACAGGTACATTTCTTTCCTTTTGCTTAGTGTCAGCTGTTCCCTCTTTCCCACTCATTCCCTCCCTCCCATCTCTGCCCTTTAGTTGCTTAGTTCGTTTTCATCAATGTCCAGTGCAGCTGATGGGTCCTGCTGTTGTATGTTTTCCTGTTTCCTTCTGGTTCTGTGTCCTCCTAGTTTTCCTCCGATGTGCACATATAGACCATATATGTGGTCAGCAGCATGGGGTCATTTAGTAATGATTTGACCAGATGAGTGGAGGTCCTTTGTTTCTTGAGTCTTGTTTACTTTGTTGTATCACCTTACATTTTGGATTTAACATCCACTTATCAGGGAGACCATGTGCCGTTTATCTCTTTGCTCTTGGCTTACCTCACTCAACATGATTTCTTCTAGTTCCATTCATTTCCCTGCAAATACCATTATTTTGTCCTTTCTAATGGCTGCATAATATCCATTGTATATAGGTACCACAATTTTTGGATCCATTCATCTGTGGTGGGGCATCTGGGTTGTTTCCATATCCTGGCTATTGTGAACAATGCTGCAATAAACATGGAGGTGCATGTGTCCTTGTATCCTGGTTCCTATTGTTCAGGGTAGATGTTTGGAGTGGTATGGCTGGGTCATAGGGAAGGTCAATATTTAGCTTTCTGTGGACGCTCCAGACTGCTTTCCAGAGTGATTGTGTAAGTGTACATTCCCACCAGAGTGCAATAGTGTTCCTCTTTCTCCGCATCCCCTCCAGCATTTGTTGTTGGCTGACTTTAGGATGTGGGCCATTCTGACTGGGGTAAGGTGGTATCTCAAGGTTGTTTTTATTTGCATTTCCTTTACAACCAAGGATGGTAAACGTATTTCCTCCTGTGTTTCTTTGACATTTTTATCTCTTCTTCTGAGAAGTCTCTCTAGTTTCCTTGCCCATTTAGTAATTGGTTTGTTAGGTTTGGGAGGGATTAGTTTCTTGAGTTCCCTATATCTACTGGATATTAACCCCTTGTCTGATATATTGCTGATAAATACTTTTTCACAATTAGTTGGCTTTCTTTCTAGTTTGGTTGCTATGTCTTTAGCTGTGCAGAAATTTTTTTAATTTTATTTTATTTTATTTGAGAACATACTGTACAGAGGAGTTACAATTACATGGGCAGGATAATGCGTACATTTCTTACCAAGCACTGCAGCCTCCTCCTTTGTTTACCCTTCACATCCCTTCCCAGCCTCCCCCCCTCCCCAGAAATTTTTATTTTAAGGTAGTCCCATTTGTCCAGTCTCTCTCCAGTTTGTTGTGACCCTGTGACTCTGTTCAGAAGTTCCTGCCTGTGCCTTTAAGTTCAAGTGTCTCCTACTCTGTTGTGCAGTAGTTTTAGAGATTCAGGTTTGATGTTAAGGTCTTTAATGCATTTTGAGTTGATGTTAGTGCATGGTGACAGGCTGGGGTCCACTTTTAGTTTTCTGCATGTGGCCGAGTGGCTAGTGTTTCCTTGAGACTCGCGTGAAGCCCTGGTGGGCTTTGTTCCTGGCGGCCATGTCACATTGTTCACGTCTCGCACTCTCCTGTACCACAGGTGATTCTCCTCGTTCACTGGCTGCTGACCACCTGGTGAGTCACTGGGGGGTGGGGTTCCCTGCTCTGTCACCTGTGTCCTTCGGTCTTTCTCCTTCTTCCCCTTCTCTCCCTTTCATTTCTCTCCTTTTCTACTCAGCACCACATAAGCAGAAAAAGCTGGAAATGGCTCTGTGGCTCAAGTGGTAGGGCGTTTACCTTGTGCTGAAGAGCTGAGGGACAGCGCCCAGGTCCAGAGTTCGGGCCCCACAACTGACAAAACAAAACAAAACAAAAAACGAATACAAGGCCCTGAGTGTAAGCTCCAGTCAAGGACACTAGATAGATGGATGATAGATTAATGTGATTTACGGCCTGAGGCCATGGAGTGGGAGGGAGACCTTTGGGCCGCTGTAGGGCCTTCTGTCTGATGGTGTGGCATCTTCCTGCAGGGGCTGCATCGTGTTCTCTGGCCCTTATGCCTGGGCCAACTTCACCATCCTGGCCCTGGGCGTGTGGGCCGTTGCTCAGCGGGATTCCATCGACGCCATTAGCATGGTGAGTGAGGCCCTGGCTCTGCGGCCCGGCAGCAGGGGGCGCTGTGCCCCCATCTGCCCCGCCACCCTCACCTGGCTTCCTCATTGTCTGCTTTCTAAAGCCTGGCACATACATGAGCAACTTCCCAAGCCAGGCCTGCTGCACGGCTTGCCTGGCTCACCTGGCTCACTTCTGAACCCATCCCTGCCTTCCCTAGGACAGGCGATGGGTGAGAACCCAACAGTGTCCCCAAGATTGCCCATTCCCCAGGGCAGCCTGGTCCACCTCAGGGACTGTGTCTGGAGGGATGTGGCTGTGGGGGGAGCCACCAAGGCTCCTCTCTCCCGGCACCTCTGCCCAGGCACACCCGGGCCCCAGCCTCAGGACCCTGAGACGGGGTACAGCAGGCTGGCTGGATCCCAGGGGCCTTTCCTTCTTGGGCCCTGTGTTGACCTTGGGGGACGTGGGGGGTGGGGCTCTGTCACCAGTGAATGTCAGAGGCCTCAGGAAGGGAAGAACCCCGGGTGGGTTGGGGTGTCAGTGCCCATGAGCCGCTGCTGGTGTTTCTTGCAGTTTCTGGGGGGGTTGCTGGCCACCATCTTCCTGGACATCGTCCACATCAGCATCTTCTACCCGCGGGCCGGCCTGTCGGACACTGGCCGCTTCGGCGCCGGCATGGCCATCCTCAGCCTGCTGCTCAAGCCCTTCTCCTGCTGCCTGCTCTACCACATGCACCGCGAGCGCGGGGGCGTGCTCCCCTTCCACACCGGTGAGCCCGGGCCCGGCGTGCCCCTGCCGGCTGGCTGTGGTGGCTCCCTGTGGCCAGACCTCCCGCCTCCTAGCGCACAGATGTGGACGGGGTGGGGTCCCCCAGCCCAAGCCCTGCAGGCGACTATGGGAGCCTCTCCTCCCACCTGCCCCCAGATCCTGCTCTCCTGCTGTGTAGGGCAGGGGTGGGGGGAGGAAGGGAGGCTCTCACCTGCACAGAGAGCTTGGGCTATAAAGCCAACTCAGATACAGGCGACCCCTCTGGCTGCCTGCCGCCCCCTGGCACCGTGCCCATTTGTCCTGATGGAGGCCTGTGCCCTCCTAGCTTTCTGTGGCAGCCCGGAACCCACCAGGGCAATACTGGACAAGGACAGGAGTGGCCCATGGCCGCCTACCCTGGCTGACCTCAGCGCCCTCCTGACCTGCCCTGGGATGAGGAGAACCAGGGGCAGGCTGACCATGTCGCAAATAGGAAACTGAGGCCCACAGCCCTTGAGACTGGTTCAGATGTGCAGAGGGGAGGGAAGTGGGGTATGGGAGTTCTCACAGCCTTTCGCTCTGCCTTGCACTCCAAGCTTTATTCCCTGGTAGCAGTAACTCTGCCGGGCTGTGGGGCTGCTGGCTACAGTCATGCAGAGTCCCTGTTCTGGGAGGGGAGCTGAAGAGAAGTCTGGCCCTGGGCTGTATGTCTGGGTATCTTGGAGACCCCGGTGGGCCTCAGGTGGGGGTGGGCCCAGGGTAGCGGCTGGTCTCAGGTAGGGGTGGGTCTCAGGTGCGGTGGGCCTTGGGCAGTCCTCAGCAGTCTTCATCCTCCATTTCCCTCCCTCCCTGCCTGCCCCCCAGATGACCTTGGGCCTTCTCCAGAGCGCAGTGCCTACCAGACGATCGACTCCACAGAAGTTCCAGCAGACCCCTTTGCAGGCCCAGATGGCAGGGGCCAGGCCACCCCCCGAGGGTACTGAAGCCTCCCTGGTGCCCTCCTGACCCCGGCTGCATCACCTTTGGACGCTCCTGACCTCCTGTTCTTGCACCTGCGGTGGACTGTCCTCCATCCCCTCTCCAAACGCCTGAATCATGTGTTACAAGAGGGTCAGAGCCTCCCACCCTCTTCCCTTCATGGCACCCAACTGTCACCAGGCTAGAACTATAGCCTCTTTCTTCATCTCCCACCCCACAGCTGCGCTGTGTTGACCCTGACCAAGTTGTGCCTGAGTGAGTTGGGACAGTGGTGTCCCCGTCCCTACGCCACCCCACTGCAAACCCCCCAGGCTGTGGACCCCCTCTTCAGGAGCTCACTAAGCCTCAAGATCCACAGGGACCAGTGCCTCTCACTGCCTGGTCGCGTGGTGCCTGGGGATCTAGGCCCAGAGGGAGGAGGTGTCTGCAGTTCCCAAGACCCACCACAGCCCACAGCTGCCCCTCTCAGAGCCCTGGCATTAAACTCAGGTGATTCTGTGGCTGAGCCCTGTCTCCTCTCCCACCGGGGCCCACCCGGCCATCCCTGGCATGATTTCTTTGACCCCCAAGTGGAGCCTGGACAGTCACCTGCCCCGCTGTCTCCAGAGAAAGTGGGGGGCCTCACTGAGTCTGCTGGGGGACAGCATGGCATGGGCTTCATGGCTCCAGCTCAGGTGACCCGGGTGTTGCTCGGAATCCTGCTCTGCCACTTGGCTGTGTGCCTTCACAGGCTTCTAGCAAGGCCGGTGTCCGCTCGGAGGTGAGATTCAGTGCTGAGTGTCAGGGCCCTCAGCGGCGCACTCCCTGGTGTCTGCCGTGAGCTGGAGTGCCGGGTCCTGGGATGGCCTCTCCAGCAGGCCACAGAGCTCCTGGGACCCCAGGGTCCAAGTCCTTCCTTGGACTGGGCTGGCTGTTCACAGCTGCCTTTCTGTCCTCTCAGGTGCCAGACAAGGGCCTGCGGCCGTGTGTGTGTGTGTGTGTGTGTGTGTGTGTGTGTGTGTGTGTGTGTGTGTGTGTGTGTGTGTGTGTGTGTGTGTGTGTGTGTGTGTGTGTGTGTGTGTGTGTGTGTGTGTGTGTGTGTGTGTGTGTGTGTGTGCTGAAGCCTACTCACAAGCTACACAGGCCACTCTGGGTGGGTGAGGGAGACCAAGTTGAGAAAAACAGAACGTCCTGGCTGTCAGGAGGTTACGTAGCCCCACCCATTTGTGACTTAGAGTAACTACAATATTAAGCAGACCTGTGTATGTGAACACTGCTGCCCCAAAGTGGACAAATGAAACGTGCAAGGCTGGTGTCATCTTAGAACCTTGGTAACGCCCTAGAGTTCTTGTGTGTGTATGGTGTGATGCACGGATGCACTAAAGCAAGAGCTAGAAAGACAAGGTGGAGTCCATGATTTTGGTGGCATGGGCTGGGGGCAATGGGGACAAACAGGTCCGTTTCTCATGTTTGTATGGCTCCTGGCCTGTTTGGTACGTGCGGAGCTTCTGTTGCAAATTGAGACTGGCAGAGGAAATGAACGGGGGAGGGGTGGAAAGGCCAGGTCCCAGAGCCCGTGCCAGGCAGTGGACTGTGGAGACAGCTCCTTGAGTCCTGGGTCCCCCAGGAAAGGGCTCTGGCTCTGGAAGATTCCCCCAGAAGCAGTCCCAGTGAGAGGCAGGAGCGGGGTCTGTCAGTCACAGGCCAAAGGCTGCCCTGGGTAGTTCCAGGAGACTAGAAGGGGCGTCAAGAGAGGATGGCCCCCTACATCAGCCCCCCACAGAAGGGCACCCAGCGTTCCACAAAGGGAGCTGGGTGAGGTGCTGCGGTGGCAGAGGGGGAGAAATGCCTGTAACTCCAGGAGGCTCCATTTGGCCGGAGGGGCCAGGCTACAAAGTAACATTCCCGAGGTGGCGCGCGGGGCGGGGCCTGCGCGGGGCGGGGCCTGCGCGGGGCGGGGCCTGCGCGGGGCGGGGCCTGCGCGGGGCGGGGCCTGCGCGGGGCGGGGCCTGCGCGGGGCGGGGCGTACGTCGTTAGCGGACTTGCTACGAGTCCAGGACAGGAAAGTGGCCTCAGGCTCCCTTGGTGGGAAGGGGTGGGAGGCTTTTCCCTAAGTGGGCAGGGAGGGGGATGGCCTGCAGGCGGCCTGAGGGAGGAAGGGGCTGACGGGAGAAGTGGACGGATGAGCCCGGCCAGGGTAAGAAGAGCCCCTGTGGATTGAGCCGCCTGCAGTGGGCTTGGGCGGGGCGGGGCGGTCGCGCAGGTTTGACCCTGAGCCAGGCCTTGGGCGGGCAGGTGGCCTTCTGAGTCCTGGTGTCCTCTTTTTGTACTGTGCCGGTACTCAGGCTTGAACTTGGGGCCTAGTCATTGTCCCTTCATCCCTCCTCCCCCAAGCTGGTGCTCTACCACTTGAGCCACAACTCCACTGCTGGCTTTTTTGTAGAAATGACTCTAGCGGGGCACTGGTGGCCCACACTGATAATCCTAGCTACTCAGGGGGCTGAGATCTCAGCATCTGGTTCGAAGCCAGCCCCAGGAGCTGCTGGGAAGGTGGCTCAGTAGTAGAGTGCTTGCCTTGCATGCTTGAGGCCCTGGGTTCCATTCAAAAGAAAAAGCCGGAAGTGGCGCTGTGGCTCAAGTAGTAGAGTGCTAGCCTTGAGCTGAAGAGCTGAGGGACAGTGCCCAGGCCCAGAGTTCAGCCCGCACAACCGGACCCCCCCCCCAAAAAAAGAAGCCAGCCTCGGCAGGAAAGTCTGAAACTTTTTATCTCTAATAAACTACTCAGAAAAGGCTGGAAGTGGTGCTGTGACTCAAGTGGTAGAGTGCTAGCCTTGAGCAAAAACAGCTCAAGGACAGCTCCCAGGCCCTGAGTTCAAACCCCAGAACCGGCAAAAAGAAAAAAAAGTCTCAGATTTTCCTGTGCTGGGTGGCTTCAAGTCATGATCCTCAGATCTCAACCTCCTGAGTAGCTGCATGAGCCTTGGTGCCCAGCCAATATTCTCATTTCTAAAACAGGAAAACTAAACCATAGGCCTGCGGTGGTGTGGACTGAGTGGCAGGATGCCAGCTGAGAGCTTTGCTGGTGCCTAGTATGGGTCATTCACTTGACAGTAGTTTATGAAGCTTAGATATGTGCAGGGCTATTCTACTTACTCAAATTCAGCAGGGAAATAGGACCAAATGGCCTGTGTTCATATGCATCTATGCAAGAGGGGGGAAGAAAAGCAGTCGTTAAGTATATTGGAGGAAAATAGGATACAGAGCAAGAAGTGAGTAGAATGTTACATTTGGAAGGGCTCCTCAGGATATTCAAGGCAACAGGTAAAGGCATGAAGGAGACAGTTCTAGGCAAGAGGAACAAGTACAAAGGCCTTGGGGCAGACCTATCAAAGGTGTGTTGGAGAAACAGCTTGGGGAGGGCTGGTGGGCTTGGAGTGAGTGAGAGGAGAAAAGGTGAGGTTAGTGAAGAAAGCATGTGAGGAGCGTTACAAAAACCTGCCCCCTCCCACAGGGCCTTGGACTTCCTAGGACCCTTAGGTGGCCAGGAAGTTTTGGGGTGGGGTCAAGGCTGGTTGTGTGTTCATGAGCTCACTCTGGCCACCATTGGGGAGTGACCTGTTGGCTCATGCCTGGACAGAAATGTTCATGAGAAGGAAAGATAAGAGGGAGAGAGGGAAGGAGGAAGGGAAGGAGGGAAGGAGGGAGGGAGGAAGGAAGGAAGGAAGGAAGGAAGGAAGGAAGGAAAGAAGGGGCCTGAAATCTTAGGATCTCTTTATTTATTTTTAATTGTGAAAATATCATACAGAGGGGTTATAATTACATGGGCAAGGTAATGAGTTCATTTCTTTTTTTTTGGGTCCGGTTGTGGGGCCTGAACTCTGGGCCTGGGCACTGTCCCTCAGCTCTTCGGCTCAAGGCTAGCACTCTACAACTTAAGCCACAGCGCCGCTTCCAGCTTTTTTCTTTTTGTTTATGTGGTGCTGAGGAATCGAACCCTGGGCCTCATGCATGCAAGGCAAGTGCTCTACCACTGAGCCACCTTCCCAGCCCCATGAGTTCATTTCTTTTTTTTTTGGGGGGGTCCAATCGTGGGGCCTGAACCCTGGGCCTGGGCGCTGTCCCTCGGCTCTTCAGCTCAAGGCTAGCACTCTACCACTTGATCCACAGCACCACTTCCAGCTTTTTTCTTTTTGCTTATGTGGCACTGAGGAATCGAACCCAGGGCCTCAGGCATGCAAGGCAAGCACTCTACCACTGAGCCACCTTCCCAGCCCCCCATGAGTTAATTTCTTATCAAGCATTGTTACCTCCTCCTTTGTTTCCCCTTCCCATCCCTTCTCATCACCCCCCACACCCCCAGGATCTCAGTTTAAAGACAGCACAAGCAGAAAACATGAGAGACTTTAGCTCACCAACAAAAGGCTGGTCTGGAGGCATGGCTCAAGTGGTAGAGCTACTGCTTAGCAAGTGTGATGTCCTAAGCTCAAACCCCAGTACATCCAAAAAAGAAAGTGAGGAAGGGATGAGAAAGGGAAGGAAACTACTGGGGAAAGAGCAAAATACGTGCAGCGGGGAGAGGAGACTAAGGGGCAGGAGTGCTGCGGGGCAGACCCAGAGCAGCCGGGGACCAGAGAAATGTGAGCTGGTTACTCTGGCCTCTCCCTACAGAGCCTGGCTTGTCCTGTCCCAGTGGGGATGGAGCCCAGGGCTAGCGCTGTGTCTCTGAGCCAACCCCCAGCCCAGCCCACCTGGTTACAAAGGCAGACCCAACCCTGGCGTGAACCAAGAACGCTGCTGCCTCCACCCGTGGAGCGGACACCTGTCCCCAGCCACAAGGAGAACGTGCCCCCACGGCAGGCGGCCGCTCCAAAGCCAGGCAAGAGGCCCAGGGAGGTTGCAGAGATGGGGTCCTCTCCACCTGCCTGCCAGGGTCGCAGGCACATGTCCCTGGAGACCAGGAGTGGAACTGGATGTTCCCCGCAGCTGAGCCCGGCTCCCCCCGCCAGGCCAGGCTGGGGGAAGGGGTGGGGACTCCCTGCTCAAGGTCCCCCCCACCCCAGAGTCTAAGAAGATAGGAAGTGGGTCCAGCCCAGGACAGAAGCAACCCAAGAACACAACTTCAAACTGTGATTCTCGTCCTGTGAGCACGTTCCTTCCCTCTCTGAGCTTTAGTTGCTACCCATAAAGACAGCCTCTTCTTTCCTCCTCTTCCTCCTCCTCCTCCTCCTCCTTCTGCTGCTTCTTCTTGAATTCAGGCCTGGGCACTGTCCCTGAGCTGCTTTTGCTCAAGCCTAGCGCTCTACCACTTGAGCCACAGCGCCACTTCCAGTTTTTTCTGTGTGTGTGGTACTGAGGAATCGCACCCAGGGCTTCATGCGTGCTAGGCAGGCGCTCTACCACTCAGCCACATTCCCAGCCCAAAGACAGTCACTTCTATGGCCAATGGTACCGGCCAGCCCTGTGTCTAGAGCCCCTCAGACACCTTGCCAGTCCCCACCAGCCTGTCCCTCCACCTCTCACACCAGCCATGGAGAGAGTTCCTCCCCCCTTACCCTCTCCCCCCACGCCAGCCTGGATCAGCCCCTCACCGCCCCCATACCCACCCCTGTCATTCCCCTTCAGGGCTGAACTGAAGTCCTGGCTCCCAATGGAGCCTGGCAGTCCCACCTGAGAGCTAACCCCCGGGATTCTCTCTCCTGTCCCTAGAGCAGCAGACTGTCTGGAGGAGCCAGAACTGTGCGCATGGCTGGTGGCCGCCGGTGAGCTGGGACAGGAACAGAGGGCCCACCGCCACCTCCCCCCTGAGGCCAGTGCGGTGTCCGGAGCACCGCCAGGTCCAGACCAACGTGGCCAGCCCCAGTCCCCGCCTGGGCCTGGCTCTGAAGGATGCGATGGGTCCGTGGGTCCATTCACGCTTCCAGCAACAGAGCAACATGAGGCCCAGGGCGCCCGGGGGACCCCGGAGGAAGGCCCCAGAGCCAGCCGTGCAGCAGAGCAACCTGAGCCTCGGGGGGACCACCACCCCCCGCCTCCAGGCTGGCCTTGGGCAGCGGGCTCCCCTGGGGCTCGGTGCAGGACACATGACCCCGGCCACAGCGCCCTCCACCTCTGACCTCAGGCTCAGCACGGGTTTTCTACGTCCTGATGGGCGCACGCAGCTTGATGAAGGATCCCGGCCCAGGCTGGGGAGCGGGGCCCCCGGGCTCCTCGGGGAGCCCCTCACTCTGGAGGATCTGGCCGTCCCGGCCCCCACTGCCCTCCGGCGGCGGCGGCGGCGGCTGGGTGCTGCTCAGCAGCTGGAGCTCAGGGCGGCCAGGCTCAGGCAGCCTCCGGGCCCTGACTACAGCCGGTCACCCCCTGCCCGTCCCCAGCCCTGCCAGCCTGGTGTGGCCTCCCTGGATGAGAGGAACCGGGCCCGAGGCCCCAGGGGGACTGCACGGGGCTCAGAGATGCCCGAGGCCCAGGCTGGACTCCCGGACCGCCCAGTGCCTGGTGAGCCAGGCTCTCCCAACACCGCCTCGGGGGTCGTCACCCACAGTTTGCTCCGCTCTGAGCGGGGGCCCAGCCAGAAGTGCCCCCAGTGGCCTTCCCATGGCAGGAGGCACAGGGCGCCCCCCAGGCTCACTCCAGGGGAGCCCCGCTTCCCTGCTTCCACCGGGGGCATCCTGCGTGAGTGGGAAGGAGACAAGGTCCAGGGCCAAGGGGCCAGCAGGAAGGAGGAGAGGCTGACTTCCAGCCCACCCAACCCAGCCCGGGCCTACAGGAGTGCCCAGCAGGTAGAGGCCCGGGAGGCGAGGGTGGGTTGTGGGCTCCATAGGGGAGGCTGGGGGGAGAGGCCCCACCTGGCCCTTTGGCCTGAGAGGGGTCACATTGCTTCTCCAGAGCAACGCGCAAAGCATTGTGGTCCAGGAGCGCCAGGCAGCTGGGTGAGGTCTTGGGGGAGAAGGAGAGGGGGACCTTCTAGGGACAGTTCATGGGCTGTGGGGACAAAGGTCTGCTGGAGATACAGCCTTCTTGGGAACATGGGGGGAGGCTGCAATCCTGGGGTGGGGTCCTTGGGGATGGGTCAGCTTCTGGGGCCAGCAGGGCTATGGTGGTCCATTCTGCCTTGGGAGGCATCCTGGAGGAGGTTCTGGTCATTGCTGGAACACTGTGTGGCCACCAGGGGGCCAGGCCAGCCCCCTGACCAGTGTTGGTGTGTCCCCAGCCCGCAGCCGCTGGCCACCTGTTTCAGAGCCTGGAGGCGCCTGGCCCAGAGGCGGCGGGCGGTGGCCGCGGCCGTGGCTCTGAGTCGCCGGCGGCGGCTGCTTTGAAAGGGTCTCCGGGCGCTGCGATGGACTGTGTGGACACAGGAGGCTCAGCTGGACGTGGCCTGGCGGCGACACACCAGGGCCTTGCTGGCCCGGAGCTTCCACAAGGTCAGCCAGCTTCGGGCTGGGCCCCGGCGGGGAGGAAATACAGCCCTGGGGTGTCTGGGAAGTTTGGAGGGCCCCGCTGACCTCAGGTGGCCCCTCCTGACTGGCCAGCACCGTCCGGGTTCAGTCACACCGCTTTCCAGCTGTGTGACCTGGGGCAAATGACCTGACCTCTCCCTGCCTCAAGTCTCTCTTTAAAATGGGATGATAGGGCTGGGAAGGTGGCTCAGTGGTAGAGCACTTGCCTTGCATGCCTGAGGCCCTGGGTTTGATTCCTCAGCACCACATAAGCAAAAATGAAAAAAGCCGGAAGTGGCGCTATGGCTCAAGTGGTAGAGTGCTAGACTTGAGCTGAAGAGCTGAGGGACAGCACCCAGGCCCAGAGTTCAGGCCCCACGACCGGACCAAAAAAAATAAAATAAAATAAAAAATAAAAAAATAAAAATAAATAAAATGGGATGATAATAGTTGTAGGATTAACGGAGTGAATCCAGAAGGCTCAGATCCACTTGGCAAACACTCTGCTCTAGAAGTAGGTGCTGAGCCAGGCGCTTGTAGCTCACACCTGTAATCTTAGCCACTCAAGAGGCTGAGATCTGAGGATCGCGGTTCAAAGCCAGCCTGGGCAGGAAAGTTTGTGAGACTCATCTCTAATGAACCACCAGAAAACTGAAATTTGGAGCTGTGGCTCAAATGTCAGGGACAGCACCCAGGCCCAGAGTTCATAGTCCCACAACAACAACAAAAATGCTGTTTTTTATTACTGACTTGTCTGCCTGTCTTGCTGCTTGCTTTCCGCCCCCCTTCCTCCCCCTCCCTCCCCCTTAATCATTCCCAGCAGGGAGGTGGAATGGAATGGTTGAGACTACAGGCCGCAGGCCCTGGTGGCTCACCCCTGTAATCCAGGCTCTGAACCCCTGTTTTGACCCAGTGGAGGCGACTGGCTCTACAGCTGCCCCCCACCCAGGCTGCATCAGGACCCCCTACTTCCAGGAGAAGCCGGAGCCAAGACCCAGGCCCCTCCTCGGGAGGAAAGGCGGTGGTGGAGCCCGCCTGGAGGTTGGTCATTGGGGCTGCCCTTCCCCACCTCGCTGCCCTCCACCCCCTCCCCGCAGAGAATGAGGGTGCCAGCAGAGGGCGTAGATCTGGGCAAACGCCTATGTACAGTAGGAATTATGTCAGGGTCTAACCACCCAGCACGCAGCTGGCAGTATGTGTTTATGAAGATGTCAGCTTTTTTTCTGTGTATGTGGTGCTGAGGAATCGAACCCAGGGCTTTGTGCATGCTAGGCAAGTACTTTACTGCTAAGCCACATTCCCAGCCCCTTTTTCTTTCTTTCTCGTGCCAGTCCTGGAGTTTTGAGTTTTTTCACTCCAGCTAGTGCTCTATCATTTGAGCCACTTCCAGCTTTTTGCTGGTTGATTGGAGATAAAGAGATTCATAGCCTTTCCTGCCCCAGCTGGCTTCAAATCTTGATTCTTAAATCTCAGCCTTCTGAATAGCTAAGGTTACAGGCATGAGCCACCAGTGCCCTGCTTTGGTATTTCCCCACATTTCCACTATAGCTGTGTGTTCTTGTTTTTTGTTTTTGTTTTTTTGTTAGTCATGGGGCTTGAACTCTGGGCCTGGACGCTGTCCCTCAGCTCTTCAGCTCAAGGCTAGCGCTCTACCACTGAAGCCACAGCGTCACTTCCAGTTTTCTGATAGTTTATTGGAGATAAGAGTTTCACAGCCTTTCCTTGCTCAGGCTGGCTTTGAACTGAGATCCTCAAATCTCAGCCTCCTGAGTAGGTAGGAGTACAGGCGTGAGCCACTGGCACCCAGCATGTTCTGAGTCTTATTTGTAAATTGAATAATTATTTAAGTGTTATTTAAACACATCTTTATTGTTATTTTTGTTTGTTTGTTTGTTTTGTTGGTCATGGGGCTTGAACTCTGGGCTTGGGCGCTGTCCCTGTGCTCTTCAGCTCAAGGCGAGCAGTCTACCGCTTGAGCCACAGTGCCACTAACACATCTTTATTGTTAAAAACCAAAAGAAATGTTAAGTAGGAGCTGGCGGTGTAGCTGGGGGTAGAGTGCATGCGTGACCCACGCAAGCCCCTGGGTCTCATCTTCAACATCACAAGAAAATAAAATATCTAGGGCTGGGAAGGTGGCTCAGTGGTAGAGCGCTTGCCTTGCATGCCTGAGGCCCTGGGTTCGATTCCTGTCAGCACCACATAAGCAAAAAGAAAAAAGCCGGAAGTGGCGCTGTGGCTCAAGTGGTAGAGTGCTAGCCTTGAGCTGAAGAGCTGAGGGACAGCGCCCAGGCCCAGAGTTCAGGCCCCATGACCGGACCCCCCCCCAAAAAAAAAAAAAAAAAGAAAAGAAAATATCTGAACAAGACTGAAGGAAATAAAGCAAAAGCAGACGTGTCTCCCCGCCCCCACCCTGCCCTCCCCCCCCACCCCAAGCACCTTGGATAATCAGGAATAAAATAAACTGGAATAGAGCAGGGGGCCCTGGCCCAGCACCCCGAGCTCAGAGGCCGGGTGAGGGTGTGGGGGTGAGGGCACTGGGGTCTCTGGGCATCTTCCCTCTCAGTCCAGGGAAGCTGGGACCCACGGAGGGGACCAGGCCTGTGCCACGGCGGTCTGGGCAGAGACCAGGTGATGGAGACAGAAGAGTCCAGATCTTGCAGGCCTTGTATCACCTGGCAGGTAAGGTGGTGGGTGCTGGGGAAAAAAACCATGCAAGCCGGGCACTGGTGGCTCACGCCTGTCATCCTAGCTACTCAGGAGGCTGAGACCTGAGGATCACGGTTCAAAGCCAGCCTGGGCAGGAAAGTCCATGAGCCTCATCTCCAATGAACCACCAGAAATCTGGAAATGGTGCTGTGGCTCAAATGGTAGAGCGCTAGCCCTGAGCTAAAGAGCTGAGATACAGTGCCCAGGCCCAGAGTTCAAGCCCCATGACCGACAAAAAAACCCCAAAAATCATGCAGGCAGGGCCGGGGCGGGGGGGGGGGGGCAGGAGGGAGGGAGTTGGGGAGGGGGGAGAGCAGGACCTGAGCTTGTTCACATGTGTAGAGCACTATTTTGGTAATGCAAGTTGGAGCATCATGGTGACCTTCCTCCAGTAGTATGTCCCTGTTACTGATGGAGAACTGCGGCCCAGAGAAGTTAAGTGGTCAGCTTGAGGACACACAGCAGTGGGCGGTGCACGTGCTGTGTATTGTGGGCCTTTGATGCTGGCCAGAGGCCTAAGTGAGGTTGCTGGTTGAGGGGGGCATGGCAGACCAGGAGTCAGAGGCCCCTCCTGGCCTGGACCCGCTCCTTCCCCCTCCTCTCTCCCTCCACAGCTTTCCTCCTCTGGTGCTATCAGAAGGACCGGGCCAGGCGGGAGAAGAGGACCCTGGGGGAGGCCCCCGGGGCCACAGCAGGGACTCAGAGGACAGGGGACTCCCCGCAGACCCGGTGCTCGCATGCTACAGAGGCCCCAGCGGCCCCCCAGCCCCAGAGAGCCTGGCTCGGCAGGTAGGAAGACTCAGAGGACTCAGCGCCCAGAGCTGCAGGCCCGGGGCTTTGTCCCAGCCTCCCACCCGGCCCACATCCCCAGGGAGCCAGCACGGTGAGGGGACAGAAGGAGGGAGATGCCACCGAGTGCCAGCTGGCCAGGGAGGGCACAGGTCTACGAGTTTTTTGGTTGGTCATGGGGTTTGAACTCAGGGCCTGGCTGCTGCTCTGTTGCTCAAGGCTAGTGCTCTACCACTTTGAGCCAATAGCACCACTTCGGTTTTCTAGTTGTCTATGGAGATAAGTTTCACGGAGTTTCCTGCCTGGGCTGGCTTTGAACCTCAGTCCTCAGATCTCAGCCTCCTGAGTAGCTAGGATTATAGGCATGAGCCACAGGGCCCTGCCTTCCAGGTTAAGCTGGGAGTTTTCCTAGATAAGTGATGACCATGTCTCCTAAGGGAGACAGGGAAACTCGCGAGCAGCAGAGTCCTGCTGGACCTTCATTGGTCCAGGGAGGGGACCAGGTGTTTTGAGATGGGGGGAGAGGAACGATCACCCAGGGCCATCGGATCCTAAGAGCCAGGAGGCTGGGACTTAGAGGAGTGTGTGATGCGCTCTGGTCTCTGGTCTCTGGGTAGGAACTGGTTTGAGGGGTGCAGGGGGTATGGGAGGCCTGATGGGAAGCTGCTGGGGCCTTCTGGTGTCATGGTCTGGGCAGGTAACATACTCAGAACCCCTCTGGCTCGGCCGTTTCACAGATGGAGACACTTTCTCTCCAGGTGCTTTGGGGCCTGGCGTCAGCTCACGCGAGGAAGGGCGCGATGCCGGAGCGTGTTGACACTGTGTCTGCAGCGGTGGGTGCAGATGAAGCAGCACCGGGCCCTGGGTGGGGCCAAGGGGCTGCAGCTGGCTCTCTGCTGGCAGAGGACAGGTGAGCGGGTGGGGGGCAGAGCGCCCCTTCCCGCCCAGCGGGTGCCCCAGGTGCTGCTCAGCAAATACTGCCACCTAATGGAGGCTTCACCTGGGGGGGGGGGTCCGTCTGTTTCTGTGTGTGCCTGAACTCAGGGCCTGGGCGCTGTCTCTGAGCTCTTGAGCTCCAGGCTAGTTAGCGCTCTGCCACTTGAGCCACAGCGCCACTTGTGGTTTTCTGGTGGTTCACTGGAGATGAGAGTCTCACGGACTTCCCTGCCCTGGCTGATTTTGAACCATGATCCTCAGATCTCAGCCTCCTGAGGTCCTGGGGTACCTCACTCCCACTCAACGATCGGAGCTCCTGGTCTGATGAGGGACCCACAGCCCCCCCCTGCTGAGGAAGCTGGGGTGTTGGGGGTACCCCAGAGGGGAAGGTTTGAAGGTGGCCGGAAGGGGCTGTTGTCCACGAGGGGCCAGGCCCATGAGGGGCAGAGGCCGTGGGTTTGGGGTAGCTGGAGGCCTTGGTGGCAGCTCACTGTCTTGTGACGGCTTTCAGGTGGTGATTCAGCCTCGGGAGCCCCCGGGGCCCCTGGCCTGCGGGAGGAGGTCCAGGCTGAGCGGCGGACGCGCAAGCAGGGCTGGCTGCAGGAAGCCTGCCGGGGCCTGGCCCTGCAGCGTGCACTGCTGCTGTGGAGGAGTCGGCTCCACCAGCACCAGCAAGCCACGTAGGTGTCCAGGGGCTCGCCACTTCCGGTTGGCCCACGCCGCAGGGTGGGCACACAGCAGTCCTGGGTGCCAAGGGCCGTGTCTGGTCACGTGTGGGCCGGGCCATCTCCCCATTCCTGCAGCCCCAGCACAGGTCCTGGCACGCTGTGGTGCCCGGGGGATGCCAGGCCTCTGCATGGGGCCGAGCAGCGAGCTGCTGGCAGCCCGAGCCGACGCATCTGTGCCGCCCTGACAGGATGGTGACCGCCAGGACCCAGAGCCCAGGCTGGGGCCGAGGGATGGAGGACTGGCATCTTGCCCACCCCAGAGAGACCACACCAGCACATACAGGGCTAAAAACTCTATCTGTAGGCTGTGAGCCCCTGGTGCTTGGCTCACGCCTGTAATCCTAGCTGCTCAGGAGGCTGAAATCTGAGGATCACAGTTAGGAGCCGGATGGGCAGGAAAGTCTGTGAGACTCTTATCTCCAATAAACCACTCAGGAAACTGGAAGTGGAGCTGTGGCTCAAATGGTAGAGTGCTCACCCTTTTTTTTTTGGACAGTTGTGGGGCTTGAACTCTGGGCCTGGGCACTGTCCCTGAGCTCTTTAGCTCAAGGCAAGTGCTCTACCACTTGAGCAGCACTTCTGGTTTTCTGGTAGTTTATCGGCAATAAGAGTCTCATGGACATTTCTGCCCAGGCTGGCTTTGAACGGTGATCCTCAGATCTCAGCCTCCTGAGTAGCTAGGATTATAGGCATGAGCCACTGACACACAGAAAGTGCAAGTGCTTGCCTTGAGCTGAAGAGCTCAGGGACAGGACCCAGGCCCAGAGTTCAAGCCCCATGACTGACAAAAAAAAAAAAGTCGAGACAATGCCCAGGCTCTGAGTCCAAGTCCCAGTACTGGTGTGCGTGCATGCTCACGAGCACAAACACACACACACACACATACACACACACACACACAGTCTTACTCTGGGGCTTAGACTGTACATCAAGGGTCTCCCCCCCTCCCCGCATGCTAGGTAAGTGCCCACGCTCTGAGCTAGCCTGACTCCCCTGCGTGTCTTGTGCGTGGGTGGGTTCAGGACTCTGGGCTGTGGCCGGGCCGGTGGCAGGGGGACCGGGACTCACCCACCCCTCCGTCCCTTCATCCTGTCCGCAGCTCCTTCTCCCAGGGTGCTGAGCGGCGCCTGCTGCGGGGCGTCCTGAGCTGGTGGCGGAGGAGGGCATGGGGCCCCGACCCTCGGCCAGACGGCAGCAAGACCAAATCGGTCCTGGAGCTGTGGGGGGGCCCAGGAGGAGAGGGGGCTGGGCTGGGCTGCGGCACACCCCAAGGAGCCCTGGAGGAGGTAAGGGGGTGCCAGGACTTCCCCCATCCTCCCCGCTCCCTACCCTGTGGGCCCTGAGGGGCACTCACTGGGGGGAGGGTTTCTTCTGCTGGCAGGTGCGGGACCAGCATTCTTGGGGTGCAGCAATGTGGTGCCAGCCGGCCCTCCACAGGCGGTAGGGACCCCCTCCCCCCCAACAGGGACAGCCACGCTGCCCACTGCACAGGGCATTTGCTCCTTCCCAGCAGCTTTTCCCATCACTCCTTGCGTTCCAGCCATGTCCCCTGGGGGCTGGCATCCCTCAGGATCCCCTGTCCCTCCCCAGGGGGCTTGGCCCCAGGCTCAGGCCCCCCCACTCTTCCTGCTATGAGGGGCAGCATGGGGAGGTGCTCTGAAGGGGTCTCCCGCTTGATTCTGTGTGTGTGTGTGTGCGTGTGTGTGTGTGTGTGTGTGTGTGTGTGCGCATGCGCATGCACATACACCAGTCCTGGGACTTGATCTCAGGGCCAAGGCTAGCACTCTACCACTGGAGCCACAGCGCCACTTCTGGCTTTTTCTGGTGGTTCATTGGAGATGAGTCTCATGCACTTTTCTGCGCAGGCTGGCATTGAACTGCGATGCTCAGATCTCAGCCTCCTGAGTAGCTAGGATGACAGGCGTGAGCCACTGGCACCTGGCTCCTCACTTCCTCTTCCTTAGCATGGTGTTGATGGTGATGACAGTTCTCTGCCTGGCTTCTCAGCCCAGCATTGCACCTCACTGGCTGTGTGATATTGGACAAGTTGCTTGACTTCTCTGGGCTTCCTCTTTCCTATCTGTAAAAGGGAGGCCATACAAAGTGCTCACCCCACTGGGATAGCATCAGAGTGGCGTGCAAACATCCCCTGACACAGTGCCTGGCTCATGCTAAAACCCGAGCAGCAGCTGAGTCCAGGCCTGGGCACTGGAAGCTGATGGTCCCTTCCTGTCCCTGCCACCTGTCATGATGACCTTTGATCCCTCCTGTCCCTAGTAAGGGAAGCAGAGGAAAGCCACCCCAGTTCCTCCCTGCCACCCAGGGGAGGACCGAAGAGGGCTGGGGGACACGGCATCCTCAGGGTGGACGCTCCCCTTCCAGCATCTCCCACAGTTGGAGCCGCTGGACGGCAGTGCAAGGTGCCCGGAGAAAGCTGGCTGCCCGCCAGGCCTGGGTTTGCAGCTGCCCGGCTCCCGCGGCTGGCGCGGCGGCAGGAGGCAGAGCGACAGAACCAGGGCCGGGCGCGGGCTGCCCTGTGCCGCTGCTGCTCCTGCTGACAGAGTGAGCCGGGACTGGGTGCGGGGCACAGGGGTGGGGAGGGCGGGGGGGGGCGGCCGTCCATCCCCGACAGCCAGTGCCACGGTCCCAGCATGGCCGAGGGGGGCCCCGCGGCGGCCCCCAGCACGGGGTGGTTGGGCAGGATCTGGGGGCCAGAATTCTGCAGTGCTGGGGTCCCAGCTTTCCCACCCCCTGGCCGCCGCCCTCCCTGAATCTCGGCGTGGCCCCCACTTCACGCCCACGGGCCCTGCGTGGCCCCCTCGCCTGCACCCTGCTCACCCGCCCGGTACAGGGCATTGCCACGGTTCTCTTAGGGCCCAGCAGAATTAGTCCCAGAGCAGAGGAGAGGAAATAGAGGCAGAGGAGGAGAAGAAGCGGGTATACACATACACAGACACACACATGTGTGTCTGTGTGCGCATGTGTGTGTGTGAGGGACAGAGACAGGGGCCAAGGTGGGAGGCAGGAAGGACTCTGCTCGCCAGGCTCGGGAGGCTGCAGCTTGGGAGGGGAGGGGGCCTGGGAGGGAGAAGGGACCCTCCCTCAGGGGAGAGTTTTTCTTGCGGTCCAGCTGACCCCGGCTATGCTACACAGCGCCTGGGGCTGAGTCATTGCTTTGAAACAGCCCAATATTTAATAGTTTTTTGTTTTTTTTCTGTCGGTTGTGGGGCTTGAGCTCTGGGCCTGGGCGCTGTCCCTGAGCTCTTCAGCTCAGTTTTCTAGTGGTTTAATGGAGATAAGAGTTTCATGGATTTTCCTGTCCAGGCTGGCTTTGAACTGCTATCCTCATATAGCTAAGATGACAAGCGTGAGCCACCAGCGCCCGGCAGTTTTTGTTTTTGTGTTTTGTCTTTTGTCAGTGGTGGGGCTTGGATTCTGGGCCTGGACTCTGTCCCTTAGCTCTTCAGCTCAAGGCAAGTGCTCTACCACTTGAGCCACGGAGTCATTTCTGGTTTCCTGAGTGGTTTATTGGAGATAAGAGTCTCATGGACTTTACCTGCCCAGGCTGGTTTTCAACCATGATCCTCAGATCTCAGCCTCCTGAGTAGCTAGGATGACAGGCGTGAGCCACGGGAGCCTGATCCAATACTGAGTAGTTTTAATGAATGAATTGTGGTGCTGGGCATGGAGCCCCGGGGCTTTGCACCGTGCTAAGTAGCTGCTCCCTCCCACACTCCCCTCCCCCTCTCCCCCCCCCCCCAGCTCCTACCGGACTTAGTTTTAACCACTTTCATTTGGCGTCCCTAGTACAGGGCTGGGGTGAAGGGGTCAGCCAGGCAGAAGCAAGACAGTGAATACAGCACACGCCACTCTCAGTAGGGACACATGACACAGGATATGGGTACCATGAGGGGTCATGAGGCTTTAAAAAAAATTGTGTGTGTATTTTCTTTAGCCAGTCCTGGGGCTTGAACTCAGGGCCTGGTCACTGTCCCTGAGCTCTTCAGCAAAGGTGAGTGCTCTACCACTTGAGCCACAGCACCACTTCCGGTTTTCCAGTGGTTTATTGGTAATGAGTCATGAACTTCCCTGTCTGTACTAGCTTTGAACTGTGATCCTCAGATCTCAGCCTCCTGAGCAGCTAGGATTACAGGTGTGAGTCCTTGGCACTTGGCTCTGAAATCTTGATTTCTTTTCTTTTTCTATCTTTTTGTTGTTGTTGTTGTTGTTGGTTGTGGGCTTGAACTCTGGGCCTGGGCGCTGTCCCTCAGCTCTTCAGCTTAAGGCTAGCGCTCTACTACTAGAGCCACAGCGCCACTTGTGGTTTTTTGGTGGTTAATTGGAGATAAAAGTCTCATGGCCTTTCCTGCCCGGGCTGCCTTTGACCTGAGATCCTCAGATCTCAGCCTCCAGAGTAGCTAGGGTGACAGGCGTGAGCCACCGGCTTCAGGCAATGCACTGCCTCTCACCCACCCCACTCTGTGCCATCAGTGTGGCAGGGTGGGTGAGCACTGGGCACAGGACCAGACTCATAGCAGGTGGGCAGAGCACCAGTGTTCTTGCTAGGCAAAGGGAGGAAAAAACCCAACCATCCAGTCCATCCCTGAAGCAGAATGCTTGCCCTGTTTGCTGTGGCCATTCAGCCCTGCCATGCCCATTTAATAGGATTCCAGAAGAATGAGGAGGGGGGTGGGGCTCAGTCGGGTATGCCCTGAGCCCTTCCCAAAGAACTCTGGGAAAGGCCTCCTGCAGGGCTGTCTTTAAAGAACCATGGTGCCAACAGCTGAAGAGTGGGTGTCTCCTCCTCCACCAGGGCTCCAGAGGCCTCCGCTGGGAGCCATGTCCAGAGAGCTGCTATCATCTGGCTCCAGCAGGCTGGGGTCAGATGCCTCCTCTGGACCTGGGGAGTCCAGGGAGCTGGCCCCACGCACTGGCCCAGGCTGGCCAGCAGAGGGCGCCTCCTGCTGTTGCTGGACGCCCCTGTCCCTTGGAAGCAGGTGAGGTGGAGTCCAGCTTATTTCATTCAGCCCCACAGCCAGACGCTGTTTTGCCCTCCAGGACCCTGGTCCTCTTTGCTGTCCTGGCTCTGGACAACACAGAAACCATCAACAAATGTAATTGGGCCTGTCTTGGCTGCTAGCTCTGTGCAGGTCTGTCTGCCTGGGCCCCGGTCTGTTATAGAGACAGACAAATCCTTTTTCTTTTTTGGTATTACTGGGGGTTTGAACTCAGGGTGCCTCACTTCTAGCTGGCTGGCCCTCTACCACCTGACACACACCTCCAGCCCTGCTTTTTCCTGTGCTGGTCCTGGGGCTTGAACTCTGGGCCTGGGTGCTGTCCCTGAACTTCTTTTGCTCAAAGCTAGTGCTTTACCATTTGAGCCACAGGCCTACCTCTGGCTTTTTTGGGGGGAGGGGGTGTTTTTTTTGTCTTTTTGTTTTTTTGCCAGTCGTGGGACCTGAACTCTGGGCCTGGGCGCTGTCCCTCAGCTCTTGAGCTCAAGGCTAGTGTTCTACCACTTGAGCCACAGCACCACTTCTGGCTTTTTTTTTTCTGCTTATGTGGTACTGAGGAATTGAACCCAGGGCCTCATGTATGTAAGGCAAGCACTCTACCACTGAGCCACCTTCCCAGCCCAAGGGGAGGGGGGTTGTATTTAATTGAACAAAAGTCTCCTGCCTGGGCTGGCTTCAGATCTCAGCCTCCTGAGTAGCTAGGATTACAGGCATGAGCCATCAGTACTCAGCTCTCAGCAATTTATCATGGGGCAGTTTAGGAACAAGATGGATACATGAAGACAGTCACACATTTTTTGTTATTTTCTTTATTGTAAAAATGAAGTATCTCCATTATGGAAAAAATTCTAAAATACAAAGTAGAAAAAAATAATGTTTTCATAATTTTCTCCAGTCAAAGGTAACAGATCAGTTTCTCTCCAGCCCAGAATTCATTAGTTCTGACAGGTCTAAGTGGTGATGAGAGGCTGAGGGCCTAGGAGGAGGGAAAGCCACTGAGAAGTGACACCACACAGTGGTCTGGGGACATTGGCTGAGGGACTAGGCCCAGACGCTGACTGGGCAAGTAGTGTTTCTAAAAGATGACTTGGCATCACCAGGAATTTGGTTTCAGAATGCTAGGAAGAATCTAATAGACTAGACAGATACACAAGTGGTTGTCATGTCTTTTAAATAGAACGGAGACAATGGTGGTGGTTTGCAAAATTCACATATATAGGGTCACAGTAAGGGCTGATTCTGCAGGCGCAGGGTGTTTCGTTGATAGGCATGAGCTACCAGTGCCCAGCTTCAGGGCAATCTGTGTATGTGTGTGCCTGTATGAGGCTCAAGCTCAAGAGCCTTGCACTCACTGGGCTTGTTTACTCCTCTCTGCCACTCTATCACTTGAGCTACGTCTGCAGTTCTGGCTTTTTGCTGCTTAACTGGAGATGGAGTCATGTAAACCTTTCCTGCCTGGGTTGGCCTTCAATTGTGATCCTCAGATCTCAGCCTCCTAAATTGCTAGGATTATGGGTATGAGTCACTTTGAGACAGGAGCTGACTGGGTAGCCCAAGTTGGCCTCAAAACTCACAAACCTGCTTCAGCCTTGTCTGTGCCAGGATTATAGTTCTGTATTGCTATGCCCATGTGCCACATCTATATACATATATACATATTACTTAATTCTTGCCCCTGCTCTACCACAGGCCCACGTGCCCACGTGCCCACCCTCGCTTGGCAGTTCGTGTCACTGAGTCCCCTAGAACCCCTGGCCTGTGTGTTGTAGGTGCTGGGGGGCTCAGGCTCTGCCATTTTTGAGAAGCCTCAGCAAAGCCAGCTTTGTAAAGCTGGGGGGGGGGCAGGCAGGGCAAAGCCCCCCCCTTGGGCTCTCAGTGGTCAGCAGGCCCTGGGAGGTTCAGATCTCCCCCGCTGGCTCTCCCCGCAGACCCACAGCTGCTGGACACAGGCCACAGCGCCTGCACTGCCCTGGCCAACCCTGCAGCCTCCCAGCGCTGGACAGAGGCCCCGGAGGGGCAGGTCCCGGGCTGAGAGCAGCCGCCCGCTCTCAGGTGAGCCCAACGTGCTCACCTGCTGCCTCTTCAATCTTTCTGGGGTTTGCAGACAATTCCTCTCTCGTGTATTATCACTCAGGGTGTGTGTGAGGGGGGGAGACGCCCCTCTCCCAACCCAACCCCCTCCGTTCCAGGTGGCCGAGAGCTGCCCCTCTGCCCCGCCTCCCAGCTCTGGCTGGAGCGGCCTGGACGGGACAGCAGCGCCCCTGAGCTGCCCCCTTCCGGCCCAGGCGGGCTCTGCGGCTCTGCGGGCAGGGCTCTCCATGGCCAGGGCCCCTGGAGGCGACTGAGGTAAGAACGGGGGGGGGGGGGGGAGCACTCCCTGGTCAGTGCTGGAGCACCGCCCCTCCCCTTGGCCTTGAAGAGGTCCCGATGCCCTTGCCCCCAGGAGGAAGGCCGCGGGGCGCTGGCGTCTGGAGATTCTGCTTCACAGGTTCCAGGCTTCCCGGCAGGCCAGGCGCCTGGCCCTGACATGGCAGCGCTGGGTGGATGCTAAAGGGGTGGAGCAGCTGTCCCGGGCCCTGGTGAGTGGGCTTGGAGGCACCCCTCAGCCTAACCCTGCCGACAGCGCCCCCCCTCCAAGGGCGCATGCTCAGAAACCTGGGGGCGCAGGGCTGGGGCTGGGCTGCAAGGGGCACCAGGGCTTGTCGCCTGTCGCCGTGCCCCTAGCTCAGGCAGTGGCACCTGTGGCCAGCCTGGAGGACGTGGCGGCGGAGCGTGGTGTGCCTGCGCGTGGCTCAGCGGCTGCGGCAGGAAGAGGAGCGCTGGGTCCTCTCCCAGGTACCACTCGGTCACCCCATCTTGTCCCCCAGCCGCCTCTGGTGCCTGGGTCAGGGGTCTCCACGGTGGCCCCCCCAGGGAGGGGATCAGCTGGATTACAGAACGCAGCCAGATGTTGGTGCTGCTCCATCTAGGAGCAAGAAGGCTCGGCTCGGATCCCTGGCCTCTCATGCAGCCCCGGGGGGCTGGGTCCCCTTGTTTGGGGCTCTGCAGGCACAGCTTCCAGGTCACAAGTCAGATCTATTCTGAGACTCTGCATGTTCCCTGGGGAAGGGCAGGCAGGCTGCCCGGGCGGGGGGAGCGGCCTCTGGGGGGGACATGAGCTGGGCACAGGTGGCACCCTGGCAGGCCAATGCCAGGCCTTGAAGGCAGCCAAATAGCCTTTTCTGTCCCTCCCTGGGTACCAGGCCTTCAAACAGTGGTGCCAGTGTGTGACAGCCAGGAGCCGCAGCCAGCCGCAGCCGCTCCCTGAGTGCCCAGGCCCCGGCTGTGGTGAGCATGGGGCAGAACAAAGGGCCGGGCTGCAGCCGTGACTCGTGCCTGTGGAGTGATGCGCAGCACTGAGGCCCAGGTCCCTCAGGGCCCCCCAAAGACTCCTACCCCACGAGTGCAGCGGGAGAGGGACGGCTCTGGGGGACAATAAAAGGCCTGCTCCGTCCTGGCTGCTTCTGCTGTGTCCCCTGAAGGCTGCGTCACTCAGCCGTTCTTCTGACACCCGCGTCCGTGTGCGGGGCTCCTTCCTGCCAAGGCCAGCAGGCCAGGAGCCAGGGAAGAGCAGCCGGCGGCACCTGCTGGTCACTGCCGCGGGCAGCAGGACCTGGGGGCTGGGTCCTGGGAGGAGTGCCGGGCTGAGAGGAGGGCCGGCAGCTGGCATTAGGAAGGCCAGCTGGGGCGTGGCCGGGCCCTGCCTGAGAGCTGATGGGTGGAAGGAAGCATGAGGGCTGGGACGGCCTTTCGCCACAGGGGTGCTTTTCCATCCAGCCATCGGAACAGAGAAGCCACGGTAAGGGGCTGGGGGACCGCAGCTGAGGGAACGCTTGGGTGATGAGGTCTGGCGCCTGTCAGCACGCAGGGAGGCGGGCAGTGGCCTGCCCCTCCCACCTCAGTGGGACCATGTGGCACCTTCACTCTGTCATGTCGTCGTCAGTGCTGCGAGTCCCCGTTGAGTTCATCGAGTTCACTGCCGTCCAAAGAGGGCTCCAAGTGCGAGTTTACCGGGGTCCTTTGTTAGCTCCGGAGGCTGCCCTGGTGTGAGGCAGGAAGGGCGGTGTGCTCCTGACCCCGAGCACGCTCTCTCTGAGAAAGCGCCAGGCTCCCACGTGAGGCTGACTCTAGTCCAGCCAGAGCCCGGACGCCTCCTGCTGGCCTCACTGCCATTACCCCCTGGGGAGAACCAGGCCCGGAGGACAGTGGGAAAGGTGGGTGGGCACAGCGAAGGACGTCGGGCCTGGGGCTCAGGGGGCCTCCACCTCCCCGTCGCGCTTGGGGGGCTTGGTGAGCAGCTCGAATGTATCTTCCACCACCTGCCACAGGCAGTTGTCCAGTGGGAACTCGTTGTCCACCAGGTTGACCAGGAAGTAGTTGTCGTGGATGTGCTGGATGATGGCGCGGGACGGGGACTCCTCATCGTACAGCTTTCCCCACTGCTCAATCCACAAGGCGAAGGCCTCATCCTACACACACACACATATACACACAGGCCAAGACACCAGGGTTGCCTCTGGGTCAGGTTTCTATGTGCCCTACAGGTACAGCACGGGTCCCACGGCCACTGCCATCCCGCCCAGCCCACGAGGAACCGCCACATGACCATGTGGCTCTGCAGGCCAAGTCTGTGGTCTACAGCACCGGGGTTTCCCTACCGTCCTGAGGTGGCAGAACAGGCCCCTTCCCAGCTCCCTTACCTTCCAGAACATGAAGCTGACAGGATCCACCACGGTGGGTTGGATGATCTCCCGGCCAGGGAAGATGCCCCATGTGACGGCATTGGGCTGCAGCTCAGGGGCATTGGTTATGTTCTCACCCTAAGTGGGGAAGAGGGGTTGGGCAGATTAGACCAGAGACATCCACAGTCTTTCAATGACCTCCAACTCAGCATTTCCTGCCTCCAATACCCTCCCAGGCCTGTGTCTCTGACAATGGCATTGTTTGGTCTCCATTAAAACCCAAAATCTAAACTGGGTGCTAGTGGCTCACACCTATAATCCTAGCTACTGAGGAGGTTGAGATCTGAAGATTGTGGTTTAAAGCCAGCCTGGGCAGAAAAGTCTGAGAATCTTAGCTCCAATTAACTACCAGAAAACCAGAAGTGGTCCTGTGGCTGAGTGCTAGAGCAGTAGTAGCCTTGAGTGAAAAAGCTCAGGTATAGCACCCAGGTCCTGAGTCCAAGCCCCATGACCACCACTACCACTGAAAACTCCGAATGCAGACTTACCTACTCTGGTCAGCCCCTCATCTAATCTACTGCAGGCCTGTTGGGCCTCCTTGGCTCCAGCCCTCCCCTGCCTGTTACCAATGGCTACCTTCCGTGATCTGCCTAAAATGAAACAGAGCCAAGTGACTCCACTACTGGAATCCCAAACTTCAAGGAGGACAATCAGGACCCCTGAAGGATCCACTGAAGACTGACATCTCCCATTCCCAGGGTCCCGGACACTGGTGCCTCCGCACGTGCGTGCCCTGGCCTCGAAGCCCTTCTCCCCTCCTCTGTGCCTGTGGAAGGTTCTGTGTACACAGGATCTCTTCCCGATTTTCCCACTCACCCTGACCAATCTCACTAGGCTGCGAGCTCTTGAGAGAGCAGGGACCTGTTTTTTGTTTTTTTTTTTAAGTTTTTTGTCAGTCATAGGGCTTGAACTCAGGGCCTGGGCTCTACCACTTTGAGCCACAATGCCACTTCTGGTTTTCTGGCGGCTAATTTGTGGACTTTCCTGCCAGGGCTGGCTTTGAGCCATGATCCTCAGATCTCAGCCTCCTGAGTAGCTAGAATTATAGATATGAGCCACCAGCACCCAGCGTGGGGCCTGGTTTTATCTGTATGTCTGGCCTGATCTGCCTGGCCTGGGCAGGTGTGGTGACTGTTGAGGGAATGAATGTGAGTGTTCTCAGGCCCAGGTGCTCTGGCCCTGCTAAGTCCCAACTGAACTGTGGGAGTTAGCTCACCTTCACATCCACGATGTGGTAATTGACCCGGAGCTCGTACTTCTTCAGCACTTGCAGAAGCGCCTCCACTGTCTCTCGGGAAGTGAAGAACTCTAGGTAGGCCTGGGGGAGACAGGCACCTGTCACATATCTACCCCAGCTCCTTCCCCACTGCATGGTGAGCTCCAGGCCCAGTCAGATGCTCTCCGCCCTCCCAAAGGGCCCCCACAGGCCCAAGAGGGCAGCAGGACCAGAGACAGCCTGAGCTGGTGAATACACTAGGGGTGGGCATGTGAGGTTTCTGTCTGGACCCCTTTCCCAGCCACTGGGGAGAGAAGGCATGCTGGGCGCTGGACACAGGCCCATGTGGGTCTGACAGGTGAGGAAGCGAGGCCTGGGGTGATCCAGCATCCCCAGTCACTGGATGACATTTCCTCTAGTGCCACAGCCACTAGGGCTGAGCTGGGTTTATTTACATTTGGCAGTTAACTGTTCCCAGCACCGCAGGGCTGGTGCTGGATATACAGAGGAGGTGACCAGGCTGGGAGTAGTCGAGCCAACTGGGAAATGAACACAGATCTTTTTTTTTTTTTTCCTTTTTTGTTTGTCATGGGCCTTGAACTCTGGGCCTGGGCGCTGTCCCTCAGCTCTTCAGCTCAAGGTGAGTGCTCGACCACTTGAGCCACAGTGCCACTTCTGGTTTTCTAGTGGGTCATTGGATATAAGAGTCTCGGGCTGGGAATGTGGCTCAGTGGTAGAGCGCTTGCCTTGCATGCCTGAGGCCCTGAGTTCAATTCCTCAGCACCATATAAGCAAAAAGAAAAAAGCTGGAAGTGGTGCTGTGGCTCAAGTGGTAGAGCGCTAGCCTTGAGCTGAAGAGCTGAGGGACAGCACCCAGGCCCAGAGTTCAG
Organism: Dipodomys merriami; assembly: GCF_024711535.1. Classification (NCBI taxonomy): domain Eukaryota; kingdom Metazoa; phylum Chordata; class Mammalia; order Rodentia; family Heteromyidae; genus Dipodomys; species Dipodomys merriami. The sequence goes on from NW_027204270.1 coordinate 7,638,864, forward strand.
ACCCCATGACCGGACCCAAAAAAAAAAAAAAGTCTCAAGGACGGGCTGGGAAGGTGGCTCAGTGGTAGAGCACTTGTCTTGCATGCCTGAGGCCCTGGGTTCGATTCCTCAGCACCACATAAGCAAAAAAGAAAAAAGCCAGAAGTGGTGCTGTGGCTCAAGTGGTAGAGCGCTAGCCTTGAGCTGAAGAGCTGAGGGACAGTGCCCAGGCCCAGAGTTCAGGCCCCATGACGGGACCCAAAAAAAAAGAGTCTCAAGGACTTTCCTGCCTGGGCTGGCTTTGAACGGTGATCCTCAGATCTCAGCCTCCTGAGTAGCTAGGATTACAGGCGTGAGCCACCAGCGCCCAGCTTTGAACACAGATCTTTCTATAGCCAGGGCCCAGAGGCTTTAGTTCTGAACACCATCCACCTCCAGCAGCTCTGGGAGCGGTGTGAGCCAGAATGGCAACAACTCCTATCCGTACACTGCTTCCTGCATCCTTCATGCTTTACCCCCATTTCACCGAAGACAAAACTGAGCCTCGGGCCAAGTCTACGTCACTTAAAGTGCCAGCTCCTGTCCACCCCCATGCTCCTATCCCTCCCAATCCGGGGCAACCTCCAGGAGCCCCCTCTCACCTTCTGGAAGACATAGCCCCCGCTGGGACCCCAGCCCACAACGGGGTCAGAAGATGGCTTTCCATTGATGTTGGGCTGGGAGTTGATGGTGAGGATGCCCTGGCGGTTCACACGCAGCAGTTCTTCCTTCATCAGGCTGGTCTCGGCAGCCAGGGGCTCGTCATTCCAGGGCAGACATGTCACCTGGGGCGGGGGCGGGGGGGAGGAGCCACAGGTCTGGACTGGGGTCCCAGCCACTTTCCCGTGGGAGATGTAGACTGTCTGCCTCAATTGCTCCTCTCACCCTCCCTCCTTGCTAAGGAGCTCTGGCCACAGCCCCCCCCCCCCAGGCTGACCCACAGCTAGACACTGGGCAGGGGGTCCAGAACCCACAGCCAGCCCACTCACCCTGTGGCCCTGCCGGTTGGGCTCTCCTGACAGGTAGTGTGCAAAGACTTGGAAGACGCTCTCTTCGCTGGTGAGCTCCTCCCCCCACATTTTCAGCAGCTCCTCGGCGGGGGACTTGCTTTTCAGGTAGAAGAGGTAGTAATCCTTCAGCTCCCCGAAGGCTGGTGAGGAGGAGTTACCCCTGGCAGGGAGCATGGGGGGGCAGGGAGGAGGGGGTAGGTGTTGGGGTACACTCCTGGCCCTGGGCTCCTGCTGGAAGGCAGGGGAGCCATTCCTGTACCCCCTTTCCCCAGACACCGACTTCCTCACCAACGGCCATTGGGAAACTCGTCCCAGTCCTGGGTGCGGTAGATGTAGCTCTTTGGTCTGGAGGCCCAGAAAATGGGGCGCACATCCTCCTCCCGGCGCTTAGGGTGGGCGCTGACAGCCCAGGGCAGGGGGCGCCTGGAGACAGGATGGAGACAGAGGATCACAGCCTGGTGGGGGGAGCTGGGGCCCTGACTACACCTCCAGGTCCCCACGGGGCAGCCCTGTGAGGAACCCAGCCCGCCATGGCACAGGACAGCCCCCTTACCAGTGCCAGCCAGCACGGCCCCCTGGCTGCACTGTCTTCCCTGGGGGAGGAGAGGCTCCTCACCTGGGGTCCTCATTCCACATGCCCAGGCGCCTTAGCACCTCGGTGGTGGCCATCTCGCGGTTGAGGGTGTAGAAGTGGAGGCCTGGCACCAGGCCACTGGCCAGCAGCTCCCGGCACAGGCTCACTGCCAACTCGATGCCATAGTTGCGAATGGCAGCGTCGTTGTCCTTGATGGGTTCGATCACGTCCTTGATCTTCTGGGGCACTTGCAGCTTGGACAGCTTCACCAGCTGCCGAAGGGAGGAGTAGCCCTGCCCAAGACAGAGGAGGCCATGGGGTCATGCGGGGTCAGCTGGCCCGTCTCCCACTCTGAATACATGCCACTGCTTTCATGCTCTGGCTTGTGCACAGCGCCACATGGTGAGACGGGGAAAGTCAGATCGTGTCTGGGGGGTCTGCAGAGTCCAGGAGCTGCCCGCAGTATCTCTGACATCAGCCCTGCCTGCCCTTTGGCTCACATGTACTTGCTGGAACAGGGTGCTCTTCCACCCAGGCCACCAGGTTTGCCTGTCAATCTTTTTTTTTTGCCGGGCTTGGATGCTGTCTACCATGTACTTGCTGGAACAGGGTGCTCTTCCACCCAGGCCACCAGGTTTGCCTGTCAATCTTTTTTTTTGCCGGGCTTGGATGCTGTCTACCACTTGAGCCACAGCTTCACTTTTATTTTTGGTGGCTAATTGGAGGTAAGAGTCTCACCCATTTTCCTGCCCAGGCTGGCTTCACACTGAGATTCTTAGATCGCAGCCTCCTCAGTTGCTGGGATTATAGGTATGAGCCATCAGCGCCTGCCTCACTTCTGGCTTTTTAGTGATTTAACTAGAAATAAGAGCCTCAGACTTTTCTGCCTGAGCTGGCTTCAAAGGTCCTCAGAACTCAGAACTCAGTCTTCCTGAGTAGCTAGGATTATAAGTGTGAGCCTGGCTATTCCGGTCGATCTTAAGGGTAAAATACAAACCCTAAGCCCTGCATTAGGCCTGCAAGCAGCAGAATTTCTGGAGGTGGGCCTGCAGATCCAGCCTTGGGACAAGCTTAACAGTCCTGCCAACAGCTAAGTTGGGGAAATACTGTCTTTAACTACAACTTATTGTGCTAAGCGTCCCTTTGGGTGACACTTGGCAGCCGGCTAATATATAACAACCTCAGCAAACACTTGCTATTTTAGGAAGCTGGAGGTGGCCTGTCTGTCTGATGGGAAAATTACCAAGCATGAGAGAACTCTGAGCTCAGCACTTTTCCTGAGCCCCGGCCTGGGGCTGGGATGGTGGGCTGGGAACTGGTAGGGGAGGCCTCAGTCATGCGACCCCTCACCTGGATGGGAAAGATGCCAGGGAGAATGGGGCAGGTGATGCCCATGTCTGTGCAGGCCTTGATGAAGCGGAAGAAGGTGTCAGCCTCGAAGAAGAGCTGCGTGATGATGAAGTCGGCGCCCGCGGACACCTTCTCCTTCAGGTGCTTTAGGTCATCCTCAAAGCTCGCTGCCTCAGGGTGGCCTTTGGGGTAACCTGACAATAGGGAGCACAATAGAGTGGGGAGGAAGGCGGCCCCCAGCCGCAGTCTCCATGCCTGCACCCCCAGCACAGCACAGATGGTTGAACACGGGAGCTTCCTGGGTGGAGGCTGGAGCTGCTCCCTTGGTGTGGGGGTGGAGAGTTCCAGATGTCCCACCCCATCCTGCCTCATCCAGCCAGGCAGATCAGGCTGCACCTGGAGGACCACTGAGTGGAACATGCACTCCCTGGCCCGGGCAGGCAGCTTCTGGCATACCGTGGTATTTATGTATTGTACCCTTACTGGGGCTTGAATTCAGGGTCTGGGCACTAGGCTGGTGTTCTACCATCTGAGTCATAGCTCTACTCCCAGCTCTTTAGTAATGGATTGGTAAGGGTCTTCAGGATTTGTCTGCCCAAGATGGCTTCAAACTGGGATCCTCTGATCTCAGTCTCCTGAGTAGCTAGGATTATAGTAGGCATAAGCCACAGGTGCCTGGCTCTTATTTAATTCCGTCCCAGGCTTGCTAGGCAAGTGCTCTAACACTTGAACCACACACCTGACCCTTTTTGCTTGTTTTTCAGAGAAAGTTTCGTATTTTTGCCATGATCCTCCTGACTCTGCTTCCTCTGCAGCTAAGATCACAGGAGTACAACTGTATCTAGCTTCAATATTATTTCTATTTTTATTTTTATTTGTTTTTCGTGGGGCTTGAACTCTGGGCCTGAGCGTTGTCCCTCAGCTCTTCAGCTCAAGGCAAGTACTCTACCGTTTGAGCTACAGCACCACTTCCGGTTTTCTGGTGGTTTTTATTGGAGATAAGAGTCTCACAGACTTTCCTGCCTGGGCTGGCTTTGAACTGTGATCCTCAGATCTCAGCCTCCTGAGTAGCTAGAATTATAGGCATGAGACAACCGGCACCGGGCTCAATGTTATTTTTGTGTATATGTGTAGGTATTGGGGCTTGAACTTAAGGACTACGTACTGTCTTGTAGCTTTTTCTGCTCAAGGCTGGCACTCTACCACTTGAGCCACATCTCTATTTCTGGCCTTTTGCTGGTGAATTGGAAATAAGTATCTTATGTACTTTTCTGCCTGGGCTGGCTTTGAACCTAGATCCTCAGATTTCAATCTCCTGAATAACGAGGATTATAGGTGTGAGTGACCAGGACCCAGTAGTTAAATATTTTTAATAGAGTCCAAGACTGAAAAGCTAGGATCTACATCACACAGGAAGATTAGAACAAAGTGGGGCTTTGCTTCAAGAAATAGATGGAGCCGGGCGCTGGTGGCTCACGCCTGTAATCCTAGCTACTCAGGAGGCTGAGATCTGAGGATCGAGGTTCAAAGCCAGCCTGGGCAGGAAAGGCCGTGAAACTCGTATCTCCAATAAACCACCAGAAAACCAGAAGTGGCGCTGTAGCTCAAGTGGTAGAGCACTAGCCTTGAGCTGAGGGACAGAGCCCAGGCCCAGAGTTCAAGCCCCAGGACTGACCACCCCCCCCCCCAAAAAAAAAAAGATGGAGATAATACAATTGCTACCTTCAAACATCAGTCTGTCATGGAGTAAAAAAAAGACTCACCCTGGTTAAATTTGTGTTGCTTCTGGTGTCAGGTCCAAACCCCACAAAACAAAGTCCTGGGGTCTAAACACGAGGCAGTGGGATGACCTTGTGCTGGGCGTGAAAGGAATGGGGCCCCATGATTCCTGAGAGAGGGGCGAGTCCTCTAGCCCTGACCAGCTCTGGGCACTCTCACATTTTCCCTGATCCCACTACTGGCAGCCACACGAAGGCAGGAGGGCAGGAAGACAGCGATCTTAGCATCAGCCCAGGAGTAGCTGGTTTCTCCTGCCTGCACCCAAGGAAGACCCTGAGCTCAGTGGGGAACAGACCCAAGGCCAGAGCCGCTGGGAGCAGGAGCAGCCAGGTCTGGTCAGTCACACCTATGATCCTAGCGATTCATGAGGCTGAGATCTGAGGACCGTGGTTCAAAGCCAGCCCATGCAGAAAAGTCTGTAAGACTCTTATCTCCAATGAACCACCAGAAAACCAGAAACGGAACGATGGCCAAAGTGGTAGAGCACTAGCCTTGAGTGAAAATGCTAAGGGATAGTCCCTGGCCCTGAGTACCAGCAAGCCCCAGTACCAACACCAAAAAAAAAAAGGATATAAAACTCTTATTTCAGGAGCAGGGGAACTTTCAATAATGAAGCTATTCTTCTTTTAACAGGAAGTTCTGAAATGACACATTTATAAACACCAGCAAAACAAGGCTACCCCTGGATTTTGCTGAGTTTATGGCCAGCTGGATGTAACTCACTGGTAATTTTTTTTTTTTTTCTGTCAGTAGTGGGGCTTGTTTTTTTTTTTTTGTCGGTCGTGGGGCTTGAACTCTGGGCCTGAGCGCTGTCCCTCAGCTCTTCAGCTCAAGGCGAGCGCTCTACCACTTGAGCTACAGCGCCACTTCGGTTTTCTGGTGGTTTATTGGAGATAGGAGTCTCACGGTCTCTCCTGCCCGGGCTGGCTTTGAACCGCGATCCTCAGATCTCAGCCTCCTGAGTAGCTAGGATTACAGGCGTGAGCCACCAGCGCCCGGCTAGTAGTGGGGCTTGAACTCAAGGCCTGGGCTCTGTCCCGGAGCCTCTCTGTGCTCAAGGCTAGCGCTCTACCACTCGAGCCACAGTGCCACTTTTGGCTTTTTCTGCTTATGTGGTGGTGAGGAATTGAACCCAGGGCTTCATGCATGCTAGGCGAGCGCTCTACCACTGGCCACATTCCCAGCCCCTCATTGGTCTTATCATCCTCCTTAAGCAAAGCACAACTACGAGATACTTCCTTCATGGTCTCCCAGGACTGCATTAGTGATGGCCAGGTGGAGCCACACCTGTTCTCCTCCTGACTCCTAGCCCTGTCTCAGTGTCAGACACCTAGGCAGCCCTGCTGAGAAGAGCAGACGTGGACACAAGGGGCTAAAGAAAGGACCAACGTTATCCACAATGAATAATTACAAATTATTTCCGTTAAGCCATTTAAGTTTTTTGTTGTTGTAGTCTGAGACCAGGACTCAAACTCTTTTTTTTTTTTTGGCCGGTCGTGGGGCTTGAACTCTTGAGCCTGGGCACTGTCCCTGAGCTCTTCAGCTCAAGGTGAGTGCTCTACCACTTGAGCCACAGCGCCACTTCTAGTTTTCTGGTGGTTCACTGGAGACCCTGTCCTGAAAACACCCAACACAAAAAGGAGCTAGTGGAGTGGCTCAAGTGATAGTGTCTGCTTAGCAAGCCAAGGCCCCAAGTCCAAACCCCAGTACCACCAAACAGATGCTTTCCCGAAAAAGCATCACTCCAAGAAGACAGATCAGCCCAGGCACTCAACCTCCAGTCCCTGGAATGCTTGGCTTCCCCATTCCCAGCCAGCCATTTCTGTCAGGTGAACTTGGCCCCCTGCCTGGGCTGCTGGAGGTACAGTAAAGCCAATTCAATTCTCTCTGCTGGGAATTTGGAACTGACATTCAGAACTGCCAATCAATCTAGGCTTCCAGCTGCGACTGATACCATGGACACAGGAATGGAAGTAGGACACAAGTACAGGAAAGCATGCCCTTGGGGCCTGCCAGAGGGGGCAGGTGTGATATGGAAAGGGGAGGAGGAAGGGCCTTGGTTCCTCTCAGGCCAGTGCCTACTGGCATCTGATGCCATCTTCTCACTTTGGCGTGGGGATTCCCTGTCTTTTGGAGTTTCCTTAGTAAATTCTGGCCCTCTGCTGGACGGGAGAGGGCTGGGAAGCTTCTGGGAGTGTGAGGGGCGGTAGGCAAGTTCAAAGACAGCCTGTGATTCACCTTGAATCTTCTCAGCAGCCACTGGCATCCCCGATCCTCATGTCTCAGAATACAGGCAGGTTTTCCAGGCCTCTTTTCCTTCTTCTCTTCCTCCCCACCCACCGGGGTGGATGCGCTGGCCACTCACCTGCCACGCAGATGTCAAAGTAGTCCCCAAACTCGCTTCGGATGTGCCTCACCAGGTCTGCAGCACAGTTGAAACCTCCTTCCTCCGCCTCCCACCGGTCACCTATGGGGTCTGCAGGGTGGCTAGAGGTCATGGCTAGTGGGTCTCACCTGATCTCCAGAGCCTTTTCGTACCCCTAGACTCAGGGCTGTGGGCGCCTCAAAGGTTGGGACTTCACACTGTGTAAGTCTGACCTCACAGCTGACAAGTAGTGGAGGACATAAGCCAGCTGCCAGATGTGTACCAAGGGCAACTTGGTGGGCATGGTGCTAATGGTGGAGGTGAAGTGACTCTCTAGTGAATTTGCAGGACCTGGGACCCCCCCTGGCTGAGCCCTGGGGCTCAGCAGCCCCCTCTCCCTGCCCTCCCGCGGGCCTGAGTTCCTGCCTCATGGGAGTTTTCCACTAGTCTCAAGTTCTGCGGAGGTCCACAGACCCCTCCCGCCCATCAGCCTCCCTCAGCCCAATCCTGGGTGGCCCAATGGCACCAGGCACCGAGATGCCCCTGGGTGAACACCAGGTGTGCTCTGCAACAGATCAGGCCAAGCACAGGTTGACATTTATACATCTGTGCCGCTGGGACAAAGGTTAGCAAGCACTGTCCGCATCCTGACTGAACTCTTATGTCTGGGTTTTGAGGTGGAAAGAGGCAGCCCCATCTGGGTAGTGCTCCCCACAATGCTCACTGACGACAGGACGAGAGAGGACCCTGAGCATGCTCAGTTGCAGCCTCCAACAAGTAAAGAATGGTTCTGGGGACAGGACACACTTCTGGGGAAGTGAGAACCCAAAGGGGAGGGGGTGCTACGGCATACCTCCCCTCAGTGCCAAGATGTTCTTCAGGCCCAGCTGCTTGGCTTTGTGCAGATGGCGGGTGATCTCCTCCTGGCGCTGGCGGCAGCAGGTCATGTGCAGGATGGTCTCCAGGCCGCAGTAGTTCACTGCCGTGCTGGCGATCATCATGGAGGAGGTCTCCTTGTCTGAGCCAGGGTCCCCTGCAGGGTGCCAGGTCACATCGATGAAGAGGGGGCCACCTGTGGCCATCCGGTCAAACCTGTAGGGGGTTTCTTTCTGATGATGGGCCCCTGTGGGGGGATGCTGCCCTTCACCCTTCTGAGGGCAGGGCAGGGAGACTAGGAAAGTATACATGCAAAATCAGGTCAGCAACCATGTTCATCGCCTGGCTTCACTGACTAGCTGTGTGATCTCAGGAAAATTCATTAAACTCTCTGAGACTCAGTTTCTTATCTAGTCCATATCAACCAGGAGAACATGGTCTGAAACGGTCCACAGCACTTAGAACCGAGCCGGGGGCACACATACACATGCCTAAGATCACAGAGAAAATGTTATCACAGAGATGCCACTGGTTTGTGACGTGCATCCGCACCTCCCAACATGGTGAGGGTGAGAGGACTCCCCAGGGACTGGCAGTCATTTTGGGCACAGGCAGGCCAGTTCCTGAAGTAGTCTCCAAAGCCTGCGTGGGCATGAGCACTGGTATTCAGGATTGTGACCATTTATTTAAATGTTCTGTGCCTTTAAACTTTGAGCAACTTGAGAGCAACGCGTGAGGAGTTTGGACAGGAAAAAGCATAAGCTTTTTTAAAAGAAAAGGAACTGAAATTCACCAAGTTTGCTAACCTAACTCAGTTGGCATTTCTAGATTTTGAGAAGCATAACCCCAATTCCCAATTTGCTCAACACATTCTCTAAGCTGCTATTTGGTGACTTCCTAAACTACCCACGATCCAGCCTCAAGTTCTGCCAAGGAATGTTATGTGGGAATCAACATATTTAACCCTTACAAGTGTTTGTCTAGAGCTGGGCATCGGTGGCTCACACCTGTAATCCTAGCTACTCAGGAAGCTGAGATCTGAAGATCGAGGTTCAAAGTCAGCCCAGGCAGGAAATTGAGACTCATCTCCAATGAACCACCAAAAAACCAGAAGTGGCACTGTGATTCAAGTGGTAGAGCACTAGCCTTGAGTTGAAAAGCTGAGGGACAGCACCTAGGCCCAGAATTCAAGCCCCATGACTGACAAAAACAAAAACAAGCGTTTGTCTAGAAATATCTGGGAAGTGGTGCTGTAGCTCAAGTGATAGAGCGCTCACCTTGAGCTGAAGAGCACAGGGACAGCGCCCAGGCCCAGAGTTCAAGCCCCATGACCGACCCACCCCCACCAAAAAAAAAAAAAAAAACATCTGAAATATAGAAATATCTGATGCTAAAAGAGTAAGAAGTCATAAACAGCCTCTTTAGCCTCTGGTGACTGTGTTTTCTTACTGGGTTAAAGTGCAGCCCTTGGAGCCAGCCTTGGTAGCTTAGGTCTATAATCCTAGCTACTCAGAAGGCTGAGATCTGAGAATCACAGTTCAAATCCAGCCCAAGCAGAAAGTCTGTGAGACACTAATCTCCAATTAAGCATCAAAAGCCTGGAAGTGAGGTGTGGCTCAAGTAGTAGAGCAGTGGCCTTGAGTGAAAAAAGCTAAGGGATAGAGCCCAGGTTCTAAGTTCAAAGCCTTAGGACCCCGCCCCCTCCCTCCCACCCCCTACACACCCACAGAGGTACAGCCTTGGGACAGGGCTGACAGATGGTGTCCAGCTCACCCTTCCTTAACATATACCAGCTCACCTTGAGATCAGGTTGACAGCTCCCTGAGCGGTTCGGGGAGGGAAGAATTCCAGGGAGAACCATTTGTCTCCAGAGTCCATCCTCCGCTTCATCTTGTCCCGGAGTTTCTCGTACCGATCGGGGTCCAGGCCTGGTGTAGAACATCTTGAACTGTTTCTGGAGCTCTCGCTGCCACTGCTGCTGCTGCCCTCGGAGCGGGGGTTGGGGCCATCACTCCTGCCCACCTCATTCACCATGGCTGAGCTCCTGCTGCACAGGGTGGGAGCAGGAGGCATCAGAGAGCAGGCAGCTAAGCCCCAGGCACATCCAGACAGCTAAGTAGAAGGCTCCAGCAAGGGACGCTGCATTTAACAGGAAAAAAGCCAGTGTCGCTCACATGGCCCCTGCACAGCGGCTCCAAGCGCCACAGCTACTAAGACAGCCTGCGCCAGTCTGCGCTGGCTCGTGCAGAACCCCTCCCGGGCCCTGACACATGCGCCTTCCGCCCACAGATCCTCGGCGACAGCTACCTGATGCAGGGTGGCACAGAGAGCCCCACGCTGCCAGCCTGCAAGGCCCACTTTCGCAGGGAGGGGCAGCAGTGGCCAGCTGAGAGGACCCTGGCTTTCCGATGGTCCATCGCTTGCCAGCTTAGACCCAGAAAGAGGATAAAACCGAGCAACCTTCTCCAGCGGGTGTGCCCAGCTGGGCGGAGCTGAAACAAAGAGCCCCAAGCTAGAGCTTAACAGCAGCTCGGGGGCGGGAGCAAGGCCTCCAGGCCACAGGGAAGTAGAAGGGGGGGGGAATAGGGGGATGCGGGCGGGGCACCGCAGCAGTGGGTGGAGATAAGGCCACCAGTCTTTCAGGGTCACGGGATCCGGCAGCGAGCTCAGCTAGAAACATCTCCTATTACAGTTTGTGTGCTGTGCTGTGGTGGGTTAGAACTTAACACTGACTGGGTTTCCAGAACCAGACAGATTCAAATTTAAGGAGAGCCTGGATTCATGCCCAATTCAGAATAAAAGCTGTCCCCTCTGAGCCTGCCCTGCAGGACTTTCCTTACATGGGCTACTGAAGTTAAAGTCATCTCAGCAATTGCAGTTACCCCAGAGGAGGCCTGCTGGGCATGGTGCTCTATGCCTGTGATACCAGCTAATCAGGAGATGGGGGCAAGATGATTCAGACTTCAAAGCCAGCCGAGGCCAAAAAGGTAGCAAGACTCCTGCCTCAAACTAAAAACAAAAGGCCTAGGGAGGGTGGGGAGGACATAGCCCAAGTGGTAGGCTAGAAAGTATAAGTATAAAGTCCTAGATTTGATCCCTAGGACTATATTGAAAAAGAAAGAAAAAGAGCCCTGGCCGTTATAACTACAGGCTGGCCAACTGGGCAAGACACCATCCAGCAGTCCGGAGAAATTAAGACAAATACTGAAAGCAAAACGAAACACAGCTCTTAGTCAGATGCTGGTGACTCACTCCTGTAATCCTAGCTACTCAGGAGGCTGAAGTCTGAGGACAAAGGTTCAAAGCCTAACCAGGCAAGGAAGTCCATGAGACTCTTATCTCTAATTAACCACCAGAAAACCGGAACTGCCGCTAGAGCACTAGCCTTGAATAGAAGAGCTCAGGGACAGCACCCAAGCTCTGAGTTCAAGCCCTGTAAACTGAACCAAACCAAACCAAAAACAACCTCTTGCACACAAGCAGGTAAACACACGGTGGTGAAAAGTCAGCATGTGGTGTAAAGATCACAACCAGGCAACACCAGCCTGGCTCATCCCCTCCAGGATCTCCTATGGGAACATCTGGGGTCCTAGACTCTCTTGGAACCCAAGGAAACCCAGAGCTCCTCTAAGACACCTGTAAGTGCACAATACATCTGGATGCATCCCAAGTCAAGCTGATTTACACTAAGAAGTTTTGTGCCAAGGCTGTCTCTCCCTAGGATGTCTGTTCAGATTCTGACCTACAGCCAGATTCCTGGGGGGGAGGGGGAGAGGAAGAAAAAAAAGGCCCAGTAGCCAGGGCTCCCTCCTGCATTCAAAGGAATGTCACATTAGTTACCTGCTGGAACAAAACGTCCAGGACTGCAGGAGACTGAACTCCCTGCATACTAGCCTGTGCCATACTTCAAGAAACACCCACCGTTTAGCCATTTTAGGTTGGGCTGCCACAACTCCCAGGGCTGTAACCCGTGGGTTAAGAAATTTGTCTCAGCTGGGTGTCAATGGCTCATGCATGTAATCCTAGCTACTCAGGAGGCTGAGCTCTGAGGATCACAGTTCAAAGCCAACCCGGGCAGGAAAATCCGTGAGACTCTTATCTCCAATAAACCACTAGAAAACCGGAAATGGCGCTGTGGCTCAAGCAGTAGAGCGCTAGCCTTGAGCTGCAGAGCTGAGGGACAGCGCCCAGGCCCAGAGTTCAAGCCCCACAACTGACCAAGCTGACTGAGCCCAGGCCCAGGTATCCTGGCTGTGTCCTGTTCTTGTCCATGTGGTAACAGTCAACTCTTCCTGAGAGCCAACAGGCCAGGCGGTGCCAAAATACCCCCCTGCCGAATACCGGTCATTGACTCGGGCCGTGTCCAGCCCGGGGACACTAAGCCCACCACTCCCGGAAGAGTCACGGAGGTCATCAGTGTGCAACAGACGCTGCGGTGGCAGGCCCGGAGCCCCCTCTTCTCTGGGGGCTCGTGGGAGAGGCAGGTTTAAGATGAGGGCAGGAAGTCACCTTGGGCGCCAGGCGGCAGGGGGATCCGGTCACCGGGTCATCAGGTCACCGGGCCATGAAGGGGCGTGCGCACGGGCCCAGGCCCCTGGATCCCCGGGGGTATCCCTACCCGGGCAGGGGCCTCGGAAAGCGAGTCTATGCCTCAGGATTGGGGACCCCTGGGCGGCAGGCCCCGGGGGTTACCCTGGGCCCGCTGGGAGGCGCGGGAGGGTCCGGCTCGAAGGCGGCCGGATCGCCAGCGCTCCTCGCCCCCAACGAGGTCCCCGCACTCGGTGGGCAGCCTCGGGCTCCGGAGATCCCTCCCCGTGACCCCAAACCTCGTCGCCACTCACCCTCCCGTCCCAGGTGACTCCGAAGGCTCGCCCGCCCGCGAGCCGCACCTGGGAGGAAGCCGGCCCCGCGCGCGGAGGGGCGCGCGTGCGGCGGGGCGGGGCGCTGGTTGCCTAGCGAGGCAGGACCGGGGGCGGGACTACCGTGCGGACGGCCGGAAGTCCCGCCTCCAGCATGGCCGCGCCCAGAGGTCCTGTGGGACGCCGTCTTCTCGTCATGTGACGCGGGCCCTCGCCCCACCCGTCGGCAGCCACTCCCGGTCTCGGTCGCCGGGCTGGAGAGGGTCACGTGGTCCTTCTGGGGCCAGTCACGTGAAGCACGCATCCCAGGGAGGAGGGGTTTGGCTGAGGGGTCCGAAGCGGCAGTAAAAAGAGGAAGATGGCGGGGTGCAGGGGATCCCCGTGCTGCTGCTGCCGGTGGTGCTGCTGTTGCGGCGAGCGCGAGACCCGCACCCCGGAGGAGCTGGTGAGGCGCGGGCGGGGCCGGGCGGGGCCGGGCGGGGGGGGGGCGGTTGCTAAGAGACGGCGAGAGGCGTTGCCGGGGGTGGGGCCGGGCGCGGCTGCGCCGGCAGGTGGCCGGGGTGGGGCCTGGGGGCCGCGGCGCGGGCTGGGGAAGCCGCCGCCCCGCTCCGCGCGCCCGGGGCCTGGAGTCGGGGAGGGCGGATCCGGGCTGGCTGCGTCCGTTCTCTGTATCTCCATCCGAAGGGAGTGATGCCGGGAACGGGCGTCTTTCCCGAAAGACTCCTCACCGTGCTTAGTCCCTCCCTGGCTTTTCGCATCCTTTCTGGGTCACTGACAATCCAGCTTTCTCCTGCAAAGCAATCTGGGAAAACTTGAGTTGTGCTGTCCCCCAGAGTTGACAGGTCCCTTCTGATTTTAGATTTGTGGTACGTCAGGTGGAACCTGCATTTTCTTCCTCTTACTTAAGCTGGCGTTGGGCATCTTTGAACATGGAGATGAAAGTGGTTTTGTGGAGAACGTGTCAGTTTATAGAAATGCCTAGATCTCCACCCATATCCACTCCCCCCCCCAAAGGGTTGTTTTTGGTTTTTTGTTTTTGCGCGTGTTCCCCTCTGGTGATGGCTCCAGTTTAATTAGAAGGTAGCTAATAACATTTCAATAAATACCTCTGCATCCTTACACTCCTAACCAGTAAAAAGGTCTCCCTTCTGTGGATCTGTTTTTCTAGACCATCCTTGGGGAGACACAGGAAGAGGAAGATGAGATCCTTCCAAGGAAAGACTATGAGGTGAGATCCTTAGATGCTTTCTTGGATAACTAAAGTAGTAAGTGGCCTGGTCACTTCAGACTGAAGCAGTTGATTCCAGCCAGAGTTGCTCTTTGACCTTCTATCCCCGAAAGTAAGTGATAACAGAATTTGGCCTACCCAGGATCTGTTCAATAAATACTCCTGTCATCTTAATCCCCCAAGTCTGATGAGTTTTGCTGTTTTGCTTTTGTGGATTTTTGTTCATTTGTTTGTTGCACAAGTACTGGGCTTTAAACGAAGGGCCTGGGCTCTGCCCCTTTCTTTTTTGTCCAAGGCTAGTGCTCTTTCTCTGGTAGAATACTTCCCCCAACAAGTAAGTGGCACAGACTACAAACTCCAGTACTGTGGAGCTAGATGTTGTTGTGACACAACATTCTAGTCGTAGTCCTCCAGAGCCTGAGATAGGAGGATCCCTTGAGTCGAGGCGTTCCAGATCAGCCTGGCCAAAGATTTCTCAAGCAAAAGAATACATGTGTGTTCAGTAAGGCTGTCAGAGGGAAATTGACTTACATTTAATCAGTTCATGATGAAACTTCTTTTTTTGGTGGCATTTTACTCTGCCTCTAGCCATCATGAGTTTTTGTTTGAATTTTGAAATGATATATACAAGCCATGATTATATAAAGAATTATTAAACTACTTATGAAAAGAAGATAGAAGCCAGGCACAGGTGGCTCATGCCTGTAATCCTAGCTACTCAGAAGGCTGAGATCTGAGGATCATGATTCAAAATCAGCCTGGACAGGAAAGTCCATGAAACTCATATCTCTAATAAACCATCAGAAAACCAGAAGTGGTGCTGGGGCTCAAGTGGTAGAGCGTTAACCTGGAGCTGAAGAGCTGAGGGAAAGCTCCCAGGCCCAGAGTTCAAGTCTCATGACCGACAAAAAAGAAAAAAAGAAAAAGAAAATAGTGAATGACCCAGTTCTAGTCCAACTTAATAACAATACAGTGTCTTTGTTTTTGTTTTTGAAATAGAGTATCATTATATAGCTCAGGCTGGCCTCAAACTCTCAGTCCTCCCACCTGTGCCTCCCATCTGCTGGGATTAAAGGTATATGCTACCATACACCTGGTGCTACAAGACTTTAAAGAATAGTATTTTATTGTGCCATAATTTATTTGATCCTTCTTTAGTGTTTGTTCTACTTTTCTGAAATGAACTGCATCGTGGTGAATGTCCATTCTACCTTGTCTATCCTCAAGTTTTTCTTTAGGGTGAATTCTGAATTCTGAGAAGTAGAATTCATTCTGTTTGTTTTCTTTTTTTCTTTTTTTTTTTTGTCGGTCGTGGGGCTTGAACTCTGAGCCTGGGCACTGTCCCTCAGCTCTTCAGCTCAAGGCTAGTGCTCTGCCACTTGAGCCACAGCACCACTTCCGGCTTTTTTCTTTTTGCTTATGTGGTGCTGAGGAATTGAACCCAGGGCCTCATGCTTGCAAGGCAAGCGCTCTACCACTGAGCCATCTTCCCAGCCCTGTTTGTTTTCTTAATATCTCAATTTTTGCTGGGCACTGGTGGCTCATGCCTGTAATCCTGGCTAGAATCTGAGGATTGCAGTTCAAAGCCAGTCCCAACAGCAAAGCCTGGGATGCTCTTCTTTCCAATTAGCCACCAGAAAACCCAAAGTGGTGCTGTGGCTCAAAGTGGTAGAGTGCTATCCTTGAGCGGAAAAAGCTCAGGGAACAGTACTCAGGCCCTGGAGTTCAAGCCCCACGACCTGTAAAAAAAAATTAAAAAAAAATTTTTGGTGCCAGTCCTAGGCCTTAAACTCAAGGCCTGTGTGCTGTCCCTGAGCTCTTTTTGCTCAGAGCTAGTACACTACTAATCTATCCATAGTGCCACTTCTAGCTTTTTGATGATTAATTGGAGATAAAAGTCTCAACTAGATTTCCCCTAGCTTTGAACCACAATCCTCAGATCTCAGCCTCCTAAATAGCTGAGACTACAGGCATAAATCACTGGTGCCTGGGTTTCACCTTCCTTTTGCTGTAGAATTTTGGATTTGTAGCATACCATAGAATTTTTAAATTTTTTAATCATGAACTTCAGATAGGTACACCAAATGGACAGAATGATATAGAGTCCTCCTGTTCTATAACTTTAGCAGCCTTTATGCTCCTGTAGAAATGATTTTACCTGTTTTTTGTTTTTTTTTTTGGTCAGTCATGGGTTTTGAACTCTGGGCCTGGGTGCTGTCCCTCAGCTCTGCAGCTCAAGGCAAGTGCTCTACGACTTGAGCCACAGTGCCACTTCCGGTTTTCTGGTGGCTTATAGGAGATAAGAGTCTCATGGACTGTCCTGCCTGGGCTGGTTTTGAACCTCAGTCCTATCTGAGGACTACCTACTCAGCCTCCTGAGTAGGTAGGATGACAGGTGTGAGCCACCGATAACCGGCTAAGTTTCTTTTAATTTATAGTTTTCTTCATCCTTTTGTTTCCTTATAATTTGTTGGACAGAATAATTAGGATTCTGGAATATTCTACTGTCTGTTTTTTGCCAATTGTGGCAGCATGCTATAGTTTAGTATTTGACTTTAAGTAAATTGCTTTTTTTTTTTTTTTTTTTTTTTTTGTCTCCTGGGGCCTGAATTCAAGGCCTGGGCACTGTCTTTGGGCTTTTGAGCTCAAGGCTAGTGTTCTATCACTTTGAGCCACAGTATCACTTCAGAGTTTTTGGTGGTTAATTGGAGATAAGAGTCTCACAGGGGGGCTGGGAAGGTGGCTCAGTGGTAGAGCGCTTGCCTTGCATGCATGAGGCCCTGAGTTCGATTCCTCAGTACCACATAAGCAAAAAGAAAAAAGCCGGAAGTGGCGCTCTGGCTCAAGTGGTAGAGCGCTAGCCTTGAGCTGAAGAGCTGAGGGACATTGCCCAGGCCCAGAGTTCAGGCCCCACGACCAGACCAAAAAAAAAAAAAAAAAAAGTCTCATAGACTTTCCTGCCTGGGCTGGCTTTGAACCTTGATCCTCAGATATCAGCCTCCTGAATAGCTAGGATTATAGGTGTGAGCCACAGATGCCCAGCTAGCACTTGTTTTAAGCCAGGCACAGGTGGCTCACTCCTTTAATCCTAGCTACTCAGGAGGCTGAGATCTGAGGATCAAGGTTCAAAGCTAGCCTGGGCAGGAGACTCTGAACACCAATGAACTATTCAAAGAAGATGGAAATGGCGCTATGGCTTAAGTTGTAGAACACTAGCCTTGAGCTGAAGAGCTGAGGGACAGAGCCCAGGCCCAGAGTTCAAGCCCCACGACCAAAAAATAAAAGCATTTGTCTTTTATTTTGTTTTGTTCCTGGTATTAGGCCTTGAACTCAGGGCCTCACACTCCTTTTCTTGACTTTTCTCGTCATGGCTGGTGCTCTACTGCTTAAATCAAGCCTCCAGTTTGAGCTTTTTTCTGGTTAATTGGAGATAAGTCTCTTGGATTTGTCTGCTTAAGATGGCTTGTCTGCTTGTGCTGGCTTTAAACCTGGATCTTCAGCTCTAAGCCTCTAGAACAGCTAGGATTTCAGGTCTGAGCCACCAGGTGCCTGACCCCATATTTTTTTGTTTGTTTTTTGTTCTTGGGTCCAGTTGTGGTGCCTGAACTCTGGGCATGGGCGCCGTCCCTCAGCTCTTCAGCTCAAGGCTAGTGCTCTGCCACTTGAGCCACAGTACCACTTCCGGCTTTTTTCTTTTTGCTTATGTGGTGCTGAGGAATCGAACCCAGGGCCTCATGCTTGCAAGGCAAGCACTCTACTACTGAGCTACCTTCCCAGCCCTTGACCCCATATTTCTTAAGTGTGTGGTTGCTTGTATAGAGTTGAGATGGTCACAGGAAATTAGTATAAAGTACTTTTTGTTGCACAATATTCCTCTACCCTCAGTTGGGCCCTGTCAGTCATCCTGAGTGTGCTTACCAAGACTGACTGCCAGATGTCTGAAGCCTTCTTCCCACTTCCAGTTGCTCACCAAGGCTTTTCCAAAGCCCTTACCTCCTCCCACCACATAACACTGTGTTTGCAGTGCACTTACCTTAGGCTGACATGCATATTGATGTAAATATCTTGGATGAATGTCCTTTGATTTGAGTTGTTAATATTTTCCAATTAACCATCTTTGCCTGAGAGCTTCTCCAGAGCATTTGCTTTGTATAAGAGTCCATTAGAGAATTCTGCTCAGATTTTCTTTGGTGTCAACTAGAAAATCCTCTGTTAAGTCAGGTGGCTGAGATCAGCCCCTTTGGTTTAGAAAGATCCAGGAGAGCCGGGCGCTGGTGGCTCACGCCTGTAATCCTAGCTACTCAGGAGGCTGAGATCTGAGGATCGCGGTTCAAATCCAGCCTGGGCAGGAGAGACCGTGAGACTCCTATCTCCAATAAACCACCAGAAAACCGGAAGTGGCGCTGTAGCTCAAGTGGTAGAGCGCTCGCCTTGAGCTGAAGAGCTGAGGGACAGCGCCCAGGCCCAGAGTTCAAGCCCCACGACCGACAAAAAAAAAAAAAAAAAAAAAAAAAAAATTAAAAAAAAGAAAGATCCAGGAGACTGATTAACCAGTATCAAAGTTGGAAGTGGAGCTATGGCTCAAGTGGTAAAATATTAACCTGGAGGGGAAGAAGCTCAGGCCCTGAGTTCAAGCCCCAGAACCAACACACACACACACACGCACACACGCGCGCGCGCGCGCGCGCACACACACACACACGAAAACCCTCTGTTGAAAGAATAGCTATACTCCCCCTTTCCGGAGGTAGAGATGAGTTCAAGGCCAGCCTAAGGGTGAAAGATTTAAGCTCCACCCTCTTAAAAAAGGAAGGCTTCTGTGGGAATTCTCCCAACTCCACTACTTTGTGATTTGGAGTACATTTGGCAGTAGACCTTTCTTTGATAAGATGGGTGATACCTGAGGTTGGAGACCTTACCTTGACTAACTTTGTCTTGGGTGGTTCCAGTTGAAATGTCCCCATCCTGTCACTCAGGCTGGTAGCAACAGTAAGGTCTGTGCAGGTCCCAGAGCTTGAAATTGCTCTTATGACTTAGAAAAAGACTCCCCCTAGGGCAGAAGACTTAGACTTGAAGCCCTCCCCCTCAGCCCTAGCTCACCGTCCCCTGAGGGGCTTCTTGTTTGAACACTGAGGTGCCTTTTTTTGGTGGAAATTGGGCTGCCTTCTAACCCCAAGTGACCCTGGCCAGGAACTAATTTGCCCACAATCAGGAGCAGCAGCCCTGCAGGTTATCTGAAGATTTTTTTTTGGGGGGGGGGTGTCTGGTTGTGGGGCCTGAACCCTGGGCCTGGGTGCTTTCCCTCAGCTCTTTAGCTCAAGGGGAGCGTTCTACCACTTGAGCCACAGCGCCACTTCCAGCTTTTTTCTCTTTGCTTATGTGGTGCTGAGGAATCAAACCCAGGGCCTCATGCATGCAAGGCAAGTGCTCTACCACTGAGCCACCTTCCCAGGCCTATCTGAAGATTTTATGTAAAAGAAGAAAAGTTGTTTGTTTCCACAAGCTAAAAGGCAACACATATAGCAAAAGTTAGAGCAGTTGAGAGGCGCAGTCTGTTCAGCCCTGTTCTGACCAGATTGCATGGTGTCTTGTTAACTATTTGCAGTGCCATGCCCCGCCAAAAACAAACTCTGGTGTTCTGGTCTTGTACTTGTTTCTAACTGCCCTTCGAGGAGCTTGACTAAGCTATAATGCACATGGTGAATTGTAGAACACAATTCATCCACTTAGGGTTTCTAATAATATAGTCAGATTTGTGCAAACTATGAGCAGTCAGGTTTATTTATTTATACATTTTGGTTGGTCCTGGGGCTTGAGCTCTGGGCTTGGGCACTGTCCCTGGGCTCTTCAGCTCAAGGCTAATGTTCAACCACTTGAGCTATAGTACCACTTCTGTCTTTCTGGTAGTTGGTTGGAGATAAGAGTCTTTTCTTGCCTGGGCTGACTTTGAACCACAATCCTCAAATCTCAGCTTCTTTTTTTTTTTTTTTTGGGTCCGGTCATGGGGCCTGAACTCTGGGCCTGGGCACTGTCCTTCAGCTCTTCAGCTCAAGGCTAGCGCTCTACCACTTGAGCCACAGCACCACTTCCGGCTTTTTTCTTTTTGCTTATGTGGTGCTGAGGAATCGAACCCAGGGCCTCAGGCATGCAAGGTAAGCACTCTACCACTGAGCCACCTTCCCAGCCCCAAATCTCAGCTTCTTGAGTAGCTAGGACTACAGGCGTGAGCCACTGGTGCCTGGCAAGTTTGTTTATTTTTAACTGGGGCTTGAACTCAGGGCCCTGCACTTGCTTAGCAGACACTCTACCACTTCAGCGATACCTCCAGCTAATTTTGCTGGTTAGTTTGGAGATGGAGTCTTGAGGACTTTTCTTCCTTAGCTTGCCTCCTACCTAGATTCTCTGGATCTTAACCTCCTGTGCATCTAGAATTACAGGCTTGAGCCATCAGCACCAGGGTGAGCAGTCAGTTTTAGAACATTTGTATTACTCCAGAAAGAGATCCTTGTAGCCAGAACTTGGTCACTGTTCATTCCCCTTGCCCTGTCTCTATGCAACCACTAATCCTATCTTTTATCTCTATGGATTTGCCTACTCTAGACACCTAAAAGCCTTTTAACTATTAATGGAATGTTTGTTTAGAGCAAAAGACTCCCTATTCCCCTCCTGCCAGGTTTGATGATTAAGTCCAAGAAATAAACCCACTCTGACATATTAATGAGATGCTAGGTGATAAGATGAACACCAGTTATGTGCCCGGATGTAGCGGGAGAGTAAGCACCTAACCCAGTGAGATTTCGAAGTTGACACGCCCTCTTATAGAGAGAAGAATAGAGAACAGAGGCAACTCCAGAGGAGAGATGGTGATTGGTTTCTAGGAGCAGCGAATGAGCCTGAGAACAGATGGAAGCCTGGGCTGAGTTTGGGCTCTGTGTGTAGTGTGCACTCCAGTCAACGCCCTGCCTCAGGCCTCCCTGTCCTGCAGTCACCCTGTTGATGGGGAAGCTGGAGTCGGTTCCAGCAGACTCACATGGAGGATCTGTATTTGCTGCTCGCTTCCCAGGTGCCTCTCTTGGCTTTGAAGTCTGAAGAGACACATTTTGGGGTGTTTTCTGAGCCCCCACAGTAGCATCATTAGACAAGACCATCAAGAAAATAATCAGTTGGCCAGTAATTTCTATATAGATTTGGCGTGAAGGCAAGACCCCACACTTGGCTGACACTAGATGTGGGGTGCTTTCCCCACACCACTTCTCAGTTCCAAGGGACTCCAGCTGGGTGTCCTCTGTTCTGACACTACCCAGAAGTGCACTAAGCAACCCCAGGTTGTTGGGCCCCCAAGACTAATGGTAATTACGAGTGGGTTCTTCCATGCCTCCTGCCTGAGGGTGATTGATTGGTTTTAGCTGACTTCCCAGGATTCAGATGACAGCCCTGCCCCGTGGAAAGGCACAGCATGTGTGAAAGTGTGGAGTATCCATGGCCTCTCTCTGGGGGTGCCACCCTCCCAGCATCCCCCTGTGTTCAGCTGTCAGGAAGCTCTTCATTCAGACCCAGGCATCATTGTTTAGGCATGATTTTTTTTTTTTGGTCGGTCGTGGGGCTTGAACTCTGGGCTTGGGCACTGTCCTTGCGCTCTTCAGCTCAAGGTGAGTGCTCTACCACTTGAGCCACAGTATCACTTCCCATTTTCTAGTGGTTTATTGGAGATAAGAGTCTCACGGACTTTCCTGCCCGGGCTGGCTTTGAACTGAGATTCTCAGATCTCAGCCTCCTGAGTAGCCAGGATTACAGGTGTGAGCTACCATCGCCCAGCTAGGCATGATTTTTTTGTTGTTACATCCTTGGCCGTTGGAGATCCATGTAACCTTGGGCCCCTCACACTTCCCTTGGGTTAGAGGTTGTGGATGAAAGTTCTAATCTCCCTTTTATTTTGCTTTGTGTGTGTGAACCAGTCCTGGGGCTTGAACTCAGAGCCTAAGCACTGTCCCTGAACTTCTTTTGCTCCAGGCTAGCATCCTAGCACTTGAGTCACAGCTCCACTTACTACTTTTTTGGTAGATTATTGGAGATAATAGTCTATTCGCATGGACTTTCCTGCCTAGGCTGGACTTGAATCAGGACCCATAGTTCTCAGCCTCCTGAGTAGCTAGGATTATAGGCATGAGCCACCAGCTCCCTGAGAATAAAAGATAATTATTAAAGACTGTGCTGTAAGTACAGTTTCTGTGTTATATATCTGACATACAAATCCTAATTATATTTAATCAGAATGGGATTTTGTTATACATTGTTTGGTCTGGCTTTTTTGTTTGATAAATTGGGACCATTTTCCGTATCTGTCTGTCTAGATTTAGTGTAATTATTTTATTGCTAGTTAAATATTTGATCATTAACTTTGCTTATCACCTGTTCTGATACTTGAGGACTCTTATCAAGGATTAATTTGGATTTGCTCCTAGTCATCATATAGATGTGCTAAAGTGTCATAAATCACAGCTCTGTTTGTTTGACTTAGACCATTACCTGGGACCATCACCAGGCCAATGTCCAGCTTGTTCACTAGTGACGTGGCAGTAAGAGCTGCCTGTGGGAAGGAGAGAGCATGTGGCAGGCCACCTGTCCTTGTTGACACACTGCTGTTCTCTTACAAGACATAGAAACACAAACATTCCCTTGAATGATTTCTCAGAGTATCTATGGTCCCCTGCAGATGGCTTGCAGGATGTCTGAGTTCTGTGAAACCTGGCTTGAAGCAGCTGTAGAAGTTGTAGGGTCAATCTGGACTTCCAAATGTAAACCCAAAGTTTACAGCTGCTGGGCTCTGGTAGTTCACGCCTGTAATCCTAGCTACTCTGGAGACTGAGCTCTGAGGATCATGGTTCAAAGCCAGGCCCTGAGTTCAAGCTCCAAGTCCCACAAAAAAATGAATAAATAAATAATTAAAAATTAAAAAATAGGGCTGGGGCTGGGAAGGTGGCTCAGTGGTAGAGTGCTTGCCTTGCATGCATGAGGCTCTGGGTTCGATTCCTCAGCACCACATAAGCAAAAAGAAAAAAGCCGGAAGTGGTGCTGTGGCTCAAGTGGTAGAGCGCTAGCCTTGAGCTGAAGAGCTGAGAGACAACGCCCAGGCCCATTAAAAAAAGAAAAAAAGAAAAAAAAGAAAAAGGCAGAAGTGGCACTGTGGCTCAAGTGATAGAGCACTAGCCATGAGCTGAAGAGCTGAGGGACAGCGCCCAAGCCCAGAGTTCAAGCCCCACAACTGACAAAAAAAAAAAAATTGTGCATTTGTACCACAATGGCCCCTGCAGTGGTACCAATCTTGTCCCCTTTTTGGTTTGGCTCATTCTTCCTCCATGAGGTGACACTTCTCCTCCCATGTCCTCTTTCAGAGTCTGGACTATGACCGCTGTATCAACGACCCTTACCTGGAGGTGCTGGAGACTATGGATAACAAGGTGAGGTCCAGGGAGCTGACCTTGGGACGGGGGGTGGGGGGGGTGGGGGGGGGTCAGCCCCTTCCCTTGTCTCACATACACAGCCTTACCCTGGACTCTGCAAATCTTTCCACAAGATTAGCATTTCCCCAAACCTCTCTGCCCACCAGGGTGCCCACTGTCAGAGCTCCTGGCCCAGTGCCCTGGGTTCCTTGTCTTTCATTGTGAACCACCTGCGGTCAGGCATCGTCCTCACCCTGCATACGGGAGTCTGACTACGAGCGCTTTGTGTATGTGTTTCTTCCTTGTGTGAACAGAAGGGGCGCAGGTACGAGGCGGTGAAGTGGATGACGGTGTTCGCCATTGGAGTCTGCACCGGCCTGGTGAGCAGAGGGCCATGGGGAGAGGATGAGCTGAGGTCGGGGGACAGGGAAGGGCCTGGTCTGGGCAATGATTGGTCACTCATCACTATAGTACTCTAGCAGCGTTGCCATAACTAGCACTGACTTTTCCTCTTTCCTTGTTCTTTTATTTATTTTTTATTTTTTATTTTTTGGGTCCATCGTGGGGCCTGAACTCTGGGCCTGGGCGCTGTCCCTCAGCTCTTCAGCTCAAGGCTAGTGCTCTACCACTTGAGCCATAGTGCTTTTTTGCTTATGTGGTGCTGGGGAATTGAACCCAGGGCCTCAGGCATGCAAGGCAAGCGCTCTACCACTGAGCCACCTTCCCAGTCCCCTTTCCTTGTTCTTTTAAAGTAAGTAATCTTGGCCTTTCTTTTCTTTTAGAAGTTTAATTTAAAAAATTTCTTCAGTAATGTTACTAGGGATTAAACTCAGGGCCTGGAATTTGTTAAGTTAGCACTCTGCACTTGAGCCACACCCCCAGCCCTGACCCAGCGTTTCATACTGCTTTTCAGCTTTTTTGCTTTTGCTTTGTGAAAGGAAAGTGACTTATTCAACTCTGGGCTCTTTCAATGCCTAATGGTTTGCTCCAAACTCACCTCTTACTGTATGTTTAAGCTGGGTATGGTAGCTTATGACTGTAATTCTGGCTACTCAGGAGGCTGAGATCAGGAGGATCATAGTTCCAGGCCAGCCTGGAAAAAAGCTCATAAGACCCTGTCTCAACCAATAAAAAGATGGATGTGATGGAGCTTGCCTGCCTTCCCAACTATGTGAGAAGCATAAGTAGGAGGCTTATAGTCCTGGGTAGAAAGTAAGACCCTATTCAAAAAATAACAAGAACAGGTATGGGAAGGTGGCTTAGTGGTAGAGTGCTTGCCTAGCATGCATGAAACCCTGGGTTCAATTCCTCAGTACTACATAAACAGAAAAGGCCAGAAGAGTCACTTTGGTTCAAGTGGTAGAGGGCTAGCCTTGAGGAAAAGAAGCTCAGGCCCCAAGTTCAAGCCCCAGGATTGGCAAAAGAGAAAGAAAAATAACAAAAGCAAAATAGGGCTCAGGTTCTAGAATGCCTGCCTAGCAAGCACAAGATCCCAAGTTCCTTAGTATTGAAAGAAAAAAAAATCCATAATGTACCAGTAAAGTGAGACAGCATATCTGTCCAGTAGATAACCTAATAAGTAGGTTATCCTGCAAATGAAGTCACGCTGTCCTGGTCCCTTCCTGCTCCTTGATAACCTGTCTGTGAAGCTATGGTGGGGCCAAGGGTGAGCCAGCATGTCCAGGGCTCCCATAGGCTTACAGTTGAACCACAGACAGGGAAAACTGAAGTGTGACCAAAGGCGGTGGTAACAAAAGGTCTGGGAGCATCACTGCAGCCTGAACAACTTCTTTTTTTTTTTTTTTTTTTTTGGTCGGCCGTGGGGCTTGAACTCTGGGCCTGGGCGCTGTCGCTCAGCTCTTCAGCTCAAGGCGAGCGCTCTACCACTTGAGCTACAGCGCCACTTCCAGTTTTTTAGTGGTTTATTGGAGATAGGAGTCTCACAGTCTTTCCTGCCCGGGCTGGCTTTGAACCACGATTCTCAGGTCTCAGCCTCCTGAGTAGCTAGGATTACAGGCGTGAGCCACCGTCGCCCGGCCTGAACAACTTCTTAACCCTGAAGAGAGATGTGGACAAAGCCGTGGTCAAATGGGTCACTGGGATCCCATCAGCTCAGGACTGGAAAGGGACAGCTGCCTGCCCGAGCTGCAGTCTGTGTAGCACCTTCCTCTAGGACCAGCCACAGTCTGGTCCTTAATCTCCATGATATGCCTTGTGTGTCTAGGTGTAAACAGGTAATACAGGACTACCCCAAGGGTTTACCCAAGGGTCCATCTTTCTGGCACACATCAGGCTCCTACTCCGTAAATTCACAGGTTACTTCTACTGGGTGAGATTAAGGAGGTTCAAAAGGTGTCTTTGCTGACATTCTGCCAGCACCATTCTGCAGGGGATGAGGCTGGGTTGGTCTAAATTGTTTTGTCAAAATCTGTACAGCTGGGATGTAGCAAGGGAGTAAGCACTTGCCCAGAACACACAAGGTCCTAGGTTCCATTTCCAGCACTGCAAAACACCCTAAAAATGGAAGTGGCTATTTTTCTGTGTATGTTTCTTATTGCAAATTTCTCTGTAACGGCTATAGTCACTAGCCCAGCTGCCTTTCTGGGGCTGTCATACCAGCTCGTTAGAACTGCTGTTACTTGTGTTGACAATGTGTCTCCCCATCCTATCCTCAAAGCTAGAAGGCAGACCTTTATATGGAGCAGCCAGCAGCCTCACCTACTACTCTTACTTTTTTTTTTTTTTGTCGGTCGTGGGGCTTGAACTCTGGGCCTGGGCGCTGTCCCTCAGCTCTTCAGCTCAAGGCGAGCTCTCTACCACTTGAGCTACAGCGCCACTTCCGGTTTTCTGGTGGTTTATTGGAGATAGGAGTCTCACGGTCTCACGGTCTTTCCTGCCCGGGCTGGCTTTGAACCGCGATCCTCAGATCTCAGCCTCCTGAGTAGCTAGGATTACAGGCGTGAGCCACCAGCACCCGGCTACTACTCTTACTTTTGATCTGCCACCACATCAGCTTTAGCTACTGACTCTTTTGCGGGCAGGTGGGGGGAGTGGGGTCAGTTGTGGAGCTTGAACTCTGTGCCTGGGCACTGTCTCTCAGCTCTTGAGCCACAGCACCACTTCTGGTTTATTGGAGATAAACGTCTCACGAGACTGGGAATGTGACCTGGGGCTGGAAATGTGGGCTAGTGGTAGAGTGCTTGCCTAGCATGCACGAAGCCCTAGGTTTGATTCCTTAGTACCACATACATAGGAAAGCCAAAAGTGATGCTGTGGTTCAAGTGGTAGAGTACTGGCCTTGAGCAAAATGAAGCTCAGTGACAGTGCCCAGGCCCTGAGTTCAAGCCACAGGACAAGTCTATGGACTTTCCTGCCTGGGCTGGCTTTGAGCCAGTATTCGTAGATCTCAGCCTCCTGAGTAGCTAGGATTAAAGGTGTGAGCCACCAGCACAGGCCGGAGTCTTAACTGATCTGCCACTACCTCCTCCTTCTGTGTTAAAAAGCCTCCCAGTGGCATTAGCACTGGGAGGTACCAGTGGAAGAGTGGAAAGGAAGCTGTTTCCCCTGAACAGAGGAACTGTGTGATGGTTCTAAATCACAGAAATAACATGGAAAATACAAAACACTAACCCTGAACATGCAACCACTCATGCCTCAGTAAGAATACTTCCTTTTCAATGTAATTTTGTTTTGTGCTGATACTAGGGCTTGACGTCAGAGCCTGGGCACTAATCCCTTAGCTCATTCACTCAGTGCTGGCACTCTGTCACTTGAGCCATGACTCCACTTCTGTCTTTTTGGTGGTGAATTGGAGGGAAGTTTCACAGACTTTCTGCCTCGGCTGGCTGGGACTGTGATCCTCAGATCTCAGTCTTCTGAGTTGCTAGGATGACAGGTGTGAGCCACCGGTGCCCTGCACTGTTGTCCTTTAGTATACTAAGCTATGTGCTCACACAGCTAAGTGCCACTAGGGACATTTCAGCTGTTCTTTTGGAACCATCTTTGCAAATTTCCCAATGGTTTCCTCCACAACTCAGTGTTACTACTGCTTCACTATCTTTCTCTGCGTTCTTTCCTCTTTTTCTCTTTGCTTCACTGTACCTCGCTGTGCCCCTGCTCTTGTATAGTGGAGGGCCTTGTGGGGCCAGGCTGTGGCAGGATCTTGTGAAAGCCAGAGTGTCTTCACAGAAAGTTCATCCACCCATGAGTTGCTGGTGGTAGCTTAAGCAGCCCCTGTGGTACACTGGGCTAAGGCACCACGTTCTAGGATGTGGGCTTAGGGCTGCGCTCAGATGAGGCTGTGACTGCTCTCTGCTCTTTGCTTGTTGCAGGTGGGTCTCTTTGTAGACTTTTTTGTGCGACTCTTCACCCAGCTCAAGTTCGGAGTGGTCCAGACGTGTATCCTTTTCATAGTTCCTGGTGTTCCTGAACCCTGGAAGTTGGGGAGATTCTTTGTCTATAAGTGAATATGACAGGCTGCTTGATATTTGAAGGCCTCCTAATTAACCACTCAGCTTTAATTATCAGGGAAGGACAAGGGAAGATTTTCATAGATGCATTCATGTTCATGGAGGCTATAACACAGCACCGATGTGTCTTCTTCCCATCAGTTTATAAATTCAGTACTGCAATCAGAATTGCAGAATAGAATTTATCTTGGAACTCAGAACTGCTTGTTCTTAACAATATAAAATGTGTTCATTATAAAGGGAAAAAAGCAAACAGCCGGGTGTAGGTAGCTCACGCTTGTAATCCTAGCTACTCAGGAGGCTGAGATCTGAGGATTGCAGTTCAAAGCCAGCCCAGGCAGGAAAGTCTGTGAGACTCTTATCTCCAATTAACCACCAGAAAACCAGAAGTGGTGCTGTGGCTTAAGCGGTAGAGTGCTTGCCTTGAGCTGAAGAGCTCAGCAGTGCCCAGGCCCAAGTTCAAGCCCCATGACTGACCAAAAAAAAAAAAAAAAAAGCAAACAAACTTGACTACATCAAAGTAAATACTCCACTTATAAAGGCAACCAAAAACCCAAAAAACCACAGAGAAACAACATAGATAAAATGAAAACAATTCCCCAGCCTGGAAGAAAGGTGTGTGTGTGTGTGTGTGTGTGTGTGTGTGTGTGTGTGTGTGTGTGTGTGTGTGTGTGTGTGTGTGTGTGTGTGTGTGTGTGTGTGTGTGTGTGTGTGTGTGTGTGTGTGTGTGTGTGTGTGTGTGTGTGTGTGTCCACGCACACTTGCCATCAGTGCCTGGAAGAAAGGGGTGTGTGTGTGTGTGTGTGTGTGTGTGTGTGTGTGTGTCCACGCACACTTGCCATCAGTGCCTGGCTTTGTTTTTTATGTATTCAACAGGCAAATAATTATTAAAGGTGTGTGTGTGTGTGTGTGTGTGTGTGTGTGTGTGTGTGTGTGTGTGTCCACGCACACTTGCCATCAGTGCCTGGCTTTGTTTTTTATGTATTCAACAGGCAAATAATTATTATCCAAAATGTAATATGAACTCATGCCTACAACAACAGCAACATCATAAAAGTTAATACTATAAGCTGGATGCCTGTGGCTTATGCCTGTAATTTTTGCTATTCAAGAGACTGACATCTGAGGGTTGTGGTTCAAAGCTAGCCAGGGCAGAAAAGTCTATGAGACTCTTTTTTTTTTTTTTTTTTTTTGCCGGTCATGGGGCCTGAACTCTGGGCCTGGGCGCTGTCCCTCAGCTCTTCAGCTCAAGGCTAGCGCTCTACCACTTGAGCCACAGCACCACTTCGGGCTTTTTCTGTTTATGTGGTGCTGAGGAATCGAACCCAGGGCCTCATGCTTGCAAGGCATGCACTCTACCGCTGAGCTACCTTCCCAGCCCCTCTATGAGACTCTTATCTCCAATTAACTACCAGAAAACTGGAAGTGGCACTGTGACTCAAAGTGGTAGAGCACTATCCTTGAGCAAAAAAGCCGGGGACAGCACCTAGGCCCTGAGTTCAAGCCCCATGACCAACAACAACAACAAAAATTAACACTAGGTGCTGGGAAGGTGGCTCAGTAATAGAGTGCTTGCCTTGCTTGCATGAAGCCCTGGGTTCAGTTCCTCAGTACCACATAAGCAGAAAAAGCCAAAGTGGTGCTGTGGCTCAAGTGGTTGAGCACTAGTCTTGAGCTGCAGAGCTGATGGACAGTGCCCAGGCCCAGAGTTCAGGCCCCACAACCAACACACATACACAAAATAAACACTATCATAATAAATAAAAACTTAAAACATTACAGTAGGAAAATGAGCACAGCAGGTGTCAGTGCCTTATGCCTTTAATCCTGGCTACCCCCAAGGCTGAGATCTGGAAGATTGCTATTCAGGGCCAGACCCAGCAGAAAAGTCTATGAGACTCCTCCAAAATAACTAGCAAAAATCCAGGCTAAAGGTGGGGCTTGAGTGACAGGGAGCCAGCCAAGGAAACGAGCAGGCAAGAAAGTGAGAGGCCCTGACTTCAAACCTTAATACCAACCCGAAAAAAAGAAAAGAAAAGCAGAGACCTTGTATGGAAGTGGAGAGGAGGGTACAGAATGGCTGATATGCAGGGAGCACTCAGGAGGGTGCACATTCATCTGACTTGTGGATTCTTGCAGAAGTGGGCCCTGCGCATGCCAGAACTGTTGTTTGAGGCTTTGTGGCAACAGAAAGTTGAAATGATGAAGTTGGAGAATGGGAAAATTATGGTGTGTTCATACTCTGTAATTCTGTAGAGGTTAAAATAAATGAGGCAGAGCTGTGGCTTATCAGCATGGTGACTCATGTCAAGGAAGAGGAAAAGAACAAGTCTGAGGATTACGTATGAGCAGTACGGACACACACACATGGAGGCACACAGTCATTGAGGGAGTGAGGTATGATTCTTTTTGGGGGGTGTGTATGTGTGTGTGTGATTCAGGCTTTTTTTTTTGCCAGCCCTGGGGCTTGAACTCAGGGCCTTGGCACTTGTCCCTGAGCTTCTTTTGCTCAAGGCTAGCACTCTACCACTTGAGCCACAGCACCACTTCGGGCTTTTTCTATGTATGTGATACTGAGGAATCAAACCCAGGGCTTCATGCATGCTAGGTAAGCACTCTGCCACTAAGCCATATTTGTAGCCCTTTTTGTTTTTGTTTTTGTTTTTTTGCTGGTTTTAGGGCTTAAACTCAGAGCCTGGGCACTGTCCCTGAGCTTTTTCACTGAAGACCAGCAGTCTACCACTTTGAGCCGCAGCCCCACTTCCAGCCTTTTTGGTGGTTAATTGGAGATAAAAGTCCCATGGACTTTCCTGCCTGGGCTGGCTTTGAACTGCAATCCTAGGATCTCAGTCTCCTGAGTAGCTAGGTTAAGTATGTTTAAAAAACAAAATCTAGGGTTGAGTGGGGGAGCGGGGGAGGGAGGATGGGATGGGAAGGAGAAACAAAGAAGGAGGCTACAATGCTTGATAAGAAATGTACTCATTATCTTGCTCATGTAATTGTAACCCCTCTGTACAGTATTTTCACAAAAAAAAACATCTGGAGCATCAGGCATGATGTTGAAGTTTGTTAAGCCCATGTTGTACCCGTGTCCTTCATTATTACTTGCTGTGATGTTTGTGGTATTCCATAATTTTGAAGTGGTTCTTCCTATAAGCAGCATCTTTGGCACCTTTTCAGCACGGTTATGACTGGAGGCCCGGACGTAGGGGAAGGGCATCCACACTGCGCCCAGCCACTGGGGTGCACATGCTTGAGAACTCCGTTTCCTTGACCCAGCTTCCGCAGCCGTGGAAGAATGTAGCCAGAAAGGCTGCCTCGCCCTGTCCCTCCTCGAACTCCTGGGTTTTAACTTGACCTTTGTCTTCTTGGCAAGCCTTCTTGTCCTGATTGAGGTGAGGAGGGCTTGCTGCTTGCTGGTGAGGTTCTGGGGTTCTGCACTTAGGCTCTCCCGATGTCAGGAAACATTGGGTTCTAGAGACGTGGCCCCTTGTTCACTCAGACATGTATTTGGAAGTAAAAATTGTAAACTCTGCTAAGGTTTAAGATTGGGGTGGTGCCTGGCACTGGTGGATCACACCTGTAATCCTAGCTACTCAGGAGGTTGAGATCTGAGGATCCTGGTTCTAAGCCAGCCTGGGCAGGAAAGTCCGTGAGATTCTTATCTCCAATGAACCACCAGAAAACCGGAAGTGGTGCTGTGGCTCAAGTGGTAGAGTGCTCACCTTGAGCTGAAGAGCTGAGGGACATCACCCAGGCCCAGAGTTCAAGCCCATGACCAACCCAAAAAAAAAAAGGGCTTAAGTCAGGACTGGGATGTGGCTTAGCAGTATAGCACCTGCCTAGCAAGTAGGAGCACCCCTATTTCCCATTCAAATCCCAGCACCACCAGAAGCAAATAAGATGAGAGTCTGTGGAGGTGGGTGCCATGGGGATGATCAGAATGCTCCCAGGTGATGCCAGCCTGCCAGACTCACCTGGGAAATGTCAGAAGTGCACTGTTCCCATCCCCCTGTGACCCACCGTGATCTGTGGTTGAAAAGTCCTCAGGTGAGGGGAAGCCAGTGCGGCAAGTGAAGGTGGTGGGCTCTCCCTGCACAGCCGTCCAGCCCCTTGAGGGTAAAGTGAAGAACCGCTGGCGTGTGAATTGACACTGTGCCCCCGTCCCCGCAGCCAGTGGCAGCAGGTTCGGGAATACCTGAGATCAAGTGCTACCTGAATGGCGTGAAGGTGCCAGGAATCGTCCGGCTCCGGACCCTGCTCTGCAAAGTCCTGGGAGTGCTGTTCAGTGTGGCTGGAGGTGAGTCTTACTCTCTCTTACTCCCACATGGTCCAGGGGGAGGAAAGTAGGGCATTTTGTGTGTAAGCGGATTCCATTTGGCCAGCCCAAAGGAGATGTCCACACTTTGGTGCGATAGGATTTTTGTTTTGTCGGTTGCAGGGCTTGAACTTAGGGCCTGGGCACTGTTCCTGAGCCTTTTTGCTCAAGGCTAGCATTCTACCACTTTGAGCTACATGCTCTACTTCCTGTTTTCAGGTGTCTTAATTGGAGATAGGAGCCTCCTGGACTTTCCTGCCTGGGCTGGCTTTGAACTGTGATCCTCAGATGTCAGCCTCCTGAATGACTAGGATTACAGGTGTGAGCCACTGGTGCCTGGCTGGGCTATATATAGTTTTTAAATGCAGACACTGTCAGTGTGTTGCTATTGGACATACCTGAAATAGAATAACCATCTGGTTTGCATTCTTGGTTCTTAGCAAAGTCTGCCAGCTTTTTGTTCAAACAGACAGCTGGTAAATAATTAAGGCCTGGGGCAACAGGCCAAATTGAAGGAATAAATGGTTCAATAAGAACTGAACCTTTTTTGTTGTTGTTGGTCATGGGGCTTGAACTCTGGGCCTGGGCTCTGGCCTTCAGCTCTTCAGCTCAAGGCTAGCACTCTACCACTTGAGCCACAGCGCCAGTCTAGCTTTTTCTGTTTATATGATGCTGAGGAATCAAACCCAGGGACTCATACATATGAGGCAAGCACTTTACCACCAAGCCACCTTCCCAGCCCCAAGATCTGAACCATTTTAAGATGTATGGATTGAAGATCAAAGAAGCCAGGTGACAATGACTTATGCCTATAATCCTAGCTACTCAGTAGGCTGAGATCTGAGGATCACAGTTTGAAGTCAATCTGTGCAGAAAAATCTATGAAACTCTTACCTCAACCACCAAAAAGCCAGAAGTAGAGCTGTGGCTCAAGTGGTAGAGTGCTAGTTTTGAACACAAAAGCTCAGGGAACGGAGTTCAAGCCCTGGAGTGGCACATACATCTACAGAGATGTACACACATACGTGTGGGAGCCATTCTCAGCTCTCAGACTAAAGAGACAGGCATGGAGTAGCTGTGGCCCCGGCTGTGCTTTGCTGGCCTGGAATTTCAAGAATAAAGAGTATTTTCTCTCATAGCAAGATTTAAAGGGAATTTGGCATTGTCTTAGAAAATCATCTGCTCATCTGTTTTGTAATTGTGTTGTAAAGCAAGGGTCTCCTGAGCCACAGGTGCTCAGTGCTGACTGCTTCTCTCTCACTTTCCCAGGGCTCTTTGTGGGGAAGGAAGGGCCCATGATCCACAGCGGAGCCGTGGTGGGAGCTGGCCTTCCTCAGGTAAGGGCTGCCAGGGCAAGTCTATCAGGGGCTGCCCAGTGTGACTTCACCCCATGGATGTCACTTGGGGTGCCCACAGAAACTGGGGTGTCAAAGCCCTGCCGAGTCCTAGGAGGGAAAAAAACCCGTGACATAAAGAAATGAAAACCAGGCACTGCTGGCTCACACCTGTAATCCTAGCTACTCAGGAGGCTGAGCTCTGAGGATCACGATTCAAAGCCAGCCTGGGCAGGAAAATCCATGAGACTCTTATCTCCAGTTAACCACCAGAAAAATGGAAGTGGTATTGTGGCTCAAGTGGTAGAGCCCTGGCCTTGAGCTGTAGAGCGTAGGGACCACACCCAGGCCCAGAGTTCAAGCCCCACAACCAACAAAAAAAGAAAGCCTCCCTGGCGGCTTGGTGGGTCATCTCCACAGTGCCACTGACCAGGAGGCAGGAGCTGCAGAGGTCTAGGACTTGCTGCAGACTCATTGCCCCTGACGCAGTGCCTGCACAGTAACAGCTGCCCTCCGTGTGCTGCCGCATCCTGTGCAGATCCACCCCTCTCCTCACAGCCACCCATTCTCAGGGGTGAAACTCGGGCTGAGACAGGTTGAAGAACCTGCTTGGGGCTTCAAAGCTTCCATTCAGAAAGGCTTCTCTAGGTTTTGGAGCTGCAGGTTCAGTCAAGTCCATGTGAACTGTTACTGTGGTCATGAGTTGTTGAGGTGCAGAAAAGAAGGTTCTTCCAGGGGAAATCTCTCAACTCTCTCAATGACACTTAAAGTGCCAGGTCTCCCCGAAGTGCACAGAAGGAGGCAGACTTGGGGCCAGGATGTGTGGTGCTGATTGGGGAGTGGCTCTTGGGGCAGAGCTAACTCCATCTTGGGGCCTTCCCTCCCAACATCCCTGAACAGAACTCACTCCATCTTATGCAGCAGCTTTTGGCTCCTCCCAGTCCTTTGCTCAGCTCTTTCCCCTTTTTCTTTCTGATTTGTTGACTTTGTACAAAATGCAATTTCTGAAAGGCCTAGAAATTTGAGGGCAGGAAACATAAGCTCCTCCCACAGGAGGTGGCTTCCTTCTCTTCACACTGCTGTTCTGGTCACCTTGTTCCTGCAGCCCCCCCATGCGGTGGGGTCCTGCAGCTTCCATCCTGGTGTACCTGCTCTGATTTTGTTTTGTTTCTGTTTCCTGTTTTAGTTTCAGAGCATCTCCTTGCGGAAGATCCAGTTTAACTTCCCTTATTTCCGAAGCGACAGGTATGGAAACATGAGGACTTAGTGTTTATGCAAAAAATGGTCATGTCAGGCCAGGCTCAGTGCTTGCCCTAGCCTTGCTCAGAGCAGCCCATGCAGCCGGTGGCACTCACACCCACTGACAGAGGAGCACAAATACCAAGCTGGCATCATGGCTCTGTGTGTGTGTGCGTGTGTGTGTGTGTGTGTGTGTGCGCGTGCATGCATGTGTGTGTGTGTGTGAGAGAGAGAGAGAGAGAGAGAGAAAGAGAGAATGAGAGAAACGCCAATACTAATGCCAGTCAGGGCCCGAATGCTGTCCCTGAGCTTTTTTGTTCAGGGCTGTCACTCTACCACTTGAAATACAGCTCTCCTTATAGGTTTTTACTGGTTAATTGAAGATAAGAGTCTGATATACTTTTTCTGCCTGAGCTAGCTTTGAATCACAACTCTCAGCTCTCAGTCTTCTGAATAGTTTGGATTACAGGTGTGAGCCACTAGCACCCAGCGCATGGCTTTTATTGTTTCTTGCCACAAGGCCTAGAAGCATCTCAGAGCATGAAGCCTGGTCTAAGATTGCTAACCAACCAAGAAAGGACACGTGCAGATGTGTTTGTGTGATTCAGACGGGGCGAGGTGGGAGGTGCTTGCAGCAGAGGGCTCTTTTCTGGATTAACTATCCCCAACCCTCACCCACCCTCTCTTCTTTCCTCAGAGACAAGCGAGACTTCGTCTCAGCCGGGGCAGCCGCAGGGGTAGCTGCCGCTTTCGGGGCACCCATTGGAGGCACCTTGTTTAGTCTGGAGGAGGGCTCGTCCTTCTGGAACCAAGGGCTCACATGGAAAGTGGTGAGGAGATACTGGAGGAAACCGCACCCCAGAACCCACCTGGGCATCATTCTGGGGAGGCTGCAGGGCGAGAGCCGCCCGAGCCTCCCCTCCGTGGCTTTTATCCTTTCATGTCAGCACTGCCCACCCCACGGCAGATGGCCACCGTCCTCTGTGGGCCATCTGACGAAAGCACAAAGTGGCCGTCATCTAGGGTCGGGACTTGAACCCATCTCCCTCGAGCAATCCTTCCTCTTGACGCGGTGTCTGCTCTCAAAGGGCTCTCGTGGAAGGCTAGTGGGAGGAGGCCATCTTAGGGCCTGTTTCCACATTGTCTCCGGAAGTCCATCAGCTGGGTGGATCCATCCCCATCCCAGCCCCGAGTCTGCAGGCCTGGGGCGGGGGCGGGGGGGGGGGGAGTTGTGGGGCTGAGCTTCAAGGGAGAGAGGAAGACCTGTCACAGTTGAGCCCCTGTTTTTGTCACTGTCTCCAGCTCTTCTGCTCTATGTCTGCCACCTTCACCCTGAACTTCTTCCGTTCTGGGGTTCAGTTTGGAAGTTGGGGCTCCTTCCAGCTCCCAGGATTGCTGAGCTTTGGCGAGTTTAAGGTATGCCTGTCTTTTCTCCCAGTATTCCTTGCCTGACCCATGGAACTGGCTCTTAGGTGAAGGACCACACAGGTGGTCAGAGGCCAGGTACAGCTTCTAGTGAGGCGTCTGTCTGGTATTGCCACACATGCCATGCTCCGCGTGGGAAGGATTCTGACAGGGCCTCAGCTCTTAGAGAAGGGAAGGCAGCCCCATTCTTGTTTGTTTGTTTGTTCTTTTGGTCGGTCATGGGGCCTGAATTCTGGGGCCTGGGCGCTGTCCCACAAGCTCTTCAGCTCAAGACGAGCACTCTACCACTTGAGCCACAGCACCACTTCAGTTTTTCTGGTGGTTAATTAGAGATGAGACTTTCCTGCCAGGGCTGGCTTTGAACCATGATCCTCAGATCTCAGCCTCCTGAGTAGCTAGGATTACAGGCGGAAGCCACCAGCACCTGGCGGCAGCCCCATTCCCGTTTCTGTGTTCTCTCTGTCCCTTCTTGTTCACATGGCCACTCTGGTTTTTCTCTCTCCCTCCCTTCCCCCTTCTCTCAGTGCTCTGACTCTGATAAAAAATGTCATCTCTGGACAGCTATGGATTTGGGGTTCTTCGTCGTGATGGGGGTCATTGGGGGCCTCCTAGGAGCCACGTTCAACTGTCTGAACAAGAGGCTTGCAAAGTACCGGATGCGAAACGTGCACCCGAAACCTAAGCTCGTCAGGTATCTGCATAGTTGCCTCCCCCGGCCTGCTGTAGCTCCCTGAGCCCGGCTCAGGGGCCCTCTTTCCCCAAGACACAGCTCCTGCCTCCCCCACAACAATGAACACAGGCTCCCAAGTCCACCTTGCTGGCCAGACAGGACATGGGGCCTATCCTGCGCTTCATGTATGCCCAGGTGCTGGCTGACGCCCACCTCTTATGATCTCTCGGTGGCAACAAGACCAAGTCAGGAGGGTCATTGTAGCCCTGTGGAGGCCACTCTTGCCGAGGATGTACTGTGGAGGCCAGTTAATTCTGTGGAAAGAGTATGTGGATATGGTCACCTGCTTGATTGACTGCCCATTTTGAACTGCAGATTGCTGGGATGCAGCAGTCATGCAGCCAGTGTGGGCTGGCCAGGGGCTGATGGGAGTGCCCTGGTGGGAGGGGGGCGCAGGGTGTGTTTCCTCCGGCCAAGTGTCATTATGGATTGTGACAGCTGTGCTCTGCTTCCTAGAGTCTTGGAGAGCCTCTTGGTGTCCCTGGTAACCACCGTGGTGGTGTTTGTGGCCTCAATGGTATTAGGAGAATGCCGAGAGATATCCTCTGCGGGTCAAATCGGCAATGGCTCCGTCCAGCTCCAGGTAGCCCCGACACACCTGCTGCCTTCACCCTCACCAGAGCCTGCTGTTCCTAGGTGTTAGATAGCAGGTGGCTGAGAGGGGACTGTGCACCATCTTTCTACCTGAGAGGTTGTACACAGACACCCTCTGCCTGGTCCGCTTTGTGAATGAGTCTGGCTCTTGGTCTGCCTTTGTGAACGAGTCTGGCTATGTGGGAAGGGAGCTGTTCCCTAGGGAACACTTGTCAGAAACGAGCTGGGGCTCTGGACTGCTCACTCTCCTACTCCAGGCCTGCAAGGACCACTGAGCAGGTCTCCTTACCCACCCCCTGGCCTTTGAGAGTGTGAGAGTCACTCTTAGGACTGGGTAAACAAGCCTGTGAGCCTAGTTACTCAGGTGGTTGAGAACTGAGGATCAAGGTTCAAAGCCAGCCTACACAAAAAAAAAAAGTCCATGAGATTCTTATCTCCAACTAGCCATAAAAATGCCAGAAGTAGAGATGTGGCTCAAGTAGTAGAGCACCATCTTGAGCACAAAAGCCAAGCTAAACCACCAGGTCCTGAGTTTAAGCTTTAGTACTGGTGTGCGCATGTGTGCACACACACACACATACATACAAAGGAACGTTGGTGTCCGGGTGACCCATGAACCTTTTCCTGGTGTCTCCTGGCTCTTGTGGAAGTATCCTGTGTTCCTGTCTCCCCTTCATTTTCCAAGGTCTTTCCTTGGGGAGCAGGGCACAGGAGCTGGCATGGGGGCTGACTCTACCCTGTGCTTTGGCCACTGGTGGGTCTGAGAAACAGCCATGTGTCCAGCCTGTAGGGTGGCAGCTGGTAAGCCTTCTCCACATTCTTTTTGTTGCTCTTAACTGGTCATGTGAGTCTTTCAGACATTCCCCATCCCGACCCCCCCCCCCCAATCCTTTGTCTTGGAGAACTGCCTCTTCAGTGTCCCAGGAACAGGGCGTGCAGCCCTAGACACGTTAGATCTGGGGTCAGCAGGCCACAGCCCCACCCGGTCCTCATAGCTGCTCGCGTGTGCTGCCCGAGCTGAGGGCTGTTTACATTTCAGATGGCCGGGGGAAGGGAGATGGCCACACTGGGTGATGGCAAAATGTACAGGACACTTCCTTGCTCTCCAGGGAAGCTTGCTGGCCCCTGCCCCAGTTATTTCCTGGGTCTGTGTCATGAGACCAGTAGTTTTCCAAGTGTGTTCTGTTCTGGAACATTCAAAAACAACCACAGAAGCATTCTGTGCCAGGCATAGTGGCTCCTGCTGGTAATCCTAGCATTCGTGAGGCCAAAGCATAGCTAGCCTGGGTTACAGAGTGAAACCTGTCTCCAAAATCAGACAGAAAAAAAAAAAATCAAGCTGCATTCTGTGCCTGTGGTCTCGTGGGTCGACCTAGACCAAGCAGACCTCCTTAGCACATTGTTCCAGGAAGTGTGGCTGTGTGCCAGACCTCAGTCTCTACGGGCCCATTAAAGACATGGACTCATTCAGGCACTGGCTAGACCAGCTCTTCCTACTTTACATATTAGGAAACCAAGGCAAAGAGAGGTCTTGGCCCAGATCCCTTAGCTAATAGCATGTGGCATGAGGGTGGCTTTGCTGTCACCGTGTAGATGAGACATGAAATGCTGTCCCTGGCAGAGTAGGTGGCAAAGCCACGTAATTTTCGTGTCTGCTCTGCTTTTCCAAGAAGTGCTGTCCTGCTTCTCAGTGCAGCTGACACGAGATCTTCCAGAAGGTCTTCAGGACTGGTTCCTCCAGTTGTGCTTTGGGAAACCCTGCCTGCCACTGCAGCCTTGCTGCTGGGGCTCAGCCGTCCACCATCGGCTCAGCTCTGCTCTGCTCTGTGATGCTAGAACGTGGCACACATTTCTCCTTCACCAGCTTCTGCCAGCAGGGCTCCATTCTGCCCCCTGTGGCAGCCTGAATCCTGTTGTGTGGCCCAGTCAGCTTCACCTGGGGTCATGCTATTAAAACATTGCCCAGTGTCACGGTGCCCACCCAGAGCGCCTCCACCCTGCCATCAGTGGAGTCAGATGCATGTTCTTAATCTTTGCAAAGCCATTCTGTATTCGAGTGGACAGCCATGGGTGTGACGCATGACCCCTGAGCACTGTCTGCTAGAAAACCAGATGGTCCCATGAACCACGGTGAGAGCCCAAGGCTGGGAGGGTGGGGAGCAAGTTGGTTCCCTTTTCCCCTTTGGATTCCGATCTCCAGATGGGGTTAGAAGAGGGGTTGCCAGAGTGTGGCACAGCCACCAAGTTTCATGACAGGTGGGTTTCTGTCCCAGAAAGTTCAAGGCAAAGGCTGTTAGGTAAGGCCTTTTAGCAGTGGCCTGGACACCTGTCTGTCACCTGCTGAACTCTTCCCATGGGGGGGTCCAGCCATCAGCCCCAGAGAGGAAGCAGGCCATGTCCACAGTGAACTGTGATGGAAGGTTTTTGTAGTGGTTAGTTCACTCTACATCAAAATGCAGAGTTCAACATCATGGTCAACTACTGTTGGGTTTGCTCAATTTTTTTTTCTGGTCTTAGGGCTTGAACTCAAGGCCTGAGATCCGTCTCTGAGCCTCTCTGTGCTCAAGGCTTGGTGTTCTACCACTTGAACTACAGAGCCACTTCTGGCTTTTTCTGAGTAGCTCATTGGAGATAGGTTTCACTGGTGCTGGGAATATGGCTAGTAGTAGAGTGCTTGCCTACCATGCATGAAGCCCTGTGTTTGATTCCTCAGTACCACATAAACAGAAAAAGCCAAGCTTAAGTGGTAGAGTGCTAGCCTTGTGCAAAAAGAAGCTCAGGGCCTTGAGTTCAAGCCCCAGGACTGGCAAAAAAGAGTCTCACTGACTTTCCTGCCTTCCTGCCTGGGCTGGCTTTGAACTGTGATTCTCAGATCTTTGCCTCCTGAGTAACTAGGATTACAGACATGAGCCACTGGTGCCCAGCCAATTTTGTTTATTGTGATTATTGAGTTGTACAAAGGGGTTACAATTCCGTAAGCAAGATAACGAGTATAATGCTTCTTGGACAATGTTACTCCTTCCTTTGCTTTTCTGCATTCCTCCTTCCCCCGTCCCTGCCCACAAGTCGCATTGTTCATTTCTTACATAGTGTGTATTAAATACAGTGACTACATTCATTCCTCCATTGCTGCCAGTGTAAGCAGAGGCAAAGCTGTGCAGCTGACTTCTGACCTTGCTAGAGACCAGAGTGTCCTGGTCAGGTGTCCTTAGGCTGACCTTTTTTTTTTTTTTTTTTTCCTTGGTTGGTCCTGGGGCTTAGACTCAGGGCCTGGGCACTGTCCCTGAGCTTATTTGTGTTCAAAGCTAGCACTCTACCACTTGAGCCACAGCGCCACTTCTGTCCTTTTCTGAGTAGTTTATTGGAGATAAGAGTCTCACAGACTTTCCTTCCTGGGCTGGCTTTGAACTGTGATCCTCAGATCTGAGCATCCTAAGTAGCCAGGATGACAGGCGTGAGCCACCGGCCACCCACTTAGGCTGACTTCTTAACTCCTGCTTTCTAGGTCACATCAGAAGATGTAAATTCAAGTATCAAGACGTTTTTTTGTCCCAATGATACGTACAATGACATGGCCACACTCTTCTTCAATCCTCAGGAGTCAGCCATTCTCCAGCTTTTCCACCAGGACGGTAAGTCTGCACTGCCCCAGCCCAGTGGGGCTTGGGCTTGGGCTTGGGCTCCCACTGGCTAGCCTCACCCTTCCCTCCAAGTGACTTCAGGCTTTTCCTGTATCATCCCAGCC
The DNA here is from genome assembly GCF_024711535.1 of Dipodomys merriami. Taxonomy (NCBI): domain Eukaryota; kingdom Metazoa; phylum Chordata; class Mammalia; order Rodentia; family Heteromyidae; genus Dipodomys; species Dipodomys merriami. The sequence continues at coordinate 7,680,217 of NW_027204270.1, forward strand.
ACACAGCAACTAGCAGCCCCTGCCCCTGTGCTGGGAGGGGGCCTGGGGCAGGCTGTGGAAGGGCCTGCGAGGAGGACAGCCTGCTGGGTCTTGGTGGCGCTGGAGGCCTGCATCTCAGTCTGGTCTTCCCTTGCAGGGACCTTCAGCCCCGTCACCCTGGCCTTGTTTTTCATTCTCTATTTCCTGCTTGCCTGTTGGACTTACGGCATTTCTGTTCCGAGTGGTCTGTTTGTGCCCTCTCTGCTGTGTGGGGCAGCTTTTGGGCGCCTTGTTGCCAATGTCCTGAAAAGGTACAGTGTGTGTGTGTGTTGTGAGAGTGTATATGTGTGAGTGTGTGTATATGTGCACAGAGGTGCGTGTGAGTCTAAGTATATGTGTGAGGACCAGGTGCTGGTGACTCACGCCTGTAATCCCTAGCTATTGAGGAAGCTGAGATCTGCGGATGGAGGTTTGAAGCCAGCTCGGGCAGGAGAGTCTGTGAGTCTCTCTTTTTTTTTTTTTTTTTTTTTTGGGTCCGGTCGTGGGGCCTGAACTCTGGGCCTATGCGCTGTCCCTCAGCTCTTCAGCTCAAGGCTAGCACTCTACCACTTGAGCCACAGCACCACTTCCGGCTTTTTTTCTTTTTGCTAATGTGGTGCTGAGGAATTGAACCCAGGGCCTCATGCATGCAAGGCAAGTGCTCTACCACTGAGCCACCTTCCCAGCCCATCTGTGAGTCTCTTCAGTTAACTTCTAAAAAGCGACAAGTGGAGCTGTGGTTCAAGAGCACTAGCCTTGAGCAAAAAAAAAAAAAAAAAAAAGCTCAGGGATAGCACCCAGGCCCTGAGTTCAAGCCCCAGAGCCAGCACCAAAAAAAAAAAAAAAGTTTATGTGTGAGAGTATATGTGCGTAAGTATATGTGAATACACACATTTGTGCACACAGGCACAAGTGTGGCGGCTGTAGATAAACAGGTGCATACTAAGACTCTCAGCCCATCTTCGTGTGCTTCTTCACCAGCTACATCGGACTGGGCCACATCTACTCGGGGACCTTTGCCCTGATTGGTGCAGCGGCCTTCTTGGGCGGCGTGGTCCGGATGAGCATCAGCCTGACGGTCATCCTGATTGAGTCGACCAACGAAATCACCTATGGGCTTCCCATCATGATCACCCTGATGGTGAGTGTTCCCCTACACATACTCCCTGCAGGCTCGGGGCCAAGCCCACCCCACAGGGCCTGCTTTCAGGCTGCTACTTTGTGTTTCAGGTAGCCAAATGGACAGGGGACTTTTTCAATAAGGGCATTTATGACATCCACGTGGGCCTGCGGGGCGTGCCACTCCTGGAGTGGGAGACCGAGGTGGAGATGGACAAGTAAGGCCCCATGTCTGGGGTTGGGGTGGGAAGGCTGGCTAGGGGGGACAAGGCACATTGTTCTCCAGCATAGCAGCTCAGGTGGGGACCAGAGGGGCTAAGAGGCTGGGCGAGGCTGAGGAGGGTGCAGCCAGGTGTCTGGGTCTGGTCAGTGACGGATGGAGTCTGAGTCAGGGAATGAGGCCGGCCTGCTGCATGCACACCCAACATGTGCCCCACAGTTGGCCTGGGCGATCCCACAGACCCTGCAGCCTCCAGTCCAGACAGCAGGCAGCTCCGATGGGCTAGCGCAGTGCCAAGAAACAGCTATGGTCAGCTTGGTGCATCTCTGTCACCACTGAGCAGGAAAATACTGTGGCTGAGTGAGCAGGGCTGGATTTGATCTGTGAGCTGGGGTGTGCCATTCCCTGATCCAAAGGAGACCCCAAGATGAAGATTTCAGTTCCAGTATCATTAGCAGTTTAATGGTGATACCTAGCAGGTAGCGGGTAGTGTGCAGGAGGCTGGCCAGCTCTCCCACGGGCCTCTGGGTCTCGTGGGGAGGGGGGGCATGGGTAAAAGCCCGCCGCCCACCAGCATGACAACACGGCATGTGAGAAGGGAATGGAATGCTGCAGAAGGGAAGGGGAACCAGCACCACCCCCTGAGCATGTTCCCAGTAGGCTTGCTCTTGAGGCTGCCTGGTTCACCCCTCCCTCTCCCCTCCCCAGGCTGAGAGCTAGCGACATCATGGAGCCCAACCTGACATACGTCTACCCTCACACGCGCATCCAGTCTCTGGTCAGCATCCTACGCACCACGGTCCACCACGCCTTCCCAGTGGTCACAGAGAACCGGGGCAATGAGAGGGAGTTCATGAAGGGCAACCAGCTCATCAGCAACAACATCAAGTTCAAGGTAGGAAAAGTGGCCTTGGTGTTCCCGCTCAAGCTGCCACACCCACTGGGTAACCCTGACTGGCTGTGTCCTGGCCTGCTGCGACAGCATAGATTCACGGCACAGATGGGCCTTATCCGTCCAAGACATGCCACAGGATCTTTTTTTTTGGTCAGTCGTGGGGTCTGAACTCTGGGCCTGGGCGCTGTCCCTCAGCTCTTCAGCTCAAGACCAGCACTCTGCCACTTAAGCCACAGCACCACTTCTGGTATTCTGGTGGTTTATTGGAGATAAGAGTCTCACGGACTTTCCTGCCCAGGCAGTCACTGAACCATGATCCTCAGATCTCAGCCTCTTGAGTAGCTAGGATTTACAGGTGTGAGCCACTGGCACCAAAACAATTTTATATGTGTGCTTATTGGGAAGAATTGTTCCCAAGCAAAAGAAATCTAGTCAGGATTTGAGGCTCTCTAGCTAGTGCAGCTCTCTGCACATAGATTGAGGAGACCTTTTAACTAGGTATGATGCAATGTACAGAATAGGAAAGAAGCCACAGGGTTGGCAGCCGTCCTGGGTCTCTGACGGCTCCTGTCCAGTTCTGTCATTAGAGCCCGGTTGTTCTCCGATCCGTGGGCTGGGCAGTGGCCGCTGGGTGTGTGTGCCAGGCAGAGCCATGCGGCGTCCCTGCAAAGCCTGCCCCTGTGCCTGCCCCTCCTCAGAAGTCCAGCATCCTCACGCGTGCGGGTGAGCAGCGCAAGCGGAGCCAGTCCATGAAGTCCTACCCGTCCAGTGAGCTGCGCAACATGTGCGAGGAGCACGCGGCCCCTGAGGAGCCAGCCGAGAAGGAGGACCTGCTGCAGCAGATGCTGGAGCGCAGGTGGGGCCCGCACCCGCGCTGCCCGTGGCACTGAGGGAGCAGCCCGGCCCAGGGTGTGCTAGGCAGCGTCTGGTTTTTGTGTAACAGATACACCCCCTACCCCAACCTATACCCTGACCAGTCCCCGAGCGAAGACTGGACCATGGAGGAGCGCTTCCGCCCGCTGACCTTCCACGGCCTTGTCCTGCGCTCACAGCTCGTCACCCTGCTCGTCCGGGGCGTGTGCTACTCGGAAAGCCAGTCGGTGAGTGACCCGGAGGCCCTGGGCCACACGGGCTCCCGGACCTCTGCCTGCCCACGGGCTGGGCACATCCAAGCACCGTGCTTCACTCCCAGAAAGGGGGGCACCTCCACCGGCTCTCTCCTCTCACAGGTAGACTTTTGAGTATTCCTGTGCCCCCAGGAACATATACCTATGCCGCCCAAGACCAGGCACATGTGCGCACACACACCTGCCACCCGTGAATATACATAGACACACCTATGCCACTCAAGACCACGTATATGCACACACATGCACCTGGGCTACCCAGGAACACACATACCTCCCTGTGCCACACGGGAACACACACATATACACACCTGTGCCACCCAAGAACATACACACACACCCTGTGTCACCCGGGAACATACACACACCCCTGCCTCGGGCCCCCACACTGTCCACAGTAGGCGACTGGGCAAGTTGTCCACAGGCTCCAGCCTGAGGTCCGACAGGCCTGCACAGAGCAGTGACGGGTGGCACAGGAAGATCCCCACATGGTGATGGGGAGGGAGATGTGCAGCAGGGCTGGCAAAGGGGGACGCCAGCCCCTGCCTCCCCTGGCAAGGACACTCGCCTTGGTTGGGATTGCAGAGTGCCAGCCAGCCACGCCTTTCCTATGCTGAGATGGCCGAGGACTACCCGCGGTACCCCGACATCCATGACCTGGACCTGACGCTGCTGAACCCTCGGATGATTGTGGTGAGGGGCTATCTGTGGGCTGTCTGGGATGATTGTGGTGAGGGGCTGTCTGGGATGGCTGTGGTTGAGGGGCTGTCTGTGGGCTGTCTGGGATGGTTGAGGGACTGTCTGTGGGCTGTCTGGGATGGTTGAGGGGCTGTCTGTGGGCTGTCTGGGATGGTTGAGGGGCTGTCTGTGGGCTGTCTGGGATGAGGGCTGTCAGCTGCAGCTGACCCCTGCTGTCTCTTCTGCAGGATGTCACCCCATACATGAACCCTTCCCCATTCACCGTCTCTCCCAACACCCACGTTTCCCAAGTCTTCAACCTGTTCAGGACCATGGGCCTCCGCCACCTGCCTGTAGTGAACGCGGTGGGAGAGGTGAGCCTGACCACACCCCTTGGCCCTCTGCCTGGGCCGCCTCTGTCCCAGAAGGCCAGCAGGTGGCGCCAGGGTGCCATGCTGCCTTCTTGCCTTACTGTGACTTGTGACTGTCCGAGTTTCAGTCTCCTCACTCCAGACCTACCCTATTGTTTCCTACCTATTCATGGAGATTTGTAGCACTAACAAGAGGGTTTAGAACAAAATGCTTAGGCTGGGTGCACAGTGCCCAGCACTCAAGTGCTGAGTTACAGGTGTGTGCCACCATGTCTGGCACCTTATATTTCTGGTTGTCCTAAAAATGCAATCACTCTCCAGAGCATCTGTGGGACATGACTTTACACAACAAACAACTTGAGACCTTTCTCTTGTTCTAGATCGTGGGGATCATTACTCGGCACAACCTGACATATGAGTTTCTGCAGGCCCGGCTGCGGCAGCATTACCAGACTCTCTGAGTCTGCGGCCCCCTCCCCAAGCCGCCTGGCAGGCGCATGCTCACTCGAGGGCCCCACAGGTGGCTGGGCTGTTCCAGCCCAGAGGTTCCCAGTTACGCCCTTGCCCAGAAAGCCTGGAATCATCAAGCACTACGCTGGCCAGAGATCCTGAAGATGGGCCTGAACTGGAAGCTTGGGCTCTTCCAGCTTCTCCACAGGCCCCCGTTGCTCCCTGTGCTTCTGCATCAGTGTCGGCACAGGCCTGCCCAACCCCCGTGAGCCAGGGCCAGGGGTGGAAGGCAGGCTGGGCCCTGCGTATCTTTCCTGCCCTGCCGTTCCTGCTCTTCTGAAGTGCCCAGTTGCTGCCTTATATCCTGGATGGCCTGGGCCCAGGTGAACATTGCGGGGCTGTTTTCCATGAAGTCCATTGCTGAGTTTGGAAATTGGGCTTGGAGAAAGCCCCTGTGAACAGGGAGGCCTTTCTTGGAACAACTCCTCCTCCTCCTCCTCCTCCTCCTCTCCCCCTTCCCTCCCCCCCCCCCCCCGTGGTTCGGGAGCTTGAGCCCAAGGCCTCCCATACACAGTCTCTTAGCAGCTTCTCTGATCTGTCTGAAAGGCAGTGATCCACCTCTTCCCACCCCCACAACCCTCGCCCTGGGCTCCCCATGGCCCAAGTCTCACTGGAGCCACCACCAGCCAGAAGCACAGAGCACGGAGATCCGACTCTCAGTCTCCAGATTCCAGTCCTATCGAGAGTCACCCCCCCCCCCCCGCCCCACCATTCGCAAACAGCCGTGGTCTCCCCAACCCTCTCACTCCCATGACTTCTGGGCTTTCTTAGTTCCCAGTTCCTCCCTGGTAGGGCAGCCACAGCTTAGCCTCGACCCTGCTCCCCAAGTTAACTGGAGCTGGGTACCCCAGACCAAACTCCGAGCACCAGGGAAGGGGCCGTTTTTACAGACCGGCAGCAAGCCGTCCTGAGCCAAGGCCACTCAAAGGTATGTGACAAGGTGGGTGGCCATGGGACGGGAGGGAGGGAGGGAGGGAAGGGAGGGAGGAAGGTCGCCCTTCTGGTCAGTAGCCTAGAGGGCCAGTGTGGAGCTTGAGGAGCGTGCAGCGTGCCGCGCCCTGGCACAGGCCAAGCCCAGCCCAGGCTGATGGCCGCTCGTGGGCACTGCGTGGCATCCGGTAAGGGCGCTGTCACGCATCTTCCTCCCCTTCCACATGTGTGGCAGCCACCCTCTGGGACTCACGGTAGCTTTTGTTTGAATTTCATGTTTGTTGTCGTTTTGTTTTTTGCCAGTCCTGGGGCTTGAACCCGGGGCCTGGGTGCTGTCCCTGAGCTTTTGTTCTCGAGGCCAGCACTCTACCACGTGAGCCACAGCGCCACTTCCAGTTTTCTGGTGGTTAATTAGAGATAAGAGTCTCACAGGGAGTTTCCTGCCCGGGCTGGCTTTCAACCTCAATCCTCAGATCTCAGCCTCCTGTGTAGCTAGGATTACATGTGTGAGCCACCAGGGTCCAGCTCATTTCATATTTTTCAAACCATAGAAATCTGAGAGCCTGGGTGCATGGGCCTGGCTCCTTGCAGCCTGGGAGAGGCTGGTCCTGGCCGGGCCTGGTGGGTCTCACGCTCACTCCCCCCTCCCCCAGCCCAGGAAGCTCCCCGGGCACTCGGGACCCCGCAGCATCACCTCCGGTTCCCCCCACTTGCTTGTTTTGGCCAAAACAACTTTGATATTTCCACTTCTGGCCTCTGTGGTAGCCTGGTGTGTGTTTGGGATGGTACTTCCAACAAAATGGAACTTAGCCAGTGCGTTTGCCTCGCTGCTCTTGCTTTTCTGGCAACGTTCAAAACTTGACCACATTGTCCTTTTTTTTTTAAATAAGGGCCCAGCCAAGCACTGAGGCTTATTCCTGTAATCCCAGCCCCTCGGAGCATGAGATCTGAGAATTAAGGTTTAAAGCCAGCTCAGGCAGAATAGTAACCCAGTAAAAAGCTGGAAAGTGAAGGTATAGCTCAAATGGTAGAGCACCAGCCTTAAGTGAAAAAGCCAAGAGTGGGAAGCCCTGAGTTGAATCCCCAGTGCCCACCCCCAAAATAAAGTACCCAACTGTCGGAGTGCACCCCCTGCCACGGGCTTCACCCCTTCAGGCCCCCTGGGTCCCGCAAGGGCCAGCCATCCCATGAGGTCACACAAGGAGATGATGTGTCCCCTCCTGTCGCTCCCTACCCAGCCCTGTGTCCATGTCACTTGAGCCCAGAAATAGAATCAAGCCAGACTCCCCATCCATCGTTCCATCGCCTCCACTCTTCCAGGCTGGCTCCCTGGCTCCCTATACTGACCACTGGCACCCTTTGGCTCCCAGTGCTCTGCCCATTGCAGCTTGGGGTGCAGGTGGTGGTGATGGGGTGAGGCTTGCTGTCCTCAGTTCCAAGCAGTTCTGTGCTTTGGGGGCATCTGCTTGTGACCGTATGTCACTAGTGGGGTGGACGCTTGCCTGTGCGGTGGGCCTGATGCAGCACAGGGCCGGCCGCCCTAGGAGGACAGAGCTCCAGGAGGCCCGCGGGTGCAGCCTCCATGGAGGCCCATGCTCTGGGGGAGGCCAGCGCGGCCTCCTGGGCCTGGCAGTATTGACCTACAGTGTTGGCCCTCAGCCCTGCAGCCCCGGCTGTCGTCCTGGCCGCGGCTTCTTTACGTTTGCACTGTTAGTTTGAACTGTAACGTCAGCCATGTCCGTTGTGTGTGTAAATCGTAGTTGTTTTTTAATTTGTAAAGCTCTATTTTTATTTGAACTTGGGAGGTCCTCCTAGTAGCCATATCATGTGGAATAAAATGTCTGCATCCATCTCCTTAGCCTCTGCCTCCGGGTTCTCTCCTGCCGTGCTGGGTGTCACAGGGCCTCGCCCCTCCTGTCTGCCCAGCAGGCCTAGCGGCCACCAGCTCCGCTTACCAGCGTCCATCAGTTGCCTTCATAAGAACAAATTTAGGAAGTCGGGCGCTGGTGGCTACTCAGGAGGCTGAGACCTGAGGATCGCAGTTCGAAGCCAGCCCAGTCAGGAAAGTCTTTGAGACTCTCATCTCCAAATTAACCACCAGAAAACTGGAAGTACCACTGTGGCTCAAAGTGGTAGAGCCCTAGCCTTGAGCAAAAGAGCATAGAGATAGCACCCAGGCCCGGAGTTCAAACCCAATTAACAACAAAAAATTAGGGGCCTGGGTGAAAGTGGCTTTACACCTGCAGTCGGGTACTTGGAAGGGATCTTGGAGAAGTGAAGGTTTTTGTTTTTGGGGGGGGGGGGTTGGGGGGTGTCCGGTTGTGGGGCCTGAACTTTGGGCCTGGGCGCTGTCCCTCAGCTCTTCAGTTCAAGGCGAGTGCTCTATCACTTGAGCCACAGCACCACTTCTGGCCTTTTTTTTTCTTGCTTATATGGTGCTGAGGAATCGAACCCAGGGCCCCACCTTCCCAGCCCAGAGAAGTGAAGCTTGGGCAAAAAGTTGGTGAGACCCCCATCTCAACAACAAGTATATGGTGGTCATGTCTCTAATCTCAGCTATGTGGGAGAGATAAGGACAAGAATTTCCAATTCAGGTCACCCGTGGTCAAAAACATAAGTTCCTATCCAAATAATAATAATAACTTTTAAAACAAAAATTAAAGATTAAAACATTAAGATTGGTTTAGCTCTGTGGAGCTAAAAATCATCAGGATACCACTGTTTCTCCTGTGAGATGAATACTGGTCTATTTGTCTTTCTTCCAAAAATCCTTCTTTCTACTAGGGGCAGCTTCGCAGAGCCAAGAACAAGAGATTTTGGAAAGGGGTGTTGGTCTTTCTTTCCCCTCCTCTCCTCTTCTCTTCTTTTTCTTCTTCCCTCTCCTCCCTCTCTCTCTGAATAACCAGTAAAAAAGTTGGAATTGGAGCTGTGGCTCAAGTGGTGGAGCTCCAACCTTAAGCAAACAAACAAAAAACTCAGGGGGCTGGGATTGTGGCTTAGTGGTAGAGTGCTTGCCTAGAATACATGAAGCCCTGGGTTCAATTCCTCAGTACCACATAAACAGAAAAAGCTGGAAGTGGTGCTATGGCTCGTGGTAGAGTGCTAGCCTGGAGCAAAAGCAGCTCAGGGACAGTGTCCAGGCCCTGAGTTCAAGCCCCGGGACCCATACAAAAAAAAGAAATGTGACCTGGCTTGCTGGCCCGAGTGTGGTGTGCTCCTCCTCCCCCACCCTCTCTGCGCACTGGGGTGTGTGGTCTGCCCTGTAGGGGGCGTGGCCTGCCATCACTGCTGCTCAGAATCCAATGTTCTCCCCAGGGCTGAATAACGGGAGGGGGGAGGGGGAGGGGGCGGGCAGGGACACCAGCCAGATGGCTCATGCTTGTAATCAGCTGAGATTTGAGGATCTTGTTTTGAAACCAGGAGAAAGTCCTTGAGACTCTTATCTCCAATTAACCACCAAAAAGCCAGAAGTGGAGCTGTGGTTCAAATGGTAGAGTGCTAGCAGAAAAGCTCAGGGGCAGTGTTTAGGCCCTGAGTTCAAGCCCCAGTATGGACACACACACACACACACACACAGGCTTAGCACCATACCCTTTTCAGAAGCAAGAAGAGAAATCTATATAGTCCAGTCTACAAGCTACACACTAGGGCCCTGCAAAGGGAGAGACCATGACTCAATGGATGTGGTTTGGTCCCCAGCACCCCTAAATAAATGAATAGCTGCCCATTGCGGGTTGTGTTTTCACAAACATGAACCTGGAACTTCTCAGCACAGCAAGCCATTCTCTGCTCACTGGGCTTTGAAGTGGCAGCCTTGTTTGAGCTCAGGTGTCCTTCCTAGCTGTGGCAGCGGACTCCCAGGTTCCAGAGGGAATGCAGGGGGCACCCTCGCTTCCGACATAGGCCCTTCCACCCACCAGCGTTGTAACCCAAAGTCATCTAATTTAATAGCTGTTTCCAGGATGAGAAGCCCTCATGTTCTGTGGGTTTTTCTTCCAATAAGCAAGGGCCACCACACCTGTTGGCATCTGGAGAAAAATGCTCTATTTTTTCCCCTCCAGGGGCCTCTGTGGCTGAGGCTGGGTGAAGGGCAGAGCAGGTAGAGAACTGGAGTTTAAGACCCTTCCTTGCCCCAACCAAGAAAAGAAAGGGAGGAAGAAATGAGGAAAAGAAGAAAGAAACTTGGGTGTGGCCAAATGGGATTGTACACACCTATAATCCCAGCGTTCAGGAGGCTGAGGCAGGAGGGTTAGGAGTTCTAGGCTAGGCTAGGCTAAATAGCAAACCTTGGCTCAAGGAAATAAGGAAAGGAGAGTTGGAAAGGGAAACTAGAATCATTTTCTCTCTGACAACGAATACATGACTTTGACTCTCTTCCCCCTGGGTAGGAAAGAAATCACACCACATCAGGCCTTTGGCTTCTGTCCATGGTGCTGAAGTTTAATTCACTTGCCAAAAGTTTTCAGTCAGAGGTGAAGGAGCTACCTTAATGCATGGGGTGGGAGATAGGGGTGGAGAGCCACGGTTACACCACTCTCTCCATATTTAGCATAGAATGGCAGCATTGACGGGATTCTGCAGCTTCGTGCAGGTTCATACAGAGCTGAGACCCGGCTGTGAGGGGTGCCAGGGCTGCAGATCTCCCAGCCCGCCCCAGCCTGGCCGCCTTTTGTCTCGCTGGCTGTTATCTTCGATACTACAAAGAGAAAATCAGACTTGTCTTGGTGACCTTGTCCTGTTGAAGAGGTGAGCTCCCTTGGACTGCACTAAACTCAAACTTGACCCACCCAGCTTCTTCCCCCAGCCTCAATCTCAGCCCACCGGCCTCTGAGTTTCCTAAATAGGGAAGAGTTACTCCTTAGTGCTAATAAGGGCAGTCTTTGTGCATTTCATTTCCACCTTTCAGGATCTTGAAAGATTAATTGGGAGATAAGAGTCTCAGGGACTTTCTTTGCCCGGGCTGGCTTTGAACCTTGATTCTTAAATCTCAGTCTCCTGAACAGCTAGGATTACAGGTGTGAGCTACCAGAGCCTGGCTGCTTCCTTCTTTCCTTCCTTCCTTCCTTCCCTTTCTCCCTCCTTTCCCTCCCTCCCTCCCTCCCTCTCTCCTTCCTTCCTTCCTTTAACAATTCTCATCAGGCTAGAGCTGAAGATGGTGGAATCATCCTCAGATTTTGGGGAAAGCATCAAGCTGGGGCAGAAGTCTCAGAAGGAACTAGCTTCTATGCTGATCCATTTCCTGAGAACATGCCCCTCCACCCCTGCAAAGTCAGGTTCTCCCCAAACCCATCATTTTCCTCCTCCCTCCAGCCCCCCACCTCCACTTACCCGGAAACTGTTGCAGCCCAGCCCGCTCTGGGCTCCGATCCTGTCCATCCGGCCCCCGAAGCAGCTGGACCTGCGCAGGCTCCGCGGGGCAGCCAGCAGTGCCCTCAGCCTGCTCTTCAGGAGGGCAGAGCGCTCAGAGGAGTCCCAGAGGCTCCGCCCCACGGCACCCCCCTCTCTCTGCACGGGGCCAGCCTCCCCGGTCCAGGGAGGGACCTCAGGGAGAGAGCTGAGAGCGGCCCCCACTTCTTCGTTCTGCTCGCTCAGGCCTTGTGGGGGCACAGCCTCCTCTTCCAACGGCATCTTCTCCTCCAACTGGTCCAGCAGATTCTTTAAACACGCACACACACACACACAGGGAAAGGGAGAGACCTCACTGATCCAGAGAAGATGGAGAGGAGGAAACCCAGTACCAGAAAGCCTCCCGCTTCCTATCTGGGTATCCCCCGCTTTCTGGCCCTACCTTGAAGTCCATCAGATCTGCACTGGACACGGTATTGTACACAGGGTTGGCGCCTGTTTGGTCCGGAAGCTGAAGGGCTAGGAAGAGGAGGAGGCTCACGGAGATGGTGGAGAAGGAGCCCATGCTGGCCTCGATCAGGGAGCTGTCTGGTGCTGGCTGCCTCTTCTCGCTTCTCTTTGCTTGCTCTCGCTCTGTCTTTGTCCCTCACTGTCCCCAGCTGCCCAGCGCCTCCGTTTTTATAGCCCCCCAGCTCTCCAAGAGCGCTGGGAGTGCTCGAACCCTCCCCATTCTGTCACTTGCAGCGATAAAGCCCGCCAAGTGAGAGCCCGGAGATGTCCTTTTAAAGTTATCAGCCCAGCAGAGCACCACGGCTTTGAGCAGCCCCCCTGGACCCTCGGGCAACAGCCACATTCTTGCTGATTTCTCTCAAGAGGCCCCCACTTCAAAGGTGTGAGCGGAGCAAAAAAGAGTCCTTGATTATCAGCCCACTGGGCCCTCGGGATTCTTTCTCCTTGGCAACGCGCGACCCACGCGGGGAAGCAGAGGGTGACTGAAGCTGGCCGGCGCCCAGCCACGCCCGCCTGCTTGTGGCTCAGCTGTCAGGGGTTCCAAATAAGGGCGGGGGAAGCGGAGGAAATGGCAGGCAGCCTGTGAGGGGAGCGCGGATGCTCCAGCTGGCTTCACACCTGATTCATCAGCTTCGTGGGAGGATCTCGGGCCCCAGACAGACGCCCTCAACTCCTGCCCATCCTGTGCTCACCCCAGGTCAGATGAAAGGCAGGCGTGTTGGAGAGCACGAAGTCAGCCACTGGTGAAGAGCCCAGGAATTCAGCTCCCAAATATAAACGCCAAGGAAAGTTCTTTGCAAAACCTCTTCCTCTTCCTCCAGTGCTCCGGCCTCCCCCCCATCACCCCCCCCCCCGCCCCTCTACACCCCCCACAGTGTGGAGAAGATGGGCTAGGCCACAGCAGCCATCATCATCTCTTGGCCTGGCTGCTTCAAAAAGCTCAGACTCCAAGTTGAAGGCGTCTTAACAGTCCTGCATCTCACAGAGGCGGGAGACAGGGAGGGGAAAGGTGGTATGCAGAGTTTACTTTAACGTCCATGCAAGTGTGTGTGTGTGTGTGTCTGTGTGTCTGTGTGTCTGTGTGTGTGTGTGTGTGTGTGTGTGTGCACCAGTCCTGGGGCTTGCGCTTTGAATTTAAGGCCTCACACTCTCACTTGGCTTTTTTATTCAAGGCTAGCACTCCCCCACTTGAGCCACAGCTCCATTTCCAGCTTTTTGATGGCTAATAGGAGTTAAAGAGTCTCAAGGACTTTCCTGCCTGGGCTGGCTTTGAACCAAGATCCTCAGATCTCAGCTTTCTGAGTAGCTCATATGACAGGGGTGAGCCACCGGGGCCCAGACATATATTCTTAACCCACTTCACACATGCTACTTCCTCTGTGCCCTGTGGATGCACCCCCATTTAGACACCCTATACCCCATCTCTTAGATGCTGGTTTCCTACCCTCTGTAGCTCTGCACCCTGGACAAGTCTGTATGTATTTGTCTTTCCTTTCTGTCTTCAAGGAAGGGTCTTCATCTAGTCTCTACAACCTGCTTCCACCCCAGCCCTATGTTAATCTAGGGTGGGAAGGCTCAGGAGATGTGTGTTGAAGGACCATCTGATCCTGCCTAGATCTGTTTCCGGATGGCCTGGCCCTGTTGACCAGATTGAGAAACCTCGCCACATAACCGCTAGACAGGAAACAAGCTGGGCGCCGCTGACTCATGCCTGTAATCCTACCTACTCAGGAAGCTGAGATCTGAAGTTCTCAGTTCAAAGCCAGCCCGGGAGACTCTTATCTCCAATAAACCACTAGAAAACCGGAAGTGGCACTGTGGCTTGAGCGGTAGAGCGCTTGCCTTGAGCTGAACAGCGCAGGGACAGAGCCCAAGCCCAGAGTTCAAGACAGGAAATAAGCGCTGTCGTAAGAGCGTCCTGGGTGGAGATATTCTAAGATGGAAGGAAGCCAGGCCCTGGTGGCTCACGCCTGAAATCCTAGCTACTCAGGAGGCTGAGCTCTGAGAATCACAGTTCAAAACCAGCCCAGGCAGGAAAGTTCTTATCCCCAATTAACCACCAAAATGCCAAAAGTGGAGCTGTCATCCAAGTGGTAGAGTGCCTAAAGTTCAATGACAGTTCCAAGCCTGAGTACAAGCCCCAGGCCTGGCGCGCGCACACACACACACACACACACACACACACACACACAGCGCTTAGCCAAATGGAACTTGAAATCTGAAGTGATGAATTCTAATAGGAACTAGGAGACCAAAACACCATCTTAGCTGCTGAGCCGCTGGGATGTGCACACAGCCTAATTGTCAGCTTCAGGGTTATTATTAGCCGAGATGACGGGGCTCCTCGCAGCGCGCGTGCGTCACACAGGCTGTCTCCCGGAGATGGCCTTTGAGACGGGCCTTTGATGCAAAGACTTCCAGAAAGGCATCGGGCAGGGGGTCTCCACTGGGGCTCAGCCTCTGAGGAGGCCAGCACTGCCCAGTCCTGACCCACATCAAGTCCATAGGTGGTGGCCCTAGGAAGGCAGAAGGTGCATCCAAGGTTCCAGAAAGATCATTTCAGAATCCATCCCCACTTTCTTTTATGAAAGCCAATTTTGAACCGAGTGCCAGTGGCTCACACCTGTCATCCTAGCTACTCAGGAGGCTGAGATCTGAGGATTACAGTTCAAAGCCAGCCCAGGCAGGAAAGTCCATGAGACTCTTCTCTCCAATTAACTGCCAGAAAAATTTAAGTGTTGCTGTAGGTCAAAGTGGTGGTAGAGTGCTAGCCTTGAGCAAAAGAGCTCAGGGATTGCACCCAGGCCTCGAGTTCAAGGCCCACATCTGACAAACATACATACATACATACATACATACATACATACATACATACATACAGCCTGATCTGCTAGGAGGCCCGAAGTGAGGCAGGGTGAGGCGTCTCTGGACTCCACTGGATTCCAGGCCAGAGATGGCACAAACTCATTCTTCAGAAAGTATTTTCTTGAGCCCAGCACCAGGAGCGTATGCCTGTGAATCCTAGCAACTCAGGAGGTTGAGATCTGAGGATCGCAGGTGGAGGCCTTCAGGGTCAGCAAATCTAAGAGCATCTTATCTCCAATGAACTAGCCAAATGCCCAACTAGAGGTTTGGCTCAGGTGATAGAGCACCTGTTATGAGCAAGTAAATCAAGCAAAAGGGAGAGGCTCTGAGATCAAACCCTGGGACTGGCACATACCGGCCACCATTCACAAGGATGATCAGTGAGCCCTCCTTCTTCACCTCCTCTACCTCCCACCTGTAGTTCCTTCCCCCTTGCCCGCCCTGGGGACCTCACAGGAAGGAAAAGTGACCCTCTGGGCCGGAGGCCTTGCAGGAGCCGAAGTGCAGGGATGGGAGCCAGTGTTGGGGGTGGGGGGAGTTGGGCGGTGACGTGGTACCAGCTTGTGTGGTCCAGCCCAGGGAGCCTCTGAGGCCTGAGTCACTCCGGCAGGGCCGGGAGGGCCCGGAGGGCCGCCAGGCTGATCAAGGTTTAATCACTTGGGAGTGGCTTTGTTTAGGTTTTCTTGAGCCTGAGACAGGAACTTCAGGAGCAAGGGTTTCTTTTGGAGACCATCCCAAGAAATGTCAGGGTGAGTGGAGAAAGAGACACAGGGCAAGGAGAAATGAGGGGCTGCCATGGGCACCCCAAGAAGGGGAAAGCCAGGGCTACCGGCCACCCCAGGCAGGGGAGGCTTTCCTGCCTGCTCTGACCAGGTACTGGGTGATGTGGAACACCCACATGGCACTTCTGGCCTGCTGGGGGAGGGCCTGTGGACAGGTGTGTGGACTCCAGACAAAGTGCTCACAGTGCTGCAGGACCAGGCCAGTGAGCACTGAAGCGAGAGCCAACAAGCCTGACAATGTCCAAGATAGGAGAGCTGGGGCAGGAGAGCAGGAGCCAGGGTTCGAGAACAGCCAGGGAGTCTAGCTTCAGAAATGTGCCCAAACCCCTGTAATTGTAGCTACTCAGGAGGCTGAGATCTGAGGATTGTGGCTTGAGGCCTACCCCGGCAGGAAAGCCCAGGAGACTCTAATCTCTGATTCACTAGCAAAAAAAGCCAGGGGCTGGGAAGGTGGCTCAGTGGTAGAGTGCTTGTCTTGCATGCATGAAGCCCTGGGTTCGATTCCTCAGCACCACATAAGCAAAAAGAAAAAAGCCAGAAGTGGTGCTGTGGCTCAAGTGGTAGAGCGCTAGCCTTGAGCTGAAGAGCTGAGGGACAGTGCCCAGGCCCAGAGTTCAGGTACCATGACTGGCCAAAAAAAAAAGCCAGATGTAGAAGCATCCCTCAAGTGTTAGAGCTCCAGCCTTGAATGGAAAAGCTAAGGGAGAGCACCCAGGCCCTGAGTTCAAGTCCCAGTACTGGTGCACATGTATGTGCACACACACATGAATTGTGAAGTTCTCGCTGTGTTTAGAGAAGGGGAGGGCTCTCTCTGTCTTCATTGCTTGAGCAGCAAGATCAACCTTAAATATTGAGCTGAATGATATCACTAAGCAAGTCTTTATTTAGTGCCAGTCCTGGGGCTTGAACTCAAGGCCTGGGGCACTGTGCCTGAGCTGCTTTTGTTCAAGGCTAGAACTCTACCGCTTGAGCCACAGCACCACTTCCGGCCTTTTCTGTGTATGTGGTACTGAGGAACCCAACCCAAGGTTGGTTCCACTAAGCCACATTCCCAGCCCTAAGTAAGTTGAATTTTCCAACTTGGCAAACAAATCCTGGCTCTGTCATTCACTCACTACCCTGACTAACACTCCATCACCTCCGTGTGCCTTGATTTCCCTATGTGGATATGAGGAGTGAGGTTTATTTGTTGTTTTGTCTTTGTGCTAGTACTGAGGCTTGAACTCAGGGCCTGAGCACTGTCCCTGGTAGCTTTTTCACTCAAGGCTAGCACTCTACTGCTTGAGCCAGCTCTTCTTCCAACTTTTTGGTGGTTAATGGGAGATAAGAGCCTCACAAACTTTCCTGCCTGGTTAGCTTTGAACCACAATCTTCAGATCTTAGCCTCCTGGGTAGCTAGGATTACAGGCCTGAGCACTGGTTTATGATGAGGTTCTTATTAGACTTGTTATAAAGACTATCACAGTTGTTGGAATTGAGCCTCTACATTCTTCCTCATTAACTGTTCTAACTACACATTGCCTTCCCAGGTCAGAAACATGAGACAAAGATGACTCACAATCTCTTGGAAAATAAACTGCTTCTAAAATCTCATTAAAAAAAAAAAATCTTTCCAGACGTGGCAGCTCATGTCTGCAATCCTAAATATTCAGGAGGCAGAGATGGAGATGGAGAGGATCAGGGTTTAAGGCCAGGAGGGTACAAATACAACCCCACCACTCTGTGCCATCAACAGCTGCATGGGATGAGATTCACCTGTCCTCCTGGCAAAGAGGAAATCGTAATAGGCGGATCACAGGCCAGGCTGGCCCTGGCATGCACACACACAAGACGTTATTTGAAAAATAACATAGGTAAGAAGAGCTGCCTGGAACAATACGCACACATTCATATGTGTGCGTGTGTATATCTTAATTAATCTGATTGGCTATCCACAATCTCTGGCGCCTACTGGATCAGAATGAGACCTATCACACATGATTCTCTCTCACTCAAAGAAAAACAGGCTGAGTGCAGCGAGAGTCGGAGGTAAGGCATTGTGGGGCTCTGGGTTCACCCCACTTCCAGCATGGTGTGGCTGTCACCACCTGTCTGGCAAGATGCTTCCTCTTGCTGGCTTTCCATTTTCTTTTATTTTTGTGCCGGTACTGGGACTTGAACTCAAGGTCTCGTGCTAGAATCGTGATCCTCAGATCTCAGCCTCCCGAGGAGATGGGATTACAGGTGTGAGCCACCGGCCTGTGGGGGGGGGGTGGTTCAGAGGGCTCCTTTCCCAGCCTGAGCGAAGTGGAAGGACTGAAGGTGGAAGCTGGGATTCAGAGCAGGATGGAGGCCCGATGCCCAGGGGAGTACATGGGGCTAGGGTGCCCTTCCCTACAGACATTGCAGTTCCTACACACACACACACACGCACGCATGCCCACATGTGCACACATACACAGTGCCCTGGTCTCCGGCATTCATGGTGGAATCCAGCCCCAGGGAGCAAGCTTTCTGGTTCAATTCCAGAAGAGGACAATCCAGGAAAACACCTGCCTTTCACTCCCTGGAGACAGGTGTCTCTTGAGCCTCAGGACCGTGGGGACAGCTCACAGCAAGCAGGCAACGCTCAGAAGGAAAGAAAGCCCCGCCATGCCACAGACTCCCCCTGCAGCCTCATCCCCTCCCCTTCATTAAGATGCCTTCAAATCTTCCAGAAAACAACAAAAACAAAAACCCACAGGTTTTGTGGTTTTCCTTTTTATTTGTTTATTTATTTTGTCGGTTGTGGGGCCTGAACTCTGGCCTGGGCGCTGTCCCTCAGCTCTTCAGCTCAAGGCTAGCACTCTACCACTTGAGCCACAGCGCCACTTCCAGCTTTTTCTGCTTATGTGATGCTGAGGAATCAAACCCAGGGCCTCATGCATGCAAGGCAAGCACTCTACCACTGAGCCACCTTCCCAGACCTTTTGGGTTTTTTTTGTTGTTGTTGTTCTGGTCCCAAGACTTGAACTCAGGGCCTAGACACTGCCCCTGAGCTATTTTGCTCAAGATTATCTCTCTACCACTTAAGCCACGGTGCCACTTCTAGCTTTCTGTTTTGTTTTGTTTTGTTTTGTTTTTGGGTCCGGTTGTGGGGCCTGAACTCTGGGCCTGGGCGCTGTCCCTCAGCTCTTCAGCTCAAGGCTAGCACTCTACCACTTGAGCCACAGCGCCACTTCCGGCTTTTTTCTTTTTGCTTATGTGGTGCTGAGGAATTGAACCCAGGGCCTCAGGCATGCAAGGCAAGCACTCTACCACTGAGCCACCTTCCCAGCCCCCACTTCCAGCTTTCTGTGGTTAATTGAAGATGACAGTCTCATGGGCTTTCCTGCCTGAGCTGGCTTTGAACCACAATCCTCAGATCTCAGCCTCCTGGGCAGCTAGGATAACAGGGCTGAGCCAACGGCATCCAGCTCATTTTTTTCTTTTTCTCTTTCTTTCCTTCCTTCCTTCTTTCTTTTTTTCTTTTCTTTCCTTTTTTTTTTTTGGGGGGGGGGGGTCCAGTCATGGAGCATGAACTCTGGGCCTGGGCGCTGTCCCTCAGCTCTTCAGTTCAAGGCTAGCGCTCTACCACTTGAGCCACAGCACCACTTTCAGCTTTTTTCTTTTTGCTTATGTGGTGCTGAGGAATCGAACCCAGGGCCTCATCATGCAAGGCAAGCGCTCTACCACTGAGCCACCTTCCCAGCCCTCTCTCTCTTTTTTGGGGGGGGGGGCCCAGTCGTGGGGCTTGAACTCTGGGCCTGGGCGCTGTCCCTCAGCTCTTCAGCTCAAGGCGAGTGCTCTATCCCTGGAGCTACAGCGCCACTTCCGGTTTTCTAGTGGTTTATTGGAGATAGGAATCTCACAGGCTTTCCTGCTCGGGCTGGCTTTGAACCGCGATCCTCAGATCTCAGCCTCCTGAGTAGCTAGGATTACAGGCGTGAGCCACTGTCACCCAGCTTATTAAGGGCTTTTTGTATACACAGAAACATCCATTTCAAGTAGAAAAAAAAAAAGGTTTGTGATGCTGACTTTATTTCACTGTGGAAAAGTTTGTGCTCCAAGGTAAGAAATCATCCAGTAGAAAACAGACAAATAAATACATAAATAAATAAATAAAAATAAATAGGAAGTTGATTCAAAGGGTGGGCGTGTGTCCTGGCTCAAACCGGGCAGGGATGGAGCAGGAGCCTCTCCAGAGTCAGAAGCCTACGTGTGCAACCAGCACTTCGCCTAATTCCGCTTCAGCACTGTGGGGGGGAAAAGAGAGGGTGAGAAGAGCCTCTGGGGGCGGAAACTGAGGCAGAAGCTGAGATTCTCTTGTACATCCTTTACCCCAAGCTGATCTGTGTGTGTGTGTGTGTGTGTGTGCGTGTGCGGTGGGGCTTGAACTCAGGGCCTTGCATCCTCCATGAACTCTTTCCTTCACTTATGCCACACCTCTACTTCTGGTTTGTTTGGGGATTTTTTTGTTGGTGGTGGTAGTGGTTAATTGGAGAAAAGAGTCTCTCGGACTTTCTCCTGCCAGGGCTGGCTTTGAACCGAGATCCTCAGATCTCAGCCTCCTGAGTAGCTGGGATTCCCCGTGTGTGCCACCAGCCCCGGGTGCCCCAGCTGATCTTGGTGCTCAAGGCTCTACAGTGACTCATCTCTCGGCCCTTCGTGGAATCCTCGCTGTGAAATGGGATTCCTTGATGATCTTGGCTCTCGGCTTTTGAGGATCTAGACAATTTAGCAGACGTGGAGAGGGAAAATAGGGGAGTCTTTCTCCTCCACGGACGAGCGTGCCAGGCAGTGGCTAGACACCCCCTGCAGAGCTCTGTCCCTTCTGAGGACAGGAAGCCGGAGAGGGATGGCAGAAGGTAGGTGGGGCCTGCGTCCTATTTTCTGAAGGTTTCCCACCCTGGGAGGTCAGGCCTGGGAGTAGCACCCGGTGGACACTCACCATTACAGCCCAGCCCAGTGGCAGCACTGATCCGGTCTATCCTCTGCCCGAAGCAGCTTGAGCTGAACACCTTCTTAGATACCTTCAGCCCCCGCAAGGCCCGGTAGGGGCTTCCTCTGTGCCCAAGGTGACCGTCCAGGGCGGCCTCCCCGGATCCCGAGGGGCCTTGGGATTGTTGGAGAGGTTCCACGGCCATCAGCTTGGCCTCCGTCTTGGATGAGACCTGGCTCCTCAAACGATCCAGCAGCTCCTGTGGTGGGCGAGGGAGCTGGGGGCCTCAGCACCACACCCTTGGGCTGCCCCGCCCCTCCCATTGCTTAAGAGGGAGTCAGTCCCAGGCCAGTCCTCCACGATCCCTCTGGGCTCACCTGGATTTCCCACAGCTCTGAGTCCTGGCCAGAGGCCACCAGAGGGTGAGACCGGCCTCCCAGAGGCATCCAGGACAAGAACAGGAGCAGCAGGATGGCCACAGAGGGCGCCGATGTGGAGAGGCCCATGTTGCGGGAGGGCTGTGCTGGCTGGTCCCAGGACCCCTGTGTCTTCTTCCAACTTCTCAGGGCGGGCTGCAGCCCTTTTATTGCAGGTCTGTGCATCGGCCAGCCCTTTCCTGGAGGGGAGGGGGAGTTATCTCTGATTTATCAGCCACATTCCCGCAGGCTGAGCTCAGGCCCTGAGAATGCACCACTCCAGGCCCGACTGCGAGGAGCACTGTGGGCCGGGGGTGGCGGCTGGGGCGATCAGGCCTTGTATAGAAATGGGCTGGGCTGGGCTGGGGGGGAGGGAGGAAGGGACAGGGCTCCTCCATCTCTTGCTTCTTTTCCTGCAGAAATCCGGGGGCCTCTCTGTGGCATTTTCTCCCTGTTCTTCCTACCCTAACCATAGCTTGGAGTGGCGGGGAGCACCCCAGGGGTTCCCAGGAACAACGGGAGTGTGGGGGTGCAGGGGGTGACTCATTCACCACAGCCCCAGCCAACACCTTCTACCACCCGTCTGTCTCCCCTCCCAGTGAGTGTGGTTTTGTAGGTTTGTGTTTCTGTCAGTCATGGGGCTTGAACTCAGGGCCTGGACACCGTCCCTGAGCTCTTTTGGCTCAAGGCTAACACTCTGCCACTTTGAGCCACCGGTTTTTTCGGTGGTTAACTGGAGATAAACCTCTCACAGACTTTCCTGTCCGGGCTGGCTTTGGACCGTGATCCTCAGCTCTCGGCCTCCTGAGTAGCTAGGATAACAGGTGTGAGCCACGGGTGCTGGGTCCCTGGCCCGTTTGGAAGGCGCCCCTCACTCAGCCAGCCCCAGGTTTGCTCCTGCCCCGCATGGCGCTGTCCATGGTGCTGACCGCCCCGAGCGAACTTGGCACAAACTCTGAAGATCTCCATCTCCCCACCAGATTGTCAGGCCAGAGAGACCCATGTGCTGCGAAGGGGGCAAAACAGCACTGGGACCTCACCCTGCTGTCCCTGACCACGTGCTGTGACCCTCTCCAAGGTCAACTGATTACAGCCAGAGGATGACCAAGGACTTGTAGAATACTGACCCTTCTGCCCCTTACTGATTTGACTGGAATTCTGACAGCACAGCCTGGAGATGAGGTCATTCAGGAGGCCTTCCACATGCCAGCCTCTCCTCCCTTCCCCCCCCCACCCCCAGCCAAACTCTCAGTGGAATTGGAAGGGATGGCTCTCTCTGGGACGCCAATAGCCCTTCCTACCCCTAGACACCCAAGACCCCAGTTAGGCCTGGGCTTCCCATCTGTAATTAGAAATGAGGCTACGAGCTAGTTGTGGTGATGCCCACCTGTAATCCCAGCACTTGGGAGGCTGAAGCAGGAGGATGGGGAGCTGGAGGCCAAGCCTGGGCTACATAAAGATCTGGTTTTCATTAAATAAATATACACATTTTTAATGAAGCCAGGGGCTGGGAAAGTGGCTCAGAGGTAGAGTGCTCGCCTCATATGCATAAAGCCCTGGGTTCGATTCCTCAGCACCACATAAGCAGAAAAAGCGAGAAGTGGTGTTATGGTTCAAGTGGTAGGACACTAGACTTGAGCTGAAGAGCTGAGGGAAAGTGCCCAGGCCAGAGTTCAAGCCCCATGACCAACAAAAAAAAAAAAAAAAAAAGGAAGAGACACAGAAGATATACCCCTTAAAAAAATCAAACCTGGAGCTGGGAAGGTGGCTCAGTGGTAGAGCGCTTGCCTTGCAAGCATGAGGCCCTGGGTTCGATTCCTCAGCACCACATAAGCAAAAAGAAAAAAGCCGGAAGTGGTGCTGTGGCTCAAGTGGTAGAGCACTAGCCTTGAGCTGAAGAGCTGAGGGACAGTGCCCAGGCCCAGAGTTCAGGCCCCACAACCGGAGCCCCCCCCCCCCCCAAAAAAATCAAACCTGACCTCACCATCCCTTCCAGAGAATTTGTGTTAACAAAGCACGTGGCAGCGGTGGAGAACTAAAGAGAGATGGGTTGGGCAGAGATGGGCAAGGAAGTGGCAAGAAAAAGCGGACCCTCTAAGAAAATCGTAACTTAAAAAATTAGCATCTGGAGCCAGGACTGTGGCTTAGCAGTAGAATGCTTGCCTAGCGCGCATGAAGCCCCAGGGGAGCCCATACATAGAAACAGCCAGAAGTGGTGCTGTGGCTCAAGTGGTAGAGTGCTAGTAGCCTTGAGCAAAAGAAGCTCAGGGACAGTGCTCAGGCTCTGAGTTCAAGTCCCAGAACTGGCCAAAAAAAAAAAAAAAAAAAAAAAGAGCTTCTGTCAGGTGCTGATGGCTCACATCTGTAATCCTAGCTACTTAAAAGGCTGAGATATGAGGATCATGGTTTGAACCCAGCCCAGGCAGTCTATGAGACTCTTGTCTCCAATTACCAGCAAAAAGCTAGAAGTAGAGCTATGACTCAAGTGGCAGAGCACTAGCTTAGAGCAAAAAAAAAAAAAAAAAAAATGTTCAGGGCCGGGCGCTGGTGGCTCACGCCTGTAATCCTAGCTACTCAGGAGGCTGAGATCTGAAATAGATAAATAAATAAATAAATAAAAATAAAAAAAGAAAGTTGAGATCTGAGGATCGAGGTTCAAAGCCAGCCCAGGCAGGAAAGATCATGAGACTCCTATCTCCAATAAACCACCAGAAAACTGGAAGTGGCGCTGTAGCCCAAGTGGTAGAGTGCTAGCCTTGAGCTGAAGAGCTGAGGAACAGCGCCCAGGCCCAGAGTTCAAGCCCCATGACCGACAAAAAAAAAAAAATGCTCAGGGACAATACTCAAGACCACCAGGCCAGCACACACACACACACACACACACACACACACACACACACACACACACACGTGTATGTTAGCATCTGAAAGACATTGAATGAAAAAGTACCACTATTATTCCTCATTTTTCAGACAAAGAAACTAAGTTCACATGAATTAATCTACCTGTGTGTGTGCACACACACGCATGCCAGTACTCTACCACATGACCCTTCTTGTCAGTTTTTTCAAGTTAATTGGACACAAGAGTCTCACAGACTTCCCTACCTGGGCTGGCTTTGAACTGTGATCCTCAGATCTCAGATTCCTGAGTAGCTAGGATTACAGGAATGAACCACTGGCTGTGAATGAAGAAGAGAGAAAGAATGTCTATGAAGCCTGGGGAAGGAAAGGAAAAGCCAATGAATGATCTCTCTCTTTCTCTCTCTTCCCTTTTTCCCTCTCCCCTTCTCTCCTTCCCCCCTCTTCCATTGCCATAATCTTCTAAGAAGGGATTCTACCTATATTGACCCCATAACTGACATTCTGATGGCATGCTAGAAGTCCCTGGATCCAGCAGTACTTGAAGCTAGATTACTTTGGACTTTCAAATTGTCCTGGGCTGACTAAACCAACTTCATTAAGTTAGCTTTCTGTCACTTCCATTTCCCACCTTCTTCCCCAGCAGTGCCCGGGAGGGACAGCCCGCCTTGTTCTCAGAACTGCCTGTCTTGTTTGGGAGAAGCCGCCGTCTCTGCCCTGGGTGGCAGTCTCAGCTCTCAGAATGTTCTGAACATTTTCTCATTTAGCTCTCATCTCTTGCCGTGCTTGTGAGTCCTCTGAATGCTGACAAAAAAAAAAAAAAAAAGAAGGGAGGGGGGAGGCTGGGAAGGGATATGAAGGATAAACAAAGGAGGAGGCTGCAATGCTTGGTAAGAAATGTACGCATTATTCTGCCCATGTAATTGTAACTCCTCTGTACAGTATGTTCACAAATAAAATTAAATTAAATTAAAAAAAAAAAGAAAAGAAAAGTAGAAAATATTCTTAATAACTAGCTTTCCAAAAGAGCTGCAAGAGCAGACAGAAAGAGCCGGAGCGTGGCTGCTTCTTCTTTTTTTTTTTTTTTGTCAGTCATGGGGCTTGGACTCTGGGCTTGGGCGCTGTCCCTGCGCTCTTCAGCTCAAGACTAGCACTCTACTACTTGAGCCACAGCGCCACTGCCAGTTTTCTAGTGGTTTATTGGAGATAAGAGTCTTACAGAATTTCCTGCCCAGGCTGGCTTTGAACTATGATCCTCAGATCTCAGCCTCCTGAGTAGCTAGGATTACAGGCATGAGCCACCGTGCCCGGCGGAAGTGTGGCTTTGTTGGTGGTGTCTTCTGTGTTTTTCTTTAAGTCCAGTCGGCAGGAGAGCACTGAGGGTTGGAGGGACAGGTAGAGGAAGTAGAAAGCCTAAAGTTTGACTTCCAGTTTCATCTGCCCAAATTGGGCACCCAGACGTCTCCCCACGAGGCCTAAGTGAGTTTATTCATATGAAGAGGTTGGTCCCAGTTAGCCTGAAATGGTGGAGAAAGGTACTGGGGCTTCAACTTGGGGCCTGAAGCTCTTACTTAGCTTTTCCATTCAAGGCCGTTGCTCTGTCCCTTGAGCCACATCTCTATTTCTGGCTCTCTGCCAGTTATCTGGAGATGAATCTGAAGATTTGTCTGCCTGGACTGACTTTGAACCCAGATCCTCAGCCTGGCGGGTGGAATGGCTGCCCTGCAGGACCCAGTCCATGCCTTCAGATGGGTAGGGAGTACCTGCGTGTGGCCAGGAGGGGGCGCCCATGAGACCTGAGCACACATAGCCTGTTCCCCAGGGAAGGCAATGGCCATCCTCCCATCCTCCTCCTGGGTGGCCAGTTCTAGTCCATCCGGGTGCTGGTGGCTCACACTGGGGATCCCAGCCATGCTGGAGTCTGAGATCTGAAAAAGCCAGAAGTGGTACTGTGGCTCAAGTGGTAGAGAGCTAGCCTTGAGCTGAAGAGCTGAGGGACAGCGCCCAGGCCCAGAGTTCAAGCCCCACGACCAACTAAAAAAAAAAAAATTAGGACGTGACCACGTGCATGCGTGCATGTGTGAACACACGCATGCTGGTACTGGGGCTTGAACTCGGCCTAGACACTACCCCTTAGCTTTCTTGCTCAAGGCTGGTATCTACCACTTGAACCACAGTTCCACATGTAGCTTTTGGCTGGTTCATTGGAGATAAAAGGCTCACAGACTTTCCTGCCTGGAAAGTCTTTCACCCTGGATCCTCAGATCTCAGCTTTCTGAGCAGCCGGGATGACAGGCGTGAGCCACTGGCGCCTGGGCTCTCTGGACAGTTCATGGTGTCAGGATCCCTGATGTGCAGGGGTGAGGGGTGGAGGCAGGCAGGCCCCAAGATCAGGCTCACGCTCATGAATGGCCTGGACTGGGGACACACGTGAGGACAGAGATCATGAATGGCTGTCCTGAATGTCCACGCAGGGTATTAATAGAGCTCTTTCAGAGGAGGACAAGATGTACCAGAGCAGGGCCGGGTGTCCCGGACGAGGCCCCATGACCGCCCCGCCCTGGGCCTCGGGGAGACACGGGCAGGGCCGGCGAAGGGACCATGTCTCCATTTCAGGAGACGCAGGGCTTTTGGGAGAGAGCACTTCCTGCCATTCCTCCAAGCAGCCAGCCTCCCCCGCGGCCTCCCGCCTGGCACCCGGCAGTGGCTCCACACCCCGTCACCTGCTGCCCGCTCCAAGGGAAGGCCAGGCTTCCGGATGCCAGCCCCATCCCCAGAGCCCCCCTCTGCCTGTGCCAGTTTGGGGCAGACTTCCTGCCAGTTTCACCAGGAAAGCGCTCTCTCTCTCTCTCTCTCTCTCTCTCTCTGTCTCTCTCTCTCTCTGTTCTCTCTTCCCCTTGAGGGTAGAAGAGGAAATGAAAGAAAGCACTTTATGGGGTACAAAATCTCTGGTTGTTGGGAGGGCCACAAAACTGAAGACAGATTGGAGGGTCTCAGGCTCTAGGAAGGAAAGGTCCTGAATTCCTTGTACCTGCTATGACCCCAGCGCTCAGACAGCGCCTGGCATACAGTAGGCACTCAATAAATAGAGTTGTTGAATGGACACCAGGCGCCGGTAGCTCATACCTGTAACCCTAGCTACTCAGGAGGCTGAATCTGAGGATTGTGGTTCGAAGCCAGCCTGGGGCAGGAAAGTTGGTGACATTCTTTTTTTTCTTTTTTTCTTTTTTTTTTGGTCATGGGCCTTGAACTCTGGGCCTGGGCGCTGTCCTTCAGCGCGTCAGCTCAAGGCAAGTGCTCTACCGCCTGAGCCACAGCGCCACTTTCAGTTTTCTAATGGTTTATTGGAGATAAGAGTCTCACGGACTTTCTTGCCCAGGCTGGCTTTGAACTGTGATCCTCAGATCTCAGCCTCCTGAGTAGCTAGGATTACAGGTGTGAGCCACTGGCGCTCGAACCAAGGACAATCTTTTTTTTTTTTTTTTTTGGTTCAGTCGTGGGGCCTGAACTCTGGGCCTGGGCTGCTGTCCCTCAGCTCTTCAGCTCAAGGCGAGTGCTCTACCACTTGAGCCACAGCACCACTTCCGGCTTTTTTTCTTTTTGCTAATGTGGTGCTGAGGAATTGAACTCAGGGCCTCATGCATGCAAGGCAAGCGCTCTACCACTGAGCCACCTTCCCAGCCCCCAAGGACATTCTTATCTCCAATGAACCACCAGGTTCCGGGGACCTCGCCTCAACTCAGTCTCAGTCTAACTAACTGCAGAGGTCCTGCTTACAGGCAAGGCCACACACAGAGGTTCTGGGCAGACACAAATTTGAGGGACATCATTTGCTGTAGTACAAGACTTCTTTCTTTCCTCCAGTGAGTGTGTGTGTGTGTGTGTGTGCGCGCACACACGCGTGCGCTGGGACAAGGACTTGAACTCAGGGCCTTGTGCTCATGCTTGGCTTTTTCAATCAAGGCTAAGACTGGACCACGAGCTCCATTCCACATTTTTGGTGGTTAATTCCCTTTAAGCGCATAAGGGTCTTGCAGGGTCTTCTGCCTAGTCTGGCTTTAAACCTCCATCCTCAGACCTCAGCCTCCCGAGTAGTGTGGTGTGATTACAGGCATGAGCCCCTGGCATCTGATTTTTCTGTTTCCTGTTTTGCTGTCGTGCTCTGCCTGCTCTTCCCATGCCTTATATTGGCCACACTGCATCTGGAACATCATTCCAGGAAAGAGCATTTCAACAGAGGACTGGAGGGTGGAAGGCAGGCCCGAGGAAGAGCGGGCCTAGTTCCTGGCTGCCCAAGGCTGGTTGCCTAAGCAGACTGGGAGATCTTCACCAGCAATGCATTCAACAAAGGCCTAATACCCAAAATATAGCAGGAGCTCAAGAAGCTAACCTCACCGGGCACCAGTGGCTTACACCTATAATCCTAGCTACTCAGAGGCTGAGATCTGAGGATCGTGGTTCAAAGCCAGCCCAGGCAGGAAAAGTCCACGAAACTCTTTATCCCAAATAAACCACCAGAAAAACAGAAGTGGTGCTATGGCTCAAGTAGTAGAGCACTCACCTTGAGCTGAAGAACTGAGGGACAGCACCCAGGCCCAGAATTCAAGCCCCACAACTGACGAAAGAAGAAAAGAAAGAAAGAAAGAAAGAAAGAAAGAAAGAAAGAAAGAAAGAAAGAAAGAAAGAAAGAAAGAAAGAAAGAAAGAAAGAAAGGGGCTGGCAAGGTGGCTCAGAGGTAGAACGCTTGCCTTGCATGCCTGAGGCCCTGGGTTCGATTCCTCAGCACCACATAAGCAAAAAGAAAAAAGCCAGAAGTGGCACTATGGCTCAAGTGGTAGAGCGCTAGCCTTGAGCTGAAGAGCTGAGGGACAGCGCCCAGGCCCAGAGTTCAGGCCCCATGACCGGACCCCAAAAAAAAAAAAAAAGAAAGAAAAGAAAAGAAAGAAAGAAAGAAAAAGAGAGAGAGAGAGAGACAGAGAGACAGAGACAGAGAGGGAGGGAGGGAAGGGAAGGGAGAGGGAGGGAGGGAGAAAGAGAGAAAAGAAAGGAAGGCAGGAAGGCAGGAAGGAAAAGAAAAAGAACCCCTCCCAAAGCTAAGAAACTATCCACTAAATGGCAAAGGAGCTAAGGAGAGACTGCTCAGCAGAGGTAAGAATGGCAAAGAAACACAGGAGGAAATGCTCATCTTCCCTAGCCATAAAGGAAATGCAAACTAAAACTACTCTGACTTTTCATCTCACCCAGTTTTAGATTGGCCAGCATCATGAAATCCAACAACAAATGTTGGCGGGGATATGGGGAAAAGGAATACTACTGCACCGCTGGTGGGCATGTACGTGAGTACAACCACTCTGGACAGCAGTCGGGAGGTTCAACATAGACCTTCCCCATGACCCAGCCATTCCACTCCTGGGCATCTGCCCTGAGCATTATGAACCAGGATATGAAGACAGCTGCACAAACATGTTCACTGCTGCACTACTCACAATAGCCAAGCCAGGGAAACAGCTCAGAGCCCCGCAAGAGATGAGTGGATCCAAAAACGTGGGACCTAAACACAATGGAATTTTACTCATCCATTAGAAAGAGTAAGGTTATGTCATTTGCAGGGAAATGGATGGACCGAGAACAAGTCATGTTAAGTGAAGTAAGCCAACCTCAGAGAGACAAGCTGTGCATGTTTTCTCTCCTATGTGAAAGCTAGATCTAAAATGCACTGGGACAGGACAAATTGTACAGGCCTCTAGGCATCCACACACAGTGAGACCAACGGAGGATGCGCTTAGCAGAGGAACACAAAGGTGTAACTCCCCTGAATATTTAAAAATACTCTTCATCAAAATGAATTCCAGGAAATGGAAACGATGATTTTATTGTTGTTGTTATTGTTAGTTTTATTGTTTTATTTTTAGGGTATTATTGTTTTATTTTTAGGGGCCGAGGCAGGCACAGAAATGGAGGAGGGTGAGCAAATGCAGGCATGGCTTGGTGCCAGTGGCTTGGGCCTATAATCTTAGCTACTCAGGAGGCTGAGATCTGAGGATAAAGGTTCAAAGCCAGCCCGGGCAGGAAAGTCCATGAGACTTTTGGTTTTTTTGGTCGGTCATGGGGCCTGAACTCTGGGTCTGGGTGCTGTCCCTGCGCTCTTCAGCTCAAGGCTAACGCTCTACCATTTGAGCCACAGCACCACTTCTGGCTTTTTTCTTTTTTCTTATGTGGTGCTGAGGAATCGAACCCAGAGCCTCAGGCATGCAAGGCAAGCGCTCTACCACTGAGCCACCTTCCCAGCCCTGATAGGTTTTTATTGGTGGGATGATCATGAGTGGCTTTGTCCTATGAGCTCATCATGATAAGAAAGTCTTTCTGGAGGGGGGGGGGTTGGGGAAATAAATGAATTGTCTCACCCTACACATGGGTGATAAAGTCCTGGTGACTTCCAGAGAGAAGCAAAGCTGGAAGAAGGGAAAACAGAGCCAGCTGGGGACAAAATGGAGTTGGTGCAGCCCAGCCCCGGGCTGGGGCTCTAGGCAAAAGGTCATTGTCCTCCCTCACCATTTCCTGCTGCTAGTGGCAGCCGAGGAATCAGAAGTCCTCAGAGAACTTCATTTCCTGTGCCTCTTGGGAAAATGAGATCAGTCTGAAAACAGACAAGTCCTTTAGTGACTAATGTGCTAACGTGCAGTTCAGCACCAACATTTTCTCCCTCTCCTCTTCCCTCCCCTCCATCCTCCCTTCCCCCTTTCCCCTCCACCTCCCTGCCTGTCTCCTCTCTCTGCTGATACTAGGGCTTGAACTCAGAGCCTAGGTGCTGTCCTTAAGCTTTTGTACTCAAGGCTCGTGCTCTACCACTTGAGCTCCACTTCCAGCTCTCTTGGTGGTTTCTTGGAGAATCCTGTACCTGTAATCCCACACTTGTAATCCTAGCTACTCAGGAGGCTGAGATCTGAGGATCGTGGTTCAAAGCCAGCCCAGGCAGGAAAGTCCATGAGACTCTTATCGCCAATGAACCACCAGAAAACTGGAAGAGGTGCTGTGACTCAAGTTGAGCTGAGGGACAGCGCCCAGGCCCAGAGTGCAAGCCTTAGAACTGACATACATAAATATCAATCAATCAATCAATCCTCACACTTTCCTGCCGGGGTTTGGCTTCAAACCAAGATCCTCAGATCTCAGCCTCCTGAATAGCTAGGATTACAGGTATGAGCTACTGCCCTGGTACCTGCTTGCAAACAATCTTTGATAGGCTGGGAGCCAGCGGCTCACATCTGTCATCCTGGCCACTTAGGAAGCTGAGGTCTGGAGGGTCTTGGTTCCAAGCCAGCCCAGGCAGACAAATCTATGGAGACTCTTCTCTCTAATGAACCAGCCAAAATCAAGAAGGGAAGGTGTGGTTCAAGTGGTAGAGCACTAGCCGTGAGCAAAAAACGCTACACAAGAGGCCCTGAGTTCAAGTCCCAGTATCAGCATACAAAACAAAGTCTTTGATGAGAAAAAAAAAAAAAGGAAAATCCAGCCCTGAGGCTCAGCTCCTCCCCGCTGTGTCTTCCTGTCCAGCCTCCCTGCGGCGGGGAGCTGGCGGGCCAGGAGAGACTCTGTCTCCTC
Source organism: Dipodomys merriami (assembly GCF_024711535.1). Classification (NCBI taxonomy): domain Eukaryota; kingdom Metazoa; phylum Chordata; class Mammalia; order Rodentia; family Heteromyidae; genus Dipodomys; species Dipodomys merriami. Next base: position 7,711,407 of record NW_027204270.1, read on the forward strand.
CCAGCTTCTGACTGTCAGCGCCTGCCGCAGCCACAGGATTGAACTCTGTCACTCCACAGCTGATAAAGCCCTGCGGCCGGAGCGCTGAGCCGGGCCTCTAGGCCTGGATAAGCCGGAGCTGTCAGCTGTCAGCACGTGCCCGGCCGGCGCCTGCTCTGCCCATCCTTTCTCCTGTCCACCGCTCTGAGCTTCCTGCTGTCTGTTTACAGCCCAGCTCGGCCACCTTGACACGACCCGCAGCGTCCACCCTGGCCCTGGCCGGATGGGGAAGAAGTATTTCCCCACTGAGTTCCTGGTTCCCCGCAGCGTCTGCGTGTGACCACTGGAAAGGAGTGAACCCCAATTGCTCTTTGTCGTGGGGGCGCTCAGCAGCCTCGGGGTCCTCCCTAAGGCGTCTGGCAAAGCTGGAAAACACTGGCGATGTCTGAAATATCATCACCACGGTGGTACAGAAAAACAAGTGGCAAGCCAGGTGCTTTTGGCTCACGCCTGTAATCCCAGCTACTCAGGAGGCTGAGATCTGAGGACCTTAGTTTAAAGCCGGCCTCAGCAGGAAATTGTGAGAGTTTTATCTCCAATTAACCACCAGAAAACTCAAAGTGGCGCTGTGGCTTGAGCACAAACACTCAGGAACGGTGCCAGGCCCTGAGTTCAAACTCGCTGACCAATAACAACAAAGGTGATGGTGTTCTCATCTGAATCACACTTGGGCCTCTAAATGCCTCTCCCTCAGGGATGCAAAAGCCAATCCAAAGCTGGGCATCAGAATCTCATACCTGTAATCCTAGCTACTCAGGAGGCTGATTCAAAGATCTTGGTTCAAAGCCAGAGCTGGCAGGAAAGTCTATAAGACTCTTTGTGTTGTTGTTGTTGTCGGTTGTGGGGCTTGAACTCTGGGCTTGGGCGCTGTCCCTCAGCTCTTCAGCTCAAGGCAAGTGCTCTACCACTTGAGCCAGAGCACCACTTCTGTTTTTTTTGGTGGTTTACTGGAGATCAGAGTCTCACAGACTTTCCTGCCTGGGCTGACCTTGATTGGTGATCCTCAGATCTCAGCCTCCTAAGTAGCTAGGATGACAGGTGTGGGATTATAGGTATAGGATTACTATGTCCTGATGCCGGTACCCTGGATATGCTTGTTCTAGAAAGGACACACGTCTCTACAGTGGTCATTTCCTGGGCACCAACTCTGACCTGGGCTCAGTGCTTCTTCCTCGCCATATTTCCACGATGTGGCTGCCAGAGGGAGGACAGGACCATTACCAGCCCCATTTGACAGATCAGGAAATTGAGGCATGCCCAAGGTCCTTGTGATGGGCTACACTGGGTCTCTAAGCTGGGTACTGGTAGGTCATCTGTGATCCTAGCTGCTCAAGAGGCCGACATCTGGAGAATCACGGTTCTAAGCTAGCCTGGGCAGAAAAATCCAAAAGGCTTTAGCTATCGTTAATCAACAAAATGCCAGACTGTAATTGCAACTCATGTGGTAGAGCACCAGCCATGAGAAAGAAAGTTAAGGGAGAGCGCAAGCCTGAGTCCAAGTTCTGGAAACAACAAAATAATAATAATAATAATAATAATAATAATAATAATAATATAGGCTGGGCGCTGATGGCTCATGCCTATAATCCTAGCTACTCAGGAGGCTGAGATCTGAGGATCACAGTTTGAAGCTAACCAGGGCAGGAAAGTCCATGGGATTTTTATCTCCAATTAATCACACACACACACACACACACACACACACACACACACACACACACACACACACACACACACACACACCAAGTGCTTCTATAGGTCAAGTGGTGAGTGCTAACCTTGAGCAAAAGGAGCCTAGGGACAGCACCTAGGCCTGGAGTTCAAGGCCCAGGACCAGCAAAAAGAAGCAGCCAAAAGTGGCACTGTGGCTCAAGTGGTAGAGCACTACTAGGCTTGAACAAAAAAGAAACTCAGGGAGCCTCCACCGTGATCATCCTGATGCCCTGCAGCCAGATCATCTGCTCACCAGTAGCAGGCCCACCTGGGGCTGCTGCAGGCCGAGAGCCCCAGGGCGACGCCCTGACGCCCAGGGCCTGAGCGGCACTGCTGCCTCCCAGCACTGCGAGCACTGGAATCTGAGTGAGTCACGGCTGCACTCCAGGGAAGCGGATGCGAGTCCCGCCCTCCTCCTCTGGGGACCACAGGCAGTCAGCTGAGATGCTGGGGCGCGGGGGGCCCTGCCCGCAACACTGTGACCTCATAACACCCATTCAGGACGGAGAACCATCCAAAAACTAAAGCAAGCAAGCAGCTCAGGGGCAGAGCTCGGGCCTTGAGTTCAAGGCCCAGCATGGGAAGAAGAGAGAAGGTAGGGTAGGCGCTGGTAGGGGAGTTGTTAGCTAGCGCTCAGGCTCGCATTTGAATCCCACCTCTCCCACCCCCACCAGCTGTGTGAACCTTGAGCCCATCACTCGGGGGCTTCCCGGCCTCAGTTTTCCCAATCTGTCAAGTGGGAGTTTTGTGACTGAGACGGGCTGTGCAGTCGATCCTGGCGCCCGGGCGCCTCACCATAACCCCGCGGGTACTGTGAGCGGCCGAGATCCCACACCAGCCTCCCGGTCTCCACCCGTGGCGGAGAAGAGTCCCGGCGCCCCTTGGGTGTCCCCCCTGGGCTGCGACCAGAGCCGGGGCTGAGCAGGGGAGAGGCCCCCGGTGTCCGCGCCTCTCCTCACATGGCTTTGGAGGAAGTCACCGGGGAAAGTCAAGTGCTGTCAGCAGCTCCGGTGCATTCCTTGGATGCTGTCCGCGTGCCATCCGGGTGATGCAGGGCCAGCCTGCCACCCAGCACTGACCAGCACCTGGCCAGCACGGGGCCAGCACGGGGCCAGCCCGCTGCGGGCCGGGCTGCCGGCGGCGTGGTGACTGCACACGTCCGCAGCGCCCCCGCCTCCCCACCCCTCCAGGACGCCAGCCCCCCCCCCAGGAAGCCCAGGAAAGCTGGGAGAGGAGTGGCCAGGCCCACCGAGGACAGAGGCCCCTAGAGAGGCCGGGCCCGGCCCCACCCGGCCTGCTCCCCGGCTCAGCTCAGCCAAGGCGGTCAACCCTGCGAACGCCCTGTTCTGAGTTGCCTGTTCCCTTCCACAAAGGGAACCCAAAGGTCCCTGGCCTCTGGGATCTGTAAGTCAAGAAAGAGAGAGGAGGCTGGGAAGGTGGCTCAGTGGTAGAGTGCTTGCCTGGCAAGCATGAGGCCCTGGGTTCGATTCTTCAGCACCACATAAACAGAAAAAGCTGGAAGTGGTGCTGTGACTCAAGCAGTAGAGCGCTAGCCTCATAGTTCAAGCCCCACAACAGAAAAGAAAGAAAGAAAGACAGACAGACAGACACTAGGCGCAAGTAGCTCACGCCTGTCATCCTAGCTACTCAGAAGGCTGAGATCTGAGGATCACGGTTCAAAGCCAGCCTGGGCAGGAAAGTCTGTGAGACTCTTATCTCCAATAAACCACCAGAAAACCGGAAGTGGTGCTGTGGCTCAAGTGGTAGAGCACTCGCCTTGAGCTGAAGAGCTGAGGGACAGCGCCCAGGCCCAGAGTTCAAGCCCCACAACTAAGGAAGGAAGGAAGGAAGGAAGGGAGGGAGGGAGGGAGGGAGGGAGGGAGGGAAAAGCAGCGAGTGTGGATCCTCTGTGTCTCCCCCAGCCCCCTCCCGAGGGCCCCGCGCCTCGGCCCTGTCCCCTGAGGTTGGAGCACTGTAGTCTGGCCTCGTGATGAGCAGAGCAGTCTTGGGCCGGGGCCGGCCGCAGTCACAGGGATTCCTGGTGGTCGCGGGGACGCACAGCCAGCACCGTCCACGTCCGCCCCGTCGCCCCGCTGAGCTCACCGGCCAGGACCGCGGCCTCCGGAGTCACGTGCCCGCCCCGCTCCAGGTCTTCTTAGGAACCAGACTCTAATTTTAGTGTCCGGTGTCCCCACCTCTGGAGAGCCGCCACCTTCCCAGGGAAACGGAGCCCGCCAGAGGCCCGGGCCGCCGCCCCTCCTCCTCTTCCTCCTCCACCTCCTCCCCAGCATCCTCCCTCTCCCCTCCATCTGCCTCCTCTTCTCCATCCTCCCCTCCTCCTCATCTTCCCCCTCTCCTCCTCCTCCTCCCCATCCTCCTCCTCCTCCCCCCTCCCTCCTCCTCCTCCCACTCCTCCTCATCTTCCCCCTCTCCTCCTCCTCCTCCCCATCCTCCTCCTCCTCCTCCCCCCTCCCTCCTCTCCTCCATGCTGGGGTGATCCGAGTCCAGTCTCAGCCCTGGAAATCAAGGCTGTGTCAGCAACTCTGATTTCTGCCCGGAGGAGTGGGGAGAGGCTGGGGGAGCCCCGGAATCCCATGGCCCTGTCACACCAGTGGCCACTGCGAAGCTAGCCTGGACGTTTGCTGTGGTGTCAAGGGCCGCCATGAGCTGTCCTCAAAACCCTGCTATGGGCTGGGCACCGGTGGCTCACGCCTGTAATCCTAGCTACTCAGGAGGATGAGATCTGAGGATCCTGGTTCAAAGCCAGCCAGGACAGGAAAGTCTGTGAGACTCTTAACTCCAATTAGCCACCAGAAAACCAGAAGTGGTGCTGTGGCTCACGTGGTAGAGCGCTCACTTTGAGCTGAAGAGTTGAGGGACAGCGTCCAGGCCCAGAGTTCAAGACCCATGACCAATAAAAAGAAAAACAAAAACCCTGCGGTGGCCCAGAGATGGAACCCAAATTTGAACTCAGCCCACATGGTCCCCCGCCCTTTGCTCGTTCCAGGGCTCACCCGACTGTCTCAGGAACTAACAGCGGCATTGCCTCTGTACTGGCCCAAGCCCCTGTCAATGAAGCCTCTGCTCACATTCTCCAGTCAAGCAGACCAGCGAGGTTGTTACAATGGCCTAAGATCACAGGGCAGATAGAGCCAGCCCTGAAGTTCTACTTCCCAGTGTGGGATTCCTGGATGGAGCTTACGCCTCAACCAGAAATGATGGGGCTAAGACAGCTCACGGGCCAGCCCTCACCCAGCAAGGGAGCCTCTTCCCAAGCAGCCAGATGAGCATGTCATGCGTGCCCGCACCTGGGAAGGCAAAGCCAGCAGCCCCGGCCTGGTAACAAGCCCAGATCCTCAGCAGCAGGACAAGAGGCCTAAGGAGCCCAGTGGCTGAGCCATCAGTGGCCAGGACACCATCAGGGGACACAGATGCTGCCTTAGGATCCATATTCTTGGGCTGGGAAGGTGGCTCAGCAGTAGAGCGCTTGCCTTGCATGCATGAGCCCCTGGGTTCGATTCCTCAGCACCACATACACAGAAAAGACCAGAAGTGGTGCTGTGTCTCAAGTAGTAGAGTGCTAGCCTTGAGGTGAAGCGTTCAGGGACAGCGCCCAGGCCCAGAGTTCAAGCCCCATGACCACCAACAACATAGACACAAAGGGAAGAAGCTAGCCAGGCACCCATGGCTCATGCCTGTAATCCTAGCTACCCAAGAGGCTGAGATCTGAGGATCAGAGTTCAAAGCCAGCCCAGGCAGAAAAGTCCATGAGACTCTTTTTTTTTTTTTTTGTCGGTCGTGGGGTTTGAACTCTGGGCCTGGGCGCTGTCCCTCAGCTCTTCAGCTCAAGGCAAGCGCCCTACCACTTGAGCTACAGCGCCACTTCCGGTTTTCTGGTGGTTTATTAGAGATAGGAGTCTCACGGTCTCTCCTGCCTGGGCTGGCTTTGAACCGCGATCCTCAGATCTCAGCCTCCTGAGTAGCTAGGATGACAGGCGTGAGCCACCAGCGCCCGGCTTTCCATGAGACTCTTATCTCCAATGAACCATCAAAAAAGCCAAAGTGGAGCCGTGGCTCAAGTGGTAAAGTGCCAGCCTTGAGTGCAAAAGCCAAGGGACTGTGCCCAGGCCCTGAATTCAAGCCTAGGTACTGACACAAAATTAAATACATGAAAAGGACGGCGGGGTGAGGGTGGAGAAGGGCAGCCTACAGCCCTCAGCACCTGCCCCAAAAGCTGGAGGTGGAGACCGACGCAGAGGGCAGAGGCGCTGGCCGGCATGTGACAGAAGGCCTTTGCGACACTGTGGTGGAACGCGGAAACGCAGGGTCCACGACGTGGGGTGCTGGTGATGGACGGATCCCAGTGTCACACCCCAAAGCCTCAACCTGGGCCGGTCCAGCCTCAGGCCACCTTCTCCCTGCACGGGCTCCCCCCCCAACCCATAATATTCTGCTGCCCCTGAGCCAGGTGCCCTGGGCACCTACTTACCAGTGGGCCCTGTCTGACCTTTCCAAGAGACCTAAATTGAAATCTTCCCCTGTGTGTGTGTCTGTGTGTCTGTGTGTGTCTGTCTGTGTCTGTGTATGCTGGCACTATTGCTTAACTCACGGCCTTAGCTCTCCCTTGGCTTTTTTCCCTGCTCAAAGCTGGTGCTCTACCACTTGAATTATGACTCTGCTTATAGCTTTTTACTGTTAATTGGAGATAAGAGTCTCCTAGATTTTCTCGCCCAGGCTAGCTTGGAATCTTGATCCTCAGATCTCAGGTTCCTGAGTAGCTAGAATTATAGATGTGAGTGTGCCCAACTAAGCTGGTGTTTTGTCTTTTAAAAAAGGCAGTTCGGGGCTGGGAAGGTGGCTCGGTGGTAGAGCACTTGCCTTGCATGCATGAGGCCCTGGGTTCGATTCCTAAGCACCACATAAGCAGAAAAAGCAGGAAGTGGGGCCGACGCTCAAGTGGTAGAGTGCTAGCCTTGAGCTGAAGAGCTGAGGGACAGCGCCCAGGCCAGAGTTCAGGCCCATGACTGACCAAAAAACAAAAAACAAAAAAAGGGGGGTGGGGAGGGAACAAGGAATGTGGCTTAGCTGTAGAATGCTGTCCTAGCATGCATGAGACCCTGGTCCGATTCCTTGGTACCACATAAACACAGAAAATAAATAAAAATTATTTTAAGGGCCGGGAAGGTGGCTCAGTGTAGAGTACTTGCCTTGCATGCATAAGGCCCGGGTTTGATTCCTCAGCACCACATATAAGCAGAAAAAGCTGGAAGTGGTGCTGTGGCTCAAGTGGTAGAGCGCTAGCCTTGAGCTGAAGGGCTGAGGGATAGTGCCCAGGACCTGAGTTCAAGCCCCAGGATTGGCAAAACAAAACAAAAAACCAAGAAGGTAGACACTCATGAAGGTAGATTACTCATGTAATCCTAGGTATTCAGGAGGCTGAGATCTGAGGATTTACAGTCTGAAGCCAGCTCAGGTAGGAAAGGCCGTGAGACTCTTATCACCAATTAAGCACCAAAAAAGCCAGAAGTAGCTCAAGTGGAACAGTGCTAGCCCTGAGGGTGAAAAAAAACGCTAAGGGACAGCGCCTAGGGCCTGAGTTCAACTCCAGGACCGACACACACAGACACACAGACACACAGACACACAGACACACACACACACCACCATCACCAACATCACCACCACCATCAACAACAAGAGACCGACAGGGAGTGGTGGATTTGAACCACTGATTCCACATCAGAGGACCACCTCCTGCAGAGCCCAAGACCAAGATCTCCCATGAAGAGTCCCCTGCTTCCACTACTGGCCGGGGTAGGGGAGAGGGAGACCCCAGCCTGGCCTGGGGTGGGGTCACTGCCCTATCTTTTCACTTATGGCCGGCTGCTCTTTCCTAAACCAAGCCACAAGCCTACAACTGGGATGAGGAGTGGGTCTTCAGCGCCCCCTGCTGGAGGCGGGGAGGGGCTGGTGTGTGTGTGTGTGTGTGTGTGTGTGTGTGTGTGTGTGTGTGTGTGTGTGTGTGTGTGTGTGTGTGTGTGTGTGTGTGTGTGTGTGTGTGTGTGTGTGTGTGTGCGTGCGCGCGCGCGCAAGGTTTGAACTAGGGGCCTTGTGCTCTTGCTTAGTGCCTCTTTCTCTCTCCCCTCTCTCTCTGTGTCTCTGTCTCTATCGTCCCCCCCAGCTTTCCCTCTCTCTCTCCTGCTCTGTATCTTATTTCTGAGCTAGGCCCTCTTACCTTTGCCAGAGTGGACCCGGCACTGGACATCCTCTGCTCCTGAGCAGCTGGGATTACAGGCGTATGCCACCCTGCCCCTCTTCAGCTGGGATTACAGGCCTATGCCACCCTGCCCCTCTTCAGCTGGGATTACAGGCGTATGCCACCCTGCCCCAATTCACCACCACTCATGGGGGCGCCGCTCCAGTGCAGGAATGAGTGCCGCTGAGGGGACTGGAGGAGGGGAACGGGGTGGGGTGGGGTGGGGGCTCACAGGGCAGATCAACCCTCCATGGGGGAGGGAGGAGAACGCGGGGAGGGGGGTTTTGAGGTCTCGCAGTGGGTTTCCGGACATTTTGGAGGTACTTGTCCAAGATTTGCTCAGTGTTTTTCTTTCCTCTCCCCGAATCCCCCAACACACACATAAAGTTCAAGGAGCTGAACAGACAAGGTCCCGGGGGTTCCCAGGACAGGAGGAGGTGCTTGGGGGGGGGCCCAGCCAGCCCTCTCCTCTGACACCTGCTGAGACTCTAGGGGGCTTTGCCTGGGTCAATGTCCCCCGCTCCCCCCCATGCCTGGCCTGCCCGCCACTTCCTGTCTGCCCCCATCCCCCTGCCCCACCTTTTACTGGGCGAATGGGGGTGGGGTGGGGGGCTTCTTCCCTGCTTGGACTTCCCAGGCCTGGATTTCTCTCCCAAGCCTCCTCCACTCTGGGCAGAAAGGCGCCCCACGCGGTTCTCTACCTGCCCGCCAGGAGGCTCACCATCGCCTGCAGCAGGCCAGAGGTTTCTGCTTCCTAAAGCGGCACCAGGTGAAACCAAGGTGGGGCCCGGGGGGACACACCCCTTCGTTCACTCCGAAAACCGCTCCGTGTCTCCCGGAGAGGTTAAAAACCCGCCTGCAGAGACCAATTGGCCTAAAGCCACCTGCTCGCCAATTATAAACTTATAACTAGACTTTTCTCCCAGGGCCAGGCTCCGGTGCCCAGCCCGCGCGGCCTGGCTCTGCTCTGCCCCTAGTGGTGGCGGCCGGTCTAGCAGGGAGTCACGCGAGCGCTTTACGGCATTTCCGGAAACGGGAGTCTGGAGAACGAAGCCTTATTTGCATACCCACAATGCATTGCATAAGTTATTTCCTACTTTAAAGTTACTCGATTCTCCCTTTCGCTTTCCAATGATTTTTTTTTCACAAAAATGGAATTCCGGTTTTGTGTTTGTCTTCGGAATAAAAAGGCACATGTCACTATTTCTTTAGCAAAAATAATCACCATTAGAGAATTAGGGCTATCGGTTACCCGAGGACTAAGTGCTCAGCTGCAGAAGGCATACTCTGGTTTCTCTTCAGATCGTATAAATCTTTCGCCTTTTACTAAAGATTTCCGTGGAGAGGAACAACTCTGAGTCTTAAACCAATTTTTTGAGGCCTTGTGCTTGCAAGGCTGATCATGATGTTTAAAGATAGACTGGTTCTGTGCTCTGGTAGGGCCTAGTGCTGACCTTGAGGTATTTGCGTATTCCTTGTTTTTAGGAAAACTGGATAAGAAGCTCAAGTTGAGGTGTGGTATGGTTGTAGAGACTACTAGCTCATGGAGTAACTTGAGTTTGAGTGGTGGTCGTAACATATAATGGCATGGTTGTAGAGACTACTAGCTAATGGAGTAACTTAACTTTGAGTGGTGGTTGTAACATATACCTAGAATACAGCAAAGCTCAGGAATAAACAAAGAAAACAAACAAGTGAAGTTGAGGTGTAATTGGAGAGGTAACAGTAGTAACCAAGAAAGCAAACTGAGTAAGCAAAAGGCTGAGTTCAAAATTGAGGGAGAAGGTAGCTGGTGCCTGTACTCTTAGCTCTGCTGGAGTCCTGGCACACGGAGAAAAAAAGCAAAGACAAATTTGAAACTAGCGGATAGAGGGCAAGCAAATACTACAGTCCATTTTGGACAACAGTTTGGGCCACTGTGTGTGTGCATGCTCAGCCATAAGGGAAGCTGGGAAGTGTAGTCATTCAAGACAGCCCAGGGACCTGCGGGTGATGGAGGTTGCACGTTAAGGAAAAGACCTGTTAGGGTAGGAGGAACTGAGCCGGTTTTCAGGCACCCCCAGGCTCGGCATGGGAGCCGCAGATGAGGGAGGTACACAGTAGAAAGCATGGCTGTCCCATCGGGTGGAGCAGCGCAGGAGCAAGGTGTCTCCTGAGTTTTTGCCACACCAGATGCTTGCCTGAGTCTTTTTTCGTGGAGCTAAGGCACTCACGGAGATGACAGATGCCAGGAGAGCTGGGGACTCTTCAAAGTTAATTCACAGGCCCAGCAAAAGCATCTTTTAAGTTGCCTTTTTACAGAAGACAATCCCTCCCAAAGCCTCTCTGTGAGCTGTCAGGTCTGTCCCTGTGCTGGCCCTGGGATGCCCGGTTCAGAAAACCAAGCCCAGGCTTGGGGATCCTGCGCTGAGAGCCAGCTGCCCATGGTGGCACTCTCCCCTTCAAGCAGAAGAGAGTGATTTCCCCTTCTCTCCCCTGGGCCAGGGGCTCCAGCGCATGACCAACTCTAGCCTGGAGATCAGCCTGTCCCTCACAGCTAAATGCTGTGGTCAGTGCTTTCTTTGGGCTCAGGTCCATGTGGGTTCTCAAGCAGGGGTGAGGTGGTTGTGTTTGGGATCTCCTCGGAAAGCTCTTAGAAGTTTCAAATTAAGCTGGACGCCGGTGGCTCACACCTGTCATCCTAGCTACTGAGGAGGCTGAGATCTGAGGATCATGACTTGAAGTCAGCCTAGGCAAGAAAGTCCATGAGACTCTCATCTCCGATAAACCAGATAAACCACTAGATGTTGGGAGCCGACAGTAAAGCTCTAAGGTCATCTTGACCCCTGTGCTCACTTGAAGGCATGTACAAGGAACTGGCTTTCATGAAAAACTCCAGGTGCCCGGGATTGCTTTGCTATGTCTGCAGAGTTTGTTTTACTTTCTACCAGTTGACCTTGTCTTATTTTTACTGCACTTTGTTTTTATTAAAATTTTCCTTGTTTTTCTGCACTATGGTAACCTTATGTTACCTCTTGACTTCTAATAGTATATAATAGGGAAAGTTAAAAATAAACGGGGCTGTAGTCTTGAGCTGCAGCCTCCAGATTCCATCCTTTGTCTTATGTCTTTATTTTTCCGCATCCTCACCCTCTAATTCAGGATTCCCTTTCGTTGCCGGCAGGCTCCGGCAACTAGAAAACCAGACGAGATGCTGTGGCTCAAGTGGTAGAGCACTAGTCTACAGCTGAAGAGCTGAGGGACAGCGCCCAGGCCCAGGGTTCAGGCCCCATGACTGACAAAAAAAAAAAAAAGGAATTGAATTAATAATTAGAATTTCAAAATGACCAGTTATATTGAAACACAAGTGCACACCTAGCTTTTTTTCTTTCTTTTTTGCCAGTCTTGGGGCTTGAACTCGGGGCCTGAGCACTGTCCCTGGGCTTCTTTGGCTCAAGGCTAGCACTCTACCACTTGAGCCACAGCGCCACTTCCTTTTGGCTTTTTCTGCTTATGTGGTGCTGAGGAATCCAGCCCAGGGCTTTGTGCACTCTACCACTAAGCCATATTCCCAGCCCCACACCTAGCTTTTAAAATGACCTAGTATAAATGAGCACTCAAAGCACTGCTTCTAAGTATTCTTGTTTTTTGATTTTTTTTTTGCCAGTTGTTGGGCTTGAACCTGGGGCCTGTCCCTGAGCTTCTTTTGCTCAAGGCTGGCACTCTATCTTGAGCCACAGCATCACTTCTTTTTCTTTTTTTCTGGTCACAGGACTTGAATTCTGGGCCTGGGAGCTGTCCTTCGGCTCTTCAGCTCAAGGCTAGCACTCTACCATTTGAGCCACAGCACCACTTCTGGTTTTCTGAGTCGTTTATTAGAGATAAGATTCTCACAGACTTTTCTTGCCCAGGCTGGCTTTGAACCCCAATCCTCAGATCTCAGCCTCCTGAGTAGCTAGCATTACAGGTATGAGCCACCGGTGCATGGCTTTTTTTTTTTTTTTTGTCGGTCATGGGGATTGAACTCTGGGCCTGGGCGCTGTCCCTCAGCTCTTCAGCTCAAGGCGAGCGCTCTACCACTTGAGCTACAGCGCCACTTCCGGTTTTCTGGTGGTTTATTGGAGATAGGAGTCTCGCGGTCTTTCCTGCCCGGGCTGGCTTTGAACTGCGATCCTCAGATCTCAGCCTCCTGAGTAGCTAGGATTACAGGCGTGAGCCACCAGCGCCCGGCTTTTGTTTTGTTTTGTCAGTCATGGGGCTTGGACTTTGGTCCTGGGCGCTGTCCCTCAGCTCTTCAGCTCAAGGCGAGCTTGAGCTGAGCTTGAGCCATAGCACCACTTCCACTTCTGACTTTTTCTGTGTATGTGGTACTAAGGAATCGAACCCAGGGCTTTATGCATGCTAGGCAAGCACTCTACCTACACTAAGCTACCTTCCCAGCCCCTCTAAGTATCATTTTTGTTTCAAAGGCAGCCGGGCTCCTGGGAGAAATAATCACTGTGGCTTCTGAGGGACAGCCAGGAGCTAAGATGGGATTTATAATGCTTCTCTGTAGGCAAGCCAATAATTAGTTTATCCTGGGAGAATGCAGACCCTGCTTGACACCTCCCCCCTTCCCTGTCCCAGCTCCACTAACAACCTCCCTGTGACGATCTTGTTCAGTGGGTCTCAGCATGGTAAAAGGAGGTCATACATCATCCTCATTTGGTTTAGGAGGAAGCTATAAAGATTGGCTGAAACCATCACCCTTTGGGGAGAAGTGATCACTGCCCCCAACAAGGGCTGGCTGCTGAGCGAGCCTCCTGCCTCTGGGCGCTTGGGTTACAGTGTACCATCACCGTCCTGCCTGTTATTACCTCGAATGTCATCATTGCTGTGAACTGGAGCCCGCGACCCCTTGCCCTTAGAGGTCAGAGCTGGGGGTAAATGAACCCCAGCTCCCTCCCCTTACCACTCACCTTCTCTTACAGATGTGGCTCCTGACAAACAGATACTTGATACTTGTCTTTTGCATCCCGACCGCCCCTCTACTTCTGCTCCCCATGACGATCAGCAAACTGCTCACCCTCAGCAGGCTGCTCTAGGTCCCTGGACTTTCACCAACTGAAACTTCTGGTTAATCATTTGGCTCAGCAGTGTCCACTGAGAACCCGGCTCTTAGGATGGTGGCGGGGACAATGCTCCTGGTGCTAGGGCTTGAACTCAAGGCCTTGTACTCTTGCTTTAAAACTTTTTTTTTTTGGCCAGGTACTGGTGGCTCATGCCTACCATAGCTGCTCGAGGCTGAGATCTCAGGATCGTGGTTCAAAGCCAGCCATGGCAGGAAAGTCCAGGCGACCCTTATCTCCAATTAACTACCAGAAAACCAGAAGTGGAGCTGTGACTCAAAGTTTAGAGTGCTGGGCTTGAATGGAAAAGCTCAGGGATAGTGCCCAGGCCCACTTCAAGCCCCACAAATAATTTTTTTTTTTTGTGGGGCTGGGAAGGTGGCTCAGTGGTAGAGCGCTTGCCTTGCATGCCTGAGGCCCTGGGTTCGATTCCTCAGCACCACATAAGCAAAAAGAAAAAAGCCAAAAGTGGCACTGTGGCTCAAGTGGTAGAGCACTAGCCTTGGGCTGAAGAGCTGAGGGACAGCGCCCAGGCCCAGAGTTCAGGACCCATGACCGGACCCAAAAAAAAAAAAAAATTTTTTTTTTGTTTTCAAGTCAGGCATGGTAGCTAACATCTGCAATCTAGCTATGGAGACTAGAATACTGTTTCAAGTTCAGCCAGGCCAAAAGGGAGATGTCACCTTAACAAATAACCCAGGTGTGTTGGCACAGACCTGAATCCCAGCTACACGGGGGGCATGGGTAGGATTGCAACCCAGGGCCTCCAAAGGCAAGAGGCCTCTGTGGGGGGCGGGAGGGGGGACAAAACTAAACGAAAGGCCTGGAGATGTAGCTCAAGTTGAAAGTGCTTTAAAAAAAAAATCCAGACACAAGCAGCTCATGCCTACAATCTTAGCTGCTCAGGAGGCTGAGATCTGAAGTTCTTGGTTTGAAGCCGGTCAGCGTAGCAAGTGTGTGAGACCCTCCTCTGTGATTAACCAGCAAAAAGCCTAGAAGTAGAGCCGTGGCTTAACTGGGAGAGCTTTTAGGATAAATCTAAGGGACAGTGCTCAGACCCTGAATTCAAGCTTTAGTAGCTGTACACACACACAGACACAGACAGACAGACACACACACATTCAGCTATTCATTTCTTAGGCACCAGAGACACAGGTTCATTGTTACAATGGGAGTCTACACACTGGGTTCCAAGTTCAACAGAGAGCCGGAGCCACACATGGTAGTTCCTGGTGTCTGGCAGCTTGCAGCCTGGTGGAAATGGAGACCACGTCACCACCCTGCTGCACCCGACGTTCCCATCCCCACTCCCAGAGAGGAACCAAGCCAGCCTGCACCCTGGGAAGGGGCGCTAGTCAGCGCTGCAGTGGAGGGCTGAGGACGGAGGACGAGGTCAGCAGGGAGCCAGCAGGCGAGCTTGCTCATGCCCCTCACCGCTCTCCCCAGCCACAGCACGCGCTCCTCGGGGAGCACACTGCGCTCCCTAAGTCATGACTTTAAAAAGGCCTGGGAAGGGCTGGGAAGGTGGCTCTGTGGTAGTAAAGTGCTTGCTCAGCACGCATAAAGCTCAAGTCCTCAAGTACCACATACACAGAAAAAGTAGTGGTGCTGTGGCTCAAGCGAAAGAGTGCTAGCCTTGCGCAAAAGCAGCTTAGGGACAGCGCCCAGGACTGGCAAAAATAAATACTTTTTTTTTTTTTAGGCTTGGGCTGGGTGCCGGTGGCTCACATCTGTCATCCTAGCTAATCAGGAGGCTGAGATCTGAGGATCAGCAGTCCACAGCCAGCCCAGGCAGGAAGTCTGTGAGACTCTTATCTCCAATGAGCCACCAGAAAACCAGAAGTGCTGTGGCTCACATGGTAAAGTGCTGGCCTTGAGCTGAAGAGCTTGGGGACAGCGCCCAGGCCCAGAGTTCAAGCCCCACGACTGACAAAACAAAAAACAAAGACAAAGGCCTGGGACACAGGACTAGAGAACCTGCCTCAGGGGCGGCCGCGGAGTGGACAGCCCTTCTCCCCTAAGGGGAGAGACTGCTTACTTCTTCCCATGGCTGCCTACATCTAGGAAAACCCCCAGAGGACCTGGGGCAGGGAAGAACCCCGCCAGCCTGGAGAGTGGCGGGCAGCACACCTACAATGGCTCCTTTGAAGGACAGAAGACAGGGGGTCAGAATCGCCATCGGGGAGGGGGGTCCTGCTTCCGAACCCCAGAGTCTGGTGACAGGGAGCGGGCAATGAAGGGATCCGCGGCTGTCAAATACACACCAAGCACTTCACAAAGTCTGAAAGGTATTTATTTAAAAACAGAACGACAACAACAAAAAAAGCTTTGGTATTTCAAAACCAACCATCATCATTGCTAGAAAGTTAGACATCCCCCAAGCTGCAAAGTACAAACCCACAGACCCCACGAGCTCATGATAAGAGAGATGACGTGCCACCCGAGTGGCAGGGGACCCAGGCAGGGCCGCCGGGCCTCGGCCCCGCCCCGGGCTGGCTGCGCGGGGCGTCCGGTGCCGGGGCTCGGGTGAGCCTGCCCATGCTCACCCCCTAGGGTGGGTGCGAAAGCCATCCAGAGAAATCGCAGCAAAAATAAATTAGAAAATTCAAGAAAAGAACACATTAAGTTAGGAAAAGAACACCATTTTTCCGAAAGGAGTCTTTTTAAAACGGGGCCTATTTCCTGGGACAGGAGAAACGGGGCGGGGGGCGGGGGTTGGAAGGAGTGAGTTTGATTTCAAGTATTTTCCATACGGGTTCATTGATGGGGTGGAAAGCTTACAGGAGTCCGCCGGCCCCTCCCACGTCCAGTGCAAACTCGCCTCCCCGCGCTTCCGCCTCGCTGTCCCCGCAAGGCACAGAGGGTGGGTGCTTCCCGAGCCCTGGTCACCGCAGCGGCGGCAGAGGCACGGGGCTGGGGGTCTTGTGCAAATGGCGGCCGAGAGCAGGACTCGCAGTTCCCTCAGACACTGGGGTCTTCCTGTTCAGTTAACGAAACAAAACATTACTGACCGCTGCCAGCCGCTCAGACACACAAGGGAGCCGGCGCTGGTGGCTCCCACCTATAATCCGAGCTATGCAGAAGGCAGAGGCCTGAGGATGGTGGTTCAAAGCCAGCCCAGGTAACCACCAGAAATCCGCAGTGGAGCTGTGGCTCAGATGGTAGAGGTAGGGCAGTAGCCTTGAGCAGAAGAGCTCACAGGCAGTACGCACACCCCGAGTTCAGGCCCCAAGACTTACCAAAAAATAAAACAAAAAGCAGAAGAGGAGGGTGGGCGCCGGTGGCTCACGCCTGTCATCCTAGCTACTCAGGGGGCTGAGATCTGAGGATCTCAGTTCAAAGCCAGCCCAGGCAGGAAAGTCTATGAGACTCTTATCTCCAATGAACCACTAGAAAACCAGAAGTGCCTCGGGGCGGTGGCTAAAAGTGGGAGAGCTCAAGCCTTGAGCCAAAAGAGCTCAGGGACAGAGCGCAGGTCCAGAGTTCAAGCCCCACAAACGAAGCAGCACAGGGGAGGCCTGCCATGGAGACAACCCAGCTCGCCCGCCCCACCCTGCCCGGACCAGAATCAGCCTGGGCTTAATGGCCGTGGCCTCCTCAGGCCCACGTGGCACGGCCCAGCTTGAGCGTGAGGGAGACCCGGGTCAGTCCCCCTGTCGTGGCGTGGCTTCTGTCTGCACAGGCAGGATTGGGGCCCCACATGGACCGTGTGGCCCTTTTCCCAGGACAGCTGGGTGTGAGTTGGCCATCTAGGGAAGGCCTCCTCCACAGCTTTGTAGATAAGTCATGTTACACAGCCCAAGCTGGTCTCAAACTTGTGATCCTCCCAGGTGCTGGGATTACAGGTGTGCACCACACACCAGGCCAGCATGTACACAGTTGTTTTTGTTTTTGTTTTGGGTCGGTCGTGGGGCTTGAACTCTGGGCTTGGGCGCTGTCCTTGTGCTCTTCAGCTCAAGGCAAGTGCTCTACCACTTGAGCCACAACACCACTTCTGGTTTTCTAGTGGTTTATTAGAGGTAAGAGTCTCACGGACTTTCCTGCCCGGGCTGACTTTGAACCATGATTCTCAGATCTCATCCTCCTGAGTAGCTAGGATTACAGGCGTGAGCCACCAGCGCCCGGCTATGTACACTGTTTTTCGTGGGAGTTTTTTGTTGTTGTTTTGTGGTGCTGATTTTGAACCCATGGTCTTGAGGGTCTTAGTCAAGCACCCTTACTGCCTGAGCCACATGCCCAGCCTTTGCACACTTTTCTCTTGGCTAGCACTCTACCACCTGAGCCACAGTGCTACTTCTGGTTTTCTGGTGATTGATTGGACATAGAGTCACAGGGATTTTCCTGTCCTTGCTGGCTTTGAACACCGTCCTCAGACTTCAGCCGCAAGTAGTTATTAGCATTACAGATGTGCGACACTGGTGCCCCAACTTCTGCTAGCTTTTTCACTCAAGGCAGCCCTATGCCACTTGAGCCACAGCTCTACTTCCAGCTTTTTGATGGCAATTTAGAGACATTAGTCTCAGACTTCCTTGCCCAGGCTGGCTTCAAACCTCAATGCTTAAAACTCAACCACCTGAGTAGGTAGGACCACAGGTGTGAGCGCAGGTGCCCAGTATCAGGTTAACTCTCACCCTGATTTCACAAACGGCTTGTACTAGAGCCTCTGGTATAGGGATCTTTGGACCCCAAGCCAGGGTTTGGATTAGGTGCTGCTCTGCTGTGACCTTGAACAAGACAGACACCTGACTCCAGCGCTTTTCCCTTGTAAACTGGAGGACAGCCTTGCCATGAGTTACTTTCTGATGTCCTCTCAAAACACTTAATATTGAGGTTGGGACTGTGGCCTAGTGGTAGAGTGCTTGCCTAGCATGCATGAAGCCCCAGGTTCGATTCCTCAGCACCATATACACAGAAAAAGCCAGAAGTGGCACTGTGGCTCAAGTGGTAGAGTGCTAGCCTTGAACTGAAGAGCTCAGGGACAGCGCCCAGGCTCCAGGCCCAGAGTTCAAGCCCCATGACCGACAAAAAATAAAATAAATGAAAACACTTAATATGGAGAGCTCTAGGGCTGGCTAGGAAGGACGCCCCGCTCCTGCCCCGATCAGGCCACCTTTCTTGGGACCCAGGACTGAGCCAGCGGAAGCCTCTTTCTTTCTGCGGGAGCGCTAGGAGGGTGTCCTACCTTGCTCCTGAAGAGGGGCTTGGCTCCGGGCCCACAGTACTCATTGTAGATGAGCTTGAAGAGGAAGAGGTGGAAGAGGGTGATGAGGGAGGCCACGCTGAACCAGAAGAGAAAGGGCAGCCCGGGGTCCTGCTGGGCCATGTGTTCGTCATGGGCCAGGATGGCCTTGAGGTGCAGCGTGTGCCGCAGGTCCTGCAGGTGCATGAGGTCGGTGGAGAGGTACAGCAGAGGCGTGATGGGCTGGGTCACCATGACGGAGAAGGTGTGGCCGGCGGGCGCTGAGGTCAGCTCCACGGGGTCGTGCAGACAGCCGGCCTGGCACGCGTAGATCTTGCTGGGCTGGCCTCGGGGCTCCACGGACACGTGCAGGTAGGGTTTGCCCTCAGCGTCCAGAAGCACGGCCAGGTCAATGTGGTCGTTCTTGTAGCGGATGCCGTGCAGCGCATAGCTGTTGTGCAGCACGTCGGGGTCGGCCTGGAACTGCAGGTGGTTCTCGGTGAACTGCAGTCCCCCAAAGCTGAGCACCATGCCCTGCAGGATGCCCGGGGCGCCCACCTTCACCAGCCCTTTGCAGCCTCGCTTCTGGAGGGTCAGCTTCCATAGGTCGGAGAGCTGCAGGATCTGCTGGATCGAGGACAGCCGGCTGGGCCACAGGTTCTCGGCGTGCATGGTGGCATGGCCACTGAAGCAGTGGTCTTCGTAGTTGAGTGTCGACTCCATCTGGTCTCGCTCCTTGTGACTCAGGGCCGGGCTGAGCAGCGGGGCTGGCGAGCAGGACAGCATGTAGTACAGCGTCAGGTTCACAGTCAGGCCGGACGGCGTGTGGGCATCGGTGATCTTCTTCATCTCCACACCTGGAGCATCACAAAGGCTGCAGGTCAGCGGTGGTGGTGGAGCGAGGGCCACACCCCCAGCGGTGGGAAGAGCAGTTCCCTTCCCCCTCCAGCATGGGAGGAAATCATCTTGTCCAATGGGACCAGTGAGCCCACAGGCCTGAAACCTGAAGTCCCACTGGAACACAGTAAGGCCTCCTGCCAGCCCTGCCCTCTCCAGTGCTGTAGCCTTAAATGACACTGCCCACATCTGCAGGGATTCAGGTATCACTCACACACACACACACACACACACACACACGCACACACACACACACACGCACGCACACACGCATGCATGCACACATGTTGGGTAGCATGGGACATATCCCCAGTCCCAGTCACCTCTCCTCTTACCTGTCTGATTTTGTCCACTTTTGTCCCTCCACACACAGCAGCCAGGGGGATCTTTCCAAATGTACTTCAGCTCATATCCCTCTCCCCTCCCCCCCCCCCCCCCGCCCCTTCCCATCCTTCTTAGAATAAAAGGGTTCTCACCAAGGACTTAGAGGTTACTGCCACCCTGGCCTTTCTCACCAGCTGCCAGCCACTCAGCCTGCTCCTATCCTGGGAAGTACCCAGCCTGCATACCTGCTCCCCATCTCCTGACTGGCTACTTCCAGTCACCGGGGTCCCAGCTGTGTGTCTGTGATGGAGGACTGCCTTGAGGCTGGCTGCAGCCCCTGCCCCACCCCTTTCCTCTTCCCCTCCACTACATTTTGGACTCCTCACCATAGCAGTTTTTCTTCTCTAAGCACCGAGAACAGTGCTTTGCTCACTGCCCCCCCTCCCTCAGAACAGGATCAAGCAGCCGCATTTGAAAAATAACCTGTGGAGTCAATTCCCTGAACTCTAAATGTAAGATAATGCAGGAAATGTAACCAAATGCAGGAAAGCAAAACCCCACGCTCACTGCAAACAAGATTCCTTTTTCTTAAACCTCCCAGGGAGAGAACTCTGGCCATGCAGGGGATAGACACGGATCACTGGCCGGGCAGATGGGTCAGACCTGTCCCAGCAGCCAGAGAGAGAACCTGGGGATCCCCCTACTGCTGTTTTTATTTTCTTCCTCTTTTTGTGTGTTGGTATAGGGGCTTCAACTCAGGGGTGAGTGCTGTCTCTCCTTTTACCTTTTTAGCTCACAGCACAATTCCATTTCTGGGTTTGATTGTGTTTTTTTTTTGGGGGTTCATTGGAGGTAAGAGTCTCGCGGACTTTTCTGCCCAGGCTGGCTTTGAACTGCCATCCTTGGATCCTTGGATCTCAGCCTCCTGAGAAGCTAGGATTCAGATGCGAGCCACTGGCGGGCACTTGGCTTGCTTTTACCCTTTCTGAACTGACCCTAAAAAAACTCTACCTGCTCAAATCAGCCTTCACCCAAAACGAAGTAGCAAGACCCGACCTTTCCTCTCACTTTCTATCAATCTCATAAAAGCCTTGCTGTAGATGTTACTAAATGCAGGTCCAGAGAGAGAGGACCTGAATCCCAAGTCTCCTAGAGCCTAAGTCATTCAGCAGCGAACCAAGGACACAATCACTGAGCTCGAGTGACACCTTCAGGGTCACCTCTACAGAGGGCACGCGGGAGTGCACCAGCCGCCCCGCCCCGCCCCCTCACCTGGGCTGAACAGCTGCGCCCAGAGGTGCTGGTGGTCCTGCAACAGCTGCGCGGAGGGCATCTCCAACAGCTCCAGCATTTCCTTCCGGGCCAAGTCCTGCAGCGCCTTGAGCTCCTTGGCTGCCTTGCTTTTGAGCACCTGGGGGTGGAGGGGGCCGGAGACGTGCACCACCCACAGCACCGTCTCATCCAGCTGCGTCTTGGGAGCCACCTGCAGCAGGTTCACGAGTTTCTTGGCGGCCACCACCACCAGATGCACCATCCCCGAGGGAAGGGGCGGGGACCGGCCCGAGTAGAGGAGGAACTGATGGTCTCCGGCCTTCTCCAGGGTACTGGTGAAGGCCTTGGGGCCGGGGCCGGCGGTGGGCCCCACAGTCTGCAGCGCGGCCACGCGCTCCGTGGGGTTGTTGAGCTGGATACGCTGCACGTACACGTGGGGTCGGCCCCGATGGGCCAGAAAGTCCTCCTGCAGCAGCACGCAGTCACGGCCCGACCCCGAGGCGAGGCCCGAGGCCGAGGCGGGCCCGGGCCCGGCGGCGGCCGGGCCCGACGCCGGGGTCCCCAGCTGCAGGCAGCGCACCCGGCGCAGGAGCCCCTCCCGCAGCAGCAGCACGGCCTCCCCGGCCTCGGCCAGCACGTTCACCGGGCGCAGCTGCACGAAGGGGACGAAGTCCGGGGCCACGGCGGGCTCGCGCTCCCCGGGGGTCACCCACAGCCGGTTGGCGATGGTGTCCAGGGCCAGGAAGCCGTTGCCCACCAAGGCCGGCACGCCGGGGCCCGGGGCCGCAGCCTCGCCGCGCGCCCGCAGGCCGCGCCAGGCGCGCGCGGCCGCCTCCAGGCAGGCGGCGGGCTCGGCGGCGCCCGGCTCGCCGCGGGCCCAGGGCGGCAGGCGCAGGCCGCCCGCCGCGCGCCGCGCCCCGGAGCCCGCGAGCCACAGCAGCAGCAGCAGCAGGCCGAGCAGGCCGAGCAGGCGGCGGGCCCAGCTGCTCGACAGCAGCCCCGGCAGCCCCTTCAGCCGCTGCTGCAGCCACATCGGGCCGCCGGGTGCGGGCGACGGCGCGGGGGCGGCCGCCGGGCCCGCCGCCCCCGCCTCACTCCTGCGGCCCGGACCGCCGCGCCCACCGCGACGCCCGCCACGGACCGCCGAGCCTCCGCCACCGCCGCTTCCTCCTCCTCCTTCCCGGTCGCCTCCCCGTCGTCACACGACCGTAAAGCGCCTCCGAGTCGTTTACGACAAATGGAAAGGGGCGGGCGGAGGGCGGCAGGAGGCGGTCTGAGCCGCGCAAGGGGCGGGGCCCGGGCGGCCGGGGGCGGGGCCAAGGGCATCCGAGGGCGGAGCCCGAGCTACGTGAGCGGCCCACTGGTTTCCCAGTGGAGAGAGAGTGTTGCAACTTGTTACAAATTAAAGAGGAGGGCTGGGAAAGAGGCTCAGTGGTAGAGTGTTTTTGACTTGCATGCGTGAGGCCCTGGGTTCGACTCCTCTGCACCACCAGAAAAAGCTTGTAGCTCAAGGCTACAAGAGCTGAGGGACAGTATCCAGGTCCAAAAGAGGGGGCTGGAAGTGTGCTTGGCTTGCATGCATGAAGCCTCAAGGCTGAAGTTCAAGTGGTAGAGCACTACCCTTGAGCAAACAGACCAGGAAAAAAAGAGAGAGAAAGGAAGAAAAAAGAAATCTACCCATCACCTGACTTAAGTAAGAAAACTCTCTGTACATCACCTTTATTTATTTATTTTACTTATTTTATTTTTTTTGTGTGGGGGGGGTAGTCCACTCATGGGGCCTGAACTCTGGGCCTGGGCGCTGTCCCTCAGCTCTTCAGCTCAAGGCTAGTGCTCTACCACTTGAGCCACAGTGCCACTTCCGGCTTTTTTCTTTTTGCCTATGTGGTGCTGAGGAATCGAACCCAGGGCCTCAGGCATGCAAGGCAAGCGCTCTACCACTGAGCCACCTTCCCAGCCTGTACATCACCTTTATAACAACAACAAAAAACTTAAATAAATAAATCACAGAGCCAGCCAAACTGAACACATGCTGGGCTTCATTTACTAGCTGATGGATTCAACAGCTCTAAAAAATGATATTTACTGAGGGGGGAGGGGAAAGTGAAAGAAAAAGTAACCACTGGGAACTGGACTTCCTAGGAAATACTGTTGACAACTCCCAGACTCGTCCTGCTCCAAGTATACAGACCACATGTGACTTTTAATTTATTAAATAACATATGACACCAAAGTTTCATACTTCGAAATGCCTTTAAGTTGTAAATTGTTATTAAAGAAAAGGGGAAGGAAAGGAATGAAAGAGAAAACAACTTTGCTTTGAAAAAAAATTGATTTGCACTCAGGGACAGACAATGAGCGATTGTTTCCACTTGGGCTTCTGGACATTCCAGTGCCAGACAGGGATTCACAGTTTGGTTGAAAATTAAATACTCCTTTAAGGTGGCTCTTTGTGGGCTTGAGCAGACACAGGAAAGTTTGCTATTTTGAAAGATTATCATCAAGCTGGGAGCTGGTGCCTCATGCCTAATCCTAGCTACAAAAGAAGCTGAATTTTGAGGATTCTGGTTTGCGGAAAAGGGAAAAGTACGTGACACTCTTATCTCCAATTAACTACCAAAAACCTAAAGCGGAGCTGTGACTCAAGTGTTAGAGAGCAAGCCTGGAGTAGAAAAAAAGCAAAGGGACAGTGCCCAAGCCCTGAATTGAAGCCACAATACCTGCAAAAAATAGAAGAAAATTTAACAGATGTATATGCTTGCATCTTACTTTTATTTTTTGTAACTTAAAACAAATGGCTTAGAAATCCTACTAATATTATTACTGGGGCTGAGTGGCATCTTGAGACACAGTGTCCATCCCCGGGGCTGTGGCTCTTAGGCCAACAGAGGAAACTTGTAATATAAAGGGATGAAGGCATGAAAAGCCTCTCTGGCTCAGAGCAGCTGCCCACCAGGCCGGCTGGCTGGCTTGGAACCTTCTCAGTAAAGCCCTGTGCCTTTAACTGTGCACAGCACGTGTAGCACGTACTTGGAGCAACATCTGGGCCCCAGCCACTGCGGGTTAAAGAGACAGGCTTCTAGGATGAAGCTTGGAACACGTTCAAGTTCCAGCAAACAGGAAATAGGCACCAAAGGATGGAGGGTGGGCTTCCCCCCAAGCAAATCCTTTCTCTGCCAGTGGCCTGCAGAATTAATTCTCCCCTACTTTACCACTTGCCCAAGGATTGATCTTTCTTTTATTTTTATTTTTTATTTTTTTTATTGGGAAAATACTGTACAGAGGGGTTACAATTACATGAGCAAGATAATGAGTACATTTCTTATCAAGCATTGTAACCTCATCCTTTGTTTCCCCTTCAAGGATCGATCTTTCTTTCTTTCTTTCTTTCTTTTTTTTTTTTTTTGGTCCAGTCCTGGGGCCTGAACTCTGGGCCTGGGTTCTGTCCCTCAGCTCTTCCACTTGAGCCACAGCACCACTTCTGGCTTTTTTTCTTTTTGCTTATGTGGTGCTGAGGACTCAAACCCAGGGCCTCAGGCATGCAAGGCAAGTGCTCTACCACTGAGCCACCTTCCCAGGTCCTCTTTCTTTCTTTATAAGGCTTGAACTCTGGGCCTGAGCACTGTCTTTGAGCTCTTTTGCTCAAGGCTTTTGAGCTACAGTGCCACTTCAGGTTTATTTTATTTATTTATTTTTTTTGGGTCTGGTCATGGGGCCTAAACTCTGGGCCTGGGTGCTGTCCCTCAGCTCTTCAGCTCAAGGCTAGCACTCTACCACTTGAGCCACAGCGCCACTTCCGTCTTTTTGCTTTTTGCTTATGTGGTGCTGAGGAATCCAACCCAGGGCTTCAGGCATGCAAGGCAAGCGCTCTACCTCTGAGCCACCTTCCCAGCCCCAAACAACTATTTTTTTTTTTTTTTGGTTGGTCGTGGGGCTTGAACTCTGGGCCTGGGCACTGTCCCTCAGCTCTTCAGCTCAAGGCGAGCACTCTACCACTTGAGCTACAGCGCCACTGCCACTTCAGGTTTTTGAGTGATTAATGGGAGAAGGTGGCTCAGTGGTAGAGTGCTTGCCTTGCATGCATGAGGCCCTGGGTTCGATTCCTCAGCACCACATAAGCAAAAAGAAAAAAGCTGGCCAGGCGCTGGTGGCTCACGCCTGTAATCCTAGCTACTCAGGAAGCTGAGATCTGAGGATCGCAGTTCAAAGCCAGCCCGGGCAGGAGAGACCCTGAGACTCCTATCTCCAATAAACCACCAGAAAACCGGAAGTGGCGCTGTAGCTCAAGTGGTAGAGCGCTCGCTTTGAGCTGAAGAGCTGAGGGACAGCACCCAGGCCCAGAGTTCAAGCCCCACGACCGACAAAAAAAGAAAAAAGAAAAAAGCCGGAGGTGGCACTGTGGCTCAAGTGGTAGAGCACTAGCCTTGAGCTGAAGAGCTGAAGGACAGTGCCCAGGCTCAAAGTTCAGGCCCCATGACCAGACCCCCCCAAAAAACAACAAAACAACAAAACAACAAAAAAAAACAAAAAACCAACAGTCTCATGGGAACTTTTCTGCCTGGGCTGGCTTCAAACCACGATCCTCAGATCTCAGCCTCCTGAGTAGGTAGGATTACAGGCATGAGCCAACAGTGGTGCCTGGCTAAGATTTCTTTCTACCCGTCTGTAATCCTAGCAGATTAGGAGCTGAGATCTGAGGATTAAAGTTTGAAGTCCACTGGGACAGACAAATCCTAGAGACTCTTTTTTGGGGGTAGGAGTGTCCGGTCATGGGGCCTGAACTCTGGGCCTGGGCGCTGTCCCTCAGCTCTTCAGCTCAAGGATAGCACTCTACCATTTGAGCCACAGCACCATGTCTGGCTTTTTTTTTCCTGCTTATGTGGTGCTGAGGACTCGAACCCAGGGCCTCAAGCATGCAAGGCAAGGGCTCTACCACTGAGCCACCTTCCCAACCCATCCCAGAGACTCTTTACTCATAATTACTTTTTTTTTGGGGGGGGGGTGGGTCCACTCGTAGGCCTGTACTCTGGGCCTGGGTCCTGTCATTCAGCTCTTGAACTCAAGGCTAGCGCTCTACCACTTGAGCCACAGCGCGACTTCCATCTTTTTTCTTTTTGCTTATGTGGTGCTGAGGAATCGAACCCAGAGCCTCAGGCATGCAAGGCAAGCGCTCTACCACTGAGCCACCTTCTCAGCCCCCCCCCCCCAGAGACTCTTATCTTCAGTTATCCACCAAAAAGCTGGTAATGGAGATGTGGCTTAAATAGTGGAACACTACCAACCTTCAGTCGGAACAGCTAAGTGACAGTATAAAAGCCCTGAGATCAAGCCCCACGATCAGAAACACACACAAGAAAGATGCTATCCCACATCAGGCTGACTGCTTCCCTTTTCTGAGCCCCAATCTCCTTATTTCGCAAGTGAGGGCAGTACTGCCTACCACACAGGGCTGTGAACCCGGAGTAAGATAGAGATTTAAAAGTGGTTCCTTTCTCTAGCTGGTTCTTTTTCTGCTCATCCCTGCCTTTCTCTTCAAGGAGTTGAACCCTCAGTTCTTATCCTCCTCATTGAAAAACATCCGGTGGATTTTGGCATCAAGTATTGTCACCAGCTGCACAAGTCCCACAGGGGCTCCCAGCTGGGAGTCAGAGGCTGATGTGTGTCTCTTCCTCTTCCTTTTCCTTGCTGTTGGATCCTGAGCTGCTTGCTGGGTCCCTCTGGGCATGGCTTCTACCACCTATAGAGCGAGCAAATCTCATAAAGGAAAGGACCCCAAGATTCCCAGAGATGGCACTGCTGGTTTTGTGTCGTTGTTCAACTAGAGAACAGTGTGAAAAATTAAGGAAAGATTATCCAGAAAGATCATCTATACCACATAAATTATGCGTATAGACGGGTAGCATAGGAATGTACTGCCTAGCTTTCCTATGCATGTGCAATGCTTTGGAAATCCCGGCGTTTCTAGCCCTGTCTCCAGTGCACACTTCACACGGGATGAATCTACTTTGAGCCCAGTGCCAGCGGCGCACCCTGGGATCCTAGTTACTTGGGAGGCTGAGGTCTGAGACTCGCGGTTCCAAAACAGGAAAGAAAGCACGCGAGACTCTGATCTCCCATGAAACACCGGAGTGGGGCTGTGGCTCAAGTGGTGGAGCGCCAGCCCGGAGCGAAGACGCCCAGGGACAGCGCCCAGGCCCTGAGTTCAAGCCCCAGGACCCGCACGAAAAAGAAAAAAAGAAAAGAAGATGAAAGAGAGAAAGAAAAAAGGAAAAGGGAGCGGGGGGCGGGCCGGGCCGGGGCGGGACGCCGGCGCCGCCCTCCTGGGGAGGCGGCCGTAGGAAAACCCAGCCCCGGGGCGGCGGGCGGGGACGCGGGGCGCCGCCCCCGGGGCGGGTCCGGTGCGTGGCAGCGGCCGCCCGCCCAGTCGCGAAGTTTCCAGTCCCGGAGCAGCGCGGCGCGGGCGGATCGTGCGGGCCGCTCGTGTCCGGACCCGGCCATGAGGGCTCCGCTGCTCCTGGCCCCGCTGGGCTGGCTGCTCCTGGTCCACGCCAAGGACGGCGCCAAGCCCGAGGGTGAGGGGCGCGCGGGGGGCGCACGGGGCGGGGGAGGCGCGGGGGGCGCCCGGAGCGGGGGCCGGGGGGGAGCGCGGAGGGCGCACGGAGCGGGATCCGGGGCGGGGGAGGCGCGGGGGGCGCACGGAGCGGGATCCGGGGCGGCGGGGGGCGCACAGAGCGGGATCCGGGGCGGAGGGGGGCGCGGGGGGCGCACAGAGCGGGATCCGGGGCGGAGGGGGCCGCGGGGGGCGCACAGAGCGGGATCCGGGGGCGCGCGGGAGGCGGGGGGCACAGAGCGGGGGCCGGGGGCGCGCGGGGCTGGCGTGAGGGGGGAGCAGAGGGCCCAGCCCTATGGCTCCGTACCAGGGCGGAGGCAGAGGTGGGTCGGGGCAGGAAGGCAGGGGAGGGGGGGGGGACGGGGGAGGGGCTGGGCTCCCCTCACTGCGCCCCCTTCACTTCCCCTCCTGGGGTCCCACGTGCGGGCGGCGGGCTGCGGTGGGTGACAGCTCAAGGCCCCACTCAGCCCGGCCAGGCACTCACCATCATCCCATTGCCAGCCTTTTCCGCTTGGCCGACTGAGGCTCCGTGGTCAATTCATTTACCCAACGTCCCCCAGGTTCTGGGCCTTGGAACAGAGTTCAACGCCCCCCCCCCCCCCCCCAGCCCCAGCTCAGAGCCGCTAGTTCTCATCACTTTGAAAGGCTGTGTGAGAGGGGAGTGGAAGGGGGAAGCTTACCTCGGTGGAAAAGTTCCAAGTTCCATCCAGTCCCTGGGCAGCTCTCTGCCAGGCCCTTCTCTGCTTCGCACGGGAGGAAACTGAGGCCCAGCCAGAGGAACTGATTGATTGTCCAGGGCTGTCCATCCCTGGTTGGAGATAGTCTGAGGTGGGCTGGACTCCTGGTCTCGTTCTGTTCTGCTTCGCCATGTGTTTTTTGAGCTCCCACGCGTGGCCCACCACCCAAAGTGGGTGCTCCTGTTTCCCCAGCCTTGCCCTCCCCCTCCCCTACAGGCCACCCCCACAGCAGCTGGCCCGGCATTGGAAAGCCCCAGGGGAGGGCAAGGTGGACATCACAGTGAAGCAGAACCAGACTGGCCGCCACAGTCTTGGAGGATGTCTGTGGCCTTCAGCCCACCCTCCTGGGAGAACCTGGGAGCCAGTGGGGCTTGGGGAACCTGGAATAGAACCAGGTCCTGTGGTCCTTGGGGTAGGAGGACTGGAAGTAGTGTTTCTTGGATTCCTCCTTTGTGACAGACTGTATTCAGGGCCACTCAACTGCTAGCATTACTCAATCTCCACAATACCTGGTGTCCTTACTGGTGCCAGAGGCCCACGCCTGTAATCCTAGCTACTCAGGAAACTGAGATCTAAGGATCGTGGTGCGAAGCCAGTCTGGGCAAGGAAGTCTGTAAGCCTCTCATCTCCATTAAAGTACTGAAAAAGCCAGAAGTGGAGGTGTGACTCAAGCAATAGAGCATTAGCCTTGAGCAAAAGAAGTTCAGGAACAGCGCCCAGGCTCTGAGTTAAAACCCCCAGGACCAGCACAAAATGAAAAGAGGTGCTATAGCTGCAGAGATCTTCTGAGGGTGCCAGGGGTGAAGCCAGGCTTCCGGAGCCCCGCTCAGAGCCGTGCCCATAGGAGATAGGACCCTTTTCTCTCTTAGACCCAGTGTTTGGACTGCATGGTAGCTAGGCAGTAAGACAGATCAAAGAAATCTGTAGAAATGCATGGATCCCAGGGGCCAGCAGCCAGGCTGGGTATGTCACTGGCTGGGAGCCCAGAGCCCTATAATATACCTTGTTTTTCCTCCCTTGGGGCCTGGCTTCCTTCCCCTGCTTCTGCTGATGTGGGTCCCCTCCACCCCAGACCAACCCAGGAGAGAAACCGCAGCTGCCCATGATGAAACCCAGACAGGTGAGTCAGAGATGGATGAAACCGGGACAGGCTTCAGGAGCTCTGTCGCCAGCGGTGACAGCAGAAGGGCAGCTGGTGCCGAGGTTGGATGGAGGCTGGACTCAGGAGGATGCTGAGGTAGCTGGGGTGAACTCGTAGGCAAGAAGTAGGGTGTTAATGGCAGGCCATTATTTCAAGTTGAGGGGTGTGTGTGTGTGTGTGAGAGAGAGAGAGAAAGAGAAAGAGAGAGAGAGATGCAATGCTGGAATCAAACCTTAGGTATGTTAATAACTCAGGTAACTCCACTCCACCAAGCTATATCCCCATCCTCATTTTGTCTGTCTGTCTATCTGTCTCACACACAATCTGTACTCGGAATTAAATCCAAGGCTTTGTACTTGCTAGGCAAGCAGACTACCAATTGAGCCTTTATTTATTTATTAAAATTTTTTTCCCTCTGGCAGGTTAATTGAAGATAAGAATTTCACCTGTGTGTGTGTGTATTTTTTTTCTCCAGGCTGGGTTTGAACCTTTTTTTTTTTTGTCATAGGACTTGAACTCAGGGCCTGGGGACTGTCCCTGAGCTCTTTTCCTCAAGGCTAGCGCTCTACCACTTTCATTCACAGTGCCACTTGGGTATTCTGGTAGTTAATTGGAGCTGAAGAGTCTCATGGACTTTCCTGCCCAGGCTGGCTTTGAACTGCAATCCTTAGGTCTCAGCCTCCTGAGTAGTCAGGATTATGTCTTTAAACCTTAATATTTTATATATATATATATATATATATATATATATATATATATATATATATATATATATATATAGTGAAAATACTGTACAGAGGGGTTACAATTACATGAGCAAGATAATGAGTACATTTCTTATCAAGCATTGTAGTCTCCTCCTTTGTTTCCCCTTCCTATCCCATCCTCCCCCCCCACCCCCCAAACCTTAATCTTAAGAGTTCATTCTTCTAAGTAGTTAGGATTTACAGGCAGGAGTCACTGATACCTGGCTTAATTTTGTTTCTGAGAGTGTCAGTAACTTTGCCTGGGCTGTCTCGGAGCTCACAGTCTTCTCAACTTTGCTTGAGTAGCTGTGTTTACAGGTATGCGCTACTGTAGACACCTGGCCCCAATTAGACTCACCAGGCTCACTTTGTAGATGGGAAGGCTGAGGCCTGGAAGGGTTGCACACCTTCCTCTGCTGTTGCTGGCTGGAGTAAAGTCATTTACCCTCAGCTCATTCCTTCTGGGTCCCACCTCTGCCTGGAGGACTTATGTTTGAAAATACTGCTTGGAGAAGCATCTGAGTTGTATTTATTTTGTGTGTATGTGTCCAGCCTCTCACCTGAACATCCATGGACTGGGCACACGGACAGCCTTCACTTTTCAGGGGCTTCCAAAAGGCTCCTCACCCCAGTACAAGTCTAGTCTGAGAGCTTCCAGGGAACATTGTGGCTTTGTCCTGTCCTGGAGGAGCCTCCAGACCCAATGTGGGAAATGAAGAAAAGCATTCAAAATGCTGAGCACCTGTGGTACACAACTGTAATCGCAGCTACTCAAGGAGGCTGAGATCTGAGGATCAGGGTTTGAAGCCAGCCAGGGCAGGAAAGTCCAATTAACCACCAAAAAGCCAGAAAGAGAACAGTAGCTCAAGTGGTAGAGTGTGAATGCTTGAGCAAAAAAGCTCAGAGACGGGCTGGGAAGGGGCTCAGTGGCAGAGCGCTTGCCTTGCATGCAGGAGGCCCTGGGTTTGATTCCTCGGTACCACATAACCAGAAAAAGCTGGAAGTGGCGCTGTAGCTCAAGTGGTAGAGTGCTAGCCTTGAGCTAAAGAGCTGAGACACAACACCCAGGCCCAGAGTTCAGGCCCCAAAACCAGCAAAAAAAAAGAAAGAATAAAAGCTCAGGGACAGCGCCCAGGCACTGAGTTCAAAGTCCTAGGACCGGCACCCAAAAACAAAACAAAACAAAACAAAACAAAGAGTCTGGAGGAAGATGCTGTTATGATTCCCAGAGTACAGATGAGGAAAGTGAGGCCCAAGGGGCTTTACTCCCTGTCCTGACATCTTTATTACCGTTGACCCTGCCCCAGGGGGTTATCCATTTGGGGAAGTCATTGCAGAACTTGGGGCAGCAGGTGGAGAGGTTTGAGTTCTCTGGGTCTAGGCCCAGGATGGCCCTGGCCTGGAGCCCAGGAGTCTGGCAGAACAGACAGAAAGCAGGTGGGCGGGCCCTGGTGCTGTGAAGCCAAATCTTCCACCTTGAGGCCCTGCTGGCTGGCCAGAGCTCTTCTGGGACTGACAGGAGACTGCGACAAGCCTTCCCAAGTGACTGGAAGGGGGTGCCTATCCTGGGGAGACCTGGAAAAGCCCCAGAAATAATGCATTCCATCCTTGGCCTGCATCTGGCATTCTGGGATGTTGGCATTCACTCTCTCAGGAAGCTGTGAGGTCAGAGTTCAGACACGTGAAAGACCAGCCAGGAAGATCTGCGACCTTAGGCAGGCACTTAGTATGTCAGTGACTCGGTTTCTCCATCTATAGAAGGAGGACAAAAGGCAGATACCAGTGGCCAAGCCTGTAGTCCTAACTACTCAGGAGGGAGAGATTGCAGATTGAAGCTAGCCCAGGCAAGAAAAGCTGCAAAATGTGGACTGTAGGACATGGCTCAAGTGGTAGAGTGCTACCCAAGCAGGTAGGAGACCCTGAGTTCAAATGCTGATACTGGCACAAAGAAGGGGAAGGGGATAAAAGTTCACTGCCCTCCTAGGGCTTAAATGTAGTGATGAAGCCAGATACCTTACACTTATACTTGTAATCCTAGCTACTCAGGAGGCTGAGATCTGAGGGTCACAGTTCAGAGCCAGCCTGGGCAGACAAATCTGCAACTTCTTTCTTTCTTGTGCCAGTCCTGAGGCTTCAACTCGGCCGAGTATTATCTGTTAGCTTTTTTTTGCTCAGGGCTGGTGGCTCCCAGCTCCATATCTAGATTTTTGGTGGTGAATTGGGGATAGGAATCTCACTTTCTTTCTTGCCAGGCTGGTTTGGAGCCTCAGATCTCAGTCCCCTGAGTAGCTGGAATTATAGATGTGCGCCACCAGCGCCCAGCACGTGCTGGCAGGTTTGAAACCCACTAGACTGCATCACAGGCAAGAGAGTCAGCCATCGTATGGCCCAAGGAACCCAAGATTTGTTAGGGTCCTGACAGAGCAGAGAGAGAGGAAGAGATGGAGGAGAGGGAGCACTGAGTGTGGGAGCATGCTTGGCCACGGGTCTCTCTTCCAGCCCAGTTAGACGGCTTCCCGAGACAGATGGAGGTCGTGTCCCTTTCAGCAGGTAGCCTAGCACTGTCAGGTTATGAGGGCACTTTGGGGCCTGGCTGCTTGTGTGCAAATCCTGGTGTTGCAACTTCTTTTTTTTTTTTTGGGTCTGGTCATGGGGCCTGAACTCTGGGCCTGGGCGCTGTCCCTCAGCTCTTCAGCTCAAGGCTAGCGCTCTACCACCTGAGCCAGAGTGCCACTTCCGGCTTTTTTTCTTTTTGCTTAGTGGTGCTGAGGAATCAAACCCAGGGCCTCAGGCATGCAAGGCAAGCGCTCTACCACTGAGCCACCTTCCCAGCCCTTGCAACTTCTTTTCTCATGACAGAAACTTACACGTCCTCCCTGATTCTGGCTGCTGTTGAGAGCTGTGTGTGTGTGTGTGTGTGTGTGTGTGTGTGTGTGTGTGTGTGTGTGTGTGTGTGTGTGTGTGTGTGTGTGTGTGTGTGTGTGTGTGTGTGTGTGTGTGTGTGTGTGTGTGTGTGTGTGTGTGTGTGTGTGTATAAAGTTCTTGGAGCAACCTGTGACATGCAGAATGCAATTCACTATAAGGGACTATAAGGGAACTGTGTACATTATTGCTGCTGTTTCTTGAAAGCAGGAATGGAGCCTGAGACTCACAAGTCCCTTTGTCTTCCCGCCCTCCTCTGCCACCTGGCTGGCGCGCGCGCACACACACACACACACACACACACACACACACACACACACACACACACACACACACACACACACACACACACACACACACACACACACACACACACACACACACACACACACACACATATACACGCTGGCTTTTTCCATCCATAAATGAAATATGATACCCTTCCTGTCCCCAGCAGCTCCCGTTTGGCCAGAGGGCCTCAGAGCTGGTGGCTGGGGTTCTCCTACTTTTAGGGGGAGTCCCTCCCAGATGTGAACAGCCCTCTTCTTCTCTGGACCGGGGTGGGGGAGTTAGGAGAGGAGGGTTTTCCTTTCTCCACCTACGTATGGTATCCAATCCCTCCTCTCTCCTCCCCCACCCCCTGCCCAGGTCATGAGCCAGCACTGGTGCTGCCAATCCCTTCTGGGCTGCCTGGCGCCAGCCCCCTGCTCTGAGGAGGGCCAACCACTGTCCAGCCTCAGCCAGCTCTGGCTAGCTGGTCCCCTTTGTTTTTCTAGCAGGGGCTCTTGAGGTCCTGGGATGGAGGAAGGGAGGGCCTTACCTGTCTGTCACTGGCCTGGCTGTTTGCTGGGTCTGTTCTGGAGCAGTGGGGGGCGGGGCCCTGGGCTCTGAGGGAACTGAGACTCCTGCATCCAAGTTGAGTGCTGCTGCCCCTGCTGCTGCCCCAGAAGCCAGGGGGTTGGTGGCAGGGAAGGACTGTCATTATTAATGGCCCTGGGTTCTGGAGAAAGGTTAGACAAAAGGGACACAGAAGGAGCCATGGCAGGAGAGGAGCCCCAATGACAGGGAAGCCAATGACAAGGAGGAAGACCAGAAAGAAGGAAGAAAGTATGGCACCTAGCGTAATGGCCTTGGGTACCAGAGAGGGAAGACACTGACTGGCTCTTAGCGCATGCTGAGTGTGGACTTTCACAACTCATCTCATTTAACTGGTCCACTAGCCTGGGAGATGGTACTTCACTATCCCTACTTCACAAGGGGGAAACTGAGTCTCAGGAAGGCTAGGGACTTACCCACATTCACACAGCTGATAGGAAGCCGAGCTGCAATTGGAAACCAGTAAGGCCAGCTCCAGACTTCCCACATCTCAGACTTCATAGCTCCCACAGCTTTTTCTGGGGAATTTTTCTAGAAGGTTCTGTCATAGAAGGGAAGCTACACTTCACAGCACGAGAGATATCCTAGCTGCTGCCTTGTTAACTCGTGATCTAAGAACCATGGTTGAAAGCCCCAAACTGGGCAAAAAAGGGTGGGACTTTATTTTCTAATTAACCAGTGAAAAACCAGAAGTGGAGCTGCGGCTCAAGTGATAGTGTGGCAGCTTTGAGCAAAAAAGTCATGGGAAAGTGTAAGGCCCTGAGTTCAAGTCCCAGTACTGACATGCACATACCCCCTCCCACCCTGCCTCAGGTAGCAACAGCTGATCTGGCCAAAAGATCAGGAGTAGACTGATGAAAGCATTTCAAGTCAGTGTCAGCCTAAAACATTCTATTTGGAAATCTAGGGCCATACTAGACTTGTGAGAAAGATTGTTGGAGTAGATTAGCGATGTCTACTCTGGGTATAGAAATGGAGGTACTGGAGTGGATTAGTAATGTCTGCTCTGGGTATAGACATGGAGAATATTGACTTCTGAGCTTGTATTTGCTGTCTGACATTGCCCAGAGAATTCCTGATGGTCAGAATTTAGAGAAAAATCTTTCTGTCCACCCCATGCAAAGCCTGAGCCCCCAAAACCTAAAGACTCAGCCCCACAGGGCAGGGTGCAGAACACCTCTCCTGTGGGTGCTGATTGACGTGTCAATTACCAAGTGGAAGACCGCCCCCCCCCCCCCATGCAAGAGCATGTGAGGAGACTTGGGTGATGACCCAGTGTGGTCATTAACCTGAGAAACCTCCAAACATAACCTGTCCTGCCAGGATTTGATAGGTCACCGCACACAAGATCCCTCTTACTTTCTCCCCTACCCTCATTTCTGTCTTTCTTGCCCTTCCCTGTCCACAGATAACCTTTTAGTTCTCACCGTGGCTACCAAGGAGACGGAGGGGTTTCGTCGCTTCAAGCGCTCTGCCCAGTTCTTTAACTACAAGATCCAGGTAAGCGGCTTCCCAGACAGGCAGAGACTGAGAAGTGTGGACGGTACCTGGAAGCTATCATCCTCTCTTCGTACACATCTCCTGAGACAGAACTAGTAGGCCACAGGGAAGTTTCTGGAAGTCTGACAAGGGGAACATGAGTCAGGACAAGGAAGGACCAGGAATAAGCAAGTCCTAAGAGGAGAGCACGTGTAGCCAGGCTCTAGTGGCTCACACTTGTAATCCTAGCGACTCAGGAGGATGAGATCTGAGGATCATGGTTTGAAATCTGTGAGACTTTTACCTCCATTAAATACAAAAAAAGCCAAAAGTGGTCTGGAGACCTTCCTTGTAAAGGAACATTCTCAGTCCACTGGGGGTTGGGGAGACAACGGCTGGCGACTTCCATGTGCAGGCCACAGGGCTTAGAGAAATTCCTCCTCTTAGCTCTCCTGGTGAGTGTTTAGTACAGGGATAGAGTGGTGGGTCCAGAAGGAAAGCATATTAGTTCACAGGAAGTGGGTGCTAAAAAGCAGAAGGTTGCTTCAGGCATAGCTGGATCCAGGGTTTCAAGCCATAAAGACGGGGCTCAGACTTTGTATCTCTAGGAATTCTGCTTGTTTTCCTTTACAGGCATGCTCTGTCTACATTGTGGACAGATGATCACCAGCCACAGACTATCTTCATAGAACAGGATAGCCTTCCAGTCATGGGGCTTGAACTCTGGGCCTGGGCGCTGTCCCTCAGCTCTTCAGCTGAAGGCCAGCGCTCTACCACTTGAGCCACAGTTGTCACTTCCAGTTTTCTGGTGGTTTATTGGAGATAAAAGTCTCATGGCCTTTCTTGCCCAGGCTGGCTTTGAACCTCCATCCTCAGATCTCAGCCTCCTTAGTAACTAGGATTACGGGTGTGAGCCACTGGCTCATATATTTTAAAAGACTAGTCCCAGGGACAACTTTGATAGATTGTGGTTGGGTCATATGCTCAGACCTAGCTGTGGGCGGGACAGGAAGGATTGGGCATTCTGATTGGCCAGGTTTTGTCACATGACAGCTTCAAGAGGCAGGCCAGCTTTGAACAGTGTAGGATCTTTGGTTTACCTGCAGAGGTGGGCCAGAGATGCAGGAGAATCAGAAGCAAAGATGTCCACTGTCTAGGTGGGGAGTGGAAAAGCATTTCTTTATCAGAAGCTGACATTAAGGGCCTATGTCTCCAGGCACTGGGCTTGGGGGAGGACTGGAATGTGGAGAAAACGTCAGCAGGTGGTGGGCAGAAGGTTCGGCTGCTGAAGAAAGCTCTGGAGAAACTTGCAGACAAGAAGGACCTGGTCATTCTCTTCACAGACAGGTCGGTGGCCTGGGTTTTTGTTGTTCATTTTGTTTTGGTGCTAATCCTGGAGCTTGAACTCAGGGCCTAGGTGCTGTCCCTAAGCTTTTTTTCCCTCAAGGCTGATGCTCTACCACTTTTGCCATGCCTAAAATCCAGCCTTTTGCTAGTTGGCTTTGAACCACCATCCTCAGATCTCAGCCTTCTGACTAGCTAGGATTATCAGCACCAGACACAAGCCATGTGCTGAGTGTAACCAAGGCACAGTCAATGGTGACCATCTCTCTGACTGGGGTTAGGAAAATGTGGCAGACCTGAGGGCGGATTCATTTCATAGATGGTGGCCTGGGGCTGTTGTGGGAAACAAGGGGTGTGTGTGTGTGTGCATGCGCGCACGCACACGCACATCACTATGTCTGTCTTCTCCCTGTTCTGGCTACAGCTATGATGTGGTCTTTGCTTCGGGGCCTCGCGAGCTCCTGAAAAAGTTCCGGCAGGCCAAGAGCCAGGTGGTGTTCTCTGCTGAGGAACTCATCTACCCAGATCGTAGGCTGGAGGTCAAGTACCCGGTGGCCCCTGATGGCAAGAGGTTCCTGGGCTCTGGAGGTGAGAG
This sequence comes from Dipodomys merriami, assembly GCF_024711535.1. Lineage (NCBI taxonomy): Eukaryota > Metazoa > Chordata > Mammalia > Rodentia > Heteromyidae > Dipodomys > Dipodomys merriami. The sequence goes on from NW_027204270.1 coordinate 7,748,624, forward strand.
GTCAGGCACAGAGCACGAGGCCCAGCAGGGGGCCGCTTTGGGAAAGCCCCTCCCCCCAACCTGGTACTGCACAGATCTCAAATGCACATCCCCACCCTGCACTACCGCTGGGGAGTCCAGGTCACCTTTCAGTGGCTGCCGGGAGGAGTGGAGTCACCTGTCTCTTGCTTTGTCCTCACCTTCTGTCCACTGTGGATCACATTCCTGCTTCCAAAAGACCCCCACATCTTCAGAAAGATTTCAGGCGTCTCCCCTGTGCTCTGTACCCACCATCTACCAGGCCTCAAACTCTCCTGACTCCTGGTACTTTCTAGTTGTCTGCCTTCTTCTCCCTCCTTCCCTCTCCTTCTCCCTTCTCCCTTCTCCCTTCTCCCTTCCCCCTTCTCCCTTCCCCCTTCTCCCTTCTCCCTTCTCCCTTCTTCCTCCTCTCTCCCTTCCCCTTTTTTCCATTCTTCTCCTCCTCCTTCTCCATTCTTCTTCCTCTTCTTCTGCCTTCTCCTCCTTCTGCTTCCGCCTTCTTTCTTCTTCTTTTTTTTTTTTTTTTTTTTTTTTTTTGTCGGTCGTGGGGCTTGAACTCTGGGCCTGGGCGCTGTCCCTCAGCTCTTCAGCTCAAGGCGAGCACTCTACCACTTGAGCTACAGCGCCACTTCCGGTTTTCTGGTGGTTTATTGGAGATAGGAGTCTCACGGTCTCTCCTGCCTGGGCTGGCTTTGAACCGCGATCCTCAGATCTCAGCCTCCTGAGTAGCTAGGATTACAGGCGTGAGCCACCAGCGCCCGGCTTCTTTTTTTTTTTTTTTTTTTTTTTGGTGCCAATGTGGGACTTGAACTCTGGGCCTGGGCGCTGTCCCTCAGCTCTTCAGCTCAAGGAGAATGCTCTACCACTTGAGCCACAGCGCCACTTCTGGTTTTCTGGTGGTTTATTGGAGATAAGAGTCTCACAAGGGCTGGGAAGGTGGCTCAGTGGTAGAGCGCTTGCCTTGCAAGCCTGAGGCCCTGGGTTCGATTCCTCAGCACCATATAAGCAAAAAGAAAAAAGCCGGAAGTGGCGCTGTGGCTCAAGTGGTAGAGCGCTAGCCTTGAGCTGAAGAGCTGAGGGACAGCGCCCAGGCCCAGAGTTCAGGCCCCACAACCGGACCAAAAAAAAAAAAAAAAAAAAAAGAGTCTCACAAACTTCGGGGCTGGGAAGGTGGCTCAGTGGTAGAGCGCTTGCCTTGCATGCATGAGGCCCTGGGTTCCATTCCTCAGCACCACATAAGCAAAAAGAAAAATAGCTGGAAGTGGCGCTGTGGCTCAAGTGGTAGAGCGCTAGCCTTGAGCTGAAGAGCTGAGGGACAGCGCCCAGGCCCAGAGTTTAGGCCCCCCCCCCCCAAAAAAAAAGAGTCTCACAAACTTTCCTGCCCAGGATGGCTTTGAACCATGATCCTCAGATCCCAGCCTCGTGAGTAGCTAGGATTACAAGCATGAGCCACCGGCGCCTAGCTAGAATGTTAACCTTGAGTACAGAGAGGCTCAGGGACAGTGCCTAGGCCCTGAGTTCAAACTCTAGTACTGGCAAAAAAAAAGCCTCACATATTTGTCTTCCCAGTCTGGCTTTCAACCTCCATCCTCAGGTCTCAGCCTCCTGATAAGCTAGGATTACAAGCCTGTGAGCCACCAGTGTCTGGCACTTTGTACTTATATTCTGATTACCCTGCCAGCCTCTGTCCGCAGCCTCTTCCAGTTCTCTGTTTGGCAGCTGAGGAAGCTCTGAAAGAATGCAGGTCCCGGGGCTGGGAAGGTGGCTCAGTGGTAGAACGCTTGCCTTGCATGCTCGAGGCCCTGGGTTCGATTCCTCAGCACCACATAAGCAGAAAAGGCCAGAAGTGGCGCTGTGGCTCAAGTGGTAGAGCGCTAGCCTTGAGCTGAAGAGCTGAGGGACAGCGCCCAGGCCCAGAGTTCAGGCCCCACGACCGGACCAAAAAAAAAAAAAAAAAAGAGTGCAGGTCCCCACGGAGCACTCTAGTTTCCCACTGGATGGAGGGTTTCCCACAGGGTCTGCCCCTTCAGAACAAGGCCCTGCCCTGCTAGCCACCTGTCTTATTGGCCCACATGGGCTGCCCTGCCTCTGGCCTTTGTCATATTCAGGGGTCAGGTGTCCGGTTTCTTTTCTTTGTCTCTCAGCTTATATGCTAGCCAGGGAGCCTGGGTGGACTTTGCCCATTTTCCAATGCGGAATTCCCCAGAACACACTGTGGTTTGAGTTTGGCCTCTACCTGCCTGGGCTACATTTCTCTGAACATTGTCTACAGGGTGCTTCAAGCCTGAACCCTATCAATCCCATGTGTTCTCTAGGGGGCTCCTGGTTTAATCCATTATGTACCACCTCTGTGGTTCTTAGCACCCAATGGGTACAGCTTTGTATCAGCTGATGGCCTTGACCAGCATGACTTGAGAGGAAGCAGGATCTGTAGGTGAAGAAAGGCGTGGGGAAGGGGGAGGGAGGAGGCCCCAGCTTAGAGGCTTAGCGTTCTGTCGCTGTGTTTGCACTCCCCAGGCTTCATTGGTTATGCCCCTAACCTCAGCAAAATGGTGGCTGAATGGGATGGCCAGGACAGTGACAGTGACCAGCTCTTCTATACCAAGATCTTCTTGGACCCAGAGAAGAGGGTAAGAGGAAGTGGGCTGAGGAGAGGATTATGGGAAATCCTAGCCCTGGATCCCACTGGCCAGGCTGCACTGGGGACATTTCCCTGGGCTTGAACCCCCTGGCTTGCAGGTTGCTTTTTTAATCTATTTAGGCTGTTGTAAAAATTTGCTGTACACCAGAAGGCTTCATGAACAAGACATCCACTGATCATAGTTTTTGTTTTGTTTTTATGTCCATACTGGGGCTTAAACTTAGGCCTCAAACTCTTGCTTGGCTTTTTCACTCAAGGCGAATACTCCACCCCTTGGGCCACATCTCTACTTTTGGCTTTTTGGTAGTTCATTGGAGCTACTCAGGAGGCTGAGATCTGAGAATCACAGTTCAAAGCCAGACTGGGCAGGAAAAGTCCATGAGACTTTTTTGGGGGGGTTCGGTCGTGGGGCCTGAACTCTGGGCCTGGGCGCTGTCCCTCAGCTCTTTAGCTCAAGGCTAGCACTCTACCACTTGAGCCACAGCACCACTTTTGGCTTTTTTCTTTTTGCTTATGTGGTGCTAAGGAATCGAACCCAGGGCCTCATGCATGCAAGGCAAGCGCTTTACCACTGAGCCACCTTCCCAGCCCAGAGACTTTTTTTTGTCAGTTGTGGGGCTTGAACTCTGGGCCTGGCCATTGTTCTTCAGTTCTTCAGCTCAAGGCTAGTGCACTGCCACATGAGTCATAGCTTTACTTCTGGTTTTCTGGTGGTTTATTGGAGATAAGAGTCTCATGGCCTTTCCTGCCCAGGTTGGCTTTGAACTATGATCCTCAGATCTCAGCCTCCTTAGTAGCTAGGATTACAGGCGTGAGCCACCAGTACCGGGCTCATGAACTCTTATTGCCAAGTAACTACCAAAAAGCTATAAGAAGTTATAGTTCAAATAGTAGAATACCAGCCTTGAGCAAAAAAGCTCAGGGACAGTGCCCAGGCCCTCAGTTCAAATCCCAGGACTAGCAGATGTGCAACACATGCACATACATACAACTTAGTATGTGTGTCATAAGTTGCTTGGCCTTAGATAAGGTACTTCATGAGTGTGTGTGCATGGTGTTATTGTGGTTATTAACGCACTGCTTCCTTAGCTTTCTTCTGGTCCTGCAATTTCCTGGCTCTCTGTGGATGTTGCCTCTAGACCCATAGATCCTGTGGCCTTGGTGACTGGCTGGCCTTCTCAGGGCTCCAGGCTGTCCTGATATAACAAGGCAGAACATGGGGACAGACTCCCCACACTGCGGGTGCTGGGCCCAGCAGGCCCATCCCTGCTGCAGCCTGGTGCCTTGTTCTACAGGAGCAGATCAATATCACACTGGACCATCGCTGCCGGATCTTCCAGAACCTGGACGGGGCCTTGGGTAAGCAGCCATTTGCAGGAGTTCCCGTGGCTGGTAGGAGGGGGCGGGGCCTGAGATAGACCGTGGGAGGGGTGGGGCTATAGAAGGAAGCGGGGCCTGAGTGGGCTGTAGGAGGAGACAGAGTCTGAGTTGTACCATTGGAAAAGGGTGTTCCAACAGGGCCTGAGCAGGACAGGAAACCGGGGAAGGATCTTCCCTGGGCCTTCTGCTGGGAGACTTGTCAACCTCTTGCCCATCTGTGTCCATCTGGGAAGGTGGGCGGGGAAGAGCTGTGTGGTGCCCACAGTAGATGCCAGACCCTGGCCCTGTCCCAATGCCATGTTGGTACAGATGGGCCCCTCTGTCTTCTTCAGCCCTCTCTTCTTCTGATGAAGGATTCCTGGGCTGATGATGGGGACAGAGGGGGACAGAGGCAGGGAGGAGTTGGTAGATGAGTGGCTACTTGCCTTGAGGCCACAAAGGCCCTGGAGCTGAGCCTTGTGTCGATGCCTCTTTGCTCTATTTCTGGGTGACCCAGAGCATGTCACCTGCCTCCCAGGCAGGTCGGTCTTGTGGGGCTTGAACTCTAGGCCTGGGCTCTTCAGCTCAAGGCTAGCGCTCTACCACATGAGCCACAGTACCATTCCCAGCCTTTTCTGTGTATGTGGTGCTGAGGAATGGAACCCAGGGCCTCAGGCATGCAAGGCAAGCGCTCTACCACTGAGCCACCTTCCCAGCCCCATCATTGGTGGTTTTTATGGGCTCTTTCAGGATCTGGTGAAGTGTTGGCTTCTCTCCCAGCAAAATGCAGAAACTTCCTTTCCCTTCTTGCCTGGGGTTTCTGGGGTTCATGGGCCTTGCTGGAGAAGTGGGGTCACTGGAGGTACTTAAGTTCTCTCCGGGAAGAGCCCCCTCCCAGCAGCTATGGGTTTCATAATGCCATTAGTTTCCTATTGTCATTTCTCCTTTTTCTTTTTCTTTTTTGGTTGTCAGTTCTAGGGCTTGAACTCAGGGTCTGAGCACTGTTCTTTAGCTTTTTCATTCTTTACCACTTGAGCTATAGCTCCACTTTTGGCTTTTTGGTGGTTAATTGGAGATAAGACTCTTACAGACTTCTGCTTGGGCTGGCTTAGGAATATGATCCTCAGATTTACCCTTCTGGCTAAGATTACAGGCATGAACTGCTGTTCCCTGCTTCCCTACCTGTTTTCTTTTCTTTTTCTTCCTTTTTTTAGTTTTGTTGATTGTGGGGCTTGAACTCAGGGCCTGGGTGTGATCCCTGAGCCCCTTTGTGCTCAAGGCTAGCAGCACTCTACCACTTAAGCCACAGCACCACTTCTTTTTTGTGAGTGGTTAATTGGAGTTAAGAGTCTCACTGGGACTTTTCTGCCTGGGCTGATCTTGAACCACAATCCTCAGTTCTCAGCCTCCTGAGTAGCAAGGTCTACCGGCGTGAACCACCGGTGTCTAGCTCCTACCTGTTTTCTTATATACGGGACTGGTGGGGTCAGAGCATGAGTGAGCCGGGGAGGTCCCACTTGGGTGCTTCCATGGCCAGGTTGGGAAACTGAGGCTCAGAGGGGGTCAAGTAACCTTGCCTCAGGCCATGGTCTGCTTGCAGCCTGTCAGCCCTAGGCTTGCATCCCTGGCTGACTCTGGGCTGGGCTTTCTTGACCCTCAGATGAAGTGGTACTCAAGTTTGAAATGGGCCACGTGAGAGCACGGAACCTGGCCTACGACACTCTCCCAGTCCTGATCCATGGCAACGGGCCCACCAAGGTAGGGAGACAACGCTGGACACTTGGAGCAGGCACAGCTATCTCCTAGGGGTAGAACCTTTTCCCCTCTACCTGCTGGGTGGGAAGGTCTGAGTGTGCTACCCACCAGAAACTAGGGGAGATGGGCTGGTGTTAGGGAGTGGGCGGGGCTAGGCCTGCTCCTGTCCAACCCAGGTGATGTGGGCTGGTAGCTAGGAGTGGGTGGGGCTGGGCCTGCTTCTGTCCAATCCAGGTGGAGGTGGGAGTGGCTCCTGTCCAATCTAGGTGGCTGGGAGTGGGCGGAGCCAGCTCCTAACCCTGTGTCTTCTGACAGCTACAGCTGAACTACCTGGGCAACTACATCCCACGCTTCTGGACCTTCGAGACAGGCTGCACCGTGTGTGAGGAGGGTCTGCGCAGCCTCAGGGGCATTGGGGTGAGGCTGCCCACCCAGGGGACCTTTGGGACCAGTCCTTAGAGGAGGGAGCGGAGGATGGGTGATTCTGAATAGCCTGTTCTGAATAGACTGTCTCTGACGGTAGAAAAAGAAGTCACCATCCTGTCAAGGGTCCCATCTCCTTTGTTCTCCCTTCAAGTGCCTCCTCCTAGAAGCCCTCCTAGATTCTCCAGGCTCCAGCCTCCTTCCAGAGGCCTGTTTAGGTTTCTTCCCTCTGGATCCTCCAGCTCCTGCGGCCCCGCCCCATGCCAGGACCTTCATCCTCCCCAGCCCATCTTGAGCACCACAGGAGGCTCCCCCAATAGAATGCCACCCGCCACCCCCTCCGAGCCCCAGTTCCCACCGCTCCCTCCACTCTGCCCTGCCAGCCCCACCTCTGCCCACCTGCGCAGAGCTTGGCACTCCAGGGCCCAGGCTCTCCTGTCCTGCTGAGGCCACCGGCTTCTGGTTGCGGCTCAGGGCTCAGCAGTGCAGCAGTGCCGTGGTTGGACCCTGCTGAGCTCGGGTCCCCTGCCCGCCCGCCCCCACACAGGATGAAGCCCTGCCCGTGGTCCTGGTCGGTGTGTTCATTGAGCAGCCCACGCCGTTCCTGTCCCTGTTTTTCCAGCGGCTCCTGCGACTCCACTACCCTCGGAAACAGATGCGGCTTTTCATTCACAACCATGTGAGTAGCGAGTGCTCTGGGGCATTCTGGGTGGCTTGGCTTAAGAGCTCAGCCCCATGAGGTAGCCTGAGACCCCTGAGGGTCCAGCTGAAAGACATTTGCTTGAGCCATGTGGGGTGGTGGGCTGAATCTTCCAATCAGTAGGTCGATTCTGGAGCCAGACTGGTGTGGCTTGGATCTCAGCACTGCTGCTTCTAGTGGCTGTGTGACCACGGGCAGGGACCTAACCATCTCTGTGCTTCTTTTTCTTCATTGATGAAATAGGGGTAATCACCAGGTGTGGTGGTACACCCCTGACTTCCCATCCCAGCACTGGGGAGGCTGAGGCAGGAGGATCGAAAGGGGTTTTTGTTTTGTTTTGTTGGTTGTGGAGCTTGAACTCAGGGCCTAAGCACTGTCCCTGAGTGCTTTTGCTCAAAGCTAGTGCTCTACCACTTCGAGCCACAGTGCCACTTCTGATTTTTTGGTGGTTAATTGAAGATGAGTTTCACAGACTTTCCTGCCCAGGCTGGCTTTGAACCATGATCCTCAGATCTCAGCCTCCTGAGTAGCTAGGATTACAGGCGTGAGCCACCAGCACCCAGCGAGGAGACTCTTTATCTCCAATTAACCACCAAAAAGCCAGAAGTAGAGCTGTGTCTCAAGTGATAGAGTGCTATTCTTCAGTGGAAAAATCTAAGGGACAGTGCCTAGGCCCTGAGCTCAAGTTCCAGTATTGGCACCCAAAAATACTTTGTTCCCAATTGGCAATAATGGCACTTTGGCCAAACTTAATTGGCTACAATACTGACATTGTGCAAAGCTAGGATCAAGAGTTTGAGGCCAGCTGGGCATGGTGGCTCATGCCTGAAATCCTAGCTACTCAGGAGGCTGAGATCTGAGGATCGCAGTTCAAAGCCAGCCTGGACAGGAAAAGCTGAGAGACTCTTATCTCCAATAAACCACTCAGAAAACTAGGAGTGGTACTGTGGCTCAAGTGGTAGAGCGCTCGCCCTGAGCTGAAGAGCTGAGGGACAGCACCCAAGCCCAGACCAACAAACAAAAAAAAAATTGAGGCCAATGGGACATCTGTGGTTTACACTTATCATCCCAGCTGCTCAGGAGGCTGAGATCTGAGGACTGAAGTTTAAAGCCAGCCTGGGCAGGAAAGTTGATGAGACTTTTATCTTCAGTTAACCAGAAAAAAGCTAGAAGTAGAGCTGTGGTTCAAGTAGTAAAGCACTACCCTTCAGTGAAAAAGCTAAGAGACTTTGAGTTCAAGCCCTAGGACTTGCGTGTGTACGCACACACATACACACTGGAATCACTCCCAGACCTCTAGGGTCAACAATCTCTAGATGTGGGGCTTGCAGAGCTAGGGGTAGCAGGGGCTCTTGAGAGGCCTGTGGGTCTGGGTCTGGTCCAAGGATGGCCAGGAAAGGACACTGACTGAACATTGGACCCAGCCTGGGCAGAGGTCTAGAACATACCAGAGGTGAAGAGGACAGCCAGGCTGCGATCCATGGGTGGGTGGGACCCATGCCCTAGTCCTCCCCTTCATCTTCCCCCTCCACATCCTCCTCCCTCTCAGGAGAAGCACCACAGGGCCCAGGTGGAGCAGTTCCTGGCAGAGCATGGGGGCGAGTACCAGTCTGTGAAACTGGTGGGTCCCGAGGTGCGGATGGCAAACGCGGACGCCAGGAACATGGGCGCGTGAGTCAGAGATGGGGTTCCTTTGGCTGGTGGTGGTAGGCATTTGACCATGGCGGGCAGAGGACAGGAATGCACAAGGCCCTGCGGTCTCCTCCGGGCACATTCTGGCCCCTGTCTGGGCCTCACTGTTCCCAACTGCCAATTGGGGGGAAGTAGTCTCTCCCCCACAAACTCAGGACTACAGGGCAGGCTGAGCAGTGGCATTTGAACTCAAGAAGCAAATGAAGAAGACATACCAGCACCCATGGCTAACATCTGTAATCCTAGCTATTCAGGAGGCTGAGATCTGAGGATCCCAGTTCAAAGCCAGCCCAAGCAGACACATCTGAGAAACCCTTTGTCTTCAACTAACAGAAACAGGAGCAGAGGTGTGGCTCAAGTGGTAGAGCACCAACCCTGAACAAAAACCAATGAGAACTTGAGAACTTTGGGCTCTGAGTTCAATGCCTAGTACACACACACACACACACACACACACACACACACACACACACACACACACACACACACACACACACACACACACACACACACACACACACACACACACACACACACACACACACACACACACACACACACACACACACACACACACACACACACACACACACACACACACACACACACACACACACGCAGTAAATTAAAGAAAGAGGAGGGGCTGGAGTAGGTAAAACTGATAGAAACAAACTCTGTTTTTTACCTGTATTATTAAGAAGCCAGTCAAGAGTGCTAGCCTTGAGCGTAAGAGCTGAGGGACAGCGTCCAGGCCCAGAGTTCAGGCCCCACGACCAACAACAACAAAAAAAGCTAGGTGCTGGTGGTACCTATAGTCCTAGCTACTTGGGAGGCTGAGATATTAGGAGGCTCAAGGTTTGAGGCTAGCCCAGGAAGAAAAGTTCAAGAGATCCCTTCTCAACCTACAGCTGTGTACACTGATGTGTACTTTTTATTCCTGTGGGAAGCTGAGATTGGGAGAATTGAATTGTGATCCCAGGCAAGCCAGGAGAGAAAAGACTGAGAGACCCATGTTAACATAGGGAACTGGACCCAGTGGCACATACCTATGATCCTAGCAACACTGAGAAACTTAAAGGAGTTAGATTTTGGCTCACAGGTGTGTCTGAGCTAGGAATGAGATTTTATCCTAAAAATCACCAGAGACGATCAGGGCTGGAGACATGGCTCTGGTGGTGGATTCAACCTAGGAGTCATGAGGCTGTGAGTTCAAGCTCCATTACCACCAGAAAACAAGGAAAAAAATTGTTTTTTTGTCTGTTGTGGGACTTGGACTCGGGGCCTGGGCACTGTCCCTTGAGCTCTTTTACACAAGGCTAGCATTCTACCACTTTGAGCCACAGTGCCACTTCTGTTTTTCTGGTGGTTCATTGGAGATAAGAGTCTCTTGGACTTTCCTGCCTGGTCTGGCTTTGGTCAGCGATCCTCAGATCTCAGCCTGCTGAGTAGCTAGGATTACAGGTATGAGCCACCGGTGCCCAGCAGATGCAAATAATGTGTGTTGACTGTCGAATTGTTTTGGGTCCAGACTCAGGGTTGGCAAACTCCTTGTGAAGGATAGGACATAGGTCAGTCTTTGCAGGCCCCATGGCCACGCTGTAAGGCAGCTCCAGATGAGACGAATGAGTTTGGCTGCAATCCAGCAAAACTGTATTTATGGATACTGAAATTGAGCTTGCTCAGAGGAAGGCATCCTTTCCATGTGTTCTTTCAATTTCTCCCTCTGTCATTTAAGGATGGAAAGCCATGTTTAGCTGTTTTTAGCTCACTGGCCATACAAAACCAGGCAGAGGGAACATCTTCACCAGGCATCATTTGTTAAGCTCTGAACCAAAGGAGCAAAAAGGACAGCTTTTCTATTTGTTTCTTTATTTTCGTTAACTTGACTTGCTTGTTCTGCCATTTAAGCCATACTTCCAAGCTTGGCTTTTTGCCGGTTATTTTGGAGATTGGAGTCTTTACAGACTTTTCTACCTGGGTTGGTCTCAAACTATGATCCTCCAGATCTCAGTCTCCTGTGCAATTAGGATAACAGGTGTGAGCACACTGGTGCATGGCTGATATACATTTTTATTTCTGTATTTCTGTTGGCACTGCTTGGGATGGAAACCAAGTCATCTACCAAAATCTATGCCAAAATAACTGGCAAAAAGCCAGGCTGGAAGCATAGCTCAAGTGGCAGAGCGCCAACTGAGCAAGCAAGCTGAGCTAGTTAAAGACTAGCTCCAACTTGGGTACCAGATGTATGGTTTATTGCTCTGCACTAGCCCCATGCCCACCCTGTGCAGTGTTCTACAGGCCTATGGTGGCCTGTGCTCTTCCCGGAACCAGCTTTTGTCATTTGTCTAGCTCTGGGCCTTCATGTTGAGAACAGGAGCTCAGATGTGAGCCTCAGTGTTAGGAGGGACCTCCAACAATTCCCAGTGTGCACTGGGACTTCACAGGCCTCTCTGCAGCTGCTCCACTGGTGTGTCATGAAGCCAAACCATGGTGACCGATGTGGGCAGAGGCTGACCTCAGGGACTCTTCCTTCACAGAGACCTCTGCCGCCAGGACCTGACCTGCACCTACTACTTCAGCGTGGATGCCGACGTGGCCCTGACAGAGGCAGACAGCCTGAGGCTGCTGATTGAGCAGAACAAGTAAGCAGGGCCACCCCCACTGCTGATGGACCAGATAGGCCAGCTCCATCCCCACGCCTACTGGGAGAGGTCTGGGCAGGCTGCAGCAGCCCCTGTTTCTATCTCCTCCATCTGGGCCTCTCTCACGACTTTTGGGCTGTGGGATCCTCACCCTGACAATAAGGGCTGATCATGAATGGCCACACCCCGCCCCACCCCCTGCACGGGAGGGAGAAAGAGGCTGATGGTCAAGCCCCGTCCAGGCCAACCCTCCCCCCCTCCAAGCGAGGTGCAGAGACCCCTGCAGAAGGGCGGCCGGGCCCCTGTCCCTCCCCATCGCCAGCTCAGTTTCCGGGTCCTCCCTTTCTTCAGGAATGTCATCGCCCCACTCTTAACCCGCCATGGGAGACTCTGGTCCAACTTCTGGGGGGCATTGAGTGCGGACGGCTACTATGCCCGCTCTGAGGACTACGTGGACATCGTGCAGGGCCGAAGAGTGTGAGTACCCCTGGCATGGGGGCTGCTCCTCCTCTCCAGTGGGGCCTCCCTTCCCAACCTGTCCTGCTCACCTTCCGATTACTGCCAAACGTCAAGCAAGGGGGACTCCAGTTAGACATAGAGGAGGACTTCCTGACACATGTTCCTAGGCCCAGGTGTGGAAGAATCAGATCACTCTCCATCCAGCCCTCCTAGCCTGTGACGCTACCTGCCAGCCTGTTGACCCCTTTTGCCCCCCTCTCTGTCCCTCAGCGGGGTATGGAATGTGCCCTACATCTCCAACATCTACCTGATCAAGGGCAGTGCCCTGCGGGCCGAGCTGCAGCACAGCGACCTGTTCCACCATAGCAAGCTGGATGCCGACATGGCCTTCTGTGCCAACATCCGGCAGCAGGTGAGCCCCTGGCCTGTCGGGGCAGACTGCCCTTCCCCGTCCCCACCCCCACCCCCCCTCGCCGGCACTGGGTGGAGCCAGTCCTCAGGACTGTGGGACCAGTGTGTGGACCAACACGTACCTGTGTTGGTTTGCCTCTTACTCTGTGTGTGCATTTCATCTCATACTGCTCTCTTTTCTTTTCTCTATTTTGGCAGTCCTAGAGTTTGAACTCAGGGCCTGGGTGCTGTCCCTGAGCTTCCTTTGCTCAAGACTAGCACTCTACCACTTTGAGCCACTTTTGGCTCTTGGGTGGTTAATTGGAGATAAAAGTCTCACAGGACTTTGCTGCCAGACTGGCTTTGAACCAGTATCCTCTGATCTTCACATCCTGAGTAGCTCGGATTAAAGGCATTGGCTACCAGTGCCTGTTTTTGTTTGTTTCTTTTTTTTTTTTTTTTCCTGTCAGTTGTGGGGCTTAAACTCTGGGCCTGGATTCTGTCCCTCAGCTCTGCAGCTCAAGGCGAGCACTACCACTTGAGCCACAGCACCACTTCTGGTTTTCTGGTGGCTTATTGGAGATAAGAGTCTCATGGCCTTTCCTGCCTGGGCTGGCTTTAAACTGTGATCCTCAGATCTCAGCCTCCTGAGTAGCTAGGGTTACAGGCGTGAGCCATTGGCACTTGGTTTGTTTGTTTCTTTCTTTCTTTTCTTTTTCTTTTTTTTTTTGGTCGGTCATGGGCTTGAACTCTAGGCCTGGGCACTCTCTCTCACCTTTTCAGCTCAAGGTGAGCGCTCTACCGCTTGAGCCACAGTGCCACTTCTGGTTTTCTGAAAGTGGAGATAAGAGTCTTTCGGACTTCTCTGCTCCGGCTGGCTTTGAACTTAGATCTCAGCCTCCTGAGCAGCTAGGATTACAGGCATAAGCCACAGGTGCCTGGCTTGTTTGTTTCTTTTTAAATGATATTATGCTAAGGTTTTCTTCCGTGACCCGAACTTCAAGATGAGAATAGTCTTTAGCCAAGTGCTTGCTCAACATGCATGAGGCCCTGCCTGGCTTCAATCTTTAGCACAGAAAATACTAAAACAACCAAAAAACAAGAGAAGAGCACAGCCTGTTCTTCTATTATCTGATCAGTCTTCCAGGGGCTTTCCCTGATCCCATTTCCTTGTGGGGAGAGCCGGGTGCTGGGGATCCGCACTTAGAAACTTGAATCATGGTGGGGCAGGCTGGTGGTGCGTGGGAAGAGTCTTCATCACAGGCTGCAGGGGGAGGGTCTTCCCAGTGCATGGGCTGTAGGGGTGGGGTGAGAAGGGTCTTCTCTATCCACAGGCTATAGGGGTGGGTTGAGGAGGATCGTCTCCATTCATGGACCTCAGGGGTGGGGTGAAGAGAGTCTTCTCCATCCATGGAGTGTAGGGGTGAATGAGGAGGGTCTTCTCCATCCATGGTTCGTAGGGGTGGGGTGGGGTGGGGTGAGGAGGGCCTTCTGCATGCTTGGGTTACTCTCTCCAGGAAGTGTTCATGTTCCTGACCAACCGGCATCCCTTCGGCCACCTCCTCTCCCTGGATAACTACCAGACCACCCATCTGCACAACGATCTTTGGGAGGTGTTCAGCAACCCTGAGGTGAGATGCTGGGTGGAGGAGGGGAGGGACTCCCTGGTCTGTGGGTCTCCTGCCCTCTCCCTCAGGGCAGAGTTCTGTTGGATGGCGCAGGGCAGCGCCATCTAGTGGAGGTACCAGGTGTCAGCTGGCATCAGCTGTGTCTGCAGCCTCTCAGCTTTTGGAGACTTATTTAGCCTTAATGTGGGTGTCATCCCAGTCTGCCTTCTGAGGGTGTTGTGCGGACATGGGAGGGGACAGTATGACGTATCTGAACGGTGGAAGTTTGCAGCTGATGTGAGCCTTTGTGTATACCTGCATAGACATGTGATACACCAACACACATATGTACATAACACCTTCAGTGGGCCCAGGCATGCACCCACCTGCCTCTCAAGCATGTTCATATCCACTCAAATTAGGTGGGGGTGGGGGAATGGAGGGACTGTGGAAATAAGACCTTCCTTGAGCATCCTGAGCCCCCACTGGCTCAGGCTAGGCCCAAGGACCCCAGCCTGCTTTCCCTTCCTGCAGGACTGGAAAGAAAAGTACATCCATGAGAATTACACCAAAGCCCTGGAGGGGAAGCTGGTGGAGACGGTAAGGGCTGTGGGTGTCCCCTGCACTGCCGCCACCGGGGTTGGGGGTGGGCAGCTCCTTCCTGTCCACTCTGGCAGCACTTGGAGCAGAGGAATGAGCGGGCCAGCTGCGTCATCCTGGCTACTCAGGAAGCTTAGATCTGGGGCTCACAGTTCAAAGCCAGACCAAGGAAGAAAGTCTGTGAGACTCTTAATCTCCAATTAACCAACAAAAAGCATAAAGTACAGCCATGGCTCAAGTGGTACAATACCAGCCTTGAGCAAGAAAGCTAGGGGACGGGACCCAGGCCCTGAGTTCAAGCCCCAGGATGAGTATGACAACAACAACAACAAAAAGAGGAGGGGGTGGGGAGGTGGCTGTGTTGTCCTGTTGGCAGTTTATCTCTGTGGCTTCCATGGAGCGGGAGGGAGGACAGAGATTCCTGAGTGGGATGTGTAGGCCGGAAGTCCTCTCCATGTCTGCAGCCTCCTTCCTGAGCACGCGCCTTCCTTTCCTTATCACGGCACTGGTGGTTCTGCCACCTTGGCTGAGCAGCACTGTCTGAGCTCTGCCTTCAACAGTTCACTCAGCCTGCACAGCATGCACTGAGCCCCTGCTTCACAGAAATACTCCAAGGACTGTCGGTGTGGGGAGGGCAGGCAGTGGATGCCACCACAGAGGAGGGGGCGGTGCTATGACTGAGCCCTCCCTCTTCCCAGCCCTGCCCAGATGTCTACTGGTTCCCCATCTTCACGGAGGCAGCCTGTGATGAGCTGGTAGAAGAGATGGAGCACTATGGCCAGTGGTCCCTGGGCGACAACAAGGTACACACCCTCTAGACACTGGGGTTTGGGGGCTGCAGGGACACTGCCCACCCATCCCATGTCACCACGCTGGGTCTTCTAGCTACCCAGACTGTTTTTTAGAAGCCCTCTTGTGTTTGGGGGTGCCTGCAGACAGGAATGAAGGGGTTGAGAAGGTAGGGGTGCAGTGTTGATTCCCATGCTGTCACTGACTGACTTTGAACTGCCTTAACTGTGAGTTGCTCCTGTCTGTGGGCCAGCAGGGTGAGATGGGGGGGAGCAAGGGTGTGCTGTAGGGCACCCGGATATAGCAACAGGTGCATCAGACACCGACACAGGCGGCAGGAAAGGCTGTTCTCCGGGGAGAGGGGGAGAAATCCCTGCCTGCACCTGATCCTGGTCAGTTCACACACTGCTTTTAGGATTTTTGTTTTTTCGATTGGTCATGGGGCTTGAACTCTGAGCCTGGGCGCTGTCCCTCAGCTTTTCAGCAAGCTCTCTACTACTTGAGCCACAGCGCCACTTGTGGTTTTCTGAGTTTTTTGTTTGTTTGTTTGTTTTAAATGGAGATACGAGTCTCATAGACTTTCCTGCTGGGGGTTGGCTTTGAACTGGGATCCTCAGATACCTCCTGGGTAGCTAGGATTACAGGTATGAGCCACTAGCACCCAGCTTTAGTTTTATATTATTATTTTATTTATCAATTTTTGAGCTTGAACTCAGGGCCTCCTGCTCTGATTTGGCTTTTTCACTCAAGGCTGACAATCACCCACTTGAGCCACACCTCCACTTCTGGCTTTTTGTTTGTTTGTTTGTTTTTTGCTGGTTCCTTGGAGATAAAGAGTCTCACAGACTTTTCTGCCTGGGCTGGTTTCCAACTGTAATCCTCAGACCTCAGCCTGTGGCCCATGTGCCCGTGTCTCTCAAAGCTATAGTGTAAGCTTTTGGGGGTACTGGTGTGTCCTGTGAAACTCGGGTTCTTATCCATGATCACGTGGTTGTCGGCAGAATTCAAAGCAAGTGGGTGACATGGTTTGTCTCTTCCAAGCCTCTTCATCAAAGTGCTCACCCAAAGCCGCCTGTCATCCTAGCCTCTCAGGAAGCTGAGATCTGGTGATTGTGGTTCGAAGCCAGCCAGAGCAGGAAAGTCTGTGAGTCTTTTATGTCCAACTAACCACCAAAACACTGGAAGTGGAGCTGTGGCTTCTGTGGTAGAGCCTCAGCCTTGAGTGGAAACAGGTAAGGAATAGTGCCTAGGACCAGAGCTCAAGCCCTAGTACTAGTACAAATAAAAAATAAAGAAGACCCATCTGACAGACGTGGCCCACCTAGGCTACCCTCTTGTTTGATGAATGAATCAGGGCTTTAATGACAACGGCAAAACCCCTCCATAAAACCCTATGTAATGCGGTGTAGTCCAATCCTGTGCTTTAGGGGAGGGCCCTGGAGCCTGCATCCGGGGCATGGGGATCCGGAAGCCGTCTCGTAGCTGGCTGCCTGCCCCACTGTGTGTGGTCACTTCCAGGACAACCGGATCCAGGGTGGCTATGAAAATGTGCCTACCATCGACATCCACATGAATCAGATCAACTTCGAGCGGGAGTGGCACAAGTTCCTGATGGAGTACATTGCTCCCCTGACGGAGAAGCTCTACCCAGGGTACTACACCAGGGTAGGTGTGCCTGGGGTGCAGCCAGGAGCCTCTGGAGGGAGCAGGATGGGGTGTGGGAGGGGGCAGGGGGAGCACTCCCAGTTTTGAGGAGAAGGCTGGAATTTGGACCCTAGGAAGATGGGTTCTCCCAGCATCTGGGGGCGGGGTTTCTGGGAGGTGGGGTCTGGGGGCGGGGCCTGGGAGGTACCTATGGTCCCAGTACATTGCCTTCGTTTCTGACCACACCTTTTTTTAATCCTGTCTGGTTTGACTCCACTGCTCCCATGCCAGCCCATAAAAGATGTGTGAGGGCTGGGAAGGTGGTTCAATGGTAGAGTGCTTGCTTTGCATGCATGAGGCCCTGGGTTCAATTCCTCAGCACCACATAAGTAGAAAAAGCCAGAAGTGGCGCCATGGCTCAAGTAGTAGAGCATTAGCATTGAGTTGAAAAGCTGAGGGACAGCACCCAGGCCCAGAGTTCAGATCCCACAACCGAAAAAAAAAAAAAGGGGGCTGGGAAGGTGGCTCAGTGGTAGAGCGCATGCCTTGCATGCCAGAGGCTCTGGGTTCGATTCCTCAGCACCACATAAGCAGAAAGAAAAAAGCCGGAAGTGGTGCTGTGGCTCAAGTGGTAGAGCGCTAGCCTTGAGCTGAAGAGCTGAGGGACAGCGCCCTGGCCCAGAGTTCAGGCCCCATGACCGGACCCCCCCAAAAAAGAAAGAAAGAAAAAAAAAGATGTATGAGCTTTCTCTCTTGTGCTGTCACTGGGTGGATCTGTGCTCTGTACCTCCATCTGTCTCCCTCCCTCCTGAGCTCAGTTACTTCTTTATTCATGTGCTTTTCTCGACATACCTGCTCAGGTGTGCCTAGACCCTGTGCTCAAGGAATCAGTAGTTGCTTAAAAGGGTCTTGAGGATTGGGCTCATTCATTCCTGATTCCCTCCTTGCTTTTCTTTTCTTCGACCCTTTCTGCTCCTTCCCCTTCCTTTCTATCCCTTTTGATTCCCTCTTTCCTTTTAAAAATAAATGTTCTTTTTTCCTTGAATCTTTTCTGTCTGGGCTGTTGTACACTGGAGGGCCTGGTGTGAAAAATTACATTTTTCTTTTGGAAGCTGATGTCCCCACACATTGAACAAGGCCCCCCGGCTGCTGCCCCCTGCCCCTTCAGTCCTCCGAGGCCTCTCCTGACTGACCAGGTGTCCCTGTTGCCTGCCCCTACACAGGCCCAGTTTGACTTGGCCTTCGTTGTCCGATACAAGCCGGATGAACAGCCCTCCCTGATGCCACACCATGATGCCTCCACCTTCACCATCAATATCGCCCTGAACAGGGTCGGGGAGGACTATGAGGTGAGCAGGGCCACCTGGGGCGTGGGAGGGGTCTGGAGGGAGCACTGAGGCTGGCTGGTAAGCAGTATACTAGGTGGTGATGGCAGACAGGCTCAGACTCAGTGACAGGGCTAGAAAGCCAGAGAAAAGCGATGCTGTAAGCGCATGGAGGGCTTCCAGGCAGGTGGGATCAGGGCACAAGTTATCAGGAGGGAGAGACTCCAAAGGGAGCAGAGCACAAACTGCAAAAGGTTCAGGGCCAAAGTGCTGATTCTGAATCCTTCCTTCCACTATACCAGTTTCTTGTGCACGTACTAGGACTTGAACTCAGGGCCTGGGCACTGCCCCTTAGGTGTTTTGCTCAAAGCGGGTACTCTACCACTTGAGCCACATCTCCACCTTTGGCTTTTTTAGCGGTTAACTAGAGATAAGAGACTCATGGGAGCTGGGCTCCGATGGCTCACGCCTGTAGCCTGTAATCCTAACTACTTAGGAGGCTGAGATTGGAGGATGGCGGTTCAAAGCCAGCCCGGCCAGGAAAGTCCATGAGACTCTTATCTCCAGTAAACCACTAGAAAACCGGAAGTGGCGCTGACCTTGATCTGAAGACCACAGGGACAGCACCCAAGCCCAGAGTTCAAGCCCCACGACCAACCAAAAAAAAAAAAAGACTCATGGAGGGGCTAGGAAGGTGGCTCAGTGGTAGAGTGCTTGCCTAGCATGCTTGAGGCCCTGGGTTCAATTCCTCAGCACCACATAAATAGAAAAAGCCAGAGGCAGTGCTGTGCCTCAAGAACTAGAGCACTGGGGCTGGGAAGGTGGCTCAGTGGTAGAGCGCTTGCCTTGAATGCTTGAGGCCCTGGGTTCGATTCTTCAGCACCACATAAGCAAAAAGAAAAAAGCCGGAAGTGGCGCTGTGGCTCAAGTGGTAGATCACTAGCCTTGAGCTGAAGAGCTGAGGGACAGTGCCCAGGCCCAGAGTTCAGGCCCCACGACTGGACCCAAAAAAAAAAAAAAAAAAAAAGAACTAGAGCACTAGCCCTGAGCTGAAGAGCTGAGGGACAGCACCCAGGTCTAGAGTTCAGGCTCCATGACCAAAAAAAAAAGAGAGAGAAGCCGGGCGCTGGTGGCTCACGCCTGTAATCCTAGCTACTCAGGAGGCTGAGATCTGAGGATCGCGGTTCAAAGCCAGCCCGGGCAGGAGAGACCGTGAGACTCCTATATCCAATAAACCACCAGAAAACCGGAAGTGGCGCTGTAGCTCAAGTGGTAGAGCGCTCGCCTTGAGCTGAAGAGCTGAGGGACAGCGCCCAGGCCCAGAGTTCAAGCCCCACTACCGACAAAAAAAAAAAAAAGAGAGAGAGAGACTCATGGATTCCTCTGCCAGGAACTGGAGTCCTCAGATCAGCCTCTCAATAGCTAGGATTACAAGTGTGAGCCACCAGTGCTAGGAAGCCCTTCTGTCAATTTATGTGTGCAGAGTTAGGAAAACAAATGAGTTCACAGGTCTTTGCTCACAGGGAGCCCAATAAGCATTTGAGGAATGCAGGCTGCTATGAGAAACCTGGAGTTTTCCTTACGTGGGATGTGGCAGGGTGCTTCTGGCTTAGGATACAGGACACAGGCTTGGGCTGAAGGAAAGAGCTGGGGAAGGACACCAGGGTGGGGCAGGAGCAGTTCTGGAGTTTCTGCATATGGTGAGTGAGGGAGCTGCTGGCTCTGCCTCCATTTCCTCCTTAAGTTTCTAGTTTTGGACTTGGCCCAGGCCCAAGCGCAATGAAGGATCCCTTACAGCTGAGAACTTAGGGAGGGCTTGTGATTATCAGGTGTTGCCCTGAGCTGGGAATCTCAACAAAGAGAGATTTTTTTTTTTTTTTTTTTTGGTCCATCAGGGGCTTGAACTCTGGGCCTAGGCACTGCCCCTCAGCTCTTCAGCTCAAGGCTGAAGAGCCACTTCTGGCTTTTTCTGCTTATGTGGTACTGGGGAATTGAATCCAGGGCTTCATGCATGCTAGGCAAGCACTCTACCACCAAACCACCTCCCAGCCCAGGAGAGAATTTTTACCCCCAACCCAGAAGCACATTGGTAATGTCCCCTGGAATTGTCACTGCTGTGAGGGTACCGTTGGCATGTAGTGGGGAGGGGCCCAGGATGTCAGGATACCCCCACAACAGTAGGTGAGGATTGAGTAAGTAGTAAGTAGGTAGTAAGTAAGTAGGTAGGACTGAATGAACTTTTTATTTTTTGTCAGTCATGGGACTTGAACTGAGGGTCTGGGGTACTGTCCCTGAGTTCTTTTTGCTTAAGGCAAGCCCTCTACCACTGGAGACATAGCACTACTTCTATTTTTCTGGTGGTTAATTAGAGATGAGTCTTATGAACATTCACTCCTGGGCTGGCTTTGAACCATGATCCTCAGATCTCAGCCTCCTAAGTAGGTAGGATTACAGGCGTGAGTTACCAGCTTATTGTTTTGGACCTGTACTGGGGTTTTGTGCTCTGGTTTTCTTACTCTTGTTTGGCTGGTGCTTTACCACTTGACCCCTGCCTCCAGTTTGGTGGGGTTTTTTGCCAGTTAATTGGAAATGGAGCTTCTTCGACTTTTCATCCCCAGGCTGGCTTCCAACCATGATCTTCCAAGGCTCAGCCTCCTGAGCAGCTGAAATTATGGGCATGAACTACTGGTGTCTGGCTTAAGCTTTTCTATTAATTAATTAGGATTGGAGGTGTGGCTCAAGTGGTAGAGTTGCCAGTCCATGAGTGAAAGTATCAGATAGTGAGTTCCAGTCCTGGTCTCAGAAAAAAAAAAAATTTAGGCTAGGTGCCAGTGGCTCACGCCTGTAATCCTAGCTACTCAGGAGCCTGAGATCTGAGGATCACAGTTCAAAGCCAGCCTGAGCAAAGAAAGTCGGTGAGACTCATTTCCAATTAACCACCAGAAAACCAGAAGTGATGCTGGGGCTCAAGTAGTAGTGCTGTCACCTTGAGCTGAAGAACTGAGGGACAGCATGTAGGCCCAGAGTTCAAGCCCCATGACCACAACAACAACAACAAAATTTTAAAATATATATTTACGTGCTTGTTTATTTACTCATTCATCCATCCATTCATTCAGCTGGGGATTAAACCCCCAGCATGCTAAGCAAATCCTCCTACTACTGAGCCACCCTCCACAATAAGCTCTTATTGTCTCATTTTACTTTTCACAACTCTCCAGAGGCTCAATTGGTCACACCCTTAGTAAGGACTGACTTAAAGGCCAGATGCAAGATCTTAGTGTTTGGTTAGTATCTTCCAGAGGCAGCTGGCTGCCACCAGTCCCTCCTTAGTCCCTCCCAGGCCAACTGAACAGAGAACAGAATAGGTAACAATCCTAAGAAAGCACAGCGTTGGGAAAGGCCCAGCTTCCCTGTGGCACTGACGGCTCCTCTCTTCCAGGGTGGTGGCTGTCGCTTCCTGCGTTACAACTGCTCCATCCGAGCCCCACGGAAAGGCTGGGCCCTCATGCACCCAGGACGGCTCACTCACTACCACGAGGGACTCCCCACCACCCGGGGTACCCGCTACATCGCCGTGTCCTTTGTGGATCCCTAACCAGCAGCCTCACTCCCTCGGGCCTTTCTTCTGCAGATGACCACTGCTCAGCAGCTCTGAGGGCCTCAGGGCCCCAGGAGTCTTGGTCCAGCCTTGGGGCTCTTGACTGACAGTTGCTTTCAGAATTGCCAGATGGAAGGACTGGCACAAGCCAGAGATGGAGCCCCCCTCTGAGGCTGGGAGCCTTTCTGTGGTCTCCTGCCCAGCTTTGGGAGACCAATCACCTTGATCCTCCCCAGATGTCTTCCTGGAACACACACTTCACTTTTTCTGACTCTCTCATAGGGAGAGACTTGACAGCTCCCAGAACTGTCCAGAGAGACTCCACACAGGCAGAAGTCAGCTGGTGGCAGAACTTCCTGCCACCCCACTGGCTTCTGCTTCCAGCTTCCACAGAGACCCATGCAAAACCCAGCCCCCTCTGAGCCCAGGACCACCGAGGCCCCTTCTGCCAGGCTCCCATCACCAAAGCACACTATTGTCTCCTGGGGACAGTGGCTCAGACTTTTCTCCTGGGGGACAAGAAAAGCGTCCATGTCCCAGCTCTATCCTATACTTGATCCTTGCTGGGGAGAGGAGTGACCTGTCCACATTGCACTGGGTGACCCTGTCCCCCCGCCTCTGGAGGAGGGACAGAGACAGGAGAATTCTATTAAAGGTCGTTCAAACCACTGAGTTGGGAGGTGTATGCACCTGTCTGAGCAGGTGTCCAAGGGGGACAGATTCCCAAACCCAGTACCATGTGACCGCTGCAGTGTGTGTGTGTGTGTGTGTGTGTGTGTGTGTAATCATGTGTGTATTCCTGTGAGCCAGGGCACACATCCTCATCCAGGAAAACCTGAATCACAGTTACCTGCCCTCTATAGTCCTGGTTGACTACCTTACCAGTAACTGTGAACATGGGAGGAGAAGAGAACTTCCGGAGGCCTCCACCACACCCCTGAACATTGTCCCGGCAATCCGTCTCAGGGCTTGAACTCTGAGCCTGGGCACTGTCCCTCAGCTCTTCAGCTCAAGGCTAGAGCTCTAGTGCTTGAGCCACAGCGCCACTTGCAGTTTTCTGGTGGTTAATTGGAGATAAGAGTCTCACGGACTTTCCTACCCAGGCTGGCTTTGAACCCCAATCCTCAAGTCTCAACCTCCTGAGTAGCTAGGATTACAGGTGCGGGTCATGGATGGCCAACTTACTTCTTTTTTACAATTGAGGAAACAGGCTCAGAGAGGCCATGTAATTGGCCAAAGTTCACACAACAATGTGCTGTCAGGGTACTGGTTAGTAGTGGAGGGTGGAGCAAAGAGCTAAATATAGTTTTTGTGGGCTGATAAATGGCATGACTAGCCAGGTCCTGTGGCTTATGCCTATAATCGCAGCCAACTTGAAATTTTTTTGGGGGGAGAGGTCCAGTCGTGGGGCCTGAACTTGGCCTGGGCTCTGTCACTCAGCTCTTCAGCTCAAGGCTAGCGCTCTACCACTTGAGCCACAGGTGCCACTGCTGGCTTTTTTTTTTTTCTGCTTATGTGGTGCTGAGTAATTGATCCCAAGGCCTCAGGCATGCAAGGCAAGCGCTCTACCACTGAGCCACCTTTCTAGCCCTGAATTTTTCTTAACTCAATCAACTTCCCCTGAAAATAGGCTGCCTTTCAAGAGATCTAAAAATTTTACTTTATGTGAGAAACACACCTATCCAAGCTCAAAAGATGAGGATAGGAAAGGCAGCCAGGAGTTTCATGACAGTCTTACAAGATGGGTGTCTGATGGCAGGCACACACTGAGATTATGAACAACTTTATCTCTAGTGCCTAGAGATTCCTCCTCTAGTTCTCATTGGTCTGAGTTCTATGGGAATCACATTCTTTCCTAGATGTTGACAAGTCACATTGTCTTCTGGGTAATTTGAATAAAGGCACCTTTTGAGGTTGGATGAATTTTAGAATTTTCCACCTGACCTTTGTGCTTTTATGCTTTCTGGCATGTACACAGTTCCTACCCAATTTATCATTTTATTGCTGTTTATTCTCCCTGCTAATCGTTACCCTTCTAATTGCTCCTGTTTATCTATAGGGCTTTCCAATGCATGGACTCTTGTTATGGCTGCAAGCAAGCTATAGGTAATTTTCCATTCAGAACCAAATGCTTTGTCTTGAAAACAAACCACCTCAGACTTCTAGTACTTCATTACTCAAATTAAGCACATTCACTTTTTCCATGTGAGTGTGTGTGCACATGTATGCCCGAACTGGGGTGTGAACTCAGGACCTGGGCACAGTTCCTTAGCGTTTTCTCTATAGGCTGGTGCTCTACCACTTGCCATACCTCCACTTTTGATATTTTGCTGGTTAATTTGAGATGAAGTGTTGCAGACTTCTCTGTCCAGGCTGGCTTTGAACCTTATTTCTCAGATCTCAGCCTCCTGAATAGCTCAGATTTACAAATGTGAACCATCATGTCCACCTAAGCACATCCACTTTACCCTGTACTTTGGGTACCTTTTTTTTTTTTTTTTTTTTTTGCCAGTTATGGGGCCTGAACTCTGGGCCTGGGCACTGTCCCTCAGCTCTTTAGCTCAAGGCGAGCACTCTACCACTAGAGCCACAGTGCCACTTCCAGCTTTTTCTGCTTATGTGGTGCTGAGGAATCGAACCCAGGGCCTCATGCATGCAAGGCAAGCACTCTACCACTGAGCCACCTTCCCAGCCCTGGGTACCATTTTTTTTAATGTATTTTTTTTGCTGGGCACTGGTGGCTCATGCCTGTAATCCTACCTACTCATGGGGATGAGATCTGAGGATTGAGGTTCAAAGCCAGCCTGGGCAAGAACGTCTGTGAGACTTTTTTTTTTTTTTCCGGTCATGGGGCTTGAACTCTAGGTATGGGTGCTGTCCCTCAGCTCTTCAGCTCAAGGTGAGCGTTCTACCACTTTAGCCACAGTGCCACTTCTGGTTTTCTGGTGGTTTATTGGAGATCAGGGAGGGTCTCACGGATCTGATCTGATTCTCAGATCTCAGCCTCCTGAGTAGCTAGGATTACAGGCGTGAGCCACCAGCATCCAGCCCGAGTGACTCTTAATTTCTAGTAAACCACCAGAAAACCATAAGTGGCACAGTGGCTCAAGTAGTAGAGTGCTAGCCTTGAGCTAGCACTCAAGAGCTGAGGGACAGAGCCCAGGGCCAGAGTTCAAGCCCTGTGACTGGCAAAAAAATTTTTTTTTAATTTTTTATTAAGTAGTTCTACAAAGGTGTTTCAATTTCACAAGTCAGGTGCGAATACAATGTGCCTTGATTGATGTCACCCCTTTCTTATTTCACCCTTATATTTCCCCATTCCATTCATACCTTTAAGTTGCTATTTTTTACATAAAGTACATTGAGTATAATGACTGTGTTTACTCATTCTATTCCTCTACTCATGTGTCCCCCTTTTGTTTTCCTCTCTTACCCTCCCCCCCCACACATAGAACATGTTTCAGCTTCATTTTGTTACTTTTTTTTTTTTTTTCTGCCATTCCTGGGCACTGTCCTTGAGCTTCTTTTGCTCAAGGCTAGCACTCTACCACTTGAGCCACAGCGCCACTTTTGGTTTTTTCTGTGTATGTGGTACTAAGAAATAGAGCCCAGGGCTTCATGCATGCTAGGCAAGCACTCAACCACTAAGCCACCTTCCCAGCCTGGAATTAAAAGTTTTATTTATTTTTTCTTATTGTAAGTCATTTATTGTAATTTACAAACATCTTGCTGTCTTTAGTAATTCAAACAATGAAACAGGTTTCTTCTGACAAAGACAGCAATAAGCTAAAAACAAAATCAGCTTGCTGCATTTTCCTTCTTTACCTCTTGTCTGAGGATGGAAGTTGGTTTTCATTAATCCAGAGCAACAGCCCCAGAGATAATTTCAATCAGCTCCTTAGTGATGACAGCTTGGCGGGTGCGGTTGAATGTGAGTTAGTTTATCTATCATTTCAGAAGCGTTCTTGCTGGCATTATCCATGGCTGTCATCCTGGCACTCTGCTCACTGGTAGTAGACTCCTTCAGGGAGTAGTAGATGATGTTGGCCAGGCTGTACTCTTGGTAATTTTGCAGCACATCTGAATCAATATCATCATAGATGCTCATGCTCTCAGCACTTGCAGTAATATCAAGAGAAAAGATGGGTTTTTCTTGTCTTATAGGAAATAACAGATCTGAATTGATTGAAGATGATAGAGCCTTCATCAAACTCATATCCAGAATTTAATAATTCAAGAGCAATGACTGATGCATCTCCAAAAGTAGGGGGCTTTCTTCCCACATCTGTGGATGTCACCAGAAACTTGTCAGAATGAGTACTATGGAGAATGCCCCTGAGTTTATCACCAACTCCAACAAGCATGACCTCTTTTCCAGCTGCTGTGAGTGTAGCCGCCTCATTTTTTTTATCAGTTTAGCAACTGATGAGTGATTAGCACCACAGAACCCTCGGTCTGAGGACACACCAATAAGCAGGTGTTTCTTCTTATCTTCAGTTACCTTAATATCAGCTTTTTTTTTTGGGGGGGGTCCGGTCATGGGGCCTGAACTCTGGGCCTGGGCGCTGTCCCTCAGCTCTTCAGCTCAAGGCTAGCACTCTACCATTTGAGCCACAGTGCAACTTCCAGCTTTTTTTCCCCCTGTTTATGTGGTGCTGAGGAATCGAACCCAGGGCCTCATGCATGCAAGGCAAGCACTCTACCACTGAGCCACCTTCCCAGCCCCAATATCAGCTTTTTCCATACAGAGCCAAAGATCCTATTCCATATACTGGAGCCGGCTTCAGCTCCCTCTACGCACGGGAATATTTTGCTGCTGCTACCATTTTCATAGATTTGGTAATTTTCTGGATGTTTTTGACTGACTTCAGTCACCTGGTTATATCTTTCTTTTTTTTGGGGGGGGGGGTCCGGTCATGGGGCTTGAATCCTGGCCTGGGCGCTGTCCCTCAGCTCTTCAGCTCAAGGTTAGTGCTCTACCACCTGAGCCACAGCGCCACTTCCAGCTTTTTTTTTTTTTCCTGCTTATGTGGTGCTGAGGAATTGAGCCCAGGGCCTCATGCATGGCAAGGCAAGCGCTCTACTACTGAGCCATCTTCCTAGCCCGCCTGGTTATATCTTTCAATGTCACCATCCTTCAAACTTGGATCCTTGCTGAAGGTCGAGCAGGTGGACCTAAAAGTTTTATATCTTTGATTTTTTTTTTTCTTCTGGCTATGCTTGATCAAAGTCATTGTAAAGCTGAGTAATGGTGTGATTCATGCCTGTAATCATAGCAACTCTGGAGGCTGAGACCTGGTTCACAGCTAGCATAGGTAGAAAAGTCTGTGAGATTCCATCTCTAAAATACTAACCAGCAAAAAGCTGGACTAGAGGCCTGGCTCAATTGGTAGAGGGCCAGCCTTAAGTGAAAAAGCTAAGGGATAACACCCAGGCCCTGAGTTCAAGCCCCAGTAACCACCTTACCCCCCCCTCCCCAACAGGAGGAAGTGGACAAGGACAGATGTTTAGGAAATGTTTTTCCTTCTGACAAAGCGAAATGGAAAGTTCCTGCCTTGACAGTATCCCTTCGGGAGCTCAAACAATCACTGACAGTTCTTGGAAGTCCCCAGTGCCGGCCCCAACTCAGGAACCTGCCTACAGCCTGAGGTGGAGGCTGGGCGTGGTTTCACAGTCTACAGTGATGCATTCAGAACAGTCAGACTCTGGTGACTGGAGGGGATAAGCAGGTTGGTCCCTGGGGTACTGAGGCCATTATGGCCTGAGAGTGTGTGGCAGAGGCCTGAGAATCACTAGTTAACAAGCATAGGGTTTCTTAAGGAGACCTTGAGTCTAAAACTAAAAAGTAACAAATACAATGTGAGCCATTTACATAATTTAAAAGTCCTAAAAAATAAAGCCATCTTTTTTTTTTTCTTCCAGTCCTGGGGCTTCAACTCAGAGCCTGGGCACTGTCCCTGAGCTTTTTCTCACCCAAGGCTACCACTCTACCACTTTGAGCTACAGCACCACTTCCAGTTTTCTGCTGGTTAATTGGAGATAAAGAGTCTCAGACTTTCCTGCCTAGGCTGGCTTTGAACCATGATTTCTAGATCTCAGCTTCCTGAGTAGCTAGGATTACATGGGCGAGCCACTGGTGCCCAGCTAGTAGCCACCTTTTAATTTATTTATTAATTTATTATTATTATTATTTTGTAGTGGGGCTTGAACTCTGGGCTTGGGCGCTGTCCTTGTGCTCTTCAGCTCAAGGTGAGCGCTCTACCGCTTGAGCCACAACACCACTTCTGGTTTTCTAGCGGTTTATTGGAGATAAGAGTCTCATGAACTTTCCTGCCCGGGCTGGCTTTGAACCCTGATCCTCAGATCTCAGCCTCCTGAGTAGCTAGGATTACAGGCATGAGCCACTGGCGCCCAGCTTATTATTATTATTATTATTTTTGTCAGTCATGAGGCCTTAACTCTGGGCCTGAGTGCTGTCCCTGAGCTCTTCAGCTCAAGGCTTGTGCTCTACCACTTGAGCCACAGCTCCATTTCTGGCTTTCTGGTGATTAACTGGATATAAAAGCTTTATGGCTTTCCGGCCCAGGTTGGCTTTGAACCTGGATCCTCAGATCTGTCTTTTAAGAAGCAAGTATTAAAGGTGTGAACCACCAGCACTTGGCGGTACCTGCATCTTGATCATTGTCACCACTTCTATCATTCTCCCTCACCTCTCCCAACCCCCCCATCCCTTCAAGTCACTGGGTTCCTTATTACATGGAATATGACTGTGCAATCAATGCAATGTATTCCCCCACCCTTCCTCTTTCCTTTTGTTTCCACTCCTTTTTACCCCACACCAAGTATTATTTCAACATGTCATCAATATAAAAGTATTAACACAAAGGTTTCCATTCTTTTTTTTTTTTTTTTTTTTGTCCAGTCGTGGCACCTGAACTCTGGACCTGGGCGCTGTCCCTCAGCTCTTCAGCTCAAGGCTAGCACTCTACCACTTGAGCCACATTGCCACTTCCGGCTTTTTTCTATTTTGCTTATGTGATGCTGAGGAATCAAACCCAGGGCCTCATGCATGCAAGGCAAGCGCTCTACCACTGAGCCACCTTCCCAGCCCCTCCATTCTTTTTTTTTTTTGTACTGAATCTTGAGCACCTCTGTTTTCCCTAGTCAAACTCCAGAGGCCATGTAACCACAAGCAGCTGGTAGCTGGCTGGTAGTGCAAGGAGGGTCCAGGCTGAGCCCTTTCTGCAGAAGCCGTTTCCTCTGTATCCTTGTGCCTGGCAGACAATGAGGGGCCAATGACTGACAGCCGAGCTTGGGTGGCCTCCTCTCTGCGCTTCCTGGGATGCTGTGTGGGTTCAATAAAAGGATGCATAAGTGGTGCCTGGTGCAGTGGCAGGCATTTAGGAGCCTGAAGCATGCTTGCTGCTGTTGGAACTTCCTCAAAGGCAATTCAAGAGTAGTCTGCCTCAGGGTCCCTTAGATGAGTCACCTCACTCCACCAGGTGGAGGGTGCTTCTCTAAGATTACTAAATGCATTCATTCCAGAGCTGAGAGATGCCCTGGGATCATGTTTTGGGGCAATGAACTCTCACATCCTTGCCCACGTCTTTTACCCTGTGACAGCTCGAGGCCCTGCCCCGCCCCGCCCTGCCCCGCCCTGGCAGACGCCGGCCAAAACTACAACTCCCAAGCTGCACTGGGCGTCTCGAGGTTGTACGTCATCGGCTTGGGACGCGGTGAACAGGAACTCCAAGGCGCATTTCGAAGCGCAGAGCCGCGGGACCCTGAGATAAGGAGAGGTCGGGGTGAACTGCCGGAGCTCGGAATCTACCGGCTGACCCGGGCGAAGCAGCCAAACCGCAGCGGCCGGTGACGCGCGCGCCCGCCCGCCCCTCCCCCGGCCTCTCCCGTGAGTGGCGCTCGCTAGTGACGTATGATGTGATGGCCGCCGCGAGGCCGGGAAGGTGAAGGTGAGAGGGAGAGCGAGCCGGGTTGGTGGGACCGGCCAGCCTCGACTTGGAAAGTCCTGAGCAACCCGACCTGGGTGGGTGGGACTCCGGGGTCCCGGGACTCCGGAGGAGGCCAGGCGGGCGTCTGTCCCCGCGCTCCCGCCTGAGCCGGGGAGGCCTCCGCCGCCCTGAGGAAGGGGCGGGCCGCGGGCTGGGGCCTGGGGGCCCTTGAAGCTCCGTCGCCCGTGCTTCCCCAGCAGCCACGGCCTCATCCCCGCCCCGGCCCCCTGCTTGTTTTTCATCCAGCCCCCTTCTTTGCCCAGCATTTACTCGGCACCAGTTGGTGGCTCCGTTCACTGCCCGAGAGCCCTGCCCTTCCCTACGTTGGGCGCCCATTGCGGCCCATCCTGTGTTCCCTTAACACTGCACTGTAAGGCCCTTGGGGACAGTGACTGTTCTTGTCCAGCCCTAATCCTAGGGCCTAGCATAGAAAATGATGACAGCCGTGACGCTCCTGGGATGTGGAAAGACAAAGCTGCTTGTCCCCCTTTGATGCTCCATCATCTCTCTCCCTCCTCTCCCAAGAGGACTCTGATGGTCCCTTAGAACAGAGAATGAAGATTCTTCATGGGACACTCTGGCTTTCAGTCGGTTCCACTTTTCTTCCTCCAGTCACCCTTCCCATCTCTTTTTGGCTTTTGACCACTCACCAAGCCCAGGCCTTGTCCTGGTTCTGGGATCTCCTGCCCTTCCTGGCTCTACATGTGCCTTTGCCTCGGCCCCTGCAGGGGACCTCCCTCCCTAAAGCCTTGCCCCAGCACATGGCTGAACACGTGTTTGTGCACACCCAGGGCTGTTCCTACACCTGTGTGTTATTTTTCCCAGTACCCGAATGAGTAAGCTTCCCTCGGGGATGATTTGTTTGGCTTTAAAACTTGATTAGACATGCTATGCATACCAGATTTTTTTTTCTTCCCCCTTCTGTTGACCTCTTTTTCTTTCCAATACACTGGGACAGGTGGAGTCAACACAATCACTAGCCAACCACAACCTGAAACAGCACAAGAGGAGAAATCAACTTCTTTCCATCTTTTTGACTACAGCTATGTCTACGATGCCCACCCTGTGAAGGTGTCTCACCATCCAAAAAGTAAGTGTTCCCTGGACCTGGGTTGAATAAAAGGGCCATGCTCTTGCCTCTATTCTTGGGTGGCAAGCCTCTTGGAGGGGTCCTCATGAGGTCCTCGTTGCTGAGAGCTGGTGCCTCCAACCTGTGTAAAAAAAGAAAAAGAAAAAGAAAACTACTGTATCTCCTCGCTACTCCCACAGGCTTTCAGTAGTGACTGAAAGCCTGTTTATGGATAGACAGTTGAGAACGTAGCCAGCATCTCCTGGGCTTCCTGAGAAATTAGTCTGTCTTTCTCCCTTGTCTGTTTCTTGCCTGCACTGGCTCTCCTCCCCCTTCTCTGCCCAGCAGAGGTTGGCTCCTTATCACAGCTCTTCAAAGAGTGCCCTGCCCCTTTACCCTGTATACTCTTTTGTTTCAATTTCTCAGCATCTCCTCTGTTCCAGTTGTGCCAGCAGACGATCCGTGGATCCATTTTATTTTCCCTGCTAGGAGTTGGCTGTGCATAAAACTGGGTAAGGAGGTAATGTGGATTCCGGGACTGAGCTTGGGATCCAAACACACCTGGCGGTAGATTGTGCTACTGCTCTTCCTGTACCCTACATACTTAATACTCCTCAACTAATAAATAGCCTAGGTCAATGTAAAACTTCTGATCAACTGGAGTAGTACTAGCAGCTTCTGTTCTGTTTGTTTCCAGGCTTAGGCTAATATTTGTTGGTTAATGTAAAGCTTCTGATCAACTGGAGTAGTACTAGCAGCTTCTGTTCTGTTTGTTTCCAGGCTTAGGTTAATAGTTGTTGGCACAGAATAGATGAACTTTTCCCAAATAGGATCCTCAGAATTTTAAAGCCTGTTATATAGAAGATGAGTGTCTTTCTTGAATAAGTTTGTTTAATGCTGATCAAATATGGTTACACTTTTTAAACTGGTTACTCTGTTTTTAAACCTTTCTTCCCAAGCATTTACTATGTTCCTATGTGCCCATGGAGAGGTTTGGTGATGTTTTGTGTATTACATTGCTTTTGTAGTGTGGAACATTGGGTGCAACTAGAGTTCCATGGGCCACACTTTGGGAAATGCTCTGAAGCCAGGGTCTCCAGAACACTTGGAGGTTGTCATAGTGTCAATTAGTGCATAACTGATACTGGAACTGAGTGGTCTGGTTCAGCTGTGGTTAGGGAACAGGTCCCAAGTGCTTGTGGTCAGTCTCTTGCTGGCCTGGAGCCTATTAGGGCTCCCAGAGCAGGCACGAGAGCCCAGCTGCCTCTCACCACCCCTGGAGAGGGAGAGCCAGCAGGCAAAGCCTCAAGATAGTGGGGCCCTGTTGTGGCTTTTATAGGTGTATTTCACAGCTATGGACCTTTTGTGCGTTTGTATATAGCCAGTTTGTTCTTTGGAGGGATTACATGTTAACTCTTGACTCATTGAGCTGCAGATAACTTAGCAGAAAACAGGTTTTTTGTTTTTTTTTTTTAAGTGAGTTTGTGTGTTCAGGGCTGGCAGGTGTGAGATGGCTCCCCCTAGAGGGTTTGCACTTACCCCAGAGCTCTGACAATGACTGGCTCTCTGGAGGCTCAGGGTCTCTGCAGGGACATGGGGTGTGATTTATTAAAAAAAAGTAAGGTTGTGTGTGTCCTATGTGGAGTGGGTGACACTTGAGCTCCTTTGAGTAAGAATGTACCAAGTGGGTGAAAAAGAGATAGGGTTCCAGGTAGAAAGCAGGATTCAATGCAGAACCTCAGCTTGGGAATTAGGCAGGCCGGAAGAATCTGACAACTTGGAGGTGTCGCTGGCAGCTTTCGTGTGGTATAGCACGTGGCGGGTAGTGTGAGAGCAGAGTGGATCCTGGATGGGCTGAATGCCCAGCAGGCCTGTAACCTGTAACCCTGTAACCTGTAACCAAGCTTTCAGTAGCGTGCATGCCCTTGACTCCCACACTTAGGAACGCTGATGCTTCTGTGTTTGTATCCTTGGAGCTTGAAGGCAATGAACAGAACTTAGGAGCACTTGCTTTGAAAAGCCCGGCTGCTCTCAGGGAACTTTTTCCTGCAAGCAAGTCACTTGTGGGTCTGGGCACTGCCGATCTCCATGGCAGGGGGATGGGGAGTGGTGAGTTTGTGTCTTTGCTTCCCTGAAGGCTGGTGTTGGTGGGGGAAACATCCTGTGATCTTGCTGGTGGGGTTTATTATTGTTGTTGCTTTAAACCATGTAAAGCTACCTTTGAGCTCTTACTGTGTGCTCAGAATGTTGCTTTCTGCTTGTACACATGAAGAAACCAAGGTTTTGAGGTGAAATCACCTGCTTAAGTTCATGCAGCCCACGAAGAGTACAATCCTGACTTGCACTCAGCCCTGCCTAATTCTCAGGTCTTTGATGTGCTGTCCGTCCCATACCCCTTTGCTTTTCCCCAAAACCCCTGATCTCAGTGACTCTGAGAGGAGCTGGAGAATCATTTTATTCCTGGTGCCTTTGCTCAGGGCCCCACTGGCTTTCTTGGTTAAGTCATTTCTCATGGTTGTGATGTTAACTGGAGGAGAAACAGAAATGGGGACTCTAGCTGCGCCAGAAAGCATGGAGTTGAGCACGCTCACTGTGGCATCCCCTTGTAGAGTTATCTGTCTGCCTACCTTGGGTGGTTGATTCTTAACAGTCAGTTCTGGCATTCAGTTGGTGTGCTTTTTCTAGATGCTCTTTCTTTCTGTGTCTCAAGGCCTTGTTCTACAACCTTTGGCATCCTTTGGAAGTTTCTCCTGTGCTTGCTCATGAACAACACTTTCTTGTTGGGGCATAGGCCAGTGGCACTGTGATGAGGGTGATTAGGGAGAGAGAGGACCTGTCACATAAAGCTGCACATGTGCCTCAGGTCCAGGGAGGAGCCTTTTTCCTTTCCCTTCCTAGAGTCTGCAGAAATGCTGGGGAGGTAGTGCTATCTGTGATTGGAACTCTGGGAAGGACCAGGCAAGGCTCTATTTTGGGGAGTAGGCGTTCCCAGCCATACCCTCTCTGGTATGTCTGCCCTTGTTTCTTTGACCAAAGGCCTGTAGAATCTTGGAATCAAGTCAATGATAAAAGACAGCAAGAAGCTGGGTGCTGGTGGCTTATTCCTATAATACTAGCTATTCAGGGGACTGAGATCTGAGGATGTTGGTTCAAAATCAGCCTGTGCAGGAAAGTCTGCATGACTCTTGTTTTTTTTTTTTTTTGGGGGGGGGGTCTGGTCGTGGGGCCTGAACTCGGGGCCTGGGCGCTGTCCCTCAGCCCTTTAACTCAAGGCTAGCTCTGTACCACTTGAGCCACAACGCCACTTCCGGCTTTTTTTCTTTTTATGTGGTGCTGAGGAATCGAACCCAGGGCCTCATGCATGCAAGGCAAGCGCTCTATCACTGAGCCACCTTCCCAGCCCCCACATGACTCTTATCTCCAATGAAATACCAAAAAGCTGAAAGTGGAGTTGTGGCTCCACTTGAACACAAAATTTCAGGGACAGAATCTAAGCCCCAAGATTGGCAAAAAAAAGGGGGGGGGGCCAAGAGACACATAAATAAGAAACAATAAACAAAGTGTTAGTAGGGCTTATTACAAAATGGCAGCTATGAGCCAGGCACCAGTAGCTCAAGCCTGTAATCCTAGCTACTCAGGAGGGTGAGATCTGAGGATCACAGTTCAAAGCCAGCCTGGGCAGAAATGTTCATGAAACTCTTATTTCCATTTAACCACCAGAAAACCAGAAGTGGCACTGTGGCACAAGTGGTAGAACATTCACCTTGAGCTGAAGAGCTCAGGGACAGGGCCTAGGCCCAGAGTTCAAGTCCCATAATCGACCCCCCCCCAAAAAAAAAAAAAAAAAGGCTACTATGGGCTGGATGCTGGTAGTCTATAATCCTAGTTAATCAGGAGGCTGAATGAAATTTGAGGATAGTGATTTAAAGTCAGCATAGGCAGACAAATCTGAGAGACTCTTAACCTCCAATTGACCAGTAAAAAGTCAGAAGTGGAGCTCTGGCTCAAGTGGTAGAGTGCCAGCCTTGCATGAAAAAGGCCAAGTGAGAGTGGGAGGCACTGAGTTCAAGCCTCACCCCCTCACAAATGGTTGCTATGTTGTTTTCCTTTAGTTTCTACAGTGCACATAGCTCTGCTAAAAAAGACCAATACTAACCCTGTTTGGAATTAGGGTCACTGGGTTCCCAGGCAGCAGTGACCAGGAAGATGCCACTGGGTGGTGTCACTTTGTTTTCACTGTTTGCTGCTGCTTCTCACATGGATGGTGAATGGGAGAGGTCAGGGCTTCTCTATATGTTACTTGCAATTCCTGCTCGTCCCTTTGTGAGGTGCTGGGCACTACTGAACAGTCAAGGAATTGCCAACACTAGCGCTGAACTCAGGGCTGCTCCAGACTCCTGTGTGGCCACAAGTGTGACAGGAAGAGCGTCCTGGGACACACTGGGTCTTACCTGAGTGAGTCTTGGAGGGCCCTGTGTTCTTGGTGGAGCCAGAGCCAGTCCTGGTTCTTCCTCGCACCACTGCTGTACCCCTAGAAAAGCCCCATGCAAAGCAGGAGATCCTGTGGGCCTCACATGGTCTCCCCTTGCAGCGCGATGTCCCTGCTCTTCTCCCGGTGCAACTCCATCGTCACGGTCAAGAAGGACAAGAGACACATGGCTGAGGTGAACGCGTCCCCACTCAAGCACTTTGTCACTGCCAAGAAGAAGATCAATGGCATCTTTGAGCAGCTGGGAGCCTACATCCAGGAGAGTGCCACCTTCCTCGAAGGTGAGCTGGCCACCTGCCAGGCTAGGTCCCCTTTGAGCCTTTGGGGAGCTCATGCTTGGGCAGCTTGTCACGCTTAGCATTGCTCTGTGCTTGGAATCCTGTGAACTGGGCTCCAGAAGATTGGGCCAGGAGGACAGAAGTACAGTTTAAGAATTAAGATTTCCAGGGCTGGGAAGGTGGCTTAGTGGTAGAGTGCTTGCCTCTCATGCATGATGCCCTGGGTTCCATTCCTCAGCACCACATAAGCAGAAAAAGGCTGAAAGTGGCTCTGCGACTCAAATGGTAGAATGCTAGCCTTGAACTGAAGAGCTGAGGGACAGTGACCCAGGCCCCGAGTTCAGGCCCCATGACTGACAAAAAAAAAAAAAGAAGAAGAAGATTTCCATGTATTTTCTTTACTTTAATCATGAGAGGCATGTGAATCCTGTTTCTATCTGGAAGGCAAGCAGATCCACATTTGAGAGCTGAAACCTTGGGAGTGAACAAGCTGGCTGTATCCAGGTGCCTCCTCCTCCATGCCTGTGTTGTCTCCTTAGCTGCCTTAATTCCAAGTACTTCGAGTGTTGGTTATCCCAGGCAGGCAGGGCGCCCTCTCTGCTATTTTTAGATTGTTGACAGAACTACAAATAGGAAGCCCATGTCCCTGTGCCTTTCCTACTCGTTACTAATTTGAGCCCAGTCTGTCATCCCTGCCCTATCAGCAATGAGCGCCTGTTTTCCGCCAGAGCCTCTTGATTTCTCATTGCCTTACATGGCCAGCTGCTGCATGAGGCTCCTTGGAAGAATGAGAGGGGCCCAGTTTCAGTCACCAGTCGGTGTCCTGCCCTCTGTATGGGGCTTGATTTAATAGAACATATCCCCTAAGTATCTGTTTACTTTTAGTGGTATATGGTTTGAGGTTGAATGAGCATTAGCTGTGCTCTGCGTGGCCCTGTGCCAGGCTTAGGTATGCAGCGCGGGCCAGCTAGGCTTCCAGCCTCCCAGAGCCCAGCCCAACCTCTGTGAGGGCCTGAGTTACTCCCTCAGATGGCACTGTGGACAAAAAGGCATGCGTCATCATTTCCCTCTAGGACATTCTGAGGTCCTTGCTGATTGGTCACAGGGAGGAAAAGGGCAGAGCCATCCTGAGCTGCGTTTGCAGTTGCTCCAAGGAGGGGAAGAGAGGAAAGGTCATCCTTCCCACCTGGGCAGAAAGTGAGAGTGGGTCACCTGCTGGTTCTTGCTCTCTGTGCGGTCACATGCCTGGCTTCTGGCCTCCTCCCAGGGGCATTGCGAAGGCTGGGCCCATGTGCCCGCTTGTGTATGGAAGAAGTGTTGTCAGGCTGGGCACTGGATTGGCCACTTCCTTTCATGTCACTAGCTCCAGGGGAAGCTCACTGGCTTCTCCCTCATGCTCCCTCACATGCTCCGCACGCCTGAAGAATGTTCTCAAGGCTGGGACCTGCCAGCCTGGTGTTTGGGAGTGTTCTCAGATGAAGCCTTGCTAATGGAAATGCTCAGAGGGGCAGGCTAGGACCTTGCCTGGGGCTTGCTCCTGTAAGGGTTCCCTAGCTGTCTCCCTGTGAGGGCACTGGGGAAGACAGGGCAGTGAGCCACACGCCCATTCACGGAGCTGCACTTTCCTGGGTGCAGAGATGGCTCGTTCAGCCCTTGTGGAGTGGACGGTGCACACTGTGCTGTGGGTGCACCGACAAGGCGGGCCTACCTTCCACAGGTGGGGTGGAGTCAGGGAGGGTGTCTGGGCTCCAGGGCCCTGAGGCCAAGTGGGAATGAGCACAGCTCCTTCAGGGTCAAGGCCCAGAGGGGGAGGAGGCTGGCAGGTTTGGGGTGAGAGTGTGAGGAGTGAGGCCGGGTGAGGAGGAAAGTGGTTGGGAGAGGCTAGCAGGGCCCAGTCAGGAAGGACATGGTGAAGTGACACAGAACGTTTAGGAGCTCAGACTCCACAGCAAGGGTGCCTGGTTCAAATCCTGCCTCTGCCAGTGACAGACTGTACCATGAACATAACAAGACCATGTTTGACACGAGAGTGGGGTGCTCAGTAAAGGGGCAGCTCACGCTCCCCTGCTCAGACTCGTTGCTGGGCCTTTGAGTTCTGTGGATGAGGAAAACAAGACCTGCAGACACTCACTTTCCTGGCGTCACAGAGCTAGGAGGTGGTCACTGCCATCGTGGGATTCCAGTCAGGCTATTCCCCAGCCCTGTCCATAGCTGGCCACAACATGGCCACAGTTGATAGCAGAGCTCAGCAGTGACAGCAGGAGCCACAGAGGTGGACTTGGGATTCAGGTGAGCGAGGTTGCCACTCTGACCTCTCCAGGCTTGTGATTGTGGAACTGCTGTGACGTCCTGGTGACCCATTTTGATCCCTGCCTCCAGATACCTACAGGAATGCAGAACTGGATCCGGTGACCACAGAGGAGCAGGTGCTGGACGTCAAAGGCTACCTGTCCAAAGTGAGGGGCATCAGTGAGGTGCTGGCCCGGCGGCACATGAAAGTGGCTTTCTTTGGTCGGTGAGTCCTTGAAGAGTCCTTCTTCCTGGCTGGAAGGGTGGGAACAGCACAGGGGAAGGAGGCCCTCTGTGTGGCAGGGACGGCCCTTGTACATGGTTGGTGAGAATACAAGTTAATCCCGCCATTATGGAAATCAGGATGATGCAGCCTTCCAAGGCTGAACTGCCACATGATCCAGCTGAACCACTCCTGGGCATTTATCCGAAGGAATCAGTCAGAATACAGTAGAAGCACCCACACACTTATATTTATTATATCCCTTTTCACAGTAGCCAAAATATGAAAACCAACTGTGACCCATCAATAGATGAATGTATATAGAGAAGGTGGTTGTGTGTGTGTGTATGCATAATGGAATATTATTCAGCCATAAAGAATAAAATGCTTAGCCAGGTGCCAGTGGCTCACTCCTGTAATCCTAGCCACTCAGGAGGTTGACATCTGAGGATCACGGTTCAAAGCCAGCCCGGGCAGAAAAGTCCGTGAGACTCTGATCCCCAATAAACCACTAGAAAACCACAAGTGGCCCTGTGGCTCAAGTGGTAGAGCGCTTGCCTTGAGCTGACAAGTGCAGGGACAGCACCCAAGCCCAGAGTTCAAGCCCCACGACCGACAAAAAAAAAAAAAAAAAAGAATAAAATGGTGTGTTTAGCAAGAAGATGTATCATCATGTTAGGAGAAATAAGCCAGCCATGCATTGGTGGCTCATACCTGTAGCTAATTGGGAGGCTGAGACAGCAGAAAAGTCCTAAAAAAAATACTGGGCTCCAGGCATGGTTTATGTGGTAACTATTAGCTGTTAGCCAGAACTGATGGAAACTATGAAGCCCTGAATTCAAACCTGGTACCAACATGTGAGAGTGAGAGAAAGAAAGAGGGAGAGGGAGAGAGAAAGTGAGTGAGATAAGCCAGACTCAGAAAGACAATTGCATGCTTTATTTTACATATGGAATCTAATTAACAGAAACAAAAAAAACGGGGCTGGGAAGGTGGCTCAGTGGTAGAGTGCTTTCCTTGAATGCATGAGGCCCTGGGTTCGATTCCTCAGCACCACATAAGCAGAAAAAGCCAGAAGTGGTGCTGTGGCTCAAGTGGTAGAGAGCTAACCTTGAGCTGAAGTGCTGAGGGACAGTGCCCAGGCCCAGAGTTCAAGCCCCATGACCAAACAAAAAATAAATGTAGCTTACTGGTAGAGTGTTTACCTAGCATGCATAAAGCCCTGGGTTTAATTCCTCAGTACCACATAAACAGAAAAAGCCAGAAGTAGCGCTCTGGCTCAAATGGTAGAGTGCTAGCCTTGAGAAAAGAAGCTCAGGGACAGTGCCCAGGCCCTGAGTTCAAGCCCCAGGACTGGCCAAAAAAAAGAGAGAGAAGTGTAGTTTTCATACTGGAAAGAGGCAGAAGTAGGACCATGAGACAGAAGATCATGAGTTCCAAGCCAACATGACTACTCAGTGAAATGCTGTTTCAAAACAAAAAGAAAGACATAGTAGCTCCTTGAGAGGCTGAGATTTGAGGATTCCAGTTCAGAGCCAGCCCCAACAGACATCCACTAGAGTCTTATCTCCAGTTGGCCACCAAAAAGCTGGAACTGGAGATGTGGCTCAAATGGTAGAGCACTAGCTTTGAGTGAAAAAGGTAAGCAAGAGTGTGAGGCCCTGGGTTTAATTTCCAGTGGCAGCATATGTGGGTGCGTACACACACATACAACATAAAGTAGAAGGGGAACTATTTGGGAAAAGAAAGGCAGGAGTGGAAGGACAGAGAGGTCAGGGAAGGGTAACAGGGTGGTGACTATGATCAAAGCCCATTTTCTTCATATATAAATGATAGTGAAACCCAGTATTTTGTATCATTAGTATACAATAAAAAGGAAAAAAGAGTTTTGACTCGTGTAGATTCCTCGTATAAGTAGAATCATGCAGTATTTAGTTGTCTTTGTGTAAGTGGCTCACAGTTCACCATGTGGTAGGTAGCATGTATCAGAATTTCCTTCCTTTGGGAGCTTGGCTCCAAACCAGCTGCTGTTCATCTGCCATCCATAGACACCTGGCCATAAAGAATAGTGCTGGTGTAAATGTGCATCCATGCCCCTCTGGCACCCACGTCCGCTCCCTTGGCTCTGTGCACCCATGGAGTTGCTAGGCTCATCTGGGAACTCTGTCCTACTTTGTTAACCCTGCATGGTTTTGCACGGCAGCTGCTGCACTGACCGTCCATACCAGCGGTGTTCAGGTTTCCGTTTCTCCACATCCTTGCCAGGACTGGAGGTTTTCTGTTTATTTTAGTTTAGTGCTGTTACTGGCTCCTGCTTGAACCCAAGGCTCCTTGTTCTTGCTTGGCTTTTTCACTTATGGCTGGTGTTCTCCCAGCCTAGCCACACCTCTAGTCAGGTTTACTTGCTGGTTAATTGGAGATATTCTTACGGATTTGTCTGCCCAGACTGGCTTTGAGCCTTAGTCCTCAGATGACAGCCTTCTGAGTTTTCCTGTGTTTTGATGGTGGCCATGCTACTGCTATGAAGTGACATTCCACTTGGGATTTTTAAAATTTTAATTATTTATTTTTGGTCAGTTGTGGGGCTTGAACTCAGGGCCTGGGCACTATTCCCAAGCTGCTTTGTGCTCAAGGCTAGCTCTCCGCCACTTGAGCTATAGCACCACTTCTAGTTTTTGAGTGGTTAATTGGAGATAAGAGTCTCACAGGAGGGCTGGGAAGGTGGCTCAGTGGTAGAGCGCTTGCCTTGCATGCATGAGGCCCTGGGTTCTTCTTCAGCACCACATAAGCAGAAAAAGCCAGAAGTGGCACTGTGGCTCAAGTGGTAGAGGGCTAACCTTGAACTTAAGAGCTGAGGGACAGTGCCCCGGCCCAGAGTTCAGGCACACAACCGACAAAAAAAAAAAAAAAAAAAAGTCTCACAGGAACATTTCTGTCCAATCTGGCTTTGAACTGTGATCCTCAGATCTCAGCCTCCTGAGTAGCTAGGATTATTGGGATGAGTCACTGGCTTCTGGCTTATTTTTTTAAATTGTTATTATAAAGGTGATGTATAGAGGGTTACAGTTATATAAATCAGGTAATGAGTACACTTCTTTTTTTTTTTTTTTTTTTGTCGGTCGTGGGGCTTGAACTCTGGGCCTGGGCGCTGTCCCTCAGCTCTTCAGCTCAAGGCGAGCGCTCTACCACTTGAGCTACAGCGCCACTTCCGGTTTTCTGGTGGTTTATTGGAGATAGGAGTCTCACGGTCTCTCCTGCCCGGGCTGGCTTTGAACCGTGATCCTCAGATTTCAGCCTCCTGAGTAGCTAGGATTACAGGCGTGAGCCACCAGCGCCCGGCATGAGTACATTTCTTTTAAGACAATGTCACCCCTTCCCTTGCTTGTCCAGGTTTTTCTCTCCTGTCCCCACTCACAAGTTGTGTTTTTTTTTTTTTTTTTTTTGGTCATGGGGCTTGAACTCAAGGCTTGGGTGCTATCCCTGAGCTCTTTTGCTTAAGGCTAGCAATCTACCACTTTTAGCCATAGTGCCACTTCCAGTTTTCTAGTAGTTAGTTGGACTTTCTTTCCCAGGATGGCTTTGAACTGCAATCCTCAGATCTCAGCCTCCCAAGTAGCTGGATTTATTTAAGGATTATAGGCGTGAGCCACCAGTGTCTGGCCCCACTCAGTTGTATAGTTCATTTTCAACATAATTGTCTAGTGAGTACCACTGCTGCATTTCCACTTGGGTTTTAGAGATGGGCTTTTACTGTGTTGTGAAGGCTAATCTTTTCTACTTCCTGTTCCTCAGCTCTTCAGCTCAAGGCAAGCGCTCTGCCACTTGAGCCTCAGCGCCACTTCCGGTTTTCTGGTGATTAATTGGAGATAAGACTCATGAACTTTCCTGCCCTGGCTGGCTTTGAACTGCGATACTCAGATCTCAGCCTCCTTAGTACCTTAGTAGCTAGGATTTCATGCGTGAGCAAGCCACCAGCACCCAGCCTGTAGGCTAATCTTCAATTCCAGGTTCAGGAAGATTCACTCAGCTTCTGAGTACTGGGACCATAGCTAGCAGGAGCTGAACCGCATTGCATTTCTGGGTTCTTCATGACCATGTAATGCAGAGAATTTTCTAGGGCCTGGTCCTTCAGTGTCACACGGCATCTTGTGTTCCAGCTGCCTGGATTATTTGCATGGCTCTTTTCCTTCAGTCCAGATGCTGCTCTGGGCCCCGGTCCTCTCCCATCTCAGGGTAGTTTCCATGATCCTCAGATCCTGTCAGGAAGGAAGCCCTGCCCCACATCCTGAAAGCAGATCTCTTCACAGAGGCAGCCCGGGGACAGGGTCCAGGGAGGTCCTGGGCTCAAGGAGGGGCGGGTTCTAGGGTGGTTGAAGCTCAAGGAGGGGTGGTGTTCCAGGGGGTTCCAGAGAGGTCCATGGATTAGGGAGGGGTGGGGGGGTCCAGTGAGGTCCAGAGAGGTCCAGGGTTCAGGGCAGGGTGTGGCCAGGGAGGTCCATGGCTAAGGGAAAGTGGGGGGGGGGTGGTCAGGGAGAGGTGGGGGGTCCAGGGAGGTTTGGAGAGGAGTGGGCTGTACTTGGAGGAAGCAGTCTCCGTGCAAGCTATTGCGGGCTGGTTCAAGGGCAGCTGCCGGGCTGGGCTGATGCTGCACTGCACGAGCCCCTGGCAAGCAGTCTGAGGAACATTTGCCTGAGCATCTTTATAAACAGGAGCCCTCCTCTTTGTGCTGTCCAGGCACTGTTGGCCTTGTGGAGAATGGCGATGTGGCCCGTGCGTCATGAAAGCCCACATGGCAGCTGACCGCTCTTCTTCCTCCTAGGACGAGCAATGGGAAGAGCACAGTGATCAACGCCATGCTCTGGGACAAAGTGCTGCCCTCTGGGATAGGTCACACCACCAACTGCTTCCTGCGGGTGGGGGGCACAGATGGTCACGATGCCTTCCTCCTCACAGAGGGCTCAGAGGAGAAGAAGAGTGTCAAGGTGGGTGCCAAGGACCTCGAGTCCGGGCTAGGAGCAAACAGCATACCCACCTAGTAGGGGCAACAGCACCTCCCTTCCTTTCCCTAGCTCCCCCTGCTCTGTGGAGGATGTGAGGGCATGAAGAGGGTCAGAGAAGTGGAGCGTGAGAACACGGGCCATGTTGCCTGTTGAGGCTAAGCAGGCCTGGTTGACTGGGCACTGCATAGGAAGGTGGATGCACACCCATCTTCCTTGGGACGCTGCCAGGAGATAGCTTCTGCATTCACTCTGGAATTCTGCTGTACCAGCTAAGACTGACACAGTTGTTTTTTTAAGAGGCAGCTCATTCAGTCAGGTCCCATTTGGGCCCAGGTGCTCATTTCTTCTTCTTTTTTTTTTTTGTTGGTTGTGGGACTTGAACTCTGGGTCTGAGTGCTGTCCCTGCGCTCTTCAGTTCAAGGCGAGCACTCTACCACTTGAGCCACAGTGCCACTTCTGGTTTTCTGGTGGTTAATTGGAGATAAGGCTCTCACAGACTTTCCTACCCAGGCTGGCTTTGAACCTTGATCCTCAGATCTCAGCCTCCTGAATAGCTAGGATTAAAACATTACAGAGCCACCAACGCCCAGCTTGAAGTGGGTTCTTCTCAACAGCTCCCAGCTCTTAACTGTGTGTGAAATAAAAAGAGTAGCCAGTTGGGCAGTCACCACAGAGTAGCCAGCTGGAGCCGTGCTGTGTCTGGTTGGTGGCTATTCCTCAGCCTGGTCTCTCTGTCCTCCACCATCAGACTGTGAACCAGCTGGCCCATGCCCTGCACCAGGACGAGCAGCTGCACGCTGGCAGCCTTGTAAGCGTGATGTGGCCCAACTCCAAGTGCCCGCTTCTGAAAGACGATCTGGTGCTGATGGACAGGTGAGAGGGGAGGAGCCTTCCTTGGAAGGCTCCCTGGGTACCGTGTACCAGGCTTCAGACCCCTGGTCCCTGCCTTTGTTTCTGCTTGCTTATTGCTACCTTTCAAATGATTCAACCAAATCCTCCTACTTCTTGATTTTTTTTTTTTTTTTTGGTCCAGTCGTGGGGCCTGAACTCTGGGCCTGGGCGCTGTCCCTCAGCTCTTCAGCTCAAGGCTAGCGCTCTACCACTTGAGCCACAGTGCCACTTCCGGCTTTTTTCTTTTTGCTTATGTGGTGCTGAGGAATCGAACCCAGGGCCTCATGCATGCAAGGCAAGTGCTCTACCACTGAGCCACCTTCCCAGCCCCCTACTTTCTTCATACTTTCTTCAAGTATCTTCATACTTGCCAGTATTGGTGACCTGCCGCTGTCCCTGGATGGGCTAGGAGGGGGTCAGAGCCAGAAGGGCTCCTAGTCCTAGCCCAGAGCCATCCTAGGTGTTATGTGTTGTTTGAGGGCACATGGTAGTGGATGCCATGGTTGGTGTGTGTGCGCGCATGTGTGT
Organism: Dipodomys merriami; assembly: GCF_024711535.1. Lineage (NCBI taxonomy): Eukaryota > Metazoa > Chordata > Mammalia > Rodentia > Heteromyidae > Dipodomys > Dipodomys merriami. The sequence continues at coordinate 7,793,045 of NW_027204270.1, forward strand.
GTGTGCGTGTGTGTGTGTGTGTGTGTGTGTCTGTGTGTTACTATGGATCAGATCAAGCCGCATGCTTGAAGGCAAATACTCTACCACTTGACACATTCTTTCAAGCCTTTGTGTTTGTATTCTTCTCCACCCACCCCCCAGTACCAGGGTTTGGACTCAGGGTCTTGCCCTTGCTCTGCTTTAGCTCGCCTGCTTATCTAGTGTTCTAACACCTGAGCCATGCCTCCAACCCAGCTTTCTGCTGGTTATTTTGGACTTGGAGTCTTGTAGACTTTACTGCTTGGACTGGCTTTGAACTATAGTCCTCCAGATCTCAGTCTCCTATGTAGCTGTGATTACAGGCATGCCTTACCATGCCTGGCTGTTATTCTTGGAGGAATACCCTGCTTTATGGACACTTTATGACCATATCAAGAAATATATTACAGTAGGATTTTTTTTAGGTTTTTTACTATAAGTTTTATTTAAGAATTTTTAATTCTTCACAATGATTCTTTTCATGGTCCCGGTGCTGGAAATACAGTAGGATTTATATCAGTGATTCCTCACATAAAATTACAACCTGGAAGTTGTTACATTTTTGTAAAAGTGATCGATGCATTTGCAAGCAATCTGGAGGGATATGAGGCGGGAAGTAAAAATGTCTCAATACAGGCTAGGCAGGCCTGTGTCCTTCCCTCAGCCTTCTCATCCGGCTACCCTACAGGCCCTAGGGCTGTCTGCTGCAAGAATACGAGGGCTGGTCTCTAGATGATGGTGTTGGTTTACCCCTGCCTCCTTTAGCCCTGGGATTGATGTCACCACTGAGCTGGACAGCTGGATTGACAAGTTTTGCCTGGATGCTGATGTGTTCGTGCTGGTGGCCAACTCAGAGTCCACGCTCATGCAGACGGTAACTCATTACTTACCTCCCCCGGACTTGGCAGGCCTCGGCTGGGCAGTGGCTGAAGGGGCCTTGGCTGGGCAGAGGCTGGCGGGCCTAGGCTGGCAGGGCCTCTCTTCACCAAGGTCTGGTCACTCTCTAGGAGAAGCAGTTCTTCCACAAGGTGAGCGAGCGCCTCTCCCGCCCCAACATCTTCATCCTCAACAACCGCTGGGACGCATCTGCCTCGGAGCCCGAGTACATGGAGGAGGTGGGTTCCTTGTTCAGCATCAGATCTGGTGGCTTCTGTGAACTGGTGTCGTGGCTAGACTCTGTCTCTGCTGTGTCCTTCCCTTCACTCCCTCACTGTGCTTCCTTCAACCCCTTTTCCTGCCTTCCCCTCTCCCACCCAGCCTGAAGAGTGTCCCCAGGCTGTGTCTTTGTTTGGGGCTGGTACTCATTTTGGTTCATAAAAATTGATTATGTAAGCCGGGCACTGGGCACTGGTGGCTCAGGCCTGTAATCGTAGTTACTCAGAGGCTGAGATCTGAGGATCATGGTTCCAAGCCAGCCCAGGCAGGAAAGTCTATGAGACTCTTATTGCCAATTAGCTACCAGAAAACTGGAAATGGCACTGTGGCTCAAGTGGTAGGGTGCTCACTTTGAGCTGAAGAGCTCAGGGAGAATGCCCAGGCCCACAGTTCAAGCCCCACAACTGACAGAAAAGAAAAAGCCAGGCACAGTAGCTTGGGTGAATCGTGATTGGAAGCCCATCCCAGGCAAAAAGTTTGCAAGACTCCATCTCAACCAATAAAAAGCTGCATGCATGTGTGCACACACGTTATTCCAGCTGCAGTGGGAAGCATAAATAGGAAGATTACAGTCCAGAAGACCCTGTATCTCAAAAATAAAGTCAGGAGGGTTTGAGGGGCATGGCTCAAGTAGTAGAGTGCCTGCTTAGTAAGCTCAAACCACAGTAATGCAAAAAAAAAAAAAAGAGGGTGGGGTGCTATGGGCTTCAACATGAGACCCCTGACCACTCGAGTCACACTGTCTGCTTGGGCTCCAGGTGCGGCGGCAGCACATGGAGCGCTGCACCAGCTTCCTGGTGGATGAGCTGGGCGTGGTTGATCGAGCCCAGGCCGGGGACCGAATCTTCTTTGTGTCTGCCAAGGAAGTTCTCAATGCCAGGATCCAGAAAGCTCAGGGCATGCCAGAAGGAGGTAAACACAGAGCAGAGGTCCTCCTCTTCCCTGAGGTTCCAGATGCTGGGTCTCAGCCGAGTCAGGTGGTGGAAATTGCCCAGGGATGGAATGATATGAGCTGGACATGTGAGGCCCCTTCTGTTTGGCCAGTACCTGCTGGCTGTGTCTCTGATACTTCATTTTCCTCTCCTGCCAAGCTATTTCCTAGCTAATTCCATGCCATCCTCCTAGGGGGCGCTCTCGCTGAAGGCTTTCAAGTGAGGATGTTTGAGTTTCAGAATTTTGAGAGGAGATTTGAGGTAAGTCTGATTCTGGTGTATCTCGCTGTCCAGGTCCTGGCAGTGAAAGCCAGAGGCTGACCCATGGTCCAGGTCCTGATGACCTTTTCCTCCTCTTCACTCCTGTGCTTTCCAGGAATGCATCTCCCAGTCTGCAGTGAAGACCAAGTTTGAGCAGCACACGGTCCGGGCCAAGCAGATTGCAGAGGCCGTTCGCTTCATCATGGACTCTTTACACATCGCAGCTCAGGAGCAGCGGTAAGAGCCTGCATGCTGGGAGATGGCAGTGTGCCACCCTGCCTGTGCAGCCAGGATCTGCCTGCGCTCACACCTCAGACCATGCCAAAGCCGTGTAGACAACCTGGTGAGGAGAGGCACCCCTGGGTGCCTGAGCACCCCACTGGCTGGGGCAGAGCAGTGCCCGTGCTAGAGATCTCAGTCCTCACTCTGTGGATATTGCAGCTATGTTCAGCACCTTTCCACGTTTGTTTGTTTTTTTGTCAGTCATGGGGCTTGAACTCTGGGCCTCGGCGCTGTCCCTGCGCTCTTCAGCTCAAGGTAAGTGCTCTACCACTTGAGCCACAGCGTCACTTCCAGTTTTCTGAGTGGTTTATTGGAGATAAGAGTCTCACAGACTTGGGGCTGGGAAGGTGGCTCAGTGGTAGAGCGCTTGCCTTGCATGCCTGAAGCCTTGGGTTCAATTCCTCAGCACCACATAAACAAAAAGAAAAAAGCCAGAAGTGGCACTGTGGCTCAAGTGGTAGAGCGCTAGACTTGAGCTGAAGAGCTGAGGGACAGTGCCCAGGCCCAGTTCAGGTCCCATGACCGCACCCCCCCCCCAAAAAAAAAAAAAAGGTCTCACTGACTTTCCTGCCCTGGCTGGCTTTGAACCGAGATTCTCAGATCTCAGCCTCCTGAGTAGCTAGGATTACAGCCACCGGCACCCGGCTCCTTTCCATGTTTTTATAATTCATTTATTTTTTATTTTTGTCAATAGTGGGGCTTGAACTCTGGGCCTGGGCGCTGTCCCTCAGCTCTTCAGCTCTAGGCTAGTGCTCTACCACTTGAGCCACAGTGCCATTTCTGTGTTTTGGTGGTTTACTGGAGATAAGAGTCTTGTAGACTTTCCTGCCTGGGCTGGCTTTGAACCATGATCTTCAAATCTCAGCCTCCTGAGTAGCTAGGATTATAGGCATGAGCCACTGGAACTCGGCTATATATTTTTTTTTTTTTGTCGGTCGTGGGGCTTGAACTCTGGGCCTGGGCGCTGTCCCTCAGCTCTTCAGCTCAAAGCGAGCGCTCTACCACTTGAGCTACAGCGCCACTTCCGGTTTTCTGGTGGTTTTATTGGAGATAGGAGTCTCACGGTCTCTCCTGCCCGGGCTGGCTTTGAACCGCGATCCTCAGATCTCAGTCTCCTGAGTAGCTAGGATTACAGGCGTGAGCCACCAGTGCCCGGCACTCGGCTATATTTTTATTTTTGAGATATGCTCTAACTGGGGTTGGGAAGGTGGCTCAGCAGTAGAGTGCTTGCCGTGCATGCAAGAGGCCCTGGGTTCGATTCCTTAGCACCACATAAGCAAAAAAAAAAAAAAAAGCCGGAAGTGGCACTGTGGCTCAAGTGGTAAGAGCGCTAGCCTTGAGCTGAAGAGCTGAGGGACAGCACCCAAGCCCAGAGTTCAGGCCACATGCCCGGACCCCCTCCCCCAGAAAAAGAAAAAGATATGCTCTAACTGTTTAATCCAGGTGAGCCTGGAACTCTCAGTCCTCCTGCCTGAGCCTTCTGAGTGCTGGCATTACAGGCTTACACAGCCTCACAGCACATTTGTAAGGCTTCTTTTTAATGTCACTACTGGGGCTTGAATTCAAGGCCAGGATGCTTCCCTTAGCTTTGCTGCTCAAGGCTGGTGTTCTATCACTTCAGCCACAGCTCCACTTCTGGCTTTTTGGGAGATGAGTCTCATGAACTTTTCTGCCCAAACTGGCTTTGAACTTCGGTCCTCAGATGTCAACTTTCCAAGTAACTAGGATTGCAGGTGTGAGCCTCTGATGCTCAGCTTCCTAAGAAGGTCTTTATACCCTGCTTTTCCCGTGTGTTGCAAAACCCACACAGTGGACACATGTAGGTCGCTTTGTGCCCCTCTGTAAGTCTTTCTAGGGCTGGTTCCGAGATGTGCAGCTGCCCGCCTTAGAGGAGGTGCACTTTTGGTTTGACTCCGCTTGACTTTGTTGGTCTTGGGAGCAGCTATCCCTTGCATTGCCCGGCATGGCCTGTCAGCTCCCACTGCCACAGTTTCTGGTTCCCAGGTGTTAGGTAGACAGTAGAGCCCTTCCATTAAAAGATGGAGCATTCTTTCTCCCATATTAGTTGGAAGAACTTGTTCTTTTTCTTCTCTCTCATCACCTTGTCTCCCTCCTAGAAGGGAAAGGGGTATCTAGGGTACATATGTGGAGCCTACTCCCAGCAGGAACATGGTGGGCTAAGGGGGGTCTCCAGAGACCCTGCCTGCTCATCAGGGACCACAGGTCTTCTGACCAGTATTCTTGACTCTCAGGGTTTACTGCCTGGAAATGCGTGAAGAACGGCAAGAGCGGCTGAGGTTTATCGACAAGCAGCTGGAACTCTTGGCTCAGGACTATAAACTTCGAATTAAGCAGATAACAGAGGAAGTGGAAAGGCAGGTGAGGAATGAGGAGGCACTGTGGGGACATTTGGGCACAGAGTTGAGTCCAAGATGCTGGAAAATATGTCAAATAAGACCTCCTTGTGATAGGAGCCTTCAGAGCTTTCCGGAGGGAAGTGGCGGCCTTGTTTCAAGAATACAGAGCTTCTTCTTGGCTTCCCATACTGGGACAAGGACCTGGGCAAGGGCCTGTCCTTTGGGCCTCTGCCGTGGGTCAGCTAAACATTGTTCAGATCCTTCCACCTCAAAAGCTTTGGTCCCCTAGGTGAGCAGAAGAGACTGCTGCACGCAGCGAAGGAGACACTTAGCCTCTCATGCTGCAGGATGGAGCCATGCCTTCCTAATATCTAATGGTGCTTCCCTTGGCTGCAGGTGTCCACAGCGATGGCCGAGGAGATCAGGCGCCTCTCTGTGCTGGTGGACGAGTACCAAATGGATTTTCACCCTTCTCCCGTGGTTCTCAAGGTTTACAAGAATGTGAGTCAGCCCTTGAAATTCTTCATTATTGGGCAGAGTCACATTCAGACAACCGTTTAGCCTTGGCCAGCCTTTGTCAGGGCCCCTAGTAGTGGAGGTAGATGCCTGGGTCCCCTTAGTGGGTCTGGCTGACCATCCCCTTACCCTCTCATCCTGTGACTCACAGAAGGAACTCCTAAGAGAGTGCTGCTACTCTTCTTAACCTCTTTCTGCTGCTGCAGGAACTGCACCGCCACATAGAGGAGGGACTGGGCCGAAACATGTCTGACCGCTGCTCCACAGCCATCACCAGCTCCCTGCAGACCATGCAGCAGGACATGATAGGTCAGTGCATGGGAGAGCTGGGGACTTGGGCCTCTGGGGCTGCCTGGGGTCAGGTGACTCAGCACCTGCAGGTTCTGGGTGTGTGGGGAACTCATTCCATACATAAGTGGAGAATCCGTCACGGGCTGTGGTCTCACCCTGCTCCTGCCGTGCACAGGAGGCCCCAGTGTTGGCAGGTTGGCGCCTCGGGTTGCACAGTTCTTGGGAGAGCTGGCCGGCCTGACACAGTGAGGCTGTGCCATGGCCCCACTCGTGGTGTGGCTTCCGGGCAGAGCTGTTCATAATCTCTGGCAGCAGCTGGCATGGCCATTGTTGCTAAGGCATGGCAGTGGTATGGCCCAGGCTCCAGGCCCCAGGTTGATGTGCTCCCTCCCCATTTGTGTCCCTGACAGATGGCTTGAAGCCCCTCCTTCCTGTGTCTGTGCGGAATCAGATAGACATGCTGGTCCCTCGCCAGTGCTTCTCCCTCAGCTACGACCTGAATTGTGACAAGCTGTGTGCTGACTTTCAGGAGGACATCGAGTTCCACTTCTCTCTGGGATGGACCATGTTGGTGAATAGGTTCCTAGGCCCCAAGAACAGCCGTCGGGCCTTGATGGGCTACAATGACCAGGCAAGCGTCATTCCTCACCCTGAGGTATCGAGGGAGGTCAGGCTGTTCCCTGACTGCAGACATGCGCTCAGCTGTATTACGGGAGTCCCCAGGGCAGACCTTGGTGGCCGCCTGGGCCCTGCGTGGCAGGCCACAGTCACACCAGTGCCATAGCTCAGCCCAGACTTACCCTAATTACAAATGTGAGCTGAGTTGTTTTTCTAATTTTAAAGTAACTGAGTATTAAAAGTAAGTAGGTATGGCTTAGGTTGGTAGTGTTTGCCTGATATATGTGATGCCCGGGGTTCAATCCTCAGTACCACATTTTTTTTAAAAGATTTTAAAACATTTCTCTCAGCCAGTTGGGTTTCTGCTCATGTGAAGCTCATTCACTTTTTTTTTTTTTTTTGGTGCTGGTCCTAAGACTTGAACTCGGGACCTGAGTACTGTCCCTGAAGTTTTGTGCTCAAGGCTGGAACTCTACTTCTTGTGCCATAACTCCACTTCCAGCTTCTATGGTGGTTAGTTGGAGAAAAGATTCTCATAGACTTTCCTGCGTGGACTGGCTTTAAACAGCAATCCTCAGATCTCAGCCTCCTGAGTAGTTAGGATTATAGTCAGTGCTTGGCTCATTCTCCATTTTTGCCTATGGAAAATCGAGGAGCCACTCTGTCCCTGTGCTTGCTCCCCTGGCCTCGTGGCTCACTGCGGGCTCATTTGAACAGGAAATGCTACATCCTTCTCACCTTTTGCCGCCTCTCTCCTAGGTTCAACGTCCTGTACCCCTGACACCTGCCAACCCCAGCATGCCCCCATTGCCACAGGGCTCGCTCACTCAGGAGGAACTCATGGTCTCCATGGTTACTGGCTTGGCCTCTCTCACATCCAGGACCTCCATGGGCATCCTGGTGGTTGGAGGAGTGGTGAGTGAAGTCCAGTTCAGGAATGGGCGGCACAGTGCTGGAGGTGGCCCCACACCACTCAACATTCCCCAGTGAGCAGAGAGGTTTCTGGGGGCCCCCAGATCTCTGACAGGCATGGACTGGACCATAAGGAACCTTTGACAGCACGGCTCCTATTTCCCGGATGAGGAACATCTGCAGTGGCTCATTAGGGACACACATGGGGACTTGGCAAAGAAACATCTCCATTTGTAGCAAGAGCTTAAGAGGAAAAGAGGCTATGCTGAGCCTTGAGCCCTCTCCCCACCTTTCACCCCAAGGCCTTGGTAGCAGGCTGCCCTCCAGTTCACTGCGGGTCTCCCCATGTCCTGACTGAAGACCAAGCAGCCAGAATCCCTTAGACCTGAGCTTTTCGTGATGATATGGGCAAATTCTCCTGTGCATGTCAATGGGTAGAGTGGTGGCGGAGGGTGACTGTCCTGCGTACATCTCCCCCCTGCAGGGCCTCCCCACCCCCGGAGGCAGCAGGTGCCACATGGTTCCATTTAGCAGACGTGATAACAGCCATGAGCTGAGAGACGGACACTTGATGCTTACGGAGCCCTTCACAGCATCTTGTCCACCCCCACAACCCTGCCATGCCTCTTTTGTGAACAAGAAAACTGGTCGCCTGAGGTCACAGCTGGTGCCCAGCTCTGCACCCTGTGCCCAGCCAGCTCCTGAGGCAGGATGCAGAGTTCTGCTGGTGTTTGTCATCCAAGTGGGGTGCCGCTGCAGAACATGCCAGCATGGCGTGTCAAGCATGCCTGCAACCCCAGGTTCTATTCTCAGCACCATAAGACAAAGCAAACCTAGGTCACAGGTTTGGTCTTAACCCACACTTGGCATAAGTCATGTCTTGTGTCTGACACCCAGGTTCCCTCGTTTCCAACTGGAGATAGTCCCTGCCCCTTGGCCTCCCTGGAGCCAAAGGAGATAGGAAGAAAAGAGCTCTTAGTGGAACCTTAAGGCTCCTTGGTTGGGGTTTTGGGCATTCTGGTAGTGACAGGCCCAAGAGGACAGGGATGGGTGACAGAGGGCCTCTGCTCCCAGCTGACCTTGCGTCTCTGCAGGTGTGGAAGGCAGTGGGCTGGCGGCTCATTGCCCTCTCCTTTGGGCTTTATGGCCTCCTCTATGTCTATGAGCGTCTGACCTGGACCACCAAGGCCAAGGAGAGGGCCTTCAAGCGCCAGTTCGTCGAGTATGCCAGCGAGAAGCTGCAGCTCATTATCAGCTACACCGGCTCCAACTGCAGCCACCAAGTCCAGCAGTGAGTGACCCTGGTCCCCAGGGAGGGTGCTTCTCTGGGTGGGGTTACCTGAGTCCCTTTCAGCCTGACGTGAGAACTGCTGTGTCCAGGGCATTCTGGGTCCTGGGCCTTTGTCTGTGTAGTGTCAGCTTTGAAGCTGGGGATGGGAGTGGGGTCTCAGCCCACCTAGTATCCTGGGGCTGGGCCCAGGTAAGTCCCAGTTCCCCAAGCGGGAGGCACAGGAAGAGGAGGGACATGCCCAGTAGTTTTTTTAAAGGCCCTTAAGGGGCTCTGGGCTGTGGATGCAGCAGTGAAATCTTAGATTAAAGCCTCCTCATGGTACCCCTATTTTGCCTGATCGGTGCTCGCATCCTGTTGCATGGCAAACCCTCCACCAGCCACTTCAACCTACCTTTTCATTTATCTCTCCAGCTGTTTGGGCTAGTTGCTGTCTCTTGGGGTCGGTCTCCTTTTTCAGGATAGAACACAGCTGAGATTTGGAGAGTAATGCCTTGTCTCTTCCCCTCATGCCCAGGTGGGCTGGGGTGGGGTCAGAGTTCCTCATTGTGGCCCCAGAGTAGGACTAGGCAGGGCAGAGCCGCTGCTGGGATGTGGCAGGCCCTGCTCTGGGAGAATTGGCATGGAAGGAGGCCTGCCTAAAAAGTTGCACACCCAGCTGATGCCCTCTCTGTCTCCCACAGGGAACTGTCTGGGACGTTTGCACATCTGTGCCAGCAAGTGGACGTCACTCGGGAAAACCTGGAGCAGGAGATTGCTGCCATGAACAAGAAAATCGAGGTTCTTGATTCACTTCAGAGCAAGGCAAAATTGCTCAGGTGAGGCTGGCTCAGTGGGCGTGAGGCAGCAGCCCCCAGGGTGCAGCCAGGCGCTCTGGGGCTCACCTGCCATCTTGTGTCTTGAAAGTAGACACCTGTGTCTCCGGCAGGGATTTAGCTTATTTGTGTCAGATGATCGTCAGGCACTGCTGGGGGACAGGCAGTGCTAGCACTGGAAGCTCAGCACGACACAGCTCCATGGCCCTCGTGGACTTGCAGTTAGGGGCGAGGTAGGCCCAGACCACGCAGCCTTAGCATTTTACCTGTGCTGTCTCACTCAGTCTGCACCAGCCCTGAGGGGCAGGAGAATGAGCCATGGGACATGGCACAGAGGGTATGGAGTGCACAGCAAGCTCTGGTCTATGTGTTGTTCTCACACTGCTGGACCCCCTGCCCAAATCTTGTCCAATTTCTCTCTGAGCCCAGAAAGCACTATGTCCACCCACGGGGACAGGATTGGAGCCAAGCCTCTGGATACACAGAGCTTCCACTAGCACTTTGCCGGGAAGAGTGTCAGTGGGGTTGGAGGGGTAGACTTGGCTTCTGGGCCAGCACTTACTCAGCTGCAGTGTCTCATTGTCCTTACCTGTGAGGTAGGAGTACGATTTCATGACCACCATAGCTGCACGTGTGTGGATGAGCTCTGGTAAGTCCTCCACCTGTCCAGCCCATGGAAACATTGGCACCTGGGCATTCATACTTCTTGTCCTGCTTCTGATGTCAGGGGCCTGAGGGGCCAGAGCCGAAGGGGTTCAGCCACAGCCCCAATCAGATTTGTAGACTTTCCCTCCCTGGGTGGGTGGACATCCCCCTACCTCCCTAGGAAGGCCTTTTCCCAGGATGCTGTTCACTGGGGCAGCCGCTGTGCAGCTGCTTGGCCTTGGCAGGGGCTGTGAACTGGAACCCCAGGCCTGAGCTTGTCATGCAGGAAAGGCTGGCTTCCTGTGACTCAGAGACTTGTCCCTGGACTTCAGGAAAGGAGACATGGCTCTTTCTTTTCCTCATTTGTAAAAGGGGATAAAGAGGGTCACTGGATGCTGGATGCTGGTGGTTCAGACCAGTAATCCTGGCTACTCAAGAGGCTGAAGTCTGAGGATCTCAGAGAAGTCTTTAAGACTCTTACCTCCAATTAACCAGACACCCCCTCCCCCCCCAAAAAAGGTAGTGGGGAGGTGTGGCTCAAGTGGTAGAGGCCTGGCCTTAGGTGAAAAAGCCAAGGCTGCTAGGTGCTGAGGGTTCTTGCCTGTAATCCTAGCTGTTCAGGAGACTGAAATCTTAGGATTGCAGATCAGAGCCAACACTAGCAGGAAAAGTCCATGAGATTCTTCTCTCCAGTTAACCACTAAAAAGCTGAAAGTGGGGCTGGGAAGGTGGCTCAGTGGTAGAGTGCTTGCCTTGCATGCCTGAGGCCCTGGGTTCGATTCCTCAGCACCACATAAACAGAAAAAGCCGGAAGTGGCGCTATGACTCAAGTGGTAGATGCTAGCCTTGAGCTGAAGAGCTGAGGGACAGTGCCCAGGCCCAGAGTTCAGGCCCTACAACTAACCAAAAAAAAACACAAAAACTCAGGGACAGCACCCATGCCCTCAACGAAGCCCTAGGATGGGCAAAAGAAAAAAAAAAAAAAGCCAGAGCAAGGAGAACCTTACTTCAAACTCTAGCACTGGCTCCAATAATACCCCCCTCAAAAAAACAAAACAAGCTGGGCGCTGGTGGCTCACGCCTGTAATCCTAGCTACTCAGGAGACTGAGATCTGAGGATCGAGGTTCAAAGCCAGCCCGGGCAGGAAAGACCATGAGACTCCTATCTCCAATAAACCACCAGAAAACTGGAAGTGGCGCTGTAGCTCAAGTGGTAGAGCACTCGCCTTGAGCTGAAGAGCTGAGGGACAGCGCCCAGGCCTAGAGTTCAAGCCCCACGACCAACAAAAAAAAAAAAAACAAAAAACCCTGAGCACTCTAATCCTAGCTGCTCAAGAGGCTGAGACTAAGGATGATGGTTCAAAGCCAGGCCGGGCAGGAAAGTCCTTGAGACTCTCTATCTCCAATAAATTACCAAAAACACTGGAAGTGAAGTTGTGGCTCAACTAGTGCAGTGTTAGCCTTGAGCAAAAGAAGCTCAGAGACAGAACCCAGGCCCTGAATTCAAGCCCAGGACCAGTCAGAAAAGAAGGGGGAGGGGAGCTGGTAACTAGCAGATCAAGTGAGGGTATCTGTAGTGTCCTTAGAGGGGCATGTGGGGGACAGTGCTGGTGTGACCTGGCCTGGACTGTCTGGTACAAAGTAACCGTGTCTTTGCAGGAATAAAGCTGGCTGGTTGGACAGCGAACTCAACATGTTCACACACCAGTACCTACAGCCCAGCAGATAGTGGGCAGCGGGGGGCGGGGCCGCCCACCCTCAGAGCTTACGGCCCCCAGGGCATGGGCCTCAGTCCCCGGCCATCACTGGAGAGGAAGAAAGCACCCACTGTCTCTTGCCATTTTGAGCCCTTCACCAGTTATCCCGGCCCCTGGCCTGCTATTGCAGGAAGAAACTCTGTCTCCCACCCCAAAGGAAATATATATCAACACGCGGAGAGCATGGTACCAAGGAGTTGTGGCAAGGCCCTTCTCTGCTTTCATTGAAGATAAGGGATCTCAGATACCAGCTCTGCCCTTCATGGTATCAGGCAGACACCCCACCTTCTCCACCCATACATACCTGCCCTCCTTATACCCCAGGGCACCGTACTACGATGGAGTGACAGGATTTTCTTCCCAGAAGCATCTAACCTAGTTCCAGGAAGGCCTGGGCTCACCGGGGCTCACCTGGCAGGACTGTGGCTTGTGTTGTGTGGCCTGCAGCTTCAGCACTCTGTCCTGCTGTGGACAGAGTTAATGGTTTGGTAGCCAGGCTTCTCGTGGAGCCCCGAGGCAGCCCTGTGCATGAGGGGTGGGATGCCTCACAGCCAGCAAGAGTAGTGGGAGGAGCTCAGGAGAGGGGGTGTGGTTGGTGGGTGTGGTTGGGAGAAGGTGGTGCTGTCAGAGCTGGGGGAGGGGGTCACCGTGAGGAGGAAGGCCTTGCCGTCTCCCTCCCTCTTGTTTCAGTCCTTGGCCTGCATAGTTCTGGGTTATTACTGGTGAGGACTGCTTTGGGTCAAGCGGCAAAAGTATGTAGTAGAAGGGACGGTGAAAGATGGAGACTTGGCATCAGGCTGGGGCAGGGGTCCCTGCCCAGCACAGCTGGAGAATGTGGTTGGTACAGAATAGGGTCTCCACCTGACTTGCTCTGAGGGGATCATGGGCCTGAGAGCCCCCACCCCACCAGCTAGATTGCGTCCCCACCTTACCTCAAGCTACTCTTGGCCACCAGTTCTCTGGACCGTTCCCTGTGCTGGTGACTGCAGTGATCATACAGCCTGAGGAACCCAGCTTCCATCCTCCCGCTCACCTGCCTTTCAGCTTCGCCAGTTCCCAGAGCTTCTCCTGATATATCAGGCCTCATGTTGACATTGAGAAATGTTCCCTGCTGTTGAGTTTTGGGATTGCCACTGGTCCGAGTGGGAAAGTTCTGGTCGTCACCAGTGTTCATGTCCCAGAAAGATGAGCTTTTGGAGAAAAGGTCAGAGCAGAGAGAGTGCTGAGACCAGAGCCCCAGGGCGGGGCCGTCCCAAGTGTGGGAGGTGGGGGGTGGTCCAGCGAAGGGCGTGTCCTGGAGCATGGCAGAATCAGTGTCACACAATCCCAAAGAATTCATGTTCTTTTTAAAAAACAAAATGATTTAGAATAAAAATGGATTTGTTTTCAGTGTAGCCCCTTGGGAATGAGTGAACTTTTGAGCTTCTTATACAATAAGAGACATTAAATTTGTACCACCAAGGGAGAGACCGTTTCTGAGAGAAGTGTGTGGCTCAGGGCACTTTGATTTCTGGCTGCTGACCTTGCTGTTTTCATGTTCACTTCCTGGAGCGCAAGACATGTTTGACGTGAGTTTCCCTTTGACATATGTAAGGTGATCTATGTGTCTGAATTACTCCTGTACCATTGCTGATAATATTGGAAAGAAATAAAACCCAGTTGGAACCCTGTGTGAGCCCACTGGCAGCTCACTGTCCAGCCTGAGAACCAGTGCCCACCTGACCTCCAGGGGCCAGGGCACCCAGAGGGAGCCCTTCAGATCCTCTCTGTCCCAGTTTACCTTCTGAGAATTTGCCGTGACATACCTCCCTCTCACCCCTTTTCTTTTGAAGGGTCTTGGGGAGTGGGTTCCCTGCCCTTCCTCACCTCTCCCTTTTGAGGCCCCAACCCCTGCCTGTCCAGTCCCCCAGCCCAGCCTCCTCCTCGATTCCCAGACGACAGCAGATAAAGGCTGCATGTTATACGCCACTCCTGTCTCCTAAGTCTTCCTCGACCTGGCCTTACCCCACTTCTACCACATCACCCCAGGCTGACCCCTACCCTCCTCTGCCCTTTGTGACATTTCTGGGCAGCAGCCCAGGGTGGCCTTAGTACCTAGAGCTCAGGTCTGCTGCGGCCTGTGCTCCTGCTGGAGTCCACCCAAGTCGGCCCTAACCCTACTCCCCTAGTCAGTTCCTTGCTGTTCGGTACCCTGAGCAGGGCTTCTGCCCTTGGCCTCGGCTGGCCTGCTGCCTGACTTCCTGCTGCAGGCCCAGCTGACTCACCCTCTGTCTCCAAGTTGGCTGAGCTGTCACCTTGGAAAGTGAACTTAGACCACCCTGTTGCTAGTCTCCTGTCCTTCCCCAACATTCACCTCCATGATGAAGTCTGTGCTTCATTAAGTCATCTTGACACAAAGGAACATGTTTGCCTTTGTTATCTCCTGCTTGATGTACACGTGCTAGGCATGAACCCAAAGTTTGGGTTTATTGACTTTTTTTTTTTGGTCAGTTGTGAGGCTTGAACTCGGCTTGGGCACTGTTCCTGAGCTCTTCAGCTCAAGGTAAGCACTCTACCACCTGAGCCACAGCACAACTTCCAGTTTTCTGGTGATTAATTGAAGATAAACATCACACAGACTTTCCATCCTTGGCTGGCTTTGAACCATGATGCTCAGATCTCTGGCTCCTGAGTAGATAGGATTACAGGCGTGAGCCACCAGTGTCCTGCTTGTTTTTTTGTTTTTGTTTTTAATATAGTGAGGTTTGAACTCAAAACCTCATGCTTGCTAGGCAGGTCTTCTGCCGCTTGAGCCACCTCCCCCCATTCCCCTACCCCCCTTTATACCAGGCATCTGGACCTACATCTGACACAGAGACAGAACTTTGTAAACCCTTGATTAATGACCTTGACAACATAGGCCACATATTTATGAGCCCTCTGTCAATGGGGAGTGAGGGCAGAGCTACCAAGTGCTATAAGAAACCTGTTTATGGGTATAGTTTTTTTTTATAATTAATTTACTGTTATTACAGAGTTGATGTACAGAAGGATTACCATTAGATGAGTCAGGTAATGAGTACATTTTTCTTTCGTACAGTGTCTTCTGTTCCTTCATTCTTTCCCAGTCCCTCCCTCCTGTCTCTACCCATGAACTATATAGTTCACATTCATCAGTGTCCAGTGAGCTCCACTGTTGTACTTTTTCACCCTTTCTCCCTTGAGCTCTGTGCTCTTTCCCCCACTCTCCCAAAGATATACATGTGACTACAATATACATAAGGTAAAGAAGACAGAATCATAAAAAACTGAAAAAAGTCTTCTGTTTCCATATCCTGGAGTTTGTTTCAGTACATATATCACTTCATATAAATATGAAGAGGCATCTCCTAAGAGTATCCTAGTATCCTCTTTTAGTCTCACAATGTGTAGCTAGGATCCTGTATAATTTGTCATATATCCCTCCTAGTGCATTTTAGATCTAACTTCTTCATATCAGAGAATATGCACCACTTGTGTCTCTGAGCTTGGCTTACCTCACTTAACATGATTTGTTCTAGTTTTTATTCTAATGGCTGTGTAAAAATCCATTGTATATAGATACTTTTTTTTTTTGATCATCGTGGGGCTTGAACTCTGGACCTGGGCGCTGTCCCTCAGCTCTTCAGCTCAAGGCTAGCACCACTTGAGCCACAGCACCACTTCAGGTTTTCTGAGTGGTTTACTGGAGATAGTCTCATGCCTTTCCTGCCCGGGCTGGTTTTGAACCATGATCCTCAGATCTCAGCCTCCTGAATAGCTAGGATTTCAGGTGTGAGCCACCAGTGCCTGGCTAGATACCACATTTTTTTTTTTTTTCGATTGTGGGGCTTGAACTCTGGGCCTGGGCGCTGTCCCTCAGTTCTTCAGCTCAAGGCGAGCGCTCTACCACTTGAGCTACAGCGCCACTTCCGGTTTTCTGGTGGTTTATTGGAGATAGGAGTCTCACGGTCTCTCTTGCCCCGGCTGGCTTTGAACCGCGATCCACAGATCTCAGCCTCCTGAGTAGCTAGGATTACAGGCGTGAGCCACCAGCACCCAGCTGATACCACATTTTTTTTAATCCACTGGAAATATGGGGCATCTGGGCTGTTTCCATATCTTGGTTATTGTGAATAGTGTGACAATGAACTCTGGCTCTCGATGTTCAGGGTAGATCCTAGGAGTGGGTCCTAGGGAAGGTCTATGTTTTTTTTGAGGAGCCTCCAGACCGCTGGTGTGAGTATAGTTTTAAGGACTAATTTATTTTTGCTAGTCCTGGGGCTTGAACTCTGGGCCTGGGCGCTGTCCCTCAGCTCTTCAGCTCAAGGCTAGCGCTCTACCACTTGAGCCACAGCGCCACTTCCGGCTTTTTTCCCTCCCCTGCTTAATGTGGTGCTGAGGAATCGAACCCAGCCCTTTAAAGACATTTAAAGCGTAGTTTTAAGGACTTTTAGGGACAAGTATACCGAGCATTCAGCACTTAACCCATTCAGCTCCATTGTGGGTACTGAGGCTCAGGGAAGAAACAGCCCAACTTTAATCCAAACCCCTGGGTGTGGTGGTAGGTGTGGGGAGACGTCCCGCTGCTGTCCTGCTGCTGTCCCGTACGACGCGACAGCGCTGGCCTTCACGCACAGGCCCGCGGAAAGGGCCGGGCACACGCGGGCCCCCCGCGGACACACAAGCCTGGACTAGGCGCGTTCGTTCTAATCTTACCGCCTCCTCCGCTGCTCCAGAGCCTCGCATTAATACCTCCAGAAACAAAGCGGTCTTGAGCACAAGTACACAAGAAGCGCGCACCGCCGCCGCGGCCCGTAGCAACCCGCAGCATCAGAAGCCGAAAACTGCCGCAGCCCTCGCGGCGAACTCGGCTGACCAATCAGAACCCGCTCTTTCGGGTTCCGCTCATTCCTAAATTCGTCCTCGGCCTCAGACTCTGACCAATCAACTGTGGAGGATGCCATCAGTTCCGCCCCCAAATTGAAACTACCGCCTGGCTCCGCCCCAACGACCAATCAGAGGCCTCGTGAAGGCCCCGCCCCGGGGCGTGGCGAGAGGAGAACCCAGCGGCGCGGCGCGGGCCGGCGGCTGGTCGAGCGGGTCTGGGGCTTCCGGGCGGTGAGTGCCGCGGCCGCCGGACTGAGGAGGAGGGGAAGGAGGAGGGGGGAAGGGTCCCCACGTGCGTCCCCGCCGGGGCGCTCGGGCCTGCGTTACCTCTGCCGGCCTGTCCTCCGGACGCCCCCCTCTCTGGCCTCCGCGCAGGTCGGTCTTCGCGAGCGCGGCGCGGCGCGGCCGGAGGGGAACCCTGCCTGCCGGCCGCGCGCTTCACTCCCGGGCGGAAGCCGACCTCGGGCCGGACGGGCGTGGCCCCGAGTCTCCGGACCAGGTAACGGTGGGGCCTGCGCGTGTGTCCCGCCGCCGGGAGGGCTTCCCCGGACGTCTCCCCACTCCCGGCCCCGGTGCCCGGCCTGGCCTGGCGTTCACTGCCCGGTTGACGTGGGGCAAGTTCCTAAACCTGCTTCGTGGTGAAAAGCAAAGCTGAGGCTGTAGAGCATGCCTAGCAAGCTGCAGCCCCGGATTCAACACCAGCGCTGACTCGACAGCAGTAACAAACCCCCAAACGATGGCTGCCATTGTGAAGATTGAGGTGTCTGTGACCCTAAAATTAATTAGAAGAAGAGAGGGAGGGAGGGAGGAAGAGGGAAGGCAGGAACGGGTTAGGAATCAAGCTGCAGATACGCTACATATACATCTGCAGACTGCCACTGGTTCCTCTGTAAGTCAGGGAGTCTCGATTTTTCTAGAAAGGCCTTAGGAAGTTGCTCTCTTGAGGGGGCCGGATCCCATTTACAGTACAGATGTGCTTGCTATGTGACTAGCACTGCTGCCTTTTTTTTTTTTTTCCCTTTTCTTGTGCTAGTCCTGGGCCTTGACCCTTAGCTTTTAAGCCCAAGGCTGGCACTCTACTTAATTTGAGCCTCAGCTCCACTTCCAGGTTTTGGTAGTTAATTGGAGATAAGAGTCTCATGAACTTTCCTGCCTGGCTGGCTTCAAACCATGCTCCTCAGACCTCAGCCTCCTGAGTAGCTGGGATTCTAGTTCATAAGCCACTGGTGCCTGGCACTCCAGTTCTTTTTTCTTTTTTTCCTTTGCCAGTTGTGGGGCTTGAACTCTGGGCCTGGGTGCTGTCCCTCAGCTCTTCAGATCAAGGCTAGCGCTGTACCACTTGAGCCACAGCACCACTTCTGGCTTTTTCTGCTTATGTGGTGCTGAGGAATCAAAGCCAGGGCCTCATGCATGCAAGGCAAGCACTCTATCACTGAGCCATCTTCCCAAACCCTCCAGTTTTTCTTAATCAGGTAGTTACTGCTACCCTGCTCGACAGGTGAAGGAAATACGCACAGAGAAGTCATGTAATTTGCCCAAGGCTGCACAGGAGAATTCCAGAAAGGAGTTGGAATCTGGGCCTCTGGCACCAGGGTGCCCTTCCCAGCTTTCATGATGCCATCTTGGCTCCAGGTAGAACCCACCCCCCAGTACCTGCAGTGAGGGGTCACCAATGCCGAGGTTGGAGCTGGGGGCTGTGCCTGGCCTGGGAGAGACCAAAGACCTTGAGCAGCTTCGGCTGCTCAATTTGGAGCTACTGAAGCAGCTGTGGATTGGGCAGGAAGCTGTGCAGCGTTCGGTGGCCAAGGCCTTTGCAAAGGTGAGTGGCTACCATGGGAACCCTGGGGGGTGAGGGAGGGGCTGCCTCGCCTCAGGATGGTGCCCAGGGTCATCTTGCCCAACACAGTCTCTATATAGATCTTGGGAGGGAAGGGACCGGGCCGAGGGACACTGCAGAGACCACAGCAGGAGGAGGCCCCTGGACCCAGTTCAGGCAGGTCAGGTGGGCGCTGGCTGAGCCACCCCGGGGTGACCTGGCTCATCTTCTCCAGTCAGGCCTGGACTGTCCCCGACGTTACAACTCAGAGATACCCGTGTATCCAGATACGTCCTCAGCCTCCCCCAGCACCTACGGCTCACGGGACAGAGGGCAAGAGGGGGACACAGAGGACACCCTTGGAGATGACCCCCATAAGAGGGCCTGGCTTGGCAGGGCCAGCTCCAGGGCGGCCTCTCTACCACCTGCCAAGTACCAACACCCGGAGTCTCTGGACGTACCGAGGTTCCGCTCGGCTTCCTTGCCTGTCCCCAGGGAATGGAAGGAGCCGGCACCTTTAGCAGGGCCGGGAGACCTGGAGCTCCCTAAGGCACAGACCGCAAGGTCCAGACGGAGCAAGCCATTCAAGGTAACACTGAAACATTTGGGCATCCACCCATGGGGCTTGCTTAAGCCTTAGTTTCCCTATCTGACAGAGGTACTCCTCATCAATAGCCCCTGTAGAAGGAGAGCTTTCATGGAGGTGCTGTGTGTAGCACCAACAAGTGATTAATGCTAGTTTTTCAGATAGCACAGTGGGAAGTAAGACGATGATGGGCCCCATTGTACAGGCAAAGCCTCCCCTAAAAACTAGGGCCACAGCCGGGCACTGGTAGCTCACACCTGTAATCTCAGGAGGCTGAGATCTGAGGATCATGATTCAAAGCCAACCAGAGCAGAAAAGCCCATGAGATTCTTATTCTTACCTCCAATTAGCTAACAGAAAACTAGAGTGGAGCTGTGGCTCAAAGTGGTAGAGTACTAGCTTTGAGTGATAAAGCTTAGGGATTGTGCCCAGACCCTGAGTTCAAGCCCCACGATCAACAACAAAACAAAAGAAGAAGAAAAAACTGGGGCAAACCTTTATCTTCTGGGTCTTGATCCCTCAGCTGAGGACAGCCCCTTTGTTCTTTTGAGGAGGGGTCCCCTTTGGGCTGGGCTCGCTGTCCTAGCCCTTGCCCTTTTGGCCTCCCCAGCCCACAGTGACCTTCGGCCAGGGGACTGCAGTGCCTGAGAGAAGCTGGCGCCTCCGGCCATACTTGGGCTACGACTGGATTGCAGGTAAGGCCCCTCCTAGCCAGCAAGAGCCCCTGGCCTGGAAGGGGGACAGGCCCTGGCTGGGCGAAGCTAGCCACAGGCACAGGCCGCGTCTCTCGATGCATGAATGAGTCAGGGCTGCTGCATTCTGAGCGCAACTCCACGTGGACCGGCTCTTCATTTTCATGCCCACTTCTCACCCCAGCCACCTCAACAGCCTCCCAGCTGGTCTTCCAGCACCTTCTGCCTCGTTACTACCCACTTGTTTCAATAATGCAGAGTAACATTGACCACTTGAGGCTGTTCCTTTTGGTGATATTGGGGTTTGAACTCAGGTTCTTATGCATGCTAAGCAGGAGCTGTACCCCTGGAGCCACTCTGCCAGCTCATTATGACCTCTTTTTTTTTTTTTTTTGTCCTGAGGCTTGAACTCGGGGCCTGGCACTGTCCCTGAGCTTTTGCTCAAGGCTAGCACTCTACCACTTGAGCCACAGCTCCACTTTGGGCCTTTTCTGTGTATGTGGTACTGAGGAATCAAAACCCAGGGCTTCATGCATGCCAGGCAAGCACTCTACCACTAAGCCACATTCCCAACCTGGACAGAGTCTTACAGACTTCTTTCTCTTCTGGCTTGAAGCTATGCTATTCCTGATCTCGGCTTTCTGAGTGGCTACAGGTGTGAGGCATCAGTGAGTGCCTGGCTTTCAAGGTCTTAAATATGGGAACAAGGTTATGTCACTCCCTTCTCGGACCTCCCCAAGATTTTCCCCAGCACTTAATATCAGTGCCTGAATCCTCACTCTGCTATCTGGTCTACCTGGCCTCTGACTATCTACTTCTTCATTCCAGCCTCACTGATCTCCTTGCCAGTTATTGAACCAGGTGTTCTTTTAACTCAGGGCCTTTGCACCTGCTGGCTCCTTGGCATTCAGAACTCAGTTGCACTGATAGGTCTTCTGCGAGTATCATGTCACAGTTCAGCACCACCCAGCACAGCCTGTACCACTTCTTACCACTCTCAGGAATGGTCTCTGGACAAGTACTCTCTGAACTGCTGGTTTCTTTATTCCTTGGGAAGAAGGCAACCCTTACTGAGCAGAGATAGGGCTGTTGGCCTATTCTCCAAGGGAGCTCGAATTTTGCCTGGCACATGACAGGTTCCATGGTGGTCTCTGGGTGCTCTGAGGTGTGGAGGTTGAGTCGCCGGAGTGTTCTGTGTGGTAGCTGGGATGCCACAGGGTCGTGGTGGTGCAGACACAACCCCTGCCACAAGGACTTCTTGGAATCCTAGCTTCATGGCTTCTTTTTTCTGGGAAGGGGGACGCCGCTTCCCTGCCCTGAGTCCTTGTGGATGCCGCTTCCTCCTTTCCCTCAAGCCAGGCCCACATCCCTGTGTCCCGCCACCGGTACTGGCCTGCCCCACCTCTGCTTTCTGGGATTCCAGTCCCCTCTGATGCCACCACCTGCATCATCATCTACATCTCCTCCTACATCATCTGCATCTTCTCGCCTACATCACCTACTACAACATCTCCATCTCCATCTCTCATCACCATCCTTTCCTATACCTCCTCCATCATCTCCCTCATGCCCTGAATCGTCTCCATCTTCTCCTACAATATCTGCTTTAGCTCCATCTTGTCTCCTATATTACCTCCCGCATCATCTCTTACGTCACCGCCTGCATTGTGTCTGACACCAACTCCTGCTTCATCTCCATCACTTCTGCATCATATCTACCATCATCCTGGACATCACTCCCTGCGTCATCTTTCCTGCCCTGTCTCCTCTGACCTCATGGCCTTCACCATCTACATCATCTACCTTGTCTCCATCATCGTGTTGCCCTGTGAGGCTGAACACAGGAGAGTGCTGGAGTGAGTCTGCAAGCTGGTTTTGTCGCACGCTCTGGGGTTCTGGCCCTTGTCCTATGAGCTTTGCTGTCCTTCGCTCCTACTGACTCCTCTACTTCTCAGAATAGTCCCACAAGGCAGGCGCTGCAGAAATCTTGGTGACACGGGAAGCTGAGGCCTGGAGACATAGAACCTTCCAAAACTTCACACTGGGCATGGGCAAGCTGCTGCCATCTTTCTCATCCAGATGAAACAGGAATAGACGTCTGCCTTTGCTCATGCGTGCTTCAGTTACAGCTCCGTTTCTTGGCCTTCCTTTCCTTTTTTCCCCCCTTTTCTTTCCCCTCCCTTCTTCCTTTCCTCTTTATTTGGCCTTCTACTCTTGCTTGGCTTTCTTGCTCGTAGCTGTTGCTTTACCATATGAGCCACATCTACAACCCAGTATTTTGCTCGTTAATTGAAGATGGAGTCCCATGGACCTTTCTGCCTGGTGTAGCTTTGAACTTTGATCCTCCAGGTCTCAGCCTCATGAATGGTTAGAATTACAGGCAGGAGCCCTTGGAACCCGCTCCCCTCACCCTACTTTATCTCTAGCCCCTCTAACTCACACCAGTCCCCTGACTTCCAGACTCAATTATCCCAGCTTCTCTACATTGCCATAGTTGTCTTTTCTTTTTTGTTGGCTGTGGGGCTTGAACTCTGGGCCTGGGCGCTGTCCCTCAGCTCTTCAGCTCAAGGCTAGTGCTCTACCACTTGAGCCACAGCACCACTTTCAGCTTTTTCTGTTTATGTGGTGCTGAGGAATTGAACCCAGGGCCTCATGCATGCAAGGCAAGCGCTCTACCACTGAGCCACCTTCCCAGCCCCATAGTTGTTTTCTCTGTTCCCTAAGCAACTACTTGAAGCTGGGAACTTCATAAAGAAAAGGAGTTTATCTAAAGGTTCAAGAGCATGATGCCAGCATCTGGTTGGCCTTGCTGCAGCTCTGGCCATGTCACAGCCCAGCAGGTAGCATTATGCCTGTGGCATGTGCAGGAGAGAAGGGACAGTCATATAGCCAGAGAGGAAGCAAGAGCGCCATAAGGCCAGACTTGTTCTTTCTATAAGAACCTACGTACCCATTGCAAGAGCTGAACTAGGTCTTATGAGAACTACATTAAAAGTCTCAGACTTTTCTGTCATGATACTCAGATCTCAGCCTCCTGAGTAGAGGCAAGCACTGTACCACTGAGCCACCTTCCCAGCCTCTCCATGATACTCTTTTTTATTTATTTATTATTTTTGGGTCTGGTCGTGGGGCCTGAACTCTGGGCCTGGGCACTGTCCCTCAGCTCTTCAGCTCAAGGCTAGTGCTCTACCCCTTGAGCCACAGCGCCACTTCCGGCTTTTTTTTTTTTTTTTGGGGGGTCCGGTCGTGGGGCCTGAACTCTGGGCCTGGGCGCTGTCCCTCAGCTCTTCAGCTCAAGGGTAGTACTCTACCACTTGCGCCACAGCGCCACTTCCAGCTTTTTTTTTTTTTTTTCTTATGTGGTGCTGAGGAATCGAACCCAGGGCCTTGAGCATGCAAGGCAAGTGCTCTACCACTGAGCCACCTTCCTAGCCCCCCAGCTTTTTTCTTTTTGCTTATGTTGTGCTGAGGAATCGAACCCAGGGCCTCATGCATGCAAGGCAAGCGCTCTACCACTGAGCCACCTTACCAGCCCTCCATGAGACTCTTATCTCCAGTTAACTACCAGAAAACCAGAAGTGGCGCTGTGGCTCAAGTGGTAGAGCACTCGCCTTGAGCTGAAGAGCTGAGGGATAGTGCCCAGGCCCAGAGTTCAAGCCCCACAACCGACAGAGATGAGGGTCATCTAGCTTACCTCAAATAACGCTTGGCCCATGAGATGGGCCATGTCAGAATTATGTCCTCTCTGATTAGGAGCAGCGGGGCACACAGGTGCTAAGCAAAGCTGCAGGCACAGTGAGTGATAGGTTCCACCCAGTCTATGCAAGGCCCACCAGACCCAACCAGGGCTTCGTGTCCCCATCCTCAGCCAGTGGCCTTGGCCCTTCAGCTCCTGGTGTTTTGCTCACACCAGGGTCTCTGGACAGCGCCTCCCACATCACCGATGAGCCTGAGGCTTTCTTCTCCACGCTACAGAAGTTCCGGGAAGCCAACAAGGAACAGTGCATTCATGGTTACACCGAGTGAGCAGTGGCAGGCCGGGGCGGGCGAGGGTGGCCAGGGCACCCCGCTGCCTGCCCGCCTGCTCAGCGCTCTCCTCTCCCAGAGGGCAGTCCCAAGGCCTGCACGGGGACGGCGCGGAGGACGACCACCAGTGTGAGTGTCCACTTCCACCGGGCCAGACAGCCCCGCCCACCCACCCTGGCCCAGCTCCCCGAGTGGAGATCCTGGCAGGACTCTCAGTTGTTGGGGGCCTCAAGGGAAAGCCTGGGGAGTGGATCCCTCTGGAGCCTGCCTGTGTGACCCCCGGGGGCCTGCAGCTGTCACAGCTGGCCAGGCTGGCTCTGGAGCTCTGGAAGGTTTTGCTCCCCAACTGTAGGAGTGGGCTTCTTGGGTCCCAGAAGGAGAAGGAGGGGCCCTTGCTTCCCAAAAGCTGATGGCCAGTGTGCACGCACACTACCTGGAGCTCCTGCTCAGGGAACCTGCTCTCCGGCCTCACAGGTGTGTACTGCTACCGCCTCAACCGGCGCTTGTTCCCGGTGCCCGTGGATCCCGGTGCCCCCTGCCGCCTGTGTGGGACACCACGGGACCAGCGGAGCCCTGAGACCCTGCGAGAGCCCGCACAGGTCAGGTGAGCGCCAGAGCCTGACTCCTGATGCTTTTTATTTTTTTGGTCAGTCGTGGGGCTTGAACTCTGGGCGCTGTCCCTCAGCTTTTCAGCTCAAGGTGAGTGCTCTACCACTTGGGCCACAGCACCACTTCCAGTTTTTCAGGTGGTTTATTGGAGATCAGAGTCTCATGGACTTACCTGCCCGGGCTGGCTTTGAACCGTGATCCTCAGATCTCAGCCTCCTGAGTAGCTAAGATGACAGGCGTGAGCCACTGGCGCCTGGCTGATGCTCTTTTTAAAAATTTATTTATTGTTACTGTAAAGGTGGTGCACACAGTCCTGCTGCTTTTTCTGGGGAGCGGGGGTCAGGCGGGGCCCCTCCCCCATCAGTGTCTCCTTACACCCCTGCACAGGGTGAGCGTCCCGCTGTCCATCCTGGACCCCCCGCACCAGTACCGCATCCACCGGCGGAAAAGCTACGATTCCTCAGACACGCTGGCCCTGCCCCGGGTGAGCAGCCTCACAGATCCCTGGCCCGTCTCTCTCCCCCATGCCGAGCTGAGGCCCCCACCGGCCCGGATGAGTGTTTCTCTTGCACTGTCAAGTTGGGTCCCAGTTCTTGCTCTCAGGCCACACACAGGGAGACTGAGGCAGAGCTGGCAGGAGAGCTGGATTCGAACCCAGATCTTAGGCTCCCATGGTGAATGTTGGCGAGACAACCTCCCTGCATTTCCTGTTGTGATGGGGGGTGGGGGCGGCGGGCTGGGGTCGGGGAGAAGGGAAGGATTGGCCCTTGCTGTGGTTAAGGCACAGCCCTGGGTGTGGAGGGTTCCGTGGATGCCACTTAGGTGATGGATGCCCAGAGCAGAGCAGGGTCACAGCGCCCCATAAACGTCTGCATCCCCTCACCCAGCTTCCAGTCACCCCCAGGTGGCCAGAATGGTAGGATCAGGGGAGGGGGAGAGAGGGGATGCAGACCAGTGGTCCTCCCCCCTCCCCGGGCTGAGAACCCCTCTTCTCCATAGCACTGCCTGCTGGGCTGGGGCTCCCTCCCTCCCACGTCTGAGCGGAGATCAGCTCCTCAGAGCCTGGATCTCTGGTCCTCAGTCTCCTCCAAGGCCCAGCACCGGACGCTGTCAGCCACTACCCCTTCCCACCTGGTAAGGGCCTTTGGGTGCCCTGGGAGGGACGGGTCTGATTCGAAGGAGGACATGGGGGGGTGCGGCCTCATCCACCTTCGTCTCATCTGCCTGTGCCCCCCCCCATGATGGTGACCCTAGCTCCAAGACACAGGAGGGGCTGAGGCTGGAACTAGGCACGGCCCGCCTCCCATGCAGTGCTGTGCTCCCCGACCTCTCCCCATCTACTTCCCAGACCCTGCGGGCGCCACCCTCCACTCCAATCTGGTCAGAACCCTAGGTACCCCGCGGCAGGGCCCCAGCAGAAGCTCTGAGGTCGGCTGCCCAGAGGAGGAGAGCACTCCTGCCTGCCAGGTGCCCAACCCCATCCCTCACCAGGCAGGACCTCTGCCTGCCTGCCTACCCACATGCCTGCCTGCCCACCCCGCCTTGTGGCTTCAGGAGGAGGAGGAGATTCCATAATCAGTTTGTAAATAAAGTTCAGGACTCCACAGCTCCTGCTCCCCTGTGTTCACTGCTTTGTCCTAGGGCCTTCCCTGTCTGAGTGTCTGTTCCCTGTCTGGGGCCTCCAGCCCCCATCCCTGAAGCTGGGATCCATCACTAGGACTCGCCTGAGCTCCCTGGGCCGGGCGCCTCCCACAGGCCCAGGCTAGCTTGGTCCTGGAAGGTGGATCCAGACCCTCCGGAAGGAGAGATGAGAAAACAGGGTTGTGCAGTGCACGGGAAGCAGCTTTGACAGCTCAGGTGTCTCCTTTCACCTGGGATTAGTTACTAGCGTTGTTTTCCTCATCTCTCATATGTGTTAGGTTGAATAGTAGTAAGTTACTATATTAGTGGGGCAAAAGGAATAAATGCAAGGAGGGGACTAAAACTCCAGTTTTTTTTCTTTTCAGTCAGTCATGGGGCTTGAACTCTGGGTCTGGGTGCTGTCCCTCAGCTCTAAGGCTAGCGCTCTACCACTTCAGCCACAGCACCACTTCCAGTTTTTTGGTGGTTAATTGGAGATAAGAGTCTTACAGACTTTCTGCTTCAGCTGGCTTTGAACCGTGACCCTCAGATCTCAGCTTCCTGAGGAGTAGCTAGGATTACAGGCATGAGCCACTGGCACCTAGCTCTTCTCCTTTTTGTGTGGTGGTACTGGGGCTTAAAGTTAAGGGCCTGGGTGCTCTCCCTTAGCTTTTTCACTGAAGATTGGAGGTCACTCCTCTGCTTCCGGCTTTTTGCTGTTACAGACAAGAATTCTTGGAGTGGGCACTGGTGGCTCACACCTACCCAGCTACTAAGGAAGCTGAGATCTGAGGATCGGATTGTGGTTCAAAGCTAGCCTAGACAGGAAAGTCCAAGAAAAGAATTCATCAGGCTGGGAAGGTGGCTCAGTGGTAGAGTACTTGCCTTGCATGCATGAGGCCCTGGGTTCGATTCCTCAGCACCACATAAGCAGGGGGAAAAAAAGCTGGAAGTGGCGCTGTGGCTCAAGTGGTAGAGCACTAGCCTTGAGCTGAAGAGCTGAGGGACAGCGCCCGGGCTCAGAGTTCAGGCCCATGACCGGACCCCCCTTACCCCCTCCCCTCCCCCCCCCCCCCCCCCCCCGGACAAAGGAATTCATCACCAAAAAGCCCTAAGTAGAGTTGTAGCTCAAGTAGTAGAGCACAAATTTTGAGCAAAAAAATTCAGGGACAGTACCTAGGCCCTGGTTCAAGCCTCAGGATCAGCATACACATTTGTGTGCATGCACACACACATACACACACACACACACGTGCCACAGGTACTGTCTTTGTCACGGTGGGCCCCAGGACTGAGTCATCAGCACCCGCAGGAGCAGCAACAGGGCTGTCACTGGCTTCCTCTCAGTCTCACTTTTCATTCTGACTGCTGAGGACTTTTTTCGGTCTCTCTGTTTTGTGGTTTTAGCAGTGCCTATGGCTGTCACCCGAACCCCAACCTCCCAGGCCACCATCTGCCTCCCCAGCCCGTCACCCGGGCTGGGAAAGGCCCAGGGGTGGCTGCGGCTCAGCGTTCCCCATGGTTTTGGCCCAGAAGGTGGGGAGGAAGTGGGAACAGGGCCAGAGGTGACATCACAGGGAGGAGGGGACGAGGGGATAGACCCCAAGCACCCATGTGTCACATCTGAGATGTGTGTATGCACCGCAGAGGTACACTTGGGGTCATCAGCGGACCACAGAGCTCCCCCAGGACGCTGCTACTACCTGGTGTCCCAGATGGGTCTCCTTCCCCTACCTCAGGTCTGGGGGTCTCCCTGCTAGCATTTATACCACATCTTGGTACTATGTGTGTGAGGGGGGAATGTTTGGAACTGAGTTCAAGTCTAGCTTTGCCATTGTTGAACTGAGTGACTCATTAAGGGCTTCTATTGTCTTATATGGGGTAGAGGAGAGGGTGACAGGCATGCATACCAGGTTGTAACAGAGCCTTCTAGAACAGCTCTGGGACAAAGTAGATTCACCTGCTTAGAGACATTTAGACCCCAGACCCCAGCTTCCTCCTGCCTTCTAGGTGATAACAGGTTGGGAAACAGTCTTGGAGAAGTTATTCCAGGAAGAGCAGGAAATGTAGGCTGTCTTTCCTTCTCTCCCTTCCTTCCTTCTGCCCTCCCTCCGTCTTGCTCTCCCCTTTCTCCCTCTCCAGTGTTGGGCTTGAACCCAGGGCCTCATGCAGGCTGGACAAGTGCTCTGCTGCTGAGTTACATCCCCGCCACTTTTTTTTTTTTTCTGATATGCACCGGGATAATTCCCTCTCAACTCAATTTCCTATTTATAAAATGGCTTTTATAATGCCCAGCTCATGGGCTACAGGAGCAAAGACCTATTGTGGACTGAGTATGGGGCACCTGTGGCTCACGCCTGTAATCTTAGCTACTCAGGAGGATGAGATCTGAGGATCACAGTTCAGAGCCAGCCCAGACAGGAAAGTCCATGAGACTCTTCTCTCCATTGAACCAGCAGAAAACCAGAAGTGGTGCTATGGCTCAAGCGGTAGAGTACTTGCCTTGAACTGAAGAACAGGGACAGCACCAAGCTCAGAGTTCAAGCCCCATAACCAACAATGAAAAAAGGTTCAAGGGGGTCAGCAAGTTGTTGTCTAAAGCCAGCAGCAGAAGGCAGAAGGCAGCAATGTGAACACACAATGCACACACGGGACAGGTGAGGAGCCAAAGACAGCATCCTCAGGAAAACTCAAACCTGCCGACACCCGGACCTCCAGCCTCCAGAACCTGAGAAAATAGCTTTCTGTTAGGCTGCCCAGTCTGCATGGTTCAGTTTCACAGCCCTGGTAAAGAGAGCCATTACACGGTAAAATGCTTGCCTTGCATGCATGAGGCCCTGGGTTCGATTCCTCAGCACCGCATAAGCAAAAGAGCTGGAGAGAAAGAACAAAAGCCATTAGGTTAAGAATCTCTCATCCAAACGCTCATAGATTTGTGTGTGTGCATGCACTAGTACTGGGATGTGAACTCACGGCCTCGTGCACTTGGCTTTCTCTGCTAGCAGCCAGTGCTCTGCCATGCTTCCAGTCTAGCCCTTTTTTTCTGGTTCATTGGGGATGGGAGTCTTGGTATATTTTTCTAACGAGGCTGGTCTTGACCCTCCGTCCTCCAGGTTTTAGCCTCCTGAGTAGATAGGATTATAGGCATAAGCCACCACCAGCATCTGGCTGGCTTTTAAAATTTGAGAGTAGGGACATGCAACCTGCACCACAGTGGCCAGCACTCAATAAATGGTCACCAGGGTTTCTGGTCACCCCAGCTCACCCTGGGAGCTTGAAACACCAGAGAACATACACGCCATATTAGGTATTTAGCGTCTTTAAGAGGTGTACAGCCTTCTAACATGAAAGCCATTGTTGCTGCCATATGACAGATGAGAAAACCGAGGCCGAGTAGGGTTGACCAGCTTGCTCCTGCTTGTTCAACAGTGGCCACAACAGAGGTAGGATTCAAATGCAAGTCCATCTGCCTTTTCCAAATGCTTCTTTTGTTAAAACACATCTACATACTCCAACTACATTTTATTGGTATTAGTACAAAGCTTTTATTATTATACAGAGGGGTTACAATTACATGGGCAAGGTAATGAGTACATTTCTTATCAAGCATTGTTGCCTCCTCCTTTGTTTCCCCTTCCCATCTCTTCCCATCTCCCCCCCACACACACACACCCTTATTATTTTTTTAATTGGAAGCATTCATCGTGTTTTCTGAGGCCGGGCACTAGTGGCTCACACCTGTAATCCCAGCTATTCAGGAAGCTGAGATCTGGGATAGATGTTCAAAGCCAGTCTGGGCAGGAACGTCCACGAGACTCTAATCTCTAATTAACCGCCTAAAAGCCAGGTGGAGCTATATAGCTCGATTGGTAGAGTGCTGGCCTTGAGCAAAAGAAGCTCAGGAACAGTGCCCAGGCCCTGAGTTCAAGCCCCAGGACTGGCAACAAAAATCAGTCCTAGGGAAGGCAGGGGGACCGGGTGCTGCAAGGAGAAGCAGCCTGCCACACAGGGCTACGCAGCTCCTGCCCCCTCCCTGCGAGGGGCCCTGGGGGGCTGACCCGGTCATTTTGAAATCTGGGGCCCCTCCTGGGCAGGATGAGCAGGGCAGGGCCGGGGAGCGGGGCTGTGAATCAGGAGTGAGATGATTCATGACCGCTATTTCTTACCCGTCCCCTTTTCTCAGTCTGATTGGGCTGCTTGCTGGCACAGCCTTCTTCCTTTTGGGTGCTGACTAAGCAGCAGGCCTAGGCCCCCTGCACGCTGTGGGTCTGCCCTCGAACTCTGTCCCCTTCGATGACACCAGGGCCTTCTGGAGTTGCTGGAAATCCCCTCAACTGTGCTTTGTCCTCGTCCTTCCCCGGGGGGCTCCCTCCTCAGGGAAGCCCTCCCTGACTGCCCACCCCACCGCAGTGAATTAGGCCCTCACAGGTCATTTTCCTTCTCGGCCCAGTGGAAAGCAAGCAGCCTTCCTGGTGCCCGGGCCCCCAGCACACTGCACCCACGATCTGTCCTCTTCTCGTCTTCCTCATCTTCCTTCCCCTCCGCCTCCTTCTCCAGCTTGAACTCAGGGCCTGGGCACTGGCTCTGAGCTTCTTTTGCTCAAGGCTAGCACTCTGCCACTTGAGCCACAGTGCCACTTCCAGCTTTTTCTGTGCATGTGGTACTGAGGAATCGAACCCAGGGCTTCCTGCATGCGAGGCAAGCGCTCTGCCACTGAGCCACCTTCCCAGCCCCCTTCTTATCAGCCTAGTCTGGGTCTCCATCCTTTCCCTGGATGTACAGGGCTGTAGAGGATGTACCTGCCCTCTCCCCTCTTCCACCTTCCTCCCATCCCCTGATGTGTGTGTGTGTGTGTGTGTGTGTGTGTTTGCTGGTACTGGGACTTGAACTCCAGGCCTAGGTGCTGTCCTTTAGCTTTTTCACTCAAGGGTAGCACTCTACCACTTGAGCCACAGCTCCACTTCTGGCTTTTTGCTGGTTAATTGGAAATAGTCTTGTGGACTTTCTTGGCTTCAAAATTGGATCCTCAGATCTCAGCCTCCTGAGTAGCTAGAATTACAGGTGTGAGCCACTGGTACTGGCAATAGAATCCAGGGCCTCATACATGCTAAACACATGCTCTGCCATTGAGCCTCTACCCGCTCCCCCTCCCCCCCAGCCCTCTGAGCTCTCCCCTCCCTTTCTCTCTACCATGAAGGCCTATCAACCTTCGCTATTGTCTTCCCTCATGATCTTTCCCTTTGCCTCCTCCCTTGGACTGGAAAGTTTCCCATGGTGCAGAGTTCACTAGTGTCTCCCCAGCATTCATCCCCAGGCCTGGCCCCCAGGAGCCTGTAGTGTTTGTTGAATGACTAAGTGAATGGAGACCATCTGAATCACTCTCTCCTTTAACAAGCAGAGAAAGGTCCTTAATACTCACATGTTCTAGCCAAGACGGGCGCGTGAGATACCAGGCGGGGCCCTGGACGAGTTCTGGCCAGCACCTAGCTCTCCCTCATCTGCCCTCGAGGCCACTGTGGGTGCACCCTGTTCCCCGCAGCACAGCATGGCAGCAGCCTCTAAGCTGGAGTCTTCCTGCTCCTATGGACACTGCCCAGTTTCTTTCTTTTTTCTTTCCCTCCACCCTCTCCCCATTTTGTGCTAGTACTAGGGCTTGAACTCAGGGCCTCAACCCTTGCTTAGTTTTTTCTTTCTTTTTTTTTTTTTTTAGACATGGGTCTTGAACTCTGGGCCTGGGCGCTGTCCCTGAGCTCTTCAGCTCAAGGCTAGCGCTGCTCTACCACTTGAGCCACAGCGCCACTTCCTTGCTTAGCCTTTTCTGTTCAAGGATGTCACTCTACCACTTGAGCCACAGTGACTCTTCTTGCTTTTTGCTGGTTCATGGGAGATAAAGAGTTTCATGGACTTTTTGCCTCTCCAGGCTGGTTTGAATGGTGATCCTCAGATCTCAGCCTCCTGGGTAACTAGGATTACAAGTATGACCCACTACCCTGCACTCACACAGACTTTTTTTTCCCCCCGGGGCTGAGGACCGAACCCAGGGCCTGACGCACGCCAGGCAGGTGCCCTTCTGCTGAGCTAAACCCCCAGCCCATACAGACTTTTTTTTTTGTCGGTCATAAGGCTTGAACTCTGGGCCGGGGCGCCATCCCTCAGTTCTTCAGCTCAAGGCTAGCACTCTACCTACCACTTGAGTCACAGCACCACTTCCAGTTTTATGGTAGTTAATTGGAGATAAGAATCTGACAGACTTTCCTGCCCAGGCTGGCTTTGAACTATAATCCTCAGATCTCAGCCTCCTGAGTAGCTAGGATGACTGGCATGAGCCACCGGTGCCTGGCTTCATTGTGTGACTTAAAAAAATTTTAAATGACGCCGGGCGCTGGTCGCTCACTCCTGTAACCCTAGCTACTCAGGAGGCTGAGATCTGAGGTTTGCGGTTCAAAGCCAGCCCGGGCAGGAGAGACTGTGAGACTCCTATCTCCAATAAACCACTAGAAAACCAGAAGTGGTGCTGTAGCTCAAGTGGTAGAGCGCTCGCCTTGAGCTGAAGAGCTGAGGGACAGTACCCAGGCCCAGAGTTCAAGCCCCATGGCCGACCAAAAAAAAATTTTTTTTAAATGTTATTGTAAAGGTGACATACAGAGGGGTTACGGTTACATAAGTAATGAGTATACTTCTTTTTGAACAGTGTTACCGCTTCCCTCATTTTCTCCCACTTCCCCCCCCCCCCCCCCGCTCCCTCCATCCCAAGTTGTAAAGTTCACTTCCAACATAGTGTGTCTAGTGACTATTGCTGTTCCATCGGTTTACCCTTTGTCCCATTGTTTGTTTCTGTGATTCCCCTTCCTTTCCCCAAATCAGATAACGTTGTGTGACTTTGATCTTGGGGTCCCGGTGGACTGGGGCAGGGCCTTCCCAGTCCGGTGGAGCCCTAGAGGCCCTATTCCAGCTTGCAGGTTCAGAGCTCCCATTTGGGTGCAACCAGGAGCTGGTGACATCCTACCGTGTTGATGGAGATCATGGGGGAAAACGGTTGGGTTTTGCCGGGTGCCGGTGGCTCGTGCCCGTCATCCTGGCTAATCAGGAGGCTGTGATCAGAGGACCGCAGCACACAGCCCCTGGGGCAGAAGGTTTATGAGCCTCTTCACTCCAATTAATCACAGAAAAAAACCTACAGTGGAGCTGTGGCTGAAGTGGTAGAGCGCTAGCCTTGAGCAAAAGGAGCTCTAGGACAGTGCCCAGGCCCAGAGTTCAAGGCCCAGGACTTGCAAAACAAAAACAAAGCGGTTGGGTTTTTTTCCCTCCTCTGCCCAGATCTGGAGCCCTGACTCAGTGGGTGATCTAAGAGTCTCGTCCAGCTTGAGACAAAATGGGGGCCATGCCTCAGTATCTCCACATCTCCGGGATTTCTAGCTGGTGTCTCAGAGAGCAGGCCAGTCAGGCCACTAGGCCCTGAAGTCAGTGGAGGGGAAGCCCAGAGGGTTTTCCGCATACGCATGCGCCTGGCGTGCGGCCTACCTCCAGTGGTGCTGAAAATCCAGATGTGCGCATGCTCAGTACCGGCTTCCACCTTGACAGCCCTGTCTGCCCTTCCGGCCTCTACTCTGCAGCCCTGGAGGGAGCTGAAAGGCAGGACTCACGTCCTCCATGCTGTTATGGTCCTTGTCCGTCATGCAAAGATGTCCCTGTGTCAAGCTCCTGTAGGCCCAGCTCCAAGGAGCCCCATCATCAGGGGAAAGTGGGCCACAGGCTAATGATGGCAATGGGGTTCTTATGGGGAGATGGACAGGTGGCGTCAGAGTAGGGGATAGGGCATGGAAGTTCTCCTGGGGTGGGGGGAGGATGAGAAGGGGCAGACTGGTAAAATGTGTTCGTATTCTGCTTTTGATAATTGGTATACAATAGACTTGACCTATTTAGAATATATGATTTTTATGAGTTTTGGCGTATGGTGTGTGAGTGTGTGTGTGTGTGTGTGTGTGTGTGTGTGTGTGTGTGTGTGCTGATACTAGGGCTTGAATTCAGGGCCTGTGTGTGTGTGTGTGTGTGTGTGTGTGCTGATACTAGGGCTTGAATTCAGGGTCTAGGCGCTGTCCCATAGTTTTCTCTCTCAAGGCTGATGATCTACCACTTGAGCCACATCTACTTCTGGCTTTTTGCTGGTTAATTGGAAATAAGAATCTCACAGACTTTTCTGCCTGGGCTGGCTTCAATTGGGTCCTCAGATCTCAGCCTCCTAAATAGCTAGGATTACAGGTGTGAGCCTCCTGTGGCTCGGTGAAGCAGTTTTGAAGACCAGTGATGATAGATAGAGGGACCAGCAGGTGGAAAGGCCCTGTGGCAGGGACAAGGCTGGTGGTCTTGACAAGGAAGGAGGCTGGTGGGGAATGTAAGAGGGGCCAAGGCCACATGGCTTTGTTTGACTGAGACAAGGAACTCAGATCTGAACCTAAGCATTTGGTCCATACCGCTGGGCCTGTGTTAAGCAGCACCTTCCTTGTGACCGTCAGGGTTTTCTGACCTTTTTCTCTACCAAGGTTCTTCTGAGAAAATAGCCAGTGTGGAGTGCTGACATCTGCCAGTGGCTTCATGTGCGGTTTCCCCAGAAATGACTTCATAGTAGGGGGGACCTCTAATAACTCATTGGTGGTACTTCAGGACTGATGAGCTGGTTTCTTGAAAGTT
This sequence comes from Dipodomys merriami, assembly GCF_024711535.1. Classification (NCBI taxonomy): domain Eukaryota; kingdom Metazoa; phylum Chordata; class Mammalia; order Rodentia; family Heteromyidae; genus Dipodomys; species Dipodomys merriami. The sequence continues at coordinate 7,827,816 of NW_027204270.1, forward strand.
CTGAATTGTCAATTATGATTTGAAGACAAGATTGCCTTTTGATCCTGAAATCTCTCCAGGGCAGGACCTCAAAGGACCAGATCCTCCTGCAGCAGAGAACAGGTCACGGAAATGCAGGCCACTTCCCAGAGGGCTCATTCCTTCACACTGGAAACTCTGAGCCGAGGATAGTTTCCCTGGCAACCCGGGTTATGAGGCCCCCTTGGCCAGCGTCTCATGCATGTTAAATGTGTACTCTGCTCTGGCTACTCCCAGCCCATGGGCAAATCTCTGTCCTGTTTTCTGTGGAGAGACCAACAGAAGCCGGGCCTTGGTACCTCACACCTCTAATACTAGCTACTCAGGAGGCTGAGATCTGAGGATCATGATTTGAAACCAGCCTGGTTAGGAAAGTCCATGAGACTTTTATCTGCAGTTAATGCACAAATGCTCAGGGACAGAGCCCAGGCTCTGAATTCAAGCCCCAGGACGAGCACACGTGCATGCACACACACACACACACACACACACACACACACACACACACACACACACACACACACACACACACACACACACACACACACACACACACACGAGGCCAGCCTCCTCCCTTCTGGCCACCTGTTTTCCCCTCTGTAGCACAGGGGCAGAGCTCCCTAGAAGGGGAAGGAAGACCCTGCTAGAGGGGACCCGCGCCTTCCTGAGGCGGCCCAGGGCTCCGCAGGGCCACACCCGTGGGACCTAACTGTCCCCAGTGGCCGTTGTCTGTTTCTTCCTTAGTGCTTGGAGCCTCTGAGTTGGTGATTAGAACTGGGCCAGGCTTGGTTTTCTGAGCGGCTGAATGACTCAGTTCCACCCCGCAGCGGCTCTGCTGAGCCTGGGGTTTGGGGACGCCAGGGATGCCTTGAGGGGAAATCTCAGCCTTGGGTTCATGGAGCTGTGTGTCTTGTAAGAACAGGGGCAGAGGAAGATCTGGGCCTTGTTGGGACCTTGCTTCCGTTCCTCCTGCAGGGGAGCCATGGGTGCGGCTAGTGGGCTGGCCTGTGCTGGGGGGGGGAGGCGGGTCAGGGACACCCACCTGACATCTCATGAGGGCTCTGGGAAGACCCCAGCCTCAGGTTCTTTCCTGTGGCTTGGCCACAATCCCCCAAACTTCCATCTGAATCAGTCTTTGGCTGGAATGGGGGTGTCCTGAAGCCAGGACCACTGGAAGGGGAAGCAGGCTTCCTCTGCATTTTTGCTGTGGTCCTGGGCACTGAGGGCTGACGTTATTGTGGGAGATTGGACTGGGGGTGGGACAAAAGGAAGTAGAGTCCTTCTGGGTGTGTGTGTGTGTGTGTGTGTGTGTGTGTGTGTGTGTGTGTGTGTGTGTGTGTGTGTGTGTGTGTGTGTGTGTTGGATTTAGGCAGATACTCTATCCACTGAAGTCATGCCCTCAGCCCTTTTCCTTTTAGTTTATTTCTTAGCTAGACTCTTCTGCTGCTAACTTTGCCCAGGGCCGGCCATGAACTTTGATCCTCCTGTCTCTGCCTCCTGGGATTATAGGTGTGAGTCACTGTCCTGGGCCCCTGGGCAGTTCTCTTCCTTTGTATCTCCTAAATCTTTCTGTTTCCTTGAGGATTCTGCACAGCTGTACCAGCCACTTCTGGCAGAAGGGGGCACCGTGTCCCGGGCCCCTGGCTCTGGCATCCATGGGCAGCCCCCTCCTGACCTGGGGACAGGGGGCATTGGGGGTGGCACAGTATGATATGTGAGGGTTGGACACAGGAACCGTGGCACGGTGGCTCTGTCTTGTCACCTGGAGAGGATGGCACTGTCCTGCCCGCAGCTGCAGAGTGGCCGGGGGTTGGGGGTTAGGGAGCAGGTGTACCCAACTCGGGTAAGGCCTGCTCATAGCTCGACTGCCACTTTGGAGGGACCCTGAGTCACAGCCACCCACAGAATCTGCCTGATAACTACTTACTGTCAAATGAAGTCATTAAGATCAGATCTACATGCAGAGAGGAGAAATGACTTGCTAACAGCCACAGGCCCAGCGCGGGACTCCTCCCCTTGTGCTCCTTCTCCTGGGCCAGAGCAATCACAAGTCAGACAGAGTTGGGACCGAATCCCAGCGCTGCCTCTCTCTCCACCATGTGCTCTCAGCTAAGCTACTTAACAACTCTGAGCTTCCACTTGTCCATCTAAAAAGTGGCGATGGCAATACAGACATAATTCTGGTGCTAGGACTGGGAATGTAGCTTAGTGGTAGAGTGCTTGCCTAGCATGCATAAAGTCCTGGGTTCGATTCCTCAGTACAACATACACAGAAAAAACTGGAAGTGGAGCTGTGGCTCAAAGTGGTAGACCGTTAGTCTTGAGCAAAAGAAGCTCAGGGACAGTGCCCAGGCCCCGAGTTCAAGCCCCAGGAATGGCAAAAAAAAAAAAAAAATTGTGACAGGATTAAATATCTAATCAAGGGCCTGATACAGAGCAAAGACTTAATGCTTGACCTGTTAGCTGTGAAGCGTGGCCGAGCGCCAGCCCCAGGGCCTCCTGGCCTTCCCTCCCACCACGGAGAGGTGGCAATCCTGGGAAGGTGTGCGTGCTGCTTCCAGCCAGGCTGGGCAGTGGGTGTCTGACAGCCTGCTGGGAAGGATGCCCTCACAGGGATACTAACACGTAGATGGGGGCGGGGAGTGTGTCGATGTGCAGCCGGACGCCCTCATGGGTGCCCCAACCCAGCACTGAGCAGCTGTTTTTCTCACCCCGTGAGGGTCCAGAGCTGGTCTGCTAGGCTTGCGTCGGAGACAGCCCGATGAGTGACCCAGCTGTGGCCAGTGGTGACTGAGAGAAGGTGCCCCAGGAAGGAGCTCAGGGAAGTTCCTAAGGGAGAGCCACTGTGTTTCTCTCTCTGGTGCCAGCCTCGATCTGCCTGCTTCTGCTGGAGGCAAAAAAGCAGTTCTGTTTTGCAACAGAACAGGGGTATTTTGGGGTCATTTGAGGCTGGGGTTCCCAGCTGGTAGGGGAAGTCCCTGAACTTCCTGAGCTCATCAGGACCTGGGTGTCTTGCTCAGCATCCCATTGGTGACACGATTTCTGTCCCCTTGAGAGGGCTTCCTCCCACCCCCCGGGCCAACTCCTCATCTCAGCTGCTTCTGAGAACAGGATGTTTACTGCCTATGCTCAGCCTCGCACGCACAGTCCTCCCTGCTTGGCCTCCACAGCATTCTCTCCACTCTGGAGCAGTGGCTCAACACAGGGTCGCTGAGCTAAGGGACTTCCCCTGCTGCTCTTCAAAGCACTTTCACACCTGGTTTGGAGCTTCACAAACTGCCTGGAGCCTTCTGGAGACATCCAGAGCCTCTGTTGCCTGTCTCTCTGGGGGCGGGGATGAGAGCGGGGTACCTTGACACCCCAAGGCCCATGCTTTCCCAGGCCGTGGGGTTACACAGCCACTCATTATGGTCTTAACACAATGAGATCAGTTCTAGAATTAAGGTGCTGATAAAGAAAAGGGCAGACAGACACTACACTCACTTTGACTGGGAAGATGGCTGGGGGGGGGGGCAGTACCAGGAAAGCTACAAGGGAAGTCGGCATTGGGGCAGGTTATAAAGATACAACACAACTAGCTGGATGCTGGTGGCTCATTCCTGTTGTCCTAGCTACTTAGGAGACTGAGATTGGAGGATCCTGGTTTGAAGTCAGCCCGGGCAGGAAAGTTCCTGAGACTCTTATCTGTAATCAACCCGCAAAAAGCTGGAAGTGGAGGTGTGACTCAGTTGGTAGGGAATGAGCCTCGAGTAAACGAAGCTGGGGGCAGTGTGCAGGGCCAGCGCACACAGGAGCTGGCTGCGCCCCGTGAGTGGAGGATGGAGGTGGGCAGAGGTACACAGAAGGCCTGGTCCATTCTGCAGGGGCAAAGGTGGGGGAGGGGAGCCGCGGTGCCCCCCCACGGACTGTGTGCAGCCCTGAACACTATGGGACTCTGTTGACGCTATTGACTCTTTCTCTAGTCACTGCCGGGTCTCACTTGTTCCTATGCAGAAAGGGCGTGGAAGCGGGATCTGTGCAGATTCAAGCCTGCAAGTTTGTAGCTCAGAGGTAACCAGCAGCATCATAGGTTGAATCAGAATCACAGTCCTTAAGGTGGAGAGCCCCGCGCCAACATGTGCCTAGGAGAGTGTGGATCAGAAGCTGGCTTTTAGCTGGGCGCTGGTGGCTCACACCTGTAATCCTAGCTACTCAAGAGGCTGAGATCTGAGGGTTGCGGTTCAAAGCCAGTGCAGGCACAAAAGTCTGTGAGACTCTTATCTCCAATGAACCACCAGAAAACCAGGAGTGGTGGTGTGGCTCAAGTGGTAGAGCGCTAGCCTTGAGCTGGAGAGCTGAGGGACAGCACCTAGGTCCAGAGTTCAAGCCCCACGAAAGTTGGCTTTGGAGACCTGAGAAGGAAAGAATAGGATGGAGATTAAATATTTACAGTATCTTCAGCAGTAGCATCATTGATTATTATTACTATTCTTACCATTATTATTGCTGTTGCTGCTGCTGCTACTACTAGTACTACTACTATTTTGCTAGTACTGAGGTTGAATTCAAGACTTCAACCCCTTTGACTAACAAAAATCACTTTGGTTTGTTTTGCAGGCAGGGTCTTGTGCTTTTACCTGAGCTGACCTTGCATAGATATTCTCTCATCTCTACCTCCTGAAGAGCTGGAATTACAAGCATGAATCACAGCCAGCTTGTTCTTTTTTGGGGGGGTCTGGTCGTGGGGCCTGAACTCTGGGCCTAGGCACTGTCCCTCAGCTCTTCAGCTCAAGGCTAGTTCTCTACCACTTGAGCCACAGCGCCACTTCCGGCTTTTTTCTTTTTTTGCTTATGTGGTGCTGAGGAATCGAACCCAGGGCCTCATGTATACAAGGCAAGCGCTCTACCACTGAGCCACCTTCCCAGCCCCTCTTTCTTTCTTTCTACCTTCCTTCCTTCCTTCCTTCCTTCCTTCCTTCTCTCCCTCCTTCCCTCCCTCCTTTCCTTCCCTCCTTCCTTCCTTCCTTTCTTTTGCCAGTCTGGAGACTTGAACTCAGGGCCTGAGCACTGTCCCTGGGCTTCTTTTCTCAAGTCTAGCACTCTACCGCTTGATCCAAAGTACCACTTTTGGCTACTAAGAAATTGAACCCAGGGCTTCATGCATGCTAGGTAAGCACACTACCACTAAGCCATTTTCCCAAACCTCCCTAGTTTTTCTTTCTTTTTTTTTTTTTTTTTTTTTGTCAGTCGTGGGGCTTGAACTCTGGGCCTGGGCGCTGTCCCTTAGCTCTTCAGCTCAAGGTGAGTGCTCTACCACTTGAGCTACAGCGCCACTTCCGGTTTTCTGGTGGTTTATTGGAGATAGGAGTCTCACAGTCTTTCCTGCCCGGGCTGGCTTTGAACCGCGATCCTCAGATCTCAGCCTCCTGAGTAGCTAGGATTACAGGCGTGAGCCACCAGCGCCCGGCCCCTAGTTTTTCTTTACTGGTGAAATAATTGAGCCACAAGTTGTTGTAAACTTTTTTTTTTTTGCTTTTGCTAAGAATTGCTGTACTGCTTTCTGGAAACAGTTGTGCGACTTACTAGCAGACTAAGAATGAGTGTTCTTACTAGCAGACTAAGAATGAGTGTTCTGGCTTTACCAGAATTTTAGGGCTTGATTTTCCCCCCAAAAATTGTTTTTATAAATAGAAAAACACTATTGATGACCTAATAGGTGTAAAAAATATGGAAGATTTACTTTAATTTGCATGTCTTCGATTGCTAGAAAGATCAAACTCGACTTGTAATCAGTTTTTGTTTGTATTTCCCCTTTCATAAGCTATTTTGATGCTGTTGTTTTGTTCTGTGTGTTTCACAAGTGCCTGTTTATTCAGAACACCAGCTCTTCTATGGTTGGAGGCTCTAGTCAGGCATGCAAGCCAGCATCCTAGGCTCCTCTGCCCCCCATGGTTCTGTGGCTGTCATGGTCAGCTGACCTCCATGGTCACTGCAGGGCAGAGGCTACAGTGGCTGCTGGGAAAGAATACCCTAGGAGCTCAGCAAGGACTGGTCAACTGTGGAGAGTTAGCCCAGAAGGTTCTGGAGGGAGGTGTCTGTGCCCAAAGGCAGAAGATCCTTGAACAACCAGGCTTAGGAAAGCAATGGGACCACATTTAGTTACTAGAGTCCACGAGGATCAGCTTGCTCCTTCCTCAGTCTTGCTTTCCATGTCTGAAAACACAAAATGCATGCATTTTGTGGATGCATGCATGCATTTTGTGGATGCATGCATGCATGCAACCACCCACCCACCCACCCATCCATCCACCCACCCACCCATTTATCCATCCATCCACCCACCCACCCAGCCATCCACCCATGCATCCATCCATCCACTCACCCACCCATCCATGAATTCATCCACCCATCCATCCATGCATCCATCCACCCACCCAGGCATGTATACATGCATCATCTACCCACCTATGCATGCATCCATCATCAATCTATGCATGCATGCATGCATCCATCCATCCACCTATCCATCCATTATGCATCCATCCACCCACCCACCCATTCATCCACCCATGCATGAAGGCATGCATCCATGCATCCATGCATCCACAGAGTAATTTCTCAGCAGTATTTATGAAGGGGCATGGGGGGGATAGCCGCTTTCTCAGCCTGTGGTCTACCCAAGGAATGGTAAATTAATATGCATCTAAGGTAAAATGAAAGAAACAAAGAGAAAAGCCATGGCATGGGGGAACAGTGGAAGGGAATAGCAGCCCCATCCAGAGGAGAAACAAATCAGAATGCAGTTGATGGTGCCTCTTTCTTTTAGATAAGAGATCCAGCTACCTCCTCCAGGTAGAATACCTTAAGGGACAGGGGAACACCTATGGATTTGTAAGAAAATGTTCTATTCTGTCCTTAAGTCCCTCCAGTAGTCTGTCCACCCATCCATCCGTCCATCCATCCATCCATCCATCCATCCATCCATCCATTCATGTATCTTTTCACCATGTATCAATCTGCCCATCCATTCATCCAACCACCCATCTGTCCATCTGTCTGTTCATCCACCCATCCATCCATATATCCATCTCTCCATTTGCCTGCCCACCCATCCATCTATTTATCAATCTGTCCACCCATCCATTCAGCATTTATCTATCCATCATTTATCCTTTTATCTATCTCTCCATTCTCCTTCCCATCCATCTATCCACTCACCATCCATCCACCCATCCATCCATCCAGCCAGCCATCCAGCCAGCCACCCATCCATCCACTCATCCAACCAGCCATCCACTCATCCAACCACCCATCCACCCATCCATCCATCCATTCACCCACCCACCCATCCATCCATCCATCCATCCATCCATCCACCCACCTATCCAGCCTTCCAGCCAGCTTCCCGCCTCCCCACCCACCCAGAACGATTCCTCGGCAGTATTTCTGAGGGGCAGGTGGGTGTGGCTGCGTTCTTTGCCCTCTCCAGACTCCAGCGGTCTTTCGCACAGGAGCTCTGCGGCACAGAAGTCCAGGTTCACCACAGTGTCAGAGCAGAAGCTGCTGGGGTCCCTCTCTTCCTTGGGGTGGAGGTGGAGCTGGGGCCTCGGGACCCGGGCATCTCGGGAGCCCCACCTCCAGGTCCAGGCTGGGAGGCTCTTCCCGCCCCAGTGGGGGGCGGGTCATTCAAACCGCCCCGGGGAGTGTCGCAGGGTCCTGGGGCAGCTCTGGTCTCCGCACGTGTTTGCCGCCTTCGTGCTGCCGCCGGCAGGCGGGGGAGGAAGGCTGAGCCCTCCGAGTGGGCAGCCAGCTCTGCGGCGACTTCATAGCGTGCGGCTGGGTGCCGGCGAGGTGTCCGGCGGCCCGGCGGGCGCGGCCGCTCCGAGCGCCGGGACGGCACGTGGGCGCCGGGCTTCCCGGCGGGGTGCGGGCTGCCGGCCCTGCCCAGCGCCGGTCCCGGGCCGAGATGCGCGCCCTCCTCCCCGCGGTGCCCCTGCTGCTCCTGGGGACGCTCCGGGCCTTCCCGCAGGTACGGGGTGGCAGGGACGGGGTGGGGGCGCGTGGGGGGGGGGAGGACACGAGCGCACAGCGGGATGGGGCCCCCGGGTGTGACGATCTGGGGCGCTGGAACGTGCAGCTGCCCACCGCGGGGAGGTTGACTGGAGGGGGCAGATCTGGGGAACCCATCCATCCATCCATCCATTCATTCATTCATTCATTCATCTTGGCTGAACTGAGAGCCTGTCTTGGGTCCCCAGGCAGATCAGGGGAGGCTGGTGGGGCCCTATGCGTGAGAGGTGGGTCCCCTTCATCAGAAGATGGGAGTCTGGCTTGGCCCCGCTCTTAGCGCTGCTGGCCCCTGGTCCCTACCTCAGCTGTCCACCTGCTGCCCGTGGCCAGGTGTGGGGGGGTGGAGGGGGCAGGTGTTGGGGCAGCCCGGTGGCCAGGGGTGCGGGCTGAGGGCCTGAGGCCTGTGGTGGGCATTTGTTCCTGGTGGGTGGCCTGAGTTTGGGAAATTGAATTAGAAGAACTTAGTACCTTCTAGCAGCCAGTCAAGTAGGCGGTGGGCAGGGAGAGACTCAGCTATTCAACAGGAACTGCCACGCCAGCCCGAGCCCAGGGCCTGCAGGGGAGACAGCCCAGGCTGATGGATGGTGCAGTCATGAACTGGAGATGAAGCTCCCACCGCGGCTCTATATTGGTTCATCTCTTTGCTGTCCCACGCTGGAAGGAAAGCCAGGGCCAGATTGCCTTCCAGGGGGCTGGTAGTGACCTCCCGCTTCTAACCCATATTCCATTGGTCATATCCCAGTTTCTACTTTGTGTGAAGAGATAAGGGAGATAGCACGTGTCCTGGTTTTAATTTGTATTTCCTGATTGCCTAGGAAGCTGAGCACCCCCCCCCACTCCCCAGGGGGCAAAGGTCTGGGTGGTGTTTGGCTGAGTTGCCTACCCTGCATGGTGCCGTCTCTGCTCCCTCTGGTTTTCCAAGTGAAGGTTTATTAAAAAGAAATCTCAAGTCAGGACTTGAATTTCCAATCTTTAAAAAAAAAAAAAAAAACTCTGTCTGGATATGCACTGGTGGCTCACACTTGTAACCTTAGCTACTCAGGAGGCTGAGATCTGAGGATCAAGATTGGAAGCCAGCCTGGACTGACAAATTCTGAGAACCTCTTTATCTCCAGTTAACCAGCAAAAAGCTGGGAGTGGAGCTACCAGAAAACCGGAAGTGGCGCTCTGACTCAAAGTGGTAAAGTGCTAGCCTTGAGCAAAGGAGCTCAGGAACAGCCCAAGTCACTAGTTCAAGCCCCAAGACTGAACACACACACACACACACACACACAACCTCCATCTGCCTTTTCCAAAAGGCTCCCATTTTGCAGTAAATGCCTTCTTTTCTGAGAAAGAATTGAATGGTCCCTGTTTTTTGTTTTTGTCAATCATAGGTTTTGAACGCTGGGTCTGGGCACTGTCCCTCAGCTCTTCAGCTCAAGGCTAGCGCTCTACCACTTGAGCCACAGCACCACTTCTGGCTTTTTCTGCTTATGTGGTGCTAAGGAATCGAACCCAGGGCCTCATGCATGCAAGGCAAGCACTGTACCACTGAGCCACCTTCCCAGCCTGGTCCCTGTTTTTGTAACATGCCCAGGATCACTGTGGTGCACATCCACAGAAAAGAGTTATTTCCCCACAGGGCCATCTTCTTCACCCAGGGATCTCAGGACGGGGCAGGGCATCATCCTTCTGATGACCTCTGTTAATTCCCCGCATCCCAGTTTCATGCCCCTGATAATCTTGGGGATCGGGGCGGGCTCTGTGGGTTGGGGCTGTGGGTGTGGTTTCAGGGACAGTGAGTGTGGGCGTGGCCATGGGCGGGGCCTTGAGCTCAGTGGGTGGGGAGGGCAGAGAGGTCTTAGAGGGCTGGTGCATTGGGGCCGGGCTTAGAGCTCAGTGGGTGGAGTCTGTGGGCAGGGTTCTGTAGGCCAGGGCTTCCTGTTGGAGTTTCCACCTGAAAAACTTGTCTAGAAACCCCAAACAGTGGCTGCTCACCGAGGTGGAGGCTAGGCTGGGGTGTCAGGAGCGCCCTGGAGCAGGGTACAGCCCTGCTGGGACTGGGGCCCCTTACTGGAAGAGGCCAAGGCTCCCACTCATAACTGACCTCAGCCGGCTTCTGAGTACTTGTGATTCATGTATGTGTGTGTGTGAGTGTGTGTGCCTGTCTGTCTGTCTATGCTGGGGCGTGAACTCAAGGCCTGGGCACTGTCCTTGAGCTTATTTTTCATGGCTGGCATTCTACCACATGAGGCACAGATCCACTTCCAGCTTTTTGATGGTTCACTGGAGATAAGAGTCTCACAGATAGCCGGGCGCTGGTGGCTCACGCCTGTAATCCTAGCTACGCAGGAGGCTGAGATCTGAGGATCGCGGTTCAAAGCCAGCCCGGGCAGGAAAGACCGTGAGACTCCTATCTCCAATAAACCACCAGAAAACCGGAAGTGGCGCTGTAGCTCAAGTGGTAGAGCGCTCGCCTTGAGCTGAAGAGCTGAGGAACAGCGCCCAGGCCCAGAGTTCAGGCCCCACAACTGACAAAAAAATAAAAAAGAATAAAAATAAAACCTCCAACGTGGAATCCCCCATGCACTTTTTTTTTTCTTTTGCTTTGTTTTGTTTTCTGCAGAGTTAGAATCGGAGGACACGCTGTTTGGGAAAGGGCAGTCAAGTACAGACATGCTGCTAGGGTCACACTCTGCCTCTCTTCGGTCCTGAGACTTGGCCCTCACCTCCTGCTCCCACATCCAGTCCACCATCCACGGAGGGCTCCCTGTGCACCCCCTCCCTCCCAGTCCCGCCCCTCCCCATCCCTGCCCCTGCTGCCCTCGCTGGTGCCCGCTGCTCTCTTCCTGCTGGCACCTCTCCACCTTCCAGCCGTAAGGGGGAAGTGCACACGTTCTGTAAGAGCCTGCTGAGTCCCCACATTGGCTTATCTCTTGACATAGAACATTCTGCTTTTCCCTTGTGGTTCAGCAACGTTTCTGTCATCATCTAAAAGAGTCTTTTTTATGAATTAATTCCCTAGGTGCTTTTATTTTGGGGGGGGGGGGAGGGTTGAGTACTCTACCACTTGAGCCGCAGCGCCACTTCTGGTTTTCCGGTGGTTTATTGGAGATAAGAGTTTCATGGCTTTTCCTGCCCAGGCTGGTTTTGAACCGTGATCCTTAGATCCTAGCTACTCAGGAGGCGCAGGCCACTGGCACCTGGTTTTGTTTTGTTTTAATTGCATGTTTCTGATGGGCCTGTTATGGAAGCCATCCTCATGGAACTTAACATCTACACTTGGCTGGTGCATGGCCTCACGCGCCTGATCCGGGGCCTGGCTCCTGTTTCGTTGCCGGACAAGGGCCATATTCATTTTGCTTTGTTGCTGCAGTAACAAAATGCACGAGGCTGGACACTTTGCAAAGCAAAGAAGTTGGTTTCAGCCAGTTTTGGAAGATGGAAGCCTAGAATTGGATGGCCTCATCTGCCCCTTGGGAGTCTTTCTGCCCACCTGGCTGTGCCACCACATGGCAGACGTCATCATGGTCAGAATATGCAGGAGACAGGATGTGGTGAGATGAGAAATCGGGGCGATTCAGGGCTCAGCCTTGCTCTCTGAGAACTAGCCAGAGGCCTAAATAGAACTATATTAGTCACACGCTGGTGGCCCATACCTGTACTCCTAGCTATTCAGGAGGCGGAGATCTGAGGATCCAAGTTCAAAGCCAGCCCAGGCAAGAAAATCCGTGAGACTCTTTTCTCCAACTAAGCATCAGAAAACTGGAAGTGGTGCCATGGTTCAAAGTGGTAGTAGTGTTCTATCCTTTAGCAAAAGAGCTCAGGGACAGTGCGTAGGCTCTGGGTTCAAGCCCCATGACCAACTGAAAAAAAAGAGCTACATTAATCCTTGGCAGGGCGACACCCCAGGGACCTCGCACTGGGCCTTTTCTTTTGAAACACCTACTCTGAGGACCTCACTTCCTTCTGGGGGACGTGCTTAAAATTATCTCCACACCCTCACGGAGCCGCTAGCTTCTCCTTGTTTCCCATAGTAGCTGTCATTACCCACAGACTTACTTGTTTAAAACAATGTGAAGTCCTTCTCTCTCTCTCTCTCTCTGAGACAGGGTCTTGCTATGTAGAACTTTGGCTCTCTTCTTCCCCAGTGCTGGGATTATAGGTCTACATCACCATGCCCAACCACAAATTATTTCCCTCTTGTTCTGTAATACTTAAATCCAAAGTGATGGTCAGCAGGCTAAAACCAAAATGCCAACAGGGCTGGTTCCTCTGGAGGTGTGGGGCAGAGTCAGTTTTTCTTTCTTCCCTCCCTCCCTCCCTCCCTCCCTCCCTCCCTCCCTCCCTCCCTCCCTCCCTTCCTTCCTTCCTTCCTTCCTTCCCTCCTTCCCTCCTTCCCTCCTTCCCTCCCTCTCTTTCTCTCTCTCTCTCCCTTTCTTTTTTTCTTTCTTTCTTTCTTTCTTTCTTTCTTTCTTTCTTTCTTTCTTTCTTTCTTTCTTTCTTTCTTTCTTTCTTTCTTTCTTTCTTTCTTTCTTTCTTTCTTTCTTTCCCAGTTGTAGGGCTTGAACTTTGGGCCTGGGCACTGTCCCTGAAGTCTTTTGCTCAAGGCTAGTGCTCTACCACTTTGAACCACAGTGCCACTTTGTTTTCTGGTGGTTAACTGGAGATAAAAGTTTCATGCAGGGACTGGGAAGGTGGCTCAGTGGTAGAGTGCTTGCCTTGCATGCATGAGGCCCTGGGTTCGATTCCTCAGCACCACATAAGCAAAAAGAAAAAAGCCGGAAGTAGTGCTGTGACTCAAGTGGTAGAACGCTAGCCTTGAGCTGAAGAGCTGAGGGACAGTGCCCAGGCCCAGAGTTCAGGCCCCACAACTGGACCCCCCCCCAAAAAAAAAAAAAGAAAGGAAAAGAAAAAGCCAGAAGTATGCTGGGCATACAGGCTCATGCCTGTAATCCTAGCCACTCAGGAGGCTGAGGTCTGAGGATCGCAGTTTAAAGCCAGCCAGGGCAGAAAAGTCCCTGAGACTGTTATCTCCAATAAACTACCAGAAAACCAGAGGTGGCACTATGGCTCAAGTGGTAGAGCGCTCGCCTTTAGCTGAAGAGCACCCAGACCCAGAATTCAAGCCCTACGACCAACAACAAAAAAAAAGCCAGAAGTGGTACTGTGGTTCAAGTGGTAGAGTGCTAACCTTAAGCAAAAGAAGCTCAGGGACAGTGCCCAGGCCCTGAGTTCAAGCCCCAGGACTGACAAAAAAAAAAAAAAAAAAAGACTTATGGAATTCCTGCCTGGGCTGGCTTTGAACCATGATCCTTAGTATTCATTCTCCTGGGTAGCTAGGATTACAGGTGTGAGCCCCCGGTGTCTAGCCAGACTCCATTTCTTGCCTTTTCCACTTCTGGAGGTGAGCTGGCTTCCTGGGCTCAGGCCCTGCCCTCCATCTTGACTACTGGCAGCCCAGAATCAAAAGGTCCTTGCTTCTGTCATTTTCATAACTCATTTCCCAGCTCTCCAAATTTTTCTTCTGTCTTCTTTTTGCAGTGTGTGTGTGTGTGTGTGTGTGTGTGTGTGTGTGTGTGTGTGTGTGTGTGTGTGTGTGTGTGTGGTGACTAGTAGGACTTGAACTCAGGGCTTCGCACTCTTTCTTTGCTTCTTTGCTCAGGGATGGCACCCTCCCACTTGAGCCACAGCTCACTTTCAGCTTTTTGGTGGTTAACTGGAGAGGAGGAGTCCCTTGGACAGCCAGGATCACTCCCAGGTAGCCTGGAATGGTGGATAAGCTGATGGATTTGGGTGAAACTCCAGGTCTCCAGGTGAAACAGCCAGTGGCAGCCAGTGGGAGCCGGAGGCAAGAAAACAATTCAAACAGCAGCCTGGAGCAGGACAGGGGGGAGGGGAGGGGTCAAACAGCAGCCTGGAGCAGGACGGGGGGGAGGGGAGGGGTCAAACAGCAGCCTGGAGCAGGACAGGGGGGAGGGGAGGGGTCAAACAGCAGCCTGGAGCAGGAGGGGGGGGAAGGGGGCCATGGTTTCTGAGCGCTAGATGCGGCACTCCCCCCCGCCCCCCTCCGGGAGCAGAGTCTGGTGGTAAGACCTTGTGCAAATGGGTGTCCAAATCCTGGTTGTAACAAGGCCCTAGGCAAATTTTGTCACTTCCCCCCTGGTGTCTCAGTTTCTCTATCTGTAAAAGGAGGTGATAGCTGTTAGAATGACTTCCTGCCAGAAGTAAACTTGTTGTCTTCTAACTCTGGGGTTGGACCTAGGACCTTCTGCCTGGCACTCTACCACTTGTGCTATGCCTCCAGCTTGGCTTTTTTGGAGTCTTGCAGACTTTTTTGCCCAGGGCTGGCTCTGAACTGTGATCCTCCAGATCCCATTCTCCTGCATTGCCACTCCTTTCTAGTAGTTCTTGAACTTTAAAGCTTGCATGACTCCCTGGGTTGCTTATTCAAATACCGGCTCCTATTTATTTATTTATTTGCTGGTCGTGGGGCCTGAACTCTGGGCCTGGGCATTGTTCCTCAGCTGTTCAGCTCAAGACTAGCGCTCTACCACTTGAGCCACAGCACCATTTCCAGCTTTTTCTGCTTATGTGGTGCTGAGGAATCAAACCTGATGCATGCAAGGCAAGCACTCTACCACTGAGCCACCTTCCCAGCCCTGGCAACCATTTATTTAATTAAACCCTCAATTAGCCAGGCTGAAGCAGGGGCCTGGATGGTGTATCTAGCAAGGTTCCCAATGATATGCCATCGTGGCTGCTGGTTGTGATCTTGGGCCTGGAGTAACCGGCAGGCAGAGAACAGGCTGGGGAGGGGAGGGTCACTGTGGCTGGGAAGAGAGCTCACTTTGACTGTACACCAGCTCTGGACTCTTTGGGGATTTTGCTTTTGGCTTTATGCCTTGCTCTCCTTCCCTACCCTGCCCTCCACAGGTGTGGCCTAGCCTGTTTTATGTTATTTGATTTGATTTTCCCTTGTGCTGCTTGAGACCAGGTGGGACTTTTTGAAAGTGAAATTTACCAGGTCTAATAGGGAAAACCAAACGAACCTACAAATAGAAGGCCTAGAGACGCGAGGTTTCTTTTCATCTTGATGGAGCCGAGATTGGGGCTCAACCCCTGTACCTACAGTCCCGCATCCTTGCACACACCTCGCTTCGCTCGAACCTGCGGGGGAAACCCCGCCCAAAAGCCCCCCTCCAGTCCCCGGGCTACCCCCCACCCACTCCTCCCATTCTGATCCCTCTTTCCTGCCAAGTAGGTGCCACAGCCAAGACCCAGCTGCATCTTTCTTGGGCTGGGGGGGGAGGGTACGCGCAGCCCATCCAGCGTCTGGGCCGTGCAGATGGGGTGGTGGGTGGCTGAAGTTCTGAAGTTCGAATCTCCAGCTCCCACAGAGGCCACCATGTCTGCCCAAAGCCGGGACGGGCGAAAGAAGGGCCCTTAGGGTGGGAAGAAGGCGCGGTGCGGGGGTCAGCATGATAGACAGGGAGACCGCAGGGGAGAGCCGGGCGGTGTGTGGGGTGCTGGGCCTTGGGCCTGTTTGGGTGGCCACATAGAGGGCTGTCAGCATGGGGTTCGGGGTGGAGCTACTAGTTCATGGGCGGTGGGTACCCTGATGTCTTCAGACGACAGTTCTGGGTGGCAGACCCTTTGGGTCAAGGTCGAGGGTCAGCTGGCCACACTCAGATCCTGAGCAGGCCACCAACGTGGTTTTGGAGCAGACCCTCGGCCTGTGGAGCAGGGTTCCCATGGTAACGGGCCTGAGGGGCTGCTGAGTTCAGAGACCACCCTTGTCCGCAGTCCCACCCCAGTGGGGGTGTCAGGTGGGAATTGGGGGGCTGGGGAGGTGCTTGGTGTCTGAGGCTCAGCTGTGGGCCCCTCCTCACACCTAGGCCCCACCTACTGTTCTGGAGTGGCCCGGGGACCCCCAAGCCTCGGCCCCTGGCCACTTCCTCCAGAAACCCCACGTGGACATAGGGCCCCTAGTTCTTTATTTCTTCTTTCGTGGGGCTGGGAAGGACAGGGAGGAGAGCCCACACTCCCCAGGGACAGCAGCGAGATGGCACCCCCTAGTGGCCAGCCAGAGACGCACAGGGGTTGGACCCGCCACCTACCCTCGGCACTCATTTGTGGTTTGTTACACTGGCTTCGCTTCTTGATCTCTCTCTACATATAAATACACAAATTATTATGGCTACTTTTTATTTTGCTAAACAATTTGGAAGATAGCTTAAAAACATTTTAACCTTTACCCTTAAATATTTCAGCGTGTGTGTGTGTGTGTGTGTGTGTGTGTCTGTGTCTGTGCACATGCGTGCATGTGTGCTCCAGTGCCAGGATTTGAACTCAGGACCTTGACACTGTCCCTTTTGCACTCAAGGCTATCACTCTACTCTTCGAGCCACAGCTCCACGTGAATTTTTGGTAATTAATTGGAGATTAGAGTTTTATGGACCTTACTGCCTGGGCTGGCTTTGAACTACTGTCCTCAGATCTCAGCCTCCTGAGTAGCGATGATTACAGGTGTGAGCTACTAGCACCCAGTGCTGCATGATTTTTGTATGTAGACATCTCTTTTGTTGTCTTAAACTCAGTGCCTGGGCAGTGTCCTGAGCTCTTTTGCTCAAGGCTAGCAAGGTTGTCCCTTTGAGCCACGGCTCCACTTCTGGTTGTCTGGTGGTTAATTGGCGATAATTGTCTCACAGTCTTTCCTGCTTAGGCTGGCTTTGAACTGTGATCCTCAGATCTCAGTCTTCTAAGTAGCTAGGATTACAGGCGTGAGCCACCAGTGCTCAGCTGTGTAGACATCTCATCGATTTACCCTGTCAGCCTGAGCAACACAGTGAGACTTTGTCTCAAAACAAAACAACGCGCTGAGGGGTGGTCAAAGAGAGAGGCGTAGCGGGATGGAGCAGTTGCTGTATTCAATGAACATTATGTACAGTTTGAACCATGTAACTTGAGGGTAGGGATGGGAGAGGGAAAGGTAGGAGGAAAAGATGGAAGAAGTAACTGATCAAAATGCACTGTACTTCGCCGGGCGCTGGTGGCTCACGCCTGTAATCCTAGCTACTCAGGAGGCTGAGATCTGAGGATCGCGGTTCAAAGCCAGCCCGGGCAGGAGAGACCGTGAGACTCCTATCTCCAATAAACCACCAGAAAACCGGAAGTGGCGCTGTAGCTCAAGTGGTAGAGCGCTCGCCTTGAGCTGAAGAGCTGAGGGACAGCGCCCAGGCCCAGAGTTCAAGCCCCACAACCGACAAAAAAAAAAAAAAAAAAAAAAAAAAAAAAAAAAAAAAAAAATTAAAAATCAAAATGCACTGTACTTGTAAGCATCAACCCAGAAAACCACTTGGACACACAGTTGCCTATGAGAAAGAAGAAGCGTTTAATGTCAGCCAGAGGCTGACAGGCTACGTCTTGTGGGATAGAGAGTAGCAAACTGCTCTCGCAGCCTTAGAGGTAGATAGAGTGTCAGGAGTCTGAGGGCAGAAGAAAGGGCCTGGGGCAGGAAATCTTTGTCACAGCTGGCCCCTGGAGATGGCAGCCAGCCAGGGCAGGACGTTTTATAGCTGGCTGGCAGCCAGGGACCACGTCCCAGCTCAGAGGCCGCACATTCTGTATCTAGCATGTAGCAAAACCAGGATATCTTGCAGCTGTCCTGTAGCCATGGGAAACATCTTGGAGCAGAGACAATACATTCTGTAGCTGGCACCTTGAGATCAAACACTAGGACCAGCATGAGACCGAAACTTGTATCTGGACTCTGCTGGAGCTGGGACTGGTGGGAAGAGACAACCGTTTGCTGGGCCTGGCTTTGTGAAGAACTCAGGGCAAGGGCTGTCTAGCTTACAGAACTCATAATCCAACTTGTAGAACGGAAACCCTTTTGTACAGCTACTTTAAAAGTAGGCTGGGAGAGACTGGAAGGTGGCTCAGTGGTAGAGCGCTTGCCTTGCATGCCTGAGGCCCTGGGTTTGATTCCTCAGCACCACATAAGCAAAAAGAAAAAAGCCGGAAGTGGTGCTGTGGCTCAAGTGGTAGAGCACTAGCCTTGAGCTGAAGAGCTGAGGGACAGCGCCCAGGCCCAGAGTTCAGGCCCCACGACTGGACCCAAAAAACAAACAAACAAAAACAAAAACTACCAAAAAGCTGGAAGCAGAGCTGTGGTTCAAATGGTAGAGTGTTATCCTTGAGCAAAAATGCTGAGTTCAAGCCTGAAGACTAGTGTACACACACACACACACACACACACACACACACACACACACACACACACACATGAGTTCTCATCCTGATTTATCTTCTGTAATATGAGCCAAATCTCAGGCCTGACCTTGACACTAGTGACCACCAAGGTCTCCAGGCTGCAGTCTGGAGGGGGATGGGTGTCTAGGATCCGTCTGGTTTCTCACCAGCTTCTCTGACCCTCCAGGAGCTATCCCAGAAGTCCAGTTGTGCCGGAGACCCCAGCTTCTACCATGACCAGGCTTTGGGGAAGTGCTGTTACCGCTGTCCTTCGGGTGAGAAGGGGGCCAGGGTGGCATGTGGCGGGTGTTGGTCCTCAGACTCTGGTTATCGGGCAGGGGGTAGGTGGGGACCCCGGGAGCCAGAAGTCAAAGTGATTGGTTGCAGGTTTCCCAGGACCATCCCGACTGTGTGAGATTCTGGGGAACACTGGCTCAGAAGAGCAGGGGCCAGGAGGCGCTGTCTGGGCGGTCCCCTGTCTGGGCCTTGGGGCTGAGTTTATGACAGTGTCAGGAGCAAGGATTTTAGGAATGCTAGTACCAGTGATTTACACCTGTCATCCTAGCTACTCAGGAGGCTGGGATCTGAGGATCATGGTTCAAAGCCAGCCCGGACAGGAAAGTCCCTGAGCCTCTTATCTCCAATTAACCCTCAGAAAACAGGAAGTGGAGCTGTGGCTCAAGGATATAGTGCTCGCCTTGAGCATAAAACTCAGGGAAAGCAACCAGGGCCTGAGTTCAAGCCCCAGAATGGGCACAAGGAAAAAATGTAAAGAAAAATATACTAGCCACGTGCTCTCTGCTTTCTACTTCTTTCCTGTCCTCCTTGTCCCCTCCCACCCCAGCTCTCTCTACTTGGAAGCTGGGACTTAGGGAGGGAGGGAGGGGCCTCGCTTCCTCTTACCCCCTCAGCCCCACGCCAGGCCCAGCGCAGGAGACACCGGGCCTGCACGCTGGGGGGGGCCTTTTGCTGGAGTTTTATTGACCCCATGCTTCCGAGCAAGCCACAGAGGAAAACCAAAAAACCCTCCTTGTGTCTCGTACGGAAATTTGTGACATTTTGTCTGCTCTCTGCCATCAGCGCTCCTGGGTGGCATGGTTGTACGTAGGCGGGTTGGTGGAGGAAGGAAGTTGGGAGATTTTGGGGTTTGACAAGCTCAGACTTCTTCAAATCCTCTTCACCCAGGCCTAGAATGCGTGTGTGTGTGTGTGTGTGTGTGTGTGTGTGTGTGTGTGTGTATGTGTGTGTGTGTGTGTGTGTGCGCGCGTGCGTGCGTGTGTATGTGCGTGCATGCATGCTCAACAGTGGGACTTGAACTCAGGGCCTGGGTGCTGTCCCTTAGCTTTTTCGCTCCAGGCTAGCACTTTACCAGCTCCGCTCTTTGGGTGGGTCATTGGAGATGAGTCTCACAGATGGGCTGGGAAGGTGGCTCAGTGGTAGAGCGCTTGCCTTGCGTGCATGAGGCTCTGGGTTTGATTCCTCAGTACCACATAAATAGAAAAAGCTGGACGTGGCTCTGTGGCTCAAGTGGTAGAGCACTAACCTTGAGCTGAAGAGCTGAGGGACAGCGCCCAGGCCCAGAGTTCAAGCCCCATGACTAAAAAAAAAAAAAAAAAAAAAAAAAGTCTCACAGAGTTTCCTACCCTGGCTGGCTGTGAACCTTGATCCTCAGATCTTAGCCTCCTGAGTAGCTGGGATTACAGGTATGAGCCATTTGAGAGAACTTTTTCTTTTTCTTTTTGTTAGTCATGAGTCTTGAACTCTGGGCCTGGGCACTGTCCCTCAGCTCTTCAGCTCAAGGCAAGTGCTCTACCACTTGAGCCACAGTGCTACTTCTGGTTTTTCTGGTGGTTTATTGGAGATAAACATCACAGACTTTCCATCCTGGGCTGGCTTTGAACCATGATCCTCAGATCTCAGCCTCCTGAGTAGCTAGGATTACAGGCGTGAGCCACCTGCACCCAGTTTCTATCTTCTTATTTAAGTTTTGTGTGTGTATACATGCTGAAACTGGAGCTTAAACCCAGGATCTCTTGCATTTGCTTAGCTTTTCTGTTGAAGGCTAGTGCTTTACCATTTGAGCCACACCTCTAATTCTGGCTTTTTGCTGGTTAATTAGAGATAAGAATCTCTCCATTCCTCAGTACCACATGCACAGAAAAAGCTAGAAGTGGCACTGTGGCTCAAGTGGTAGAGTGCTAGCCTTGAACAAAAGAAGCCCAGGGACAGCGCCCAGGCCCTGAGTTCCAGCCCCAGGACTGGCAAAAAAAAAAAAAAAAAAAAGGTGGAGTGCTCTGATTGGCCTGTATGGTCATGTACTCATCCCAACGCAGAAAGGGATGAGCCATGCTGATTGGCCCTCCTGGGTCATGTGTTGTGACTTGGTAACAAACTGTGGGGAACACCTGCCCACAAGAATGTGGCTGGACAGAATGTGGGGAGGGCAGGGGAATCCCCAAAGCCATCCTAGGTGCCCACTACCCCTTCTACCGTCAGCATTCTGCCGCTCCTGTCCCGGTAGGGTGGGGGCAGGTATTGTGTTTTGTGTGGTTCTCAGTCAGCCTGGGTTAGGGTCCTTGGGGCCATGGCTCCCATTGCCCCCCAATTCCTGCAGAGAACAGGATCCCTGCCAAGAATAATGAGAGCCAGGGCCCAGCATGTGCTTATTGGTGGCTTTTTACATAAGCCACACACACAGTCTCTTCAATCTGGTCAACAAGGCTAGGAGACGGGCCTTACCACTGATTTACTGTGAATGAAGGCATCAGAATTGCCCATGAGCCCTCAGTGGACAAGTAGCTGCTCCGGAATCCCAGCCCTCCTTCACCCCCCCCCCGCCCCCCGCCATCTCTAGCACACGAGCTGACAGGCACACTTAGGGGTTGCAGCAGGAGCTGGGAGGGGCTCAGAGATGGCAGGTGGCGCGTGGGCAACGTCTCCCTCTCAGTGGCCTGGCCTGGCACTTCTCTGCTTCTTTTCCCAGGCTGGTCCCGGATGAGGCCCTGCCCGCAGAGGTCTGCGGACTGCAGGAAGCGGTGTGAGCCCGATTACTACCTGAATGAGGTGGGCCGCTGCACGGCCTGTGTCAGCTGTTTGAGAGGTAAGGGGCTGTTCTCGGGGTCCCCTTCCCAAGGGCTTGGGGGGACTCCGGTGAGGAGCCTGGGGTTTTGGTGGGCTTAAACTCCGACCTGGCTCCCAGGAGACTCAGTTTATCTTTCTGAAAGTGTGATCTTCTGGCTCTGTATTTTGCAGGGGGGGGGGGTGCCGGGATTTGAACTCCGGACCTCAGGACTTCAAACACTTTGCTGGGCAGGTGTTCTCCGACTGGAACCACACCTCCAGCTCAATACTTTTCTGAGATGTAGTGTGTTTCCTGAAGGCTCCCATTTAGGGTTTATTCTTTAAAAAAAAAAAAAAAATCAGTCCTGGGGCTTGAACTCTGGGCCTGGGCGCTGTCCCTCAGCTCTTCAGCTCAAGGCTAGCACTCTACCACTTGAGCCACAGCGCCACTTCCGGCTTTTTTCTTTTTGCTTATGTGGTGCTGAGGAATCAAACCCAGGGCCTCATGCATACAAGGCAAGCGCTCTACCACTGAGCCACCTTCCCAGCCCTTCCTGGGCTGGCTTTGAACTGTGATCCTCCATCTCACCCTTCTAAGTAACTACAATTACAGGTGTAAGCTACCATGCCCGCCTGGATTTCTTTCTTTTTTTTTTTTTTTTCTTTTTTTTTGAGCAGTTTTAGCTTACAGAAAAATGGAACAGGGCACATGGGGAGTTCTATCTCCCTGCTGGGCATGGGGCTTACAGACTGGCTTCTTCGCATTGGCAATATGTACTTCCTTCCATTAATTTTCTGCCTAGTTGGAGGCATTCATTCATTCATTCATTCACTTGTGATTGTTTATGTATTATTTTTTTCTGATAATCCTGGGGCTTGAACTCAGGGCTGCTGTGCTTCTTAGATGGGCAGTCCTTTGGCTTTGGTTATTTTTTCCGGATAAGATTGCCCACTTTTTGGCTGGGCTGGACTTGGACCTAGATCTTCTATTGAGATGGGGGAGGGGAGTTTCCCTAACTCCCCCCTCCCCCCCCCAGCTGGCTTGGAGCCACTTGCCTTCCAAGCAGTTGGGATTACAGGCATGAGCCACTACACCTGGTGTGTATTTGTTTATTTTTAACTTCACTTTAGTTATCTGCAGGGATAGGGGCTGGTGTTAAAAGACATGTAGTATACTCAAAAGAAGGCCAGAGCTGGGCACTAGTGGCTCAAGCCTATAATCCTAGCTACTCACGAGGCTCAGATCTGAGGATCCAGGTTCAAAGCCAGCCCAGGCAGGAAAGTCTGTGAGACTCTTCTTTCCAATTAACCACCAGAAAACTGGAAGTGGCACTGTGGTTCAAGTGGTAGGGCGCTAGCCTTGAGCTGAAGAGCTGAGGGACAGTGCCCAGGCCCAGAGTTCAGGCCCCACAACCAACAAAAGAAAAGAAAGCCGGAGGGTGCCAGGGGCCCTGCCCATGGGCAGCTCTGAGCAAGTCTTGGGTGTTCCCCGACCCCTGTCCCTCACTCTCTGACTCCTTCCCCTGACCCGCGTGTCCTTCAGATGACCTTGTGGAGAAGGCGCCCTGCGTTGGGAACTCCTCCCGCGTCTGCGAGTGCCGCCCCGGCATGTTCTGTGCCACCTCAGCCACCAACTCCTGCGCCCGCTGCTCCCCTCACTCCGTCTGCCCTGCGGGGCAGGTGGTCCAGGTCCCAGGTGAGCCGCCAGCCGGCCCGCGCCCGCGCCGCCCTGCCGGGGCCAGGCCTGGCTGGAGGAGTCGCGTTCAGTGTGAGGGGCCCAGCCACGGGGCTCCAGCTGCGGGCTGGGGACTGGCCTTCCTTTCTCCACTTGCTGTGTGACCTCAGGCAGGCTCCCGTCCTCTCTGTGCTTCTGACAGTTCAAAGGGGGGGGCAGGGGGCGGTCACAGGTGCCCCGGCCCAGAACACAGAGCACAAAAGGACCAGAGGAGGCTCACCAGCCCCAGCTCAGCCATGGCCCGCCCCCCTGCCGCCCTCCCGCAGCCAGCCATCCCCTCCTGGCACACCCACGGCCCTAAATGGCCCTAAATGGCTTCCTCCCCTCGCCTTTCAGAGACTGGCTCTTGTTCGTCCCAGGACCTCCGGCTTCCCGAGCCAGGGCCCCCCGCCTTGCTTGTGGCTGGTCATCTGGGAGAGTCTGTCTCCCAGCCAGCCTCCAGATCGCAGCCTCCTGAGCGGCTGGGATTCCAGGCGTGAGCCCTGGCGTCCCGGCTCGGGGCAGTACTGGGGGAGGGTGTGTCCACCCCCACCTTCCTGGAAGCGGAGCCTCTGACGCCGTCCTCACACGGCCCCTCCTCGGCCCAGACTCGGCTCTACCCCATCCTTCACTCCGGCTCTCCCGGATCTGTGTGTGCTTCTCCCTGCCACAGGGCCTTTGCACATGCGGCTGCCTCCCTCAGGAACACGCTTCCCTTCCCATTCACTTAGCTGATCATACGCACTTTAGCTCTGTGTTCCAGTACTGCTTCCTCGAGGGTCCATCCCTGTTCTGGAAGTCACATCCTCACCTGTGGCTGCTCGGAGCGCGCGCACACACACACACACACACACACACACAGAGAACACACGTGGGCATTTGCTCAGGGTGAGCATCTCCCACCCAGGATGGACAGCAGAGGGCAGTGTGCCCCTGAGTCTCTGTCACACCCCAACTATCCGAACAGTACCCAGAGAAGCTGGTCCCACAGAAAGCTGGGTGGAGCTGAGGCTGGGTGGGGTCTCCCGTCCCCCGCCCCCCAGGGGGCTCCTGATAACAGGATCACAGACACACTGGCCACGGGGCAGCCGAAGCCCGGCGCCCGGCGGGCGGGGATTGGGTGGAGAGCTCTGGTCTTCTCCTGGGACTTTGCAGTTTGTATCTGTGGGTTCTGTTCCGCCCCCACCCCTTGGGCCTCGGTCTCCACCTGCAAAAGGGGGTCTTGGGACTTGAAGGCTTGAAGGCCTTTCCAGCTAACTTTTATTTTTTTTTTTTGGTGCTAGTCCTGGGCTTGAACTCAGGCCCTGGGCACTGTCCTTGAGCTTGTGTGTGTATGTGTGTGTGCACACGCGTGCACACGTGTGTGCACTCAAGGCTATCACTCTACCACTGGAGCCACAGCACCACATCTGGCCTTTACTGAGTAGTTTATTGGAGATGAGAGTCTCAGAGACTTTCCTGCCCAGGCTGGATTTGAACCTCGGCCCTCCAATCTCAGCCTCCTAAGCAGCTTGGATTCTAGATATGAGCCACCAGTGCCTGGCTCAGCTAGCTTTGTAAAGAAGTTGGATGTGACAGGCGTGGCTTGGGCCGTGTTTACCCCGAGCAGGTCTGTGTGGCTGGAGGGGTACAGTGGAGGGCCAGTCCAGCCTGGCACCCCAGTACCCTGGGCGGGGGGAGGGCTGCTGCTGGTCCCGGTCTCTGGTCACAGATGCTGAGATGGGCCGAGTGACCCCCCCCAGCAAACCCAGCTGCCCGACCCCAGGGGCAGTGAGGCCAGGAAGGCGCGAACTCTGCTCTCCCCACGCCTCGGGCTTGGGGTGGCGTCTGTTCTGCAGACTGGGGGCTCCCGATGCCAGTTCTGAATCTGAAGCCCCCTCTGGCCCTCCCCCCAAGGCACAGCAGAACAGGACACTGTTTGCCAGCGGCCTCCCCTCCCTGGCCCCAGCGACACCAACCCACAGGACGCCAAGACCCCCACCAGGTGACCCTCCACCCCTCCCCTCCCGCGCACCACCCTCACCCACGGCAGGTGTTGGGGGGTGGGTTGGGTCAGGGCTCCACTGAATCCTGAATGATCTCCCAGAAGGCCTTGGGACTCCAGCTCCTGCTCCCAGGTCTCTATGTGGGGATGGAGGTAGAAGACGCTCTGCAGCCCCGTCTCCATAGAAACGGCAATCCCCGCCCCATGGGGCCGCACCGGTCCCACCCCTGGCTTCTCCTCCCGCAGCTCTGCTCCCCAGGCCTCTGCCAGGACCTCCCATCCCTGGAGGAGCAGCGCCCTCAGGCTGGGAGGAACGGCCAGTCTCGCGAGGACTCCCAGATCCCGTCCAGGTAATGTCCCGGGTCCTCGGCTGTCTCCCCGGGTGGCGGCAGCCACAGGTGGCGCCGAGGGACGGGGCAGCCGTGTCACGCGGCAGAAGGGGCCAGGCAGAGCGCCTGGGCCCACCTGGTTGCGTGCTGTTCTCAGCCTTTCTTTCCTTTTTTCTTTTTGGTGCCAGTCCGGGGGTTTGAACTCAGGGCCTGGGCGCTGTCCCTGAGCTTCTCTGTGCTCAAAGCTAACACTTCTACCACTTGAACCACAGCTCCATTTCTGGCTTTTTGGTAGTTTATTGAAGAGATAAGAGTGGGATTTTCCTGCCTGGATTCCAACTGCAATCCTCAGATCTCAGCCTCCTGAACAGGCAACATGTGGTCAGCGTTTCCCAGATTCCATAGGCCTGGGTCCCAGGGCAGGTGTGTGTGCGAGTACTGTCCCTGCCTGCATTCAGGGTGCTGTGGTGGAGGGGTGGCCCCTGCCCATGCCTACAGACCCCCCCCCCCAGCTCCCTGGTGCAGAATCAGGCTTGGATCTGTTCTTTCTGTCCTTCCTGTGACTGGCAGGATGGGGCTTGGCTCATCTAAAGCAGGTTTTAAACGTTTGTCTTGTTTCTCTTTGGGGGCTCTGGTGATTAGGAAAAGCATGTCTTGGCTGGGTGCTGGCGGCTCACGCCTGTCATTCTAGCTGCTCAGGAGGCTGAGATCTGAGGATTGAGATTCAAAGCCATCCTGGGCAGGAAAGTCCGTGATAGTCTTATCTCTAGAAGTGGTGTTGTGGCTTAAGTGGTAGAGAGCTCACCTTGAGCTGAAGAGCTGAGGGACAGTGCCCAGGCCCAGAGTTCAAGCCTCACGACCGACAAAAGAAAAGAAGCAAAGCATGTCTTGGTCAGGCACCAGTAGCTCATGCCTGTAATCTTAGCAACTCAGAAGGTTGAGATCTGAGGACTATGGTTTGAAGTCATGCCAGGCAGGAAAGTCCATGAGACTCTTATGTCCAATTAAACACCAAAAAGCCAGAAATGGAGGTATGACTCAAGGGGTAGAGAGCCAGCCTTGAGTGATAAAGCTCAGCTGGGCGTGGGTGGCTCACTGTAATCCTAGCTACTCAGGAGGCTGAGATCTGGAGGATTGCAGTTGGAAGCCATCCCTACAGAAAAGCCCATGAGACGTCACCTTTAAAATAACCAGCAAAAAGCTGGACTGGAGCTGTGGCCCAGGTGGTAGAGCACCAGCCAAATGAGCGAGACAGGTAAGCGTTTAACTCTAGTAACGACCCCGTGAAAAAAGAAAATTATTTTTCCTGAAATGATTGGGCCGGTCCAACCTTGATTTGTGTGCAAGGCTGCTTTATTGGGTGGTGATAGAAATGTATAAACCACTGATTCATGGGGTGGAGGCAGGGAGGAAGGGGCTCATGAGAATGGGAATTTCTACAAAGTTCTGGAAGGTTAGGGACGAGGGGCACAAGTAGAGGAAAGGTCACTCCGTTTCTCCAGGAGGCTGTGACGGGGAGTAAGAGTCCCCTGCTCCCGAGTGCTGGGGTCACCCGCAGAAGGACGGGCCTGTGGGCTCAGGGGACATGAAGAAGTGAGGGGGATTGTGGGTGCAGACCGAGAAGCACGGGTGGGAATTGGCAGGACATGGCACCGGTCCTGCAGGATCGGAGCCGATGTGTTTGTTCTGGTACGGTAGCTGGCCAGCTGCCCACTCGGGAGGAAGATCTAGGGGGAGATGGGGCAGCCAGTCTGGAGCGGGCACTCTGCAAACCTGCCAGCATTCACTCTCTCCTTACTCAGGGAAGACCCACCACGAAGCAGAGATATTAAGGAAGCCCCTTCCCAAAGACTGGTATATTCAGCAGTCCTTGGTTATGAAGTAGGAATGAGTGGGGCGCTGGCGGCCCACACCTCTCATCCTAGCTGCTCAGGAGGCTGAGATCCAGAGCGTCAACGTTCAAAGCCAGCCTGGGCAGAGAAATCTACCAGATGCCATTACAATCAACCAGCACAACGCAGGGCTGGAGGCGTGGCTCGAGTGGTAGAGGCCAGCTATGAGCCAGCAAGCCAAGCAAGCGCGAAGCCCTGAATTGAAGCCATGGCATTGGTACATTGAGCTAAGAGTATGGGTGAGAGATCTCCAGCTTTGTAAGGCAAACCAGCCCTTTGCAGGACAGGATGCATAAACACACGTGTCCACAGAAAAACAAGACACCGTTACATCTGTACGGTGGGCACAGAAGGCTGTGCAAAAGAAGCTGACGTCAGGGGACAGGAAGCGACTTTCACTAGTGTGCATCGTCTGGGCTCTCATTTCATCCCCTGTACCTGCCCAGTTAAAGGAGTGGATCTCAAAGCACGTTTGCAGTGAGCGCATGTGGTGCGCATGCTGGCCGGTAGAGGGCGTGGGAGAGCCGCTGCGGGAGGAAGGAGGCATCTCTTGCTCCATTACATATTGACCTGTCAGCAGGACAAATCAGAGCCACTCTGAGCCCTGAGGTGCCCTCGAAGCACGCAGTGCCCAGCCACACTCCAGTTTTCTAGCAGCCATGAAGGTTTTCCTCACATGGTCACTGTGTGCTTCCAGACTCACACTGGGGCACCCCAAATCCCCATGAGACGGTGAGATTCTCATCTCCAAGTAACTCCCAGAAAACTGGAAGTGGCGCTGTGGCTCAAGTGGTAGAGTGCTAGCCTTGAGCACAGAAGCTCAGGGACAGTGCCCAGGCCCTGAGTTGAAGCCAGAAGAGGAAGGAAGAAGGAAGAAAGAAGAAGAAGGAGGAGGAGGAGGAGAAGGAGGAGGAGGAGGAGGAGGAGGAGGAGGAGGAGGAAGAAGAGGAGGAGGAGGAGGAGGAGGAAGAGGAAAAGGAAAGCTTTATAGACCTTTTAGGTCTGAAACCATTTGTATTCTGTGTCGTAACCTGATTGTAATTCAGCTGGGTAAATGAACTGGTCCAGACCTAGGAGGGAGGTAGTGTGGTCCCACAGAGAGTGCTCTGGACTGGCCCTCGGGACGTCTGCATTCTGGCTCGAGTTTGGGTTCCATGGTTCTCTCTGTCCATATAGCAAGGTGGCTGGGTCAGATCCGAGGTGCCCAGCTCTGGGCTGGCACTCATAGACATTCTGTGTGGCCAGCACAAGGATCCAGCTGGCCCTCCTGGGTGCTTGCTCTTGAGACGTGAAAGACGTGTGCAGCTGCTTTTATCACAGCCCATAATTGGAGACACCCGTGAGGCTGTCCGCTGGTGATGGATGAATAATACATGGTGCATCTATTACCTCTGGGCTGTTTTCAGTGGTGGGTGCCAATGGCTCACGCCTGTCATCCTAGCTACTCAGGAGGCTCAGATTTGAGAATCGTGGTTCAAAGCCACCCCAGGCAGGAAAGTCCATGAGACTCTTATGTCCAGTTAACCACCAGAAAACCGGAAGTGGTGCTGTGCCTCAAAGTGGTAGAGTGCTAGCCTTGAGCAGAAGAGTTGAGGGACAGCGCCCAGGCCCTGAGTTCAAGCCCCACGACTCGCAAATTAAAAAAGAAAGAATTTTGAAGTGGAAAGTCAGTGATTCTACGCATCATCAGGGCCTTAAACTCAGGACCTCAAGCTCTTGTTGCTTGGATTTTTTCATTCAAAAGGTGGATCTCTATCACTTGAGCCACATCTCTACTTTTGGCTTTCTGCTGGTTTACAGGAGATGAAAGTCTCATGGACTTGTCTGCCAGCCATGGCTCTGAACCATGCTTCTCAGTTCTCATCCTCTTGAGTAGTTTGAACTACAGGCATGATCCACTGGTGCAGCCCTAAGGCAGCATTTTAACCACTAGGAGACTTCAGGTTGCTTTTAAATCAGAAGGTCTGGGTGGCCGCAGCTTCTCTGCTTTGATCTCCTGAAAAAGCCAGCCCAATCATCTCAACGAAGCCCTGCTGTACAAACACCTCCTTGAGTCACTCACCGATTCCCGCCCGTTGTCCCTCTTAAAGACCCCAACTGCTTGGCACTGGTTCGAAGATTTCCCCACCCCCTTGCAGGTATGGCCGAAAGAGACACGACCTTGGAGCCGCTTCCCTTGGGGACCTCCCCAGACTACAGCACCCCCAAAAACAGCAAGACACCTGCCAGGTGATGCCCCCCATCTTCTGCCTGCAACATCCTGGGGACACCTAGGGGTGGCCTGGCCGCGGGTGGAGGGGCTGTGACCTCGGAAGGGCCCGCAGGTCATTTCGGGGAATGTGTGTCCAGCTGTGTGCCTACAGGATTGGAAAGCCCCCCAGTCCCTGTTTTTGCCGTGCCTGGCAGAGACTGCGGCCAGGCCTCGGGTTGCATTCTCTGTAGACAAAGCCTCATCCCTGCGTATGCACCTGCTTTTCTGTCCGGATGCTCACTCCTGCCTTGGGCTCCTCTCCCTGCAGCACCACCCTGAGCCCGCTGCTGGACTCCAAGACCAGCAGGACCGTGTTGATCTCCACCCGCTCTCTCCCCTCCACCCGGAAACCTATTCTGAATGCAGGTACTAATCACCTCCCAGTGGCTCCTGATTACCACTCAGAGAGTATTGACGGGATGATTTCATGACCTCAATTTGGTGCCTAACTCCCTTGAGCCTGCGTTTTTCTCAGCTGTAAAATGGAAGCGCAAGGGCAGTGCAGCGTGTGGCCAGTACCTCACCCTGTATGTTGGGGGCTCTTTGGTACCCAGTCATTCCCCTAGGGCTGGCAGTTCTTAGGTGCTGCCACTAGGTGGCAGTAGTGCTCGGGCCAGCCAGGCTCAAAGTGTGGCCCTGACTGCATACGGGAAGCATCTCTATCAGCCACACCCCACACCTAAATCCCAACAGCCGTGGAGAGTTGCCATGGCCAGGTGGTTTCACTTGTAATCCTAACTGTTGAGGAGGCTAAAATCCATAGGATTACGATCCAAGTCCAGCCCAGGCAGAGAAATCTGTGAGACTCTGCCTTCAAAATAACCAGGAAAGGGCTGGGAAGGTGGCTCAGTGGTAGAATGCTTGCCTTGCACCCATGAGGCCCTGGGTTTGATTCCTCAGCACCACATAAGCAGAAAAAGCCAGAAGTGGTGCTGTGGCTCAAGTGGTAGAGTGCTTGCCTTGAGCTGAAAAGCTGAGGGACAGCGCCTAGGCCCAGAGTTCAAGCCCCATGACTACCACCACCACCACCAACAACAAAATAAAACAGGAAAAAAAAATCCATCTGGCTGGAAACTGGTGGCTTATGTCTGTAATCTTAGCTATTTAGGAGGCTGAGCTCTGAGGATCCTGGTTTAAGGCCAGTCCTGACCCAGCTGCTGCTCCGCCCTCCCCACCCCACTCTGTGTTTCAGGGCCCGTGTTGCTCTGGGTGGTCACCGTGCTGCTAGTGTCTCTTGGCTCCGGCTTCCTCCTCCTGTGTCAGCACCGGGCCTGCCGGAGGCGGATTGGGCAGAGTGAGTCGATGGGGGGGGGCAGAAGGGGAGAGGGAAATGGCCGCTCTGTGGCCACCCTGCTCTGTCTGTGCCCCTGACCCCAGCCCTCTTCCCTGTCTCCTGACAGAGCTGCACCTCTGCTTCCCCGCCCAGAACTTCCAGCCCAAGCTGGATCCTGTGGGTAAGTGGCCAGCAGTGGAAAGGGGTCTGGTGGACACGGGCACTGGGGTCTGGGTCCTGGATGTGGCCTCACACGGAGCGTGCTGTGTGTGATGCTTCTCTCCTCTTCTCTCCGCCTCTCTTCCACTACCTGGCTGATGAGCAAGGGGCAGAGGAAAGCGGGGAGCGGGGGCAGACAGGCAGGAGACTCATGAGACTCCTGGCTCTGCCCCTTCCCAGCCCCAGGACCTTAAGGGGGCTCTTTAATGCCTCTGTGACTCAGTTTCCACCACTGTAATACAGAGCAGGGGACTTTGGAAGGTTGCATGTAGTATTTAATCCAGCCAGACCTGGGAAGCAGACCCTCCCATTGCCCCCTGCCCTGTCTTGCCGGGGAGCCTGCCCTAGGAGGAGGAGCCTTTCTTGGGGGAGGAGCCTATCCTGGGGTAGCACCTAGGAAACAGTGGCTGTTGCTGATTGGCCAGCAGCCTTCCTCCCTCATGGGGAGTCTGGACCATCTGAGTCCCAGGTGGTTTTCAGTCCTTACTCTGCCCAGCCTTCCTGTGCCAAGAATCTTCTCCCCATTCATTGCAGGACTGGGCCACACACAGGTGGCTCATGCCTGCTCTCCTAGCTACTCAGGAGGCTGAAATCTGAGGATAGAAGTTCAAAGCCAGCCCAGGCAGGAAAATCTGAGACTTTTTATTTTTTTATTGGCCAGTCCTGGGGCTTGAATTGAGAGCTGGGTGCTGTGCTCGAGGCTAGCGCTCTACCACTTGAGCCGCAGCTCCACTGCTGGCTTTTTGGTGGCTCACTGGAGAGAAGAGTCTCACAGGCTTTCCTGCCCAGGCTGGCT
Source organism: Dipodomys merriami (assembly GCF_024711535.1). Lineage (NCBI taxonomy): Eukaryota > Metazoa > Chordata > Mammalia > Rodentia > Heteromyidae > Dipodomys > Dipodomys merriami. Next base: position 7,859,637 of record NW_027204270.1, read on the forward strand.
CTGAACCACAATCCTCAGATCTCAGTCTTCTGAGCAGCCACCAGCGCCCGGCTCAGTCCATGAGACTCTTATTTCCAATTAGCCAGCAAAATGATAGATATAGGGGTTTGGCTCAAGTAGAGCACCAGCCTTGAATGAAAAAGCAGCGTGAGACCAGGAGATCCTGATTTCAAGCCCCATTATTGAAGCTTCCCCTTGGAGCTGTATTGACTTCCCCCAGGGCACCCTGGGGTTGGAACGCAGCCAGCTCAGTGCTGCTCCCTTGGGAAACTTGCCCAGCTGCCATTCTTTTTTGCCAGCCCTAGGGCTTGAACCCAGGGCCTGGGCGCTGTCCCTGAGCTTCTTTTGCTCAAGGCTAGCACTCTACCACTTGAGTCACAGTGTCACTTGCAGTTTTTTCTATGTATGTGGTACTGAGGAATCGCACTCAGGGCTTCATGCAGGCCAGGCAAGCACTCTACCACTAGGCCGCCTTCCCAGCCCTCCAGTGGCCATTCTTATCTATGGAGAGCTGCTGAGTCCTTCCTTCCCTCCCACAGCCCTGTCTTCCACTTCAGTGTCCAGTGGCCTCCAGTTGCCCAGGACCTGCAGAGGGGCTGGTGGTGGGTTTTCTGTTGTCCTGGACATAAAAACCCAGGCTGCCATGCGTGTTTTGAACAGGGCGAGTTTCACAAGTGTGCTCTCTGTACAAGGGGGTTTTTGAATTTCGAGAGCGTTCAGGCCTGTTTCCATGAGCTGGCAGCGAGGGCCGGTCTCATTGAAACCAGAGTCTGCTTTCTTGACATTCTTCTAGTATTTGACTTTCCATTGCTGTCAGTGTGTTTTTTTTTTTTTTCCTGTAAACCTTCATATAAGCAGGTTTTTTTTTTTTTAATTATTTTTACAAAAAAGAAAGACGGACAGCAATTCCTTTAAGAGGTTAGGCCTGGTGCCAGGTGCGAGTGCCTTGGCTCACACCTGTAATCTTAGCCATTTGGGAGGCTGAGATCTGAGGATCCCAGTTTGAAGCCAACATGGGCAGAAAAGTCTGTGAGACTCGTATCTCCAACTGACCACCAGAAAAGCCATAAGTGGAAGAGTGGCTCAAGTGGTCGAGCACCAGGCTCGAGCAAAAAAGCTTAGGGACTGCGTCCAGGCCTCGAGTTCAAGTCCCAGTACTGACACACATACAGAAAAGAAATTGGACCTACAAGAGACAGATGCGGGACATGCCAGCCTGGCCAGTTTGAGGTCCTCACGTCTTGAGATGTGGTGTTTAGGTTTGGTGGGCGGTAGTGCAGACTGGGTGAGCAAGCATGCAGGCACAGCACAGGTGAACCTGGCCTGAGAAGGGCAGATGTCTGTCCTGTCAGTGGGGCACAGAGAAGCCACCATGGTTGGTTGCTGCTCTGTCTGAGCACACCCTGTCCGAGCTCTCTCGAGCTTTCAGACACATGTCACATCTGTAAATTCAGAGTGACCAGTTCTCTGGGGAGAACTTTTACATGCCGGTGCTGGGGTTTGAATGCAGGACTTGGTGCTGTTGCTTAGCTTTTTGTTGTTGTTGTTGTTGTTGGTTGTGGGGGCTTAAACTCTGGGCCTGGGCGCTGTCCCTTAGCTCTACAGATCAAGGCTAGTACTCTACCACTTGAGCGACAGTGCCACTGCTGGTTTTCTGGTGATTGATTGAAGATAAGAGTCTCAGAGATTTTCCTGCCTGGGCTGGCTTTGAACCGTGATCCTCAGATCTCAGCCTCCCGAGTAGCTAGGATTACAGGTGTGAGCCACCGACTTGGGCTGGGCACTGTCCCTGAGTTTCTTTTGCTCAAGGCTAGCAACGCTACTACTTGAGCCATAGCGCCATTTCTGGCTTTTTCTGTGTATGTGGTACTGAGGAATTGAACCCAGGGTTTCATGCATGCTAGGCAAGCACTCTACCAGTTAGCCACATTCCGAGCCCTTGCTTAGCTTTTTTGCTTAAGGTTGGTTCTGCACCATTTGAGTCATGCTGCCACTTTTGGCTTTTTGCTGGTTAATTGGAGATAAGAATCTTAGGGATTTTTTTTCCTCCCCTGGGCTGGCTTCCGATGGCGATCATCAGTCCTCAGCAGAGGGAAGAATTGCACCTCAGGAGAGTGACAGAAATGGAAGGGACCCAGCTTTTTTTTTTTTTTTTCTTGTCTGTCGTGGGACCTGAACTCTGGGCCTGGGCGCTGTCCCTCAGCTCTTCAACTCAAGGCGAGCGCTCTACCACTTGAGCCACAGCACCACTTTCTGCTTATGTGGTGCTGAGGAATCGAACCCAGGGCCTCATGCATGCAAGGCAAGCACTCTATCACTGAGCCATCTTCCCAGCCCAGGGACCAAGCTCTGAACCACACATCGGCATCAGTGCTCTTGGGGCTTCAGGGAAGCCGTGTACTGGACCCAGAATCACTGTGGTACAGTGTGTCCTGAACTCTGGCCCCTGGAGCCCAGGGTGAGTTTCCAGTAAGAATGCGGTTATTCCAAAAGCTAGAGGAGCAGGCTGAAGCAACCATCTGAAGGGAAAAGCCCTGAGGCAATCTGACCTCTAGCACTTGTTGAGATTTGTTTTGGATTGTTATCAAAGTATTTATGGGTTGTGATGGGAACAGAATTTTCTAGATTCTCCTTTTACCTTTGTGTGATTCTACACTCATTTCTGAGAGCCCGCCTCCAATGCTGGTTTTCCCTCTCATGTGATGGAATGCCATCCTGTTGGCACCCTGGGTTTTGCTGGGACCTACTATGTGCAAGGGGTGTCCTGGGCACTTGACCTTGGCAATTTCTTTTTCTGGGCCTGGGGCTTGAACTCAGGGCCTGGGTGCTGTGCCTGAGCTGCTTTTGCTCAAGGCTAGCAGGCTACCACTTGAGCCACAGCACCACTTCCGGCTTTTTCTTTTTCTTTTTTTTTTTTTTTTTTTTGGGTCCGGTTGTGGGGCCTGAACTCTGGGCCTGGGTACTGTCCCTTAGCTTTTCAGCTCAAGGCTAGCACTCTACCACTTGAGCCACAGCACCACTTCCGGCTTTTTTCTTTTTGCTTATGTGATGCTGGGGAATCGAACCCAGGGCCTCATGCATGCTAGGCAAGCACTCTACCACTAGGCCACCTTCCCAGTCCTTGTTTTTGTTTTTTGTTTTCCTGTCCCAGGCTCCTTCAGGTACTTGTGCCTGCTGTGAACTCATGTTGGAAACTGAGTGCCAAGTTCTGAGCGCTGAGTTCTTCCAAAGCCCACCAGGAGTGTATATAGCTCATTCACACTGCAGCCCGGTTGATATTTTATCTTGTTGGTTGGTTGGTTGGTCAGCTTGCAGTGAATGTGTCTTCTAGGATTCAGGTGCAGCTGGTTCCCTGAGCTGTAAAAAGCAGAGAGCACATTCTAGAAGCTTCTTTGCTGGCCTGTCAGATGCCTCTCGTGATTTGCCTGAGCAGTGTGCACACCTTGTGTACACAGGCTGGGCCTCCTTAAGACTGTGTGTCCCAGACCAGACACCAGATTACAAGCCTGTAATCCCAGCTACTCAGGAGGCTGAGATCTGAAGATCATGATCTGAAGCTAGCCTGGGCAGAAAAGTCCGTGAGATTCTTCTGTTGATTGTGGGGTTTGACTGCAGGGCCTGGGTGCTATCCCTGAGCAGCTCAAGGTTAGTGCTCTACCACTTTGAACTACAGCTCCACTTCCTGTTTTCTGGTGGTTAATTGGAGATAAGAATCTATGGACTAGGGGCTGGGAAGGTGACTCAGTGGTAGAGCGCTTGCCTTGCATGCTCAAGGCCCTGGGTTTGATTCCTCAGCACCACATAAGAAAAAAGCCGGAAGTGGCGCTGTGGCTCAAGTGGTAGAGCGCTAGCCTTGAGCTGAAGAGCTGAGGGACAGCGCCCAGGCCCAGAGTTCAGGCTCCACGACCGGACCAAAAAAAAAAAAAAAAAAAGAATCTATGGACTAGCCGAGCACTGGTGGCTCACGCCTGACATCCTAGCTACTCAGGAGGCTGAGATCTGAGGATCTCGGTTCAAAGCCAGCCCAGGCAGGAAAGTCCATGAGACTCTTATCTCCAATAAACCGCCAGAAAACCGGAAGTGGTGCTGTGGCTCAAGTGGTAGAGCGCTCGCCTTGTGCTGAAGAGCACAAGGATAGCGCCCAAGCCCAGAGTTCAAGCCCCACGACAAAAAAAAAAAAAAAAAATCTGTGGACTTTCCTGCTTGGGGTGGAGCATGGTGGGGCGGGGCAGAAGGCTCTGGATCCTGGATGAAGTTCTACTCTTCTGCTTTTTAAAATTTAATTTATAATTTGATTTGCAGATGCCAGACCTGCCAGGACCCTGTCAGTAAGTACCACCCACACCCCATGACTGTATTCCAATCAGATCTGTGGCTTCAGGGCTGCTGGTGACGGGAGAAAGGGGGACTGGGCAGCTCCCCCTCTCCCCCCTCCCACCGTCCCCAGTGCCCAGAGTAGCCCTTGCATGAAGCTCTGAACCCAGGGGCTTGGCCTGGGGCCCCCACAGGCCTGGGCCTTTGGTGGGGAAGCTCACCCCTATGACCAGTTCCTGGCTCAGCCCCAGGGGGTTTCCAGAAGGGTTTACCAAGATTTGGCTCTGACCCTTTGGGGGCCTGCATCTGGCCCTGAGGAAGTCTGTACATATAGTGCACTTTCTCCTTTTCTTCTTTGTTCCACGAATAAAGCTCATCCATGAAGCTGGATGGCAAATCCAATTATGAAAATCTTAGAAGCAGGGCGCCAGTGCGTGTAATCCTAGCTACTGAGAAGGCTGAGATCTGAGGATCGCAGTTCAAAGCCAGCCTGAGCAAGGAAAGTCCATGAGACTCTTATCTCCAATAAACCACCAGAAGACTAGAAGTGGCACTGTGGCTCAAGCGGTAGAGTGCTCGCCTTGAGCTGAAGAGCTGAGAGACAGCGCCCAGGCCCAGAGTTCAGGCCCCATGACCGACAAAAAAAAAGAAAAAGAAAAAGAAAACCTAATACCCAGGCTGGATGCTTGCGTCTCACCTCTGTCATCCTAGTTAAGTGTGAAGCTAAGATCTGAGGATCAGGGTTAGAAACCAGCCTGGGCAGGAGAGCCGTGAGACTCTTATCTCTCATAAGCCAGCAAAAAGCCAGAAGTGGAGCTATGGCTCAGGTGGTAGAACACCCAGCCTGGAATGAAAAAGCTAAGGGATAGTACCCAGGCCTTGAGATCAAGCTCCAGTACTGGCAATAAATATTACACTTTTACTGGTCCCTAGAAAGCACCTTCTTTTGTGTGTGTTTTCTAGAAGTTTTCTCAGAGAGAATACTCCAGCCCAGACAAGTCAGAGGTTTTATACCGCCACCCTGTTCCCTGAGCTGCCTTCTTGTGGGGTCACCTGCATCCCCCCAGACCCCGAGAAGTGCTGGGCGTGGGGCCAGGGACTCCGCCAACACTACGGCCGCCCACCCATGTGGGGGCCGGTACTCTGGGCCTTCCTTCGGCAGCCTGCCCCGTGCCCAGCTTCTCAGGGCTGTGTGGGGAAGGGGTGGTCCGCTGTCCTCAGAGCTGAGGGCGGCGCAGGGTGAAGTACCTGCTTGTGCCAGGTTCATGTGGCTCACTCACTGCGTCGTTTCTTTTTTTTCCGTTGATCAAATTTTCCATTGCATGCTTTTTCTTTTCTCTTCCTTTAAAAACATTTTTTTTCTTGTTTTTGTGTTTTGGTAATACTAGGGTTTGAACTCGGCCTCATGCTAGCTACATAGCTGTTCTATCATTTGAGTTATTTGGCTAGCCCAAACCATTTCTTTCTTTCTTTCTTCTTTCCCTCCTTCCTTCCTTCCTTCCTTCCTTCCTTCTTTCCTTTCTTCTTTCCTTCCTTTCTTTCCTTCTTCCTTTCTTTCTTTCTTTCTTTCCTCCTTCCTTCCTTTCTTTCTTTCTTTTTGTTTTTGTCAGCATGGGGCTTGAACTCAGGGCCTGAGAGCTGTCTCTGAGCTTTTTTGTTCAAGGCTAGTGCTCTACCACTTTGAGTCACAGCGCCACTTCTGGTTCTTTGGTGGTTAATTGGAGATAAACATCTCAAGGACTTTCCTGCCTGGTCTGGCTTCAAACTTTCATCCTCAGATCTCAGCCTCCTGAGTAGCTAGGATTACAGGCATGAGCCATCCGCACCTAGCTTCCTTTTTATTTTATTTTATTTTTTGGTTGGTTGTGGGGCTTTGATTTAAGCATTCCAGCATTCTGTACAGGAAGGCAGCTTCCTATTATTATTATTATTATTTTCAGTCTTGGCACTTGAACTCAGGCCTGGATATTGTCCCTGAGCTTTTTTCCTCAAGGCTAGTGCTCTACCACTTGAGTCACAGCCCCACTTCTGGCTTTTTGGTGGTTAACTGGAGATAAGAGGCTCATGGAGTTTCCTACCAGGGGTGGCTTTGAACAATGATCCCCAGATCTCAGCCTCCTCCTGAGTAGCTAGGATGACAGGCATGAGCCAATGCTGGGCTCTGCTTTTCTTTAAAATAGAAGACTTCTGTCCCAGGAAATTGAGGTAGGAGAGTTGGGGTAGGCCTTGAGGGGTGCCAGCATTTAGATCCTGGCCAGACACTTACTAACCCTGGACAACTTAGTCCACTTCTCTGTGCCTCAGTTTCCCCATCTGTAAAGGGGACTTTCCTGGGTAGTTGTGTGTGTCAGCACATCAGTAGCTTAGAACAGGGCCCGGCACATGGGAAATGCTGCATGAGATGATGACTAATGTCATTAGTAAGCTCAAATTAAAAGCAGTGGAGGTGGGCTTGGGACTTGGCTCTTTTGGTAGAGTGTTCACCCAGCAAGTATGAAGACCTGGGTTCAAATCCTAGTGCTGAGAACTCGCCCCCCCCCAAAATAAAAGAAACCAGAGGCTGGGGTGCTGGTAGCTGTTGCCTGTTCTTCTCAATCTGAGGATCACAGTTCAAAGCCAGCCCGCATGGGACAAAGTCTATAAGACTCTTTTTTTTTTTTTTTGTCGGTCGTGGGTCCTGAACTCTGGGCCTGGGTGCTGTCCCTCAGCTCTTCACCTCAAGGCTAACGCTCTACCACTTGAGCCATAGCACCACTTCCAGCTTTTTTCTGCTTATGTAGTGCTGAGGAATCGAACCCAGGGCCTCATGCATGCAAGGCAAGTGCTCTACCACTGAGCCACCTTCCCAGCCCCAAAGTTTATAAGACTCTTATTTCCAATTAAACACCCCAAAGCAGGAAATGGAACTGTGGCTCAAGCGGTAGAGTGCCAGCTTTGAGCAAAAAATAAACCCCCAAACTCAGGAACAACACTCAGGCCCTGAGTTTGTCAAACCTCAGAAGAAGAAAAGAAGAAGGAGGAGGGGGGGGGAGGGGGGAGGAGGGGGAGGAGGAGGTTACACAGGGGCCCCTTGTGCAGTGGATCAAGGCTGGGAAGTCCAGAATGGCTCATGGCAGCTTTGAAGCAAAGGGGAGACTCCCTTGGGGGCCAGAGAGAGGAATAAAAGAAGGCTTTCCTCTTCCGAGGCTGGAGGAGTTGGGGGTGTGCCCTGCCTCAGTTTCTACTCCCTTATCCACAGGAGTCAACAAGAATATCGGTGACTGAGTTTGGCCCGGGCTCGCTGAGCACAGCCAGCCCCCCACCCGTGGAGCTGAGCCCCCCTGTCGGGGCAGCCTGCCTGGAGAGCCTGCCACTGCTGGACGCCAGCCTGGCCGAGGGACCCTCCGTGCCCAGGGACTCTCTGGAGCCCCGTGTGTCCACAGAGCACACGAATAACAGGATTGGTGAGTTTGCCGGTTTGGGGGTCTCTGTTATGGCCAGTGAGAGGTAGGGGACAAGGATTCTGGGGCCTAGATGGGAAGCAGAAGGCCCTGGGGTCCCCCCCCATACCTGTGAAGTCAGGATGGTGGCAGGAATGCTTCATGGGGCCATGGAGAAAAGTCAAGCGTCAGCCTGGGCCGGGCACCAGTGGCTCACGCCTGTCATCCTGACTACTCAGGAGGCTGAGATCTGAGGCTTGTGGTTCAAAGCCAGCCCGGGCAAGGAAAGTACGTGAGACTCTTCTTGAGCTGAAGAGCTCAGGGACAGCGCCCAGGCCCAGTGTTCAAGCCCCACAACCAACCAAAAACCAACAGCCTGGCATTGCTGGTATTCAAGCGGGGGGGGGGGGGGCTCAGACTGGAGGAAGACAGCGGCCCCTGACAGCTCTCCACCTTGCACGACCGTGGCGTCCGCAGGGCGCACAGGCCCAGCTGGCCCCCAGCTTGGACGAGTGTCTGCTATCGCTCCTGTGGCCCCTACCTCTCACCATCCTGGTACAGCCAGAGGTTCTCTGGAAGATCTAAACCTGCCCATACTCCACTGCTTCTTCTTCAACCCCCATCACCCTTAGGATTCCAGACCAAAGGAAGAAATAGGAGGCAGGAAATGTGTGGGAGCAGAGACAACGTTTATTTGAAAGTGGGTAGAAGGCATCAGGGAAGCTGGGGAAAAGCCTCTGAGCTACCAGTGGGTTAGTACAAGCCCCCAAGGAGGAGCTTGGGCTGGGAGGGATGCTGCACGCCTGGTGAGGTCCTGTCCACCTGCTTCCTGCCCAAGGAGGAAGAGGAGGAGGGGGAGGAGGGGGGGAGGAGGGGGAGGAGGGGGAGGAGAGTGCTGGGTCTAAGGAAGCAAGAAAGGGACCGGAAGTCGGGAGTCTGCCTGCAGTGCTCCGGGGTCCCCCTTTTTTATCCCTCTGGGTGCGTCTCAGCTGTCCTGGCATCTGGTTGGGTCACTGCCCACCTCACCCCGAGGCCAGGCCCTGGCCAGGGCCTGCTGCAGCTCACCAAGCTGCTGTCTGGCCCCATCCACCTGTCCTTTAGGTCTGCCATTCAAAGCTGGTCAGGGCTGGCTCCTTCACCAGACTGCATCTGTCCACTCTCTCCCGGACTAAAAGTTTCTCTAAATGTTCCGATCCTTCCCTCAGGCTAAGCTGCTTCTGCAGGAGCCACTTCCTGGCCGAAAGCAACCAACTCCTTTCCCCCTGAGGCTGGCAGATTCCAGATGTTTTCTGTGCTTCCTCCTCCAGGGAGCCTTCCCTGCCCTCTCTACGCTGTGGCATCCCTCATCTGTGCATCTTGACACCCAGGCTTCCCCGTCCAGCGTCCCCACTCTTTCTCACTCCACCTGGCTGGGAGGCCCCGCCTCCTTATCTGGAAAGGTCACTGGGCCCTGGGACCTCTGGTGGGTGCTGCTAGGGAGAGCTCCTCCGGGCAGCCTGCCTCAGGAACCAGTGTCTGCCTTTGTAACTGTAAGCCAGTGTTTGAAAAGCATCGGAGGAAATTCCATGAGGCGCCTGCCGCTTTCCTGGGAAGTCCTAATTGGAGCGCTTTGACTCCAGGCTCAGGGCCTTGCTGGGAACTCAGGGTGGAGCCCTGGGAGTAGGGGAGAGGCCCCTAGCAGCTCCAGCTCCAGCTCCCTGCGCTGGCTCAGCCTTCCCAGCTGCGTGTCCCACCCTGCGTGTCCCACCCTGCGTGTCCCCTGCACGGGACACCAGGCCGCAGATGACTCCTGGTGTGGACAGCGTCCCAGGGGAGCAGCCTCTGCGAGTTCTCAAACAAGACCCAGTTCCCTGCCCTCCTCAACTCCTGCCTGGCCCAGATACTTCCCGGGACCTCTGGGGTGGGGAGGCAGCGTCTGTCCAGCGCTGTGGCCCCCACGGTGGAGGTGGGCAGGCCAGGGCCTTGGCCTGGCCCCAACTTTGGCTTTTCTGACCGGCCCAACACCCTCTTTTCCTCCACGTGTCTCCCCTCCTCTCATCTGTCCACCCTCTGTTCTCCCCACAGCCTGGGGACCCCTCACCCATGGCCTCTGCCTCCTATCTATGCCTAACCCCACCGAAGGGCCCCCAGATCCAGGGCCACGGGCCTGGACGGGGATGTGGGGCGGAACCTGAGCTGCTGCTCCTGTGGGGTGGGTCTTGGGGAACACAGCTTGTCCCCTGTTCTTTCCAGTTCTCTGTTCTTTCTAGTAGGTCTCTCTTTCCCTATAATCCTAGCTACGCAGGAGGCTGAGATCTGAGGATCGCAGTTTGAAGCCTGCCCAGAGAGCAAAGTCTATAAGACTCTCACCTCCAATTAACCAGCAAAAGGTCAGAAGTGGGAGGTGTGTGGCTCAAGAGGTGTCCTGCCAGCCAGCCTTGAGCGGGAAAAGTGAAACAGGAGTGCAGGGCCCAGCACTAGCATAAAACCAACCCAACAAACAAAAAAACAGACAAGCCACGTGCCAGTGGCTCATACCTGTCTGTAATCCCAGCTGTTCTAGAAGCTGAGATCTTAGGATCGAAGTTCAAAGCCAGCCCAAGTAGAAAAGACCCTGAGACTCTTATCTCCAGTTAACCACTAGAAAACCAGAAATGAGCTAGGTGCTAGTAACTCATGCCTATAATCTTAATTACTCAGGAGGCTGAGATCTGAGGATCATGGTTCAAAACCAGCCAGGGTAGGAAAGTCTCTGAGACTTCTATTTCTAGTTAACTACCACAAAGCCAGAAGTAGAGCTGTGGTTCAAGTGATAGAGCTCTAGCCTTGAACACAAAAGCTCAGGGAAGCCCAGGCCCTCAGTTCAAACACCAGGACTGAACTGGGAGCCAGTGGCTCACTTCTGTAATCCTAAGCTGCTCAGGAGGCTGAGATCTGAGGATCGCAGTTCAAAGCCAGCCTGGGCAGGAAAGTCCGTGAGATTCTTATCTCCAATAGACCACTTAGAAAACCGGAAGTGGTGCTGTGGGTCAATTAGTTGAGTGTTATCCTTGAGCTGAAGAGCTGAGGGACAGCGCCCAGACCCAGAGTTCAAGCCCCACGACTGACAAAAAAAAAAAAAAGGACTGGCATACACACCAAAAGCCAGCATTGAGTGAAAAAGCCAGATAACAGCATTCAGGCCCTTAAGTTCAAGCCCTAATACTGAGGCAACACACACACACACACACACACACACACACACACACACACACACACACACACACACACACACACACACACACACACACACACACACACACACACACACACACACACACACACACACACACACACACACACACACACACACACACACACGCTGCTACCAAACAATGAGGTTGGGGCACCAGAGTCTTGTGAAAATCTTGGGGTTCCTGAATCTGAGGAGTGAAACTGGGCTTCCCTAGGCAGGAGACCCTACCCCAGTCTCGCTCTCAAGTTCCCTCTTGAGTTTCCCCATTCAATCTTCACAGCCCAGCGCGGCTGGGAGCCAGACCCTGGCCTGAGTGTGAGTTGCTGGCGCGCTGGGCCTGCTGGGTAGAAGCAGCTGCCCTGGCCCAAGTCTAGGCTTCCCCTTCCCAGCTTCTCAGGCAGTGTGGAGCCGTCTGGGCTCCAGTCTCCCGCTGGAAAGGCTACTCTGGCAGTCTCTACAATGCAGTTGCTTATTAATTAGCGGGGCCCAGACCTGTGCAGCGCGCGCCCAGCCCGTTGGGTTTGCCTGAACTGGTCTTCCCAGCACCCCCATCCTCTTGCCTTGCAGAGAAAATCTACATCATGAAGGCCGACACCGTGATTGTGGGGACCGTGAAGACTGAGGTACCCGAGAGCCGAGGTCTGGGGGGGCCGGGGGAACCCGAGCTGGAAGTGGACCAGGCACCGCACTTCCCGGAGCAGGAGACGGAGCCACCTCCGGGCAGCGGTGCGGATGTCATGTTCTCCGTGGAGGAGGAAGGGAAGGAGGACTCCGGGCCCGCGACCATGTCTGGGAAGTGAGGCCGGGGCAGCTGAGTGCCCCTTGAGGTCAGGGAGACGGAGACCGGCTGGGCGTGAACGGAAGCGCTGGGACCTGGGGATGGACCCGGGTGGGCACTTGGGATGGAGCCGGGTGGGCATCCTGGCTTGTGTTCTTGCCTGACACCAGGAACTCATAGTCAGGACAGTACCCACCCAAGGAGGGGCCGTGAGGTTGGCTCCATGTCCCTCGCCAGCACCCCTGTGGCCTCTCCTCTCTCCCTGGGCCTCCATGGTGACAGCCTCCAGGCCTTGCTGGTGTGTCGCCAGCCCCAGTTACTATGCACGTGGCCAGGGTGGGTGTGGAGCCCGGCCTGGAGGCCTCTCCTGAGTCAGAGGGGAAGTGAGAGGTCGGAGCACTCGTGGTGGGTGCTCTGCCCCCGGCCCGGCCCCTCACGGGCTCCCTGGCACCCTGCCCGGATCCCCACCCAGCCTGGGCTCCCCACGGCTCCGCCACCACCGCGCCAGACCCAGGATCAGTTCTCTGGTCTCAGAACACCTGTCATTTTGTGACTCACATGTCTAGAGACCCTATGGCTGCTGGAAGTCAGCCAGCCCTGCTTGGCCTCCCCACACAATGAGGGGGGACCGCGGGCCTTCCTGGGGCCCTTAAGTACATCGTGGCGCCCCCTGCTGGGCCCTGAGATTGAAGAAATGTCCTTACATCCATAGATTTTAAGTCACAGGACCCCCCCCCACCCCCAAACCCTGCGCCTGCGCCTGACGTTAGAAAGCATACCACCCCCTGCCCTTCCCTACCCCCCCCCCCACAAAGACATTCAGCCCTTGCTGTGCCCTGGCCCAGCCTCTAACCATGATCCTCAGATCTCAGCCTCCTGAGTAGCTGGGACTACAGGTGTGAGCCACAGACACCTGGCCTCTCAACCTCTTCTAACAAACAAGCGATGGATGACTGGGACCAGCATGTGCTGCAATCTGTGGTCCAGAGGGAGGAGCTGGGAGCCTGGTTGTGCTTGGGGCTAGCTCTACAGAGGAACTGGGTCAAGAATCACGAGGGCAGAGACTTGTGAAATCACCCAGATGTTTTGGGGAAAGTTGTTGTGGCTTGGACATTGCGAGAGGTGGTTTCACTCGGACCCAGATGGAGAAAGGCCAGAAAAGGCTTGAGTGGCCCCGGTGATGTTTGCCCAGTGGTCTTGTGCCAGGACTGAGAGGACAGTCATGTCCCCACAGCTGTGACGTGATGAGCAGAAGACACCATCTTCCTGCTGAGCAGCGTGGGCCGGCCACCTGGACTGGAGGATAGTCCACACATGCACTATATTGTTTGTGAGATGGGGTCTTGCTGCGTAGCCCACACTGGCCTTCAACTCTCTATCCTCAATCCTCCCACCTCAGCCTCTTGAATACTGGGATTACAGGCATGTGGCACTGTGATCACCTGCCACACATTAGAACAGAAGAAGATACTTTCTTCCCCAGTGACACTTCACAGCTTTGCTTTCTATGCTGGTACCAGGGCTTGAACTCAGGACATTACCCTCTTGGGTGACTTTTTTCTTTTTTCTTTTTGTTGGTTGTGGGGCTTGAACTCAGGACGTGGGCACTGTCCGTGAGAATTTTTGCTCAAGGCTAGTACTCTACCACTTTGAGCCACAGTTTAGTGGTTAATTGGAGAACAGAGTCTCAAAGACTTTCCTGCTCAGGCTGGCTTTGAGCCACAATCCTCAGATCTCGGCCTCCTATGTAACTCGACTTACATGCATGAGCGACTAGTGTCTAAAGATCCATAGGGCCTCCCCAAAAAGTGAAGAAATAGAAATAGAGCGTTTGAAAACCTCTGAGCAGGAAGGGCCTCCTCCCCCATGGCAGAGATTACTTCCATTCACCCCCCGACCCCCATACCCACAATCAAGAATAAGATTGAGAGACCCCCTGGGCTCCTCCTCATACATCCAGGCAGGTTCTCCTGCATGTAGCTACCACTCTGGTCTTTTGATGATATGCAGAATAAAGCTGCTGTGGTCGTCAGACGGCTGGGGTTTTTTTAGACGTCTCCTGGGCCTTTGCAGGACCGCCTTCCAGCCCCACGGCTTTAGAAAAGGAATCCTCCTCTCTCCAACAAGCAGGAAAGGCCTGTGCCTTGGGAGGCAGCTGAGGTCGGGGCAGGGGGTGGCGGGAGGCAGCGGGGGCTTGTATGTGATCAAACCTCTTACCTTGTGGGATACCCCCAAATTCCTCCACACCAGTCTTAGGACTGGCTATTTGTTAGCTGTCTGAAATTCTGGACCTCTGCTTGCCATGTGCTGAGGAGAGAAGGAGTCATGGTTCTAGAACATTCCAGACTGTACCATATTGCTGCCCGTAGCCTTTTCCCCTCTCCTTCCCCAAACACTGGCCATGAGTGGAGCTGGGTTCAGCTGCCCGGGACTCCCGGTGCACAGATGGGCTTGCTCTGGGGGCCTGGGGACAGAGGAGTTGGGTCATTGCTGTATGCTATGGAAATCTGGGTCTGGAACGGGGCTGGACAAGAGAGCTTCCTTGAGGATCCACCTGAGCGGACCAGGGAGGCTCGGTGAGCAGGGAGAGGGCTGAGCATGGACAGCCCATAGGCCACTTCAAGGGACTCAGATTCTACCACAAGAGCACCACTGCATGTATTGGTGGTGGTGGTGGTGGTGGTCATGGGGCCTGAACTCTGGGCCTGGGCATTGTCCCCCAGCTCTTCAGCTCAAGGCGAGCACTCTACCACTTGAGCCACAGTGCCACTTCTGGTTTCCTTGGTGGTTCATTGGAGATAAGAGTCTCACAGACTTTCCTGCCTGGGCTGGCACAGGTGTGAACCTTTGGTGCCCGGCTGCATGCTTATTTCTATTGTCCTGTTAGAGCCCAAGCATCTGGGTACTATGTCAGCCCAGAGTGGAACTGCCAAACCTTGGGTGTCCAAGTTCATCTATTTCAGAGAGAGGCAAGGGGCACTTCCCAGCAGAGCTAGAGCCAGGAAGCAGTTAGATGTTTCTTTGTTTTCTCAGAAAGGCAAAGAGCTAAGATGACATTCGGGTGGCCTGGGGCCGGGCCTCCTGTCCCCACAGGAGTGAGCGGACAGCCAGCCCAGGTCCTCTCTCCTCTAGAGCTGTCCAGGAGAGCAGAAACCACACAGAAAAGTCCCAGGAGGCTGGCAGCCCTCGCTTGTTTTGGTGTTGAGCCTTCAGCACCTCAAGGACTGAAGAACAAAATTGTGCCTCCTTCCCCTGGTTAAGCAGGTGCAGGACCCACACGGGTGGGGAGGGGACCTCTGGCTTTGATGAGAGGAAATGTCAAGGGATTGTGGGTGAGGGGGTGGTGCTGGGGTTTGAACTCGGGGCCTCTACACGCTAGGCTGGCGCAGTCTGCGGCGTCTCGCTTCCAGTCCTGTTTTTCTTCTCAGGATAGGATCTTCCTTCTCTCCCAGGTGGGTCCCTGAGCCCCGATCTGCCACAGTAGGCTCCTCACCATTGCTGGCATAGCAGGCACACACACACACACACACACACACACACACAGACACAGACACACACACACACACACACACACACACACACACACACACACTATTAGGAAAATGGAGGAGAAAGGATGGAAGCAGGCTGGACTCGATCTTCTGTAGGCGAGCACTGTTTATTGAACAGTGCGGGGCAGCAACCTTCCCACAGGATCAGAGGTTGTGCCAAGGGGTGGATTTGGGGTCGGGCTGTTATGGGTCTTAACAAGGAAGTGGAAAATTAAAAAACAGGCCCCTTGGCAGTGCCCTCTCCAGGCCTAGAATGGAATGCTCGGCTGGGGTGAAGGAGCCTTCAGCTACTTGAAGGTCTGGAGGGATCTGCCTTGCGGACAAGCACGTGAGCACATACCTGGTGTTTTGCTTGGCCTGGGGGACTGGGGCAGGAGTCAGTCCTTCACACACACACACGCTGATCTCCTGGCTGGAGACAAGAGTCTCCCGCCTGGACTTTTCTGCTGGAGTTGGCCTCGAACTGTGGTCCTCCCATTCTCAGCCTCCCCAGGAGCTAGGATTGACAGGTGCACACTACCTGCGCCTGGCAGATATCAAAGATTGGGTTTAATTCTTCATGGACTGCCTCGTTCTGTTTCCAAAAGATTGGAACTGGCCTCAGGAAGCGAGGTAAACCTGTGCCAGCCCAAGGTGTCCTGGATGACACTTCGATGCTAGGCTTTCTGTCTTGAGCATGTGCACCCTGGACAGTGAGGCCAGCTGGGGCTCTCGGAGGTGGAGCCCACAGCTGTCTGATGGGAGAACACTGGAGGCGCCCTTTGGTTTTTAGAGCGGAAGACAGGCTTTCAGAGTCTGGGCTGGCCTCCCCAAGGAGAGCAGGGCAGGAACTGGCACCTGCCAGGGCAGGAAGGGGCCCTGGGAGGGCTGTGGGGTCTGGTCAGGAAGTCTCAGAGCTGCGGGCAGATTAGGCAAGAGCAGGTTTTCTACGTGATCACACTGCACCGGGGAAATACCCACCAATTCAGCGTATCTCGAAAGCCCTCGGTCCACCCTCTGTATACACTGGCCACCCACAAGATGAACCTGGCATCGGGACCCTCACCACATTTCCCTGAGGACCACCCTGCCTGACAAGGGGGTTTTGTAAAAGGGGCTCCATCTTTGCCATCCAGGAAGTGGCCTGTTTCAAAGGAAGGCAAAGATAAGAATAATATCTTCTTGAGGCTTTTGTACCATCTACTGTAAACCTCAGGGGCCCAGGAAAGTGGTTACTCTAAGCATCCTGTGCTTCAGGTGAGGAAACCGAGGCACAGAGAAGTCATTGGGCCAAGGTCACACAGCTGTTCAGTGGTGGGGGTAGGATTCAAACTCAAGCCACCTGGTGCCGCTATTCCAGTAGTCTGTGGTTCAGGCCAGGGTCATCACCCTGGGCTAAGCTCCTGGTCTTCACATATGGCTTCTAACAGGTGTCCAGCCTCTACTTCCTTCTCCCTCAAGTGCATTGATAAGTGAACTGACTCCAAAGAGATGCTGGACGGAGATGCTCACACCTTAGCTTGTTACAGCAAATAGTAGTAAATAAAACGGGTGGGAATCCTAGCTACTTAGGAGGCTGAGATCTGAGGATCAAAGTTCAAAGCCAGCCCAGGCCTGACAAACTCGTGAGCCTCTCATCTCCATTTAGCCAGCAAAAAAGCCAGAAGTGGAGCTATGGCTCAAGTGGTAGAATGCCAGCCTTGAGCAAAAAGAGCAAGAAAGCTAAGCTACATGAGAGCACAAGGTCCTGAGTTCAAGCCCCAGTACTGGCACAAGAAATAAAATAGGTAAATAGTTAGGAGGCACAGATTATAGAAGCTGGGTGCTGGGATTCAGCCTCCTCCCAAAGAGGAGAAAGTATTTGAGATGTTAGCTGGTGATAGCCGCGTGGTGGCAGGCAGGCGTGGGGCAGAGCGTGGGCAGGGCTGGGGGACCTGGCTCCAGCTGTCGTGGGGTCTGGAGAAGGGGAAGTGAGTGGGGTGGGAGGAAGCGAACAAGGGCTCAGATGTCATAGGAGTGCATCTGAGAGTCTTTCTAAAGAAGGTGGGGAGGCGGTGATGATTTCCTGGGTAGAATGTATCCTCAGGCACAGGGAAAGGGGGTAGGCATGCAGTGGGAAGTTACAATGGCTTCCTGGGCAAGCTCCTGGGGGCCGGAGGAGGGGGAAAATGGACCCAGGACTCAAAAGGGGTTCCTTCTGTTTCTGTTGAAGGGGAAGAAAAAGGCTGGCAGGGAAGCCCGGCCCGGCACCCCAGGGGATTCAGGGCTGTGTTCTGAGAAGGCATCAAGTTCCCAGTCTGCATTTATTGAACACCTACTAGATGCTTGGCTCTGTAGACTTGCAGATGCTGATCCCTACTTGAAAATCAGAGGCTGTGCACCCCCATTCTACAGTGGAGCGACTAGAGGCTCAGAAGGGTCAGGGGATTTGCTCCAAGATCAAATCACACACTGGTAGACAGCTTGAGTTAAGACAGGATGGCTTAGCTTCCTCAGATAGCCTCTCCGTCTGGGCCTCTTGGAGGATGAAATACCACCTGGTCTCTGAGCGTTAAGGGTTCTTGGGTACCGGGCTGGGAGTTCTCGGTAGACTGCAGGGGGGAGGCCTGGGCGGCTCTGCCTGGCATACAGGAAGTCGTGAATAAGTCACCACGCCCAGCTCTGACCAGAGCTCCAGCACACACAGATTCCTCAATCTCTGCCTGAGTAAAGACTGGGAAACGGAGCTTGGGGAAACATTGTTTGTGTCGTCTTCCTCCTGGGGAAAAGAGCTCGGCAAGTCAATGTCACATGCTCCAGGGCTAGGATCCCGCATGCCGGGTTCCCCAGAGGGAAATGGGAAATGGGACCACAGCCGGCTCGTGTCCAGCCTGCCTTCCACACCCTGTCCACTCCCTCCTAGCTGTCTGCCTGTTCTGGCTCTGCGTTGAAGCCTTACTAATAAGGACACACACACACACACACACACACACACACACACACACACACACACACACACACACACACACACACACACACACACACACACACACACACACACACACACACACACACGCCAGCTGGTGGGCTGGGTTGGGGGAAGGGGCAGAGAATTGGATTGTGTAAGGCAGGCTCAGGGCATGGGCCTGGAGACCTACACGGGGTTTATGACTCCCAGGCCTTATAGCTTCATGGATCGGCTTCCTTTTAGAGGGACAGCTGGAGAAACAGGCTGGAGGAGAGGCAGATGTGTGAGATGACACAGGATCTGGGGCCATAAAGCAAAACAGGCCTGAAGCTCAACCCCTCCCTAGCCTGAGCACATAAAGAACCCAAGTTCTCTATCTCTGTCTTCCAGCCATGGTCTGGACAACACTGCACCAAGCCGACTTCAGCTGACCATGAGATCGGCTGGAGAGAGGTTGGTTCTGTCTTAGTGTCCTCACTCTGCTGGCTGTGTGGACTGGGCGTGGTTGTTTGGAATACTTTATACATTAGGCCTCTCAGGACTTACCATTCAGCTGTCCTAGAGCATAGAGGAGTTATCACCGTGGGAGAGGGGGTTCCCTAGGCATAGAGATGGAGAGTCATAGATTCCTTTCCTCCTGCCGTATCCAAACACCCAAAGGAAAAAAATGAAGGGGGGGGGTGGGCTGGGAACGTGGCTCAGTGGTAGAGTGCTTGCCTAGCATGCATGAAGCCCTGGGTTCGATTCTTCAGTGCCTCATACATAGAAAAATCTGAAGTGGCGCTGTGGCTCAAGTGGTAGAATTCTCGCCTTGAGCAAAAGAAGTTCAGGCACAGTGCCCAGGCCCCGAGTTCAAGCCCCAGGACTGGGGGAAAAAGAGATACGTGTAGAAGAAATGATGTATTATGTTCATGGATGTGGTAAAGCTAGATTCATTGTCAATCTGGTGACATCTCAACTTAAATCACAGTTGGGAAGTTCCCTCTACCAGCCACTAGATAATCTAGAAATCTCTACTAATGAAAGTTAAATAGAACTAGCCCAAGAATAAAATGAGCAAAGGCAATCATTTAGTGATAGACTGATGTACTTAGGATAAATGAAGAAAAGGTGGATCTTTTAACCCATGGGGAAGAAAAACAGGCTCATTCTATGAAGAGAGATAAAATAGGAAGTTGGGCACCAATGGCTCAGGGCTGTAATCCTAGCTATTCTGGAGGTTAAGATCTAAGAATCTCTATTAGAAGCCAGCCCAGGGAAGACAAATCCAGAAGACTCATCTCTAACTAACAAAAAGCTGGAAGTGAAGGAGTAGAGCTCAAGTGGTAGAGCACCATACTTGAGCAAGAAAGCCAGGTAAGAGTGCCAGGCCCCGAATTCAAGTCCTACTACTGGTACCAAATGGAAGAAAGAAAAAAAAAGAGAGAGAAAGAGAAAAATAAATTTGGGTCTTTAGACCTTACATACCATAAATAACCCAGAGTCATGAAAGATCTAGATATAAGGGGAAGGTGGCTCAGTGGTAGAATGCTTGCCTTGCATGCATGAGGCCCTGGGTTCAATTCCTCAGAACCACATAAGCAGAAAAAGCCAGAAGTGGTGCTGTGGCTCAAGTGGTAGAGCGCTAGCCTTGAGCTGAAGAGCTGAGGGACAGCGCCCATGCCAAGTTCAGGCCTCAGGACTGAGACACACACACACACACACACACACACACACACACACACACACACACACACACACACACACACACACACACACACACACACACACACACACACACACACACACACACAGAGATCTACATGTAAAAGGTAAAATTATAAAGCTAATGAAAGAAAATATCTTCATCGTCTATATGTAGGGCAGGACCTTTCAACTCTAGTTCAAAACATTAGCAAAGAAAGATGAATTTGACTACAATTGGGGACTTTTTTTTTTTTTTTGGTGCCAGCCCTGTGGCTTGAACTCAGGGCCTGGGTGCTGTCTCTGGGCTTCTTTTGTTCAAAGCTAGAACTCTACCACTTGAGCCACAACTCCACTTCCAGCTTTTTTGGATAGTTGACTGGAGATAAGAGTCTTATGGACTTTCCTGCCCAGGCTGGCTTTGAACCTCAATCCTCAGATCTCAGCCTCTTGAATAGTTAGGATGGCAGGTGTGAGCCACCGAGACCCTGTAGGTTTGGCAAGTCTCCAGCTTGGGGATTTTGTTTAGATAAAAAGCAATGAAGGACATTATAAACAAGGATTCCACACAGATGGCAGGATGGAAGAAGTATTAGGCTTGCTCATGTAACGGTAACCCCTCTGTACAGTAATTTTTACCAAAAAAAATTAAAAATAAAATGGACAAGGGATTAATACCTAGACTATACAAGGAATTATTGCAAAGCTACAAGAAGACAGGAAATAATAAAAGTACGATGAAAGCCTGCGAGCCGGCAGTTCACAGAAGAGGAAACCGCGGTGACTAAGAAATAATGGAGGGGCTTAACCCCACGAATATGCAGAGAAATGCAAATGAACTGCTTCCACTTCACACCAACAAACGTGACAGAACCAGGCTGAGTGTCCCCTCGGGGACCCCACTGTGGGATTAACAGGGCCAGGGCCGCATGAAGCCCGGCTGAGGAGGGGAGCTGAAATGGGATGAAAGTCAAAGGGGCGCCCGGGGGACAGGAGTGTGGCTCCGAGGCCCAGGAGGTGTTTAGCAAGTATAAGGCTCTGGGTTGGCTCCCAGCACGAAAGAAACCAAACCCAAACCCCAGGGGCCTGGTACAGCCACATAGGAGAATTATGATTCACCCGGCCCTTGGTACCTGAACGTCCTTCCAAAACATCAGAGCCCAAGATGATTCAGAAAAACATTTCTGTTCAGACTACCCACCGAATTGTGAAATACCTAAGGATCATGAGCAAGTGGGGGTGAGAGGGAGCGAGAGAGGCTGGGTGAGTGCTACATCTCCTACCCAGGTCAGAGAGGCTGTTTACAGAGAGTGAGCGCACGCAGGACCCAGGGGAGGCTGGAAATGGAGGCCAGAGTAGATAGCAGATCTAGCAGGAGGCAACCATCGCTAATCCTGGAGTCTAGAGAACTGTGGTCGGCCCAGAGATTTGACCAGCAGTTGCTTGGGTTCCCCAGGGCCCAAAGGAGAGATGAGGGAGAGGGGAAGGGGTGGGAGGGGAGTAGGGCTGGGAAGAGGGTAGAGGAAGGAGTAGTGGTAGAGGGGTGAGAGGCAGAGAAGCCCAGAGTCCTGGAAGGGGATGAACCCATCCAATGAGAGAAATCGTGGAGGGCATGGAGGCTGAGCGGAGGCGGGATTGACAGTCAACCATTTAGAAAATACTAACGGGCTGGAGCTGGAGCTCCATGGCACTGATGGCTCACGCCTGTAATCCTAGCTACTCAGGAGGCTGAGCTCTGAGGATCACATTTTGAAATCAGCTAGGGCAGAAAGCCCATGAGACTTTTATCTCCGATGAACCACCAAAAAGCTGGAAGTGGAGCCGTGGCTCAAGTGGTAGAATGCTCGCCTTGAGCACAGATGTGTAGTGACATGTCCAGGCCCTGAGTTCAAGCCCCAGGACCAGCATGTGTGTGTGCGCACACATAGAAAAAGAAGTGAAAAGAGAAGGAAGAGAAGGAAGGAGGGAGAGAGGAAAGAAAGAAAAATTAGCGTGAAAAGAGAAAAAAGAAGGAAAAAACCAAAGAGCAAAAAAGGAAGAAGAGAGGGAGGATGGAGGATTCTGAGAGAGAGGAGGGCGCTTAAGGTCTATAAAAGGAAAGCCACACAGATGAAGCCAGCGCAGGTGTGGCGTGGGCTGAGCTGTACTACCTACTGTACTGGCTGTTGTGTTGGGGGGTGGGGGTACAGCCCCGTGGGAGAGGAGCTGTCAGGACTTTGTGAAAATGAAAACGCACCCCTCCCCCTCCCCGCGCCTGCCTGTTGTACTTTCTAGGTTTATACCACCTAGAAAAACTGTCACCCCGAACCTGGGGACAGGTGCATGGCAGTGGCCACACAGTGAAAACACTCAGATGTCTGGGACAAGGGTATGGGGAAACATGGTTGGCTGGGCAGCACAGAGCTCAGCCCCACACAGCCAGCAGATAAGTCAGCTCGGAAAGTTCTCAGAAACACCTCTGATGGGGGGGCGGGGGGAACGAGTCGAGCGGAGCAGATAAGCACAAACACATCTGCACATATACATCTGCTGTACAGTCGCTACTTGGTAACCGCTACTTGGACTGACTGCAGGAGCCCCCTTCCCACTGACACCCAAACCTATGGATGCTCCAGTGCCTTATGCAGATTTGCATCTTATTTGCATATGATCTACACACATTCTCCTGTATACTTTAAAACATTCTAATACTGAACATAGCACAAATGCTACATGAATAGTTATTGTTATAGCGTATTGTTTGAGCAATAATGAGAAAAATGTCTCTGTGTTCAGTGCAGACTCTGTGTACATGCATGTGTGTGTACATGCATGTGTGCATGTACAAGGTCTGAGCTCAGGGCCTGAAACACTCCAGCTTTCTTGCTCACAGATGGAGCTCTACTACTTGAGCCACACCTCCAGTCCAGGTTTTGCTGTTTCATGAAACAGAATCTCTTTAGGCTTTTCTGCTCTGCTGGCTTCAAACCATGTTCTCCAGGTCTCAGCCTCCTGAGTAGTTAGAATTAGAGGTGTGCGCCACTGGCACACACACCATTTGTGTGTGTGTATGTCTGTGCCGGTCCGGAGGTTTGAACTCAGAGCCTGGGTGCTGTCCCTGAACTTTTTTTCTTGAGCCACACTGTTTCACTTCTGGCTTTTAATTTTTTTTTAATGACTAATTGGAGATAAGAGTTTCACGGTCTTTCCTGCCTGGGCTGACTTCAAACTTTGATCCTAAAATCTCAGCCTCCTGAGTTGCTAGGATTTCAGGCATGAGCCACTGCACCCGACATTTTTTTTCCGCCCATCCTCAGTTGGATGAAGCCAGGATGGAGGACCCTGGGATACACAGGGCTGAAGGGAACACTGCATCATTTGTTTACTCATGAAGGAAGAAAATAAATTAGAGAGAAACAGGGAATTCAGAGTAGCAGCTGTCTTTGGGGAGAAATCAAATAGAAACAAGGCTCAGGCTCAGGGACTTGCGGTTCAATTATAAAATTTAAAAAATTGAAGCAAAATATAATGATTGAGCTAAACACTAGTGGCTCACCTGTAATCCTAGCTACTCAGAAGGCTAAGATCAGAGGATCGTGGTTCAAAGCCAGCCTCAGCAGCAAATTCTGTGACTCTTATCACCAATTAACCACCAATAGGAAATAGCTCAAATGGTAGAGTGTTAGCCCAATAAGCCTCCCTTCCCATAGCTTAGCATGCTCCTTCCCTAGGCAACACTAGCTGCAGAAGTGTTTACCAAGAGTCTACTACTTAGTTCTGCCTCCATTAATATCTGTGTTCTGTTCTAGGTGCTGGGCAGAACAGACCAGTTCCCTCAATTGTGGGAGAGGGGATGCTGGGGATGGCTGGGGAAGCTCAAACAGCTCTGGAGAGGGGGGAGTGGGTCATGAAGGCAAACTGCCTGCTACAGCAGGGCAGCAGTCAGGTGATAATGCAGGAGGGAAGCGAGGAGGACAGTGCAGTGTTAGCACTGGTCATATCCGCGTGGTAGGAATACTATAAGCAGGTGCTGCTTATAGGATGCTGTGCATTTTCTCCTGATTTCACAAAAGGGAGGGACGGAAGGAAGGAGGAAAGGAGAAGAAGAGAGATAGAAAAAGAGGGAGAAGGAAGGAAGGAAAGAAGGAAGGAGGGAATGACAGAAGGAAGGAAGGAAGACAAGACACTTGGTGGTAGGTATATACCTGTGGTTCTTCAAGAGGTGGATAGGATGATGTGGTTCTAGGCCGGCTGGTAAAAGTAGTGTGACAGCCTGTCTGAAGAAACCAAATGAAAGACAAAAAGGCCTGGGGTCATGGCTCAGGGGGTGGAGTGCTTGCTTGGTAGGTCAGGCCTCACACAGAAGGAACTAGAACAGAGGTTGTCCTGAGTCTTCGCCAGCCCCTCTTGGAGGGTTTCCAAACTGAACGTCTTTTCCAGAAGGTTTGGGGCTGATTTAAGGGCTGGATCCTGGGAAAAGATAACCCAGGGAGGGGCGAGAGCTTGGAGGCTCGTGTGGCTCCCTTTTTCAAATCACCAGGGTTCTCTCTAAGGCTTTTTTTTGGGGGGGGGGAAATCTGCTTTTCTTTCTCTTTCTCTTTCTTTCTTTCTTTCTCTTTCTCTTTCTTTCTTTCTTTCTCTTTCTCTTTCTTTCTTTCTTTCTTTTTTTCTTTCTTTCTTTCTTTCTCTCTCTTTCTCTTTCTCTCTTTCTTTCTTTCTTTCTTTCATTCGTTCTTCTTTCTTGTGTCAGTTGTGGGGCTTGGGCTCTGGGCGCTCTTCAACTCTTCAGCTCAAGGCGAGCACTCTACCACTTGAGCCACAGCGCCACTTCTGCTTTTCTGGTGGCTCATTGGAGGTAAAGGGTTTCATGGACTTTCTGGCCCTGGCTGACTCTGAACCAGAATCCTCAGATCTCAAGCTCTTTTTTTTTTTTTTTTGGGTCCGGTCGTGGGGCCTGAACTCTGGGCCTGGGCGCTGTCCCTCAGCTCTTCAGCTCAAGGCTAGCACTCTACTACTTGAGCCACAGTGCCACTTCCGGCTTTTTTCTTTTTGCTTATGTGGTGCTGAGGAATCGAACCCAGGGCCTCAGGCATGCAAGGCAAGCGCTCTACCACCTTCCCAGCCCAGATCTCAAGCTCTTGAGTAGCAAGGATGACTGGCGTGAGCCCGGCTCTGGGTGAGCATTTCTGCACCTGGTGTTTCAGGCCCTGCTGTGGAATGGCCCACTAAGCTGATTTGCCAAGGCCAGGAGGCAGGTGGAGGGAAGATGCCTTCAGGTGACAGTTGGAAGGTTCTAGCAGTCACTAGATTCTCTTTCCTACTCAGTGATTTTTAGGATGTGAGTCGTGAAGGGGCTGAATGAGCAAACCCGGGGGTGCCAAGATAATTGGGACCTTGGGGCCGAGAGGTGGCTTGTTCGGGAGGCTGCTGGGTGAGGAAGTTTGAGGGGGTCTCCTTTGAAAAGCTGCAGGAAAGGATGCCCAGGGCCTCTGGGCCTCTGTGGGCCAGGCCAGAAGCAGCAGCAGGCTTTGTGGCTGCTATGAGAACGCTGGCGCGCGGGGAGGGGTGGAGGAGAACCCTGCCCCTAAGGTGAAGCTGCCCCACCCAGCACACCACAATTAAACCGTCCAAACCACCTAACCCACAACACCTGCCACATTCTCAGGACAGTTTCTCAAAAAGTGTCTCTCAGCCACTTGGCAGCTCATAAAAAAAGCCACGGCCAGGTTCTTAGCAGCCAGGGGAGTGGAGCCCAGTCTTTGGCTGACTGAAGAATCTGCTGTTTCCTCCCAAAGGTCCACTGGAACCTGGTCTCCCCCTCTATGGAGTGGGTATGCATTTAACAACCTGGAATTTGAGCCAGGAGCTGGTGGCTCACGCTTGTAGTCTCAGCTACACAGGGGGCTCAGATCTGGAAGCTGGCCATCCTGGGCAGAAAAATCCACTAAATATGGTCTCCAAAACAGCCATCAAAAAACTGGGCTGGGCTAGCTGGGCGCTGGTGGCTCACGCCTGTCAGCCCAGCTACTCAGGAGGCTGAGATCTGAGGATCAGGGTTCAAAGCCAACCTGGGCAGGAAAGTCCGTGAGACTCTTATCTCCAATAAACCACTCAAAAACCGGAAGTAGTGCTGTGGCTCAAGCGGTAGAGTGCCCAGGCCCAGAGTTCAAGCCTCATGACCAACCAAAAAAAAAAAAAAAAAAAAAAAGCTGGGGGCTGGGAAGGTAGAGTGCTTGCTTCGCATGCATGAGGCCCTGGGTTCGATTCCTCAGTACCACTTAAGCAGAAAAAGTCAGAAGTGGCGCTGTGGCTCAAGTGGTAGAATGCTAGCCTTGAGCTAAAGAGCTGAGGGACAGCGCCCAGGCACAGAGTTCAGGCTCCACGACTGACCAAAAAAAAAAGCTGGGTTGAACCCAGTGAGACCAAAGGATACTCTGAGGAGAGGAACACAAAGGTGTGATGCCTATGTGCCTCTGATCATATAAACACATATTTATGGAAATGAGCTCGAGGAAATGGAAACAAAGCAAAATGGCACCACCACAACAAAAAGGCTGAGCTGGACATATGGCTCGAGTGGTAGAGTACCAGCCAAGTTAGCAAGCCAGTCACCAGCATGCGGCCCCAAGCCCAAGAGGCTGGATTAATGGTAGGAACTCACGGCAGGTGAGTCCCATGTTTGAAGTTCCTGATGGTGCCATTCACTGGCTGCAGGGGTGAGTTATGTGGACCCTCTGGGTTGGAGGTAGGTGGGCAGACATCGGGGAGAACTACTGTGTCTCCTGGCCTTTGGTCTCTCTTAGGGGCTGAAGACTCCTCTAAACTGCTCCTATGGGAGCCAGAAGAAATGTGTGTGCATGCTAGTGGCTCCCCCTCCCCCCAAGATGAAAGGTTCAGCATTCCAGTTCATGTTGTAGAAACTCATGGAAATCAGGTGGGATTTTCCATCCCCCCAGGAGGCCACTTCCCAGTTTCTCACTCTACACCTAGAAGTACCATCCTTGTGACCTGCCTCATGGGGGTTGGTGGCCCAGAGCTGGTCTCTGTGGATCTCCTTTAGCAGCCTTCCGTGAAGAGATGGGGGTGAGTGGGGGTAACAGCAAGCTGCCTGCCAGCCTCTGAACTGTCCTGTACGCTAGAGGAATATGTTCTGGCCACCCAGGGCTGGCTCTCACACTGGGGCTGGCACTTGTCCTCAGAGGAGACCGGGGCAGCTAGAGCGGGTGCTCAGCAATGAAGTCAATCCCTGGGAAGCCAGCCCCCCTTGCCTTGGCCTGAGAGCCAGCAGCCCCGGGACCTCTGGCTTCCTGCGCGGCTTTCCCCCATAGCCTCAGTTTACCTGCCAGCTGAAGGGACTCAGGGAGGAGGACAGGGCAGCATCTGCTCACCTGAAGAGCTCTATGCATATTTAAAGACAAACCCATGAAACCCAGCATGAATAGTTAATATATTACATTATGCTTCAGAAAGCTGGGAACTGGTGCCTCAGGAGGCTGAGATTTGGGGATCGAGGGATGAAGCCAGTCCAGGTAGACAAAGCCATGGGATTCTTATCTCCATTTAATCAGCAAAAAACGGAAAGTGGAGCTGTGGCTCAAGAGGTAGAATGTCAGGCTTGAGCAGAAAAAAAGCTAAGCAAGCACAAGGCCTGGAATTCACATGCAGTCTTAGCACACACATTTCAGAGATGTGGACCTTGTAAGCAGACACCTGATGTGCACGAAGCGTATCCTGTACACACGCCAGATCACAGGTATGGTGTGTCTTCAGAACAACCCCATGATAGTGCGCAGAGACTCGTGCCCAGGTGGCCTGGCTCTGGGATCTGAGTGCATGAGCCTGCACACTTCGGTCCCCAGCGTGGGTGTCACCTTTGGGGGCAGGTTAGTGTCCTGTCTCCAGGGGAATCGGGGAAGCTGATGAGACAGAAAGAGGAAGTGGAGGCCCAGCAGGTGGAGAGGCCCAGCCGGCGAGGCCACAAGCTAGGTGGGCGCCGGGTCCCGGTGCGTTTTTCTCGCCCTCCCCAGGGCAGGGCGGGTGGAGGGGGCAGCGCCCAGCGCGGGGAAAGGAGAGCCGGGGTGGAGGTGCCCCGACCCCGAGGCTGTCAGCGGGCGAGAGGCCGGGGCGGGCTGGGGGCGTGCCCGCGGGCGCCGGCCACGCCCCTCGCCTGGGCACGCCCCTTTCCCCGCCCCCCAGCCGACTCGGGACTCGCAGCTGCCTCGGGCTTTCGCTTTCAGTCACCGACGCGGGATCGGAGGCTGCGGAGCCTCGAGCCCGGGGACCCGGACCCGGACCCGGACCGGACCATGGCGCGCGCCGCCGCCGCCTGGGCCGTGCTGGCCGTCGGGCTGCAGCTCTGGGCCGCGGCGCGCGGCGTGCCCGCCCAGGTGGGTGACCCGCTCAGCCGTCCGGGGCTGGGGGCGCCGGGTCGCCGCTGGGACCCGCTGGGGACCCCAGGCCTGGGACGCACCCCGGTTCCTCCGCGAGCCCCGGGGCCCTCCCCCCACTTTCCCCTGCGGGGAGGGACTGGGCGGGGGCGCGCGGATTCTCCTTTCTTAGAAACACCTGGGCTGCGAGTCGGGAAGCCGGGCCCTGGGGCGGGGTGGGGGGCTGGGGGGGGAGGGGGAGGGGAGGAGGAGGGGGAGGGGAGGGGGAGGGGGAGGGGAGGGGGAGGGGGAGGGGAGGGGGAGGGGAGGGGGAGTAGCCAGCCGCTGCCCGGCGTCCAGTCAGGGCCGCGTCTGCTCTGGGAGTTTATTGAGCTGGACAGACATGCTCGGCCAAGGGGCTCCAGAAACACGGAGGCCCCCGGAAAATGGAGACCCCCGTATTCAGCCTTCACCTCACCCTCCACAATAGGGGGGGAGGGGTTTGAGTTTTGCAAAGGGAGCAGATCCTTTCCTATGAGGGAGTTCACTGTCTGTAAGGTAAGGCCACCCCATTTCACAGAGAAGGGAAACTGAGGCCTGGAGAAGTCATGTTTCAAGGAAGGCATGGGAGGAGCCCTTCGTGGGCATTTTCATGGCGGGGCAGTGCGCCTTCCGGCCCACCTGGGAGGGAGGAAGGTGAGGTGGCCTTGGCTGTGGTGGCGGAAGGTGACTCAGTCACCACCTGGACCAGGAGTCCAGTTGTCAAGGGCTGTCAGACCAGAACTGACTCACTCACTCACCCACCGTGCGTTCCTGGAGGGAGCTGGAGGGGCATGGTCAAGGGAGGTCCAAGGTGGCCTCTGGGTCAGGACTGTCCAGACTAGACCAGAGTTGAGCGATGTGCAGCTGAGTGAGTGTGAGGGCTGCGTGTAAATGTGGGCGGGCTGTAGTGCCCAGCCTGACGTGGGTCATGTCACAGGCGCTGGCTTTTGGAGGGAACTTGGGTCTGCCTGGGTCAGCCTTGGAGGCCTGGTGACAGGACAGGGGGACTGCCAGATGCAGGACTTTGAGGGACCCCCGGAAGGAGTTCTGGAGTTGCTTGAGGGATTTCTCCCCACTTCCTTCCCTTTCAGACCTTTTTAGTCAGCTCTGACTCTTGCTGCCTAAAATAATTGCTATGAACTGTTTAGCTGACCTGTCCCTGCTTCTTGCAGCTCGAACTCAGGACCTGGGTGCTGTCCCTTAGCTTTTTCTGCTCACGCATAGTGCTTTATCAGGGCTGGGAAGATGGCTCAGTGGTAGAGCGCTTACCTTGCATAGTGCTTTACCACTGCTTGAGCCATAGCTCTACTTCTGGCTTTTTGGCAGTTCACTTGGAGATAAGAGTCTCATGAATGCAGTTCTCAGATCTCAGCCTTCTGGATAGCTATAGGGTTATAAGCGTGAGCTACGAGCGTCTGGGCGCATTGTGTTGTTAAATCTGGTTGTGTCTTACCCAGGTTGGTGCATAGAAAGGTCCTGAAAACCAGGACTGTGGGTTCCTCCTCCTGCCTAGCAGTACCATACATAGCCCTGAGGTTTGGGACCACCTACATGTTGTGTCGGGTGCTGTGCTAGAAACTCTGCCACAGCGTTGAGCTGTTAACCTCCTTTCTAGCAGCTTTTACAAGGTGGGTGGTTCCTGTTGAGAGGTGGGAAGGGTCTAGAGAGGTCATGCCATTTCCTGAGCCCAGGGGGCTGGGGGTGAGGGTGGGGGTGGTGAGAGGGTAGGATTCGAATGCGGTCTCACCTGACCTAAAGCTCTTTTCCTACACCCTCCCCATGCCTGCGTCCCCCCCTGCCTGCAGTCGTCACCTCTAAGTGGGTTGGAGACTTTGCCTCTTTCATCTGCTCTGTCTGCCAGCTAATGTGGACTGCGTTGTTTCATTCATTCATTCATTCATTCATGAACGCCAGTGAGGCAGGCAGGATTGGCGAGGGCTGGGTGCCCTCTCATGGAGCCACACTGCTGCTAACTAGTCAAGACCTTTCCAACCCTTGTGACCTGAGCCCAGTAAGTATTACATAGATTTGGGGCCCTGGCCCAATGGCTTTTTAGAGCACTGTTCCATTCCATGGCCCTTCCCACCAGTGCTTCTCAGAGGAGTAGCCTGGGTGGTTCTAGAGGTGGGAAGAGTTTGCTGCTGGCTGTGGTATGTGCGTATCATGTTCGCTCAGTGCTGTCTGTCACCTCGATCCTCAATGTTATGCCCAGCTGGCTGCTTTTCTATTGGTGAACATGCTGCACATGCACACAAGCCTCAGAACCGTCACACCCCTTTTCCCTTTTCCCTTGAGTGCTCCTCTACCGCCATCTCCTGAGCTCACCTTTGTCTCCATTCTGCTCAATGCACCCTGTAGCCTACAGTAGCTACCTGCCAGCTGCTCTTGCTCACCTGATGTGCCCATTACAGCTGTTGGGCAATGTCCCTCGCTTCCATGCACTCACTTCACTTGTGATAATCAGATAATGAGAAATATGAGGAACAGGAGCTCCTGGTTGGAGATCCAGTACCTGCTACATAATCGGCTTTCAAAGGAGATTGATCAAGCTGGGAACAGTGGCTCAAGCCTGTAATCCTAGCTACTTGGGAGGCTGAGATTTGAAGGATTGAGATTTGATGCTAGCTCAGGCAAAAAGTTCACAAGTTCAACCAATAAAAAGCCAAATGAGTGTGTGCCTGTCACCCCAGCTAGAAGGGAGGCATAGGTCTGTGGGCCAGACCATGAGGCAAAATTAGAACTTATTTGAAAAATAATGAAAGCAAAAAGGGATAGAGGGAGTGGCATAAATGGTAGAGCACCTGGCCATGAGTTCAAATCCCAGTACCACCCCCTCACCTCCAAAAAAGAGCTTGAACATATATTTAAAAAAATTCATTTGACCTTTATAATGGCCTAATTTGTGTGTGTGTGTGTGTGTGTGTGCGTATGCGTGCATGCACATATGCTAGTACTGGAGCTTGAACTCAGGGTCTGGACACTGTCCCTTAGCTTTTTTGCTCAAGGCTAGTGCTCTCTACTTGAGCCACAGCTCCACTTTTGTTTTTTGGTGGTTAATTGGAGAAAAGAGTCTCATAGGCTTTCTTGCCTGGGCTGGCTTCAAACTGATCCCCAGATCTCACCCTTGAGTAGCCAGCCGCTGGTGCCTGGCCTGACCTGATTGTACAGATGAAACAGAAGAGTTTGATAGGCCAGCGGAGGGTGCTGGCTGGGTTCTATCTTGCCTGTCTCTCTCAGGGCCTTCTTCTGGTTTTTTCTTCGTGTTGTATGAGGTCAGCAGAGGCCAGAGTCCTCTCCCTAAAGAGTGCTCACACCTCCATGTGCCTGCTCTGGTTTTTGACGGCTGTCTGTTGGAGGTGACTCAGGCCTCAGTGGGCATGCAAGTATTTGCTGTGGCTTCTAGACATGCTCTCGCTCTGCTGGGGGTGGGGGGGTGAGGGGAGGAAGGGAGGCGGAGAGGGAGCTTCGATGGGGCCGGGCTGTGTCCCCTTCCACTGCCCATCCTGCTGCATTACTGGGTTGCTGGGACTACAAGTATTTTACAGCCTGTGGCAGCTGCTCGTGGGCATGGGGCCAAGGTAGGTACCACAGTCGGCTTAGAGTCTCTGGTAGCCATGAGGCCCTGAATCTTGGGTGGCAGATCTTCAGTTGCCCACAATTCCTGCCCAGCACCCTACTAGCAACTTCCTTCCTACTTGCCTTTTCCTGCTGGCTTCCTGCGCCATCCAGTGCCCCGACCCAGGCTTCCCCTGTTACCTGCTCCATGGTCTGGCCTCAGGCCCCCACATGGTCGCCACTTCCTTACCTTGCAGAGTTGTAAGTCATTTGGGGTGAAGAGGGTGCTTTTGATAAAATACAGAGGGGTGCAGGTGGTCTCTAAACCTATTTGTCTCTGTGGGGCTGAGGCTCTGTGTCACTCTGAGGGGGAGGGAGAAGCCTCGTGGGGCTCTTCTGAGCTGTCCCCAAGTGACTTCCTGGAAGGACAGAGTGGCTCTGAGGAAGATCTGGGTGTTGGGAGAGTAGAGATCACGGCTAGCTGTGTGATCTTATAAGTCCCTTAACATCTCTGGGCAGAGGCCTCACTCCCGGTGAAAGTATGACTGGCCTGCTCTGAGTGTGCCTGACAGTGAGGTGGGGCTGGGGTTCCAAGTCTCCCCAGGAATGTCTTTGTCCCCCAGCATGTCATCTTGCTCACCCCAGTGCCACTTGCTTTCGCAGAAATTATTTCCCTTCTTGGGCCCCAGAGGCAGTAAGACTTTGTGGCTGCCAGTCCCCTCTCGGGAAGCTGCAGCATCAGCTGAAGCCACAGGCAGAGCTGGGGCTCTTGGGGCACCCCTCTGCTGCTGTGTCCCTTAGCACTTCTCACAGGCCTGCAGCTAGCTCCTTCCCCAGATCAGGGAGCGTGTGCAGGTCTGTGGCAATGGGCTGGGGGGTCTGCAACCCACAGCCTGACATAGTCCATGAGCACAGAGGGCCTTTGTCACGTCACTGGTACAGTCACCTGCCCCTTGGTCGTGGTTCTGCGTGGGGTGATTGGTTTGCCCCCCCTCCACACCCTATCCCTGGTGCCCACACCCTTTTTCCATCGTGACGCCTTGTGATGTCACAGCAGACGGTGACACTGCTGTGGTTTGGAGGGGAGAGGAGGAAGTGTGTGCAGCCCAGTGAATCTGTGTGTGTGTGCGTGTGTGCGCGTATGTGTGCATGTGCGCACGTGCATATGCCCACACCTGTATTGGGCCTTCAGCTCCACGCCTGCCACTCTCTCTTAGTTTTTGTGCTCTACCACTTGAGCAACACACACCTCCGCTTGCAGTCACCACATCTGGTGACTGACTGCCCCTGCCACACCAGTTGTTGATTGTCTGGAGGGGCTGGAGGGCCAGTTCTCAGGCCCTGGGCGAACCTGCTGCCCTACTGACTGAGTTCCATGGGGAAAACTGACAGCACAGGGTGACTTTTGTTCCAGAGTGCTAGGGTCCTTCAGATGCCCAGGCAGAGACAGAGCAGGAATCCCCAGGGCATTATTTCTGGCTTGGCTTTGATCTCAGCCTGACCGAGGCCCTGACACAGTCAAGCTGCTATGGCCTCGGATTCAGGGAATTGAGGCCTCTGAGGGGAGGGCCAGGTGGCTGGCAGTATTTGGGGACATCTTCCAAGCTGTTTGGAGGGGGCTCTCAGGGGAGAGGGCCAAGGCTGCAGGTGGAGACAGGAAGAGGGACCTGGGTGCTGCGATTCGGTCTGGGCTCAGCCTCCATCCATCCCAGGGGGACCTTGGTCGCCAGCCTCGGAACTTCAGCTGTCTTACTCCTAGCCAGATTAGCAAGGACTTCCTCAACCCAGCCTTAGAAACCAGAGACCTCATTTCTGACTTTTTGTTGGTGGTGGTTGTGGGGCTTGGACTCAGGGCCTGGGCCCTGTCTCTAAGCTTTCTTGCTCAAGGATAGCACTCTATTACTTTGAACCACAATTCTGTTTCTGGTTTTTAGATGGTTAATTGGTGATTAGAGTCTCACAGACTTTCCTGCATAGGCTGGCTTTGAACCATGATCCTCAGATCTCAGCCTGAGTAGCTAGGCTTACAGGCATGATCCACAAGCGGCTGCCTATTTTTGATTTTTTGCTGCTTAACTGGGGGTAAGAGCTCTTGGATTTGTCCTCCCAGGCTGGCTTTAAACTTGGGTCTTCAGGTCTTAGCCTCCTTCCAGAGTAGTTTACAGATGACAAAATGGTGGGACTGGAAGGTGAGGTTATAATAGGGTGTGGTGTATGTGTGGTCCCTGGAGGGAGGGGGTGGTGGGGAGTCAAGAGGTAACCCAGGAAGCTCGTGATGGGAAGGAAGGACTCGTGACTTGTGACCCTGTCCAGGTTTTAGAGGTGTCAGAGAAATGATGGTGGAAGAAGCGTTGGGCAGAGGCATCAGCTGGTGGCAGGGCACAGAGGAAGGGTGCAGGGGGTCAGGTATCAAAGAGGTAACTGGGGAGTTGAGGACAGAATGGTGCAGATATCTATTCACAGGGCCCCACCCCCACCCCCGTGCCCAGGATCCCTGCTAAGGAGGCTGTACTCTGCCTGAGGCAGAGCTGAAGGAAGTGGGGTGTGTGTGTGTGTGTGTGTGTGTGTTGTGTGTTGTGTGTTGTGTGTACACGTGTATGTGTACTGGGGCTTTAATTCAGGTCCTCTTGCTCTCACTTGACATTTTCCACTCATGGCTGGTGCTCTACTATTTGAGCCACACCTCCATGTTTTGGGCTTTTTGTTGGTTCGTTGGAGATCAGAGTCTCAAGGACTTTTTCTGCCCAGGCTGGCTCTGAATCAAGATCTTCAGAAGTCAGCTTCCTGAGTGGTGGGGATTACAGATGTGAGCCACCAGTGCTGAGCTGCTGGAAGGTTCCAAGGAGCTGCATGCAGTCTTGGATGTTGGAAGGAGCTGCATGCGGTCTTGGATGTTGGAATAGCTTTGGTTTCTCTGTAAATGGGCCTAAGACTGTAAACGGAGAGGGAGGAGTACTGCTGGTGAGAGTGGCCGATGTTAAGGAGGAGATTGACAGGAGGGGACAGTGTGGTGGAGGCATTCTCTGTTTTACTAGACTTGGAAGCAAGGGCTATACCCCAGCATCTTTGTACCCTGGCACACAGCACAAAGCTTGGCCCCAGGAACTGGATCCCAGCCTGGGCTTCCTGTCTGGCCCACTTACTTCTAAACCAACATCACAGGCAGCAGCCGGTGGGGTGGGGTGGGGTGGGGTGGGATGTGTCAGCCTGGCTGCCTGTGATGTGGCAGCCCTTTCTGACGTGATGCTTTTGCCTCTGATGGCAGACAGGCCCTGCTGTGTGTGGCATTGCTGCAATGGCCTGTCGCCATGTGGTTGCACCCCCACGGTCCCCGGGGCTTCAGTCTCAAGGCTCCAAGGTCAACACTCAAATGCCTCTGCCACCCCTGTCACGCCCCAGGGCTCCAGGACCTGCTATGTAAATGCTGTGGTTTCTCTATTGCTTGAAGACGCCTTCTATCTGTGCTGGGGGCTCCTGGGATCCTTGGGCAGATGTTTCTGCGTGTCCCCACAGCTGGAACATCTGCCCCAGGCCAAGAACAAGGACGAGGAGGAAGAGGAAGAGCAGGAGGAGAGTACAGACTGCTCTGTGTAAGAGAGCAAGGAGACTTGGAAATCAGTAGCTGATGCAGGCTCCTGGGGTCTGCCATTTAGGGCCCTTTGGGTGAGCCTCAACTCCTCTGGCATCTGATCGGGTTACTGCCCCCTCACCACAAGGGAGGGGCCCTGTCCCCTGTGCGGGTCTGCTTCAGCACTCAGGGGCTTTGCCATAGGGCTTATTGGGGCCGTTTTTCCCCCATCTGCCTCTCCCTCCCAATGCTGTCCCCTGCCTGCCTCCACTGGCAGAACCAGGTGTAGGGGAGGTTGGCCAGGCTGCTGGCATCTGTGGGGAATCTGGGACACAGGAAAGCTGTGAACCTACGCATGGAGCTGGGGAGCATCTCCCCGTCTGTCTCCTTGCCCAGGCTGATTCTTTCATGATCTGTTTATAAAAGCACAAGAAAGTACTCAGCACCTCCACCTTGCTGTTGTTGTTTTTTGGTACCAGTCCTGGGCTTGAACTCAGGGCCTGGGCACTGACCCTGAGCAAAGGCTGATGCTCTACCACTTGAGCCACAGCTCCATTTCTGGCCTTTTTTTTTTTTTTTTGGTGGTTAATTGGAGATCAGAGTCTCATGGACTTTCCTGTGTGGGCTGGCTTTGAACCATGATCCTCAAATATCAGCCTTCTGAGTAGCTAGGATTACAGGTGTGAGCCATTGGTCCCTAGCAGATTCAGGGATAACTTTGTTAATTCATTTCATCCGTCATCATCCATCCATCTATTTATGTCTCTACATAGCACCACCACCAGACCATATCATTCTCTTCCTCATTATTACTACCATTATCGTGGTCATTTATCATCTGTCCATCCTAACCTAACCACATCCCTCTCATCTATCTGATTTTTTTCAGTTCTCTCCCCATGGGATCAGAAATCTGCACCTGTTCAGTGAGGGGGGTCACCCCACCCATATTTTTTGGAGTTTCACATAGGCCCTATATTTGGAAAAACGGATCTGTTAAAAATGCTGAGTGAGCCCAGCGTAGTTCATCTTAACTTCCTCCTTTTAGAGTCCCATCCCCCATGCGGTGGGTGGGGTGTCCATCTGAGCCTCCCCTGATTCAAAACAAAGGACCAGAGGCCTCCCTAGCCCTCCATTTCCCAGAGGCTTCCCTAGCCCTGCGTTTCCCAGAGGCCATTGCCACACTATGGGGACCTCTGAGCCCCCCCTTATCTGGCTTGGTTCCCTGCAATGCCCCCTAGCCAAAGTTCTAGCTCAGCCTCTGCTCTGGGGAGCCCTGCTGGGGGTGGGGGTGTGTGACCTTTTGTTCTGCTCTGTGTAGGGGCTTTCTGTTCCTCATTGTTTGACCATGACAAAGTTGTGGTTTGGTGGGTTTTTTTTTTTCTCTCTACCCAAAAGGATAAACAGGTCTGGAGACTGGAGGGAGGGCTGACCCCCTCTGCTACACCGAACAACAGGAGGGAGATGGGGAGGGGCCTCATTCAAACGATGTTGGGATCCGAAGGCACTTTGGAGGGAGGAGGCTGGAGGGGTCCAGCTGCTGCTCCATGAACAGTTTGGCCCAGGCATGGCCGGCCCTTTCCCATCAGGCTGCTCAGGCCCTGCCGGGAAACCCTGCCCCCATCCACCTCCAGCCAGATTTCTCTCAGCCCAGTGGAGCCACCCACCTGGTTCCAACGTCCAGGGCACTTGAGGAAGCCCCTCGCTGCCCTGGGGGGACGTTGTTTGAGGAAAGAGGCAGCTGAGGGGGGTTGGAGGCCCTGTTTGTTTGGGGCCCCTGGTGGGGAGTGGACAGGGACTGTATGCAGCAGTTAACATTGTCTGTGGAAGGTGCCCTGAAGGTCCTGTGTTTGCAGCGTACAGAGTTGTCATTGTCACCATTGTCTCCCATCCGCCCTCCCCCCTTCCCCACCCCAGTCCCCTCTGTGGGCCCCTCCCTGGCCCTTCTCGGTCATCTTTATAGGGTCAGATAAGCAGATCCTGCCTGGCAATGGTGTTTCGCAGCTCTGGGGAAAGTTCCTTGCTGACTTCCTTGTTAGTGGCACAGCCTCCTGGGGCCTGAGACCCACACCACCGAGGGTGGAGATGGCTACCCCAGTGCCTTGGGACAAGCAGTGAGGTCCCACACAGGGGTGGGGGTGGGGGGCTGGATCTGATTCTTGTTTGTTTTAGGTTGTTGAAACCGGGTTTTGCTGTATGATCCAAGCTAGCTTTGAACTCATGATTCTCTCACCAAGTGTGCTGGGATTCCAAGCGGGCACCACTACGCTTTGCTTAGGTGGCCCCCTTTGTATAGGGCACCAGAGAACTCTCTTGGGTATTGAATTAGGGAGAAATACTGAGTGCGTGCAAGCGCACCTGTGCGCACAGTTATGCACGCTTTGACTGTGTACATGGGAGTTTATAGTCTAGAGGGAGTTTCGGTTGTTCTGTTAGACTCTGAGTACCACATCTCCTCAAACCCTGTCAGAGCTGACTGACCAGGGCAGGGGTAGCCTCAGACAGCCTGACTGGCCAGGCCAGGGTGGCAGGTGCAGTCAGGTTTCGGCTTGGTGGTGCTGGTGCTCAGGCCAGAACCCCACCTCTGCCAGACGTGACATTGGGAGGAGGCCCCTTGGGTAGGTTGGCACTGCTCAGTACCCCTCCCTGCCAGGCTACAAGCTGGGCAGAAAGGCGTCCAGCTGCCAGCTGCAAGGGCTCCCCGACCCTGAGCAGCAAAGGGGAAGGCCGGACTGGGTGGCTCAGGCCTGAGCAGGGCCTGCCTGTCTGAGACGCTCCCTTAGTGGCTATGTGGAATTTTGTCAGACAGCTCAGAAATAGCATGGGAACAGAATTCCCCAGAGGACCCACAGCAGGGAACTCTGCTGCCTGGGTCATCACCCCTGATGGCTTCCAGCTGTTGGCACCGAGTTGCATGCAGCCAGGCCCGTCAGTACTGCTTGTTGGGCTCAGCAAAGGAGACAGGCAGGGCCAGGCCGCCTGTGTCGCCTGCTACAGGGACCATGGCAGTGAGGATTCCCAGGCGGTGCTGGGACGGCGTGGGGGGGGGGGTGGTCACAGGAGCTCACCTCCTGCCTGGACCATGGCAAATGGCCAGGGCCACACAGGCTGGAGGTGCCAAGTGTTGTAGCTGCCAGATCCTTCTGATTGACTGGGTGTGGGTGTGTGGGTGTGGGTGTGTGGGTGTGGGTGTATGCGTGTACCAGTACTGGGACTTGAACTCAGGGCTCTTGCTTGGCTTTTTCTGCTCAAGGCTGGTGCTCTGCCACTTGAGCCACACCTCCATTTCTGGTTTTGTGCAATTAATTGGAGACGAGAGTGTCTTGGGCGGGGCGCTGGTGGCTCACGCAGTCATCCTAGCTACACAGGAGGCTGAGATCTGAGGATCACAGCAGGAAAGTCTGTGAGATTCTTTTTTTTTTTTTTTTTTTGTCAGTCGTGGGGCTTGAACTCTGGGCCTGGGCGCTGTCCTTCAGCTCTTCAGCTCAAGGTGAGCGCTCTACCACTTGAGCTACAGTGCCACTTCCGGTTTTCTGGTGGTTTATTGGAGATAGGAGTCTCACGGTCTCTCCTGCCCGGGCTGGCTTTGAACCGTGATCCTCAGATCTCAGCCTCCTGAGTAGCTAGGATTACAGGCATGAGCCACCAGCGCCTGGCTAGATCCCAGCCTTCTGAGTAGCTAGGATTACAGGCGTGAGCCCCCAGCGCCCGGCTGTGAGATTCTTATCTGCAGTTAACTTTCCAGAAATCTGGAAATGGAGCTGTGGTTTAATGTGGTAGAGTGCTAGCCCTGAGCAGAAGAGCTCAGGGACAGTGCCCAGGCCGAGTTCAAGTCTCATAACCACCACCAACAACAGTGTCTTGGATTTATCTCCCTGGCCTGGCTTCAAACTGCAGTTCTCAGATCTCAGCTTCCTGAGGGCTTGGATTACAGGCGTGAGCCACCAGCACCTGGTTTTCTGACTGGCTTCTTTATAACTGTTGTCCAGGGCTACTGGACAGTACTCCACGCTGCCTGTTAGATATTTGAATATCTTCTGTGTCACCATGTGTTAGGACTGAAGTCCAGAGAGGTTGAAACACTTTCTAAAGGCCTTCTGAGGGTGAGTGGTAGAATGAGGAATTGAAACTTGGTCTTCTTGCCTCTCTACCCCTCTCCAAGGAGAGGACGGTACTCCTTCAATAAACATTTGTGTCATTCCCGTCACTAAACATTTATTATGACCATGTGATTGCAGCTGGCTGGACAATGGGGCCTCAAGCCAGCTCCTGGTCCCTCCCCTGGTCCTCTCGGGGTGACGTCTGTGCGACTTTGGGCTCAGTGTACACCTTCTTCTTTGCTTGTGTAAACACACACAAGCCTCTGAATTTGCCTGTGGAGGAGCCTAGCAACACTGAGCGAGCTCACATCCTGCTGTGGTGGTTCATTCATGCTTACATCCTGGTGGTGGTGGCTCATTTATGCTTGTACCTAAGGGACAGCTTGTCTTTTTTTTTATCGGTTGTGGGGCTTGAACTCTGGGCCTGGGTGCTGCCCTGAGCTCTTCAGCTCAAGGTGAGTGCTTACCACTTGAGCCACAGAGCTACTTCCGGTTTTCTGATGGTTCATTGGAGATAAGAGTCTCATAGAGTTTCCTGCCCTGCTTGGCTTTGAACAGTGATCCTCAGATCTCAGCCTCCTGAGTAGCTAGGATGATAGGCATGAGCCACTGGTGCCCGGCTGACTGGTTGTCTTTTTTTTTTTTTTTTTGGTCGTGGGGCTTGAACTCTGGGCCTGGGCGCTGTCCCTCAGCTCTTCAGCTCAAGGCGAGCGCTCTACCACTTGAGCTACAGCGCCACTTCCGCTTATCTGGTGGTTTATTGGAGATAGGAGTCTCACAGTCTCTCCTGCCCGGGCTGGCTTTGAACCGCGATCCTCAGATCTCAGCCTCCTGAGTAGCTAGGATTACAGGCGTGAACCACCAGCGCCCAGCTGACCGGTTGTCTTTTGAAGGAAGACTGGAGCTCAGGGATGTGTGGCTAGGAGTCCTAGAACAGGCCCCATGATGGCTGTCACTGTTGCTCTACAATCCAGTGGAGAGAGAGAAACTCTGTGTCTCTTTCTGGTTGTCTATGTTAGAAATGCTGATTTTTTTTCCCCCTCTCTTTTTTGACTTTTGGTGGTACTGGGATTTGAACTCAGAACATTGTGCTTGCTAGGCAGATATTCTACCAGTAAGCCATGCTTCCCACTCTCTTCTCTTTCATTCCTTGCTTTGCTCATTCTTTATGGAGGCCCATGGCACAGAGATTGAAATCTTGAGCGGTGAAGTTAGACAGGACTGGTGTTTACATCTTTCCTTGTCACTGGCTGGCTCTTGAGAACCATCTTCCTGTTTCCTGGCCCATACTAGGCCTGCAGCCCAGAGCCCTTCTTTGTCTGGCTTTAGTGAAGCCTCTTTGGGGTCACACCCTTGTCTGAAGTCCAATCTCTGGAAGCAGAGCCTGAGGTTAGGATTTCTGTGCCTGTGATTGACAGGGGAGGACTCTCAAGGGGAAGGGGTGGGACAGCCAGAAGGGGCGGGGCCAGCAGAGGCCAAAAGATTCTGTCAACTTGCCTGGCCAAGCTTGGGATGAGGCATTAGTCTGTCCCATCTTAAGGCTGAAAGAGGGCTGGGAAGCTGGCTCAGTGGTAGAGGGCTTGCCTTGCATGCATGAGGCCCTGGGTTCGATTCCTTGGTATCACATAAACAGAAAAAGCTGGAAGTGGTGCTGTAGCAGTAGCCTTGATCTGAAGAACTGAGGGATAGTGCTCAGGCCCAGAGTTCAAGTCCCCCCCCACCTCCAGCTGGAGAGCCCTTGTCACCCAATGTAGCAGCCTTGGGGGACAAGCACCCATGTAGAATGGTCTGCTCTAGCCAATGTGGATTTCCTGAGGGCCCTGGGGTGACACATGTCTGAAACTGCAAGTTCAATGATGGCACACCCCCTGCATCGCTGGCATGGCATGGCAGCTGGGCGGAGGGCAGCCGTGTACCCAGGACTTTGATTGTCTGTGGCCAAGGCCACTGCGAGTTCAAATCTTCCCGGGGAAGGCCTGTGCTTCCACCTGCAGACATGAGTGTGCTGGACTGAGGAGGGAGGCAAAAGAGAATCAGACACTCCACATTCAGAGAGAAAAGTCCCATCCATGGCATCTGGCAGGGGGGAGGGGGGGGGAGGCCAGACATTGGCAGGACTAGGCCGGTGTCAGAGGTGTAGCGTCCGGGCACTGCCCTGTTCATGGCTGACCTGCCTTCCTCCTAGCAGGTGACTTCGACGTCCTACTCCCAGAGCTCTGGAAACAAGTGCCAGAAGGAAGAATACTTTGAAAATAAGGTCCAGAAGTGCTGCCGCATGTGTCCCCCTGGTGAGGGGCGCGCTGGAGTCCTGGAGGCGGTGCGGGGGGGCGGGCTGTGGCTTCGACTCTCTCTCAACTCCCGTCTGGTGGCATGCATTACGAGGCCTTGGTGGCTCTTGCTCTGGGCCTTTGCCAGCTGCCCCCTCCGTCTGGCACACTTCCTAGCTCTCTCTAACTCTACTCGTCTTTCAACCTCACTCACCCGTCCCCTCTCCCTGCCCTACACTTCCCAGCTGGCTTGCATGCCTTCTTGGGCACAGCCTGGGGCAGGTCATGTTTGCATGACCCGCGTGGTTGCAGCCTGGCACCTCCAGGCCTGAGACTGTGGCTTGGTCTCCACTGATTTCGCAGCACATGGTGTGTGCCTGGCACATAGTAGGTGCTCAGTGTCTATTTGAACTTGTGGGTGTATACTATACCCACTCTACAGGTTGCCTCCAGACTCTGTCCATCCAGCCACGTTCATACCTGCACTCACATCTATAAAGCACTCGGGGTGTGTTCTGTTCCATTGTTGGGATTGGACAGAGCTCAGGACGCAGGAACCCTTGCCTTCTAATGGAGACAAATCTCCAATGGCTGTGTGGCCCTACCTGCCAGAAAGTGCTGGAAAGAAAAATCATAGTGGGGCAGGGCATGCTGTTTTATGTGGATAGTCAGGAAAGGTGTCTCTAAGCAGGTGACATTTGGGCAGAGCCTTGCAGGAAGTAAAGGAGCAAGCTGCATAAACCCATGAGGAGTGGCAGGCCCGCAAGCGCAAAGGCACTGGGGTGAGAGATTTTGGTGAGCTCGAGGACTAGCCAGATCACTGAGTGTGGCTCAGAGTGGGTGAAGAGTATGAGAGATGAGGAGAAAGAGCGGGCCGTGGCAAGGAGTTCAGATTTCATTCTATAAGAGTCTGGAAGCTCCTGGGACAGTAGCTTGAGATGTGGGTGAAAACACAAGGCCCTCTTTTTTTTTGGCTGGTCCTGAGGCTTGAACTCAGGGTCTAGGCACTGTCCCTAAGCAACAGCTGCTGCTGCTTCGGCTACTTCGGCTGCTGCTGTTGCTGCTGCTGCTGCTGCTGCTGCTTTTCTTCTTCCCCCTCCTCCTCCTTTTCCTCCCCCCTCTCCTCTCCCCTCCTCCTCCTCTCTCTTCCCCCCTTCTCCCCCCCTCCTCTTCTCTTTCCTCCCCCCCCCCTTTCCTCCTCCTTTTCTTTTTTGGTTGGTTGTGGAGCTTGAACTCTGGGCCTGGACACTGTCCCTGAGCTCTTCAGCTCAAGGTGAGTGCTCTTGAGCCACAGCCCCACTTCCTGGTTTTCTGGAGGTTAATTGGAGATAAGAGTCTCTTGGAGTTTCTTGCCCAGGCTGGCTTTGAACCATGGTCCTTAGATCTCAGCCTCCTGAGTAGCTAGGATTAGATGTGTGAACCATCGGTGCCTGGCAAAATTAGGACTTTTTTTTGTTGGTTGTGGAGCTTGAACTCTGGGCCTGGGCACTGTTCCTGAGCTCTTCAGCTCAAGCAAGCTCTACCACTTGAGCCACAGAGCCATTTCC
Organism: Dipodomys merriami; assembly: GCF_024711535.1. Taxonomy (NCBI): domain Eukaryota; kingdom Metazoa; phylum Chordata; class Mammalia; order Rodentia; family Heteromyidae; genus Dipodomys; species Dipodomys merriami. The sequence continues at coordinate 7,902,946 of NW_027204270.1, forward strand.
CCTAAGCTTCTTTTGCTCAAGGCTAGTGTTCTATCACTTGAGCCACAGTGCCACTTCTGGGTTTTGTTTTTGTTTTTGTTTTTGTTTTTCAGTCGTGGGAGCTGAACTCTGAGCCTGGGCACTGTCCCTCAGCTCTTCAGCTCAAGGCTAGCACTCTACCACTGAGCCAACTTCCCAGCCCCCACTTCTGTGTTTTGAGTGGTTAATTGGAGCTAAAGAGTCTCACTGGTACTTTTCCGCCCTGGTTGTCTTTAAACCGTGAGCCTCAGAATCTCAGCCTTCTGAGTAGCTAGGATTACAGGCGTGAGTCATGGGGACCCAGCAGGGAATTTCTTACTACCTCCTTTTCCCTGTAGCTCCTACCCCTAGATAGAGAAATTACTACCAATTGTCAAAAAGAAAGGAGCTGTAAGGGAATTCTTACTAAAGTGTGATTGACTGCTGGGGGGGTGGGTCGGTTATCAGAGGTAGTGGTGGAGTGATGGCTGGGTTGGAACAGTACCATGAGTTCCCTCTCATGGGCTTGGGAACTGTGGACCCCTGGCTGAGCCCAGGCTCCTGGGAGAAGCTCCACCCTGCTGAGACCTCCGGTGCGTGCTTTCTAGGCCAGCATGTGGAACATTCCTGCACAGAGACCACTGACACGGTGTGTGTGGACTGCGAAGACAGCACCTACACGAGGATCTGGCACTGGGCCTCCACGTGCCTGAGCTGCAGGGCCCCCTGCGGCGCCGGTGAGTGACAGAGAAGCAAGGCCCCAGCCTCCTCCCTCTGGCCTCCTCCTTGTGGCCTCCTCCCTGCCATCGTCCCCCACTCGGATCCCGCTGACCGACCCTGTGGCTACGGCCGTATGGCCCCTGTACCGGGAAGAGGTTGGAGCAGTCAGTGTGGAGACTGGAATGACCCTGGCTGCCTTCTTGCTTTTCCAGACCAGATCGAAACTCAAGCTTGCACCCGGAAGCAGGACCGGGCCTGTATCTGCAGGCCGGACTTGTATTGCATGCTGGGGAACCCTGACAGCTGCAAGTTGTGCGTGCCACTGAGCAAGTGCGGCCCCGGCTTCGGCGTGGCCAGGAAAGGTAGGGGGCTGCGGGGGGGGGGGGGGCTCTGCCTCACAGTGGCCGGTGCATTGGTCCACCCGCTCACCTTTCATTCTATGTGCCACCATACCTGAATAGGCACCCACTGTGTGCCAGGGCCTGGGGACCTAGATATGGACCAGACTAAGCTCAACGCTGCCGGGGACGGAGGAGACAGTGACCTCCTAGCCTAGAGACTGGCCCTGTGCACATGTGTGTCCAGGTGTGTGTGGGTTGTGTGAACATGCACGTGTGTCCATGTGTGTGTGAGTTGTGTGAACATGCACACGTGTGCTTAAGAATGGAGGTACAGCTGGGTGCCGGTGGCTCACGCCTGTCATCCTAGCTACTCAGAAGGCTGAGATCTGAGCATCACAGTTCAAAGCTGACCTGGTCGGGAAAAGTCTGTGAGACTCTTTACTCAGTAAACCGGAAGTGGCGCTGTGGCTCAAGTGGTAGAGCGCTCGCCTTGAGCTGAAGAGCTGAGGGACAGCGCCCAGGCCCAGAGTTCAAGCCCCATCACCGACAAAAGAAAAAAAAAAAAAAAGAATAGCGGTACAAACAGTAGTGACAGGCCCTTAGCTCCGGGCGTGCTGGAGTTGTCCACAAGCTCTTTTCTTTCTCTTGAAGGAACTGCGAGCAGAAACGTCCTATGTACCGCTTGTACCTCTGGAACATTCTCCAACACCACTTCATCCACGGACACTTGCAGGCCCCACCGCGTGTGAGTGCCAAGCCCTTGTTTGTGAAGGAGCAGAGGTGGGGTGCTTCAGGGGAAAAAGTCTGCTGACGCCGGCTTCTCTGAGGGTGGCACAAGGGTCCTGGGGCAGGCGCAGGTGCTGTGAGCAGAGGAGGCCTTGCTGTGCAGAGCAGACTGGGCTGGGTCCAGTGTCAGGGAGAAGAAGCTGGCGACAGGAGGGAGCACCCCCAGAGGGAGCGTGCATGCCTTCCCGCTCGCCCATCCCAGCGTGGCCCTCTGCTCCAGGACGAGTCAGGTCTTCTTCAGCTTCTCCTCCTGACCACCCTCCCCTTCCTCCTCCAGCTGCGCTGTCCTGGCTGTCCCTGGCAATGCAAACATGGATGCCATCTGCCTGTCCTCCACCCCGGGCGCAGTCCCAGAGGCGGACCCCACATCCCAGCCCCTGACCGTGGGACCCCAGCCTGTGGAGCCCAGGACAGGGCCCAGCCCAGCGGCGAGCACCTCCCTGCCCTTCCCCCATGGCACCAAGCCCCCGGCTGAATCAAGCAGGACCAGCATCTCTCTTCCCATTGGTAAGTTAGGAGGGTTCCTCCCTCCTTCTCTTTCCTTTGCTTTCACCTCTCCCCTTTCCTTCTTGTCCTCTCCCCACCCCCCTTTTTTGTGGTACTGGTCCAGAGGCTTGAATTCAGGGCCTGGGCACTGTCCTTGAGCTTTTTTTTTTGCTCAAAGCTAGTGCTCTACCACTTGAGCCACACTTCCACGCCTGACGTTTTTTGGTGCTGACTGGTAGAGAAGACTTTCCTGCCTGGGCTGGCTTCGAACTGTGATCCTTAGATCTCAGCCTCCTGAGTAGGTAGGCTTACAGGAGTGAGCCACCAGTGACAGGCTTTCCTCTCTCTTTGGTCCCTCCTTTTTTCTTTTTCCCTTCCCCTGTCTCCCTGTCGTCCTCTCTCTCTTTCTCCCTTTCTTTCTCCTTCCCTTCTCTGCCTCCCCACACCCTTTTTCTCTCTTGGTGCCATTAATGAGGCTTGAACTCAGGGCCTCATGTTCTCTGTTTTATTTTTTTGCTCAAGGCTGGTACTCTACTACTTGGGCCACAGCTACATTTATGACTTTTTGGTGGTTGATTGGAAGTAAGAGGCACTTGTCCTTTTCTGTCCAGGCTGGCTCTGAACCTTGATCCTCAGATCTCAGCCCCCTGAGTAACTAGGATGCAGACGTGAGCCTCCAGTGCCTGGCTTTTTGTCTCTCTTCTTCCCCTCCCTCTCTCCCTCCCTCCCTCCCTCCCTCCCTCCCTCTTTTCTCTCCTTCCTTCCTCCTTTCCTTCCATACTCCCTTCCTCTTCCTGTCTTATGAGTCAGATGCTGCCGTGTCCTGGGACACTGGGGGCAGTGGACAGGTAGGTCTCCTCAAACCTGGTGCCCTCATGGAGACTAGAATTCCTGCCTGGGACAAGTTGGGTCCTGCTTGCTATTTCTGGTCGCACCGTTTGGCTGACAATGAGCCCGCAGGCCTGGTTGACTTCTGGTGATCTCTACTGGGGGTGGACTGACTGCCCTGGGCCAGAGGTGTCCCATGTGACGGGTGGCCCCAGGCTGAATGTGGCCAACAGGGGTTCGACTTGTCATCCAGTTTGAGAACCTTGGGCTGGCTTCTCCCTGGCAACACCTCCAGCTGCCTTGCGCATGGAGCCCTGGCGGAGGGAGGAATTCTGTGTCTCTCTTCCTCTTAGGACTGATTGTGGGGGTGACAGCCCTGGGTCTGCTGCTGGTGGGATTGGTGAATTGCGTCATCCTGACCCAGAAGAAAAGTACGTTTCCTTCCCTGCTTCCTTCATCCCGCTTTTTTTTTGGGGGGGGTGGTGCAGGGGGGAGGGGGTCTAGCACGGTCCCTGCTTGGGGGCAGCTTGGAGTCTAAGGCACAGATTCTCTCAGCCCTTCGTGGGGCTGCTGGAAGGCATGGAGGGCGCTGGACTTGGGGAGAACTCTCCAGAAAGCTGCAGCCTGGGCGCTGGGCAGCTGTCTGTGGTTGGAGTGAGTGCGGGGAGGAGGGTTTAGCCGATGGCTGCCCAGAGGTGGGAGAGGAACTGTGCTGTGAGCTAGAGATCTGGAAGGTTCTTCTGGGCATCGTGCGTGCCTGGTGACAACAGCTCCCCAAGGCTGGCTTCACCCCACAAGCTCCGCTTGGGCCCCCAAAGTCCTCCTGTTAGAACAGACCGGCCACAGGAATGCCACTCCCTGACCTGTCTCCTCTCTTCTCTTTCTAGAGAAGTTTTTCTGCCTACCGAGAGAAGCCAAGGTGGTGAGTGTCCCTCTGTCCCCACTTCCAGCCTACTTCAAGTCAGACAGTTACGGCAGTCGGTTCTGTGTGTCCATCCAGGCTGGGGACGTGTGCTGAGCCCTGGGTGGCCCCAAGACCCAGGTTCCCACAAGGCTTTTGAAATCAGACAAACTGGTTTTTGTTGTTGTTGTTGTTGTTGGTAGTTGTCTTGGGGCTTGAACTCTGGGCCTGGGCGCTGTCGCTCAGCTGTTCAGCTCAGGGCCAGCGCTCTACCACTTGAGCCAAAGAGCCACTTCTGGTTTTCTGGTGGTTTATTGGAGATAAGAGTTTTACGGACTTTCCTTGCCTGGGCTGGCTTTGAACCATGATCCTCAGATCTCAGCTTCCTGAGTAGCTAGGATGACAGGTATGAGCCCCCGGCGCCCGGCTGACAAACTGGTTTTATCTCCTGATTTTAGAGAGGGCCAGGACCTGCCCCAGGCCACGCAGCCCCAGTGCCTTTGCCCCGCTCTGGGATATTTCAGTGTGTCTCATCCCCCCCCCCCCCCCCGTGGCCACTTCAGTTCCTTGGTGCTGCCTGGTGGTGTGCAAGTGTCCCCGCTCCCCCCTCCAGGTCACCCACTCTCCCAGCCAAGTGTTGCCCCATCAGTGGCCTGGGAAAGCTCTGGGTGCGGCCCCCTGGCCCCCACTTCCTCTTCCCTTTGCTGAGCTTACATTCACGCGGTGGAGCCACCCAGTCTCTGCGGGTGGAGAGCGGCGTGCAGAGCCCTTTGCGGGGCTGGGAACCCCTCCTGGGGGGGCACCCCCAGCCTGACTGCACCATGGCCTCCTGCCCCTCCCTGTGGTGTGAACACCCCGCCCCGGCCCTCGTGCAGTGTGCTCAGAGGGACAGAGCCAGGCCGGGCCCCTCATTGTGCCCTCACCCCATACCCAGAGCAGGAGGCCCCAGCCTCCCCAGCGTACGGATGAAGAACTGAGTCTCGGGAGCTCTGCTCGCTCCCGCCAGGGCAGATTGTTAGGCCCGTGCTGTCACTCAGGTCCCACAGGTGGACGTGGCCAGTGGCTGCCCTACTCTGCCAGGACTGCCCTCCCTGTGTCCCTCAGCCCCCAGCCCCGCCCCTTGCAGGCCTGGGCCACCACCCCCTTGGGCCCTCAGCTGGGGCCCAGACGTGATGCTGCAAAGCCAGGCTCTGGGTGGGACCAGCCGTGGGCCATGCCCACACCACCCCCGCACACGCTCACGCAGGAGTGCATGCTAGCAACCAGTGGGAGCCTTTGTCAGCAACTACACAGATGCAGTGCCGGCCTGGGCAATGTTGTTTGTGCTGCAATACACAGGCCATGTGATTGATTATTGACCCAATTTCACAGCCCAAGACCCATGGCCCAGAGAAGTTAGGTAACTTCCCAAAGGTGGCACAGCTGTTGGGAGCAGCCTAGGGTTCCCTGGGAGCATCCCCATCACCCTGCACAAACCTCACCACTCTTTTTTTTTTTTTTTCTTTTGTCGGTTGTGAGGCCTGAACTCTGGGCCTGGGTGCTGTTCCTCAGCTCTTTAACTCAAGGCTTGCACTCTACCACTTGAGCTACAGCACCACTTCCAGTTTTTTGGTGGTTTATTGGAGCTAAGACTCTCAGGGACTTTCCTGCCCGGGCTGGCTTTGAACCATGATCCTCAGATCTCAGCCTCCTGAGTAGCTAGGACTACAGGTGTGAGCCACTGGTGCCACACGGTGCCACTCTTAGGCACAGATGCATGGCTGTACACTCAGAGATGTGTGTGCAAGTGCATGTGCCCTCAGCCTACACACACACACACACACACACACACACACACGGATCTGCACAGATGCATGGCTGTACACTCAGAGATGTGTGTGCAAGTGCATGTGCCCTCAGCCCACACACACACACACACACACACACACACACACACACACACACACGGATCTGCAGGAGCCTGTACAGGGTCTGGATGAGCTGGGTCTTGCAGGTGTGTGTGTGTGTGTGTGTGTGTGTGTGTGTGTGTGTGTGTGTGTATGTGTGTGTGATTGGGATTTGAACTTAGGACTTTGTGCTTGTTAGGTAAGCACTGTACCACTCGAGCCACAGCTCCAGCCCTTTTTGCTCTGGTTGTCTTTTATGTGTGTGTTGGCAAAGGGGCTCAAACTCGGGATGTCACATTCTCATTCAGCTTTTCTGTTCATAGCTGATACTCTCCGGTTTGAGCTACTATTCCTCCAGTTGAGCCTGTCTTCCCTCCCCTCCCCTCCCCTCCCCTCCCCTTCCCTTCCCTCCCTTCCCTTTCTCTTCCCTCCCCTTCCTTTTCTCTCCCCTCTCTCTTTTTTTTCCATTTTTGTGTCCATCCTGGGGCTTGAACTCAGGGCCTAGGTGTTTTGTGCTCAAGGCTAGTGCTCTACCACTTGAGCCCCAGCTCCATTCCCCACTTTTTTGGTGTTTAATTGGAGGTGAGAGTCTCATGGACTTCCTTGCCTGGAACCACAGGCCTCAGATCTCAGCCTCCTGAGTATCGAGGATTACAGGTTGAGCCACCGGTGCCTGATTTAGGATTTTTTTCTTGATAAGTTCTTGCATCTTTGCCCGTGTCCTGGATTCCAGTCCTATTGTCCACTGCGTTCAGGGCCGGGATAGCAAGCAGGCACCACCATGGCCAGTCTTTTTTCCTCCTGTGATGGGGTCTTGCAGGCTGGCCTTGATCCGTGCTCCTCTGGATCTCTGCCTCCTGCTGAGTAGCTAGGATTAAAGAGTGAACCACCAGCACCTGGCCTGGGGTCCTGTTTCACGTGAGCCTCGGCAGTGCTCCCCCTACTGGGGCTGGGGGAACAAGACCTCGTGGCATCTGAACTTTGCAGCTGGTGGGGGAGGAGCAGTGGTGACCTTTGAGAATTTCTGTTCCGCCTGGCCCTCACCTCCAGCAGGGAGGTGGGGCCCAGGCCAGAAAAGCCCCTTCTTTAGAGGTTGTGACTTTGACATTTGGATGCTCGTCCCCCCCTCCAGGCTGGGGGTGGGTGGGTCTGGCCCGTGGTCCAGTGCTGGCTGGGAACTTGGAATGTCCTCCATCACTCCTGAACTGGGGGACCTGGTCTGCCAGGCGCCCAGGGGAGCAAGAGGGGCCCCTGGGCAGCCTGAAGCTCTGGCACACTGGCCTGGCTTCCTCATGCGCTCTCCATGACCAGCTGTGTGATTCTACACACAGGACTCGGCCTCTCTGTGCTTCCCTGATCTTGTAGGGATTCCAGCCCGGAGTCTCAGGCTGTGGGTTGGGCAGGTCTCAGGTAACAAACCTGGTGGGCGGGGCCAGGAGCAGGGGCTGCAGTGATTGGCTGGTGGCATCTCTGCCTCCTAGGCCCCTCACAGCTGGAGTTGTATCCCACACTCTGGAGGAAGGCCAGGGGTCTTAGCTCATGGGAAGGAGGGAGATGTGGGCCCCCCCCCCAAGCCCTTACCTGCAGCAAATGCTGAGCCTCTGCCTCTCCCACCTGCCCCCACCATGTATGGCACGGCCCACCAGCAGATCCATTTATGCCACGGATCATGCTCACCCTGGCGGTCCAGGTCAGGGTCAAGGTGAGATGGCAGCCATCTTTTTTCTTTCTAGAATCCAGTGGTCGCCCAGAGCCTCAAGGGAGGCCCTCAGCCAATGTCTGGTCAGTGTGAGCAAGCTTAGAGAGGAATCTTGTCGTGGCTTAAGTGGTAGAGTGCCAGCTTGAGTGAAAAAGCCAAGAGGCAGCACCAGGCCCTGAGTTCAAGCCCAGTATCAGCACAAACCAGTCAAGCAAACAAACAGCCAGAAACATGAAAGCCATTCTTGGTTCTCAGGCTGTATGGCCTTGGCCGTGCCTTGTCTACTTCTCATTGAATAAACTCCTCTGTGGGATTTCCTATGTTACTGTCAACAGGCACTGTTCTGGGCATTTGATAAATCATTCTGCTTTAGCTGGGTGCTGGTGGCTCACACGGGTAATCCTAGCTCTTCAGGAAGCTAGATCTAAGGATCATGGTTTGAAGCCAGCCAGTCCAGGCAGAAAAGTCTGTGAGACTCTTATTTCCAATAAACTGCTCAGAAAAGGCTGGAAGGGATGTAATGGCTCAAGTGCTAGAGAGCTAAATCTCTCTGGTTTAATCTTCATAATGATCCTATGGCATAGCTTACTAATTCCCTTTCTAGGTGAACACACGGAGGCACAGAAAGGTTAGGTGACTTGTCCAAGGTCACACAGCAAATGAATGATAAGAGTTGAGATCTAACCTCATATGGTCTGGATCCAGAATCCATGCTTTTGGCCAACTCCTGGGACTGATGGCGACTTTAGGAAAGTCACTTTTCTTCTCCTTCCTGCTAAATGAATGAGGCTGAGTAGCCCGGTCCTCTTAAACCTCAGCCTCCCACAGGGCAGCTGGGTGCTACTCAGAGACCCCAAACCACGGTGAATCAGAAGCGTGTGGCAGGGGCAGACACGTCACGTAAACTGTGAGGCTTGCGTGGCAAAGGTGGCAAGCAGGGGTGGCGCTGACCTCTCTTCTCGTCCTCCCAGCCTTACCTGCCTGCCGAGAAGGAGCAGCAGCACCTGCTGACCACGGCCCCCAGCTCCAGCAGCAGCTCCCTGGAGAGCTCGGCCAGCGTGTTGGACAAGAGGACACCCGCTAGGCACCAAGTGCAGGCACCAGCCACGGACAAGGCCACGGGGCCCGGGGAAGCCCGGGCCAGTGCCAGGTGCTCAGGTGAGAGGCAACTTGGACTGAGGATAGGGTTCTGTCCCCTGGGCACCAGTGGCTCACGCCTGTCATCCTAGCTACTCAGGAGGCTGAGATCTGAGGATTGCGGTTCAAAGCCAGCCCCGGTAGGAAAGTCCATGAGACTCTTACGTTCAATTAACCACCAGAAAATCGGAAGTGGCGCTGTGGCTCAAGTGGTAGAGCGCCCACCTTGAGCTGAAGAGCTGAGGGACAGCACCGAGGCCCAGAGTTCAAGCCCCCTGTCTGACTAAAAACAAAAACCCATTGGAAGTTGAGAAGACTACCTAGGAGGGAAATGCACATGGCGCCCACCTTCTCTGTAGAACGCTGCAGCCCGGAAGCTCAGCCCGCTGCAGGGCCTCACGTTTCCCCGGTGGTCCTGAGGTTCAGGGAGCCTGGGCGCCCGCTGTTAGCCAGTACGGTGGTGGAGGACCCCAGGGCGCGTTGCTACTCCTGGAAATGATCCATCAACATTCTAAGCACAGTGCGCTGAAAGCGCATCACTCCCCACCAATGTCAAGTTGAAAGTCAAACCATGGGCAGTTGTTGGGCTTGTGCATTTCTTTTTTGGAGGGGGGAAGGGTCAGTCCTAGGGCTTGAACTTAGGGCCTGGATGCTGTCCTTCAGCTTCTTTTGCTCAAAGCTAGCACTTTACCCCTTGAGCCATAGTTCCCCTTCTGGCTTTCTTTTTTTTTGCTGGTCCTGGGCCTTGAACTCTGGGCCTGGACGCTGTCCCTCAGCTCCTTTTGCTCAAGGCTAGTGCTCTACCACTTGAGCTACAGCGCCACTTTCCCCTTGTTCTGTGATCAATTGGAGAGAAGAGTCTCACGGACTTTCCTGCCCAGGCTGACTTCGAACCAGGATCCTCAGATCTCAGCTTCCTCAGTAGCTAGGATGACAGGTGTGAACCATAGCGCTCAGCTCCAGCAGGCTTCTTAACCTCCCTGAGCTACAGTTTCCTCCCCCGGAGATGAGTCACAGCACCTCCTTGGCAGGGCTGGTGAGAGATGAGTAAACTGGGCCCTGCTGGGCACCTGCCAGTCTCCTGGGCTGACCACTGCGACCACCACCACACCCCGTTTCCCCCGGCAGCGTGGTGCTGCGCTGCCGTGGCTGCCGTGCCCGCACCCCGCTCTGCCTGCCGCACCCCTGCTAGCTGACACACCCCCCTCCCCAGGAGCTCCCACTCAGCTCCCACTTCTGTTTTCCTCCCACACCCTGCCCTCCTCGGGATAATGTCTTGCTAGACTGAAGCCTGTGACCCAGGGCCTGAGCCAGTGCCTGAAGCGGAGCAGGTGGCCCTGCATGCTTATTGAATGAATGAATGAATGAATGTGTCCATATAAACCAGTTCCTTCTGGCTTCTCAGCCCCTTATACCATGTCAGGTGGCTTCTTCCTTTGCCCTGGAGCAGGAACCTCCCCCCCTCCCCCCTGCCCCAGCATCTGCCTGTCCCCTTCCCCCTCTGCCCTTCTCTCAGCTGCTTCTCCCTGGCATCCCTCCCTCGCTCCTTGGCCTCACCTTACTCTGCTCCCTGCTGGTCCCTCCCACCCCGACACCCCTCTCCGCCGCCGTGTGACTGCGACAGCCCAGAGCTGGGCCCCGTCCACCCCCACAGTCTCCTTCATGACTGCAAAGGCCATGGGGGACACTGGGTGACATTTGGGGGTTGTGGAAACATGTCCTGGCCCTTATGAGGCTGCTGCGGGCCTAGCAGGTTGGCCGGCTCCATTCTTCCCCAGGCCTTCCTCTTCAGGGTCTGGGAGGGAGTCAGGCACCGGGCCGGGTCCCAGGCTGCCCCAGTAGGTCTGGGCTTTGCAGCTGCTTGCACTCAGATCCTCTGCAGACCTTGGTCTGCTTTAGCTAATTGCTCCCTTACAAGTCTGGCATGGATGGGCTTGGTGAAGGCGGGATGCTGTTGTGTGCAACTGAGGCACACAAGAACAAGTTCCCCAGCAGGGCTGGGCTCCTGGCCCCTTGCTCTTCCCCATGTCTTAAGTTGCCCCTGGGCACAAAGCAGGCTGCAAAGACAGCCACCCTCTACTCCAGCCTCCCCCTAGACTGACACCTCCCACCTGTGCTTTCCAGAGTCCCCCGGCGGCCACGGGACGCATGTCAAAGTCACCTGCATCGTGAATGTCTGTGGCAGCTCGGAACATGGCTCAAGTTGCTCTTCCCAGGCCAATACCACGGTGGAGGACCCAGATGCCAACCCGGTGGGCTGCCCAGTGGTGGCGGCGGCAGCGGCGGCAGATGAGCAGGTCCCCTTCTCCAAGGAGGAGCGCCCCTTCCATTCCCATACGGAGACCCCAGAGACTCTGCAGAGCCCCGAAGAGAAGCCCCTGCCTCTCGGTGTGCCTGATGCGGGCATGCAGGCCCATTAACCTGGCCGGTATAGCGCGTTAACACAGCCGCTCACCTCCAGCAGGACAACCCTGCCAAAGGGCCCCCAGGCCCAGGCCTCCCCTCCTCCCCGGGTGCTGGGGCTCTTTCTGGGTCCCTTCTGTGAGGACCCCTCCACTGGGCCTGTGAACTGGGGTGCTGGGGCTCTTGGTGGTTTTCTCTGGGGGTCCGAGAGGCTGGTTGGGGAGGAGGGCCTGTGTGTCACCCAGGAGGAAGGACCATGCTTCCCCCCGAATGCCGGGACCCCCTGACTGGCCCCTCTGCGAGGCCCAGCACACCCCTGTAGGACCTGGGGGTCCCTCACGTTTGCTCAGGACTCCAAATCTTCACTTCTTCTGCCTGGTCCTTTGGAACCTTGGTGGGAAAGAGGCCCAGAGGACCCTGGCAGGCAACCCTTGCCCGGGGCTGCTGCTGCCCCGTGGGACTCCGGCCCTGGGTTCCAGCCTCAGTACCACAGGGCAGGGATGGGGAAGCCGACAGAACCACCCCACCAGCCCGTGTGCTGCCTGCCTGGTGTGTATTGACCTTCACTCTGGGGTACCCCGACTCCAGCCTTCACCGGGGCCACACCTCATCCTGACAGGGAATGGCCTCCACTGGAGAGGTCCCAGGCCCTGCACCCATCTTGCTCGAGAGGCCCCAGGCCCTGCACCCATCTCGCTCCACCTACCTCAGCCTGGATCTTCCTCCTCTAGCGCTGCGTTGCTCCCTCCCGCGTTCCCGGTGTCTCTGGTCCTAGGGGGAACTGCAGAGCCTTTCTGGTACTGAATGAGAGAGCCAGTTTGTGTCTGTGTTGCATGTTACGGGTCTGCCCAGCCCACGCTGTCCAGTTAAGTGGCCCACCCAGAAGAGGCTGCAGCCAGTGTTTTTTCCCAACAGTTGGATTTTTCCCTATTAGCCCATCCGGTTCCCCCAACCCATGCCCTGATCTGGAAAGAAGGGGCTGGGGGTCCTATTCAGTCTCAGGTACTTGGGTTGATCCCTTGTTTGTGGAACTTGTCTGCAGAAACACAGCCGTAACCATGGAGACAAAAAGGCCTTGCACTTAGAGAATCAGGGTCTCAGACTTGCCCACCATTGGGTCCTGTGGGGCGGTCGGGATGAGCCCCCTGGTGGCCAGTTCTGGAAGTACCTCGGGTCTCTGGGATTGCTGAACAAGAGCAAAGGAACCATACATTGGAAAGACTTTCTGAGCGTGGCCTCTATTTCCCCTGCTTGTGTTGATCCAAGATGATGAGCACTGGATGCTGGACAGCGTTTGTTCTTATAAATAAATGTTGTTGTACACGTTGGTCCCTGGCTCTTGCTGGGGTCTGGGGTGGCCATTGGTCTTGCCATCCTGCCATCAGTTTGTGTGAGGAGAGCTGGGGCCATGGCCAGCACAGCCCAGAAGGACTCCCCATTACAGCTGCACTGACTGAGAGCCGGGCAGCGCCATGGCTCTTAGGCTTCTGGCCAGGGCCAGACAGACAGCCTCAAATGCACCTTGCCCCTGCTCTCACCCACGCCCGAGCTCTTCAGCCTGCTTTGGGTGGAGGTGGGGTTTCTGCAGGACTGCCCTTCACAGCAGCCTCTCCTCTGGAGAGCAAGGCTCTGCCTCCAGGAGGTCCCAAGTGGACAGCAGTGCCCATTAGCTCCAGTCCTGGAGGGCTCCGGGAGCACAGAGGAGGCAGGGAGGCAGCAGGGCAGGGTTCTAGAGACTTCCCATGTGTTCCTGAAGAATGAGCAGTTTTCCAGGACAAAGGATAGAGAGGTGGTTGGAGACAAAGGTCTTTGGATTTGTTTGTTTGGCACAGGGTCTCATATGTAGTCTACTCTGATCTTGAACTCATGATGTGTCCCGAGCTAGCCTTAAGCTCTCAGTCCTCTTGCCTCAGCCTCCACACTGCTGGAATTACAGGTTTGTGCCATCATGCCCAACGTGTGTGTGTGTGTGTGTGTGTGTATGTGTGTGTGTGTGTGTGTTAACAGTATTGGGGCAAGCTTGTACTCGGAGCCTGAACTCTGTCCCTTAGCTTTTTTCTTTTTCTTTTTTTCTTTTTTGGGGGAGGGTCCGGTTGTGGGCCTGAACTCTGGGCCTGGGCGCTGTCCCTCAGCTCTTCAGCTCAAGGCTAGTGCTCTACCACTTGAGCCACAGTACCACTTGCAGCTTTTTCTGTTTATATGGTGCTGAGGAATCGAACCCAGGGCCTCATGCATGCAAAGCAACCACTCTACCACTGAGCCACCTTCCCAGCCCAGCTGACAGAGGTTATTATCATCATTACTGAACAGCAAAGTTTATTGGAGCTAACTCTCCCAGATATGTGGCCTCTCAGGTTTGTCTGGACTGGATTTGAAGTGTGATTCTCAGGTGTCAGCGTCCTGAGTAGCTAGGATTGCAAGCGTGAACCATCAGTGCCCAGCAGTGTTCTAGAGTATTTTGCCAGGAAGAGGGACGCGGGCTCACAGCAGCGAGATGCGCACCCAGCCCCAGTCAAGCCTTGCACTCCCTAGAGGCTCCACCCAGAGGCCTGCGGAACTTTCTTTTCTCTTCACTGTTTTTCCTTCTTGGCCCTTCAGTGGAAGGACAGACATCTCATTCTGTGATGGTTGCTGTGCAATCTGTGGTGTCAGCGTTAGCTTTTAGGAACCATAGGGAAGGGCACTAAGAAAGAAAAAGTCGGGGGGAAATGCCTCTTCCCGGGCCTCCAACTCTCCACAAAAGCAGGATAAGGTCCTAACTGGAGTTCCGAGTTTAAAGGCTTGGCTGCCATCCTTGTTCAGCTGACATTTGCCTTTTTCTCTGCTCACTACTACTCCCTCCACATGACCACCATGGTTCTGGATGACCTTAATAGCTGTGTGGAGGACAACACTCAGCCTCTTGGTTCCTGGACTTCCTGTCCTCACCCCGACTCCACCAGACCTTCTATAAAACTTCTGAGCTGTCCACGGTGGCTCAAGCTTATAATCTTAGCTACTTAGCAGATCAGGGTTTCACAGCCCAGTTGTTAATAAATAGTTCAGGACACACCCCATCTCAAGCAATGACTGGGTGTGGCGGAGTATGCCTGTCAACATGCAGCAACGTAGGGAAGCGCAAAGAGGAGGATAGCAGTCCTGGCCAGCCCAGGCATAAAGTGAGACCCTACCTTGAAAATAAATACCCAGGGTAAAAGGAGGCTGTGTGTGTGTGTCTCAAGTGGCAGAGCTTTGCCTGGCCTGTGCAAGGCTCTTGAGTTCTACATGAAAAAAATATAAAAACGCTTTGTCTAAACAAAAGCTACGGTGGTTTGTGAGAATTTCTGTCCCAAGGACTCAGCTGTCCTGTGAAAAGCGCTGATCACGGAACATAAAAGGTCAGGAAGGAATGGACGGGAGCCCATTGGCTGGGGTCCAGGGAAACCGTCCACGCACACTGGCAGCAGGTGGGTTTGCCCGTGGGATGTGATCTTCAGACATTCCTGAGAAGTAGACCCTAACAGAAGTGTGAAGCATCTCACTGTCTCCCAGCCCTGCTGCTTCCGGTCTTCCTGCTTCCCTGGGACCTGCAGCTGGATGGCTCTGGTGACCCTCAGCTCCCTCTCCCCCCCCCCCCCCCCACATCTTGCCAAATCATTCCATTATCTCCCGGCTTACCACTCTCGCACTCCGGTGAAAGCCAGCTGGGCCTCTGTGTCCTGAGCGAGGCAGGATAGAAGAAGCCAACTACATTAGCTCTAATTTCGGAATCATTCAATGAGAGTTCCTTGAGAGTGCTATGGGTCAGAGACAGCTCACCCTGCCTCTCCTGCTGTCTTACTTCCCACGGGCTGCTATAAAAAAAAAAAAATTGGGGCTGGGAAGGTGGCTCAGTGGTAGAGTGCTTGCCTTGCATGCATGAGGCCCTGGGTTCCATTCCTCAGCACCACATAAGCAGAAAAAGCTGCAAGTGGCTCTGTGGCTCAAGTGGTAGAGCGCTAGCCTTGAGCTGAAGAGCTGAGGGACAGTGCCCAGGCCCAGAGTTCAAGACCCACAACCAACAACAAAAAGTTGTTTTTCAAATAAGACCTAATTCTTTTGCCTGAGCAACTCACAGAGTCAGATCTTCCTACCTCCACCTATTGAGTGCTGAGATTACATGCATGCACTGCTGTGTCTAACTTGGTTTGTGTGTGTGTGTGTGTGCGTGTGCATGCACATGTGCATACACCTGTGCTTGTGCCAGTCCTGGGGCTTGAACTCAGGCCCTGGATGCTGTCCCTGACTTTTTTGCTCAAGGCTAGCATGCTAGCCACTGCTCCAAATCCAGTATTTTTTTTTAGTAGTTTATTGGGGATAAGAATATCATGGACTTTCCTGCTCTGGCAGGCTTTGCACTGTGATTCTCAGATCTCGGCCTCCTGAGTAACTTGGATTACAGGACCTGACTTGTTTTTGAAGTAGATAGAGTCTCACTAACTTTTCTGGGGCTGGCCTTGAACTTTGATCCTCCTGTTTCTGCCTCCCAAGTCACTTGCCAGGAGGGGCAGTGTAGAGAAATACAAGCCAAGCTGTGGGTGGGGGGGTGGGGTTGGGCAGGGTGTTTAATGCTTAGAGGAGATGCAGAGCAAGGAGAAGGGACAGAGGAATGGGTGCTGCTACCTTGCAAGCAACCAGCCATCTCCGCGAAGGGGGCAGGACAGTGGTGGGAAGGACCTGGGCTGGGGAGAGGAGCCTCAGGAGCATGCGAAGGGCCCTGGACAGGGCCTGGCTTAAGAGCTGGGAAAACGGAGTGATGTCATCTCACTCTTCCCCACAGGCCAGGCACTGTAGAGGAGGACAGAATCCGGCCTGGCTGAGAGTGATACTGGAGCTTATCTAAGCTGGTGGCTACCAGAGGCTTGTGATCGCCAGTGCTTCAGACATTCATGAGAAAGCCAATGAAACTTCAGAAGCTGTGTGAACACAGAGCAGCCCCCCACCCAGGATCTCCACCTGGGAGACACTGCCCCTGAGCTGGGTGGGGTCTGCTCTTTGTCTCCTTGTCTTTCTTTCCATGTGACAGTGCCATCCGCTCCCAGGCTATGGATCTGGGCTTCATAGTTGGCTGTTTAAACATGGTTAAGGTTGGGCACTGGTGGCTCATGCCTGTAATTCTACAGATTTGAACATCACAATACCTAGCCAGGCTGGGCAGGAAAGTCTGTAAGTCTCTTATCTCCAATGACTTACCAAAAAGCTGGAGGTGGAGGTGTGGCTCAAGTGGTAGAGTGCCAGCCTTGAGAAGATAAAGTTCAGAGCTAACCCTCAGGCCCTGAGTTCAAGCCTCAGTACCTGCATACATACAGACACACGCACATCCAGCACCCTTGTTTCAATCCTCCAAAATCACATGGTTGCTATGAGCAAAAAGTTGAGTGAAAGCATAAAGTTCTGAGATCAAGCCCCAGTACTGGCACAAAAACAACCAAACAAGATAAAGAATATTCAGTCAATAGGTCTTTGTGTTTTGTTTCCTAAACATCTAAGTACTAACCAACCGTGCTCTCCCCCCCAAACTTAAACATATGCTCATATCACAACTCATATATGGGGATGGCTGAGTGGCTCAGCTGTTTTCTCACAGCTGGTGCTCTACCACTTGAGCCATTCCTCCAGTCTGACATTTTGCTGATCACTTGGGGATAGAGTCTTATGAACTATTTTGTCTGGGCTGGCTCTCGACTTCAGTCCTCAGATCTCAGCCTTTTGAGTAGCTATGATTACAGGCATGAGCTACCAGTGCCTGAATTCTAATTTCAAGATGGGGGTGGGGGGTCATTCTTTTTTTTTTTTTGGGTCCGGTGATGGGGCCTGAACTCTGGGCCTGGGCGCTGTCCCTCAGCTCTTCAGCTCAAGGCTAGCGCTCTACCACTTGAGCCACAGTGCCACTTCCGGCTTTTTTTTTTTCTGTTTGCTTATGTGGTGCTGAGGAATCGAACCCAGGGCCTCATGCATGCAAGGCAAGTGCTCTACCACTGAGCCACCTTCCCAGCCCCATGAGACTCTTTTTTTTTGGGGGGGGAGGGGGGGTCATTCTTATGTTGTCCAGGCTGGGCTTAGCCTCCTGGACTCAAGTGATCCTCCTACCTTAGCCTCCTAAGTTTCTGGGACTATAGAGGAGTCAGGCAGCCACTATACCTGGTTACATTAGCTTTTTTTTTTTTTTTTTTTTTGGTAGTTCCTTGGATCAAACTGTCCACACCAAATAAGAACTCTACGGGCTGGGATGTAGCTCAGTGGCAAAGCGCTTGCCTAGCAAGTGCAACGTCCTAGGTTCGATCCCCAGTACCAAAAAAGAAAAGACAAAAAAAAAATAAATAAGAACTCTACAATTAAGATATGTCCTCAGCTCTCACTTTGCATTTCTACGCTGTTCCTGGGTATAGCTACATATTTATGCTGAATAATCTGGAATTTGGCTCTGAGGGATGGCTTGCCTCTGCTGTCCACAGGAAGAGGCCAAATGTTGCTATAGCGTGGCTCCTAGAATACCTGGCTTTGAGCTCCTAAGAGGTGGAGCCCACGTCCCAGGAATCCAGGAGCAGGCCAGCCCACCAACTCCTTCATCAGCTCAGCGTTATGAGGGTGGATAATTATAGCAGATCCATGACTCCTAGTCCATCTTGCTTCTTGTGTCTTCTGACTTTCTATGAGCCTCATGAGGTGTTCTTGCTCTTCCTGGAATTCTGCAAGAGCAGAGTGTGCACGTGTTCATTCATTCATTGATCCTAACTCATTGATTGAGTCTTTTGTGTGCTAGGCAATGATGAGGTATTGAAGAAACATTTACGCTTTTTGAGGAACTCTCGGGAGGGCAAGACAATGTTGTATGTGTAAACAAATATGTATGATCATTGCAGGCAGCATTTGGTTCTATAAAGAAAATACAACCACGTTTATGACCTTGCGATGGGATAAAGTCCCCCATGAAGCCGAGCATCTGCTGGAAAATGACTGCAGAGCTGTACTGCAGCCTTGTCATGTGGGGGTTAAATCCTGGAAATGTGGCTCGTTAGTTCTGAGATGAGCCCTAAGTGTAAGCTATTCCTGGATTTTAAAACTGTATTATAAAACAATCCTAGCCAGGCACTGGTGGCTCACTCCTAGCTACTCAGGAGGATGAGATCTGAGAATTGAGGTTCAAAGCCAGCTCAAGCAAGCAAGTCCTTGAGACTCTTATCTCCAATTAAGTACCAGAAAACTGGAAATGGCCCATTGGCTCAAAGGGGTAGAGTACTAGCCTTGAGCAAAAAAGAGCTCAGAGACAGTCCCCAGGCCCCGAGTCCAAGCCTCACAACAAAAACCAAAACAAGAATCCGACTTTATCCCTTTTTTTCTGCTGAGCCTGGTGGTGCCTACTTCCCATTCCATCTACTCAGGAGGCAGAAGGATCATGAGTTCAAAGCCAGCCTAGGCAAACAAAGCTGGTTTGCAAGCCTCTCAAAACCAAAATGAACAAAGAAATGAACAAAAACCGCAAAAGAGCGAGAGTATAGCTCAAGAAGTAGAGTGTCTCCCTAGCATGCATACGACCCTGGATTTGATCCTTAGAACTGAAAACACAACAAATAAACTTTTTTTCTTCTGATGGTTCTATGTTCCAATCATATTTTGGGATTAAATAGTATTGTAAAATTAATGTTATCTTTTCTTTCCCTTGTCTGTCTTGTCTCTGTTAGCAAAATGAGTCCCTGCCCATAGCTTAGTCCACTCCTTCCCTTCTCCACAGCTTAGCATGCTCCCTTCCTAAGCAACACTAGGCCCATGTAGTAAAGGCAGTAAATAATCAGCCTCCAGCCCCCTTTATCTTGGGATTGCTCTTCTCTGGGGCAGCTACCACCATAGAAGGCACAGTCTCTTTCCTTGGTAAAGGGCCTAGCATATACTTAGGTGAGGGCTCTACCACTAAGTTACATCTCCCAACTACTTCTTGCTTTTAATGTACCATCTAGTAAATGGAAAATTATCTATGTAAAAACAGTCATGGTGGTGCATGCTTGTAATTCCAGCACTCAAGAGGCTGAAATAGAAGGATCCCAAGTGTTAGATTTGAGGTGAGCTTGGGCTATGAGACCCAGTCCCCAAAACTTAATGGAACAATAAAACAAAACCTGTGTTCCTATGCAATGCAGGGAGATTCGCATTTTTACTGGACAGTGCTTATCTAGGGGAATAGCATCCTCAGTAAAGAAAAAGGCAAATGCAAAGTGCCTGAGACAGGAACTGAAGCTGAGTGGGAGTGGGCATGGGAAAGAGGAGAGACCAAATCCAGCCGGACCCTGGTGCGGCTTGGTAGGAAGGCTTGTTATTCAGTTGTTGGTGGTGTTAAACCCAGACAGGCCTTGAACTTGTAATCATGCTTCACCCTCCTGAGGAGCTTGTTTGTTTGTTTTTGGTGCTAATCCTGGGGCTTGAATCTGACCTCAGCGCTGTCTCTGAGTTTTATATTCCCCTCAAGGCTAGTGCTCTACCACTTGAGCCACAGCTGGGTAATGGTGGTAATGGACTTGAGTCTTATGGACTTTGCTGCTGGGCTGGTTTCGCATCGGGATCCTCTGATCCTGAGTAGCTAGGATAATAGGGATGCGAAATGGGCGCCCAGATGACTGATAAAGGTTTCAGTGGAAGACTAGGGGAAAACCATGTCAACCAGATACAGGCTCAGTGGAATTACGGATCGCCTTTCCGGTGGGTGGATGGCAGGGCGCTGTTGCAGGAAGAATCCTGGGTTCTAACTCGGTCTTAGCCGGATCCTTTAGTGGCCCTGGCCTCTCTTGGGGCTCAGTTTCCCCAGCTGCTTTGGCATTTTTGCCGCTGGTTTAGTGTGGTTCGAGCTTCGGGCCTGACACACCCGGCCCTGTAGGGCCGGAGCCCGGCGCCAGGGGGCGCTTCATCGATGACTCGGCGCTCGGCTGCCTCGGCGCCCGCGCGTCGCCGCTCGATTGGTCGAGTCGAGCGCTCCGGCCTGCGCCATTGAGGAGCGGCGGAGAGGAAGCGCCGCGCAGTGCCGGGCCGGGGCGGGCGGCGGCGGCGGCGGGCGGGCGGCGGGGACACCGACCGGCAGGGCCGAGCGGCCGGGACACCCACAGGTAGGAGCCGGGCGGTCGGGCGGGGCCGGGGGTCGCCGCGGCTCTGCCCCGGCCGGCGGGGGCCGCGTCCACCTCAGGGAGGGCGGCGCGGCGGGGCCGGGACCCCGGCGTCCGGGCAGCCCGGGGGGGGGGGGCGGGCGACCCCACGGCCCGGCCGCCGCCCGCGCGGGGACGCCCGAGCCCGGGTCTCCGCGGGCGCGCCGGGCGCCGGCTCCGGGCCGCCCGAGCCCCCCGCGCCCGGGGCGTCGGTCCCGGTCCCCGCCGGAGCCCGGGGCTCAGCGCCCGCGCCCCGCCGCCCGCGCCCCGCCGCCCGCGCCCCGCCGCCCGCGCCCCGCCGCCCGCGCCCCAGCGTGGGTGTCGGGCCGTCTGTCGCCAGCCCCCGGCGCCGCCTCGGGGGGCGTGGGGGACGCGAGGCTCCGGGCCTGCCGGGCCCCTCAGTCCCGGCACCCCCCACCCCGGGCCCGGTCTGGGAAGGGGGGGTCCCTGCCCACTGCGGCGAACGAGTCTTGGGGGGCTGAGCCGAGAGCGCGCTGGGAAGCGAGGGGAACTCGTTTTCGTTGTTTCCTTTTCCTTCCCGACAGCCCAGTTGGAGGGTTCACCAGTCCCCCGGTCCCCCGGTCCCCCGGCCCCCCGGCCCCCCGTCCCTCCCCAGCCTGCGAGCCTCCGGCCATCGGTCCGCGGCGCTCAGCCCCGGCCGCCCCCGAGGAACTCCCGGGTGCTCGGGTCTGACGGTCCCCGGGGCGGGGCGGGGCGGGGCGGGGCGGGGCCTGGCCCAAGGTCACGGCCGCCCGTGGGCCCGCCCGTGGGCTGAGCCCTGCTGACCCCCCCTCCCCGTGTCACCTGTCCCCGGGGGTGGGGGTGGGGTGGTAGTGCCAGGCGGCTGCCTAGAAGCCCCGGTGGCCCCCGGGTGTCAGCGTACCGGGATCCTGGCCAGTCTGGCAGCCCTTCCTGAAACCGGACTCCTTCAGGGAATCCTTGAAACAAGGCCTCCAGCCGGGTCTAGACGCTCAGCCACGCTCGTGGACGCTTCCTGCTTTGGGCCTCGATTGACTCACTTGGGCTAATCGTCCCTGTCTTTTGGATCTGTACTTTGCATTCTTTTCCCTTCCAGGACTAAGCATGGTAGGTCCCCAAAGCGTGTGGACAAAATGACAGTGTTGTCCCTTGACTGGGAGAGCGTTTGTAGTTGGCACTTGAGGGAGAGCTGGCATTTAGGGCTGAAATTAACAGAAGTACAACAAAAATAAAAGAGTACTCTAACTCTGGCTCTTTGCCCACGTGTTTGTGTGTGTGTGGAGCTCACAGAGTGAACTTGGGCTACTAAGTCACTCATGGATTTACCTGGCTAAAATTACAATGGAGAAATGTTCCTTTTACTCAGATTGTGTTAAAGGACTGTAATTTGTTCTTCTAACCACTTTAACCAAGTAACTCAGGGATCACTTGCAGATTCCTTTGGAAAAAAAAATTAGGCAAGTAATTTACCAAATACTTAAAAAATAATAACTTATTGTTGACCAAAAATTTCATCTTGCCAGAAAATGCACAATGCTACTGACAAATGTCAAGTCTTTTCTAGAGATTGAGTTAACTTACTCTGCTTTGGGTCTTTTCCTGGGTGACCACTGTTCTCTTGGGATGAGTATATCCTCTGGCACTCAGATGAATCACTAGAGGTGGAGCAAAGTCCTAGGAAAGGATCCTGAAAACAAGCTAGGTTCCAAACAGGACAAATGCTATCACCAATCTGGAAAGTCTGGTGTGGTGGCTGATGACCAGCATGGGTGGCTTGGAGTAAGATTAACATCTACTGTTCTTATTGGAGTTTACTAGGGGAGGGATCTGAGAACACATTGAAAATACTGTGTCTCAGTTTCTCTTCTATTAGTCTTCTGTAATACTAAAAGCTATCTGTGTAACCTTAGACAAAAACCTTAGCAAAAACTTTATACAGTTATGTGCTAAAGTATCACAAATGTACTAACTTTGATGTAAAATTGACTCTTAGTTGCTAATCAGTATTTTGATAAGCTTCAGAGTTATTGCTAGATATGTGTTTGTGTTTGAAAAAAATTGTCTAGGGGTGGGGAAGAAAGGAGAAAATGATTAAATACATTTTTGGCAATTGTGGTAAAAGTATCAATTGAATATTGAATTTGTATGCTTTGATGTAATCATATAGTTTCTGATGTTTGTCATTATTAAAATGGCTCATTGTGTCAGTATTGTCTGATGTCTAGGTGCTAATAACTCTGTTCTAGGACATTAAGGTTAGTAGATAAAGCACTGCCTTCTCATTTACATGGCTTTTTTGGGGGAGGAGGGGGCAGTAACTTCTACATGCTTGGCTTGCTTGCTTGCTTGCCTGGAATTCTACCACTTAAGTTGCTTCTCCACCCTGGCTTTTTGCTGATTATTTTTGCTGGTTTCAAACCGAGATTCACTGGATCTCACCTTCCTGAGTAGTTAGAATTATAGGTGTGAGCCATCAGCACCTGGTCCATTTATGATTTTAATGATCCCAATGAATACATTTGCAAAATTTAACTAAGACAAGCCTTAATAGGAATTGTTGCAGAATATAAATTGCTTTTGTGTGTCTTAGGGCATTTTTGCTTTCATCTTGGTCAGGGTCCAGCATTGGTTCTGTTGATCTTTGGCTACATCATTTGTTTTTGTTTTTGTTTTTTTTTTGGTCAGGTCGTGGGGCCTGAACTCTGGGCCTGGGCACTGTCCCTCAGCTCTTCAGCTCAAGGCTAGCGCTCTACCACTTGAGCCACAGCACCACTTCCGGCTTTTTTCTTTTTGCTTATGTGGTGCTGAGGAATGGAACCCAGGGCCTCAGGCATGCAAGGCAAGCGCTCTACCACTGAGCCACCTTCCCAGCCCTGGCTACATCATTTGGAAGGGGGGCTGTCTTACTTATGTAGGATGGTTATAGCTGCTTGGGAAGTCTCTACTAACAAGATATCATAGAAGCTCTGGGTGCCAGTGGCTCACACCTGTAATCCTAACTATTTCGGGTAAGATCTGAAGATTTGCAGGCAGAAGCCAGCTTGGACAAAAAAGTCTGTGAGACTTATTTCCATTTAACCACCAAAATAGCGGGAAGAGGAGATGGTAGAGTGCTAGCCTTGAGTGAAAAAGCTCAGGGATGGTGCCTGGCCTCTGAGTTCAGGCCCCAGAACCAGCACACACAAAATAATAATAATAAAAAAGATAGTATAGAAGCCTCCAAAGTCATGGTAATCAAAATGTCTTTACCATTGCCAAATCCTACCCCTGTGAGAACTTTTGTTGTTGTTTGTGAGGGCCTGGGTGCTGTCCCTGAGCTCTACGGCTCAAGGTGAGCACTTGAGCCACAGCATCACTTCCGGTTTTCTGGTAGTTAATTGGAGATAAAAGTCTTAAGGACTTTTCTGCCCAGTCTGGCTTTGAACTTCGATCCTCAGATCTCAGCCTCCTGAATAGCTAGGGTTACAGGCGTGAGCCACCAGTGCCCTGCTCCCTGTGAGAACTTCTGATCAAGGCAGTCTAATCCTGAGGTGAGACCTAAAAGCCAGCCATTCAGTGAGCAGTCACCTTGAAAAGACACTGGTTTCCAATAGCAGGTACCTTAGTGAATTTCTAGCAGACTATTCCTTGCAGCTGCAGAAAAACATAGTTCTCTCAATTTGGCTCTCCATGCCACGACAGGGCATCTAACAGTGCTTCTTCCCTATCTCCTTTAAGTCTGGCTGGTCGTGCATCTACCTGCAGCCAGGTAGAGCTGGAAGTCAGCTTTTAGGAAGCCTTCTAGTTTTTTTTTGTTAACCTCACCCCCATTTATTTATTTATTTAGATTCTGTGACCATGGGAAAGAGAAATAAAGAATGATCCATGAACCTTAAGCACCTTTTCCTGAGGAAGTAGTCATGTTGGAAGGTCTTGTAGCCTGGGTTCTCAATACCTATTTGGGGAAGTACGTCAATAACCTGAACACTGACCAGCTTTCTGTTGCCCTTCTCAAAGGTGAGTACATATATTTCTTTTCTTTTTCTTTCCGTTTTTTTTTTTTTTTTTTTTTTTTTTGTGGTCATGGGCTTGAACTCTGGGCCTATGCCCTGTCCCTGAGCTCTTCAGCTCAAGGCAAGAGCTCTACCACTTGAGCCACAGCACCACTTCCAGTTTTCTGGTGGTTAATTGGAGATAAGAGTCTCACAGACTTTCCTGCCTGGGCTGGCTTTGAACCGAGTTCCTCTGATCTCAGCCTCCTTAGTAGCTAGGATTACAGGTGTGAGCCACCAGTGACCAGCTATATATTTCTATTTGATAAATAATGACTTGGTACAAGATATTTCTATTACTAAGTATGTTTTGTTATATTGAGAATGAGAACTCATGTTTATATGTTTACTTAAATATATGTTTTCCCTCTGACAGTAATGGTTAGTACAAGGCAACTCATATTACTTGCAGCTTTGTTTGTTTGTTTTTGGTTTTGTTTTTGTGTTTTTTTTCCTCTTAGATAGAATTTTGCTAAATAATCTAGGCTGGTGTGAAACTTGCTATATAGGTAAGGCTGGCCTCAAACTCTTGCTTTAGGCACATGTATATAGTTTGTGACTATGCTTAATTTTAGATAGGATTTTTTTTTTCAGGGGTGGGGGTGGGGGTGAGGATGAGGGACATAGGGCCTTGCTATGTAGCCCAGGCTGGCCTTCATCTCTCCATCTTCCTGCTACCACACCTAGCTCCCACTTAGTTTTTTCTGAAACCTTGTGGAGGGGAGGCAGCTACTATGTAGTGACAGTGCCATTGACTTTGGCTTCAAATAGTTTGTCACTGTGGGTAACTGTGAGTAGTAGCTAATATTGAAATCCTGTGTCTCTGTTTCTTTAGAAAAAGGGACTAATATACCTTCGCAGGGTTGCTGTAAGAATGAAATGAAATAACATTTAATCTTCTTAGCCTGCTAGTATACAATAGATACCTAGCAATAGTTTAAAAATATTTGACTGGGGCTGGGAAGGTGGATGAGTGGTAGAGTGTTTGCCTTGCATGTATGAGGCCCTGGGTTCAATTCTTCAGTTCCACATAAGCAGAAAAAGTGGGAAGTGGTGCTATGGCTCAAGTGGTAGAGCACTATCTAGCCTTGAGCTGAAGAGCTCAGGGACAGCACCCAGGCCCAGATTTCAGATCCCATGACTGCCCCCCCCCAAAAAAATATATACACACACACATATATATATAATTTGACTGAGTTCTTTGAGCTCTTGCTTACTAAAGTACCTAAAGCTTGAGACATCTTTGCTTTTACCAACAAATACAGCTCTGTAATTTACTGTATTTTCCGTGTGTGTGTGTGTGTGTGTGTGTGTGTGTGTGTGTGTGTGTGTGTGTGTGTGTGTGTGTGTGTGTGTGTGTGTGTGTGTGTGTGTGTGTGTGTGTGTGTGTGTGTGTGTGTTAGTACTGAGGCTTGAGCTCGGGCCTTGAGTTCTCATTTTTCTTTTTTGCTCAAGGCTGGTGCTCTACTACTTGAGCCACACTATTTGGCCTTTTATTAGTTAATCAGAGATAAGACTCTCATGTACTTTTCCTGTTTGGGCTTGCTGAGAACTATGATCATCAGATCTCAGCTTGCTGAGGATTATAGGATTATAGAAGTATAGCTTTGTTCTCCTTGTTGTAATTTAAATAGTCTTGGTCCATTTCAAAATGGAACCTTTAACATCTATTGGTCAATTTGCAGGCACATAATCACAGGAGGCTGAGAGGAGGCCTGATCTAACAGAAGTGCAGAGTCCTGGGAGTGATGTGTAGCTAGTGGACCAGGATAGGCTAGTAGAAAGAAATAGCCATGAAGTGTTGGTATGGGGTGATAATAGAGTACTAGTGGTTACCATGTCCCTAAAAGCATTGCTGTCCAAGAATTCATGACCATCTAATCTAGGCAAAGGATCTTGGCTGTGGTAGTGGTGGGTGCAGCCTTGGTTGCCCTTCCCCATGCCTTCTTTGCGTTTTGGAAACACCTTTCTGCTTCTCCTTCCATCCTTTGAAGGAAGCTAAGGGGAAAGCCAAGGTGAAGATAATGTGTTCAAAGTATAGATAGTGTCAGGTTCACATCTGGTTGCTCTTTGATGGTCCCAGACACACAGAAGTCTAGAACTATATACCAAGCCTTGCTAGTATCAGAGCTGGCTATGTTCAGACCTGGGACACACATTTCCCAGGCTTCTGGTTGACGGCAAAGCTCTGTGCTAAAAGCTGATAGAAAAGAGGAGGCAGGAGGAGGAGACAGAAAAGAGGGGGAGGGGAGGGAAGAGAGGGAAAGGGAAGAGAAAGAAGAGAAGGGAGGGGAAGGAAGGGAAAGGGAAAGGAAGAGGAAGCAAGGAGAAGAGAGGGGACTTGAAAGAAAATAATGCTGGTAAAATTTGTGGCATACTGTAGTATGGTGAGATCTCCATCTCCCTAGTGACAGGGTGATGTGAGTTCTTAGCTCAGTCCCTGCCTTCAGAGAGCTGCTACCCTGTTGGTGAGGCAAATTATATAACCACCTGTGTTGTTATCCTACCAACAGAATCACCGTGCAGGAGCACAGAGGAGGGGGGTGCCTTTCCTTCTGTCTGCAGGCCCCTGGTAAAGCTGTTAGAATAGCTTTTGAGTGGGCTTAAAAGGACAATGGGTGGCCTCGGATAGGCTACCACCCTCCAGGGAGAGTGAAGCCTGTGAGTGAGGGGGAAGCTTTCATATTTGGAAGGCAGCTGTGCTTACCACTGTACCACTAATGCGCTCCAACTTTAACATGTGGAATGGATTGGGGCAGAAAGTGGAGGCTGCCTGTGACATGGCAAGGAATCTGAACTTTGATCTTTGATATGACTCTGTTTGTAGCCCAAAGATCCAGTTGCCCATTTGTGTTCTTTGTATGAGCTAGTCCCTTAGATAACCAGGAGAGAATCTAGTAGTCAGTAGAGGTTGCTGAGAAACAGCCAACCCTTAAATTCACCCTCACTACAGTGAATAGATTTCTGGCTATCTGAAATGAGAAAGAAATTTTTTTTTTTTTTTTTTTTTAATTTTTATTTTTTAATGAGAGAGAGCTGGGAAGAGAGGAAAGAGAGAGAGAAAAGAGCCAGAAAAGAGCAGAGAGAGGGGTAAGAACAGTAGCACTCATGTGGTATTCAGGTAAGGGGTAGACCTGCTGGGACCAGGCAAGGTTGGCACTCCATGTGGCTGGGAAAGAGAGAGAGCAAGAAAAGAACAGAGAGAGAGCTAGAGTAGAACAGAGAGAGCAAGAAAAGAGCAGCAAGAACAAGAGCAAGAGGGCGTCTGGGCCTGGGTTAGGCCTTATGTAGGGTAAGAAAAGAACAGAGAGAGAGCTAGAGTAGAACAGAGAGAGCAAGAAAAGAGCAGCAAGAACAAGAGCAAGAGCGAGAAAGAAATTTGTGATGAGATATCCATGAGTAAGTCTTTCTTTTTTTTTTTTTTTTCTTTTCAAAGCTTTATTTAAGATCAGGGCACAAAAACTGGAGGCTTGAATGGGGTAGGGGTGTGTGAATGGGACAGGAACTTAAGCCTTTGCCGAAGCTGGGGCTGGAGGGGAGGCTGAGGGAGGGTGGAGAGGGATCATCCGCCTTGTTGCCGCCTTCCACAGCCGGTGGAGTAAGTCTTTCTTAAACTGTGGAGCAGCTGGGAAATGTTGAGTCCACCTGCTTTTGTGTCACATTTGCTTATTGAAAAATAAGGTGGTTCCAAGAGCAAATATCTTCTAAAGAAAGGGACTAGCTAGGATGTAGCTCAGTGGTAGGGTGCTTGCCTAATATGCACGAGGCCAGGCACTACTTGGCTCACACCTGTAATTTGCTACTCAGGAGGTTGAGATGTGGGATTGAGGCTTGAGGCCAGCTTGGGCCAAAAAAATCTGCCTGCCCCAAATCTCTATCTCCAAAATCTCCACCTCCAAAATAACCAGCAAAAGGCTGATCTGGAGATGTGGTTCAAGTAGTAGAGTACTACCTGAGCAAGCAAGCTAGCCAAGTACAAGGCCTCAAGTTTAGATCTCAGAACCAGGTGTGTATGTGTGTGGATGACTTGGATTTTATCTTTGGCATTGCAAAAAAGGAAAAAAAATCAGCAATTATATACTTGCCAGTTATTTATGTCAGTTGCACCTAAGGTAAAGGCTTTCTGATTTTTCCCCTTCTAATCACTTTTACCTCTAACTGTGTAAGTCGGGTTATTTTGCTGAGCTTATTGTCTTTTCCTTTGGGGGTAGTCTCTAGGTATGGGGCACCCCAAGTAGAGAGGTATTTTCACAGAAATAAATTCATAGTAGACTTCATTTCCTAGAACCTGCCAAATTATTGTATTTGAATTCTTTTTTTTTTTTTGGTCCGGTCGTGGGGCCTGAACTCTGGGCCTGGGTGCTGTCCCTCAGCTCTTCAGCTCAAGGCGAGTACTCTACCACTTGAGCCACAGCGCCACTTCCAGCTTTTTTCTTTTTGCTTATGGGGTGCTGAGGAATCAAACCCAGGGCCTCATGCATGCAAGGCAAGCGCTCTACCACTGAGCCACCTTCCCAGCCCCTGTATTTGAATTCTTAAGTTTGAAATAAACATTTAAAGGGAGAAATAATCAAATTGCTTTAAGTTTTTTGTTTTGGTATTGAAGTTTGACCTCAGGACCCTACACTTCCTAAGCAAGCATTCTGCAACCTGAACCATACATACCCAAGCCCTATATTATGTCTTTGTCTGTCTGTCTTATTCCCAGGCCGCCATACTAGTTAATGATTATTGTTAGTACTGTTCAGACAGATTTAAGTGGCTAAGAAATTTTCTTGTCTTGCTGGGCGCTGGTGGCTCACATCTCTAATCCTAGCTACTCAGGAGGCTGAGATCTGAGGATGGCGGTTCAAAGCCAGCCTGGGCAGGAAAGTCTGTGAGACTCTTATCTCCAATTAACCAGAAGTGGAGCTGTGGTTCAAAGTGGTAGAGCACTAGCTTTGAGTGAAAGAGTTCAGGAACAGGCCCAGGTCCTGAGATCAAGCCTCAGGACTGACAAAATTTTTTTTTCTTTTTTTTATGAATAATTTTGTAAAATAGTTGGTTCTCTCCTGAGCAATTTGGGGCTGAGAACCTTGCCTTCTCTCAAGTTCCCTGTGGCTAGCTCAGTGTCCTGCTCCTAGGAGATCCTTAGTAGCATATGCAATGAATTTTACATGACTGGGAAAGAATGTTAGCCAGCTTCCATTACTGTGATAAAGTACCTGAAATAATCAACATAAAAAGAGGAAAGGTTTAATTTGAGTCAGTTTCAGAGCTTCTGCCCTTGGTTCCTTGGCTCCTTTTTATTGTCTGTTGTAGGGCTTGAACTCTGGGCCTGGGCATTGTCCCATTGCTCTACCACTTGAGCCACAGTGCCACTTCCAGTTTTTGAGTGGTTAATTGGAGAGAAGAGTCTCATGGGGACTTTTCTGTCTGGGTTGGCTTGGACCATGATCCTCAGATCTCAGCCTCCTAAGTAGCTAGGGTTACAGGCTTGAGCCACCGGTGCCCAGATATATACTTGTTTTCTTTGTGGTACCTGGGATTGAACTCAGGACCTTGTGAGCAATACCTCTGGCCCTTTGCTTTGTTTGGTTTTGAGATAGGGTTTTACTAACTTTGCTGAGGCTGGTCTTAAAACTCAGGATCCTCCTGCCTCCATCTCTAGAGTAGCTAGGATTACAGGTGTGTTCTAGCACAATTCCTTTTGGTGATCAGTTTTATTTAGTTCATGGTCTCTCAAATGTTCTGCGTCATACTCTTTTTTTGAGGAGTAGGCTGAAGGGAAGGGTGAGAGTAGGAGTTGTTTGTTAAAAATGGCAGATACCAGGCTGGGATGTAGCTCAGTGGCAAAGCGCTTGCCTAGCAAGTGCAACGTCCTGGGTTCGATCCCCAGTACCAAAAAAGAAAAGACAAAAAAAAAAAAATACAGTTAAAAAAAAAAAAAAGGCAGATACCTGTTTTAATCCTAGGGATTTTGATTGGTGTGTCCGGGGGTGGGCTAGGCTGGGCTGTGCTAGGGCTCAGGAGTCTGCTTCTAATCCTTGTGAAGTCAGATGTTGATGGTCCTATGGGACATGCTAGCCTAAAGAGAGAGAGAGAGAGAGAGAGAGAGAGAGAGAGAGAGAGAGAGAGAGAGAGAGAGAGAGAGAGAGAGAGAGAGAGAGAGAGAGAGAGTGTGTGTGTGTGTGTGTGTGTGTGTGTGTGTGTGTTGTGTCAGGAGTCTGCTTCTAATCCTTGTGAAGTCAGATGTTGATGGTCCTATGGGACATGCTAGCCTAAAGAGAGAGAGAGAGAGAGAGAGAGAGAGAGAGAGAGAGAGAGAGAGAGAGAGAGAGAGAGAGAGAGTGTGTGTGTGTGTGTGTGTGTGTGTGTGTGTGTGTCAGGGGTGGGGGGGAGGGTGTCTGCAAACTGGCCAGCAGGCCAAATCTGATCTCTGGTCTGCTGGCTCAGGATGGCTTTCTATATTTCTAATGTCTGTTGAAAAATAAACATTCCAGGGGCTGGGAAGGTGGCTCAGTGGTAGAGCACTTGCCTTGCATGCATGAGGCCCTGGGTTCGATTCCTCAGCACCACATAAGCAAAAAGAAAAAAGCCGGAAGTGGCGCTGTGGCTCAAGTGGTAGAGCGCTAGCCTTGAGCTGAAGAGCTGAGGGACAGCGCCCAGGCCCAGAGTTCAGGCCCCATGACCGGACCCAAAAAAAAAAAAAAAGAAAAAAGAAAGATAAACATTCCAGGCACAGTGGTGCATACCTGTATTTCCACCTACTCAAGAAGAGCTTTTGAGACCAGCCTGGGCAATGTAATGAGACTTAAGTCCAGAAGGGGGACGGAGGGGACAGGAGGGGCAGGATGAAAAGAAGAGAAAAAAAAGAGTTTATGTAGTAGATATCATATAAAGCCATCTGGCTGTTGGAGCCTTCAACTCTTGAAGGCTGGTGAGCTCCAGCTGCCATGTACAGTTCAGAATGTGTGGTCAGGAATTCAGTGCTGGAGGTAAAACATGTACTGGTGGTATTTCTTCTATAGCCTTCTCCAGCCCTCTTCAGTGTCCTGCACACAGTAGGCACTTAAGATATTGGTTGGCTAACTGTTTTATGATGTTCTTTTGTTTTTAGGTGCTGTTGAATTAGAAAACCTCCCATTAAAGAAAGATGCCCTGAAAGAACTGGAATTACCATTTGAAGTCAAAGCTGGTATGTGGAACTGAAGGAGGGGCAGAAAGTTTTGGGTCTCATGATACAGGGACATGGAGACAGAGTTCTGTGTCTCTGTGACCAAGAGCAGAAGGATGAGAAACAGAGTTTAGAGCAGTCTCTGGCTGCCTGTGTCAGGACAGGATGACCTGGAGGTGTTGGGTGGGGGTGGGGTCCCAACACATTAAATCAGATCTCAGAGGGAGCCTACATATATAATAAGTACTCTAAGTGGTGATCTATGAGGGCCTCTGTTCTAAACAGAAGGGATTCATTTTCTCAGACACTCATTTTGATAGTACTGACAGATTTTTGCCTAAGACATGGGCTCTGGAACAGTATGATTAGGTTGTTATTCTACTTCTGCCACTTTCTGGCTGGATGACCTTGGACAAATTACCTATTACTAGTCTGTCAGCCTAAGAGTCTTTGAAGAGCTGAGTGTTATGGCTCAGGCTTGTAATCCAGCTACTTGGGAGCCTGAGGCAGGAGGATGGTGAATTCCAGGCTAGCCTGGGTGATACTGTGAGCCGGGATTACAGACATGAGCCACCACAACTGGACAGTCCTTTTTTTGGGGGAGGGGGGGGTCCTTCATGGGGCTTGAATTTAGGGCCTAGGCCCTCCCCTTGAACTTTTCTGCTCAAGGCTAGTGCTCTACCATTGGAGCCACAGTGTCACTGTCAGTTTTCTGGTGGTTAATTGGAGATAAGTCTCACAGACTTTACTTCCTACAGGTTTTGAACTGTGATCCTCAAATCTCAGCCTCCTGAGTAGCTAGGATTACAGGTGTGAGCCACCTGTGTCTATTTTTGTTAAGAGTCTTACTTTGTGTCTCTGACTGGTCTGGAACTGGCTTGGTTGCCTAAGATGGCATTGAACTTATTATCCTCCTATCTCAGCTTCCCAAGTTATATGATGACAGGTGTATACCACCACACTCAACTTGCTGCCTGTTTTTTTTTTTTTTTTTTGTCAGTCGTGGGGCTTGAACTCTGGGCCTGGGCGCTGTCCCTCAGCTCTTCAGCTCAAGGCGAGCGCTCTACCACTTGAGCTACAGCGCCACTTCCGGTTTTCTGGTGGTTTATTGGAGATAGGAGTCTCACGGTCTCTCTTGCCCGGGCTGGCTTTGAACCGCGATCCTCAGATCTCAGCCTCCTGAGTAGCTAGGATTACAGGTGTGAGCCACCAGCGCCCGGCTTGCTGCCTGTTTTTTGTTTTTTGTTTTGGTCCAGTCGTGGGGCCTGAACTCTGGGCCTGGACGCTGTCCCTCAGCTCTTCAGCTCAAGGCTAGCACTCTACCACTTGAGCCTAGCACTACTTCTGGCTTTTTTTTTTTTTTTCTGCTTATGTGGTGCTGAGGAATGGAACCCAGGGCCTCATGCATGCAAGGCAAGCGCTCTACCACTGAGCCACCTTCCCAGCCCTTGCCTGTTTGTTTTTTTAACTGTATATATATATATTTACTTTTTTTTTGTCTTTTCTGTTATTGGGGATTGAACACAGGACATTACTAGGCAAGTACTTTGCCACTGAGCTATATCTAAGACCCTGTTAAGTTTTTTTTTTTTTGGTCCAGTCGTGGGGCCTGAACTCTGGGCCTGGGTGCTGTCCCTCAGCTCTTCACCTCTAGGCTAGTGGTCTACCACTTGAGCCACAGCACCACTTCTGGCTTTTTTTTTTTTTTTTTTTTTCCTGCTTATGTGGTGCTGAGCAATTGAACCCAGGGCCTCATGCATGCAAACAAGTGCTCTACCACTGAGCCACCTTCCCAGCCCTAAGTTTTTTGATTTTTTTTTTTTTTTTTTTGCCGGTCTTGGAGCTTGAACTCAGGGCTTGGGCACTGTTCCTGAGTTTTTTTTATTGAAGCCTAGCACTCTACCACTTGAGCCACAACGCCATTTCTGGCTATGTATGTGGTTCTGAGGAATTGAACCGAGGGCCTCATGCATGCTAGGCCAGACTCTACCACTAAGCCACATACCCAGCCCCGTGTTAGTTTTTTTTTTTTTTTTTTTTGTTGGTAGTGAGGCTTGAACTCTGGGCCTGGGCACTGTTCCTGAGCTTCTTTTGCTCAAGGCTAACGCTCTACCACTTGAGCCACAGTACCTCTTCTGGCTTTTTCTGCTTATGTGGTGCTGAGGAATCAAATCCAGAACCTCATGCATGTGAGGCAAGCACTCTACCACTGAGCCACCTTCCCAACCCCCTGTTAGTTTTTTAAATAAAAAAATAGAGTGGCTGGTCCCTGTAGCTCACCTTGTACCACAGCTCCACTACTTGAGAGGCAGAAGGCTAGAGGATTGAGGATTGATCTTTTTTGCCAGCCCAGGCAATGAATTATCTAGCTGTTCAGAGGAATAGGTAGGAGTTTGCTGTCTAGGCTGGATCTGGTAAAAATGCAAGAACTTATTTGAAAATAACTAAAGCAAAAAGGGATGAAGGCACGGCTTAAATGGTAGAGTATCTGCCTTTTTGTTTTGTGTTTTTGATGTATGTGTGGGTACTGGGCCTTGAGCTCAAGGCCTTGCACTTGTTTAGCCCTTTCTGCTCAAGGTTGGTGTTATACCAGTTGAATCACACCTTTACTTCCAGCTTTTTGCTAATTAATTGGATGTAAAAGTCTTAGGATTTTTCTGCCCAGGCTGGCTTTGAAACTGCAGACATTAGATCTCAGTCTCCTGAGTAGCTAGGAATATAGGTATAAGCCAGCTAAGTACCTGCCTTCTAAGCACAGGGCCCTGAGTTCAAATCTAGTGCTGTCAAAATAAAATAATGGAAAAGTAATACATGCTCTTTAAAGTGAACTGGAAAAGTTCTAAGAACTAGAACTAAAAGATGTACAGACGTTTGACAAGAATTTTTTCTCCTCCCAGGCTTAATTGGGAAAGTGACCCTTCAGATCCCCTTTTACCGCCCACATGTGGACCCTTGGGTCATCTCCATCTCCAGCCTTCACTTAATTGGAGCCCCTGAGAAAATACAGGACTTCAATGATGAAAAGGAGAAGCTGTTGGAAAGGGAACGCAAGAAAGCACTGCTTCAAGCCTTGGAGGAGAAATGGAAGGCAAGGCACAGAGCTTTTGTCATAGGGGCAGTTGTGGTGATGTCCCAAGTGGCTCAGCACTGAGGTTTGCTGACCTTGGTTCTTTCCCTTGCAGAATGAACGCCAGCAGAAAGGGGAGTCCTACTGGTATTCGGTGACAGCCTCAGTGGTTACGAGCATTGTGGAAAACATTGAAGTGAGTCCTGTTGACTTTCATGAAGCATAGACATGAAAGGGATTTCTCAAGTTCAGATGTGTTTTACTCAAGCAAGTAAGCTTGCTTGTTTCTTATGGGTTAACTCACTTAAGGTGTTGGTTTTGGAGGCCTTGCCGTAGGGAAAACCTGAAAAGCAAGTCCTGGGCTCTGGTGCAGGTGCAGGTTTTTCTTGCTTCAGCAGATGTGTGTAGGAGTTTGTCTCACTTCCATTTCCCTTAACTGTACTTTCTTTTTGAATATTGGAATCCTGTTTGCTAAAGGACTCGTCTCCTCAGAAGCCAGGTTACCTAAGCCTTCCTGATTGTGCTCCCAGGTCAAATCACTTAGCCTCCCTGGTCTTAGTCTCTTCATCTGAGGTTGGCGACTTGATGTCTATGTATTGCATAGTAAATCGTGAGCAGTCCACTAGGATGTCTAGCCTCTCACCACTGTATCTGGTGGCAGTTGATGAGATCCAGCGCTGGGATTGCTCGCCAAGTTTTCTACTCTAGTTATAGTTGGGCTTTGTCTTCAAAAATCGAATCAGGAGCCACGCTCATTTTCATGAATGTCATGAGAGTTAGCTCATGCTCTTGACTTCCAAGGTTATTTTGTAGTGGCAAGGCAACCCAGGTCTAATGTGTTTCAGGTATTTTCTCTTTCCCCAAAATATAGTCCAGAGGATGATGGTTTCATAACTTACATAACTTTGAAAAAAAGATTGGTATATGTGAGATGACTGCTTTGAATTCTGTTCAGAAAGTTGTTTATTTTTGGCTTTTATTAATTATTTTTTCTGAAAGTTTTGGCAAGGATCTATTTCAGTAAGAGTTAATGTAGGGAGAAATGGAGAAGAGAAGCACTTCCTGCTCCCCATGTAGTAACTAGATTGAAGACTCACAATGGTGGTGCTTACCTGTTGCTTGGTGAATACATAAGTCATGTCATCCTAGCAACTTCTAATCCTTAGAAAAATGGTTTTTCTGAACCAAATAGTTGACAAATAACCTAAGGGAGGATTATATATTTTGGTTTACAGTGTCAGAGGGTTCAGTCCATCATGGCCAGCCCTGGTTTTCAAGCTAGGGGTGAGGCTGAGTGAGCATCATGGCAATGGAAGCATGGGCTGAGGCTGCTCACTTCTGCTGGACAGGAAGCAAGGAAGGAGGATAGGAAACAAAGTGAATAGGAAGGGACCAGAGTAAGATAGAGGGCCCCAGCTACTTCCTTTAGGCCTACCTCTTATCTTCTACCAGGTCCAATAATACCACCATAATATAATCTGTCAGGGGATTAACCCAATTTTCAGGTCAGAGTTCTATGACCTACTACCTACTGTGAGGGAACACCATCACAGACACACCCAGGTGTGTCTTACTGGGTGTCCTGGGTATTTCTTAATCCGGTCAATGGATGATCAAGATTAATTATCAAAACAATTTCACCAGCAGTATGTGGGAAATTGTTTCTCCACAGCCTCTTTAGCACTGTCTCTTTTGATAATAGCTAAATCTTTATTTTTTTATTTATTTTTATTTTTATTTTTTTTTGGGTCCGGTCATGAGGCCTGAACTCTGGGCCTGGGCACTGTCCCTCAGCTCTTCAGCTCAAGGCTAGTGCTCTACCTCTTGAGCCACAGCGTCACTTCCGGCTTTTTTCTTTTTGCTTATGTGGTGCTGAGGAATGGAACCCAGGGCCTCAGGCATGCAAGGCAAGCACTCTACCACTGAGCCACCTTCCCAGCCCCAATAGCTAAATCTTTAATATAACCATCATGGTTGCGATTTTGACTGGCATCTCCTTTCCATATATATATTGGCCCTATTTATGCCATTTTTTCCCCCATTGCTGTGGGCCTTTGCCCATTCTTTACACCAAGCTTCATCTTCAGTCCCTCTGTTACTATTTTTGTTGTTGTTGTTGGTGGTGATTGTGGGGCCCTGAGCTTTTCTGCTCAAGGCTAGTGCTCTACCGCTTGAGCCACAGTGCCACTTTGGGATTTCTGGTGGTTTATTGGAGATAAGAGTCTCACGGACTTTCCTTGCCCAGGCTGACTTTGAACTCTGATCTTCAGATCTCAGCCTCTGAGTAGCTAGGATTAAAAAAAGGCGTGAGCCATTGTTGCCCAGTGGTAGATTTCTTTTGAGACAACAGAAGTCACAAAGAAATGTCATACATGTGCTGTTTGTGATGACAGTTCTCTTAGGAACTTTTAGCGTTCAAGTATGTGCGTGTTACGTTTGTATAAAAGACTTTTTGTGATTTACTCCAGTGCTCTGTGTGTGTGGGAGGGGTGGTTTGGCTGCTACCTGTAGCATTCCACCTGTAGCAGCTGAGTGTGTTTTCCTTTTCTCTCACCTTTGCAGTTAAACATTCAAGATGTCCATTTACGCTTTGAAGATGGCGTGACCAATCCTTCCCATCCCTTTGCCTTTGGTGTGTGCATTAAGAATGTGTCCATGCAGAATGCTGTGAATGAGCCTGTGAGTATGAAGTGTCCATACAGCTGGGGAGAAATCTGGGGAGAAAGCCAGGGTCTGGGAGCTGGGGCTCTGCCTCTCTTCACTCAGGTTATGCAAAATGAGTTTGCATTCTTTCTTACTACTTCCAGAGTGGAATGGGGGTACATATTTCTTGTCTGTGGGCAATACAACTCAAAATTTGCTGAGAAAAGGAAGTAGTTAAAAATCTCCAGCCTTTGGGCTGGGAAGTTGGCTCAGTAGTAGAGCGCTTGCCTTGCATGCCTGAGGCCCTGGGTTCGATTCCTCAGCACCACATAAACAAAAAAGAAAAAACCTGGAAGTGGCGCTGTGACTCAAGTGGTAGAGTGCTAGCCTTGAGCTAAAGAGCTGAGGGACAGCGCCCAGGCCCAGAGTTAGGCCCCACGACCGGACCCCCCCCCCCAAAAAAAAAAATCTTCAGCCTTTGGCTATGGACCTTTCCTTTTGCAAATAAAGGAAGTGAGGCACAGAAAGGGTTTCTCCTGGGACTGGGAAGGTGGCTCAGTGGTAGCTCGCTTGCCTTGCATGCCTGATGCCCTGGGTTCGATTCCTCAGCACCACATAAGCAAAAAGAAAAAAGCCAGAAGTGGCGCTGTGGCTCAAGTAGTAGAGCGCTAGCCTTGAGCTGAAGAGCTGAGGGACAGCGCCCAGGCCCAGAGTTCAGGCCCCACAACCGGATACTCCCCCCACCCCCCCAAAAAAAAAAAAAAAAAAAAGAAAGATTTTCTCCTTATTCTTGTATGTCACTTTTTTTTTTTTTTTTGGGTCTGGTTGTGGGGTCTGAACTCTGGGCCTGGGTGCAGTCCCTCAGCTCTTCAGCTCAAGGCTAGCGCTCTACCACTTGAGCCACAGTGCCATTTCCGGCTTTTTTCTGCTTATGTGGTGCTGAGGAATTGAACCCAGGGCTTCATGCCTGAGAGGCAAGCGCTCTACCACTGAGCCAAATTCCCAGCCCCATATGTCACTCTTTTATAGTTCTAGCTGCCACCTGGGATATTGACTGATGTTTTCCACATCTTCAGTTGTACTCTTTCTGCTGTTCATGTTCACAATTTTAAAACTGATTATGGGATGCCTCTGTAGTGTTTTATAAAACTTCATCCCTCCCCCCCTTTTTTTTCCTGAGATGAGGCTTTTCTAGCCTAGGCTGGCCTTGAACTTGAGATCTTCCTGCTGCAGGCTCCTAAGTGCTGGGATTACAGATGTGCACCACCATGCATTGCTTGTTCTATGTTGAATAGTTCTGATACTGACCAGAGTTAGTAAAAATCCTTCAAGTTAAGATTCAGGCCCAAAAGATCACCACCAGTTCAAATGCCATTCATAAGACCTTGGTTGTAATTTGTGCTTCTGATAGACCAGCTTTATATCACACTTTCTGTGACCTGTTGCCAGGTTTGCTAAGTTGCCAGGATGGTTTGCAGACTTCACTTTATTATAAAGCATACAAGAGAACAGCCAGATGCAGAGATATCTATCACCGTCCAGTGCCGTGCCTGGATGCCTGTCTCATCTCACTGCTTTCAAGTTTTTTGTTTTTTGTTTTTTGTTTTTTTGTTTTGGCGAGTTGTGCAGCGTTAACTCAGGGCTTGGGTTCTGTCCCTGAGCCTCTTTGTGCTCAAGACTAGTGCTCTGCCACTTGAGCAACAGTGCCACTTTCGGCTTTTTCTTTTTTTAAAAAAATATATTTTTTATTGTAAAGATACTGTACAGAGGGGTTACAGTTCCATGAGTAAGGTAATGAGTACATTTCCTATCGAGCATTGTTACCTCCTCCTTTGTTTTTCCCCTACCATCCCTTCCCTCCCCACCTCCCTGACTCTTCCCTGACCCCCCAACCCCCAAGTTGTAAAGTTCGTTTTCAACATAGTGTCTTGTATATCTCATTTTTTTTTTTTTGTCGGTTGTGGGGCTTGAACTCTGGGCCTGGGCACTGTCCCTCAGCTCTTCAGCTCAAGGTGAGCGCTCTACCACTTGAGCTACAGCGCCACTTCCGGTTTTCTGGTGGTTTATTGGAGATAGGAGTCTCACAGTCTTTCCTGCCTGGGCTGGCTTTGAACCGCGATCCTCAGATCTCAGCCTCCTGAGTAGCTAGGATTACAGGCGTGAGCCACCAGCGCCCGGCTATATCTCATTGTTACAGTGGGTCAACCTGTATTCTTTTTTTTTTTTTTTTTGGGGTCCGGTCGTGGGCCTGAACTCGGCCTGGGCGCTGTCCCTCAGCTCTTCAGCTCAAGGCTAGCGCTCTACCACTTGAGCCACAGCGCCACTTCGGGCTTTTTTTTTCTTTTCGCTTATGTGGTGCTGAGGAATCGAACCCAGGGCCTCATGCATGTAAGGCAAGCACTCTACCACTGAGCCACCTTCCCAGCCCTCAACCTGTATTCTTATTTCAGCATTTTGTTATTTCCCTTCCCCTTCCAAAATTAGAAAAATGTATATACAAGATGCAGGGTACCGGAATCAACTACAGTGAAAACAGGTTATACCATGGGGGAAGAACATACAAAAAAACCAGAAAAGTCACATAGTACATTATAAGCACATTGAAAACAACAGCAACAAAGATAAAAACCTCTTGTGTCCCTCTCTTGGGGTTCATTTCACTTAGCATCATTTTTTTTTAATTTTTAATTTTTTTTTTTTTCAGTCATGGGCCTGAACTCTGGGCCTGGGTGCTGTCCCTTAGCTCTTCAGCTCAAGGCTAGTGCTCTACTACTTAACCCACAGTGCCACTTCTGGCCTTTTCTGCTTATGTGGTGCTGAGGGATCAAACCCAGGGCCTCATGTATGCAAGGCAAGCACTCTACCACTGAGCCACCTTCCCAGCCCCCCTTTTTTTTTTTTTTTGTTAGTCATGGGCCTGCCCTCTGGGCCTGTGCACTGTCCCTCAGCTCTTCAGCTTGAAGCTAGCACTCTACCACTTGAGCCATAGCTCCACTTCTGACTATATGTGGTACTAAGGCATTGAACTCAGGGCCTCATGCATGCTAGTTGAGCACTCTACCACTAAGCCACATTCTCAGCACCCTGTTAGGTTTTTTTTTTTGGTTGGTAGTGGGGCCTGAATTCTGAGCCTGGGCATTGTCCCTCAGCTCTTCAGCTCAAGGCTAGCATTCTACTAATTGAGCCAGAGCGCCACTTCCGGCTTTTTCTGCTTATGTGGTGCTGAGGACTCAAACCCAGGACCTCATGCATGCAAGGCAAACACTCTACCACGGAGCCACCTTCCTAGCCCTTTTTTAAGTTAATCATTGGGCCTGAACTCTGGGCCTGGGCACTATCCCTCAGCTCTTCAGCTTGAGGCTAGCACTCTACCACTTGAGCCACAGCACCACTTCCAGCTTTTTCTGCTTATGTGGTGCTGAGGAATCGAACCCAGGGCCTCATGTATGCAAGGCAAGTGCTCTACCACTGAGCCACCTTCCCAGCCCTCCTATCAACTTTTACATAGGCTGGTGAGGACCCTGTTTTGTGGCCTCTGTCTCAGTGCTTCCCAGTCTTTTGTGTGTATCAAATGACACACCTACTGTGTCAAATAGCTGTGACTCTTTGGGCCTGGGATTGTCTAGCTCAGAGTAGGCAAATGTTTTGTAATTTAGAAATGTTCCTAAATGTAATTTCCTCTTCAAAACTTGCTCATTATCTAGACACACTCAGAACTTGCTTTTCTTGGTATGCCATGGGGAAACACTCTGACTTAATTGCCTATGTCTGTGTCTAAAATCCATATTTGGTCTTGTTAATTGTCCACATTAAAACCATCAGTAGGCCGGGAGCCGGTGGCTCACGCCTATAATCCTAGCTACTCAGGAGGCTGAGATATGAGTGAGGATCAGGGTTCAAAGCCAGCCGGAGCAAGAAACTCTGTGAGACTCTTATCTCTAATAAACCATCAGAAAACCGGAAGTGGCACACTGTGGCTCAAGTGGTAGAGTGCTTGCCTTGAGCTGAAGAGCTGAGGGACAGCGCCCAGGCCCAGAGTTCAAGCCCCACGACCAACAAAAAGAACAATAACAACAACAAAAAACCATCAGTAGATTCATGTAATTTAAAAGTGTGAGGTTTACCCAGGCATGGTGGCTCAATTCTGTAATCCTAGTTACTTGGGATACAGAGGTTGGGAAACTCTCAGTTTGAGGATAGCTAGGAATTTATTTTATTTTATTTTTTGGGTCTGGTCGTGGGGCCTGAACTCTGGGCCTGGGCCCTGTCCTTCAGCTCTTCAGCTCAAGGCTAGTGCTCTACCACTTGAGCCACAGCGCCCCTTCTGGCTTTTTTTTCTGCTTGTGTGGTGCTGAGGAATCGAACCCAGGGCCTCATGCATGTAAGGCAAGCGCTTCACCACTGAGCCACCTTCCCAGCCCGATAGCTAGGAGTTTAAAAAACTTCTAAAGACTCTATCTCAAACCAATGTTTTGGCATGGTGTCATGCAGCTGTCATGATACAGGGAAACACAAGTGGGAAGTTCACAGCCCAGGCTGGCCAGGCAGGCATACAGTGAGAACTTACCTTGTTGTTGTTGTTGTTGTTGTTGTTGTTGTTGTTTTTTGGATCTGGTCGTGGGGCCTGAACTCTGGGCCTGGGTACTGTCCTTCAGCTCTTCAGCTCAAGGCTAGCGCTCTACCACTTGAGCCACAGCTCCACTTCCGGCTTTTTTCTTTTTGCTTATGTGGTGCTGAGGAATTGAACCCAGGGCCTCATGCATGCAAGGCAAGCACTCTACCACTGAGCCACCTTCCCAGCCCCGAGAACTTACCTTGAAAATAACCAAAAAGAGGTTAGAGGTATGGCTCAAATGGTAGATCACTTGCCTGGTAAATGTGAGGCTCTGACGTTAGTCCCCAGTTCCTTGGGGGGAAAAATTCAGCTGGGCTCCAGTGGTTAATGTTTATAATCCTAGCTACTCAGGAGGCTGAGATCTGAGGATCCTGGTTCTAAGCCAGCTTGGGCAGAAAAGGTCCCATGAAACTCTTTCTTTTTGGTTCCGGTCGTGGAGCCTGAACTCTGGGCCTGGGCACTGTCCCTCAGCTCTTCAGCTCAAGGCTAGCACTCTACCACTTGAGTCACAGCACCACCTCTGGCTTTTTTCTTTTTGCTTATGTGGTGCTGAGGAATCGAACCCAGGGCCTCATGCATGCAAAGCAAGCATTCTACCATTGAGCCACTTCCTAGCCCCTCCATGAGACTCTTATCTCCCAACTAACCACTCAAAAACCTGAAGTGGCAACGTGACTCAAAGTGGTAGAGCACTAACCTTGAGCTAGAGAGCTCAGGGACAGTGCCCAGGCCCTGACTTTAAGCCGTACAACCAACAAAATAAATAAATAAAACATTCAAACATCAGCTTCCTTTCCCCAGTGTACTTGTTGCCACGTTCTGCTGTAACACATTGCTGTAAGTTGGATGAATTAAAACAACTTGGTTTATTCTCTAGTTTCAGTTCCTTCTGACGGCCCCAAGGAGAAGCTGATCTCTCTCTCTTCTGTGGTTATTGGAAACTTTGGTGTTCCTGTGCAGTAGATACATTACTACCATCTCTGGCTCTGTCTTCACATGGCTTTTCTAGGTCTTTTCTTCTTATAAGGCATTGCTCATTGGATTAGGATTTATACTCATAGAACGTGGCCTCATTTTCACTTGGTTATGTCTACAAAGACTCTGTTTTCAATTAAGGACCCATTCACAGCTTCTGGGTGGGCAGGACTTTTCGTATTGTGGAGGGCAGGAGGCAGGAATAGAATACTATCCAACCTAATATCCTGAGGGACATTCCAAACTACTTTTCTCACTACTTAAGTAACTACCCAGTCCAAATACTTATGCATGCATTTGCACCAGCAGTACTATCCCGTACTAAGGCTGTTGTCACACAGATCTACTAACCATTCTCTGAAGACAGGAGGCCTTTGTGTCAGCCCAATCCTTTCCCATCCAGGGCTTATGTGAAGCTTGCATGTGTTTTGACATGATCTGCACAGTGACATTTTTGTCCTTTATATTCTTCTTGTGTTGCTCCTATGCTATTGAAGTGAATTGTTTTCATATTTATATTCCCTGCTGGTTAGATTTTTAAAGTATGAGCAAAACCATGTTTTAATTCAGTCTTACCAAGTGCCTGACACATGATATTTCACACATGGTTTGTTGGAAGAGTGTATATATTCAAGACTGAAGATAATCATCCTCTTTTCT
Organism: Dipodomys merriami; assembly: GCF_024711535.1. Lineage (NCBI taxonomy): Eukaryota > Metazoa > Chordata > Mammalia > Rodentia > Heteromyidae > Dipodomys > Dipodomys merriami. The sequence goes on from NW_027204270.1 coordinate 7,946,402, forward strand.
CTCCTGTCTTTCCTATCTCAGGTACAGAAATTAATGCGGAAAAAGCAATTAGATGTGGCAGAGTTCAGCATCTACTGGGATGTCGATTGCACTTTATTGGGGGATTTGCCTCAGGCAGAGTTACAGGTATGGTTGGGGCCAAGGCTTTTGCAAGAGTGCCCTATAGCACATTGGTGTGGATTGCCACCTTGCTGGTTGTCTCCTGAAGTGGGTCCCGTCTCCCTCCTTTTCCCGACCAGTATCTGCTCTCAAGTGTCTTTGCTTCATGGTTTTGTTGTGTCTAGAACTTGGAAAAATACTGTGTGTGTATATGTTATTATTTTTCTACTCAAAGTTATGCTTTTAAGGTTTGTCTATGATGCTAGTTTATGGCTTTTCTTTTGTATGTATATATGCATGTATGTGTGTGTGAGTGCACTCACGCACATGTGCCAGTCTTGGGGCTTGAACTCAGAGTCTAGGTGCTGTCCCTGAGCTTTTTTTTTTTCTCTCAAGGCTAGTGCTCTACCAGTTGGGCCATAGCTCTACTTCTGGCTTTCTTTTTTGGTGCTTAATTGGAGATAATCTCACCGACTATCTGCCCAGGCTGGCTTTGAACTGTGATCCTCAGATCTGAGCCACTGAGTAGCCAGGATTATAGGAGTGAGCCTCTTGCACCTGGCTAGTTGATTACTTCTTAATACTATGTAGCATTCCACTTATAGTTTATAATAATAGTTATTCATTTTCTTTTTCTTTTTCTTTTTTTTTTTTGTTGGTCATGGGGCTTGAACTCGGCCTGGGCACTGTCCCTCAGTTCTTCAGCTTAAGGCTAGCACTCTACCACTTGAGCCATAGTACCACTTCTGGTTTTCTGGTGGTTTATTGGAGATAAGAGTTTCATGGCCTTTCTTGCCCGGGCTGGCTTTGAACCATGATCCTTAGATCTCAACTTCCTGAGTAGCTAGGATTATAGGCATGAGCCACCAGTACCTGGCAACATTTATCCATTTTTTTTGACCACCATATATAAAGAATCTAGATTTTAAATAGAGGGACAGATCTGGTTTTTTTTTTTTTTTTTGTCGGCCGTTGGGCTTGAACTCTGGGCCTGGGCGCTGTCCCTCAGCTCTTCAGCTCAAGGCTAGCGCTCACCCACTTGAGCCACAGAGCCACTTCTGGCTTTTTCTGCATATGTGGTGCCGAGGAATTGAAGCCAGGGCCTCATGCATGCAAGGGAAGCATTCTACCACTGAGCCACCTTCCCAGCCTCTGATCTGGTTCTTGAAGAGACCTCTTCTGTCTTATTTTATGATAAAAGTCACCTCTAGTGGAATTCCTTTAAGAGCTATTTAGAAAGTTATGAGTTAGTTATAAATTTCTTTTTGTGAAGGGTAGCAGTGCTTAGTTTAATCATTTGGTAAAAGAATTATAGGTGTTGCCAGGTGTGGGTAGCTCATGCTTGTACTCCTAGCTACTTAAGAGGCTGAGATCTGAGGATCACAGTTCACTGCCAGCCTGGGCAAGAATGTCCCTGAGACTCTTATCTCCAATAAACCACCAGAAAACTGGAAGTGGAAGTGGCGCTGTGGCTCAAGGGTAGAGCGCTCGCCTTGAGCTGAATTGCTGAGGGACAGTGCCCAGGCCCAGAGTTTAAGCCCCACGACCGACCAAAAAAAAAAAAAAGGAAAAAAGAATTATAGGTATTTAAATGAAATGCAGAAAATAGATGCACTTTTTTCAAAACTCTACACAAGTTTGTCTTTGGCTTGTATGTAGGCTGTTGTACAGATGCTTTTGGGTTTTAATTTACTCAAATGAATTCTGGTAATAGTAGAATCTCACATAGCTATTAAAATGTTTTTTGTGATGAACATATGATAATTTCTTGAAATGCAGTATTAATCATTAAAAAGAAAAAAAAAAGATGAAACAGCTTTTACAGCATTTGTGTAAGAAAACAGAACATTACAGATTTTCCCAAGTACGTGCAGAGTGTCTCTGGTGGAGTCTCAGCAGCTAGTGGGCACATTGATTATTGATTATTGTTTATTGGGGAGGACAAGTGCTTAGCTGAAGATGAGAGTAGGAAAGAGACATTTTACCTTGGAGTTTTTTTTTTTTTTTTTTTTTAAATGGCACTGTTTGAATTCAGGGGTTTGCTTTTGTGCTCTACCACTTGAGCCACATCCCCAGGTCAGTTTTGCTATAGTTTATTTGTCATATAAGAGCTTTTGCCTGGGGCTAGTCCTAGACTGTTTTCCTCCTATCTACATTTCCCATGCAGCTGGGATTATAGATGTGTGCTGCCATACTAGGCCCCCACCTTAAATTTTTTTTTTTTTTTTGCTGGTCCTGGGGCTTGAACTCAGTGTCTGGTCATTGTCCCTGAGCCTCTTTGTGCTCAAGGCTAGAGATCTACCACTGGAGCCACAGTACCACTTCCAGCTTTTTCTGAGTGGTTTACTGGAGATAAGAGTCTAATTGACTTTGCTGCCCAGGCTGGCTTTGAACCTTGATGATCAGATTTTAACCTCCTGAGTAGCTAGGATTACAAGCATGAGCCACTGGTGCCTGGCTACCTTTAAAAATTTTAAACAATGTGAATATATTATCTATGAAGACATATGAGTAACACTTAAAAAACACTAGAGAGCTTTAGAATGCAATTTTTAAATTTTAATGTTAATTTAAGAAAATTTTTAAAATTTATTTATTTTTTTTTGCTGGTCCTGGGACTTGAACTCAGGGTCTAGGCTCTGTCCTGAGCTCTTTTTGCTCAAGGCTACCACTTGAGCCACAGCACCACTTCGAACTTTTTCTGTGATTAATTTGGAGATAAGAATCCATGGACTTTTCCTTCCCAGGATGGTTTTGAACCCCATTCCTCAGATCTCAGCCCCTTGACTAGTTAGGATTATAGGTGAGAGCCACCAGTGCCTCGATAGGGTGCAATTTTATGCTATTTTTTGCTTCTGATGTAACATGCTGGGGTTAGATGACGTTGCTATTAGGACACAGCTTGTGGCTTAGCTTGATTGTGTAGAATGATGGGAAGAAAGAAGGCCAGTTGAACAGAGCATATGTTCATGTGACATGCAGGAGGCCATGGCCAGGAGCATGGAGAGTCGCAGTCACCATTACGTCCTAGAGCCTGTGTGTGCATCCGCCCTCTTGAAAAGAAACTGCTCCAAGGAGCCGCTGAGATCCCGGCATACTCCCCGAATTGAATGTGACATTCAGTTAGAGACCATTCCCTTGAAGCTATCTCAGGTACCTCTGGCTCAGGCTCCTGCTAGACCCCTCGCTGCAGGGAGTGAAATGTTAATGGCGGTCTGTCTACTTAGTGGTGTCCTTAGCAGGAAAGCACGTGCTGGGGACCTTTATATTAGTTGCAAAACACCTTCCCTCCCTCTCTCCTTCCCTCCCTCTGACCCTCCTCCTCCCTTTCTTTCTCTCTCTGTTGTCTCTCTCTTTCTCTCTGCCACTTCCGGTTTTCTGGTAGTTTATTGGAGATGAGTCTTCCAGACATTTCTGCCCAGGCTGGCTTTGAACTGGGATCATCAGATCTCAGCCTCCTGAGTAGCTAGGATTACAGCAGTTATAAAACCCGGTTTCTGTTTACATAAATTAATGTAATTTCAGATAAATTATTATCAATGAATTATTTTTTTATGTAGGTCTTAGTGAAAGAATAAAATATACTTTTTTTTGGGGGGGGGTGGTTCTGGGGTTTGGGCTCTGGGCCTGGGCGCTGTCCCTGGGCTATTTTTGTTCAAGGCTAGCACTTTACCACTTGAATCACACCACATCTGGCCTTTTTTGTGGTTAGGTGGAGATATGAGTTTCATGGATGTCTCAGCCTCCTTAGTTTAAGATTGTAGGCCTGAGCTATTGGCTCCTGGCCAAATGTATTATTCTAATCTAGTGTCTCTTAATATCTAATATAAAGCTGCAGTACCGGCAAATCATGGAATTCCTCAAGGAGCTGGAGCGGAAGGAGAGGCAGGTGACGTTCCGCAAGTGGAAACCCAAGGTGGCAGTTTCCAAGAAGTAAGGACGTACCTGTGTTGTATGTAAAGCACTCTTTGTAGCACCTTTGTTTTTCGTGGACGGCAAGAGTGTCTCATCACCCTTTACCTGTGATTAGAGATACAGGTTGGCTTAACTTTGGTGCAGTGGATTAAATTTTAAACCACCTGAATGTATTACCTGTGGAACATAGAAATAATGTTTAAGGGCCATAAAATGTCATTGTTGATTTTTATTTATTTCTTTTTTTGAGGTACTGAGTTTGAATTCAGGACTTCATATTTTCTAGGCAGATGCTCTACAACTGTACCACGGATCCAGTTCTTTTTTCCCACTGGTTATTTTTGAGATTGGGTCTTGCTTCCTGCCTAGGTGTGTGCCTGGTCTATAATCCTTCAGTTTTTCACTTCCCAACATAGCTGGATGACAGTGTAATCATGCTCAGTTCTTCTATTCAGAGTAGTCTCTCATATTTATTTTTTTCTTTATTTTTATTTTTTGTATCTCTTTGGCTTTGAACTCAGGACCTGGGGACAATCCTTGAGCTTTTTCACTCAGGGCTAGTGCTCTATAACTTGGAGCCACAGCACCACTTCCAGTTATCTCCAGTTAACCCCAGAAAAGTGTGGCTCAAAATGTTAGAGTGCTAGTCTTGAGCAAAAAACCTCAGGGACAGTGCCCAGGCCCTGAGTTCAACCAAACAAAAAAGAAGAAAAGGACAGTGTTATATGGATTGTATTGGACTGATGACCAGAGTGGCTTTATTTTGACAAGTAACACATTGCATTGTTGTGCATGATTTTAGCTGCCGAGAATGGTGGTACTTTGCGCTGAATGCTAATTTGTATGAGATCAGAGAGCAGAGGAAGCGCTGCACCTGGGACTTCTTGTTGCACCGTGCCCGTGATGCTGTATTTTACACTGACAAATATTTCAACAAATTAAAAGGCGGTGTTCTATCTGCAGATGACAAGGTGAGTGGACTGCTCTGTTTCTTGTTTATATTCAGAGGATAATGTTCTCTCAGAGATGGAAGAAAGTAGGATCTATGAAGAAATAAGTTTAAGCTGCATCTCTTCCCAGGATAGATCTAGTTTTAGTAGAGTGGGAGAATCTTAGAAGAAAGTCATTAGCCTCACCTTGGCCAGAAGCATCCTTCACTGATGCCTGAGGAGAGCCAGGGACCGGGAGGAAAAGATGGCCACAGTGCTGCCAGCCCTTTTTGGCCACACCTCTCTATAGTTATTTGTGCTGGGTATACAGAGAATTTCCTGTGATTACCCGTGTCTCTTCAAATTCTGATCCTAGTTCTAACAAAGTTTATAACTAACCCTGTGAACTTTGGCCTTCATTTTCCCTAATCACAGCTGAGTTTGCTGCTCTTGGGTTTTTGATGATCCAGGTGAAGCAGAACACTAGGTGCCACATTTGAATTATCTGTGGGCTAGAGACTCCAGAACCACGGAGTCCTTGAGGGGTCCTCCTCGCCCTTAGTGTGTTTGCCTGTCATCTCCTAGGAGTGGCAGGGATTGCTTTGTTCATTGATTTGTTTTGTTTTTGTCAACATCAATTTTTGAAGTGGTGCTTTAGGCCATCCATAATATTTGGCTCAGGTAGTATCTGCTAAGGAATTATTTCTTTAGTGGACCCTTCCAGTGGAAAGGAGACAGTACCTTCCCTTCAGGGAAGCCCACACCCACTGTGTGTTCGCATGCAGTAAAGTGCTGCATCCTGTGGGGTCCTCACCTTTCCTGCCAACACTCTGACATCAGTTAATGCCTTTGTCATGTCAGGCATGGTACTGACACAGGGGCCTATGAGAAGGATGGAATCAATTACATAGTAAGAGTGGATAACCTTCCTTCCTTCCTTCCTTCCTTCCTTCCTTCCTTCCTTCCTTCCTTCCTTCCTTCCTTCCTTCCTTCCTCCCTCCCTCCCTCCCTCCCTCCCTCCCTCCCTCCCTCCCTCCTTCCTTCCTTCCTTCCTTCCTTCCTTCCTTCCTTCCTTCCTTCCTTCCTTCCTTCCTTCCTTCCTTCCTTCCTTCCTTCCTTCCCAGTCCTGGGGCTGGAACTCAGGGCCTGTGCACTGTCTCTGAGCTTCTTTTGCTCAAGGCTGGCACTCTACCACTTGAGCCACAGCTCCATTTCTGGCTTTTTCTGTTTATATGGTAATGAGGAATTGAACCCAGGGCTTCATGCCTGCTAGGCAAGCACTCTACCATTAAGCTACACTCCCAGTCCTTGGATAGTTCCTTTTTTTTTTTTGTCGGTCATGGGGCTTGAACTCTGGGCCTGGGCGCTGTCCCTTAGCTCTTCAGCTCAAGGCTAGCACTCTACCACTTGAGCTACAGCGCCACTTCTGGTTTTCTAGTGGTTTATTGGAGATAGGAGTCTCACGGTCTTTCCTGCCCGGGCTGGCTCGGTCTTTCCTGCCCGGGCTGGCTTTGAACCGCGATTCTCAGATCTCAGCCTCCTGAGTAGCTAGGATTACAGGCGTGAGCCACCGGCGCCCGGCTTGGATAGTTTCTTAAGGGTACAGACAGAGATGGAAGGAGAGAAAATCTAAATCACCACCAAGTAAACATAGTTAACTTTTTTTTAATGTTAGGATACAAAAACATGTCCAGATGGCTAGCTCTACTTTTCTAGCTAGTTCTATTACTTTTCTAACTTGGCAAATGGCTGGTTATCATTGCTCTTTATTTACTTAACTAGCTTTTTATTAGTGACCACATCATTGATAATATGCCATGTGAAACATGAAGGAGCTGGGAAACTACTGTGTACACTTGGTGCCCTCAGTTTCTCCAGGTATCTGCTCCTCTGATTGAGCTGAGGCAGAGGAAGTACTTAGTGAACAGCATGGGTGCTGTGTTCAGAGTTGGATATTGTGGCAGTGTGTGGACCCACTGATCTTTAGCCTTTCTCCTTGTGTTATTGGAGTTTTAAAGACCAATACAGTCTGTTGAATTACAGGGAAATCTTGCTGAGGACAGCAGCACCAGTCATGGAACTAGCTGTTTATCTTGTTTCTGTGTCTCCATCAGTGAAGTGTCCAGGCAGTTGGCTCCTTGGCGCGGGGTGTGTGTGTGTGTGTGTGTGTGTGTGTGTGTGTGTGTGTGTGTGTGTGTGTGTGTGTGTGTGTGTGTGTGTGTGTGTGTGTGTGTGTGTGTGTGTGTGTGTGTGTGTGTGTGTGTGTGTGTGTGTGTGTGTGTGTGTGTGTGTGTGTGTGTGTCCGTCCGTGTGTGTGTGTGTGTCCATGTCCAGTTCTCAAGAACTGTAATGTCTGTATTTTGTTTGTTTTGCTTTCACTCAAACAGGAAGAAATCTGTCGGATTGAGGAGGAACAGAGCTTTGAGGAATTGAAGATTCTTCGAGAACTGGTTCATGATCGATTTTATAAGCAGGAAGAACTAGCAGAGGTGAGGAATCCTGAATGCTTCAACTTTGAAAAGTTTCTGTCTGGGCACAGCTTTTTTTGTTGTCGTTGTTGGTCCTGGGGCTTGATCTCAGGACCTGGGCACTGTCTCTGAGCTTCTTTTTGCTCAAGTCTGGTGTTCTAACCACTTGAGCCGCAGTACCACTTCTGGCTTTTTCTGAGTAGTTTATTGGAGCTAAGAGTCTTGTGGACTTTTCTGCACAGGTGGGCTTCGAACTGTGATCCTCAGATCTTAGCTAGGATTAAAAGTGTGAGTCACCAGGACCTGGCCATATCACAGCTTTTACTACTTTCAGGTGCTCACATCTCTCCTTTGTGATTATACAGAGTCTACGGGAGCCTCAGTTTGACTCTCCAGGAACCTCTCCTGGGGACCCTGATGCCAGCGGAGGCAGTGGGATGCTGCAATACCTGCAGTCCTGGTTTCCTGGCTGGGGCGGCTGGTATGGGCAGCAGAGCCCTGAGGGGAAAGCGGTGGAAGGACTGTCTGCTGAGCCCCATGAGCAGTGGATCCCGGAAGAGATCCTGGGTATGCTGGCCTGGGCTTGCCCCTTTGCTATATAGTGGAGGGAGTAGCCCATGGTTGTTTTCAAATTAAACAAAGGAGACATTTAGAAAGCAGTTTGTTTCATGTTCATAGGGGCAGAGAGGAGACATATTTGTAAACATGGAGTTCTATGAACTCCATTAATAAATAGGAACACTGGCATAGTTTTGGGCAGCTGTTGTCAGCCAATTAAATTTGAGAACGTTCACAAATTTTGAACTCCAAAGCTTGGATTCCAGTCAAGAGGTACTTTTTAAAATTTTAGTAAGGATTTATTTATTAGTATAACAGAGTTAAAATAGGGAGAAATGAAAAACATTTCATGTTCTTCATGCAGAAAATAGGAGTTAGACTCAGAATTGCAGTTCTCATCTGTGGCTTTTATACCTTTTATGCTGGTAGTTTCTGTCAGTCACTTGACTCCTTCAGACAATGGTTTTGGTGAGAGAGGAGCTTATCTGCCTTTTTCAGTTTACTTCCCGATTGTAATTTCTGATCTGGCCCTCTTAATACTTGTTAAAAATAATGCAATTGCTTTGTCTTATCTGTGTAGCCTGCCTCATTTCCTCCCTAAAATAACTTTGGTCCCTTTTATTCTTAAAAGTGGTGCGTGCAGAAGGGCTGTAGTCCACCTTTGGTAACTGTTCTATGCTGAGAGTAGACTGTTGTCCCTGTATAGAGAAAGGGAGCCAAAAAGTCATTGCTCTGTCTTACTTAGTTTGTGACTTGGGAAGTGCACTTAGCAGGCTGCCATGGTCAGAACCAGAAGATGAGCCAAGACCGGAAGACATCAAGTTATTTTTATTTATTTATTTATTTATTTTTGGTTGGTCATGGGGCTTGAACTCTGGGCTTGGGCGCTATCCCTCAGCTCTTCAGCTCAAGGCAAGCACTCTACAGCTTGAGCCACAGCGCCACTTCTGGTTTTCTAGTGGTTTATTGGAGATAAGAGTCTCATGGACTTTCCTGCCCTGACTGGCTTTGAACCTCGATCCTCAAATCTCAGCCTCCTGAGTAGCTAGGATTACAGGCATGAGCCACCGACGCCCGGCTCAAGTTATTTTTTTTTAACTCAAAGAGAAAGATATACTAGCAAAAATTATTATGTAAAAGTAAACAGTGTTGATGTATGCAGTTGAGCTGTGTCTTATTCCTATATATGATAGAAAAAACTCCAAAGCCTCCAGTGACAGAGGTTGTTAACCAGTGATACACTTGCTGACTTAAAGGACCAGTCTTGTCTGGAGTCTGGAAATGATGAGAGAAATTAAACCATGTGTCTGCTCAACTCCAGGCTAAGATTAAAGGTCTGAAGAAGACCCAGCCATATAAATAGTAGCCTGAACTTTGGAAGACATTAAAGGAAAATTTCAGACCCTTCTGCAATCCAGCTATTTCAACTTAGTTCTATCATTTTCTTTTTTTTTTCTTTTTTTTTAATTTTTATTTATTTTTTATTGTAAAAATACTGTACAGAGGGGTTACAATTACATGGGCAAGATAATGAGTACATTTCTTATCAAGCATTGTAGCCTCCTCCTTTGTTTCCCCTTCCCATCCCTTCCCATCCTCCCCCCAGTTCTATCATTTTCATCTTCCTAGTGAAGTTGCTTTTTACTGTGAAAAAGTAAACAGTGTTTCCTATATGGATAGTCAGTTTTTTTTAAAGGATTAACAAAACATTATAAAATATTAGAAAACATTTGCAAGTCCTTAAGGACTTTCAGAGTCTATAGATAAAATGTATCTTGTAGTTACATATAGAATGAAAGGTTTACCTAAACGTGGATTTCTCAGGGCTGGGGAAGATGACAGCAAACCTTTAAATTTGAGAGTTTTCTTAGTGTACCTTAGTTTACTCTAGGTGTTCACAGTTAGGTCTGGGTTGTGGAGGTTTTCTTTAAAACTGAGCTGCCCAAAATGATGCCTAGTCACAAAAAGACTATTTAAATTCAGTAAAGTTAAATAAAAGTGAAAGTCCAGTTTTTTCATTGCAATAGCCACATTAGCCATGTGCCATGTGTGCTTAACAGCCACATAGGGTCAGTAGCCACTGTACCCAGTGACTGTAAGCATAGACTATTTCTCTATTGGACAGCATTGTTTTGTATTGTATTTTGTTGTACTTTCTGGTTTGATCATAAGTTGACAAGAGTCCTTATAAAACAAGGTCATCTTATGTTAACAAATAGTCTTCCATCGTCTTTAGAGTTCTTTCAGTAAGAAGGAATATGGTTCAGAAGCCCTAGGGTAGCAGACTATACTTGCTCTGTTCTTCCACATTTTCTCTCCAAGTCTGTTCTTGCCTTGCAGGCACCGAGGAGTTTTTTGACCCTACTGCAGACGCCTCATGTATGAACACGTATACAAAGCGAGATCACGTCTTTGCCAAACTGAATTTACAACTGCAGCGTGGTACAGTGACTCTGTTACACAAGGAACAAGGAGCTCCTCAGGTGGACGAAAGCGCGTTCATGCAGCTGGAGTTTTCAGGTACTGACAGGAGAAGCTAGCTGCTCCTCCTCTCTTTGCCTGCTTCTATTTGATTCTCCCCCATCTGTCAAAATTATAGTTAGAAAGTTATCCCAAGCCGGGCGCCGGTGGCTCACGCCTGTAATCCTAGCTACTCAGGAGGCTGAGATCTGAGGATCACGGTTCAAAGCCAGCCTGGGCAGGAAAGTTCATGAGACTCTTATTTCCAATAAACCCATTAGAAAACCGGAAGTGGTGCTGTGGCTCAAGCAGTACAGCGCTTGCCTTGAGCTGAAGAGCACAGGGACAGTGCCCAAGCCCAGAGTTCAAGCCCCATGACCTACAAAAAAAAAAAAAGAAAGCCCAAACACTGATGCACCACTGGACCTTGAGAAAATTCAGGGTTGGCTTCCTGTGAGCCCCTGGTCATAACAGTCATTGACCCACCAGTACGTAACTTGTTTTTTTTTCAAATATGAGTTTGTGTTTGAAGACATTTTTTTTTTTTTGGGTCCGGTCGTGGGGCCTGAACTCTGGGCCTGAGCACTGTCCCTCAGCTCTTCAGCTCAAGGCTAGTGCTCTACCACTTGAGCCACAGCGCCACTTCGGCTTTTTTCTTTTTGCTTATGTGGTGCTGAGGAATCGAACCCAGGGCCTCGAGCATGCAAGGCAAGTGCTCTACCACTGAGCCACCTTCCCAGCCCCTTGCTTTGGATTTTGACTTTAGGATCAATCCATATCAGTGGAGCAAACTGGCTATGAGTTGAAGACATCATTTTTAATATAGAGCTGTTGCTGATTCATCCTTTTGAACTCAGGTCCTGCAGCACTGTCACGCCTGTCTGAACAAATCTAATCGAATGTTTCTATGTAAAACTAATCTGTGTACGCACATTATAGCACATTATAGCCTCAAGCTTCAACAATACTCTGGCCTGTTTATTTGTCTAGTAGTTCTGTGGTTGGAACCCATGTACATTCTAGGAAAGAGCTCTATCACTGAGCCACACCTCCAGCCCTACACAGTGATTGCAAATGGCAAAATCATGACCAAAAAAAAAAAGCAAGCAAAAATATATAAACCCAGCATTCTAAATAGACCGGCATGACAGCTAACCCATGGGGCAGAGCGCTGTCTACTCTGAACTTACTTGAGACTGATTATGTTGAGTGACTCAATAATTTTTTTGACTTGTTCCCTCTGAATGACCAAAAAGTGCCATGAGTACTGATTTTGGGGTTGGCAAATTTGGAAGGTAAGTAGGCGACTATACCATGGGAGTGTGACTAAATGAGGGTCTACTGTATCTGATTGCTCTTTGTGACTTCGAATTAATGATGTGTAACTAAACATCCAGATGGTGGTTAGGAAATCTCAGTTCTTTTTATTTCATGAAATAGCATTTTTCTTTTTTTGTGCCAATACTGAGTCTTGAGCTCATTGACAGTGCTGTTCCTGAGCTAGTACTCTGTAAATACATTATCTGATGTTTTTAGAAACATACACATCATGGTCGCATGCCTTCACTCATAACATGGCTCACGTTTATCTTTTGTAGATGTAAAACTACTAGCAGAATCTCTTCCTCGAAGAAATTCCTCCTTGCTTTCAGTCCGGCTGGGTGGACTGTTCCTCCGAGACCTGGCCACGGAAGGAACCATGTTTCCTCTTTTGGTCTTCCCTAATCCGGTGTGTATTGTATTGTGGCCAGCATCTGTGCGTTTAGTGAACAGTGTGTTGTAGGTAAACAAAGTGTAATATTAACCTGATTTATTCTGATACGTGATCATCTTGAGGCAGACAGGCTGGGACTAGATATCTTCTTAAATTTGTTGGAGAACAAATGTTAATGAGGTCTGTGGCTTTGCCTCTTCCCTACCTATGTTTTTTTTTTGTCGGTCATGGGGCTTGAACTCTGGGCCTGGGCGCTGTCCCTCAGCTCTTCAGCTCAAGGCGAGTGCTCTACCACTTGAGCTACAGCGCCACTTCTGGTTTTCTGGTGGTTTATTGGAGATAGGAGTCTCACAGTCTTTCCTGCCCGGGCTGGCTTTGAACCGCGATCCTCAGATCTCAGCCTCCTGAGTAGCTAGGATTACAGGCGTGAGCCACCAGCGCCCGGCTTGAATATCTTTTCTATCAGTCATTTTTATTCATTTTGACCTGTAGGCATTGTCAGGGGATTATTTAATTCTTTTTTTTTTTTTTTCTCCCCGTGCTGGGGATTGAATTCAGGAGCCTTGTGCTTGCTAGGCTGGCACTCCACCAGATGAATGACATCCCCAGTGTCATTGATAAATGGAACTAACTTCCCCTCCTTCTCTCTCTCCCTCCCTTCCTCCCTTCCTCCCTTCCTCCCTTCCTCCCTTCCTCCCTTCCTCCCTTCCTCCCTTCCTCCCTTCCTCCTGTTCTTTCAGATTTACTTTTTTTTTTTTTTTTTTGGTACTGGGACTTGAATTCTGGGCCTTGTACTCTCACTGGTTTTTCTGCATAAGACTGATGAATCTACCACTTGAGCTACGCTTCTAGTTGGGGTTTTTGGCTGGTTAGTTGGAGATAAGAGTTTCATAGACTTTTTGCTCTGGCTGGTTTTGAACTGATACCCTTGGAGCTCAGCTTCTAGAGTAGCTAAGATTACTCTCCAAATTTTCTCAGTGTGACTATTTTGTATGTGTATGTGTGTGTGTTAGTCCTGGGGCTTGAACTCAGGGCCTAGATGCTATCCCTGAGGGTTTTTTTTTTTTTTTTTTCTTAAGGCTAGCACTACCAATTGAGAGCTGTACTTCCAGCTTTTTTGGTGAGTTATTAGCAATGAATCTTATGGACTTTTCTGTCTAGGCTGACTTCAAACCTAGATCCTCAGATCTCAGCCTTCTGACTAGCTAGGATTAGAGGTGTGAGCCACCAGTGCCTGGCCCTAATCTTTCTCTTACTCTCTTTCTCTTTCTCTTTCTCTCTCTCTCTTTCTCTGTGTATGTGTATATGTATGTACATATATATTTGATTGTTGAAGATCTTTAATCTTACTAAGTTGGCGGAAGTATGGTTGAAATGGTCGAATAGTCTTTGACCTTGTCCATAATTATTTTTTAGGGAGATGGGGGATTGTTTAGGAGAGGATGAGAGGGTATTCTTAATGCTTAATTTTCATTTAGCAATTTGTTAGATTTGCTGAGTGCCAAGTAGCATACTGGTCTCTGAGAAGAAAAAGCCTTGGTCTTATGAGGTTGGGAAAAAAGCACAAATCTGAATAAGTGTGCAAGTACTCATTAATCTGGTATGAAATGAGTTTTGGTCCATCCCACACTAAGGGGTAAGAGTGTGTATCTATAGTACACCATCCCCTCTTGCCTTCCCATTGATGGATTTTCTTTTTTAATATTTAACAGCAAAAAGAAGTTGGCAGAGTCTCACAGTCATTTGGTCTCCAAACTACATCTGCAGACAGAAGTGACCAATACCCTGGTAATTTATTCTTTTTTTTTTTTTTTTTTTTTTGGTCAGTCGTGGGCCTGGGCGCTGTCCCTGAGCTCTTCTGCTCATAACTAGTGCTCTACCACTTTGAGCCACAGTGCCACTTCTGGTTTTCTGGTGGTTAATTGGAGATAAGAGTCTCATGGACTTCCCTGCCTGGGCTGGCTTTGAACCTTGATCCTAGATCTCAGTCTCTTGAGTTGTTAGGATTATAGGTGTGAGCCACCAGTGCCCAGCTTATTCTGTGTTCTTAAAGCTCCTTCAAAACACCCTTTTTCCAGATCAGTAATCTTTGATCAGTCGTAGAAGAGAGTGTTTTCTGCTTTGGGTAAAGTGGTTTGTCTTTGGATCCATGGAGGCAGCCAAGTGCTACTTTTAACCTGTGTATAACTGTGACAGCCTTGCTGGGCCTCTGGGGTGTGTTTTCCATTTTAGAGCAGTACAGTTCAGTAGCCCAGCCTTAATGATTTCTGTTCAAAAGAGCCAAACCTTATTAGGCTCTCCATTTTAAAAAGTTGCATAATTGTGGACTGATTGGAAAACAATTAAGAAAATATCTTTTTCGCAGAATTTCTCACAGCACTGATGAGAATAAGGTGATTGTTTTTGCTGTGTTCCATTTTTCATTCTACAGTTCTTTCTTTTAGCTGCAGACCCGGACGACCCAGTTTTTGAGATGCTGTATGAGAGAAATCCAGCACACAGTCATTTTGAGAGGCGGTTAAATGTCAGCACGAGGCCTCTGAACATCATCTACAATCCGCAGGCTATTAAAAAAGTAGCAGACTTTTTCTACAAGGGAAAGGTTCATACCTCAGGTTAAATTTTTTGTTTGTTTGATCTTATGTTACTTAAAAAAAAATCTTGGCATTTCTGGTACTCTGGACAATGTTATAAAGCATTTGAATGGTTTGAGAATGTAGAGGAGGCCTGCAAGTAGGTGAGCAAGGCTGTCCCTAGAACCTAGGATGCTGTCTTCTCCCAGAGCCATCAGTGTCCTTGTGTCCTTTTAGTGGGCAATATTTCATGCTGTACATTCTATTATGGTGTGGTTCCTTGGTGAATGGAGGAAGAATACTAAAGGATATCCTTCTAGATTATAGGAACACTGGTCTTTTTTACTTGTTTGGTGCAGCATTTAATACTGCAAAATCCTCAATACCATTGATGCTCCCTTTGTTTTCAAAGAAGATTTGAAATGATAAGTATGGAAAAAACCCTTTATAGACAGACTGAAAGGAATGTTTTCCCAAAGGGGCTTCTCCCAGTCCGGTGACAATGTACTTATTTCCCTGCAATATAACAATGAATTTGTAGTCTTTGGCCCGACAGTGGAGACTTCCTGTAAATAGCAGCATTCCCTGTTAGAATAATGAGGCATTTCCTTCAAAATGCTATTCTTTCTGTTGTAAAAAGTAAGAACTGTCCTTTAGTCCCCTCTTGCCTTTTCTTGTTCTGTAAGATTTTCAATTGTAATGGTTTGGAATATTCTGGAAAATGGTTCAAGAATTTTTACTAAATTAGGTCCTGTTCCTCATGTTCCTCTTTGGCCCTGTGGTTGTGCCACCCATCATGGCTCATTCCTGTGCTCTGTATATGCTTGGTCATTTGGGCTCACAGGTGTTTTCCTACTAATTTCTGTTTGTTTATTTATTTCAGCTGTGGTGGGAAGTTGTGGTGAGAATAGCCATGGCAGTGTTTTTGTGCAGAGCTGCTGCAGTCTTCTGATTCTGTCTTTGTTCCAATTTTTCAGGTTTTGGTTATCAGTCAGAACTTGAGTTGAAAGTGGCTGAAGCAGCTCGAAAACAGTATAACAAGCTGAAGATGCAGACCAAAGCGGAGATCCGACAAACCTTGGACCGGTTGCTAGTGGGGGACTTCATTGTAAGTGCCTCAAACACTGTCAGGGCCAGGGAAACAGCATTTTCCTGACAAGTTCACTGCCTGCTGTAGCTTTACTTGCCATATCAATAACACCAATTTAGTTGGGCCCCGGTGGCTCATGCCTATAATCCTAGCTACTCAGGAGGCTGAGATCTGAGGATCACGGTTTAAAGCCAGCCCTGGCAGGAAAAGTCTGTGAAACTCTTACCTCCAATAAACCACCAGAAAACTGGAAGTGGCACTGTAGTTCAAATGGTAGAGTGCTCGCCTTGAGCTGAAGAGCACAGGGACAGTGCTCAGGCCCAGAGTTCAAGTCCCACAACTGACCAGAAAAGAAAACAAAAAAACTCCCAACAATTTAGGGAACTAAAAGGAGGACCTCCTTATCAGCTAGATCAGCTAGCATAACATAGAAATACCAGGTCTTTAACACAGAAGGGTTTTTTGTTTTGTTTTGTTTTGTTTTTTTGGTGGGTTATGGGGCCTGAACTCTGGGCCTGGGCACAGTCCCTCAGCTCTTCAGCTCAAGGCTAGCACTGTACCACTTGAGCCACAGCGCCACTTCCGGCTTTTTTTTCCACCCCTGCTTATGTGGTGCTCAGGAATTGAACCTAGGGCCTCATGCATGCAAGGCAAGCACTCTACCACTGAGCCACCTTCCCTGCCTCACCACCCCTTTTTTTTTGTAGGTTGTGGGGCTTGAGCTCTGGGCCTTTGCACAGTCCCTCAGCTCTTCAGTCAGGGCTAGCACTCTGCCACTTGAGCCACAGTGCCACTTCCGGTTTTCTGGTGGTTCATTGGAGATAAGAGTCTCACAGGCTGACTTTGATCCACAATCCTCAGATCTCAGTCTCCTGAGTAGCTAACCAGCTCCACCAGTGCCTGGCAAACACAGAAGTTTTAATAAAAGGGGTGAATGATAGAGCAAGTCAGGTGCCAGGAATAACATTTGTTTGTGTGCCATTTTCTAGAGCTGGTATTGTATGAATATTTCACATCAGAGCTTCCCCTTTTTCCTTTACTCACTGTTGTAAGAAGGTCAACAACTACAGTGATGCTTGCTTTTGTCCCAGCATATGATGGGTACTGATGGGACATTCTATACAAGGAGAGGAAAGTCATCAACCCAGTCCAGTTTCTGACAATGAGAGCAGTACATTGCCAAGATGCAGCAGTAGAGGGAGTGGCTAGGAATGTGGTGTTCCAGAGCTGGGGAGGGCAGATCCCCATGCTCAGAATAGAATGTAGATAATTGTGTGCGGAATGGGGATCTAGGCCTGTTTCCTGTTTCCTCTGTGGTGTCTCTCTGTGTGTGTATGTATGTATGTGTATGTACACAAATTGTAAAAATTACTATCCTCTTGGTTTTTTTGTTTGTTTTTTTGTTTTTGGTTGGTCACGGGGCTTGAACTCTGGGCTTGGGTGCTGTCTCAGCGCTC
Organism: Dipodomys merriami; assembly: GCF_024711535.1. NCBI lineage: Eukaryota > Metazoa > Chordata > Mammalia > Rodentia > Heteromyidae > Dipodomys > Dipodomys merriami. The sequence goes on from NW_027204270.1 coordinate 7,963,665, forward strand.
TTCAGCTCAAGGTGAGCACTCCACTGCTTGAGCCACAGCGCGCTACATCCGGTTTTCTAGTGGTTTATTGAGATAAGAGTCTCACAGACTTTCCTGCCCTATCTGGCTTTGAACCATGGTCCTCAGATCTCAGCCTCCTGAGTAGCTAGGATTACAGGTGTGAACCACTGGTGCTGGCTTATCCTCTTATCTTAGAACAAAGTAGATTCTTTCTGATGATATTTATAGAAATGGACTTGTACCACATTAATTGAAGCTAATTAGGAAGACAATTACCAAATTCATGCCTTGGTGTTTTATTTGTTTTCAAACATCAAAGCCAGTGCTATTCCCCAAGATATATATATATATTTTTTTTGGTCTGGTCGTGGGGCCTGAACTCTGGGCCTGGGCGCTGTCCCTCAGCTCTTCAGCTCAAGGCTAGTGCTCTACCACTTGAGCCACAGCACCACTTCCGGCTTTTTTCTTTTTGCTTATGTGGTGCTGAGGAATCGAACCCAGGGCCTCTGGCATGCAAGACAAGTGCTCTACCACTGAGCCACCTTCCCAGCCCCCCTGAGTTTCTTTTTGCTCAAGGCTAGCACTCTGCCATTTGAGTCACAGTGCCGCTTCTGGCTTTTTTTTGTGTATGTGGCACTGAGGAATTGAACCTGGAGTTCATGTGTGTTAGGCAAGCACTCTACCACTAAGCCACATTCCCAAACCAACAAAATGTTTCTTAAACTATGGCTCATTAACCAAAGGACCAACAACTCCCCAAATTGATGATTTGCTAATTTTTCTCTCCACTTTAGACATTTGCCTATGAGAATAGTCGCAACTCTCCAGCATTTTAACCCTGCTGTAATCCAAGAGATTGGAACCCTAGTGCCTGGTTGGGGTTCCAGGAAGGCTGAGCTCCACATCAGTTAGCAACCAGGTTACTGACTTGTGTTTCATTCTTACAGGAGGAAAGCAAACGATGGTCTGTGCGGCTAGATATTTCTGCCCCTCAGGTGATATTTCCTGATGATTTCAAGTTCAAGAATCCTGTATTAGTTGTTGTGGATCTAGGAAGAATGCTGTTGACCAATAGCCAAGGTCAGTGCCAGTGTGAGGCCATGAAACCAGACCATGTGCCCTGCCCGTGCATCAAGGAAAGCTTAACAAAAGCTTACCTGATACTTTTATTTATTTGTTTGTTTGTTTGTTGTTGGGCCTGAACTCTGGGCCTGGGCACTGTCCCTCAGCTTTTCAGCTCAAGGCTATCGCTCTACCACTTGAGCCACAGCACCACTTCTGGCTTTTTTTTTTGCTTATGTGGTGCTGAGGAATCAAACCCAGGGCCTCAGGCTTGCAAGGCAAGCGCTCTACCACTGAGTCACCTTCCCAGCCCCACTTTTATTTATTTATTATTTATTTTTTAACCAGTCCTGGGGTTTGAACTCAGGGCCTAGGCACTGTCCTTGAGGTTTTGCTCAAGGCTAGCACTCTACCATTTGAGCCACACTTCCGGCTTTTTGTGCTTATGTGGTGCTGAGGAATTGAACCCAGGGCCTCATGCATGCAAGGCGAGCACTCTACCACTGAGCCACCTTCCCAGCCCCAGCCTTTTCTGTTTATGTGGTACTGAGGAATTGAACTCAGGGCTTCATGAATGCTAGGCAGGCACTCTATAACTAAGCCACATTTTGAGCCCTTACCTGTTACTTTTAAAGTAATAGCTTCGTTATTATATGGCTCTCATTTAAAAACATATAATTCATCTGGGCATGGTGGCACATGCCTCTAGTCTATTGAGAGGCTGAAGCTGTTGGGTTTTAAATTTGGAGTGGTTTCTGCTCACTAAAACTGGGTCTGAGCTCTGGATACTGTGTGGAGCAAGCAGATGAGACATCTTTTCTTTCTGATCATTTTGATGGGGAGAAGAGAATGAACACTGAGGCAAAGGAAAAAGTATGAAATAGGTATAGAGAAAAAAACATATATAGAGAGAACAGTCAGGCAGTACACCTCCAATGCTGGGAGTGTACTACTGGCAGCAGGTGGCAGCCTTTGTACCCCATTATAAGCTCTGAGCCACTGGGGCTCCAGCTTTTCTCACAGGCATTTTTCTCTGTGTTTTGTCTCCAAACATAACTGCACACATGGTAAATACAGATGCTGGGCTTTCACTTTTCATCCTTTTTTTTTTTTTTAAATTGGGGTTGGTTGAAACTTGTTTTCATGATTCTAGAGTAGGGCAAGATGAAATACGCTCTTGTTTTTTTCTCCCCTGCAGATGACACCAGGAGGAAAAGTGGGGACAGGTCAGCCTCTGAGGACAATCAGTTTAGTGATGATGAGTATAAGACCCCTCTGGCCACACCTCCCAGTACTCCACCCCCGGAGACAAGCAGCAGTAACAGCAAGAAAACACCTCCCTTTTCTGGAGTGGAGTTTAGCGAGGAGCAGCTTCAGGCCCACTTAATGAGTACCAAGATGTACGAGCGGTATTCCTTGTCATTTATGGACCTCCAGATCATGGTGGGACGAGTGAAAGACAATTGGAAACATGTCCAGGACATCGATGTGGGGCCCACCCACGTGGTAGAGAAATTCAATGTTCATCTACAGTTAGAGCGGAGGCTAATTTATACCTCAGACCCCAAATACCCAGGGGCTGTGCTCTCAGGCAACTTGCCAGATTTAAAAATCCACATAAACGAAGATAAGATATCTGCCCTGAAGAACTGCTTTGCTCTCCTCACCACACCAGAAATGAAGACTTCGGACACTCAGATCAAAGAGAAGATTTTCCCCCAAGAAGGTCAGCGGGGAAGCCTGCAGGACTCAGTAATGAACTTAACCCAGAGCATTGTGATGCTGGAGCAGCACACACGCGAGGTTCTGGTAGAGTCACAGCTCCTCCTGGCTGAATTTAAAGTTAACTGTATGCAGCTTGGTGTGGAGAGCAATGGCCGCTACATTTCTGTGCTCAAAGTATTTGGTACCAATGCTCACTTTGTAAAGAGGCCTTATGATGCTGAAGTCTCCCTCACTGTTCATGGATTGCTCCTGGTGGACACCATGCAGACCTATGGTGCTGATTTTGACCTTTTGATGGCTTCTCATAAGAACTTGAGCTTTGATATTCCAACAGGAAGCCTGCGGGACAGCAGGGCCCAGTCTCCTGTCTCTGGACCTCACATGGTTACCGATACGGCCTCTGTGAATGACCGATCAGCAACAAGTGTTTCCCTGGAAAAGATCCTCACCAAAGAGCAAGAGTCCCTCATTAAGCTGGAGTATCAGTTTGTGAGTTCTGAGTGCCCGTCCATGAGCTTAGATAGCACGCTTCAAGTGGTTTCTCTGCAGGTGAACAACTTGGATATTATCTTAAATCCAGAGACAATTGTGGAGTTGATTGGTTTCCTTCAAAAATCCTTCCCCAAGGAGAAAGATGATTTGAGTCCTCAGCCTTTAATGACTGATTTAGAAAGAAGCTTTAGTGAGCAAGGAACTTACCAGTCTACCTATGAACAGAACACGGAAGTTGCTGTGGAAATCCACAGGCTTAACCTGCTGCTCCTTCGGACAGTGGGAATGGCAAATGGGGACAAACATGGCCGGAAAATTGCCACGGCGAGCATAGGTGGCACCAAGGTTAACGTGTCAATGGGCAGCACGTTCGATGTGAATGGCTCCTTAGGCTGTTTGCAGCTTATGGACCTGACACAAGAGAATGTTAAGAACCAGTATGTTGTCAGCATTGGGAATTCTGTGGGCTACGAAAATATCATCAGTGACATCGGCTACTTTGAATCTGTGTTTGTTAGAGCGGAAGACGCAGCCCTGACTGAAGCTTTGAGTTTCACGTTTGTTGAGAAATCCAAGCAGGAATGTTTTCTCAACCTGAAGATGGCTTCCTTGCATTACAACCATTCTGCCAAGTTCTTAAAGGAGTTGACATTATCCATGGATGAACTGGAAGAAAATTTTCGAAGTATGCTGAAAAGTGCAGCCACCAAAGTCACCACCGTCTTAGCTACCAAGACAGCTGAGTACAGTGAGATGGTGTCCCTCTTTGAAATGCCAAGAAAGACCCGGGAGCCCTTTTTCCTGGAGGAGGACGAGGCGCACGGGTTTGGCTTTGCTTCGCCTCACTCGGACACAGTGAAGCTTATCTTGAACATCAACATTGAGTCACCAGTTGTCTCCATTCCCCGGAAGCCTGGGAGCCCTGAGTTATTGGTGGGACACCTAGGACAGATATTCATCCAGAATTTTGTGGCTGGTGATGATGAATCCAGAAGTGACCGTTTGCAGGTGGAGATCAAAGACATTAAGTTATATTCTTTAAATTGTACCCAGTTGGCCAGCAGAGATGGCGCTGGATCAGAAGTCAATCGGACATGTTGCCTGCCCTCTGGGTCTGCCAGTGCTAACAGCCAGGAGGAAGCGTATTTCACCAGACACGATTTTTTTGAATCTTTGCATAGAGGTCAAGGTGAGGAGCAGCAGACTTCTGTTTGATTTGGTTGAAAGGTTCAAAACCCAGCTCATATAGTAGTTGGCTAAAAATAGCAACAAAAGCTGTTTCTAGCCAGTTGCCTATGTAATCCTAGCTGTTCAGGAGGATGAGATCTGAGGATTTCCATTCAAAGCCAGTCTGGGCAGAAAAGTTGATGAGCCTCCTATTTCCAATTATCCAACAAAAAGCTGGAAGTAGAGTTGTGGCTCAAATGGTAGGGTGCTACCCTTGAGTAGAAAAGCTCAGGGACAGTATCCAAACTCTGAGTTCAGGCTCTAGAACTGTCATGCACGGGTGAGCGTGTACACACACACACACACACACACACACACACACACACACACACACACACACACACACACACACACACACACACACACACACACACACACACACACACACACACACACACACACACACACACACACACACACACACACACACACACACGAATAAACACTGTCATGCACGGGTGAGCGTGTGCACACACATGAATAAATACACACACACACACACACACACACACACACACACACACACACACACGAATAAGCCCCAGATTATATTTGAGGAACTCATAGTAGAACTTTAGTATCATGCCTCATATTAGCTTGCTCCATTTGTCTTCATCCTTTGCCATTCGATGTCATATTTGCAAAGTAAGAATTTTGTTTCTTCAGTGCTGCTTACCCATGGGTGCGCTCTGTGAGGATGCTGGTCAAACTGGTGCATTATATCGATGTTCTTAATTCTAAATTGCAAACTTTAACTAGTTAAGTATTATAGCCCAGGATAGCTGAAGAGGTGAATATAAATAGAGTAGGACAATATGGTCTCCTTTGCTGTTTGGCCATCTTCTGTTGTGGTTTGGCCTAGGGTTCTGGGAATGAAATTCTGAATTTGTATTCTGGATCCAATCTGCTATATACAGTCAGGTCTGTTAGTCTTGGCATGCACAGAGATCAGGTAAGCTCTAAAGCCTGGTTGTACTTACTGGTAAAGAAATTCCAAGGGCTGGGAAGGTGGCTCAGTGGTAGAGTGCTTGCCTTACATGCATGAGGCCCTGGGTTTGATTCCTCAGCACCACATAAGCAAAAAAAAAAAAGCCGGAAGTGGCGCTGTGGCTCAAGTGGTAGAGTGCTAGCCTTGAGCTGAAGAGCTAAGGGACAGCGCCCAGGCCCAGAGTTCAGGCCCCCCGACCAAACCCCCCAAAAAAAGAAATTCCATAGTTAGGATTTATAGGTATGTACTATAATGCCCATCCTGTTGAATGAGATGGTATTTTGTTAACTTTTTTTTTTTAACCTGGACTGAACTTTAACCCTCCCAAGATCTGCCTCTTGAGTAGCTGGAAGTATAGGTGTGTACCACTATGCCCAGCCGCTTATTGTGTCATATTTTGAAGCTTCAAAATAGAGCATGTCACTACAATTTCCCTTTCCTTCTTTCCTTCTTCCTTCCCTCTCTTTCTCTTTCTCATCTTTTCTCCTCTCTTCTCTTTCCTTCCCTCCTCCGCCCCCTCCAATTATTGCATAGACCCCATGCCCTCTGGTTCTGGTTGAACAGTAACTCATGGACTCTGTTTTAAATCCATGATATTTAATCATCAATATAACATGGTAGATATTAGTGTTTATAGTTTCATTTCTTCTCTCTTCTCCCAGCTTTTCACATCTTGAATAATACTACCATTCAGTTTAAACTGGAGAAGATCCCCATAGAGAGAGAATCTGAGTTGACTTTCTCCCTTAGTCCAGATGACCTGGAAACCTCTAGCATCATGAAGATTGAAGGAAAATTTGTCAATCCGGTTCAGGTAAATACCCATTGACTGACTGGCTTTGAATAGTGATAATTTCTGCCTTCTGAGCTAGGATTACAGGTGTGAGCCACCAAGACTGGCTTGAGACCAGAAACTTCTGATTTTTGCACCTTGTGGATTTTGAAATTTTTGTAAAAACTTCTTTGGGTGAGCATCCTTCTTCTGACGATTAGAATTGGGAATAACTTTTGATATGTTATATGAATTTATAGGAAGTTTCAGATTAGGGCTTTTTTTGGTTTCAGATTAGGGTTACTCAACCTATATTTATATTTATCTTTCATAAATGTGTTAGATTTTCATTTGCTACACATTTATGTAATTAAGTATTGGAATGAAAGTATATGGTTTCAAGGGAACATTATTACTGCACAGAGCTTTTTTTTTGTCGGTCGTGGGGCTTGAACTCTTGGTCTGGGTGCTGTCCCTGAGCTCTTCAGCTCAAAGTTAGCGTTCTACTACTTGAGCCACAGCGCCACTTCTGGTTTCGTGGTAGTTAATTGGAGATGAGTCTCACAGACTTTTTCTGCCTGGGCAGGCTTTGAACCATGATCCTCAGATCTCAGCCTCCTGAGTAGCTAGTATTACAGACGTGAGCCGCTGGCACCAGGCTATATCTATTTTTGATAGCTTGTAAACCTGCAATCCTTTTATATGTGGTTTTGTCACTAGGCAGTCATTCTTGTTAGCCTTCTTCATGTGGAATAGGTGTGAGTTGTATTAAGAAGGTAGATCCCTAGTTCTGTTGCCATTCAGAAATAGGGAAATTCTTCTTAAAAAAGTCAGAGACTGTCCTTCACAGGAAGATACGATATTGTCACTTTGGATACTCTTGGTCTAGCTTGAAAAACAATGTGATTATCTGAGTTATTGGTAGAGTCTTTCAAAGGAGAATTTGTCTTTGCTTTCTGAAGTTAACAGGACCAGAATAGGAACTTGGGTATAATATGTGCTATATGTGTGCTATATGTTACAATCTTCCTTCTTCAAAATAAACTTTTCTCCTTTATTTCTTCAAAGCAAAGAACATTACTTTATAAAACAAAGACAGGCAGGGTCTTAAGACAGCAGACTCTAGTCTGGACCTCTTAAGTAGTCACTAGACTGTCCAGAAGTTGTTCCAGGGTATGTGGTTAACACAAAGTGTGAGCCTGTTGCTGTCAGGAGCTCCTAGGTGAGGGTTTGTGGTTGAGAAAACATCCCCTAGCTTCCTGCTCAGGCCAAATGTCTTAGTAGTAGTAGTTACCAGAACAGTTTTTTCTAAGCACATGATAGGATTATCATGGGGGATTATATTGCTACATTTCCACATGTTTTTGTTAAAAATCTCACTCCCTCTCACTGTTCTTGCCCTCCTTCCCCCTTTCTCAAAACAATTTGTGTGTGTATCTCTCTCTCTCTCTCTCTCTCTCCCTGGAAATCAGGATTTAAACTCAGAATTTGACTTTTTGTTCTTTGTCTGGTGCTGTACCATCTGAGCCATACTTCCAACCCCAACCCACTTTTTGTTTTTCTTTTTGTATTGGTACTAGGGCTTGAAAACTTGGGGTCTGGATGCTCTCCCTTAGCTTTTTTGCTCAAGACTGGCAGGTACTCTACCCCTTGAGCCACCCTTCCACTTCTGGCTTTTGCTAGTTAATTGGAGATAAGAGTCTCTTGTATTTGTCTTCCCAGTCTGGCTTTGAACCTTGATCCTCAGAGCTCAACCTCCTGAGTAGCTAGGATTACAGGGAAGAGCAACTGGGTACCCAGCTCTGTTGACCTATTTTTTGTTGGTCATGGGGCTTGAACATAGGGCCTCAGTGCTGTTTCTGTGCTCTTTTTGCCACTTTGAACCATAGTTCCACTTCCAGTTTTCTGGTGGTTAATTAGAAGTAAATGGACTCTCCTGCCCTATCTGGTTTTGAAACATGATCTTCAGATCTCAGCCTCCTGAGATGCTAGGATTGTAAGCATGAGCCATCAGTGCTGGCTAAGATTTAATTCTTTAAATCACTTTATTATGAAAGATGTAAACACACAGCAGAACGATAGGCCTACATGCTTATCATTCCTATTCACCATTGTCCAGGGGTTGCCATTCTGTTTGATCTGTCTCTTTTATTGAGGGAGTAGAGTGGTGGTGCTGAGGTGGAACTCAGGGCCTTGCACACTCCAGATAAGGGCTCTGCCACTGAAATGAAATATTTTAAGGTAGTGTCGAGATTTCATATTATATTCATCCTGGTGTATTGGGATGTAGCTCAGCAAAGTCTGTGTGTCTGTCCACATAGCTGCAATGGTACTAGCATACCTTCCTGAATTAATAACAATTTCATGGTACCTTTTAAGTTTGAATCCATTTTTAGATAATCCATTTGATTATCTCAAAAATGTGCTCCCCTTTGGTTGGTGTAAATCAGGATCCAAAGAGGTCTACATGTTGTACTTGGATGCTAGGGTTTCTCTTAATCTAGTTTTCTTTTCTTTTTGCCCCTGTGCCATGATTTTATTGTGGAAGTAAGGTCAGGTGCCCTGCAGAATATCATATTTGCAACCGAAGAATTTTGTTTCTTCAGTGCTGCTCACCTGTGGGTGCTGTAGGAGATGTGCTGTGTGAGGATGCTGGTCAAACTGGTTCATTTTATCAATGTTCTTATTCTAAATAGTGAATTTTAACTAGTTAAGCATTATAGCCCAGGATAGCTGAAGAGGTGAATAGTAGGATAATATGTTCTCCTTTGCTGTTTAGCCATCTGCTGTGTTGGGTTGGCCCAGGGTTGGTCCTGGACTAGCTAGCTGCTCGTTTGTCACTTCACTTGGGCCTTTGTATTTCCTGTGAACTCTTCAGGCTTCATTGGATTATGCTTCATTTTTGGCTAGAACACTTCAAAGGTAGTGCTGTGCACCCATCCTACATTATGTCAGGAGACATGTGACATCTGTATCTCCTACTGATGCTGCATGATGCTGCAATTGCTGATGTGTAGGTGGCAAGAGCCTGATCCGCCTTTGTCAAACTCCTTGTCAGCCATTCATGCAATGCTCTATTCCACTGTTGAACTTTGATGTGATAATTTAATTAGCAGTTAATGAGACAGAGACAGAGAAAAAGAGAAAGTATAAACCTTAAACAATCAGTTTCTCATCATTATTATTTAAAAAGTACTAAGCATCCTTTGTTGTTCTGTTGGGTGACGGTTGGCCAGTTTTAGAGGCCCAGCCTCCTGGCACGCCCACATTAGGGCTTTGGCAGTACTTGCCTCAATTTCTGCCATTATTTTTTTGGTTGGGGTGATTTGCAAAGTCACCTGGTGCTGTGGGAAGGCCCTGTGAATAGAAGGACAGAAAGAAGTAGAATCAGAAAAGAATTGAAAGACATAGTCCTTGCTAACTTAAAGCTTTCTGGGACACAGAAATAGCAACTAGAGATGGAGGGGAGTGAGTTAATGATAGCTGTTGACTAAACTGAATTGTTCCCTTGCCTGCAGGTTGTGTTAGCCAAGCATGTGTATGAGCAGGTCTTGCAGACGCTGGACAACCTGGTGTACAGTGAAGATCTGAATAAATTTCCAGCCAGCGCTCCCTCCTCCCCTTGCCCTACTTCTCCCCTACCTGTCCTTAGTACCTGTGGAGAACCTGTTGCCGACAGGAAGGAGAATGGGCTGTTCAGCCACTCCAGCCTTTCTAGTGCCTCCCAGAAGTCCTTGTCTGTGAAGGAAGCCAAGGCCTTCACTCAGATTCAAGCCAACTTCTGTATCTCAGAGCTCCAGGTACAGCTGAGTGCAGATCTGACTTTGGGAGCCCAAGGTCTTGTGAGCTTAAAGTTTCAGGATTTTGAGGTGGAGTTCAGTAAAGACCACCCTCAGACCTTATCCATTCAGATTGCCCTGCGCTCTCTTCTGATGGAAGACTTACTGGAGAAGAATCCAGACTCCAAATATAAGAACCTGATGGTATCTCGAGGGGCTCCTAAGCCATCAAGCCTAGCACAGAAAGAGTATCTCTCTCAGTCCTGCCCCTCCGTATCCAATGTGGAGTATCCTGACATGCCTCGGTCTCTGCCTTCCCACATGGAGGAAGCGCCGAATGTCTTCCAGTTGTACCAGAGACCCACCTCCGTGTCCCGGAAGACACAGAAGGAAGTCAAAGACAAGGAGTGTCCCTTAACTCCTCCTCCCTCCCCCACAGTAGATGGACCCAAGGTGCATGTGGGGAAGAGTCAGTTTGATGATTCCTTGGTCCACATCAACATATTCCTGGTGGATAAGAAACATCCGGAATTCTCTTCCATTTACAATCGAGTTAACCGGAGCATTGATGTTGATTTTAACTGCTTGGATGTGCTGATCACCTTGCAGACCTGGGTGGTGATACTGGATTTTTTTGGGATTGGCTCCACTGCAGACAACCATGCAATGAAGGTGCCACCTGAGGGCCTTGTACAAAATGTAAAGTCAGAATCCAGTTCTGTAATGGAGTCTGAACTTCAGGACCCTATCAACACCAAGCTGGATCTCAAGGTATCTGTTCCCTCGGGCTCCCTAAGTCCTAAAACTGAATTTTGGTCTGCTTATTTAAATGTGAGCATTTTACATTTATTCTGGAAAATACCTTTTTTTGGCAGGGAGCTATGTAGTCTTCTGGGTGTCTGTTATAAAAGGGGAATATAAATGTATGAGAAAGGTTGGATGCTGGTGGCTCATGCATGTAATCCTAGCTACTCAGGAGGCTGAGATCTAAGGATTGTGGTTTGAAGCCATCTTGAACAGGAAAGCCCATGAGCCTCTTATCTCCAGTTAATAGCTAAAAAGCTGGAAGTGAGTTGTGGCTTAAGTGGCAGAGCACTAGCTTACTACTTCCAGGATTATTGTCCTTATAACTTATCTCTGGTACTCACTGTAAGTAAGTAAGTTAGAGATGGCACTTGGGTTTTTGGCCATTGCTGTGTGATGGAACAGTAAGACATGAGGGTAGTTAGACTGAGTTGACATTTCAAGGTACCTAGGCCTTGTAACTACGGTGGCTGATGACGTTTGTATGTTGGGGATGAAGGTCTTTGAGTGTGTGGACTTGTACTCACTGATGGGGAAAAATCAGAGAGGAGAATCATATTTGTCTTGCTGGCCTTGCTGGCAGCAGCGGCCCTCTTCCCAGCGGGAAGAGATATAGGACAGAGATGAGAAAGAGCCAGCTTTGCCCTCTGCTTAGTATGAAGGACTGTGCTGTGCGCTGGGGTCTTGGTCCCCAGGCCCAAGACAAATGGAAATGGCTGAGCCTTATTCCTTCTTGGCTTGTACTTAGTATGCTTGTAACTGATTTTGTTATTGTGGCCCAAGCTAAGGAGTGGGGAGTTGTCCCAGGGGGTGCTGCAGAGATTACAGTGGTGATGAACACCTCTCAACAATGTACTTTTTGAAGTAAGAATTTTTTTTTTTTTTTGGTCTGGTCGTGGGGCCTGAACTCTGGGCCTGGGCGCTGCTCTTCAGCTCAAGGCTAGCGTTCTACAACTTGAGCCACACTGCCACTTCCGGCTTTTTTCTTTTTGCCCATGTGGTGCTGAGGAATCGATCCCAGGGCCTCAGGCATGCAAGGCAAGCGCTCTACCACTGAGCCACCTTCCCAGCCCTGAAGTAAGAATTTTTTTTTTTTGGGTCTGGTTGTGGGGCCAACTCTGGGCCTGGGCCTGGGCACTGTCCCTCAGCTCTTGAGCTCAAGGCGAGCATTCTACCACTTGAGCTACAGCGCCACTTCCGTCCGGTTTTCTGGTAGTTTATTGGAGATAGGAGTCTCACGGTCTCTCCTGCCCGGGCTGGCTTTGAACCGCCATCCTCAGATCTCAGCCTCCTGAGTAGCTAGGATTACAGGTGTGAGCCACCAGCGCCCTGCTTTGAAGTAAGAATTTTTGTAAACCAATTTTTTTTTTCCCCATGGGCCGTGAGCTCAGTGCCTGGGCACTGTCCCTGAGCCTCTCTATGTTCAAGGACAGCACTCTACCACTTCCAGCCTTTTCTGTGTATTTGGTACTGAGGAATCGAACCCAGGGCTTCATGCATGCTAAGCAGGCACTCTGCCACTAAGCCACATTGGCAGCCCTGAAAACCATTTTTGTTGTGAAGAATCTCATACATATCATAGAGAAGATACTATAATGAACCCTATATACACAGCTCTATATGTCATCACATCTCCTTTGTTCTTTTTTCCCTCACTGAAATGTTTTACACCTTGACATTCTTTAGTTTCATTTCTGGAAAAAAATAGACATTTTCTTTTTTTTTATTTCTTTTTTTAAAATTTTATTTTATTTGTGAACATACTGTACAGAGGGGTTACAATTACATGGGCAAGATAATGCATACATTTCTTACCAAGCATTGCAGCCTCCTCCTTTGAAAAATAGACATTTTCTTACATGACTATAATATATTGTTCCATCCAGCTACATTAAATAAAAATGTATTGGTATTATATAACACTTAACTGCACGCTCAGATTTCCCTATTTCAGAAATGCCCTTTTATTGGTGGAGTGTAGAGGAGTGAATGATTTATAAAACTCCATGCTTTTTTTAAAATGTTATTTATTTATTTATTGTGAGAATACCGTACAGAGGAGCTACAATTTCATGGGCAAGATAACGAGTACATTTCTTTCTTTTTTAAAAATTTTTATTTATTTTTTTATTGTGAAAATACTGTACAGAGGGGTTACAATTACATGGGCAAATAATGAGTACATTTCTTTTTTTTTTTTTTTTTTTGGTCGGTCGTGGGGCTTGAACTCTCGGCCTGCTCAGCTCTTCAGCTCAAGGCGAGCGCTCTACCACTTGAGCTACAGCACCACTTCCATGAGTACATTTCTTATCAAGCATTGTAGCCTCCTTCTTTGTTTCCCCTTCCCAACCCTTACCATCCTCTTGCCTCCATGCTTTTTTTTTTAACTTTTTTTTTTGGTGGGTGCCAAGGTTTGAGCACAGGGCCTTGTTAGGCAGGTGCTCTAATGCTTTAGCTAGGCTGACAGACATGTGTAAACTCTACCAGCTACTCAACTAACTACTTAGGAGGCTGAGGTCAGGAGGATTGTGGATTAAAGCCAGCTTAGAAAAGTTTGTGAGATCTCTACTCAATAGATGGAGTTGTTACAAAGAATGCTGTTTCTGAGACACAGGGCCTGGCTTTTCTTCTGTTTGTAGTTGTCTTTAGGAAAGAAGAACCTTTGCTTGTGTTTTTATATAAAGTCCTTGTTGATGGTGCAGTGTGTGAAATACTTGTTCAAAGGCACTAGGTGTGATTCTAAGTCATTTTTTTTTTTTTTTTTTTTGGGTCCGGTTGTGGGGCCTGAACTCTGGGCCTGGGCGCTGTCCCTCAGCTCTTCAGCTCAAGGCTAGCACTCTACCACTTGAGCCACAGCGCCACTTCCGGCTTTTTTTTTTTTTTTCTTTTTGCTTATGTGGTGCTGGGGAATCGAACCCAGGGCCTCATGCATTGCAAGGCAAGTGCTCTACCACTGTGCCACCTTCCCAGCCCTCTAAGTCATTTTTATCATCTGGCTTTGACAAATTTTAGAGCAGAGTTCACAAATGTGTTTGAGTCATTGCAGAACTGGGCATATTATCAGTGTGTACAAACATGGGCCAAGTTGTCTTACAATGTCCAAGGCAAGAGGAGGAAAGATGCCACGGAACCTGGAATATAGGCTGCCCTTTATCATCAGCTCTGGGTCTCACCCTGGGGTGACTGGGCTGGGGTGCAGCCAGCATCATGCAAAGGCTTTCCTCCCTTCCTAGGCCTTTCTGTACCCTCCTTGATTTTGTTCTGTTATTTCCCTGACAGACACCCCTTGACCCGCCCCTCCCTCCCCCTCTTTCCCCGCCCCCCCAGTAATATTTGCTTTCTTTCATCTGCTCTGTTCCTAGGTTCATTCACTCTCCCTTGTGCTCAATAAGACCACCAGCGAGCTTGCTAAAGCAAATGTTTCCAAATTAGTAGCACACCTGGAAATGATTGGTAAGTCTCGGTGAGGGTGGTGGTGGGGGGGCAGGAGGGGATCAAACTTGTAAGATCTAGGAAGTATTTGAATATCCCAACACCAGACTAATTGTCTTCACATGCTTAGTGGGATGTGGATGGATGGCTGGATTGTAGTTGGTTTATATTTGGCCCCAAAATACCAGCTTGTGGATTAGAATTGTTTGGAGGATAGCTTGTAAAAATGCAGGAGTTTGGCACTGCCTCCTCCACTGCGCTCTCCCTCCTCTGTCCCCAGAATCTGATAGTAGGAATAGGCCCAGGCATCTGTATATTTTTGTGTTGGTACCAGAGCTTGAATCCAGTGCTTCCTGCTAGCTGATGCACTTTGCTTGCTTGTTCACTCATGGCTTGTACTCTACCACTTGAACCGCACCTCCAGTCTGCTGTAGTTTTTTGGAGATGGAGTTTTTCAGTCTTTTCTGCCCTGGGCTGGCTTTGAACTGTGATCCTCCAGATCTCAACTTTCTGACTAGTTAGTATCGGGTTTTTTTGTTTGTTTGTGTTTGTGCATGTATACATGTATGTGTACATGTGCGCCAGTGCTGGGGCTTGAACTCAGGGCCTAGACACTGTCCTTGAGCTTTTTTGCTCAAGGCTAGTGTTCTGCCACTAGAGCCACAACTCCATGCCCTGCTTTTTGGTGGTCAATTGCAGATGAGTCTCACAGGCTTTCCTGCCTGGACTGGCTTTGAACTACAGTCCTTAAATCTCAACCTTCTGAGTAGCTAGGATTACAGGTATGAGCTACTGGCACCTGTCTTCTCTAATAATTATGATAAATTTTGTTTTATGAAAGCAACTGTTCAGAATATTCCTTTCAGTATCCACAGTGTTAAGAATGATCCATCTAAGGTTTATGCTCTGGTTGCATGTGCCCCAGCATCCTCTCTTTCTCCTCCCTGCCATTTAGGGGCTGCACCCCTGCCATCAGATTCCTCTCAAACCTGTCTCCTGTGTCTGTCAACCTCACTGATTTTATTCTTTTATCTTAAATCACTCTTAAACCCAATTAACATTGTTTGAATAGCTGACACATTTCTGACATTTCCTCCTTTAGTTTATTCATAGTATAATTAATAGAACTTATCATGTTTTACTAATGCCTAGTTATTGTTCTAACTCAGAAAGAATCATATTTCTGTCACATTTGTTCATCGCAAAAGCATTTACATTAATTTTTTTCCTCTTGTAAATGTTATTATGTGATGTTGCTGTATTATTTCAGCTCTTTTGAACTTGAGCACTGATACTCTTCTTTAAAATAGTGCATTAAATTTTTTTTTTTTTTTTTTTGTCGGTCGTGGGGCTTGAACTCTGGGCCTTGGCGTTGTCCCTCAGCTCTTCAGCTCAAGGCGAGCACTCTACCACTTGAGCTACAGCGCCACTTCCGGTTTTCTGGTGGTTTATTGGAGATAGGAGTCTCACGGTCTCTCCTGCCTGGGCTGGCTTTGAACCGCGATCCTCAGATCTTAGCCTCCTGAGTAGCTAGGATTACAGGCGTGAGCCACCAGTGCCCGGCATGTATTAAATATTTTTATACACAAGGCTGGAGGTGTGGTTCAACTGGTAGAACACTTGCTGATCAAGTACAAGGCTCAGATTAAAATCTAATACTGTGTTAATGTTATATCTACATAATAGATACCTGTATATTTTTCTCTGTACATTTTAGAATATTAAACTTTCCTTCTGACAGTTAGTTTAAACTAGAAAGTAAACTCTAGGGCTAGGAATGTGGCTTAATGGTAGAGTGCTTGCCTAGCATGCATTAATCCCTGGGGTTGATTCCTTAATACCCCATACACAGAAAAAGTCAGAAGTGGCACTGTGGTTCATGTGGTAGAGTGCTAGCCTTGAGCAAAAGAAGTTAAGGGACAATGCCCAGGCTCTGAGTTCAAGCCCCAGGACTGGCACCAAAAAAAAAAGAAAAAAAAGAAAAAGAAAGTGAACTCTAGCTGGGCACTGGTGGCTTATGCCTGTACTCCTAGCTATTCAGGAAGCTGAGATCTGAGCATTGCAATTTGAAGCCAGCTTGGGTACGAAAGTCTGAGACTTATCTCCAATTAACTACCAAAAAAGCCATAAGTTGAGCTGTGGCCCAAGTGGTAGAGTGTTAGCTTTGAGCAAAAAAGCCCTAGGACCAGCACACATACAAAAAAAAAAAAAAAAGGTGAAATCTGAGCTGGTTGGTCACACCTGTAATCCTAACTATTCAGAAGGCTGAGATCTGAGATTGTGGTTCAAAGCCAGCCCAACAGAAAAAAAAGTCCTTGAAATTTTTTTTTTTTTTTTTTTTTTTTGGTCAGTCGTGGGGCTTGAACTCTGGGTCTGGGCGCTGTCCCTCAGCTCTTCAGCTCAAGGCGAGCGCTCTACCACTTGAGCTACAGCGCCACTTCCGCTTTTCTGGTGGTTTATTGGAGATAGGAGTCTCACGGTCTTTCCTGCCCGGGCTAGCTTTGAACCGGGATCCTCAGATCTCAGCCTCCTGAGTAGCTAGGATTACAGGCGTGAGCCACAGCGCCCGGCAGTCCTTGAAATTTTTATCTTAAATTAACCAGCAAAATGCTGATGACTCAACTGGTAAAGCACTAACCATGAGGGGAAAAAGCTAAGTAAAAATGTAAGCCCCTGAGTTCAAGTCCTAGTACTGCACCAAAAAAAGGTGAAAATTATGTGTACATCAGTTTTTATCCCTGTGGTAAGTGGTATTAAAGGTGTGTGTCATAGTGACATGTAATTTTCCCACCACTAGAGGGAGACCTGGCCTTGCAGGGCAGCATCGGGAGTCTGTCTCTGAGCGACCTAACCTCCCATGGAGAGTTCTACAGAGAGCGGTTCACCACCAGTGGAGAAGAAGCACTCATCTTCCAGATTTTTAAGTAAAAAAATCCATCTTTTCTCTCTTGACAGTTTATCCTAATGGCTTCTGTTTAAAACTTTCATTGGCTAAACAATAAGACAAGTTTAAGAAAATTTTGCATCTTGATAAAATTGGAAAGATGAGATTGTGAGGAATCCTGTTTGTATTAAATTCATTAATGGGGATCTGTGTTGAAGTAGACAACCTGACATCATAAGCTCTAGAGTTAAACTGAAAAATTTCTGATTATTAGATGCTCTGGGCTGTCCTGTTAGTCTCTACCAACTTGCTGTGTGACCTGAGGTGGGTCACTCGAAGCTTCCAGTAGTGTAAGAGTTCTGGAATGATTCCAGTCTGAGAACATTGTTGACAGTGAGAAGCAAACTAGAATATGTGTCTTCTTATTTGTGAATACTATTTATATTGAAGCCTTTCTCTTTTAGAGAAAAATAATTTAGAGGGTACCTTTAGGCCTGTCTCCTTATTAAAGAGTACTTTTCTCAGAAAGTTTCAGATGAAGGTCTATAGCACTTTTGAAAGTTTTGACTGTAAGGTCCGCCCTGGGAAGGCAGAGCAGGCTCCTCCCTCCTCTTGGTTAAGTCTCTGCCCAGTACCTGCATCACCTAGGTAACTGGCACACTTGGAGGCAGTCACCCCCTCCCCAGGTCACATCTGCATCTGGTGTGGCCACACCTTCTCCCACCTTTGGCCTTGATAACTGTGAGGCTGTGGGTGATCCCCTTCCCCCACCCCACTCCCATGGGCTTCCACCTTGACCAGAGGCAGCTTGCAGCTCGAAAATAAACATTTCCCCTGCTGAATCCCACGTGCTGCTCTGCTCACTCTCTCCTGCAGCTTGAAAATGAACCTTTCCCCTGCCTGAGTACCATGTGCTGCTCTGCTCTCTCTTTCCTTAGCTGATATAATTCACCTAACATTGACTAAATTGGTTTAGGGCAATTCTTCCTGAACTTCCACTCTTCATGTGTTAATGCTCAACCAGAGTTGAGAAAAAATGATTCAGCAAATGTCTGTGGACTAGGGATGTAAGTTCAGTGGGTGAGACCTTGGTTCAATCTCCAGACACACACGCACGCACGCACGCACGCACGCACGCACGCACGCACCTTACAGTATTTTAGTACTACCATATGTCTTCTAAAGCCTCTATTGAGAATTTAGATGTGAAAAGTTTGGTGTTAGAGTTCTTGCTGGAAAGGCCTTGAGTTTAACCACCCAGTGCTGGGGGGCAGGGTGGGAAGAAATAGAATTTTAGAATTAGGATAGATTCATTTGTTGAGTGCTACTGGCTCACACCTGTAATCCTAGCTACTTAGGAGCTGGGATCTGAGGATTGTGGTTCAAAGCCAGCCTGGGCAGGAAAGTCTGTGAGACTCTAATCCAATTAACCATTCAAAATATGGAACTGTGGCTCAAAGTGGTAGACTACTATCCTTGAGCAAAAAGAACTTAGGGACAGTGCTCAAGCCCTGAGTTAAAGTCCCCTGACAACAACAAAAAATTGATTCATTTATATTATATACCACAAAGGTATTATCAATGAGATGAGTAAAGTTCTTAATTCTGTGCTTGGCAGCAATGTGCATCTTGTAGCAAATGCTGGTTTCCTTTTCCCAATGATTCGTTTTTAGTTAAACTTCTTTTTATGGCATCACATGCCATTAAATTGTAAGCAGTTGTAAAAGTCTTCAGATTTATCTCTGAATTTATATTTCTTGGTCCTCATTTCACTTAAGTGTTTTTTACTTTTAGAAAATGGTTTTTTTCCAGAAGCACTGGCTCTGACCTGAATTCTCAGGACTCATTATGTCATGATCTTTTTTTTTTTCTTTATTGGCAATAGGGCTTGAACTCAGGGCCTGGCATTGTCCTTGAGCTCTTTTTGTTCAAGGCTAACTAACGCTCTACCACTTTGAGCCACAGTGCCATTTCTGGTTTTCTAGTGATTAATTGGAGATGAGAGTCTCACAGTCTTCTGCCTAGGCTAGCTTTGAACCGCAGTTCTCAGATCTCAATCTCGTGAGTAGCTAGGATTATAGGTGTGAGCTACCAGTGCCTAGCATGTTCTTCTTTTCATTTTGGCTGTACTAGGAATTGAACCCAGGGCCTTACTCTTACAAGTACGATTCAAAACTTTCTTCATTATTATCTTTCAGTTCTTTTTGTCCTTCCAGGAAAAGCCCCTTTTCTTACTGCATTTACAGTAAGAGGGGTACAAGGCCAGCCTTAAATGGCCTCTGAGTGCTTTCTGGAGTCAAGACCCAGAGCTGGGGCTGGGAAGGTGGCTCAGTGGTAGAGCGCTTGCCTTGCATGCATGAGGCCCTGGGTTCGATTCCCCAGCACCACATAAGCAAAAAGAAAAAAAGCCGGAGGTGGCGCTATGGCTCAAGTGGTAGAGCGCTAGCCTTGAGCTGAAAGCTGAGGGACAGCGCCCAGGCCCAGAGTTCAGGCCCCACGACCGGACCCAAAAATAAACAAACAAAAAAAGACCCAGAGCTGCCTGCTGTTATAGCATGTACGGGGCATCAAGGAGGCTTTACATTACTATTCTTAGTGCTTTACAGAATCTTATAAAGGGACTCATTTTTGGAGTTTTCCACTTTATCAGTTAGAGCTATTTTCTAGAGAAGCCTCTAACGACCCAATTCTTTCTTTAGTACTAACTTGTGCCTTGCTGCTGAGTCTCGTTTCTGTGGCTATTCCTAGATATGGACAAGCTGACCCTCTTCTCCGGAGAGAGCATGACATTCGTGTGAGCCTGCAGATGGCCTCGGTGCAGTATGTGCACACCCAGCGCTTCCAGGCTGAGGTAGTGGCCTTCATTCAGCACTTCACCCAGCTGCAGGATGTCTTGGGGCGCCAGCGAGCTGCCATTGAGGGCCAGACGGTAGGTTGTGTCAGGACTTCTGAGTTGCTTTTTCAACTTCAGTAGGATTTTCAAGGGCAATAGGACTTTTCCAGAGGCAAATCTGGAAAATTTCACTGATAAATGTGAAGGTAATGTAATTTATACCTACCACTGTGTTCCCTAATAAGGTGTTACTCCTTGTCTGTTGTATCCCACTTTAATTACATGTGAAGTTTAGCTTTCTGTAAAAATAATGAAGGAAAAACAGGAGTGACAGTCTACACCCTTTTAGGACTTCAGTGGGCCCTTCTCTTAGACTGTTAGGATGTTTTCCCCAAATGGATTAAAAGCTTCCCAACATTTTTCTTTCATGGCATCCTTGAAATTCTCAGTCCTCCTGAATGTTGGGACTGTAGGTGCATCACTGGGCCCTAACTTTGAATTTCACTAGTTAATTATTTTTGGCAGTACTACGGATTGAACTCAGGCTCCATGCTTGCTGGGAAGGCACTCTTCTACTTGTCCTGTACCTCCAGCCCCTTCAAGGCAAGGTCTCACTGTATGTCCAAGCTGGCTACGTGGGGATTCTCATGCCTGTGTTTATCCCATAGGTGGAGTAACAGATGTATACCACTAGACTAGCCATTGATTGAAATGGAGTGAGTTTGCTTCTGATCATTAGATTTTGACTTCCCAAGTAGCTAGGATTATAAGTTTGAGCAGTCACACATGGCTTCAGTTTTTTTGCTTAAGTTGATTCCTTTTTTTTTTTTTTTTCATTCTAAGGAGTAATGTTTCAATGATTATCTTTATTTTTTCCTAGTCCTAGGGCTTGAACTCTGTGCCTGGGTGCTGTCCCTGAGCTTTGGCTCAAGGCTAGCGCTCTACCACCTGAGTCGCTGTACCACTTCCAATTTTTTCTGAGTAGTTTATTGAAGATGACTTTCCTGCCTGGATTGGCTTTGAACCATGGTCCTCAGATCTGCCTCGGAGTAGCTAGGATTATAGGTATGAGCCATCACACCTGGCAATGATTATCTTTTCTGTGATAGGCTCTCGGTATGTAGCCCAGGCTATCCTCAAACTCAGGATATTTTTTCATCAGCCTCTGAAGTACTTGAGGCTAACATCCCCACCCCTGAGTATCCTTATGCACACTTTCTATTTTTTAATCATTTTGGAGATATGTTTATAGAGTAATCCCTACATTGGCATTGTTGATCAAAGTTATGGATAATTTTGAAACAAAAAATTAACTCTGCTAAACACCATGTTAGAATTTTATGTACACTTAAACAATTATTTTTACATATGTGGTTTAAATCAATCTTGTGAGGACTCAGTGGGTTAGAAAATGGGACATTTGGTATTACTGAGTAATGAGCCTTATGCACCTTCCTGAAGTAAGCAGAATTGATAGGTGAGTCTTTTATGTTTTGCTATATCAATTGTATGAGTCTGGTAGAAGGCCAAGGGAATGTCTTTAATTTTTTTTCTCCTAATACTGAATTCGTGACAAATACATTTGATTTATGGCAGGACTCTTTTTTTTTTTTTTTAATGCAGAGCCTTGGATATGCTAAACATGTGCTCTACCATTAAGTTATACCCTCTGATAGTAGGTTTTCTTTTTCTTTTTCTTTTTTTGTGGTGGTAATACTAGGGTTTTAAGTTCAGAGTAGTACTGGGGTTTTGAATTCAGAACCTTACACTTACTAGGTAGGTATCCTGCCACTTTTTTGCTTTAAATTATTTTTAAGCCCCTGGGTTAGCCTGGTACTATGACCTTCCTGTCTAAAATGTCTGTATAGCTGGAATTATAGATGTATGTTACCATGTCTGGCTTATTTGTAGCATCTCAAAACTTTTTCCGTTGGCTAGCCTTGAATCATGATCTTCCCATCTCTGCCTCCCTTATACTAGGATTACAGTTTTGTGCCTGACCTGATAGTGTCAGTTCTTTTTTTCTTTCTTTCTTCCCCCCTCCTATTGTTTTTGTGGTCTGCCATGGGGCTTGAACTCTGGGCCTGAGCACTGTCCCTTAGCTTTTCAGTTCAAGGCTAGCACTCTACCACTTGAGTCACAGTGCCACTTCCAGTTTTTTGGTGGTTTATTGGAGATTACAGTCTCATGGACATTCGTGCCTGGGCTGGCTTTGAACCGTGATCCTCAGATCTCAGCCTCCTGAGTAGCTAGGATTGTAGGTATGAGCCACTGGTGCCCTGCTCTCTTTTTTTTTCCTCCCCCAAAAATGGCTTATTATTTTCTCACATAACTAGTTTATTGGTTATCATCCAAGCTTTAGTTACAGATATTTAATAATATTTGTTTTCTAAAGTAAACTTTTAATGCTATACATTTTTTTCTAAGCATTATTTTAAAATTGCTTCATGGAATGGGACTACCTTAAAATAAAAAGCTTCTGCACAGATAAAGCTATCGCAACCAAGCTAGAAAGACAACCAACTAATTGGGAAAAAATATTTACCAGCAATATATCAGACAAGGGGTTAACATCCTGTATATACAGGGAACTCAAGAAACTAATCCCTCCCAAACCTAACAAACCAATTACTAAATGGGCAAGGGAACTAAAGAGGGACTTCTCAAATGAAGAAATAAAAATGGCAAAGAAACACATGAGGAAATGTTCATCATCCCTGGTGGTGAAGGAAATGCAAATAAAGACAACCCTGAGATACCACCTTACCCCAGTCAGAATGTCCCACATCCACAAATCAGCCAACGACAAATGCTGGAGGGGATGTGGAGAACGAGGAACGCTATTACACTCCTGGTGGGAATGTACACTTATACAACCACTTTGGAAAGCAGTCTGGAGGGTCCTTAGAAAGCTAAAGATTGACCTCCCTTACGACCCAGTCATACCACTTCTAGGATCTACCCTGAACAACAGGAACCAATATACAAGGACACGTGCACCTCCATGTTTATTGCAGCACTGTTCGCAATAGCTAGGATATGGAAACAACCTAGATGCCCCACCACAGATGAATGGATCCAAAAATTGTGGTATCTATACACAATGGAATATTATGCAGCCATTAGAAATGACAAAATAATGGCATTTGCAGGGAAATGGATGGAGCTAGAAGGAATCATGTTGAGCGAGGGAAGCCAAGAACGAAGAGACAAACAGTACATGGTCTCCCTGATAAGTGGATGCTAAATCCAAAATGTTAGGTGATATGACAAAACTAACAGGACTTAAGAAACAAAGAACTCCCACTCATCTGGTTGAACCACTACCAAATATCCCCATGCTGCTGATCACATATATGGTATATAACATGTGAGCACCGTTATAATATTACAGACTGTGATAGACAATTTGCTCCAGGAAAGTTAGAGTGAACTTGTGACTTTAAATGAGCATCATTATTCCACAATACTGTGAATTTCCGGAAATTATGTAATCACTTAATCACAATCAAAAAAAAAAAAAAAAGAACCTGGGGAAGGGAGGGAGGGAGGGGATGGTAGGGGGAAAACAATGGAGGGGGTAACAATGTTCAAGAGGAAGTGTACTCATTACCTCACTCATGTAACTGTAACCCTCTGTATAGTATCTTTACAATAAAAAAAAAAATTGCTTCATGGATTTTAACATCTTTGTCAGTTTGTGAAAATATTCTCCTATATCCCTGTGCTTTCTTCTTTGACACAGAGATTTATTTAGAAATGTATTCATGATCACCTTGTTACTGATTTCTCATTTACCCTATGGTGGTTGTAGAATAAGTGTTGTGTTGTTTTGGTTGTTGTAAAATACATGAAAATTTGGGGAAGCTATGGTTATTTAATTGTAAAGTCAGAGAATGAATTGAGTCGCTGAGCAGTTCTTCCCTTTTAGGTGAGAGACCAGGCTCAACGCTGTTCTCGGGTTCTCCTGGATATTGAGGCTGGTGCTCCTGTCCTTCTCATCCCAGAAAGTTCCAGATCAAATAATCTAATTGTAGCAAATTTGGGGAAGCTGAAAGTGAAGAACAAGTTTCTCTTTGCTGGTTCTCCTGGGACATTTTCCCTACAAGACAAGGTAAGAGCCACCTCTTGCCCTTTTCAGTTCAGTGTCTAGGCAATGGGTAGAAATTTAGTTTGCTGTCCCAAGAGGATTCACACCTGCTGTTCACACTTGACTTTTTCTTTGGACATTTCATTGCTAATTCAGTTAATCTTTTAAGTGAAAATAGATGCATGTGGACACTCACTATAGCCAATAAACAATGGAGCTGACCCCTCACTTTCTAGAGTGTGTTCTGTATTGAAAAGCTTTCCTTCAGTACTGTCAGCCCTTTACATTATGTAAGTGTTTTCAGAGGAAACCTTTGGCCCAAGGTTTACCTGAGGCATTTATCTTAACAATGTAGTCTAACATAGCATCTTCTTTGTAGTTGTAAATTACCTGGTACTTCTTTCTTGTAATCTGTGCTCACCATCCCCATACCTTTCTGAAATCATCATTTAAAGTTTATAATGGAAGATCCATTATGTAGACATTCCCTATTAAATGACTGAACTTAATTTTAGCCTCTTTCCCTTCTCTGGAGTCCTAAGCACTCCTACTGAAAGTTCCAGCTTTCTAATCACATAGTAAATTCTTGGAATGTATTTGTTAGTGATGAATCTTTATTTTGAGGCCAGGCCAAATTTTTAAAATTCTTTTTTGGTTGGTCATGGAACTTGAACTCAAGGCCTGGATGCTGTCCCTGAGCTACTTTGGTCAAGGCTAGTGCTTTACCACTTTGAGCCATAGCTCACAGATTGTTAATTGGAGGTAAGAGTCTTATGGACTTTCTTGCTCAGACTGACATGTAACTACAGTCCTCAGATCTCAACCTCCTGAGTAGCTAGGATTATAGACACGAACCCCCAGCACCAAACTTTTTTATTCTTTTTAAAAAGTGTCTTTAAATAGTTGTACAAAGGGGTTTCACTTCAACATGTCAATTTATGTATACAATGTATCTCAATCTGGCACCCTGCCATCATTCTCCTTCTATCTATCCCCAAACCATCAGTCCCTTCACATTCCCTGGTTCCATTTTCACATACACGCATTGAATAATATGACTATATTTGCCCACGTTCCCTCTCTCTACTTGTCTGCCCCTTTCCTGTAACCACCACTGTCCATTGACCAGACATCAGCTTCTTGTATTGATTTTGTTAAACTGTTAGTAAATTGTTCAGAGGGGTCACACACACACTGTAAACTGAAATCAGTTTACAGGCTAGATATTGAAGGAATCACCTGTAGCCAGAGCA
This sequence comes from Dipodomys merriami, assembly GCF_024711535.1. NCBI lineage: Eukaryota > Metazoa > Chordata > Mammalia > Rodentia > Heteromyidae > Dipodomys > Dipodomys merriami. Next base: position 7,989,006 of record NW_027204270.1, read on the forward strand.
TGCTCAGCAGTCTTAGTGTTTTTCTACCCTTCGGAAAAGGGTAATAGACTGACTTTCTATATCACATATTAGCTATATATGGGCATACTCTGAAATTAGCCTGGGAAGAATTATCAGAATATTCTAAGACATTTTTGCTCAAGTTTCTATAGTTATGCCATTTAATAACACTTAGTTTGTAGAATTTTAATGAAAAATTTTCTTTCTGTTTTCTTTTGAGGATTTGATTTTAAGTGACAGTGTGTACAAGAATCACTTTCTCTTAAAGGTATAATGTGGGCTTTGTCCTGATTCTTCTAAAAAGCCTTATGGGATTCAGCAGTCAGTTCACAGTCATGTGCTTACAAAGGAAATGGAACAAATTAACTCTTCAAAGTATGTCTGTACTTGGGAGAGCCTACTTCATTACTCATTATCTATGTTTTTGTTTTTGAGAGTGCCCTACTACTTAGAGAAACGTTTTTTTGTTTTTTTTTTTTTGGGGTCTGGTCATGGGGCCTGAACTCTGGGCCTGGGCGCTGTCCCTTAGCTTTTCAGTTCAAGGCTAGCGCTCTACCACTTGAGCCACAGCACCACTTCTGGCTTTTTTCTTTTTGCTTATGTGGTGCTGAGGAATCGAACCCAGGGCCTCATGCATGCAAGGCAAGCGCTCTACCACTGAGCCACCTTCCCAGCCCTAGAGAAACTTTTTTTTTTGGGAGGGGGGGGTCCGGTTGTGGGGCCTGAACTCTGGGCCTGGACACTGTCCCTCAGCTCTTCAGCTCAAGGTTAGTACTCTACCACTTGAGCCACAGCGCCACTTCTGGCTTTTTTCTTTTTGCTTATGTGGTGCTGAGGAATCGAACCCAGGGCCTTAGGCATGCAAGGCAACTGCTCTACCACTGAGCTACATTCCCAGCCCAAGAGAAACTTTTTATTTATTTATTTTTGGTGTTGGTTCTAGGGCTTGAAATCTGAGTCTGGACCCTGTTCCTGAGCTTTTTTGTTCTAGGGTAGCTCTCTATCACTTGAGCCACAGCTCCACTTTGGCTTTATTTTGGTGTTTAATTGGTGATAAAGCTCATGAGATTTCCTGCCCAAGATAGCTTCAAACCAAGATCCTCAGATCTCATCCACTTGAGTAGCTAGGATTATAGGTATGAGCTACCTGCGCCTGGCTGAAAAGCTCTTTTTTTTTTTTTTTTTTTTTTTGTCGGTCGTGGGGCTTGAACTCTGGGCTTGTGTGCTGTACCTCAGTTCTTCAGCTCAAGGTGAGTGGTCTTCCGCTTGAGCCACAATGCCACGTCTGGTTTTCTAGTGGTTTATTGGAGATAAGAGTCTCATGGAGTTTTCTGCCCGGTTTCCAGCCCGGGCTGGCTTTGAACTGTGATCCTCAGATCTCAGCCTTCTGAGTAGCTAGGATTACAGGCGTGACCCACCAGCTTGAGCCACCAGCACAACTGAAAAGCTCTTTTTTTTGGGGGGGGGGGTCTGGTAGTGGGGCCTGAACTCTGGGCCTGGGCGCTGTCCCTCAGCTCTTCAGCTCAAGGCTAGCACTCTACCACTTGAGCCACAGCGCCACTTCTGGGTTTTTTCTTTTTGCCCGGGCCTCAGGCATGCAAGGCAAGCACTCTACCACTGAGCCACCTTCCCAGCCCCTGAAAAGCTCTTTTTTAAGGTCTGTTAAGAAGAATGTTTTCAGCCTTGGGCACTGATTTTTAGTGATCTTATTTTATATCCTTAAATCCCAGGAAAACTGTCTTGTTAAATAGCAGTAGTGATTCTGTAGAATTCCATAAGGGCTGCTTGGAGTGTGGTGTTTGTTCAAGTCTTTATTTGCAATCTGATAAACATACTTGTGAGGATTACCTTCTCACCTATAGTTACTCACTGACCAGGATCTCCACGTAGTGAGCTATCACCTTCTCCACTTTGTATCTACTTTGAGTTTTACCGTACTTGCATGGCAGAGAAGTGTGTCCAGTGTGTTCCAGTATGTTCCAGTGGCTACAGAATAGCAAATCCTATTTATATCAAACCTTGAACAGAGCTTATTTGCTCTTTAGTTCCAGGATTCCTGTGTTTGTGGCAGTTTTGCATAAGTCCATGTCTTAATGAGTTCAGGTTTGAATTTTTTTGTGTGTTCTTGCCTTTCATTTTGCTCAATCATAGCTTGCACTTTAACCATAATTTATGAGTCTTTGAAAAGCTTCATGTCACCAAGCCCAAGCCACTGATTTATTTAAATTACCTGCAGAGAGGATACAGAGATAAATTAAACTACAGACCAACACTCTCAGGAGTTTAAACAGATCAAAGAAGGAAGGTTTTAATGTTGAAATGCTTAAAGTATGGTATTTGCCTAGTAATCTGCCTTGCAGAAAATAAAAATTGCAGGAAATAAGAAATGGTTTCTTTTAATTACAACTTAAGTGCTTTTCCAATGCTGAGAGCAGCAAAGCTCTGGGACACTCCTGCAAGGTGAACCTGTGTTTTCTGGCTTTCCAGTGTCACATGGCTACCTGGGGACTGTCGGTGCTGTCTGGGGACTGTGAGGTTGTTGAGGCCATACAGAGATGCAGTTGAGACTGACTAGGACACAGCCAATTATTGGTTCATTCTGGTGAAGTAGAGAGAGAGAGAGAGAGAGAGAGAGAGAGAGAGAGAGAGAGAGAGAGAGAGAGAGAGAGAGAGAGTTAGTAATTATCTAAAAGCACCATGCAAGAGTCTAATCTTTTCAATGGAAATGCACAGTCTATTCTGCCTTAGCCCTTCCTAATTTTCATGTTCTTAAGCAGAACAGAATAGAAAGACCAATCTGCTTGTTTTTCATTTTGTTTCTTTCTTTTTTTTTTTTTTTTTGTCGGTCGTGGGGCTTGAACTCTGGGCCTGAGCGCTGTCCCTCAGCTCTTCAGCTCAAGGCGAGCACTCTACCACTTGAGCTACAGCGCCACTTCCGGTTTTCTGGTGGTTTATTGGAGATAGGAGTCTCACGGTCTCTCCTGCCCGGGCTGGCTTTGAACCGCGATCCTCAGATCTCAGCCTCCTGAGTAGCTAGGATTACAGGCGTGAGCCACCAGCGCCCGGCTTTGTTTCATTTCTGTAGATACTTAGAAATGAAAAACGTAAACCCCTGTAGGGAGTCCTGTAGAGTTAATTAATTAACAAACACATTAATTACCATGGCTGAATTCTACCAGTTACATTTTCTTATAACAGTAATGCCCCCTCTCAAGCACCAATATATTACATGGCTGAGAAATGTACTTTTTGTTGATTGTTACCTAAATGAAATGACCTGAAGCAATGAACATTTTGACATTTGCTCTTTTTTTTTTAAATTTAATTTTATTGTCAAGGTGATGCACAGAGGGGTTATAGTTATAAATGTAAAGTAGTGAGTACATTTCTTGTTGAATTTGTTACCTCCTCCCTCATTTTTGCCCACTTTCCCTCTCCCTCCCCCTTCCCCCCATTGACATTTGCTCTTGAGCTGGTATGTTCCTATAATACTACTGTAAATTTCATCAGGTCCTGGCTCACCCATGGCATCTTGTAGTAGGCATTTCCATGGCCCTGCCGTTCTCTTGTTTATAGGAGCTGGGCCAAGCTGAGGGCAGGAAAGATCTAGGGACTGGTTCAGGACTTCTGTGACAGTAAAGATATTGTCACTTGGTTGAAGGCGTGGCTCTGTTGGTAAAGTGCTAGCCAGTGAACCAAATTATCAGGTACCATGTTTGAGTTCCAGTCTCAGACATTAAAAAAAAGAAAAGATAATTGTCGTCCACTCTTCCATTCTGATTTTATTGTGTCCCTTCCAGGAATCTGTGCCTTCATCCTCCCCAACGGGTACACCCAAACACAGTATGAGGAAAACCACAAGCACAGAGGACCCCAAGGCACCCCAGTCACCGGGGCTGTTTATGACGCCTCCTGCTGGAATGGGTCTGGGCAGTTTGAAGAGTGAATGTATGCCCAGCGGCTCCACCAAGCAGCGAGCACAGCCAGTCACACCATTTGTTGGCCAGGGTTCCAGTAGTACAGGTAAAAGAGGAGAAAGAATGGCATAATGAAGCAGGGAACTCCTGAGATCTTTCCAGAAAGCTGAGAGGGATTCATTGTGTGTGGATAAAGGCCAGCAATGAGATGGCCTGTCTGCTTGCCTCCCCCTTTCTTCCCCCTTTCCCTTTTCCTTCCCTTCTCTCTTCCCCTTTCCCCCTCCCCCTCCCCCTTTCCCTCTCTCTATCCCTTCTCCTTCCCTTCCCCCTCTTCCTCCCCTCCTCCTCTCCATCTCTCCCACCCCACCCCCCCAGCATGTGCTTCCTTCCTTCCTTTCCTTTTTTTTGGTAACTACTTACTGGGGTTTGAATTCAGTCTCATGCAGTCTTAGCTTGCTTTCTCAGCTGGTGATCTATGACTTGAGTCATGCCCCAGCACAGCTTTTTAATTGTTATTTTGGAGATGGAGTCTCCATGACTTTTTTGCTCAGGCTGGCCTTGATCCTTCAGATCTCAGACTCCTCTGAGTAGGTGTGAGCTACCAACACTTGCTGAGATAGCATTTTTTTAGGGATGATGGGGTTTTGATGTTGCTTCTGAAGGCTTAAGCATCTTAGATATCATTGTAGCCATTAAAGTTTATAAAGGAAAAGGTAGTTATGGTCTGTTATTTTAAGGAGTACTGAGGCATTTTGTTGAAAGTGGTTTTCTGAGGGCCATTTTAGCATTCTGTAGCTAAGTTAGAGGAGAGCTTGTGGTCTAGGTGAAAATGAAGGAGGCAGATTTGATCAGTGGAGTAGAGTTGGTTAATTGTAGTATTTGAAAAAATAATGATCTTGTGGGTGGCTCATGCCTGTAACCATAGCTACTCAGGAGGCTGAGATCTGAGGATCATTCGAAGTCAGTCTGGGTAGCAAAGTCTATGAGACTCTTATATCCAGTAAACTACTCAGAAACAGCCAGAAGTGGCGCTGTGGCTGAAGTGGTAGAGCTCTAGCTTTGAGCACAAAGGAGGCTTAGGGACAGTGCTCAGGCCCCCTAGCCGGGCAAAAAAAGAAAAAAGAAAAGAAATTATGCTGCCAGGAAAGTTTGTAACCTTTAGGTAGTGCTGTCTCTGGAGTGGAGCTCACACAAAGCCAGTTTTCATCTTACTCTCTGTGTCTTAGGATAGGCGTGAGCCATTGATAGGATGTGACACCTGTAGTTGGCTACAGCAGGACATGTTGAACACACAAAACTTAGCTTGGGGAGGTCTTTATTCCTTTTGCAGACTTATGGACTGCCAGACTAGTGAGGAACAGAGGAAAGTAGGCAGTTTCAAATCTTTTTCAAACCAGGTCCATTCAGGTCCATTCCTTTCTAGATTCTATTTGTTTTTCTTCTTCTCTTTCTCTGGGTCCTTGAAGAAGACCATGTTTGCCTGCTGGACTGCATTGTTGTGGATCTACAGGACATGGATATCTTTGCTGCAGAGAGATGTCCACGCGAGTACTCAAAAGCCTCAGAGGACAGTAGTGGAGATCTGGTCTTCCCTTCCTATTTTGTGCGACAGACAGGAGGAAGCCTCTTAACTGAGCCCTGTAGACTGAAGTTGCAGGTGGAAAGAAATCTGGACAAGTGAGTGTTTGATCTGAATACATATTTATTACAAGTAGACTCTTAATAACTTAGAACTCAATATTGTTAAGGCAAGAACATAGATATTCAGGAAGAACATAGATATTCACTCATTTCTTTAACTCTGCAGGTGTTAAGTGGAACTATGTGTAGGTATGAGGGCTGTCTTGAGGGAAGAGAAAACTTCTGCCTTCATAGGACTTACATTTTATGGAGGGATGTACATAGATGATGAGTAAGGTATATGGATGGTTCTAATTTGGGTTTGGTTCAGTGATAGGAACTTTGTACAAGATCACACAAATGCCAGGGGCCAGTTGCTCATGCCTAAAGTCCTAGCTACTCAGGAGGCTGAGATCTGGGGATTGCAGGTCAAAGTCAGCCCCCGCGGAAAAGTTTGTGAGACTCTTATTTCCAGTTAACCACCAGAAAACCAGAAGTGGCATTGTGGCTCAAGAGCACTCACCTTGAGCTCAAGAGCTGAGGGATAACACCCAGGCCCAGAGGGATAACATCCAACCCCATGACTGACCACCCCCCCCCCCCAAAAAAAAAAAAATTACACAAGTGCCTTGGAATAGAGAAAAGGGTACATGGATTTGACATGGATTGAGTAGTGATAGGAGGATAGTAGGGGCAGGCAAAGTCTTCCAGAAGAGGTGGGCATTTTCATTTTGTGTTTCAGATGTAGTAGATTTTGGACCTGCTATTATGCTTCACCCTGGACTAAGGGACTGCCCTAATTTACCCTCCTAGTTGACCTCAAACATAGATGCTTCTTCCTGTAGTTAAGAACATTTCTTCATTCTCATTAGTTCCGTATTTTCCTGGGAAACTTGTTGAAAGCAAACATTCCTAGACTCTACCTGAGAGTGCAGACTCTCAGGGTCAATGCTCTGGGCCTCTTGCTCCTAGGCCATGTGCAGGAACGAGGACAGCTGACTACAGTGTGGGCAGGCTTTCATTTTCCTAAATGCAGGAGAATGCAGCCACATGTTTGTGTCCCAACTCTAAAGGGAAAGTGGAGTGTGGCTACATAGCAAAGAAGGAGTTTTGCATTGGTGTCACTTTGAAAAACAGTCTTACCACTTGCATACTGAGTACTTTCAACTCTCTTTGGCTACTTTTTTCCCTGTTCCTGTTGAAGTCACTTCATGCCACAATTTTAGCTTCTCTGGATGAATGCTGCAGTGTAGCCATCCTTGCTGGGATATTTGCATTTCACTTGAACTTGTTATTCAAGTGCTGTCTGGCTGACATTCAGTTATGGTTGGCATGAGCTATATTTAATTTTACTGGTTTATCCTGTTAAAGTGAACTTCATTATTTGAAACTTGAGCACTTTGTTTTCTTTCCAAGCAGTGCTTTTCCAGAAAAAAACAAAACAAAAAACAACCCCCCTTTCCTCCCCCAAAAAACCCCACCTGTCCCTCTGCTTATCTAAACTCTTTTGCCTTTCCCATCAGTGTGTATAGGCAGACAGGTGTGCTGTTAGCCTAGATGGAAGGTGTTGCTGAGCACCAAGCATGCTCCCTCAGAGGAGACATGAAGGCTCTTGGTAATGCTTCCCAGTTTCCTTTGTTGGCTATGTCATCAGTCTTTTAAAACTTTACTGAATGTAGTAATATTTATTTATGTATTTGTTTACTTTTTCTGTGGAGCTGGGAATCATACCAAAGGCCTCATACATGCTAGACAAGCACTCTACCACTGAGGCTCATTACCAGCCCAAAACTATATTCCTCTTCACCTTAAATCTATGATGCCACTTCACAGATGGCAGAGCAAGCTCTTTGGTGTTGGCATGAAGTATGCATGTACCCTAGTCCTGGGTATATTCAGGTTTACTTATATTCATCTCAGGTAGGATGAATAATCTGTTTAAATTTTATCTTAATTACCATCCTATCTGTGCTTAATAGGAACTACTTGTTTCTTCTTTTAGTTATTAAGTCTGAAGAATTAAGTTTGGCATCTTTTCCTTACTGCTTTTCAAACTGTAATATTCAAGTTATTCATGAGTCACATGAGATTTTCCCTTATGAAATAGGCTAGTTAGTTAGCTCATGCTACATATCTGTATGTGTATACTTTTAGTGCCAGGGATTGAACAAATGCTAGATTTTATTTGCTCTTCCATGAAGCTAAACCCCAATGCATTTAGTGCGTATTTGATTTGGGAGTCTTTTTGTAATTGAAGCATGATACCCAGTCATACCTGCTTGCTTTATTTAGAGATACATGACTTTTTTTTGACATTCAAAATTAGAATTAACTGGTTGATAAATTAGGCGGTACATTTTAGCTCTTGTGTGTAGGTATGAGCTGTGTCAAAGTTAAGTTAGTGAAATGAACTGAAAATGAACTTTTTCTTTTTCATAGAGAAATAAGCCATGGTGTTCCAGACATATCTATCCATGGCAATCTCTCCTCAGTCCACTGCTCCTTGGATCTGTACAAATACAAGCTGATTCGAGGCTTACTGGAGAACAACCTTGGCGAGCCCATAGAGGAGTTTATGCGACCTTACGATTTACAAGATCCAAGAATTCATGTGAGTGAGGCCTCATGTTCTTCTGTAGCTCCCCCCGGGCTCAGCTGATTATATTAACTTGTGTGTAATTCCTCATATTCACCTGGAGAAGGAAGGCAGCACAGGAAGCAAGCTACACTTCTTGGCTTGTTGTCCATTTTCAGGTGGTGTCATGGTCTTTATGTTAATGAACATTTTCCTTTCGCAGACTGTTCTGAGTGGAGAAGTGTACACGTGCATGTGCTTCCTCATTGATATGGTAAATGTAAGCCTGGAGCTCAAAGATCCAAAAGGAAAAGAAGGTGCTGGATCCCTAGCCAGGTATGGCTTTAATTCTGTGATGTTATCACATATTTTGTATTAGCACAGAGAAATGGTGCACTGGGGTGGCCCACAGTGGATGAGGTCTGCCAGTGCTTCTTGGTTTATCTCTTTTTCTGCAGTGCTGGGGATTTATTCCCAAGGTCTTGCTTGTGCCTTCAATCACTGAATTTTATCCCAGAGGGCTTTCTTAAAAGTTTAAATTTATAGCCAGCATATGTTAGGCAATGCTGTAGTAACAGCCAGCTGCAGATAATAACATTTCTTCCTTAAGCTAGGTGCTCATCCTGAGAGTCAGGTTGTTTTGCTCCTTTGGTCACTCAGAGTGACTTTATTTTGTTTTGTTCTATTTATTTATTTATTTATTTATTTATTTATTTATTTATTTATTTATTTATTTATTTTGGGTCCAGTTGTGGGGCCTGAACTCTGGGCCTGGGCACTGTCCCTCAGCTCTTCAGTTCAAGGCTAGTGCTCTACCACTTGAGCCACAGCACCACTTCTGGCTTTTTTTCTTTTTGCTTATGTGGTGCAGAGGAATTGAACCCAGGGCCTTGAGCATGCAAGGCAAGTGCTCTACCACTGAGTCACCTTCCCAGACCTGTTCTATTTATTTTAAGCTAGAGTCTTGCAGTATTGCCTAGGCTGGCCTTGAATTCCTGGGTTTTGTAAGCAGTCCCGTCCCCGTCCCCGTCCCCGTCCCCCCCCCCCCGTCCCCCCCCCCCCCCCCGTCCCCCCCGCAACTTCAGCCTTCTGAGTTGCTGGGATTATAAGCATGTCGTGCTTGGCCAATAGAACTTTAATATGATAGATAACAAAACTAGAGCCCTTGAATGGTCTCAGGTGGCAATAAACACTGTGGCGCATGTTGGAGTTACAATATGGTCACACCAGCAGGGAACTGTAGCTGGCATGACAAGCGCATACCATTGTATCTGACTTTTGCTGACCTGTGTTCTCAAGAACTTTTTGCCTGGCTCAGCCTGAAACTGTAATCCTCCTGATCTGTCTTCCAAGTATCTAGTATTATAGATGTGAGCCACTGTGCCTAGCTAAGTACAATGATCTTATGCACAAATTTGGGTATACTCAGGAGAGAGAAACTTCCAAGCAAACTAGAAGGGATCCTTGACATCTGTTGGGGATTATGTCAAGTATGCAGCCCTCTTAGAGCTCTGCTGGGAAATGAGAATGATAGTGAATCAAGAATATGATAAATTAGGGGCATTGTTATTCCTTATGAAGTTCCTCTGTACAAAGTTCCTCTTTGAAGCTGAAAAAATGAGATGTGTGGTACAGTGCCACAAATTCTATTTTGAGACATCAGCTAAGAAAACCAACTTAGGATCTCAGAGTGAAAGTTATTCTCCTTCAACAATTTACATATGTTGATGATTTTGTTCTTGCTATCTTAACTTTTTGTAAAATATAGAATTACTTTACTGTTTCTGTTTGCTTTTGCCCTTTTAGATTTGATTTCAAGAAATGTAAACTGCTCTATGAAAGTTTTTCCAATCAAACTAAGTCCATTAACTTGGTTTCCCATTCCATGATGGCCTTTGACACCCGCTGTGCTGGGCAGAAGACAAGCCCAGGCACCACCAATGTGTTCAGCTGTATCTTTCAGCCTTCCAAGAACAGCAGCACCAGCCAGGGGTCCATTCAGATTGAGCTTCATTTCAGGTAGTGGAGCCATACCTTAACTTCACCATTCTTTTTTTTTTTTTTTTTTAGTTCCTTAACCTTCTTCTTTTTTTTTTTTTTTTTATTGTGAAAATACTGTACAGAGGGGTTACAATTACATGGGCAAGATAATGAGTATATTTCTTATCAAGCATTGTAGCCTCCTCCTTTGTTTCCCCTTCTCCTTCCTTCCCATCCTCCCCCCAAACTTCACCATTCCTCATGGAGACATTTCCTTTTGTGGCCAGCGGGCCAAGTCTATGTGGGCTTTTCAGTAGCAAAGGAATAGTGGCTTACTCTTGCAGTTTAATTGATTGGCCAAAAGATGTCTCTGTTGCCTTAAAAAAATGTAATTTAGAATTGAACCCAGTCCTTAAAACCAAACTCCTTGTAAACTTTAATTTGTAAAATGACTTGGGGAAGAAAGAATTATGTTGGTTTAAGAAACAAAACAAAACAGAAAATGTTTGCTTTTAATCAGTGGTGGTTTTGACTTGAATACCTATCTCTTCAGGCCTTCCAACTCACTTCTCCACAAATAAAGCATTTTTACCTTTTTGAGTTAAGAGTATGTTTTCTCTGTGGTATTATGAGAGGCCCCCCTGAGTACAGAAACAGCATATATTTTGGAATACACAGACTGTGGCTCTGACTTGTGATATTATTCTTTCCAGCTACATATTTTAGCACAAATTATCTAATGTCTTTGAATAAGATATAATTGTGTGTATGTGTGTGTGTGTGTGTGTGTGTGTGTATGTATGTATGTATGTATGTATGTATATATGTATGTATGCTGGTACTGGGGCTTGAACTCAGGGCCTCATGCTCTTGCTCAGGTTTTTTACTCCTGGACAGAGTTTTGCCATTTCAACCATGCCTCCAGTTTCTACTTAGCTTCTTTGAGACTCAATTTTCTCTTTTACTTAAAAACTAACGAACAGGCTGGGTGCTGGTGGCTTACGTTTATAATCCCAGCTACTCAGTAGGCTGAGATCTGAGGATTTTGGTTTGAAGCCAGCCTGCACAGGAAAGTCTGTGAGATTCTTTATCTCTGATTAACCTGAAGTAGAGTTGTGGCTCAAGTGGTAGAGCACTAGCCTTGAGCAAAAATGCTCAGGGACAGCACTCAGGTCCCAGAGTTCAAGCTCCAGGACTATCAAAAGACAAAAACAAACAAAAAAAACACGCTAATAAACAAAAGAAGCAAAAAACTGTTCCTATATCATTGGGTAAAGGTAAGAATAAGGTTGGTGGGGCTGGGATGGTGGCTCAGTGGTAGAGTGCTTGCCTTGCATGCATGAGGCCATGGGTTCAATTCCTCAGCACCACATAAGCAGAAAAAGCTGGAAGCAGCGCTGTCTCTCAAGTAGTAGAGTGCTAGCCTTGAGCTGAAGAGCTCAGGGACAGCACCCAGGCCCAGAGATCAGGCCCCACGACCAACAAAAACAAAAACAAAAACAAAAACAAAAACAAAAACAAAAAACAAAAAGAATAAGGTTGGTATATTGCTTGGCATACATAGAAACTATTGTTGTTTTTGTTATTATTACTATTGATGTAGCTAGCTTGTGCTGTTTTATATTTTGTGAGCCTTTATGAGTAAGTGAGCAATAGATCTGAAAACTAAAAAATCAGGTTCTGACCTCAAGAATTCCTAAAATGAAGATCCAAAAGAACTTCTTCAGAGCCAATGTCAGTTCCATTCTTAGTACTTTATGTTATAAAGTGTTTTGTAAATGTAAGCCACTAAGTAAAAAGGCTGATCAAAAAAGGAAAAATGATCAGCAAGATGATTATGATATATACTTTTTATTAACTTACATTAGTTATACAGAGGGGGATTGAATTGTTACCTTTCCACACATGCTTGCAGGGTATTCCAATCAATCTCATCAGTTATTGTGTTTAGAAGTTTGTGTGACTGACATGCTAATGTGCCGTTCAGAATTCCCCTGTGTTTAAAGTTTTTGGCTCTTTGGGAGGAAAAGTCATGATTTCTTCATATGCCTTTAAGAGGTGTAGCCAAGGAAACGTTTAAGCCTTTGTAGGAATGTTTATCTAAAAGTTCAGTAATAGGAATGTTAGTGGCCTCTTGCTGGGTACTCCCAAGTCTTCAGAGTAGGCCAATTTCCCCTTTTACAGATGCAGAGGTGCACACCAGAGAAGGGCAGAGAGTGCCTGCAGTGGGGTCACACCGCCTGAAAGGCCAGTAGGCGGAACTCCAACCTGGGTCTCTGACTTTAGTCTTTCTAACTCTTGGGCCTGCCAGCTAGCTCTCTGACCATTGTTGGATTGCAGCCATCTGATAGGATGTTGTGTGTGGCAGCTCCTCTGTTGGAAGGTAGTTGTTGGAACAGGAGGCCTGCATGTATTTTGTCCACCTGCTGAGACAACTTCTTTTTGTGTTTGCTTTATTATTACTGATCTCAGTTTCCTAAACTACTGGCTAGTTGCCTCCCACCTTATGTTTTTAATATACAAAGAGTCTTGAAATATTAGTCTGTTCATATTCTAAAGGTATATAATTTCTTGTAGTCAAATAATGAAGTTGTAGCTTGACTCTTAACAGAAGTACCATTGTTAGTGAGAGGCGTAAACTGTTCTCTTGATTGGAACTTCTGAACGCTTTCCGTGTCTCAAGAAGAATTACTCTTCTGTTGGGATTTTGTATGTCAAATATAAATCACTTCACAGTGTTTAAAGGCTTGAAATATTTTCCAGAAAAGGGATCTGACACACTGTGACTTTCCAGTTAGTGCTGAGCTCTGACAATCTATGTTCAAAATGGGCTGGAAAATTTTTACTGAGAGCAACATTTTTTCTCCATTACGAAAGGATTTGTTTCTTTGACAGATGCCGTGTCTGTACAGAGACAGGCATCATCTTGCCCTTTTACTAGAGGCGGTGAGCCAGGTTTAGGACAAAGCAGAGACTGGAGAACCAGCCTAAGAAATAGCACTAATAGGGCAGGGGACTGGGTTCAGGAAATTGTGCAAGCCCAAACCTCTGCATACACCATAAGTTTGAGGCCAGGCCCGAGGGTGCTTCTTTGGTTTTCATTTAAGTATGAAAATTGGAGTAATGAAGACTGTAATACGAGTCTTGTGTCACCTGTCCTCTTCCAACCAAATTCCCTATCTAGGGAGCTCGGGGAATTGACCCAACAAAAATGCCATCCCGTTGTTTTTCCTTCTTAGCCTAAATGATTGAGGCTCAGGTCATTTTCAGCCAGATGAACCATCTAGTACTAGTATGTGAACTTGGTGTTTGTTAAAAAGTAATCCTAGACATGAGAGAGAAAAAGAGAGAGGGAGAGAGAGAGAGAGAGACAACAGACAGAGACAAAGACACAGAGAGACAGAGACAAAGAGAGAGGGCTACCTTTATCTAATACATGCTGTATATCAGTGCCTTTCCCCTTAGAATAGTAGTATTTCCCATTTCTGAGTACACAGGTTGTTGACTTACCCAGGGTAGCACAATGTGTAAGTGACAGTCTGGGTCTCTGACTTCAAAGCCTGCACTCTTGCTATTAATAGACCAGCAATTTTAACCTCAGCCCTCTAGGTTTGTGGTCTCCTATCGGAAATGCTTGGGGCCAGAACCTGGGTTTCAGGTTTTATAATATTTGTATGACTTTGCTAGTAGAGAATCCCTGTTTCAAAAATCCCAAATCCAAATGCTCTCAGTTTCAAATGTTAGTTTATTTTGGAATAGGAATACTTCCTCTGTGATGACATTTTGGGTCAGATAATTCCTTGCTATGAGATTATCATGTGTTTTGTGGGATAGGTTAGTAGCATCCCTGGTCTCTACCTACCATATGCCCCTCATCTTGACAATTAGAAATGTCTGCAGATGCTGCCAGGTGTCTCTTGGGGGCAGTCATGTTAGTTGAAATCACTGGGCTATGCTGGACTGCTTTCTTCTAATATACTTCTTGATTGAAAATAATGTTAGTTTCAAGAAGGCATACACTACATATGTTGGTTTTTAAAATTTTAGTAAGGCTTTATTTTAGGAAAAAAGGATAAATTAGGGAGATAAGGGCAAAAAGAGAAAAACATTCCCTATGCAGGAAATGACAGTAAAGACTCCTATATGTGTTCTTAAACCAGTGTTCAGAGTTTATTGATGCTTGAACTGTCAGTTTAAGAAATACTGGAATAGAGGCAGGCATGGTGATATGTGTCTATAGTCCCAGCTAGTCAAAAGGCTGAGGCAGGAGGATTGCTTGAGCTCAGGAGTTTGAGGTTAGCCTCAGATAATTTGTCTTAACAAAAGAAAAGGAAATAACCGACAATACCTTGGAATACTACCTGCCCAAACTGAGGAATACTTTTGCAAGTACTGTGCTTTTTATTTTTATTTCTCTCTTTCTTCTTGTAGATCTACAAAGGATTCCTCCTGTTTCACAGTAGTTCTCAACAATCTCCGTGTTTTTCTCATATTTGACTGGCTATTGTTGGTCCATGATTTTCTCTACACACCCAGTGACAGTAAGAAACAAAATGTTACTCCTTCTCGGCATCGAAACTCCAGCAGCGAATCCGTTGTAGTTCCCAAAACTGTTAAGAGTGGAGTAGTTACTAAGCGGTCTTCCCTTACTGTGTCCAGTGAAAGGCATCTGGAGGTCAAGGTCAATGTAACAGGTGATTATCTGTGATTCATGGATGTTTAGTTTGGGTGTTAGCTCCATGCCTGTCTTACAGGATGATTTCTTGGTTCCTCTTACTTCTGTATGAGAGGACTCACTCATTTGTATCTTTTACAGACCAACAAGTTTCAAGTTTCTTGTTTTTTGGTCAGTCATGGGGCTTGAACTCTGGGCCTGGGTGCTGTCCTGTCCCTGAGCTCTTCAGTTCAAGGCGAGTGCTCTACCACTTGAGCCACAATACCACTTCTGGTTTTCTGGTGTTTGATTGGAGCTAAGAGTCTCATGGACTTTCTTGCCCAGGCTGGTTTGAACTGCAATTCTCAGCCTCCTGAGAAACTAGGATTATAGATGTAAACCACTGGTGCCCGGCAAGGTGTCAAGATTCTTGATCTCCATTTTTGTGTATGGGCTGCCAGACCCATTGAAGACTGTGGTGTGTCTTGCCCCTGGTGCAGTTACCCAGTATGAGCAGCTGCCTGGACGAAGATCTTTTTTCCTAATGTAAAGTCTGGCTTAATTTTTAGTTTAATCTATTATAGGATTCCCACAGACATGCTTTACAAATTTAGTATGTGAAAAGTCTCACTTCTGAAAATAAATAAGTGAATAGTCAAATAAGTGAATGGACTGTTCTTCCCCAAAAAGAATTTTTTCCTTTTATTAATAATTAGGTTCTTCTGAAGCATCGCTATGTGTTTAGATATTTACAACTTCCCAGTTGTTCTCACAAAACTGACTAATAGGATAAATTTTAAATGGATTCAGTTACAAAAGCTTGTTCCTTACATAGTTTTTTGATGAAAACATTGTAATCCAGAGTTTGACCTTTCTGCTTAACAAATGAGTTGAAAGCTGGCTGTACTACAAATGTCAAAAATCTTGACACAAGCTGATCTACATTCTTTTTGACAACTTGATCAGCTACAGAGAAGCTGTTGTAATGCTTTAGGTGGCTTGACCAAAGGTTGTTATCTGAGTCAATTTAAACTACCCTTTGGTAAAGTGTCTGTTAGGCCTCTCAGGAAAATGCAATTTCTCCCTCTATCTCAAACATGTATGTTAACAAGGGAGACTACATCCCAGTCTTTCCTTCCAGGACAGTGTTCTGATGGCTCAGCTGCACCTTGCCAGATATAGGTTTGTACAAGATGGTAGTGAGCAGAATGTTGACAGCCATCCTGGAGACCAAATCTCTGTCTGGCCAGTGTTCTCACGTAGTGAGTTTATGTTCCTTTCCTTGTGGCTGCCTGCTGTTTTTCAGCCTTCAAGCTTGACCTTGATTGACCATGTTGTCCTTTCTAGGTACAGAGTTTGTGGTTGTTGAAGATGTGTCCTGCTTTGATACCAACGCCATTATTCTGAAAGGCACCACAGTGCTTACTTATAAGCCCCGCTTTGTTGACCGCCCCTTTTCTGGAAGTTTGTTTGGCATTGAGGTAAGCAGTCTGTGTGTTGATCAGAACACTGCCTGCTAGACTCAAGAGAGAAGCATGTGGAAAAGAATTTGCTTCCTAATCTCTCACATTCATGGAATCAGAGGACCCCTCCCTCTAGCCTTCTTCCCTTCTCACATCTGCTAGGTTACTCCACTGTGAACATGCAGAGGGGCTGTACTCCCTTCTTCCTCAGGAAGTTCAAAGACACCCTTCTAGTCCCCATTCTTGCCAGGCCTTTTGTTGAGTCTCTGGTTCAGGCTTACTCCCCATTGAATCTGTGCAGACAAGGCTATGGTTCTCATTGCCCCCACCTTCTCCTTTCCTCACACTGAGGATTTCTGATCTATGAAAGACCCTCTAGTTAGTCATGTGTGACCTGAAGGACACTGATACGGTATCATCAAGGAGATAATTTGTACGAGTGTCTTTTATAACCTGGAAATTTCTTTATGTGATACTGAGCAAAAACAACTGTGTCTTGTAGAGATAAGAGAAAACATGGCACATCATGTCTTTTTTTTTTTTTTGGGTCAGTCCTGGGGCTTAAACTCTGGGCCTGTGTGTTGTCCCTCAGATGTTCAGCTTAAGGTGAGTGCTCTACCATTAAGCCCCAGTGCCACTTCCGGTTTTCTGGTGGTTAATTGGAGATAAGAGTCTCACAGACTTTCCTGCCTGGGCTGGCTTTGAACTTGGTCCTCGGATCTCAGTCTCCTGAGTAGCTAGGATTACAGGCATGAGCCACTGGTGCCCAGCTCTGTTATATATTCTTTATTTTGGGTCTGGTTGTGGGGCCTGAACTCTGGGTCTGGGCACTGTCCCTCAGCTCTTCAGCTCAAGGCTAGCTCACTACCACTTGAGCCACAGCGCCACTTCCGGCTTTTTTCTTTTTGCTTATGTGGTGCTGAGGAATTGAACCCAGGGCCTCAGGCATGCAAGGCAAGTGCTCTACCACTGAGCCACATTCCCAGCCCTGTTAGATATTCTTAAGTAACTGATCTTAGCTAATATTCCTGTCATTACACTGTTTGAATGTTGGCCCAGGTATTCTTTTCCCTTTATGATTGGATTTTTTTGTTACTGTTTTTGTTTTTCCTGCTGTACTGGTGATCAGACCTGTAGTAGGCAAATGCTAAGATTACAGGCGTGAGCCACCAGCGCCTAGCTGAGATTTTATTTCTTAACCATTTGTTTCTGTAATGGAAGAAAATCTCAGTTCAGGAGCAAGAAACTACCTGCTGGGGCAATGAAATGTCAATTCTTCTGCTGGCCAGGCACCACAATGCCAGCTTTGAGTGAAAATCTTGATGATTGATTAATGAACTGTCAGGTACAATTGGGTTTTGTATAGCAGAAGCCCCTCAAGGAAAAAGGAAAATGAAACTTTGCTGCTCCAAAGTCTTAGAAAAACTACATGGCAAAATATTTAGAATTCTTGGGAACTCCTCCAATCTTTTTATTTTGGCAGCACAGTTGAAGTGGAATTCTGAGACTCCTTGATAGGTCATAGGAGAGAATTTATAAGGTATAATGAGTTAGTTTTGAATGTGGCAAATGACATTGGTGTCACTTGTTTTCTGTTAGATCTAGGAAGTGCTCCACAAAGGCAGAGGCTCATGAGTTGAGAGACCCCAAATGGGCTTCTTTCCTCTGTGTTCCTCTGAACACAGAACATACTCTGGTCCTGGGAGGGCCCCCTTCCTCACTTCCTTCTGTTACCTCACTGGTGTAATTACTTGTTATTTTAGCATGCTGAAACATTTCAGACATAGACAAGGTGCCCAGGATAATGTAATGGGCCCTGTGTCCCTGTCACTCAGCTTTAATAATAATACATTCTTAATTGCAAAATTTGGAGGGACAAAACATTTTGCTGTGTTTTTTTCTTTTTTTTCTCTCCTTTTTTTTTGGGTCTGGTCGTGGGGCCTGAACTCTGAGCCTGGGTGCTGTCCCTCAGCTCTTCAGCTCAATGCTAGCTAGCGCTTTACCACTTGAGCCACAGCGCCACTTCAGGCTTTTTCTTTTTGCTTATGTGGTGCTGAGGAATCGAACCCAGGGCCTCAGGCATGCGAGGCAAGCGCTCTACCACTGAGCCACCTTCCCAGCCCCTGTGTTTTTTTCTTAAAGGAAAGTCATGCTATAATAATGATAATAATGATAATTATTAATGAATATTATGAGACAAGGTCTTACTGTGTAGCCCAGGCTCATCTATGACTCACCATGTACCCCAAGTTGACCGCAAACATAAGATCTTTTCACCCTAACCTCCTTAGTGTTAGGATTATAGGAATATGCCACCATACCTGTCTTTGTAATATTATTTTGGCTAGGCTGTGTATTCACATAATCTGTATTATAACTATCTTCCTACATTTTATATCTTTTTTCTACTTTATTGATGAGAAAACAGAATAAAGAATCTAGAATCAGATGAACCATGTTTAGGAACCTTGTGGCCTAGTACGGTAGTATATGCTTGTATTCCAGCATTGAGGAATAAGCTAAGATTGGAGGATCAAGTATTCAAAGCTAACCTGGGCTACAAGGTGAGACTCATCTCTCTAAAAAACTAAAAAAACTTAGGTATGGCTGGGAGCAGGTGGCTCATGCCTGTAATCCTGGTTACTTAGAAGGCTGAGATCTGATGATCACGTTCAAAGCTAGCCCAGGCAGGATAGTCAGTGAGACTCTTACCTCCAATAAACTACCAGAAAACTAAGTGGTGCTGTGGCTTTTAAGTGGTAGAACGCTAGCCTTGAGCTGAAGAGATGAGGGACAGTGCCCAGGCCCAAAGTTCAAGCCCACGAACGACCAAAAAACCCAAAAAACCACAACAGAAAAAACCCCTATGTATGTTTTGAGTTCATTGTGAGGTTTATATGAATGAATACATGTTAAGATGTTTAGAAAACAACTTGATCAGGGCTGGGAACGTGGCTCAGTGGTAGAGCGCTTGCCTCGCATGCCTGAGGCCCTGGGTTCGATTCCTTAGCACCACATAAGCAAAAAGAAAAAGGCTGGAAGTGGTGTTGTGGCTCAAGTGGTAGAGTGCTAGCCTTGAGCTGAAGAGCTGAGGGACAGCGCCCAGGCCCAGAGTTCAGGCCCCATGACCGGACCAAAAACAAACAAACAAACAAACAAAAAAGAAAACAACCTGATCTTTATTCAGTGCCCATTGTATATTATATTCCTTTCAGTTCAAATGAAAAAACGAGTAGTGTATATACTAAATTGTCTTTACATAATTCTGATCAACTTGAAAAAATATACTCAGTATCAATTAAAAGTGTATTTGTGAAAGAAATCCAGAAAAATATGTGAGAAGCATTTGAAGATTGTTAAGTGGCTAACCTGAGTCTAAGTCAAGCCTTTTAATGCTACTCATAAAACTTCAACCCACTATGGAAACTACAAGTAGTAGAAGAAGATAGTAGGACCTGAGCTCTGGCAGGAACCTGGCTGGAAGCCACCACCTTCCTTTGTTAAATGGTCACAATGCTCCATTGAGAAGATTTGATATAACCTCAGTTGCCCTTAATTTGTTTAACTATGAAAAATTGTTTCATGAAATGTTCTTTCTTTTGTATTATTTCCTCATTACTAGAGAAGTAGGATAATTGGGTCAAAGAGCATGTAGTCATTATGTTTGTGGGAGGGGTTGACAGCTGCCTTTTTTTCTGGTGAACATTGTCCATGTTCCCAGCAGTGTGTGGGAGTGTCAGTGCCTCACAGGGATCTGTGAGCAGTTGTGTTGCATTTGACAAGAACACAGTGCTCCTAAGATTGTCCCTTTTATGTTGGTCTTGGGACCTTTCTAAGTCAGATCGTAATCCTCTCTGTATCGCTTTTTAATGCCTAGGTGTTCTCATGCCGACTAGGGAATGAGCAGGATACGGCTCTTTCAATTGTTGATCCAGTACAAATCCAAGTGGAGCTGGTGGGGAATTCTTCTTATCAGAACAGTTCTGGATTGATGGATGCCTTCAATAGTGAGGATTTCCCACCTGTCCTAGAGGTAATGATTGAAAAAAAAATAGCCCTCTGAGTAAACTACCCTTGTGTACTCTGAGCCCACCACCTTTTTAGGTGCTAAAGCAGATACAAAATAAATAGGAAATTATCTAGGATCTTGGAGTCTTGGGAGGATAAAAGACCTTTTAATTGCTTGCTGTCATCTTGAAGTTCTATGCAAGTTTATAGGAAGTAGAACTTAAACTCGGAATATTCCTTGTGGGTGGCACACAGGGTCAGAGGAGTTCAACTGAAGGGCAGGATGCAGAGGTAGATCAGCAAAGAGGAGAGGGAGAACATTCCCAAGTCAAGAAGCCAAGTCAGGGTGAAGTCAAAGGAAGGTCTGATGAGACTGGAGAGGTATGTGGGATCAGAGATGAAGCCAGGCAGGGGAGGCTTAACAATGTGGTATTCTGTTTCTTTGATGGGAGGGAAATACTTAGTGTCTTTGAATCACAGGAGATTGAAAGGGAAAAGCCGTGTTGATTTTCAGTCTTAGTGGCACCTCAGGAAAAGTAAGTGAATCAGTCATGGTTCAAGTCCAGTCACCTGCTCATGGTCTGGAGAGTTATGTTGCTTGTCTCTGAGGAAGAATGAATTTTAGAAAATATTAGTAACCAACTTACATAAGGTTTTTGTGTGAAGCAAAAAGAGATCGGTTTTGGGGGTTAGTTCATTTCAGAGATTTAAAAAATTAAATAGGTCCATGCAGAATAGAATAACAAAATGTTGCCAGTAAGTGGTCCTTTTTTTCCCTGGAGCCATTCATTCTATGATCCTGTGCTTTAGTGACTAAAGTAGGGAAATAGCCTGCAGTAGCAGTAATTGCTCTAGTCATTATCTCAACTTAGTATTTTTTTTTTATTCAGTACAGTTTTTGGTTTGTTTTACCTTACAGCTGAAACATCAGACCTTGTGGTTATTTGCTTAATTTTTTTTTTTTTTTTTTTTTTTTTTTTTTTTTTGGTCGTGGGGGCTGAACTCTGGGCCTGGGCACTGTCCCTCAGGTCTTCAGCTCAAGGCTAGCACCCTACCACTTGAGCCACAGCGTCACTTCTGGCTTTTTTCTGCTTATGTGGTGCTAAGGAATCGAACCCAGGGCCTCATGCAAGGCAAGCACTCTACCACTGAGCCAACTTCCCAGCCCTTATTTGCTTAACTTTGAGATCTTTCTAATCCTTTTTTTTTTTTTTTGGGGGTGCTGGTCCTGGAATTTAAACTCAGGGCTTGGGCACTGTCCCTGAGGTTTTTTTTTTTTTGTGCTCAAGGTTAGTGCTCTACCAATTAAAGCCACAGTTTTATTGGAGATAGGAGTGTCATAGACTTTCCTGCCAGGCTGACATCAAACCAAAATCCTCAGATCTCAGCCTCCTGAGTACCTAGGATTACAGGTATGAGCCACCAGGGCCTGGTGATCTTTGTAATCTTTAAAGGAGAAATTTGTTATACTATCTGTTAAGACTTTTAGAACTTGAAATAGGAATTATATCTATATGAGGTGTGCATACAGAACCAGATGCAACTAAAAAATGAAAACTTTTTGTATTTTGCTAGATTCAGTTACAAGCCCTAGACATCAGGCTGTCCTATAATGATGTACAGCTGTTTCTGGCCATTGCAAAATCTATCCCAGAGCAAGCAAGTGCAGCAGTGCCGGACTCCACAGCCTTGGAGGCTGACTCTGGTAGAGATCACCCTCCAGGGACATCTCGAGGTGGAGAGGAAGCCAGAGAAGGGAGAAGACACACCTTAGATCCTGTCTTGGGTAGGTGGCCAGTTGTAAACCCTTCAGTCTTCCCAATCCTGCTGCTTTTCAGGTTTTTAGAATATATTTTGTATATTCAAATGTTTCAGAGTCAAATTATTTCATTAGTTAAAATTGCAAGTCATAAATGTGACTGATATATATATATATATATATATATATATATATATATATATATATATATTTACTCATAAACAAACTCAACATTGTAATTTCTTTCATGCTTGTTTAAGTAATATCCTAGTTTAGTTTAAAACTTCGAGAATTTTCCTCTAAAGTTATTTTAATAGTATTACATTTTAGTTTTAAGCTTTTTAAACAAGTCACCATGAGGAAATGACTTAAAACTCCAGGGTATGCATGCCTGATGGAGGAATGTATTATGAGCCCATTTTTGCCTTGAAAAATGAATGCTTTACTCAGTATCTCTGAATTTCTTATATTATTACATTGGACTATGGATTAATTTACATAAAATTATTTCCTAGAGTTACAGCTGGCTAGACTTCAGGAGCTGGGGTTCAGCATGGATGATTGCCGCAAGGCCCTTTTGGTTTGCCAAGGTAATTTGACACAGACTTCCCATTAGCTGTTGTTTTATCTTGTCAGTACACTTCCTTCCACACCGTTGTCTGTTCCCATACTAAGAAGGAACGGGTCTTCCATTCATAAAATGGTGAAGAAGAGAGAAATCTGTGCTGGCTTTTGCTGATGTACCTCAGACTGTAGAGGTCAAGATCAGAGTAAGCTCTTAGTTAGCTGGAGATAGCACTGAAGATAGGGTTTGGTATTCTCTGTGGTTTCAGGTTCACTGGGTGTCAGGGACTATGATTTTGTAAGTATAATTTGAGTGCCTTTTAAACAATATTTTATGAGATTATAATTTTATCATGATATACTTAATACTATGTCAGCATCATCTTTCCCTGCCACTGAAATTATTCGTAAACACTAATCTTCTTTTTTACAATGACTGTAAGGATAATAATTTAACCATGGTTCACTTTTTTCCTCTTCATGCTGGGCAGTGACACCCAGGCCTCATGCCTACTAGGCAAGCACTCTACCGCTGTACCTTCCCTCAGCCCACTTATTTTGTATTCTTTCAATGTTATATACACAGTCTATATTAAGCATTTTCTTTTTTGGTGTGAACTTGTATCCACATTTTGAAGTATTTTCTTAGGGAAGTACCTAATATTATAAATACTGGGTTAAAGAATGGAAAATATTTTCAGGTTCTTCACTAGAACTGACAAGTGGTTTTCTAGAAAGATTATACCTAGGTTACATTCCAGCCAATTGTGTAGAAATGTTTGTCTCTTCACCTAAAGGTTTGTGTTAACCATCACATATTTTGTCCTGAAAAAATTAGGGTACAGTAGTTATTTTGTTCCTTTTTACCTAGTCACCATTGCTTTTTGGATAATTACTTTTATACCTCTTAATATCTATTTTTGCTATGCCTTTTACTCTTTTTTTTAATAATTCAAACTTTTTTTTGCTACCAGTCCTGGGACTTGAACTCAGGGCATAAACACTGTCCCTGAGCTTTTTTGCTTAAGGCTAGTGCTCAACTACTTAAGCCACTGCTTTACTTCAGGGCTTTTTGGTAGTTTATTGGAGATGAGAGTCTGAGGGACTTTCCTGCCTGGGCTGGCTTTGAGCCGCAATCCTCAGATCTCAGTTTCCTGAGTAGCTAGGATTACAGACTTGAGTCACCAGCGCCCAGTAGAATTTTATTATTATTATTTTTTGTAAGTTCTAATGAGTTTTTGGGTTTTCTGTTTTTTCTAGCTTAGCTACTTACTTATTCCATTAGTAGTAAAGACTATAATAGCCCCTGTTCACAGAGTCTTTATTACTTACATGCCAGGCTTTGCTCTGAGAGCTGGACAGAAACTTGTTTGTTTCCTCTTCATGTAAAGTGCCGTAGGCACAGAGATTTGGAATTAGGCTACCTTGCTCCATAGCCCATGCCCATAGCCACTTATGCTGTTCTATATTCTGCCCTCCTTTCCTTCCTTGTCTTCCTTTCCCTCTTTTCTTTTTGTTTCCCCTTTCCTGCTTTACCTTAACCTGTTCGTATTTCTAGTAGCATGCTGGCCTTTCTCTCTCTCTGTCTCTCTCTCTCTCTTTCTCTGTCTCTCTGTCTCTCTCATGTTTGTCACCGTCTCTCTTTTCTTCTGTTCTCTTCAACCCTCCCTCTTCTTTTTTTTTTTTTTTTTTGCTGGTCCTGGGGCTTGAACTCAGGGCCTGGGTGCTGTCTCTGAGCCTCTTTTTGCTCAAGGCCAGTGCTCTGCCACTTGAACCACAGTACCATTTCCAGCTTTTTCTGAGTAGTTTATTGGAGATAAGAGCTCACAGACTTTCCTGCTTGGGCTGGCTTAGAACTGTGGTCCTCTGACTCAACCTCCTGAATAGTTTAGGATTACAGGCATGAGCCACTGGCGCCCAGACAACTTTCCCTCTTAAATCTTAAGAATGTCTCTGGGATCAAAGCTGTCCTGGGCTGCCCAATAAGTCCCTGTAAAACTTGGTTTTTCTGTTTTATCTGTGAGTTGCCAGGGTAGCTGTGGAAATTGATGGAACTGCTCTTCTGATTTTTTTGAAGGCCAACTGAAAAAGGCAGCAAGTTGGTTGTTCAAGAATGCGGAGCCTCTCAAGTCTCTTTCCCTGACCTCTGGCAGCCAAGATAGTCTGGGAGCTGTGCCGGCCCCACGTATATCTGGAGTGGAGATCAAAGCAGAGAGTGTGTGCATCTGCCTCATTGATGATTGCATGGACTGCGATGTGCCTCTTGCTGAGCTGACTTTCTCCCGTGAGTGCTGTTGTGGCCCGCATATGTCTCAAGATATATCAGTGATAGCTGGATTATTTAGGACTGCCTTCTTCATTTTTAGTTATTTATTTTTGTAGTGTTGGAGATTGAACCTATGGCCTTGCACGTTTGGTTAGGTGCCTTACACTGAGTGCATGCCTAGCCCCCTTTAAAAAAATTTTAAAGTTGTAACTATAAAGGTGATGTACAGAAGATTACAGTTGTGTAAGTCAGGTAAAAAGTACATTTCAAGCTGGGCGCTGGTGGCTCACACCTGTAATCCTAGCTACTCAGGAGGCTGAGATCTGAGGATCTCGGTTCAAAGCCAGCCTGGGCAGGAAACTCCGTGAGACTCTTATCTCCAATAAACCACTAGAAAACTGGAAATGGTGCTGTGGCTCAAGTGGTAGAGCACTTGCTTTGAGCTGAAGAGCTAAGGGACAGAGCCCAGGCCCAGAGTTCAAGCCCCATGATCGACCAAAAAAAAAAAAAAAGGTACATTTCATTTTGGACAATGTCATCCCTTTTAAATTCATTCCACTTCTCCTATACTTAATATGGATAAAACTTAGGTATACCATTTTGTATATTTTCCCAGAAATTCTTATTTACTTGCCATATGTTGCCTGCAATCTGTAGCTGAATAGAATATATTAGAATAGAATAGAAATTACCATTGATAAAATTTGCATTAACAGCTTTAAGTAGAGCTGAGCTCTCCATTTGCTTATCTTTGATGGATTAGTATTATAGTGAAGACTATTACTAAAGACTTTTCAAAGATGACAAAACAATGCTTCTAATTTGTCTTTCTCTTGAAGATAAAAGTTACAAAACATAAATTCTGTTAGGAAGCTTACCTCTGTGTCCCCTCTGGAGGGCCACAGACGAGGGGACACCACTAACTTTGTGGCCATGGTGGAGTGCTGTGGCCTTCCTGCAGCCCTGTAAGCAATTAGTCAAGGACAGTAGGTGAAAATCCATCAGTGGTTTTACCTTCCATTTTTCACGGCCAGCTTCTTCTCCTTATGCATAAAATTTGTTCTGGACATTAGCTTTTCTTTTTCTTTTGTGGTTCTGGGAGTTGAACCAAGGCCTTCACACGTGCTAGACAAGTGCTCTTCCACTGGGCTACATCTCCAGACCTTGATTTTTTGAGATAGGTTCTTGCTATGCAGGCTGGTCTCAAACTCTCAATCCTCTTGCTTCCAACTCCCAAGTGCTAGAGTTACAAGTGTGTGCCACCATACCAAGCTTAATCAACCCTTTGCACATTGTGATTTCAAGTACTATGAGGACTGTGGAATTAAAGTAACAATTGGAATTCTAACTTGTTATAAGTATCTTTAGTGAATAGAGGTTGTTTCTTGTTTTTCTGGAGTAATAATGTTAATGTTTGAGCTAGTATTTGGCAAGATACACTTAATTCTACCTCTCTTCCATCTTTTTTTTTTTTTTTTGTCGGTCGTGGGGCCTGAACTCCCAGCCCCTGGGCACTGTCCTCAAGGCTAGCACTCTACCACTTGAGCCACAGTACCACTTCTGGCTTTTTCTGCTTATGTGTGCTGAGGAATTGAACCCAAGGCCTCATGCATGCAAGGCAAGCACTCTACCACTGAGCCACCTTTCCAGCCGTCTCTTCCTTCTTTTACTACATGTTCCAGTAGGTTTTGGGTACACCAGGACCAGGGTGAGTCCTGTTGAGGAGACAGATGAGGCCCTTGTCCTCTTCATGTGGTGTTACAAAGCTCAATAATCAAGATGAATCGTTCATACAGTATTTTTAATGACTCAAAATTGATTAACAATGCATGATAACCAGAATGGTATAATTTTATATACTTTTTTGTAAGGACCTCAGTTTTAGCTAGATATAATGTGTCTTTAATGTGATCTGTTTGCAAAGGTCAGTTTTGGTTGCTCCTGCCCTGCTGCTACAGTAAGATTTGCTTTCATTGCAGGTCTGAATTTTCTTCAGCATGTGAGGACCAGCCCTGAAGGCTACGCCCATTTCACACTTTCTGGGGATTATTATAACCGTGCTCTGTCAGGTAAAATAAAGCATATGTTATCGTAGAGTTTAAAAATACACTTAAATGTTTGCTTGGGCCCATTGCCACATACATTTTATATGAGGGAAAGGTAGAGCCAGGGTGAGATGGAACAGAGAAGATTAAAAAGCAAAGAATACTTAAATTACAGAACATAAAGATTTTCTGTTTTCTGAAAACAGAAATTTTCATCATTCTTTTTTAGTTGGGGGCAGTAGTGGTATTTGAATTTAGGGCCTTTACTTACTCAGTATCACTTGAGCCATACCTCCAAAATGACTGTTTAATGATTATTTGGGAGGTAAGAGTCTGGAGGATTTTTCTGCCTGGGCTGGCCTTGAGCCAAGGTCCTCAGATCTCAGACTCCCGAGTAGCCAGGATTACAAATGTGAGCCACCAGCCCCAGCTGTTTTTTCATTCCAGAACATTATGTTGCTCAGTGGTGAAGAATTTATTTTGAAGAGAATTTTATGTCCATGAACATGTTAAATCTCTTACTTCTTCATTTTCTATTAGACGTATTCGATTCAGAACAGGGATATTAATACATGGAGACATTACTGTGTTTTGGTTTGCTTTCTTTCCCTACTCCCTAAAGCAAAACACAATTGAGCAGAGCAAAGTTTTTCTAGAAATGTAAAACCTGGATATTACTGAAAGGCATTTTCAGGTTGTCTTTCTCTCATATATTAATCCATTATTCATTCCTGAAACAAAATGCCCAAAGTAGGCTACTTTATAAGGAAAGCAGATTTATTGAGCTCATGGGGTTGGAGTCCGGAAGTCCATCCAGATCCCTCCTCCCCATTTTTTATTTTTATTTTTTTGTCTATGGAGAGGACCTAATGACAACTGGCCTTATGGTGGAGGTGCACGTGGGATTCAGAGACCATGCGGTCACACAGGAAGCCATAGGCAGCACATGAGCCAACTCTTAACTTATGAATAACTCATTCTTAAAAGAACTAGCTCAGCATTCCTTCAAGAACTTTGTTAATCTCTTCCAAGGGCCTGCTCTAAATGGCCCAAGGACCTCAAATACAGTCCACCTATCTCTCAGTTGCCACTTAGCAGGCTTAGACAGGCTGAAGCAGAGGGCTACAGAAAGGAGATGGGGGAGTGGCATTCAAGGCCTTCAAGGGAACTTGTAATTTTCTATTTCTTTCTTTCTTTTTTTTTTTTGGGTCCGGTTGTGGGCCTGAACTGTGGGCCTGGGTGCTGTCCCTCAGCTCTTTAGCTCAAGGCTAGCGCTCTACCACTTAAGCCACAGCGCCACTTCCAGCTTTTTTCTTTTTGCTTATGTGGTGCTGAGGAATCAAACCCAGGGCCTCATGCATGCAAGGCAAGCGCTCTACCCCTGAGCCACCTTCCCAGCCCTGTAATTTTCTATTTCTTATGTAGAATCATGGGTATATATGAATGTGTTTTCTTCGAATTGTAAAGATGTTGTTTAAACAATTTATCTTAACAACATTTTAAGATAGAAACATTGAGAAACTTAAGCTAATGAGAATCCAGATTTACCTATTTATTCACTCAATAGATTGTGTTACCAGGAGAGCCAAATGTGATTGCCAACATGAGTGGCCAAGAACCGGTGCTGCCTCCTCTGTGATAGATGCTTGTACTACCCATGGAAGACCATGGTGGGAGTTGCTTATGCTTGTCCACTTGTGTCTACCATAGCACTGACATCTATAAGGTGATCTGCAGCCAGAAGTGGAGCTTTTTTTTTTTTTTTTTTTTTTTGGTGTCATGGGACTTGAACTCAGGGCCTGGGATCTATCCCTGAGCCTTTTCACTTAAGGCTAGCACTCTACCACTTTGAGCCACAGCGCCACTTCCAGTTTTTCTGGGGGTTAATTGGAGACAAGAGTCTTGACGGACTTTCCTGTGTGGGCTGGCTTCAAACTATGATCCTCAGATCTCAGCCTACTGAGTAGCTAGGATTACAGGCATGAGCCACTGGTGCCTGGAAAGAGATGGAACTTTTGTTGAGAAAGTGACTTGGAGTGCTTAAGCTCTGGTCTGTTTTTGCAGAGCACTCATGAATAGTATTTCTCTGTAAACCTCTGATATTTGCTGAACAGATGTCTTACTTCCTGTTTTCTGTAGGCTGGGAGCCATTTATCGAGCCATGGCCATGCTCTGTATCCTGGCAACAGCAGGCAGCTAGTCGTCTTCATCCCCGGCGACTAAAGTTGGAGGCCAAAGCCAAACCCCGTTTGGATATCAATATCACTTCTGTACTGATTGGTGAGTGCAATTTCAAGCTAGTTCTTTTCTGTACAATCCCTTGGTTTAGCAGATGATATTAGGTTAGCAAATACTTGGCCCTATGCCTAGCATCATCAATTATCATTGTTTCTTTCCCAGTGCACCCTAAACTAGTCTCAGGAATCTTTTATTTATTTATTTTTTTGTTGGTCATGGGGCCTGAACTCTGGGCTTGGGCACTGTCCCTCAGCTCTTCAGCTCAAGGCTAGCACTCTACCACTTGAGCCACAGCGCCACTTCCAGCTTTTTTTGCTTATGTGGTGCTGACGAATCGAACCTAGAGCCTCATGCATGGAAGAAAAACACTCTATCACTGAGCCACCTTCCCAGCCCCATCTGGAATCCTTTTAACCCGCTTTTAAGAGTTGGCATCTCATGCCAGCTCTTCAAGGTGTTGAGATTCCTTGGGAACTATAAGTGGCCTTACTTCATTTTCTCTTCATAGTGCCTGGTAGCTGGGGTCACTGAATGCCCTGGAAGCAAGTTGACATTTACTTTTCTCAGGCTAGTCACAGAATAATTCTTTCTGGTGTGGTTTTGGCTGGGTCCTCATAGCAGAGAGTAAGTTGTCTGTTGTTGCCCATCAATGCCATCCTTACTTAACTCTGGAAATGACTTGTCTAAGGGGTACCAGAGTAGTGGAGTATACTCTGAAAGTTTCTGTGGTTACCCTGAGATGTGCATTCCTGTGTTTGAGGATGAACAAGAAGTTTCTATTGTTTGTGTTTCTATCATCTAAAAGCAGATTAGCATTCTCAGTTTGGTTTGGTGCGCTGCATAATCTACTTTTGGTAATAGAGTAAGTCATTTGTGAGTGGTAGCATACACCAGGGCAAAACAGTGACCTCATGTCATGTATGTTCATTGAGGCTGTTAGAATAACGCTGCTTTGTCCTTGTCAGAACAAAGGGAAGAGTGGGTTAGTGGAATAAGATTCTTAAGTTTTTTGGTTTCCAAGATTTAAAACCACTGTTTTAGGAAGTGGCACTGTGGCTTAAGTGGTAGAGCGCTCACCTTGAGCTGAAGAGCTGAGAGACAGCACCCAGGTCCAGAGTTCAAGCCTCATGACCAAAAAAAAAAAAAAAAAAAAAAAAAACCCCAAACAAAAAACCCACACTTTTAAATAATCAAATTTCATCCATCAATTTGCTTTGATATTAATATTACCATATCATCACATGTGGTGGTTCATGTCTGTAATCCCCACACTTGGGAGGCTTAGACTGGAGAATTGAATGTTTGAGGACTGGACTACGTAGCAAGACCATGTCTCAAAAAAAAAATTGCAAAAGCAAAAAATGAATAATAGTAAATTAGCCGTATGGATATTCTAAATTGTATTATTTTGATTAGTTTTTTTTTCCTCATGATTTGCTAATCTGAATTAGATAATTTTGGTATGGTAGTCTTGCTCTTAAACTTTTGATTATTGGGTTTTATTTTTTTTTTGAAAGACCTAAAATTATCTTACGTTTGCAATCCCAGCACCTGAGAGGCCAAGGTTAGGAGGATTATAAGTTTGAGGCCAGTCTGAGCTACATAGCAAGTTCCAGGCTAGCTTGGGTTATATAGTGAAATTTTCTCTGAGAAAACCAAAAAATCAAAAAGTAAGTAAATAAGAGTTCACCTCAGAAGTATTTTTGTTAGTATTTCTGATAAATATTTAATATTTAAAAATACCTTCTAGAAAACTTTTTTTGTCCTTAGTAAAACTTTTATTTTTTTTTAAACCCAATTTCTTATTTCTAATAGTGTTCTGAAACCCATAAATATTGCTTAGTGTTTAAATGAATCTTATATCTGTGGCATGTATTGGGATTGAAACTGGAAACCACTCATTCTTGTTCCAAGTATAAAAGAAAGATCTTCACTCAGGTGTGGTGTATCAGAATTATTTTCTTAACCTGCTGTTCCCCTTAACAGTTCTCTCCAAAAATAAATCTGCTCATGGAAAATTGCAGCTGGATTTCAGCCTCCTGGGTTTAATTATTCTTTAGAAGCTTTCTGACTGATCTCTCAGTTTCCAAACCTTTTCCCTTGGCATAATGTACTTTGTTCTTCATAAACTAAGTCATTCTCTTTTCTAGATTTCTCTGCATTGTTTCTACCTCAATATGTTGTAAAGTTATATGAGTTACACTGGACATGCATTTTCATGTCTATAGAATCCTTGCCCATGTGAATCCCTCTACCTAGAATGTCACTTCCATTCTTTTTTTTTTTTTTTTCCATTTGTGCTGGTCCTAGATCTGGGTGCTATCTCTTAGCTCTTTTTGCTCAATGCTGGCATTCTGCCACTTGAGCCACAGCTCCACTTCCAGCTTTTTGGTGGTTAATTGGAGACAAGTCTTATAGACTTTCCTGCCTCGGCTGGCTTTGAACTTTAATCCTTAGATCTCAGTCTCCTGAGTAGTTCAGATTAAGATGTGAGTCACCTGTGTCTAGTTTGTCATTCCATTCTTAATCACATTGGCAATTGCTAAACTATTCATTCTTTCAGACTCAGAACTATGGTTTGAATCTGAAGACCTCTCTGAAGTCTTCTCTGGGCTTTGGTATCTATTCCTCCACTTCTGCCAAAACAGTTAATCTGTGCCATTGGGGCATTTTATTCACATCTTTGTTTAAGCCTCATTGACATTTGTTTTTGTGGTGGGTGTTGTTTTGTTTGCGCTACTCTCTTCTATGTAGATTTGAGTTTCTCCAGGGCACATACCATCTCAGCAGCAGTTCTAGCATGTAGAGGCACTTAAGAAGAGCTTATGTTGCTGAATTGAAATTACTTAATATGAACTTTCAATCTTTTCTACTTCTCTTTTTACTATCTTTGTGGATTTTTCTTTTTCCTGTAGACCAGTATATAAGTACCAAGGAATCATGGATGGCAGATTACTGTAAAGAAGACAAAGAAATGGATTCTACTAAGTCAGAAGACTGGATGGGCTCTTCAGTAGATCCTCCATGCTTTGGACAAAGTAAGATTTTTACCTGCCAATATCTATCTGAGTCACTGTTGACCATAATGCAATGCTTCACTGAGAAATTCAGACAGAACCGCCATTTTTCATGGAGAAATCTATGAGAAATTATGACTTGTCTTCTATTGTTCTGTTTTAGTCTTTTCAAGAGACAGTTTTCTGGCACAATCTACTGAATTTTTAATGTGGGCTCCTTAATTCCACCTATATTGGGAGAAAGGATCTGCAACACGAAATTCCTAAAATCTGGTGTCATTGTAAATGAGCTGGTACACTGAAACTATGTCAAGATCAACTTTTGCTTGGTCTGTGTTTCCTCAACAGAACATTGGTTTTTCCAGTTAATTGAATTTTTTTTAAAAATCAGATTTTAAAGACATCTTTTCTAACATCTAAAGCTAGTGATAGAAGGTTTATGTATTCTTGAAAAGAGGAAGGGCAGGATCCCATGTGGAAAAACATTTTTAAAAGAGAAGCCCTGTATTGTTCATATAGTATAAAAGAATTAAATACCCAGCCTTTTGAGGAAAGAGGAGTCAGTTTGTTCTCCAGTTGGTTCCCTTGATGATGTTTTCTTTCCTTATTTAGAGCCTTACCATGGAGCTCTGTTTTCCTCAGAACTGGGGAGATTGTGATGGACAACTGCATGGTCTTAGTTGTTCCACAAGCCATTGTTATCCAAATTCAACTCAGCCCCAACTCTTTCAGTGTGGTTTCTTTGGGGAGGCTTGGCCGGACTTCACATAGCTCATGAATACTTAAATATTCCATCTGGTCTGCAAACATGTCATGGGAAAATGGGTTTTCTTAGTGTCTAAAATATTTGTTCTGTTTTGGCTCTCCTCAGGGTGTATACTCAAACCCTCTGTACTTGTAGTAGGAAAGAAAGAAATATCAGCTGTGCTTGTTCTCTGTCTTCCCAGGCTGTTCTGAGTCTTGAGGTTGTTGCTTAGGAGCCAGGGCCTTTCAGCTCTGGTTTCTACTCTAGTCTTCCCTGTTTGTGTGTCAAGAAACCTAGCAGTCTACTCAGAAGATGCTAAATAATCTTTATGTATGTAATATGTCCAAGAGAGTGTGTTTCTGAAAATGTTATTTATACAGAGAGATCTTGAATAAGGAATCTGTGCAAATACCAGGAAGATTTGATCTTTAGGACGGTAATAAAGGATATCCTCTCCCCCAACCCCTATGCTTCTGTAGTTAATAAGCTACCTAGTCAATGTGTAACACCAGTGCTAAATAAAAGCCTTCTTTTACGTATATAAATTTTTATGGCTACTTAGGCTGATATAGGTGTGATGCATCTTTTTAATCACACATAACTAATATATCTAAATTTCTAGGTGTCTTTGTTTCTGGAAATTGTAGGATAGTATTCTTTGAATAGGCCAGGATTATAATTTTTTAATAGTCCCACCAAAATGATTATTGAGCTTCTCTCTATTGGCTTCAACCTTGCTGAACTGATCACAGACTTTAGGTCTTATTTGAGTATTTAGTATTATTTCCTCCCAAGTTGTGCTTCTTTATTCAGACCAGCATCTTGAGCAGCTCTTAGTATGAAACTCAGCCTAATGAAATGCTGATTTCCCTCTTGTGCTGTTTCTTTAGCAGGAAAATTGTCTCACTTTGACATAATTGTGGGCCTACTTTAGTAAAAGCTGAGATTCTTTTGTTAAACCTTTCATATATATATTAATATATATTATATTCTAAATCACTTTATGAAATACCAAACTCAAATGTACAGTGAGAAAGTTCATGTTCAACTTAGAATTTAAACAGTATGATGAGATAAATCCTTAGAGATGGTTTAATGGAGCCCAGACTGACTCTTCCCCAAGTGTGCGAGGCCGGGGGAACCAGGATTCTACTGCTACTATGTTTTTCCACCTGGAATGGAGCAGCCTCCCTTAAAAACCATACTGATCGGTTTCTGTGGCTTTTCTGTGCCAGTTAAGAACATGCTTTTAAATTAAAAAATCCTCAGAAGGCTAGTTATTCTGCTGTAGAGAATGTTTAATATGTTTTGAAAAAGAGCAGCATGCTACTTTGGCACAGCCATCATAATGAAAGCCAGTGTAAAAAAAACGTTGTATTCATTTTGTTAAGAATGTTCTCTGCTCTTAGTAAGAACAGGAAGAATCATCCTGTACCTGCATGATGCTTGCTATTTTTGTAATGTTCTCTATTTGTGCTTATTGTTTGGAGGTGAGTCTTATTCACCATATTTATTCTTACCCTCTAACTTTGTCTTTCCTGTCTACCAGGCCTTCCCCTTGTCTACCTTAGAACTAGGAGTACAGCCAGTCTGACTAACCTAGAGCACCAGATCTATGCTAGAGGTACAGTATAGCCAAGCGAGGGCTTGCTTCATTTTCTTGGTTTAAGAACTGCCTTGAATGTCAATTATTTTTGTTGATCAGAACTGAATGGGAACATAGCATGAAAGAACACTTTCAACTAATGAATAGAGTAGTGCTTTATTATATCAGAAGAGTTGTACTCCATTGTCTGTATTTTATCTCCTTTAATTTTGTAAATGGAGTAAACTCTACAGTATATGGTGCACAAATGCCAAAGCCAGTTAAAGCAAGTAGATGGAAGAGTACTGTCGTCTGTCAACAAGTGCTGCTAATTCTCTGTGTCTTGGCTTACAGAACACCCAGTAAACATTTGTTCTCACAGGAATGTAGGGGGTCTATAAAATATGAGGAATAATAATCAGACATAAAATAAGAAAAAGGTTCTCAGTAAAAAAAACTGGTATTGTTAATTTCTTTAGCTATGGATTTAAGAACCTAAGAGACAGGACAAAAAAATCCTCAAGACAGTTATAATCTCATCGGAGATTACAGCCTTCCTCAGATGCTAGCCCCAAGCAAAAAATGTGAGAAGACTCTATCTGAAAAGTGACTGAAGACTAAAGGGCTGGGGAGGTTTGTTTAAGTGGTAGAATTCCAACCTAGCAAGTGCAAGGCTCTGAGTTCAAACTCCAGTACAAAAAAGTAGGGTGGGGCATTTAAAAAACTTTTCGATTCCTTATCCTTTAGGTTCCTTGACAATTTGACTGGTAAGTGATTGGGGAACTACAATGCTAAGGTGCTCATGTCTTCTTTTGCTTTATAGAGCACCATTTAATATGAGTGATTGATGGCTTGTATGCAATTAGTTTGGATCATGACTCATGATCTATAATACAAAAAAGGCATTTGATCCAGTATAGGTAGTATATACCTCTAGTCCCAATACTTGAGAGGCTGATACAGGATGATTGTGAGTTTAGTACCAGCCTGGGCAACATAGTAAGACCTTGTATTAAAAAACGAAACAAAACAAACATGCAACTACTACAACAGAGTATCTTTCCATGTTAGGTTTTGTTTTGTTTTTCTGCAAACTATGACTGGTTAAGATCTTTGAGGGAGGGCTCTCATCTTCATTTGTTCATGAATTTATACCTTAGCTTTTCTGTACTTTCCTGCTGCAGCAGACATGGGCTTTATATATTTATTATGATTAACAAACCAGATCCTTTTTGATAGAATGAGCGTTATTTAGTGTGTAACTTACATTGTTATAGTTGGCAAGCTACACAAGGAAACAAGGCCAAACTGTAGGAATTTCCTCTGCTGGAACCATTGGAGGCTGCACTATTTTGTGAAAGAACTTTAGGCTATCTCAGCTCATAGAGATATCAATTTGGGCATGGAAGGCAGATTTTTGTTTTTTTAGACATCAGGAGATAATGTTGTCTTTGATGGATCTGGGAATTTTCTCTGTTTATTTGAATCCTGGGGCAGTTAAGTGTCAGTGTTGTCCCTTGATGTTTGGTGTGTATTCCTGTGCATGCCCTGTAGTTTTCTCCTTAGAGAAGTGGGTTACTGATGCCTGTACTGTTACATCTGGTCAACACAGAGAGCTCAGGGACTTGAGCAGTGTGCTACCATGCTCTGAAATTCCAAAGCTGTGTGCTTATGGATGCCCTTGTAGATCCCTGCAAACAAAGTGATCAAAGCCACCTGATACCTGTTCTTTTTAAATCCGGTTTGCAAGTGGAAGTTGGCAATGTCTCCCCCAGTGGAGGTGAAGGCACATCTGCTCCCTTTTCCTCCTGGTCTGTATCTCTTCGCTGCCATGGCAGGCAGCGCTTTCTACATTGCTGCATGAAATACTGTTTACCCAGTGGACTACTCATGGGTGATTTACTCCCCTCTCTTAGCTACTCCTTCATTTTCTGGTTGATGAGCATCACTGTGTGAGGCTACTGGGATGAACATAGGCATAGTGCTGGGATACTTCTCTTTAGAAGTATCCCTACAAAATTGTGGGGATATAAGGGAGGCTGCTTCCCTTGTGTCTTAGGTCTCTCTTAGCCACTGACGGTACCAGTGTCACAGTGTAAACTTCTGAGAACTGTAGAAGGTATAAAAGCACAAGAGAAAGCCGTTCCTAACTAAAAGGCAGGGATGATCACAGCAGTACAGGTCACCCTTTGCCTTTGCATTTTGTCAGTGGTCATCATGCTGCCTGTAGGCTGACCCCAGCTTTGCCCTGGTGCCTTCCCTTGCCCATGTTTATTGCCTATCTAGATGTCTTTTTTTTTTGTCCTGGTGCAGACCATTGACCTTGCAGTCTTTCTCAGGCTGTCTTTGTGCTTTCAGGATGGACACAGAGTGAAATAGGGCTGGGCACTGGGGCCCAGTGTGGTTGGCAGTGGCTGTATGCTGAGCCTTCCCACTCTGTGTTGCTTTGTGTAGCATTGGAGGTAACATAGGCACTTGGCCAGGAGGGCCTGAGGATTAGTCTGGAGGCAGCCCAGGCACCAGAGAGCCTTCTTTGGACTTCTTGCAGAGTTTATAGTTAAGTCACCTTTTTCTGGAGTTTGTTTGCTTATAGTTTTGTATTGGTTGTCTTTTCTCTGCAGTTTCCCAGGTCTAGGTTGGTTTGTGAAGCCATGCCATGTATTACGTTCTTTTGTAGCCTTCATAGTGGCGTACCTTATTGTGCTGGATCTGAAGCCTATGCTAAAAATGGGCAAAAACTTCATTTAAGAAGACTTGGGATAGTATATCCCTGATTTTCCAGAGAGAAAAATCCAGCTATCATCCTAAGAGAATGATGAAGGATTTTTTTTTTTTTTGCAATTGATATGAATTCTATAAAAAGAAACTTCCTTAAGGAAAGACTGTTTGGAAAAACTAAGTACATGCTACAGTCTAGGTTATCTATTTATAGAGTATATTTCTTGAAAGTAGTAGACCATTTCAGTGTCTTTCTTGTTCCAGCCAGACCACGTCTGGATGCTCTTTTCTGAGCTGTAAGACCTGTGGGAGACATGGGAAAGGACAGATGTCCCACAGCAGCTAGCAAATGCATGGAACTTTCATTTACCCTGTTCACTGACCTGTGGTTCTTCACTCTCTTGCCTCTACCTTCAGTCCCTTTGCACAAGAGTCAGCAGTGGGCCCTGTCCACAGGTATGGGGAGGGTCTCTACCATGCAGATGGAGGCAGATGTTAATAGCCTTGTTCTGTTTTTCATAGCAGAGATGAAAACCCCCAAGCGCCGGCAACCCTTTGTCCCCTTTGCTCTGAGGAACCACACGGGCTGTACGCTGTGGTTTGCCACGCTGACTACCACACCCACCAGGTAAGGATCAATTAGCCTGACTTCCAGAGCCATCTCTGTCACCAGAGCAAAATAGTCCTGGTTGAGGCCCCTGGGATTGTAATTGAATCAATAATTTGCCTTTTTAACTGAGACAGACAGGCATTTCTGATTCTGTATAGAATCTAGTCTGAGAAGTTGGTCCAGTGTTAGGCTCAAAGTAGGAGTATGAAGAAAAATCATTCAGTCTCTGTACCTGTCACTCTAAAGCTATATGTAGTTGTTAAATGTTTTACATTTTTCTTCCAAGATGATTGTGAAAATGTCCTCCATCCTCCCTCATACCTAAAAAAAAGCCCCCAAAACAAAAACAAACAAACTTGATTTCTGAATCACATTGCAACTCTAAAAGAGAGTGCCTGAGCTCAGTGAGAACCTTATCTGATCACTGCTGTTCAGATCTTGACTCAACATTTTAAATACAGAGTGACCTTCCCAGTTTAAGGATTGGTAAATGAAATGAGTAACAGCGTCAGCTGATTTGAAATCTCAGTTCTCCTGCCTCCACACCAAGCATGATTGCTTTGGAAGAGAGGTACTTCTGT
The DNA here is from genome assembly GCF_024711535.1 of Dipodomys merriami. NCBI lineage: Eukaryota > Metazoa > Chordata > Mammalia > Rodentia > Heteromyidae > Dipodomys > Dipodomys merriami. Next base: position 8,027,351 of record NW_027204270.1, read on the forward strand.
TCAATAGCAGGTCTGGAAACTGGGGTAGTCACTCAAAGGTTCCTTTGGAAAGTCATACTTTAATTTATACATGCCACACTGTCCTAATGGAGGCAAGTGACTTGATAGGCACTATTTCTTTTTAAGACAAAAAAAATTAGTCAGTCTCTGGCAGCTTATATCTGTAATCCTAGCTTCTTAAGAGGCTGAGAGCAAAGCCATCTTGGGCAGGAAATTCTCTGAGACTCCAATTAAGCACCTGAAAACCGGAAGTGGAGCTGTGGCTCAAAGTTGTAGAGTACCAGCCTTGAGCAAAAAAACTCAGGGACAGTGCCTAGGCCCTGAGTGCAAGTCCCGTGACTAACAGCAACAACAACAATAAACTGGGGTAAGGGGAGAGAGAGAGTCTTGCTATGTAGCTCCTTAAACTCAGGATCCTCCTGCTTCAACCTTCTGAATGTTGACATTACAGGTGTACATGACCATGCCCAGCACCAGCTGTCAGCTATTTCTAAAACTGGAAATAATTATGAAATAACAGTGGCTGGCCTCTTAAGGGCTGTGGATCTGTTTTAAGGGGAACTCTGCTCCTCAGTGCAGAGCTCTTGTGAAGAGAATGAACAAGACATAGTTGGTTATTGGTATGTGATTTTCTTCCAGGGCAGCACTGTCTCACAGTGGGAGTCCAGGGATGGTTCCAGAAGGGAATGGAGCATTTCTGGATGATACACACAATGTTAGTGAGTGGCGAGAAGTCCTTACTGGCGAAGAGATTCCTTTTGAATTTGAAGCCAGAGGGAAGTTACGACACAGGTAACAAACAGATGATCGTTTATTCTTTCTCTTTAAAAATTAAAATGGAAAAGTTATTTCTCATATTTTGCCTTTTTACTTATTAATAATGTCAATATTTTACTTGTAAAAGGTGTTTTGAAGATTGCTGTTTCTTTTTTAAAATATAGGCTATCTTGTTATGTTGGAAAATAAATTTCTTTCCATTATCCATTCGTGTAATGTGCGAGGAGATTAGCTGTGTGTTTTATAAAACATGTAAAGCATAGACACATGGTGACACTCAAGTTTATTATATCCTGGCCTGGTATCTGATGCAAAGGTGACATGTTGTTCTCCAAGGTTCTCAGAGCACATTAACTCAAACCTAGAATGCGTTTACACCATATATTATTTGTAGTAGCTGGAAAATCTCCAGAAGTAGAACCAATTATGGTAAGATAGAAATTCTGATCCAACCACCAGGTGCTGGTGGCTCATGCCTATAATCGAGGCTGAGAGCTGAGGATCACAGTTTGAAGCCAACCAGAGAAGGAAAGTCTGTGACACTATCTCTCTCCAATAAACTACTCAAAAGAAATTGGAAGTGGTTCTGTAGCTTAGGTGGTAGAGTTCTAGCCCTGAGCAAAAGAAGCTCAAGGACAGTGCCCAGGCCCTGAGTTCAAGCCCCAGAACCAGCAAAAAAACTCAAGAAATTCTGATCCTAATAAGTATGAAAATAGCTCACTGAGAGGGACCACAGGCTGATGTACTCCTGAAATAGCCCACCAAAGGGATAAAACATTTTATGTCTGGTAAATGAGACTGTAAAATGTCTAATAAAGTGTCTCATTATTTGCAAACATTTTTAAGTGGAAGGACTGTCTCATGGTCTGAATAGGCTAAGACTTGGAAGTCAGATAGGTGAAGAGTTTAGAGTTGGAGCTTCTGGTGGCTTTTAAGCTGAACTGAAACAGAAGAGATCAGTTCCTGCATTGTTACAGTTGCATGTTGCTCTCATGTGCTGAAGTCTCCCACGCTAGGCGCTTCTTCCTCTGCAAGGGTTATAAGCATATGGGTTTCTGGGTTTTACAGAGAAAAAATGCTAAAAGCAAAAATCCTGGTCTGGGGATATAGCTTAGTGGTAGAGTGCTTGCCTAGCATATGTAAGGCTCCAGGTTCCAGCGCCAGCACAGGAGTCGGGGGAGACTCCTGTTCTGTGGACATGTTCCTGGAGGCGACCTTAGGCAGCATTGTCTTTTCCTGCCACATAGTTTACAGTTCTTGGAGAACCACAGGACTGAATTCTGTGTCTTTGAATAAGCACTGCCTCTGTCTGGAAAGGGCTTGACTTCCTTGTTATTTCTGTTTTATGTTTTCATGCTCTGTAACCCATTTCAGGTCCTACTGCTCTGCTTGCATTCATCAACATCAATGGCTCTTCGGGCATATTCCTCCCTTGGCACTCTGTACCCACTCCATGCATTTCGTCCCTGCCCCCCACTTTCCTGTCAGCCTTAAATTCAGTTCCTTGTTTTAGACTTCTGGCTTGAATTAGGCAAAATCTAAAATAGAATTAAATGTGCAATTTCCTCCTATTCCTTCTGTTCTGCCCACTGCTTTCTGCTCCAATTTCAGCCCTAAAACTGAGGGTTCTGTCTTGTTTACTGGTTTCTAGTCAAGTAGAGCTGGAGCGAAACTACTGAGTGTGGTTCTGAGAGAAGTAGGACATTCAACAGAGCAACCAAAAAGAAAAACTTTACATATGTATCCATGTATATGTGTGTGTGTATGTCTGTATGAATGTATGTAGAGTGGCTGTATGATTCAATTGCTGGCACATTTTTACCACTGCACTGGAATGGTTTCACTGACACCATTAGTTTATGAAGATTGGGGTGGGAGCTGTAAGGAGCAAACCTACAAGCATACAGTACAGGAGAGTGCAAGTTGTCCTCCTTGCTTGGGCTCTTCTTACCTTTCAATTCATGCCACAAACATAAAGCCCAGGTCAGCTATTCTCTTGATTTTTTTCCCCCCTGTATTAGGTAATTCCCAAACAATTTAGCTGACTGGCTTTTTATGTCATATAGTAAAGCAGATTGGAGTCTTCATTCTGTTTTCCATCCCTTTTGACACTATGCTTGATTTCCCTGTCTGTGTCCTTCCTAACAGACACACCCATGACCTACGGATCCATCAGCTGCAAGTGAGAGTAAATGGCTGGGAGCAAGTAAGCCCAGTGTCTGTGGACAAAGTAGGAACCTTCTTCCGATATGCAGCACCAGATAAAAATTCATCTTCTTCTACAGTGAGTGGCTGTGGAATGGGTGATTAATGGTACAGTGGTGGTGTGGTCTCAACTCCTATGAACCAGGCTGTGAGATAGTTAAGTCTATAATAATTTTGTCTAATAATTTTGCTAGTGGGACAAAGAAGACTTTAGATTATATTGGCTCAGCCAGAGGCATCCATATGCACATATACCAGACAATGGATAATTTCAGTGGAAAACAGATACAGTATTGGCTGTAATACATCAGCTCACCTGGTACACTTTATAATTAGATGGCCTGATTGACTGTTTACTAGTCTGTAAACATGAATATAGTCTCAGCATCCCTGGAGCATGGGTTCAGGACTCCAACCATTTCCCCATGCTAAAATGCTCAGATGCTCAGTGCCCTTACATAATATGTTACAGTGGTTTGTGAGTAACGTACACACATCATACACTACCTGTTACTGGGTAGATGCTATGTAAATGGTTTGTTACTCTGTTTAGGGGATAAGAACAATAAACAAAGGGTTAGTATATGTTCAGTTCAGGTGTGATTATCATAAGTCTCACTACATAGTACATAGTACACAGTCTGGAGGAAGTTGGTTGAATTATGGATGCAGATCTTATGAAAGCCATCTATATTGACCATTTAACATAATGTTAAACTTCCTAATTTATATGCTATTTATATTTTTTATAATGCTATTCCTTGATCCTTTCAGCTCCTTACACCCAAATCATGTTTGTTTGCTTTTTGGTTAGTATCAGGGTTTGAACTCGGAGCCCTTTGCTTGCCAGGCAACCACTCTGACAGACACTTGAGCCCACCTCGAGCCTTTTTGCTTTAATTTTTTTTTTGTAAGTAAGGCTGGCCTTCACTGTGATCCTCCTGGCTATAGTCTTCTGTATCCGGGTCCTCAGGTATATGTCACCATGTCTACTTCATTTGTTGAGATGCTGTCTCATTTAACTTTTTGCCTGGGCTAGCCTTGAACCATGATTCTTCTGATCTCTACCTCCCCAATAGCTGGGATTACAGGTATGAGCCACCATTCCCTGCCCCAAATCCTTCTTTATGGTGCAAAGGGAGATGCCCATTGTCCTTTATTTTTGGCTAACGCATACTCAAGCACCCTTACCATAGTTTTACCCCAGTCTGCAGACTTCAGGCTGTAGGGCCATTGGAGAGGGTTGTAGGCAGCTTCCCTGACTGATGTGTGCAGGCAGATGCTGGGGTAGCTGCCATGGGTGTTTTTTCCTGATACTTGTATTGCATTGGGTAATTGTACTCAGGAATAGCCCATGCGGAGGTAGAAACAGTAGTTTTGTAGATAGTGTGAAAAATACTCTTGCAGAAGGCACTGGTTTATAACTTTTCTTTTTCATCATTGCAGTATAGTACTCAAACTGTCTGAAAAAAAAAATAAAAACAAAAAACTAGCTCTTCCTTTCAAATTACTTCTCTGCCTAAATTCAGGTCAGGCAACGAAAGTTCTAATTTTCCCCATAGATACCTTTGCATTGAATTGATGTGTCCTGGAGAGATTTTGCACAAACTAAAGGGTTGTAGAGTAAATATTGTGGTCCTCACAGCTGTTAAGAAATGATGTTTTATCTTTGTAATAGATATACTTTACCTGAAACTATTTTCAAATACCATCCTTTTAATCAAATCATATTATTATTGAATTAAATGATGCTTATTATAAAAAGAAAAAAGAAAAGTATGCCTTTTATCTTAGATCAGCTGACTCTCTGACTTTGAATCTTTCTTAGATTGGCAGCCCAAGCAGCAGAACAAATATTATACATCCACAGGTTTATGTGAGTATGAGTTCTGGTTTTTGCTGTGCTTACTGAGTATATATACCTTATGTTTCTTGATGATCAGAGGACATTATCAAATGTATGTGATTGGTGTTTATCTCTGTCCTTTTCTATTAATGATCACCTTTTCTAAGAATTTGCAAGAAAGTTTTTCCCTTTTATGTGCTAATGAATACTACAGTGAAGAATATTTTGGTCCAATGTCTCTTTCTTTCAAAGTTAAAAATAGAAATTTATCCAAATAAGACTATGTATTTCATATATTTAGGTCCAAAAGTCATGCAAATCATATGTATTTCATATATTGGGCCCAAATCAGAAGTACAAATAGTGAGATTCCATATTTTGCCTGCCCTGAAAAAAAATTGGCTTTTGAAATATGACAAGGTGACATAAAAAAATTTTCAGTCTTGAATTTGTAATTTCTTCTCACTGAGGATTGAAAGCTTTGAAATGTGGAATTTCATGTCAATCTGAACATGGGACTATGGAGATGTCATTGGCCTAGATTATAGAGGGCTTTTAGGGCCAGTGGAGACTTGGGCTTTGATATTGTTTTGTGCTTAGGATGGTGTCCCTCTAAAAGCTCATCAGAAAATTATAGTTTGCCTTTCTATTTGGATATGAAGTCATGGTTGAAATAAAAGTGCCTACCCACAGGTTAATATACTGTTGGATAGGTTCTGAAAGCACTAAGAACCTCTATGAGCTATCTGCTAGTTGCAGTAGTTTGCTGCCAGGCATGACTGAGAGCTCTGAGCCCAGGACCTACAAACCACATGATTTGATTTCCCCAGATCCCTGCTTCCCACAGAGTAGTGAACTGCTGGGCAGGATATAAATGCATTAAGACCAGCAGGAGAGTGCCTTAGTCTCAGTTCTCCATCAGCAGTACAGAGCTCAGTGCCCTGATTGCTTCTCCTGCTTTCTGACTCATTTGGGGTACATTCCTTGACTTTGCTTGCTCTATCTTGGGGGCACAAACTAGGCGATCTGGAGAGCAAGTGAGAACTTGTCCAATCCGTGGACTGCAGACCTTCTTGCAACCAGAAGCAGCTGCTATTATGTAAAATAGAGAAGCTTCTGAAATGACAAAAGGACAGAAGTGGACACCTTACCAAGCCTCACCCTTAATAGCACCAAGCTGTACACTAGTCACTACAAGAGACTCCAGATAGTTTCTTTATCTTTAAGTGGTGCTGGAAATTAAGCCTGGTCCCCTGAACATGTAGGTGAATTACAACCTCTTAGTCTAGTGGTGTGAAGCGGCACCTTAACCCTGCCACTGCACAGTCCTGCCTGAACACTGAGAGAAGTTGAACTGAAAGTCCATAGGTGATTCAACCTAAAAAACTGACAACTTGGCCTTAGATTTGAAAATCCCAGTATAAAATTCAAGGTATATATGGTGTACCTTTCAAAAGACAGCAAGTTGATGAGCACGGATATTAATGAAAGTGGAATGAATGATATCCCAAAGAATTTAAGATGATTATAAGATTCATAAGTGTAATTAAAGATGATCCATAAAAATGCATGAATGACTTCAAAAAGAATATAGATAAATAGCTGAATGAAATTAGGAAGGCAATGCAGGATATGAATGTGGAATTCAGTAAAGTTATAGAAATCCTGAAAAAAAAGTTAAATTGTAATTCTGGAAATGAAAAGCTCACCATGTTGGGCTGGGAAGGTGGCTCAGTGCATGCATGAGGCCCTGGGTTCCATTCCTCAGCACCACATAAGCAAAAAGAAAAAAGCCGAAAGTGGCGCTGTGGCTCAAGTGGTAGAGCGCTAACCTTGAGCTGAAGAGCTGAGGGACAGCGCCCAGGCCCAGAGTTCAGGCCCCACGACTGGACCCCCCCAAAAAAAGCTCAGCATGTCAAATAAAATCAGATGAAACCTGAGCTAAGACAGATCCAAGACTGAATGAAATTGAAGATAGTATACCCAGTTTTGAAGACAATGTAGATGAATGAGAATATTTAGATAAGGAAAAATAATTTAAAAATATAGAACATGTAAGACCTTAGAGACAACATTAAAGACTAAACACAAGCCAGGCGCTGGTGGTTTATACTAACTACTCAGGAGGCTGAGATCTGAGGATTGGAGTTCAGAGCCAGCCCGAACAAGGAAAGTTTGTGAGACTCTTATCTCCAATAAACCACCAGAAAACCAGAAGTGGCGCTGTGGCTCAAGTGGTAAAGTGCTTGCCTTGAGTTGAATTGCTCAGGGACAATGCCCAGATCAAGAGTTCAAGCCCTACAATCGACAAAAAAAGAAAAAAGGACTAAAAACAGCCAGGCACTGGTGGCTCACACCTGTAATCCTAGCTACTCAGGAAGTTGAGAATGCAGTTTGAAGCCAGCCCAGGCAGAGACGTTCCAGTGAGACTCATCTCCTTAAGCACTCAAATACTGGAAATGGAGCTGTGACTCAAAGTGGTAGAGTGCTAGCCTTGAGTGAAAGAGCTCAGGGAACGTACCCAGACCTTGAGTTCAAGGCTCCCCCCAACTTCCCCTCCTCCAAAAAAAAGAGACTAAACACATGAATCATGGACATAGAAGGAAGAAGTAGAAGAAATACAAAATAAAGGCATAGAAAACATTGAATAAAACAATAGCAGAAAATTTCCCAAATCTTGGGAAAGGTATAGTACAAGAAGCTTTTTAGGACACCAAACAAACAAAACAGATGCTTTCCACCTTAAAACATTAAATGAACATAACAAGGGAAGAATATTGAAAGTTCTAAGAAATCAGCACATTTCTTAACAGAAACTATAAACACAAGGAGAAGATGGAATGAAATAAAACAATAAATAATAAAATAAAACATTGTCTTCCACCCTCCCCCCTCCAAGATTACTGTGTCTAGCAAAATTCTCCTTTATAATTAAATAATAAACAAAAGCTTCCCATGATAAACAGAAACGAAAGAAATTCATGATCACCAAAATATATACCTAAAGAACTGTGCACACAGAAAAAAATATAAACACAACCAAGAAAATATGGGAAAGATGGGCTGGGAAGGTGACTCAGTGGTAGAGTGCTTGCCTTGCATGCATGAGGCCCTGGGTTTGATTCCTCAGCACCACATAAGCAGGGGAAAAAAAAGCCGGAAGTGGCACTGTGGCTCAAGTGGTAGAGCGCTAGCCTTGAGCTGGAGAGCTGAGGGACAGCGCCCAGGCCCAGAGTTCAAGCCCACGACAGGACCCCACAAAAAAAAAAAAAGAAAATATGGGAAAGAATAAATTTTATTAGACAAGTAGGTAAGCAAATGATGATTAGGGAAGAAGCAAACAGTATAAAAGAAAATGACAGGAATTACTTTTTAGTAATAAACTGAATGTTAATAGTCTCGATTCTCCTTATCAAAAGACATACATCAGTGGATTGGATTAAAAAATAGGACTCAATCATTTGTTGCCTACAGAAATACACCTCATAGGCCAAGACAACCGAAAGAATGGAAAATTATAAGCAAATAGAGCTTGACAGCAGGCAAGAGGCAGCTCTGTTCATATCTGAAAAAGCAGAATTCAAATCAAAATTAAAAGGATCAAAAATTATTTCATACACCTACAGAGAACAATCCATTAAGACTTAATAATTATAAATATAACACACCAAATGTTGCACCCAGTTTTATACAACAAACACTGGTGGACATAAAAGCACAAATATACCTCAGCACAATGTAGAGGGCGATTTTAATACCCTGTTCTCATCAATGGAAATCAACAAAGAAATTTCAAAGTAAAACAATACTAGGTCAGATAAACATGGACTATAGCATACTGTAGAACTTAACAAACATTTATGAACTAGTCTAACTAACAACTCTAGCAGCCCATGAAACTTTTTTCCAAAAGGGATCTTATTTCAGAACATAAACAAATCTTAGTAATTGAAGAGAATTGAAATAATGTCTTGTATTTTTTATCAAACTACAATGGAGTAAAACAAGAAATTAACAGCAAGAGAACAGAAAAATACTTGAACACATGGAGCAGAACAATACTTTTGTTTTGTTTTGTTTTGTGCTGGTCCCAGGCTTGAATGCTCAGGGCCTGAGTGCTGTCACTGAGCTTTTGTGTTCAAGGCTGGTGCTCTACTCCTTGAGCCACAGCTATACTTGCCCCTTTTTGATGGTTAATTGGAAATAAGACTCAAGGACTGCTGGGTGCCAGTAGCTCACACCTGTAATCCTAGCTACTTAGGAGACTGATACCTGAGAATTGTGGTTCAAAGCCAGCCCAGGCAGAAAAGTCCCTATGAGACTCATCTCCAGTTAACCACCCCAACACTGGAAGTGGTGCAGTGACTTAAGTGGTAGAGCACTAGCCTTGAGTACAAAGAGCTTCATGGACAGCACCCAGATCCTGAATTCAAGCACACAACTGACTAAAAAAACAAAAAACATAAAACAGCAAAAAGTCAAAAACTTTCTTACCTGGGCTAACTTCAAAGACAATAAAACTGCCATATGATTGTGCTGTACCACTCTTTGGCACGTACCCAAAGAAACCTAAGTCATCATGCCATGGAGATGTCCTCATAGCCATATTTGTGAAGTGCTATTCGTAATAGACAAGCTATGAAGTCATCCTAGGTGCTCAACAGCTGATGGATTGATTGTGTGTAGACAAGATGGAACATTATTCAGGCCTGAAGAATGAAATTACGTCATTTGGAGAAAAATGTATGAAACTAGATATCATCTTGAGCAAGATAAGCCAGGTTCAGAAGGACATATATAACATGTTCTTTCATTTGCCAAATCTAGACCTGAAATAATAAGAGTAGCCAGTAACTGCGACCTAAGACCCAAAATAAATAATTTTTCCTTGTTATTTTGAGTTTCTGAAACCTGATACCTTTTTTTAGAAAGAGTGATTATTGAACAGATGCTGGAAGGATACTGTGAAGAGAGAAGTTTATTTTTAAAGTTCTTATGGAATAAAAATGTTAGTTTTTCTATGCTTATGGTAATGAACAGTATATGGACTGACAGAGTAGGTAGAGTGACGCTTAGAGAAAAGAAGTACAGTGTTCTTTGAAAGTCACACCCATACAGACAACTCTTAAATCTCAGAAGAGCTCCTCGGAGTTTTCTGGGTGTGTTTGGGCAGTGTCCAGACCATTGTTTGTGTTCAAGGAATGTTTTCTCGGTATTAATCTTGGAGGAAAATGCCACAGGAGTTAAATCATTTAATGCCTTGCAAAATCCTACCTCAGTCTAATTTTCTCCTTGCTTCAGTTGATTGTTATTTTTGTTCTCCAGTAGCGTCAAAAGCAAATCATCTAAAGTTTCCACATAAGGACTCGTGTAGGAATCTGGGGACATTGTGTATGAAGGATGTTTGGAAAATTGGATAGGTTATTTATTTATTTATTTATTTATTTATTTATTTATTTATTTATTTATTTATTTATTTATTTATTTATTTATTTATTTATTTATTTATTTATTTTTGGGTCCGGTCGTGGGGCCTGAACACTGGGCCTGGGCGCTGTCCCTCAGCTCTTCAGCTCAAGGCTAACACTCTACCTATTGAGTCACAGAGCCACTTCCGCCTTTTTTCTTTTTGCTTATGTGGTGCTGAGGAATCGAACCCAGGGCCTAAGGCATGCAAGGCAAGTGCTCCACCACTGAGCCATCTTCCCAGCCCCTGGATAGGTTATTATCACAGTCTTAGGTGAAATTCTTTATAATGTATCCAGAAGTCTAGGAATTTTTTTGTGTGTGTATGTGTGGAATATAGTTTGTGATGTCACATCCGAGTAGATTGTTTTTGTAGCAGCTTTTAGATTTGATTGGAGTTATTTTGTTTTTTTGGAGGAAGGGTGTGTGTGTGTGTGTGTGTGTGTGTGTGTGTGTGTGTGATGTCACATCTGAGTAGATTGTTTTTGTAGCAGCTTTAAGATTTGATTGGAGTTATTTTGTTTTTTTGGAGGAAGGGTGTGTGTGTGTGTGTGTGTGTGTGTGTGTGTGTGTGATGTCACATCCGAGTAGATTGTTTTTGTAGCAGCTTTTAGATTTGATTGGAGTTATTTTGTTTTTTTGGAGGAAGGGTGTGTGTGTGTGTGTGTGTGTGTGTGTGTGTGTGTGTGTGTGTGTGTGTGTGTGTGTGTGTGTGTGTGTGTGTGTGTGTGTGTGTGTGTGTGTGTGTGTGTGTGTGTGTGTGTGTGTGTGTGATGTCACATCCGAGTAGATTGTTTTTGTAGCAGCTTTTAGATTTGATTGGAGTTATTTTGTTTTTTTGGAGGAAGGGTGTGTGTGTGTGTGTGTGTGTGTGTGTGTGTGTGTGTGTGTGTGTGTGTGTGTGTGTGTGTGTGTGTGTGTGTGTGTGTGTGTGTGTGTGTGTGTGTGTGTGTGTGTGTGTGTGTGTGTGTGTGTGTGTGTGGTCGCCGCCCTGCCCTCTGTGTGTGTGTGTTTTGTTGTTGTTGCCGCCGCCCTGCCCTTCCTCCTCAGCCTCCTTGGTGCTGGGATTATACATGTACCACCACTCCTGTCTGGCTGTTTTTAGTAATTTGCTTTCTGTAGAGACAAATTGTTTTAGGGTTGAATGATAATTTTACTAATGAGCTGTGGTAGCAATCATGCTTTTGTTTTCTGTTCTTCTTGTGGTATTGTTGTAGTCTGTATATTTTTGTTGAAGCACAGCTATCTTGTTTCTGTCTTTCCTTCACAGTTCTCTGCCCTCCCACCTGTCCGAGTAGTCTTTGCTGTGACTATGGAAGGCAGTGCTCGGAAAGTGATCACTGTCCGGTCAGCCCTCATTGTGAGGAACAGATTGGAAACACCGATGGAACTACGACTAGACAGCCCATCAGCCCCAGACAGTACGTGCTAATTGTCTCAAGTGTAGATAATTGTTGACACTAGTCCTGACTGTCCCAGTGGGCATGTCCCCAAGCAGTCAGTATGCTTGGTCAGTTATTTTTTTTCTGAGATGGATAGTGTTTGAGTAATGGGCTGTTGCCCCTGTGATGATGATTCTTTTTGGGCAGGGACAGTCAGTGTTTTGTGGAGGAGGGCCATCAGCTCAGTGCTGACACCTATTTTGTCCTGAAATGGTCAGTGTTTTGTGGAAGAGGACTGTCACCGAGTGCTAGCCCCTGTTTTTGTCCTGAGGTGGTTGGTGTTTTGGGGAGGAGAGCTGTCATCTGAGTGCTGATTCCTATTTCTATGCAGAGCCAGTGGTGCTTCCTGCCATCATGCCAGGGGATGCATTCGCCGTGCCTTTACACCTCACCTCTTGGCGGCTACAGGCCCGGCCCAAAGGATTTGGTGTGTTCTTCTGTAAAACTCCAATACATTGGACCAATGTAGTGAAGCCAACAGTGGTTAGTAGCAGCAAACGAGAGTGCCACTCGATGGACACAGAAAAAAGCCGATTCTTCAGGTATGTGTTATGCTACAGTTACATTGACATGCACCATTTGCCTTTTCACAGTTTTGATAAATAGCCCAAGCTGGCTTAGAACTTGATATGTAGCCCAGCATGGCCTTGACCTTGAGATCATCTTGCTGTAGCTTCCCAAGTACTGGGATTATGGGTATGCACAATTATTCCTGGCTCAGAATTTCTGTTCTCAATAAATTGATCTGAAGATGTAATACCATCCCTATCAACATTTTAGTATGCTTTGAAGAAATAAGGAGCTAATTTATATATTTATATGGAAACTAGGAATCCAGATTATTCAATACAATCTCAAAAAAGAACAAAACGGGAGGACTTACAAAACCTATTTTTAAGACTTGCTGTTGAGCCACTGTTAGGTGTTATTGGCATAAAGACAGAAATATCAATCAGTGGAGTACAAAGGGGACTTTTAGACAAGGTTTCAAGTCAGTAGAGTAGAGCATGGGTAAGTTTTCCAAACAAACATTGCTGGAACAAGAGAATAGCCCTATGAAAACATGCACTTCAACTTCTCTATCACTGCATTTGCAAAACAATTTGTTTATAGTTCCAGGGTGCTTTCTTTGAGTTTTTTTGCTTGAGACTAGCTCTCCACCACTTAAGCCACCATTCCATTTCCAGCCTGATGTGGTTTATTGGAGATGGAGTCTCACAGACTTTTTTGTCCAGACTGGTTTTGAACCATGATCCTCAGATCTTAGTGTCCTAGATAGCTAGAATTATAGGCATGAGCTACCAGAGCCTGGCTGCATTTGCAAAATTTAATCTGAGATGGATCATAGACATGAATGTGCAATTGAGAACCATAATTTTTAGAAAAATACTTTCTGACATTGGGTAGGCAGATATCTTACACAAAAAGCACCAAAGACTATGAGGAAAAATGAGAAATTGGAAGTTTTTGTTTATTAACAAATTGAAGTAAGGAAAGGAATAGATAAACTATAGAGTTGGACATATATAAACACATATGCTTATATGTTTAAGTACCTTTTTTTTTGTTGTTATGGGGCTTGAACTCTGGACCTGGGCACTGTCCCTGAGCTCTTTAGCTCAGAGTGAGTGTTCTACTACTTGAGCCACAGCACCACTTCTGGCTTTCAGGTGGTTAATGGGAGATAAGAGTCTCTTGGATTTTCCTGCCTGGGTTGACTTTGAACCCTGATCCTCAGGTCTCAGCCTCCTGAGTAGGCTAGGATTATAGGCATAAGCTACCAGTGCCTGCCTGTTTAAGTACATTTAACAAAGAATTTTTATGTAGAAGTCCTTCAAATCAACAATAATATTTGAACTGATAGTTTATAGAAGACAATATACAAATTTTAAGTAGACAAAAGATGTCCAGAATAATTAGTGATTAGAAAAATGCAAATCTCTGTAGAGGGCTGGGAGGAGGGAAAGTGGGAGAAAAATGAGGAAAGGGTAACAAGTTTGACAAGAAATGTACTTGTTACCTTACGTAACTGTAACCTGTCCATATATCACCTTGACAATAAAAAAAAAAATGTAGAAAAAAAAAGAAAATGCAAATCTGAATTACAGGTATACTCTCCTAGAAGAGATCAATAAGAAAAGACAGACAATATTAAATGTTGACAAAGATGTGGAACAACTAGAACTCATAAATAGCTGGGTCTATGAAATGGTACAACCACTTTAGAGCAATGCATGGTAATTTCTTTCTCCCATTCCCTTTCCCTTTCCCTTCTTTTCCTTTTTTGTTGTTTGTGGGGCTTGAACTCAGGGCCTGGGTGTTGTCCCTGAGCTTTTTTACTCAAGACTAACACACTACCACTTTGAGCCATAGCACCACTAAGGCAATTTCTTATAAACGCTAAGAACCTATTCATAATCTAGTTATTTTACTGAAAGAAATGAAAGTTTATCTCCAAAAAATTTATTTTTATTTAGCCCTAAACTGGAAACCAATTGGATATCCACAAGATAATGAATAAGTAAGAAAAGAGTGATTCTTAACATGGCATACCACCATCAATGAAAATATACTAAAATTGGCTGAATTTTATAGGTAAAGTCAGACAGAGTAATATATGCTACATGACTCTAGCTATATGCAACTTGTGAACAAACAACTAGTCGAAAGTGATTGCCTGAATGATAGGTAGAGAATATTGATTGAAAAAGGACATGAAGGAGCTTTTTGGGGTTAAATAGTTCATAGCTTGCTTTGAGTGGTGTTATAGAGGCATGTATAATTGTCAAAATTCATTAAACAGACCATTGAAAATCTGTAATATTTATTGTATAGATGCATTTGGATTAAAAAGCGCAAATGTCTTACTAACATTGAACCATTTTAATGTAATTCAGCTTCAGGAGAAAAATTCAAGTTCTTCATGCAAGCTGATGATTTATACACTATTTTGTCTTCATAGGTTTTGTGTGGCTATCAAGAAAGAAAATTATCCAGATTATATGCCCTCCAACATATTTTCTGACAGTGCCAAACAGATTTTCAGACAGCCTGGGCATACCATTTATCTCCTGCCGACTGTGGTAATATGCAACTTGTTGCCTTGTGAACTGGACTTTTATGTGAAAGGAATGCCCATTAATGGGACCTTAAAACCTGGCAAAGAGGTAGCCCTTCATACAGCAGATACATCCCAGAACATTGAACTAGGTAAGGTGTGTCACATAGGCTCATTTGTAGTAATCCTGTGAAAATAATAATTTATGTGGACATCCTGGTGAACTTGTGGCATAGATGATACCTCAAAAAGCCAGTTAAAACAATTATGCAGTTTAAAAGAACAAATTGAGCTAGGCGCTGGTGGCACACCTGTAATCCTAGCTACTCAGGAGCATGGTTCAAAGCCAGCTCAGGCAGGAAAGTCGTGAGACTCTTTAACTCCAACTAACCATCAGATTACCAGAAGTGGTGCAGTGGCCTTGAGCTGAAGAGCTCAGGGACAGGGCTTGGGCCAAGAGTTCAAGCCCCATGACCAACACACACACACAAAAGAACAAATTGAACAAACCAGTGTTTCCAGAGGAAACACTCAACCTGGTTCTTCTTTCCCCTTTTTGTTTGAACTCAGGGCCTTGTGCTTGCTGGGCAAGTGTTCAAACCCTGGAGTACCTTTTGCTTTATATATATATTTTTTTTGTATAGGATCTTTCTTTTTCCCTGGATAACCATCTTCTTAGTTACTTCCAGGTGGCTGGGATGATAAATGCATACCATTATTATTGCCTGAGATGGGAGGTCTGGGCTGTCCTTGAATCATAATCCTCCTGATCTGCACCTTTTGAGTAGCTAGAATTAGAAGTGTGAGATACCACACTTGGCTCAGAACACTCCTCTCCATCTTTTTAAAAGAGGCTCACTTGATATAATTATATGAAGTCAGTGCATGTTTTCTTTTTATTATTTTGTTTATGTGGTACTAAGTAATCAAACGCAGGGCCTCATGCATGCTAGGCAAGCACTCTACCACTAAGTCCCATTCCTAGCCCTAGTGCATGTTTTCAAACCATGTGCTTTCCTAGCTGTGGCATGACTTATGTGTCTCTCGAGAGGGAAAGGGTAAACATCTGCTGATCACTCACTGTATCCCACATATGAACCAAGTGTTTTCACACACATGATCTTATGGAATCTTTTTTTTTTTTGCTGGTCCTGGGACTTGAACTCAGGGCCTGGGCATTATCCCTGAGCTGCTTTTTGCTCAAGGCTACTACTCTATCACTTGAGCAACATCACCACTTCTGGCTTTTTCTGTTTTTATGTGGTATTGAGGAATCAGACCCAAGGCTTCATGCATGCTAGGCAAGCACTCTACCACTAAGCCACATTCTCAGCCCGTCTCATGGAATCTTTATAGCAGTAGTTACTTGTTAAATGAAACTTAGAATGTTTTAATACATCAAGTAATTTTCAGTTGTAAGGGTGAACGAAGTCAGTATTTGAAGCACTTTCAGAAGTGTTTTATGTTTGTTGCCACAGGACTGCCAGCGACTGTGTTGAGCAGTATGAGATACGGTGCACAAGTGCTTTCATTGAATTGTCTAAGTTGATCTGCACAGCAGAGACCTGGGGTTGTCCCTATTTTACATAATGTCCCATAATGTCAAGATAACATTTCAATGACTATATAACTCCTTGAGCTTAATTTAGAAAAGTAATGCAGTGGTATTTACTCAGAGACAAAATGTCTCTGGTATTTAGGTCATTTTCTGATATTTTTTCAAGCAGTTATCAAGTCTCATGTGAAATGAACCTGTCATTTCATTGATGTTCCTAGTCTTTAGTGTCATCTGTACCTGGGTCATCTCTTCTTATCCTGGTCCTGCCACATAGATAGAATTAGTACCACATTCTGCAGAGGCCCAGGAAAATTGAATAGTTTGCTCCACACCAAGTAGATGATAAGGCAGACTGGGGATGTGAAGACAAGCAGTTTGGATGCAGAACTTACATTTGCTTTACTGTGTTTTAAGCAATGAGCCCAGGGTATGAGGTACAGCAAACTTAGAATCATAACTCCTTTTGGTAGCTTTTTGGAATTCTGGGCTTAGAATTTAGGATTTAAGAATGGGCTTTATAAATAATACAATCACTATACAGTATAAACTTTATAAATGAGACTTCAGACTATCTGATTTGCTTCATACTTATTCTTTACTCCAGCTTGAGAAAAGTGGCCTTTGAAATATTTACCAGTTAGAACCTTAGAGAGTTTTCTAAAAGGAATTCAAGTTAGTTTTCCTGTCAGCTCTTTTTACAACTCCCCAGAGAATCCACAAAGATAATAAGCTTATACCTTCTTTAGGGGTGTCACTGGAGAACTTTCCCCTCTGTAAAGAATTGCTCATTCCCCCTGGGACCCAAAACTATATGGTAAGAATGCGACTCTATGACATCGGCCGGCGGCAGTTGAACCTTACCATCCGGATCGTGTGTCGAGCAGAAGGGTCCTTAAAGATCTTCATTTCTGCCCCGTATTGGCTCATTAACAAAACAGGTATGTACAGAGCCTCTGTCCAAGTAGCGTTGGCCTTGGTTATGGGAGTTCAGGTGTATTCACTGAATATGTCCTACCTAAATAGAACTAATCCAAGCAGATTACTTCAACCGTCTGAGCTGCTAAGCTCCTTGAGCATGCTTCACTATAGTCAGAACTGGCCTTTTAGGCAGTGGATGGGGCCCATTGGATGAACCCCATTATTTCTACTCCCTCCCCTGATGATAATTTTTCATCCTTTTTCCATTTTCATCTTCCATGGGCAGACTGGGTGGGAATGATATAAACTTTTCCCCCTCCTTTCTAAAGGGTTACCACTGATCTTCAGACAGGACAATGCAAAGACAGATGCTGCAGGCCAGTTTGAGGAACATGAGTTGGCCCGGAGCCTGAGTCCTCTCTTATTCTGCTATGCTGATAAAGAACAGCCAAACCTGTGAGTACAGTTATTTCCAGGAACGGGGGAAATCAGCTCCTCAAGAAGGAAAATTGGCCATGGCTATAACTTATCCATGGAAGTAGAAGCAATCTGTAGATAACAGTTCTGACTTGGCAGAGGGCAGAATCATGACATAATGGGATTTTTTTCCCCCATCTAATTTGTGTTATTTGATACTAGGACTAAGTCAGCTGTTAGTGTATAATGAAAGTTAGTTTTATTTAATATGTGTTGAAGTAGTTCTCCTATTCATGAAGAGAAACCTGGCACTCCCTCTTCTCTTCAGTTTCCCATCTGCTGAAGCTTTTAGCACTGAAGAGCTGGCATTAGGAAGAAGATAGGCTGCCTTTCAGCCCCACTGATCAGTTAGGGCTGTTAGTGGAAGGTTTTGAAATCCAAAGTAGGCTGTTCTGCATCCCAAAGCACTCATTGAGTGCTTAGAGTAGGGCAAACCAAGAATTGTGCAGGTTAAATGACAGGTTCTTTTTTTTTTTTTTTTTTTTTTGGGGGGGGGGGGTCAGTCGTGGAGCTTGAACTCTGTGCTTGGGCGCTGTCCCTGCGCTCTTCAGCCCAAGGCGAGCACTCTACTGCTTGAGCCACAGTGCCACTTCTGGTTTTCTAGTTGTTTATTGGAGATAAGAGTCTCACGGACTGTCCTGCTCGGGCTGGCTTTGAGTGGTGATCCTTAGATCTCAGCCTCCTGAGTAGCTAGGATTACAGGTGTGATCCACTGGTGCCCAGCTAAATGATAGGTTCTTTGAATGTATGGTAGAACATTAATTTGCTTTTGTTCTTAGTTTTGACATTCTGCTTTTTATGAGGTCTTCTCATTTGTAGCCCTAATCCGAAAGTAAATGAGTATGTCTCATAATCAAAAGTTCCATGCACTCTTACATGGAGACTTCTGCTGAAGGCTTAGCAGGAATGGTTCCAAATGCTGCACTGCAGTGGTGCAGATGTGTTTAGCAGGGATGGCTGCAATCTAGATTAGTGTTGGGGACACAGCTAGCCACTGACATGGTCAGTACTTCAGCCTCACTGGACCTTAAACGGTTGTTGGCCATTTTAGATCTAGGACTTAACATTTGTCACAAGTTTGTTATCCGTGGAATTTCCACTTCCCAAAGTGTTTCCATGAAAACTATCTCATTAGAGTCTCCCCAGGTTCCCAGTGGTTTTGGGTGGCCAGGAGATACTGTAATATCTTAACAGGAGGAAATTGAGGCTCAGAGAGCTACTGGCTCAAGTGTCCATTGTTTTATTAGTGATAGAGCTGGAGTGCAGGTTTAGAAGTTTTCTTGTGTCTTGTCCAACAAGACACAGACAACTCAATAGTACTTTGGCACTGGGATTGAGTCAGTCCTTGGAAGTGATTCACCATCAAGTTCTTCTCTTTACATGCCTTGGTCAGGTTTTTTTCTCAGAGTTTTTGTTTTTGGTTTCTTTCTTTCCTTTTTTTTTTTTTGCTTTGATTTTTTTCAGGGCAGCACTTTTCTCACGTGTTAGGCCCACAGAATCCTAGGGTTTTCTTCTAAAGTGTTCAGTTGTAAATGCTTGTGTATATCACACACTGTTGGACTATGGCTACTTCTAGGAAGTGTGTTTACACTGATTAATTCTCTTAGTGTCAGTATTAAGAGATCTGACTGGGTGATAGCCACCTTAGTGTTGCCTACTTAGAAGGTAGATAAGATTTCTTGTGGATGAATGTATACATGTTTGCTTTTCTGCCCCACAGCTGCACGATGAGAATCGGAAAGGGGATTCATCCAGAAGGCATGCCTGGCTGGTGTCAGGGCTTCTCCCTGGATGGTGGTAGTGGTGTCCGAGCTTTGAAAGTCATCCAGCAAGGAAACCGCCCAGGGCTGATCTATAATATTGGTGGGTTACCTGTTGGGCAGTGGGAAGACAGAACTATTGTCCACTGACCTCAGGCTTAGACGAATATTCTGGCCATGCATTTTGCCCTGGCTACAAGTATTGATTTTTTTTTTTTTGATAGTAGGTCGTATGTCTGTTCTTTGAATGCTAGATTGATTTCAACACATATCTATTCTCCTAGGGATTGGAGGAGCCTCCTAAACACTACCCTTTTTAAAGTCAGTGGCCCTCTTTAATTTCAAACTCACCTTGCTGTCAGGATGGCATCAGTTTGGTTTGAATCTTTGTTTTTCAGCAGATGCTTTTTCTCCACCTTGTATCCTTATACTTTCATTAACATTTGCAAACCCTAAGAGGGTAAGAAGCATTGTTCTCCCTGAAACTAAAGCAGAAAACAAAATGACTTGCTTACAAGAAGAGGGGAGGAGTGAGTCAGAAGAAGGGTGGTGGCCGGTGAATGTGAAGGAGAAGATAGAAAAAAATGCACTCTGTATTGTAGACATTAGAAGTTCCCAGACAGCCTTTTGAGGTGGCACAGAGACACTGTATAAATATTCTCAGGGATCCTGAGAACACCCGAAGAATCTATCTGACTTACATATTGCTTTAGAATTAGAATGTTAGCAGTATATCCCTCTTTCTCCAAGACGTTTGAGTATTGGAATATTAGAGTTATATTGTCATACATGATGATGGAGTTCTAACCACCCTCCCACACATAGCTACAAGTCACATGCAGCTGCTGAGGGTTTTTTTTTTTGGGGGGGGGGGTCGGTCATGGGGCTTGAACTCTGGGCTTGGGCACTATTCCTCAGCTCTTCAGCTCAAGGCGAGCGCTCTACCGCTTGAGCCACAGCGCCACTTCCGGTTTTCTAGTGGTTTATTGGAGATAAGAGTCTCACGGTCTGGCTTTGAACCTCGATCCTCAGATCTCAGCCTCCTGAGTAGTTAGGATTACAGGCGTGAGCCACTGGCGCCTGGCTAGCTGCTGAGTTCTTGAGTGTGGCTATGTGATGGAGGGATGAAATAATTTCATTCATGTAGTGAAATTAAATGTGAATAGCTATATTTAATTAGCAGGCAGCTGTGGTACTGGACAGTGCAGATAACAGTAGTCCTGCTGTAGAAGGACTTGAGCCACTCCCCTAGCTCTTTTTGGCCTTAGTTATATTTTAGATAAGAGTTTCACAATTTTGTCCAGAGCCTGCCTTTGGACCATGATTCTCCTGCCTGTATCTTACCCTTTTCAAAAATTTTAACATGGATTTATATTTGTAGTCCTATAATGTACATTAAGATATTTTAAAGAAATAAACTTTAGCTGGACGCTAGTGGCCCATACCTGTAACCTTAGCTGCTGAAGAGGCTGAAGTCTGAGAATTGCTGTACAAAGCCAGCGTGGGCAGTAAAGTCCATAAACTTTTTATTTCCAGCAAAAAGCCAGAAGTGGAAGTGTGACTCAACTAGTAGAGCACTAGCCTTGGTTCAAACAAATCAAAACTCAGGGACAGTGCCCAGGCCCTGAGTTCAAGTCCTTGGACTGGGGCATACCTCCCCCCCCCCCCCCCACACACACACCACAGACACCACAACACACACACACACACCACACCACACACACACACACGGAATAAAAAATAAACTTTGTTTATTCTTCCAGCTGTAGATAATGTACTTTTTCTTATGTTTGGGTAGGCAAGGCTGCTTCATTTTGGCTTTTTCTTGGAATACCCTGTTCTTGGTACATTTCCCAGAGCAAGGTTGGCTGGAAGCTTTTGTTGAGACAAATTTGGGGAAGAATATCACTTGTTCCTTTTGTGTGAACAAATTAAGAATATGCAGTAGATTACTTGTGTAGACTTGCATGGAGCATTTATCGCAGGGTTGTACTTTGTTATTCTACCATGAAATATTGTACAAAATAGGACTTTGCAATGAGTTCTTAGGAGATTTGGGCATGTATTTCCAAGGAAATCTATGGACTGTCTTACTTGGGTAGATAGAATTGGGTAGATAACTAGCTTCCTATTAGGAATGCTTATAGCTCAGCTCCAAACTGAAAAGCCAAGGAGGGCTTGGCCAGTTAGCCTCGTCTCTCTCTCTCTCCAAACAGAGGCCTTTATTGCAGCTTCATCTTCTCAGCTCATCTTATTGAAGGATGGCGAGGGCAGTCCAGAGTGTGTACTGGTTTGGATACTCTAGCACCTTTTGTAGCATCAAGTTAAATTCATCTTCTACAGGCAAATGTTGTGTTAGTTAAGATCAGCTAACTCTCATACTGTTGGTCTCTGGCAACTAAACCTTTTTTGCATACCCCAGGAAGAAAAGCAACAGGATTATTTCCTTCCTCTAGTACCACATGGCCTTTGCGAGGCACCCACTGTACCACTTGAGCTAAGTTCAATCCTTTTTTGCTTTTTCCAGATAAGGTCTCATATATTTGCCTGGAACCAGCTTTGGGCTGTGATTTCCTCCTATCATATCTTCTCCTTTTCAAAGGCGTTTCAGAGACAGATATTTATTCTTGCGATTTTCTCAGTTTTTCAAGTATTTTCAAGCTGTAGTAAAGGAACATCAGAGTTTCTAAGCCAGTACAAGTGCATTATGAATATGCATTGGAATTGGCAACTGGGATTGTATTAGAAAATCAGTATCTGATTATTCTATAGAAAGGCAAATTCTTTCATTTTTATGGTTTTCTCCAGACTTGACTGCTGAGCTGGAATCTTGCATATACATATATATCCTATTAAAGTATGAAAAGCCTCGTGGAGATTCTGGGTCTAGGCAGGTGCTTGGTTTGAACCCCAGCCATACCATCTACTAGCTGTGTTACCTAACTTCCTGTGCCTCTCCTTGTAAAATAGACTTAATTAGGTTTGTAACTCAGGCGGTTATGAGGATGAAATATGAAGTCTTTCTTTATTAGAGGCCAGTAAACATTATTGATATTTTATTATTTTTATTATAAATGCTTTAAATGTTATATAGCTGGACCTTAGTCCAGTGCTTTCAGTATAATTACTGCATTTATTGTCTGGATGAATGGATGATTTATCCACTATTTTGTGGTTTTAAAAAGGTGTCATCAGGGCTGGGAAGGTGGCTCAGTGGTAGAGTGCTTGCCTTGCATGCATGAGGCTCTGAGTTTGATTCCTCAGCACCACATAAGCAGAGAAAGCTGGAAGTGGCACTGTGGTTCAAGTGGTAGAGCACTAGTCTTGAGCTGAAGAGCTGAGGGACAGTGCCCAGGCCCAGGGTGCAATCCCCACAACTGGGGGGAAAAAAAAAGTGTCTTCAGATTTTTAAAGGTAATTCAGTGCTATTTCATTTTGCTTACTTGGAACTTGTTTTGAGATTTTCTTGTTTTATTATTTTTTCCAGTCTGTAGTAGTTTTTTGTGTTTTGTACTTTATTATTATTATTTTTAACATTTTTATTATTATTTTTAAGTAGTTGTACAAAGAAGTTCCCATTCTACAAAACAGTATATGAATACAAGGTGTCTGACAACATTGCCACCCATCGCTCCTAACCCATCCCTTCTCACTTTTTTTTAAAAATTGAGATTAGATGATTACATAAATTTCACATATTTCACAGTATTGTGGAATAGTGATATTTAGTTAAAGTCACAAACACATCTTAACTTTTACAAGGCAAATTGTTTTTAAAGACGTACTTATTTTATAGATATAAATTCTAGTATGTAGCATTGTGATTGAGGAGGAATCTTGGACAATGGGATAAAAGAAAGTACTAGATAAGTAGTTTGAGTTCAATCAGAGCAAATCCAACCAGATACTTCTGAATTCCCATCACAGCCTGCCAAAAAGGCAAGTTCTCTAGGAGAAAGTTTTGTTTATGTGTAAGTAGGAATGCATCATATGAACTTGTCTTAGTTTCGTAACTGTAAACATGAGGCATATGTGGTTGAATGCTTATATATTTTAGTTTCTGCTATAATGGTACATATTCTGTGAAGAGCTGAGATTTCAGAGACTATTGATGTTGTCCTTGAGACTTTTTAAGGCCTAAATGGGAAAACAGAATAGTTTTGTACTTTGCATAAAATTACAGTTTATATCACATTCTTGAAAGGCTCCATATCCTCTGGTGATATAATTTTTTTTCTCAGAGAAGCTAATTGTGATACCTGTTTATTTTTGTTGGACCAAGGATTTACTGTCTTATGAGTAATTCATACAGATGGCTCTTGTTATTTGCAGGTATTGATGTTAAGAAAGGCCGAGGCCGATATATCGATACCTGTATGGTCATCTTTGCGCCCCGTTACCTGTTAGACAACAAGTCATCTCACAAGCTCGCATTTGCACAAAGGGAATTTGCCAGGGGACAGGTAAGCAGTTTGGTTTTGAGTGGACGGTGTTTACTTAGTATCAAAAGTGAGTTTTAATGTCATGACTCATCTTACATTAATACTGTCCATTTTATGATATGAATGACCCAAATAGTTCCTGCCAGAAGATAAGGCTCAGTGTTGGAACTCAGCGGACCTTTATATGTTGCTGAGTATTGCTTTGTTGATTAAAGCCAGTGGTTCTGTGTGTTTTAGGGAACAGCCAATCCGGAGGGTTACATTTCCACCCTTCCTGGTTCCAGTGTGGTGTTCCATTGGCCTCGCAATGACTATGATCAGCTATTATGTGTCAGATTGATGGATGTTCCCAATTGTATTTGGTCTGGAGGCTTTGAAGTCAACAAGAATAATTCCTTCCATATCAACATGAGGTAAGTTCAAGGCTTGACCTAGAAACAAAAGTAGTCTTGTTTGAGATGCAGTAATGTGAATTGCAGGCCCATTCTGCTCTTTGTAAAGTAGGCAGAGGTATTTCTGGCTCAGATGATATCCTTAGAGCTTGCAAAATCTAGAGAGGAGTAAGCACTTTGATGGAATGAGTTAATGGGGTTGTTAGCGGTTGGAACTGTTGAGTAACTTCTGTGGTCTACAAAGGAGTAAGTCCAAGGGCAGCAATGCACTCATCTCATGCTTTCCTGGATGTCTGGAAATTCTGTCTGTGCTTAGATGACAGCACAATTACAAATATTTTTGTCTATTCTTAGCATTTGTACATGCTTCTCTTAACTTGATGCTGTTATTAAATTGTCTGGCTTTCATTGTCCTGTATGACCCTCAAGGTCCTTGTTAGAATAATAAGTCAACTAGCCAGTGATGACTTAATCTTTCTTCCTACAGTTACAGAAGAGTAGATGAGGGGTTTTGTCAGCTTCCAAGTTTCCACATGACATCAGGTCTTGGAGATCCATGCAAGAAAAGCATTTCAAATTGTCTTACAAAAAATGAGACTCACAAGGTGACAGTTTTAGTTTGGTATAACAGGATTAAAATAGGGAGAAATAAAAAAAAAAGAAAGGGAAACATTTCCTGCTGTCCATCCAAAAAATGGGAGTCAGACTCCAAATGACAGCCGTTACCTGTTGCCTCTATTCTTTCTGAGCTAGGGTATTGCTTGTGTGGTCATGTCCTCTAGCAACACACAGTCAAGACGTAGGTGAGCTTTAAGTCTTCTTTTTTGCTTGCCTTCATTATCCATTTTACAAAGGTGCCAGCAGCTGGGCACCAGTGGCTCACACCTATAATCCTAGCTACTCAGGAGGCTGAGATCTGAGGATCGCAGTTCAAAGCCAGCCTGGGAAGAAAGTCCATGAGACTCTTTTCTCTAATTAACCACCAGAAAACTGGAAGTGGCATCATGGCTCAAGTGGTACAGCACCTTAAGCTGAAGAGCTCATGGACAGCACCCAGGCCCAGAGTTCAAGCCCCACTACTGACCAAAAAAAAAAAACAAAACCCAAAAGTGCCAGGATTTTACCATTTCAAAGAGAAGGCAGATTTAAGATAGCTAGCTCCTTCCAAGTCCCCCAGTGTTTGTAACTTAGCATGTAAAATTGAGGGACATGTAACTGCTTTTTCAGTGCTTTTTGGTTTCAACTTTCTGAGTTTAGCTCTTTTTATATTTATTAAAAATAATTATTTTATGTCTCTTCTTCTACCTATCCTGCCTCATTCTTTAATCAAATGTTTTAAAAAATAATAATTAAAATAATTAAAAAAAATAATAGATTTTTGTTTTGAGATTGTGAGATGGTGGGGGGGGGGTGTTTGTCTTGCAGTGTTGCCCATTTTGAACTTGAAATTCTAGGCTCAAGTGAGCCACCTGCCACAGCCTCACAAGCAGCTGGTATTACAGATAGTCCTTTACTGTGCCTGGCTAAAAGAAACTTTTAATAATGCTAAAATATATTAAGTATACACAAAATATATTAAGTATACAATTCACTATTGTAACTATATTCACATTGCTGTACAAATAATCTTCAGAACTGTTTTCAGGAAGTGGCGCTGTAGCTCAAGTGGTAGAGCGCTAGCCTTGAGTTGAAGAGCTGAGGGACAACGCCCAGGCCCAGAGTTCAAGCCCCACGACCGACAAAACAAAAACCAAACAAACGATATAGAGCACTCAGAACTGTTTTCAGTTTGTAAAGCTGCAACTCTGTACCCATTAAACAACTGCCCAGTCTTCTTGCCCACACATTCTCTGTTATGTCTGTATAGAAAGTTGATTGCTGGGTGCCTCATATAAGTGAAATCGTGGAATACTTGTCTTTTTGTGACTGGCTTGTTTTATTTAGCATAACATTTTCAGGGTTCATCTGTGTTGTAGTATGGATTAGAATTTCTTTCTTTTCAAAAGCTGCATAACATTCCATTGTATGTTTGTATCACATTTTATTTATCTCTTCATCTGTTGATGGATAGTCACAAGTATAGCCCACTGAACCTGGCTTTATTATTTTTAATTTATATATGTTATTATTATAAAGGCAATGTTCAGAGGGGTTAGTTACTTTTCATAAATCAGATAATAAGTACATTCTTTTTAGGACATAGTCATCCTTTCCTTTGCGTTCTCCCAGTTTTTTCCACCCACAATTTGTATAATTCATTTCCAACAGTGTCTATCGTGTACCACTACTTCATTTGTTCACTCTTTGTCCCTCCATTTGTGTGTCCCCGCTTACCCCTGTAAAGACAGATGAACAAAACAAAAAGAGAAAAAACTCTTGTTTCCATTTCTTGGAATTCATTTTGATAAATATTTTCCAGTGAAGATGCACAAATGGCTGAGAAGCACGTGAAAAGATATTCAACGTCACTAATCATTAAAGAATTATGAATCAAAACCACAATGATGAGGGCTGTGGGTTTAGCTCAGTCAGTGGTAGAGTGTGTGCTTAGCATGCCAGAGGCCATGGTTTCCAGCTCTAACACCCAAAAGACAAAACAAAACTAAGAAACACAATGAGATACCACTTCACATCCATTAAGTGGATGAGGCTGTAGAAAAGTTGGGATCCTGTTACGCTGTTGGAAGAAAAGTAACATACCACAAGCACTATGGGAAATAGTATGGTGGCACATCAAGAAATTAAAAATAACAGCACATGTGTTCTCTCACATGTGGAAGCTAGATCTAAAACTGCTTTTTGTTGCATGGTACAAGGCATTCCGCACAAAATTGCTTTTGTGCCTGAAAAAAAGAGAAAAAGAAGGTAGGGTACTTTGTACCCTAGCCACCATTGTTTTATGTCTGTCTGGATGGAGGTAGCCCAGATTTATGGTGAGAATGGAAAGCTAATTTAGCATTAAACCAAAAAGTTACTCAAGATTATTTAAACATAAGATAGAAAGGGAAGAAGATGACTTCTAGGCCTTTTTGTTAATGCTTTCAAAGTAGTCTCATCATGCTACCTTAAAGTACTGAGCCATCTATCTCTTTTACTTTTGCCAGCTTTTCATTTGGAAACAAAAAATGAGAATCCGTTTCCATCTTGTACCTGGATTTACTAATTTTCAACATTTTGCCCCGTTCTTACCACTTTTCCTCTCACTTCCTCCATCCCTCTGTCCTGCAATCCTTCTGTGCACATGAGCCCATCTTACATGGACTTTTCTAAATGATTTGAAATAAACTGAACTTGTTCATTAGACTTCACCTATAAAAATGCCACTAGTAGCAGGATTACATTTATTTTAAAAATTTATTCATTATTATTAATTTTTTGCATGTATCAGGATTTGAACTGAGGGCCTCATGATTGCTGGACTTGCTTTCTTGGCTGGTGCTTTACCTCTTGAGCCATGAGTTTACACCAGCTTTTTGCTTGTTAATTGTAGATTATAAACTTTTCTGCCGAGGCTAGCTTCAAACCACAATCCTCAGAGTTCAGCCTGCTGAGTAGCTAGGATTACAGGAATGGTACCCACTTATATATATTTATGTATAAAGTATATTTGTATATACATTATGTATAATTTATATAATGTGTATTCTCAGTTTTGCAAACTGAGAAATTTAACATAGATACGGAGTTTTCTAACAAATAACCTTCACTGAGTGAATGAATGACTAAAATGTCCTTCACAGCACCTCTCACTGTCCTTGATTTAGGTCCAGTCAAGAATAATTTTCTTTGGCTGGGAAGGTGGCTCAGTGATAGAGCGCTTGCCTTGCATGCTTGAGTCCCTGGGTTCAATTCCTCAGCACCACATACGCAGAAAAAAAAAAATCCAGAAGTGGCGCTGTGGCTCAAGTAGTAGAGTGCTAGCCTTGAGCTGAACATTGCCCAGGCCCAGAGTTCAGGCCCACAAGCGGACCCAAAAGTAAAAATAAAAATAGTAATAAATAATTTTCTTATGCGGCCAATACATTCTCTTGTTCTCTTTATCTAGAGCAGTCCCACTTCTCCCTGTTCGTCGTTATTGACAGTGACATTTTTGAAAGCTCCAGCTTCTTATAAAATGTCAAAGTTTCTGCATTTGGATGATGTTTTCCTCCATATGAATTTGGGTGACATGTTTTTGGTAGTAATATGATTGCATCACAGCAGGAGGCCTGTGGTATGGTGGCCCAGTGTGGGGATTAAGTTTGACCATTACTCAGTTAAGGCGATGCCTGCCAGGCCTTTATCTTACAATTACCTTTCCTTCCTTGAAAAGAGTCATTCATTGGGAGATCATTTAAGATTGAATATTAAATCACTTACTCAGTGGTTTGATGGTTCTTCTCATGTGTCCATTGTTACAGTGGTGGATACAAAATGGTAATTTTCAAATTTTCTCATACTTTTTCTGAAAAGGTGACCTCTTTCTCTCTGTCTCTCTCTTTCTCTCTCCCTCCCTCTCTCTTTGTCCCTCTCTCCCTCCCTCTCCCTCTCCCTCTTGCCTTCTCTCCCTCCCTCTCCCTCTCCCTCTCCCTCTCCCTCTCCCTCTCTCCCTCTCTCTCTCTCTCTCTCTCTCTCTCTCTCTCTCTCTCTCTCTCTCTCTCTCTCTCTCTCTCTGCTTATTCCTGGTTTTTCTCTCTCCTTCACATCTTTATAGAAGGATATCAGTTAATAATGTTGAAAGGATAGGAAATCACCATATGGTTATTGGTTTCTACTTTCTCATGTGGTAAAGGACCGTGTAGTAGGCTGGAAGTTCCATGCTGTTCGCTGGGGCACACAGCGTTACGGTGGTGCAAAGCACAAGGGAAAAACAGATTGCACTTGTTTCTTCGTTGTAATGCCACCTCCTTTGTCTCTGTGTTCTGTAGGGATACCCTGGGAAAGTGCTTCTTCCTACGAGTGGAAATCACCCTGAGAGGAGCTACATACAGGATCTCCTTTAGTGACACCGACCAATTACCTCCTCCTTTCCGCATTGACAACTTTTCTAAGGTACCAGATGTCATGGAGAGCCAGTGGGCTGCTTCCCGGGTGAGAGGGTGTGATAATGCGGTAATGCACTCAAAGGAAGCTATAGAAGAGTAGGCCGTCTATAGCCGGTCAACCCTGGAATCCTGACTGTTCGGATGTGTTTCCTCATGGTTATTTTGATGGCTGGGCAGCCTTCACTCAGCAAAAGGAACTTTTTATCCCTTAATATTTTGACAAGAGACTTTGGTTGACATGATGTCCTCTTAGATTTTCATTGTAAGAGGTAGAGAAAGGAATTAAATTGTCCAGTGACAATGGGAATGAGCAGAGATGGTGTTAATTAGATACACAGTGAGGGTTTGTATGATCCTCCCAAGTAAAGCCCAAAGGAAAATAGTTAGATTCCTTTCATTTATTTATTTAGTTTTTTTAGTGCTGGTCCTGGGGCTTGAGTTCCTGGTCTGGGCATTTATCCTTGAGTTTTTTGCTCAAAGGTAAAGCTGGACCACTTGAGCCACAGCTCTACTTCTGACTTTTTGGTGGTTAATTGGAGACAAGAGTCTCAGATTTTCCTGTTTGGGATAGCTTTGAACCAAACTCCTCAGATCTCAGCCTCCTGAGTAGCTAGGATTGCATAATATGTAAGCCACTGGCACCTGACTTAGATTCTATTTTGAATTACTCCTTTGAATAACTGTGTGCCTTACCACATGTGGCTTTCTATAGCCAAATTCCCCATCCTCATTCCTTTCTGTATTTAAAGTATGTCAAGGGGAGTAGGGTAAAGGAAAAAAAAAGCAGCCAATGGAACGATAGAGATACTTCCTTGAGGTATTTTGGCTGAAGTTGTTGCTGCTCCTCATTTTTGTGGTGGTACAGGAGACTGAATTTTGGGACTTGGACTTGCTGGGCAAATACTCTCCTACTTGAGCCATGCCCACAGTCCTTTTGCTTTTTTAGTTGGGTTTTAGATATGGTCTCATACTTTTACCTGTCTGGTTTTAGACTGTGATCCTCCTACTTTGCCTCCTGAGTAGCTGGGACCACAAGAGTATGTGTAGAGTATGTGTAGCTTTTTGGCTAACTCCTGCCTTGGCTGGCCTCAGAATGTACTTCTTGCAATCTCTTCCTCCTGAGTAGCAGACGATTTCAAATGTGAAAATCATTTGTAGCCTGTAATCTGAGCTACTTGAAAGATGGAGATATGAAGATTGCAGTCCAAAGTGGGTCTAGGCAAAAGTGTGATACCCTATCTGAACAAGAAATTAGAATAAGATGGTCTAGAGGAATGGCTAAATTCAAACCCCAATGCTACCCTTCCCCTTATACAAAGAACCAAACAAAGGAGAACATTTGAGAAGGTGAGATGGGGAGGCCTCACTAGGGATTATTGCCTGTGCGATTTATTTGAGAACAATCAGAGCTGGAATCTCAGATGCCTGATTCATTTTGCAGTGACACTATCCATTCTGAATCAGTGTCCCTTTGTCCTCTGCCCTTATATTGATAGGTCCCTGTTGTCTTCACTCAGCATGGTGTAGTGGAACCCAGGCTGCGGACTGAAGTAAAGCCCATGACATCGCTGGATTATGCCTGGGACGAGCCCACCCTGCCAGCCTTCATCACTCTGACTGTGAAAGGGGCTGGCTCCTCTGAGATCAGCTGCAATATGAATGATTTCCAGGATAACCGGCAGCTCTATTACGAAAATTTCATTTACATTGCTGCTACATACACATTTTCAGGGTAATTCAGAATTAAATTACTGTTCCTGTAAGGCACAGGTTCTGATTTCTAATGGGTTTTAAATTTCTTAAAGTGCTTTCTCAAGAAACCAGAGCCCGGCGTGGTGGCTCACGCCTGTAATCCTAGCTACTCAGGAGGCTGAGATCTGAGGATCATGGTTCAAAGCCAGCTCGGGCAGGAAAGTCGGTGAGACTGTTATCTCCAATTAACCACTTAGAAAACCTGAAGTGGTGCTGTGACTCAAGTGGTAAAGCATTAACCTTGAGCTGAAGAGCTGAAGGACAGTGCCCAGGCCCAGAGTTCAAGCCCCACAACTGACCAAAAAAACAAAAAAAAAAACAAAAAAACCCAAAACAAAACAAACAAAACAAGAAATCAGAGTCTGGAGGACGATTTCTTCATTCTTTATCAAATCCTCACCTCTGAGTTTAGCTTGCAAGGCCATTAGGTCTAAATCCTTGGTTTTTGGTTAGCTTAAAATTTATCCAAAGAGGCAAGGCTCTTTCTTATTTTATAGGAGTTTCCGCATTAATCCATCCTAATTCTTAACTCCTATTAGGTTATTCTATATCTTAAATAACCCCCTTTAATCCATCCTCATTCTTAACAACTCTTTGTTTTGTTTTGTTTTTTTTCCTTTTTTTTTTTCAGGTAAGGGGTTGGTTTATTCAGTAGACCTGCTGGGACCAGGCAAGGTTGGCACTCCACGTGGCTAGGAAAGGCCTGGGGAAGAGCAAGAGCTGGGAAAGAGAGGAAAGAGCGAGAAAAGAGCTAGAAAAGAACAGAGAGAGAGCAGAGAGAGCTAGAAAAGAGCAGAGAGAGAGAAGAGAGAGCAGAGAGGCTGGGAAAGAGAGAAAAGAGCTAGAAAAGAGCAGAGAGAGCTAGAAAAGAGAAGGGAGCTGGGAAAGAGAAGAGAAGGAAAAAGTTGAGAGCTAGAAAAGAGCAGAGAGAGTCATTCTTAACAACTCTTATGAGGTTATATCCTGTATTTTAAATTCATCCTGTGTTTGGGATTATTTTGTGTGCATTTCTCTTTCCTTCTTTCCTGACATGGCACATATTTCTTAAATGTTCTTTCTCCTGTTTGTTTGTCTGTTTTGCCACTTTTCTCATTTGAGACTGACTAATCTTCACTGTAATTACTGGCGATGGTTCTGCAAACCCCTCCTCCCTTGAGAATACTGCTCAAGCAGATATTAAGGGTCTTTTTAAAAAAAATGTAAACTTTATTATAAAGGTGAGGTACAGAGGGGTTACAGTTACATAAATAAAGTAATGAGTACATTTCTTTTCTTTTCTTTTTTTTTTTTTTTGGGGGGGGGGGGTCCGGTCGTGGGGCCTGAACTCTGGGCCTGGGTGCTATCTCTCAGCTCTTCAGCTCAAGGCTAGCACTCTACCACTTGAGCCACAGCACCACTTCCAGCTTTTTTTTTTCTGCTTATGTGGTGCTGAGGAATCGAACCTAGGGCCTCATACATGCAAGGCAAGCCACCTTCCCAGCCCCGAGTACATTTTTTTTTGAACAGTGTTACCCCTTGCCTCATTTTCTCTCATCTTCTCTCCCCCCCACAACCTCCTTTCCCCCCAGATACTAAAGGTCTTAGTAGATCTACAGACTATAGCAGTAACTATAGCAGTAACTTCACAGCAGTTCCAGTGGCTTGGAACTATAGTCTTCACTGTTGTTTGAATATTTATATTAAAGTGAAGATATCATTCTAATGTTCTTGTAAACTTGGTACATACAAGAGTACTGGACTTTTAAAAATCAACAACATAATTCCACTTGTTTCTTCAGTGTTAAAATGGGAATAGCTGAATCTGCAGCATTTTGAATCACTTGATAAGCACGACCATGAGTGTCATGGTCTTTTCTAAAATATCCTCAGTAATTTTTTGCGGGAATGAGATGCTCATCTCGCCCTCACGCTCTCCCTCCTCCACCCCCCTCAATTGGTTGTGGTTATTGTCCCCGAGCTCTTCAGCTCAAGACGATCACCCTACCACGTGAGCCACAGCACCACTTGTGGTTTTCTGGTGGTTTATTGGAGACAAGAGTCTTAGGGACTTTCCTGCCTAGGCTAGCTTTGAACCATGATCCTCAGATCTCAGCCTCTTGAGTAACTAGGATTATAGGTGTGAGCCACTGGCACCCAGCTAAGAGTTCTTTATGTAATCTAATATTATATTACTTATAAATACATGACATATATATATAGGGTATGCAAGTAGTTTTATTGTGTGAATTGTCTAGCTTCTTGCTGGTATTATTTGACCAACAAATTTTATTTTGATGAAATGTAATTTATCTAACTTGGTTTTCTTTTGGTTGCATAGGCTTTTGGTCTTAGGAAAGAAAGCAATTTTTTTTGGAAGCACTGGGTTTGAACTCAGGACCTTACACTTGCTAAGTTGGTGCTTTACCACTTGAGCAACATCTTCAGTCTGTTTTCAAGATGAATTTAATGAACTTTTCATTAGACTTCCTTTTATTCTCAGCCTTCTAAGTACCTAGGATTACAGGTGTGAATCTTAGTATCTGGGTGTAAATCTAATTTTTAGCTAAACTCAATACTTTTTAAGATTAAGGGAAAGTGGATAACAAAAATTTCACCCAAACATTCTAAAATATAGCTACACTGCCACATTCATAGGGTTTAGGATTTTTAAGCCACTGAGAAACATAACAGGATTGACTTGGAGGGAGATGATTTCTTTTCATCCTAAAAGGCCTTCTGATTTCCCCTAAGACTTATGGATGGAAAATGCTGATATTCTGGCAAAGTCTGATTTGTTGGGATGTTTGCCTTGACTTTTTATTTTTACCTTTTTTTGGTGTGTATTTAGTAGATGCTTTAAATTATTTTAATCATTCTTTTTTTTGGGGGGGTCCGGTTGTGGGGCCTGAACTCTGGGCCTGGGCCCTATCCCTCAGCTCTTCAGCTCAAGGCTAGCGCTCTACCACTTGAGCCATAGAACTACTTCCGGCTTTTTTCTTTTTGCTTATGTGGTGCTGAGGAATCGAACCCAGGGCCTCAGGAATGCAAGGCAAGCGCTGTACCACTGAGCCACCTTCCCAGCCCTTAATCATTCTTTTATAACTGAATTTTAATCCAGTGAAACTATCCAGAGAGGATAAATGTTGTTTTCTTACAAAGGAATATTGTGTACTGTAGATTTAAATTGTTTTTTCCCTCCCTGAGACATGGTCTTTTCCTATAGCCCAAGCTTGCCTCCAACTTGAGATCCTTCTGCTTCAGCCTTCTGAATGCTGAGATTACAGGTGTTCGCCAGAAATTTTCTTCTTAATATATTTTGTGCTCTTGCTTACAACTATTTCTCTCTCTGTGTGTGTGTGTGTGTGTGTGTGTGTGTGTGTGTGTGTGTGTGTGTGTGTGTGTGTGTGTGTGTGTGTGTGTGTGTGTGTGTGTGTGTGTGTGTGTGTGTGTGTGTGTGTGTGTGTGTGTGTACGCTCATTTATTTAATCTTAGTTTGCAGGAGGGAAAGAGAAGGCCTGTAGCTTCTAATAAGGCCATCACCTGTGCAGAGCTCGTCTTAGATGTCTCGCCAAAGACACAGAGAGTCATTTTGAAGAAGAAGGTAAGAGCCCAGAATGTCTGAATGTTGAGGAAATGGAAATCTGGGTGGGTCTTCCTTAAGGCACAGGGTAGGCATGGAGTAGGGGTAGGCACAGGGCACAGACAGAAGGCTCCGGCTCTCTGTCTCTGCTGTGTCCTAACACCTGGTATAGATGGGGCACACTTTTCTTATTTATTCTTACTGCCCTTTTTGGGTGAATTAATTCTTGAGTTTCTGAGTGTTTTCAGTTACTTTCTTCTTTAAGTTTCCCCATCTTACCCTAATCAAAATTAAACAAAAATATCATGCAGGCACAATTTCCCCTCTAGTAGATTATTAAAAAGAAAGATACAGTTTGACATTCTTTTCTGGTGAATGTTTCTGGTAGAAGACAGATTTGGAGAGGAAGGAAATGAAAATTGGGCCAGGAATCTTGTTCATAAATAGTTGGGGCCGGGTGCTGGTGGCTCACGCCTGTAATCCTAGCTACTCAGGAGGCTGAGATCTGAGGATCGCGGTTCAAAGCCAGTCTGGGCAAGAAAGACCGTAAGACTCCTATCTCCAATAAACCACCAGAAAACCGGAAGTGGCGCTGTAGCTCAAGTGGTAGAGCGCTCGCCTGGAGCTGAAGAGCTGAGGGACAATGCCCAGGCCCAGAGTTCAAGCCTCACGACCGACAAAAAAAAAAAAAAAAAAAAAAAAAAAGTTGGGATTGGAAGATGGCAGTGGATGGGGAACACAGGAACAGAATCTGCTTTCAAGGGAGGAAGGCCATTGGTTGTATCACATGACGTATGTCACCCTGTGGAATGTGTTCCTGAATTTTTACATGACTTAAATCATAAAATTCAGAAGAACCCTGGAGAATGTGTCTGTTACCCTGAATTGACACCACACTTGAGGGTAGCCTTGCTTGTTAGACTTGGTTGGGCTTCTTGTACACTGCTCTTGACAGATTCCTAATGTCAGGAGCCATCCATAGTGCATGCACAGCCCTACAGGCTTCTGTCTTCCTTTGTCCTATCTGAAGGTTTTGGGACTAAATTGTTAGAGAAGTAGAGCTAGGAGGAGAAAGAGATTAGGTAATTTGTTCAAGGCCCCTCAACTTGTGAACTCAGTTGCTGGGTCTCATTTTGGCATTTCTACTTGATAGAACATAGAATGCAGGATGTAGCTCAGTGGTAGAGGGCTGCCTAGCATACGTGACGTCTTGGGTTTGATCCCCCACAGTATAGGAACAACAACACAAAGGAATATAAAATGCCAGAGCAGCACATGGATAGCATGTGAATGAGTTGCAGAACCCAAAAGTGTGTGATGCTCTGGTGGGGCTACATGGTGGGTGTCCAGCAAGCAGAACCGCTGTCCCTGAGATGGAACCTCATGGCTTGGCTCATCCTAACTGTATCTAGGGATGTACAATGATGAAAGTTTTGATTAAACATTTATGTGATGTGGAAATTGTCTAAGAATAGTTGTACTTGAGACTTTATTTAGCCCTCTGAGGAGTTTCTTGAAGTGAAGAGCTAGCCCTGGCCACCCCGATGTCTCTACATCTCGTGTGTCTGTTCCACAGGAGCCAGGAAAGCGTTCTCAGCTCTGGAGGATGACAGGGACAGGAATGTTGGCCCACGAGGGCTCTGCTGTTCCTCACAACCCCAACAAACCTTCAGCCTCGCGCTCCAGCGAGGGCTCCGCCATCCTTGACATTGCTGGTCTTGCTGCAGTGACAGACAACAGGTATGATCCAGGCATTGCTTTCAAATTCATACTCAGGAAATCTGCACCAAAAAATATATTCTGGAAATCTTTATGAAAATTAGTCCTGGTTTTTGCAGGACTGGGATTTGAACTCATGGTTCTGCTACTTGAGCCATGTCTCAGCACTTTTTGCTTTTTAGGGTTCTTTATTATTATTTTTTAAGATATAGTCTTCAGCAGAGTGCTGGTGGCTTACACCTGTAATCCTATCAGTTCAGGAGGCTGAAATCTGAGGACCATGGTCAGAAGCCAGTTCAGGAAGGAAAATCTGCGAGATTCTTATCTCCAATTAACTACCAAAAAAGCCAGAAATGGAGCTGTGGTTCAAATGGTAGAGTGTCAGCCTGGAGCTAAAAAGCTCAGGGAAAGTACTCAGGCCCTGAGCTCAAGCCCAAGGATGGGCACACACACACAGAAAAAAGAAACAGTCTCAAGTTTTTTATAGAGACTGGTCTAGACTGACCCACAAACCTACAGCTTCCAGCGCAGCTGGGATCACAGGTGTGAACCACTACCTTATTTGATGGTTGATACGGGGTCGTGAGAACTTTTTGCCCCAGTTGGCTTTGAATTGCAATTCTTCCAATTTCGGCCTCTGGACTAGCTAGGATTATAGGCATGAATCCTTCTGCTTGCCAAATATGCTTGGCAAATAGTGGTATTTTATACTTGTATTTTTTTTCTTCAGCGACAGAAGCCTGTTAAATTCTCAGACCTGAGTGTTGGGCTTTTTATTTAATATTTTATATTTTGAAGTTACTATGACCGAACCCATGAAATGGTAAGAAATGTCAAATAATAAGATGTTACAGAAAGTGAATATTTTTTCTCCTAAACTTCTAGTTTACTCTTTATAATACATTTTAAACCTTTTTCCCCCATTTAAAAATACTTCAAGAGAAATTAATAAGAATCTCTTTAGGTGTGTTTTTATGAATAACTAGATTTAAATCAGCTTGTTAAGTTTGAGCAAGTTATTTTATTTTCCTGTGTCTTAGTTTTTCATAAAATATGTGTATTTATTTTTAGTTTATTTACTTTCAAAAAGACTTTTAAGTCAAAACAGTAAACAAAAGTGTTTAGAAATAAAGCAGAAAATGGGCTGTTGCAAAGAATCTCAATCTGTTCAGCAGATGTCCTCCTGTTGCAGATTAGAGAGAATGTCAGCTCTGTGTCACACATCCTCCATTCTGTCCTGTCCCTCTTTCATTGAGAGATACCTGATCACTGCATGATCTCAGCTAACTTGCTCTTTAGATGTTAAGGGCAGACAGTTCTAAATGACAGACAAGCAAAGGCTGATCCATAGCTTCTCTTCAGGCCTGAGCTATTTTCCCAGAGGACTTACTGATTGTCTCTGTCCAGGTATGAGCCACTGATGCTACGTAAGCCAGACCGCAGGCGAAGCACCACCCAGACATGGAATTTCCGAGAAGGAAAACTGACCTGTGGCCTGCATGGCTTGGTGGTCCAGGTCAGTTAATGTGTGCAGGGGTTGAACCTTCTTTGTAACCAAGTTTCAACTAAGTCACAGTTAATAGTTAAATGGGAAAAGTTAATTGTAAATGAAAACATATTCCATTATCCTCATTCTTTTTTGAGGGGGAGGGAGGAGTGTACTGGGATTTGAACTTAGGGCTTCATTCTCTTTAGTCAGGCACAGTACTGTTCAGGCCACACCTCCAGCATGCTTTGGTTAATTTTGAGATAGGGTCTTGCTTTTTGCTTGAACAGTGATCCTGTCACAGCTGGGATGACAGGCACATACCATTGTGCCTAGCTATTGGTTGAGATGGGAGTCTCTTCAATTTTTTTCTCCCTCAAACTGAACTCTGCCTCCTGAGTTATTAGCTGTTCCATTTTTATTAAAGACCATTCAAGAAGCTTTTGTGTACCTGTGTGCTACTTACGTGGGAAGTAGTCTTGAAAATGATTTATAAGTATGTTCAGGATGATTGACTAGGGTGATGGGACTTTTTTCTCCCTCTTTGTTTCCCTGGATGTTTTTTCTCTCATGATAGAAATTACCTATGTGCTATTTTTTTGTTTTGGGATGCTTTTGGTAACAGTACTAGGGCACCAATACTGAACTAAGGGTCTAGGTGTTATACTTTAGCCTTTTTTTACTCAAAGCTGGTGCTCTACCATTTGAGTCAAAGCTAGCTCCACTTCCAGCTTTTTTTGCTGGTAATTGGAAATAAGAGTCTCAGAGATTTTTCTGCTTAGGTTGGCTTTGAACCATAATCTTCAAAGCTCAGCTTCCTGAATAGCTAGGATTATAGGTGTGAGCCACCAGTATGTGGCACCTGTGTGCTTTTTAAAAGAAGGAAAGAAAAGCATCAGCTCAAAGTCTTAATTGGAAGCTAGATGAGTTAGCTTTAGACCCCTGAAGTTCATGTAAGGCTAAAACAGTATTTTGAAGTATTGCAGGAGCTAGTGAGCAGGATGGCCTGTGCATACTTTGACTCTGGCTATTTCTCCACTCTTGGTGGTATCCAAATAAGCATTGAATTGTTGCAAATGTCCCAATCAAGATTGCTTAACGAATTCCTGTGTCCTCAACTCAGCTAATCTATTTCATAATAAACTTCAATTACTTTATAAGCAAATACATGTTGGGAAAATTACTAACTTTTAGCTTTTCTGCCCTTTCTGGCTTCAGTCTGGGACTGAGCCATGGATCTGAGATGAGCAGATAGGAAGGGTAGCTCAGAGGTTTGAATATATAACAGAGCAACACATGTGACAGTGTGTATACTTCTGCCCAGCGTGGGCTTTACCAAAGACTAAACACTTGATAGAGAGCTGCTAGTGCATTTTTGTCCTGGGTAGAACCAGGCGGTCCTTCACAGAGCAGATGGTAGGTAGTCCAGGGCAGTGGGCACAGTGTGAGGAGCCTCGTACTGCTATTTGGTGAGATTTATTTTCTTTATCTCTGTTGCCCTGAGCTGTTTCATCAAAGGCAAGCTGCTGACTTATATGAAACACACATCTGGAATGGATTTGTGATTTTCAATTAGCAGTACAGTTCAGACTTCTAGAGGCAAAAGCGGGCTTGTTATAATTGGTGGGTTCCGGGTCTGACCCTGACTTTAGTTTTTTCCTAAAGCCCATGTAATTCCATTTCTCTTGGAGCATTCTCTTCCCCCAAATCCCTTTCTGATGTTTGTTGTTTTTTGAATCTATTTCATCATTTCTCTGCTTGTGGATGACCCCATAATAGTAGCATGCAGCAAGGCAGAGTGTGTTTCTGTTAGAGAAATAAGCTTGTTTCAATCTTATTATACTGAATGAAGTAATTGAAGACATTAAAACACTTTCTGACCCTGCCCTTATAATGTATGTGCTTTGTAAACTTACAGCAGTCATAAAAGGCTTTCTCTATACTGAAACCTGTCCTGCAAACCCACCTTCACAGTTTTGTTTTCATTATTCATTATTGAAACTTAACAAAGAAGATGTAGACTTGGATTGTGTCTGTCCTCTCTGGCAGAGGGTACTGTCCCCCAGGTCTCCTTGTAGTCCTCTATTTCATGTGGGGTAGACAGCAAGAATGTACTTTGCTTCAGAAACTTGCACAGCTGGCATCCAATGATGTGCCCAGCGCTGAATTACATATTAAAAGAGACAATAGCTTTTGACTATTTGGGCTGGTTGTCCAGCCATAGGCCTAGTTGAACCCTGTTGGCTTTGAGTGATTTATTTATTTATTTTGTCGGTCGTGGGGCTTGAACTCTGGGCTTGGGTGCTGTCCCGGCACTCTTCAGCTCAAGGTGAGTACTCTACCAATTGAGCCGCAGCGCCACCTCTGGTTTTCTAGTGGTTTGCTGGAGTTAAGAGTTTCACAGCCTTTCCTGCCTGGGCTGGCTTTGAATCGTGATCCTGAGATCTCAGCCTCTCCAGTAGGTAGGATTACAGGTGTGAGCCACCAGTGCCTGGCTGCTTTGTGTTATTTTGTTGTTGTTTTGTTTTTTTGTCAGTTGTGGGGCTTGAACTTGCTACCGGGGCACTGTCTCTGAACTCTTTCACTCAAGGCTAGCACTCTACCACCTTGAGCCACAGAGGCACTTTGTTTTTCTGGTGATTAGTTAGAAATAACTAATAATACATAAAAATATATAACTAATAATATATAAAATAACTAATAACTTCCCTTTCTGGGCTGGCTTTGAACTGTGATCCTCAGATATCAGCTTCCTGAGTAGCTAGGATACAAGTATGAGCCACCAGTGCCCCACTGCTTTGTGTTACTTTTTACCTAGGGTCTTGCTTTTCCCCTACACCAGTCTGGGACTGTGATCCTTCTACCTGTGTCTCCTGATCACAAGCATCTGCCACCATTATTTTTTGAAAAGGGGATCTTGCTAACTTTTTGCCCAGGCTGTCCTTGAACTCTTCCCAAATAGCTGTGATTATAGTTGTATGTGTCTCAGTGCCTGATTTATTTAGTTTTTTAAGTCTAGAATTTGCTGCTTATTAGAAAGCTGAATGATAGTAGTAGTTTTATTTTTGGAATATTTAAGGTTTTTAACATTATGAGAATACTCAAAACTGGCTTTGGTTACTTTCTTTAAAAGTTTCTTTTTTCAATGGATGGAATTTATTACAAGGTAGGTTAAAACCAGTAGATTCTTCGTGGAATTACTTCTCACTGTCCTTGTGTATGTCATTCCCCAAATTCATGAAGCATAACTTGCCATCTTACTCATACAACCTTATTCTTTATAATCTGTCCAAATAGTTAATGCTTTGGTGTTCATTTTTCATGATCCTCCAGAAGAGAATTTGAATTCAGTACCCTGTTTCATTAAAGACAATGTTGTTAAAGACCATGCCTTTGCCTTTTCTTATACATCTGGACTCCAATGTCTTTTAGACCAAAGGGGGACTTTCTGGATTGTTTGATGGAGCTGAAGTCGTTCTTGGTCCTGACACATCTATGGAGCTTTTGGGACCAGTTCCACCCGAACAACAATTTATTAACCAAAAAATGAGGCCTGGTTCTGGCATGTTATCCATCAGAGTCATTCCAGATGGACCAACAAGAGCACTCCAGGTGATTTGGGTGATTTGGGTGATTTGCCTGCCCCTCCTCCCTGTGGCCAGTCCTTCAACAGAATTTAATGAACATATTTATATTGGATATGAGGACATGGTGTCTTCACCTGTAAAATGGGGATTGATCTATGTCATAAGTGAGAACTGAAGTTACATATAAAATATAACCAAAATGGAAGTAAAATCTAAAGGAAAAAAATCTTAAAAAATAAGAATCACAGAAGATAACACAGAACCGTGCATGTGTTACCCATGTTGTTAATAACTATGCTGATATTTAAGAATTATACATTAAGAACAAAAAGAGATGAGATATGTACTCAGTTGAAATGTTGTGTTTTGTGAGTAAGATGGGATGATATGTAGAAAGGATTTGTGTTTGTGGGTTTAGTGGTTGGGAGAGCTTCCTAAAAGTACTGCTTAAGCTGAAGACTATGGACTAACTGTGAGGATCATCAAGGAAAGATGGTGTGGTTTCATCCTCCATGATGAGCACATTCTCAGCAGTTATTCATTGGGCAGCTATTTGAGCCAGTACAGGTCTAGGTATTGAGCATAGGCCAGTGAACAGACAAAATTCCTGGGCTGCTTATAGCATGCATTGTGGAAAACAGGTAGATAGTCAGTGAGTGATAACATAATAAGGTAGTATTGGTAAGTTGATGAATGAAGGGCCACAGGTGAGAGACTGGTCCTTGGCCCAGGTGGCACATATAATATAGTAAGGAATAAGGCTAGACCATTGGCCAGATTATGAACAGCCTTTGATAAACACTAAAGATGTAGTGAGTGTTAGGCATGATCAGAATGTATTTTAGATAACTCTTGCTGAAGTATGAAGAATTGGAGTTGGGTAAAACTTGAGCTAGAGAAATCCAGTTTAGTAATATACTTGAGAGGTGGAGGCCTGAATTGAAACAAATGCCATGGACAGGTGTGAGGGAGATGGTGAAAAACAGATGAAGCTTATTTAGGAGTACAATTAGATTTAGTAGTTGACTGAATGTGGTGTCAGGAAGGAAGAAGAAATCAAGGATTGCTCTCCTCCCGCCCCCCCTGTAAATCCACCTTAGCTAGTGAGGAGGATGGTAAACCAGAGCACTGAACAGTGAAACAGAGCAGACTTGGGAAATGAGCAGGGAGCTTGGGGGTTGTTGAAGTAATATAACTACATGATATTACATGATACCTTTACACCTGCGAAGATGTCCAAAAGCCATTGTAAATATGGGTCTGAAGCTGGAGGGAGAAATCTGTGCTGTGGACATGGACTTACCAGTCCTGGTGTCACTATGGAGCGTCATGACATTGCTGTCTGAGATAGTTCATCACAATCCATACTGCAATCCATACTACTGCTATAAAAAGCAGTAATCTTGAGGCTTGCCTCAATATTTGAGCTATAATTCCAGATCACCTGCTGGTGTTTGACTACCATGCCTGGCTCTCAAGGTGTTCAGCTGAAGAGTTTGCCCCTCAGTCTCAGAAGCACCTTGTATCAGCGTGCAGAGCTTGCTTAATGGTGGTTGGAAACCATTTACTTCTTGGGCCTAAAGGGCTGTTTCATAGCTGTCACAGGTTAGAATGGATTTCCCTGTGGAAGTGTGGCCCTCTTTGTATGGTGTTTTGTTTGGCTTCAGATAACAGATTTCTGCCAGCAGAAAAGTGACCGGTCATCATATGAAGTGGATGAACTACCTGTTACTGAACAAGAGCTACAGAAACTAAGGAGTTCAGAGTCAGAGCAGGAATTGGAAGTAAGTTCTAAGTATAAATTTCTTTTTCTTTTTGCTGATCCTGAGGCTTGAACTCTGCGCCTGGGCATTGTCCCTGAGCTTGTTTTGCTAAAGCACCGTGCCACTTGAGCTACAGCACCACTTCCAATAAATTCATTTGCTTGATCATTGATTTGCTGAGGGTTCTGTGCTGAGGGTTTCTGGTTTCTTTTTCCTCTGTGTGAATTCCAAGTAGGGTTATGCTTCACTGAGTTATCACAGTATGAATGTGAGCATATATTGTGTAAATGACAGCTAAAGTTAATGTGGAATCAGAATGGAACAAATGGTGCTAAAGTAAGGTGACAAAGAAGAAGCTAGATGGTTTGAATTTAAATAAGATTTAAATAGATTTAAGATAGAGAATAAGAAAACATGCGATTTTTTTTCCTCCAGCTGATTCTGACATCTTTCTCCACCCCTCCCTCTCCCCCCCCCCCCCCCCCCCCCGATATTGAGAAGAGACAGAAAAGCTTCAAGAGCAGGAGGAGGAGATGTACCTGATAATCATTCAGTGATTTTTTTTTTTTTTAAATTCAAATGCCTATGTATAAAGCACCATGTCAGATGTTAGGGAAATGCATTCAACATGCATTCAGAGCTTGCATGCCAAATGGGGAGAAAGATTTTCAGTTAACCTCTTGTTCTGCAGAGTACCTGTACTTGGTGCTCTGGTCAGGTGTCATTAGACCCTTTGTTATTCTGCCCTTGGGTGGGGAACAGACCTCAGGAGGATGGCTTCTAGTGAGATGAGGGCAGTGGAGCCCAAGAGGTGCTTCATTGGGTTCTCTTGCTTCATTAGCTTTCATCTACTCAGAGGTCAAGAGTAGAGGGATTTGAAGCCACTCATTTCCTTGTATACTCCTGTACCAGGAGCTCAGTTTAAAACCACCAGTGGGACATATTTTGATTTCTTTTCAGGTGCTTGTGAAATTAGAAGGTGGAATTGGCCTATCCTTAATTAATAAAGTACCCGAAGAGCTGGTCTTTGCGAGTCTTACAGGAATCAATGTTCACTACACCCAGCTGGCAACCAGCCACATGCTTGAAC
This sequence comes from Dipodomys merriami, assembly GCF_024711535.1. NCBI lineage: Eukaryota > Metazoa > Chordata > Mammalia > Rodentia > Heteromyidae > Dipodomys > Dipodomys merriami. Next base: position 8,071,672 of record NW_027204270.1, read on the forward strand.
TCAGCATTGAGGATGTACAGGTGGGCATTTCGTTGGCATGCTGTCCATGCATCAGATTTAATGTTTAATAGTCTAAAAACTTAAATGCTTTGAAGGAAATATCCTTGTGACCTTCCAAAAATCATTCTATGAAGTGGTTGTTTCCACCCTCATTTTTTTCTTTAACTCTGTCTCAAATCTAGTAGTGGTATATAAATAACTTGTTCAGGTCAGTAAGGATGGCAAGAGGAGGGTGCCCCATGGTGTGGGTTTTTTTGTTTGTTATTTTTTTCTGTTCTAGGGGCTTGAATTCTGGGCACTAACCCTGAGCTTCTTTTTGCTTACGGCTAGTGCTCAAACACTTGAACCACAGCTCCTCTTCTGGCTTTTTCTGTGATTAATTGGAAATAAGAGTCTCCCAGACTCTCCTGCCCAGCCTGGCTTTGAGCCATGATCCTTAGATCTCAGCCTTTTGATAAATTCTTTTTTTTTTTTTTTTTTTTTTTTTGGTCGGTCGTGGGGCTTGAACTCTGGGCTTGTGCGCTATCCCTCAGCTCTTCAGCTCAAGGCGAGCACTCTAACGCTTGAGCCACACTGCCACTTCCAGATCTCAGCCTTTTGATTAGCTAGGATTACAGGTGTGAGCCAATAGCATCTGGTGTCCCATGTTTTTTGGTCTTACTGAGAGAAAAGAGCAGAAGTGCACAGAACTGTACCTGTCCTTGGAGGCTTGAGGCTCATGGCAGGGAGGCACAGGAGGGTAATGTTTTCTACTTCCAGTATGCATGGAACAGCAGGTACCACATTTACTATCCCACCAGAAACAGTCCCAAAACCAAGGCAGAATAAGGAGGCAACAGCTTCAGGTCAGTGGGCATCAGACCATAAAACAGAGACCCCGAAGAGGTGGGAAACAAAAGAGGTGAGCCCTATAGTTGACTTAGTTTTCTACCATGAGAAGTTGCCAGGCCATGGCACTGGGAGAGGAGACTTAAAAGCAGAGAAAGAATGCTTGTTTGTTTGTGTGCTGGTCCTGGGGCTTGAACTCAGGGCCCTGGGTGCTGTCTTTGAGCTTTTATGCTCAAGGCTAGAGCTCTACCACTTGAACCACAGCTTTACTTTTGGACTTTTGGTGGTTATTGGAGATGAAAGTCTCATGAGCTTTCCTTTTGATCCTCAGATCTCAGCCTCCCTAGTAGATAGGATTATAGATGTGAGCCACTGGTACTAGGCAGAGAAGTAATTTTTTAAGATAGAAAACAGAGCCTGTGTGGAGGTAGGAAAAGGCGTCTTGTCCTATCCTTGCTTTCTGAGAGCGAGCACCATCTACTATGTCACAGGTGTGGAGTCCAGGGGTGTAAGGGAGAAGAGGGGTCAGGGATTTGGCCACAGAGATCATGTGTACACTTGAATCCCAGCTACGTGATATGAGCAAGTAACTCAACTTCTGCAAGTTTCTCTAAGCTTTTCTTTACTAGATGATAAAGTAAGAGAAATGATATCTATTGCCTCGAGGTGGTATGCCTGTACATAAGGGTTTCCTCTAGGAGGTATGCAAAGTGTGTACTGAGGGTCTCTTAAGGGTATCAAGCAGGTGGTCTTTCACTTGCCTCTTCCCAGAGTGGATCTCTGGTGAGAAATAGCTGCTGTGGTCTCTCCCTCTGGACTGCCTAAGTGTCTGAGGGCAGCCCAGTCCTATCTGTGGTACTGTGTGGTTGAGGCAGCAGTCTCCCCTAAAGTTGAGGACTTAGTGTCCTGAGAGGGAAGCTCAATTTAGGATGGGAACAGGAAGTGACTTTGGTAGGCTCCTAAGCTACTGAATCCAGAGTTTTTGTCAGAGTTAGAGAGAAGCATGAACAGCTGGCTTTGGGGCCACATAGGCTGGATTCAGTATTGGTTCTGTCACTGGTCAGCCTGAGCAAGGGCCTCTCTTCAGCATCTCTTCTGTGAAGATGACCTCAGTGCTTGAGGTTTCCAGTAAAACCTCTTAGTAGTTCTCTTATCACAGATCTCCTGTGTCATCATGAGATCATGCATCTGAGTTGACTAGCATAATACTTAACATAACATGCTCACCTGATATTTTAAATTTTATTTTTATTTATTTATTTTGTCAGTTGTGGGTCTTGAACTCTGGGCCTGGGCGCTGTCCCTCGGCTCTTCAGCTCAAGGCTAGTGCTCTACCACTTGAACCATAGCACCACTTCCAGTTTTCTGGTGGTTTACTGGAGATAAGAGTCTCATGGACTTTCTTGACCGGGCTGGCTTTGAACCGTGATCCTCAGATCTCAGCCTCCATAGTAGCTAGGATTACAGGCATGAACCACTGGTGCCAGGCTTTTAAATTTTATTTTTAATTCTGTGATACTATAAATTGAGACATGAAACTTGTATATACATATCATGTACAACATAATATTTGAAATAACGTGGCTGTTGTAGCACAATTTGAGCTAATTGTCAGGTGTTACCTCACATACTTAGGTTTTAGATGAGTAAATTCTGGGTCTGTTCTCTTGGCAGAATACATCACCTAATGATGTGATGAGGTAATGAAGTAATGAAATAGAGGTCCCAGTGTTCTTCCCATTGCTGTTATTGGCCCTGTTCTGCAGATAGAATGGGTTTTCCTGGTTGCAGTCAAGACAGCAGAATGGCTAGGGTACTTGCTGAGTCTAGTTTTGATTTTTTTCCCCCACCATTTTGGTCATGGGGCTTCAACTCAGGGCCTCCCTGTGGTTTTGTGCTCCAGGCTAGCACTCTACCACTTTGAGCCACAGCACCACTTCCGTTTTTCTAGTGATTCATTGGAGATGAGTCTTAAGGGCTTTCCTACCTGGGCTGGTTGAACCGTGATCCTCAAATCTCAGCCTTCTGAATAACTAGGTTTATGGGCATGAGCCACCAGTGCCCGACTACTGATTTTGATTTTTTTTTTAATGATCCCTTTTCCTGTCCTAGGTGGATAACCAGCTCATTGGTACCACTCAGCCCTTCATGCTCTATGTGACCCCCCTGAGCAATGAGAACGAGGTCATTGAGACCGGCCCAGCTGTGCAGGTGAATGCAGTGAAGTTCCCCAGCAAGAGTGCACTGACCAACATCTACAAGGTGAGCTGGGAGGAGGGCAAGGCTGTGACCAGCACTGCAGGCTCTACCTGGAAATAGTTCTGTAGGATTGAGCTATTTAGGGAATGTGCAGAAACTCCTTTTCCTGGTACTTTGTATCCTCAGTTGTGTTTTCAGTGATCTTGCAGTTTGGTAGTGCTTGAGCCTACAGGTGCCAGAGTCTCTGTAGCAAAGTGTAGCATTTTTAAGATTGAGTATTAAAAATGGAGTAGTTCAGAGATGCTGGAAAAGGAGTGATGAGGGGTCAGACCTTGGGGCAGGCATCCTGCTCTGTGAGCTGCCACACTGCTTACTAAACCCAAGTAGTTCAGGAGTGACGAGCTATCTGCCTTGAAGAGGTTCCTGTGCATTAGCCAGCTGTGACAGCAGAAAACTCCACCAGAGTGAGAGCCTTCTTTTCTGATCCCTTGTCACTAGCACTGATGGGATTACAAACACCTGTCTGCAGCCTCCGCAATGTGCCTAGTCATGTAGCCCCTTACAGACTGCCCTGGGTCTAAGCAGAGTACCACCTGGTGATGGATGACCCACCATGGCACATCCGAAGCTGTACCTCTGACTAATGAAACCAGGTTCCTGGGAGTCAAGCAGCAGCACAGCGAATGCCTCCTAAATACCTTCCAGAGTTTTTGTAAATTGTAACACGTAGAGAAAAGCCAGGAAAAAAATGGCACTATCATCAAATGATATAAATAAAGAAAACATGTCATGTTTTTATCTCCTTCTCTCCCTTACCTTTTTGTGTACTGGTACTGAAGCTTGAACTCAGGGCCTGGGCACTGTGCTTTTTGCTCAAGGCTAGTACCCTACTACTTGAGCCACAGTTCTACTTCTGGCTTTTTGCCGGTTAGTTGGAGATAAGAGTCTCATACACTTTCTTGCCCAGGATGGCTCTGAACTGAGATCCTCAGATCTCAGCCTCCTGAATAACAGACATGAACCACTGGCTCCTGGCAATCCCTTCCCCTGATCTCCCTTTTAACACAAGGTCTCTTTGTATTTCTTGGGCTGTTCCCAAAGTGGTCTCATGTGCCCTACTGCCTCAGCCTTGTGAGTAGCTACGATTATAGGCATGAACCATCATGCCTGGCCTCGCTGGGGCTTTCTGAATGGCATCTGTAAAAGTCCTTGTATTGTTCACTCTGTTACCTAGAGTTTGTTTCTCTCTAGCATCTGATGGTCACAGCTCAGAGATTCACAGTGCAGATTGAGGAGAAACTGCTGCTGAAGCTGCTGAGTTTCTTTGGCTACGATCAGGCAGAGTCAGGTAACGTTAAATGCCCTATGGATGGTATGTTTTCATGTTTGTAAAAAGTTAGGTAGCCCCTGGATGCCTGCCAATCCTCTTTCCACCTCGTGGCTTGAGCTAGGAAGCTGAGGTTACCATTTTAGCTGTCCTCTTTCCAAGACTGCACGTTGTCTGGAGTTAATGTCCATGAACGAGGTGACTCCCGAGGGTCTCTGGTATCCTGGAATGTCCAGAGGTAGGCCTCTGGGAAGCAGCACACCAGTCCTCTGTGCTTTGCATTTTTGATTCATCTCCTCTAGGATAACAGAAATTACGTTAGTCATCTAGCAAACTGCTTTGTTTCCTAACCTTTGTTTATTAAACAGACTCAGTGCCAAGAATCAGAAATCCCTTCAGCAGTTCCTTTGGTTTCGTTGAGAAAATGAATTAGCTCGCTCCAGCTCTGGGACTTTAGACATCCATACCCTGTGCCTTAATGTGATACAAAAGCTTCTATTTATTCTCTTCATTAGAGAAAGGAGCTGTATATGTTAGCAGGAAACAGATTTGTAGCAGTACTACAGAGATAATTCAGTTGTTGTCTCTTTATTTCAGATTCCTCAACATAGCCTCTTTTCTTGCTCTTAGCTGGATTTTTTTCTGGGCTGCATATACAGCTTGGAAAGGAGTCAGTGTTCAGCCTTTTAAAGCCTACTCCAAATATTGAGCCTGAAATAATGATAAGAAAGAGACTTTTATGATTGTCTGCCTATATTGGCTAGAGAAAAAAGAAATCACTGGCAGTGTGTGTGTATGTGTGTACAAAGACGGCAAGGAAAAATATTTCTGTTCTTTATATCCTAGGTTTAGAATTAAACATTAGATTATTTGGGATTGGCTGAGGATTTTGCTCAGTGATAAAGCATGTGCTTAGCACGTGTGAGGCCCTGGATTTAGTCCCTGGAACTGTAAAAGCAAAAAGAAGACAGAAAGTGGAAAAATAAGTATTTGGGAACATGAGCAAAGTCTTATTTGTTAGACTGTATTCTCCACTCTGAGTTGGGGCTCCAGTGTTTATTTGTATTCAGGCAGCTATTTGAATGCCAGCTAGTTATTACCCTTTTCTGATTTGGTACCTGCTGGAGAAGCTTGACTTCAAGTTTGATTGGTCATGCTTTTGTTGTTGTTGTTGTTTTGTTTTGTTTTGTTTTTGGTAAGTGTCCTTGTAAGTTGCTCTTGCAGATTTCTCCTGAAATATGCTATGGTGGATTTTGACTTTTATAAAGTCCTTGCCTACCTTTTATTAGCCCATTGTTTCCTGAGCACAGATAGGCAGGTCTCTGTTCACAGGCATTTATCAGTAAGTAGAGTTGATGATAGTTATAGTATTAACTCTACCAAAAATTTGTTCACTAAGTAGAGATGTGTGGGCTTTGTGAGGTATAGAAAACCAAGGGAAAGCATCTGCCTACCTTGAGCTGGGTACAGCATCAGGCAGAAAGAGAACACATATTACTGTGTTTGAGTCCCTTCACATAATAGCAAGTAAAGTAATCTGCCTTGTTTATACTTCTTAAACCAATGCCTACAGTTTTGTATCGTGTTACTGGTTGCTATGTCAGTTCTCAGTGGCCTTCGCTCAATTCTTTTGGTTAGCTTTTTTTTTTTTTTTTTTTAATTCTAGGTTTTAACTTAGGGCCTCCTTGCTAGGTAAGAGCTCTATTACTTGAGCCATGCCCCCAGTTCTTCCATATTGTATCATAGAGGCATTGTTTGATTCAGATCCATTATTTAATTGGTGATAGTATTCATTATGGTTAGCTGTATGGTACTCCAGATCCTTATATGGATATCATTCTATAAGACAAATCGAGATAATCTGTATTATATCAAACCTACAGTATCAAAATCAACATATATCAAAACCAACAATAGTTTTAGAAAGCCTGTGGCCAGCAAATACCTCTGACCTTTGGTTCCTACCTGGATTACTTATCCCATAGATGTGATGTGCCAGGTGGCATGGAGCCACAGGTTAAAATATTAAGCTAGTCTACTTACTAGTAGACTATTAATAGTCTAATGGAATGTTAAACGGGATGACATTGATCAAGATATATTTATAAACTGCTTTGTTAAATGGCAAATCTTTTGTACAACTATTTAAAGATAATATAGAATGAAAAAAAGAAAAATACATAAATGTGGCCTAGTGATAAAAAATATAAATTGAACATCTGCTTTTACAGAGAAAGGCCATCAGGAAGCTGTATGCATTACTGATCCCTCAAAAACTAAACTTAGAAAAGTATCAACATGTTCATCTATGAAGTTTTTCAGTGGGAATATAAGTATATGAAATCATGTAACTTTTCTGTTGTTGTTTTCTTGTGTGCTGCCTTTCTTCTAGAGGTGGAAAAATATGATGAAAACCTCCATGAAAAGACAGTTGAGCAGAGTGGAACACCAACTCGATACTACTTTGAAAATCTCAACATCAGCATTCCCCAGATCAAACTGAGTGTGTTTACCTCCAACAAGCTGCCACTGGATCTTAAGGTGAGCTGGCACCTGTGTTCATTCTCAAGAACGACTTTTCAACCATCAGTATGTTGCCCACTCACTTTTTCCATGTAGCATCAACATCATAGCCAGTATTTGTATAGACTGCTTTTGTTTTTTTTTTTGTTTTGTTTTTTGTGCTAGTCCTGAGGCTTTAACTCAGATGCTGGGCACTGTTGCTGAGCTTTTGGCTCATTCCCTGTTATACTTAGGTAGTCATCAAGACCTCCTCCCAGTAACCACTGTCTGAACTCCTGCCTACCACCTGTGCCACCTCCTGTCATATGCTATAACATGGTCTCTCTTTGTGAACAGGAACAGCTAGAGATCTGAGCAAGAAGGTAGTAAGTCTGGAGTGGTAGCCTGAAGTGCCTGTGCAGATGCATGGGAAGCATTGAAAGGACCATGTACTCCCGGAGCATAGGGACAGTGTGGCTCAGCTCCAGCCATATTGTCATGGTGGAATGTGAACCCAGGGTTGCCAGATCTTCAGATTTTTTAAAGAGAAGCCGGAAATCTGGATATTTTTATGTGGAATCTCCTGGTTTTTAAATGTTGGCAACCAATTTAAGTTTTGTGGGTTTTTTTTTTAACCTGGTGGGCCTAACAAAACACATGTGTGGGCCTCATGTGGCCCATGGTCTGCCAGCTCACGGCTTCTAAAATAGACCCACAGGTAATGAGACAGTGGTCTGCTTAGCGTCAGATCATATTTGGAAAAGGGCAGGGCAGGGGTGAAGGCTACAGTGGATTCAGTGACCAACAGCTAGGGTGCTGGTGGGGACCAGGAAAACCATCTTGAGGATGGACCATGTGTGGCACCCTTCTCTCCCTGCCCTGGCTCCCCCATCTGCTTTAATTTCATGTTTCCCAGGAGACTGGAAAGCCTAATAATTAGCATGGGAGTGTGGGGAAAACCATGGGAAACCACTATCTTGCTAATATCCACAAGTATCCACTTGACTTACATGACCCATTGCAATGGGTTGGTTTGATGAAGAATTCTACCCAGAACGTTTGGCACTCATCCAGCAAACCAGTGCTAAGCATTTCCTGCAAGTTGAGGGTGTCTTGTTTTTTAAATCATTTTACTACAAAACATACAATCAGCTACTCAACTACTCCTTTCAGATTGCTTGTAGCAGAAGTCTTCCCCAGATTGACAAAATCAGGGTGGTGTCTACAGCCCAGTTTTGTGGTATTGATGTTTTATTTTTCTCTGTGTGTGTGTGTGTGTGTGTGTGTGTGTGTGTGTGTGTGTGTGTGTGTGTGTGTGTGTGTGTATGTGTGTGTATGTGTGTGTATGTACGTGTGCGCGTGTGTGTACTCGCACGTGTGCATACAACACACTGGAATTCTTTAGGTAGACTGTCTCAACCTGGCAGTACTTTAAAGGAACATTTTCAAATCATTGTTAAACAAATTACCTAGCATAGTCATGGAAGGAAGGGGAAGGGGACTTTGTGGGAGAGGGGAGGTTAGCGCTTCAAGCAAGGTTCTGGGAATCGGGTTAACCTTCAGACTTTAAACTCTTGGCTTATGGAAAGTCACCATTTCACTGTGTCTTTAGTTCTTCTAGTGAAGTCTGAGACTCATAAGATAATGTCATTTATTTGGAGTTTCCTAACACAGTAATACTCTTTATTAGTCGCTCTTTGAAAGGGCAATAAGCTCTTTTTGATGAATATATAATCACTGAAAGTATGTGCTTTGGAAATGGAGTCCTCTCCCTGAGCAGGAATCACAGGAGTCTGACTAAAAGGTAACCCTGTCTTTGGTAGTGAAGGAATAATTATCTCCATTCTCCTGATTCCCAGCCAGGAGAGGCTGTCAGCAATCTCCGAGGGGAGCCTCTCCAGGTTTACACTGAGGGTACATTGTTGCCAGATATAGTGTCTGTTCAGAGGGCCTCAGAGCAGTTTCACATCTGCTGTCTCAATTGGATCCCTGACTCTGATTGAAGAAGGGGGAGGTAGTAGTTCATTTCACAAATGCAGAGACAGAAGTCCAGCACCCTCCCCCACTTGGCCTTACCATCTTTCTCTCCAGTTTGCATGTTATGACAGTGGCTAGCAAAAATGCCAGGTAGCGTCTAGGTGTGTTTTTAGTTTTTTTTTTTTTTTTTTAAAGATCAAAAGAAGCCAGGAGCTCTTAAAAGGTTTCACAAGGTGGCCTACAGCAGTCCCTTTCCCATTTGAGGCATTGGGGGTATTACAAAAGAAGGGCTTTAATTGAGCAATCTAGTTTGGAAGAAAACCCACATTTTAATGGTCAGAGAGAGGGTGGGGGTAAGGGGGATTTTCAAACAAAGACACTATTTAAAAAGCCTAAAACTGTCTTCTCAAAGGCTTGAAATAATTTGTTGGGAAACTTCAGACCCTTTACTTTTCCCCTCCCCTCCCTAAATAAAAACCAGATTTGTTAAAAGGAAAAAAGATCCAGTATTGTTAATTGTATTTCAGAAAGTGCCAGAGAAGGAAATATCCCTGTAGTTTTAAACACTGTCCCAAGAGGGAAATAGGCAAATACTCTGCTTCACATAAACAGTCTCTATGTACCATAAATAAACCTTTAAAGAATGAATTCCAGACAGTTTTGTTTAGTGCAGGATAAACTAAGAAATGAAAGGATGTGGCCCACGGAATAGCTTGTGATCTGAAACCTTGTGGACAGGTATTTCTTCTTTTAACTCTACAGCATTTCTGTAAGGCTTCTGCAGTTCTTGTCTAGGGATAGGCAGTATTCTGTTTTTATTAGGGACTTAGGGAACACAGGATTGCTTTCTCTAGAATTTGTTTTATGACAGGAAACTGTCTGCTACTTGAGTAAATAAACATCCATGTTGTATACTACTGTATTTGATTAGTCATTTGGTTATATGAAAAAGCCTTGTTTGGTCCTTTCTTTTTCTCTCCTATCTTCTACTTTGACTGACCAGATCAGCCTGAAGGTGGCAGAATAATTCATACCAGTAGGCGGTATCATAGCCTTTTGGAATATGGGAAGTCCCAAAGCAGTAAATAACTAGATGAGGATGATTTTTACCTCAGGGTCAGGATACTTTCTTGATTCAGACAAAGTCTCTTAGTTATCCAGAGAGCGAATGGTGTCTGCTGAAGGGCTTGGCAACTTAGCAGATCTTAAGCTTGAGCTGTATAAGCTACTGCAGGTGCTGCTGCTGCTTCAATATTTGGTCAAAACAAGGAAGCTGCTTGAGCCTTTGTTCAGTTACACTTCTTTTCTGGGACAAAAGTGATGCTCAGTTATACTGGTTAAACAAAGTGCTGAACTGACCCTGGGCTTCCAAGTGCTGTTTCTGTGGCTCTAAACAAGGCAGGTCACCTTGCTCTGGGCCTTAGTTTCTCCATCAGTGAAAGGAGGAAAATCAGGTATGTTCACTTATTTCCTCATTGCTCACCACATGGGTGAGAGAGTGGATAGCAGAAACTTTTTTTTTTTTTTGGTTGGTCATGGGGTCTGGACTCTAGGCCTGGGGCACTGTCCCTCAGCTCTTTAGCTCAAGGTGAGCGCTCTACCTCTTGAGCCACAGTGCCACTTCCGGGTTTTTCTGCTTATGTGGTGCTGAGGAATCGAACCCAGGGCCTCATGCATGCAAGGCAAGCATTCTGCCATTGAGCCACCTTCCCAGCCCCCGGATAGCAGAAACTTTAGAGGAGAAATCATAAAGTCTTTTGGATTTCATGCCTTCTACCCAATAAGTTGTTGCTTACTATTTCTCTCTGTTTCATGTCTTCTAATCCATGTTAAAGAGCCACATTGGCCAGGTGAGCTGGTGGCTCATGCCTATAATCCTAGCTATTCAGGAGGCTGAGATCTGAGGATCATAGTACAAAGCTAGCCTGGGCAGGAAAGTCCATAACTTATCCCCAATAAACTACTCAGGAAAAGCCAGAAGTAGTGCTGTGGCTCCAGTGGTAGAGCACTAGCCTTGAGCACAAAGAGGCTCAGGGATTGTACCCAGACCCTGAGTTTAAGCCCCAGGACTAGCAAAAAAAAAAAAGCCATGACTTTTCTCTGAACTCTTTGGGTCTATAACTTGGTCCATTTTTTTCTATCAGGTTACCTTCTATCTATTCTAATTTTAGAAGCTCTTGGTGAAAGTTCTGTCTTTGATGGTAGTTACAGGCATCTTGTTCTTCATTTTTTCCCTTTATCTCTTTATTTTGCATTGGATGTGTTTATTCACTCAGGCAAAACTTCATTTTTACATTGTCAAATTTGTCAGCCTATTGTCTTTTTCTATATGAATTTTGAGTCATTAAATTTCATCCATCTTTCTTCTATAATTAAATTCTAATTAAATGTATTGTTATTCCAAAAAATTAAGGCAGCCTATGAAACCCATGCACAAATATTAAGAAGAGATAAGTGGAAAATGAAGTAGGAATTTAATAAATAATAGCCAGCTCAATTCCGTATTATCTTAATGTTATAATTATTTTAATATATTTATAAAATTAAATGCATTCTTGATGCTCTGATAGCCTTAGCATGAATAAATGATTTCAACATTCTGTAATGAAGAGTAGATGGCATATCTTCTAAACATGTCAATGTCTATCATATTAAATAAAATGTGATCAGACTATAGAATCAGTTCTAGAAATTGTTAATTGGCTGATAGCCAAACCAGCTGAGATCTTCAAGAAAAGCTAGATTTAAAATAATTTTAAAGTTTATTTGAAGCCATTGGAAAGCTACCAAGACAACCAGTACTTGAGGTCCAGGATTTATGAGAGGAGAAAAACTTGGAGAGTCCAATGTGTATGTACTCATGAGACTTTTTTCTGATGTGTAAGTGGTAGAGGGAGAAAAGGACAAGACACCAAGTAGAAACCAGCTGCCAAACAGAATCCAATCTGAACTGCCTTATTTCTTAAGACATTTGCTACTTTCTTAGACACCTTCTGCTGAAAGAGTCTAAGTAAAAAGAGACAGTTAAGAAGGTGAGCAGATAAATAGATATTTGGGCAAGTTTGTTGTTTTTGTTTGCAGTGCTGGAAACTGAATCTGAGGCTTTGTGCGTGCTAGGTAAGGACTCTGCCATAAACTGCATTCCCAGCCATCTGCACTTTAACTGTGGATATTAAAGTTGGAGGAATGGTATTGCTATTCAGTGGAGAACCTTAAGTACATCCAACAACTAAAATAGACTAGGACTTTAGAAATACTGCATCCCACATCGAGAAAATGGCAATACTTCCCAAGGCCATCTACAAATTCAGTGTGATACCTATCAATATTCCAACCTCATTCTTCAAGGAAATAGAAGAGGCAATCCAAAAATTCATATGGAACAATAAAAGACCCCGAATAGCAAAAATGATCCTGAACAGAAAGAATAGTGCTGGAGGAATATCAATACCAAATTTCAAACTCTACTACAAAGCCATAGTAATCAAAACAGCTTGGTACTGTACAAGAACAGACCTCAGGAAAAATGGAATAGAATTGAAAACCCAGAAATGAACCCACAGACCTATAGCCATCTAAGCTTCCATAAGGGAGCTAAAAAAATAGAATGGAAGAAAGGCAGACTCTTCAGTAAATGGTGTTGGCAAAATTGGTTAATCACTTGTAGAAAACTAAAGCTAGATCCTTATATATCACCCTACACCAGAATCAACTCCAAATGGATCAAAGACCTTGGAGTCAAAGCAGACACCCTGAAAACAATTATAGGATGGAATAGGAGAAACCCTAGGTTTCCTTGGCACAAGCTGAAATTTTCTTAATAGAGACCCAGAAACACAGCAAATCAAAGAAAGGTTGGACAAATGGGATTGCATGAAGTTGCAGAGCTTCTGCATGGCAAAGACATAGCTAGCAAGATAATAGAAAGCCCACAGATTGGGAGAAATTCTTCACTAGCCATACAACAGACAAGGGTCTCATATCTAAAATATACCTGGAACTCAAAAAATTAAATCCCCCAACAACAAATCCTCAAAGAAACAACTGCCCATTAAATAAGTGGGCCAAAGACTTAAAGAGAATCTTCTCTGAAGAGGAAAGAAGGATGGTCAATAGACACACGAAGAAATGCTTAACCTCCCTAGCCATAAAAGAAATGCAAATCAAAACAACATTGAGATACCACCTCACCCCAATTAGAATGGCTCTAATCAAGAACTCTAATAACAACAGATGGTGGAGGGGATGTAGACAGAAGGGAACCCTACTGCATTGTTGGTGGGAGTGTAAACTTGTTCAACCACTTTGGAAAGTAGTATGGAGGTTCCTCAAAAGACTCCACATAGAGCTCCCCTATGACCCAGCAATCCCACTTTTGGGCATTTACCTGAATGATCACAAACTAGACCATTCTAAAGCTACCAGTACAACTATGTTTATTGCAGCATTATTTATCATATCTAAGATATGGAACCAACCCAGATGCCCCTCAGTAGATGAATGGATCAAGAAAATGTGGTATATATACACAGTGGAATTCTATGCCTCCATCAAAAAGAATGACATTGCTCCATTTGTTACGAAATGGAAAGACTTGGAAAAAATTATATTAAGTGAAGTAAGACAGGCCCAAAGAAACATAGGTCCCATGGTTTCCCTTATTTGCAATAACTAGTATATGTCTGAGAGAAGCAAAAAAGGTCAGATAAGTTGATGTTAGGTGAAATGAACCCCAAGATAAGGACTCAAATGGTTTTTCTTTCTTGCTATTGTTTCTAACATATTTATAAGGTGATTTTTTGTTGCTTTGTATGTCCCTCCCCCATGGTACAACCCCTGTTTTCACTGAATTTGATGTTGGTATAATTTGGGGAGGGGAAGGGAAAAAACAAATTGTTTAAAAAGGGATACAGGTGGACCCATCGCAACAGTGAGATGTACAAGACATTATGTTGAAAAATGAACTTTACAACTTTGATGAGGGTGGGTGAGGGGGGTTGGGGGGGTTGGGAAGGCAAGGATGATGAGGGGAAACAAAGGAGGAGGCCATAATGCTTGATAAGAAATGTACTCATTACCTTGCTCACGTAATTGTAACCCCTTTGTATGGTATTTTCACAATAAAAACCTTATTAATAAAAATAAATAAATAACATATGTAGACACAAGAACAAAAAAAGAAATACTGAATCCCAGCCTTGAGCAAATCCAAGCCCTGGTTAGATTATGGTATTTATACCTTTATTATACTTGCCTGGTAGACTCATTCAAATTTTCCATAAATTTTCATACAGACTATTTAATTTAATCACAAGTACCAGACCTGCTGAAGGATATCATTTCTAGAAGCAGTAAAAAAAACAAAAAAACAAACAAACAAAAAAAACCCCACCAACCATCCCAAAACTTGAAGGTTTAAAGTAATAACTACTATTTGTTCACAATTTTGTGAGTTAATAGTTGGGCTGGGCCAAGAATTTTCATGGTAGCATTGTTCATAAGAGCAAAAAATAAAACTGAAATGACCCAACTTTCAATCAGTAATAGTGATGGAATAATTTGGGTTTTATTCATACAATGGAAAATTAAACTGCAGCAAATGCAATAGAATCGTGAATCTCACTATTATGTTTCATGTTTCTTGGAAGGAGCCCACAGCAAAGTAGAAGCTAGTGGTTCCATTTATCTAAAATTCAAAGCAGGAAAATCCAACCAGTGTTTCTGGATGTCTTGAGGGAGGAAGAGAGCAGTGATTAGGTATCTACAAAGGGGAGAGGCTGCCTCCATTGTGGGGGTCGTGACCTACTTCTTGACCTAGGCAGAAGTTAAGCCTGTGTCCATTTTGGGGGGGGGATCACTGATCTATGTATTTGATTATTTTATATTCTGTATGTGTGGTACACATCAGAAAGTAAAAAATGGCAAACATCCAGACTGAAAAAGGAATTACACCTGAAGCCAACAGTGTTTATTTCTTTTTTTGTTATAGTTTAAAAAATTATTATTGTTTTTATTTAGTAGTTACAAAGGTTACAGTTACATGTCAGGTTATGAGTACAATGCTTCTGGTCAGTGTTACCCCTTTTTTCATTCTCTCCTATCTTCCTCCTCCTGTCCCTGCCCACAAGTTACATAGTTCATTTTTTGTATATAATGTACTTTGAATATAATTACTGCATTTACTGACCCTTCCTCCCTCTACTCCTGTGCCTCACCCCAAAATGTTTCTACTTCCTACTATTTGTTTTGATAAATAGTACTTTAGGGGAAGTTATGCCTCTGAATTCCTCCCCTAAGAATACCTTCCTTTAGTAAGCTTATTTGAGTGTAAATGCATTGAGTCCTGTATATGTTATTGTGCATAGTTGTATTTTAGACTTTGCTTCCGCATATGAGAGAAAGCACGTGCCATTTGTCTCTCTACACCTGGTGTCTCTTAACATGATTTGCTCTAGGTTCATAATCTGTGTGCACATAAACAGAAAAAGCCCGAAGTAGCACTGTGGCTCAAGTGGTAGAGAGCTACCCTTGAGCAAAGAAGCTCAAGGATAGTGCCCAGGCCCTGAGTTCAAGCCCCAGGACTGGCAATCAATCAATCAATAAAACCTTGATTCCTGTTGGGAAACTTGTAGCTTTCATGTATTCTAGAAGACTGTCACATGCTAAAATGTGTCATTTTACTTCTTCCCTCACTAGGCCTTAAAAAGCACGTTGGGATTCCCATTAATTCGATTTGAAGATGCTGTAATTAATCTGGGCCCATTCACTCGGGTCCATCCCTATGAGACCAAGGAGTTCATCATCAATGACATCCTCAAACATTTCCAAGAGGTGAGCTTTAGAGAAGTGCTTAGTGGTTGGGCCATAAGCAGAATGCTTGTTTTGCTTATTTGGGAATCTTTGTTACTGGGACATTACTACTGCAAACCCCATTTATAGATCAGGTCACATCCTATGAAGCCCATTTGTGTCATGAAACCCCTAAGATGAGTGACATAACTTAGGAGCTGTTGTCTTGTCCCTCAGAGCCACTCTCAAACTTCTACTAGGTTAGGTACATTCTTCATGGTTCAGTTGGTGTTTAATAATAACACAGAACACTGTGATTATTTACCAGGTATGTGTTTGAGAAATAAACAGTATCAGTATTCTAAGAGCTTGTGAGATCCTGTTCTTGAGTTGAACTTGAAAAAAATTTTTAATCAAGTTAAGCACAAACCAAAATATAAAACCAGTGTATTTGTTGATGAATAGTTAAGACCATATCATATTTATTAGCTTTCAAAGTTAAAATATAGTCTATTCTTTTTTTGTGTGTGTGAAAATACCGTACAGAGGGGTTACAATTACATGGGCAAGATAATGAGTACATTTCTTATCATGCATTGTTGCCTCTTCGTTTCCCCTTCCCATATCCTCCCCCCCCCCCCCCCCCATATAGTCTATTCTTGTTTTATTTTTTCCCTCTCTGCCTCCTTCCTTGACTTTCCTAATTGGCAATACTTCCATCTAACTGTAAGGAGGTGTTACAGCCTGGAGTCAGCAATGGGAGGTACAGGAAAAGTAGGGGATTGCTCCTCCCTCCCTGCTCCTGCCTGATTGTCTCTTAACAGAGAGGAAGGAAAGCATGCTGTAGAGATGATTAAATACTTAGAACCTTCCATTCCATAACTCTTTTTATTCTTCTGACTAGCTTTGCTAAGTAGTTTTTAATATATTGAAAGCAATCTGTGGTGTTGGTGCAGTGGGAGAAGTTGAGATGGTCTGGGAAGGAACAGGAAGTATCTGCAGTTGATGAAGGTTACAATGTCCTTGTTGGCAGTAGAGGGAATGGAGGACAAGATGGACTGCTCACTTCTTGTTGGGGACACTGGTCTCTGTGCTCATATACTGGTGCTGATATGATTTTTCTCCTCCTCTCCATTTGACAGGAGCTCCTCAGCCAGGCAGCTCGAATCCTGGGATCAGTAGATTTTCTTGGCAACCCCATGGGGCTTCTGAATGATGTTTCTGAAGGGGTTACTGGCCTGATAAAGTATGGAAATGTTGGAGGCCTTATCAGAAATGTTACACATGGGGTATCAAACTCGGCTGCCAAGGTAAGGAAGTGGAAGTGAATGAAATCTGCAGTGATTAACCTCATTTGAGAGTCCCCAGCTGCATTGTAGATTCTTTGGTGGTTAATTGAGTGTGAGAGGCTGCACTTGTGGCCTTTGTTTCCTTGCCCACATGCCTTGTCTTTCTCCCTCCCCTCCAGCAGCCTGTCACCAGACCCCTGCCTTCCCAAGCCTCTCTTCTTCCTTTCTTTCCATTCCTACTGCCTTGGACAGGCCTTGTACCCCTCTCATCTGGATCCCTGTAGTGGCCTTCTGACCATGGCTTTATACAACTTTCACAATGTCAGCAAAATGAGCTTGCCTTTTTCTTTTTTGGTTTTTTTTTTAATAAGTTTTTTATTGTGAAAATGAGCTTCCTTCCTTCCTTCCTTCCTTCCTTCCTTCCTTCCTTCCTTCCTTCTTTCTTTCTTTTTTCTTTGTACTAGTACTGAGGCTTGAACTCAAGGCTCATGCTCTACCATTGATCTACAGTTCCATTTTTGGCTTTTTCATGGTTAATTGAAGATAAAGAGTATCATGGGCTTTTATGCCCAAGCTGACTTTAAACCAAGATCCTCAGATCTCAGCCTTCTGAGTAGCTGGAATTACAGGCTTGAGTCACCAGCACCCAGATTGAACTTGCTTTTTAAAACATGAAGTTTGAGGGCTGGGGGTGTGGCTCAGTGGCAGACTATTTGTCTAGAATTCCATCTCTAGCACCAAAACAAAACCCAACATGAAATAAACTTGTGTCTTTTCCTGTTTAAAACCTACCAGCTCACACATCTCACAGGGAAAGTCCAAACTGAAATATAGCCTTACAGTGCCATGGCCCTTTATACCCGCTGAATCTAGCAATTTGCAGCCTCCTTGACCTCTTGTTCTTTCTGGTCTTACTAGATGGACATTTTGATAGTCCACTGTTAGTGTTCCAACAGAAGTGGTACTCTATATGAAGCTGGGGAAAGGGAAGGTGGTTGAAGGGTGGCCACTGTCTAACCACATAAGTCTGTAAAGACTTTCCCTCTCTCTCCTTCTGCTCCAGTCTTCTCATGTGGAGATTAACTTTTCATAGTGAGCAAGGCATGAGAAAGCACCTGTACTTTTTGCCCATTCCCGTGGGCACTTGCACTGTGGGCCACTAGGCCATAGAGTGGCTCTACCTAGAGACAAATAGGGCTGCATTAGGGATTTATCCTGAGAAGCAGATAACAAAAATGGAGTTGGATAGAATTTGTTTAATCAATATTACTTTTTTTTTAATTGTAAAGGTCAGGTATAGAGGAGTTACAGTTATATAAGTAAGGTAATGAGTACATTTATTTTTGAACAGTGTTACCCCCTCCCTCATTTTCTCTTGCTTCTCCTCCCTAGACTTCCCTCTCTTCCCCCAAATCAATGGTACTATTAATATGTAAAAGCTGGGGGATTTGTTCCTTTTTTTCCATACTGTCATCTAGAAGTGATAATTCTATGTCACATCAGTTTCTTTAAGACTATACAGTGTTGTTGAGCCAGACTAAGAGTGGTTCAAAATAGGGAAAGCATGCTTGTAGAAAAATGGTGAGAGGTAGAAGCAAAAGACAACAAAACACAGTTTGGAAACAGTTAAACTCAGATCCAAAGTCTGAAAGACTGAATGTTTCTGCCTTGATTCTTCTCTGGTATTGCCTTCAGACTTAATCCTGACACCATAGACCCTGGATTGCTTTTGAACTCATAGCTATTGAGCTTGATGTAAACAGATTGTGTTTAAATGTTTTGTTGTAACTACCCCACATAATTTTTTTGTTAATATTAAATACTAATTAACACAGGAAAATCTGAATTGTATAATGTCTTCCTTTGCTTTTATCTTTCTGGCTTTGGTATAACTAAAAGGCCAATGTACTAGTGGTATATTGAGAGGTTTTTCCTCAACCTGGACTAGACACACAGCTGCTTTACAAGCTTGTTGTAGGAGGAAAGAGGCAAGACATCGTGAAAATCCTGAACAATACAGCAGAGCATGGTCTTCACTTCATCTGTAATGCTGGCCTTCAGACTGGAGCTCCCAGTACACCATGAGTGGGCACTGGTAGTGGGAGAGTCAAATCCCATTTGGGCCAGTTTGACTGTTAGGACACTTCTGAACTTAACCTAGATGAGAATGAAGATGCTGTTGCTAACCTGTGGCTTCTCCACAGTGTTGCCTTGCGATCTCCATCCTGGTGAAGGGGTGGACCTTTTCTTTATCCTTCCTCTTTTGTTCTTTTCTTTGAATAGTGAGGGTTAGCATAATAATGTAGCTTAGGTGGAGGAAGGACGAGTCCACTGTCTTCTGTGTCCTTACCCCAGCTGTGATGACAGGGCTAATGCATTGTAATGGGTGTCATGCTTTGTACTGTCACAGTGCATGGCAAGAGGCTCTCCAGGGCCTGAATCTCCTTGAGTGGGAACCTCATCTCCCCTGTAGCCATTCACCTATTTTTCTTGCCTTTTGACAGTTAATCATATTTAGAGTCACAGGCTTTATAATTTTATTTTGATAGCCCAAACCCTAGATTTGTTAGAAAATTAGTCCATATAGCCCTAAAATGAAAAAGCAGAGAAACTTAAAATTACTACTTCCCATTGGTTATGGTAGATCCATAACCAATCCATATGGGTCTGTCAGCTAAACACCCATCCCTGTTATCTTTGCTTCTGTGTATGTAGTTGAACTAGAGATCTCTATTTCCTTGTAATTTTGTGGGTTGTAACCAGACCCTTAATGTCACTTTTGGGGGAATGTTTTGTTTGCTTCTCTGTGTACACAAGGGGCGTTGAAGGAAGTACAGATGACCACAGTAATCAACTTTTGGCCTGTGGGGAGTATTCCAGTGAGTAAAAAGGACAGGGAGACAGGCTGCCCTTGCTGAGCCACAGCCAACCCGTCCTGCCTTTCTTCAAGGACTGAAGGGCTTTCTCTTGGCTTGATGGTTCTGAGTAGAGTGGAGAGACTCCATAACCTTTTACATTAATTATAAATCTGGTGTGTGTGTGCGTGCACATGTATGCACGCACATGCGTGTGTGTATACATGTGTGCATGTGTGTGTATGTGTGTTTGGAGTGAGGGTTTGCAGTTTTGATTGAATTCTCAGGGTTATTCATACCTCTAAAAGGTTATATCTCATTGTTTGGGGGGTATTGAGGGGAGCTTGGGGTTGATAGGATAGCAGGCTGCAATTCCATTCCTACTTGTAAATAATATTTTCCTCTATTACCCTTGAGT
Organism: Dipodomys merriami; assembly: GCF_024711535.1. Lineage (NCBI taxonomy): Eukaryota > Metazoa > Chordata > Mammalia > Rodentia > Heteromyidae > Dipodomys > Dipodomys merriami. The sequence goes on from NW_027204270.1 coordinate 8,091,856, forward strand.
GTTTGTCTCTCTTTTTAAATCTATGAGAGGGTGGTAGGAATTCCACCTATCCCTCTGATGGGAGGAGCACAGGAAATATGGCAGGTGAAAAGCCATTGGAAGTTAAAGGGGACTCATTTTGTTACTTAACAAGGCTGCAGAAGTCAAAGACTGGCGGCAGACTCTGGAATTCTCAGCAACGGGGATTAAAAGTTTGAGGCCAGCCTGGACTATACAGTGAGAGCCTGTTTCAGAAAAACAAACAAAAAAGAAGGTTGTAGACCTTTAGGTCTTAGTCCGTAGTATGTACTACTCATAGCAAAAATTAATTTCAGGTTGTAGTATGGCTACTTCTGGAATTTCTCACTTCATTTTTGTAATTTATTTTTTAACACTGGTCTCAGGAAAGTAATGTATGCCTTTTTGTCCCCAGTATTTCTCATGTCTTCCCTTCTCATAACTCCCAGAAATCAACTTGTGGATTCTAAAAGTGAAGTGATGTGACTTCAGGGTTAGCCAACCAAGTTGTAAACATCTGGCCCACGACCCTTCTGCCTGGCAAGGTCAAGTTGTAAACATTTAGCCCATAGCTCCTCTGCCTGGCAAGGGACTGGACCCACAGTGGAATCTCAACTGACCTCTTTCTGGAGGTCACAGTGCTACAATCAGTCTGGGATCCTTATAGGAATGTGGTTTCTTTAGGAAACTCAGGTTTTTCCTGCCTCATGAATTTTCTCCAGGTTGTGTGTCACATGAATATCTGTGAGACCAGCTAACTTGTTTCTAAGCCAGAGGATTAGAGAGAACTTACTGAGCAAACTTGTTCTTATATAGACTCTAATTTCACTGCTATCTGTGGCAGTTGGGGTAATATTCTTATATATCTACAGGAAAGCAACATAGATATTATCAACAAAAATAAAACTTCTTTTTAATCTAAGAGAGCCTTAGATCTTAGTAGAGCTAACAGTAACATTCTCTGCTACTCCTGTATAGAAGCTCAGTGTTTGTTATTCATCACTACCATCTAGTCTTCCAAAAGGGAAGAAAGTATACAGCAAATTCACTTCCTTTTAGCAGAGGAAAAGGCCAGTTCAAGAAGGGTTCACTAATGGAGTCCCGTCTCTGTATGTTGTGTGTTTGCCATGCCAGGTATCCTTTGATATGGGTCCTAACTACAGATACTTTAATTATTTCCCCTGTTGTTGGCTGCTGTTATCGTCACCATTGTCAGTTGTGGACATCAGAATTCCTTCATTATTTGCTGCATGATGTCTTTTTGTTAATTGATGTCTTTCTCTTTTGCTTTGTGTAATTAATTTTTTTTTGGATGGGGGGGGTCCGGTCGTGGGGCCTGAACTCTGGACCTGGGTGCTGTCCCTCAACTCTTCAGCTCAAGGCTAGCACTCTACCACTTGAGCGACAGCGCCACTTCCGGCTTTTTTCTTTTTGCCTATGTGGTGCTGAGGAATCGAACCCAGGGCCTCAGGCATGCAAGGCAAGCACTCTACCACTGAGCCACTTTCCCAGCCTCTGTGTAATTAATTTCTACCAAGTCAGTCCACATTTCCCATTGTGAACTCTGTAGTCTAAATTTTTATTAAGGAGATAGATTTTTTTGTTGGCTTTTAGTTAATATATTTTATTCTCAGCACTTGTTAATTGTAAAAGTTTTGTCTGTCAGGAATTGAAAACACCCTAATCATTTTGTAATATTTCTTGGAGCCAACAGCATGGGTAGGAAAAGGCATCAGGGCAGAGATAGAACACACACTATGCTGCGTGGTGGCACAGGTAGGCATTTAGAACACTCACTGAACTGTTTGTCAGGCCTGGTGAGGGATCCTTCACATACATTGTCAGTGCTTGTTCATCTCTATAGTCAGACTTAGAGAAATTAGGTAACATTTTCAAGGTCATACAACTAGAAATGACACAGGTGGACATTGTCTAATTCCAGCTAATTCTAAAGGCCTTCTTTTTTCCCTATTACATGAAGTTTATCCTTTGTGTATATAAGGCTTTTTTCCTAGCCCCTTCAGAGAGTATGAAAAATTAATAACTATTCACTTTCCACCAGAAGCTTAGTATTTGACATCATTGTTAGCTGGGAAGCTGAGTGCTGTCTTGTCCTCTTCATCTCAAAGCAGGCCTCAGATGGTGATGATGGTTGTTATACTTGTGTTGGAGTGACCAGGACTGTCATCATCTCCTTCATAGGCAGTAGAACCTGGGGCCTGTAAATGTGGCTTTGTTCATGTAAGATCATCTGGCCATATGAATGACATGATGATGTTAGGCATTAGTAGCCCCACTGTGTGAAGAAACCCCAGGCGAGTTCAGAAGACCTGACTCCTGGAAGAGCACTTCCCCTCTCTGTTTTGGCTGCCTTTCTGAATACCGTCACTAACTGAAAGATTTATTTGAGGCATGTTCTTACATTTATTAAAGCACAAAAACAAGAATGAGAAAAACAAAACATAAGCAAAATAGTATAACCTGGCCAGTGGTGGTGACTCACCGCAATCCCAGGGTTTGGGAAGCTGAGCAAGAAAATGGTGAGTGCCAGGCCAGTTTGGGCTACACAGCAATACCTTGTCTCAAAGCCAAAGCTGAGCAGGATAGAACAACTCCATTTACTTGGAGTGAATTTTTAAGGATTTTAGGAAAACTGAAGATAATGGAAGAAGATAATAGGAGCAAGTAGAGGAGAAAGTATTTTGATAATGCTGTAGAAAGCCTAGGTAGGATTGTAGCTAATGTTTTCTCCCATTTCTCTCTCTGGGCATCAGTATGTGGATGAGCCACTTTCCCTCCAAGAGAATCTTCCCCTGTCCCTTTGTCTGGAAAACCAGTTCTGAAGTGTCACAGTAATTATTTCTCTGCACTCAGAGATTCTGAGCCAGCCCCTGCCATCAGCCAGTCTCCTGTCATATATACTGTGACCTTGTTGAGGGCAGGGGTGTCCATCTGCCTTTTGTTTAAGGAATAGCATTTGTTTATGTATTTTGCAGGCAGTGTATTTATAAGGCTCAGACAAGACTAAAGCACTGTTTATTCAAGGCGAAAGTTGTATCTTTGAACAAAAGAATGCACTGCGTAAATGCCTGCATGGATTCTGAAGGCAATTTATGACTTGTATCTGTTTTTGTCATTATGTATGACTGCTCCATTTTATTGTTGGGTGATTATCCCATGATAGCTTTTCCATGTATCTGTGAGCAAGGACTAGGTGGATACCTTCTCATAAGCTTTGGAGTTTTAGTGTGTTTAAGTTGGCACACAACTTTAGGTTAGATGAAATTCACTTCAGACAGTGATCTATCCCTTAGAGAATGTTGATTTTCTGTTTGTTAAAAAAAAATACCTTGATCCTAAATAAATCACCTGAGGGATTTCTATTCTAGTCAAGACAAAGTGCATTCAAGTTGTATGTAGAGAAAGGGCTCAAGTGTTTGGCACCAGAGTGTTTGTTTTATTTTCCTCTAATAATGTGGAAGACTAAAATGATTCTTGTAGTCTGGGTTCTTTGTCTAGAAGAAAAAAATTTTATGCTGATTGATCCATCCTTGGCAATCAGAAGTATTTTGGTAGAGAGGAGGGGAATGGTGGCATGAAGATCACAAATGATCACAAGTGATCACAAGCTTTGGCTTTTATCTCCTTCTATGTAACTGAGCAGCTCAGTGGTTTCAAGGAAGAGGTGAAGCATACTACCATTGACTGAAATAGAAGAACTGAAAATGTTCGAAACTTGTTTTCATTTCATAGTAGAACTTCAGTGAAAAGCAAGGTTCTGAAATTGCATTTTTAGAGCTGACCATGGCAGGTTTCAGAGGAATTCACTTCATCTCTCTCAAATGTATCTACATGGTGGAAACTATGTAGAAATCAAAGAAATTGTGTCTCCCACAAAGTTGTTGTTTTCTACTCAAGTGTAAATATGCTTAGTTCAGCTTCCCTTGGGATAAGGGTAACTCTGGTTACCCCCAGGAGAGTGCATACCCCTCCCCCTTTTCCATTTTACTATTTGTCCTTCCCCAAAGTGTTATGGCAAATGAGATAAACTATAATCCATTTTTGTGAATATCTGAGGACAGATCAAATTCTAATTCTTGACAGTAAAGGATCCAGACACTCATGTGTTTAGAAGATTCTGTACTTTCTTTTAGTTCGGTCTTCTTTGCCACTATTACCTCTTGAAGTCTCCATTTTGAAGGAATATCTAGAAATCAGCAAGGAGTGTGAGGAGGAAGCCTTTATTGGTTATTTACTCTGTGTGAATTGGGGGACTGTGTTCATTCACATTTACATCGGTGAATCCTCACACGATCCCTTAGGGAATGAAAGTGTCCTCCACATATATTTATTTATTTATTTATACTTATATATATATGTGTATATATATATATATTAAAGGTACTGTACAGAGGGGTTACAGTTACATGAGCAAGGTAACGAGTCCATTTCCTATTGAGCATTATGACCCCCTTTCTTTTTCCCCTACCATCCCTTTCCTCCCCATCTCCCTAACTCCTTCCTCCCCCACCCAAAGTTGTAAAGTTCGTTTTCAACATAGTGTCTTGTACAAATGTTCTCCTTTATAAGTGAGAAAAATGAGTGGTTATAACCTAAACTGAAGTTTTAGGAAAAATTGTGAATTTGGAGTCAGCTGCTAGATCTTCCTCTGCAGCAGTGTTTCTCAGGCATAATCCTTTCCTGTTCCCTCGTAGAAGCTAACACACAAGTGACTAGAAACACGGCATTATAGTGAAGCTCAGAGTTATCCATTCATTCTCAACATGAACTCCTTTGTCTTAAGCCTTGGGACATGGCTTTTTCCCACTATAACTTCTAGAATTTCTATCTAGGAATCCCTAGGTGAGTGCAAAAGGATTGAGGGGGGAAAAAGGATAGGAAGAGTTTGTTCTTTCCAATGACAAATGCTTGCCACTGAAGTATTTGAGTAAACTGTCATTTGTGTTGTGTTCAGGATTAGCTCATACTTGAACCATGTGGAGTTTGTACCCCCAGGCCACTGCTCTGGCTCTCCCCACTAGCAGACCAGAGCCCACTTTCCTGGGACCCTCTTCCTTAGAGCATTTGTACTGAAGTTATAAGTTCTTTAAGCCATTTTCCCCAACTTAACTACCTCAGAAACACTTCTGAGCAACTAGTATGTTATTTTCAAATAACTTAGTTTTTAGAGACCAATGCCTGAAGTATGCCATTATCGATTAATGGCAGAAAATAAACTCATTCTCTCCAGTAGTCCTGTTCTTCCCTCTCACTGCTCCTCTAGGCCCTTATACAGCTTTTCAGATTTTGTATAGACATTTTCTCTGAGTTTCTGAAGCAGATGGCTTTCAGATGCTTCACAGCATCATTACTTCAGTGAAGAAGCCAGGTGGAAAACGTTGAGGACAATCTGTTACTCTGCGTGTTTTATGGTTAGTTCTGTTGACTTGTATGGTTTTCTTCTTGGGGGAAAGGAAGAATATGGTGAAGTTATTAGAGTTTAATCATTCCTAATTGGAATGTTGTAATTATAATACCACTTAACTCTCTTGATTAGTAGTAGTTCTTGATGAGGCATTTGTATTTGATCTTTTATGTAAGTTCTAAGCAATCAGATGTTATTGGTAGCATACCACTGTCACCCTTATACAAGTGGAGAAATAGGCCTGGTGGGGGGAAATCATTGCCAAACTGAAGAAACATGTTTGGATTTGTTCCTGGGTCTCCTATTTCTAGAAATTTGCTCGGCATGACTTATTTGCTTTTCCTTTATACTACAGAAATGGGCAGCATCTCTGTACTACTGCTCTCTACTGCCAGTGTCAACTGTAAGTCCTTCCTTGCAGACTGGGCTTTGGAGAACAGAGTATAAAGAATTGTAGCTTTTCCTCTTAGGTGCTATTGAATCATATTAATCATGGTGAGTAGCACCATGGAACCCAAGGGAGAAAAAAAAATCCCGGAATGAATGATCAGGATAGTTCTTGGAGTAGAATTTTTGTGGCTGTTGCAGCATATTACATTAAGTAATTTCTACAATGTTTGGGAAAGGGGAAATTCCATTTAAGAGAGACCATGGAAGAAAAAGGCAGATGGTACCAGAGCTAATGGATTGGCCTTCTCTCTGCTTTTCTCCAAAGCCATGATAGTGTGTCCAGGCCTTGGTTATAGGAGGCCCAGCGTGTCCTGACGTGATGACATGAGGGCTCAGGTGACAGGCGAGGAAAGGCAGAGGCGCCTCACTCTCACTAACAGTAGAGGGGAAACATAATGCCTTTCTTCTTTTGTCCAGCACTTCTGGGGAGCCTCCTGTGCCATTTCTGAGCAGAAATTTCTAGTTAGATGTGAAGAAGGTAGAGATAAGCTGAGAAACTAGGAGACTCCTTCCTGGGTAAAATCAGGAGAAAGCTGGAGGAGAAATTACAAAAACTGGTTGTCTGGTCACTATTTATACAATAAGACATTAATTTAGAGTCATTAGCTTCCAATATCATCTGAAGAAAAACTTTAGTAGAACATGCTTCCCAACCATTTTGTTGCATTTCCAATGTTCAAGACAAGGCATTGTGGCCATTGGCATTTTCTCTTTATTGCTAACTTGGAAACATGCAAGGATTATACTGAAATTATAAGAGGTACTAATGACTCTATGTAGTTTTATAGAAACTTAAACTTTGTAGTATGCTCCTATTAGTATTTGATCTTCACACATTTCTTCACACACTTCTCCATGAAAGAGTCAATTATTTTCCCAGATGCAGAGGTTGAGCCACAGTATATAGGCTGTTGGCTTGCGTAGTATCACACAGGAGCTTAGGGGAGAGGGTGAGACCCAGGCTCTGCCAGCCTCAGGTTCTTTTCCAGTAGACCACACTGCCACTTTCTCCTCAGAAGCCAGAGCACTTTCATGTCTGTGGGACCACATACCCTAGCCTTAGCCCTGTGGGGCCAGAGGCCTGCTGTGGTCATCGCTTTCCTCCTGGTGATGGGAAAACAAGTCACATGAGTTAAATGGTTTTGCCAAGATGAGGCAGTCAGTGTTGGAGCAGGTTTCCCACCTCCAAACACCTCTTTTTCTCACCTGGCCAAACAAAGCCTTCTCAAAGGAGTCAGAAGAGTGTCGCACACAGGCCGACAGCTTTGGAAAGCCTGGCATTCAAGAGGCTGTGCTGCATGGGTGAAGGATGGCTCTAAAATTTCATGTGGGCACACGAATCTCTAATCACAGAGCAAAGGAGCCAAGCTATGTAGATTCCAGAAGCCTATTTCTAGGCATGTTACCTGTTTGGTTTTGTCAGGTGGCATGAGCAACTGATGTTTGTGGACTGCTATAGAGTACTTGCCAAGGCAAGTACTCAGTCATATCGGTGGACAAGACAAATTGAGGTGTCTCTAGGGATAAGTTATATGGAGAGAGAAAAGTATGGAAACACAGGAAGAGTTTGCTACTTCCTTCTCTGTAAAGTATAAAGTGTTACTATGAGTTCACTGTCATGTTAATTGGTTTTATCTACAAAAAAATTGCATTTAGTGAGAAGCCTTATTTTAGTAAGATTTCACAGGGGTAATAAACTCTCACCTGCCTTTCCACACAAAGTACATTGCTTCTTAAGGAGTCTTTTGACTTAACCCTGCAAACACAGCAGTCACTCCAACCTTTGTATAGCTGAGACTTCCCTAGACACACTTAGGATAGCACACATGCGAAGGAGTATCAAGATCAGCTTTTAACTTTCTCAGATTGTAAGTGGACAGAGACCCAGGGAGCTTCTGCTCACTCCTTCACCACAGGAAGTTGTAAAGCCCAGGATACAGATTGTCCGTGAACTGCAGGTTATGCTGGTCCTTCAGAAGAGAGGGAGAGAAAAAAGTAGTGGGATCAGGGCCCTGATGGGGACGTTGCTCAGCATCCTTTGTGTGAATTTTTTTTTATCTGTTTGCAGATCTTTCCTCCCACATGGCAGCTCCAGGAGGACGAGGAACTAAGTCAGTCCTCTTGGTGTCTAACCCCTGGCCCTGTGCCTGGGATGGGGAGCACCCTGAAACGATGTTTAGTGTAAAGGTCATCTCACCTGCTGGGGGAGGGAAGTGGTCTCCTTTGAGGCATCTTCCCAAACTAGTCGTTCAGCAGGATCTCATCCAGCCAGCAAACATGTGCAAACCTGGCAACAAAGCATGACCTCCCCCGAGAATGTCCCCCTAAGATGTCTCTCTGTGATCAGAGATGGAGGGCAGTCAGTGACGAGGCAGAGTGAGAACTCTGATAGCAGTCTTTGATGCCAAAACTAGTGTAACTTGGTTAAAATGAATTTCCAGAGTTTCGTTCAATGTTCCTATGCTCATTGTAATTGTTGTCATTGGTTTCTTTGTAAAGTCTGTGAATTATGCCATGTAGCGTAGTGGATAGCACATTAGACCTCTTCAGTGTGGAAAGCCCAGAAGAGAGAGATGGGACCTTGGCAGTGACCCAGTGCTGATAGGGACATGTTCACTTGCCCGCTGTCCAGGAACCCTGATTTTGTGCTGGGCAAAACCACTGACCTGAACCCCAGGCCTTTTCTGAATCCAGCTTCTAATAAGGAGCTGCCTGAGCTGCTGGCAATGGGTTTACTCACTTTACAGGTCAGTTTTCTCTCTCCTGGCTGTATGGAAGTTTCTGGAAGGCTGTGTCCATGCCAGGTGTCGGGGCAGAGGGAGCCGAGGCAGGCTAGTCACTCTCTTGCAGTGGTTTTGCATGGATTTGGCCAAGTTGAGAGCCGTTGCTGTCAGTCCAGGCTCTCCTTAGCAGATAGGTGCCCCAAACCTTTGTATTTTGTCTTTTTACCTTAATTCAGAATGGCCAGAACAGCAGGCCTAATGGTGACAGTCCTGACCCCTCTTCCAGGTCTGTCTCAGGGTCCTCATTTGGACTCAGACTGGATCCCCCTCCTTCCTCCCCCTCCCCAGCCCCTCCAGCAGTGGAGGTGTTTTGTCAGAGCATGATTGCAAAGAGTTAACACTTTTGCTTTTTCCTAAAGTTATCTGTGAAGAGTATTAGTTGTTTAACAAAGCGTGCCTGCCCTCCAGATGAACCCGCCAGTGACTCTGCAGCTGGGGTCATTCCAAGTTCACGCGGTGGACTTTTGACTGCCTCTCTGTCTGTGAAAACAGTCGGCTCCTGCGGGGATCATTCATTCAGGCCTGTAACACAAAACTATTGCCAATGGGCACCTGCTGGGCTGGCTTCCCAGGAGGGCTGGAGGGAAGGTACCAAACTCCTCTGGCATCTGTGGAGATAAGGGCAGCCGGGGCTCTGCAATCTGCTAATCAGGCCTGCCTGTGCCTCACTGTGGCCAGCTCTGCAGGCCTGCCTGGGCCCACTGTGGCTGGCCCTGCAGGCCTGCCTGCCTGGCTTGTGTGTCAGGGTGTGTCGGGGCCTCTGGGGGACAAACCAGCTAACAGGAGTGGAAGTGTGTGTATGCACGCACACACATATCGGAGGAGGAAGAAACCCAAATTTCCAGCACATTCTTGTTCCTCAAAACAGGAAAACAGCTAGTCTTAGCACTTTTTTAAAAAAAATCTTGAATTGTCTTCCATTTTGCCTGGCACTGTATTTTCTGGTTTTTAACGGCCCCCTCTTTCTTGTTTTATGAGTTTCCATATGCCATTAAAGATAAACCCTGCCTCATTTACCCTGGAAACAAATTGTTTATGTACTGAGAGCCAGTGGCTTGAATTTTGGAGGTTCCTCAGCCTGGACACATCTGGGCAGTAAGTACCTACATGGGTGTGTTCCAGGTTTCCCCACTTTGCTTGCAAAATCTAGCTGCCAGCTGTAGAGGGTTTCTCTGGGAGGAGTAACCTGACCCACTGAGTGTACTTTGGGATTGTAGCTGCAGATGGTATGGCTGGGTGTTATGGTCTGAAATGACCGGGAAGCACCAAGCAGTTCCAGCTTAAAAACTACATCTTCTGGTCCCACCCCAGCCACATAAAAACCTGCTGCCCCTTTGGGGTCTTTTAGCTTAGCCTATTAGTTCCTGCTCCCCCTGTAAACAGTGAAGTAATTTACTTATATAAGTCCTTGGGTACTGGGTGCTTTCAAATCTGTGGGATTTTCTTACTCTGACTGATAATGATACATTTTTGAAAGGCAGTTTTACTCCCACACAAGCCATTATTATATCTTTCTGTTACATTTCACATAAGTTTGTCTGTTTGCAGAGAAACATTTAGATTAATCTGTACTACATGGTAACAATCCAAGGAAATTCCAATCAGAAGTCAACAACTTGTTTCCTTCATCTTGGACTGTGGCATATCTGGCTTTTCATGTGTTCTGATAAGGAGCAACAACAATGTTAATTTTGTATTTCCTTGGCTTTTGTCTCTGGTAATTTGTTGCCAAAGCTTCCTCAGCAGCTTGTCCACTGTAAAACTGGTTTTACACCATATACAATGTAGTTATTGGATCATGTGGAGAATTAGAATAGTCTTACTATAAGTGTTTATAGGTTAGTTGTATTTATCTTTATTCCTCAGTATTGCTGTACAGAAAACAGGCTAGTCACTGTACTTGTTGCACCATTGAAGGTGTTTTTGTTCATTGGTTGGTTGGTTGGTATTGATACTAGGACTTAAATTCAGGGCTTCATATTCTTGCTTGGTTTTTTCACTTATGACTGGAGTCTTCCCTCCAGTCTCAGTCTTGAGTTTGACCTAGTAACTGAATGGATGTCTTTTAAAATGGTATACACCAAGCTTGAGGGTGCAGTTTAGTACCAGAATACTTGTGTAGCATGTATGAGTCCCCGAGTCCAGTCCTAAACAACATATGTTTTTGAAAGGTAACAGCTAATTTTTATTGACTGCATCATCAGGTATCACTCTCAGTGTTCACAGAAACTGATTTATCTCATTCTCAAAATATTCCTTGTAAGTGCTACTTTTAAAGAGGACCTTGAGGTTCAGAGAAGTCAGCAATCTGCCCAAGACTGGGAGGAGAACTGGACAAGCCCATGTTCTTAGCTCCATTGCAAAAGCTGCACTCTGCCTAGTCTGGACCTCTCTGCAAAATTATATTTGCAGGAATTAACTATGCAAGCCTGCATTTTCAAGGGAGAATCAGCTTAAAGTTTTTACCAGTATCCTTTGTATAATTAACTCTTACATAGGTGCTACACAATCCAGGCCAAAGCAAGCCACCGAGAAGCAGGCAATGCTTCTAACCAGTTCTGAAAGACTTAGTGAAGGCATTTTAATTTTGTTCTTGGTCTACATGTTCAGCTAAATATCGATTTATGAGAAAAGATTTACTTCATATTAACAAGTCTACTATTTATTGAGTCTATCCAAGTAGATGACAACTGTATGTAGACAACTAAAAACTCCAGGTTCTATTTTTATTGACTAGGAACTAGGGAAGCAATTGTTGCACTGTGCTCTCCATTGAAAACACAAAATTTGAAATTTTGAAAAATTTGAAAATTTCCAATTTGAGAAATTGTAATTCCTTAACACTACCAGGTTCAGGATCTAAGTGGTCAGCCAGAAATTTTCAACTTGTTTATGATGTGGTTTGGCACACAGAAGATGTGCTAAGAAAGCCACGGATAGTCTCCAGCCTGATATCCATTCTACTAGATTTGTACAGGGAACTAATTCTTTACCACATAGAAAAACAGCCCAACTCGAGTTTAATCTTAAGAACCCAGCCTTTCTCACATCCCAAGAGCTGGACAGATTCTATCCACACTCTGGTTCTGAGCATTGGGAAAACAGATGTTAAGATTCAAAAAAAACCCACAAAGCCTACCTTGCCTTAGTCTAAACATTGCAGAATAATGCAGAGTAAATGTCCTCTTTTAATCTATGAAAAAGGAAATACCAGCCAAAATATGGACACTGTTTAGCTGCCTTGAGTGGAAGTGTAAAAGGAGGAACTTCCAGAGAAAAATCTATTAAATGGAATGGATGGAACACAGAAGGTTATAGTGAAAGCCATGAAATATTGCTCTATATAATGTGCTCATTATATATTATGCTCTCAAATTTAAGTCAAATCTAGTTTAGCTATATGTTTTTAAAAAATCAAGCTGGGTATACGTGACTCGTACCTAGCTACTCAGGAGGCTGAGATGATTGGAGGATCATGGTTTGAAGCCAGCCAGGACAGGAAAGTCTGTGAGACTCTTTATCTCCAACCAACCCCCAGAAAACCAGAAGTGGAGCTGTGGCTCAGTGGTAGAGTGTTAGCTTTGAGCAAAAAATGCTTAGGGACAGCTCCTAGGCTCTGAGTTCAAGCCCCATGACTGACGGAAGAAAAATAAAATCAAATAGTTTGATGGCTGGTAAATAGGCTCAACTAATTTCCCAAAATGTGGCTTTTGTATCAATGGCAACCATTTCACCTGCTTAGCTCCAAATTATGAATAATAGCACAGTCAAAGACCAGCTGTTTCTCGTCTTTCTGCCTTTCCACTCAAAAGCCTCTTCTTGTTCTATGAAGGACCCTTGGTTTGCTAGCTCCGACTTTTGGCAGGTAATTTTCTGCTGAGTCTGGATGGAGGATATGGTTAAGGGATATGCCAGGGCAGCCCATGACTAAGCATAGACAAAGCCACTCCGGCCTGAAAAGGGCAGTCTGGTGAATCTGTGAGACCCCTACAGCAAGTGTCCACAGCTTTGTTGATTTTGAGCTCTAGGTACATAAAAAAAAAAATGAGTCAGGTCCTCTTAATTTCCACCCAAGCCCAGTGTGTGGGAAGCTGGCAAGGTTTCTTGTCTGGCTGTCTGTTTTTCTGTCTGTCTATCTTGACTCTCCCTGTGAAAGATATAACTTCTTACCCACATGCATAAAATATTTGCAAAAATCATAGTTAACATTTTCTATACATAGATTTATAGTCTTATCATGACAACAGTACTAGGTTCAAAAAGTGAAGCACTCTGCTAAAGTCTGCTTTTACATTCATTTAATACAATAGAGTCCTATTGTATTAAACTCTGGGCCAGTATTCTCCTGACTGGACTAGTGAGGCTTAGTACTATGTATCCCCAGGCCCTGGGGCCTCTCAACCCTTCTTTTCCCTGAAAGCCTCGTCAGATCATTCCAACCCATGCAACCTTACAGGTGAACCGATTTGTAGAAAGCTTTGCTTCTACCCTGGCTGGTAGCCTGGCTGGTACCTCGGTGACATCGCCCACCTCCTTGCTTCCCAGGCTTTTAGTATTAGAAAGTTCTTCTCAAGAATGGAGACCTTGTGACTAGGATGGAGATAAGCTTGCATTTCTTTTCCATTAAGGAATGTTCTGTTTCATTTCTAAAGTTCTGTATTTTGAGATTTTCCTCTATGGATAATTGACATATTTATCTCTCTTGTTCCAGACTGGGCTTGAGCTGATTCTTGTACTTCAGGCTGAGGTGCAGGCTTCATTTGAGGTGGGGAGCGGTGGGTATTGGAATAAACAATAGATTGTGGCTGTCACTTTTTGCATTCACCTGTGGCTTTGTGTTTTTTTTTTTCAAGGGCTTTTCTGGCTAAGGTCTCTTTCTATAACTGGTAGTGTTCTTTCTGTCTTATGGATGAAGATGTGCTTAAAGAATGTTTTACACATAATTCTCCCAGTTAATGCGAGTGACAGAGGTGGCTTTGGATTCTGCCTTTCACAGTTTGTTCTCTGAGAGTGGATGTAATGCCCCCTCTCTGGCAGCATTGTGGTATGCTCACTACAAAGGGGGCTCTTCTCAGTTATAATCCAGCTCCTGGGTCAGCACAAGCCATTTGTGCAGACTGATAAACCTTATCCGTGTGACAAACCTGGGGCTGGCAACACCCACCCCAGGCTCCCCTCTGTGTGCTTTGTGGGGATCTCTGCAGTAGCTAAGTGGGGGCCTGGCAGCCTCCACACAGCCACTTCTGCCTGCAGTGAGTTCCACTAAGGAGCTAAACAAGGAAGCTGGCCCCTTGCACAGTCCAGGTTGAAGATGCCTCTTGACATGTAATTCTTACCATCCATGTAGAAAATGCAGAGAGGATCTGGCTGAGCCGTGACTGTCTGCTATACAAAAGCAGTCTTCCAGAGTCTGTGTCTGTTTCTGTGCTAGTTTCTGTGCTTTTAGCCTTATAGCAAACTCTACCAGTCCTTTTTAAAGAAAAAGCAAAATCCTATTATGGAAGTGCTTCCAACCACTCTGAGCTTCCGGATTAATCTGAAACAACATCTGAGTTCATAACTGGGTCACAGTTGCAGAACAGCAAGAGAGACTTGCCAGTTCAGCAGGCATGTGTCTCAGACTAGTTCAGACCCAGAATAGTCTTAAGGCAGAACTTCATTGTGTGCGTTTAGACCTTGTGTGCTAAGATAAAGCTGGGTGGCTGTGGATAACTTTGTTTCTTAACAGAAAAGGCATGTCTGTGGCCTGATAAGTGTTGGTCCTGAAATGGCAACATCATGGCTAGAACAGCAGGGATTCTAGATCTCCAGGGACCAAGAGAATGAAAAGGAAAAAAGGCAAGGTCGCTGGCTTAGGGATGTTTCTACAAGAGAATGTCAGTCCAGGTTTTGAAATATCTTTATTATTCTTACTCTAGGTTCCCAGCCTGGACTCTGCCTTAATGGCAAGTACAACTGAAAATAGACCACTGGCTCCACTTCTAGTTTGTAGGAATCTGGGGTCCACAAATGGTGCTTTAAAAAAAAAAAATCTATTCCTTTGTTTCTTCATATCACCTCTCTCCCCTTCCCCCTTATCTTATCATCCCCAGTCACATCTCCCTTCAACTCTTCCTTCTTCATAAATATAGCAAAAAACATTCTGAAATGTTGAGACAAGACTTACACAAAATATTTTTTCTTGGCAGTACTAGGGTTTGCTCTACCATTTGAGTCACACACACCCCAGCCCTCAGAATAATTTTTAATTGTGGATATGTGAATAGTGTCAAACAGAAGGACATAATGAAGGCTGTAGTTGGGGAAATGACTTAGGTCTCATGTGGCTCAGAGGTTTTCCTGCTGGCTACCAGCACATTTGAAGTGACTTTGAAGATTTTTTTCTTTGTTTTGGTACTGATGCTTGAAATCAGGGCCTCTTGCTCAGCTTGCTTGCTCATGGCTGGTACTCTAGCATTTGAACTCTGCCTCTAGTCTGGTATTTTGCTGATTAATTAGAGAAGCATCTCACAGACTTTTATGCATGGGCTGGTTTTGGACCATGATCTTCTAGGTCTCAGCCTCCTGAGTAGCTGGGATTACAGGTACTGGCACTCAGCTATGATTCAATTTAAGTTGCAAACTGTTCCTGAGAAACTTGTTCAAGTCAGACATTGTCCCTTAATGATTTCTTGAACTCAAAGCAACCCTAGAAAGGGCCTGCTTCTTACAAATGGGTAAACTGAGGTCCAGCAAGGTAAGTAGCTTCCACACTGTTCTGCCCTTGCCTGTTTAATCATGGCACTGCACAAGGCTCATATCAGCCCCAAGGCACAACAGATAGTTGTAGACAACATGATTATATGTTCCAGCATAGCTTGTTGCAGGCAGTGCTGGCTGAAGTAGGAGCTCTGCTTGCTGGTAGCTGAGACTCCCAGCCATGTGACATTGTGCTTGAGAGAATAGAAACTTCTTCCCTCAAACCACAGAGTCCTGAACTTCTCTATCTTTCTGTGAACTGTGGTTACCATCTGCCCTGGTGACGAGAGAGATACTGTCATCAGCAAGTATTTAATGGGGGCAAGGATAGGCAAGAGGAAATTTCCATTAGGTAAATACCTATGAAAGAAGAGCCCAGAGGAGGGGGGAGAAGCTCAGTACAGGCTCCTGTTACGCTGGCCATGTACCTCTGGCTTCCCCTGCCTGTCGAGTATCAGGAAAGGTCAGGAAAACTACAGAACAGGGTAGAGGAACAGGATGATTTTTTTTTTCTTTTGCACCATTCCAACATCTGCTTAAATTTCTGTTTAATAAAATCAGCCATTTACAGCCCAAGTCTGGCTAATTTGCAGTGTCTCCATTTGTACAGACAACAAGATTATTTTTGGAAGGTGGGTGTTGACACACAGTATGTGTTAGCTGTTCAAAAGAACTGGCATCTCAAAGTACTTCTGAGGTTTTGACCCCCTTGCTGAAATAATGCTTTATAGAACTTAATGACTTTGGACTGTGGCCAGAATTCACAAAATGGCAAGTGTTGAGCTTCCTTCCGTGAAAGAAGTAGAGAATTGTTGCCTTTGCAGGCAACAACAGCCTTCAGAAGGACATTCTGACCCTTGGCCTCTTTTGTCTTAGCTAGGACTTAAAAGTTAAGTATTTTGTGGACTTGAGCTTACTACAAGGTGAGTTAGAGTGGCTTAACTCTGTAAGTGACCTTCTTGTTCGGAGGTATTGATTAAAACCAGCAGAGCAACAAATTATCTACAAATTACTCCACAGTGCCAGTTACCTTCCCCTTGCCAGCCTAGCATATCCCCTCCCCAAAGTTTTGTGCCCTTCTGCAGACAACTTCCCCATTGAGGGAGCCCCATGCCAGCTGCTGCAGCTCCCTGAGAAGTCCAGCAATCCTCTTTTGCAGACATTCAGATAACTCAGCATTGTTCCCCGTCTCTTGTGTATTCAGCTCTGTGCTGAGTGCTTGTACATATACTCTCTAATCCTCATAGTACCCTTGCTGGGAAGTCATGTTTTTATCCCCACTCAGAAGAAATGGAAACAGAAGTTCACAAAGGTTTAAGTCATTTGTCCACAATCTCACAGCTATTTAATGTTCTAGTCAGAACTTGAAGTCAGATGTGAGAATCTTCCAGTTACACCTCATACATCCCTCTGGAATGAGGTCTTGGATGCAGGTGGCACAGCCCACTTCATACTCGACATGCCATTCATTAGCCTGGCCCTATGGCCCTGGGGGAGGGGGGTAGCAGAGTTCCCACACTCGATGGATGCTGCATCACTGCCAGCTGTGTAGCTGAGTCATACGTGCCTCAGGTCCTGGTGATTTTTAGCCTATTTGCTAGTGGATATAGGATTCACATCTCCCTTGTCCAAATGAGCTGAGTATTTGCCTCCAGGCTTTATTCACAAGTTAACTTGGGATGTAGAATGAGAATGTCCTGAATGATTGAAATCACTGCCCATGTGACATTGTAGTTTTGTGGGTGTCTCTGTTCTCTCTTGATCATCTTCATAGTTCCAGATATGGATAAAATAATGCTGCTCAGCCTTCATGAAGCAAGGCCATGGAGCACCTACAAGGTGGGACCTTGGAACCCTCTGGAGCCTACATGTGCTCATGCGGTCTTTGGGGGAGAAGAATTAAGCCTAGGTGTGATTTACCTTGCCCATCTGTGGGGTGGAGAATGAGAGAGAGAATTAAAGATGGCCATACAAGTACCCCATGTGTTTCTGTGTCAGAGCCCAGTGGGCTGTGCCAAGGCCCTACTTTGACACTGTTGCTGTCAGCTGTCTGGCTTTGGTTTAATTCCTGTAAAATGTCTTCCCCAGTAAGACCTGGTGGAGTTTAGTTGGGCCACAGATTTCAACATCTCCCCAAATTTTCATTCACAAAACTGCATTTCTAATGCAAAGACTTGCGTAATAATTGCCTAATTTTATATCCTTTACTTTTTACTCACAAGTGACAAGGAGCTAGTCTGGCTGGCTTGCACAAATAGTTTTTATACTTTGCACAGAGAAGTGAGAACAGTATTTTGAGCTAGGTGTAGGCAACTTTCCATGTAAAAGTGAGGTTCTTAGCCCAGTTCAGTGATGCATACCTGCAATCCCACCTTCTCAGGAGTCCATGGCAAAAGAATGAGTAGCCTAGGCTAATTACCAAGATAATGTCTCTTTAAAGAAAAAAAAAATCTAGCCGGGTGCCAGGGGCTCATGCCTATAATCCTAGCTACTCAGGAGGCTGGGATCTGAGGATCACAGTTCAAGGCCAGCCCAGGCAGGAACCTCCGTTAGATTCTTATCTCCAGTTAACCACTAGAAAACTGGAAGTGGCGTTATGGCTAAAAGTGGTAGAGCGCTAGCCTTGAGCCGAAGAACTGATGGACAGCACCCAGGCCCAGAGTTCAAGACCCATAACTGACAAAAAATAAAAAATAAAATGTCAGGAACCTGAGAAGCCTATGGAAGAACCTAGCATTTAGAGGGAAGAATGGTCTCTGAGGTTACCTCATCCATTCTTGGACCAGTAGGTGGCCTTTGTACAGAACACCAGGAACCAGTGGTTGGTAGGTGCTGGAGCAGACCTGGTTAGCAATGAAGCTTTTAGCATAGCCTCTCCAATAATCCTTGGATATTAAACTAGTTTCAATTGATGGACATCTAAGGAAAAGGAGTCACATTGGGCACTCTGCCTAGATTATTTTTCCATATTCTCTTGGGGGGGGGGGGAGTATTACAGAATTTTTAACTTTTTCTGTGTCAAGTGCCAGAAATAGGTCAAAGGGGCCTTTTCTTCCCAGGACACATCTCTTCCCAAGTAAAGTTAGAGCTTGAGAGGAATCAGAAAGACTAGACAAGACCCTGGAGGTAGCTTGAGAGCCCATGGGCCTCTTGAGGTGAGGACAGGCATGGCATTGATGGGCTTGATTGCAATCTGGCCATCTTTGAGGTGGTGGGAGGGGGCAGGCCCAGCGTGAAGAACACTGGCAACCTACATCATTCCAGAACACAGGAGGGACTTTTTGATGTTTTCCAAAATAAAGACCACATTTCCCTTCTGTATTCCTGAGTGTTTGAAGTTGCATTCTGGATTCTTGGTGCTGGCTATTTCATATGTTAATCAGTATCCTTGCAATGAGATTGTTATTTATTGAGAACAGGATCCAAGGCTCTGTATTTGATTGTGTCCTTAGTGGTACCCAAATCTGTGCTGGGCTCATGGTAGGGGCTTCATAGAGTCATTCTGCTTTGGGTCATTGATCACACACTGTCCACTGTCAGAACTGGAAAGGATTTTAGAGATCAAGTCCAACATCCTAACCTTATAGCTGGTACTATGGATTCTGAATGTTAAATCCTAGTACAACTGATCATGATTGTAAACCTTCCAAAGGCTTTCTGTAGCAGTATAGTTCTTTCTTTGGACTAGCAGCTGAGCAATAATAATTGTCCAAAAGAGCTGCATACCTGCCCCCATGCTTTGTTCACAAGGTAACTTGGAGTATAGAGTGAGGGTATATGAGTGTACAGGAGATCCTTGGCCTCCTGAGTAGATTCTAAGTAGTAAGTGCAAAGTGGCTATCAGACCGTGAGGCACTGTTGCTGATCCTTGAGCTACATGCCAGTGTGGAGGGAGGCACAGAGGCAGGGTGCCCTGCTTGCAGCCTCATCACAGATCCTCCAGAGGTCCAGGAGAACTGGAGTACAGTACAGTCAGATGCTGGAACTCGTGGTCTTCTGTACTCTGGTGGCTCTCAGTGTCTCAGACTAAAGCCTTGCAACATCCCATGGTACCTCTTGTCCAAAAGGAATTTGTAAAATTAATTTTCACTAACCATAATTCTCTAATTAAACTGAGAGTGATGGAAAAGGTAAGGCAAAAGGAAACATGATAGGGGTTAGATTTCCAAAAGGGCTGCAGTCAGGGCTCTAGAGAGTAAAAGCATTTGGGAAGGCCTCAGCCTTCACCCCTCATCCCCCACCTGCTATTCAGAGCTTTGTTGTTTCTTCCTCTCGCCCTTCTGTGTCTAGAACTTACCTGTCAATAGGATCATGAAACTTCAGAATTGATTGTTTCCAGGGCAGATCTGATCTGTCATGCACCCTCACTTCTGCAAAAGCAGAGTGAAATGAGCTCCCAGATGGCTGGCTATCCAGTGTTCTGGGCCCTCCAGGCAGGCTGTTTGCCTCCAGTCTTTCCATTGAGCTTTATATCTAAATAGCATTCCTGTGAGGTTTCTAAAAGGTTACTCCTGGGTCATTGGCACTTAAACCACTTGTTTTGGTAGATCCTTCCTGAGAAGGTTAATTATATATTTGATATCCTTCTCTTTTTATGCCTGAATGATGAGGATAAGTACCCTGTGGTTTATTAACTGTCACTTTAAACCTTTTCAAATTGTCTTGTGACAAAACAGAGTTTTATGTCCCTTTTATCCAGCTTTGATGAATGAGACAGCTTCTCTGGTTAAAGTATATCAGGATAAATCAAACCCTCTGATTTGTGGGGCACAATGGGTTTGTATTTGAATTCATGGGTACAAACCACCTGCTCCTCTGAAAGAGGAGCTAACCTGTTCAACTTTCCATCTACTTCCTGCTTTCTTTTTGACAAATGGTGCTGGGCACCTAGTAGACACTTGGTAATTGTTGACTGAGTGAAAGAAGGCAGTACTTTAGACAGGTGGTTTTTTTTTTCTTCCCTCCAGTGGTGAGGATAGAACTCAGGTCCTCCTATGAGCTAGGTAAACACTGAAGCTATAACCTCAGCCACCAACTTTGATAGCAAACTCTAAAGCAATAATCTGACATGTTGCCTGTATCTTTACCACCAAAGAATCCCAAATCTCCCTTCTTCTCCCCTGGTGCTGTTTGTTATACTTTCAATTTTTCAGTAAGTTAGGAGTACTACAGGTTAGGTAAACTTACTCTAAAATGTTTAACAACCAAAGACTTTCAGCTTTCAGAGGTTTTGGCTTTGAGAATATTTGTCTGTGTATACTGAAATATCCTGGAGATGGAACCCAAGATTAAACATGAAATTTCTTTCCTTTTTTTTTTTTTTTTTTTTTGGTCAGTTGTGGGGCCTGAACTCTGGGCCTGGGCGCTGTCCCTCAGTTCTTCAGCTCAAGGCTAGCACTCTACCAGTTAAGCCACAGCACCACTTCCAGTTTTCTAAGTGGCTTATTGAAGATAAGAGTCTCATGGACTTTCCTGCCTGGACTGACTTTGAACTGTGATCCTCAGATCTCAGCCTCCTGAGTAGCTAGGATTATAGGTGTAAGCCACCAGCACCCTGCACTTGTATTTCTTTTTTTTTCTTCTTTTTTTGGGGGTCCGGTTGTGGGGCCTGAACTCTGGGCCTGGGCACTGTCCCTCAGCTCTTCAGCTCAAGACTAGTGCTCTACCACTTGAGCCACAGCGCCACTTCCTGCTTTTTTCTTTTTGCTTATGTGGTGCTGAGGAATTGAACCCAGGGTCTCATGCATGCAAGGCAAGTGCTCTACCACTGAGCCACCTTCCCAGCCCTGCACTTGTATTTCTTATACACATAGCCTGAAGGTAATTTTGTGTAGTTCTCCAAAGGCACCTGCATGCTGACTGCTGCCAACTCCTCACATCAGGAATGGACTTTTCCATCGTGGTGTCATATCAGTATTCAAAAAGTTTCAAATTTTAGAACATTTTGGATTTATGTTCTTGGACTGGAGATTGTCAGTGAACACCTTGAAGAAGTCTTAACAGTTGCTTTGCCAATCTTGCTTCTCCTAGCTAGTCACCCACAAGTTGTATCTGTCTAATGTTTGAGAGCCATTCTTCTGGGTCTGACAGGGTAATTCAGCAATTAATCTTGCTTTATAGTTGATATTTACTGAGTCCTAGCTAGGAGCAAGGGAAGGTGTTTATTTAAAATATTAAAAAAAAAAAAGTAGCTCTTTTTTTTTTTTTTTTTTTTTGGTCGTGGGGCTTGAACTCTGGGCTTGGGCGCTGTCCCTGCGCTCTTTAGCTCAAGGCTAGCACTCTACCACTTGTGCCACAGCACCACTTCTGGTTTTCTGGTGGTGTATTGGACATAAGAGTCTCACGGAGTTGCCTGCCCGGGCAGGCTTTGAACCGTGATCCTCAGA
This sequence comes from Dipodomys merriami, assembly GCF_024711535.1. Taxonomy (NCBI): domain Eukaryota; kingdom Metazoa; phylum Chordata; class Mammalia; order Rodentia; family Heteromyidae; genus Dipodomys; species Dipodomys merriami. The sequence continues at coordinate 8,113,635 of NW_027204270.1, forward strand.
TCTCAGCCTTCGAGCAGCTAGGATTACATGCGTGAGCCACTGGCGCCTGACTTTTAAGAGTCTTTGTTTTCAATTCATTACAGTTTGCAGGGACATTGTCAGATGGCTTGGGGAAGACTATGGACAACCGTCATCAGTCAGAGCGGGAATACATCAGATACCACGCAGCAACGAGTGGGGAGCACCTTGTGGCTGGCATCCATGGCCTGGCTCATGGTAAGTCACCTGCCCTGAGCCAAGGAAAAAGGCTCTTATGACACTGTCCTCATGAATACCTTTGCACTCATCCAATGCAAGGAGAAAACAGCTGGTGGCTGGAGAAATCTTGTATTTTTATTTTTAAATGTTTTATTGTTGTTTATGTGGTACTGAGGAATTGAACCTAGAGCCTTGTGCATGCTAGGCAAACACTCTGTTAAGCCCACCTGGAGAAATCTTGACTTGTGTATGTTGTTGTGCTGATAGCCTTCCAAGTCATGATCTTCCTCGCTGTGGGAATGTGGCAGCCTGTTCCCTTGGGGGATGATACTTGCATTGCAGTCCTTTCCTACTCCCTGGCTTCTGTTCCCAAGGCAACACCAGGTTTCATCACCCCAAACCCCTCCTAGAGTCTGGAATTGCTGCTTCAAGACTCTGCTTTTTGCAGACCTGATGTTTGTGTGTCTTTTGTAAGGGTATGTCACCATGTGTCCAGAAGACATAGGTAATGTGTCATTTCTGAATTTGTTTGAATTCGAATTCATCTGTCCCTTGTTGCTCATTGTTTTCAACAACTTTTAAGAGTGGCATTCAAGGTCCTTCGAAATAGAAACCGAGCTGATTTTTCCAACAAGAATCCATCAACCACATGGCGGTTCAACCACACAGAGCCATAGGCACACATATGCGCACACAGACATGCTCTGGTCCTTCTGCCCTCCTGCCCTCCCCTTGCTTCACTTCCTTGCCTGTCAAAGTCCTGTTAGCCTGTGAGTCCCAACTCAGTTAATATTTCCCAGCTTCACTATCCCAGTTAGACTGAATGACAGAACACACATGAAAGTCTGGTTGAGTATGTCTAGTTGTGCTTTCTCTGATAGAATGTGAACATCCTGAGGGCAGAAAGGTCATTTCAAATTCACCTTTCTATTTGAGTACCTCACACGGCACCTCAAACATGAGCATCTAGGTCATGCTAGTATTGGTTAGTAAGTTGAACTGTTTCTACCAGGTCCCTGAAAATCATCTGCAACTATCAGTGTCCTATCAAGACTGATCTGTTGTGATTACTCTGTTTTTGAAGGAAGAAAGAATATTGACAATTAAAAGTCATATCTCTGTTTGGGCTTAGGATGCAGTGTTCATTACAGAGGATTTGTTCATCAGCTTTCCCCTGGGAGGTTTCTATTCAGATGTCTTTGTTCTTCCTCAGGCTGCTCAACTGTATAGGGATCAGTTTCTAAGGAAACACCAACTATACATAAAATTTGGCTGATTTAATATGTGTATATGATACTTATGCATATGCATATTTTTTTCCAGTGCTAGAGCTATCAAACCCAGGGCCCTGTACGTGCTAGGCAAATGCTCTACCCCTGAGCTCCAACCCCTGTCCCCCTTAATCATGCTTTTATTACTATAATGACAGTACAGTGACTTAGAGACTGTTTTAATAAATATAAAAGTACTCTTCCCTATCTAATTGCTATCATCTATCCAGGTGGATAGTGAGCATGACTGGCCTCACTTCTTAGATGAACACAGCCATGTGCTAACCTGGCTGATTTGTTCAAGGTAAGGATCATTCAGATGATGTGCACAGCCTCTCCAGGAGCCAGTTAGGCCACTCTGGGGCTCAGAACCTGTGGCCTCACCTCATCCAAAGAGAACCCATTGATCCCTGAGTTATATGAAGGCAGTAGCCTACAGTGAGATTCTTCCTTTAGGAAGAAAAGTCCTTTAAATGAAAAGAAGAACCAGAATCCATTTAGTCTCCTTTGTGTACATTGAGTTTTGTTTGACCTGGGCTTGTTGCCATCTGTCTCTCAGGTCCTGATCTGAATCCCTATTTTGTGACTGTTCTGTCAAGGACCTTCTTCAAAATGTTGGGGAAAGGCTATTGCCTCATTGAAGCAAATGGACCCCAAAGGAAAAAAAACCCCACTGTGAATTGTTTGTACATTCTCACCCAAGGAGTTTCCTTTACCAATTTGTCTCACTAGAGCTGAAGAGTCCAGAGAGCTTCCTAACACCCCTCCTGTCAGAGGGTAAACATCCTGTGAGTGTCCCTGGCCCAAGTCCTGCAAATGCTCCCTTGACAGGGCCTGCCTCTTCCGAGCAGTACTGTGACTTCAGCCTTCTCCAACTTCTGGCCACTTTGGAGGCTGTTTCAGCCATTGCTGTCAACTTTCAGAATATTTGTAATGTCTCTGGTTGGTCTTTTGAACTGACCCCCTGAGGGTTCTAGTTAGCTCTGGCAGCTTTTGGAGGTGCCTTCATAAAGGCTTCATTATTTACCGTAGTTGCTGATTCCTGCTCTTGCCAAGGCGTGCAGTATGTTACTCCTTTTCAGACTTTGGGTAACATTGGCTGATTGTAGTGTTCTTGGAAAACTGAAAACATATATTTAGCCTTATATTTCATAGAAGTCCAATTTCAGAGGACCCTATTTTCTCATCTCCTGTTAAATTAATCCACTCTTTGCATCCTCGCTATAGGCTATCTGCCCTCAGAATTTTTAAAAAAAAAAATGGTCCTGGTTTGCATCCCAGCCTTTTTTATGCTTTTGCTTTTATCCCCAGAACACTTACTTCTGATGTATAACATGTGTATCTGACTCTGGATTTGATGGGCAAGTCCTCTGGCCTGGTTAGCACAGACATTAACAGGCTACTCCTAAAGACATCGTTCCAGGTGAAGGGTTTGATGGTGACTCCATACTATGCCCTTGCACAGGTTACAGTAGCCTTGTCTTTTTCACTAGGTATCATTGGTGGACTGACGAGTGTTATAACCTCAACAGTGGAAGGCGTGAAAACAGAAGGGGGTGTCAGCGGCTTCATATCTGGCCTCGGGAAAGGACTGGTTGGCACTGTGACCAAGCCAGTGGCAGGTGCCCTGGACTTTGCTTCTGAAACAGCGCAGGCAGTAAGAGACACAGCCACACTCAGTGGCCCCAGGTCAGTGATAATGGGACAAATGGGTTTGCCATTTCTACCTAGGTCTGAGCTGTGTCCAGTCCACACTGATGGGTTAATCATATACTTCATGCAGTTTTGATTTTGAGTAGTTGTACTAAACATTTTTCCCTGCCTAATATAAATACATGACAGTGGCATGGTTTTTTCCCAGGAGTTTATATCTCTATATACAATCTCATATATCTCGTATATTTCATATACATTGTAGATATGTAGATATGTACATACAGACAGATGTATCTATGTACATTGAGAGAGAATATTATGCTATGTTTACTTTTTCATTGGAAAAAATGAAAATAGATTTATGTCATTTCAAGATTTCTCTATTCATCAAGGTAAATGGATAGGTACCCTTTCCACCCTCACCTCCATGTCCATGAAGAAAGAATACCATCAGGTTGTAGGCTGGTGGGTCTCCTAGGCCCATGTTCGAGTTCCGGAATCCATGTGATTGCAGCCCAGGTCAAACAAAACTCAATGTACACAAAGGAGACTAAATGGATTCTGGTTCTTCTTTTCATTTAAAGGACTTTTCTTCCTAAAGGAAGAATCTCACTGTAGGCTACTGCCTTCATATAACTCAGGGATCAATGGGTTCTCTTTGGATGAGGTGAGGCCACAGGTTCTGAGCCCCAGAGTGGCCTAACTGGCTCCTGGAGAGGCTGTGCACATCATCTGAATGATCCTTACCTTGAACACATGGGTTGTTTCTTCTTAGCTTTTGTCCACTTGAAAGCACCAGCCAGCCCCCGAATCTCATAAAAAAAAAAGAGCTGCCTCCACCTCTGAAGTAAGTTGGCAGTTTTCTATAGTATGCTGTCTTGATACCAGCCTAGACTGGAAATCAGAGCCCATGTGGCTCCAGATTCCATAGAACCCAGCCACTTTAACTTAGCTGTTTGTTCAGTGGCCTGTTTTAGCCTTCCATCTCCAGAAGGACCAATTGCAGCTGCGTATCAGCAAATGGTTCAGTGGATGTTGCCTTTTCCAGCCAGCCCAGACCCAGTCAGGCTGGAGTCCACTGGGCAAGTCCACTGGCCTGCCTAGCTCAGGAATTTACAGGGATTTTGCTGCTTGCCTGGACAATGCACACCCCCTGTGTGAAGCAGTGAGCCTTTTTAGAGTTACCCCTCTGGGCCATGTCCACACCCTATTGCTCCCTCAGTGGGGTTCAAAGTGAAGTTGGCCCCAATTAAGTGAATCCATTTGTCTCCTCCAGAAAAACTCACCAATGACAAGTTACTGCAGCCAGGGAAATGCTCAAGGTTATAGGCTGGCCTGACAATGTGTGTTCCAGAATGTTTCCCATCTGTAAGCAGCTGTTATAAAAAAGAGTCTGCAGAGTTTCCTTGAGTTGCATTAAATTCTTAGATCAGATGCAGAGCTGAGGCAGACCTTGAGTATATGTTGAGGCATTATGCAGAAGTATGGAAAGACTGACAATAAGAAGACTTGAAAACTATTTCCAGTTATTTTATGTATGTGTGTGTACTCATTGGGCTTAAACTTAGAGCTTTAATGCCCCAATAACAGCACGCACACACAAAAGATTGTTAAATATTTATCTGCCTAAGCTGGCTTCAAACCTTGATTCTCACATCTCAGCCTCCTCAGTAGCTAAGATTATAGGCATGAGCCACTGACAATCAGCTTTCAGATAGATTTTTATTTCTACTCCAAGCCCAAAATGTCTTCTTCTAGTATTTCCCTAAGGTAATAAACCTTGATTTAAAAAAAAAAAAAAAAGTTCTGGGTGCCAGTGGCTCACACCGTAATCCTAGCTACTCAGGAGGCTGAGATCTGAAGATCACAGTTCAAAGGCAGTTGGGGCAGGAAAGTCTGTGAGACTCTTATCTCCAATAAACCACTCAGAAAACCAGAAGTGGCGCTGTGGCTCAAGTGGTAGAGCGCTAGCCTTGAGCTGAAGAGCTGAGGGACAGCACCCAGGGCCCAAGTTCAAGCCTCACAACCAACCAAAAAATTAAATTAATAAACTTGGTTAAAAAAATTGGCAAAAAAAAGTAGACCCTTATATGCCTTCAGATTTGTTTACAGATGAGGACAAGATAGTTGAGAGAATTACATAGTAAGTCGGTACCCACACAGCCTGTTGGAGATTGTAAAACCAAACCCAGCCATAGCATACCTGAGTTTAACTCTGTCCTGGCTGCTACCATGCCTGGCTGCTACTTGTTTGGACTTATCTCAAATACATCAGCTTCTATTCCTGTATATGCTGAATTTTGACAGGATTTTGTTGCAGGACTAGCACAACATTTACTTCCCTCTGGTTCTTCTATCCTATCACCTTAGCATTGACCAGGGTCTGGACCACAAAGGCCCTCAATGACTTGCTTCCTTTGTGGCATAGCTTACTGTGATTGTGGAGACACCAACAATTGGCCATTGGTTGTCGCAGCCCATGTGGCTTTCCTTTCCCTTGTAGACTGGATCCAGAAGAGTGGTATAGCTTGTCTTTAAGCACACAGGCCTGGGGCAGTGTGGCCACATTTAAACCACATGTTCTCTGAACACCTCTCTGCCCTGAAACACACTGCACAGCCGAATGAGGAACATTTAGGCTCCAAGGATCATATGAAGTTCCTGGAGGTGCCAGGAAAAGCATGGCAGCCAGTCCCAGCTGGGGAGGGGGCACCGTCCAGACCTGCTAATCAGATCTGGGTGAATTGTGGTGTCTTGTGGCACTGAAGTCGCAGTACTAGCTTTTGAAGGGATACATAGTAGTATTTGTCCAGGTTATTAATGAGGAGCCATGTGTTAGACAGAAAAGTTCACTTGACCGGGAAAACAACAGGTCAGATTCCCAAGCCCTGTATTTATTAGCTCTGGGCCTTTGCTAAATCTCTTCACCTATCTGAGCCTCAGGTGTTTCCATCTCTAAATCAGATAGTATACCTGTGTTTAAATTCTTTCTCCCAGGGGTTTGAAGCCTAACCAGAATTATTTTGAGTGCGGTGAAGAACTTTCAGAAGGAAGGGCAGTATTAGTTGGGGTTCCCAGAGCTCCCAGCTGGTGAAGAAATGTTTCTGTGTCTCTGAGGTTGGCTGGGATGACACTCTTGCTCTCTTAGGAGCATGTGGGGTTCTACCCAAGGGTAAATCTCCATTTCTTGGAAGTGAGATATAACTATCTCCAACCATTCTGGCCCATTGAATAGGAGCCAGGGGTGTTACTCAGGGTTTTCCCCACTGTTTAGACAACAGAGACTAACAAATGATTTGAAGGGATTAGAAGTGAGACTCTGACCGAGGACTGACCTGAGTCCGGGGACCAAGCCAGGAATAGAACCCAAGAGTCCAAGAGTTCTGCCTCTGAGTCTGCCTCTTGGAAGAGGCTTTCTGCTTCCTCTGTCAAATTTCATCCAAATGAAGGCTTAGATCTTAGCATTTATGTTTTAAATGACCCAAATTTTAAGCAGATGATAGCAAAGTAAACCATAAAACTGAGAAAGAATATTCCTTCCAGTAATCCATCTGAATAGTAGCCTTACAGGAAAGCCTGGCTCCTTTTTGTGTTTATTTGAACATGATTGTATTTTTAGGGAACCCCCCTCCTAATGTTCTTACAGATGAAAATACTTCCCATTTCTTCTTGTTGGAGTGTGTGGACATTCCACACTTCCAGCCACCTACCTAACTTCCTTCCAGTGTTTGCGTGTAAGCTCCTCTTCCTTAGGAAGGCAGGTGGGGGTGGGGGAGAAGAGGGTGGAGGACAGCAGAGCCTTTGGCCCCCACAAGGATGCTGTGGACCAATATCCCCCACTGCATTTGTTAACTGTACAAGTATGTGTGGTTTGGAACTGAAACAGGAAGCTTTTTCCAAGGCAGCGTTCTGCTGGCTCAGGTTGCTTCCAGTCTACGTGTATTGAGCCACATTTGTCTGTTCCCAAGTAAAGTTTATGAAAATGGCACAGATACAGCCACACTTGTGGTGCCGTTGATGCCTTGTGGAAAGCCTGCTACCCTGCTAGTGAGCAGGCTGTGCAGGCAAGGGCCGAGCTGTCTGCATGAGGGTGGTGCTGGTGCCCCGTTTGGGTACTTGGAAGAATCTTCTGGCAGAAAGCTGAAGGGACTCGGGAGTGGTCATTTCGTGGCCAAGACAGCTCTGCCCCGGAAAAGAAGAGTGCGGGACTGGCCTGGCTGCTGGCTTACTTCTCCTCCATCTGTTGCAGACTTTGGGGTGCACAGCATGCTAGGAAGGTAACAGACAAAGATTTATGAAATGGGGCCCGGAAGTTTCATTTCCTCCAGAACATTTCTTCACCTTTTTAGTCAGGACCTCAAAATGCAGGAGAAATGAGAATTGACAGCACTTGAAAGATTTAAACCAATTTAGTAAAGCCCTGGAGTGTTATCTTATTATTTAAGTTAGATAAGGAGGAAGAGGGAATTTGAAGGATGATGATAGATCAATGTTTAAGAATATAGCCATCAGGACTGATAATGTTCTGGAATCCCAGGACTCTGTACTGTGCTTGTAGATGGAAATGGCCGTTGCTTGAGAGCTCTGGAGTTGATTTCACAGAAGAGATTTACAGAGAGCATATTTTTTAGGAAAAACTCCCACGACACTGCCCAGTTTGTTTAATGACACTTTTTATTATAGGCCTCATAGATGGGGGACTGAAATGATTTTTTTTTAAAAAAAAAAAGCACTTTTCAGTGTGGTTTTTGTACTGTCCCAGGGACCCTCAGGGGAAATGAGTCTGAGACCTTTTTGGGTCACCAGAGCCTGACTGTTGTCAAGAATGAAGACAACAAGGAGAAGTTAGGAGATGCTTTCAGTTTCTCCATGCCAGTGTGCAGAGTAGCTTTAAATCGTTCTGTCCCAGCAGTGGTCCTGTGGCACATCGGCATAATTAGCTTGTCTCAAGCATTTAGGGAATTTCCAAAGGTAAAATACCAGTGCTACTGGGTGCAAGTGGCTCACACCTGTCATCCTAGCTACTCAGGAGGCTGAGATTGGAGATTCAAAGCCAGCCTGGGCAGGAAAGTCTGTGAGACTCTTAAATTAATCACCAGAAAACTGTGGCTCAAAGTGATAGAGTGCTAGCCTTAAGCAAATAGAGCTCTGGGACAGCACCCAGGCCCTGAGTACAAGCCCCATAAACTGGCGCAAAAAAAAATCATTGCTCTCAGTTTTCCCATAATATTCCCTTCCAAGTAAAGGAGGGCTGTCCAGGTGCCATGTTTTTGGCCACATTGCAGTCCAGTATTTCTTTGCAACTTACCATTTTGTCTTAAAACTGAATGAACTTTATATTTTATTCATGTTTATTTGTTTATGCATGTATATATGTATTTATTTAGTTAGTATATGGCTTGAACTCAGGACCTGGGTGTCCCTGAACTTCTTTGCTCAAGGCTGGCATTCTGTAACTTGAGCCACAGCTCCACTTCTGGCTTCTTGGTAGTTCTTTGGAGATCATAGTCTCAGGGACTTTCCTGTCCAGGCTGGCTTTGAACCATGACCCTCAGATCTCAGCCTTCTGAGTAGGTAGGATTATTGGCATGAGCCACTGGTTCTTGGTTTTATTCCATGTTTATTTTTAGAGAATGTTTTTAATTGCTAGCCACATTGGTGTAAGTACACCAGGCTATATACCTTCCATTGGGTTCCACAGACATGAACACTGTGATTTTATATATATTATATATATATATATATATATATATATATATATTATATATATATATATATATATATATATATGTATGTATGTATATGTATATGTATATATGAATGTTGGTAAGGATGAATAGTTGATGCTTTTTCTGTGGTCAACCCTCAGACTATGTTTCACCTTTGGGCATATATATCTATATATTAGCCTGGTGTCTGCCTGCTACTTGGAACAGCTAGTGTGTTGGCATTGCTGGAGCCCCATTTCTGTGTTGCTGTATCCAACTGAAGGGAAAGGACTGTCCTGTTTTCTCTGTTGTTCACAGGGACACAGGACGTAATGGTCACCACTTTATCTGTCTTCTGCTCATGTTCATGTGTGCCTGGGTGAACTGAGGGCCAAGCAGCCTCACTTCTGATTTTGCCAGACCAGGTCTTCTCAGAAAAGGGGTGAAAGGGTGCAGGTGGCCTGGGGAATGAGAAAATGACAGGTCAGTGACCTCAGTCCCCTGGTTCAGCCCAAGAAGAAGAAACAGCAGGAGCTATATTAATGACAGTGGCTGTCTAACTTGTATCTGAAATCAAGCAGAGGGAATTGCAGGCTAGGATATTTTTTAGAAACATCTTCAGGCCTTCCTACCTTATAAGTCAATTCTCTCACAGGAACACAAGCAAAGAAATCCTATTTTCTGAGACAGATTTCTTCCCTCTTGCTCAACTCTACTTTCACTCAGAAGGCCCCAGACAAAGCCATCCTCATTATAGCATAACTTAGAGAAAGCTCAGATCTGCTACTGAAAAAAGAAATGCAGAGTGTGTGTTCGTGCACACACGTGTTTGAGAAAAGCCTTTCCATTTCTGAAATCCCATGACTCATTTTTATGCAAGATTATCTGTTAGGGGGAAAAAAACACTTTTTTGGTCATGGTACAGTATAATCTTTTCTAGACAGGAGAACGTCTAATTTTTGCCATTTTTGGCATGCAGAGATGACTGGCTTTATGGAAACATTACAGTCAGTCTTGCTCCTAAAAGTAAAAATCATGAGAGTCTAGGGCAATGCATCCTTGAAGTCCAGTATTGCATCCAGCAGGTCTTTGAAAAAGAAAATAGAATAGAAACTGTGATAGCTCTGTGACTTAAAAGTGAAATTATCCAGTCATTATAAGAACATTTTGTGTACAGAAAAGGATGCAGAGCCTTGTACCGCCTGTGGAGCTCCTGCAAAGGTCTGGGGCTTCATTATCTCCAGGTTTTGATGGCTACTGTGTGTTGGTGATGGTTTCCTTACAGCACCATTGTTGCTCACCAGGATGAAATGGGAATCCTTATGGAGAGAGTCTAGGGGTCCAGGTTGCAGTTGGAAGCCCCCGCTCCCTCCTTCCAGCTGCACACTGTAAGATAATTCCCTGCTGCCGACCAGAGAATTAAAGACTTAGTATTGCATTACAAGTAAGGCTTATCAGCTTTGAGGGAGGAAAGGTATGTTTGGGTGTTATAATCACCTTTACCTGCTCCCTGCTTGTGGAATGCCTTTCTTTTCTTTATTTTGTTTTTGAGTTAGCATGTATTTGTAATATGAGGTGGTCTCTCCATAATGTTTCTATACATGCATACAGTATACTTGCAACCAATTCGGCCCCTCCTCTGTATTCCTATTCCTTCCTCTGCTCCAGAATGCCTTCCAAAGATAGATTCTTGCTAAATTTCTCACTAATCTGTCAAGTAAGAGAAATTCAAGATTAATATGGATTAGTAAAACTTCTTTTCATACTAGGATTTGAACCTAGGCTTCATTTACATTTGCTAGGCAGGGGCTTTGCTGCTTGAGTTATAGCTCCCAGTCCTTTTGAGCTTTAGTTACTTTTTGGATTGGGTCTCATGTTTTTGTCTGGAGCTAGCCTCAGACTGTACTCCTCCTACCTTGGTGGCCTCTGGCATAGCTGGGATGATGGGCACCCAGGACCACACCTGGAAGCTTTATTGATCTAAATGTGGTCTCTGTAACTTTTTGCCCCAACTTGCTTTGAGCTGCCAGCCTTTCAGTCTGTACCTTCTGAGCAGATGGGATTACAAGCATGAGCAACCTTGACCAGCTGAATTAGTAAAATACTTTTATTCCAACACATTGTATAAAAACCAGTATTATATTGGGCTTCTATAACATCAGGTTAACTGCATCCTTAATGGATTTACACTAATACACAGAGGAAATAACTTTCTAACGAGTACAGAATTTGTATATTTGAAGCCTTCAAGAACAGAGGATCTTAAACTTTGATCTAGAGACCTCTGGGGAATACCAGGTCTGTAACTTCAAACCTATTTTCTATGTTCATTTATTTGGATTCACACACATATAAAGTATTATTGTTATATATTATATATTCTATTATATATAGCAATAAGTGCACAGTGGAGTTTAAAAGAACCTGCACAGTACGTGATTCTGCAACAGGCGGAATGTAGAAGCAGACATGAGAAGACAGCTGTTCTCTATTAAAACTCACAGATTTGCAAAAATGTGAAACAGTGCCCCTCCTCTCACCTTTGGTGACTCTGCAAACTTGCTACTAGCAACAGGTACACCTGTACCTGGTTAATTTCCTTGACAAGCTGTTCTGTGTGAAAATATGGTGAGGATCCATCATCTGGCTGATAAATAGCACCTATCAGTGATGGTGGATTAATTTGGATTAGGCCAGAGGAGCCACTGTAATGCGATGCTTCACTTTGGCTCTCTGCCAGTGGTTGTCAGCTCTCCTGGTTTGCTGCTGACGTTTACTGGGTTTCTTCAAGGAACAATTGGAAAGATTTTATCATAAGCCAGAAAGACCTCTTACAATAATTTCCCTAATTTAGTCCTTCACCTTAACCTGCCATCCCAATAAATTTTAACTTTGGTGGCAGGTAAGTGCTGAGCCAGTTGCTTTGAAGTGCACAGTCTGTCTTGTCTGAATACCCCTCACTTGCCTTGCAACACCTAACTTTCAGGTACTGGGGACAGTGTAAGGAAACTGACATATTCAGTTTCTGTCCTAGCAAAGTTGGTGGAGCAGGAGCAGCCCACAGTATTTGGATAGGCTCCTTTGAACTCCTGGTGGAAAGCCATTTTTATGAGGCAGTTGTTCTGTGTTAACAGCGGAGATAGCTCCTAGTGCAGTTTCCCCAAACAGACATCAAACATCAATAATGGCAGGAGTGACCCAAGCTGGATCGTAAAATCCCAGGAACCACAGAAAACTTCAAACGGGAGTCAGAGCAAAACCTCACCTCTCCTAATGAGGAGTGTAGGTCCCAGGACGCCTGGCTAGAGTCCACTGAAAACGCTGAGTGCAGCTGGGTGGACAGGGCAGAGATCACTGCTTTCCAAAGCTTCACCCACTGAGCCCGGCAGTACAATGAGGGGAGGGTAATATCTGACACCTGCCCACCTCCTCCTGATGCCCACCTCCTACTGTGGAACAGGCCAGATTGCCATAGAAAGTGCTTTCATATCCCTTACAGGAAAGATGTGAAACACCGGAAGAGTATTTATGTCTTTGTTTGAGCTGTTAGGACCCTGGTTAATTCAGGCTACCCCATTCTACACTTGTGATTTTCATTTAAGTATAAGGAAGTTGAGAGTAGAAGTTGACTGAGTGAATATTGAACTCCTCCTGGATGGTGTTTATCCGATAGGTACTAAATACTTGAGAATATCGCAGTCTTCTGGGCAGGTTCTAGAGTATCACCCAGCTGTTTGTTTTTTATGTTAATATTCTTAAGCCATTCTTGTAAGTTCATTGGAGCAAGCTCCCTAAAATCTTACGTGTTGTTAATGATTTCACTTACTGTTTGTTCTTAAAAAATAATAATAAAAACTGGGCGCCAGTGGCTCATGCCTATAATCCAAGTTACTCTGGAGGCTGAGATCTGAGGACTGCTGTTCAAAGCCAGCCTGGGCAGGAAAGTTCATGAGACTCTTCAATGCTGTGGCTCAAAGTGATAGAGCACTAGCCTTGAACAAAAGAGCTCAGGGACAGTGGCCAGGCTCTGAGTTCAAGCTCCATGACCAACAATAAAAATAAATAAATAAAATTGCATCTGTTGTGGGAGTGTGTCTGGGAAGGAGTTAGCAACAGGCATTTTTCCCCACTCCATTACTATGTCTATCATAACTCCATCAAAACAAATCACTTTGGTTTTATAAAGTGTTTATAAAATTAGCTAGTGAAGCCAGTACCAGTAGCTCATGCCTGCAACCCTAGTTACTCAGAAGGCTGAGATCTGAGGATCCTGGTTCAAAGCCAGCCAGGGCAGGACAGTCCATGAAACTCTTGTCTCCAATAAACCACCAGAAAACTGGAAGTGGCGCTGTGGCTCAAGTGGTAGAGTGCTAGTCTTGAGCTGAAGAGCTGAGGGAACAGCACCCAGGCCCAGAGTTCAAGCCCCATGACCAATCAAAAAAATAATAATAACTAGTGATCCTTTGACCTCTTTAATTCCTCTTTATACCTTGTATGTGTTCAGTAAATTGTATCTATTCTGTCGTTGACTGGAATGGTATTTTAAAAAGTGACTATAACAAAAATTTCTTTATCTTCTCAAGTTAAATTTTTTCTTTTTGGTTGGTCATGGGGCTTGAACTCTGGGCCCAGGCACTGTCCCTAAGCTCTTCAGCTCAAGGCAAGTACTCTAACACTTGAGCCACAGTGCCACTTCCAATTTTCTGTTGGTTATTTGGAGATAAGAGTCTGACAGACTTTCCTGCCTGGGCTGGCTTTGAACTGTGATCCTCAGATCTCAGCCTCCTAAGTAGCTAGGATTACAGGTGTGAGCCATTGGTGCCTGGCTTAAGTTTGTTTGTTTGTTTGTTTGTTTGTGGGGGGGGTCCGGTTGTGGGGCCTGAACTTTGGGCCTGAGCACTGTCCCTCAGCTCTTCAGCTCAAGGCTAGCGCTCTACCACTTGAGCCACAGCACCACTTCCGGCTTTTTTTTCTTTTTGCTTATATGGTGCTGAGGAATCGAACCCAGGGCCTCATGCATGCAAGGCAAGCGCTCTACCACTGGGCCACCTTCCCAGCCCCTTAAGTTTTATTTTATAAAAGTAAATATGTGTTAACATTTTTAAAGTCAGAGACTTCTTTTTTTTTTTTGGTTGGTCGTGGGGCTTGAACTTTAGGCTTGGGCGCTGTCTACCACTTGAGTCACAATGCAACTTCCAGCCTTTTCTGTTTATGTGATGCTGAGGAATCGATCTAGGGCCTCATGCATGTGAGGCAAGCACACTACGGCTGAGCCACCTTCCCAGCCCAAGTCAGAGAATTCCTAAATGTTCAACTACCTAAAACTGCCATCTCTTGCCTCTCCTTTCCCTGTCCCTGATTGGCTACTACAGAAGGAAACCCCTTTCATCTGGAGGTATTTGTGCTTCCACAATTCTAGAAAAATCAGTATGCCATGATCTACCTCACTCACTGTACTGTACATATGTGTCCCTCCCCCTGTTTTCAGTAGTTACATCATCTTTTTTAGATTAAGTCAGTGAATCCACATAGATTACTAACATTGTATGCCCTTTTTTGAGTTTTTTGGCTTATTTCCTTTGTTTTCTGTGTTCATATTTCCTAATCTCCCTCAAATGTGTATTTACTTTCAAGTTATTTTGTAGGGGAAAAGTAGTAAGTCCTTTTTCTTACTTAAAAAAAGGTCTCTATCTGCTGATTGCTAATTTATCCATAAAACCACCTCTGTATGTTTAAAAAGCACTTACATAACGATCAGCTTTGTTCCTTTTCTTGGGAATTCTCCCTAAACTACTTGTGCTGCTGTGTGGAGGCTGTTGTCCTAGTTCTATTCTGTTTTGGTGTCTTTCTTTCTTGATTAGAGACAGTCCTCAGATGGTAGTCTTCAGTGTCTGTCCTATTCTGTTTAAAGATGAGGCCTCAACAATCCACTGAGAGCACTCTAGGGCACAGGCCTCCCATCGATTGGTAGGTGGGGCCTGCTGTTGGTCCTGGTCTTCTGTTGAAGAGCAGACCTGATGGGGGTCAGATAGAGGATCTGCAGGTCTGACTACTTCTCATGTGGACTCTACCCAATCTTCCTGATTTCATCAGTTTATACACACGCCTCCCTGTTCCTCCTGTATGCCAGGCTTTCAGAGCTCTTGGGAGCTGCCATGATTTTGAAACCTAACAAGTTCTGCCATAATGATCAGCTCTGTGGCTTCACTCCCTCGGACCTATATTTCAGCACCACATGTGTATCTGCTCAAAAGCATGGTTGATATCCCTTCTCTTTCTTTGTATTCACACCATTTATATCCTTTTGCTTTCACATCAGAGGGGTCTCTGGACTAGATTTGTCATTTTAATTGGAAGTCTTATAATAAGACTTTTCACAGGTTCATCTTTCTTCTGTCCTTTCCCCCCCACTTCTGACTTGGCTTGCTTTTCCTGAAATCTGTAACAATTATTCTGTTACAATGACTTGTGTGGCATTTTTAAAACTTTTACTAGGACCCAGGCATGGTTCTATGTGGCTTACCTGTATTACCTCCTTTAAGCATTATAGCAACTCTGGGATAGTGGTTACTTGGGCTGTCTGTAACCTGTTTCTCCCAGAATAATGAAAAATGTTAAGTAGTAGGAAGTTGTCACACCAGCCGCCAGTGGCTCACGCCTATAATCCTGGCTAATCTGGAGGCTGAGATCTGAGGATCACATTCAAATCCAGCCTGGGTAGGTAAGTCCGTGAGACTCTTATCTCCAATAAACCACTAGAAAACTGGAAGTGGCACTGTGGCTCAAGCTCTGGTAGAGCTCTCCCCTTGAGCTGAGGGATAGCACCCAAGCCCAGAGTTCAAGCCCTATGACCGACAAAAAAAAAAAAAGAAGTTGTCGTCAGTCCTGACCCCAGCTTTGAGGCTGGTATTGGTCTTTAATCTTCCTTTCTGTGTGTTGTAAAGAAACAGGTTGTAGAAGGTTCTTGTCAGATCCCAGGAACATGAAAGAAGCAGCACACCCAATGGTAGTGACATGGCCCTGTCACCACCCCGCCTTGAATCATAAAAGCCATTCAGAGGGGCCAGCAGCTGGTGAACGACTGTACTTAGATCCTGGGTGCTGATGGGTGTTTTGTAGTTTCCAAAGGAAGTTGCTGAAAGTTTTCTTATCTCAACACTCCAAGGGCAAGAGGTCTTTCTTCAAAGAGAAACCCTTATTTCAGAAAGAGATGTGGAAGGCACATAAAATCTCAGGGGCTTCCTCAGTGCTAGAGGAAGATTTGACGGGCAGTGTGAAGAGAGAATCCAGAAGGGGCCCCTGGCCCTGTGTGGCTTCCACATCGACTGCTAGGTGCTGCAGGTCCCCAAACCCTGCTCTTTTTGAGTCATGGCCAGGAGAGTACTCCATGGCTTGATCTCTCTGAAGTGAGATTCCTCTAACTCCTATGGAATAAGTAATAAGGCCTACCACAGTGGGTGGTTATGTGTATTAAATTATACAAGGTGTGGGCTGGGAAGGTGGCTCAGTGGTAGAGTGCTTGCTTGCATGCCTGAGGCCCTGGGTTCGATTCCTCAGCACCATATAAGCAAAAAGAAAAAGCCGGAAGTGGTGCTGTGGTTCAAGTGGTAGAGCGCTAGCCTTGAGCTGAAGAGCTGAAAGACAGCACCCAGGCCCAGAGTTCAGGCCCCAGGACCAGACCCCCCCCCCCAAAAAAAAAAAAAACAAATAAATTATACAAGGTATATAAAGTACCCAGCATGACATGGGGCATGTAGTGAGGGCTGGTTAATTGTATCTGTTAATATCAAGTTTGAGCAAAAGTGAACCAAGGGTTATGTCACTATGCTGAATCGCTGCCCTGAATTGTGCTGTCTGCCAGACAGGTAGTTCTTATGCTTTGCTGGGTTTGTCCCTCTCCTTCTCTCACACAGAATTGACAGTTCAATCAGGCCTACTAACCTGGGTAGAACTGCTGGCTGGAGGGACTTTCCTGAGCTCTCAGCCTATGTGCCAAGAACCCACTGCACAAGGTGTGCAGAGGCCGTGAACCTGCTCTGAACCCACTTGTGTGGAGCAGGTGATCCCAAACTATTGTTAGTGTCTCCTGTAAATGAGATGCCTCTGGGTTCGAGCAGAGTTCAGCCAAAGGCCCCACATGACATGGAAATCTGTCCTGGAGCCAGGTTTGTCAGTAAAAGTTATGTAGCGAATGTCTCCAAACACTGGCATCTGTTGTCTGCCGAGGGTAGGGCAACTGAGAGTGATGGAGTGCTTTCGGAAATTAGGATGGAGCATGAGACCTGTAACAGCTGACAGACTGTTTCAGGCCACTGTTCATCATCCGGCTCTTTTGATAAACAGCCTTAAAAGCATTACGTGGTTTGGAAAGCATTCTTTAAAAATGATTATGTTTTCCAGATGCATGACGGTCCCGACTCATTGTTGTTTAACGGTTTCAAATTGTACAGATTCCTCTGCAGTAGAACTGTGATAACTATTGATGACTTATCTGTCTGACTCTTGCTGGGAGAGCCTCACAACAATATTATCCTGTGGGCTGAAGTCCCCGATGTGTGTTAAAAAATAAACAAAAAAGTGCTCAAGTTCGGTGCTGAGAGTTTCAGAGGGAAAGCTAGTTCTTTCACCTTTGGCTTGGTATGATGAGCTCCTTCCAACATCCTTTTCATCAGGCAGCCTTTATTCTGCAAGTTCTATTGTAGTACCTTTGAGCCTTTGAAAAAATGCACATTCTCTCAATTATTAATGTTGTTCACTTCCTAACTTCAACTTTTACCTTCCGAGTTGTCCTGCTCCTAGAAAGTTAGTCGCTGTTACCTGTTGAGCCTCCTAGGAAATTCTGGGTGATAATGGGCAAAGGAAGTGACTCTTGGCATTTGGGCCAGGCATTTTCCTGGACCATGTAGAAAATAAATAAAGTACTCTTGACTTTACCAGAATCTAAGGTATTACAGGATTTCTGGATTTGTTTTCTATCTTAAGGTTCAGGATAGTATTTATGGGGGTTTTATGCTGTGAGGGAAGTAAGTAGTTTGGACATCATTGTGATTTACTATGCTGAAGTGACAGCATTCCTCCTTGAATATCTGACCAGAATAACTGATCTGGATGTTCCCTTTGGGTATTGGCAGCAGCCTGGTGTCCTGTTAGTAGATCAGGATTGGGAATTGAGACCAGAAATCTGACTGCACCCCTGACACTGCTTTGCTTCATGGACCTATAGATCACTTTTATCCCTTCCATGGGCCATTCTCTGCACTAGCCAAGGCGGGGAGTCAGTCTTGTCCTGGTCACGTGTGCATATGGCATGTTGAACATTAGTTGTGAAACTCCCTGGAGTAGCATCACAATGGGGCTCTTGCTAAGGCTGGCTCTGCCACCATGGTACGAGGAAGAGTGAAGCTGGACATCGGGAAATGTGATAATGTTTTCTAAAAACAGAAAGGCAACAGGCCCGTCTGAGGCTGTATTACACTTAAAGTATTCTTAGCAGCGTGTGATTCTAGTCTTATCCCCAGCCAGACATAACACCACTTGCATTGGTTATATCTAATCCCCCAAAGAAGTTGAGTTGGTGGCCATGTCTGCCTGTCACTGCTTCAGCCCTTCCCATACACACCTCTAGGACAATTGCAAAGCAGCCTAGACATAGCCAGCTAGCTCCCAAAGGCAGAAGCCTACTTAAAACATCCCATCCAGGGAACCTGTGGTAAATGGACCACTCCCACACGGTCCCTCCCTGTGGAGGTACTTCAATGTTCTTAGTTCCTTTTGTGCTACTAGTCAGGAAGTCAATGTAAAAACAAAGACCTTGAGAGGCATTTGAATAAGAACTGCTGTGTGTGGTGTTAGAAAGCAAATTCCAAACATATTTACTCCTGTTGCCAATCCCTATCAGATCAGCACTTCTTATGGCAGCCCTGTCCACAGAGCTACAGTAAATAGCAATGTAGCTCATGGAAAAGGGCAGCCCACACCAGGAATAAGAAGCATGGAGGGTTCTACTCACATCTACTTTGTAGGAAACTCGTGTCCCTACATTTTTAGAATCTGACTTCCTTATTTACTTATGATTATATGTTCCTGGAATATTGTCATAAAAGTGATCTGAGAGAGAAAAAGCTCCACAGGAAGTGGGGGAATGAGGTCACTGTTTTTAAGTTCTCAAAGTCTGTGTTGACCCCTGGTAGAGTCTCATTTCCAAGTTTTCCAGATTTTAATATATCAGAAATGTTGTTGCATTGGAGCTCATGGTGGCTCAACCCTGACCTTCACAAGCCTTTGTGTTATACTCTGACACCAGATGAGCCTAGTTCACTAATTAATGTACATTATCATAGCCTGTGTGACTGAGCATCAGTGCTGGATCCTGTGAGGTATGATTGTGACTGGAGCTGACTGAACTCTGACCATGTATATAAATAACTAGTCATTACACATTTCACTTGAGAATTTCCTAAATGACCATACTTTTTTTTTCTTGTGTATTTTCTGTCTTAAGTGGTTCTCTCTCATACTTCATTTTTAACCAACCAGAATAAAGAGTACACCAAAGAATTACCATGGTTATTTTACTCTGATTCTTCCCATTTACCCTCCAAAAAGGTACCTTGGGTTTTGAAAAGACAAAACTAGTTTATACATTTGTAAATATCAGGACATAGATAGGAAACTTTGTTAGGTAAATGTGAAAACGCATTTGTAGTTCTGTTCAAAAATTCGTGGGTTACTGGGAACAGGGAGGTCCAGCTCTGCAGCTTTGGATTGAAGCAGCAACAGACCACTGACTCTACCGGGAAGTGAAAAGTGCCTGTGGTATGCAGTTGCTGCTGTGAGTCTGTATTTATTTTTAGACAAGCTCAGGCCCTTGCCCAGTGCTATGTCAAGAAGGCTAAAGACTGACCTGGTTGGAAGGTGTTGGTCAAGGCAGCAGTGGCTCCCTCAGAGGCTTCCTGCCTGGTTTTCTTATCGTGTCTTTGGTTTGCTTTTGGCTTTGTTTTGTTTTTCTCCCTGTTTTCCTACTCTTCTCTCTATTTTGCTTGGACCTTGGTTAGAAGAATTCTAGTGACCATTCCAGAATCCCAACATTCTGTCCAGAGGCCTCATTATCTAGGTGAGCCTACCAGTGATAGCAGACATACACAAAAAATTGTGAATTCTTGGCTAACCAGTGGGGAGAGCCTAGATGTACTTCCAGGGTCCATGGAGAACTAAAGATGACCCACTCTCACCAGGTTTGGAGTGCCCTCTTTGAGGGGTAAACTTTAAAGCCCAAATGCCTCACAAATACCACACACTCATACACACATACACACCCAACACACACACACACAGCTCATGTCCCACTTTGGTAGCCAAGAACAGGGCTGGGAATGTGACTCAGTGGTAGATTGCTTGCCTAGCATGCATGAAGCCCTGCGTTTGATTCTGCAGCACCACATAAACAGAAAAAGACAGAAGTGGTGCTGTGGCTCAGGTAACAGAGTGCTATCCCTAAGCAAGTGAAGCTCAGGAACAGTGTCCAGGCCCTGAGTTGAAGCCCCAGGACTGGCAAAAACAAAACAACAACAAAAAACAAGAACAGCTAGTAGTCAGTGTTTTGTGTTTCTGTCTCCCATGGAACTGGGAAGAATTGAAGCTGGCAGTAGAAATGTCTCCTTCTAATATCTCAGTGACACTAAGGCCCCAGAGGGCCCTTGAGTTCAAGTAGAGGTGCTGTCCACGAAGTCCTACATTGGTAGGGTTTTATGGGAAGTTGGTCAGGGAGCAGACTGAAGGTTTGCTTTTGTAAGAACAAAGTGAAGGCGTCCATTCAACTGTGGCTTGGGGCCTATATATAGGGGCCCAGGGCCTGCTGGGATGGGGTTCACACTCAGGCTGTCCTTTTGCCCTTCCACTGAACTCTCTTCAGTTCAGTCATGAGCAAACAGTCAGGGCCTGAACTAACAACCCTGCAGTGCTCCGGAGCACGGCTCGCTTACAGTACGGAACAAAGGGAGGGAGGGCCGCGTGGGCCGGCCCAGGCCGAGGAATGCGGCTTCAGGGTTCTGCTCCATAAATTTAACCAGCACGACGAAAAGGAGATAATATGAGCCTTCGTGATGATCTGAAAGGGGGAGGCTCTGTGTCCCATTGATTGCGGTCTGGCCGGGTGCCAGGCCCAAGCCTGACCGACAGTTGAACCATATCGTTAAGGCGTGTAATACAGCTCGAGTCTTGTACTGCCGCCAATGAGTACATATCCACAGGGCAAAAGTTTATAAAGAGTTGAGGCCGGACTGCTTAACCCTCTCACACTGCTTGTAATAGACCCAGCTGCCATTCAGAACTTGCCCATCCGAGGTGACTGAGGGAGGCCTCACACTCCTGTTCGTCCAGCCGCTTCTCGGGGCTGGGCAGAGGGATGGAGCACTGCCTCAAGGGGGTCGCAGTGCTGGGATGTTCCTTCCTGAGCTGCAAGACAGTCTGCCCTCCACCCCCAGCCCCGAAATGGGACACCGCAGGACTTGCTTCCGAGCGGCTCTGTTTGCAGTATAATGTTGCTTAAGGAAACAGGCTGACACAACAGGAAACCTACCCGTCTCCCAGGAGGCCATGCTTGGTGGCACGGGGCTTGGATGCTGCCTTGGAGCTGTCTGGTTGAGCTGTGGGGCTCAGGGTGGTTCTGGCTCCCTTCCCTGCCACCCAGCCGCCTCAGGCTGTGCATGGCCTTTCCACAGCTGAGCCTCCATGCTAGAGCAGCGTGGATAGAAGGCTGGTATCCCAGTGTTCTTCCTGTCACAGGCAGGTGGCCTCTGACTCTGTTCGTCAGGGAGGGCATGAGGAAGTAGACAGGCCTGAGTCTCAGAGGGGACACCACCTCCAGCACTTGCTCAGACAGATTCAGCATGAGTGTATCAGAAGGAAAAGGCTGCCTGTATTCAGAGGAGCCTCAGAGGAAAGTGGGTTAGTGGTATTCCAGCTTATCCATTAACCCTGACTATACGGGGAACCTGTGTGTGCCTTGTCCTGCCATCTAGCAGGACATGCTCCTGTCTTTTCCAGAGTGCTGCTTGTCCACAGTGAATGTTCTGGTGGCAAGGGAACCAGGATTTGATTCCTGGAGTGTGAGCACAGAGCACGTGCTGATACCAAGGCACTGCATCTAGACTCTCCCACCACAGATCTCCTGGAGTCAAATCTGGCCTTCCTTCTGCCTCCTTTGGGTTCCTGGACATGAGCAATAGGGTTTAAATTAATTCTGATAACCAAAAACTATTTGAGGAAAGACAAGACTCAAGCACAGGTTGGGGTGACTTTATCCCTCATGGGGTGAAAGGTTCTTACCACCCTTCTTCACCTCCATTGGCTTCCCATAGACCTGCCACAAGGGACATGGCAAAGCTAGGAAGTTTGGAGGGACTCCGGGCCAGAGGCTTCTTTGGGCCAAACAGCAATGCACCTGAGCACAAGGGTACCCTGGCCTTTGGAGAACTGGCACTGAGCTAAGCTCCTTGCCAGTTTCACAAAACAGTGGCTCTGCCGTCTACTCAAGGCTGTCTTTATTTGCTGGCCATCTGGGACCTTCAGCTGGTACCCAGCTGGCATAGGAAACCTCAGTGGTGGAATCAGCATGCTCTGATTGTCCTTCTTGGGGTCCAGGGATGGCTTCTGGATCTTGGATCTATGGGGCTTGAACAAAAGGCCTTTAGAAGTGTGAGAAGACAGGATAGCCACCTAGCCCTGAGACTGTTGGATACTGTTAGTTATGCTTCCTGGTCAATGTACTTAAAAAGCCTAGAAGTAGCCAGGCACTGGTGGCTCACGCCTGTAGTCCTAGCATCTCAGGAGGCTGAGATCTGAGGGTCACAGTTTGAAACCGGCCTGGGCAAGAAAGTCAGTAAGGCTCTTATCTCTGATAAAACTACCAAAAAGCCAGAAGTGGGGCTGTGGCTCAAGTGGTAGAGGGCTAGAGCAAAAAAGCTAATGGACAGCATTCAGGCCCTGAGTTCAAGCCCTAGGACTAGCACAAAAAAAAAAAAAAAAAAGGTAGGCTCTAGCAGAGTATCTAGAGTGGAGGTGACTTACCATCTGTATTCCACTAAATGATTGTTAAACCCAAAGTTTGGGTGTGTTTTTTTGTGTATTGTTGTGTATTGCATCATATTTGGGCTGCTTCATGTAGCCAAGGTCAAATTGTATGAAGAAATTCTGCTGTTCTTTGAATTTCTTGGGTTCTGTTTAGCAGTGACTGAAAATGCCATGAGTTAGCCACATACTCTGCTAACTAGGGCTTATAGAGATTCTTATCTGTAAAAACCTTAAGGCAGAGAAAACACTAGAAAGTTCCCAAGGCTTTATGTAACCTGCAGAAAGAACTCTGGTCCCAGCTCCTTAGATCTAGCAATCTTTGGATAGGGAGCAACTGAAAAGGCAGTTCTGGCCTCCTTCAAGAATCACTGTCTTGGGCTGGGAAGGTGGCTCAGTGGTAGAGCGTTTGCCTTGCACGCATGAGGCCCTGGGTTCGATTCCTCAGCACCACATAAGCGAAAAGAAAAAAGCCAGAAGTGGCTCTGTGGCTCAAGTGGTAGAGCACTAGCCTTGAGCTGAAGAGCTGAGGGACAGCGCCCAGGCCCAGAGTTCAGGCCCCACGACCGGAAAAAATAAAAAAATAAAAAACATTAAAAAAAAAAAAAAAAAAAAGAATCACTGTCTTCTGTCCATATCAGGATTGCTCCAAGCTTGCCTGCTTCCCTCTGCCCCAAGGAACTTGGTCTTTGGACAGCCAGTCCTGGCCTCACTGTCTGCCTTCTGCCCTTAGGTCCAGAAGAAGAAAGAACCATTTAGTTAGAGCAGAAATCTTGTGTTCCTTGTTAAGAAGAGAGGTGGGTAGACTCCTGGCTGCACCTGCTTCTCCCTAGGCACAGGGAGGCCTGGACAAGAAGAATGACCTGCTGATGGTTCTGGCCTGCGTACTGTGCAGCCATGCACAGGGAACCAATTAGAAATGCACAGAGTATGTGAAAGCAGTGCTTAGCAGCAGATTGGTGGGCTAGGGGAAGTGTTTTCTGCCCCATCTGTCTGGCAGGATCTGGCATCTTTGTCCTTCTCTCCCTAGCTCCCAACAAATTTTGAATATGAGGTGATTCCCTCCTGCCCCCCATTCTGTAGAGGCCAGCCGCCCAGTTCAACAATTTAAGCAGACTCAGTCTTGTTGGTTCTTGTTTCCTAAGAGGACATGCACCGTGAAAGTTTGATGTCAGCTCTGATCCACAGGGTGCGGCTGATCTTTGTGGAAGCTAGAAATGCACCTGAGATGACCCAAGTCCTTCTCTTTCATTTTTTTGATCTCCTACCACCTGGACCATTAATTCTACTTTCAAAGGGGTGGGAAAAGGGGACCATTTCAAAGCAAAGTTGATTTGGTCTCTGAACCAGCTTGTCTTCCAAGTTGTACTTCACCCTGATGAGAATCAGAAGGGACAGTCTGTAAGCCCTTCAGTCTCCTGGCTCTGCAGCTGGAGAGCCTCAAACCAGTTCCAGATGGACTTCTTCCCTGTGTTCGTGGGAGGGCAGTGGGGCAAGCTAGAGGCAGGCTGCTCTTTCTCTTACCCATTCTCCCATTACCCATTTGCCATTCATATCTTGCCTCTGGGCTCTTTAGGGAGAGTGTGGTAAGTGCCTGTATCCCTGTCTGCCATGCCAGCACCTCCCACTCGTCCTTTAGGGCATGTTGCTCTGAACTTTGACTACAGCAAGCAAGAGTAGACATTCCTGCCATTCAGAGTCCAGAGCAAGACAAGGCTGAAAAAGTAAGGTCTCTAGGCAGAGGAGGAGTCCCGCAAATGACCCGTGCTTAACAAAGCCTCATCCATGGCTGTCCTTATCACTTCAGGGTAGAGCAGGCCCAGCTAGGCCACAGACTAGGCCACAGACTAGGAGGAGGAGGAGGAGGCTCATGGGTACTAGTGGTCACTTTGTGGCCCCCTTCCCTTGAGAAGTCTCCATCCAGGACTCCATCCCCCCTTCTCCAGAGGAAAGCCATTGCTGATAGCTTGGCAATTCAGACAACTCCTCTCGCCTGCATCCAGCCCATGCTGTGCATAGTATGTAGTGATCATGGTTTCATTATAAATGCACCACAGACATTCTGGTGTTTGTGCCTGACTGCTTCCTGAGTCATTGTGGGTTTTTTTTTTTAAATAGTTGTCTTGTTTTAAGTTTTAAATATATGTTAAAAAAAAAAAACTATTGGGAAAACTAATATAGTATATAGGGCGCTGCTCCAAAAACTTTGCCCCAGTTGTCTCTCTAAGCTTTATAGCAGGTCACTATCATAGATAACTATTATTCCTCCTTTTTTTCCCCAGTAAAATAAAGAGGACTCCATACCCCTAATATTCATCAAAAGATTAATGTTAGTAATCTGACCAGAGATCTCCCCATGTACATATAATATGTACACAGACACATACAATATGTGTGTGTGTGTGTGTGTGTGTGTATATATATATATAAGAATAGGAGCACCATTTTCTTCATTTATTTATTTTTGCATATGTCTGGTGCTGGAGATTGAACCTAGAGCCTTGAGCATGCAAAACCCATGCTCTGCTACACCCCCATCCCCAAGCACAAATGGATATCAAACTTTTCTCCACTCAAAAATTATTTCAAGGGGCTGGGAAGATGGCTCAGTGGTAGAGCACTTGCCTTGCATGCCTGAGGCCCTGGGTTCGATTCCTCAGCACCACATAAGCAAAAAGAAAAAAGCCGGAGGTGGCACTGTGGCTCAAGTGGTAGAGCGCTAGCCTTGAGCTGAAGAGCTGAAGGACAGTGCCCAGGCCCAGAGTTCAGGCCCCACTACCGGACCTCAAAAAAAAAAATTATTTCAAAAACATCTTTCCACTCCAAAAGTAAGCTGATTTAATGTTTATGTAATATTAAATTGCAAAGATTGCATAATATGCTTACCTAGAGTTCCTAGATGATGGATACTTCCAATTTTTTTTTGTTTTTGCTATTATAAGCATCTTCTACATGCCTTTTCAGACTTACATAGTTCCTTTCCTTAGGGTAAATTCCTAAAAAGATGATTTCTGGATGTAGGGGTATGTGCATTTTGCTGTGTCCACATATTGCAAATTGCCTGCTAGGAAGTTGAATCAATTTATACTATACTCCCAAGGCTTGAGAAGACCCTGGTCTCCAGCCACTGCCAACTTTGGCTCTTCATTCATTTGGAACTTGGTCATGAGTTTTATTAGGTAGCTTCTATGGATCAGATGCTACAGTAAGAACCTGGTATCATTAATCCTTTAAGTCTTTGCCACTGGGAGAGAGCCAAATGTCTCAGTATTGCTTTGATAGGAGCTTAAATCACTTTTTACATTTCAGCTGGCTATTTCTATTTCTCCTTTTGTGAATTCTTTGTCCCAATCCTTTGTCCCAGTCCTTTTAAAACCTCTGAGGCCAGTGTGTGTTTCTATTTAGTGTGTATGTTTGTTTTTGGTTGTGCTCATCCTGTCTTGGTCTCACTGTTTCCAACAGTGGTCATTTAGAGTTTCTTATCCATGTGAGAAACTTCTTCCAGGTATTGATAAGCCTGGTTAGTCACCTGGTAGGTCATGCTCTGGTGCCTTGGCACCTGGGTCATGCTGCAGTGGCTGGCTGTGGGTGGATGTTTTGGATGTGTGGTGTGACCTGTTGCCTAGCTTTTATCTTGCTGTTTGTTTCCTCTTATGCCTTAATGTTAGTTTAGCCCTGGTTGCTTCTAGCTATGAGGCAAGGGCTTCTGGGAAACTACTTGGCTCCCACAGAGCTCACATCCTCCATCACTCACACATAGTCTAAGTTCCTTGTATAGTCATTTCAAGAATATAGACCTTGTCCAGATTGGGATGTAAGCCTCTCAATATTGCCTTCTTTGGTACCCTTTGGGGTGTCAAGAATGCCTAACTCAGTAATAGACTCCATTAGTTTATGAATCCAAGAAAATGAAAGACTCAAGATCAAGTTTTGTGTTACCACTTACCAGCTAAATAGCCTTGAGAAATCTAAGATAAGGTCTTCATCCATAAAATGAAATACTATTTGTGAACATATCCACAAACAAGACAGTATGAGGATTAGTTTACTCAATATACAGTCACCTTTGAATGCAGAGATCTACTGTGGGCCTCAGTGGTCAGCAGGTGTCCTTGGTGATGCCTAGTCTGGTCATCTCTTACCTAAGGCCAATGGGAAAGTGCAGTGGCAAAAACTGGTGGGGAGTGGCAGTGTACTAAGGTGCACTGAGTTTCTCCATGGAGTGTTCTCAGAGGTTTACACGTGCCTCTCTGTTGAGTCTGAATCTGTGTTTTGTTGTTTCTCTCCCTCTCCCCTCCTCTCTCCCTCTCTCCCTCTCTCCCTCTCTCCCTCTCTCTCTCTCTCTCTCTCTCTCTCTCTCTCTCTCTCTCTCTCTCTCTCTACCATAATGGAGCCTTACAATCATTCTAGGATCTACATGATACTGTGAGTTTAAAAACACGATGATTTTCCTCATGTTCTGTCAGTTTTTCCTAAGTAGAATATGTACGCATGTGTGTTGTGTGTGCACACATGTGCATGTGCATACATGCATACACACATGCATACCCGGTGAAGTGCTTGGATAAAAAAAGATAGATCAAATTTTGCCTGACATAGTAACAGTCATCTCCAGTATCCTCTAAGCTTTTTCCAAATGGGCTTTATTGGTTTCCTTTCATTCTATTTTTATCTGGTAGTCATTTTAATATATGAGGAGCCAACTCTTTCAAAGGAGACATTTTGTCATTAAAACCTGTTATTTAGTTTAACCACTGCTGGCTCAGTTTTAGCAGCTAAGGACTGTGGAGTGGGTTCTGATGTGGGTTCTCTCGTGGCCTGGTTCTCTTGTGGCCTGATTCTCTCATGGCCTGGCCACAACAATGACCCACCAGTTTGTGATGCACACAGCCCCAAACAGGCAGACCAGGTAGCCAAGAGTCATCTGAAGAGTGAACTGGGCATCTCTACCTTCCCTTGCCGCCACTGTCCCTTCCTTGCTTGCATCTGGTGACCCTGAACCCTGGTCTGGCATGAGGCACAAGATCTCTTGTGGCCCACATCACCCTAGGGTACTGATTACAGAGAAATCAGCAAGTCTGTGGAGTGCATGTTTAATGTGACACAGATGTGGGACATAGTGCAGATCTTTCTGCTTTACAAATTTTCAGCTTTTTACATTTCATCAGTGTTGCTTATTATTTACAGAATGTAACTCAAGACAGCAGAACAGATTGTAATTTTTTAAAAGGTTTAGGGGGTGATGGGGCCACCGGGGATCTGGAAGAAAAAAATCCAGTAGTATGGAATGTTGTTTGCCGTCCAGACCAAACAAACCAGTTGGCCAAGGGTTGATGGGCTATGACAGTCGGTCCAGTGCATGTTAATACTGGCGGCATGTAATTAAAAGGCAGCTTGACCCATTTCATCACCAAATAAAGAATAATCTTCTGTCACCAGGTGGAATGCCCTGGCACCAGGCAGAATGTAGCCCTCATAAAGGCACTAAAGGGCATTGCACTGTGCACTCATGTTCTGCTTTGTTCCTAGACAGAAAGAACATGCGGGAGCCCAGGCCTCATCAGGCACGTGGATACTCTCCTTACACGTTCCTGGGAGGGCTTTGTACCCTGCATAGTGGCAAAAGCCAAAGTGAAGAGGAGTCAGGCTACTCTTGTGGGCATTGGGATGATTAGCTGGGGTCAGGCTAATGTAAATTTTGAGGGGATTGTTTTTAGAGGGGGCTCAGTTGGCTGGAGACAGCCCTGGATTCGGAGAAAGTTTGGCTGTAGACTTACGGATAGACACATTTTGAAGAACGATCATTTGGTAAGAAGGAAGATGAGGACTTAGAAGGGTGACTTGATGGGCTTTGTTTCTATGTCAAAAGAACCTAAAACCTGGGCCTGAAATAGGGCAAACGACCTAGTGCCCTTGGAAGGTCTCCTCCTTGGGCTTGAGTGGAGTGCAGAGCATCGATCACTGGGTCACAAGATTCTGAGCCGTTCACTGGCTACCTGTCAACACAGCATTCAGCTCTCAGTAGGGAGTCAGGCCCAGAGTAACTGCCAGGATTCCAAGCCCACTGTTCTTTTCCTTCCTGGAAAAGTGCAGACAGTGCACGTTCCCTTAAGGCCACCAGTTGTCCTCTGGGAGCACATGACCCAGGTCAGGAACTTCCTTGTGTTCCCTACTGTGGAATGGTCAGCATTCCTGTGCGCCAGGGGTTCCTGGGCTATAACCAACTTCCCGCCTTCCTCTGGCTCAGGCTGGAGAGATGTTGCTCTTTAGCCTCTCCCTTTTCTGGTCTCCCTCACTCCACTAGTCTTTATTTATTTATTGATCACATATGTGTGTCTAGGTCAGGAAGCTAGGGTGCAGTGATGCAGCTTCCATTCGCATTCCCCACATTTTCCCAGTCTGGTAGGTTCATTCAGAACATGAGCCCCCTTCCTGGCAGAGGTCAGTAGCTAGGAAGTGGGTGTTTCACTGGATTCGCTGTGACCCTCTTGGGGCTTCAGTTTCTTTACTGCCTACAGTTTGGCTTCAGGGGCTGAGACAGATCCTGCTGAATGCAAGAACAGGGCACCTAAGCATAAGCGTTCATTCCCTTCGCTTTCCATTTCAGTGTTCTCGCTTCTTGAAGTATATTCTCCTACTGTCCCTTTCTCTTTTCCCACCTCACCTTCTACCTCTCATCTGACCTTTTGTGCTTTTCATGGTGCTGAGGATGGAACCAGCGTCTTGAGCATGCAAGGCCAGCTCCCTACCACTGAGCTATATCTCAGCCCTTCATTTGGTAGTAAAAAGATGTGCGGAACTCAGGGCTGAGCAGACTGGTGGTCTTGAAAAAGTGAAAGCAGGGCTGGGAAGGTGGCTCAGTGGTAGAGCACTTGCCTTGCATGCCTGAGGCCCTGGGTTCGATTCCTCAACACCACATAAGCAAAAAGAAAAAAGCCGGAAGTGGTGCTGTGGCTCAAGTGGTAGAGCGCTAGCCTGGAGCTGAAGAGCTGAGGGACAGCCCCCAGGCCCAGAGTACAGGCCCCATGACCGGACCCCCCCCCCATAAAAAAAAAAAGAAAAAGTGAAAGCATACTAATCACAGAGCCTTCCCTACCCCTTCAAGGCTGGAATGTCTTCTAGGTCCTGCCATGAGTGGGGTTGGAGAAAGTGCTTTACCAGCACAAATATTTTTATAACTCCCCCATGGTGAATTAATTAACAGCAATAGTCTAAGACTACTAATTCTGAGTCTAAGTGTTTGATATCTAGTCTACTGAGTTGCTAGGTGATTTGCTCTGGTCCTTATTAACAAGAAATCCTTTAAGGAAATAAGAGCTGAATAGGACAGGGTTGTGAGTACTGGTGCTCTAGGAAAGATTCACAGATCTTGCACTCAGTAGATTGCTCAGGAGTCCTTAGACAGATTCAGCAAGTCATGGCCCCTTTGTGCTGCTTAGTCAAGATAAAATTTTAAATCCTGCATTTTCCCATTTGTGTGTTCTAAGTTGACCTGACAATAATAACTGTCAAAGGCCAACAGTTAACTGTTAGGTATCCTACTGTGTGCTACATACATCTCGCATTTCATTCCCAACATTAACAATCCAAGCACAAGCTTCATTTCCACTTACTTGATAGGAGTCCCATTTGGAGCCTCAGCAGTTTACTCACTTTTTGTTTTTTTACTGCACTGGGTTCTGCTTTCTTCTTCCCCTGAAGCCTCTATTGTTCTCCCCATCAACTGATCCTGAGTTATATCTCTTCTCTTAAAAGAGAGCAACTTGCTGGACACTGGTGGCTCGTGCCTGTAGTCCTAGCTTCTCAGGAGTCTGAGCTCTCATGATCACAGTTTGAAGCCAGCCTGGGCAGGAAAATCCGTGAGACTCTTATCTCCAGTTAATCACAGAAAAAGCCAGAAGTGGGGCTGTGGCTCACGTGGTAGAGTGCTAACCTTGAGCAAAAGGAGCTTAGGGACAACACCCAGGCCCAGGACGGGCCAAAAAAGAAAAAAAGCAACTTTGGGGAGAAGATAGATGATATATAAGTTAGATAAAAGAAATTATGTAATCATTTGCTAGAAATTAATCTGAAAGTATCTTAGCTTATGTTATTTAATCGGTTCGTCATTGTTGGCATTTTACCTAATAGCTATAAAACCAAGTTTACCAGAAATTGTGTCTGTGGGCCTGTGTTTACTATCTTGGGATTGGCATTAGAGATGGCAAGTGAGCATGGAGTTTGGCCATGGCTTGCAAGATGCCTATAGGCACTGAACCTTAATTCAGAAGATCCTAGTTAGAATGCAGCTAAACCTTACAGTTCTAAAGTGTCCCATTTTTACATGATGTTGGAAATTACCACTTGCTTTGTAAGTTTTTCTATTAAAGCAAAGCATCCTTAGAATGCAGACAAATGGATGAAGGTTCAGGAAAGCTAAAGCTTATGCTGTGCAGTCACTGGAATGTTACTCACTATGCTGGGATTCTGGCCTGGCTCTCCCACCAACTTAATTAGCAGGTAGTCTTGTTCCTGAGGCAGTTGACTCAGGGCAAAAAAACAAAAAACAAAAAAACACCAACTCTGAAGTTTGTCTCAGAGTTAAAGTCCCAATAGCATATCTGCTGGCATAAGTCCTACCAGCTGTCACAGTTGCAATGTCCTGGGGTCCTCATAGCATGTGTGAGATTACAGGAAGTCTTGACCCCTATAAACAAGTCAGGTGTGAATCCCACTGAAGGGAGCACACCCTGACCAGGGAACTTGGTCCCTGCTGCTGCATGTCAAATGACTAAAAACCTAGCAGTGTACATTTGATTTCGAATGATTTCCTGAGTCAGCATCTATTCTGCATTTCCAGTGGCAACAGTACAATGTGGGATTTTATGTGCTATACACATGTCTACAGGACTCTGAGGAGAAGTAAGCAGGACGCTAACAGGAAGCAAAAGGCAAAGCAAAGTGCTTTAGTGAGAGAGGCTGGATTTTATGCCCTGGCCTATTGTGGGCTTTGGCCACCTGGACCAGGTTAGGGTCTCTCTTATACATCTGTGGCACCCTCAGCAGATGTGCCTTTAGTAACAAATGCCCTTTTATTGAGTACCTCTATGTATCAGCCCTTACTCTAAGCACGATACACATATCCACTTATTTACTGCTTGTAATAATCCATTTTCTAGATGAGGAAGTTGTGTGTAGATGTGGCACCACTCTTCTTCCAGGCAGCCATTGTTGTCAGGCTGCCTCTCCTGTGCCACTCTGCCACACTGGCATTGACTCCTGAACCCAACCAGCTACCTGGATACTTGAGTCACCCCTGTCTTCCTCAAGGCCTAGCACCAACCTGTGTGGATGGTGTTTCAGGAAAGGCACATAGGATAGAGGTGGAGGTAGAGAACAGAAACCAGCACGTTATTTTCAGCTTTGTGTTTCTAGCTACCATAGTTTGGCTCTTTTTTTTTTTTTTTTTGGTCGGTCGTGGGGCTTGAACTCTGGGCCTGGATGCTGTCCCTCAGCTCTTCAGCTCAAGGCGAGCACTCTATCACTTGAGCCACAGCACCACTTCCAGTTTTCTGGTAGTTAATTAGAGATAGGAGTCTCACGGTCTTTCCTGCCCGGGCTGGCTTTGAACCTCGATCCGCAGATCTCAGCCTCCTGAGTAGCTAAGATTACAGGCGTGAGCCACCGGCGCCCAGCTAGTTTGGCCCTTTACTCAGTAATTTCCTCTCAGTAATGTGACTACTGACACAGTTTCTTTCTTCCCAACTTATTTTTTTCATGTGTCTAAAATCTAAAATTGTCCTAACAAAAACTTGGTATAATGTTCTTGGTTCAAGACTTAACATAGCCTATGCTCAGTAGTTATGAGTGAGTAGATCTTGAAGGTGGGTTTATATCTCAGAACCACAAGGAGGGGTTCTGATGGAAACTAAGTCAAAATTGAATGGTCTTCATCCTCTAAGAGTCTACTTGATCTCAGTTTGCTCTGAATGGAATAAAGTTTGTAGAGAAGGAACATCTTTCCATGCAGTTTTCAAAAGTGAATGCATAAGGCAGAGAGGAGGACTATAGGTCAAACTTCAGACACAGTCCATGGCTGCTGGGTTTTGAGGACTTCCAAACATTGTAGTTCAGTGGACATTGGGACATTTTAACCAACTTAGACACTCTACTGCCAAGAGTACTGGTTAAGTTGATTGTTTGACTCCCTTTAGAGCAGTGACAAATATTTGATTGAATCATTCAGTCAAGAACCTTGGAGAGCCAGGCGCTGGAGGCTCACGCGTGTAATCCTGGCTACTCGGGAGGCTGAGATCTGAGGACTGTGGTTCAAAGCCATCCTGGGCAGGAAAGTCCATGAGATTCTTATCTCCAATTAACCACCAGAAAACTGGAAGTGGCACTATGGCTCAGGTCGCAGAGTGCTCACCTTGAACTGAAGAGTTCAGGGGCAGCGCCCAGGCCGAGAGTTCAAGCACCATGACTGACCAAAAAAATTTTTTTAAATTTGGTATCTTATGCTATTGTCAGTAAACAGTATTTGGAAGGAGCATATAGGTTGACATTTTGTTCTCTATTTGTGCTCAGTTAAGCATAGTCTATATCAGTAGGATTCCTGATGAAAACAAAAGTCTTGAACACATACAGCCCTAAACAAGATGGCACCCATCAGCTGAATAAACATCCTTCTGTGTTAGGAAGCTATGGGTGTCACATAGTTTCTACTTTGAACTGATGGTTTGTGGACACCACTTTGTTAATGGGCATTGGCCATGACAGACCTATCGCAATGTAAGTCTTCTAGCAATGCAGATGTGTGCACAACATCTGTCTTCAACTAACAGAGCTGTGACAAAGCTACTCATCATAGAAGTAAAGAACAAATCATGGCTGGCCAACTGCTGACCCTCAGGCTGAAAGGCAAGATCAAGCAAGAGGAACTGGTTCGATCTCTCCTGTTTGGACTTATTGTTGCTTAAAGTAAATGACACAAATTGTTTTCATTGCTCTGGTCTTTGCTCAGGGGCCGGCAGTGTCTGTCAGATAGCACTGGCCAGATGCAGACAGCCCAGTCCTCTCTCCCTGGGTAGGTTATCTGTGGTGTATCAGCCACTGTATGTGCAGCCCCTTCCCCCAGGGAAGAGCCATCCGTGCTGTATTGCCGCCTCCCTGACATTTTCATGGAGTTCAAAGCTCAAGTTCGTTTGGTGCTGACATTTTGGATTAGCTGGTTGACTGGGAGGACTGCTTCTTCCTATACACTGTGAAATTTATAAACCACAGCAGCTGAGGGCTTAAAATGGCCGACAACCCCCAGCTGGCAGCAATTAAATACACCACAGACCTTTGGCTAGACAAAGGCTTATGAAGGCAGAGTTCCTGCATGTGCACTGAACAGGCTTGTGTTTAAACTTATCTTCATGTTGTAGTAAGGGACACTGGTAACTGAGAGATGAGGGAAAGTGTTTCCTACCTCTTGTGTAATGGTCTCTTACCCTAGGGTGGTCACACCAAGACTCCGCCCAAATGGCAGCACACTGTGGCAGTGCAGGTGGCCACAGGAAAGGAGCAGAGCCCCAGGGAGACTGGGGCTGGTACAGAGTTGGGAGCTGCAGCAGTTTAGACATTGCTTTCCATGCTGTACTTCCAATGGGGAGACCCACAGCTAGTCCACTTTTTTTTTTTTTTAAACTAGATTCCATCATCCTTTAGGGCAAAAGGAGAAGATGGAGGGAGAAAACAGTAGGATGCTGTGTTATACCTATTTAAGCAGCAGGCTGCCCAGGGTGCAACTTAAATATCATTGAAATTAAGTTTAAATTTCTGTTACACTGGCCACATTTCAAGTGAAATGATCATGTTAGGTGAGTTTTCATATCCCGAGATCCTGTAAATATCATACACATAGACACATGTACCCATCTATCTAAAGATCCCCAGAAGACATGTATAGAATGTTCATAGCATCATCATTTGTAATAGCAAAACCTAGAAATAACCTGCATGCCACCAACAGAGAGGGGGATAACTCGTGCAGTAATCACATGGTGGACGGCAATAAAACAAGCACAGCAGATGAACTCTAGCTACGCATGAAGGAACAGCCAGTCTCAGCAACATGACAGTGGTATCCATTTTCAAAAGCCCCAAACAACTGAAGACTGTAACAAGAACGTGGCAGAGCATACTCTAAAGTGTGATAAGACTGCCTAAGAAAAGTAGCACAGGCTGATAAACATGGGTTCAGCACCACAGCTGCCTCAGGAAGAGGAGGAACTCAGCTGTACAACAGGAAACCACACAGCATCACTGTGGTCAGCAGTGGGGCGGGGGCGGAGGTGGGGGAGAGGAGGGAATGGTGGTTTCATAGAAAAAGCCAGTGATGCTAGTGGGCCCTGAACTGAGGATAATGATCAATCTAGCCCCGATGTCTAGATAAAAAGGAGGTGCAGGTAGGTGATAGAGGTGTTGCTCTCCTGGTGCTCAGACACTTGCTGGAACATGAACAGTGGTGACTTTCAGCAGTTAGTCACATAAAAATGGCACTCCAGCCGGGTGCCAGTGGCTCACACCTGTAATCCTAGCTACTCAGGAGGCTGAGATCTCAGGATCGCAGTTCAAAGCCAGCCCAGGCAGGAAAGTCTGTGAAACTCCTATCTCCAAATAACCACCAGAAAACTGGAAGTGGTGCTGTGGCCTTGAGCTGAAGAGCTGAGGGACAGTGCCCAGGCCCAGAGTTCAAGCCCCACAACCAACAACAAAAAAAAGAAGGCACTCCATTCTCCTGGGTCATAGCACATGAGCAAGTTTAGGGACTGTTACATAGCTTCTAATACTATTTGGATTCATCATATATGAATCCAAACAGTTGGGTCTTACAGTGAATGTCACTTTTATAAACTGCTGGCTTGGGAGGTTTAGAAACAGGAACTGGTTGTTGTTAGTTAATTCTTTGATGTTTGGGTTTAAATGTAAGCCTGGCAACTTTAACCACTACCCTTACACCTACAGCCAACCAACCTTGACCTGAGAAGTTGAACTTTCAGTTGAGTTTTAGTTGAGATGAAAAACTAGTTTTGCAGGCACTGCCAATGATAAAATAGTAGGGGAGTATGGCAGAATTTCTTTAATCCAGCTTTCTGCTGATAGCAAGAGTATGACTAAATTACTCCTTGTTTATGTTTATAATACTTTAGTGGAAAGCTGGTTGCTGGTGGTTCATGCCTATAATCCTAACTACTTAGGAAGCTGAGGTCTGAGGTTCACAATTCAAAGCCAGCCCAGGCAGACAAATTCATGAGACTTATTTCCAATTAGCCAACAAAAAGTCAGAAATGAAAATATGGCTCAAGTGGTAGAGCACCAGCCTTGAGTGGTAAAACTATAAGCAAGAGTGTAAGGCGGCCATGAGTTCAAGCCCAAGTACATGCACCAAAAATAAAGAAGACCATAGTAGAACACTATTTGCTTTCATAGCCAAATTTAGCTCTAGTTTCGTGTGTCTTGACATGAAAAGCGAGCTTTGACTGCCACAGTGAGTCCCTCGTATTGAGCAGTGTTCCAGCTGGCCCTTGGTGTTTGGCAGCTTAGGAAGGGAGGGCCTCAGAAATAGGAGGTAGTATTCAGCCTGGTGAGAAAACAGATAAGAAAGGAAACATAGCGTTGTTAATCAGTGTATACTCACAAGAGAGCTGCTCTGCTCTCTGACCTTTTGGTGGGTTTGTAGATTTCAGGGTAGAAGATAATACATTGAGAGTGGAAGTAGTTTGAGGAAGGCCTGAGGAGAGGCCACAAAGTCAAGAAGGAACGGGAGCTTGTAGATGGGGGGCATGGTTCCCCACGTTGTCCCTGGGAAATGTTAACCCAGGAACTTGGAAGCTGATGCAGGCCACCTTGCTTGTCAAGCTGTCTTGTGTCCCGTCAGATGGGTGCAGGGCTCAGTACGTTTTCTCTCACATGAATACAAGTGTCTTGTAAGGACAAAGACACTTGTCCACAGGGGTGTTGACTTTATGACTTCCTTCATGTGCCTTGCCTTTCTCAGCAGACCAGATACCCTTGACTTTCTGTTAGGAAGATGGGATTCAGCTGGTTCATTTTTTGCCTTAACAACAGTTGGTAGCTTTCAAATCTCTGGTCTTTAAACTCTCCACTCAAGTTTGCATATTGCCTTTTCTTAGTAGCTCTATGACTGGCCTTAAACTTCTCCACCCACAGATGCATTCGTTCATAGACTCATCTGATTCCTTCTCCTGCTCCCCTGGAAACCAGGCCTCCTTCTCATAGAGTTGACATGGTCGGTGGGTGTCAACCATATATTGAAGTTGGTTGGATGGGTGAGGAATTTGAATCAGATCTTATTGAAGAAGACAGGGATGAGGCCCCACTATACATGCTCCTATTGGAGCAGCCTTTTGATTTCTGTATGACACTCAAGAAGGCTCTTCTAGCAGCCTCATGCATAAGAGGACAGTGAGACTGCTTGGGTCAGATGACTCACCAAACAAGGACACCAGGGGATTCACCAAACAGGCTACCTGGAGAAGACTACCCTAGCCTCTTCCCATGTGTCCCTTGGTGGGGAGGGTGGCTTGCTGGCATCCTTCATGCAGCAGCTCTGAAGCGTTTCTACCAGCTGGCCGACAGTAGCTTCCCCTACTGCCCTTCACCTGCATTCCACCAGGAATTGGGAATTAAGAAGGTTGACAATAGGCCTGACTCTTGAAGAGGGAATTGAAACCAGGCACGGTGGGCATATGTGAGTGTGTGATACAGATGAAATTTAGCTTTTCTTACCCATTCCCCTAGTACAAATTGGTCTCTACCTCACCCCTGAAGAACACAATGACTTGTGTTCAAGGAACCCTTTGAGGAAGTTATCACTGGCTTTCTGCATGTCCAAACATTACCAGGTATAAGGTTGTCCTTTAGGCACCATGTCTAGCTGGAGCAGACCTTGATCTGGTCCCAACCATGGCAATCAATGATCCTGGCTTTTTAGGTCACACAGCCTGTGGCAAGCTATATTCTTTCCATATTTCTGCCCCCTTTTCCCTTCCAACGACTCTCCATACTGCTTGTACAGTTCCAAAATGCTGATTCAGTGTGCAAGGCTGCTCCTCTCTTCGAGGTATGTCTAGAGAGAAATGTTTTGCTTCAGTGGGTTCCAGGAACAAATAATAAAAAGTACAACAAGTACAAGGCCGAGGACAGATCAGTACTCTCTTATCAGTCATCTGAAATATGCACAGCTTTTCCAACACAAATATGGACTCCTGTTTCTAGGAAAACACCAAAAAGTATTTATCAATTACCCTGTCTATGGCTTGTGGAAAAAGACAACAGCAGCCGACCCCAAAAGCCATAGCGAAGCAGATTCCTTTGGGCAGCCCACAGCCGAGTGGCCTGTGATAGGGAAACTGCAGAATCCTGCTGTGGCCTGACACTGGTCCTTCCTTGGAGCCTCTTTTTCCCCCACAGGGTTGCTGCATTTCTCATCACTTTTTTTTTTTTTCCCCCCTGACAGTCTTAAACTCGGGGCCTGGTTACTGTCCCTGAGCCTCTCTATGCTCAAGGCAAGCACTCTACCACTTGAACCACAGCACCACTTCCAGTCTCTTCTGTTTATATGGTACTGAGGAATCGAACCCAGGGCTTCATGCATGCTAGGCAAGCATTCTACCACTAAGCCACATTCCCAGCCTTACATTTCTCATTCTTTACTCAGGCATGATAACTAGGATACCTGAGCTCCTCTTAGATGAAGCTAGAAACATGACAAATTGATAAAGCCTAGGGCCTCTGGGTCTTCTGACCCATTGTCCACAGATGGTCCTCTCAAAGAGATTTCTAGAAAAGCAGGATATCACCTGTTCCCCAGAGAAGAGTGAACCTGAGAATGCAGGAAGTTAGCTAATGAAACCAGAGCAATAGTTGTAAGTACCCAAGCCAGGTTCCATGACAGAGGGAGTCTAGCTGTACCTTCCAACTCCTGGTAGACACTCGGTGATTTGCTTGGGCCTGCTGAATGTGGAGCATCTTCTGCACTGAGGAGTGCCTTCTTGGGTGATGAAGGGAGAATTTCACTTTCACCTCAACACTTAACCTCTTTGCTTCCTGTTTATTTGCCCCTCTCTAGGACCCAAGCGCAGAGGGTTCGGAAACCACGCTGCTGCACAGGACCCCAGGGGCTGCTTCCTCGCTACTCTGAGAGCCAGGCAGAAGGACAGGAACAACTCTTCAAACTGACAGACAACATACAGGATGAGTTGTAAGTAGGAGCTGTAAGTGGGGAACAGCCCTGTTGAGCCAGAGTTGCCTCTTCTGAGGAACTTCCATGTGACCTGAGCCTCAGTCTGACTCTGAGCTTGGAAGTGGCAAAAGGATTCCTTGTCCCAACTGTTGGCTAGGTATCAGCCTTACTGCTTTTACATACTTGTACTACAAGTATCTTTCTGAAACTGTGTTCCACAGCCAGACCTTACTGTTACGTTTCTGAAACCTGACTGTCTCTGTGTAGACAATTCAAAGGCAGAGGTTATGGATGAAACATTTTTAATCTTTTTCAATCTTTATTGTAAAAGTGATGAACAGGGAGGTTACAGTTATATAACATTTTCAGTCTTACCAACTTTTTTCCTGTAAAGTCTTCTTAAACTTTGATGTCCTGTTTGTGCTACAGAATGCCAGCAAAACAAAACACAAATATTTCAGAAATGTGATTTTCTTTAGTTTTGTTACTCTTTAGATACTGGACTTTGTGTACCTGAGGGTCTTGTCATAATTTCAGGGGTGAAGTCATTGCTAGCTGCTATGGTAGATGTGTCACCTTTCAGTATATTCTGCAGAGACCCCTGGAGTAGGAAATGCTCTGTAACTTGATTAGAATCACTGCCCAGAGAAAGGTGTTTTGTCTGAAGAGTCGCAAAATGCTAGTTTTGTTTCCTCTAACATGAAGCAAGCCAGGAAGGGTCTGGACACAATGAATGTTTCTGGTCAGTGGAGGAGTGGCAAACAGCGGTTAGCTCCGCAGGTACTCTTCAGTGTCATCAAACAGTATTTTATTGGAGATACAGGAAGTAACATCTAGGACTCACATTTTGCTTGCTGGATAGAAGAGCATCTTCCTAGAGTATCTCATATAACCCACCCCCTCACGGTGCTATTGGAACATCTGTTGATGATAGTATTTCCTTCTTTCAGCCTGCTCAGATGGTCATAACAAAGTACTGTAGACAACAAAAATGTGTTTTCTCCCAGTTCTGAACTGGCAGCTGGAAAGATGGAGATCAAGATGATCACCTTTCTGAGGAGGGCCCTCTTTGAGGTGTGCAGACAGCCTCTTTCACGCAATGTCCTCTCCTGACAGAGAGAGGAAGCTCTGCTTTCTGTGTTGTAAAGACATTAAACCTGTGGGATCAGACCCGTAGCCTCCTGACTTCATTTCAGGATTTCAGCATATAAATTGGGAGGAGAGCGTGGTTCAGCCAAAGCACGCTTCATGAATAGGTTCTGCTGTTGTACTGTGTAGCCTCAGCTCTAGTCACTGCTCTAATACTCAGGACCTTCGTGCTGCTTCACTCTAGGGAAGATTTTATGTTCCTCCTTTTGAGGAATGGGGATTTGGTGCATCATCTACTTTTCATGCTCCTTTGTTGAGGGAACTTAGGACCTCTAGATCAGAGACCCAAAGAGTCATTTCTTAGCAGGCACCAATGTAGTCTGCTAGAATGGCGGCTTTAGGAGGGTTGGAATTTTTGTCTGCTCCTTTCATTGGAGAAGCCCTCAGAACCTGGCATGGACAAACCACAAACCACACTCAGCACATTAAGGCAGACAGGGGCAGTGTAACATTTGTATCAACATGTGTCCACATTGCATCTTCTGGGGCTTTTCTTTTTTCAAAGTCAGATTGTAAATTAGTATACACTGTGCTTTATATTTCTTTCCCAACTCACCTCTGTTCAACTTGAACCATCTCTGGTTCTTGAGAATGAATCTTGAGAAGATTCATTTGCAGTAGAATGGTGTGTGACAAAAACTACAACAAGAAGTTGTGTAGGATTATCTCGGTGACGATGTGTGCTCCGGACGTAGCCCAGGAGAGCTGAACACTGGAAGCAAAATGAAATCAGTGAGAGATTTCATGAAACTCTTGAAATCCACACGAACTCATAGCAGTTATTGATGCCAATGAATTTTGACTTAGGAGATGAAAACCATGTGTCTCCACCCCAGTTGTGGGTTGAGTCTGCCCAGTGAGTGCTGAGGGAAGCACGTGATGGTGATCTTCCTCAGGGCCTAGGAAAGAGGTCACCAGGGATGCTGGTAAACGTGTCTCTGAAACAGCCTCAGCTATCAGCCTGTTTTCATGGTGGTGGGAAATTATAGTCATTGCTCTCCAAGAAAGGAGTTTTCAGGAAAAAAGCACGGGCCCCAAGTTAATACCTCCAACTTTTATCCTAGATTTGTAATTAAAAGCATGTTTAAAGATCTAATTATTTGCATATTCCCCTTCAGAGTTAACCCCTTAAAAGGATCTCTAATACCTTGCTCTACTGTTCTAACTAAATGTTTCCACATTTTTTTCCAGTTAGACTCACTTTTCACTTCTGGAAAATATTGTATAATTACTTCCTGATGGAGTGCAAGCACCACAAAGTCCCCCATACACAGCAGTTCCAACTTTGTTCTCTCAGATCAAGTTGCATTTAGTTTGTTTCATTTCATTTAATTAATTATTATTAAGAAGATAGTTACTGACATGTGATTAAGGTCTGGTGTGCTAGAACGCTTCATTTTGAAACTAATCAGGTATTTCTGTGGCATGTTATAAAGTTACCATTACTTCATTCTCAATTTTAACCAGAATCTTGGGTTAAAAATAATGTTAAAATAACAGTCATCCTGGGTTTTGTTGTTGTTGTTTGTTTTTTGTGCCAGTCCTGGGACTTAAACTAGGGCCTTGGACACTATCCCTGAGCTCTTTTGTTCAAAGCTAGTGGCCTATCACTTGAACCACAGCTTTACTTCCAGCTATTTGGAGGTTAATTGGAGATACAAATCTCATGAACTTTCCTGCTCAGGCTAGCTTCAAACCATGATCCTCAGATCTCAGCCTCCTGAGTAGCTAGGATTACAGGTATGAGCCTCTGGTGCCCAGCCTGAATGATTTTTCTCACTAATGCTTATATGTGACTAGAGTCTTATTTTCATATTGAAAAGTAAGTCCTTGTTTTGATTCTGATATTTCTAGACCACGGTACACACTCAGATGGCAAGTACAGGGTAGTTCTGACCTTTCTCGGAGAAGACCTGAGAAGCTGATCTAGCCTGTTGCTTTCTGATGTGGGTGCACTGGATTTCCTGATCAGTTATGCAGAAGTTGTATTTATGAGACTTATACTGACAGTTTTTTAAAGAGAGCAAAAAATAGCCTCTCCTGTGCATGGTTGACAAATTCAAGTTGAGAGTCAGAGTGTCCTTGCCTGCCCCCTTGGTGGATGCAGTTTATGCTGTATTGTGTCTCGACCTTCTTCTTCAGACATTACAGAGAAAAATGAATATGCATTTTTAGTTAGTACAAGTCATGCTACTGATTCTAATAGCTTATAATTATAATGTACGCCTTACTTACAGTGTCAACCAAGACAATAGATCTAGTCCTTCTGAGGAATAGGATAGAACTCACTTGCTCCTATTTTTTTCTTCTTTATTGTTTACTCCTTTCTGACTTTTTTTCATCATTCCATTCTTTTTCTCACTGCTGAGAATAGAGCCCAGGACTCCACACATGCTCTGCAAGTACCCTGCCTCTCCAGCTTCCATTTTCCAGGCCAGAAAGTAATCTGTCGATAGCTATTGGCACTCTCGGACTCCCCAGCTACTCTGATAAACTTTTTGGCTTGCTAAATCTTCACTAAGTTAAATCACAAGTTTGAAATGAATTCTTTAAGTTGACACTTGTTGCAAAATTCTGTTGGAACTTGCGGTGTTACTTCACTACCATTTTCTGAGACTCCTAACACATTACTGTGTTAAGTCCTGCCA
This sequence comes from Dipodomys merriami, assembly GCF_024711535.1. Classification (NCBI taxonomy): domain Eukaryota; kingdom Metazoa; phylum Chordata; class Mammalia; order Rodentia; family Heteromyidae; genus Dipodomys; species Dipodomys merriami. Next base: position 8,156,563 of record NW_027204270.1, read on the forward strand.
TGTGCCAGGACAAGTTGAGAATTTGCCTGGTGCTCAGCGAGGCCACAGTCGATCCAAGCATGCTGACCATATTGATTACCCACTTCCTGTAGCTCAGTCACTGTGAAGTCTGGCCACTAGAGAAGGTGATGAGTTGGTGCCTAGGTGGCCAGGAAAGGCTTCACAAAGGGGGCTGTGGCAGTAGCCTGGCCCTGCAGAAGACACGTGCCAGGACGAGACTGGAGAAAGGCACAGAGCATGTCTAGTGATGGTGGGTCTGCCCAGATTGGCCTGTGGCGCCTAAAGAGTTGTAAAGGTAACTTCCAAGGCCAGATGCCAAAGGCCTGACCTTTGTGGTCAAGTAAGTCTGTTTGCCCAGGAGGCAGCAGTGAAATTTTGAACATTGTCCCATTCAAAATTGCATGTTGAAACTACAACCTTGAAGACAGCAGAGAAAGGGATGTGTTAGAGAAACAGAGGCAGAAAGCCCTAGGAAAGCTGTTGGAGTGACCCAGGAAAAGGGTAGGGTGGTCTGTATACACAGTGGTAGGATGGTGAATAGGAGGGGCAGTCTCCAGGGGTGTGGGGAGGAGGCCTTGGCTAGACCAAGCTGACGAACTTCAGGGTCTGAGGAAGGAGAACTTGGCTCTTGCCCATTTGGTTGGTGAAGCTATAGGAGCAGAACTGAAGAAGAGTAGTTCAGCTGTGGGTGTGCTGAATGCAGAGGGCTGTGGGACTGGCCGGAAAGGATGGCCAAGGAGAGCCTGGCCCACACAGTGACCTGGGCACAGGCATGGGCTTGGGGATCCCTGAAAGGCAGGAGAGGATGTCTGGGGGGGGGGGTGTACCTGGGACCCTTCTGGCTTTGAAATGACTCCATGGGGAGCAGAATAAGGATATGTAGAGCGAGCTAATAAGGCATAAATAGAGCAGTTCAAATGGTTGCATGGCAGATGCCTGGGGAGATATGGGGCCAGAACTGCTGGTGAGAGTATGTGAGTACGGCACGTGTGTGTGTGTGTGTGTGTGTGTGTGTGTGTGTGTGTGTGTGTGTGTGTGTGTGTGTGTGTGTGTGTGTGTGTGTGTGTGTGTGTGTGTGTGTGTGTGTGTGTGTGTGTGTGTGTTTTCTTCTCACAAAATTGAGATAACTTGGCACTTGACAACAGAGGAAGTAGAAATAAGGAATAAGCTACCACTGGCTCAGGGTTTCTTCCGTCCGGTCAGCACGGAGCGCTGCCGGGTAGCTGTGTAACAGTCCTCATTCTGCAGCTCTGGGAAGGAACGCACAGCCCTGTCTGACCAGCATGGGGCCCTGGCTCTGACATCGCAGTGTGGCCTGCCACACTGAGGCCTGGGCAGTCACACGCACTGCTGCTTTCAGGAGGAACACCATGCTTTGTAGTTATGCTTCTTGGTAGCAGTAGTAGTTCTTCCTCTTTGGCCTTCATCTCTGGAGACCTTGAAGCCTCCTTCGGAAGCCCACAGCCTGTCCCATGTGCTCAGGCCTGAGATCATTTTCGGGTTTTCTCTGTTAGCACCTGTCCATCCTCCAGAGGGTGGTCTGAAGCATGTGCCACAGCCTGCCTTCCTCTCGGGAGATGCACATGGCTCTGACCCTGCGCCCAGAGATAGAAGTAAAACTTTTAACCCAACTTTAAAAAGTGGGTGAAAATCCTGTTTTTCCTGGTCTCAATTGCAGTTTGTCCAACAGCCTGGAATGTGTGGACAGAGCTAGGGCCTGCCTTGGCCTTGCATGGGAGAACAAAGCTTACTCTGGTGCTTTGTGTTTCTACAAGGCCATTCTCCTTTCCTTCTGCTGAGTGGTCCACCTGGGGCCATGCTGGCATCTCTCCTGTGTGACCCACCAAATCTCCCAGTGGCCACTCACTCTAGAGCAATTGCAGTTCTGTGACAAGTGTGGCCATAGGTGTGAAGAGTAGAAACCTGAGTTCACGCGCCAAGCTGAGTGTCCGGCTGTGGCTGCTATTGTTCTGCCAACATGAACCGGGGAGTGGGGAGGGCTCCAGCAAGCCTGTGGAGAGCTAGCCAGCAGGTGGATAGCCAGGGAGGTAGGTAGTGGCCTGTGGTCAGCAAGAAGGAGAGTTGAGAGGGCTCTGCATATGCCAAGCGCCTGTGTCCCGAGCTGTGGCTCCTCTCAGTGACGTTTGGGATGGCTGTTGGTGAGCGGAGAGGCCTGCTCTGGAGTATTTGAATGAATCTCTGATGTGGGTTCCAGGTTTTGTGAAACCCCCCAAATTGGCAATAAGTGAGTCTGATGGATGCAAAGCTTTGGCCGTGGGTCGTGGGGTACAGAGGAAGCATCTAGAGGAAGATGGAGAGACAGCTGTTGGCTGCCTACTTTCAGGGTCCACACTGGTTCCCTTTCTTCTCTCAGTCATGCCCTAGGCTCTGATCTCCTTTTGATAGGAAGACTTTAGGATATTTCATGTAAATGTATAAAATATGTGTTTCTCAGCAGCAGCTCCAGGCTGTGATGGGGAGTAGAGATCTGGGGCCCCTGGACTTGAGAGCAGACATCTGGGCAGATTTACAAAGTCGCGGTTCTCTGCCTGGGTGTCTGTGTGGTTGTGGATGCCTCTGACTTTCATACCAACTAAAGGCACCTCTTCAGAGAGCTGCACAGCCTGAGCCACTAGGAAAACAAGCAGCCTGGCCAGTGTCCCCAACTTCTGGGGTCTCCCCTGTCTGCTCAGCCTTGTCTCCTTTACCCTGCCCCTGCCTTTCGGGAGAGCCTCTGGGAAGGGCGCATGCTTTAAAACTGGCAAAGCTATTGCTGCATGGACAGTGCACTCAGTGCCGGCCCCTCCGACTGGAGTGGCATGGGGTCAGGATGACAGATAGAAATGCCAGGCCCAATACTGGACAGGAAGCCAGAAAGCCAATCTCTCAGCTGGACATACACCGCAACTCCTGCTGTCACACTGCCTGTGGCTGCAGGCAGCCATCTTCAGTCTCATCTGGGTTGCCATAGCAGCCTCCCTTGGCTGTCAGAGCCCCTGTGCTCAGGAATGAAGCTATTTTGCCCATGAGTTCCCACCCGCAGCATGCTGCTGCTTCTCTGGGGCAGGGAGCCGGTTCGCTTTCTGCGGCTGTCTGTCCTGCTTTCCCCTGGACCAGGTGTTTTGCCTTCATTCCCCTCATTCAAGGGTGCAGCTGCCTGGTGGTGCTGTCAGAGGGGATGTGTTAGGAAGGTGAGCTAAGTGGCCTGAGCACCACCCAGGGCTTCTCATTTTGGCAAGGAGGGAGACTTTGCAAGCCTACATTCCCAGCCAGTGAGACCAGAACAGCAAGTCCTCTTCCTTGTGTTTGTCATGGGGCAAAATGACAGCTCGGGTAGGCAGACAGTGCAGCCCCGGGGGCTGGCCAATTCAGTGGTGGGCGCAGGCATGGACCTGGGAATCACAGGCTATTGGGTATGAGCCCCTCTCTTACAGGGCTTAAAGCTCTGTCCAAGAGCCAAGAGGCTCACCTAGCACACACAAAGAACAAATTTACATTTGGCAATGCTTTGAGAGGTTAAGGCAAATGAAGTATTCAGAAGTAGAGGAAGAGTCTGAGTATTTGGGGACTTTGTGGGGGCTGGCACCGACCCCTGCAGAGTAGCTGAGGAGAGGGTCCTCCCTGCACAGAGGTGGGCAGTTGTCCATCCGGCCATTCTTGGGCCTGATGGGAAAGTGGCCAGGCCACCAGCAGGCTGGCCTTCTGCCCACATGCATATGCCTCCTTCAGAGCACCTTGGACCTGCTGACCCAGAACCAAGGCCTTCCCGGACCATGTTCCATGGAGACCTGTGCTTGACAGCCAGTCTGTTGTCAGCTCCTAGTGTTCTGTCATCTGTCCGCTTTTGTCTTCTGATATCTCAGCCCTGCTGTGACGGCCAGCACAAGGTGCAGAGGCTGCCAGCGCTACTGCCCTTCCTTCTGTAGCTAAGCAGAGAGACCTGAGCCACATACATCCCTGTTTTCAGTTTGTGAGCTCTCTGGAAGAAGTTGTTCAGGGTTTGAGGTTTGTGTTTTTGTTTTAATATATTGGTCCTAGGACCCTAGGGCCTGAACTCAGGGCCTGGGCCTGTCTCTGAGTTTGTTTTTTTTTTTTATTCAAGGCTGACACTCTTAACACTTGCCACAGCTCCACTTCCCACCTCTCGGTAGAATTTTCCTCCCTGGGCTGGCTTCAAACAGTGATCCTCAGATCTCAGCCTCCTGAACAGCTAGGGTTACAGGCGTGAGCCATTGGTGCCTGGCTCAGTGTGTTTTGTTTTGTTTTTAACATTAGGATTTTTCTTTCTGGATATCCTAAAATGCTTAAATGACTAAAAGTTCTGAAGATTGCAACTTTACCCAAGAAAATGATTTCCAACGAGGGTTTTCTGAGCACAGAGAGGTCTCATGAGCTCTGCACCCTGGCAGTCCTGCAGGATGGAGTGACCTCTTGTCAGTGCTGCCAGGGGAAGGAACGGACGCAGGTGTGCAAACACGGTGGCTTCTGCCATCTTGTCGGGCCCATGTTGCCGTCCACAGACATCCCCCAGCCAAGTCTTTCTCCTCGGTCTCTGTCCACGCATCCCCCGGGCACATCTTGCAGCCTCAGTATTCACCTCTCACACACCAGCTGCTCCATCAGTTTACCACTGAAAAGCATTGTTTCCTTTCTGTCCAGCAAAGGTGGTCACAGTTTTCTCTCTTTTTTTTTTTTTCACCAAGTTTTTCCCTACCATCAAAAATTTTACCTGCTAAATAAACATCCCACAAAACCCCATCTCCGAACAGGGAGCTGTCTCCATTGCTGGGCTGCTGGCTGCTGTGGCTCACTGGTGTTTAAGGAGCGGGCACCCTGCGGCAGGGGCTGTGCTGTCTGTGGTCCTCAGAGCAGCCCCTGGGCCCGGGTTCCTCCAGCCCTCGCTTACAAAGAAGGAAACTGAGGCCCAGAAGCAATCCAGTGGAGCACCTGGGCCTAAGCTCAGGCCTTTAGACCCTGGAGTCCACAGTACCCCTTTCTGTTGGCCCCACACCAGGGGACAGCCTGGCCTCCATGTTTCCTCTCTTTCTGTCCAGCTTCATAGCCGTGGAAAACATCGACAGCTACTGTGTGCTCATCTCCTCCAAAGCTGTATACTTCCTGAAGAGTGGCGACTATGTGGACAGAGAGGCCATTTTCCTTGAGGTCAAATACGATGACCTCTACCACTGCCTCGTCTCCAAAGATCATGGGAAGGTGTACGTGCAGGTGACCAAGAAAGCGGCGAGCACCAGCAGTGGTGTGTCCATCCCAGGCCCATCCCACCAGAAGCCAATGGTGAGTCCTGCAGCTGCTCGGCCGCTCTGTGGGGGGCAGCAGCCCTCCCCTCCTGCACTTTCCCACACGCACAGGGAGATGGGAAGGAGCAGGCACTCCCCCAGCACCTGTGCTTGCTCACGCATGTCGTGAGCAGGGAGCGAGCCTCCTGGGCCGCATGGGAAGAACCACGAAGGCAGGCACAGTTCCTGAGAGGTCCAAGGCTGCGATGGAGCACATACTGTGCTGTTTGCTGGTAACCATGGAAACCATGCCTTTCAGTCTGTACCGAGCAGCAGTGCCCTGCATGCTCCGTAGGGTTTGTAAATAAAAACTACCCTGCTCCAAAGGGTGGTAGGAGGACCCCCTAAGTAGTAAAGTTTCTGTGATTGCCACTGTTGGTGAGAGGCTCCAGCCTGCTTTTGGAAGGATGGGAGTTCCAGAATGCCAGAAATGCAGCCAGCCCTACTGGGCTTCTCTCCTCAGCAGCCCTCTCCCCTTCCCTGCTCACAGATGCACTTGGCTTGGTTTGGGCTGTGCAACTTCCTAAGTGAGGTCTGGGCAACAGTGAGAGGCAAGACCCCAAAGGGGGAGTTTCCTGCAGCTCCTCTTTGTGGAGAGGAGATTGCCCAGGTCCGTTTCCCCTTTCAGGGCAGCTGGCAGTGCTGCGTTCTGGCTTCTGCAAGCCAGCAGGCCTTTGATTTAATCATAGGTGGGGCCCAGGGTTCCTGCCTCACCCCCTCAGACCGGACTGGCCTGTTATAGGTCCCAAGTGGCCATTGATTATAGGTTGGCTGCAGTCACCAGGGAGTACATTAAACACTCAGATTCTGGAGATGTTTGAATCCTAGTGAGCCAGAGCAGGCTCCTGGGAACCATATGGTCCCCACAGGAGCTGCTGTGGGCGGGAGGGTGGCTCAGCCCCTGACCCCCTCAGGCTGTGTTGCTTTTCCCTCCTCAGGGTAGGTGCTCATTCTTGTCTCCTCTTTAGGTCCATGTGAAATCTGAGGTCCTTGCTGTCAAGCTGTCGCAAGAAATAAACTATGCAAAGAGCCTTTACTATGAGCAGCAACTAATGTTAAGACTCAATGAAAATCAAGAGCAGTTGGAACTGGACTCCTGAGAACGGCCAGCCAGGGAGAGGTGCTCCAGACAGAGCCCAGACCACCGAGGCCAGTGCCCAGACTCGTGGCCCGAATGGGAGGGAACCAGAAGGTTTGAGGGAAGATGTCACTTGGGAACGAGGGAAAGGAAATCCTCACGGGGAAAGCTTCTAATGCAAACGCAAACGGTATTCACGTGTGGGCTGGGAAGTACTCCAGATTAATGGGGGAATCATTTTTAAAAGGTATCAGTTGAATAACGTACAAGGAAAACATACTGAAAGGAGTCTCATTTTAGATTATCCCTGTTGACATGTAAATATGTACAACTGTGTGTAAATACAAGCTTCTGAGCAGGGTTGTGATATGCGTGAAGGTTTGTTACCTGTAAAGTAATATAAAATTATACTGGATCTTCTATTGCACTAACTATATGCCATTCAGGATACGCTGTAGAAAGAGGTTCATGAAAGTTAAAAGAGTGCCATGTCTACGTTTTGCAAACACAGGAAGGGGGTCAGGTGAGATCTAAGTGTTCTAGGGACCCTGTAGCAGCCGCTGGTCACACAGGTGGGAGCCCCACCCCAAGGAGAGGGGCAGGATGGAAGACCGCACAACGTCTTGGCCCCCATCTTGTTCCTGCCTTACAGACAGCACTTCAGCTACACATGGTTTTCTAATCTCAACATGCACTTGCTTTCCCCTGACTTGGAGATGAAGTTGTCTTCTGGCTCCGTACATGCACGCGCCCACGTACTATCAGCATTACCTAGTTTTCTCGTGCCGTTATCAGAGATCATCAAAACACTGGCCAGCTCTGTTAACATACAAGGAAAAGAAAGCCCATTTCTTTGAACTCTTTGTCAGACAATCAGAAGTCCTGGGTAGGAAGTAAGACCCTCCTTTCCAGGCACCAGCGATGGGAGACGCTCCATCTTGTTCTTTTTATGGAAAACATGAGCTGGCATTACAGCACATGTCCTGGGAACACAGGAATGATGGTACCAGGACAGGGACAAGGAGGAAGAGAGTTTGGGAAAAGGAAGTGAAGCCTGAGTGTTCCTCCCAGAAGCAGGATTGAAGGCTGATGTGGGTGCCTGTTCTTTCCTGTCTTGTTCTCTGCATCTCCCTTTTCTGGAAGGAATAAGCTAATGAAAGGTGGGGGGTGGGTCTCACTCTGAATGACTCTCCTTGTGATTTTAGAATTTTTATTTTAATAAAGCCAACCCATTTCTACAACCTTGTCACATGTAGCTGAGATCGAGGTGACCCCATGGATATGTGGAAGGTTTTGGTGATTATATCTCATGACCCAATCCTTTCACAACACAAATGAAGCTCATCAGGCTGTCTCTCCTGCTGTATGTGTGTGTGTGTCTGTGTGTGTGTCTGTGTGTGTGTGTGTCTGTCTGTCTGTCTGTCTATGTGTTGGGAAGGAGGACGGGAGGAGGAGAGAGAAGGAAGGAAGGAAGGTAGGTAGGAAGAAAACTTCTGTATGAGTGCTGTAACCAAATAGTATTTTCAAGGAACATCCATCTTGAGCTCTGCAGCTTGAGGGCCTGCCTGGATGGAGTGAGTGGATCGCACTGCTGGCACGTGGGCTCTGTGTCGGGCAGGTCTTTGGTGGGTTGGCTCATGCTTGCTGGGTCGTCAGTGTGATGGTATCAGCGCTCACACTTGCTCTTCCACGAGCCGCCCAGCCTCCTCACCAGCCTGGGTCCCTGCACCCACAGGTGCCTTGTGGTTTTTGTCATCAGTAACTCACTGCCAGAGGTCACATCTCACAGAGGCTCTCCGAGAGGTCGAGTGCACGCAGCCCAGAGCCCTGTATTCCTGGCTGGTGAAGGAACTGCTGTTACTAAGGAGTCTGCTCAGGTTCTCAGCTTGACTGCAGGAAGGTAGCTGGGGTCACCCCACAGCTGGTGCTTCCGGAGAACGGGTCCCTCCTCCTGCTCCTTTCTCCTGAAATCAGCTCTTTAAATAGCAGCCCTCCTCCTATGGTGGCACAGCCGCTGCTCTGACATCTGTGCCTTAGAAAGGGCACAGGGGCCCAAAGACTAGATGGCTGGGACTGCAGGGCTGAGAGCACCCGCCATGAGCTGCCCAAGCCCTCCTCCCTCCCCTGCAGCCCTGGGCCAGGCCCCAGGAAGAGTCTAGGGGCTTTTACCATCGCTTCCTGGTTTGTCAGGACAAAATTGAAAGATCTGGACCAGTCAATCAGGCCTTGTGCTGGCTCTTCAACATCTCATGTCTTCTGAAACTGGCATTTAGCTGGTTATGTCTGAGACTTGGCTAAGACAGTTCTACCAACTTCCCTGCCCCCCCCCCACACACACACCTTTCTCCTGTGAGGAAAGCGCAGTGCATGGATGATTTGAGGGAGCCTTCAGTAGTCACCTTATTCCTTGACCCCAAAGGGCCGGCCAGCATCCCAGCCCCAACTGTCCTGTGCTTGGTTGGGGTACCTTTGGTGTTCAGAAGGCTCCTGGGCCACGTTGTTTTCAAATGTCATCTATCTGTGCCTCAAAAATCCATAGTCGCTGCTTGATGAACTGAAAATAAACTACCTAGTTCTTCACTGTGTAACACTATGATGATCACCAGTGTGTTCCGACTCTGTAAACCGGCTTCTCAAATCAGAGTCACCACTTTTCTTCCTGTGGAATAAAATGTATTGTTGACTTCGCAGACTGAGTGTCTTCTGGTTTCTTGGTGTTCTAAAAGTCCTAGATAGATCACGAGTGACAGATACCAAGCGTAGCTGAACCTTTACAGCACAGCTGCTGCCCTCTACCCAGGAAAGTACCCGGCAGGGCAGATACCCTGGAGGATCCTCAGCCTCAGGAGTGAGCGGCTCCAGCAGCTCCAGGCTGGCTGCTGCTCCCCTGGCCACCCCCAAGGCCTTTGGCTGACATCCTCATTCATCATCCAGACAGATGAAGAGGAGGTGGGTGGGACACTGGAGACAGAGCAAGGATCCCAGGCTCTGGGGCTGGGAAGGTTTCAAAGATAAACAGAAGGAGGATGCAATTCACAGTGGATTCAGCCAAGGGAGTATCACTGGAGACCTTCCTAAGAGCTTCTGTGGACTGATGGGTGAAAGCCCCAAGGGCTGGGAAGGTGGCTCAGCACGTATCATGCTCAAGGCCCTGGGTTCAATCCTAAGAAAAACAAAAGAGAATCTGGAGACACTAGAAACATGGGTAACTGTCTAGAGGAATCTGTCACCTCCAAAGGGAAATCTGTCCCTCCAGCGGGACACCCGTATTTCCAGATACTGAAGGGGCTGAGACAGGAGGCTAGCAGGAGCCATGAATTGCTAGTCCAGCCTGGGCAGAAATTAAAGAGAAAAAAAGTAATCTTAAAGGAGAAGCAGAGCCAAACACCAGTGGCTCATGCCTGTCATCCTAGCTACTCGGGAGGCTGAGATCTGAGGGTCGCAGTTCAAAGCCATCCCTGGCAAGAAAGTACATGAGACTCATCTCCAATAAACTGCTCAGAAAAAGCAGAAATGGCACTGTGGCTCAAGTGATAGAGCACTAACCTTGAGCAAAAGAAGCTCAGCAACAACACTCAGGCCTTGAGTTCCAAGCCTGTGAGACACAAATATCAACTCATGGGATAATGGAAAATTACAGGCAGAGAAGCCCAAGTGTTTGCCAGGCAGCAGTAAGAGCCCCTTGAATTGGTGACCATGCCCTTAAGAGTGTGTTGGGCAGCCTGCTTTTATTTGCTCCAGCTGTGTCAGTTCAGTGTGGAATGGTGAAATATTGGGCTTATTTCCTCTGGCCAAATTCTGACTGCAACCCTTTTACCCATACCTTCTGCCTGCCTGAGATGACAGATTTGCACCACACTACTCCACTTACTAGTTGAGATGGGGGAGTCTCACTCTCTTTCCTCCTTTATCTCTGCCTCCTGAGTAGCTGGGATTACATGTATAAGTCACCGAATTAGGCCTTGGTGGGCACTATTTGATAATGAGCCATCCAGGCACATCAGGGCATGGAAGAGTATGAATGATGCTTTCCATTTCCTCCACCAAGTTCCCACCCCACCCCGGCTCTTTAGACCAAGACTGGCTTCTGGCATTGCCAAGGAAACCTGGTGTCACTGCTACCTGAACACCTGAACTCCAGAGTGCTTGCTCAGAAAATGTTGGGTGACATGTCTCTCCTATCTGCAGGAGTCCTGAGATAATTGCCATGCCAGCTGTCTGACTGAGAGACGATTAGAACAGTAGTCAAGACCAAAAGAGACCAAAAGAAACTCGCTGTGGAACAATTCTGTTGAAATAATGCCTTTGAAAAAAAAATTTTAGCCATCCACCAGTGGCTCCACTCGTAATCCTAGCTACTTAGGAGGCTGTGATCTGGAAGATCATGGTTCAAAGCCAGACCAGGCAGAAAAGTCTGTAAGCTACCATTTCCCATTAGCCAGCAAAATACCAGAATTGAGGCATGGTTCAAGTGGTAGAGCTCCAGCACTTAGCAAGAAAATGTGGGAAGGGAAAAAAAAGAGGCCAGAAGAAAAATTTAACAGTCATTTGATTTTTAAGTTTTGTATTTTATTTCCCTTTTGGTGCTGGAGATGAAACCCAAGGCCTCAGAAGGCTAGGCAAGCACTCTGCCAGTGAGGTACCCATTTCTCAGCCCTTGAACTGTGTAACTAGATTTTTGATTTTTTTTTTCTTTTCTTTAATTGTGGGGCTTGAACTCTGGGCCTGGGCACTATCCTTGAGCTCGTCAGCTCAAAGCAAGTGCTCTACCGTTTGAGCCACAGTGGCACTTCCGGTTTTCTGTTGGTTTATAGGAGAAAAGAGTCTCATGGACTTTCCTGCCCCGGCTGACTTTGAACCACGATCCTCAGATCTCAGCCTACTGAGTAGCTAGGATTACAGGCGTGACCCACTGGCACCTGGCTTTAGATTTTTAATTTTTACACAAATTTAAAACAAAATTATGCCCTTCCAGTACATTGTATCTTAGGACAATTCCTGCAAGGTTTTCCCTTTTGTTGCTCCCTCCCCAGTCCTCCCTCCCCTGCATCCACTCGGCCTCAAAATTAGTCACCTCTGCATGGTCCAGCTCCACCCCATGAGCACATTGAACCGCACACAAATCCACAGATCCACAGAGGTTATCGTCATAGGCAGCTGCCGCAACAGTTGTTTTAGCAGAAGTGGATCCTTGTTAAATACACCTTTGCAGCTCACTTGTCTCGGTGGCCTTCCGTTCAGGATCTCTCTCTACCCTCACACACAGTTGTGTGGTAGAAACAGTTCTACCGTTTACTCGACTCTTGTGAAGAGACAAGTACTTGACTTTTGGCCTGTCTCACCCTGCCCCCCAAAAACAAGTGCTGTGTGTGCTCACGCACCGGGTGAGTGTCTGCTTAGATTCCCAGGGGAGGGTTGTAATGCGAGGTATATCCAAAATCATGTTCCAAGAAGCTGGGGATGGGTATCTGAGTCCCCCCTCCCCCAACCCCAGCCTCACCCCGACGTCCTGCCGGTCTGAGAAGTGCAAAGCAATATCCTGTCAGTCTAGTTTGTCTTTTCCTAGCAATGCATGCATTTTCTTTGTTAATGTTGGATTTGCTGAAGGATAGAAAATGCTTTTTTTTTAAACATCAATACTTACATTGGTTTGCTTTTTGTTTATTTGTTCTGGAAATTTGAACTCAGGGTCTTGAACTTGCTCTCCTGTTTGACCCACAGCTCCAGCCCTTTGTTGCCCTGGTTATTTTTGAGATGGAGTCTCTCTTTTGCCCAGTCTTTTAGTTTTTGATTCCCATGATACCTAGATGGCAGGCATATGCCACCACACAGCTTCTTCTGTTGAGAGGGAGTCTCATTTGGGCTGGCCTAGAATGCTATACTCCTAATTTCAGCCTTCCTTCCAAGGAGCTGGGATGATAGACATGAGCTACCATGCCCAGCTTCCTTTGTTTTAATTACATTTTTTTTGTCAGTTGTAGGGCTTGAACTCAGGGCCTGGGCACTGTCCCTCAGCTTCTTCGTGCTCAAGGCTAGTGCTCTACCACTCGAACCACAGCACAACTTCCAGTTTTTGAGTGGTTAATTGGAGATAAGAGTTTCACAGGTACTTTTCTGCCCAGGCTGGCTTTGAACCACAGTCCTCAGATCTCAGTCTCCTGAGTAGCTAGGATTACAGGCGTGAGCCACCAGCACCCAGCTACATCAAAATTTTAATGTAATTAAAATGTAATTATTTTAAATGTAATACATAATGCGATACATTAAATGTAATATGTAAATCACTTCCTAAATCCATGCACAAAATGTGTTAATTGGTTATTCTTTTGCATAGTCTCTTCCTCATACAGTCTTCACAGATGAGACAGGAAGGTTTTCCACCATTTCCCAGGGCTTGCAGCACTCAAATTCTCCTAGGATTTCCTGTTCTGGTTTTTAAAGGTTAGATGAAAGTCAGTTGTAAACTCATAGGTTCTGGAACTTTTTTCCTGCGGTCCCTTTAATTATCATCCCAACTGTGTCCATTGGAGCGTTCAAGTTTTCCATTTCTTCTTACATCAATTTTGGTAACTGTTGATGATGTTGTTGTCTTAACATCATTCAGGTCTCATAATTTACTTTTAAAGTCTTTCTTTCCCCAAAGAACCAGTTTGAAACTGATTTCTCTTTGCTACTTGTTTTTCCTGTTCCACTGAATCGTTTTTTATCCCTCCCCCCACCCCAACTCCTTGGCTTGGCTTGAATTATTTTATTGTGGTTTTCTAAATAGAATCGCCCCTTGGTATTCATGGGACATTGGTTCTAGGACCCCAACAAGTGTTCAGGTACTCCAGAGCCTTATATTAAATGGCATAGTGTTTCCTTCAGCCCTTTAAGCTTTGCTGCTGCTGTTGTCTTTCATATACAGTCTTGTCCTTTTTACCTTGTCTGACTTTAGATGCAAACTTCCTACCTGTGCCTCCCGTGTAGCTGGGATTATAGGTATATGCCACCAAATCCAGCTTAGCCAGACCTCATCTCCCACAGCCCTTACCCAAACAGAACCCCATTAGAAGTCATTCCTGGGGGGCAATGAAACTTCACACCTCATGCTTACAGCAGCCCCACTCAACAGCTGCCAGCGCTCCTGGGTGCCCTGTCCTTGGAGGACGCATATGATGGGGTCTGGACCACACTCACCTGTAGAAGCCCTGGGTGAATGAGTTCCAGGGATAGAGGCAGGGTAGAGGCTCAGGGCACTGTAGGAGGAAACTTCCACCTTGGGGACAGGTTTTCTTCAGGAACACACAGAGACTTCAGAGACGTTTGCCCAAGTGACAGAAAAGCAGCTTCACTGGGAAGGAAAATCTTGGCTGACTGAGTGATCTGTCTCCAGATGCTTCCACACACCCGACTTCCCAAACCTCATCCCCAGGAGTAGCCCAAGGAAAAGCAGCTCTGAGGAGGAGGCAGTGGCCTGAATCCAGGGAGGCTGGAGAGAATGAGGTCAAGAAGAAAGGAGAGGAATGTAGAGTCCAGGATTCAGAGCTGCTCTGAAGGCCAGGGCCTCCACTTGGGGTCACCTACCACAAGATGAGATGGGAGAGGTGATTTGGGGCTGGAGCCTGCTGAATTTCATGCACTGTGTCAGGGAAGGTTTTGTTTTGTTTTGTTTTGTTTGTGGTCCATCTTGGGGCTTGAACTCTGGGCCTGGGTGCTGCCCCTCAGCTCTTCAGCTCAGGGCAAGCGCTCTACCACTTGAGTCACAGCACCACTTCCGGTTTTCTGGTGGTTTATTGGAGATAAGAGTCTCATGGACTTTCCTGCCTGGGCTGGCTTTGACCCCTGATCCTCAGATTTCAGCCTCCTGAGTAGCTAGGATTACAGGCGTGAGCCACTGGCGCCCGGCTCAGGGAAGGTTCTTAAGCAAAGGACTGATATCTCAGAAAATACTTGTAGGAGCCTGATGCTGATGTCTCATGCCTGTAATCCCAGCTACTCAGGAGGCTGAGATCTGAGGATCGCACTTCGAAGCCAGCTGGGGCAAGAAAGTTCACGAGACTTATCTCCAATTAAGCACCCCCCAAAAAAAAAAAAAAAAAAACTAAAGAGGAGCTGTGGCTCAAGTGGTAAATCACAAGCAAAACAAAGCTCAGGGACAGTGCCCAGGCTCTGAGTTCAAACTCCAGCACTGGCACTAAAAACAAAAGCTCAGGCTCCACAAAGGATGGTGGATGGAATGTGTTCAGAGTAGAAGGCTCTTAGCATAATCCAGAGACTCAGGCTGAGATGGTGGCCACAGAGAGGGACAGACTTACAGAGCGCGGGTGTGAAGAAGGAACAGAGGACCCAGAGGGATGAGTCAGCGTGGAGATTCAGGGAAAAGGAGTATGCGAGAGGTGCTCCCAGGTGGCTGGCTCACGTGACATGTCACTACTGAGATGGGGAGGGGACAGGGGGGACTGGCTGTCTATGTGTGGTGTCCATTGATGGTCAAATCTTTGTGGGGGTGTTAAATGAACACATGAACGACTCCTCAGGGTGCAGGCCTGTTTGGTTTGAGATGCAATGCCCTGTCTTAGTGGACATGGGAAGGAGCAGTGGCTTTGGCTAGATGAAGTGTACGGTATGGGGCTGGGTGCAAGCATAAGGAAGAGAAGAGATGAGGAAAGAAAGAAGAGGAGGGGAGGGCAAAAGAGGAGAGGGGAAGGGAGGGGAGGGAAGACAAGGAAAGGAGAGGGGAGGATAGAGGAGGCCAAGCCTCAGGCTCTGTGACACTTTATGGGGCATGAAGAATGGGAGAAAGTGGAGGGAATTGGGGAGGGACCAGAGATCACAGTTTTCCAAGGAAGAAGCTGGCCAGGTAGGCTGAATGGCACTGGGAAGATCAAGCTGTTCGTTGGGTTCAACGTTACAGAAAACACTGTGGTCATAATGTCCAAGGTGCACATGTGAAAATGCAACCAGGAAAATTGAGGGGGAGGATGTTGGGAGAGATGGGGGCGAATGATGGGAAGGTGACACATTGGGCTTGTGAACTGACGTGGTGAGTTGAAACTCCTTTGTAAAACTACTTGGAGATCCTTTTTCTTAAAAATAAAATAAAATAAAAATAGAAACTTAAAAGGAGCCAAGTGCCGGTGGCTCATGCCTTGTAATCCTAGCTACTCAGGAGGCTGAGATCTGAGGATCAGGGTTCAAAGCCAGCCCGGGCAGGAAAGTCCCTGAGACTCTTATCTCCAGTAAACCACTCGAAAACTAGAAGTGGCGCTGTGGCTCCAGTGGTAGAGAGCTTGCCTTGAGCTGAAGAGCGCAGGGACAGCACCCAGTCCCAGAGTTCAAGCCTCATGACCAAAACAACAACAACAAAAAAAAACTACAAAGGAGAGGTTTTGTTGGATGTCAGAAGCAGATGTTCGGTGAGGGAGGGCGCCATTGGCTGGAGAGGGACTGGGTGGCTGTAGAATAGTTGGCTCAAGATAGTGACATCCAGGAGAGAGGGGGGCGGTGGGGGGAGGGGAGCAGTAGCTCCGGTGCGGGCAAATGAACAAATGCCTGGCCTGGAGACAATTAACCACAAGAACAAAACAAGGTCTGAAAGCCGGTCTGCTTTGTATTATCACTGTACACTTGGCAATTGTCATCAAAATCTGCAGATGTTGTGTGGAGATAAAATTCTCCCCTGAAAAAAAAAATCCCACCAAGCTTCAGAAATACATATGTCACCTTCACACGAGCACATTTGTATTCTGCCTGCTTGGATGAATCTTGTATTGCTCATGGCACTGCTTTCTGAGAATGCCCAGGGACATGGCGGATGCCCAGTGTAGTGGGTGCAGCTCGGTATTTCAGAGCTGAGAGGAAGATTCTGGGGCCTGGGAGTCGCTCGGCCCAGCACAGAGCTCAGCTCCGCTCCAGACTTTGGTCTCCATGTGTGCCTGAGTTTAACTAGATTGGAAGTAAACAGTCAGTCAGGGTGATTATAAAGACGAAGCAATGGAACTTGAATGAAATGCTCCTCCGGGTTCTAGCCTGCCTTCTGTGTGGCCACTTGCAGTTTATTTGTGTTTTAAAAAAATGTTAAAACAGTGACATAATCTTTTTGTTTAGGAAGTGCAAAGTTAAGTTCACGCGTGAAGTAGAAAATAGCGGTGCACTGTGGTGGTGGCAGACATCTGTATCCTCAACGCTTGAGTAGTGAGATTGTGTTAAAAATAAAAAAGGGGAAGGGAAGGGAAAGGATGGGGGAGGGGGCATGGAGGAAGGAAAAGGAGAAAATAGAATAGTTACATTAGCACAGTGGTGTGCTTATCAGATTATTAGAAGGGTAAAAGTTCTGCAGAAGTTTTTTTTTGTTAGTCATGGGGCTTGAACTCTGGGCCTGGGCACTGTCTCTGTGCCCTTCAGCTCAAGCTCATCAGCCTGTCCCCGGGCTCATTTAGGTTGCTTGCAATGGGAAAGGCTGACTTCTACATCAGATGGAAAGGCAAAGTTGGACAGGGCTCATTTGGGACATAAGGCCTTCCAGGAAGCTCAGGGAACAACACTGTAGACAGAGTCTGGGCAGTTATGTACCCGGAAGCAATTGCTTGAACAGTGCAATACACACCAGCACCACGCAAGGCAGGAAGGAAGAGGTGGGCTAAGGCCACAGCCTTCGAGAGAACTCAAACTTGGGGCTTGCAGGAGGAGGAGGAGTAGTGCAGAGCAGCAGGGGAGGACACAGGTGTCCTGGGGAAAGGGCAGTGGTACCAGCCATGTCCTGAGGTCAAATTGAGCAAGACTGCAGGGGAGCCAGTACATTGGAAATAGTCATTGTTTACCTCCCTGCTAGTTCTGGAGCAGAGCTCAGAAGCCAGGCCTGGTGTTGAAATATGGTCCAAAGGTGAAGGAAGGAGGACTCAGCTTGTCTAAAACTTGACTGTGTGCAGAAAGCAGAAAGTAGAGCCTGTCCTTTTTTCTTTTAGGTGTATGTATGTATGCATGCATGTATTATGTATGTATGTATGTATGTATGTATGCATTGTGCCAATCCTGGGGCTTGAACTGAAGGCCTGGGCACTGTCCCTGAGCTTTTTGTTTTGTACAAGGTTAGTACCCTCCTACCTGAGGCACAGCTCTACTTCCAGCTTTTTGGTAATTAATTAGAGATAAGAGTCTCATAGACCTCCGTGTGTGGGCTGGCCTCAAAACATGATCCTCAGATCTCAGCCTCCTGAAGTAGGGTCATAAGCCACCAGTTCCCAGCTTTTAGGGGGTTTAAAACTAGGCAATTGTGTGAAGGAGAAAGATAGAGACAGTTAGGAGTACGAGAACTGTAATCCCAGAAGCTGGGCTGGTACCTCCTGCTTAGGTGATGTGGCCTGTTGTGTTGTGGCTCGTTGACTCATGTGTTTGATGGTCTCGGTTTTCTTAGCCAACGGAGCCTCCACTCTGTTGGGAGGGATAGAAGCCAGTCACGGCTGAGCCAGAAGCAGAGCCTGGGCTCCATCATGGAATTGGGACTATGCTTCAGATGCTGGGCCTTTGCTGATGAAGTGGTAATGGGAGGCAAAGTCCTACCGGGCAGTAACCTTCCAGGAACAGATGGACAGTGAGGAAGGGCCCCTGGTGGATGACCTGGGACAGCCATCGGCTTTTTGGCTCTTTGGGAGTTTGTTGCAAAGACCTGGGGTCAACAAGGTAGGTATGAGACACAAGGTTGGGCTTCAGGCTATTATGGACCAAACCAGGTCTTCGTGTCTGCGTGTCACAGCCTGGAACCCTGTGGCCATTCTGCCTTTGCCTCCCAGATCTCATTCCAAATGTCTGGAGCTCCACAGGAAGAGGAAGCTGAGTGACAGAGTCTGTTGTGAGTGGGTAGACCAGCTGTCCCATGGAAACACAGCACAGGTTGTGTTAAAAAGTGTTCTAGGGGGCTGGGAAGGTGGCTCAGTGGTAGAGTGCTTGCCTCGCATGCATGAGGCCCTGGGTTCGATTCCTCAGCACCACATAAGCAGAAAAAAAGCCAGAAATGGCTAGCTGTGGCTCAAGTGGTAGAGCGCTAGCCTTGAGCTGAAGAGCTGAGGGACAGCGCCCAGGCCCAGAGTTCAGGCCCCACAACTGACTGGAAAAAAAAAATTCTAGGAGTCTCATTTTTAAAACAAGACAAGCTGGACACCAGTGGCCATCCCTGTTAATCCTAGCTACTGAGGAGGCTGAGACAGTTTGAAGACAGTTGGGACAGAAAACTTGGTGAGACTCCTCCTGTCAATTAACCAGCAAAACGATGGAAGTAGAGCTGTGGCTTACGTGGTAGAGCACTAGCCTTGAGTACAAAAAGCTAAGAGACAGTACTCAGGCCCTGAGTTCAAGCCCCAGCACCAACAGAAAGGCAAACAAGACAAAGTGAGTTTGGCTTTGGCATTTTGAGGCAAGATGGGCTCAAACAAATGATTCTCCTGCCTCGTCTCCCAAGTGCTAGGAGTCCAAGCATGTGCCACCACATCTGGAAGGAAACACACTTTAATAATGTGATTCCATCTAAAACAGCTCCCTTAGTATGTAATCAATACAAAACATGGACAAAGCTAATCTACATTCTTGCTTTGTACAGAGTCTTCAAAGCTGGTTAGATCAGGACTATTCATTAGAACTCCATGAAGGGTGGCCGCCACACTGGACATTCACGGTGGTCAGGCCACATCTCTGTCCACAGAAGTGCAAAGAAAATGTTTTGTTTTGCCAACATCTGGGTCCTGGTCCTCAGGGAACATGGAGCCTGGGACAAGCCATGGAGCACCTGTTCCTTGAACCTGCCCTGGCCTAGGGCTGAGCAGCTGCCTTTGACCTGGTTGGCTCGTTCCTCGCCTGCTCCTGCCTTGGGGAGAGAAGCCAGCTGTGGCCCAAGACTGTGGGCTGCTGGAAATGGGGTCAAGGGACACAGATATCCTTCCCCAGGCTGGGTGGACCGAGTCAGCCATGACATGGGTCGAAGAGTGGGTTTGGTCAGAGCCCTGTGGGATGTCTTCTCTGCCCCAGGCCCCCTGGCTCCCCAGCCTTTGCCCTAAGGGCCACTGTGGAGAGCGGCAGCTTCTGAGATGCTTCTTGTTGGGCAAAGCTTATTTGACCTGAGGTTGTGAAAGGCCTGGATCTGGATCTGCTTAGTTCTGGAGCTTTGTGGGTTGGGGTGGGGCAGGGTGGGGGGCAGCGTCCTGGGGAGACAAGAAGAGAGACCCCAACACAGGGGAATCCAAGGGCCGTGGGCTGTCCTGCCAGGAGGCAGTGGTCCTGGAGGAGAGGGTGGAATGCCAGCTTGTGGGCGGCCCAGCAGCAGGGACCCCGTCTTCTCCGCGCTGGCTTTGTGGCATGGCAGGTCTGGCCCTGTTAGTTCCGCTCTGAGGACACCTGTCTGGTTTAGAGAAGGTTAATCAAGTCTATTGGGCTCTGGAATCTGAGGGCATCTCATGCAGCCTTTTGAACCCACTGGGGACCAGTGGGGTGGGTCAAAGGAGGCCAGAGGGCTGTGCGTGGCTCCTTGTTTGGACTCTAGAAGTCTGGCTGTGTTTGCTAAACACCAATAGGAGATTAGGCAACTCGGCACACAGAACCAAGGCCTTGGCCAGCTGCCTAGAACAGTTAAAGTCCCGGACGCAGAGGGCTGTACACGTGGACACGCGGACACTGATTAGGTCCCGGGCAAATGCAGACCAGCTGGAGGTCTCGGTGGACCAGGGGGGACACCCAGGGGCCCCTCCCCCCATCTCTCTGTTGCCTCTCGATACAGGTATAAATGCCAGCCAATTGACTTCCGAAGCTGTTACTTATGTTTGTAAACCTGAGGTCTCTGGAGAAAGGAGATTCCCTATCAACTTCTTCACAGCTCACCTTTGACCCTTTGTATTCTTGTGATCACCTCAAGAAAGCTCTCACAAATGATGAGAGAATATGGATGGCTATTTTTTTCTTGGTTGTTGATGGTCATGGGGCTTGAACCCTGGGCCTCAATGCTGTCCCTCAGCTCTTCAGTTCAAGGCTAGCGCTCTACCACGTGAGCCACAGCGCCACTTCTGGTTTTCTGATGGTTCATAGGAAATAAGAGTCTCATGGACTTTGCTGCCTGGGCTGGCTTTGAACCATGATCCTCAGATCTCAGCCTCCTGAGTAGCTAGGATGACAGGCGTGAGCCACCGGCGCTTGGCTTATTTTTTTTAATGTAATAACTCTGTGTATTCTTTAAAATGTCAACAAACTGAAACACAAGCATGGTCATCCATTGTTTCTAGACTTCCCTCCTGAAAGTAGCTCGTGCCAGCTCAGCTCTCCTCTGCTGCCTCAGTCTAGTCGATGGTCACGTTCCTTACCTGCCTTCTGGATGTTCAAGATGGAATTCCTGAAGCACGTTCTCTAGAAGATAAAACGTAGTATTTAGGAAGGCAACCAGAAGTAGACTATGTTGAGCGTGTTGTGACCTGCTGCCTCCTGCCTTCTCTGCTTGTTTTTATTTATGATTGCTTTTATCTTTTTTCCTCCCTCCCACTCCTGTCATCCAGTTATCAAGTTCCCCTCCCTGGTTTCTTGTGTATTTTTCCAGACAAACACACACACACACACACACACACACACACACACACACACACACACACACACACACACACACACACACACACACACACACACACACACACACACACACACACACACACACACACACACACACTGGCAAATACATGTAGCTCTATATATTTTCCCCTGGTTATTTTCACACACAAAAAATGTTTTGCTTATGACCGCCTTACTTTTTTCATTTAATGATGCATCTTACAAATCATTCCTTATCTGCACATAAATAATTTTTGTTTTTCTTGGATCACAGTGTGATTTCCATTGTACAGATAACCCATATTTATTTAACCTTACTGGTAATCACTTATCTTGTTTCCAGCCTTCTTGCTACAAAGCTGAAATGAATTAGTTTGTGCATGCCTGATTTTATGATGTGTCAAAGGTCTAGAAGAAGAATTGCTCAATCCTTTGTGCCTTTGTAATCTTGATAAATAATCCTGCCAAATTACTTTCCATAGAGTTTACACCATTTTGTCCTGCCACTGTCCTTCCCAACAGTGCAGAAATGAGTTATTCAAATGTAGTTTAAATGTGTACTTCTCTTACGGGAAATTTTTCTTGAAAAACTGCTATGAGCCTTAGGTATGGTAGCACATGCCTGTAATCCTAGTACTCAGGAGGCAGAGGAAGGAAGGCCATGGTTTAAGGACAATCCTGAAGGAAAGTGCAAAACCCTATCTGAAAAATAAAAGCCAGAAGGTCTGGGGGCTTGGCTCAAGAGTAAGAACATTTGTGTGAGTAAGAAGTCACTTGTGTGAGGGAGGCTTGGTCCTTATAGGGACAATGGTAAGGAGATGAGATGCTTAGGGAAGGTCTTTAGGTCATTGGGGGGGGATGTTCTCAAAAGGGACACACACAAGTCTAGTGGACCACTGATTTAGTCATTCCAGGAGCAACTTGTTGCCAGGTGTGGTAGCACAAGCCTGTAATCCCAACACTGAGGTGGGAAAAACACAGGTTCTAGCCCCGACATGGGCTACCTAGCAAGAGCGCTGTCTGAAATGAAACTAAAGGGAAAGAAGAAAAACAAGAGCGAGTTGCTATGTGAAACCAAGCTTGGCCTCTGTGTCACTGGCTGGCTTCCTGTCTGGTGCCGTTCTTCTCTCCCACACTCCACCATGATGCCGTCTGCCTCTTCTAGGTCTTCACTCTCGACCAGCTTCTAAAACTGTTTCAGATATTTTGTGATAGTGATACAAAACAGACTAATCCAATAATTATTCTTGTTACTGCAATCAAATTACTTTTCTTTTTTAAAAAATTATTAAGTAGTCGTATAAAAAGGTTACAGTTCCATACGTCAGATCCCCTCCTTCTCCCCGCAAGTTACATAGTTCAACTTTGACATCATGTACCCTGAATATGATGACTGCATTTGCTCGCTCTTCCTCCCTCCATGTGTGTTTAGAATCGTAATTTTTTTCATTTGTGGACAGGTTTTCCCCATGTAGCCGAGTTGTCTTTGAACTCACAATCCTCTGTCATCTCCTGCTATAGCGCTCAGGAGAATGCCAAGATGCTAGGCCTGCAGCACTATGCCCAGTGTAAAAGCTTTTTATCCTTACACATTCTTTTATTATTTATTTGTTTGTTTTTGTCGGTCATGGGGCTTGAACTCTGGGCCTGGGCACTGTCCCTCAGCTCTTCAGCTCAAGGCTAGCGCTCTACCACTTGAGCCACAGCGCCATTTCTGGTTTTCTGAGACTGGTGAAGACCCTGCAGGGCGCGGGCGGAGGGCAGGGCGCAGAGACTCAGCTCTTCCACCACACACATAACTACCTTCGAGCTGAGTCTTCTGAACTCACTGCCTGCAGCTGTGCATGCGCCCTTCTGCTTCACCAGTGCCCCCTCCACGTGATCCCACCACCATCAGAATGTGTCCTTATTGTTAGGCTGCCCTTGACCCTGTATCCTTGACCCAGCTGCTGCTCAACTCCTTGCTGCCCTTAAGGAGAAATCCACCACCGATGGCGGTTTCGCTCTTCATTCCCTCCTCTCACACTCAGACCATCCGTGTCTGTGGAATCTTGTCAGGTCTGCTTGCTCTGCCATGTCCAGGCTCTCCTGGAAATGGTGGAGTTCTATACCTCCTTCTGATTCTCTCAGGTGTTCCTTGATGGATTGCAGGCTATGGTAATGCATCGGTCCACAATGGAGACTTAGATCTTATTGATGAATGGGCTCCTTTTCATTATGAGATGTCTCCCTCTTTGTCTCTGGGAAGACCCTTTGTCTGACATGAATGTAGCCACACTCACATTCTTTAATGCTTGTGTGGCCTACTGTAGCTCCTCATTCTTTCTTTTTTCCTTTGGGTGTTAATGAGCAGCACAGAGTTGGTCTTGTTCTTGGGTCTAATCTGAGAGTCCCTGACTTTTAGCTGGATTGTTTAGTCTGTTTACATTGAGTGTAATTGCCGATGTGGTTGGTTTTCAGTCTACCATTTCTGTTTCATTAGAGGCTTTAGTTGATGGTTCAGGAGAATGCATGAGCTACAGAGGGGAACCCCACTGCACCCTAAGCGGCTGCTGAACTCTGTGTCCTCTAAGCCTGGGTGCTTTTCCTTTTGGGAGAAGCACCTATGCCAGGACCACACCGGTGATGGCCAGACCCCAAGGCCTGGAAGGGATCCTGGCTCCTAGCATCCGAACCGGCCCTGACATGACTCTATGCCCGTTCCTGGCCAAAGCCTGAAGAAGGCCCAGCACTCTCTGCGCTTGTGCTTTGGGAGCCCACGTCCCTAGCCACGTGGTCAGGCCACACTGCGGGGGACCATGCAGAAAGGCCTCCATCCCCATGGGGTCAGAAGGATGGACCCACCCACTCCAGCCACCTGGCAAGCCGGGTCTTCTCAGTGGTCTGTGCAGGGCACGGAGCCCCGGGGCAGCTCTCAGATGGCCTCTGGCTTGGGCATCTTCAGCCCTGTGTGGGAGGAGGCTGGACCAGTGCTGCTCCGAGCCCGACTCCGCCCCTCGCTAGGAGGATGGGGCCGCTGCTTTGCAATGTTGCCGCCAGATGTGGAGCCACGGCCGGCCCGGCTGGCCGGGGTGGGAGCCTGGATCTGCCCCTTGGCGACAGGCTGTGCTGGCTGGCCTGTCTCCATTTCTCTTCCTGATTGGCACTTTAATGAGGGCAGAAGGGATTGACCCCCTGCCAGGGGGCCAGTTCATGCCCTGTTTATCTCACAGCCCGAGGCAGACTAAAACAACACTGCAGGCCGAGCGGCCAGGAGCCGGCCGGGAGCCCCAGCCCCGTGATAGATTGCGTGACCGCCTAGAGGTGACAGCCTGGGCCAGCCAAACTGCCAGCCCCGCTCCCTCCCGGGCAGCTTCCAGGGCCCCGCGTCCCGCCCGCCTGTGCCCCAACTCCAACATCAAGTTTTGAGTCACTGTGTGCTGGGGAGTTCTTCTGGGGTCCTGGGCTGGTGCCTGGGGCACGGGATGTTGGGGTCTGCAAACAGACCTAGGGCTGAACGTTTCTTCCCCCTTGGGCTCCCAGCTTCAGCATCTGAGACTGAGGGACTCCAGCTATTGGGCCTGGAGCCCTGCCAGGCTGTGCACCCTTGTGTGAGAGTCTGTCAGCCTCTCTGAACCTTTGAGTCCTGTCCTGTCAGAGGTGAATCTCAACTCATGCTGTCGTGGCCTCTTGGGATGACACGAGACCTATTTCTTGTCCAGACTTCCTGATCCTACCCAGCAGGCCTCAGTTTCTCTGGTTAACACTGATTTTCTCCTCCATGTCCACCCCTGGGTTGATGGACTGAGGAGCTGCGGGTGGCGGGAATTATGACCAAGTGTTCCATCAGTGCCACAACCCTGCAGCTTAGGGATGAATCCCTATCTCACCCCTGGAGATACTGAGGATCCCTGAAGTCATAGTGCTTGGTGAAGATAGATGGGGGCCCCCAAGCCACCCAGCGTCCACGTAGCCATTCCCAAGGCCCTGAGGAATGAGCTGGAATTTCCCTGGAAAGCGAGAGCAGAAGCAGTGACTGGCAGCACCCGGGAGGAGTGACAGCGTGGCAATAGAGCGAGCTGTGCACACATGCACTCGACATGATGCATTCCTTTCGGTCTTTTTAGTGTCACTGAGTGGACTACACTGAGCAGATCTGGGCTCCTTCCCAGGGACCATGAGCGTCTGAGCCATCTGATTCCCCAGGACTGGGAAGAGTCTGCCCAGAGTGGAAATCACTGGAGAGGGTCAGGGGCCTCGCAGGCCTTCCTGGGTGCTGTCTGGACATTCGGGGTCTACCGGAAGGGAAGGAGCCAGCTTCTTCTTCTTCTTCTTTTTTTTTTTTTTGTCACGGGCCTTGAGCTCTGGGCCTGGGTGCTGTCCCTCAGCTCTTCAGCTCAGGGTGAGCGCTCTACCACTTGAACCACAGCGCCACTTCTGGTTTTCTGGTGGTTTATTGGAGATAAGAGTCTCACAGACTTTCTTGCTGACTTTGAACTGTGATCCTCAGATCTCAGCCTCCTGAGTAGCTAGGATGACAGGCATGAGCCACCGGTGCCTGGCAAGCACCAGCTTCTACATGGAGATGTCACTCGCCTGCGAACCCCAGGATGGTATGTGCCAAGCCCCCACTGAGGTCAGAGGAAAGGAGCAGGGTGACAGCGGAGCCCCTCCATGACCCCCCCCCATCTCCCTATCAGACATGACATGGACTGTCTGGGAACACTGGGAACAGATTGGGCTCTTCTGGAATGTCACTTTCCCCTGGGCCCTGTCCCTGACCCTGGGGGTCGTCAGGGACCCCCAGGCACAACTAGCTCCATCCCTGTTGTGGCCACAGGAAGGCTTTCTTCATCCATACTTCACACAAGCTAAATGTCCCTCTCCAGGTATGGCTGTCAGTGACGGCGAACTCACCCGCGTGTCCGCCCTCAGCACAGCCTTGCACACGGTAGGCACTTGGTAAGTCTATCTCCAGTGAGCCACGGCCAAGGAACAGCCTGCAATAGGGCTGTTCCATTCATCGTAGAAGCCCTCAGAGGATTGCACCAAAAGGCTCTTGTTGGTTGGGCACTGGTGGCTCATACCTATAATCCTAGCTACTCAGGAGGCTGAGATCTGAGGATCAAAGCCAGCCCCAGGCAGGAAATTCTCTGAGACTCTTATCTCCAATTTGCCAGAAAAAAAAAAAAAAGCTGCAAGTAGAGATGTGGCTCAAGTGGTAGAGTGCCAGCCTTGAGAGAAAAAGCTAAGGGAAAATGCTCAGGCCCTGAGTTCAAGGCCCTGTATGAACATTAAAAAAGTGTAACAGTAGCCAGGTGCCGGTGGCTCAGACCTGTAATCCTAGCTAATAAGTAGGCTGAGATCTGAGGATCGCGGTTCAAAGCCAGCCGGGGCGGGAAAGTCCGTGAGACTCTTATCTCTAATAAGCCACCAGAAAACCAGAAGTTGCTCTGTGGCTCAACTGGTAGAGAGCTCGCCTTGAGCTGAAGAGCTGAGGGACAGTGCCCAGGCCCAGAGTTCAAGCCCCACGACCAACAACAACAACAAAAAGTTTAACAGTGAAGCCTGTTATTTTTTTTTGGGGGGGGCGGTCTGGTCGTGGGGCCTGAACTCTGGGCCTGGGCACTGTCCCTCAGCTCTTCAACTCAAGGCTAGTGCTCTACCACTTGAGCCACAGCACCACATCCGGCTTTTTTCTTTTTGCTTATGTGGTGCTGAGGAATCGAACCCAGGGCCTCATGCATGCAAGTCAAGTGCTCTACCACTGAGCCACCTTCCCAGCCCCAAGCCTATTTTGTACCATTAATAGATGCCAAAAAAATTCCACAGGAACAAGGAAAACATCAAGAGTTAAATACATAAAAGAATTATTTATATTAGAAGAAATTAGAGCTGGGCGCCAGTGACTCACACCTGTAATCCTAGCTACTAAGTAGGCTGAGATCTGAGGATCACAGTTCAAAGCCAGCTCAGGCAGTAAAGTCTGTAAGACTCTTATCTCTAATAAACCACCAGAAAACTGGAAGTAGTTCTGTGGCTCAAGTGGTAGAGCACAAAGCCTTGAGCTGAAGAGCTGAGGGACAGTGCTCAGGCCCAGAATTCAAGCCCCATGACTGACCAAAAAGAAAAAGAAAAGAAAAATTAGAGTTGGGCAGTTAGCATTCATTAAAGGCTTCTCTAAGAGTTCTACATTTCAGTGCTAGTGAAGTGGCTCATGTGGTTGAGTGCTGCAACACACACACACACACACACACACACACACACACAGAGCAAGTACTGTGTGTACTTAAATATCCTATAAACGTGCATATGTTAATAAAATTAAATAGCTAAAATGAAAAATACCACGATCTCCCAAGGGGAACTGATCTTATCTCCAGGTCCTATCTGCCTATGGGGTCCTGCAGATTCACTTCCATTGCCAAGTCCACAGGCTCTGAACCATCACACTGGGAGATGTTTATTCTCACTAATAGTCAAAGAAAGGCAGATTAAGGCAACATTGGGAGACAATTTTATATTTATGTAAGTCAGCAAAACAATGTTTTTCATTTTTCCTCCCCCCAAATGTTTTTAAGGCCACCCCCAGCTCTGGCAAGCTTACAGAGATTCATATACTCTTTGCAAATTTTCATGGTCATTTTGAATTGAAATGGGCTAAAGGATAGGGTATGGCTCAGAGACAGAGTACTGACCCAGCATCTGGGAACCCTGGGTTTGATCTCTAGCAAGGCAGAAAAGAAAGGAAGGAAGAAGGGAGGGAGAGAGAGAGAAAGGAAAAGAAATGGAAAAAAAAATGTCTCTAGGGGATGGGAAGGTGGCTCAGTGGTAGAGCGCTTTCCTTGCATGCATGAGGCCCTGGGTTTGATTCCTCAGCACCACATACGCAGAAAAAGCCAGAAGTGGAGCTGTGGCTCAAGTGGTAGAGCGCTAGCCTTGAGCTGAAGACCTGAGGGACAGTGCCCAGGCCCAGAGTTCAGGCCCCGCAATGGACAACAGCAACAACAACAACAACAACAACAACAACAACAACACACACACACACACACACACACACACACACACACACACACACACACACACACAAACCATGGCTCTAGAGGGAGAAAATAATAAAACAACTTAGGGTCTAATCACCTGTTGGAATTCATGCCAAGAAAAAGGTTTAAAAGAAGCAAGGGGGTTGGAGTCATTAAAATACACAGTTATGGGGCTGGGAAGGTGGCTCAGTGGTAGAGCGCTTGCCTATGCATGAGGCCCTGGGTTCAATTCCTCAGCACCACATAAGCAAAAAGAAAAAAGCCGGAAGTGGTGCTATGGCTCAAGTGGTAGAGTGCTAGCCTTGAGCTGAAGAGCTCAGAACAGTGCCCAGGCCCAGAGTTCAAGCTCCACAACCAGCAAAAATAAAATAAAATAAAATACACAGTTATAATAAACGACCTAAACATCTTTAAGGGAAAGAAGTTTCCAAAACCACACAAAGAAATCTTGTAATGCCATACAAATGATCTTCCAAGTGAATAAAAAATCTGAAGATGAAGTGAAAATTACAGAAAATGTCTACTAAAATGATAAGTAAAAAGCACACCAATGGCTCACACTTACAATCCTAGCTAATCAGGAGGCTGAGATCTGAGGCTCATCCGTTCAAGCCCCCTGGGAAAGGCAAATCAGAAAGACTCTTATTTCCAACCAGCCCAATGTCAGAAGTGGAGCTCAAATGGTAAAGCCTTGAGTGAAAATGCCTAAGGGGGGTGGGGTGGGGAGGAGGATTGGGGGGGGAGGGTGGGAAGGGATGGGAAGGGGAAACAAAGGAGGAGGCTACAATGCTTGATAAGAAATGTACTCATTATCTTGCCCATGTAATTGTAACCCCTCTGTACAGTATGTTCACAATAAAAAATAAATAAAAAGAAAAAGAAAAGAAAATGCCTAAGGGACAGCTTTCAGGCTCCGAGTTCAAGCCCTAATATGAATAAATATGCAAAAGTACTTATCAAAATGAAGACTTGTAGGGCTAGGAGCGGACCCCAGTGGTAAAGAGCTTGTCTATAGCCTGTGTGAAAACAAAATCATCAACTGTGCAAATCAGCTTAAAAACGAATTGCAGTTTAATTTAAAAACTAAATCCAGATTCGTCTGTTCCTCACTGGCTCACGGGGACCTCATTCAGGCTCTGGCTCTGGCCGTTGGTGAATGGCCAATCATTATTCATTATTTTTCTTTCTTGTCACGACACCATCTTTTTAACTAGTAGCGGATAAATATTTTCAGGCGCTGAGCGCTCGCACGGACCATCTGCTCCGGGAAGCCCCTGGCCAGGAATGGTGGGAAAGGCAGGAAGCAGAAGGTCATGGACCCCGGGGGGAAGTCCCAGCTTTGGAGAACCTGTTCCTCGGGGAGCAGAGGCTGGTGGACACTGAGGACTTCCTCCCACGTGCAGAGTCACAGGTGCTCACCCGAGCTCCTCCTTCCCTCCTCCATCCCGGCACTCCACCCAGGTGACATCCAAGTGGAGCAGACCACGGGGTGGGTGTCTGGGAAAACCCTCCCTGAGATGTCAGTACCTCCCAGCATTCACTTCTGTTGGACATAGGGCTGAGCTACAGCTCAGTGGTAGAGTGAGTGGATTCTACTTGGCCCTGTCTCAGAACGCTAATGAATGTTATGTTTCATGTATTTACATGCATACCTGTATATACCTATTTGTGTGCATATAGGTATATACGTATAGATGTATGTGTGTGTATAATTTTTTTTGGCAGTACTAGAGCTTGAATTCAAGGCTTCAAGCACGTGAGATGAACACCAACCACTTAAGCTACACCTCCAGCCTTGCTTTTCATTTTAGGTTCCTTTTTCACATGGTCTTACTTTCTAACCGGGGGCCCACTTTGAAGCTTCCGTTGTTCCTGGGATGACAGGCTGGCTCTGGACAAGGCCTCCAGCTTCCCTCTGTTATGGCGGAGTCCACACACGAAACAAACACAGGTGGGCACTGGTGGCTCACATCTGTCATCCTAGCTGCTCAGGAGGTTGCGATCTGAGGATCGGAGTTTGAAGACAGGGGTGGGGATGTAGCTCACTGGTATTTACTCAGCAACCTGAAGGCCTTGGAAAACTTGCAAAATCAAAGGAAAACAAAACAAAACAGAATGCAGTTCATGTAGGAAACAAAAGATGGAAATGGAAGGCAGGGAGAGCCAAGCTCTCATTTTTCCCATGTGAGGCCCAAGTTTCCCGCCACAGCCTAGGGTGATAGGTGATAGGCAGGCTGCTGACCCCAAGGACCAGGTAGGAGGGAGTGGCCGGCCTGTGTCCCAGAACCCACTGCGAGGTACAGCTCAGGGCACTGAGTTCTCCACCTTGCTGGGTTTGAAACAAGACACCTTTGTTTAGTGGGCAGCTGGCTATGGCTTCCACTCAATGTCCACAGTCACAGAAATGGGGGCACTGGGAGAGAGACGGAAGAGGGACTGTCCAGGCCTCTTGTCCTACCCAGATCTCAGGCTGGCCGGCGCCACGTGCCTGACCAGGGGCAGCAGGAAATCACAGGCCCCGGTGGGGACGGGCATGGCCAGTGTTCATTTCCTCTAGGAACCCTGAGCCCAGTTCCTCCTCCTCCACCCTCTTCCTGGGGACCAACTTCCTGCTGGGCAGCGACCTTTTCCTGTTCCCTGACCCTCAGGAAGCTCAATGCCGAGGTCTCATTTCAGAGAAAACCACATTGAGGCTCTGGGGGTGAAAAATCCCACAGATGTCAAGGGACTGAGCAAACAGTTCTCTGTGGCCGTGAGTGTGTGTGTGTGTGTGTGTGTGTGTGTGTGTGTGTGTGTGTGTGTGTGTGTGTGTGTGTTGGGGCTTGAACTCAGGGTGTGTGCACTGTCCCTTAGCCTATGCCCTCATGGCTGGTACTCTACCAATGAGGACACAGTTCCACCTCTGGCTTTGGCGTGGTTATTTGGCGATCAGAATCGCAGACTCTCCCAGGTGACCTGGCCTTGAATCACAATCCTCAGATCTCAGCCGACAGGCGGGAGCCACGGGTGCTCAGCAGCCTCTACCTTCCTGTCACCTGTCTCGGGCAGGGGCAGGGCATCACCAGGACAGGGACGAGGGAGGGGGACAAGGGTGGCTGGGTCTGAGACCTTCCCCAGATCTTCTTTCTTAGGGAGCTCCGCTGGCGCCTGGTCATTCAGAGCCACGCGTGGCTTGGTGATGGGAGGGGCCCTTGCTGTCCATGGAGCGCGGCCCAGGGAGGCTCAGGAGCCTGGGACGGTGCTTGTTTCCTGGGGGCCCCTCCAGCTAGCCTCCCCTGCCCTAAGGAAGGCCTCGGCCTCTGTTCTTGGAAGATGGCTCCTGAGACCAACGCAGTGAGAAATAAGGCAAGGAGATGGGGTGGAGAATCCAGCTGGGGGAGGGGGTCCCCTAAACTTCAGGCAGGACCAGGGCCTCCCGCCATGATCCCCTGTCCCAACAAGGGCAAGAGGTGAGGGTTTGGCAGGAGTGGGTGGCATCCGGCTCTCCAGCCCTCCGTGCACTTGGGGCTGGGTGGGAATCCTGCTTTTCTAACGTGGGTTGGGGTTGGGGGACGTGCAGGTGACAATCCCCTGGAGAGGTGACAGTCCTGGGGGTGGCAGCCACCATCTGAGAATGTGTGAGGAGCAGGTTGGCCGGGTGAAAAGTCCACTGCGTGAGGAGCTGTCTGTTTCCCTTGCTTAATTTATCCACTATTTGGCTAACCTTGCTCTGAACCCAGGCCCGAGACCCCTCTCCCTTCTCCCCCGCCTCCCCCCTGGGCTTCCGGGCTGCCACCGGCCAAGAGAGGGGCGCGCTGGCCTTGGTGCAACCTGGGGCCCGTGGGCCACCCGGGGGAGGGGGCCGGGGGGGGGGAGGCCAGCCACCAGGCCAGGCAGTTATTTATGACCTGAGCCTTCTCCCCATCTTTAGTAGTTGCCAGCAACCTCCAGCAACCCCCCCCCACACCAAAGGCCAGACATCCGCTGAGCCCCAGAAATCACCCCGCCCGCTGCCTTTGCCAAATACACAACTGCGCTGGAGACAGTGACCTTTCATTCCGGGGCCATCTGTCATCCTAGACTCGGGCAGGAGGCAGACACAGGGAACAGCCGCTCCGGCAGGGAAGGTCAGCCTCCTTCCCGGGCCTCTGGGCTTTCCATCTGCCCTTGACCGCTCCAGGACCTTCCAGCCCCTGCCTGCCCTGGGTCCCCGCAGACCCTGCCTCATCCCAGTGGCCCTGATCCCAGGGGTGGTGGTACAGGGAGGGGGAGGGGCACAGCCTGGCAGTAGAGACCCAGGTGGGGCAGAGTCCCAGGCTTCTCGACGCGCTTGGCACGTGTGACTTCCTGTAGCCCAGGCGGGAGCCTCAGCTTAGGGCTGATGAGCCGGGCTGGGGTCCCAGGGCCTCCCCCCCACCCCTCACCCCCCTAACCCCATCTCCCAGTTGTTGGCAGCAGAGCGACTCAGGTGGCTCTGCCCCCAGGCCCGTGCCAGCATGCCACACTGGCCTTCCTGTTCTCACTCTACACCTGCCACCAAATCTCTTCCTGGAGATGACAGAAGCCACTGTGTTCCCTGGGACGAGTGGAAACTCACTGATGCTTAAAGAAAGAGGCCTCCCGTCCGCAGCCCCCGGCCCTCGGTCCTTCCCACGCCCAGCCTCCGCACTCTGGACTTCCGGCTGTGCACAGATGCGCCACGCATGGCATGGGGGTGGGGGTGGGGGCGGTTTGTTCTCACAGCGGCGAGGTCCCCGTGGAAGAAGGTTCATGTCCTTCCTCAGTTTACTTAGCAGCCTCACCATGCCACCCGGCTGGCCTTGAACTTGCTATCTTCCTACCTCAAGTGCTAAGATTATAGGCGTCTACCACCATGCTCAGCCAGAGTTGTTTTACTTAGCTGCATGATATTCCTAATCTGAATGAATCAGGATTATTTAAACTTGCTTCTGTGTGTGTGTGTGTGTGTGTGTGTGTGTGTGTGTGTGTGTGTGTGCGCACACGCACGCACATGTGTGAGTCCTAGAGCTTGAACTTGGGACCTGGGTGCTGTCGCTTAGCTTTTTTTTGTTATTTCCCTCAAGGCTAGCACTGTACCACCTGAGCCACTTCTGGCCTTTTTGGTGCTTAACTGGTGATAAGAACCAGAGCCTGCATTCAGCGCCTCATACTCTCAACTGTTTTGCTCATGGCTGGTTTGCCACTTGAACCACAGCTCCACCTCTGGCTTCTTACTGGCTAATTGGAAATAAGAGTTTCATGGACTTTTCTGTCCCAGGCTGGCTTTGAACCTGGATCCTCATACCTCAGCCTCCTGCGTAGCTAGGATTACAGGTGTGAGCTACTGGTGCCTGACTAAAAGTTTCCTCTCATGCTTGCCCTGAGGAGAGGATTGTACAAGTCAGCTTTTTGTTGCTGTAAGAAACACCTGAACAACAGGAAAAGAGGAAAGGTGGATTTGGACTTGTGCTTCCTGTCCATGTTCAGTTAGCTCTGTTGTTTCTGGCTCATGGTGAAGTAGAACATCATGGTGGCACGAAGCTGCTTACCTTGTAGCAGGCAAGAAGCAGAGAGTGGGGGACCTGGGACAAGAGAGAACCCTCAAAGACACCTCCCCCCCAACAACCTGCTTCTTCCAACTACAACCTACCCTGGAAGTTTCCATTGCTTCTCCACACTTCCTCAAAATGGTGTCTCCGCCTTTAGATGAATTTGCTGATTAGCTCAGAGACCTGGTGACCCAGTCACCTCGTGACCAACTCCAGCAACTGGGGGCAGGCCCTTAGTGCTAGAGGCTTTTGATGAGGGGCGGGGGGGCACAACACCCCATACCCAATCCATAACCATGCTATTCCTTCCTTTCTGACAATCGCCACAATTTGTGGACCCCTCACTGGCTAGATCGGGTCAGGAGAAGCCTTTGTGTGTGTGTGTGTGTATGTGTGTGTGTGTGTGTGTGTGTGTGTGTGTGTGTGTGTGTGTGTGTGTGTGTGTGTGTGTGTGTGTGTGTGCTGGTCCTGGGACTGGAACTCAGGGCCCCGGTGCTGTCCCTGAGCTTTTTCTGCTCAAGGCTGGCAATCTACACTTGAGCCTTTGTGTGTGTGTGTGTGTGTGTGTGTGTGTGTGTGTGTGTGTGTGTGTGTGTGTGTGTGTGTGTGTGTGTGTGTGTGTGTGTGTGTGTGTGTGTGTGTGTGTGTGTGTGTGTGTGTGTGTGTGTGTGTGCTGGTCCTGGGACTGGAACTCAGGGCCCCGGTGCTGTCCCTGAGCTTTTTCTGCTCAAGGCTGGCAATCTACACTTGAGCCACAGCTTCACTTCTGGCTTTCTGTTGCTTCACTGGATCTGTCTGCCAAGGCTGGCCTTGACCCTCAGATCTCAGCCTCCTGAGTAGCTAGGATTACAGGTGGGTGCCGCCATTGCCCAGCCAGAGGAGTAACAACAGCTTTCTCCTGTGGGCATTGAAGATGCTAAGCAGAGCGCAGCGTGCTGCCTCAGCCTGGCTGGGGGCGGGGGGTGGGCACAAGGTCCGCGGCATGGACAAGCAGGCCCCTACCCAGCGACACCTGGACAGAGGGGCCAGCTTCTCCTCCGCTGCCTTGTGTCTCTCGGGCCTGTCCCTCCAGCTCTAGCCATTACCCACCCCACCCCTCCTCCTGTGCCGGGGTTACTGAAGGCTTCCTTGCCCTCAGTGGGCACTGGGCAAGGCCTTTCTAGGGAGCCATTGTGGTTATGGCCCTGCTCTTCCCTGATCTCTTTTCTTCTGAGAGTAGGTCCCAAATCCCTCCCAGAGCTGCTACGACCCGTCTTCTGTGATTGGACAGCCAGAGTCCCAGGGCCCGCCCTCCCTCTGCTCTGACCTTGCCCCTCCTCCCCCGGGCTCCAGTCTCCCCTCACCCAGGAGTTCTGGAAGGTGGCATGTGTGTGTGTGAAGGTCATTTCCACAAGGCCGGACCTCAGTGAGCCCCAGCCTGGCCCAAGTCAATGCCACCCATTCCAACAGTTCCTGAATGTCTTCACTGTCCCCAGATGGCCGCTGGCTCTGCTGGGCAATGGCTCCTGCTACTCTCCAGAGACAAAGGGCCCTTTAGAAGCAGCTTGGCTACCATTTTCTCTCCGAGGTTGGGGCATGTGGTGCAGGGCTGCTTCCAGCAGCGCCAGAGGGTCCTGCCTGGCCAGTGACAGATCGACAGACAGGACCAGCCAACTGCCCACCAGGATGCCCGCCACCATCCCTCCGGGAGGGACAGCAGTCAAGAAGGGGGTCTGCCAACTGCCTGTCACTACACCGGCCAAGTGTCAGTCAGGAGAGCATGGCGTCCCGGGACACCAGGACGGTCCATCAGAGCAGCGGCCAACCGGCACTCAGTCCCCGGCAAGTGTGAGTCCACCAGTGGTCGTGCTGGAAGAGAGCTACTGTTGTTGCTATTCAGGCCCTTTCAAGGTCGTTTCATTTTCAGGGATCACCCCATGCCACTCCCAGTCCCCGAATTTCAATGGACTGATTCTCTCCCTTGGCTGCAAAGACTGACTAGCCATAAGCCTCAGGCCTGGCCAATCAGAGCAATCCATTTCCTCTGGCTGCTGTGATTGGCTTATATATGGACACATGACTCAACCCACTCTAGTTATAACCAATCAGAATGAATTCTAGGAAGCTATACACTGGGAGGAGAGGGGAAAAGGGAAAGGAGGGAGGGAGAAAGAGAGAGAGAGAGAGAGAGAGAGAGGGAGGGAGGGAGGGAGGGAGGGAGGGAGGGAGGGAGGGGGAGAGGGAGAGGGAGAGGGAGAAAGAGAGGAGACCAGAGCTGACACAGCAGCCAGGGTGCCATCATGAGAGTAAAATGTTTTGGAAGGAAGTCAGCCCAAAGACTGTGGAAATAAGAACAGGGAAAGAGGAACTGAGTGCTGACCATGGCCTAAAAAGTGTGTTTGCACCCTGGACCCGGCCCCACATGAAGCCAGGAGTTATTGAGCTTTTCAGCTGTCACTCAGGGAGTTAACCAGTGTCTCAAGAAGGAGCAGCTCCTTCTCAGGCCACCAGCTCCTGAGTTTGGGTCTGAAATGGCAAATTGGCTCCATCTTTGCTTTCCGAGGCCCTAGCCCTGGGGTGTGGTCTCTGGTCTTTCACTCAGCAGAGCGTGGGGAGTGCCCCAGTGGGGTGTCTGTCGGTGACAGTGACAACGATGGCGGTGTGTCTCAGTAGCCGGCCTGTAGCAGGACTTGGACGCCGTGGCCTGGCTGCACCCCGTGGCATCTGAGCAGCTGGACTCCCAGGTCCTGTGTCGTTTTCCTGAGTGACTTAGGGATTTCGGCAAAGGAACTGGCCAAGCCCCTTGTGGTGTCAGGGAGGGTCGGCTGGCTGCCCATGCCCAGGGCTCCAGGCTGGGCTGGCAAACTCCTGCCTAGTGGCCACTACCTGCACACCGAGTGACTGACTGGCCACCAATGCACTTCCTGGAACTTCATTGTCCCTCAGTAAACCTGGCACATTTAAATGGCTCCAGGAATTGGTATGAAGGAGTTATTTGTCCTAAGGAGAGGGGATGGGGGGGGGGGAGAGACGGGGTGGGGGGTCTGAGGAAGGTCTGGACTATGAAAGGAATAGAACTTGGGACCCACCCATGTCCACCTCTAAGAGACAGCAAGCTCTCAATGAGACTCCTGTCTAGGCACACAAAGGCTCCAGAAGCCCACCGGAAGTGGCCCTACCTTGGTCCACCTGGTGAGATGCTGGTGAATTGGGGCAGGCGCCAGATCTGCACTCTCAGACTTTGTACTCAAGAGGCCAAAGACCTAAGGATTCAAAGCCAGAAGCTCTCAACTGGACTGTGGGGCTTAAATCCCAGCACTCCCAGTTCCCAGCTGTGAACTTGGGAAAAACCCCTTGTCAT
The DNA here is from genome assembly GCF_024711535.1 of Dipodomys merriami. Taxonomy (NCBI): domain Eukaryota; kingdom Metazoa; phylum Chordata; class Mammalia; order Rodentia; family Heteromyidae; genus Dipodomys; species Dipodomys merriami. The sequence goes on from NW_027204270.1 coordinate 8,193,387, forward strand.
TCTCTGGCTCAGTTTTCTATAAAGCATTGGGAGATGTTTCCTAACTAAATGTATATCGCTGAGGATTTATCATACACGGAGCCCACAGTGATTGATTACTTTCATTGTACTTTTATTTTGGTGCCGGTATTGGGGCTCGAACTCAGGGTCAGGGAGTTCTTCTTTAGCTTTTTCACCGCTTGAGCCACAGCTCCATTTCTGGCCTTTTGCCTGGTTAACTGGAGATAAGAGTCTCAGGAATTTTCTTGCTGGCTTTGAACCCTGATCCTCAAATCTCAGCCTCTTCTGTAGCTAGTATTCCAGATGTGAGCCACCAGTGTCTGGCTTTGTTATAAGATAAAATGGAACTGGACTGATTTGCTCCCATGCATTAATTTACTAGGTATATGCTCCTTTGGCTTTCATAACCAGTTCTGTTGCAGTGGACAGGGCTACTGGTCCCATGTGCTGCAAGTGAGGAAACTGAGGCTCGGAGAGGTTACGTTTGAGTTAAGGTTGAGCGGAAAGTACCCCTGAGCCAGGATGCAGACCTCTCAGCCGGAAATGGCTGGCCCCAGACTCCAGACCCCTCCATTCTCCTATGCTCCTTGTCATCTGACCCAGTGTGATTGGCGTCCACAGCCCAGTGTGGATGGCAGCCATGCCAGGCCTGGCTGGCCTGCCCAGCTGAGCCAAGCCCCACCCACCTGCCTTCAGCAAGAAGCCCAGGCCCAGGCACCGCATGCTCGTGTGGACCTCACATTCCTGCCTGCAGAGGCTGGTGGACCCCAGGCAGGCCCCACACCTCCTAAGCTGACCCCCCAAGGAACAAGCCCCGCCCATGGCCCCTCCCAGGACCCGCCTCCTTTGCCTTTGACCCTGGAACAATGGATGGCATGGGAAGGGCAGGGAGGGAGGGCCAGACAATTCTGCACCATTTGGGTATCACTCACCAGGCCAAGTCCAAAGACAGGGACATGCAGGGGACCCACACCCGGGGCGGGTGGTGCGCCCCACGCCCTCTCTCTGTGGAGGACTGAGAGGTCGCAGCCCCCGGGCACAAGGTCCACATGCCAGCCCCGCTGCCGCCGCCCCTGGACAGGCCACCGAAGCACGCTGGGCCTGTCTCCTTAGCCCACGGTGGTGACTCCCACAGAGTTCCGAACAAGGACTCCCCGCTGGGTAACTTAGCTCCTTTGGGAACATCTGGCAAGGTCTAGAAACTTCTTTGGTCCCTGCAGTTGGGAAGCAGAGTGAGGAGAGTGAAGACCAGGGCACTGCCAGTCCCGGCAGACAATCGCCCATCTGAGATGTCACCAGGGCCTGGGAGGAGGACGTGCAGGGTGCCTGGAGCGTTCCCTGACAGACTGGTCGTTACTGTGTGTCTGGAAGGAGAGAGGTCGTGGGGCAGAGGTGGCTGTGGGGGAGGGGTGCCCAGGAGGCAAAGCTCAGGTCGGCTGCCCAGCTCTGTCCTTCAGACGTCAGATGTCCACCACGCGTTCTGGGCTATGGACTCTGCTCATGGGGTCCTGCTCCCCTGCCCCCCCCCCGCCCTCATAGAGTGTCTGGTTCAGTCAGCCAGACCAAGCAGGGGACTCCTACTGACTCCCAAGTGCCCATCAACGAGGAGGAATGCAGGGCTTGAGGGGATGGCCGGGCTCAGGTGGTGGAGCATCTGCCTCGCAAGTGCAAGGCCCTGAGTTCGAATCCCAGGACGGCTAAATATTTTTATTTTTTAAGATGAACAGGCAAATTGTATTCTGCTCAGGCTGTGGGAGATTATATAGCAATCAAAAGGCACTCTCCTGCATGGGGAACTTGGCGTATAAATAAATAAATAAATAAAATCATTATGTTTTGAAAAGCCAAGTAAGAGTGTAAAGCCCTGAATTCAAATCCCAGTTACCCTACCCCCCACCAAACAAAAGACCCTGCTGAGGGACAGCAAGCCAGGCCCAATGTGGTCAGGTGGTGATGGCCGAGCAGATGGGAACTGAGGAGTTCCAGGTTGAAGGGACACAGTCGGTGGACGTGGAAAGCCTCAGGGCCAGAGCTCAGTGTGTCCCCAGAGGGGGCAGCAGCCTGCACGGGGCAGGGGGGCCTTGCCTGAGCATCTGAGTGTACAGGCCAGGGGGGGGGAGGAGCGGGGGAGGGGGAGGGGTCCCCCCTCCCCCTGCGGCTCATTGCCTTGTGACCTGGTGCCTTTCTTTGGTGTCCCCATCCAGGACAGAGAATGCTTCTCTCTCCCATTGACTGGGGCTCTGTGTTGAGGGTGGGGGGGGGTAATGGAGGGGGAGCTGCGGTCACCCTGGGAGCTTCCTGTCATCCTGGTCCCTCCCAAACATCAGCTGCACCCTTGAAGAAGAGAATCAGCTTCTCAGTGTCTCCCCGCCCCTGCCCTCCCTCCCCCCCCACCACCAGGGGAGGAGGGAAGTGTGGCAGTAGCCACAGGCTTCCTTCTATTCCTGACCACTGGCCAAGCCAGAAAGCCTGGTCCCCTGGCACGGGCCGGGATGGAGCTTAGGTCTGGCGCCTCCCTGGGCTGGGCGCCCACCCCAAAATCTGTTTTTTTTTTTGGGAATGGGGAGGAACTTCAAGCATGGCGGCCGGGTTGTTTCCCAGGCCCCTGGTCTTCCTGTGGGGTTGGCCTTGTCACTTTCCTTTGCTCCCGCCAAGCGAAGGGACAGAATTAGCTGGGCACTGTCACTCCCTGGGCCCTCCAGGCAGCCAACCCATCCCAGAGAGGGACCAGAACTCAGCCTCCTGGGAATCTACCCAAGGCCTGTTCCCCTGGTTCCTCTGGGAAAAGATCCAGGAAAAGATTGAAAGCTCCTGGCCTGGGGGGAGGGATGGGGGTGGGGCCAGGCCTTGTCCTGCCAATAGGAGAAGCCCCCAGGGTGGTGGGAAACGGAGAGGTCTCACCGCAGCCAAGATGACACTTTGTGCTCCCCAGGCCCCACGAGGGCCGCGGGGCTGTTCCCCAGGGAGCCTGGATGCATTCCTGGCCCACAGGCCAAGTCCAATGTCATGGAAAGCCCAGGCGTCCAGCTGGCAGGGCTGAGCGTGAGCAGAGCAGGCGTGGTGGACGCTGGCCTTGCCCGCACAGGGCCCTGGGTTCCATCCCCAGCAAGATCCGACTATGAGCACAGAAACACGGCTCCTGGCTTCTTGGAGAGGGTCAGACACAGCAGAGAGCTCCTCCTCAGCCCCTCGGTGAGCCGAGAGGTGCCAACCCCACGGTGCCCGTGACAGATCCCGTGACAGACAGGTTCCTGCTCTGGGGACACAGCCACCTTGTCCAGGCACACCAGGGCCGTGCAGACGCTCCTGGAGGAAACTTTGGGAGTAAGGTCTCCTGCTTTGGTGACTCATGTCCTCGGGGACTACAAGGAGGGTGACAAGCGGGTCCTGGTGACGTCCCTCGTCACTGTCTGGCGCTGTAAGGCAGGGTCTTGCCCGTCAGGCAAAGCACAGCTCAGATTCTGGACCTGGACCTGGTCTGGCTTGGAGGCTGCATCCGCTTCCCTGAGCTCATCCGAAAGGAAGCTTTGGGGTAAGGGCAGGCAGCTGGCCCTTCACAGCCCTCCCCGACATCACGATCCTGTTCCCCAAAGCCACCGTGTCCCTGCCATCTCGCATCTGCTTTTCTCCATAACGCTATACTGTCCTCCTATATCCCCTGGTGGGCTTGCTGGAGCATGTGGGCAGTGCTGGCCAATCAGGGGAGAGCAAAAATGACATCATTTGTTGCCAGGCAGTGCCAGGCTAGCCAGGTGGTTACCTCTGGAGCCGTCCTGGTCATAAAGACAGAAACCACTACGGGAAGCTGTGGAGATTTGGAGATGTGGGTGTCACATCTTGGTGAATACATCCCAGCTTTGGGGTCCTTGAAGTCTTTGGGTGGTCACTGATGAGTGACCAGGTGTGGCAGACTCGTCTCCTAAAGGAAGCCTCATGTCTGCAAAAGCCACGAGGGCAGAGGCCAACCCACCGGCGGCCACATTGTACCCCCATCCCTACCGGCCCAGGCCAAGGTCTGCTGGACCTCGTGCCACGGCAGAGCAGCAGCAGAGATCACGGGGCATCTCCGCCAGCGGCCCAGCCTGTGTCACTTCTTCCTGCCACTCCAGCCTCCCCAGCTCCTGAGGCCGATTGGGGGTACGGGAACATAGCACCCCATACCACTGCCTGGAGAGACAGCTTAAAAGAGGCCTTGGCTGGGCCCCGTGAATGAGCTCAACTTCCACTCTGTGCTCTTTGATCTGAGCGATTCTCTGCCATGGCCGTGGGCTCCAGGAAAGACGGGGTCTACAGTGAGCATGTGGGGTGCAGGCACACCACCCACACCGGCTGCAAACAGCCAAAAACTCAGGGATACCTTGTTCCTGTTCTGTTCCAGTTAAGAAAGTGAGAAGAAGCTGGGCACTGGTGCTCATGCCTATAATCCTAGCTACTCAGGAGGCTGAGATCTGAGGATCACAGTTCCAAGCCAGTCTGGGCAGGAAAGTCCATGAGACTCTTATCTCCAATGAAGAACTCAGAAAACTGGAAGCGGTGCTGTGGCTCAAGCAGTAGAGCTTGAAGCTGAAGAGCTGAGGGACAGCGCCCAGGCCCAGAGTTCAAGCCCTACGACTGACCTTAAAAGAAAAAAAAAAGTGAGAATTCTCCCGAACTCCTCCAAGGACAAAGGCTGAGCTCAAGGTCACCCTGGCCTCACCTGTGACCTGGGGCTATTGTAACTCTGCAGACCTCCCTCCTCCTCCTTTGCCCCCCCCAGTTTTTCCCTGCACCCTGGAAGACTCAAGATGCCCTGAAGCACGTCTCCCCGTGCTGTGGAGTAAAGCCATCTCCACTCTCTGTCCTCTGCCCTGCACCCTGTTTTTTATTTGACGTCTGGGGGTCAGTGGCTGGACCGGCCTTGGGACTCCTGGGCTTGGGGCCTCTCAGAACCTCGTTTCAATGAGGTGTCCCTGTGTCCTGGGGCTCCGGAGCCCCTCTCCACCTGATAATTCGCATCTTGCACTGGTGTTTTCCAAGTGTGGGCTTTGCAGACGCATGCGCGTGTGCACCGGCTCTGCTCACCCCGAGGTGCCGATGCAGGACCTGGGGAGCAAACTTCTGGGCTATTTTCAGAGACGCCAGGTGTGTTGGGAAGGGACTTGGCCAAGCTAGGAAGGAGCCAGGCGTCTCCTTCTGCCCTCAGGCCTTGGCTCTGGCTTTGGACCTCGGCCTCCGGGCTGGGCGGGGCTTGCTTCTCCTCCAGGCGGCTGGGTGTCCCGGGCTGACGGATCTCTCTCAAAGGACGCTGCTTTGTGGTGGTGACTTGCTCCCTCCCAATTGCCCTCTAAGGATTTGAACAAAGGAACTCATAAAAGCCATCTTTCTTTTTATTTTTCATTCCTGCCGTTCGACCAGTTTGTGCAAGCTGAGACTGAGTGGGCTGGGGGGGGGGAGGTGGGCGGTGGGGGAAGACAGAACTCCTGGAAGCAGACCCTTCTGGAAATGTCTATGCACACTGCTGAGGCTGGTTAGGTTTGAGAAGCCGTTTAACAATAAACTCTATAGAATTAGAAATATACCAAAGTGTCAAGGTGGCTGCTGGCTGGCTTCTTGTCTCCTCATGAGGAGAGAGGGGGCTAACACCCATCCGTCCTGTGCAAAGGTCCTGGGGCTGATCTGGGGAGCTGCCAGATTCTTCCTTGAGCAGCTCCGCTCACCCCTTGCAGAAATGTGCCAGCGGACAGGTGCCCGGGTGTGTGCCTGGGGTGCCTTGGCCCCTTAGGTCCGTGACTCCTTGAGCAAGTCTCTGCTTCCGGTCTCTATGTTCGCCCCTTGAAAGTATTCATGCAGGTGTAGGTTCCTGAAAATCTGTGGATCTCCTCCAATGCGGCCTGTGGGAGAATGCTGGGGAGGGTAGGCGAAGATGGTCAGGAGGGTTGGGGGGGGGCGGCCATACCCCAGCTCCTTCCGTGTCACACAGCGGGGGGCGGGGCTGTCCCTGCTAACGGAGGTCTCCGGGGTGGGAGGGGCCGGACTCCTGGCTCGGGGAGGAAGCTGTCCCTGCTGGGCTGAGGAGACCATGGGTGCTGCATGGGGGCGGCCACGTGTCCCAGCCCCCTTCACTCAGGGGCTGAGGAAGATCTGGAACATTCTATAGGAACCTGACACTGGGAAAATTCTGGGGATAGGAGACAGTTGGGAGGTGGTCTATGAAGTTCCGGTGAATTCTGAACCTTTGGCATCAAGACCCCTGGGCTCCTCACTAAGACTAAATGTGCCGAGGGCTGGGAGCATCGCGAATTCTCCATCAGACAGGGGTGCTCCAAGTGCGGCCTGGGAGCCCTGGGGGTGCCTGAGATCTCCTCAGGGGACTCTGAGGTCAGGTGATTTTTATAATAATAAAAAAGGAAGGCATCACGTGGCCTTATGGGTCCCACTCTGTCAGGAGTGCACAGTGGAGTTTTCCAGAGACTTTGGTGACATGGAATATCACAAGAGAATAAGATGAGAATCTAGGCTGCAATGTGGCTCAGTGGTAGAGTGCTTGCTTAGTGAGCATGAAGCCCTGGGTTCAATTCCACATAAACAGAAAAAACTGGAAGTGGTGCTATGGCTCAAGGGGTAGTGTGCTAGCCTTGAGCAAAAGAATCTCAGGAGCCGGGCGCTGGTGGCTCACGCCTGTAATCCTAGCTACTCAGGAGGCTGAGATCTGAGGATCGCGGTTCAAAGCCAGCCCGGTCAGGAGAGACCGTGAGACTCCTATCTCCAATAAACCACCAGAAAACCGGAAGTGGTGCTGTAGCTCAAGTGGTAGAGCGCTCGCCTGGAGCTGAAGAGCTGAGGAGGGACAGCGCCCAGGCCCAGAGTTCAAGCCCCACGACCGACAAAAAAAAAAAAAAAAAAGAATCTCAGGGACAGTGCCCAGGCCCTGAGTTCAAGCCTCAGGACTGGCAAAAAAGGAAAAAAAACAACAACAGGAGAATCTAGTTGTGAAACGTCATCGCTCCTGAAGAGTTGTTATTTTTTGTAGAACATCTACCATTTGTCACATGAACGTAGTAATGGACCGGGCCCTGGCACATCCCTGTAACCCCTGCACTTGCCAAGGCTGAAACAGGTAGATCCTGAGTTCAAGGTGAGCCTTGGCTACACAGCAAGGTTGTATCTCAGGAAAAGAAAAACAACTAAAAAAGAACTAACAAGAGGGGCTGGGAAGGTGGCTCAGTGGTAGAGCGCTTGCCTTGCATGCCTGAGGCCCTGGGTTCGATTCCTCAGCACCACATATGCAGGGGGGGAAAAAGCTGGAAGTGGCACTGTGGCTCAAGTGGTAGAGCGCTCGCCTTGAGCTGAAGAGCTGAGGGACAGCATCCAGGCCCAGAGTTTAGGCCCCACGACCGGCAAAAATTAATAAAATAAACAAAAAATAAATAAACAAACAAGAACCCACCCCTCCCCCAACCCTCAAATAACCTATTTATTTTCTTTGTGTGTGTTAGTATTGGAGCTCACACTGTCCGTTAGCTTTCTTTACTCAAGAATGGCACTCTACCATTTGAAGCACACTCCACTTCCAGCTTTTTTTTTTTTTTTTGCAGATTAATTGGGAGTCTCATGGACTTTTGGCCTGCACTGGTTTCAAGTCTCAACGTTCTGAGTAGCTAGTATTACAGGTGTGAGTCATCAGTGCTTGTCCACATTTATATTAACTTAACAGAACACATACTGTATCCATTCTTTTTCTGTTTTAATTTCTAACCCAGTGAACAGTGGTTCCTCAATGATTTCTAGACTTACAGGTTTCTGAGACCAAGTTAGAGAACCACTGTCCTATGCTCAAGATAGCATCCTCTCATTCCCCTGCCCATGGCAGACATGACTAATCGAGCCCATATGCACATTTCCAGCTGGATGCCTCTTCCCCACCAGGGACCACCAGGGGAAGGGGTAAGGTTTGGCGGGAGCCCAGCCTAGGTTCCTCCCACAGCCTCATACCTTTTCAAGATAATGAGGATATTCATTGTCCACGGGAGCAGGAGGAGGGCCTGGTTTAGCTGCACAGCTTCCACTGTCCTCCGGGCCACGGTCTCCGGCTTCAACGGGGGAAAGAGGTTGGGAAACCTGAAGGCAGGCAGACACAGGAGGTCTCCCTTGTAGAGGCCTGCACTCCTGCCAGGGGCCTCGGTGTGGCCTCCACGTCTGGGCCTCTCTGTCCTCTGCTGGGTGAGGGCCTCGAAGCTGTGGATTTCTCTCTCTCGTCCTTGACCTCCCGGAATTCCCAAGGCATGCGAGTGGGGGCCTCCCAGCTAGCAGGGGGTCCCCAAGAAAATCAAGGAACTCATCCTCCTCTGCACCATTTCCAGAGTCCTCCAGGTGCTCCTGGAGCTCTGCAGTCCAGGCCCCGCCCCGCCTCACACTCTGACCTCCCCTTCCCTTCCTTCTGCTCCAGCAGCACCACTCAGCCCTTCTCTGCAGGCTGGCTCACTCCCGGCTCCTCCAATCCCATTCAACCTTGAGCAGCCTCTGGTCTATGGAGAGCCAAATGACAGCTATGGGCTTTAACTCTATCATGTTTAAAATGCCCGCCCCCTTTTGTGTGCTTGCTAGTACTGGGGCTTGAACTTAGGACTTGGGCACTGTCTAGCTTTTTTGCTCAAGACCAGTGCTCTACCACTTGAACCCAGTGCCATTTCTTCCCCCCGCCATTCTTTCTTTTGGTGGTTAATTGGAGATAAGAGTCTCACAGAATTTGCTGCCCAGGCTGGCTTTTAACTGTGATCCTCAGATCTCAGACTTCTGAGTAGCTAGAATTACAAGGTGTGAGCCACCAGTGCCTGGCTGCTTGTGTCTTTATTAATGGCTGGTGTCCTCCATCAGACTGTGAATCCCACAGGGGCAGAGGCTTGGTTCTAGCAGTATGCAGCACTTAGCAGATGCTAAACAAATAACATGCTGAATATGAACACCAAGCAACTTCTCTCAGCATGTCTTGTTCTTGTCTGGAGGCAAGTGCTCTGCTGGAGATACCTGCCTGGCATTCATTCATTCATTCATTCACTGATTTATTGATCATTCAAACATGTGTAGCATTCATCCTAAGGGATTTCCAAATGAATGAATGAATGAATGAATGAATGATGGAACAACAGACATCAGGGAGGTGGTCATGCCTACGCAGAAGCCTCTGATCCTACAGCTGTACCTTGGTGATGCACCCTAAAGACCAGGCCTGGGACCTAGGGTGAACTAGGCTTGTACAAGGTCCAGGCTTTTGTTTTTCCCATCTTCCTGGGCGTAAGGCACTGCTGGCTCTGACCTCCACGCCACAAAGAGCTCACATCTCCCTGTGGCACCAGGAAGATTAAGGGCGTTGAGTCCTTGGGTCTGCTGAGCAACAGGCAGGTTCCGGGATCCCAGGCTCCCTCCCTGCGCTTTCTCCTGTTACAGTGTCAACGGCACGTTCTAAAATGCCAGCTTGGCATTCTAGAAGGGGCAGACTCCACGGAGGCTGGTCTGGACTCCTCAGCCTCCACCGGCAGCCAGCCCTGCCTCTGGGAGGGGTGAGGACAGAGTGGACAGACTCCACTCCGGGGGGAATCTTCCTGGTGAGACCCCTGCTGGACCGGCGGAGCAATCTCAAGCATCTGCTGGTGGGATTTTTTTTCCCCTATGGTGGACAGGATGGGAAGCAGGCCCACAGGGAATGGGCCCAGCTATGAACTCTGGTGAGCACAGCACGGTAAAAAGCCTGCTCAGCCGTGTGGCCTCGGCCCATTACTGCTCCCTGAGCCTCTGTTTCTGGATCAGGAAATCAGGGCTCAGAGCTCCGCCAGAGCAGCCCAAGGCCCCTGTGCAGCGTGGTGTGGCTGGAATACAATATACCAATAAATAGGACTGACAAACACTAGTGCCACCAACAAAATAGGAATCCCCTTGGATAAATTAGGAGAGCCAGGCACAGAAAAGTCAAGTCACTTGCCCAAAGTCACACAGAACTGGGATTCTACCTCAGAACATTTGTGCTCATATGCCAAACCAGTAAGGAAAAATGACTTGGGGGAGGGGGAGCTTGAATTGTTGCTGAGGCCGGGTCTTACTGTGTTGCCCAGGATGGCTTCTAAATTGTGATCCTCCTGCCTCAGGCTCCTGAGTGCTGGGATTACGTTTTTCAAGTAGAGAGGAAAAATGGCAGAAGGAGAAGCAGACACGCTCATACAGACGCGAAGGCTGCGGATGCATCCCTCCTCCCCATTCCTAGAGCACCCAGTTAAATGATAGTTTGCCCCCAGACCGCCAACATGCATTTACTGGACACCTCTTATATACTTAGATGCAAAGAGAAGAACCTGAGTTCTCAAGGGGAAAACCAAATTCTTTCATGGGTCATTAAGTCACGAATATAGCGTTCTTCTAAATAACGGAACGTGTGATGATGTGTTTGCAAACTCTTGGAGAGCTGATCTACTAGAAAAGCTAGTAGCAGGCATGTTGATGAAGCAATTTCCTTCCTTCCTTCCTTCCTTCCTTCCTTCCTTCCTTCCTTCCTTCCTTCCTTCCTTCCTTCCTTCCTCCCTCCTTCCTTCCCTCCCTTTCCCTCCTTCGCTTTCCCTTCCTCTCTTTCATTTTTTTTTTTTTTTTTGGCAGTCCTGGAGTTTGCACTCAGGGCCTTGTGCTTGCTAGGCATCAGATACTCTACTGCTGAGTCACCCCTTGACTCCCCACCTCCCTGGACCCTGTTTTGGGGTGCTGCTTATTTTTGAGTTAGGGTCTCACTTCCTGCTCAGGTGTATACCTGGACTACGATCCTCCTATTTTCACTCTCTAGCCCGTAGCTGGGATGCACACTACCCTAGGCTTTTCTTGCTCAGAGTAGCCTGGAATTACAGTCTTCTCAAACTCAGCCTCTTACAAAGTTAGGAATGACAGGTATGTGCCACTCTACCCAGCTATGGGTTGAAATGAAGTCTTGTGGACTTTTTTTTTTGGGGGGGGGGGGAGGTCCTGGGGCTGGCCTCAAACCACAGGCAAAATATTCTCAGTCTCCCAAGTAGCTAGAATTACTAGTGTAAGCCACCAGTGCCAGGCTGAAGGTATTTATTGTTAGTAAAAAACATAACTGGCCCAGCAGCTCTTTACTGAGCAGCTACTACTCTACGCTGGGCTTTGCCCTAGGGGCTTTACATGGATGGCTTCTAATTTGCCCAGTGATCCTATGAAGCAAATATTATTTCCATCATTTTACAGACAAGCAAGAAATAAAATGAAATGAAATGCTTTGAGGCAACCAAACAAGCCCAAAGTTCCACAGCTGCAGAGTAGCTGAGGTGTGACTCAAAACCAGGCATTTCCATTCCGTGATGAGCCAAACTACACTGCCCCTGTCACTCACGAGCCGCTCAGGCACGCCGAGTGATTCCTACGTGGCTGAAGCATCTCCTCCCTGTCTTCATGCCACTTGCTTATTTCTTTTGAATGCTAAGGATGGCACCCAGGGCTTTGGGCCTGCTGGGCCAGGGCTTCTCTACTAAGCCGCACCCACAAGTCCCAATCCTCGCTTCTGGAAGATGCTGAAGCGTGTCATCAGAAGGCAGACCGCTGGATGGTGGTACAGCACACACGGGGGAAGGTGTGTGTGGGTAATCCCTGGTTTTTGTTATCGGGTAATCTGATGTCCCTAAACAATGGTCCACCATTATCGTGCCATTTGCTGAGCTCTTGGTAAGTAGCAAGATGGCTATGAAGCTAAGGCAGCAACTCCTCAGACCTGATGTCACCCAGTGACAGGGGAGCCTGGTTCCCAAGCACACGCTCCCTTGCTGGCATTGGTCTGCAGGGGCTGGGGGGAGGGACAGCTGGGCCTCTCCAGTCCCTTTACATCCGCCTATGATGAATATACAATCAAAGGCACGCCACTTGATTAATGCAAACCAGGAGTGGGGGCGGGGGGGGACTTTCTAAAAGCCCACAAAGCGCAGGGCACTGGTGGCTCCAGCCCATAACCCAGAAGTGGAGCTGTGGCTCAAGTGGTAGAATGCTAGCCTTGAGAAAAAAAAAGCTCAGGGACAGTGCATAGGCTGTAATTCAAGCCTCAGGACAGATGGACAGACAGACAGACAGAGACACATACACCCCCCCGCCCCCAAAGCCCAGAAAGTTCCCTGGGGCTCCCTTCTTTACCTCTATCCCTTTCCCTCAGGGCTATCCCCCTGGTCTGTTCCTAGAAGCATAGGCCAGTCTTGCACCTTCTAGAATTCCACACACATGGAATCAGGCAAAGGGTCCTGTTGCTTTCACTCACCGCCATGCTTCTGAGTCACCAGGCAGCTCATGTTTACTACTCTGTTTTCTTTGTGTCTCCATGTAGCATTCCACTGCACGCGCTCAGCCCCGGGGCTCTGGACAAGCTCTGAGAATCAGGACCCTACGCTGCTGGAGTATCCCAGCGCCCTGCAGATGGAGGAGCAGCTCCCAGAGCCCGAGGCCGAGGCGGAGGCCTGCAGTGGACTGGGTGGACAGGCTCGGGGGAGGTGGCTGACCTGACCCTCATGCCCTGGAACATCTCGGTGCTGGTGTGGAAGGGCAGCACGGTGGTGGCGTTGACGCCCGGACAGTCCAGCAGCCCCAGGGTCAGGCTCTCCATGAAGGCAAAGGCCGAGGCCTTCGATGTGCAGTAGTCGATGGCGCCGGGGATGGCGGACAGCGCCAGCACGGAATTGAGGCACACGATGTGGCCGTTCTGCAGCTCCAGCATGCGCGGCAGGAAGGCCTTGGTGGTCTGGCGGGGGAGACAGGGGACAGGGTCAGCACGGAGCAGAGGCAGATTCTGAATCCCTCCATCCCAGCTGACCCACAGCTCCACCCGGGACCGAGCTCTCCTGCGGGGGTTGGGCGGGGAGCAGCCAAGGGCTGGACATGGAGATCAGAAAGGCCGATGGCTCTCCTCAGGCCAGTCATTCTGGCCTGGACCCCAGTGTCCTGGCCCCACTCCCCCTCCGCCCCCCCAGATCCCATCATGCTCTGGGCCTTACCCAAAACTGGCCCAGAGTGTTGATGTGCTGGGACTTGAGGAGGGCATCGTCGTCGCTGTCCATCAGGCTCTTCCCGTGGACCACGGCGGCGTTGTTCACCAGGATGGTGATGTCTCCCACCTGTGGGCAGGACCGGGCCCAGGGCCACGACGGCGGTCAGCCTCGGTGGCTGCCACCCGGACAGACCCAACCCGACTCCACAGCGGGCCGTCACGTGGCCTTAGGAAGCTGCGTGGCTCCTCTGAGCCTCACCCTGGGATTATCAGTGGCATTAGTGACAGCCACTGGTGCCCGAGGACTAGACATCATCATGGCACCTGTATGCCTGGAGCGCGGCATATGCAGAGCAACTGAGGTGATGATCATGAATCAAGACATTTTAACCGGCCTGGTGCCAGAGACTCGCGGTCAGAAGCTGAGATTTTAAAGATCATAGTTTGCAGCCAGGCCAGGCAGGAAAGTTCATGGGACTCTTGTCTGGAGTTAACCACCAGAAAGTGGGAAGTGGAGCTGTGGCTCAAGGTGTAGAGGGCCAGCCCTGAGCAAAAATAGCTCAGGGACAGTGCTCAGGTCCTAAGTTCAAGCCCCAGGACCCAGGTGCACATGTACACATACGCATATACACACACATGCACAATTACATGTGAGCAATACCCATGCACACATGCATGCGTGTACACAAATGCACACAGATTTGAATCAAGTGTATTTTCCTCTCTGGGAGTTCACAGGTACTCTCAGCCCACATAGATGGCTGGACTCAGGATAAGGATTTTCCCAGAAGGCAGTGGGACATTTGCCACTGATGCTCATGGGGAGAAAGCAAAGCCCCGGGGTCTAAACTTCCAAGGGGTGGAGGTAGAGGTGAGGCTCCTGTGGTAGAGCACTTGCCTAGCAGGTGCAAGCGCTCTCCCAAATAAAAAATGGTTCAATGTCATCGTTCATTGTTTCCAAGAGGACCACAAAGATTATTATTAATTGTGATTATTATTATATTCCTGTTGCAAAGTCATCTCCGCTCCCCTCCCAAGTAACTTGAACCTGTTTCATGGGGAATGTTCCAGAAGGTTCCCTGGACCAGCTGGTCTGCCCTAAGCTTCGGGTCTGTGAGCATTTCCCCTTGCCAGTGCCCCCCTGAGCGCAGAGGATGGGCGTCCCAGCACCTACCTTCTCCCGGACAGCCTTGGCCGTCTGGTACACCTCCTCTCGATTGCCCACGTCACAGATGAAGTAGTGGCACTCGGTGCCCATCTGCCGAACCTCCTCCGTCGTCTCCCTCAGACACTTCTCTGTCCGGCCCCAGAGAACAATCTAGGAGAGAATAATAACCCATAACCAGTGGTTAAGAAGCCAGCCAGAGAGATGCAAAATTGCTACCAGAAATGCAGTCATTTAACACATGAACGCAAATGAACCCGGGAGCTCGTGAAGGGACAGCACCTGCTACTCTCACAGGAAGCAGTAGCATAGTGGAGCTTGTTCTGTAAGACGTTCCAGAATGTTCTGTTAGGAAGGAGCTCACCTCCTCAACTAGCGAGGTCTGGAGCTGAGATTCTTCACCTCAGTTGTCAGGAAGGGTGGAAGGGAGGATGGAAGAAGGATCTAGAAGGAACCACACCCCCACTGGACAGGTAATCACAGGAGGTGACTGGTGGGCACCAAAGGGCTGAGCAAATTTATGAATGGACAGCCCACGAACGCTGGAAAGGGAAGCCCTGTCCTTCTAAAGGAGGACACGCTTGGCCCCACAGGAGTTAAGGGGGTCAACAGCCCTAGGGACAGACAGAAAAGTGGGTGCTGGGGGCTGTTGGGGTTTACCCCAACGAAAACAAAATGAGCCAGGTGCAGTGTGGCTCTCGCTTCTCATTCTAGCTCCTCTGGAGGCTGAGATCTGGAGGATTGAGGTTTGAGGCTAGCCCTGGCAGAACAGTCTCTGAGACGGCCATCTCCAACTAACCAGCTAAAAGATGAGCTAGAGTTGTGGCTCAAGTGGTAGAATGCCAACTAAGTAAGTCATCCAGTGCAAGGCCCTGAGTTCAATGTCTGGTACTGGCAAAAATTAATAAATAAAATAAAAGGCAAAACCAAAAATAATGGAAGGGAAGTTTCCAAACTGCAGGCTTACACATGGTAGCCCTGGTTGCATGCGAGTAGACTCTTCTTGGTTCTTTTCACGGTAGAGCAAAAACTCACCTAGACGACTAGATGACAGGTTGTGAATGATCAGTTTCTCTTTGTTTGAAATCTCAGAAGTTGCACTCAGACAACTCAGAGGGAGGATTCTGTGGCCTCTGATCAACTGAAGGGGTTCTCTCTTTTTTTGGTGATACTGGCTTTGAACTCAGGCGTTCATGCTTGCTCAGCAGGTGCTATCAACTTGAGTCATGTCCCTGCGTCTTTTTTTTGTGTGATAAGGCCTGACTTTCTGGACTGTAATCCTCCTATTTTAGGATGACAGCCTGCCAACCACACTCAGCTACCCTCTGAGAAGGGGTCTGGTAAACTGTTCTGTCTAGTCTGTTCTCAGACTGTGACCCTTCTGATCTCAGCTTTCCAAATATCTAGGATTTTAGGCATGAGCCTCTGGCACTTGGCTTGGATTTGAGGTTTTAAAATTTGTTTTGTTTTTTTAACTTTAAAGAGTTTTTTTTAGAGAGAGAAAATCAGAATGTTCTCTTGATCCCTAAAACTGGTCTGAGAGCCTCCACTCTGTCTGCCTGAAACCCAGGAAAGGTTTCTACAAAGGAGGGTCTTACCCTTGTCCCATGACCACAAACATCCATCCAGGGCAGAGAGACTGCGATCAGACAGGCTCTAGGTGCTCTTGATGGTTGGGCTAAAACACTTAGATGGGTTTGTCCAGCACAGGCTGGGGGCGGGGGTGCGGTGGGGGGCTCAGTTAATGAAGAATAAAAATTATCCAGGAATGAAATTTGGTGTAAGTACCCTAAACTCTCCCAGACCTGTCACTGACATCTTTCATTTTATTGTCCCATATTACTCCATCTACTCAGCCACCCATCCATCCATCTATCCATCCATCCATCCATCCATCCATTTACCATCCTTTATCCCACCCATTTCTGAGCAAGTCAGCCTGAGGTACAGGGAATCCTAGCTTCCTTTTCCTGCTCTGGTCACTTGTGGCTCAGTGGGCAATGGGGGGGTGGAGCTTGCCTACTTCCCTGAGTGTGGTTAAGGCAGATCTTTGGGGATCTTAAGAACTGTGGTCGCCGGGTGCCGGTGGCTCACGCCTGTAATCCTCGCTACTCAGGAGGCTGAGATCTGAGCATTGCAGTTCAAAGCCAGCCTGGGCAAATAAAGTCCGTAAAACTTATCTCCAATAAACCAAGAGAAAACTGGAAATGGTGCTGTAGCTCAAGTGGTAGAGTGCTAGCCTTGAGCTGAAGAGCTGAGGGACAGCGCCCGGGCCCAGAGTTCAAGTCCCAGGACCGACAAAAAATAAATTGTGGTCGTCAGCAGAGAAGCTAAGGCTGAGGAGTGTTTCTGGAAGGTCAGGCACAGCTGGCCAGGACAACTGATGGCCCCTTGGGGTCCCGATGGCTCCTGTCACGGTGGGAGCAGGGAGGCACTGGGTTCCATCGGAAGGGAACTGGGGGCTCTGCGGTCCCAGATGAAAGAACTCTTGCTGGGTCTTGGGGGGATAGAGAACCAGGGCCTCATGGAACCCGGGGTCTGTCCCGAAAGCCTGCAGTCAGGAAGTTGGCAGGGTTAGAGCACCACAGGGCGGGGCTGTGCCAGAGGAAATGGAGGCAGAGGCCCACTCTCTCTCTTGAGAACAGGCGGGGAATTCAGGGCCCTGAAGCTCAGGTGTTCTCTGGGGATCTGTTGAGGCTGTCCCTTGTGGGCTGGCTCCACCTCCCCCTGGTGCCATCCCAGCCTTTCTGCCCGACCCCCCCCCCCCCCACCCCAGGCCGGGAGGCCCCTGGGGGCCTGGTAGTGTCACAGTCCTTCCCGTGGGGTCTGTGTAGGCCAGGAGGTGGGGTACAGGGCGCAGGGGTGCCGCAGAGCCTCTTCCTGACCTGGCTATGGGGAGGCTGGCACAGTGGCTGGAGATCTGCCAGGGGACAGGGCTTCAGCATCGGGCAAAAGGGAGTCCGGGCTGGTGCTCGCAGGCCTGGCTGTGTCTATGTGTCCGCAAGACTCTGTGTATCTGTTTGTTTTTTTTTCTTTTTGG
Organism: Dipodomys merriami; assembly: GCF_024711535.1. NCBI lineage: Eukaryota > Metazoa > Chordata > Mammalia > Rodentia > Heteromyidae > Dipodomys > Dipodomys merriami. The sequence continues at coordinate 8,210,589 of NW_027204270.1, forward strand.
TGCTGGTACTGGGTCTTGAACTCAGGGCCTGGGGACTGTCCCTCAGCTCTTCAGCTCAAGGTAAGCGCTCTACCACTTAAGCCACAGTATCACTTCCAGCTTTCTGGCGGTTTGTTGGAGATAAGAGTCTCATGGACTTTCCAGCCCGGGCTGGCTTTGAACCACGATCCTCAGATCTCAGCCTCCTGAGTAGCTAGGATGACAGGCGTGAGCCACCGGTGCCAGGCTCGCCTTCTGGTTTTTTAGAGGTTCACTGGAGATGAGAATCTCATAGACTTCCCTACCCAGGTTGGTGTGGTATGTGATGCTCTGATGTCAGTTTCCTGAATAGCCAGGGTGACAGGTGTGAACCACCGGCGCCCAGTCTGAGTGTCTTATTTCCATGTGAGTCTGGGTGTGCTTGTCTGCGTGTCTGGTGTGCTGTGTTTCTTGGGTCCTAGAACCTGGGCCTGGAACCCTTGTGGGATGCGCTGTTTCCATGGTGATGGATGGCCAGGGCACAGGAGGGGCCCGGGGCTCGCTGGAGGGTGGCTCCGCCCACTCCCCCTCCCTCCCTGGGAAGCAGAGCCCCTTGCGGAGATGCTGACAGGTTAAGCGCCTTGCCAAGTACCAGAGAGGGTGGGGGGGGGGCATGCAGGGATGTGGGGCAGAGCCCAGGGAGCCAGCTGGGCCTCTCTTAACTCACTCCTGTGACAGGGAGCGGCTGGGAGGGCCAGAACCTCAGGACTGACTCCTAAACTGGGTTTATAAGATCAGGAGCTTGGTGGCTGGATGCCTCCTGACCTGCCGCCCTCCTCTGGGGCAAAGGTCAGCCCCTGCCCTTTCCCCTCTGGTGACAGTCCCAGGGGGAAGGGGTCCTGTCATTCAGGCCTGGTTCTCGATGTCTGTCTGTGGACGGTGAATAGTGTCCCATGCAAAAAGTGTTGTACAGGCTGGAAGCAGCAAAACCTTCCCTGTAGATCTTGCTGTCAGCGGGTTAGGTAAGCACTGGCAGCTCAGCTGGGCAGGGCTGCCCCTGGGTGGCGCCCCTGCGGGGTTCTTATTCTCTATAAGGTGGACGGCCTGTTCACACTTCTGTGTGAAACACCAAGGGGATCGGCTGACTTCTAGGCATCCTGCAGAACCCTATGGAAATGTCCCCACCCTCCTGAACCTTCCTAGGTGTCTCCTTCCATCCTCTCTCTCTGAGAGTGCACAGCAGCAAACATCTGTCACAAGGCACAGATGTGTTTTCTCCTTCCATAGTTAAGACCTGTGTGTGTGTGTGTGTGTGTGTGTGTGTGTGTGTAGGATTGAGGGGTACAGATAAGGCTAGGTGTCCAGTGAATCGCACCCCTACTGCCAACCTGACACCTGGTGTGTGCCTGTCAGTGCCAGCTGTCCCCGCCCCTTCCTGGTGAGCCCTGACATCTTCTGGGAAATCTCAGTGGTCTCTCACATCCATGGGCCAGGCACAGAGGAAAAGCACAACGAATGTCTGTCACATGTCACTGGGCTCCAGAGGCTTCTAGCAAAATCTGTGTGAGGGACATGGGTGCTCCAGCCTTGCTTTCCTTGCCGCCATGTCTGGACTATGGGGCTGAGCTGCGGGTCTGGGGCGGCCGCCCGGCAGGTCTAGGGCAGGCCAGCTCGTGGCTCAGGGCCTTGATTGTGCAGAAGGAAGGGGTTCCCCACCAGGGACCCAAAAGCATGGCAGGCTGGGGGGCGGGGTGGATGGGGGGGGTGCAGTTGCTTCTGTGCCCCCATCACCAGGAGGGGGGCAGTGGGGGAGAGGAGTGAGCAGGTGAAACTTAGTCTGTGGCCCAGTTAGATCAGTCTAGGACAGAGCTGGGTGACTGTGTACCTGAGGGCGGGCCCAGGGCAATGGAAGTAGGGGAATGGCACCTCTTGCAAATGAGATACAGCCGGGTGCCAGTGGCTCAGGCCTGTAATCCTAGCTACTCAGGAGGCTGAGGTCTGAGGATCATGGTTCAAAGCCAGCCTGGGAAGACTCTTCTCTCCAATTAACCAGCAAAAAAAAGTGGAAAAGGAGATGTGGCTCAAGAGGTAGAGCACCAGTCTGAAGCAGAAAAGCAAACAAGAGCTCAAGGCCAGGAGTTTAAGCTGCAACACACACACACACATGCACACGCACACGCACGCACACACACCCCCTTAGAATCGTGTCTGGAGTATCCAGCCTTTAGCGAGTACATTGGTTAGCCTCTAGCTGTCCTTTCTACAAAGAATAATAACAGCAGTCTGAAGCTGCGGCTTCTGGTGGATTCCGGGCCGTGCAGCGTGACCATGTCTGACAATGTTGGAGCCCCTTTCCCGTGGAATCTCTGTAGCCTCCTCTCATTGCTGGACAGGCCCATCACCCAGGGCACAGCCAGCAAGCCCACCGGCCCTGCTGGTCCTCAAAGTCAACCTTCCGAGTGGATTTCTGGGGACCAGGCACCCCTCAAACCACTTCCTACACAGACTTGCTAGCCCCTGCCACTTTTCCCCCCGGAAGCCCCGTTTTCAAAGTCCACACACTTCCGGGCCTTGCCCCCATCCAGGGAAAGGACTAAGACACGTGTCCATGGTGCTCAGCAAGTCTGTGCCCAGGAGAGGGCGGACATAGTCTCAGCAGTCATCTGACAACTACCTTCTTGCAGGGTAGCAAGATCTTCTTTGCCCTTGGTACTTGAATTTAGTCCTCACCAGTGTGCAGGGGCTGGTGGAATGGGGGTAATTTGTGACCCTAAGAATGTACATCCATGTCCTAACTTCTAGAAATCTGGGCCTGTGACTTGATTTGGAAAAAAGAAAGGTCTTTACCAATAAAACTTAAGTAAGGCCCCGGGCGGGGAGGTGGGGGGGGGAGCTGTGTGAACTGGAGCCAGTGTGATACCAGTGTGATACCCATGTGACATCACACCTGAGCTGTCTGACCCTGAGCCATGGTGACCGTGCCTGAGCCATGGAGGGCGTCCCAAGCCAGAGCCTCCCTCTTTGGGGCCATCCTGGGTATCTGGGGAAGAGGAGGGTCAGGACTTATGTCTGGGGGTGGGGGTGGGGGAGGTCTTTGACTCCCAGAGGGACAGGGAGGGCGGGGGAGGCTGCGCCGGGGCCAGGCTGATTTGCAGGAAGAGGACACCAGGCCAGATGCCCGCCTCGCTGGCAGCCAACCCTTTCCAATAACAGAGCGGCAGCTCCAGCCAGGCCCGGCTGGCTCTACGTGGGGCGAGCACGAGGCCGGCGGGCTCATATGACCCGAGGGTGGCCGTGGGAGCCACGTGGAGCTTAGCAGGGCCTGGCAGCCCTCCAGGGGGCCCTTCTGAAAGTGGGCCAGGGGGGAGGGGCCAGGGTCCCCCTTAGCTGGAAAAGGATGGGAGATGGGGGGGTTGGAAGGGATGAGTGGCTCTGGGGTCAGGGTGGGGTGGGAGGGGCAGCCGGGGAAGGGTGAGGGTGTGCTATGCTTGGGTGGGCGGTGCCCAGACCCATGGTAAACAGATGCAGGTGACATCGGGTGCCAGCAGTGGGGGGGGCGCTGTGCCTGGGACAGGACTGGTGGCCTGGTGAATGCCGCCTCCCTCCTCCCTCCTGCCCGCCCATGGGCACCAGCCCAGCAGGAAGGCCAGTCTCCTTCCCAGTGTGCCAAGAGGCTGGCGGCTTCCACCCTCTCTGCCCTTGGCCTCCCTGCCGGGGACTCCGGCCTCTGCCTCCCCATGGGGCCTCCAAACCCCAGCACTGGGTCAGTTCTGGGTCAGCTCTGAGCACTCCAATGGCGGATGATGTCAGGTGCCAAGACCCTCCTGGTGGTTTGAGGCGTCAAAGCTGGGGTGCACACCCTTCTCCCCGCTCCCCCTCCCCCTCTGGATAATCTGGCAGGCCGGATTATTCCAGGGAGACTTAGAGAAGCTCTGGCCTAGACCCCCCACTCCAGGCCTGGCCTCGGCCACGTGGAAAGCAGCCGGGTTGGGTCTGATTTTCGCTGGGCAGCTTTCAGATGAGTCACTTGGCCTCTCAGGGCTGCCATGGGGAAGGTCAAAAGTGCACAGCAACGCTCCGGGAGTGGCAAAGTCCGCTCAGAAGCTTCAGGCGCTGGGGCTGGAGAATTGGGAGCAGCTCAGAGAACCCCAGGAGGTTTTCTGCCCCGCATCCCCACCCCAAACTTGACCTCTGTGTTCGCTGTGAGGAGCTGGGCCCCTGCCTGGGTCCCCCCACACACGGACTTCCTTAGTTGAACCCCACTACGACTATCCTGACATTATGTATGAGGGAGTAGGGAGCCCCAAAGTCACCCCAGAGTTGTCACCAGCACCCCTGGAATGCAGGCAGGCAACGCATATCCCCCCCTCTCACACCCTGGAAAGTTGTCTGTACAAAAACAAACTAGGGCTGGGAAGGTGGCTCAATGGTAGAGCGCTTGCCTCGAACACATGAGGCCCTGGGTTCAATTCCTCAGCAGAAAAAGCCGGAAGTGGCGCTGTGGCTCAAGTGGTAGAGCTCTAGCTTTGAGCTGAAGAGCTGAGGGACAGCGCCCAGGCTCTGAGTTCAAGCCCCATGACCCCGCCCCCCCCCCCCCCCCCCCCACACACACAAAAAGACTGTCATTTGAAACCATACCAGTTAGAATTCTGGAGGTCCCATCCCTCGGGGAATGCAAAGAGAACAGGGCTGTGGTTTTTTTTTCTCTCAGATGAACAAGCCATGCTGTCTGATGCTGAGTCAGGACCAGACACTCAAAGTCGGGGGCTCTTTGTTGCAAAACTACCAAGAGTTCCAGGATAGGGAATTAAGCGGAGGACGCAGAGCCACAGCTCAGCCACACCCAGAGGGACCTTCTGTAGCCCGTGGGCTTTCCCCGCTTCCCAGGCCGCAGAACAAAACACACCGGCACACACGGACGTGGACTCAGTGGGCATTCTGCATACCTGCTCCTACTCTGGCTCCCCAGGTCTGGGATGGAACCCAGGGCCTTTGCATGCGGGGTGAGCGTTCCTCCACCGAGCCACAGGCCCGGAGGACAGCAAAAGCCAGGGCAGAAAGTAGGAGCCCTGGGGGCAGAGTCTGAGCCCCCAGGGGCTCAGAGAGCCTCCGGCTTCCTTGCCTGAAGGCCCTTAAAGGCTCCAAAATTTTATCTGTGTCTGCAGTCTTCAAGTTCGAGTTTAGCTCGCCAGCTTGCTTGCTTGCTCGCTCATGGTTGGTTGGAGCTCTACCCCTGGAGTCCTGCCTCCAGTTCAGCTTTTGGCTGGTTATGCTAGAGATGGGAGTCTAGGGAACTTTTTGCTTTGGGCTGGCCTTGAACTATGGAACCTCTAGATCTCAGCTCTGATCACTGGCATCAGCCAAATGACACCTCGTTCCATGTTGACTTAGACATTTGGGACATGCTCTATTGGAACCTTCATGGGGTGGTTTCCATGTTTAGAAATGCTGTGTTGGGGCCTGGGAAGGTGGCTCAGTGGTAGAGCGCTTGCCTTGCATGCATGAGGCCCTGGGTTCGATTCCTCAGCACCACATAAGCAAAAAGAAAAAAGCCGGAAGTGGTGCTGTGGCTCAAGTGATAGAGGGCTAGCCTTGAGCTGAAGAGCTGAGGGACAGTGCCCAGGCCCAGAGTTCAGGCCCCACAACTGGACCCCCCCCAAAAAAGTAAGAAATGCTGTTTTGGGGTCACTAACTCGATGTATATCTTCTTCTCCTGTCTGTCTCCCGCTGTACACTTCTCCCCCGCCCCATCATGTATCTTTTTTGTGTGTTGGGGTCACTAACTCAATGTATGTCTTCTTTTCCTGTCTGTCAGTCTATATGTCTGTATCTCTCTCCTTCTCCCCATCATGTCTCCCTCTAGTTTTTCTGAGACTGAGTTGTCTTCCTGTATAGCCTAGGCTGTCTTGGAATTCATGATCTTCCTGCCTCAGCCTCTTGAGTACTGGGACTATAAGCATGTACCACCACACCTGGCTTTGCCTGCCATTTCTAAACTCCAGACCTCTCACCCTGAAGTACCTGCTGTGTGTGTGTGGGGGGGGGGGCGGTCAGAGGAGGAGGAAATCACCAGAGCAGCACAGCCAGGGAGTGGCTGCATGGGCCCCTGGGCACTGACTACAGAGGTGAGAATTCAGCTCATTGTTTTTTTTTTTTTTTTGAGAGGAAGATAAACTTTCAACAGAGCAACTCTTTCAGCATCCCCGGCCTACCTCCGTGAGCAGTCAGGAAGCTGTGTGCACAGGGCTCTGCCCGGGAAGCTGAGTCCCAGCGAGACCAGCAGCGAATGAAGTCTTGTGTTTGTTCTGAGAGCGTGGCGAGCTGTGCCCAGGTGAGTCCCCCACAGGTCAGTAATTAGCAATCGGTTTAATCTCTGCCAGCGGGAAGGTCAGCTGTTGTGGCTGACTGGTATCAAGCTGGCAGACCTAGGGCCTGGGCTGTGTGTGTGTGTGTGTGTGTGTGTGTGTGTGTGTGTGTGTGTGTGTGTGTGTGTGTGTGTGTGTGTGTGTGTGTATGTGTGTGTGTGTGTGTGTGTGTGTGTGTATGTGTGTGTGTGTGTGTGTGTGTGTGTGTGTGTGTGTGTGTGTGTGTGTGTGTGTGTGTGTGTGTGTGGTGGGGGGGGAACTCAGGAAGTGAGGCCTTACAGCAGGAAGTGGCTGGGTCAGCACATCCTGGAAAGGCCAGGCTGGGCCAGGCGGGGTTTTTCCTTAGTACCAGCTCGGCAGAAAGTGACCTTCACTCCCCTGATTGGAGAATTCCATTGGGATGCCCCAGCCTGCTTCTGCTAACCTGGGCTGGTTGTGTACCCTTGTAGTAACCTTTCCCTGGCTTCCAGTCCAGTCGAGCTCAGCTGGGCTCCCCACCCACACCAGCGTCCTACCTGTGCCAGACTCTCTTGGGTTCCCCACAGAAACCTTCCTCACCTGCTCCTGTCCAGGTTCAGCCTCGCGGTCTAGACCCTGCGCCTAGACACAGCAAACTTCCTTCTCAGGAGCCAGACAGCCAGCTGCGCACAAATCCTGAGACTGCCAGTACCGAGTGGCCTCATGCATGTATTTGACCTCTCTGAACCACAGTTTTCTTATCTATGACTTGGGAGCCGTAGAGGATTGGGGGGAAAAGGAACTCATCCACTGAGTGGAAATGTAAATTAGTGCACCCACCATCAGTAGGGAATGCCTCCATAATTAGAAATAGCTCACATCTATAATCCTAGCCACTGGGGAGGCTGAGAGCTGAGGATCTAGATTTGAAGCCAGCTAGCACAGACAAAGCTGTGAGACTCTTCTGTCCAATTAGCCAAAGAATTGAAGGAGAGCTGAGGCCCTGAGTTCAAGCTCTAGTACTTGCACAGGTGTGCGCCACACACACACACACACACACAGATCTACCTTATGAGCTGGGCATATTTCAAAAGAAGAGTGACCATACAAGAAAGACACCAGTGTGTCCATTTATTGCAACACTGTTTACAAGAGCTGAACCACGAAATCAGCAGAGGTGTCTGAGAGCAGATGAGAAAGGAGAAAGAAGAGACCGTGCACAGCGCACACCGAGAAATATCACGCAGCCGTGAAGAGCAATGAAATCCCGCCACGGACAGGAAAATGGACGGTACTGGAACTGTCAGACTGACAGAGACAAGCTAACCTCAGAAAGCCAAATACGTTTTCACTCTCAGGTAGAAGCTAGACCAAAGGAGCACACACACCTGCACAGGTCCACACGTATCAGAACATGCATGTGTATATGCCGATGTGTGCACGTGTCAATATCTATTTATCAGGCACACGCAGTATGATTTTAACAATGGGATTTCATTGGAGGATGGGAGGAAGGGAAAGGGAGAAGGAAAGAGGGAGGGTGAGGAATGGTGAAATACATTGCCACACTGTGCATGAAGATGACACAAGAGGCTCAGAGAAAGCCGACTGGTGGAGGGGAGAGGAAAGCGACAGAGAAAGTCTGGTGCAACGAATACACACTAACGAAAGAGTAATAATGCCAGGCCGGGGTGGGGGTGGGGGCGAGCAGAGAGAGGGGAGGGTGGAGGGGGAAAATGCAGCCCAGTGGTCCATTTGCATGTCTGAAAATAGAATGGGGAAAGCTGTTGAGATCGTTTTCCCAAGGGGGAATGGACTGGGGGTTGGGGAGGTTGATTGGAGCACATCAGCCCGCGTGGCCATGTCACCCGAAGCCCAATGCACACTGATAAAAATTATGAAAAAGCCGGGTGCCGGTGGCTCACGCCTGTAATCCTAGCTACTCAGGAGGCTGAGATCTGAGGATCGCAGTTCAAAGCCAGCCTTGGCAGGAAAGTCTGTGAGACTCTTATCTCCAATGAACCACCAGAAAACTGGAAGTGGTGCTGTGGCTCAAGCGGTAGAGCGCTAGCCTTGAGCAGAAGAGCTCAGGGACAGCGCCCAGGCCCTGAGTTCAAGCCCCACAACTGACCAAAATAAAGACCTAAGAAAGAAAATGGGAGCAGTTACAGTCCCTACCCCGCACACAGGTTTGTGCAGAAGATCTTAGCTTGTGGGAAGGGTTTTGTTATATTATCAGTCTCACTTCTGGGCTCCTGACAGGAAAACACACACACACACACACACACACACACACACACACACACACACACACACACACACGCACACACACGCACAAGCAGACATGCATACATGCGCACACGTGTGCACTAGCAGCCAAGGCGGTGTCTGGGAGCCCTTGGAGGGCACAGAGTATCCCTAGCCCATGCCAAGCCTGTGCCCTCTGCCCTGACCTGGTCCTGCGGCCTCCATGCAGGGTGGGCCCGACTCTGTGGACTGAGACCAGAGGCCTGGGGGTGGAGCTCGGGGCGGGGCCGGCCAGGTCTGGCCTGAAAGTCAGGCTGCCCTCTGTGGCCATGCTGGCCGGGTGCCCTGTGGGGACTGGCCATGGGCCCACAGAGAGACCATGGTGTGCCAGCCATGGGAGCGCTAAGAGGACCTGGGGACACCCACCCCAATTAGAGTGGGCCTGAAGCATCAGCCTGGTGTGCCCATTTACCAGTGCCTACTGGAGAAGGCCACAGGACTATGACCTGGCCTTTTTCTCCATTCCTGACCATGGTGCCCTTCAATCTTCCAGAAGAGTCTCCAGAGGAAGTTCTGCTGACCCCTTGGCTTAGCAGTGTCTTTTTGCTCAACCCTGCAAAGTCCATCCTAACCTTTTGCCTGCTGGGGTCAGTAAATGACCTGATAAGGGCTGCAGAACTGTCTTTCCACTAGGAGATATGCAAGGCAGCTGGCTCCCCCCTTGCTCACACCAGCCTGTGGGCTGGGGCCCCATCGGTGCAGCCATCTTAACTGGAAGAGTGAGCAGCAGAGGAGTCTGCTAGGGAGCTGGGGGGAGGGAGAAAAGGGGGAAAGGAGAAGGAAGGAAGGGGGATGGGGGGGTGAGAGCCAGGCTTGAAGTTAGCCTGACGTGGGCCTTCCTTCTGGTCCCAGAAGTCTCACCCCCTGGCGGGCTGGAGTTGTCCTTGTGACTCAGTGGGCCACCCTGGCTGCTAGCAGTCTCAGCAGGGTGCTGTCCCCATGGTCTCTATACACTGGGGAGATGCTCTATTCTGACAGGAAGCAAATGCCCTGGGGTCACAGGCTGGGTGATTTTTACGTGGCCAGTTCCGAGTCTTGGTTGGCCGAGGAGGATGACCGGGATGGTCCCCACACTAGAGGTGACAACAGAGTACACGGCCTGGTGTCAAACACCTGGAAGGGTCCTTGGCATCCAGTAGCTCAGTTAGCCCTGGCTGTCACCAGCTGTGTTTGGTGCATCCACTGGGACCACAACCACTTATTGAGTGCCGACTATGCACGGAGACGCTCCTGCCCTCTTCAGTCTTTTGGAGAGCAGAGCTGTCAGTAAGCACCTGCCAAGCCTGTGGGGTTGCCATGGTAACTGCCGGGCCGCCTCCTCACAGCCCAGCCCCCACCCGCGGGTCCACTTGGACAAGGAGACAAAAATGACCCAGGTCCCACGGAAGTGGGGTGCTGTCGGGGAGTGGGGGGGCGAGCAACAGAGACTGGGGGGAGCTCAGGCTCCAAGGCCACTCTCTCCCCACCTCACCCCCACTTCTAGAAAGGTCCACAGAGGTCCCGGGCACTGGTGGCTCAAGTCTGTGATCCTAGCTACTCAGGAGGCTGAGTCCTGAGGATCATGGTTCAAAGCCAGCCTGGGCAGGAAAATCCCTGTGAGATTTTTGTCTCCAATTAATCACCAGAAAACCAGAAGTGGTGCTTTGGCCGCATGGTGGTAGAGCACTACCTTGAGCAAAAGAGCTGAGGGACAGCGCCCAGGCCCTGAGTTCAAGTTCTAGGTGAGTCAGGTCTGCAGGCTCTTTGCCTCTTGCTCCGGGTTCCTAGCTGAGCAGCTGGTCCAATAAGTACAGAAGGTTGGAGGAGACAGGGAGGTTGGAGGGGGCAGAGAGAGCCCCACCAAGTTACGCTCCCGGGGCTGGGAAGGTCCACTGTGCTGGGTCTCCTTGGAGACATGTCTGGGCCTCAGGGGGAGGACTCAGGGCCTCTGGGCAGGCGGGCTCCGCAGTGGCACAGGACAGCCTGTTGGTGGGTGCACAGGCCCTTGGGGGTCTCTGGGCTGGGCGGGAGGGGCCCCTGGTCTTCAGGGCACAGGTTCAAGCTAAGCAGGGGGTATCACAGCCCATGGAATCCAAGTGAGGGGTCAATCCAGTAGAGGAAGGACTCAATAGCACTTCAGGATTAGCATCTTCAGGCCTCATTATCCCTTCTCTAAAAGCAACGTCACCCCCCACCCCGCCTTCAAACATACAAAAAATCTCGCATGGAATTCTAAGCTACCACACAGAAGCGAAGCTGGTCTACTTTGTGGAGATGGGGTCTCTCTGAATGAATGACCAAGCTCCAGCAGGGACCAGCACACACTTCAATGACCACAACACTTGAACTGTCATGGAAAACGAGGCTCAAAGTCACATTTCTGAAGCCGGGCACTGGGGCCCCTTGCCCGTGAGCCTAGTTTACCCAGGAGCTAGAGATCAGAGGATTGTGGTTCGAAGCCAGCCCGAGCAGGAAGGTCTGTGAGACTCTTTATCTCCAACTGCAAAAAAGTGGAGGTGTGGCTCAAGTGGTAGAGTGTAAGCCTTGAGTGAAAAGAGCTAAGGGCGCATGCCCAGGCCTTGAGTTCAAGTCCTGGTATGGGCACACACAGAAAGGCACATTTTTGAAACAGTTTCCATCTGGAGGACTCAGGGTGGTTGTTCCTTCTTTTCTTATACCCTCCAGCCAGCAAAACTTGAAGTCTTCCAAGATTTCCCACCATGCACAGCGATCTCTCCCTTCTCAGTGCAATCAAAGCTTGAAGGTTGAGTCTGAGAATCCAGCCTGGGGACGGCAGGCCCTGCAGCTCTCACAGGTCTGCCAGGTGGCTCAGGAAAGATGCTCTACACTGCTATTTCCCCATGGGTCAGGTCTGCTGGGTCTTTAAGATAATCCCCAGTAGCTGAGGATCACCTAAATCCTTTGGCCACCATCACATTGATTGTATGCAAAGACAGTTCCTGCTGTAGTAAGAGAAAAGATGGTGTGAAGGTAGAGTTGATGGAGCCCTTGCCTGCATCCTAGCAAATTTCTCATGCTGTGCACCAAGGCCCAGATTTAAAGCTTTTCTCTTGACCTCTCTGTAACCTTGACTGAGGCAAGCTGGGCTGGGCAGAGATTATCTGTCCCAACTTGGAGAGCTCCGGTTTTTTGGTGTTCTGGGTTGTTGTTTGTCTTTTCTTCTTCTGGTTCTAGGGAATTAAACTCGGGGCCTTGCCCTTGTGCTTGGCTTGCTTGGTCATGGTGAGTGCTCTTGAACTCCAGGCCTTAAGGCTTGCTCCATCTGCTTGTTCATGGCTTACACTCTACCACTTGAACCATGGCTCCAGGCTGGCATTTTGCTGATTAGTTGGTGATCAAGTCTCTAGGACTTTTCTGCCCCTGCTTGGGCTGGCTGGCTTTGAACCACAAGCCCTGGCTTTGAAGCGTGGAATTCCAGGCTCAATGTGGACCTCCAGCAAAGCAGCCCTGCCCGCCAGTCTGCCTGCACCTGCAGCTCAGAAATGGGCCGTGGGTGGCACTTGCTTCTGAGCATGCTCAGGACAGGCAGAGCAAGGAGAAGAGGCTCAGTGTGGTCACATAGGGGACGAAGTCCTGGCTACCACCATCACGGTGAATGCTGCCATAGCCCCACCAGACCACCAGCATGTACGATGACAGTCATGAACATGAGAGTCATGCATGCTGTTAGCCCCCCCCACATACATGCATACACAGGCACACACGTGCATATACATGTGCACATATACACCCTTATACACGTGCTTGTGCACATGTACACACTCAGCCAGGGTCATGCGGCTCTCAGGGATCCTTAAGAATCGAAAGAAGCCACACATATGCATGATGAGAGTTACAGCACAAAAGGCAGGATTGAAACTCAGGTTGGAGAGCGGACACTTGGACCTCCCTTTTCCTTCCAGCTCCCCAGGACCCCCAGAGCCCAGATACAGGGGGGACATCATGGCTGAGGGACTGGTACGGACATCCTGAGACTTACTTTCTTAGAGCTTTTCATGTACGCCAATACGAGGGCTTGAACTCAAACCCTCACATCCATGGCTGGCGCTCTACTGCTTGAGCCACATCTCTAGTACAGCTTTTTCCCCCTGGTTCACCGGACATAGTCTTGCAGACTTTTGTGCTTAGGCTGGCTTTGAACTTGCACCCTCAGATCGCAGCCTCGTGAGTAGCTAGGATGACAGGTATGAGCCACTGGCACCTGGTGGATTGATTCTGGCATCCTTTCTTTCACGCCCCTGGCCTCTGTCTGCATCACTGCATTCCTCCCGTGAGGACCCACAGCTGACTCCTAGAATGTGAAGGGCAGAAGGGACCCAGGGAGCCCTCAGCATGAGACCTCCCGCGGCAGGAATCTGTGCCCAGCCAGCTTCAAGCGTGGCCTCTGTGGGAAGCTCAAAGGCCCGACAGTGTGCACAGCTCCCCTTGGGCCTGTGTGGACCGTTCCTATGCCTCGGTAGTTTTAGAAAGCAGGCTGGCCATGGGGCTCATCATGGCTTCTCATCCCTGCTCTCTTGAGCCCACCCCGGGGTCTCTTCCAAGCCTCCATTCTAGGACTTTCTCCAAGTATGCACTACACTGACTACCACAGTCTAGAACAGAAAAAAATCACTGATGCAACAGGTGCTTTAGTGCTGATTTTGCTGGAAAATCCTGGGCCCTGAGTTAACCACAAGCAAGAGGCAAGCTTGGTAGCCCCGCCACCATTTTGGGTGTGTCTCTGCTCTACGCCCGTCTCTCTGTGATCTTTTTGAAATCAGGGATGGACATCATCTTCGTGGGGGCTGATACCATCCCAATGCAGCGATTCAGCCTCCTCAGAGTATGGGCCAGGTCCAGATGATGTGCTGGAGTTCACATCTGTACCCCAAAGATGGCTGAAGATGGGCCGAAGTGCCATCTTCCCAAGGCTGCCATGAGATAAATTTCCCGGCTTCACTGATACAGTGGATTTTATTTTGTTTTGTTTATTTATTTATTTATTTATTTGGGGGGGAGGATCATTGAAAGTCACCTTGTTAGAGCTGAGTGTGATGATGTAACACCTGTAAGCCTAGCTACTCAGGAGGCAGAGACAGGAAGATCTCCAATTCAAGGCCTGCCTGGGCTGTCCTGTGAAACCCTGTCTCAGAAACAAATTGCACAAACATAAAGGCTGGGGGCATGGCTCAAGTGGTAGAGCGCCATCCTCCAGTAATGCTATGTGCTGCCAGGAAGGGACCAGGCTGCCACAGCTCCCAGTGGCATTCACAAGGCTGAGTTTGCTCAGGAGACAGGGAGAGAGTCATAGCGGTATCACTTGGAGCTTGGCCATCATTTCTCATCAAGTTACCAGCAAGAGCAGATCAAGGACTGCTTGAGTGCAAGTCAAACCTCCTGGGTGGCCTGGAGATACCGGCTCCCAGGTGCCAACAACTCCCATGGCCTACCTGGGCGCAGGGGTCTATCAACCCCTCTGAGCTTCCCAATCACAGCAGCTAGGCCATCCTGCCAAGACTTGGGAGATGTCACCTCTTCACTCAAACCCCGCTACAGGCCAAGCACTGGTGCAATCTTGGCTACTCAAGAGGCTGAGCTCTAAGGACTGAGCTTCCAAGTCAACCCCGGCAGACAAATGGGAGGGATTCTTAGGCCCAACTAACCAGCAAAAAGCTAGAAGTGGAGTTGTGGTTCAAATGGTAGAGCACCAGCCTTTGAGAGAAAAGCTAAAGGAGGATATTCAGGCCCTGAGTTCAAGCCCCAGTCCTGGCACAAACTGAACCAAACCAAACCAACCAAATAACAAACTTCCATGGCTTCCAGTTTCACTTGGAGTCAAAGCCAAAGCTGATTCTGGATATGGGGGGCCCACAGCCCTGACTTAACCACCCACCTACTGCTCCACCCTGTGGCTGCTTTGAGGTCCCCAAATACTCAGGCACAGTCTCTCTTGGAGACCCTGGTTCCTTTCCTCTGTCCACAGCGCTACCCACTCCCTTCCCAACATGCTCTTTTCATCCCGACGTTTCCTCAGGGTCCCCTTCTCAGTGTGACCTTCACTGTCACTGTCACTGGAAATCCAGTCCTTCCCACCTCCGGACCCCTTGCCCTGTCGGCTTTTCCTTAGCCCTTAACAGTAATCCAACCCATTGTTGTATTTATCTCCCTTATACACACACACATACACACACACACCAGCTTTAGCACACAATAGGTACAGAAGCACATAGTAGGTGTGCAGTAAATGTATCCAGCACCTAATAGGTGTGCAGTAAATGTATCCAGCGTATGAAGGAGTGAATGGCTGCCTAAGTCCCCACCACCCATTTGCTGTTCTGGTTCTCTAGCTCCCCTTGGGTGATCCAAAATGTCATGGTCCCTGTGTCCTTCACCCACCAGGGTAGGAGTGTTTGTTTAGGAATTCTAGGTGTGGGTGTGTCCCTTATTTGGGGGCCAGCCATTTGCCTGCAGCTCCCTACCTGCTATGAATAGTGCCAAGTCTCATCTTATTCAAGGATCTTTCGAGAAACTGGGCCATCTGCCTCTCTTGAGTCTCTGAGATTCTGATACTCCTTCTTTTTAAGGTTTTCCCCTCCAGATCCAATCCTGCTCAATCGGCAGGAGGGAGGGGCGGGGAGGAGGCTAAGGCCCAGCCTCTACTTCCACAGTGCCTGTGTGAGTGGGAAGGGGCAAAGGGAGGGGGGCTTTGTGGTGCCACACAGCCAACCGCTTCACACTTCAGGCTGCTGTGACCCTGCATCCTCCTCAGCACCCCGGGACCACCTCCAGTCCCCTAACATTTGGCCCTTTGTCCTCAAGCCCATAGGGCCCCCAAAACACTGTTGCCTGGTCTGGAAAGGGGCGGGGGAGAGGAAACTTCCGAAGTTTAAGTACTGGCACCAGCTCAAGTAGACTAGAACCTGGGTTCTAATCCCCCTACAGTGACAAAAAGAGAAAGGCTCCAGTAATTGGCTAATGGAACCCTGGTGATCATCCTTTTGGGGTCTGTGGAAGTTTCTAGGCCCCTGTGGATCATTTTTGGGGGGAGGTGGGGGGAGAAGACTGAGCCATCAAGGTAAAGCATATTTCTAATTGCTCTAGAAGAGCAATTCTCTCTCGTTAGGTGGGCAGGGGCTCTCAGGCCAAAACTGTGTGCTGTCTTACACACACACACACACCAACTCAGTATTAACAGTTGGTCAGGCCAAAACTGTGTGCTGTCTTACACACACACACACACACACACACACACACACACACACACACACACACACACACACACACACACACACACACACCAACTCAGTATTAACAGTTGGTCAGGCCAAAACTGTGTGCTGTCTTACACACACACACACACACACACACACACACACACACACACACACACACACACACACACACACACACACACACACACCAACTCAGTATTAACAGTCGGTCAAGTTTTTCCAGATTGGCTCAGCCTTCCTGATAAGCCTACTTGAGCCAGTCATAAGAACAGAGAAAAAGCCTCAGGACTGGAGCCAAATGAAAGATTCAGAACGAAGGTTCTAAGAGATCCAGACAACTCAGGAACCACACACAGCTATCCCGAACAACCCTGTCCCCAAGGATTCCAACCCCCCCCCTTCCTGGTCTTCTCCCTCCCACAGTCCTGCACAAAGGGTTTTGGAAGCTTTCCATAGAGAAAATGCCGGGGACCAAGTTTCTTCCCGTTCCTCGGTAAGTCCAAGGGTTAAAAACATTTCCCAACTCCCCTTCCAACTGCAAGGTCAAACAGCTGTCCAAAACCACCCAAGGAGCCGCGGGAGTCCCGGACAGCTGAGCGCCACCGCCCCCCCCCCCCACCCAGTGTAGCCCTCAGGCCAGGGAGGGAAGAGTTAAACAGCCATCAGCTTTGGCTGATAGTTCAAACTCCAAAGTTCACGCTCAGTCCCAGCCACCCCGAAGGAATTGTAAATCTCAGGGCAGTATTTAACACAACAAAAGCAACCTGGAAAGAGACGCAGGTTTGGTTTTCAACAGTACATATTTACTTAATCCCCGAGGTATGTGGCTCCACGTCAGATCAGCTGGCTTGGCTGGTCCTTTCAACAATCCCACTGCCCCCCCCCCCCACAGTTTAAATTTCAAACTAATTCTCTGTTTTCACTCTTCCTCTTCACTCGGCCAGCCCGGCCTGCTGGCCTCAAATCCCTCTCAATTGCCCTGTCACTGGGTGAGTCAGTCTGGCCTGAGTTGGGAGCTGGGTGACAGCGGTGGGGGGGACACCCTCCCCATTCTCCCCCACCCCCTCCCCACACTCTGGTACCAGGTCTCCTAGTGAGGTTGAGCACCATTAAAAGAAAAAAAAAAGTGTAGGGCAAGCCGGGCACAGTGGCTCACAGCTGTGATCTTGGCTACCCAGGAGGCTGAGTGAGATCTAAGGATTACACTTTAAAGCCAGACAAGCCCGGAGAACCCTAGAGACCCTTCTCTCCCCCAAGGAACCACCGAAAAGCCAGCAATGAAGTGCTGGTGCTGGCTCTGGTAGAGCACCAGCCTTCTGCAAAGAGGGTAAGCAAGAGCATGAAGCAGTGAGTTCAAGCCCCAGTGCTGGCATGTATGTGTGCATGCTCTCTCTCACACACACGCACACACGCACGCGCGCGCGCGCACACACACACACAGAATGAAGGGCAATGGCCCAGGGTCGTTAGGGGTGAAGGGTTCTGGCTTACCCAGCCCTTCCTCCCCCTCAGATTTCCAAACACCTGGGGCTTCTCTTAGCTCTCTCAGTCCAGGCTAGACCATGCAAGACCCCCCCCCTTCCCTTCCACAGCCTGCACCCCCATCTCCAGTGTCCTCAGAGCTGCAGCCGCCCAGGTTGGGGGCTGCGAAGCCGGTTGCCAAGGAAAACACCGGGCGCGGCTAGCAGGCGGCTCCCGGCTCTGCCCAGGGGCGCGAAGCGGGGCGGGGTGGGGTGGGGGTGCAAGGATGGGGGCGCCCCACACCTTCCTCACAGCCAGGGGCGCCCCTCCCCCCCGCGTGGCGAGGAGAGGGGGGGTTCCCCTTGACCCCCCCCGGCGTCCCCGTACCACCTCCCCCCTCACCCCCCCAAACCCGCGACCTCGTACCTTTCTCGCGCCGCGCTCCGCGAACTCGCGGGCGAGCTGGCGCCCGATGCCTCGCCCACCGCCGGTGATAAGCACGTTCTCCCGCGACAGGTCCCGCAGCCTGGCGGGCAGCAGCGAGCCCACGGCCGCTTTGGCCACCAGGTAGATGAGCTGCAGGGGGAAGGCCACCAGCGCGCCGAGCCAGCGCCACACCATCCTGCCCCGCGCGCGCGGGGCCGGGCAGGGGCCGGCGCGGGGCGGCGGTGGCACCCACTCCGCGGGGCCCGAACAAAACCGGAACGGAACGCTGCTCGGAGCGAGGTGTGGGGTGGGGATAATAAACCCAAAGCGCCGGGCTGGTGATCGGGGCGGAGAGGGTGGGGATTCGAACAAGAAGTTTCTTGCCCGGGCAGCCGCGTCTCGGGCGTGGGACACTCAGGTACTGTTTACCGGACCAGGAGAGTTCAGGCTGGGGAAGAGAGAGGGGGAGGGAAAAAGAAAAGGCTCCAACCGCGCGCGCCCCGCGGGTCCGAAGTGCAAGACCGAAAAAACAGACAACCGCCGACGCGAGCGGAGCGTCTTCCCCCGCCACCCCGCCCACCCCGGCTCTCCGGGGTGGGGAAAAACCAAACCCAACAACAAAGTAGGGGATCAAAGTGCGGGGCGCTCCCGAGCTTCAGCCCGCGAAGGGCTCCCGAGGGCGCATGGCGACCCCTGGGCTCAGGAAACTGCCGAGACGCGAGCTGCGGGGCGGCGGCGCGGGCGAGCGAGGCGGGGGTCCCAGGGGCCGCGGGCGCGGGGTCCCGGGCCGGTTCGGAACGCGCGCGCTCGCTCTCTCCCGGCTCCCCCCTCCTCCTCCTCGCTCTCGCTTCCAGCCCCGCGCTGGGAGTCTCCGCTCGATCCCGGCTCCCCTCGTCCGTCCTCTCTCCCTTTTAGCATCTACTGCCTGCGATCCGCCCTTTCCAACTTGGAGGGGGCCCCGGGGCGCAGCACGCGTGGAGCGGACGCCTGGGTCTGCGGCCGCCTCAATCCTTCGCTCCCCGGGGCAGCTGCGGCGCGCCGCGAGCGGGCACCCTCCCCCTCCCTCCTCCCCTCCCTTCCTTCCCCTCCCTCCTCCCCTCCCTCTCCTTCCCTCCTCCCCTCCACCTCCCTCCCCCCCCCCCATTTTTTAATACCCCATTAAGTCTGATTGACAGTTAAAGTTGTTGGGAGGCTTCCCTCCCGTGTCTCTGAGTGGCTGCGGCCGCCTCCCCCCTCCTCCCCTCCCTCCCTCCCCCCCCCCCGCCGCGCCGTCGCGGGCCGCGCGCCTGGGGCGCGCACCCGGGCCCGCCGCCACCCGCGCTCGCTGCTCGCTGCAAGCCGGGACTTGTGGCTGGTGTCCCTGCGGGCCAGCAGCTGGAACCCGTACATGCTGGAACCGACTCCGGCGAGCCGGCTCCCTCCCGGAGACATTCCTCCCAGCCCGGGCCAGGTGACCAGCCCTGCAGACCCGGGACCCGGCCCGGGGGCGGGCGCCAGCACGCCGGGAACCGACAGGGTCGCCGGGGGTCTACTCCAGGTCACTTGGTCACCCCCCCGTGGCCCCCGGTGGGACCGGGACGCCACGCCCCACCCCCGCCTCTGATTCCCCACTGTCGGGGGGCGGGGGTGAAACTTGCGCCTGGTGCCGGCCAGCGCCACCGACCACGAGCCGGGCGCCCCGGCACCGCGCATCGGCGCTGCGCCTTCCTGAAGGACAAACGCCGGCAGGGCCCCCCCACTTTCTGGGTCTCTCCTGTCGGGGATCCCCCCCCAGGCCGCGCGGCCAGCAGCCATGGTCTCCGCGGGAGTCGGAACCGCGCTGGCGCGGGGTGTCTGCGGTCGGGGAGGTGAGTCACCCCGAGCAGCAGCCCCGGTTAGCAGTGCTGACGGGACCGGCCTCCTCCGAACACCTACGGGCGGGCGCTTGGGGTTGTGTCCCGGAGTCCGGCGCGGCCCTTCCCAGCCCCAGACTTGTCCAGACTGGGCGCCGCGGGCCGCGCTCGGCCCCCGGACCGACCCGGCGGCCGCGGCGCTCCGAGGCGGTAGTTTGAACGTCAGCGTGGGTGAGGGATGCAGATCGAGGGGGCGTGGCCGGGGCGTGGCCAGACCGGGCGGGGCGGGGTTGGCGAAACGGCCTTCTCACCTGCTGAGAAGCTGCATTCCCTCCCACAGGTGAGGATCTTTCCTTCTGGGCCATGCGATCCGAGCCACTGGAAAAGCCAAGCGGGTGGAGAGAGGGTGAGGAAGGAGCTTTAATGACCTTGAGGGCTCCCTCCATCCGCTTTGCAGGTTACCAGTGGCCAGAAAGTGGGGATCCGCTCCAGGTCTACTCTTCTTTCCACTGGCAGGGAGGGCGGCCCTGGGCCAGACCCTTGTCCTGCTTGGCTCCCAGGACATGGCCAACACAGTAGGGCTCCCTCACAGTGACAGCCACTGCCCATCAAACGGGACAGGAATTTCAGCCTGACTGAACCAGGCCTCGGACCTGCGTCCGTGTGCGTGCGTGTGGGGGGGGGAGGGGGAGGGGGGTGCTGTCCCCCAGCTGCTTGTCGTTGCTTATCTTTGCTGATCTGTTATCCTTGAGGCCACTTAGTGGTCACGACGGGGTACTGCACCTCCAGTTGCCCCAGTCTCTAGCAGAGAGACCCTAACTGGATGTACTTGCTCCCCTTAAGGTTAACAACCCCAAGTGTAAACCCCCTCCCCTCTGTTTTATGGCAGAGGACCACACACACACACAGAGGCATCCAGCGATGTACATGACCAGAGTGTGTTCCCTGATCAGCAATCGCTCAGATGCCAAACGAGTGGCCCCACTTTGGGAGATCCCAAAAGGAATGGATAGATGCAGAGGTCCATCCTCAGGAGCTGTCGCCTCCTCTCATGCTTTTCCCCATCCAAGTCAGCTGGACCCTAAGAGCCAAGAGGACTGGGGTCTGGAGGGACACAGCTCAGCAGGCCCAGGCTGGTCCTGAGTGTCCTCAGGGCCTGGTTTCAAGGAGAGCTGCTCGGGACCCTCCCCCTGAGGGTTTCTCCTTGGTACCTTCCTCTCTGTTTCCTTGGGGCAGGAGGTGAGCAATCCAACTCCAGGGGTGAAGTTTGGGATTTCACCTCCCAGGCCTGGGTGGAGGGCCTCACTCTTTTTTTTTTTTTTTAAATTTGCCCCTGAGGAAGTGAAAGGAGCCTTTGTAGACTTGGTGGGTGAGGTGCGTGCTGCAGCCTGTAGGACTAACTTTTTCCATAACCCAGCCCTGCCCACACCAGCACAGCCAGGGAGGTGTGAGCAGGGCCCTGGCAGGGCCAGCTGGGAGCCTGGTGGCCCAGCTGCCTTCCAGCCCTTGGTGAGTAGACACAGCTAGGCTTAGGGTTAGACATGGGCTGCCTAAAGAGCTGGCTCTGCTTTAGAGTCAATTTTATCCCTCCCTTCCCTTCCTCCCCAATACTGGGGATTGAACCTAGTGCCTCTGTGTGCTAGGCAAGCACTCTACCACCTCAGCCAGAGCTTTCAGCCCTTGTGTTTTTGAGACAAGGTCTCCTTATGTTTGTCCTGTCTAGTTCCTATCTCAAGTCCTCTCTTTTCCGCCTCCTGAGTCATGAGATGAACAGTTTGCTTTGTACTCTGGTGTCCAGAGGCCAACATTATCTTGGTCTGGAACTTCCGGGCCTGCAAACGAAAATGCACCTTTTCTCTCCATAAGCTACTTGCTTTAACTGTTTTGTTAGGCTAACAGAAAGCTGACTAAAATAAAAACTTCTATTTCCAGGGCACTATTTTTTTTTTTTTTTTTGTCAGCCATGTGGCTTGAACTCTGGGACTAGGCTCTGTCCCTCAGCTCTTCAGCTCAAGGCGAGCACTCTACCACTTAAGCCACAGCACTACTTTTGATTTTCAGATGGTTAATTGTAGATAAAAGTCTTATGGACTTTCCTGCCTGGGCTGGCTTTGAACTGCGATCCTCAGATCTAAGCCTCCTGAGTAGCTAAGATTACAGGCATGAGCTACTATCTCCCAGCACTAATTTTTTTTTTTTTTTTTTTTAAAGAGAGACAAGAGCCCTGCACTGGTGGCTCATGCATGTAATCCTAGCTACTCAGGAGCCTGAGATCTGAGGATCAAGTTTCAAAGCCAGAGTGGGCAGGAAACTCTGTGAGACTCTTCAATAAAATATTAGAAAACTGGAAGTGGTGCTGTGGCTCAAGTGGTAGAGTGCTTGGCTTGAGCTGAAGAGCCGAGGGACAGTGCCCAGGCCCAGAGTTCAGGCCCCATGACCAACCAAAAAAAAAAAAAAAAGAAGGGACCCAGGTCCCTGAATCTTTAAAGCTTTAAAGGCACAGCCCCAGTAACTTAAGGGCCTCCTATTAGGCCCTAGCTCTTAATGGCACCATCACTCCCCTGACCCCCAATAATGCCACCTTGGAGACAGAGCTTTTACCACATGGACCTTTGAACTGCTCCATGTCTGTGGGGAGGGAGGTGAAGCAACTTCATCAAGATCATGGAGCTTGGAGAAGGGCCAGATACAGAATTACAAGGTAACTCAGTTTTGCCTGGAAGCTCACCATCTTGGCTTCGGTCTCTGTTCCCCACTCCTGGAGCTTTGTCTGCCAATGTTTCTTCCTAGGTAACAAACATCCACGTGTATGCTGCATGCACACACACATACCTGTTCATGATACACCCCTCTGCATACAGAAAGCAATGGGAAGGACAGTCATAAGCACCCCTATTTCTGGATGTGAATATTCTGACTGCTGTCCTGTGTGTGTGTGTGTGTGTGTGTGTGTGTGTGTGTGTGTGTGCGTGTGCGTGCGTGCGTGCATGCGTGCGTGCATGCATGCCAGTACTGCAGCTTGAACTCAGGGCCTGGATGCTTTCCCTTAAAATTTTCATGCAAGGTTAGCACTTTACCATTTGAGCCACAGTTCCACTTCCAGTTGTTTGGTGATTAATTGGAGATAAAAGTCTCCTGGACAAGCTTTGACCATGATCCTCAGCCTCTTGCATGGCTAGGATGACAGGAACGAGCCACTGGTACCCACTTACCAGTCCCTATGTTTTATACTAGCATTTTGTTATGAAGAGTCATTTCACTCAGTGACCTTTCTTCTTTTTCTTTCTTTCTTTTTTCTTTTTCTTTTTAAAGTGGGCTGTTTCAGAACCAGTAGGACCAGAAGTCCTTGTGTAAGACCACAGATTTCCTGACTATGAGGTCTCTGAAAAGCTCCTAAAAAACAGAGACGGAGCCAGGACCTCTGCCTCTTGGAATCACCTAATCCATCCTATAATACCATGATTTGTAGGAAAGTTCTGTGCATAAACCCCATAAAATCCCATAATGTGGAGCTGACATTGAGCTTGCCCAGAACTAAATCTGCTTAAAAAAAAAAAAAAGAAAGACTGCTTGCCAGGAGTTTGCAGAAAACCATCAGCCATGTTGCAACCCCATGCATCTCTCCTGCCTGATGCCTTTCAAAGAAGGCCTCTTTTTATGTGTGTATAAAAACATTGTCCTGTTGGGTCTCTCCTTCATCCTGGTTGAACAATGGATGTCTGTGAGGCTGGAAGAGGCTGGGATTCAGGGACCCAGTGAAACAACAGGAAAATCAGGGATGGTTACATCAATGCCCACAATGCCCTGCTCCCTACAATGCCCTGCTTCCCACAATGCCCTGCTCCCTACAATGCCCTACTTCCCACAGTGCCCTGTTCCCTACAATGCCCTGCTTCCCACAATGCCCTGCTTTCCATGCTGCCCTACTCCTTATGATGTCCTGCTTCCCATGATGCCCTGCTCCCTACAATGCCCTGCTTCCCACAATGCCCTGTATCACTAGGGGATTGGACCTCCCCTGGTCGCTTTGGGTGGTCAACGTGGCAAAGTAGGACAGGGAGGAAGAGAACAGTGACAACACCACCTGGCAGGGCACTTGGAAGAGGGCGCTGTCTTAACAAAACCTGCAATGATTCTGAGCACTTGTGCCTCAGTTTACCCAGATTTAGAATGAAGTTTGGATTAATAGCACTGCTCTTGTTAAGACCATAGATATTGTTCGGCAATTGATAGACGTACAATAAATGTCTTTCCTTTCCCTCCCTCTCTCCCTCCTTCCTTCCTTCCTTCCTTCCTTCCTTCCTTCCTTCCCTTTGTCATATTACCCCTAGCTAGTTAGTTACCTACTGTCTAGTTTTACAGTCTTTAAAAGTACTTACATTTTTTTTGGCGAGGGGCGTTGGCAAGGGCATCATGGGAAGCAGGGCATTGTAGGGAGCAGGGCATCATGGGAAGCAGGGCATTGTAGGGAGCAGGGCTTCGTGGGAAGCAGGGCATTGGAGGCACTTGCTAGGCAAGTACTCCATTACTTGATCTGTGTCCCCATCCCTATTTGCTTTGGTTGTGAAATAAGGTCTCACTGTTTTGCCCAGGCTGGGCTATTTATCTACATATTTTTATATCAGTATTGGGGCTTGAAATGCTGTCCCTTGTCTCTTTCTGCTCATCCTACCATGTGAGTCACAGACCCATTTCTGTTTGTTGTTGTTTTTGATAGTTAATTGGAGATCAGAGTCTCCTGGATTTTCTTGCTGCCTGCAAACCATAATCCTCAGATCTCAGCCTCCCACGTAGCTAGGATTATAAGCACAAGCCATTGGCACTTGGCTTGGGCATCCTGTTAATACTTTCTGTCTAGCTGCTACACCCACTTTTATTAGTTGCCTTGGAATCTTGCTAATGTTTGTCCAGATTGGCCTGGGACCACAATTCCCTCGATCTCAACCTCTATAGTAACTGGAATTATAGATGTAAGCTCCTGTGTGTGGCTGGACTGCAGGTCTTAAGAGACAGACAAATTGCAAAAGCAGAAGAATTCCTTCATAGCCTTTTTTTTTTTTTTTTTTTTGGTCCAGTCATTGTGCCTGAACTCTGGGCCTGGGCGCTGTCCCTCAGCTCTTCAGCTTAAGGCTAGCGCTCTACCACTTGAGCCACAGCACCACTTCTGGCTTTTTTCTTTTTGCTTATGTGGTGCTGAGGAATCGAACCCAGGGCTTCAAGCATGCAAGGCAAGCGCTCTACCACTGAGCCACCTTCCCAGCCCCTAGCCTTTATTTTTTGTGTTAACATTTTACATTTATTCTACCCATTCATGATCTTTTTTTCTCAGAGTGTACTGTGGGCATGATTTCCTCAGTCCTAATTTTTTCAGTGTGTATTTCTTAGAATCAAGAACTTCTTTGCTAGGCATACTAGTATATACCTGTAATCTCAGCCCTCAAGAGGCTGAGGCAGGAAGATTGAGAGTTCAAGGCCAGCCTGGGCTACACTGCAAGACAGTCTCAAAACAAAATAAACACACAAAACAAGAATCTACATAATCATAATTCTTTTCATCCAGTTCAAGAAATCAACACTTATATAATACTGTTATTTGATCTTATGCAGATTTTGCCAAATGTACCTACCACTAACACTTTTCATAGCGTGAGAAAGATCTATATCTATATCTATATAAATCAGGGATAGCTCAAGCCTGTAATCCAAGCTACTCAGAAGGTAGGGATCTGAGTATCACAACTTGAATCCAACCCAGGCCAAAACATCAGGGAGACTCTTCAGTTAGCCACCAATAAGCCAGAAGTAGAGCTGTGGCTCAAGTGATAGAGTGCTAGCCTTGGGCAAACAAGCTCAGGGACAGTGCCTAGCCTTGAGTTCAAGTCCCAGCCCTGGCACTTGGTGCCAACAGCTTCTGGGGGAAGGGAGGCTTTTAGACTAGTGGCCATTGGGATGGTAGGAGAATATATTTATTTCCAGCCATCTAGGCTGTGGTAGTTAACTACACAACAGGGGATGTGTGTCAACCTCATTCTTTACTTGGTCAGTTTCTTTTACTTGGAGTGAATTGGGGATCTCTGGATTGACTAAGGGGAGGGGTATGGAAGGAATGGATGGCAGGGAGGCTTTGTACTAGAGTGCCTTGGTGGAGAGCACTTATGGATTGCTTTATGGTGCTGGGATGGAGCCCAGCCAAAGAGCTCTACCACTGAGCCACATCCCTAGTGTGGTACTGAGCACTTAAGGTGGTACAGTCCACCCTGGCAGATTCAACCAATCACAGATTGAAAATAATTTTAAAATTTGTATTCATATAGACTTTCTTTTTTGTCTTGTCATTATTTCTTAAGCAATACAGGATAACTATTTATAGGATATGTACAGTGCATTAGGTATTTAAGTAATGTAGAGACAATTTTAAAGTATGTGTGAGTTGCTGGAGGTGTAGCTCAGTGACAGTGCTCGCCCAGCCTGAACAAGTTCCTGGCTTGGATTCCTAACAGTGCTTAAAAAAATAAAGAAAATAGGAGGGTGTGCCTAGGACTATGCCAGTTTGAAATAAGGAAACAAAGAAGAAGACAAGGAAGGACAGACAGAAAAAGTAAAATGGCCAGGTGTGGTGGTACATGACTGTAATCCCAGCTACACAGGAGGTAGACATAGGAGAATCATGGTCCAAGATCAGCACAGGCAAAAGCACAAAACCCTACCTGAAAATCAACTGAAGCTAAGAGGACTGGGGTTGTGGCTCAAGCAGTGAGTGCTTACCTAGCAAGCATGTAGTCTGCAGTTCCAGCCCCACTCCTTCAGTGAAAATATAAAACATTAAGCCTTTCACAGAGATATCCCACCTCAGAGGACCGTGCACAGCCTTACTAAAGTATGCAGTGGATTTGAAAGAAACCGTGGCAAGTTGTCTCCAACACCCACTGTATGCCTGTAGAATGAATGACCCTTACACTGAACAGACACCAGCAACCATCAGCTAAGGCTCTGACCCCAGTCAAAGAAAGCAAGTGGTCAGTACCAAGAAACTCAAGTGTAGATCAGAATGACAAGAATGTAGCTCCACACGTAAATATCTCTTACTGAAGATAGAATAGTGTCTCCCACCCACACCCTACCCCAAGTGTATATTTTCTCTCTTGCTAATGTTCCCTTCAATCTATTCACGCTTTTAAAAAAAATTAAAAAGCAATTTCTGGTCCTGGAACTTGAACTCTGGGCCTGGGCTCTATCCCTGAGCCTCCTGGTACTCAAGCCTAGTACTCATACTGCTTGAGCCACAGCACCACTTCTGGCTTTTTCTGAGTAGTTTATTGGAGATAAGAGTTTCACGGAGTTTCCTGCCCAGGCTGGCTTTGAACCCTGACCCTCAGAGCTCAGCCTCCTGAGTAGCTAGGATTTCAGGTGCCACTGGCACCCAGCAATTTATTCACTCTTTATGTCTTTTTGGAGGTGAAGTCAAGGCTTTCTTTGAGCCATTGAGGTCCCTTTTCTTTTCTCTTTTGGGGACCTCCTCTGAGTCCTACATGACATCTGAGGAATTTATTATCCCTAGGGGCTCCTGGCACCCATCTGGGTGAACACGTGGAGACAGAGGGACCCCTGTATTAGCCAACAGGTATGCCCTTCAGTAGTTTGGTCCCCACTGGCAACAGTGATATTTAAGAAGTTGTGTGTGTATGTGTGTGTGTGTGTGTGTGTGTGTGTGTGTGTGTGCTCTTTGGGTGTCCATTCCAGCACTGTTGTGGGATAAGTTTCTTCTGCTAAGGGTGATAGTACAGTAATTTAGTGATCATAAATGTCTTTATTCTACATTTTAGAACCAGGCAACGCTGAATTCTACAATTCAGAATGAGTGCTCTAGTGGACGGAGAACAGGTTGGTTTTAGAGGTAGAAAAGGGCTAGGGAATGTGGAAGAAAGAAAAGAAAGAAGCAGACTGGCCATTTCAGAAGAGAGAGTGTGCATTAAGGTCAAGGGAACTTCGCAATCACACTAACTGAAACTGCCTTGTTTCAGATAGTTGGCTGTTAACTTCCTCATCTGGATTTCTGGGAAGATCTGATAAACAGCTTAGCTTCTGCTCGGTGAAGTGGAACTTCAGTGTGAGAGACTCCATTTTATCCAAAATAATGGCCTTGGTTTCCTGAAATAGTATTTCTCATCTTCTTCCTCTTCTTCTTTCTCCTCTTCTTCCTGTGTGTTAGATTACTTGGACTTTGCCAGGAAACCACGCAGACATCCAGGTACAGAGAACAAAGAAAGGTGTATTGCTGGGAAAGGAGGCTGGCAAGACCCCTTCTCACAAGGGAGAAGTAAGAAGAAGCCCCGGCTCTTGTCTGGGGTGACCTATATAACCTAGGAGGTTTAGGAGGGGCTAGAAGGAGCTAGGAGGCAGAGACCCTGGTGTGTACATGAGGGCCAGGGGCTTCATCATGGCGGACTAGGATTTACGGTTGCTGTCCAAATAGTAGATAAGGCTCCTGCAGCTGCCCAGAGCTGAAGGTCACTCTAAGGGGCTCTTGTTGTCTTCTATGGTGGTAGCTGCCCCAGAGAAGTGCCATCCCAAGGGAAAGGGGGCTGGAGGCTGATTATTTACTGCCTTTACTACATGGGCCTAGTGCTGCCCATGGAAGGGAGCATGCTAAGCTGTGGAGAGGGGAAGGAGGGTAGTGAGCTATGGGAAGGGAGCCCATTTCACTAACACTCTTCCTTTTCCTTTTCCTCTTCCTTCTCTATCTTCTTCACATCTTCCTTCTTCTTCCCCTCTCCCTCCTCCTCCTCCTTCTCCCCTTCTCCCCTTTCTCTTCCTTCTCCTCCCTCCTCCTCCCTCCTCTGGTGGGGATGGAACCCAGAGTCTCATGCATGTTAGACAGATGCCCTACCACTGAGGTACAGCCTGACCTCCTATAATTATAATTATTATTATTACTTTGTCAGTCATGGGGCTTGAACTCTGGGCCTGGGCGCGGTCCCTCAACTCTTCAACTCAAGGCAAGTGCTCTATCACTTGAGCCACAGCACCACTTCCGGTTTTTTCTGCTTATGTGGTGCTGAGGAATCAAACCCAGAGCCTCATGCATGCGAGGCAAGCACTCTACCACTGAGCCACCTTCCCAGCCCTTCCTATAATTCTTTTAAAGCACTTTTCCTGGCTTATAAAAGGGGAACAGTATCCCTTACACTGGTATTATCATACTAGTATTCTTGTTGCATAGACCCGTGCTAGAAAATGCTGTGTGTGGTTGGGAGAGAAAGGTCAGAGCCATTATGGAGGATTCCTGGGAGTTTGAAGTTTCCACTGAAATGAAGACTCTCCACTGTGGGCCCCCACCCTGCCCCCAGGGGCAGCCCGCACCCTGGGAAAGTTCAGTGCGCAGGGTTTTCCCAGCCGGTGCTCCTGCTGAGCCCTGTGGCAGAGTTGACCATCACCCCTGCATGCCTGGGTTTCTCCTGCGGGAGGGCCAGCCCTGAGTCACAGCGTGAGTCCTCCCAGGACAAGGATATCAGCCCAAGTATCAAGTCGCTGGCCTGTTTTCTTGGGGGCTGCCCTCTTGAATTCTTGGAATTCTTGGCTCTGGGTAGTCTCCCCAAGGGATCTGCTCCCCTGGCTGGGTCAAGTGGACTGATTTACAGCATACAGGCCCCGGCAAGGGTCCAAGGGAACAGGCAGGGCCGTGGTGGTGGGG
This sequence comes from Dipodomys merriami, assembly GCF_024711535.1. Taxonomy (NCBI): domain Eukaryota; kingdom Metazoa; phylum Chordata; class Mammalia; order Rodentia; family Heteromyidae; genus Dipodomys; species Dipodomys merriami. The sequence continues at coordinate 8,239,798 of NW_027204270.1, forward strand.
GGAAGTGGGGGAGGGGGCACTCAGTGAGGCCAGGCCGTCCTGCTGGGACATGGGCCTCACCCCATATTCCTCAAATACTTTGGGTCCTCCTGAGGATGCCAAACACAACACAGTGTTGTGAAATGCTGGCTTTCTTCTCTTCCTCCTGCCCCTCCCAAGGCCAAGGCCATTGCAAGATGGAGGTTGGCTGTGACTGGAGTGGAGTCCGGTCGCCATGGTGGCTGAGCTGCCTGGGGATGAGGATGGGCTCCGTGTTTGGAGAATGTTGGTCCAAACCCCCAGGGTGCGACTGGGGATGTAGCTCAGGAGTGAAACACTTGCCTGAGTTCTATCCCCAATACTGAAAAACATTGGACATGGTGGCTCCCGCCTGTACTCTTATCTAGTAGGAAATGGTGAAGTTTAAGGCCATTCCAAGGGAAAATAGATCTTGAGACACCCCCCCCCCCCCCCCCCCCCCCCCCCGCTAAGTTTCTGCCCAGTATCTGTTACCTAGGTAACTGGCACACCTGGAAGCAGTCACCTCCCCCTCCTGCTAGGTCACATCCTGGGCCCCCTCTGGTCACACCTCCCATCTGACCCTAGGAGGATCCTAGGCCCTGAAGTCACATCTAGATCCAATGTGGCCACACCTTTCCCCCACCTGGCCACACCTCTTCCTGTCCCTGGCCTAGATAAGTCCTGGCCTGGGGTGGGTCTCCCTTTTGGCCATGCCTCTCCACCATGGGGGGAGAAGGGGGACAGCAGTTGGGTAAATAAACTTCTTTTCCTGCCTGAATACCACGTGGTGTTCTCTTCATCGGCTACCTAATGAAACCTACCTATTCAATATACCTTACAATCGCAACCAATAAAAAGCTGAGTGTATACATTCACACCTGTCATCCTAGCTCTATACTGCTAGAAGCCCAAAATAGGAAATCAAGGTTTAGGCTGGGTGAGCATAAACTGGAGACTAAAATAACTAAAGCAAAAAGGGCTTGGGGCATGGCTGAAATGACAGAGTTCATGCTTAGCAACTTAGAAACCCGGAGTACAAGTCTGAGTACCACTTAAAATAAAAGATCAAACAATTCAAACAAACCAAACCCCAAACCAAACAACTATAAACAAAGAAACAATGTCCCCCCCCAAAAAAAAACCCCAATGGCCCATTATGCCCGACAGCGTCAGAAAACATCTCTGTGTACAGAACATACCTCGAGAGGCACAGGATCCTGAGAGTGAGCCTCTGTCTATCTCTCCATTCATCTGTCCAGCTGGAGAGGAGACTGGAAGTTGTATGGCCTCATGGTCAGGCCCTTCTACATCCTGGTTTAGCAACCTGCCAGGTAGGATGATACCAGCCTCCACCTCTAGAGGGCGCAGTGGACTAATTTTTTTTTTTAAATTGCTGTTGCTACTACATTGCGATGGGAACCCAAGTGGCCTTGGTTTCATTCCAGTGCTCACCTCAAATGGCACCTGGGCATAGAGGAGTCCTAGGCAAAGGGCAGCTATTCAGTAGCTGCGGTAGGCTGTGAGTTCTGGGCACTAACAACCCTTCCCTCATGTGCCAGCATGAAAGGCTTGCTTCTAGGGTTCTAGACCTACTAAGACTGGAAATACTGGGAGGTGGAGCCAAGCAGGAGGGCTGTAGGCCATTAGAGCGCGCTGTCTCTCTCTTTCTCTCTCTCATACACACACACACACACATACCCTCCCCTTCCTCTCCCTCATCTTCTTGGCCAGAAGGTGAGCAGTTTTGCTTAACCATTTGCTCCAGTCATAATGTGCTGTCTCCTCAGAGATTCAAAGCAACAGGACCCATTCATCAAGGACTGTGACCTACAAAATTATGAAACAAAACAAACCTTTCCTCTTTTTAAGTTGATGATCTAAGGTGGTTTGTTATAGTGACAGAAAGCTGAGTATATCAGACAACGAGTCTAAGGCTTCCCTTGTCTGAGTCTCATCTGTCACATGAGCATCATGGTCACACACACCATGTGAGTTTTGTTAGGAAACTGAGTCAAGCAGATGGAAGGAGAGAAAGGGGACAGAGACCTCAACAGACAGAACAGGCTTTAATTAGTGCTGCAGAGAGACTCCATGTAAAACCAAGCAGGGTCTGAGACAGAGTGGGGAGTGTATGTGTGTGTGTGTGTTTTGCTTTTGTCAGTCGTGGGGCTTGAACTCTAGGCCTAGGTGCTGTCTCTGACTCTTCAGCTCAAAGTGAGTGCTCTACTTGTGCCACAGTGCTGCACAAGTGGTTCATTGGAGATAAGTCTCATGAACTTTCCTGCCTGGGCTGGCTTTGAATCTCGATCCTGAGATCTCAGTCTCCTGAGTAGCTAGGATTATAGGCATGAGCCACTGGCATCTGGCTTAAATTAATTTTTAAAACGACTTTTCATTCTTAAGTTTTCTTAACTTCAAAAGGTTGCACAAAGGGACAGCAGTTTAACATGTTCATCTAAGTGTCCCACATTTCTTCCATCATTTTTCTCTCAGACTAGTTTCATATTCGTTCTCGTTTTCACTTATCCCCTCCCCCTTTCAAAAGTCGCCCCTTACATTCTCGTTTCTGCTTCCTGTTATTTTGTTAAACTGTGGAATTGTCCAAAAGATTTACTCCCTATAGTTTCACTTCTGCATTTACTATGTTAGTCAACTAAATTCTGTAAGTATGTGCCTCTGTGTGTGTTTACATGAGAGGTGGTTGTGTTTTGGGTCTAAGATCCACACATGAGAGGAAGTGTGTGCCCTTTGTCATTTTGAGCCTGACTTACTTTGGTCAATATGGTATTTTCCACATCTACCCATTTCCTGGCAAACAACATAATTCCATTCTGTCTGATATCTGCATAAAATTCCATTATATATACATGTATATATGTTTATGTGTATGTATTTATGTATATATGTATGTATGTATGTGTATATGTATGTATGTATATATGTATCTCATGTTTTAGAGACCCATTCATCCACTGTAGAGTATCTGGGCTATTTCTATGTAGTGAACTGTGCCTTTGTTTTATCCTGACATTCAGCCTTTTGGAAAAATGACCAAGAATGGTATTGCTAGGCCATAGGATAACTCTGTGTTTAGATTACTTTTTTTTCTTCTTGTGTTGGCCCTGGGGCTTGAACTCAGGACTTGGGTGCTGTCCCTGAGTTTTTGTGCTCAAGGCTAGTGCTCTGCTACTTGAGCCCTAGCTCTACTTCTGGCCCTTTTTTTTTGTTTTTTTTGTTTGTTTTTTGTTTTTAATTGGAGAGAAGAGACTCACAAAGTTTCCTGCTCCAGCTTGCTTTAAACCGTGATCCTCAGGCTCTCTGTGTCCAGAGTCTCTAGGATCACAGGTATGGTATGAGCTACTAGCAGTTGGCAATGTTGAGATTTTTGAGAAATCTCCATACTGTTTTCCATAATGGTTACATTAGTTTATATGCCCACCAATAGTGGATTAGGGTACCTTTCCTCTCACATCCTTGTCAGCATTTGTTGCTGTTGATATTCTTTTTTTTTTTTTTTTATTGTGAAAATACCGTGCAGAGGGGTTACAATTACATGGGCAAGGTAGTGAGTACATTTCTTATCAAACATTGTTGCTTCCTCCTTTGTTTCCATCCCTTCCCATCTCCTCCCTCCCCCTGCCAAAGTTGAAAAGTTCGCTTTTTGACATAACATCTTGTACATATCATTGTTGAAATGGATCCACCTGTATCCCTATTTAAACAATTTGTTTTTTCCCTTCCCCTCCACAAAGTATACCAACATCAAATACAGTGAAAACAGGGGTTATACTGTGGGGGAGGGACAAAGCAACAAAGAAATCATTTTATAAATATGTTAGAAACAATCGCAAGAAAGAAAAAAACATTTGAATCCTTTCTTGGGGTTCTCTGAAGAGGAAAGAAGGATGGCCAATAGACACATAAAGAAATGTTCAACCCCCCTAGCCATAAAAGAAATGCAAATCAAAACAACATTGAGATTCCACCCCACCCCAGTTAGAATGGCTTTAATCTCCTAGTCTGTTTCATTTGTCTTTGGGTCTGTTTTTGTTCCAGTACCATGCTGTTTGTGTTACTATGGCGCTATAATAAAGTTTAAAATCTGGGATCATGACACCTTTGGCATTGAAATGTTTCCCCCTCAGAATTGCTTAACTATTTTGGGTCTTTTGTGATTCCATATACATTTTTGGATTGTTTTCTCTATTTCTATGAAGAATGATGTTGGGATTTTGATGGGTATTTTATTGAAATTTATCTTGGTAGTCTGGTCATTTTGTACTATGTTAACTCTGCCAATCCATGAATGTGGCTATCTTTCCATTTCTTGTTATCTTCTATTTCTTCAGAGTTTTGTAGCTTTCATTCTAGAAGTACCTCACATCCTTCGCTAGGGTTTCTTTCTTTTTTTTTTTTTTTTGAGGTTATTGTGAATGGAACTGTTTTTATTTCCTTTTCTATCTCTTCTTTGTTGCAATTTAGGAAAGCCACTGATTTTTATGTGTTGATTCTGTCTTCTGTTTATTTGCCATGGTGTTTATCAGGTCCAAGTGTTTTAGAGTAGAATAGGAGTGAAGAGAGTGCATACCTTTGTCTGGTTCATGATTTTAGAGAAAGTGATTTCAGGGATTCACAATTTATTATGATGCTGACTGTAGGTTTGTCACATGTAACTTTTATTCTGTTGGTGATTCCTAGCTTCTCCAGAACCTTTAACATAAAATGAAGTGAGATTTTGTCAGACTTTTTCTGCATCTATTGAGAGGATTATGTGATTCTTGTCCCTGATTCTGTGTATGTGCTGCATTGCTTTTATTGTTTTGCATGTATTAAACAAGATTTGCATCCTTGGGCTGAAATAAACTTGAGCATAGTATATAATAATTTTAAAATTAGTTGTTGAATTCAGTTAGCATATATTTTATTAAGAAGTTTTGCTTCTATGTTCATCAGTGAGATTGATCTGTAGTTTTCTCCTATGTTGGGTCCAGTTTTGGGGTCATTGTAATGCTTGCTTTATAGAATAAGTTTGGCAGTGATTCAGGCCATTTCCTTCCTTCCTTCCTTCCTTCCTTCCTTCCTTCCTTCCTTCCTTCCTTCCTTCCTTCCTTTCTTCCTTCCTTCCTTCCTACCTTCCTTCCCCTTCCTTCCTCCTCCTGCTCCTCCTCTTCTTCTTTTTCGTTTCTCTCTCTCTCTCTTTCCTTCCTTCCTTCCTTCCTTCCTTCCTTCCTTCCTTCCTTCCTTCCTTCCTTCCTTCTTTCCTTCTTTCTTTCTTTCTTTCTTTCTTTCTTTCTTCCTTCCTTCTTTCCTTTCTTTCTTTCTTTCTTTCTTTCTTTCTTTCCTTCCTTCCTTCCTTCCTTCCTTCCTTCCTTCCTTCCTTCTTTCCTTTCTTTCTTTCTTTCTTTCTTTCTTTCTTTCTTTCTTTCTTTCTTTCTTTCTTTCTTTCTTTCTTTCTTTCTTTCTTTCTTTCTTTCTTTCTTTCTTTCTTTTCTTTCTTTCCTGATTCTGGAGCTTGAACTCTATCCCTGAGCCTCTCTATGCTCAAGGCTAGCACTCTATCACTTGAGCCACAGTGCCACTTTCAGCTTTTTCTGTTTGTGTGGTACTGAATAATCAAACCCAGGGCTTCATGTATGCTAGGTAAGCACTCTACCACTAAGCCACAGCCATTTCTATTTCATGGAAAATTTTGAGGAGTATTAGTGATATTTCTTCTGTAAAGATCTTGTAAAATTTATCTCTGAATCCATTGTATGGGTCCTAGGCTTTTCTCTGTTGGAAGGGTCTCTATTTCTGTTTTAATATCAGTATTTGTTATAGATCTGTTTAAATAGTTTACATCCTCGTCATACAGTTTTGGTAGTTTGAGATTGCATGTTAAGAATGCAACTTTTTCTGCCAAGTTTTTTTAGTTTTTTTTTTTTTTTCAGAAAGAGTTTGCAGAAACTCTTTGCTTTCTTCTTTTTAAAATTTTATTTTATTCTAAAGATGCTGTACCTTCCCCCATTACTTCCCCCCTTCCCCCAGTTGATTTTTCTTTTGTTCCCTAATTTTGTTTGTTTGAGTTGTTTCTCTTCTCCTTCTGGTCAACTTGGCTAAGGGTTTTATCTTCTCAGAGACAAGCTTCTGTTTGTTAGCTCCTTGATTTATGCCCTGGGTTTCTTTTTTAATGATCCTTGATTTATGCCCTGGGTTTCTTTTTTAATGATTTTTTTGTATACTGTGTTTTAGGTTTGACTTGTTCTTTTTCCTAAGACCCTGAAGTTTTTTACTAGACTACTTATTTAACACCTCTCTATTTTATGCTGTAGGTACTCATTGGCTATAAAATTTCCACAGAGAACTGCCTTTGCTGTGTTCCCAAAGTTCTGGTAGGATGCGCTTTCCATTTCAGATTGGATTCTCCTTTTTACCTCTGATGACTCACTCATCATTTAGCATTGTGTTCAGTTTCCAGAGTTTGATGTTTTTTGATGTTTCTTTTGCTCTTAATCTCTAATTTACCAGATTATTGTCTGAAGGATACAAGAGGTAATTTCACTTTTCTTGCATTTGATGAGACTTGTTTTATAACCTACTCTGAGGTCTGTTTTGAAAAATATTCCATGGGATCTTGCATAAAATATATATCATGTAGCTTCTGGATAAAATTCTGTATAGCCGGGCATCAGTGGCTCATGCCTGTAATCCTAGCTACTCATGAGGCTAAGAGTTAAGGATCACAGTTCAAAGCCAGCCTGGGGAGGAAAGCCTGTGAGACTTATCTCTAATTAAGCATGAGAAAACCAGGGCTGTTGCTCAAGTAATAGAGTGCTAGCCTTGAGCGGAAGAGCTGAGGGACAGTACCCAGGCCCAGAGTTCAAGCCCCACAACTGACCAAAGAATCTGTATATATCTGTTAGGTCCACTTGGTTTATGATGTCATTCAGGTCTGAGGTTTCTGTGTAGAGTTTTTGCCTGGCTGACATGTCTTTTGGTGAGACTATGATTGTGTTGGAACTATGCCAACTTCAAAGTTCAATAAATAGTGTTTGTTTAGTGAAATTGAGTGCCACTGCATTTGGTACATATATGCTAAGAATTGTTATGTCCTCTTGATGAGAAGCTCCCTTTCTTAATACGAAGAAGCTTTCTTTGTCTCTTCTGAATAATTCAGATTTGAGGTCTACTTTGTTTGATTTAAGTATTAGTGACTCCTGCCTTCTTATGGATTTCATTTGCCTTAAAGACTTTTTCCCCAATCTTTAATATTTAGGAAGGTCCCCCTTCCTCCCCTGTGCCCATCACATAGATAGGAAGGTGTTTTTTTTTCCCTTCTTGTCAGGTAGATGTCTCTTATAAACAACAGATTGTTGAATTTTACCTTTGGATCCAACTTACCAATCTGTATCTTTTGATTGGAGAGTTGAGCTCATTGGTATTGAGTGATAAAATTGACAGGTGGGATTCCTGTTATATTTTTAATTTTAGGGTAGTTTTATTTCCTGCTTCCTTTGGTTCTACCTATAAGGAAGGACCACAAAGTGATGGTGACCAACCTGCGATTTGGGACAATCCCTGTGAGGTTATTCCAGCCCAAGACAGCATCGCCCAGCCTTCGGAGAGGAATCATCTTCTATCATGGAGGAGGCTCAGTGATGGGCAGCCTGGGTAAGGGCCTTTCCTCTGGTGTGAGTTAGGAAAAGAAGGCCCTCGCTAATCCTTCAGCCTTGCCAAACTGTATTGAGGACTTGGGGAAGGGGTGAGGTGAAGTAGCATTGGAGCTTGGTGTAGGAGGTCAGATAGAGGCTGTGGGTCAGGACCATCCACAGAGTTAGTTTTAGGCTTTCTGGAAATGTTCTCTAAGCAATGTCCATGTGAGGCAGGGATGTGGCAGTGAGGCTGCCAAGGTCCTGGCTGTGACTGTTCTTCTTGTAGCCTCAGTCCTGTTCTGAAAGTCATAGGAATACCAAGTGCATCAGTTTCCTTCATCTGTGCTGGACAGCCATGGTGCTAGTCGGTGTTTTTTGAAAGTGGCACTTTTGCCAAGCCTCAGGAACTCTTGTCACTGCAGTCCTTCCTGTGGACCTCTATTGTGTCTCTGCATCATCTTGATGCAAGGTCACTTCCATCATCTTGAGCTTGCTGGGCTGCAAGCCCTCCACCTTTGTGCACTGTTGATGCACAGGACTGCTACCCCTTGACTTCTGCCCTGGTTGATTTCTCAGCATCAGATGATGTTCTCATCCCTGACAAGGCATGACTGATGAGCCCTCACTCTACCTTCATATCTCTAATGGTCCTTCCAGTCGTGGCTTCTTCCAATATCTTACCTACAGAACTATCACTGTCATGCTGAGGTCAGATCCTGCTCCTTAGTCTCTTTCCCTGACATCTGTCTTCCTGGTTATATGTCCTGTGGTACTTAATCTAATCTGAGATCATCTAAGTGTGCCACAGTGTGTTTCCTGCATACTGTTTCCCTTCCTTCACTAAGAATGGGGGAATCAAGAGAGCAGAGATGACTTCTGTTGTTTATTGCTGAATTCCCCAGTGTCTGTCCTATTATTTTTGTTTTTAAATGTATATCAGTATGCTAATTGTGGCATGTTTTGGTATTAATTTTGATTTGTCAATACGATGTCAAAATGCTATTTGTTTGGAAGACAGAGCATCTTATTATTATCACCTTACTAATATGCCTTGGGGCTGAGGTAGATGCCTAATTTGCCCCATTCCTGCCCTGTCTTAGTCTTCCAACTCCAGTAAGTACCCTCATCAATTCATTTTCAATAGTGGAATTACCTGGTGTGATTTAGAAAACCCTGTGTCCAATCTCCACCCAGATTGTGACTCAGTTGGTAGGGGCAGTCCAGGATGTGGATGTCCAAAGACTTCCTATTGCCTCAGTGGGGTCAATAAAGACAGGGCCAGACTCAGTAGGAGGTATATGTCTCAGGCTCTGTGCTCAGCACTGTGTCAAGGTGCACTGTGCCACTAACATGAACGGATCTCCCACCTAGAACTTCAGATGAACTCAATACTCATTAAAATGTTCTATTGTACATCGTTCATGTTTTAATCAGTATAAATATATGAAATTATTAGTGTTCCTGGGAATTCAATACAAATTCTTTAGTATTGGCTTTGCCCATTTCGGAGCTCTTATTGTGCCTAGACCTCAGTTATGAATTTGTAGAGGGCAAGTCCCAATGTTGACTTGAGTTTTGACACTGAATGGCCTTTGTAAGGGTTTGCCCAGGTAGAACAGGTAAGGGTCATTTAAAAGGGGGCAAGTATAGTTACTGAGTGAGGATGTCAACCCCAGAGCCTCATTGGCAGTGTCATCTGTGTCACAGTAATGGGAATTTCTGGACCCTCCTTATGCATCAGGCTGGGTTTTTCTTGTGTTGCAGATTCTTACCACAACCTGTGCAATTTTTTGGCCAGGGAGACAAACTCGGTGCTGATGGCAGTGGGGTAAGTGGCCTAGGAAAGATGCTTATATAAGAGATGGAGAAAGTAAGGGTGAGTCCTGAATGATTGTAGACCATATATTGTGGGTTTACATTGGAAGAGACATCCTATATTATTGTCACAGACACAGGAATCACACTGTCCCAAACAGGAAAGCCTGGAATTATGCCCATTATTATGGAGTGCAAAGATGAGAGGTCATAAATACTACATTGCATATCTTCAACCCTGTCTGTCTGTTTAATTTTCATCATAGTGTCAAATACCTTAGATAACAACATGCATGAGAACAGATTTATTTAAACTCATGGATTCAGAGGGTCAGTCCATGGTCAGCTTGTTCCATTGCTGTGTGCCTGTGATGAATCAGAACATCAGTCAAGCAATGGGAAAACATGTAAAGTTCACTCATGGCAGCCAGGAAGCCAAGACAGGAATGGAAAAAGGAAACCTTTCAAACATACATCCCATTGACCTATTTCCTCCAGCTTGGCTTGAACATAACATTACTTCCATACTTCCATCACATTGACTCATTCCTTGGTGAAGTCAGAGTAGTTGTTATCCAATTACATGTCAATGATTGAATTCACCACTGGTGCAACAAATACTGAACCCAAAAGCCTTTTGGGGATACTTCATGTCCAAACCATAAGAATCTATCTACCATGGGCATCAAGAGCATAGAGACATTTCATAAGACAGAAGGCACTTAGTCTTTGTCCAGGAGTAGTTTCTAAAGGCTTCATAATTCCAACATTGTTCTCAGGTTCTAATCTCATATCTCCTCTGAGACTCAAGGTAAATTATGAGCTGTGGTTCTCTGAAAACTGAAGAGGAAATTAAATGTGTCCATTGACTAATTGTACTGAGTATGCATCTCCATTTCCAAAGGGAAGAATTGAGACACAGAAGAGGTAATGGGATCAGAGGAAGACCAAAACACACACATTAAATCCTGTAGATTCATGTCTACCATTCAGGGCAAGTGATGATGTTATGTGGTCTCTAAGAGTCTTACACAATACACCCTCTGTAGTCTTTCATGCTGCAGCCAACTCAGCCTCTCTTGTGCTGGCTCTGATCACTGTTTGCAGCTTTAGTGAGCAGACATTCTTCATTCATTGCATCATCAACTTGCTTGGATCTTCCTTGGAGGTTAGGTTTTATGCTCACACTTTCATCCATCAGTTTTATGTCAGCAGTTGCCTGCAGGGACTCCAGTACTGCCATCATTGGATAGATTCCCAGGCTTCCCTCTTATATCTAGATGTCAGTCTCCATCAAGCCATAAGTCTTGCTATTGCAATCATTACCTCATGGATGATGCCAATAGCTGTCTACTAGTAGCTCAGAAGGTAGCTGGGCCCCTGGGTGCCACTGTTGCACTTTCCTTCTATTGCATGTATTGTGGACCACTGTGAAATGAACCTGAGACCGAATTTCCCAGGAGGCCCTATGCAAGTGAAAGTGTTTCAAATGCGTATAAACTTTTATAACTCAGAGCCTAAAAATTGTGTGGTCTGGCTACTTCCTGAAATATCCTCAAGGCACCTGTTTTATTCTTCCTAAAAGATGTATTGGTTTCATTATCTTTGATTATCTTTAGCAATCACATTTAACTTATTCATAATCTTCACTATACTAGTTTCTCTTTTTTAAAGCCAAATTGCACATTTTTTCAGATTTTTCTCCTCTGCAATTTATTCCTCATTTTCACTATCAATCTGGATAACAGGACCCAGAAATAAGGGTGTCACAGCTTATAAGGTGAACTACCTGAAATTTCTTTCACCATGTGAATTAGTAGAACAATTTCAGACTCAAAAGTCTCAAGGCATGGCCAAATATAGATAACTTCTTTGCCAGATATAACACAAATAAAATTTAGTCCAGTTTCTAATAGAATCTTGTTTCCATCTGAGACCTCATGAGCACAGTCATATGTCTACATTCTTATTGGCAATCTGCTCTTGAAATCTCCACCTAGCCTCTTGTTTCTTCCTTGTACTTCCAGCGTTCTGGGTCTTTACTCACACACATCTCCAAAATTTTCCAAATTCTATCCACAAAGTAGTTCCAAAGGCTTCATAACCACGTTGTGAATTAGTCACAGCTCCTTCACTTTCCTGGTACTAATTGTCTCTGTTTGCTACACTTTTTCTTCACTGTGAAAAATACTTTAGGAAAAAAAATCCTGAGAGGAGGAATTTATTTTGTCTCTAGTTCAGAGATATAGTCCATGACCACTCTGCTTAATTGCTGTGAGTTGGGGTAAGACCAAATAAGGTGACAAGATCTGAGACAAATGGTTTAACCAGAGGAGAAAAAATAAAACACAGAGAGAGAGAGAGAGAGAGAGAGAGAGAGAGAGAGAGAGAGAGAGAGAGAGAGAGAGAGAGAGAGAGAGAGAGAGAGAGAGAGAAAGAGTGTAATTGAGAGGAAACCAGGGGGAAAATTCCCTTCAAAGTAGATTATCTTCCTTTAAGACCTGCCTCCAATCACCACCCAATGAGACAAGAGATTATGAACCCATTAGAGGGGAATTTTTTGATTAAGTCACATCCTTCAATATGGAATCGTATCTTAAACATAGGACCGACCATCTGGGGACCAAGATTAAATAAATATGCCTTTTGAGGACACCTATATGCAAAGTATAAAAGTGACTGAGGTACAATGGAGTCTTCATAGGAATTTAGTTAATAAACCACATTCTTAGTACAGGCAGGGTTGGCAATGGTAGGGTAGCAGTATTGACCATGAAAATTCTCATCCAGGTCTGGTTTGTTGTTGAAGTGATGATTCCTCATACTCATTGCAGTTAAAATATTTACCTATATACCTACCAAGTTTAAGCCAGGCAGGTATTGATGGAGAGTAAAGCTGAAACCCCAAGACTGGTCTATGGGAAACAAATGGGACTTTGAGTGAATAAAGGGGCAGAGGGCCATGATCTGTATAATTCCAGTTCTTCTACCAAGACATCACAAAACATTACCAGGAGAGGAGTCCGGAGGGAGAAGGCAGAGGAGAAGCTGGGGGCTAAACAAGCTCTCACATAGAAACCAGTTTTAGTGTTCCAGTGAAAAGTCCAAGGCTAGCGAGTCATACCAAGTGTATGATCATAATACAGAGAGTTTGGCCAGAGAGGAAAAATCCAGGCAGCTTGGTTAAGGAGACAAATTTGAGCACTCACTGGTGTCTGCGGTGGCAGCAGTGGCTGCTGCTGCTGTGGCTGCCATATCAACAGAGAGAGCCTGGAACAAAGGCACCAGAGGCAGTGTGTGAGTGGACTCTACTTACCACCAGCAAGAACTGATAAGGTGCAGAAATCTTTTTCCAGCTGTCCACAGACAGTCATAGACCGTGGATGGCTTGGAAACCAAGCATAAGGCGTGAGTACCCCCAAGCCATCCTCACGACTTCTCACAGAGCAGTGGTGGGAAGATAGCCCCTCCTCAACCACCAGAGAACTCCAACTTTGATACTGACAAAGATCGGTCCAGAGCAGCTAGCACATTACTCAGGTCTTGGAAGAAGCTATTTAACAGGTAAAAGGAAACTGACCTGAGGGGTTCAGCTACACCCAGAGGAAAGTTGCCCTACACAGGCAGAAGAAGCTTTGCCCACAGAGGAGTGACTTTTTTCACAGGGTAAACAGCCAGAGGTTACTCCTCCCCACTGCTGCTTAGGCAGAAGACCCAGCAGCCAGAGGGTAAAAACAAAACAAAACAAAACAAAACAATTGAAACTCAGTGAACTAAATCCTGAGAATGGCTCTAGGCTGGGCTGTGTGAGTGTCTCAGGAGCTAGCCCCTCAGGGAAAAGCTACTGATTGCTGACAGGCCTCAACCCACCCACAACCTAACCCCATCACAGCAACTCCAAACTAGAGGGAACAGCCTTCTCCCTGTTTTGTGATACTCAAAGCAGATTTCCCTCCCACTGAACTAGTGTGGGAGGAGGGTAATAAAGTCCCTGGTAAGGCAGGGCTTTCTGTCTGCTTGACCAAACTGGTTTAAGAAACCAATCAAGGCCCAGGAAAACCAAACACCATAAGAAAACCAGAGACTCCACCAAGAGACTGGTTATGGACACAGGGGAGACACAATATCCCCACAAGGATCAAAGAAGAAGACAGTTGGCACAGCCCCCAGGAAAGTGGACAACATGGCAGGACCTACCAAAAACCTCACAGTCCTAACTCTCAATCTTAATGGACTTAACTCTCCAATGAAGTGACATAGATTGTCTAGTTGGATCAAAAAGCAAGATCCTTCTATCTGCTGCCCTCAAGAGACATACCTTGCCCACAAAACAAACATATTCTGAAAGTGAAAGGCTGGAATAAAATCTACCAAGCAAATGGTCCCCATAAACAAGTCGGAGTTGCAATCCTAATATTAGATAAAATAGACTTCAAAGTAAAATTAGCAAGAAGAGATCAGGAAGGTCACTACATACTAATTAAGGGATCTCTCCTTCAGCAAGATATTACTGTAAGGTCCACTCCTGGATGGCTAGGAGACTCCACCCTCCTCGCAGCAAAGTCTCCACCCAGTACCTGCATTACCTAGGCAACTGGGACACCTGGAAGAGGTCACATCTGCATCTGCTGAGGTCACATCTGAATTTGATGTGGCCACATCTTTCCCCGCCCATACCCTACATAAGGCCTAGCCCAGGCCCAGACGCTCTCTTGCTGCTCTTTTCTTGCTCTCTCTGTTCTATTCTAGCTCTCTCTCTGTTCTTTTCTTGCTCTCTCTCTTTCCCAGCCACGTGGAGTGCCAACCTTGCCTGGTCCCAGCAGGTCTACTAAATAAACCTACCCCTTACCTGAATACCACGTGAGTGCTGCTGTTCTTACCCCTCTTTCTGCTCTTTTCTAGCTCTTTCCTCTTTCCCAGCTCTCTCTCATTCCCAGGCCTTTCCCAGCCACGTGGAGTGCCACCCTTGCCTGGTCCCAGCAAGTCTACTGAATAAACCTACCCCTTACCTGAATACCACATGCATGCTGGTGCTGTTCTTACTCGGCTACCTATTTTTAAAAAACCTAACAATTACAATTCTAAATATCTATTCACCAACAATGGGGCACCCAAATTTATCAAAGAAACACCACTTTCCCTAAAATCTCACATAGATTCAAATACATTAATTTTTGGGGACTTCAACACACCACTATCTCCGTTGAAAAGATCAATCTGGCACAAACTCAACAGAGAAACCTCGGATCTAAACAACTGCATACATCAACTAGACTTAACAGACATCTACCGAATATTTCACCCAGCAGCATCAGAATACATGTTCTTCTCAACAGCACATGGAACATTCTCCAAAATAGACCATATTCTAGGTCACAAAGCAAATTTGTCCAAATTCAGAAACATTGAAATATGCCCTGCATTCTCCCAGACCACAAGGGAATAAAATTAGAACTCAACACCAAAAGCCACCAAAGAACATCCTGTAACACATGGAAACTAAACAACACACTCTTGAACCACCAGTGCATCATGGAAAAGATTAGAAAGGAAATTCAAATGTTCATGATATTTTACAAAAATGAACACACAAATTACCAGCTCCTCTGGGACACAGCAAATACAGTACTCAGAGGCAAGTTTATAGCTCTGAGTTCCTACATCAATAAATTGGAGAGATCTGAAGCCAACAATTTAACGAGGCACCTGAAGCTTCTTGAAAAGAGCAACAAGCTAAACCCCAATCCAGTAGTTGGAAACAAATAATTAAAATTAAATCAGAATTAAATGAATTAGATTCCAAAAAAAACATAGAAAGAATCAACAGAATAAAGAGTTGCTTCTTCCAAAAAATTAACAAAATTTACAGACCCTTAGCAAATCTTATCAGAAAAAGAAGAGAACACACCCAAATAAATAAACTCAGAGATGAGAATGGAAACATCACCACAGAGACAACCAAGATTCAGAACATTATAAGGGAATACTTCTCAAACCTTTATGCTAATAAGTTTGAGAATCTGGAAGAAATGGGTGACTTTCTAGCAAATATTGATATGCCCAAACTAAACCAAGATGATTTAAACCAATTTAACAGACCCATATCAAGTATCAAAATAGACCTTGCACCCAAGAAAAGCCCAGGACCAGATGGATTTACACCTGAATTCTATAAGGCCTTCAAAGCAGAACTCACACCAATACTCCAACTCTTCAATGAAATTGAAAGTAAAACTTCACTACCAAACTCTTTCTATGAAGTCATTGTAACCCTAATCCCAAAACCAGGTCAGGAAACCCTCACCCCAAAACCAGGTCTGGACTCATGAAAGAAAGAGAACTATAAACCCATTTCTTTAATGAACATCAATGCAAAACTCAACAAAATTTTGACAAATCGACTTCAACAACTCATCAAAAAAAATCATACAGATGGGAAGGGATGTAGGAGAAAAACAAAGGAGGAGGTAACAATGCTCAATAGGAAATGTACTCATTACCTTACTCATGTAACTGTAACCACTCTGTACAGTATCTTTACAATAAAAAATATACAAATATACACACATGTACACACATATGTGCAGACATATGTGTGTATACATATATACACGTATACATATATACATATATACATATGTGTATATACACACTTCTACAAATACACACAAAAAAACAGATGAGTCTCTGAATTCAAGCTCAGTACCAATACACACACACACAGACACACACACACACACACACACACACACACACACCCTTCTAGCTTTCAAATAAACCAACAAAAGTTGAGTGAAAACTCCAAGACAGGGACATAAAATGTTTTTCTTTGTTGTTGTTGTTTTTAATGTTCTATGTAATTTTTTTGTATTTCCCCCCCACTGTGGTTTATCCCCAGTTGTCACTGTATTTGATTTTGGTACCCTGGGTATTGTATATATGTCTATCTGATTTAGGGAAGGGAAGGGAAATAAAAAAATGGTGAGAGAAATGACAAAGGGAGAACCAATGCAATGGTGATACTCACTAGATCATATGTTGGAAATGATCTGGACAACTTGGGTGGGTTGGGGGGGAGGAAAAGTGGAAAAAATGAGGGATTAGGTAACAAGTTTGACAAGAAATGTACTCACTACAGTTACTTATGTAACTGTAACCCCTATGTACATCACCTTGACAATAAAACTAAAATTTAAATTAAAAAAAGGAAAAAAATTACCAGGATACAGTTTGCAGAAGGAAGAGAGAGAAATGAAAACCTTTCTATTATACTCTGCCTGACCTGCTGAACTCATCATCCTGGTAGCCTGCAAGTTGGGTATGGTATAGCAGTGTGAGTCAAAGAAGTTACGTAGCATCTCTTGTCTCTGTAAGAAGAATGAGAACAACATTTATCTAGAATTTTGTGACTTATACTTTTTGGCTGCCTTGCTATCTGATCTTCCATCATTGAAACTTAAATCTCCAAAAGTCTTAGAGACAATGAAGATCCCAGGAAAGAGTGCACAAAAAGGTGTGCAGAAATAACTACATTTGTTTGTTATATGGAATTTCTCAAGTAATATCATGCCAGATAGTTGCAGAGATGTATCTTTTCTCTGGTCCATTCATTATTCAGGAGACCAGAGGGCTACTTTGAGCAGCCACTGAGTGTGGCTTAAATACAAGATTTTCTTCAACTCGCCCTTTTCCTCTCTTTCCTCCCTTTTCCTCGCCTCTGCTCCTTCTACTTCTCTCCTCTCCTCTCTTCTGTCCTCTCCTCAGATTCTCTGCTAAACATAACTTTGCCTTGATCTCTTTATCTTAATTGAATCACACTGCTATATTCTACCTAGTTTTGTGGACACTGTGGTTTGATAGTTTCAGCAAAGAATAACAAGAAAGCTTGAATTTCTCTCACTTTCTTCTTTAAATGGTGTCACTCGAATGTTTCATGATCTCTAGGTGTAAGAACTGGAAATGTAGAGATCAGGCCTCTCTGTCACTTTCTTCACACCTCATTGGTGTCCTAAGGACCAGATTTAACTGTCTTTCTCATCCTCTAACATTCTTATTTTTCTGCTTCCAAAGCAAATATCATTGTATTTGAAAAATCTTGTGGGGGCTTTATTCATCTATAGAAGCAGAACATGGGGTTGGTTGGAGATTGTTGGCTACTCTAATTATAGACAGATTGTTCACATCCACACAGAAAAAATGGAGATAAGAATCCTTAGTTGTTGGTCACAAACTCAGGATTTGATCAGGTATGACTCATGCATGTGGTGGGGAGGGGTGTAGAAGACAGGATTCAAGGGGCCTTCATTGACCTCTGGACTTACCTATGTACCTTTCCTCCCTACATACCACAAGTATCCTGACTACCTTTACCCCATCACTTTCCGTGATTGCCTGAATGCCTCCATCCACTTCCTGAAGTCACTGAAATTCTATGGGGTGGACCCCTCCCGGGTTGTGTTCTGTGGAGACAGCAGTGGAGGTACCATAGTGGCCAACATGACCCAGACTTTGATTGGCAGACCAGATCTTCCTTGGATCCAAGCTCAGATCCTGATTTATCCATATGTGCAGTTTATAAATTTACAGCTATCTTCATTTCAGCAGAGCAAAAACATTCCATTGCTCACCAGAAATTTGATGTTGATGATTATGTGTAAATATCTGGCCATTGACCTGTCTTGGAAAGATGCTCTATTGACTGGTGCTTGTATTCCTGTGGATGTTTGGGAGAAGTACAGGAAGTGGCTGAGCTCTGACAACCTTCCTGAAAGGTTCAGGAAGAAAGACAAACAGCAACCTGAATTTCCTGCACCTTTTAATGAGGCTGCCTATCTGGAAACCAAACACATTTTTGATATAGAAAACTTCCCCCTTCTAGCAGATGACAATATCTTTGCTCAGATTCCTGAAGCCTTCATCGTGACCTGTGAGTGGGCCATCCTCCGAGATGATGGCCTGCTGTACATAAAGCGCCTGGAAGACCAGGGGGTCCCTGTGACCTGGCACCATGTGGAGGATGGTTTTCATGGATGCATAAATTTCTTTGATAAGAAGATTTTCTCTTTCCCCTGCTCCTGGAACATTATGAATGCTGTTGTCAGTTACATAAAGGACATATGAAGACCTAACAGTTCAGCTTATACATAGTACACTTTCCTAGGTTTCGTTAGGCCCTAGATTCAGTTCTGAGAATTACAAATAAAAGAATAAAGTGAAAAAAAGTAAACAAAAAAGCTGGAAGCATGGCCCAGTGGTAAATCACCTGCCTAGCAAATGCAAGGCTGAGTTCAAACAGGAGGAGTGCCAAACAACAAACAAAACAAGTAACAGACAATCCCCCAAAAGACATATAGAAACTCCCCCACCCACCTAGAGACTAAGGCTATTTGGTAGTAACACTGAATTAGGAGAAACTAAGCATGATATCTGCCACCAGGTTGCTCTTTACTGAGATCTGTGTTTCAAAGGAGATGCTGTATCCCAGCATAGTCCTGGTGGGAAGAAAGACTAAAGAGGGAGAAATGAAGTTCTTCTGGGTTTGCATTCAAGAAACAGTTTTTCTTTTTCCTTCAAGTATCAACAGCACCCATAGTTGTATTTGGCAACACTCTACCATTCTCATTGAGAGAATGCAAGAAAATGGAGAACATGCCACTAGTATTTCCTTGAAAACCCCTAGATCTATGCAGAAAGTGATCATAATGCCAATGAAGAGAATCCCTATTCTTGAGGATGGAGCTCTACTGTGGATACAACCCATGGGAGGTGGGGTTATCATTATTCCCACCATCAAGGTCAGACTCCAAAGCCCAATTCACCTTTGGCTCCAGCTGACCTGAGAAACAGATTTGTAAAAAATTGTCCCGACCCACAGGACTTCAATGAGGGCAATGAACCTAAGCGAGAAGGAATGAAGGGACAAGAGACACGAAGAATGACAGCAAGACAAGGATTCTGATCAAGCTGCCAATTTTTATTTTTCACACAGGGGTATTTATATGCTTAGAATAAGGAGCTTTTTCATTGGCTGTAGCAGCTGCAGGATGTTTGCTTAGGGCAGTGTGAAAAGGTGGTCGATAGCAGCTACCTGGTCTTTGGGGCAGGATGAAAAGACCAGATTCTGTAAACAACCTCGAGATATTCCAGTGAGATAGTCAAGTTTATCATGCAGAGAGACTCCCTTTAGGGCTCCCGACAAAAAATTTTCTCCTTGATCTGGTTACTCTTAGACAGCAGGATCACATGGGGCTTTGTAAGAAAAAGACACCAGGGAAGAGTAAAAAAGGGAAAGAAAGGAAGGTCAGGATGAATTCTAATGAACTTAAAACTTTGTCTAGTTCAGCCATGAATCAGATTTCCTGCAGTAGATCTCACTACCAAGAGTCAAGTTTTCAGGGCCAAGGCTTCCACAGAAGGCTATGAAGTCTAGAAGGCTATGAAGGTACATCCCTTAGGGAGTCAGGTACAGCCTGCTTTCTCAAGTGAGCCTCTGTGTCCTGCAGGTGGTCACAGAGCACCTAGTGCTTGTATCTCCTGTGTGGTTCTCTGTTCACAGGGAAGGGACAGGGCTCATAGTTGTTTTTTTTTTTTTGTCGGTCGTGGGGCTTGAACTCTGGGCCTGGGGGCTGTCCCTCAGCTCTTCAGCTCAAGGCAAGTGCTCTACCACTTGAGCTACAGCGCCACTTCCTCAGGGAAGGGACAGGAACCTTGGTCTTGCATGCTGGGGCAGTCACAGTAGTGTTTGCATGGTCCATCTGCAAGATGGGACCTTATTGCATTGTGGTCCTGATGCAGGGAAGTGATGAAGCTGGAAAATTTTGTGTAACCATTGTCTCTGGGTGCCAATACTGTGTTTGTCACACTTTTCATTCCTGTATTAAATACTTGAAGAACGACTTAAGGGAGGAAGCATTGATTTGGGTCCACCATGGTAGAGTGTATCTTATAACGCTGCTTACAATCAAGAAGCCAAGAGAGAGAGAGAGAGAGTCTGCTCCCACTGGCTTTCTCTTTTTTCTCTTTTCTTCTACCTAGGTCACCAGTCCAAGGGATAATGCCTTATACATTGAGTATAGGTCTTACTCTCTTAGTTACTTCTCTCTGGGAACATTGTCACAAATGTATTTAGAGATGGGAGTTTCTCATCTCTTGAGGATCATTCAATTCAGTTAATAACCAGAATAGTAAGTGTGCATGTCTGTAATGCTAGCAGTCAGGAGTGTATCCTGTAGGACTGTGATTTCAAGGCCATCCTGGGCTATACAGTAAAACCCTGTTTGAAGAAAACAAAACATAAAATAAAGATGATGATGATGATGATGATGATGATGATGATGATTGTCTTATGGTTTACTGTCCCAGGAGAGGGAAAATGTGGGAGAATGAAGGAGGGAGTGACATTGTCCAAGAAGCAGTGTAGTCGTAACCTGACTCTGGAGTTGTAACCCCTTTATATAACTACTTAATAATAAGACTAAGAAAGAAAAGAACTTAAACAAAGAGAAAAAAGATTTATCATCCCAATCTGGACATTGTGGCTCATACCAGTAATCCTAGCTAGTGAGGAAGTTGAAATCAGATGGATTGAGATTCAAGGCCAGGCTTGGAGAAAAAAAAATCCTGAGCTCCCATGTCAACCAATAATGAGTATAGTTGTTACCTGTGGTTTACATCAGAAGTGTAAATAGGAGGACTGGAAGATCATAGTCAAGGCTGGTTCTCACAGAAAGCAAGACCCTATTAGAAAAAGAATGCAATAAAAAAGACCTGGAGGCATAGTTCAAGAGGTACTGAGCTGGCCTAACAAATTCCAACCTTTTAGCTCCACCCCAGTACCACAAAGAAACAAAGAACAAACAAATTCACTTTTTTAAAATAATATTTCATTGTTATTATAAAGGTAATGTACCGAGGGGTTACAGTAACATTAAAAACTCACTTATTAATGTAGTAAATGTTTCTACAGGCATATTGGCTCCTTATGTGATGGGCAACTATGCTCATAGGGAATTGGATTGGGCTCTGTGGAAGGCAAAAATCCACTGTAATTAGTGGTTTGTGCAGCAATAGCTTTGATGTAAGAAGGTGCTAAATTTTTTCTTCCCATGAAACCTGTGTACCACAAATTTGATAGCTTGACATAATACACGCCTATTATATGACTAAGAGCATGGGCATAGCTTAGCTGGATTCTGATTTATGTTCCTACTGGGATACCATGTAGGGAATGACTTCAATCCAACCTTAGTCAGGATGTTTGGCAGCATACAGTTCCTTCAGGGTTGAAGATTGAGAGCATGAGTTTCTTGCTTACTGTTGGTCGGCCATCATGGCCGTCACCTTCCATGTGATTTTCTGCTAAGGGCTGATCCTCTCCTTAAATCAGAAGGAGAAAGACAATCTGGGGCAAGGCAGCCACTGGACTCTAGTATGATAGAATACCAGACACAGAATCATATGCATGTTGTCCTGCTTTCACCATTCACAAGCAAGTCATGGGTCTTTCTTAGATAAAGACATCACACAAAGAGGGGAATAGTTTGTCCAACCCTAGATCTACCGTACACACATGCCACACCAGAATGTGATGGGAAAACAGTCAAGCCTAGTTGTCAGCTTATAAATCATAGGATACTCTTCACCCATTGCTTTCTCCTTTAGAGCTGGTAACAGCTACTTGCCCCAGAGAGCTTCAATCATCTTATCATTTGGATTATCTGCCCACTTCCACCATGGCAGCTCCATTTAGCCAGGCCAAGGGTGTTCCTCTGCACATTTCTGGATTCTCTTCTCAGTACATCTTTATAACACATTCTCTTCCTTCCTGTCAAAATGACACAACACACCACCACATCAGCAATCTGCTTTCTGCTCTTGAAGCACTATAAAGGGAAAAAGTTACATAAAAAGCCTTCTTGGGGGGTTGGGAAGGTGGCTCAGTGGTAGAGCGCTTGCCTTGCATGCATGAGGCCCTGGGTTCGATTCCTCAGCACCACATAAGCAAAAAGAAAAAATCTGGAAGTGGCACTGTGGCTCAAGTGGTAGAGTGCTAGCTTTGAGCTGAAGGGCTGAGGGACAGCACCCAGGCCCAGAGTTCAGGCCCCATGACCGGACCCCCCCCCAAAAAAAAAGCCTTCTTGGAAGTATTTTCATTCCAGGATATGACTAAGTCTTAAATCTCTGAACACATAAGTAATTGCAAACACATACAAAAGGTCTCACTTAATTGATAAGTGAGGAATTAGAATGATAGGGTTCTTTTCTAGACTGAGAATGGGACAGGAGTAGAGGGCTTTCTAGATGAATCTGGCAAATTAATAGTGGAGAAAACCACTTTATCAAGAATGGGATCACTACCTGTTGCAACAATGAGAAGTACAAAATGTCATGTCAAAACCAGCTTTACAATGTCGGTGTGGGGGGGGGGAGGGGGGTATGATTGGGTGGGGGGGAGGGGGGAGGCTGGGAAGGGAGGTGAAGGGTAAACAAAGGAGGAGGCTGCAATGCTTGGTAAGAAATGTATGCATTATACTGCCCATGTAATTGTAACCCCTCTGTACAGTATGTTCTCAAAAAAAAAAAAAAAAAAAAAAAGAATGGGATCACTTTTCAACTTTGGAAAATCCTCTAGAGTAGGGTTATGAGTGGAATAAATGGGTGATGGCAAAAACTTTAAGAGGGTCACCGACCTCACACTGGGCTCTGAAGGTCATGTTGAGCAGCCTGAATTTTAACCTAAACCTGTGGGAAACTTGAATGTTTTAAGGTAGAGACACAAAAAGATTTTGTTTATACTTTAGAAAAGATGTCCTTGGGGCTGGGAAGGTGGCTCAGCAGTATAGTGCTCGCCTTGCATGCATGAGGCCCTGGGTTTGATTCCTCAGCACCACATAAGCAGAAAAAGCCAGAAGTGGTGCTGTGGCTCAAGTGGTAGTGTGCTAGCCTTGAGCTGAAGAGCTGAGGGACAGCGCCCAGGCCCAGAGTTCAGGCCCCACAACTGACCATTAAAAAAAAAAAAAAGAAAAGATGTCCTAGAAGATAGAAGAAAGCAGGTTCCAAGGGACAGAACAATGAGTTAAATACTGTAACAGTCTTCTAATGGTTCTGCTGCCCCCCTGAAAAGCAAAAGCAAGTGTGAACCTAATTAAAGAAAAGCAAAAAGAATGAACTAGGTTGCAAAAAGATAGGAGGAGAGGAATGGCAGAATTGGTTGTAGATGCTGGTGAAGAGACAGCAGAAGTTAAAACTTTATCAGGAGCTGGGGAGAGCTTTCACAGTATCATGGGACCAAACTAGATAAGAATAATGTGACAGAGTGGTCAAACGGTGAGTGTAACCTGCTGGTGGGATGCCTAATAGTCACTGAATCCAGATAGCCTGGGTTCATGGTGGGAATTTGCACTCAATCATCTTGGAGAGCTACACTACCACTTGGGACAGACTTCTCTTATTTGTAGAGTTTGGATGACCTCACTACTCAACTTATAGGCTACAATGAAGGTTAAATGAATCAAAATCATTGAAATACTTGGACATATTTATTCATACCCAGAATTCTTGTCTTTTGCATTGATAACAAATGTCTGCTTCTGCCACCTTCTCTCCCATTTCAAAGTTAACAGAATCTATTGTTTTCTTCAGCGACCTCATCCTCTCTCTCAGAATTTCTATATTTGAACCTTGACCTCTCATCCACAAGACCCTGTGATTATGTTGTTTATTCTCAAATAATTTTGACTAATCTCTATCTCCAAATCATTAACTCCATGGCACTTGCATAGTCCCTCTTGCTGTGTTAGGTAATATATTCACAGTACTGAGGATTAAGCTGTAGACATCTCTGAGTGATCATTATTCAGCCTGTCATAGCCATCATTTCTGGCATTACAACCATTTTGTTTGTAGGAAGCCAGAAGCAGTCCTTCATGGAAGTGCTAGAGTGAAGGTAGAGTCAACTCATACCCCACACAACGTGTTCTATTGCTCACAAGATCAGTGAATTTTCGCCTGAGACCCAGGTGTCAACTCACTGTATTCTAAGTTTGAGATGCTCATCCAGATACCACAATTTCCTCATCACTAATCATATGTAGTATTTCTTTCAAAGTCATAGCCATTCAGCACTAGCAACTAAAATTTAAATCAGTCCATGGAAAATCACATTTCTCACAACCTAGATGAACTAAACAATTAATGTCCCACTGGAGTCCTGCTCACCAGCATCTCTTCCTTTTGTGTTGTTCAGGGTCTCCTCTGAGGAGCTATAGTGTTGCTCCGGCCACTTTCAGGTGGTACTTGCATGTTTTACATATGAATCTGTAAACCAAGACTGGGTTGTCTCTTCCTCTATCTCTTGACTTTAACCAAATCTTCAGAAAGCCATAGCTGTGAACTGAGGAAGAGGAGTCAGTAAAGTAGGTATTGATATAGAAGAATTCCATGCTGCTTGCTCAACCCAAAGCTGCTCTCTGGATCTTCCTTAGCCCTGTCTCTTATTTATTTTCATTAATAATAGATTGTTAGTCAAATAATAATAAAATTCATATGAAACCATAAGAGGCCCTGAATTGCAACAGCAACTTTTAAAAGACAAAGTACCATTGGAGGTGTAACAATATGAAATTACAAACTCGAATTCAGAACTATGGTAACAAACATAGCTTTGTCCTGGCACAGAAACAGGCCCAAGGACCAATTCAATGGAATAGAAGACTAAGAAATAAACCCACAGACCTAGAACCCTTTCATATTGACTAAGGGTGTTAAACACACAGACTGGAAGAAAAGCTGCTTCTTCAAAAATTGGTGCTGGCAAAACTGAATATCCCCATGCAGAAAACTGAAACTAGATCCTTACAGCTCACCTTGCACCAGTGTCAATTCAAAATGGATGAAATACTTCAGTGTTAGATCTGAAACCATATAACAGTTATAGGAAAGAGTAGGTGAAACTAGGGCTCCTGGGCATAGGCATAAACTTTCAGAGTAAGATCTAGCAGCACAGTAAATCAAAGAAAGACTTGATAAGGGGTTCAGAGGAAGATGGCAGAGGAAAGCTGGAGGCTAAACAAGCTCTTGCATAGAAAGCAGTTTTAGTGTTCCAGTGAACAGTCCTAGGCCAGAGAATTACACCAAGTGTGCCATCACAGTACAGAGACTTTGGCCAGAGAGGGAAAATTCAGGCAAGGAGACAGATCTGAGTACTTGCTGGTTGCCACCATACCTACAACACAAAGTCTGGGACAAAGGCGCCAGACGCAGTGGGAAAGCGGATTCTACTCAACACCAGCAAGAACTGACAAGGAGTAGATATCTTCATCCTGCAGATCGCAGACCAGAGATGACCCAGGAACCAAGACTCCAGTGTGAGTAGAAGCCTGACATCCTCACTCCTCAGGGAGCAGAGGAGGGAAGGCCACCCCTCCCCACCCCCCACTGGAGATCACTATCTTTGATACTGACAAAGGTCCTGCTGAGCAGCTAGCTTCAACTCAGGCCTTGGAAGAAAACAAAAGAGTCATTTAGCAGGTCACAGGACCCTGACCTGACCTGCCAGGCTCAGGCCCACCCAGGGGAAAGTCACCCCACCCAAACAGAGTAATCTCCACCCCCCCCCCCAGGAGTGACTTTCTTCAGTGGGTAAACAGAGCCAGAGGCTACCCCTCCCTACAGCAGCCTAGACAATCAATTGAAATTCAGTAAACATAAACCCTGAGAATGGCTCCAGGCTGGGTTCTGTAGTGTCTCAGAAGCTAGCCGCTCAGGGAAAAGCTGCTATCTGCTGAAAGGCCTCAACTCTATCCAGAACCTAGCCTTATCACAGCATCTCCACACTAGAGGAAACAGCTTTCTCCCTCTTTTGTGATACTCAAAGCAGATCTCCATCCCACTGAACTAGCCTGGGAGGAGGATCACAAAATCCTGGGTAAAGCAAAGCATTATTCTGCCTGCCCAAACAAACTGACTTAAGAAACCAATCAAGCCACAGGAAAACCAAACACCACAAGCAGACCAGAGACTCCACCAAGAAACTGGTTACGGACACAAGGGAGATACAGGATTTCCCATCCACCCCCCCTCCCCCCAAAAAATCAAAGAACTCTTTTTGTACCTTTAAAAAATTTTTAATTAAAAAATGTTTCTATTAATCTTTTTTTCCTTGCATAATTTTTATTTTAGGTGAATATGTGTGTGTGTGTGCTTTAAAAAAAAAACTCTATTGACCTGTTGGTCCTTTTTTTTCTTTTTCATTTTTTCTTCTCTTTTGTTCTTTTTTGCATGACTTACTTGCTGTTCTGCTCATCCTCAGATATATAACAGTCGGACCTTATCCCCCATTGTGTACACGCTTAATCCAGAAATTTTTTACTCAATTCAAAACCTCTTAGGCTTAAATTCTTTAATAGCAGTGTTATCTCTTTATACCTATATAATTTTTAAAGAATTTTTATTTATTTTTATTTTATTTTATTTCTATCCCTCCCCTACTCTCATCCTATCTTTCTCTCAATATCACTTCTTTAAATTTGCATAATTGTAAGTGTTTCACTTTTTAAATTTAAATTTTTGTTTTTCCATTTTTCTAGTTTTTTAAAAAGTCTCTCTCCTATCATTCTGTCCAATCCATTTCCCTCTCTGAGATTAGGACTTGGTTAAATTCACTCTCCTTTTACCTCTCCACATCCCTTTAATCCTATTTCCCCCCACATTTCTCGCTAAACCTAATAATTTCTGGTTTGCCAAATTCTTCTTTGCTGTTCTTAGCCCATTAATCCATAGTTGTTTGATGTTGAATAGATTGTATCTGTTGAACTAGATTGTATCTGCAGCCTTTTGACTGTGCAACTAGAGGACTTTGGTTGATGCTTGCTTTAAAATAGTGTTCTAGCACAAAATTGGTGTTACTTTCATACCAAATGGGCAGAACAAGCCAGAAAAACATAAGAAAAATGGCAAGTCCGGGTATCTGAACTCCGACTCATGAAAATTAGGTGACAGAACAGATAATGAATAATCTAGAGGAGAGTTCCCAAAAAGCTCTACAAACACTACTGGTAAACATGGTGAATGAAAAGATTGAAAACCTGCAAAGGACTCAGTATGAGCATGAGAAGAAGAGAGAGGAAGCAAATCAAAGATCAATACGAATCTCATGAACATGAGGAAGCTACTCAAAGATTGATACAGGAATTGTATAAACAAGTTGAGAACACTCAAAGAGAAATAAAGGAATTGCATGAGCAGGCTGAGAACAGTCAAAGAGAAAGATAGGAATTGCATGAATAGGCTGAGAACAGACAAAGAGAAAGTCAGCAATTGCGTGAGCAGGCTGAGAACAGACAAAGAGAAAGTCAGGAATTGCGTGAGCAGGCTGAGAACAGACAAAGAGAAAGTCAGGAATTGCGTGAGCAGGCTGAGAACAATCAAAGAGAACTAAAGAAATTGTGTGAACGTGAGGAAGCTAATCAAAGAGCAATACAGGAATTGCGAGAGCGGGATGAGAATAAACAAAGATCAATAGAGGCATTCATGGAATCCATAAACAGACAGCTGAAAGAAGTCAAGGAGACCACAAAGGGAATGCTGAATGGAGCCCGACAGAAGGAATGGGAGTCCAAGGAAACCATAAGCAATCAACTAAGTGATTTGAGAATAAACACTGAACACCAAATTAAGGAAGTAAAGAAGTTCATCCAAGATCTAAAACAAAGCTCCAACAAAGAATTTGAAGTCATCAAAGCTGACCAATTAGAAGGAAAAGAAATAAAAACAAAGTAGAAAGTCTTGACAGTAGGTTAGACCATGCAGAAGATTGAATCTCAGGGATTGAAGACAGCATAGGTATTATAGAGAAAGAACATACAACTATCCAAGACAAATCCAAGAACTATGATAGATCTATTCAAATTTGGAAGACACCATCAGAAGGCCTAATCTGAGGATAATGGGTATAGAGGAGCACCTAGAGACAGAAGTTAATGGTCTAGGAAATTTGTTTAACAAGATCCTAGCAGAGAACTTCCTAAACATGCAGAAAGATAGGCCTATTCAGATACAAGAAGCTTTTAGAACCCCAAATAGACCAGGCCAGAACAGGACATCCCACCATCACATTATAATACACACAGGATCAATTCAGACCAAGGAAAAGATCCTTAAAGCTGTCAAGGAGAAAAGATCAATCACCTATAAAGGGAAACCAATTAGAATCAACTCAGATTTCTCAGCAGAGACAATTAAAGCAAGAAGAGCCTGGAATGATGTATGCCATGCCCTAAAGACAAACAACTATCAACCAAGAATATTGTACCCAGCTAAACTCTCTTTCATAACCAAAGGTCAAATAAAAATCTTCCATAGCAAAGAAAAATTGAAACAATGTATCTCCACCAAACCAGCCCTACAAAAGATTCTTAAAAATGTCCTACACATAGAAAACCAACAAGACCAAAATAAAGGCCAAGAAACCTCACCCAAACTGAGAATCCAAGAACCATAGGAAGAACCCAGTTGCCACAGCCCCCAAGAAGGTGGATAAAATGGCAGGAACTCCCAAATACCTCTCAGTCCTATCTCTCAACATTAACGGAGTTAACTCTCCAATTAAGTGACATAGACTGTCTAGTTTGATTAAAAAGCAAGATCCTTCTATCTGCTGCCTTCAGAAGTCACACCTTGCCCATAAAAACAAACAACTTTTGAAAGTGAAAGGCTGGAACAAAATCTACCAAGCAAATGGCCCCCATAAACAGGCAGGAGTTGCACTCCTAATATCAGATAAAATAGACTTCAAATTAAAATTAATGAGAAAAAATAAAGAAGGTCACTACATACTAATTAAGGGATCTCTCTTTCATGAGGATATTACAATTCAAAATATCTATTCACCAAACAACGGAGCACCCAAATTTATCCAAGAAACAATACTTTCCCTCAAATCTCACATAGATCCAAAGACATTAATTGTTGCAGACTTTAACACAGCACTATCCCCACTAGATAGATTAACTCAACAAAAACTCAACAGAGAAACAGCAGATCTAAACAACTGCATAGGTCAACTAGATTTAACAGACATCTACCAAATATTTCACCCAGCAGCATCAGAATACACATTTTTCTCAGCAGCACATGGAACATTTTCCAAAATAGATCACATTTTAGGTCACAAAACAAACGTGTTCAAATTCAGAAACATTGAAGTTATACCTTGCAGTCTCTCAGACCACAAGGGAATAAAATTAGAACTCAACACCAAAAGCCACCAAAGAACATCCTGTAACAGGAGGCTGAACAGCACACTGTTGAATCACCAGTAGGTCATGGAAAAGATTAGAAAGGAAATTCAAATGTTCATGATATTCAACAAAAATGAACACACAAATTACCAGCTCCTCTGGGACACAGCAAAGGCAGTACTCAGGGGCAAGTTTATAGCTCTGAGTTCCTACATCAACAAATTGGAGAGATCTGAAACCAACAATTTAATGAGACATCTGAACTTCCTTGAAAAACAGCAGTAAAATAAATCCCAATCCAGTAGATGGAAAGAAATAATTAAAATTAAGTCAGAATTAAACCAATTAAAATAAAAAAAACCATAGAAAGAATCAACAAAACAGTTAGTTCTTTGAAAAAAATAACAAAATTGACAGACCCTTAGCAAATCTTATCAGAAAAAGAAGAGAACACACCCAAATAAATAAACTCAGAGATGAGAATGGAAACATCATCACAGAAACAACCAAGATTCAGAACATTATAAGGAAATACTTCTCAAAACTTTATGCTAATAAGTTTGAGAACTTGGTAGAAATGGACCTTTTCCCAGCAAATATCGACATGCTGAAACTAAACCAACATGAGCTAAAACATCTTAACAGGACCATATCAAGCATTGAAATAGAAACAGCAATAAGAGACCTCCCATCTAAGAAAAGTCCAGGACCAGATGGATTTACAGTGTAATTCTACAAAGCCTTCAAAGCAGAGCTCACACCAATACTCCTCCAACTCTTTAATGAAATTGAAAGAGAAAGTTCACTATTGAACTCATTTTATGAAGCCATCATAACCCTCATCTCCAAACCAAGCAGGGACTCATCAAAGAAAGAGAACTATAGACCCATTTCTTTGATGAACATTGATGCAAAACTTCTCAACAAAATTTTGGCCAATCGACTTCAACAATTCATCCAAAAAATCATACACCACGATCAAACAGGATTCATTTCAGGGATGCAAAGCTGGTTCAATATATGCAAATCAATTAATATAATTCATCATATCAACAAGAGCAAGGATAAGAACCACATGGTTATCTCAATAGATGCAGAAAAAGCATTTGACAAGATCTAATGCCCATTTATGATGAAGGTTCTGGAAAAATTAGGAATCCATGGAACATTCCTCAATACAATACAGGCTGTATATGACAAACCTACAGCCAGCATTATACTCAATGGTGAAAAACTAAAGCCATTTCCTCTTAACTCAGGAACAAGACAAGGATGTCCACTCTCTCCACTTCTCTTCAATCCAGTATTAGAATGTCGAGCTACAGCAATGACAAGATGCAAACATAAAAGGGATCCAAATAGAGAAAGATGAAGTAAAACTCTCCCTCTTTGCAGATGACATGATTTTGTATTTAAAGAATCTACGGACTCCACTCACAAATTACTCAAGCTGATTCAAAACTTTGGCAAAGTAGCAGGGTATAAAATTATCTCTCAAAAATCAATGGCTTTTCTGTATGCCAACAATGAGAAAAGTGTGGGTGAAATCAGGAAAGCAACTCGATTTGTAATAGCCCCACAAAAAATAAAATACCTAGGAATTAACTTAATCAAAGAAGTGAAGGACCTCTATGATGAAAACTTTAAAAACCTGAAAAAGGAAATCAAAACAGAACTTAGAAAGTGGCAAACCTCCCATGCTCCTGGAGTGGAAGGATCAACATTGTGAAAATGGCAATACTTCCCAAGGCTATCTACAAATTCAATGTCAATATTCCAACCTCATTCTTCAAGGAAATAGAAGAGATGACCCAAAAATTCATATGGAACAATAAAAGACCTGTAATAGCAAAAACGATCCTTAACAGAAAGAACAGTGCTGGAGCAATATCAATACCAAATTTCAAACTCTACTACAAAGCCATAGTAATCAAAACAGCTTGGTACTGGCACAAGAACAGACCTTAGCACCAATGGAATCGAATTGAAAAACCCAGAAATGAACCCACAGAGTTATAGCCATCTAATCTTCGATAAGGGAGCTAAAAAAATAGAATGGAAGAAAGACAGTCTCTTCAGTAAATGGTGCTGGCAAAATTGGTTAACTACTTGTAGAAAACTAAACCTAGATCCTTATATATCACCCTGCACCAGAATCAACTCCAAATGGATCAAAGACCTCAGAGTTAAAACAGACACTCTGAAAACATTACAGGATGGAATAGGAGAAACCTAGGTCTCCTTGGCACAGGCTGAAATTTTCTTAATAGAGACCCAGAAACACAACAAATCAATGAAAGGTTGGACAAATGGGATTGCATGAAATTGCAGAGCTTCTGCATGGCAAAGGACATAGCTAGCAAGATCAATAGAAAGGCCATGGATTGGGAGAAGATCTTCACTAGCCATACAACAGACAAGGGTCTTATATCTAAAATATACCTGGAACTCAAAATATTAAATCCCCCAACAACAAATCCTCAAAGAAACAACTGCCCAATAAATAAGTGGGCTAAAGACTTAAAGAGAGGGGCTGGGAAGGTGGCTCAGTGGTAGAGCGCTTGCCTTGAATGCATGAGGCCCTGGGTTCGATTCCTCAGCACCACATAAGCAAAAAGAAAAAAGCCGGAAGTGGTGCTATGGCTCAAGTTGTAGAGTGCTAGCCTTGAGCTGAAGAGCTGAGGGACAGCGCCCAGGCCCAGAGTTCAGGCCCCACGACCGGACCCCCCCCCCAAAAAAAAAAGACTTAAAGAGAAACTTCTCTGAAGAGGAAAGAAGGATGGCCAATAGACACATGAAGAAATGCTCAACCTCCCTAGCCATAAAAGAAATGCAAAGCAAAACAACATTGAGATACCACTTCACCCAGTTAGAATGGCTATAATAAAAAACTCTAATAACAGATGCTGGAAGGGATGTGGACAGAAGGGAACTTTACTGCATTGTTGGTGGGAGTGTAAACTTGTTCAACCACTTTGGAAAGCAGTATGGAGGTTCCTCAAAAGACTCCACATAGAACTCCCATATAACCCAACAATCCCACTTCTGGGCATTTACTCAAGTGATCACAAACAAGACCACACTAAAGCTAGCAGCACAGCATGTTTATTGCAGCATTTTTTACCATAGCTAAGATATGGAACCAACCCAGATGCCCCTCAGTAGATGAATGGATCAAGAAAATGTGGTATATATACACAATGAGTTCTATGCCTCCATCAAAAAGAATGACATTGCCCCATTTGTTAGGAAATGGAAAGACCTAGAAAAAATTATATTAAGTGAAGTAAGCCAGGCCCAAAGAAACATAGGTCCTATGGTTTCCCTTATTTACAATAACTAGTATATGTGTGAGACAAGCAGAAAGGGTCAGATATGTTGATGTTAGGTGAAATGAACCCCAAGATAAGGACTCAAATGGTTTTTCTCTTTCGCAATTGTTTCTAACATATTTATAAGATATTTTCTTTGTTGCTTTGTATGTCCCTCCTCCACGGTATAACCCCTGCTTTCATTGTATTTGATGTTGGTATAATTTGTGGAGGGGAAGGGAAAAAACAAATCATTTAAATAGGGATACAGGTGGACCCATTGCAACAATGAGATGTACGAGTCGTTATGTCAAAAAACAAACTATACAACTTTGGCCGGGGTCGGGGTGGGGGTGGGGGTGGGGTGGGAGGGGTGGGAGATGGGAAGAGATGGGAAGGGGAAACAAAGAGGAGGCAACAATGCTTGATAAGAAATGTATTCATTGCCTTGCCCATGTAATTGAACCCTTCTGTACGGTATTTTCACAATTAAAAAAAAAAACACGATGAATGGGATTGGGTCAAACTCAAAATTATCTGGTGTGAAGTAAGAGAGACAAAGGGTGCATGTTTTCCTTTCTTTTTTTTTAAATTTTTATTTTTTTATTGTGAAAATACTGTACAGAGGGGTTACAATTACATGGGCAAGATAACGAGTACCTTTCTTATCAAGCATTGTAGCCTCCTCCTTTGTTTCCCCTTCCCATCTCTTCCCATCCTCCCCACGCCCCTTCACCCAATCCTCCCCGCCACCCCAACCAAAGTTGTAAAGTTCGTTTTCGACATAACGACTTGTACTTCTCATTGTTGCAATGGGTGCACCTGTATCCCTATTTAAATGACTTGTTTTTCTCCTTCCCCTCCACAAATTATACCAACATCAAATACAGTGAAAGCAGGGGTTATACTGTGGGGGAGGGACATACAAAGCAACAAAGAAATAATCTTATAAATGCGTTAGAAACAATCACATGAAAGAAAAAAACCCATTTGAATACATATCTTAGGGTTCATTTTCCTAACATCACCTTATCTGACCTTTTCTGCTTGACTCAGACATATACTAGATATTGCAAATAAGGGAAACCATGGGACCTATGTTTCTTTGGGCTTGGCTTACTTCACTTAATATAATTTTTTTCCAAGCCTTTCCATTTTCTAACAAATGGGGCAATGTCATTGTTTCTGATGGAGGCATAGAATTCCATTGTGTATATATATCACATTTTCTTGATCCATTCATCTACTGAGGGGCATCTGGGTTGGTTCCATATCTTAGCTATAGTAAATTATGCTGCAATAAACATAGTTGTGCTGGTAGCTTTAGTGTGGTCGCAAGTTTTCCTTTCTATGTGGAAGGTACATTTATGTTATAAACTTACAAGTTAACATGTTGAGTAATATACAAGTGTATGTATATGCATTAACTGAAGTATGGTAGATTCAAGGGAGGACTCAAATAGTTTTATTGCTTAGAAAGGCAAAGGTAAATTTCAACAAAATAAACACCAGGATGTGCGCACTTGAAAGGGATGGATTTAAGCCAAGGGGATAGAGGTAGGCAAATAGAGGAAAAGAGGGAGAGAATACAGTGAAGCAAGCAGTGTATATCTTACAAAATTAAGAGAAGTGAAAGACAAGAAAAGTGAAGAAAGTGGTGGATGTGGAGGCATGGAAGAGAATGTTGAAAGTGGTGACATTGATCGAGATGCATTTTATTCATAAGGTGCTTTGTACTCATGACAACTTCTTGTACACCTACTTGAAGATAATTAAAAGATGCTTTTACAACATGAAAAAGAGAAATGTTGTCTAACTAGAAAGGAAATACAAAAACATAGAAACAGCAAAAATTTCTAGAGGAATGTGGTGAAAAAGGAACTAACTTGTTGGTTTGGATGTAAAGTGGTCCAATCACTTCGGAAGACAGTTTGCAAGTTCCTCAAAAGACTAAACATAGTTCTAGCAATACCACACTTGGCCATTTCTCCAAAAGATTTTGTCAGGATACAATAAAGACAATTGCATATCCATGTTCATTGCTGCTTTATTCACTATAGCCAAGTTATGGAAGCAACCTGGATGCCCTACAGTGGATGAGTGGATCAAACACACACATATGCACACACACATGCACACATGTGCACACACACATATACACCAAATATTACTCATCCATCAGAAAAAAATAATGTTAAGCCATTTACAGGAAATAGTTGCATCTTGACAAAATTATGGTACATGAAGCAAGTCAGGTTCAGAGAGGGAAAGGACATGTTATCTCTCATATGTGGAAGTTAGATCTAATTTGTAAATATATCTGTAAGCAAATGTAGTGTCATATACATATATATACCAACTGTGTGAAGCATGGTATATTCAAGGGAACGTTGCAGTGGTGTAATTCCTTTGAGCAACTAACAGTTTAACAGAATTAATCCCAGAAAGCTGAAACATGGTTATGGTAGGGGAGGAATGTCAAGAGGAAGAAGGGAGACAAATGTAGAGAGATGGAGTGAGCCAAAAGAGCCATGATATTCAATGTGTATAGGTGAAAATGGAATCATGTAATTTGAGGGGATGAATAAGGATGGGACATATAGGAGAGAACTATGGAAGAGGTGAAACTAATCAAGATGTATTGTTGTATTTGAAACCTCTTTGTACAACTAAATAAAAAATATGCACAGTAGCAACACTAAAATGAAGAAAAGTAAAGTCCAAATAGTAAATCCACACATGTAAAAATAATCTTTGTAGCAGTTAAAAATTGGAAACAGCTGATGCATCCATCACTAGAGGAATAATGTATCAATAAAACAAACACAAAGTAGAATTCTTTTTAAGAACAAGGAGGGAGTAATTTATGGGCACACAGGATAGCAGGAATTAATGTTCAAAATATTACATTGATATGAATCTCAAAGTCTTACTTCATGTTAGAAACTATACAGAAAAGAGTGCATATCATTTCTGAAGCATGCAACAGTAAATCAGGGTAGGAAAAATGAAGAGTGATTGCTTCAGGGTGATTAGGAAGCCACACACACACACATACACAGACACACACTTACACACAAGACATACATATGTGTATATTTACATATCTATATGCACACAC
Source organism: Dipodomys merriami (assembly GCF_024711535.1). Classification (NCBI taxonomy): domain Eukaryota; kingdom Metazoa; phylum Chordata; class Mammalia; order Rodentia; family Heteromyidae; genus Dipodomys; species Dipodomys merriami. The sequence goes on from NW_027204270.1 coordinate 8,275,913, forward strand.
ACATATATACACACCTATATTTGTGTGTGTGTGTGTGTGTGTGTGTGTGTGTATACAAAGGTGCTTACATTCTAGGTCTATCATGCATATATGAAAGAAAATGTGGCCTTTTTCTTTCTGAATCTGGCTTACTTCACTCCATATGATATTTTCCAGATACATCTATTTGCCTTCAAAGACATAATTACATGCTTCCTGATGAACAGATGAAATTTGATTTACTTGATTATCTATGCTGCAATAAAGATGGATGTACAGGTATTTCAATGATTCCTTTGGATAAATGCCCAAGAGTGCTATAGGTTTTTCACAGAGTAGTTCTATATCTATTTTGGTTTTGAGGACCCTTCGTACTGACTTCCATATGGTTATACTAGTTTAAATTCCCACCGACTGTATAGCTTTCTTTTTCTTCTCACCATTTGTTGTTGCTTGTGACCTTGATGACCATTCTGACTGGAGTGAGATGTTATGTTAATGTTACTCTAATGTTGTTTCATTTGCATTTGCTTTATGGCAAGGGGTATTGGGAATTTCTTCATGTATTTATGGGCTGTTAGTACTTTTTTTGAGATGTGTGTGTTAAGCCCCTTTTTCTTATTTATTAATTGGTTATTGATTCTTTAAGAGCTTGACTTTTTAAACTCCCCATCTATTTTGGCTATTAGCTCCCTATCAGACATATAGCTCACAAAAATTTTCTATCATCCTGTAGCCTAGTGACTACTGCTTTTGCTGTGCCAAAGCATTTTAACTGGATGCAATTTTATTATGTCACTCTGATGATATTTGTTTAGCTACCGGAGTACTATTCGGGAAGTTAATTCCTAATTCAATAAATTCTAGTGTTTTCATTGTCCTTAGGGAAAATGCTATGGAAGTTTTCTATAGAGAACACCCCTGTAAATGTTTCAAGGTTTCAAGAATTACATTAAGGTCTTTGAGGTACTTGGAATTAATATTAGTAGGAGTGAGAAATGGGAACCTAATTTCAGTCTTCTGCATGTGGATATCTAATCCCCCCACTACTATTTGTTGGCAAGACAGTTTTTTCTCCAATGTGTCTTTTGGTCTCTTTTCTGAAAAGCCAGTTGATTCTTGGTGCATGGATCTGTTTTTGGGTCTTTTAAGTCAGTTCTATTTTTCTGTATGTCTGTTTTTGTGCCCGTACTATGTTGTTTTAATTACGATGGCTCTTGAGTATAGTTTGAAGTCTGGTATCATGCTTCCTCAATAATAATAATAAATATTATTTTCGCTCAAGATTTCTTTGTGTACTCAGGGCCTTTTGTGTTTCCATATGAATTTTAGAATTGCTCTATTCTATCGCTATGAAGAATAATATTGGGATTTTGATAGGTAATGAATCAAAGTTGTAGATTAGTTTTGATAGTATGGATATTTTCCTGATCTTGATTCTAACAATTCAAGAACATGGGAGTTCTTTCCATCATCAAGCGTCTTCTTAAAACTTTAATTTCTTCATTTGAGGGTTTATAGTTTTTTTTTTTTTTTGTAGAGGTCCTTCACCTCGTTGGCTAGCTATATTCCTAGATTTTTATTTTTTCCCACTATTTTGAATGCAGCTGTTTTCCTATTTGCCTCTCATCCCAATTCTCCTAATTTTGTTGGTGTACAAAAAAGCTACCAAATTTGATATGATTTTAGACCTTGCTACATTGCCAAAGACCTTTATGAGTCCTAGGATAGAATTCTGGGATAGAATCTTTAGATTCTTTTAGGTATAGTATCCTATCATTTGCCAATATGGATGACTTCTTTGCCTGCTTTGATTTTTATTTCTTTCTTGTGTCACATTTCCATGAGTAGGAATTTCAGTGTTGTACTGAATAAGAAAGAGGGCATTAGACCCATGTCTTGTTCCTGAGTTTAGTGTGATATTGGCTTGAGGTTTATCATATATAACCTTTATTGTGTTAAAGTATGTTCTTTCTATTTATACCTAATTTCTTTAGAGATTTTAAGAAAGAAGATGTTGATTTCTGTTAAATTCTTTTTTATATATCAATTAATATGTCCTATGATTCTGGTTCTTGATTTGGTTTATATGGTGTATTACTTATTTATGTATGTTGAATTAACCTTACATACCTGCAGTGAACTAATTTAACCATAACCTGATCAATATAATTAACCTAGTCATAATTGATCAATATTTTTGACCAATTGTTGATTGTTAGGTAGTGTATGTATATGTATACATATGTATATATCTATATCAATCAATCTGCCTGTGCATTTGTTTATCAAACAATTGGTCTATAGTTCTCTTTTTTGTTTTTTGTTTTTTTTTTGTCCAGGTTTAACAAGTATTATGCCAGGTTCATACAATGAATTTAATAACATTTTTCCTATTGTGTTTTATGGAAACTTTAAGGAGTGTTAGCATTGATGTTGGTTTTTAAAGATCTTTTAGAATTTAGCTGTTAGGACTTGGGCTTATCTTTGTTCTTTGTTGTTTTATTGTTTATTATAGATCTATTTAGATGTTACATTTCTTCTTGGCCCAATTTTGATTATCTAGACATGCATCAATTTCTAGATTTTCTAGCTTATTTCAAAGTATACATATATGATCTTTTGTATTGCTGTTGAATTTTTTAAATGATATCCTCATTTTTATCTCTAAATTTATGTATTTGAGTCATATCCCATCTATTTACAGTGATGTTGGAAGAGGATTAACTAATTTATCAACTATTTCTTAAAAATTAAAAATATTTTTTAAACTTTGATTTCTTTATTGACATTCTTTATTTGATTACACAATATCTTCATGCTTTACTTCTTTTTGTTTCTTTTAATGAGGTAGATGTGGAAATTGAGATCCTCTTGCCTCCATCTCCCAAGTAGTGGGTACAGCCTGTGTTTTGCTTCTTTAAGCATGATTTCCTTTAATTAAAAAAAACATGTTTACAGAATATTTTTTTGTCTTGTTTTGCCTTTACTTTTATATATTTCTTCTTCTGGTAAAACTGTGGTTTGAATTCAGCCATGCTGCTAGCCATGCACTCTACTACTTAAGTCATACATTCAATAGCATCCTACTTTTAAATATATAATTTAGGTAGTGTCTCATATTTGTTCCTGGCCTGGCCTTGGACCAACATCTTCCTCTGTATGGCCTCCTATGTATCTGGGATTACAGCTGGAGTATACAGGTCCTAATTGTTGAAAGAAGTTTCTCAGTTTTCTTGGGCTGGCCTAAACCCAATTCTGTAGACTTCTGCCTGAGATTACAGTCATTACTTGTCTGGTGTTTAAAATTGTTTTTAAAGTCTGAAGTATGCCATCAGGGCCTTCTCAAAGTAATTTTCTGTTGCCTATGACTTTTCCTTTGTATGGATCAGTGTTTCCTGGTTCTTTGTGTGGTTTGTCTTTTTATTTTTTTATTGTTGAATATTAGAGAATTTAGAATTTTTTCTGTCAGCAAATCCACATATTAATTCCTTCTCCATTCTCCTCTGGGTTTATTGCTTATGCTGTTTGCTTCCTCTCTTATTTGGATAGATGCTTTCCTGGAACTCAGTCACTTGCATAGACCATTTCCTCCAAGTGTGCAGCTTCTGATGTGACACAAAACATTTGTGAAAGGCATCATTTAATTTATTTGACAGGCTAAAGGACTTACACATCTCATGCGAGACCCTTCCCTCTGCTCCCTGCATGTGGGATGCCACAGGAGACATATCCCCATCTATCTTTAGGAAGCCTTCCTTCCAAATGCCTCTTGGTGGATCAGATGGGAATTCTGGGTCTCTTGTTTCTTGGGGAGCAGCACCCTCTAGCTTCAATTAACTAGCTTGTGCTGATATTTAAGAAGCCAGGTCAGGTCACTGTGTTAAACAGAGCTCAAACAGGAGCGGTTGTGGAAGTCCATAGAACCAGACAAGGTGCTCTCTGATAGGTGCAAGTGTTTCTCCTAGGGTAGTAGCTCCTTAAGGCCTTAGAACCATGGCTTTGCTGTTGTTGGTTCTTCTAGGAGGACTGTCTGCCTTTTTCCTGTGAGTCTTTGTCTGGGTGGTGGCTCAGCACTTCCTGAAGGTGAAAATCCCACCTGGCATTCACCATCCTGTCAAGTTCAGGTTTCTGCACTGTTTGGTGCTTTATTTGTTGGCATGGGTAAGTCAGCCCTCAGACCACCTCATGAATGAATATTACTCTCTGTACATCGCCCCTGCTTCTTTATCTTACTGTCTTATCAGATACTGTCCTGAAAGAACTTGCTATCGGATTGTATCTATTATTTCCTCTCCTTCCTTCTCTCCTTCTCCCATGTTTTTCTCCTTGTTTCTTCAGTTTCTTATCTCTGCCAACTTTTCCTCCTTTTCTTTCCTCTCCTTTTCCCCCTCTCCTCCCCTTCCTTCCTCATTTTTGTTCTCCTTCCTTGTTTTCTTCTTACTCTCCTTCTGTTCCTTCCCTTTCCCCCGTTTCTTCCTGTCTTCTACCCTTCTTAACTTCCTATTTTTTTTTTAGCTTTATGCATTTACCAAGTGCTAGCTATGAGGAGTTTTTTTTTTTTTTTTTTGGCAAATTCTTGATTGTGATTAAGTGATTACATAATTTCACAGTATTGTGGGACAGTGATGCTTAGTTAAAGTCACAAACACATTCTAATTTTCATGGGGCAAATTGTCTATCATGGTCTATAAAATTTATGAGTTCTTTGAGCTTTGACAATACAGTTATTTCTTCCACATCAGGGGATATGTACATTTCTTTCCTTTTGCTTGGCATCAGCAATTCCCTCTTTCCCACTCATTCCCTCCCTCCTATCACTGCCATTGAGTTGCTTAGTTCATTTTAATCAATGTCCAGTGCAGCTGATGGGTTCCACTGTTGTGTTTTCCTGTTTCCCTCTAGTTCTGTGCCTTCCTCCTGGTTTCCCTCCGGTGTGCACATATATACTATATATGTGATCAGCACCATGGGGTTATTTAGTAGTGATTTGACCAGATGAGTGGAAGTCCTTTGTTTCTCAAGTCTTGTTAACTTTGTCATATTACCTTACATTTTGGATTTAACATCCACTTATCAGGGAGACCATGTGCTGTGTGTCTTTGCTCTTGGATTACCTCACTCAACATAATTTCTTCTAGTTCCATCCATTTCCCTGATAATGCCATTATTTTGTCCTTTCTAATGGCTGCATAATATTCCATTCTGTATAGATACCACAGTTTTTGGATCCATTCATCTGTGGTAGGACATCTGGGTTGTTTCCGTATCCTGGCTATTGTGAACTGTGCTGCAATAAACATGGAGGTGCAAGTGTCCTTGTATACTGGTTCCTGTTGTTCAGGATAGATGCCTAGAAGTGGTATGGCTGGGTCATAGTGGAGGTAAATATTTAGCTTTCTGAGGACCCTCCAGACTGCTTTCCAAAGTCATTGTATGTAGCGACCGTCTACTCGACCAGCGAGAAAGAACGACCACCACACCAGGAGTCTTCTCAGATCACGCTTTATTGGAGAGCCTTTTAGTTGATGGGAGAGCTTGGGCGCGAGAGAGCGTGCACCCGAAACATAGCCGCTTATATAGGGAAATAGGAACGCGGGTTGGTCTATTGTTGGTCGCCTGCCTTTCACCATCACCAGGTGTCATGGGATTGGCTGGGGACTCTACCTGGCTCGCGCACGCGCAAAGCCCAGGCGTCCCGCCAAGCACTGTCTAATATGGGGTGGTTACCTCAAAGCTGCAAGGGAGTGGGCGGAGTCTCGCCCCGGCTCCCTACAGTTCCCCCTTCTTGTTTTTTGGTGACAGGTAAGAGTAGAGGTTGGGCCTCTGTCTAAAACATTAATGAGAGGACCTTGCACTGGCCTTCGCCTGAGGGGCGCCTTCCCCAGTGATGACCAGGCCCGTCCGATGCCTTTTTTGCAGAGGTGGGATCTTGGGCATCAACCCACTTGCAACCCAGCATGCTCTTCTTGAGGAGATGAGAACCATCTCCTCAAGTGCAGTGCACTTGCCTTGCACCCTGTCCCAAATTGCAAATTGCATACCTGTCCCGGTGCAATGGGATCCCCTGATCCCTCGGGGTGCTAAGGCTATGCAGAATGGTAAGGCTTAACTGCCTCTTAGGGCCGACAGCCAAATCTGGGGTGAGGATCCACTCTCCAAAGCAGCTAATGCTTGCAAGATAACAACCTTGTCCCTTCTGGTTTGGGCTCGAAGGCGACAGACCAACCATAGGCAGACCACGCATCCTCCCAAGCAGCAGGCTAAAAACATTCCGACTCCCACCCGCTCTTTGGAAAAGGACACCGCAGAGGCAATCCAGTCAGTAAATTGTAACAGCCCACAGCATCATTGGTTTAGCTATCACAGGGATTGCTATTAGCACTGTTGCTAACAGCAGGAAGATCAGCTGCATCAGGAGACGAGTGGATGGCATCTTCAAGAGGGGGTTCTTCTGCAGTCTCCACCGGCCTGGTCAGTCTCGTTGGCACCCAGTGAGGTACTTCTTGACTCTGTGGAAAAACACAAACAGCTCCCCTGGATCTCGTTATTACCGGATCCGGTCCATACCATTTATTATTAATAACATCCTTCCACATGACCATGTCTTTAGTATCCATGGAGTCTCTTGTCATATGCCGATCTGCGGCAGACTGATCGTTGTCATTTAGAATTAAAAAATTAAGGGTAAAGAGCGCAAGAGAAAGTCTTTCCCTGGGGGACGCGGACTCAGCAATTCCCCCTTTTTGCTTTTGAAGCATTTTTTTAATGCTTCGATTAGCTCTTTCCACTATACCTTGTCCTTGAGGATTGTAGGGCAATCCGGTGGTGTGGGCAACCTGCATTTGTGCGCAAAAGGCGCGAAAACCATGGGAAGTATAAGCAGGGCCATTATCCGTCTTAAGTCTAAGGGGCTTTCCCCAAGCTGCCCAAGCTTCTAAGCAGTGTATTCTGACGTGAGACACCTTTTCTCCTGCCAGAGGTGTGGCATGAATGACACCAGAAAAGGTATCGATAGACACATGTAAATATTTCAACTTACCAAATTCTGTCAGATGAGTAACATCCATTTGCCATAGGGCGTTTGGTCTCAACCCCCTGGGGTTTACCCCCACATGGGGAGGATGAAGAAAGGTAACACAAGATTTACAGGCTTTAACAATATCTCTTGCCACATGCGTGGACAAATTATATCTTTTCCTAAGGGTATTAGCAGGTATATGATACAATCTATGAAAGTCTTTTGCCAATTCTACAGGATCAGCAGCAACCGGAGCCATAGCCCGAGTTGCCTGGTCCACCAAATCATTACACTTTGCCATCGGGCCCGGCAACATAGAGTGGGCACGAATATGTCCAATATAAAAAGGATGTTTTCTGTTTAAGATAAGGGATTGAATCTGTAACAAAACATTAGAAATTGTACTGGCCTGCTTAACTGAAGCAGCAACTTCAAGAGAAGCAACGGCATTTACAACATATAATGAATCAGAAAATAAGTTAAAAGGTTGATCAAATCTTTTAAAAACTTCAAGCACAATTAAACATTCAACAGCCTGTGGGGCATTCGGCCGAAAATTAAAGACCACCAGCTGTTTGTGTCCTAGAACAAAAAAGGCACCTTGTCCAGATTTTGATCCATCCGTAAAGATGGTTAGAGCATCAACCAAGGGCTCCTTTGAAGTGACAACAGGAAAATACACTAAATTTTTGTTAACTATGGCAAGCAGAGGATGCTTAGGATAATGATTATCAATTACATTTGGAAATGAGCAAACAAGAATTGCCCACATATCCATTGTGGCTGCTAAAATTTCAACTTGCTCACGGGTGTATGGAATAATTAATTTATCTGGAATTTTTGCAAAGTGCATTAAACAATACTTTATACCCAAAATTGCCTTTTTTTTTAATTTTTTTTTTCAGATCAAAATTGCCTGTTTAGCCACTAATTCAGGAAAATATTGAACAGTTTTTGCTCCCACAGAATCATAGCATTAATAGTTAGCCTTCGAAGCAAGGCAGGGGTATAATTGGCCGTCACCCCATAAGTCCTGACTGCCTCAGCTAAATCTTTTAACTGGGAGTAGGAAACCGGCTCAAGAATTCTCTCATTAGTAATTGGATTTTCAAAAACTGGAAAGGCGGCCGTCAGCCGCCAGGTGTTCCCTTTTATAAAGTGACTCCGCCCGCCTCTGGGTACGGGGGAGGGGCCGACGGGCGAGGGCCAGCCTGACTATTTCTCTTTTGTTGTGGTCGCGCTCCTGCCGTCAGAGCACGCCACTCCCCGTACCCGTCCGCCTCATACTCAGCCGCTGCCCTTTCCAGATCCTCCAAGTCACCTGGATCGAGCTGGCTCCCCTCTTCCTCTGACCCCTCCTCTTCTGAATGACTTGTAAAGTCACTACGCTGGTCCTGCCCTTCTACATGTAGGGCTGAGAACCGGTTTGCTTTTAAAGAAGGGCATAGGGGTCTCCTTGAGACCCCCTCCTCCCTAAAACACTTCTCCTTTTGTGAGGGCTGCAGTCCCTCCTGCTTTAATTCTTTAGGATCCTTTTGTCTTTTTTCCCTTTTTCTTTTAGGCCTATTTTCCTCCCCCTTACTGGATGCTGACTCTGATAGACTATCCTGATGCTGCGTTAGTACTTTGCGTCCTTCCTGGATTAAATCAAACCCTCCCTCCTCGAGGCAAGTGCGCACCATCAAAAAGACAAGCCACAAAGGAAGAAGCAATGCAAGCAACCAATAAATATCTAAATCTACAGTGAACAGCATACCGGGGGATATTTACCGACGTCCCCTCTCCGCGTGTTGAGTTCTGGCTCCTGTGCGGCCTCTCGCGCGGGTCCCATCCCTGGTTCGTTCCCGGGTTTCGGCACCACTTGTAGCGACCGTCTACTCGACCTGCCTGCGAGAAAGAACGACCACCACACCAGGAGTCTTCTCAGATCACGCTTTATTGGAGAGCCTTTTAGTTGATGGGAGAGCTTGGGCACGAGAGAGCGTGCACCCGAAACATAGCCGCTTATATAGGGAAATAGGAACGCGGGTCGGTCTATCGTTGGTCGCCTGCCTTTCACCGTCACCAGGTGTCATGGGATTGGCTGGGGACTCTACCTGGCTCGCGCACGCGCACAGCCCAGGCATCCCACCAAGCACCGTCTAATATGGGGTGGTTACCTCAAAGCTGCAAGGGAGTGGGCGGAGTCTCGCCCCGGCTCCCTACAATTGTATAAGTGTATATTCTTGCCAGCAGTGCAATAGGGTTCCTCTTTCTCTGCATCCCCTCCAGCATTTGTCATTGGCTGACTTTAGGATGTGAGCCATTCTGACTGGGATAAGGTGGTATCACAGGATTGTCTTTATTGGCATTTACTTTACAACCAGGGATGGTGAACATTTCCTCATGTGTTTCTTTGCCATTTTTATCTCTTCTTCTGAGAAGTCTCTTTTTAGTTCCCTTGCCCATTTAGTAATTGGTTTGTTGGTTTTGGGAAGGATTAGTTTCTTGAGTTCCCTGTATATAATGGCTATTAGGACCTTGTCTGATATATTGCTGGTAAATATTTTCCCCAATTAGTTGCCTTTCTTTCTAGTTTCATTGCTGTTTTTTTAGTTGTGCAGAAAATTTTTATTTTAAGGTGTCCCTTTTATCAAGTCTCTCTCCAATTTGTTGTGACCCTGGGACTCTGTTCAATAAGATCCTGCCTGTGCCTATAAGTTCAAGTGTCTCTCCTACTTTGTCCTGCAGTAGTTTGAAAGTATCAGGTTTGATGTTAAGGTCTTTGTTCCATTTTGAGTTGATGTTAGTGCATGGTGACAGGCTAGGGTCCACTTTTAGTTTTCTGCATGTGGCCACCCAGTTTTCCCAGCACCAGTATTGAATCACTATGTGATTCTTCCACTGTATGTCTTTGGCTCCTTTTTCAAATATCAGCTGACTGTAGGTGTGCGGTTTTATTTCTGGATCTTCTATTCTATTCCATTGGTCTTTGGGTCTGTTTTTGTGCCAGTATCATGCTGTCTTTGTTATTATGGCTCTATAGTAGAGTTTGAAGTCCGGCATCAAGATCCCTCCCATGTTGTCTTTTTTGCCTAGAATTATTTTGGATATTCTACATCTTTTGTTGTTCCATATGTATTTTTGACTTTTTTCTGTATTTCAGAAATGTATGTTATTAGGATTTTAATAGGAATTGCATTGAATTTGTATATTAATTTTGGCAATATGGCCATTTTTACTATATGAAGTCTGCCTATCCAAGAGCATGGAAGGTCTTTTGAGGAGTTTTTTTTTTTTTTTTTTTTTTTTTGTCAGTCATGGGTCTGAACTCTGGGCCTGGGCACTGTCCCTCAGCTCTTCAGCTCAAGGCCAGCACTCTACCACTTGAGCCACAGCACCACTTTCGGCTTTTTCTGCTTATGTAGTGCTGAGGAATTGAACCCAGGGCCTCATGCATGCAAGGCAAACACTCTACCACTGAGCCACCTTCCCAGTCCTGAAGAGGTTTTTTTGAGGTCCCAAAATAATGTGAGAAGACATTTTCCACTGATTATCTGGTGTGAAAGTATGGGGGTGCAGTTGGAGAGGTGAAGAAACGAGAAGGTTGGGGCTGCAGCCAATGCTCAATGTCTGTTGGGCAGTCCTGTGGTGTCTTCCATTAATTGTGTCATTTTGGGCCATTTGCTTACCTTTTCTGTGTCTCAGTTTCATGTATGGATTGGGTTAAGAGTATTTATGGTACCAGATTGATAAAAAGCACTAAATGACAATGTGCTGGGTTAATATTTGTTAAAGGAATATGTTTCCTGATGGAGATACTTTTCATTATGGTCTTGGATCACTTCTGAAACCATGTGGTTAGCTTATAAGTACTAATTGCTATTGGTCAAAGAAGATATGCAGATGATGTAAAAGACTTCTGTTACTATCATTTGCTATATCATATTCTTCCCTGGGGGTGAAGAATCTCATGTGTGTGTGTCTGTACACCATGTGGAATTCCAGACTAGTTTGGAGTCCTAGAAAAAAAAAAGAGAGGGTTATGGATATTTAAGTAGCCCAGAAAAAGTGATGTTTTCTCTAACCATTAGTGTTTGTCTTCCAGACTAGCCCACAAATAAAAAACCAGCTGATAACATCTGATACAGACTGTTCACAAGAGTCTCTGTGCGACTTGTAGGCTGGCTCTGAAGGTGAGTTCAGCCTGGGAAGATCCTGACTGGTCCCTGCATCTGGTGTCCCATGGGGTACAATGTCTGGGACAGAATGAGGAAGAGAATACCCACATATGAATGACCATGTGACTTCAAGAAGAGAGACAAGGGAGGGATAAAAAACTTATGGAGACTGAGAAAAACCTGAACCACACTGTATGGTTCAGACATCAGGATTCCTCTTGGTATCAGACAACCTTGGGCCTGAGACCCAGGCTTTAGCCACTAGCCTGTGGCCTCATGCTTTTGAGCCTTTTTTCTTCTCTACAATGTAAGCATAGGAAGAGAGGGTTTAAATTTTTCTCTCTCTATTTACTTCAGAATATTGAGATTAAAAGAAACATAAAACACAGAATTTCAGTAGCTTTGTGGTGAAAAATTAAAGTACACATTTTCTTGGGTCAAATGTCACTGCTTGGCTTTTGTCATCCCTTTCAAAATGATTTTATAGGGTAGAGGTGAAGGGTGCCAGTAGCTCCCACCTGTAATCCTAGGAAGAAGATGCTTTTTATAGTCATGATATGAGGATTAAATAGAAAAGCACTGGAAATAATCATCCCAGTGCTAGGAACTTACAAGTGCTCAGTCCAAGTAGATTGTTAGTAGTGTGTTTATTAAGTCCCCAAAGGTAGACATCAAACTCTGTTAAACAATTAGAGATACAAAGATTGGTAAGATTGCTTTTATCCAACTAAGAGATAAAGAACTGGAGACGCAACTCATTGGTGAACTGTTTGCCTAGTGTTAGAAGCTGTGGCCTTGATCCTAAGAACTACTAAAAAATAACATGAACAATAATGTAACAGACACTAGTGATATTAAGGACAAATAAGGCAGAATATTTTGTAAAGGAGTTTTCTTGTTCCAGCTTTTAAACATCAAATATTGTATATTAACAACAACAGTATTCCTCCTAATTCCACCTTTGTCCTAACTTGCCAGCTGGGATTAATGTGAATACATATTTAGAAACATCAAGCCAAAATAAAGCAGTGGCCTATGCCATGACCGTTCAGAATATGAGATCAAGAGGTTTCATATCCAAAATTCCTTGAACAAATATTTAGTATTGTAGATGGTGGAGAACAAGAGGTGGATGGTTGTGGTCTCTTCTCACAAGGATCCTTCAATTTGTGGGTTGGGACACATCTGCATAATGTCATCCATGCAATACAATCTGAGGCAGTGTAGAGCAGGAGAGAGAGGGTTTTACAGTGAAATACCTATGAGTAAGATTTGGAGGATGCTGGCTTTCTAAAGATCATGACACCTGGGATTATAGAGGAAGATAATGGGTGCCATCCAACTAGAGGGTATGTTGAAAGTCTCCCAGGCAAAAATAGCAGGTAGGAATGAGCCAAGAATGTGTGTGGAAAGTATTGTTGCAGAGGTCAGATATGGTGCTAACCTGTTCAACAAGAAATACCTTTCAAGGTATTCAGCACCAAGGAGCGCATCCATCCTGGAGTTGAAGTGTTCTCAGATGCTTTCCACACGTGAAAGAAAATCTAGGCCCACTAGGTGGCTTGAGCTACTGTCTTTTGACTCAAGCAGGTCAAGAATTTTTCAGAATACCCTTTGGGGAGCCTTCATGTAGTGAATGCATTGGCATATCCTACTTGGGACAAGAGCAAATGCACTCAAGAAAGACACATTGAACTGTTGATGAAACATCCATATGGCCTGGTCAACCTATCCTACCACTTCCTCCTTGATCTAATACTTGGCTTCAGTGTGTCTTACACTGTAAATGAGACTGAGTGAAGCTCATGGATTATCATGGATAGTTTCTCTCACTTGGTTGGTGGTTTGACTGCAGAGTGAAGTTCTTTCTGGTTCACTAGTTAAGAACATATTGTCTCCTAGTCACTGAAAAATTTTGGGAAGCCTCTTTAGATTTCCACATGTCTCAGTTTCCCCTTTGGTAAATGAAAATTGATAATTTTACTTGTGCTTGAATGGTTTGATAACTATAAGAATGTTAATCCATTTGGACTAACACCAGCACATTTTAGAGATCTAATCAGTACCGGCTGTCACTTTGAATATTACCTTCCCCTCACGCTGTTCTTCCTAAGATGAAGATATATCCCCAAAGTAAGGTCCCTTGAGGAGATAATTCAATGTAACCACTAATGAATCTAGTCATGCAATTGATATCCTGTAACTCTTTCACAAAGATTGAGACACTGGCTTGTAGAAGGTTTACAGAGGAGTTTAGGAAACTCCCTTAGCCCTGAGCCATCACTGAACCTTCCAGAGCCTATAACACATATACCTAATTGATCCCATTACTCTATTCCATGGAGCATAAACACAAGAAAAGTACCCTTCGTCACCAGAACTCCAGGTGTGCCATGCTGACTGTTGACACAGATGATGCACTGTCTTTTCCACCTCACCTGGGTAGAGCCCAGCACAGAGCAATAGAGCCAGTGAACTTAGGAGCAGGTGTTCAGGACAATTGGCTGAGTTTTCTCCACTTACCCCCAAACTGGGTTTCCATCCTGGCAAAATCATTCCCATCCTAGTCTTTTTGCCTGTTGCTCGAAAAATACCACAAAGTAGATGATTTATACAGAGTAGAAGCTTATTTTTCTTATCGTCCTATCACCACAGTGAGCCTTGGGGTTGCAATGTCCCTTAGCCAATAGGCAAATGAGTTGCTGTTTCCAGGAGAGCAAACCCAGGCAAATTTACCATTAGGCATCTTATCTCTAAAAGACAATATACTGGAGAAGCTTCGAATTTGCTCCATGTTCCAGTTCATCCCGTTGATGGAAAACCTACTACCCATAAAGAAGGACCCTAAAGTGATGGTGACCAATCTGTGATTTGGGACAATCCCTGTGAGGTTATTCCAGCCCAGGACAGCATCGCCCAGCCTTCAGAGAGGAATCATCTTCTATCATGGAGGAGGCTCAGTGATGGGCAGCCTGGGTAAGGGCCTTTCCTCTGGTGTGAGTTAGGAAAAGAAGGCCCTCGCTAATCCTTCAGCCTTGCCAAACTGTATTGAGGACTTGGGGAAGGGGTGAGGTGAAGTACCATTGGAGCTTGGTGTAGGAGGTCAGATAGAGGCCGTGGGTCAGGACCATCCACAGAGTTAGTTTTAGGCTTTCTGGAAATGTTCACTAAGCAATGGTGTCCTAGTCCATGTGAGGCAGGGATGTGGCAGTGGGGCTGCCAAGGTCCTGGTTATGACTGTTCTTCTCTTTCCCACTCATAACCTCAGTCCTGTCAGAAAAGTTTCACATGAAGCTAGGCGCTGGTGGCTCATGCCTGTAATCCTAGCTACTCAGGAGGCTGAGATCTGAGGATCGTGGTTCAAAGCCATCCCCAGCAGGAAAGTGAGACTCTTATCTCCAATAAACCGCTAGAAAACCGGAAGTGGCACTGTAGCTCAAGTGGTAGAGCGCTCTCCTTGAGCTGAAGAGTGCAGGGACAGTGTCCAGGCTCAGAGTTCAAGCCCCAGGACCAACCAAAAAAAAAAAAGTTTCACATGAATGCAAAATGCATCTGTTTCATCTGTGCTGGATAACCGTCATCTGAGTCCATGTTTTCTTAAGCCTTGTAATTTCAAATTAGCAGTTTTATCCACGTCTCATGAATAGATCTCACAGCTTGTTACTGCAGTTCTTCCTTTATTATGTCTCTGACATGGTCAATTGCATCATTTTGAGCTTGTCATATCATAGGCCTCCAGCTCTGTGCACTGGAGATGCACAGGATTGCTTCACCTTGACTTCTATCTTTGCCTATTTCTAAGCATCAAAAGATGTCCTCATCTCTGACAAGGCATAACTGACAAGTCCTCAATCTTTCTTCATATATTAATTGTCCTTTCCAACAGTGGCCTCTTTGACCATCCTACCTAAAGAACTCTCGTTGTAGCTCGGAGGTCAGAGGCTGTTCCCTAGTCTCTCTCCCTGACATATATCTTCTATGTATTCATCCTGTGGCACGTGTCCCCATCTGAGTTCATGTAAGTGTATCACAGTGTCTTTCCTGTTCAGTTTATCTCTGACCTCACTAAAATTGGGGAAGCCAAAAGGGCAGGGTTGACCTCTGTTGTGTTTATTGTCAATTTCCTCACTGTCTGTGCTATTGTTTATATATGTGTGTATACTATGATTAATTTTGATTTTGTAAGAATTAATTACATCAAATGCTGTTTGTTTAGAAGATAGAGATCTTATTATCATCTTACTAACATGCCTTGGGGCTGAGGCAATTGCCTAATTTGCCCCAATCTTGATTCATCTTAGTCTCCCCACTACAGTAAACACCCCCAACAACTCCTTTTCAATACTAGAATTGCCTGGTGTCATTTAGAAAATCCTGGTGCTCAATTCCACCTGAGGTCCTAACTCAGTTGGTTGGGGAGGTCCAGGCTGTAGATGTCTAAATACTTCTTATTGTGTCAGGGGGGACAATGAGGGCAGGGCAGGACTCAGGAGGGGATGCATGTTGCAGGGTCTGTGCTCAGCGCTATGTCAGGATGCACTGTGCCACTGACATGAATGGATCGCCCACATTCTTGAGGGCAAGGTTCCTGATGCAGGCATAACTCACTATGGTTCCAGCTAGCTTGAAGAATTCATTTGTAAGCAATCTCTTTGTATCTGGTGCCCCAGGTCTGGATGACAAGAGGATTTCCTAGGGATGTTTGAAGCAGAGAGAGAGAGAGACAGGGGAAAAGACAAGAAGGGAGAAATGGAAGATAAAGCCGAGTTCTGAGCATCTATGATCTTTGCCTGAACTCCAGTCTTGAATTAGAATTTCTAAAGTCCTTCCTTAGCTACCCAGTGTTACAAAGCACCTGGCGTAGCTAATACTACTTTCACTGCTCCTAGGAATAGGGACAGAAACATCTGCCCTGAATTCCAGGAGTGGCCCCTAGTAGTTTTCCATGTGTTCATGTTTACCAGAGGCATCATCTGTAAGAACCCCACTAATCTCCATATCTACCCAGTCATAATTTCCCTGAGTACCAAGTCCCTCATGTCTGAGTGATGGGGAAAGGGGATTCTGTGGATGTCTTGAAACTTTGCAAAGGGTACAACTATCCATTGTGTCCCTGGGAGTCTCAGCAGACCTCATAATTTATGGTTTATATATTAGAAGCTATGATAGAAGAAGGTGTCAAGTTTTCCCAACCACAAATGTGATAGTTCTATACGATGTGCATTCATTATGTCAAAGTTTCTGTGGCTCTGATAAATGGAATCAGATTTTCTGGACTTGTGGGGGCTTCTACGTTAGTGTGTGACTTCAGTTTTGTTTGAGGGTCAAGTAGAAATGCTCTGTATGCTCTAACCTTAATTGTGTCATCATTCAGGATACAGATCCTTTAAGTTGAAGACTGAAGCCACATATGTATTTCCTAATGTTGATCAGACCTCGCTGCCCTCAGCTTCTAGAGTTCACTTTGTCTTTCTATGTGACATTTTCCAAATAATGGCTCCCATCCTTCAAACTAATTAGAGAGGCAGACTTAAGTGAGGTGACACCAGAACCTCCTGTGGAGCAATCATGAACATGCATGCTGTTACCTTTGACATATTCTCTGAGACAAGTTATGGTTCTTCCTCACACAAAGATATGGACATTAAGCACCATTATAGGATCTACTCTGTGTGGAAGACCACATGAGAAAGTGGAGAGGAAATCAATGAAACCTACTTATCAGTACACAAAACACAAGATGGTTGACAATCATGGGTTCATCCTTTGCAGTGGTTGATTACTGGTTGCCCCAGTGGTTGATTACTGGTTGTCTAAGCTTACCGAAATCTTTTCCTACTCCCCCCCAACATAATCATCTGTGAGTGCTTGAACACATTGTCACAAGACTTAACTGCTTTAACAGCACAATTGTAATAGTCTTGCAGTCCCAGGCCATAATTTCATGTGGAACTGGAAGGTTGCACTGGTTGCAGAGGGTCTGGGGGTGGGGGATATATTCCCTTGTGTATTTGCTATTTTGGAAGAAGTTGTGGCTAAGAGAATAACTTAAGGGAGGAAGGATGGATTTTGCCTATGATTTCAGAGGGTTTAGTTCATGGTTAATTGCATAAAGCCACATATAAAATCATGGAATTGAGAGTTTCTTCCCCTCATGGTGAACAGGAAACTGAGAGAGAAGAAAGAACCAATGACCAGGCATGACATTTAGAGGGGCATCTCCAGTTACCTAATTCTTTCACCAAGATCTTATTCAAACATTAATACCTTACCTTTGCCATCTTTTCCAGTATACTCTCTTTTTGTTTCTGGGGCTTGTTCTTCACCATTCAGTGCAAAGACCATCCATCCAATCTTGCTTCTGTCCTTGACTTCTGTCCTCATGCCTTCATTGAATGTGAGTGATCCTCTGTTTCTCACCTGTAGGAATCTTTGTGATTATATTATGCTGACTTAAATAAATCTAGGATATCCTCTGGATCTCAAGATACTTACCTTAATTACATCTACCAAGTCACTCTTAACATATTCATAAAAGGGTCATTATTCAATCCGATCCATCTTCCAAACCCTGCATCACAATGACCTTGTGCCTAACTCCTTGAAGAAAAGCATAAGAGATAGGCACAGATTCTGGCTATCATGCACAGAGTATATTCTATTGTACACAGAATTGTTAAGTGTCTTTCACAGTAAAAATCTTTGGATAGTCTTTTCCCTGGAATACGGGTGTCATCACATACTGTTCTGATATTGGGATATTTGCATATCTACTTTAACTTCCTTGCCACCAATGATGAGTCTTGTCTAATCATCTAGTGAATCTGTGAGAAACTCCAACACAAATGCATAGAGAATCACACTCCAGACTACTTTTCTCTCCACATGAATTGGGTATTCTCACTGTTCCCATTGAAGTTCTTTCATTCTTTCCATGATATTCTTCAGGGTTGCTTCTGAGAAGACTGTAATGCTATATCCATCCACCCTCAGGTGGTGACTGTTTTTTGTGGTTTTTTTGCAAACCTGTTTTGTTTTCTTCCTTTGTTGCTCATTTCTAAGGAAGTCCCAGGAGGCCATAGATGTAAACTGAGGAAGAAATCACTAAAGTAGATGTTGATAGAGAGGGTTCTGCTGTCTGTTCATGAAACTCATAGGTGTTCTCTGGTATAAGCCTAGTCTTATATGTTATTTTCAGATGATCATAGGTTGCTCATGGAGGACTTCTTCTTGCACCCTGGAGAGTAGATTCCTAACAGAGTAGCTGTGTTTGCTACACAGTAAGCCATACTAAATTCCCATCAATGAAGCCAAGTTGAAGACCTGCAGATGGTGTTCCTTAATTTTTTTTCTTTGAAGCATGGACTTATTGCTCTAGTATTCTGTTTTAGCTAACCAAAATGCCCCTCATTGGATGGTTGCATCAGGAAAATGTGACATATATATATATATATATATATATATATATATATATATATGTGTGTGTGTGTGTGTGTGTGTGTGAGTGTGTGTGTGTGTGTACACACAACTGAATTTTAAAGATCTATCAGAAAGAATATTTTATCATTCATAAAAAAATGAAAAGACTTTGAAAATATTATATTAAGTGAACCAAGCTGGATACAGAGAAACACAAGTTGTATGCTTTATCTGATGTGTGGGAGCTACAACGTGCTTATAAATGTATAAGTAAACACACTGGATGGTATGCATATAGGTACAGATGTATTAACTGAAGTATGGTAGGTTCTTTGAAGAGTGCAAATAGTATATACTTTTTTAGGAAGACTAAGTCAAAGTCTAACAAAATAAGTACCAGGGAATGGGTTCTTGCGAGGAAGAGCAAAAGGAGAAAATTAGGAGAATGAAAGGGGAAAGGAGTAGAATGCAAGGAAGAATGCATTGTACGTACCACAGAATTGAGAAAAATAAGGGAAATGGTGGGTCCAGAGGTGGTGGTGGTGAAAATGTTGAATGGATGACACAAATCAAGGTGCGATATATACATAAACTGCATTGTTAAATGTAAGCAAATCAATATATAACCTAGCAATTATGAAAAAGGAGGAAAAGGGCATATTGATGAGACTTTTGAAAGGGATGACATCAGTGAAAAGGAACTGTATTCATAACCTACTTTGTTGAATGTTAACTCCTTTGTACAAATACATAAAGATAATAAAAATATCCAGAAGTATGTGATTTTTGTATTTCTCTGAACACTTACAGGAAAACCATCATATAAAGAAGTAGCACATAGTACATTCTCAGAAAAGGGAAAGCAGGGATTGAGACAGATACCATCGATGTCCTTAGATGCTTTTCTCCCATTACCCAAATGTGGGGTAGTACAAGTATCTATTAGCACATGAAAGAATAAAAGAAATTTGTGGGCCTGGGAAGGTGCCTCAGTGGTAGAGCACTTGCCTTGCATGCCTGAGGCCCTGGGTTCGATTCCTCAGCACCACATAAGCAAAAAGAAAAAAGCCAGAAGTGGCTGTGGTTCAAGTGGTAGAGCACTAGCCTTGAGCTGAAGAGGTGAGAGACAGTGCCCAGGCTCAGAGTTCAGGCCCCGTGACTGGACCCCCCCCCTCCAAATAAAAGTTTGTGTTCAAGCATATATTAAAATATTACTCAGCCAAAGGAAGTAAGTGGTAAAATTAAAGGAAATCTTGGTGTCATGTCACTTCCAAAGGTACGACATGTATCCACACCAAACAGGAGATGGGTCTTCTGTCTGTGAGATGGAGTTCCACTTCTTTCTCCCTGTTTAATCTCACCTACGAGTTCAGCTGTCCAATGAGTGTGTCCTACGAAGAGAAGTATAGCAGTGATTTTAAGAAAGGTCACCTTTCAACCTCACTCAGCTGCATGGGAGGGAATGGATCCTGAGATAATTTCTGGAGTCTCTCCTCCTCATCTGTTTCCTTCTTTGCAACTATTTCCCGCCCTCCTTATCTTCCTTCTTTGGCTAAATCAGCAATAACATTAGACTTCTGTCACCCATAGATCTCTCTGAACAATTACTCCTCTATAAATCTCCCCTGCCTAACTATGTTAATTTTTACCAACTGAATGAACAAATGTTAACATCACAGCATCTCACCCCTATTAACCTCTAATCCTACCTTTAATGCTTGCAACAATATCTGACCCCATATAAGCAAATCCCAATAGAATATCAAATTATTGAGTGGCAAATCAACCAAGAATGCAGAGAGAACAACCTAACAGGAAGACCACAGCTCTCCAAATTAAAACAAAATGGGGTTCCAAATTGGTAGAACAAATCACAGAAATACAAGACAAAAAGCAAGTCAACGAAGTTTAATTCCACAGAAAATACCCAGGCAATAGAGCAGAAAATCAAGAACTTAGAAGACAGTTCTCAAAATGCTTTAAAACCACTGCTGATAAATATGATTAATAGGATGATAGAAAGGCTATACAAGGTGGCAATTTGTGAACATGTAGAGACAAGCAAAATATTAATAGAACTGTTCATGGAGTCTACAAACAGAAAGTTAACTGGATTCCAAGACAAGGCAAGAGAGTCCAATGAAAAATAGTTGCCCAGCTAAAGGCTATGAGAGAACACACAGATAAACAAATCAAGGAAGGAGTCAATTCATGACTTAAAAGAAAACTTCAATGAAGAGATAGAAGCCATCAAAAATGACCATTTAGAAGGCAGAGAAATAAAAAAGCAGGGAGTCTTGATAGAAGAATAGATGACATAGAAGAGTCTTAGGCATTGAAGATAGATTAGATATAATAAAGAGGATACAATGATCCACAACAAATCCAAGAAAGAAAAAAGGAGCCTATAAGAACTTCAGGAATCACTTAGAAGACCTAATGTGAGATGGTAATGTACTGATGAAGGAGAAGAGAAGGCAACTAACAGGATAGGAAACATACTTAACAGAATTCTTGCAGAGAACTTTCTGAACATCCAAAAAGATAGGCCTATAGATACAAAAAGCCTTTCAAACTCCAAATAGACCAGACCAGAAAAAAAATCCCACCTCCACACTGTAAGTGTATGGAATCAATAAAGCTGTCAGAAAGAAAAGCATGATTACTTGTAAAGGGAAAAACCAGTCAGAGTACAGATTTCTCAACTGAGACCATGACAACAAAGTGGGCTTGAAATGATTTATACCAAACTGTAAAGGCAAACAACTATCAGTTGAGAATAATTTACCCAACAAAGTTCTCCTTCATAACTGAAGAGCAAAGGAAAACATTCCATAAAAAAGAAAAATTCACGTGTGGGTGGGTGGGGGAGGATGGGAAGGGATGGGAAGGGGAAACAAAGGAGGAGGCTACAATGCTTGATAAGAAATGTACTCATTATCTTGCCCATGTAATTGTAACCCCTCTGTACAGTATTTTCACAATAACCCCCCCCAAAGAAATGTACTCATTATCTTGCCCATGTAATTGTAACCCCTCTGTGCAGTATAAACTAAAACCATAAAAACATAGCAATAACTATAGCCAAATCATAGACTGATAAAACTCCTTAGGTGATTATAAAGTTAATAAATGTTTTGTTACTATAAAAAAAAAGAAAAATTCAAACAATTTATCTCCACCAAACCAGCACCACAGAAGATACTTAAAGACATCCTACATGTAGAGAATCAACAAGAACACAATAGTGGCAGAAAAAAAATGCCTCTAGCCAGGGAAACAGATATAGTAAGAAAACATGAAGCACAGCCGCTAGGAAGATGGATACCATGGCAGGACTTACCAAACTTGTCTCAGTCCTAAGTTTCAATATTAATGGGATAGGAATATTAACTCTCCAATTTTAAAGATGTCGTTTGACTAGTTGGCTCTAAAAGGAAGACACATTCATCTGCTGTCTAAAAAAAGACTCATTTTGATGACAAAAACAAACATTTCCAAAGTGAAAGGCTGAAATAAACATCTTTCAAGCAAATGTCCCAATAAACAGGCTAGGTAACAATCTTAATTTAAAATAAAATAGACGTCAGGGGCTGGGAAGGTGGCTTAGTGGTAGAACGCTTGGCTTGCATGCTGGAGGCCCTGGGTTCAATTCCTCAGCACCACATAGGCAGAAAAAAAAAGCCAGAATTGGCGCTGTGGTTCAAGTGGTAGAGCGCTAGCCTTGAGCTGAAGAGGTGAGGGACAGTGCCCAGGCCCAGAGTTCAGGCCCACGACTGGACCCCCCCTCCCCCTAAAAATAAAATAGACTTCAAATTAACATTAGTAAGAAGAGACACAGAAGGATATTACATAACAAAGAGAAATCTTCCCAGGCAGATATAATAATTCTAAATATATATGCACTAATTGATGGAGCACCCAACTTTATGAAACAAATACCACTTAACCTAAAAGCACACATAGATCCAATCACCTTTACTGTTGGTGACTTCAACACTTCACTCAGCAAAGATATCTCAGACCTAAATAATTGCACTGACCAACCAGATTTAACAAACATCTACAGAACATTTCACCTAGCAGCATTGCAATATATATTTTTCTTAGCAGCTCATGGAAGATTCTCCAAAATAGATCATATTTTAAGTCACAAAGCAAATCCGTGCAACTTCCAAAGGTTGAAATTATTCATGCATCCTGTCATATCACAATGGAATAAAATTAAAGCCTAAAAGCAAAAGCTATCACACAAAATTCTCTCACTTAACTCATGGAGACTGAACAACACATTGTTGAATGACCAGTGGATCACTGAAGAGACTTGAAAGGAAATTCAAACGTGCTGCTCCATTAAAAAATTACCCTCAATCACTGCTGTTGAAAAGACAAAAAAAGCTCATTTTCTCACAGCTTTCTGGATCAGAAAACTGAGCCTCTGGCTCAGTCTCAGTCAGCCAGAAAAATCAATGCTTATCACAGCACAGTTCTGTATACCAATCTCAGAAAAGCCTCTCAAAACCTTTGCCTGTTGCATGTTGGTGTCATAGTTGACATGGGAAATGCAATAAAAGCAAGTGCTGAATGCAGAAGTGTTTTCCTAACATGAGGAGGATATAATTTGAAGTGTGTTGAGAAAATGTACCTAAATTCTTTAGGTCCTGCTGGTCTCCCTGGTGTACGGACACAAAAGGCACACCTCTGGTGTCACAAAAAATGACCCTATCTACCCCTCAGATGGTCACATAAATTAGGAGGATGGGACATGTGCCATATGATGTCCATGGTTAAGAACAACGAAGAAAATAGAGTGGAGAAGTTCACAAACAAGATGCTGAACTTGACACAGGCTTTGTGAAATCTTTACCTCTTGGTAGGGAATTATCTCAGGACTCAGGTCCATCTCTATGCAGTCAGTTGAGGTTGCAAGTTGACCTTTCTTAAAATCACGGCTGTACTCCTCTTCATAGGACACTCTACTAAGCAGCTGATCTCACAGGTGAGATTAAACAGGGAGAAAGAGGGTAAAGAAAGAAGAGGAGACCCATCCCCCAGACAGAAGACCCATCTTCTGTTTGGTGTGGATACATGTCGTACCTTTGGAAGTGACATGCCACCAAGATTTCCTTTAATTCTACTGCTTGATTTCTGTGAACACAAACTTTTTAAAAATCCATTCATGTGGTGATGGAGACTTGTACTATTCCCCCATTTGGGTATTGGAAGTAATGTATTTATGGACACTGATGAACTGGTATCTGTCTGAATCCCTGTTTTCTATGCTTTTGAGAACATACTACATGCTGCTTATTTAGATGGTCGTTTTCCTGTAACTGTTGAGAAAGTAAAATCAAATATTTTTTAAATGTAAAATCTGCTCATAATAATACTCTACACAAGGGCACCAATGTATAGGGAACAAAATCTATACAGCTTACTGTAAGGAAATGCCTTCCTCACAGACTAATCTCCATCCTGGATGGCAGCACCTGGGCAGTGTTTGGGGCACCTCCTACTTCCGGCCCTGATGGCTATTCATAAAATTTTTTTGTTTATTGTAAAGATGCTGTACAGTGGGGTTGCAGTTACATGAGTAAGGTAATGAGTACATTTCTTGTCAAACATTGTTATCCACCCCTTTGTTGTTCTCCCACTATCCCTTCTCTTCCCCACTCCTCCCTTTCAAAGTTGTAAGTTCATTTCTGACATAGTGTCTTGTGAGTATCATTGCTGCCATAGGTCATACTTGTCCTTCTTTCAGCATTTTGTTGTTCCTCTTTCCTTCCTCAAATCAAATAAATGTATATACGAGATGGAGGGTACCAGAAGCAAAGACAGTGATTGCTAGGGTTAAACTAATGGAAAGAGAAAAATGAAATAAAACAACAAAAAGAACTAGATATAGTATATTGGTGACAACAAAGTCAACAACCAAAAAACAAAACAAAACATTTTGTATGGCCCTATGTACATAGCTATTGAGATATTATGATTCTCTGCCGGGGCTATCCTAGGCATATACTAATTATTACAAATAAGGGAATCCATAGAGCCTATGTTTCTTTGGGTCTGGCTTACTTCACTTAATATGATTTTTGCCAAGTCTTTCCATTTCCTTACAAAAGGGGCAATGGCATTCTTTGTGACAGAAGCATAAAATTCCATTATGTATATATATATATGACATTGTCTTGATCCATTCATCTATTGAGGGGCATCTGAGTTGGTTCCATATCTTAGCTATGGTAAATAATGGTGCAATGAACATAGTTGTGCTGGTAGCTTTAGTGTGGCCTAGCTTGTGATAATTTAGGAGTGGGATTACTGGATCATTGCAGAGTTCTATGTAAAAGCAATTATTTTTTAAAATCAATATTGTTTAAAGTGACAAAGCACATTGTGTTTTAAGCAGTGTCTCCTAAAGGCTTCTCTTACTATCTATGTCCTGGGTACATTCCTCCTTTGCTCTTTGGTAGCATTAAATACTGTGAGGAGTGTCTTTAATGTTACACTGAAGGGATCTGCATCCAGACAGACCCAAAAGCCCATACATACATCCCTGCACAAGAAGTCCCACCCACAGCATCAAGAGTTTCTCCTAGACAGCCTCAAAAGCCAGCCATTGCATCCTTATGTGGGACACTCCATAGCTCCTGGAATCTGTACCTAGCTGAAACTGATAGCCTGTCTGGGAAATTCCTTGTGGGATACTCACCCACAGAAGGAGCTCTACAGTCAACCAGCACAGAAGCCTGCTTGAATGTCCTAGCATGAGATGCCATCAACAGCCCATACCACTGTTGTTCATGCCTAACTGGACACAAAAGGTTTTCATGCATCCCCACATATGACACCCTTGGATACAGTGCAGCCAGAGTCTGCTCTCAGATGGACCCAAAAGCCTACACACACCTCTTCTTGGTACACAGTTACCACAAGACAAACAGGAAGCCCCAACCCATTACCACTGAACCTAATGCCTAACCTAAATGGCCTCTACAAATCCTGAACCCAGATGCATAAATAATAGGGAAAGTTCACAAAATTCATGAGCATCAAGACAACATGCCATGCTGAAAACCAATAACTTAGGGAAGGACTCTAGTGAGAGCAAAGAAGGGAGGGAGAATAAAAGAACGAATAAAGCTAAGATAAGATAATTGGCCAGTGAAATAAAAAGGAAAATCCAAAATAAATACAAGAATACAAGGAAGAAATGATCAAGAGAATGCAGGACATCCAAGAAGGCATGGGTAAGAAAATAGAAATATTACACACCTCAATGAAATACAAAAGCAATATCCCGAGAACTGACATTAACAAAGAGCTAGAAAACATGAAAGGCTCTATCTCCATATTGCAAAGCACCATTGAAAGCATAGGCAATATAATAAAGTAGAACATAGGGTATCAGAAGTTGAGGATAAAGCAGAAGATTTTTTTTTAAAGGAAGGCATGGAATATACATTAAGAACAAAGCAAAGGGAAATTTAAGAATTTGAAGATTTGGCCAAAAGATCAAATTCACACATTATCGGAATAGATGAGGGCAAAGAATTCAAAATTAAGTCAGTGAAAGCTATTCAGCCAGGTGCCAGTGCCTCACAGTTGTATTCTTAACTACTCAGGAGGCTGATATCTGAGGGTCTCGTTTTGAAGACAGCCCATGAGAGCTCTTATCTTCAATAAACTACTCAGAAAATGCCAGAAGTGGTGTTGTGGCTCAAGTGGTAGAATGCTACCTTTAGGCCAAGAGGCTCAGGGATAGCATCCAGGCCATGAGTTCAAGCCCCAGGACCAGCACAAAGAAAAAGAAAACCTATTCAAGAAAATAATAGCAGAAAACTCCCCCAATCTCAAGAGAGAGTATCTCACCCACCTTACAGGCAGACAGAACTCCTTGAAGACAGGATCTGAGAAGAAATACATTTAGGCAAAACTTAAAATCTCCCTTCTCCAATGGTCCACCTCAAAACATGGTGTTTGCAAAATAGATACACAATGTGTCAAAAAGAAGTTCTTGTAATTCTTGTTTTCCATGTCATGGAGAAAATTATTCCAGTATCCTGCAACTTACTCCCACAGTCTGCCTGGATGACTGAACTTCCAGTACTGGAGCTGATTTCTCCAAAGGCACTGGAGGCAATGGAAATCCCTTGAAGAGACAGCACAAAAATATGCAGGAACAATTGCGCTGATATCTTGTGCGAACTTTCTAAGGGCATCATACCAACACAGTTCTGGCCCAGCAGTGAGTGTTTCATGGACCAGCTGGTGGAGTCACTCAGTCTGAGAAGGAGATTTAGAATGGCAGGAGGACAAAATGGGCAGTCACCAGGTGGAGATGTCTAAAAGATGCTGAACTTTGAGAGATCCTCTCCTCTCCTCCTCTCCTTTTCTCTCCTCTCTTCTGCTCTATCCTTTGATGTCATCTTCTCCTCTTTCCTCTCCTGTATACTTCTAGCCTCTCTTTTCTTTTCCTCTCTTCATTTCTCCTGGTTGAATGCAACTTCACCTGGACCTCGACCTTCACTTCCCCATCTTAACTTCCCCATTTCCCTGACTGGTGGTGGGCTCAGCAGCTTTAGTTGCTTCTTTTCTGTCATTACTAGTTTGCTGCTTTCTAAACCAACAGCTTTTTATTGCACTAACCTGTGTGGATTTAATAAGCTCTGGAGAACAGTTTGGGATGAATGGAGAATGCTGGCCACTCTGACTGGTCTAGTTCATAATATCCACACAGGAAAATTGGAGATAACTTTCTTTAGATGTTAGACATATTTTGAAGATTTGGTCAGGTACGGTCATCTCAAGGAAATAAGAGGACGCTGTTCAAATGATCTCTGTGAACCCCTGGCGCAATGGTTGCTTTGTTTCCTCTTTCTTCCATAGGCGCTAAAAGCTTCCCATGTGCTATTTCCCAGTTACTTCCCACAATTGCAAGAATGCCTCCATTCGATGACTGGAAATGGTGAAAACCTATGGAGTAGACCCCTCCCGGATTGTGCTCCTGGAGACAGTCTAGGAGGTGGTGTTGTGGCCAATGTCAACCAGGCATTGTTGGGCAGAAAAGACCTTCCCTGGATAAAGGCTCAAGTCTTGATTTACCCAGTTCTCCAGAGCATCAATGTCTAGCTACCATCAATTCAACAGATTCCAAATGTCCCATTCCTTAACAGGGACTTCATGATGGTTTGAGTGTGTAAATTTCTTGTCAATGACTTATCATGGCAAGATGCCATGTTACAAGGAGCTTGTATTCCTACTGATGCCTGGGGTAAAAACAGGAAGTGGCTGAGCTCTGATAACTTTCCTAAAAGATTCAGAAATAAAAACACTTGGCAATCTGCATCTCCTGGGCCTTTCAGTGAGGCTGCATATCTGGAAACCAAACACATTTTAATGTAGAAAGTCCTCCCCATGTAGCAGACAATGCGATTTTTTGCTCAGCTCCCTGAAGCCTTCCTGGTGACTTGTGATGAAGATGTTCTTCATGATGATGCCAAACTCTTCTGGAAGCTCCTGGAAGGCCATGGGATCCCCATGACCTGGTACCATTTAAAAGACAGCTTTCATGGATGCTTAATTTTATTTGATAAGAAATCTTTTTCTTTCCGCTGATGTTACAATATTATGAATGCTGTAGTTAGTTACATAAAGAACATATGAAGGTTGGTGATGTGGCTCAGTGGTAAAGCATTTGTCCAGCACACATAAAGGCCTGGGTTCAATTTTCAGCAGTACACAAAACTGAATCAATGAAGCAGCATTTTCCATAAAAGCAATTCACAAATAAAAAGGAAACATAGTGTATGATACTAACCCTAGGATCACGAATGAGGAGGCTTGTCCACCTGCATATTGAAGGAAATCCACTGGTCTATTTCTCTCCAATACCAACGCTGTACAGTGGTGTACCTGGCAACATCCTCAACTACTGTCATTCATAGACTGAACATGAAAGGAAAAAAATACCTTGAACATTTTCTTCAAGTTTTGGTTTATACATGTGTTCAGAATAAATGCCACAATTTGCTGATTGGTGCAACCATGCTCCTAATGAAAAATTATTGGAACTGCTCCCTCTTTTTTCTCCTCCCAGAAGAGAAATACTATTCTTGACTTCATGGTCACTGGTCACCGTCCAACTCACATTGTCAACAGTGGCTTGAGGAATTCATTTTCAGAGGTACTTTCATGATCTAGTGATGTTTTGGGCTTGTCTACAAGAAGTTTTCAGAAGAATTTTGTAGGGACAGCAAGAGGCAAGAGGGGAGGAATAAAAGTAAGGGTGGGCTTTGTAAAGGAATGTGAGGAGAAAGGAACAGTATTGCAGTGTTGGTGGGGATGTAAACTAGTACAACCACTCTGAATGGTTGTTTGGAGGTTCCTCAAGAAACTAAACATAGAACCTCATTTTGACTCAGCCATACTACTCTTGGGTATCTATCCAGAACATTACAAGCCAGGATTCAGTTAAGACACTTGCATATTCATGTTTATTGCTGCACTATTCATTAGAGCCAAGTTGTGGAAACAGCCTAAATGCCCTATAATAGATGAGTGGATCAAAAAATGTACATATACACAATGGAATTTTACTTATCCATTAGAAAGAATAAGTTTATGTCATTAACAGGGAAATGGATGGACCTAGGACAAATCATGGTAGGTGAGGTAAGCCAAGCTCAGAAAGACAAATTGAGCATGTTTTCTCTCATATATGGAAGACAGACCTAAGATAGGACTGGACATGGAAACCTATACACAATTCTAGATGGATACTGGTAGGGGAGAAACACAAAGGCTTAACTCCTCTGAACATTTAAAATACTATTTATAAAAAGGAATTCCAGGAAATGGAAATATGGGTGCTTGTGTTGTTGTTTTTGGTGGTGGCATTTCTTTTTGCTTTTGGGCCTTTTTTGCTCATTGTAGGGGGCTCAAGAGGAGAAGCATTGAAAAAGGGAGGAAGGATGGATGAATGCAATTATGCTCTACACAATGTGGAAAATAACATATGCAACATATGGGTAGGTACAGGATGGAGAAACTGGGAGAAAACAAAGGAAAGAGTGACATTGTCCAAGACAGAAACATACTCATTACCAGACTTATGGAGAGCCGAACTGAAGACTCTTTTCTTCCAATGAACAACTGGAGGTCGTCTATTCTAAGGGATATAAACTTAAATGCACCTGGCACTATGATTTCTAGCACATAACAAAGGTGGCAGATTCTTTCTCACCATAAACTTACTTCATGCTTTTCCTTTGTCACTTTGTCACAGGCTTTCTGCCTGCCAAGTGACCATTTAAAGTCCACTCTACTGGCCATTGCCTTCCTTTAACAAGCCCTACACACAATTTCTGTTTCAGATACTCAGTCCCCTGTCAAACATAGTCATTAGAAATTAAAAGTTTACCCATGTTATTGTCAGCTAGAAGACGTACTGCAGAATCCAAAAATTCACTGCATAGCTGAAGACAGGAGAAATTTTCACAGTGAATAATTGCACTGCAAAAACCCATATGTTGACCCCCAAGTCCAATGCAGCAGGTAATCATGCAGAGTGAGCTGTGGAAATCTTGGCAGCTTACGAAGGCATCAGTGAATTCTCTCACCTACTGACCATGATGCATTATACATTGCTGAGTGGTTCCTGGGTCTAACTTTCCCATACTGTGACCTATAAACATCTAAAAAGAGGGTGGTTGGCTCAGATTCTCATCTAGACAGGTTCTAGGAAGGTTACAACCCTGGCACCTTTCCCTGGGAAAAGTCTGTGTTTCATCACCGCCTTGACATTAAGAGATGGGTATGCAGTGAGAAAATGGATTCTGGAAAAGGATGATAACCTCTGGGGAAATGGAGAAACTTGCAAAGGTACATCAAGTGATTTGTGGCTCTTTTCTGTGTTGTGAAACTAAAAGTTAGATAGATCGTCTTTGTGCTGAGTGAGACTAGATGAAGAGCACAGTGGGTTTGTGGGGAAAGCAGAGATACTATAGTTTCTACTGTGCAATCTCAACTCAACAGCCTGGTTTGTTCAGTGTCAGAATCAGCTTCACAATCACTTTTTATTTTCTATATCTTCATGCTATGATGATGTAAAATAAATGGCCTCGTCCAGGGTTAGCCAGTTTCAATAAATTGTAAATTACTAGTTTCTCAGCACACTTTTCACATTTAAATCAAATGACAGAGCCCACACTCTCAGTCACTTCTTTTATAGGATTTGCCTGTGCCATTCCACTACTGAAGTCCACAAATACCAGAGAGTCAAGTTTTGAACAAGCAGGGAAAGTTCTTTGCTTCACGGTTGCCAAAATTATTCCACCCAACCCATTTTGAGCCTGGAGACCTAGCCTTGTCTTTGTATTCCAGTGAACCCATAATAAACACCTATTTTAAAGTGGATGTGTGTGTGTGTGTATGTGTGTGTGTGTGTGTGTGTGTGTGTGTGAGTGTGCCAGTCATGGGGCTTGAACTCAGTGCCTGGGCACTGTCTTTGAGCATTTTTACTTAAGACTAGCATTCTACTACTTTGATCCACAGCTCCACTTCTAAGGTTGTAGGTAGGTAATTGGAGATCAGAGTCTCGTGGACTTTTTGTCTCTAATTTTATTTATTTGTGTGATGTTTTCTCTATATATCATGTTTACTAAAAGCATGTTTTGTTAATTTTTTCAAAGAACCAGCTTTTTGTTTTGTTGATTTTTTAAAAACTTATTTTAGTCTCTAATTCATTTATTTGTGAGCTACTTTTTTTTTTTTTTGGGGGGGGGTCCAGTCGTGGGCCTTGAACTCTGGGCCTGGGCGCTGTTCCTCAGCTCTTCAGCTCAAGGCTAGCGCTCTACTACTTGAGCCATAGCGCCACTTCTGGCTTTTTTCTTTTTGCTTATGTGGTGCTGAGGAATTGAACCCAGGGCCTCATGCATGCAAGGCAAGCGCTCTACCACTGAGCCACCTTCTCAGCCCCTGTGAGCTACTTTTTGTTATTGCTCTTTGTCTACTGGTTTTAGGTCTGGGTTATTTCTCTTTTCCCCTAGGAAAAGAGATACAGCTCGAGCTGTATCATTGAAGAATTATTTTGAGATATCTCCAGTTTGTTGATGTAGACACTCATAGCTATGAACTTTCCTCTGGGTACTGTGTTTACTGTGTCCCAGAGAAACTGGTACTTCAAGTGTTCATTTATATTGAGTTGCAGAAGTGTTTGAATCCTTCTTATGCCTTTGATGACACAGTGATCATAAGGGAATATATTGTTCAGTTTCCATGTGTTTGAGTATTTTGTGTAATGGCTCTTGCTGTTGAGCTCTGTTTATTTCTTTGTAGTATAACAGAATGGAGGGACCAATTTGGATATTCTGAATTTGCAGAGATCTAGGTAGGCTCTATTTTGAAGACTGTTACATTTTGTCTTGCTGCTATCAAAAATGCGTATCATGATGCTACAGGGTGCAATATTCTGTAGATGTCTGCTAGGTCCTATTTAACTCTGATGTTTCTTTGCTGTGTTTTTGCCAGAGTGATCTATCCATCAGTGATGAAGGTGTGTTGAAAACTCCAACCATCACTGTGTTTAAACTGTGTGTGTATTTAGGACAACTAATGCATGACTTGTGAAGTTGAGAGTACCAGCATTTGGTACATAGATGTTAAGGATTGTTCTGTCCTTCTGACAGAGAGCTCCTTTTCTTAATATGTCCTTATTCTCTTCTAGTAAGCTTTAGGTTGAAACCTGGCTTTCCAAATACTAGTATTTCTAATCGGACTATTTATGGGAGGTATTTACTTGGAAGATTTTGTTCCAGAGTTTAATTTTGAGTATGCCTTTGTGTTTGTCATTTTTGTTTGTCTCCTATAGACAGTAGATGGATGCAGGTTGCCTTTTGATCCAAATAGCCAATCTATATCTCTGCTGTTGTTGTTTCTGGGTCTTGAACTCAAGATCTAAGTGCTGAGCTTTTCTGCTCAGCCTGGCACTCTACCACTTGAGTCAGAGTTCCACTCCCAGCTGTTTTGGTGATTAAATGAAGGTAAGAAACTTAGGGACTTTGCTTCCCAGGCTGGCTTTGAACTGTGATAATCAGACTCATCCTCCTACCTATTTGTGGTTGTGTCTCTTCAGTGCTTCCTATATCTGGGAGAATCGTTTTCATCTGTGTCTATTGTGTTTCATATTGATCTTCTGACCACCTTTTAACTTGAACGTTATTTTTCCTTGTCTAATGTCTATTTCCCAAGTATGTAAACTGCTTTGGGTACAAAGCTGACAATGGTTTCAATCTTAATTAGTACCCTAAAGTGCTCAATTCAGTTAAAAATTAACAAGATTATTTAACCAGTTGTGTTAAAACTCTAATCATGTAAATAAATTAATTATTATTGAGGTTTTTTTTGCCAATCCTGGGACTTGAACTCAAGTTCTAGACACTCCCCAAGAGCTTCTTTTGCTCAAGGCTACCACTCTTCCACTTGAGCCACAGCTCCCCTTCCCACTTTTTCTGTTTTTGTGGTACTGAGGAATCAAACCTGGGGCTACATGCATTCTAGGCAAGCACTCTAACACTAAGGCACATTCCCAGACCCTACTATTGCATTTTATCATTACAATTATTTTTCTTCTAGCCTAAAATCTTTAAAAATTTATATATGTTTTTTATTGTAAAAATATTATAAAGAGGGATTACATTTCCTTGAGTAAAGTAATGAGTACATTTCCTTTCTAGCTTTGTTACCTCCTCCTTTGTTTTTCACCTACCATCCTTCCTTGCCCACTCCTTCACCCCTCTCCCCCCCAACTTGTAAAGCTCGTTTTCAACAGTCTCTTTTACATCTCACTGCTACAATGGGTCAACCTGTATCCTTATTTCAGCATTTTGTTATTTCCCTTCCCCTCCCCAAATTAGAAAATTGTATATACAAGGTGCAGGGAACCAGAATCAAATACAATGACAACAGGGATTATACCATGGGGGAAGAACATACAAAAGAAACAAAAAAAAAATCACATAGTACATTACAAATACATTAAAAACAATAGCAAGAAAGAAAAAAAACACTTGTGTCCCTATCTTGGGGTTCATTTCACTTAATATTTTATATATCATTAGAAATTTTAACCTCTGCAGCATTTAGTCCACATACAGTGGGATAAGTAAGTCTGATAAGTATTTTTTGGTGAAACTTAGATTCTATTCTTAACCAGGCCCAGGTAATCCCTGCTTAAAACTGTTTCTATCTGTCTCCGTGTTGCTTCAACTGGGAGTAAGGAGTGATCTAGGTATCATAGTTCAAAGTCAGCCTTGAAAGAAAAATCCTTGTGAGAATCTTATCTTGAACTAACAAGCAAAATGCTGGAAATAGTGCTAGGCTCAATGTGGTAGAGTGATAGCCTTCATCAAATGAGCTCAGGAACTGTGCCCAGGCCCTGAGTTCAATCCCTGTGACTGACAAAAGAAATGTTAACCAGGACAAGGCATCTCAGAAAAAAGCACCTAGGCTCCAGGACAATGGAGTCACTTTGTCTCGCCATCTCAAAATTAACTAGAGTAAGGAGATCAAAAGAATATAGTTAACAAGCATGCCCATTGAATGATCATACCTGCCTTTCTTCTAAATGGATATGAATCTATAGTGATTCTTAGATTCAGGATGTTTGCTTTGGCACCTTCCTGGATCTCCCATCCCTATAGTCCAAGTACAGGCAATGATCAAGGCATCCTACTGATACTTTAACCACCCCAACCCAGCCCCAGCTTCTGACTGCTTAGTATTAAACACTCAACTATGCTCTCCTCTACCCAGTTGCCAATGTCAATCAATCAGAAGTTGTTAGGGACATTTTCCACAAACTGCAGGACAACCTGGGATGCAAGAGACAGGAAGTAGCCAAGTCATCCAGTTTTTTTTCTTTTCCATCCTTCCTTCTGCCATTTGTGGGCTCAATAATCATGATTGTACTGACAATATCTGTAGGTCCATGTGTGGTCAAATGTCTTTCTGATTTCTTCTGGCAACACAAGCTAACTTTCATATCCCAGAGATTGACAGAGTTCCTCATGTCTGCAGGATACCTACCCCCTAACAGAGATGATACGGGGCCCACAGAACTCTAGCCCCTCAACAAAGGAGAGGCCTAACCAACATATGACCTAGTGGTATACCAGTGCTCAAAATGACTCCCTCAGGTCATCAGGAAATAGCCTGAAAAGACAACCATCGACTTCTTTCCCAGTTTCCTTTCCCAGCCCAATCTCTCTCTCCCCCCTTCCTTTTAAAAAATCGGTCATAAGGCTTGAACTCTGGGCCTGGGCATTGTTCCTAAGCTCTTCACCTCAGGGTGAGTGCTCTACCACTGGAGTCACAATGCCACTTTTGGATTTCTGGTGGTTAATTGGAGATAAGAGTCTCACAGACTTTTCTTCCTATGCTGGCTGTGAACCACGATCCTCAGAACACAGCCCCCTGAGTAGCTAGGATTACAGGCATGAGCCACTGGTGCCCAGATGCAGCCCAAAGCTTTTAATCTATCCAAAGACCCTATATGAAGGACTTCCCTCTTTCCTCTTGGTCCAATCTTCTTATGTATCTAAAGATGGAATATGAGAGCCTGACCCCTACCCTATTATAGTAGATATGTGCAGATTGCTTGATGCAGGCAGCACAATCCCCCTGAGCCTGGCTATAAGCATTCCATGGTTGGTCCACCTCCCTGAACCTAATGGCTTTTTCAATAACCTCTCTCTCCTTGTTCAGACCCCATAAAAGATGAACTCCAACCCTACCTCCTTGCACAACCTCAGATCCTGTGGGAAGGTTGTTGCCCCTCATTGTTCTTCAATAAGCAGTCCTAGCCTGTTGAGAATGAGGCTGGCCTTTGCCTTTTTCCCATTTTTTCCCCAAACACTTACCTGCTTCAATCAAGACACTACAGCTGAGGAACAGCCATGATTGGAGTCACTGGATGATTAATTGGAGTCTCATCTACAGTCATTCACCTGGCAGTCTGCACATCACATATAGTGAAACAAGTCATGTTTTCTTTCATGCCCTTTATGGTGAATTGGACCTCTGCAGTGTCCCGTGGGAGCAGCACTACCTCTGTTTACTATCTGGGTAGGGATTGCAGGTCCAGTGCTTCCCACAGGGTCATCCTTGCCATCGTTAGCCTCCTGTTGAGGTCAGAGAACCATGTGAAATCTGCCAGTTTCCCAGTTATCTATCTGCAATTATACTTTCCAACACAAAAGTCACAAAATACATGCTTCTTTGGATCAAGGAGCCTACTGAGAAACAGATTGTAAGACATCTGACCTCAGTTTACCCCTATTTGACTGGGAGGAACCACATGACATTGTAGGTCACCTGATTTATTGTTAATTCAGAACCCATGTCTAGTAAGTCATGGAAAATGTATAGGGCAGGTTCAATTTGGTAAAAGCTACAAATCCTTTTAGACAAATGTTGAATGGAGAATTGCAATATATACCTGAGATGTAGATGAAAAGTTGGTTTTTCCCAGAAGATCTGGCCTCCTTTTGAATCGAGGCCCCTGGACTGTGCACTAACTTAAGGTATGAAAAGGATGAGAAGCCATGGATTTCCACTGTTACGACTCAAATTTGGGGTCTGGTTATTGTCAATCATGCTGCTCTATAGTAGAGTAGTCATGTATTTAATTCCTGGGACAGACACCATGCTACATAAGCAATTTTTTCTGTGAGCAAAAGCATTCTTGTTGCTGGAACTTATCTGTTCTCCTCCTGTGTATGTATGTCTTCCTTGTTTGTCATAGTTAAATGCACGCCTTGTATTTTGCTCATCTTTGATTTCACGGCCCATTGAAGTCAGAAAACCTATATCAATATAATTAGTCAGAATTTGCCTGTCCATAATGCAAACCAGAGAGTTTTGAAAGCATGCTGGCCAAGTTCTTGCTGATAAATTTTTCAAGAGAAGGGTAAGAATAGCTGAGGTTTAGGATGTTTAGTTTGCAGAAGATAAATTCAGTCCAGTATGTTCCCTCTTCTGAGCATTTGGAATCTTTTGGCACAAAGTGCAAAAAAACCCCTCTCTAATATGACATCTTTATAAATAAAGATCAGCATTGATTCAAGTCTTCAACTACTGACAAAGAAGCTATTACTCTCCCCACTTTACCCCCACTTATCAAAAAAACAAGTACAACACATCTGGCTCTCTAGCATGAACAACACAAGATGTATTTCTGTGTAGGCTGCTGTTTTATTTGAGCCTCCATAGTGAAAATACTTAAAATGCACTCTTTTGAATACTTACTACCACAACCCTGTACACTCGTTATGATGACAAAGAAACCTGCTCCTACCTGTAGTGCTCAAGATGTTTTTGATATATGTAATCAATGTTTTGTAATTCCTTCGATCTGTAGAAGAGTTTCTGTGTAACTGTGTAACAGTGCTACATTCTCCATGAAACAAGATTTATGAGTCTCATGATAAAAGTGGTGATTTTACTTGGAGCAGTAAAATTGATGTCTGGGACATCTTCCCAAGAAGTTTTTGAGCGCTCACAGGCATGAGAGACCAGTATCCTATGAAACAGAAAAGGTAAGCAACATTAATCAGCAAGATATTATCCTATTGACTTTGAGGCTCAATGTTTCAATGTTTTCTAAATTCAAATGTACGACCCCACTTTTTGGTGCGTGTGCCATTTCTTGGGTTTAAACTCAGGGCCTGGGTGCTGTCCCTGAGCTTTTTTGCTCAGGCCTAGCACAATACCACTTGAACTACCGTTCTACTTTGGGCTTTTTTGGTAATAAATTGATAAGAGTGTTACAGAATTTTCTGCCTTTGCTGGCTTTGAACTAAGATCTTCAGATGTTAGGCTCCCGAGTTGGTAGGTGTGCTGGTGTGAGACACTGGCACCTGGCAAGAGCCCACGTTTTATACTTCAGAATAATCCCCTTATGACTTAAGAATTGCACATTAAAACCCAAGGACATCACCCAACCAATCCTCACAACCATATTATAGTCTATCACCTGCGTGATTTCTTGCAGTCATTCTGTATCAGTGGTGACCAAGATGGAAGCAGACAGCACACAGAAATTTGAACAGAGAAAGTGAATATAAAGAACATTTTAGTTACAACAGAAGATTGGAAAGGTAGGTTTCTGGCTGAAATACATAACAAAACAAACAAGAAAAAGCTCTAAGTAACAGAGGAAGCACAGATGTAAGGAATAGCCACCATAGGTGTAGAACCTGGCTTCATTAATGGGGATGTGACTATGGCCCTGCAGAGCATGAGCACAGAAGTACTGTGTTTGGAATCCACTCTCAGGAATGCAAGAGGAAGTCTTCCTTGAGTCACTTCCTTGGTCACAGGTAAAGAATACATAAGACACTTGGCTCAGACAGGACCAGAGAGCCCCTGTGAGTTACATGAGTAGATAGCTAGTTCTTTGACCATCAGCATCTACTTCATTGGCTTCTACTTCCTCAGTGTATGTTTAGGGCCTCTAGATGTTTCTTAGAATTGGGAAACAGAAGGAGAAAAACAAACAGTTTTGGTTTGCAAATAGAACTGCAACAACGTTTGGGTATCACTTGAGGGTAGATGGGTGCAACAAAATAGACTAATCAGGGGTGACCATGAAGAAAATCACAGAGAAGGGAAAGACATCAGCGGGATTGTGTGACTGCAATCTGGTTCTTTTGTTTCCAAGTATCAGAGTTGTGTCAGTAAATCTCTGTCCCTGGTAGATGCTACATAAGTAAGTATTTTAACAAGTTGATGGACTCCTGTCAAACCATTTTATCAACAATGACCAGAACCTTGACTGTGATCTTAGGCCCAGTTGATTCTCCTTTGGCAGTGGAGGAAAGGATTTCCCTGAATAGTCTACATATTTTCCCTTTCTTTCTTTGTACATAGCTTTATTGGGTATTCTTGCATTCCTAAATATTTTTTCTTTGAAAAGAATGTATCTGACCTTATGTTAAATTGGAAATCATTTAAGTTTCCCTTACTTCAAGTCCATCACTTTAGTTCATTTACTGATTGACTAAGTAATACCCCACAGCAAACACAACTACAGAGACTACTCTTCAATCGAATACAGCTTTTCTATCCATTGCCCAGCCATGAAGTGGTTCCAGGAATCTGTTGTTTTCCTCAATGTTGTACCCAGTTGTTTGGGCTCATTTTCAAGTGTATCTAAAAGGTGCTATGGTAAAGGAGGTCATCATAATAGTAGGAGGATAGGATAGGGCAACGGTGATCACATAGTGATAACCATAAAACAGAAGGGGATAGGAAAGGTCAGGGAAATATATCATTTTATAATATACACCCAGTGACCTACTTTCTCCAAATAAGACCCAACTATTAGCACTTCTAAATAATGCCATCAGGTTATTAATCTAACAGCAGTGTGATGCCTTAAATCAGAGCCTTCTTAATCCAATTACCTCGCAATTATTGCAACAACCAATTGTGGCACAAGCACTGAACCCATGAACTTTTGTGGATACTTTATAGCCAAACCATAAGGTTTGGAGGACACTGAGGACTCATAGAACAAGAAGGTCCAGGGGAATACCAGAGAATTAAGGCAGTCATACTTACCATTGTTTCTTCCTCAGGAGACTCAAAAAGAAAGGAAACATTCTTAGCATGTCTTGTGCTTCTCCATGAGGATACAAATTAAGGAACTGGGCTCTTCCTTAAAAAAGAGGAATTAAGGAAGAAATTGCTCCTTGATTACAGCACCACATAAATCAGAAAATGGAGAGGTAGAGTGCTAGGGTATCTAATGCGTGCAGACAATAGATTGGATGATGATTAAAAAAAACCTCAACATCCTATTTTGCTGACATTAATGGATGTTCTTGTTTTTCCAGTGGATGATTCCCAGCTGAAGATAAAAATATGGTGTTTATTGCTGGGGATTGAACCAAGAACCTCATGCACGCATGCATTCTATTCTTGAGCAATACCACAATGAATGGGTTTATTACTAGACAATTTGAGATTCAGTAAAGCCACTGGTTCAATAGATGATTTCCGTTGAAAACAGAACTTGTTCTTCACAGTTCCCATGAGGGTGGCATTCGTATCTGGGACAGGCACCAACAGTGAAGCACAACTGCTCAAGAGGCAGAAAGATATGAGGTAACATGCACAGAATTTTATATGGTGTGTCAATAGGAAGACAAAGCAAGGCTAAGTCACCTGATTTACAACTGAGTGTCTGAAATGATTTCAGTGTGTACTAGGGCAAAAGTGTTGCCCTTGGTTGTCTAATCCCTGGTCATTGTCTAGTCATGGCAGGTGGACAGTGGCTTAGCACTGACAAGCCAAGAATGGTGGTGGTTGAGAGTGTGGGTTCTGCACTTCTTGGATTATGCATGAAAAGTGTACTCACAGGTAAGCTGTTTGCGGTCTCTCAAACCTAGGAATTGCTGTCCCTTTTGGATCAGCAAGGCCATACGTGTCAAAACACTAGTATAAAAAAACAGGTCACTAATATAAAGACTAATTGTGAGGTTAGTTTTTAGTTTAGCATACCCAGGAATTGAGGAGGAAGAGCAAGACTGGGTAAGGGTGGTTGTTCTTCCTCTTTTACCAGGCAACCTTGGTATCTCTGATTTTCCAACTGAGCGGAGAGACGAAGGGCTCCTGATAGGACTTACTCAATGTTTTCCCAATCTCTTAGCAGCCTGGCCATGACTTAGCAACATCTTGCAGAAGTCTCTTTACCACTACCTGTTCTTCTTCTAACCAGATTGGAGAATACTAGGGTTGTGTGATGATACACAGACTTGACCTTGAACAAGGGCTCTGCACATACTGGGCTAGGACTTGTCCAGGTCAGGATCTGATGCAAACTCTTTTCTGTTTTACTCAATGTGCCAAAACATTTATCTGTAGTGGTGATTCAGACTTTGCAAGATATAAAATGCCTGGCTCTTTGGGCAAGAGATACTCTTAAGACCTTCTCCAGGTGGCAGGAGTTCCTCAGCCCATTCTGAAGGGAGAAGGACGCTATGATTGCTTCATTGGTGGTCCTTACCACTGTGGTGTGCATCCTGGTTCTGGGGTTCAGCTTGTGGACTCTTCTAGAAAATTTTCTGACTATTGATGTTCCTCCTGCCATTGGCCACACTGTGAAGTTTCGGATTATGCACTGCTTGGCCCAACTGATAAAAACTTGGGTAAAGTTGTTTTTTAATTATTGTATCAGACAACAGGAATGAGAAATGGGAAGACATTTTACAAAAAGCCACATGGTCTAAAAGTAAAGGCCAGTGTGCTTTGGTCAGTGAAAATATGCCAGACTTTTTGCTCTGGGCTCATTGTAGAAAGGCAAAGGCAAATACAGTGACATACAAATGGGCTTTGATTCTCTTCTGTATCTACTTGCCCACAGAAAGTAAACAGAAGAAACTCATGAAAGAATCTGTGGTCTTTTTGAGTTAGATAATGAGTTGGTATAGTGCATGGTGGCCCTGCCTGTGCAGGACAGAATGGGTTAAACAGTCCATACCAGACTGGGTAAAACATATCCGGTTACTCATCCATAAGAAAAGAGCCTTTAGGTGGGTGAATGAGTCTCCAGTATATGTATAGGTCTTAGAGTCTGTGGCTGTTGATCTGTTTTGGAAGATTGGAACCCGCAGTTATGAACCACAGTAATGATTGAAAAATCTCCAAGGCAAGGCTTTGCTGCCTGTGAAATATTACTCTTTCTTAAAAATGGGGAGGATGAAAATGTTATCAGTAATCTAATAGCACGTGTCTTGGAGCTTTGAAATGTAGACAAGGCAGAAGGAAACAAGACTAATGTATGATATTAATACTTTACTATTTTAATGTGGCAATATTTGTGCGAGAACTCAAGGCCTCACACCTTCACTCAGCTTTCTTGCTCATGTCTGGTACTCTAGCTCACAAGCTGCACCATTTTACTGTTTAATTAAAGAAGAAAGAAGTCTCCTAGATTTTCCTGCTTATGCAGGATTCCAGTCATGATATTTTGAA
The DNA here is from genome assembly GCF_024711535.1 of Dipodomys merriami. Lineage (NCBI taxonomy): Eukaryota > Metazoa > Chordata > Mammalia > Rodentia > Heteromyidae > Dipodomys > Dipodomys merriami. The sequence goes on from NW_027204270.1 coordinate 8,317,532, forward strand.
TCTCAGTCTCTTCAGTAATTAAGGTTAGAAGCATAAGCATCCAGTGCCCAATGAACATTACTCATGAGAATAATGGCTTTCCTTGGGTTTCCTGTTTCTCGGTTCTCAGAACTCCTTGACCAGCTTCAATATCCATAAACCTTAGGAGAAATTGATGAACTCATCTCCATATGGGAGCTGTGTGCATGCTGATTTTCTGAGACTGGTTTCAAAATGGCTCATAGAGCTCATTGAAGGAACTGAGTCATCAAAACAGATGACTCAACTTTATCTCCAACTCTCCCCCAGGGGTGTATACTTGAGAAGCTAAGAATTTGCTCAATGGCCAGATTCTGTCAATTTCTACAAGATCTTGTGCCAATAAGGAAGGACCCTAGAGTGGTGGTGACCAACCTGTGATTTGGGTCAATCAGCATGAGGCTGTTCCAGCCGAAGGCAGTGTTCTCCTGCGCTTGTCAAGGTGTCATCTTCTACCATGGAGGCTGTGCAGTGATAGGCAGCCTGGGTGTGTGGTCATGGAGGAAGGGCCTCATTACCCATCAGCCTCATCTAGCTATCCAGTGACCCCTGGGAGGGGCCAATTCTAGCAGTCAATGGAGCTTAGTGGAGCTCAACCAATTAGAGGCGAGAAACACATCATCAATGGGGTTGCAGGTTCCTGGCAGTGTTCAATTTTATTATGTCACTCTGCTCCTTTTTGTTTAGCTACTAATTCAAAAAATTGTAGTAGTTTTCTTGTTCTTAGGGAAAATGCTATGGAAGTTTTCCATGAAGAACAGCCCTGGAAATGTTTCAAAGTTTCAAGAATTACATTAGGGTCTTTGAGAGTGAGAAATGATCTAATTTCAGTCTTCTGAATGTGGATATTCAGTCCCCCCACTACTATTTGTTAGCGAGACACTCTTTTCTCCAATGTGTCTTTTGGTCTCTTTTCTGAAAAGTCAGTTGATTCTTGGTGTATGGATCTATTTCTGGGTCTTTTAAATAAGTTCTATGGTTCTGCATGTCTGTTTTTGTGCCAGTACTATGTTGTTTTTGTTACGATGGCTCTTGAGTATAGTTTGAAGTCTGGTATCATGATACCTCAATAATAATAATAATAACAATAATAATAATACTGATAAATAGTATTTTTGCTCAAGATTTCTTTCTGTACTCAGGGCCTTTTGTGTTTCCATATAAATTTTAGAATTACTTTATTCTATCACTATAAAATAATATTGGGATTTTGATGGGTAATGAATCAAAGTTGTAGATTAGTTTTGGTAGTATGGATATTCTCTTGATATCGATTCTAACAATCCAAGAACATGGGAGTTCTTTTCATCATCTAGTATCTTCTTAAAACTTTAATTTCTTCATTTGAGGGCTTATAGTTTTTTTTGTAGCAGTTATTCACCTCATTGGCTAGCTATATTCCTAGGTTTTAATTTTTTCCCACTATTTTGAATGCAGCTGTTTTCCTATTTGCCTCTCCTCCTAATTCTCCTAATTTTGTTGGTGTACAAAAAACTAATGATTTGATAAGATTTTACACCTTGCTTCATTGTCAAAGGCCTTTATGAGTCCTAGGATAGAATTCTGGGATAGAATCTTTAGATTCTTTTAGGTATAGGATCCTATCATCTGCCAATATGGATGACTTCTTTGACTATTTTGATTGTTATATGTATATACCTATATCAATCAATCTGTCTATGCATTTGTTCATCAAACAATTAGTCTATAGTTCTGTCTGTCTGTCTGTCTGTCTGTCTCTCTTTTGTGTCCTGGTTTGGTTTTAGAACAAGTGTTATGCCAGGTTCATAGAACAAATTTGATAACATTTTTCCTATTGTGTTTCATGGAAACTTTAAGGAGTGTTAGCATTGATGTTGGTTCTTAAAGGTCTTTTAGAATTTAGCTGTCAGAATTTGGGTTTATCTTTGTTCTTTGTTGTTTTATTGCTCATTATAGATCTATTTAGATGTTACATTTCCTCTTGGCCCAGTTTTGGTTAGTTTAGTTTATCTAGACATGCATCAATTTCCAGATTTTCTAGCTTATATGAGTATGTCAACATATTCCTATATGGTCTTTTGAATGTTTTTAATGATATCCTCATTTTATCTCTAATTTTATGTGAGTCATATCCCGTCTATTTTTTTTAATTGTGAAAATACTGTAAAGAGGGGTTACAAGCACATGGGCAAGGTAATGAGTACATTTCTTATCAAACATTGTTGCCTTCTCCTTTGTTTCCCCTTACCATCCCTTCCTATCTCCCCCCATCCCCTCCTCCACACCAAAGTTGTAAAGTTTGTTTTTCGACATAATGTCTTGTACATCTCACTGTTGCAATGGGTCCACCTGTATCCCTATTTAAACGATTTGTTTTTTCCCTTCCCCTTCACAAATTATACCAACATCAAATACAGAAAACAGCAGTTATAATGTGGGGGAGGGACATACAAATCAACAAAGAAATATCTTATAAATATGTTAGAAACAATAGCAAGAAAGAAAAAAACATTTGAGTCCTTATCTTGGGGCTCATTTTGCTTAACATCAACTTATCTGACCGTTTCTACTTGTCTCAGACATATTATCCATGTATTTTTACTCATGTTGGCAGAGGATTAACTAATTTAAAAACTATCTTTTTTTTGTTGGTCGTGTGGCTTGAACTCTGGGCTTGGGCACTGTCCTTCCGTTCTTCAGCTCAAAGCAAGTGCTCTACCACTTGAGCCACAGTGTGGCTTCCTTAAAAACTGGTGTCCCATGGGGCACAATGTCTGGGACAGAAATGAAGAAGAGAATACCCACATGTGAATATCCATGTGACCTCAAGAAGAGAGACAAGGGAGGGATAAAATGCTTAAGAAGACTGAGAAAAACCTGAACCACACTGTATGGTTCAGACATCAGGACTATTAGACAATTTTTGGTCTGAGTCCCAGGCCTTAGCCACTAGCCTTTGGCCTCATGTTTTGAGCCTTTTTTCTTCTCTACAATGTGTGCATAGGAAGAGAGGGTTTAAATTTTTCTCTCTCTATTTACTTCAGAATGCTGAGATTAAGAGAAACATAAAACACAGAATTTCAGTAGCTTTGTGGTGAAAAATTAAAGTACACATTTCCTTGGGTCAAATGTCACTGCTTGGCTTTTGTCATCCCTTTCAAAATGATTTTATAGGGTAGAGGTGAAGGGTGCCAGTAGCTCCCACCTGTAATCCTAGGTAGAAGATGCTTTTTATAGTCATGATATGAGGATTAAATAGAAAATCACTGGAAATAATCATCCCAGTGCTAGGAACTTACAAGTGCTCAGTCCAAGTAGATTGTTAGTAGTGTGTTTATTAAGTCCCCAAAGGTAGACATCAAACTCTGTTAAACAATTAGAGATACAAAGATTGGTAAGATTGCTTTTATCCAACTAAGAGATAAAGAACTGGAGACGCAGCTCATTGGTGAACTGTTTGCCTAGTGTTAGAAGCTGTGGCCTTGATACTAAGAACTACTAAAAAATAACATGAACAATAATGTAATAGGCACTAGTGACATTAAAGGAGTTTTTTTGTTCCAGCTCTTAAACTTCAAATATTGTATATTAACAACAACAGTATTCCCCCTAATTCCACCTTTGTCCTAACTTGCCAGCTGGGATTAATGTGAACACATGGTTAGAAACATCAAGCCAAAACAAAGCAGTGGCCTATGCCATGACCTTTCAGAATATGAGATCAAGAGGTTTCATATCCAAAATTCCTTGAACAAATGTTTAGTATTGTAGATGGTGGAGAACAAGAGGTGGATGGTTGTGGTCTCTTCTCACAAGGATCCTTCAATTTGTGGGTTGGGACACATCTGCATAATGTCATCCATGCAATACAATCTGAGGCAGTGTAGAGCAGGAGAGAGAGGGTTTTACAGTGAAATACCTATTTGGAGGATGCTGGCTTTCTAAAGATCATGACACCTGGGATTATAGAGGAAGATAATGGGTGCCATCTAACTAGAGGGTATGTTGAAAGTCTCCCAGGCAAAAATAGCAGGTAGGAATGAGCCAAGAATGTGTGTGGAAAGTATTGTTGCAGAGGTCAGATAAGGTACTAACCTGTTCAACAAGAAGTGCCTTTCAAGGTATTCAGCACCAAGGAGCTCATCCATCCTGGAGTTGAAGTGTTCTCAGATGCTTTCCACATATGAAGGAAAATCTAGGCCAATTAGTTGGCTTGAGCTACTGTCTTTTGACTCAAGCAGGTCAAGAAATTTCCAGAGTATCCTTTGGGGAGCCTTCATGTAGTAAATGCATTGGCATATCCTGCTTGGGACAAGAGCAAATGCACTCAAGAAAGACACATTGAACTGTTGATGAAACATCCATATGGCCTGGTCAACCTATCCTACCACTTCCTCCTTGATCTAATACTTGGCTTCAGTGTGTCTTACATTGTAAATGAGACTGAGTGAAGCTCATGGATTATCATGGATAGTTTCTCTCACTTGGTTGGTGGTTTGACTGCAGAGTGAAGTTCTTTCTGGTTCACTAGTTAAGAACATACTGTCTCCTAGTCACTGAAAAATTTTGGGAAGCCTCTTTAGATTTCCACATGTCTCAGTTTCCCCTTTGGTAAATGAAAATTGATAATTTTACTTGTGCTTGAATGGTTTGATAACTATAAGAATGTTAATCCATTTGGACTAACACCAGCACATTTTAGAGATCTAATCAGTACTAGTTGTTATTTTGAATATTACCTTCCCCTCACACTGTTCTCCTTATGATGAAGACATATCCCAAAAGTAAGGTCCCTTGAGGAAAGAATTCAATGTAACCACTAATGAATCTAGTCATGCAATTGATATCCTTAACTCTTTCACAAAGATTGAGACACTGGCTTGTAGAAGGTTTACAGAGGAGTTTAGGAAACTCCCTTAGCCCTGAGCCATCACTGAACCTTCCAGAGCCTATAACACATATACCTAATTGATCCCATTACTCTATTCCATGGAGCATAAACACAAGAAAAGTATCCTTTGTCACCAGAACTCCAGGTGTGCCATGCTGACTGTTGACACAGATGATGCACTGTCTTTTCCACCTCACCTGGGTAGAGCCCAACACAGAGCAATAGAGCCAGTGAACTTAGGAGCAGGTGTTCAGGACAATTGGCTGAGTTTTCTCCACTTACCCCCAAACTGGGTTTCCACCTTGGCAAAATCATTCCCATCCTAGTCTTTTTGCCTGTTGCTCGAAAAATACTACAAAGTAGATGATTTATACAGAATAGAAGCTTATTTTTCTTATCATCCTATCACCACAGTGAGCCTTGTGGTTGCATTGTCCCTTAGCCAATAGGCAACTGTCTTGTTGTTTCCAAGGGAGTAAACCCAGGCAAATTTACCATTAGTTATCTGATCTCCAACAGGGGAATATACTGGAGAAGCTGGGAATTTGCTCCATGTTCCACTTTATCCAGTTTGTGGAAAACCTACTACCCATAAAGAAGGACCCTAAAGTGATGGTGACCAACCTGCAATTTGGGACAATCCCTGTGAGGTTATTCCAGCCCAAGACAGCATCGCCCAGCCTTCGGAGAGGAATCATCTTCTATCATGGAGGAGGCACAGTGATGGGCAGCCTGGGTAAGGGCTTTCCCCCTAGTATGCGTTAGGAAAAGAAGGGCTTCACTAATCCCTCAGCCTTGCCAAACTAAATTGAGGACTTGGGGAATGTGTGAAGTGAAGTAATATTGGAGTTTTGTGTAGGAGGTCAGATAGAGGCTGAGGGTCAGGACCATGCACAGAGTTAGTTGTAGCCTTTCTGGAAATATTCTGTAAGCAATGGTGTCCTAGTCCATGTGAGGCAGGGATGTGGCAGTGGGGCTGCCTAGGTCCTGGTTATGACTGTTCTTCTCCTTCCCACTCATAACGTCAGTTCTGTCATAAAAGTTTGACATGAATGCAAAATGCATCTGTTTCTCTCATTTGTGCTGGATAACCATCATCTGAGTCCATGTTTTCTTAAGCCTTGTAATTTCAAATTAACAGTTTTTTCCAGGTCTCATGAATAGATCTCACAGCTTGTTACTGCAGTTCTTCCTTTATTATGTCTCTGACATGGTCAATTGCATCATTTTGAGCTTGTCATATCATAGGCCTCCACCTCTGTGCACTGGAGATGCACAGGATTGCTTCATCTTGACTTCTATCTTTGCCTATTTCTAAGCATCAAAAGATGTTTTCATCTCTGACAAGGCATAACTGACAAGTCCTCAATCTTTCTTCATATATTAATTGTCCTTTCCAACAGTGGCCTCTTTGACCATCCTACCTAAAGAACTCTCGTTGTAGCTCCGAGGTCAGAGGCTGTTCCCTAATATCTCTCCTTGACATGTATCTTCTATGTTACATGTCCTGTGGCACGTGTCCCCATCTGAGCTCATGTAAGTGTATTACAGTGTCTTTCCTGTTCAGTTTATCTCTGACCTCACAAAAGGACAGGGTTGACCCCTGTTGTGATTTTTGTCAATTTCCTCAGTGTTTTTTCTATTTTTTATAAATTATTAATTTTGATTTTTGTAAGAACTACATCAAATGCTATTTATTTGGAAGACAGAAGGTCTTATGGCCTAATTTACCCCCATTCTTGTCTGATGTTAGTCTTCCTACCACAGTAAGCACCCCCAACAACTCCTTTTCAATACTGCAATTGCCTGGTTTGATTTAGAAAATCCTGGTGCCCAATTTCCACCTGAGGTCCTAACTCAATTGGTTGTGACAGTGCAGGCTGTGGATGTCCAAAGACTTCTTATTGCATCAATGGGGACAATGAGGGCAAGGCCAGACTCAGGAGGAGGTGTATGTTGTCAGGTCTGTGCTCAGCACTGTGTTAAGATGCACTGTGCCACTAACATGAAAGTATCTTCCACCTAGAACTTTTGATGAACTCGCTACTCATTAAAATGTCCCATTGTGAATCATTCATGTCTTAGTATAAATATATGAAATTATTAATATTCCTGAGAATTTCATCCAAACTCCTTAGTGTTGGCTTTGCCCATTTTAGTGCTCTTATTGTGCCTGGAACTCAGTTTTACACACTGCAAGTTTGTGAATTGTAAACCGTAAGTCCCAATTTTGACTTGAGTTTTGACACTGAATAGATTGTGGAGGGATGTAAGTTTGCCCAGGTAGAGGAGGCAATGGTTACTTAAGAGGAGGCAAATGTAGGAACTGAGTGAAGATATCAACCCTTGAGCCTCATTGGCAGTGTTATTTCTGGCACAGTAGTGGGAAGCTATAAACTTTCTTTATGGACCATTCTGTCTTTTCTTTTCTTGCAGATTCTTACCATAACCTGTGCAATGTTCTGGCCAGGGAGACAGACTCAGTGCTGATGGCAGTGGGGTAAGTGTCCCAGGAAAGAGGCTTATCTATAGTGATGGAGAAGGTAAGGGTGAGTCCCGAGTAATTGTAGAGATATATTGTGGGTTCACATTGAAAAAGACAACCTGTATTATTCTCAGAGACACAGGTATCACAATGTCCCAAACAGTAAAGCCTGGAATGATGACCATCATTACAGAATGCAGAGCTTAGAGGCCATAAATACTATCTGGCATAACTACCCTTAATCCTGTCCGTATTGCTCCATTTCTGTCATGGTGTCAAATGCCTGAGATAAACAATATGCACAAGATAAGATTTATCTAAACTCATGGATTCAGAGGGTCACTCCATGGTCAGCTTGTTCCATTGCTGTGTGCCTGTGATGAATCAGAACATCAGTCAAGGCAATGGGAAGACAGACAGAGGAAAGTTGTCTCATGGCAGCTGGGAAGCAAAGACAGAAAAAATGGCCTGGGAAAAGGAAACCTTTCAAACATACATCCCACTGACCTACTTCCTCCAGCTTGGCTTGAACTTGGCACTATTCCCATACTTCCATCACACTGACTCTTTCCTTGGTGAAGTCAGAATAGTCATTATCCAATTGCATGTCAATGATTGAATTCACCAATGGTGCAACAAACACTGAACCCATGAGCCTTTTGGGGATACTTCATGTCCAAACCATAAGAATCTACCATGGCACCAAGAGCACAGAGCCATTTCATAAGACAGAAGGCACCTAGTATTTCTCCAGGAATCTCTAAGGCTTCATAGTTCCAATACTGTTCTCAAGTTCTAATCTCATATCTCTTCTGAGACTCAAGGCAAATTATGAGCTGTGAATCTCTGTAAACTGAAGAGGAAGTTAAATGTTTCTATTGATCATTTGCACTGAATATACATCTCCATTTCCAAAGGAAGAATGGAGACACATCAGAACAAGACTAAAACACATCTGGGAAAACATTAAATCCTGTAGATTCATGTCCACCATTCAGGGCAAATGATGATGTTATGTGGTCTCTAAGAGTCTTACACAATACTACTGTAGCCTTTCATGCTGCAGCCAACTCAGCCGCTCTTGAGATGGCTTTGATCACAATTTCAATTTTACTCAGCAGAAATTACAATTTTACTGTTCATTGATGGCATCCTCAACTTTCATGGATCTCCATAGGTTTTATGCTCACACCTTCATCCATCAATCCCCTCTTAGGGATTGCCTGCAGGGGCTCTAGCACTGCCATTATTGGCTAGATTCCCAGGTTTCCCTCTGATATCTAGGTGTAAGTTATCTGGCACTTTAACCGTTACTATTGCAATCATTACCACATGGATGATGCCAATAGCTGTCTACTAGTAGCTCAGGAGGTAGCTGGGCCCCTGTTTGCCACTGTTGCAGTTTTTTCCTATTGTATGTGTTGTGGAACACTGTGAAATGAATCCAACAGACAGAACTTTCCAGGAGGCCCTATGCAAGCAGTGTGGCCTAGTGGTGAGCTTTTCTCAAGGGAAAGTCTTTCAAATGAGTATAAACTTATATGACTCAGAGACTAAGAATTGTGAGGTCTGGCTACTTCCTGAGATATCCTCATGACACCTGTTCTATTGGTCTTAAAAGAAATATTAATTTCATTGAATGGGCAATTCTCTTTAGCAACCACATTCAACTCTTCCATAATGTTCAATACACTAGAGTTTCTTTTTTAAAAAGTCTAATTGGGGCTGGGAAGGTGGCTCAGTGGTAGAGCGCTTGCCTTGCATGCATGAGGTCCTGGGTTCAATTCCTCAGCACCACTTAAGCAAAAAGAAAAAAGCCAGAAGTGGCTCTGTGGCTCAAGTGGTAGTGTGCTAGTCTTGAGCTGAAGAGCTGAGGGACAGTGCCCAGGCCCAGAGTTCAGGCCCCATGACTGGACTTCCCCCCCCCCCCACAAAAAAAAAGTCTAATTGCAAAATTTTTCAGATTCTTCTGGTCTACTAATTGTTCCTCATCTTCACTATCGATCTGGATAAAAGGACCCAGAAATAACTATATCACAGCTTATAAGATGAACTGCCTTGGGGCTGGGAAGGTGGCTCAGTGGTAGAGTTCTTGCCTTGCATGCATGAGGCCCTGGGTTTGATTCCTCAGCACTACATAAGCAGAAAAAGCCAGAAGTGGTGCTGTGGCTCCAGTGATAGAGCGCTTGCCTTGAGCTGAAGAGCTGAGAGACAGTGCCCAGGCACAGAGTTCAGGCCCCATGACTGACAAAAAAAAGACAAAAAATATGAACTGCCTGAAATTTCCTTCACCACATAAATTAGTCAAACAATTTCAAACTCAAAGTCTCAAGGCATGTTCAAATATAGACAGCTTCTCTGTCATAAAGTGAATAACATTTAGTCCAAGTTCCAATAGAATCATGTTTCCATCTGAGACCTCATGAGCACAATCTTATGCCTACATTCCTATTGGCATTCTGCTCTTGAAATCTCAACCTAGTATCTTATTTTCCCCATACTTCCAGAATTCTTGGTCATTACCAGTATACAGTTCAAATGTTTCCAAATTCCTTCCACAAACTGGTTCCAAAGTCTTCCTAACCACGTTGTGAGGTAGTAACAGAAACTTCACTTTTCTGGTATCACTCTCCTGTGTTTCACTTTTTCTTCCCTGTGATACCTGAGGGAAGAACATTTTAAAAGAGGAGGAATTTATTTTGTCTCGTGGTTGAGAGATATTAGTCCATCAGCATTTTGCTCCATTGCTGTGAGTTGGGGTAAGACTAAAGATGGTGGCATGAGGAGAGCCAAATTGTTTAACCAAATGAGGAAAACTAAAGCAGAGTGAGATAAAAAGGAATCAGGGACAAAATTACCTTCAAAGGATTAGATTATCTTCTAATTAAGCCTGCTTCCAATCACCACCCAATGATGACAAGAGATTATGAATCCATCAGAGGGTTTAACCTATTAATGAAGTCACATCCCTCAATATGGTATCACATCTCAAAGATTTCACCCATCAGCTGGGAACCAAGATTGAAGCAAATGTGCCTTTTGGGGATACTTATATCCAAGATATAAAAGTGACTGAGATACACATTGGTCTCCTGAAAGGAATTTAGTTAACAAACTACAAAGGCATACCCATTCTTAGAAGAGGCAGGAATGGAGATGATAGGGTGGCAGTATTGATCATGAAAGTTCTGATCAAGGTCTTTGTTGTTGGGTTGATGGTTCCTCATACTGATTGCAATTAAAATATTTACTTATATACCTACCAATTTAAGCCAGGCAGGTATTGATGGAGAGTGAAGCTGAAAATCCAAGTCTGGTCTATTGGAAAGCAATGGAAATTTGAGTAAGGAAGAGGGCAGAAGGCCATGATCTGTATAATTCTAGTTCTTCCACCAAGAGATAACAAAACATTAACAGGACAGTTTGCAGAAGGAAGTGAGAAAAATGAAATCTTCCTGTTATTTCCTGCCTCAACTGCTGAACTCATTTCATCTTGGGGGGCTCTAGGCTGGGTATGGTATAGCAATGTAATTTACAGAACTTAGCATCTCTGGTCCTTTCTGAGAACAATGAGGAAGACAGCATTTGGTATTTGGTAACTTCCACTTTCTTGGCTGCCCTGGTATCTGATCTTCCATTAGTGAAATGCAAATCTCCAAAAGTCTTAGAGACAATGAAGATCCTGTGAAAAGGGTGCACAGAAAAGGGTGCAGAAATAACTTCATTTGTTTCCTGTCCAGAATTTCTTGAGTAATATTATGTCAGACACTTGCAGAGGTAAATCTTGTTCCTAGGTCACTCATTATGCAGGCAATCAGATGGGTGCAATGGGCAATGATTGGAAGGAAATGAATGAGAGTTGCTTAAATACAAGAAGATTTTCTTCAACTCTCACTTTCCCTCTATTCCTTCCTTTTTCCTCCCCTCTGTTCCCGCTACTTGTCTCCTCTCCTTTCTTTTGTCCTCTCCTCAGATTCTCTGGCTAAACACAACTTTACCTTGATCTCTTTACCTTAATTGAATCATACTGTTATGTTCTACACAGTTTTTCAGACACTGTGGTAAGATGGGGTCCGGTGATGAGACAGAGAATAACAGGAAAGTTTCAATTTCTCTCATTTCCTTCTTTAAATGGTGTCACTCAAATGTTTCATGATCTCTTGGTGTAAGAACTGAAAATGTAGAGATCAGGCCTCTTTGCCACTATCTTCACTCAAATCCCCATTGGTGTCCTAAGGATCAGATTTAACTGTCCTTTTTATGTTTTTTTTTTTAATTGTAAAAATACTGTACAGAGGTATTTAACTGTCTTTTGCTTCCCAAAGCATTGCTGTTTTTCTGCTTCCAAACAAATACTGTTCCATTTGAAAAACCTTCTTGGGGATTTATTCATATCTGGAAGCAGAATATGGGTTTTGTTGGAAATTGTCCAACTATAGACAGATTATTCACATCCACACATAAACATGGAGATAAGAATCCTTAGTTGTTGGTCACAATCTTGGGATTTGATCAGGTATGACTCATGCAAATGGTGGGGAGGGGTGTAGAAGACAAGATTCAAGGGGCCTTCATTGACCTCTGGGTTTACCTGTGTACCCTTTCCTCCCTAGATACCGCAAGTGTCCTGACTACCATTACCCCATCATTTCCCATGATTGCCTGAATGCCTCCATCCACTTCCTGAAGTCACTGAAATTCTATGGAGTGGACCCCTCCCGGGTTGTGCTCTGTGGAGACAGCATTGGAGGTACCATAGTGGCCAGCATGACCCAGACTTTGATTGGCAGACCAGATCTTCCCCACATCCGAGCTCAGATCCTGATTTATTCATTTTTCCAGGTCATTAATCTACAGTTACCTTCATTTCAGCAGAACAAAAATATTCCATTTCTTACCAGAGATTTGATGTTGATGGTTATGTGTAAATATCTGGCTATTGATCTGTCTTGGAAAGATGCTCTATTGACTGGTGCTTGCATTCCTATGGATGTTTGGGAGAAGTACAGGAAGTGGCTGAGCTCTGACAACCTTCCTGAAAGGTTCAGGAAGAAAGACAACCAACAATTCAAATTTCCTGCTCCTTTTAATGAAGCTGCCTATCTGGAAACCAAAAGTATCTTTGATAGGGAACATAAACCCCTTCTAGCAGATGATGATATTTTTGCTCAACTTCCTGAAGCTTTCATCGTGACCTGTGAGTGGGACATCTTCCGAGATGATGGCCTGCTGTACAAAAAGCGCCTGGAAGACCAGGGGGTCCCTGTGACCTGGCACCATGTGGAGGATGGGTTTCATGGATGCATAAATTTCTTTGATAAGAAGATTTTCTCTTTCCCCTGCTCCCTGGAAATTGTAAATGCTGTAATCAGTTACATAAAGAAAGTCTGAAAGGAACTTTTCATCCAAACAAGGGTTAGGTAGGTGGCCTGGCCTTCCTTATCATCTCTGACCTTCATGAATTTGTGTATGTGTGTGTGTGTGTGTGTGTGTGTGTGTGTGTGTGTGTGTGTGTGTGTGTGTGTGTGTGTGTGTGTGTGTGTAAATTCTGATTCAGTGCATTTCCCAAGGACAGACAAGGCAGAAACAAAGATCAACTGGCTTCTTATTCCTGAAAATCCAGTCTGTTACTTTTGAGTACCAAGAACATTACAGCAATGTTCTCCACCATTCTCATTCAGGTTAAATAAATGTCAAAATGATATATACCTTTCAGAGGGTAAAGTAGGGCACAGAAATGGACAAAGGATATACAAATGCAGGAGTGGTACTCAATAGACAGTATGTTGAAAATGAACTATGCACTTGTGGGTGGGGATGGGATGGAAAACTTGGAGAGGGCAAGAGAAGGGGTACACTGTCCCAAAAGAAATGTACTCTGCCCAGGCCCTGAGTTCAAACGCCAGGAGTGGCAAAAAAAGACAAAAATGTACTCTTTACCTGGCTTATATAACTGTAATTCCTTTGTGTATCACCTTTACAATGACAATAAAAATTTAAAATTATCAAAATGAGAAAAATGATCTTAAAATTTTCTTGACATTTTAACTAACGTGTCGATGCAGAATAAATATCACCCTTGGTCATACTGTCAATGGTGAAACCATACCTATGATGGGGAAACATTGCTGATCCCTCCCTTCCTGCTGGAGTAGAAGTTACTTCATTGTTCTTGAGGGTAAGGTCACTGATCCAGGCTTAACTCACTAAGGTTCGAGCTACCTTGAAGAATTCATTTGTAAGCAATCTCTTTGTCTCTGGTACCCCAGGTATGGATGACAGGAGGATTCCCTAGGGGTGTTTGAAGCAGAGAGACAGGGGAAAAGACAAGAAGGGAGAAATGGAAGATAAAGCCGAGTTCTGAGCATCTATGATCTTTGCCTGAACTCCAGTCTTGAATTAGAATTTCTAAAGTCCTTCCTTGGCTACCCAGTTTTACAAAGCACCTGGTGTAGCTAATACTACTTTTGCTACTTCTAGGAACAGGGACAGAAACATCTGCCCTGAATTCCAGGAGTGGCCCCTAGTAGTTTTCCATGTGTTCATGTTTACCAGAGGCATCATCTGTAAGAACCCCACTAATCTCCATATCTACCCAGTCATAATTTCCCTGGGTACCAAGTCCCTCATGTCTGAGTGATGGGGAAAGGGGATTCTGTGGATGTCTTGAAACTTTGCAAAGGGTACAACTATCCATTGTGTCCCTGGGAGCCTGAGCAGACCTCATAATTTATGGTTTATATATTAGAAGCTGTGATAGAAGAAGGTGTCAAGTTTTCCCAACCACAAATGTGATAGTTCTACATGATGTGCATTCATTATGTCGAAGTTTCTGTGGCTCTGATAAATGGAATCAGATTTGCTGTATTCTGGGCTTGTGGGGGCTTCTATGTTAGTGTGTGACTTTAGTTTTGTTTGAGGGTCAAGTAGGAATGCTCTGTATGCTCTAACCTTAATTGTGTCATCATTCAGGGTACAGATCCTTTAAGTTGAAGACTGAAGTTGAAGTCTACTGTTGGTCAGACCTCGCTGCCCTCAGCTTCTAGAGTTCACTCTGTCTTTCTATGTGACATTTTCCAAATAATGGCTCCCATCTTTCAAACTAATTAGAGAGGCAGACTTAAGTGAGGTGACACCAGAACCTCCTGTGAAGCAATCATGAACATGCATGCTGTTACCTATTCTCTGAGACAAGTTATGGTTCTTCCTCACACAAAGATCTGGACATTAAGCACCACCATAGGATCTACTCTGTGTGGAAGACCACATCAGAAAGTGGAGAAGAATCAATGAAGTCTACTTGTCAGTTCACAAAACACAAGATGGTTGACAATCATGGGTTCATCCTTTGCAGTGGTTGATTACTGGTTGCCCCAGAAAAGTTTGTCTCATCTTACCGAGATCTTTTCCTACTTCCCCCACACTACAATCATCTGTGAGTGCTTGAACACATTGTCACAAGACTTAACTGCTTTAACAGCACAATTGTAATAGTCTTGGCAGTCCCAGGCCATAACTCCATCTAGATCTGGAAGGTTGCATTGGTTGTAGAGAGTCTGGGGGTGGGGGATATATTCCCTTGTGTATTTTCTATTTTGGAAGAAGTTATGGCTAAGAGAATAACTTAAGGGAGGAAGGATGGATTTTGCCTATGGTTTCAGAGGGTTCAGTTCATGGTTGATTGCCCCATAAAGCAACATATAAAATCATGGAATTGAGAGTTTCTTCCCCTCATGGTGAACAGGAAGCTGAGAGAGAAGAAAGAACCAATGACTAGGCATGAAATTCAAAGGGGGCATTTTCAGCTACCTAATTCATTCACCAGGATCTTATTCAAATATTAACACCTTACCCTTGCCATCTTTTCCAGTATACTATCCTTTTGTTTCTGGGGCTTGTTCTTCCCCACTCAAAGCCAAGACCATCTATCTGATCTTGCTTCTGTCTTTGATTTCTGTCCTCATGCCTTCATTGAATGTGAGTGATCCTCATGTTTTTCACCTGTAGGAATCTTTGTGATTATATTATGCTGACTTAAGTAAATCTAGGATATCCTCTGGATCTCAAGATACTTACCTTAATTACAGCTACGAAGTCCCTTTTAAGTTATTCATAACATCAGGATGTGGACATCTTTGAAGGATCATTATTCAATCCGATCCAGCTTCCATACCCGGCATCACAATGACCTTGTGCCTAACTCCTTGAAGAAAACCATGAGATAGGCACAGAGTCTGGCTATCATGCACAGAGTATATTCTATTGTACACAGAATTGTTAAGTGTCTTCCACAGTTCAAACCTTTGGATAGTCTTTTCCTTGGGATAGAGGTGTCATCACATACTGTTCTGATATTGGGATATTTGCATATCTACTTTAACTTCCTTGCCACCAATGATGAGTCTTGTCTAATCATCTAGTGAATCTGTGAGAAACTCCAACACAAATGCATAGAGAATCACACTCCAGACTACTTTTCTCTCCACATGAATTGGGTATTCTTACTGTTCCCATTGAAGTTCTTTCATTCTTTCCATGATATTCTTCAGGGTTGCTTCTGAGAAGACTGTAATGCTATATCCATCCACCCTCAGGTGGTGACTGTTTTTTTGTGGTTTTTTTGCAAACCTGTTTTGTTTTCTTCCTTTGTTGCTCATTTCTAAAGAAGTCCCAGGAAGCCATAGATGTAAACTGAGGAAGAAATCACTAAAGTAGATGTTGATGTTGAGAGGGTCCTGGCTGTCTGTTCATGAAACTCACAAGTTTTCTCTGGAATGAGCCTAGTCTCTTATATGTTATTTTCAGATGATCATAGGTTGCTCATGGAGGACTTCTTCTTGCACCCTGGAGAGTAGATTCCTAGCAGAGTAGCTCCGTTTGCTACACAGTAAGCCATACTAAATTCCCATCAATGAAGCCAAGTCGAAGACCTGCAGATGGTGTTCCTTGTTTTTTTTTCCTTTGAAGACGTGGATTTATTGCTTTAATACTCTGTTTTAGTTCACCAAAATGCCCCTCATTGGATGGTTGCATCAAGAAAATGTATATATGTATATATACATATATATATCACATTTTCTTGATGCAACCATCCAATGAGGGGCATATATATGTGTGTGTGTGTTTGTGTACACACAACTGAATTCTAACGATCTATCAGAAAGAATATTTTATCATTCATAAAGAAATGAAAAGACTTTGAAAATATTATATTAAATGAATTAAGCTGGATACAGAGAAACACAAGTTGCATGCTTTCTTTGATGTGTGGAAACTACAATGTGCTTATAAATCTATAAGTAAACACACTGGATGATATGCACATAGGTATAAATGTGTTAACTGAAGTATGGTAGATTCTTTGGAGAATGCAAATAGTATATATTTTTTTAAGGAAGACTAAGTCAATGTCTAACAAAATAAGTACCAGTGAATGAGTCTTGCGAGGAAGGGCAAAGGGAGAATATTAGGAGAATGAAAGGGGAAAGGAGTAGAATGCAAGGAAGAATGCATTGTATGTATCACAGAATTGAGAAAAATAAGGGAAATGGTGGGTCCAGAGGTGGTGGTTTTGAAAATGTTGAATGGATGACACAGCTCAAGATGCATTGTATACATAAACTGCATTGTTAAATGGCAAGCAAATCAATACATACCCTAACAATTATGAAAAAGAGGAAAGGGGCATATAAGTGAGACTGTTGAAAGGGATGACATTAGTGAAAAGGAACTGTATTCATATCCTACTTTGTTGAATGCTAGCTCCTTTGTACAACTACTTAAAGATAATAAGAATATCCAGAAGTATTTGGTTTTGTAGTTTCTCTGAACATTTACAGGAAAACCATCATAAATAAGAAGCACACGATGCATTCTCAGAAAAGGGAAAGCAGAGACTCAGACAGATACCAGTTCATTGATGTCCTTAGATGCATTTCTTCCAGTACCCTAATGAGGGGTAGTAAAAGTCTCTATCAGCACATGAAAAAATAAAAAAAGTTTGTGTTCAAGTACACATTAAAATATTATTCAGCCAAAGGAAGTAAGCGGTAGAATTAAAGGAAATCTTGGTGGCATGTCACTTCCAAAGGTACGACATGTATCCACACCAAACAGGAGATGGGTCTTCTGTCTGTGAGATGGAGTTCCACTTCTTTCTTTCCCTTCTTTCTCCTTGTTTAATATCACCTACAAGTTCAGCTGCCCAGTGAGAGTGTCCTATGAAGAGGAGTTTAGCAGTGATTTTAAGAAAGGTCACCTTTCAACCTCACTTGGATGCACGACATGGAATGGATCCTGAGATAATTCCCGGGGTCTCTCCTCCTCATCTGTTTTCTCCTTTGCAACTATTTCCCATACTTCTTATCTTCATTCTTTGGCTAAATCAGTGATAACATTAGACTTCTGTCACCCATAGATCTTTCTGAACAATTACTCCTCTCCAAATCTCCCCTACCTAACAATGTCAATTTTTACCAACTGAATGACAAATGTTACAATCACAGTGTCTCACCCCGATTAACTTCTAATCCTATCCTTAATGCTTGCAACAATACCTGACCCCATATAAGCAAATCCCAAGAGAATATCAAACTATTGAGTGGTGAATCAACCAAGAATGCAGAGAGAACAGCCTAACAGGAAGACCATAGCTCTCCAAATTAAAACAAAATGGGGTTCCAAATTGGTAGAACAAATCACAGAAATACAAGACAAAAAGCAAGTCAAGGCAATAGAGCAGAAAATCAAGAACCTAGAAGACAGTTCTCAAAATGCTTTAAAACCACTGCTGATAAATATGATTAATAGGATGATAGAAAGACTATAGAAAGGAGCAATTTGTGAACATGAAGAGACTACCAAATATTAAGAGAAGGCAAGGGAGTCCAATGAACTAATAGTTGCCCAGCTAAAGGCTATGAGAAAACACACAGATAAACAAATCAAGGAAGGAGTCAATTCACGACTTAACAGAAAACTTCAATATGGAGATAGAAGCCATCAAAAATGACCAATTAGAAGGCAGAGTAATAAAAAGACACAGAAGAATAGATGATATAGAAGAGAGAGTCTTGGGAATTGAAGATAGATTAGATATAAATAAAGAGGATACAATGATCCACAACAATTCCAAGAAAGAAGAAAGGAGCCTACAAGAACTTCAGGAATCACTTAGAAGACCTAATGTGAGATGGTTATGTACTGATGAAGGAGAAGAGAAAGCAACTAACAGGATAGGAAACATACTTGACAGAATTCTTGCAGAGAACTTCCCGAACATCCCAAAAGATAGGCCTATCTAGATACAAAAAGCCATTCGAACTGCAAACAGACCAGACCAGAAAACAAATCCCACCTCCACACTGTAAGTGTATGGAATCAATAAAGCTGTCAGAAAGAAAAGAATGATTACTTATAAAGGAAAAACTAGTAAGAGTAACTACAGAGTTCTCAACTGAGAACATGACAACAAGGTGGGCCTGAAATGATTTATGCCAAACTGTAAAGGCAAACAACTATCAATTGAGAATAATCTATCCAGCAAAGGTCTCCTTCATAACTGAAGAGCAAATGAAAACATTCCATAAAAAAGAAAAATTCAAACAATTTACCTCCATCAAACCAGCATCACAGAAGATACTTAAAGACGTCCTACATGTAGAAACAAGAACACAATATTGGCAGAAAAAAATGCCTCTAACCAGAGAAACAGATAAATATAGTAAGAAAACATGAAGCAAAGCCCCTAGGAAGATTGATAACAGGGCAGGACTTCCCAAACATGTCTCAGTCCTAAGTTTCAATATTAATGGGATAGGAATATTAACTCTCCAACTTAAAGACATCGTTTGACTAATTGGATCTAAAAGGAAGACACATTCATCTGCTGTCTAAAAAAGACACATTTTGATGACAAAAACAAACA
Organism: Dipodomys merriami; assembly: GCF_024711535.1. Taxonomy (NCBI): domain Eukaryota; kingdom Metazoa; phylum Chordata; class Mammalia; order Rodentia; family Heteromyidae; genus Dipodomys; species Dipodomys merriami. The sequence goes on from NW_027204270.1 coordinate 8,336,834, forward strand.
TTCTCTAGGTGAAAGGCTGAAATAACATCTTTTAAGCAAATGTCCCCATAAACAGGCCAGGTAACAATCCTAATATAAAATAAAAGTCTTCATATTAAAGTTAGTGAGAACAATGTTGGTGTGGGGGGGAGGGGGGTATGATAGGGTGGGGGGGAGGGGGGAGGCTGGGAAGGGAGGTGAAGGGTAAACAAAGGAGGAGGCTGCAATGCTTGGTAAGAAATGTATGCATTATCCTGCCCATGTAATTGTAACCCCTCTGTACAGTATGTTCTCAAATAAAATAAAATAAAATATAATAAAAAAGTAAAAATTAAAAAAAAATAAAGTTAGTGAGAAGAGACAAAGAAGGGTATTACATAATAATAAAGGAAAATCTTCTCAGGAAGATATAAACATTCTAAATATATACATCAAATGATGGAACACACAACTTCATCAAAAAAATACCACCTAACCTAATAGCACACATAGATCCAAACTCCTTTACTGTTGGTGATTTCAACACTTCACTCAGCAAAGATATCTCAGACCTAAATAATTGCATTGACCAACCATATTTAACAAACATCCATGGAACATTTCATATTCATATGTTTTTCTCATCAGCTCATGGAACATTCTCCAAAATAGATCATATTTTAGGTCACAAAGTAAATCTGTGCAGATTCCAAAAGGTTGAAATTATTCATACATCCTGTCTTGTCACAATGAAATAAAATTAAAGCCTAACAGCAAAAGCTATCACACAAAATTATCTCACTTAACTCATGGAGACTGAACAACACATTGTGGAATGACCAGTGGTCACTGAAGAGACGAAAGGAAATTCAAACGTGCTGCTCTATTAAAATATTACCTTCAATCCCTGCAGTTGAAAACACAAAAATGCTTTCTGGATCAGAAAACCGGAGAGAATTCCACGATATAACCCTTGCTTTTACTGTAAAAAAAAAAGAAAAAGAAAAAAAAAAGAAAACTGTAGCGAAGTGCCTCTGGCGCAGCCTCACAGGTTGGGTCTCAGCCAGAAAAATCAGTGCTTATCACAGCACAGTTCTGTATACCAATCTCAGAAAAGCCTCTCAAACCATTACCTGTTGCATGTTGGTGTTACAGTTGACATGGGAAATGCAATAAAAGCAAGTCTTGAATGCAGAAGTGTTTTTCTAACATGAGGAGGATACAATTCAAGGTGTGTTGAGGACCTAAATTTTTTAGGTCCTGCTGGTCTCCCTGGTGTATGGACACAAAAGGCACACCTCTGGTGTCATAAAAATGACCCCATCTACCCCTCAGATGGTCACATAAATTAGGAGGATGGGACATGTGTCATATGATGTCCATGGTTAAGAACATCAAAGAAAATGAAGTGGAGAAGTTCACACACTAGACTGAACCTGGCACAGGCTTTGTGAAATCTTTACCTCTTGGTAGGGAATTATCTCAGGACTCAGTTCAATCCCCATGCAGCCAATTGAGGTTGAAAGTTGAGCTTTCTTAAAATCACTGTTGTACTCCTCTTCATAGGACACGCTCACTGAGCAGCCGAATTCTCAGGTAAGAGGGCAAAGAAAGAAGAGGAGCCCCATGCCCCAGACAGAAGACTATTTTCTGTTTGGTATAGATACATGTTGTACCTTTGTACATGACACAAGATTTCCTTTAATTCTACTGCTTGCTTTCTGTGAACACAAACTTTTTTTACCCATTCATATGCTGATGGAGACCTGTTCTTAAAAGCGGGGAGAATAAAAATGTTATCTGTAACCTAATAGCACTTACCTTAGAGCTTTGAGATGTAGACCTGGCACAAAGAAACAAGACTAATGTATGATATTAATACTTCATTATTTTTAATGTGGCAATATTTGTGCTAGAACTCAAGGCCTCACACCCTCACTCAGCTTTCTTGCTCATGTCTGGTATTCTAGCGCATGAGCGGCACAGCTGGTTCACCATTTTGCTGTTCAATTAAAGAAGAAGGAAGTTTCCTAGATTTTCCTGCCTATGTAGGATTCAAGTCATGATTTTCTGAATCTCAATCTCTTCAGTAATTAAGATTAGAAGCATAAGCATCCAGTGCCCAATGAATATTAATCATGAGAATGAATGCCTTTCTTTAGGCTTCCTGTTTCTCGGCTCTCAGAATTCCTTGACAAGGTTCAATATCCATAAACCTTAGGGGAAACTGATGAACTCTTCTCCATATGGGAGCTGTGTGCACACTGATTGAGACTGGTTTCAAAATGGCTCATAGAGCTCATTGAAAGGAACTGAGTCTTCGAAACAAATGATTCAACTTTGTCTCCAACTCTCCTCCAGGGGTGTATACTTGAGAAGCTAAGCATTTGCTCGATGCCCAGATTTTGTCAATTTCTACTACACCTACAGCCAATTAGGAAGGACCCTAGAGTGGTGGTGACCAACCTGCAATTTGGGACAATCAGATGAGGCTGTACCACCCGAAGGCAGTGTCCTCCTGCCCTCGTCGAGGCGTCATCTTCTACCATGGAGGGGGTGCAATTATAGGCAACCTGGGTAAAGAGCTTTCCTGTGGTGTGTGGTTATGGAGGAATGGCCTCATTACCTATCAGCATCTCTAGTTATCTATTGATCCCTGGTAGGGGCCAATTCTAGCAGTCAATGGAGCTTATTGTAGGGCAACCAGGTAGAGATGAGGAACACATCATCAATGGAGTTGCAGCTTCCTGGCAGTGTTCTTCACAATATGGTCCTTCAGTGCCCCTAGGGTCAGGTATTTCCTAAAGGGGCTTCTAGATACATGGCTATGACTCCTCCCTTCTTTTCCATTACTACCTTTCATATCATCTTGTTATGCCTAGGTCGCAGGACCCCCACCAAGAAGACCACCGAGAGTCAGACTTTACAGCTGTTTTAAGGTTTTATTTAAACGGGCTGCAGCTCGGGCCTTGTCCTACATTCTGACACAGCGGAGCCTAGGAGGAGAGCCCCAAGCTAATGATTTGCAGAGGTTATAAAGGCACACAACCAACCAGGTGTTTGGATTACCACCATGTGTTGCTCTGCTAGAAAGAAGCAACAAGTGGTCACTGCATCAAAACTTTAACCTTTCAATTCCCCCTTGACTTATGGTCCTGAGACACAATCTTGTGGCTCCAGCCCCAAACTAAACTCCAACAGCTCTTGATCTTGAAAGGGTGTAGTCCCTCTCTGACCTTAGCCATACTATTAAACAACAATGCCAATAACAATCAGTTCATTTTTCTTTTCTTGGGGCGTATATGGATTGGTTGGTTAGGATGCTTGGAGACTTCCCATGTTTCCCCACAGTCATCCAGAGCAAAGGGGTCAGCTGGTCTGGCATGGGAGCAGTGGATCCAAGCAGCAATGCTGTCCACCTTAGGGGCTGTAGCCAGTAGCACCATGTAAGGTCCCTTCCACTGTGGTTCCAGAGATCTCAAGTTGTGCCTTCGAACAAACACCCAGTCCCCTGGTTTAAACAAATGGGGGGTAGGAATAGAAGCAGAATCATATAATGCTCTAAGCTGGGGCCACATCCTCTTATGCAACAGCTGTAAATAGTCAAGCTTACACAGAAATTCAGTATCATCCAAATCAGCAAGCAATTCTAGGAATAATGGGTGGAGGGTGTCCATACATTGTTTCAAAAGGAGTAAAGCCAAGCCAATAAGGTGAATTTCTTATTCTAAATACGGCAAAAGGAAGGAGCAATACCCAGTCTGTGCCAGTCTCCAAGGCCAATTTAGTTAAGGTCTCTTTTAGAGTCCAATTCATTCTTTCTACCTGCCCTGAACTCTGGGGTCTATAAGCACAGTGCAATTTCCAATCTGTCCTCAGTGCCGCGGCTATTCCCTGACTTACTTTTGAAATGAAGGCCGGTCCATTGTCTGACCCAGTGGTGAATGGGAAGCCATACCTGTGTAGGATTTCTTCCAGGATCTTCTTAGCCACATTCTCGGTCTCATGCTTTGTTGGGTAGGCTTCAACCCATCCTGGAAAAAGTGTCTACAAAAACTAGCAAATACTTATATCCAGATTTTCCAGTTTTAATTTCTGTGAAGTCTACTTCCCAATACACACCTGGCCTATCTCCACGGAGGCGAGCTCCTTTTGTAACTAGTTGATTGGGGGCATTGGTGAGCAGACAGGCTTTACAATTTTTAACAATGTCCTCAATGAGTTTATTTCTTTGCCTAATTTTTACTTCTGAGTGTTGGAGCAAGTCTTACATTCTTTGGGTTCCCATGTGAGAGACCCGATGGATTCTCTTAAGAATCCCCTTGCCCAATCTTTGTGGCAAGATAAGTTTCCCCTCACCAGTTTTCCACCAGTCTTTGTTTCCTTCTCTGTCCAGGAGTTTATAGGCCATGGGAATTTTCTTTATCCACTCCAAGTCTTCTTGGGAGTACTGAGGCTCAGGAGGCAAAGCTCATGGCCCTGGGTCTACTAGAGTCAGTACTTCCGCTCTGGGCTGGAGGACCGCCTCCTTAGCTGCCTGATCGGCCAAGTTATTTCCTTTGGTTATAGAATCAGTTCCCTTTTGATGGCCAGGGCAGTGCATAATGGCAATATTTGCTGGTTCCCATATGGCCCTGAGGAGGCTTAAAATTTCTTGTTTGTTTTTAATAGTCTTTCCCTCAGCTGTCAGTAGCTCCCTCTCTTGGTAAATGGCTCCATGGACATGCACGGTGGCAAAAGCATACTGACTGCCTGTGGAAATGTTTAGTCTCTTCCCTTTTCCCATTTGTAGGGCTTTTTGTTAGTGCCACTAGTTCTGCTCTTTGTGTAGACGTTCCCTGGGGGAGTGCTTCTGCCCACACTATCTCAGTGTCTGTGGTGACTGCTGTGCCTGCGTATCTTTTGCCATCTTGAATGAAACTGCAGCCGTCTGTGAACCAGGTATGCTTGGCATGCGATAGTGGCGAGTCCAAGTCTGGCCTGAGATTATATTTTTTTTTTGGGGGGGTCCGGTCATGGGGCCTGAACTCTGTGCGTGGGCACTGTCCCTCAGCTCTTCAGCTCAAGGCTAGTGCTCTACCACTTGAGCCACAGCACCACTTCCGGCTTTTTTCATTTTGCTTATGTGGTGCTGAGGAATCGAACCCAGGGCCTCAGGCATGCAAGGCAAGCGCTCTACCACTGAGCCATCTTCCCAGCCCCATGAGACTATATTCTCTTTTCATGCTCAATTTCACGTTCTCTGTCCTTCCTTTCCTGTCTTTGCTCCTCTGTCTCTCTCTTATTGTAAACCTTTTCCGCAGTGACTACTAGATCCCTAATAGAATTTTCACCAAGTTTGTCTAGAGCCTGCAACTTTTGCTTTATGTCTGGTGCAGCTTGATTTATATAGGCAGACCTAATCATCTGAGCCAACTCCAGGGTCTCAAGATATTGACTAAAAGCTTCCATGAGCCACTCAAGATATGCTGCCTGACTTTCACTTCCTCCCTGTCTAACATCATAAACTTTGGCCATAATAGTAGGTTGGCGAGCTGCTGCCTGGCAGTAGAGAAGGAGTCGCTCCCTACCTTCAACCATATTGTAGTCCCATGTTGGTCGGATCTTAGGAAAATAGGCAGCAATCAGGGCATGATCCATGATGGGTGCTCCTGTGGGGCCAGGGATATGTTTCCAGCCTGCTTCTCAGATACGGTCTCTCTCTTCGGTGGTAAAAAGGACCTGTAAAAGCTGACTGCAATCATCCCAAGTGGGCTGATGAGTAAAGAGAACAGTTTCAAGCAAGCAAATTAAATCCTGGGGTTTCTCAGAAAAGGGGGCATTTGGGGTGCGCCAATTGTATAGATCACTGGTAGAAAATGGACAATATTGGAGTTGCTGTTGACCATTCGCATCCATAGGACCTACGGCACATAAGGGAAAAGCAGCTGCATTAGAAGGGGGGTTGAGCCCACGGCGTCGTCGAGTAACTGGCCCCTCAGAAACTTTAAGGGCAGGTGCTGAGGGTTCTATAGCTCCCTCCTCCTCTTGATCATTCTCAGGTTCTGCAAAAGGAACCTGGGCAGGGGAGTATGGGGGAGGAAACATTTCTTCTTCCAAGTTATCTCCCTGAAAAACCGGGGGGGTACCTTTTCTTTTCCTCTTTCTCAGTTTCTTTTTGTAAGTCTAGGGGGCTAGATGGAGTGGTGCCCATGGTTTCCAGTCCCATCAGTTGTACAGTCCAAGAAACAAACAGTACAAACAAACACACGCAGGCCTGACAGTTACGAAAAAAGCTTACGAAGTGGAGATCTCCCGAATTGGTCCGCTGACTCCTGTAATGGGACACCCATGCCCCACAGCAGAAGGAGCAGACCCACAGTGGGCCTCGGTTAGGAGGCCCTCTTGGTAAGTTCCGGCCCAAAACCGAACCGACCCCCACCCCACAATTCTCACAGCAGGGTTCCAAGGATCCCCTCCCCACACGGCGGGGTTCCAAGGTCCCCCCCCTCCCGCTCCACATGGCAGGGTTCCAAGGACCCCCGCTGCATACAGCAGGGTTACCCCCGACCCACAAGAGGATCTGGGATGTCTCCCAGTTCCTCCAGGGTTGTTGTGTAAGCGCGTCCGCTTGGACAACCCTTTACGAATCGGAGCGGCCGTCCTCACAAGGGAAATGAAAGTAAAACAGACAAATGACAGGACAAGACAAATTAACAAAGACAGCGCTGTTTTACCTTTGGAGTCTGAGGTCTCAGGGGTCTTTGGGGAATCTCGGACGAGCCCCCACTAATATGTTATGCCTAGGTCACAGGACCCCCACCAAGAAGACCACCAAGAGTCAAACTTTACAGCTGTTTTAAGGTTTTATTTAAACGGGCTGCAGCTCAGGCCTCGTCCTACACTCAGACACAGCAGAACCTAGGAGGAGAGCCCTGAGCTAAAGATTTGCAGAGGTTATAAAGGCACACAACCAACCAGGTATTTGGATTACCACCACTTGTTGCTCTGCTAGAAAGAAGCAACAAGTGGTCACTGCCTCAAAACTTTAACCCTTCAATCTCTGCATTATAGAATCTGTGACATACCCCTGTATTAATCACAGTGGGCCACCCAGAGACACCTACTTCCTCACCAAAGTGAATACATAAAATGGTTAATTTTTCTCCTCCTAGTCAAAACTCCTTAGTCCAAACTTCTAGTCCAAAATCTACTTCAGATGACTAATCCTTCTAGGTTTCAATTTACCCTATTGTAAAATTAGCATTGCAGAAGTTAAAATTCATGGTCCACTTGAGCTATGACATGTGGTAAATTGCAGCTAGATATCGGAATTTGCCTACATAGAGCTTCACAGTGTTATTTCAGAGGAGACAATAATAGGACACAGACAGTCTGTTATCCAGAGGCCTATAACAGCAGCTGCTCTCAGTGGGGCTGTGCTGGCAAGTGTTCATCCCCATCATGACCTGAACTCTGTTGTTCCTGTCTTGCAGATAAAGGAGCCCTGACCACAGGTACTCTTTTATACATTCACTCCCAGACAGAGGTAAAGTGCCACAGGACATCAGAAGGTGGGAAAACATGACCCACTGGGCATGGAAGGAACAGCTGTGGTAGAGTAAATACAAGTTTACATCCCTCCATTTTACACATTTTCATCACCTTGAAAAACACAGGAGAAACCTATTTTAAGAAGAAATAGGATTTATTTTTCTCATTTATTTGAGAGGTTCAGTCCATCCAAATAGGCAAGTTTGTTCTATTCCCATGTCCATCTCTTTTTTTGCATATATATGTTTTATTGTAAAAATACTGTACAGGAAGTGGCGCTGTAGCTCAAGTGGTAGAGCGCTCACCTTGAGCTGAGGGACAGTGCCCAGGCCCAGAGTTCAAGCCCCACGCCCGACAAAAAAAAAAATACTGTACAGAGGGGTTACACTTATATGATTAGGGTAATGAGTACATTTCCTATTAAGCATTGTTACCTCCTTCTTTCTTTTCCCCCTACCATCCCTTCCCTCCCCACCTCCCCAACTCCTCCCTCCCCTCCCCCAGAAATTGTAAAGTTTGTTTTCAACGTAGTGTCTTGTACATCTCATTGTTACAATGGGTCAATCTATGTTCTTATTTAAGCATTTTGTTATATCCTTCCTTTCCCAAATTATAAAAATGTATACATAAGATGCAGAACACCAGAATCAGATACAGTGAAAACAGGGGTTATACCATGGTAGAAGAACATACAAAAGAAACAAAAGAATCACATAGTGCATTATAAGTACATTAAAAACAATACCAAGAAAGAAAAACCACTTGTATCCCTGTCTTGGGGTTCCTTTCACTTAACATCATCTTATATGGTCATATGTACATACCTTTTGACTTGTTTTTGCTTGTCCTAGACATGTACTAGTTATTGCACATATGGGAAACCATAGGACCTATGTTTCTTTGGGCCTGGATTACTTCATTTAATATAATTTTTTCCAAGTTTTTCCATTTCTTAACAAATGGGGCAGTGTCATTCTTTCTGATGGAAGCATAGAATTCCATTGTGTGTGTGTGTGTGTGTGTGTGTGTGTGTGTGTGTGTGTGTATCACACTTTCTTGATCCATTCATCTACTGAGAGGCATCTTGGTTGGTTCCATATCTTAGCTATAGCGAATAATGCTGCAATAAACATCGTTGTGCTGGTAGCTTTGGTATGACCTTGTTTATGATCGTTTGGGTAAATGCACAAAAGTGGGGATTGCTAAGTTATAGGGGAGCTCTATGTGGAATCTTCTTTTTTTATAAACATTTTTTATTGTGAAAATACTGTACAGGGGGGTTACAATTACATGGGCAAGATAATGAGTACATTTCTTATTAAACATTGTAGCCTCCTCCTTTGTTTCCCCTTCCCATCCCTTCGAATCCTCCTCCCGCCCGCCCCCCACCAAAGTTGTAAAGTTCGTTTTTCGATATAACGACTTGTCGTTGCAATGGGTTCTCCTGTATTCCTGTTTTAACGATTTGTTTTTTCCCTTCCCCTCCACATATACCAACATCATATATAGTGAAAGCAGGGGTTATACCTTGGGGGAGGAACATACAAATCAACAAAGAAATAATCTTATAAATACGTTATAAACAATCGCACGAAAGATCTCTCTCTCTTTTTGTCAGTCGTGGAGCTTGAACTCTAGGCCTGGGAGCTGTCCCTGAGCAATTTAGTTCAAGGCTCATGCTCTACCACTTGAGCCACAGCGCCATTTCCAATTTTCTGGTGTTTTTTTTTTTACTGTTATTAAGTGATTACATAATTTCCCAAATTTCACAGTATTGTGGGATAGTGATGCTCAGTTAAAGTCACAAATACATTCTAACTTTCCTGGAGCAAATTGTTTATCATGGTCTATAACATATAACGGTGTACACATATACACCATACATGTGATCAGCAGCATGGTTTATTTAGTAGTGGTTTGACCAGATGAGTGGAAGTTCTTTGTTTCTTAAGTCCTGTTAATTTTGTTGTATCACCTAACATTTTGGATTTAACATCCACTTATCAGGGAGACCATGTAACATTTGTCTCTTTGCTCTTGGCTTACCTCGCTCAACATGATTTCTTCTAGGTCCATCCATTTCTCTGCAAATGTCATTATTTTGTCATTTCTAATAGCTGCATAATATTCCATTGTGTATAGATACCACATTTTTTTGATCCATTTATCTGTGGTGGGACATCTGGGTTGTTTCCGTATCCTGGCTATTGCGAACAGTGCTGCAATAAACATGGAGGTGCATGTGTCCTTGTATATTGGTTCCTGTTGTTCAGGGTAGATGCCTAGAAGTGGTATGACTGGGTCTAAGGGAGGTCAATATTCAGCTTTCTGAGGACCCTCCAGACTGCTTTCCAAAGTGGTTGTTTAGTAAGTGTACATTTCCACCAGCAGTGTAATAGGGTTCCTCTTTCTCCTCATCCCCTCCAGCGTTTGTCGTTGGCTGACTTGTGGATGTGGGACATTCTGACTGTGGTATCTCAGGGTTGTCTTTATTTTCATTTCCTTCACAACCAGGGATGATGAACATTTCCTCCTGTGCCTCTTTGCCATGTTTATTTCTTCATCTGAGAAGTCTCTCTTTAGTTCCCTTGCCCATTTAGTAATTTGTTTGTTAGGTTTGGGAGGGATTAGTTTCTTGAGTTCCCTGTATATACTGGATATTAACCCCTTGTCTGATATATTGCTGGTAAATATTTTTTCCCAATTAGTTGTCTTTCTAGCTTGGTTGCGATAGCGTTAGCTGTGCAGAAGCTTTTTATTTTAAGGTAGTCCCACTTCTTGAGTCTCTCTCCAATTTGTTGTGACCCTGGGACTCTGTTCAGGAAGTTCCTTCCTGTGACTATAAGTTCAAGTGTCTCTCCTACTCTGTCCTGCAGTAGTTTCAGAGATTCAGGCTTAATGTTAAGGTCTTTGATACATTTTGAGTTGATGTTGGTGCATGGTGATAGGCTGGGGTCCACTTTTAGTCTTCTGCATGTGGCCGCCCAGTTTTCCCAGCACCAGTGGTTGAACAGGCTGTGTTTCTTCCATTGTATGTCTTTGTTCTGTGGATTTATTTCTGGATCTTCTGTTCTATTCCATTGGTCTTCGGGTCTGTTTTTGTGCCAGTACCATGCTGTCTTTGTTATTATAGCTCTATAGTAGAGTTTGAAGTTTGGCATGGATAGCCCTCCCATGTTGTCTTTATTCCCTAGAATTATTTTGGCTATTCTAGGTCTTTTGTTGTTCCATATGAATTTTTGGACTGTTTTCTGTATCTCAGAGATGTACATCATTGGGATTTTTAATAGGAATCGCACTGAATTTGTATATTAATTTTGGCAGTATTGCATTTTCACTATATTAAGTCTGCCTATCCAAGAGCATGGGAGATCTTTCCATTTCCTAGTGTCTTCTGTAATTTCTTTCTTTAACTTTTTATAGTTTTCATTAAATAGTTCTTTTACATCTTTGGTTAGGTTAATTCCTAAATATTTTATTTTTTGGGAGGTTATTGTGAATGGGGTTGCTTCCTTTATTTCTCTTTCTGCTTGTACATTGTCAATGTACAGGAAGGCAACTGATTTTTGTGGGTTGATTTTGTATCCTGCTACTTTGCTGAAGCGATTTATGATTTCTAAGAGTTTGGGGATGGAGTTTTTGGGATCGTGAAGGTATAGTATCATGTCATCTGCAAAAAGGGATAGTTTAACTTCTTCTTTCCCTATGTGGATCCCTTTAATGTCTTTTTCTTGCCTTATTGCCCTGGCTAAGGGTTCCAGGACTATATTGAAGAGGAGTGGAGACAGTGGGTATCCTTGCCTTGTTCCTGATTTTAAGAGAATTTGTTGTAGCTTTTCCCCATTAAGTATAATATTAGATATTGGTCTGTTGCAAATGGCTTTTATTGTTCTAAGAAATGTTCCTTCTAATCCTATTTTTTTCAGAGCTTTTAGCATGAATGAATGTTGAATTTTATCAAAGGCCTTTTCTGCATCTGTGGTGATAATCATGTGATTCTTGACCTTGGCTCTGTTGATGTGTTGGATTACATTTATTGAGTTATGTATGTTAAATCATCCTTGCATCTCTGGGATGAAGCCTACCTGGTGGTAGTGTATGATTCTTTTTATGTGTTTCTGGATTCTGTTAGCTAGAATCTTGTTAAGGATCTTAGCATCTGTGTTCATCAAGGAAATTGGCCTGTAATTCTTTTTGGTTGGGTCTTTGCCTGGTTTGGGGATGAGTGTGATATTGGCTTCGTAGAATGAGTTTGGGATAGCTCCCTCCTTCTCTGTTTCTCTGAAGAGCTTGAGAAGTATGGGTATTAGTTCTTCTTTAAAGGTCTTATAGAATTCTGCTGTGAATCCATCTGGTCCTGGGCTTTTTTTTTGTTGGAAGACTTCTGATTGCTTCCTGTATCTCGTCATAGGATATTGGCTTATTTAATTGATTTACTTCTTCTTTGCTCAGTTTGGGCAACTTGTATTTCTCTAAAAATGCATCCATTTCTGCCAGGTTTTCTTTCTTTAGAGAGTATAACTTTTGAAAGTAGTCCATTAAGATTGTTTGGATATCTTGGGTACATGTTGTGATTTTTCCCATGGCATCCCTAATCCTGTTAATATGGGTTTCCTCTCTTCTTTTTTAATTAATCTTGCCAATGTTCTATCAATTTGATTTATTTTTTTCAAAGAACCAGCTTTTTGTTTGGTTAATTCTGGCTATGGTTCTCCCATTCTCTAATTCATTAATCTCTGCTCTTAGTTTGGTTATCTGGCTCTGTCTAGTAACTTTAGGTTCCATTGTTTCATGTTTTTCTAGCTGTTTTAATTGCAACATGAGATTATTTACTTGGTCTGTCTCTATTTTCTTGATGTGGGCACTGAGGGCAATAAATTTGCCTGTCAGGACTGCTTTTGCTGTGTCCCACAAGTTTCTTTGCGAGGTGTTTTCATTTTCATTGAGTTTTAGGAAATTTTTTATTTCTTCTTTGATCTCTTCCATTACCCAGGCATTGCTTAGAAGTGTGCTGTTCAATTTCCATGTATTAGAATAATTTCTGCAGTACACTTTGTTATTGAGAACTAGCTTGATTCCACTGTGGTCAGATAGGATACAGGGGATTATGTTGATCCCTTGTATTTGCTTAAGTTCCTCGCATAAACTAAGATATGGTCTATTTTGGAGAAAATTCCATGAGCTGCTGAGAAGAATGTGTACTGTGTTTTTTGTTTGTTTGTTTGTTTGTTTTTAGGCCCAGGCGTGGGGTCTGAACTCTGGGCCTGGGCGCTGCCCCTCAGCTCTTCAGCTCAAGGCTAGCACTCTACCACTTGAGCCACAGCACCACTTCCGGCTTTTTTCTTTTTGTTTATGTGGTGCTGAGGAATTGAACCCAGGGCCTTGAGCATGCAAGGCAAGCGCTCTACCACTGAGCCACCTTCCCAGCCCTGTACTGTGTTGTTTTATGGTGAAATACTCTGTAGATGTCAGTTAATTCTGCTTGAAGTATGGCTCCACTTAATTCAGTAGCTTCTTTGCCAATCCTCTGGTTGGTAGACCTGTCCTTTGGTGAGAGTGGGGTGTTAAAAGTCTCCTAGTATTATTGTATTGGGATCTATTTTATTCTGTAAGTTTGAGAATATTTGCTTAACATATCTGGGTGCACCAATGTTTGGGGAATATAAGTTGATGAGGGTAATATCCTCCTCTTGGATTGTTCCCTGTATTAATATGTAGTGTCCATCCTTGTCTTTTTGTATTGATTTTAATGAAAAGTTTATTTTGTCAGATATCAGAATAGCTACTCCTGCTTTCTTACTGGGGGCATTTGATTGGCAGATCCTTTTCCAACCCTTCACTCTGAGTTTGTTTGTATGTTTGGCTGGGAGGTGGGTCTCCTGAAGGCAACAGATGGTCATGTTTTCTGATCCAATCTACAGTTATTTTTCTTTTGGTTGGTGAATTAAGCCCATTAATATTAAGAGATAGTATAGAGAGATGCATTGTGGTCCCTGTCATTCCCTGCTTTCCTCAGTTTTTCTTCTTTCCTTTCCTCCTGTGCTTGCTCAGTTATACTTCTATTAATGCCTGTCTGGGTGCAGGTCCCAGTTCCTGGTTGCTTTCTTCAGGTTGTGTTACCCCTCTTAGTATTCTTTGTAATGCTGGCTTAATGTTTATGTATTCATTTAGTTTTTCTTTGCTATTAAAAATTTTCAGCTCTCCATTGAATGCGAATGCTAGCTTTGCTGGGTATATCAGTCTGGGTTGGCAGTTATTGGCTCTCAGGGCCCGTATGGTACTTTCCCAGGCCTTTCTTGCATTCAGTGTTTGTGTGGAGAGATCTGCAATGATTCTATGTTTTTTTCCCGTTGTAGTATAGCTCCTTCTTCATTTTTGTTGCATGCAAGATTGTTTCCTTATTATTCAGATCTATCGTTTTTACTATAATGTGTCTAGAAATGTTTCTCCTGGGATCTTGTTTGTTGGGTGTTGTATATGCTTCTCTTATGTAGGTAAAATGTTCTTTTTTGAGGTGGGGAAAATTTTCACCGATTATCTTGTCAAATAGGTATTGCATTCCCTTGCTCTGAAATTCCTCACCTTCGTCCACTCCAATTATATGAAGGTTAAATTTCTTGGCACTATCTGCTTGCTCTTGAATTTCCCTTTGGCATAATGTAAGTGATTTTTCCATATCTGTCATTTTTTTTTGGTCCAGTTGGTGTATTCTGTCTTGTGTATCTGACACTCTACATTCCATGTTGTTCACTCTGTTAACTGTGGTTTCCATTGTAGTTTGCATGGAGGAAATGGACTCATTTATGGATTCGATGTTGCTTCTCAAAGTACTGATCTCACTTCTTAATGAGGATGTACTGCTTCTATTTTGGCATTTATCTCACTTCTTAGTGAGGTATGTACTGCCTCTATTTTTGCGTGTACCTCGTGTTTGAGATCCTGCATCTCTTTTGATAGTTTGTCCCTGTGTTCTTTCAATTTCTGGTGTATTTCTCCCTTTATTTCTTCAGTCATTGCCTCCAGCATCCCTTGGATGTAGCTTTTGTCTTCCATTCCTGCTTTGCTTCCACTAGGGTTCTCCCCTGGGTTGATGCTGGCTATTGGGGATAGCTTGTTAGCCTGGGTTTTGATAAACTTTGTAATTTTTCTCTGTGATTTTCACATGGGGGTTCAGGGATTATTGGAGAGTAATCTGAAATTTTGTTTTGGTCAATAGGTGTCTGTCTTTGCTTGGTTGCGGTTTCTGTGTTGGTAGAGAGAGTCTGTACCTGATCTCGGTTCTGTTGGGGCTGACCTCCAGCTGCTGGTCTGACCCACATAGGGTTCTCGGCTCTCTGCTGTAGATCACTGGCAGTTCCACTTTTGGAAAGGTTGACTGCTCCTGTTTGCTCCTACAGGTGCTCTTGGCAAGATCGGATGTGCTGGATGCACTCTCCCAGATGCTGGAGTCTGCTATGGGCTCCTGATGGTTTTTTTTTGGGGGGGGGGAAGCCAGTCGCTTGATGTTTTTTTTTGGGGGGGGGAACCAGTCGTGGGCTTGAACTCTGGGCTTAGGTGCTGTCCCTCAGTTCTTCAGCTCAAGGCTGGCATCCTACCATTTGAGCCACAGCACCACTTCTGGCCCTTTCTGCTTATGTGGTGCTGAGGAATCAGATCCAGGGCCTCATGCACCCAAGACAAGCACTCTATTGCTGAGCCACATTACCAGCCTGAGCTCCTGCCTATTATCAGGTGCTGGCGGCCTGAATTGTCCAATTCCCAGCCTAGAATATATGGATCGGGTTCTGGTGGGGTTTGGGCTTCTCTTGTCCCGAGCCCCCGGGTCTTTTGCTGTCACAGGTGTGCTTCCCAGGGGGTGCAGTTCTCTGTTTTTCTCCCCTCTGCTGAGGCTTATGCTCAACTTCTGACTTCAGTTGGGAGGGGTTGGTTGTGTTGCTCAGGCACCGGATCCCCAGGCCAGGTCCCGGCCCCCGGCCTGGGGCTCACCGGTTGGACCTGTGCTGCTCTGTATACCGCCTAGGTTACGCAGCCTGGGGTACACAGTTCAAATTTCTTCCACTGTTGGGTGTCTTGACCCAAGGCGCTGTTCCTGGCTTGGGTGTTTAGGCTCCCTTCCAGGGGTGCTCTTGCTCTAGCCTGGCCAGCTGAGTGTGCTCCATGGGCTGCTCTTACAAGTGACTCTGAGAACAACAGACGCAGTTTTGTCTGTCTGATTCAATCAGGTCATTTCTCAAAGTTTGGATCTACCAAGTAGGAAACAAGACTTGGATAAATGAGCCTTTGCAACATATCTCCTATCCAAACTTTAGGATGACTGAGCTATTAGGGAATACTCAAAAGATATTTTTATGTATTTTTTATTATGAAAATACCATACAGCGGGGTTACAATTACATGGGCAAGGTAATGAGTACATTTCTTATCAAGCATTGTTGCCTCCTCGTTTGTTTCCCCTTCCCATCCCTTCCCATCCTCCCCAACCACTCCCCACCATGGACCTATGTTTCTTTGGGCCTGTCTTACTTCACTTAATATAATTTTTTCCAAGTTTTTTGATTTCCTAACAAATGGGACAATGTCATTCTTTCTGATGGAGGCATAGACTTCCATTGTGTATATATACCACATTTTCTTGATCCATTCATCTACTGAGGGGCATCTGGGTTGGTTCCATATCTTAGCTATGGTAAATAATGCTGCAATAAACAGTTGTGCTGGTAGCTTTAGTATGGAATTGTTTGTGATCATTTGGGTAAATGCCCAAAAGTGGGATTGTTGGGTCATAGGGGAGTTCTATGTGGAGTCTTTTGAGGAACCCCCATACTACTTTCCAAAGTGGTTGAACAAATTTACACTCCCACCAACAATGCAGTAACGCTCCCTTCTGTCCACACCCCCTCCAGCAGCTGTTGTTATTAGAGTTCTTGATTATAGCCATTCTAACTGGGGTGAAGTGGTATCTCAATGTTGTTTTGATTTGCATTTCTTTTATGGCTAGGGAGGTTGAGCATTTCTTCATGTCTATTGGCCATCCTTCTTTCCTCTTCAGAGAAGATTCTCTTTAAGTCTTTCCCCACTTATTTATTGGGCAGTTGTTTCTTTGAGGATTTGTTGTTGGGGGATTTAATTTTTTGAGTTCCAGGTATATTTTAGATAGGAGACCCTTGTCCATTACATGGCTAGTGAAGATCTTCTCCCAATCCGTGGGCTTTCTATTGATCTTGCTAGCTATGTCTTTGCCATGCAGAAGCTCTGCAATTTCATGCAATCCCATTTGTCCAAACTTTCTTTGATTTGTTGTGTTTCTGGGTCTTTTTTAAAGAAAAATTTTGCCTGTGCCAAGGAGACCTAGGGTTTCTCCTATTTCATCCTGTAATGTTTTCAGAGTGTCTGCTTTGACTCTGAGGTCTTTCATCCATTTGGAGTTGATTCTGGTTCAGGATGACATACAAGGATCTAGCTTTAGTTTTCCACAAGTGATTAACCAATTTTGCCAGCACCATTTACTGAAGAGGCTGTCCTTCTTTCATTCTATATTTTTTTAGCTTCCTTACCGAAGAATAGATGGCTATAGGTGTGTAGGTTTATTTTTGGGTTTTCAATTCTATTCCATTGATCCTGAAGTCTGTTCTTGTGCCAGTACCAAGCTGTTTTGATTACTATGGCTTTGTAGTAGAGTTTGAAATTTGGTATTGATATTCTTCCAGCACTGTTCTTTCTGTTAAGGAAAGATGGTAGGGAAACAGCACTGTCTGCCAGCCTGGGTCAATGTCCTTTTCACTGTGCATCGTCCTTGATATTTCTGCAGGTTGCCAGTCATTTGTTTGTTTAAATACCTACTTATTTTACCTACCTACATACCTTTTTATATACCTGCCTACCTTCATAGGTACATACTCACCTACCTACTAACTGCCAAGAATGCAGAGATGAATGTGGAGAGTAACTAAAAATAAGTCATTGTTGGAGAAATCAAGGTATCATTGGAGTGAAGAAAGAAGCAGTAGGCATTGGTCAGTATGATTCTGAATCATACTGTGATAACTTTAGAGAAGGGAGTGAGTGAAATTTTTAAAAAGACTATAACTTTATGGACTCATTCCATTTGGATTTCCTCTGCATGAGGTGCCAAGGCAGCTGTAGGACTCCAATAAGTTATTAAGCATCACTAGATTATTTTCAAATCACTAAGGAGAGCAAAATCTTTCCAGTGTTGAGATTTGATCTAAGCTGGCTAACATGGTGTCTGGGCTTCTAACACAATAGTCCGTGATCCAAAAAGTCTTGCAGAAAAATAAAGATCCCTCGAACAGATACCACAGAAGGTGTACTTGAGCCAATGCACTGATGCCTCGGAGGAATTTCACAGTGTGTCATAGTAGTTACTAGCAGAGACTGGCCCATGATCAGAGCATATTGATGGACTGTTGTAGAATTGCTCAGGAAGGAAAGGAGATTCAGACTTGCCAGAGGGCTGCCATAGGATGAGTCTGGGAGAAGATGACTGAGATACTTCAACTCAGGAATACCTCTCATTCTTTCTTTCTTTCTTTGTAAAAATACTGTTCACAGGGGTTACAGTTACATGAGTAAGGTAATGAGTACATTTCCTATGGTGCATTGTTACCTTCTCCTTTGTTTTTCCCCTACCATCCCTCCACTCATCCTCAACCCCTCACTCTCCCCTGCCGAAGTAGAAAAGTCCGTTTTCAACATAGTTGTACATCTCATTGTTACAATGGGTCAACCTGTATCCCTATTTCAGCATTTTCTTATTTCCCTTCCCCTCCCCAAATTAGAAAAATGTATATACAAGATGCAGGGGACTGGAATCAAATACCATGAAAACAGAGGTTATCCCATGGGGGAAGAACATGCCCAAGAAACAACAAAATCACACAGTACATTATAAGTACATTAAAACAACAGCAAGAGGGGCTGGGAAGGTGGCTCAGTGATAAAGTGCTTGCCTTACATGCATGAGGCCCTGGGTTAGATTCCTCAGCACCATATAAGCAGAAAAAGCTGGAAGTGGTGCTGTGGCTCAAGTGGTGGAGCGCTAGCCTTGTGCTCAAGTGCTCAGGGACAGTGCCCAGGCCCAGAGTTCAGGCCCCACGACTGCCCCCCCAAAAACCCCAAAACAAAAACTAATAACAAGAAAGATAAAATTACTTGTGTCTCTATCTTAGGGTTCATTTCATTTAGCATCATCTTATATGGTCATATGTATATAAGTTTTGACCTTTTCTTCTTGTCCTAGACATATACTAGTTATTGCAAATAAGGGAAACCATGGGATCTATGTTTCTTTGGGCCTGGCTTACTTCATTTAATATAATTTTTTCCAAGTCTTTCCATTTCCTAACAAATGAGGCGATGTCATTCTTTCTGATGGAGGCACAGAATTCCATTGTGTGTGTGTGTGTGTGTGTGTGTGTGTGTGTGTGTGTGTGTGTGTGTGTGTGTATGAATGTGTGTGAGTGTGTGTGTGTGTATACACCACATTTTCTTGATCAAGTCATCTACTGAGGGGCATCTGGGTTGGTTCCATATCTTAGCTATGGTGAATAACGCTGCAATAAACATACTTGTGCTTGTAGGTTTCGTATAGCCTTGTTTGTAATCGTTTGGGTAAATGTCCAAAAGTGAGATTGCTGGGCCATAGGGGAGCTCTATGTGGAATTTTTGAGGAACCTCCATAATGCTTTCCAAAGTGGTTGAATAAATTTACACTTCCACCAACAATGCAGTAGGGTTCCCTTTTGGCCTCATCCCCTCCAGCATCTGTTGTTATTAGATTTCTTGATTCTAGCCATTCTAACTGGGGTGAGGTAGAATCTCAATGTTGTTTTAATTTGCATTTCTTTTATGGCTAGAGAAGTTGAGCATTTCTTCATGTGCCTATTGGCCATTCTTATTTCCTTTCAGAGAAGTTTCTTTCTAACTCTTTAGCCCACTTATTCATTGGACAGTTGTTTTTTTGAGGATTTGTTGTTGGGGGACTTAATTTTTTGAGTTCTAAGTACATTTTAGATATGAAATCCTTGTCCATTGTATGGCTAGTAAAGATCTTCTCCCAGTCTTGCTAGCTATGTCCTTTGCCATGCAGAAACTCTGTAGTTTCATACAATCCCATTTGTCCAACCTTTCTTTGATTTGCTGTGTTTCTGGGTTTCTATTAAGAGAATTTCAGCCTGTGCCA
Organism: Dipodomys merriami; assembly: GCF_024711535.1. NCBI lineage: Eukaryota > Metazoa > Chordata > Mammalia > Rodentia > Heteromyidae > Dipodomys > Dipodomys merriami. The sequence continues at coordinate 8,356,527 of NW_027204270.1, forward strand.
AGGAGCCCTAGGGTATCTCCTATTCCTTCCAGTAATGTTTTCAGGTTTCTGCTTTGATTTCGAGGTCTTTGATCCATTTGGAGTTGATTCTGGTGCAGGGTGATATACAAGGATCTAGTTTTAGTTTTCTACAGGTGTTTAACCAATTTTGCCAGCACCATTTACTGAAGAGGCTGTCTTTCTTCCATTCTATTTTTTACTTCCCTTATCAAAGATTAGGTGGTTGTAGGTCTGTGGGTTCATTTCTGAGTCTTCAATTCTATTCCATTGGTCCTGAGGTCTGTTCTTGTGCCAGTACCAAGCTGTTTTGATTACTATGGCTTTGTAGTAGAGTTTGAAATTTGGTATTGATATTCCTCCAGCACTGTTCTTTCTGCTCAGGTTTATTTTTGCTATTCAGGGTCTTTTATTGTTCCATATGAATTTTTGTGTTGCTTCTTCTATTTTGTTGATGAATGATGTTGGAATATTGATTGGTATGGCATTGAATTTGTAGATAGCCTTTGACAGTATGGCTATTTTCGTGATGTTAATCCTCCCAATCCAGGATCATGGGGGGTTTTCCCACTTCTTTCGTTCTGCTTTAATTTCTTTGTCAGGTTTTTAAAGTTGTCATTATAGAGTTCCTTCACATCTTCTTTTTTTGGGGGGAAGGGGTCTGGTCGTGGGACCTGAACTCTGGGCCTGGGCACTGTCCCTCAGCTCTTCAGCTCAAGGCTAGAGCTCTACTGCTTGAACTACAATGCCACTTCTGGGTTTTTTTCCTTTTACTTATGTGGTGCTGAGGAATCTAACCCAGGGCCTCAAGCATGCAAGGCAAGTGCTCTACCACTGAGCCCCCTTCCCAGCTCCCTTCACTTCTTTAGTTAAGTTAACTTCTAGGTATTTGAATTTTTGTGGGCTATTACAAAAGGAGTTGTTTTCCTGAGTTTAGTCGTGCCTTCTCATTGTTGGCTTACAGAAAAGCCATTGATTTTTGAGGGGTAATTTTATACCCTGCTACTTTGCCAAAATTTTGGATCAGCTCTAGTAATTTGGGAGTGGAGTCCATGGGGTTCTTTAAATACAAGATCTTGTCATCTGCCAAGAGGGAGAGTTTTACTTCATCTTTCCCTATTTGGATCCCCTTTATGTTTTCATCTTGTCTTATTGCTGTAGCTAGGCATTGTAATACTAAATTGAAGAGGAGTAGAGAAAGTGGACCTCCTTATTTCATTCTTGAGTTCAGAGGAAAGGAGTTTAGCTTTTTGCTATTAAGTATAATGCTGGCTATAGGTTTGTCATACACAGCCTTTATTATATTGAGGAATGTTTCATTGATTCCTAGCTTTTCCAGAGCTTTCATCATAAAGGGGTGTTGGATCTTGTCAAATGATTTTTCTGCATCTATTGAGAAATCTTATGGGTCTTATCCTTGTTCTTGTTGATGTGATGAATTGTATTAATTGCTTTGCATATATTGATCCAGTTTTGGAGCCCTGAATTGAATCCTGTTTGAACATGGTGTATAATTTTTTTTGATGAATTGTTGAAGTCGATTGGCCGAAATTTTGTTGAGAAGTTTGGCATCGATGTTCATCAAAGAAATGGGTCGATAGTTCTCTTTCTTTGATGAGTCCCAGCCTGGTTTTGGGATGAGGGTTACAATGGCTTCATAGAAAGAGTTTGGTAGTGAACTTTCACTTTCAATTTCATTGAAGAGTTGGAGGAGTATTGGTGTGGGTTCTGCTTTGAAGGCCTTGTAGAATACAGCTGTCAATCCATCGAGTCCTGGGGTTTTCTTGGGTGTGAGGTCTCTTATTGCTGCTTCTATTTTGATGCTTCATATGGGTCTGTTAAGTTGGTTTCAATCATCTTGGTTTAGTTTGTGCATGTCAATATTTGCTAGAAAGTGGTCCATCTCTCCCAGATTCTCAAACTTATTAGCATAAAGGTTTGAGAAGTATTCCTTTATAAAGTTCTGAATCTTTGTTGTTTCTGTGGTGATGTTTCCATTCTCATCTCTAAGTTTGTTTATTGGGGTGGTTCTGTTCTTTTTCTGATAAGATTTACTAAGGATCTGTCAATTTTGTTAATTTTTTCAAAGAATTAACTCTTTATTTTGTTGATTCTTTCTGTGTTTTTTGGGGAATCTAATTTACTTAATTTTGATTTAATTTTAATTATTTGCTTCCATCTACTGGATTGGGGTTTAACTTGCTGCTCTTTTTCAAGGAGCTTCAGGTGCCTCATTAAATTGTTGGATTCAGATCTCTCCAATTTGTTGGTGTAGGAACTCAGAGCTGTGAACTTGCCTCTGAGTACTGCATTTGTTGTGTCCCAGAGGAGCTTGTAATTTATGTGTTCATTTTTGTAAAATATCATGAACATTTGAATTTACTTTCTAATCTCTTCCATGACGCACTGATAGTTCAAGAGTGTGTTGTTCAGCCTCCATGTGTTCTTTGGTGGCTTTTGGTGTTGAGTTCTAATTATTCCATTGTGGTCTGAGAGAATGTAGGGCATAATTTCAATGTTTCTGAGTTTGAACAAATTTGCTTTGTGACCTAAAATGTCTATTTTGGAAAATGTTCCATGTGCTGCTCTCCTTTCTTATATCACCTCCTCTTCATTCCTCTTTTCTCCTCTATGAAAAAAGCAATTTCACTTTTTGATCTATATCTGTTCTTCCCCACGCCAAGTGACAGATAGTAAGACCACCAGAAAATTCAGTTTCCTTTCCACCCCATCAATATTTATTTTCTGTTTCCAAAGTCAACAGATTTGAAGTTTCAGAATCCTGTGTGGTAGGTTTGCTTAATCATAGTCTTCTCAGTGGGGTAGAGGACACTGTTCAAATGGCCTCTTCTAACCCTTTGCTCAATAGGGTACTGGGTTTCCTTTTTCCTCCACAGGTACTACAAGCTTCCTGACTACTATTTCCTGCTCTGTTTGTAGGATTTCCTGAGTGACACCATGCACTTCCTGAAGAGACCAACAACCTATGGAGTGGAACTCTCCAGGGTTGTGGTCTCAGGAGACAGCACTGGAGCTACCATGTTGGCATTTGTCAGCCAGGCCTTGTTGGGCAGAACAGATATTTTAAAGCTCTGGGCTCAGATCTTTATTTACTTTGCTCTCCAGGGCAGCAATTTGCAGTTACCATAAGATCAACAGAACAAAAACTTTCCCATTGTTGCCAGAGACCTCTGCTGATATTTTACAATTGACCTCTCCTGGAAAAGTTCCTTGTGAAAGGTACTTGTGTTCCTGCCAATATCTGGAAGAAGTATAAGAAATGGCTGAGCACTGACAATCTCCCTGAATGGTTCAGAAATAAAGACTGCCAACCTGAATTTCATGCACCTTTTAAAGAGGCTGCCTAACTGGAAACCAGACATATTTTTGAGATAGAAAATGAACCCCCCATAGCTGATTACCAGACTATTGTTCAGCTTCCAGAGGCTCTCCTAATGACCTGTGAGTGTGACATCTTCTGAGATGAAGGCCTGCTGTATGAGAAGCATTTGGAAGACCAAGGAGTCCATGTGACCTGGTACCACACAGAAGATGGTTTCATGGATGTCTAATATCATTTGATAGCATGTTTTTCTTCTCCCCCGATCTGAAAAATTATGTGTTCCATAGTCAAATACCTAAGGGAAATAGGATGGAATTGTTGTGTTCCTCTGTGGTAATGAATTTACCTAGTACCTACAAGGCCCTGGGCTCAATTTGCAGCACCAAAAACGGAGGAGAAAAGAAAGCAAGAAACAAGAAAATAAACACCACCAAATAAACAGAAAGCAAGAATAAATTGTACTAACCAGAAAGCCCTGAGTAAGTTGACTCTTGAATGATCTCTCCACCAGATGAGGCCTTAATGAAGTTCTATAACACTGAAGAAAATGATACTTAATAATGCATGGTCCAGGTCATGAGGATGAGAGAACAAGAAAGGTCACTTGGCTTCATAAACATAGAAGTTGAACTTGTCTCCAGCACCCAAAATATCCAGTGTCAGTTGGCACCATTCTCTGCGATTCTCATTCAGAGGATGACTATGAAAGGAAGAGAAAACGGCTTTGGGTTTGGTCTTTTCTTTGCAGCATATGAGCCTGTGAAGAATAAATTGCACTTATTTGTCATGCTGTCACTGGGTGAATCCATGCTCTAGATGACAAAGCTTTCCAGGGGCACAATCTTTTTTTTAAAAAACTGTGAAAATACTGTACAGCGGGGTTACAATTACATGGGCAAGATAATGGGTGCATTTATTATCAAGCAATGTAGCCTTCTCCTTTGTTTCCCCTTCCCATCCGTTTCTATCTTCCTCCAGCCCCCCACTCAATCCTCCTCCCTCCCCCCACCAAAGTTGTGAAATTCGTTTTCGACATTACAACTTGTACATCTCATTGTTGCAATGGGTCCACCTGTATCCCTATTTAAATGATTTGTTTTTTCCCTTCCCCTCCACAAATTATACCGACATCAAATACAGTGAAAGCAGGGGTTATACCATGAGGGGAGGGACATACAAAACAACAAAGAAATAATCTTATAAAGGAGTCAGACACCATTGCATGAAAGAAAGAAACATTTGAATATATATTTTAGGGTTCATTTCCCTAACATCAACTTATCTGACCTTTTCTGCTTGACTCAGACATATACTAGTTATTGTAAATAAGGGAAACCATGGGACCTATGTTTCTTTGGGCCTGGCTTACTTCACTTAATATAATTTTTTTCAAAGTCTTTCCATTTCCTAACAAATGGGACAATGTCATTCTTTTTGATGGAGGCATAGACTTCCATTGTGTATATATACCACATTTTCTTGATCCATTCATCTACTGAGGGGCATCTGGGTTGGTTCCATATCTTAGCTATGGTAAATAATGCTATGCTACAATACACATAGTCGTGCTGGTAACTTTAGTGTGGTCTTGTTTGTGATCATTTGAGTAAATGCCCAAAAGTGGGATTGCTGGGTCATAGGGGAGCTCTATGTGGAGTCTTTTGAGGAACCTCCATACTACTTTCCAAAGTGGTTGAACAAGTTTACACTCCCACCAACAATGCAGTAAGGCTCCCTTCTGTCCACATCCCTTCCAGCAGCTGTTGTTATTAGAGTTCTTGATTATAGCCATTCTAACTGGGGTGAGGTGGTATCTCAATGTTGTTTTGATTTGCATTTCTTTTATGGCTAGGGAGGTTGAGCATTTCTTCATGTGTCTATTGGCCATCCTTCTGTCCTCTTCAGATTCTCTTTAAGTCTTTAGCCCACTTATTTATTGGGCAGTTGTTTCTTTGAGGATTTGTTGTTGGGGGATTTAATATTTTGAGTTCCAGGTATATTTTAGATAGGAGACCCTTGTCCATTGTATGGCTAGTGAAGAATTTCTCCCAATCTGTGGGCTTTCTATTGATCTTGCTAGCTATGTCCTTTGCCATGCAGAAACACTGCCATTTCATGCAATCCCGTTTGTCCAAACTTCCTTTGATTTGTTGTGATTCTGGGTGTCTATTAAGAAAATTTTTGCCTGTGCCAAGGAGACCTAGGGTTTCTCCTATTCCATCCTGTAATGTTTTCAGAGTGTCTGCTTTGACTCCAAGGTCTTTGATCCATTTGGAGTTGATTCTGGTGCAGAGTAATATATAAGGATCTAGGTTTAGTTTTCTATAAGTAGTTAACCAATTTTGCCAGCACCATTTACTGAAGAGTCTGTCTTTCTTCCATTCTATTTTTTTCAGCTCCCTTGGAATATTAGATCGTTAGAGGTCTGAAGGTTCATTTCTGGGTTTTCAATTCGATTCCATTTTTCCTGAGGTATGTTCTTGTGCCAGTACCAAGCTGTTTTGATTACTATGGCTCTGTATTAGAGTTTGAAATTTGGTATTGATATTCCTCCAGCACTGTTCTTTCTGTTGAGGATCGTTTTTTCTATTCGGGTTCTTTTATTGTTCCATATGAATTTTTAGATTGCCTCTTCTATTTCCTTGAAGAATGAGGTTGGAATATTGATAGGTATTGCATTTGTAGATAGCCTTGGGAAGTATTATGTACACGATGTTGATCTTTCCAATCCAGGAGCATGGGAGTTTTTGCCACTTTGTAAGTTCTGTTTTGATTTCCTTTTTCAAGTTTTTAAAGTTTTCATGATAGAGGTCCTTTACTTCTTTGGTTAAGTTAATTTGCAGGTATTTTATTTTTGTGGGGCTATTATGAATGTAGTTGCTTTCCTAATTTCCGCCACACTTTTCTCATTGTTGTCATACAGAAAAGCCATTGATTTTTGAGGGTTAATTTTATACCCTGCTACTTTGCCAAAGTTTTGAATCAGCTTGAGTAATTTGTGAGTGGAGTCTGTGGGATTCTTTAAATATAAGATCATGCCATCTGCAAAGAGGGAGAGTTTTACTTCTTCTTTCATGGGCACACTCTTACTAAAGGTGGAGTCACCTCATTACTCCTGAAGTCATCATTTGTGAAACGAATTCCAACTTGCATTACCTCCAGCGGACCTGTAGAACAGGATACCCTTGGGATGGACTACAAAAGAGAGCTTTATAGGAAAGAGAGAGAGAAGGAGGAAAATGAAGAGAAATGGCAGTCGAATACAAGTTCCGATAAGCTTCATGCTTTGTGTAGTTTAAGTCTTTAATCATAATTCTTGAGGTAGATCCCTGACTCCCAAGAACCAGTTTCTTAGGGCCAAATCTCCAATGGGAAGTGGAGAATGATGTGAACATCCATCTCTAAGGGACTTGAGTGCAGACTCTTTTCTCAGGAGAGCCTCTGTGTCCTTAAGGTGGTTAGAGAGTACATAGTCCCTGCTTCTCCAGTGTCATTCTCTCTGTCCATAGATAACTAATGGGGACCTTTTTTTGCATGCTGGGTTAGCCGCAGTAGTGGCTGCATGGCCAATGTGCATCTGTGAGAGCCCCAGCCCCATTGTGGTCCTGATGCAGGGAAGAGATGAAGCTGGAGTATCTCTTCTGTGCATCTATCACCTCTCTGGGTTCCAATACTGTGTTAGTCACAATTTTCATTCCTATAACTAATGCACAAAGAACCATTTTAGAGAGGAAGCATTGATCGGGTCTGTGGAATTCAGAGCTTTTCAGAAGTTCAATCAATTGTGGTGGAGAGGATATTGCAAAGCTGGCAATCATGGCAATCAAGATGCAGAAAGAGAAAACAGAGAGGGAGGAAGGAGGGAGGGTGGGAGGAAGAGAGAAGAGTGTACACCCACTGGCTTTCTGCTTTCCTCTTTTTTGTGAGTCTGGTCTCTTTGGGATATTGCATCCTAAATTCATATGGGTCTTTCTCCTTTATTTAATCCTCTCTAGGAACATCCTCACAGAGAACAATATGCTTTTATAATCTCTCACACACTTCTCTATGCAATTAAGTTGTCAATCAAGAACAATCAACCTAAACAGCAATGATGACACACTCCTCTAATACCGGAAGGCATGTGGTGGCATCACAGGCATAGCAAAGTCTGGGAGACTCTGGGCTACATAGCAAGGTCCTGTCCGAAAATAATGAAACCCATGAAAATGGTGACCATCCCCCTCATCCTCTATGATTGATGGAGGGTGTTGTCATTTAGGCCTCTTGTGTCCACATGTGAAATTCAATTGTATTGGGCTATTCAGAACCGAAGTAGACATAGTTCCTATTTTACGTACCAGCAACTTCCTGAGTACAGTCCCTGAGCTTTTTGCTCAGTTCCATTCTGATTTTCTGGTGGTTAGTTGGAGATAAGAATCTCATGGACTTTTCTTCCCAGGCTGGTTTTTAAACCACGATCTGAGGTTTCAGCCTCCTTAGTAGCTAGCTTTACAGGCATGAGCCACAGGCACCTGGCTACATTGGCACCTTCAATGGGCAGGGATATCATCCTTCTCTTTCTACAAAACAAATGTATTACAAGTTTGGTAACAATGAACACATTATATCTCTGTGTAACATGGTTTGTGAAGGTCAAAGGTCTCATATATCTCAGCTAAGTTCTGGCTTATGGCTCCACTGGGCTTCCAGAACATGTTGGAGTTCTGTCTCAACAGACTGAAGTCAAAATGATCATATTCAACCTTGGTTGTTAGGTAGAGTATAGACGCCTAGGTGAGAGATTGAGAGCCTGTGTTTCTTCTAGCTGTTGGCCAGATGTCAGCTCTCCTGTCTTCTCAAATCCATTTAGACTTCTCTCCTTCTGACTTTCTCTAAATGGCTGCTTCTCCATAAACAAGCAGGAGGGACAGACTGGAAAAGAATCGTCACCGGAACTACTCATGGAGTCACAAACATGTAGTTGTGTGCATTCAGTCACCAATGCTGTTTGCTCAGAAGCAAGTCAGAGGTCTGGTGATCACACAGGATATGAATCACACTCATGGAGGTTATAGGTCCTTAGGACCTGCTCTACGTGGAAGGTATTTGTTTGGAATAACAATGTCATTTGTGAATTAGGAGTTGGTCTCCACTAGTAACAGATTATCATTGGATAGCATTAAGAATCATATCAGCCTTGATAGAATAGCTTACTGTATGCCTATACACCTCCCTTTGACTACAGTAACCCATGTTCACAAACACAGTCACTTATTACAACACAAATGTATTGCCTTGCAGTCTGAGGTCAGAAATCCAAGATGTATCTACACAGTTGCATTTAGGCACTGTGTAAACCTGCTTTAATTTTAAAGCAGACTTCGTGTGTGTGTGTGTGTGTGTGTGTGTGTGCGCGCGCGCGTGCGTGTGCATGCGCGCATATTTGGATGTGCACTTACAAAACAGCTATTCAGGGGTAAAGAAATTTGCTCTAAAATGGTAGAATCCTTCATTGTGATTCTCCTACATGTATCACTAGACCTTCAGATCATGAGTCTAAGTTCAAGGTTTGTTTTCACTACAGCCTAGGCTGCCCTCAGTGCTGAGGCTCCATTTCTTTGCTCACACTTGTACTGGGAATAGTTCCACTAGAGTCTATAATGTAGATTATGTACAATGTAGAGTAGATAGAATGTACATTGTGCAATTATGTACAATGCAGGGTATACAGGTTGCAAGAGCCATTCTCATGCCTTCAAAAGTCCATATTTGAGGAATTACCTGGCCACTAAAATTTACTTATAATCTCAAGACTAAATTTGGATGCACTTAGTATCTTACTCAGTTGTATATAATTCAGAACTGCAAAACCTTTGAGTCACTGAACAGACAAAAGTTCCCCACTGAAGGCGAATGAGGTGTGGCTGCACTTCTACTTATATCAGCCCTCATACTATAAAAGAGTTCTCTTTTGAGGTATATTTATCTCACAGTTTTCGTGTGTGTGTGTGTGTGTGTGTGTGTGTGGTGTAGACAGTCATTTTGTCAAATAACTTCTTTTGGTGCTGGACCTCTAGCGACTTGACTTATTTCTATATTCTGAATGTATGCATGACTATACAGATGGATGCATGACTAAATGCATGAAAGTGACAGTTTGCAAATGAACAAATGGATGAATACATGTATCCATGGAGAGATTGGTGCGTGCTTGTTGAAAATGGTGCCATAGGGCTGGGAAGGTGGCTCAGTGGTAGAGCGCTTGCCTTGCATGCATGAGGCCCTGGGTTCAATTCCTCAGCACCACATAAGCAGAAAAAAAAAGCCAGAAATGGAGCTGTGGCTCAAGTGGTAGAGCGCTAGCCTTTAAGTGAAGAGCTGAGGGACAGCCCCCAGGCCCAGAGTTCAGACCCTACGACGGGACCCTCCCCCCCACCAAAAAAAGAAAATGGTGCCATATAAAGCCTACTTTTTAACCTACTTTTTCCTGGAGTGATGATCATTTACTGCCCCCTTGTGGTGAAAATTACCATGGATGTTCTAGATCTAACAGCATGGCAATGATAACCTGTCTCCAACGAGGGAGAAAACGATGAGTATGTACCATAAGTAGTCCTGGCCCTTGTCCAGGAGCACTCTTCCTTGTCACATTCCCCTGGGAGTTTCCACCCCAGCTCTTCAGGTACTTACTGAATGTACACAAAGATCATATGGTCTCTAAGCTTATGAGACAGAGTAGACACCAAGCACCTAATCTTCCAATGTACCATGGTGATCTCTCTCTCTCTCTCTCTCTCTCTCTCTCTCTCTCTCTCTCTCTCTCTCTCTCTCTGTTGTTGTTGTTGTTGGTGGTGGTAGGGGGAGCTTGAACTCTGGACTTGGGCACTATCCCTCAGCTCTTCAGCTCAAGGTGAGCACTCTACAGCTTGAGCCACAGCACCACTTCCGGTTTTCTAGTGGTTTATTGGACATATGAGTCTCATGGACTTTCTTGCCCAGGCTGGCTTTGAACTGTGATCCTCAGATCTCAGCCTCTTGAGTAGCTAGGATTACAGGTGTGAGCCACTTGTGCCCCCATTAGCAGCAAAGAAGGCAGGTGCCCACTAGGCTAAGTGCTGTGTGCAAGTGCCAAGCTGGAGCCTGGCTCCAAATTTGTTATTATGTTCATTATGACAGGTTGGGTCATTCCTTCAGGCATTGTAAAATATTGCATTGAACTACTACTTCTCTGGAAGATGATGGGTCCTGGTACCCAAAGGCAATGTTTCACTTACCTGGTTAGTTCATGTAGAAAGGGCTGACAGATGCATAGCTCTGAGGCAGGGGTGATAGGAGACACAGGAGAACAGAAAAGATGGCAGATGGCAGAAGTGGGAGTGAAGCCATCCAGGAAATGTTGGTGGCCATGTCTTCCTTCCTTAGTTCACTTCAGGTCCTCGAACCTTCCTGGTCCCCAGTTTCCCAAAACATAAAGCTTAATAAATGTTGCAGAATGTGAGCCTCAAGGTCATCTTGAGCACCAACATTTAATTAGTATGGTGAGGACAGATGTCTGGGTTTGCCCAAGCAGACAGTTCCAGGGTCATTTTGGAAGAGGCAAGAATAGAAGCAGGGAGAGAACATCACTGTCACAAGCTGCAGTCTTGAGGCTCTGATAGGAAAGTGCTAGACTTGTTCTTGTCATACAGCATTTTACCACAGTGTAACGTACTCACCTGGGAGGTAGATTTGGTACTATATCAATGGGGCCCAAACTTACTGCTTGAACATTCCCTGACTAACAACCAATGAGAGAGGTGTGATTTCAGAGATAACCTGGTCCATGCAGCCATGGAGACAGAATGCGTAGTATTTCAATTTTCAGAAAAATGACCATCACTGAGGAGATCGAGGAGAGGCCATGCTGCACCAAATTCTAGTTTACATAGTACTTTAACACAACTTAATATTACCCAGCCAGTTATTGGCAGGGATACAAGCACCTTTCACCAAGCATCTTCTCAGGAGGGGTCAATTGTAAAATATTGGCAGAAACACAAAATGAGGTCTCTGGAAACAATGGGAAAGTTTTTGTTCGGTTGAAAGGATGATAACTGCAAATTGATGCCCTAGAGAATAGGGTTAATCAAGATCTTAGCCTAGAGATTTGGAATATCTGTTCTGTATAAAAGGCCTGGCTGACAAAAGCCACAGTGGTACCTCCAAAACTGTCTCCAGAGACCACAATCCAGGAGGGAAGGGGATGGTGGCATTCAGGTAATCAGGGAAACAGACCAGGTAGTGGTAGTCAGGAAGCTTACAGTACCTGTGGAGGAAAAAGAAACTCAGTACCCTTGTGAGCAAGGTATTAGAAGAGGCCATTTGAACCATGTCTTCTACCCCACAGAGGAGACCATAGCTGATTATATTTCTCAAAACTAAAATCCTCATTCACATTGTGTGTGTGTGTGTGTGTGTGTGTGTGTGTGTGTGTGTGTGTGTGTGTGTGTGTGTGTGTGTGTGTGTGTTTGGTGTGGAGGAAGTAGATCACTGATGGTGCCTTTGAAGTATACTTTGTGTCATTCTCTGCTTTCTGTTTTGTACATAGGGAGCAATGCCATGTTGTCTTGCTTCCACCATTTTTAGCTTATAGCTCCATAGCAGTGGCACAATTTGGTCATGGCCTTATATATCTGAAACTCTTATGTAAAATAAGTCTTTGAGAGGTAGCTAGAATGATAACGTTCTGAGAAGGAAAGAAAATTTGCCAGAGAAATGGGAATGTTGCAGTGACCACAGGATAATATCATTCTTAAGACCTTGGAAGTGGTAAAAGAAATATAAGAAAATCTTTGGTATGAAAGGTGGCAACGTCCCAAAATGCTACAACCAGAGTGAGATTGGTAATGCTGAGAGAAGCTCTGATGACTAGAATACCAATAAGAATGTACCCTGAGAGACTGAGTTCATGAGGTTGCAGATGGAAAATGTTCTATTGACAATCAATGCCTTTCATGCTGTAGTATGGCAAAGCACTTGTCTACATTTTGTCCATGCCTTAAGCTTTTGTGAGAGACTAAGTATAAAGTTAAAGGGCTCATTAGAAAGAATGATATTGTACTATTTGTAAAGAAATGGAAAGATCTGGAGAAAAGTTGTTATGTGAATTAAGTCAGGCCCTTTCATGTGGAAACTAGATTTAGCCTATAAATTTATAAGTAAATACATTGGAGTGTAACCAAGTGTATACAAATTTATTAACTGAAATATAATAGATTCAATCGAGAAGTCAAATAGTGTAATTCCTTAAAAAGGCAAAATCAAAGTTCAGCAAAATGGAAACCAGGAAGCATGTACTACAAACAGAACATAGTAAGATCCTCTTGTTTCCAATTCCTGGACTTCATTTTAATATGCTTCATTTTAATATGTACTTAGAGATTGGGTTATTGTGATCCTCTGCTATGAATATCATAGACATTTCTAGTTATTACAAATGAGGAAAACCATGCAACCTACATTTCTTTGGGCCTGGCTTGCTTCACTTAGTGAAGGTATTTCCTTCAGGTATTTCCATTTCCTTACAAATGATATTTTTTTCTGATGGAAACATAGACCTCCACTGTGTATATAAACCACATTTTCTTGATCTGTTCATCTACAGAGGGGCATCTGGGTTGGTTCCAGGTCTTAGCTATGGTAAACAATGCTGCAATGAAAATGGTTGTGATGGTAGTTTTAGTATGTCCTTGCTTGTGGTCATTTGGGTAAATCAATTCTCAGGAATGGGATCACTGGGTCATAGGGGAGCTTTATGTTTAGTTTTTTAAGGAACCTCCATACTGCTTTCTGGAGTGGTTGAACAAGTTTCCTCTCCCACATATAGTGGAGTAACATTCCCTTTGGCCACATTCCCACCAGCATCTGTTGTTTTTAGATTTCTTGATAATGGCTATTCTAAGTGGGGTAAGGTGTAACTGAATGTTCTTTTGATATACATTTCTTTTAAGGCCAGAGGTGTTGAGCATTTCTTCATCTGATTATTGGCCATTTGTATTTACTCTTCAGAGAAATCTTTCTTGTTATTGGGGATAGTTGTTTCTTTGGGGATTTATTCTTGAGAGATTTAATTTTTTGAGCTCTAAGTATATTTTAGGTATGAGGCCCATGTCTGTTGTATGGCTAGTGAAGATCTTCTCCCATCTGTGGGCTTTCAAAAGTTTTGACCTGTGCCAAGGCACCCTAGTGTTTTCCCTATCTTTCCTATATTATCAGGGCATCTGCTTTTACCTCAAGGTCTTTGATCCATTTGGAATTGGTTCTGGTGCAGGGTGATATATATGGATCTAACTTGAGTTTTCTGCACATGTTTAGCCACTTCTGCCAGCACCATTTGTTGAGGAGGCTATCTTCCTTCCATTCTTTTTTTTTTTTTTTTTACTCCCTTATCAAAGATTTGGTGGCCATAGGTCTGCAGGTTCATTTTTGGGTCTTCATTTGTAACCCATTGGTCCTCAGGCCTGTTTTTGTACCAGTACCAAGCTGTTTTTGTTACTAGGGCTTTATAACAGAGTTTGAAGTTTGGTACTGATATTCCTCCCACACTGCTAAGGATTGTTTTTGCTACTTGGGGTCTTTTATTATTCCATGTGAGTTTTTGGATTGCTTCTTCTATTTTATTAAAGAATGATGTTGATATATTGGTAGGATATTCCATTGAATATGTAGATGGCTTTCGGCATATTGCCATTTTCTCGGTGTTAATCCTCCCAATCCAGGAGCATGGGAGGTTGTTCCACTTCTTTACATGTACTTTAATTTCCTTTTCAGGTTTTTAAAGTTTTCATTATAGAGGTCCTTGACTTCTTTGTTTACGTTAGTGCCTAAGTATTTTATTTGGGGGTTGGGAGCTATTACAAAAGGAGTTGCTTTCCTGATTGCAGCCTTTCTCTTCTCATTGTTGGCATACAAGAAAGCTATTGGTTTTTGTGGATTAGTTTTATACCCTGCTATTTTGCCAAAATTTGGGTCAGCTTGAGTACCTTGGAAGTGGAGTCTATGGGGTTCTTTAAATACAGGATCATGTTATCTGCAAAGAGGGAGAGTTTTACTTCTTCTTTCCCTATTTGGATCCTCTTTATGTTTGCCTCTTGTCTCATTGCTCTAGCTAGGAGTTCCAATACTATAATGAAGAGGAGTAGAGAGAGTGGACATCCATGTCTTGTTCCTGATTTTAGAGGAAATGGCTTTAACTTTTCAGCATTAAGTATAAAACTGCCTGTAGGTTTGTCCTGTACTGCCTTTATCATATTGAGGAATGTTCCATGGCTTCCCGGCTTTTTCTGCTTATGTGTTGTTGAGGAATCGAACCCAGGGCTTCATGCATGCAAAGCAAGCACTCTACCACTGAGCCACCTTCCAAGCCCCACTTATGAATTTCTGTTCTGATTCCTTCAATGTCCCAGTGGTGTTTCAACAATGCGTTGCTCAGCCTCCATGTGTTATGAGATTTTCTGTGGTGGTATTTTGTGTTGAGCTATAATTTTATTCCATTGCGATCTGAGAGAATGCAGGGAATGATTTCAATATTTCTGAATTTGCACAGATTTTATTTGTGCCTAAAATGTGATCTATTTTAGAGGAATAATCCATATACTGCTGAAAGAATATATATTCAGATGTTTCTGAGTGAAATATACTGTAGATGTCTGTTAAGTCTAGTTGGTCTATGCAATGGTTTAATTCTGAAGTTTCTTTATTGAGTTTTTGTTGTGTTGATCTATCTAGAGCTGATCTATCTAGAGCTGTTAAGGAAACCAATGATCAAAGTGTTTAGATATATGTGTTTTTAGGCTAAGTAGTATTTGTTTGATTAACTAGTTGCTTTGGCATTGGGTGTATAGATATTTAGGACTGTTATATCCTCTTATAAGAGACATCACTTTATTAGTATGCAATGACCTTCTTTGTCTCTCTAATTTTAGTTTGAAGTCAATTTTGTCTGATATTAGGATTGCATGTCCAGCCTATTTATAGGGGCTGTTTGATTAATAGATTTTTTTACTCCAACCTTTTGCTTTTAGAGTATGTTTGATTTTTGAAGGCAAGATGTGTCTCTTGAAGACATAAGAAAGATGGATCTTGATTTTTATCTAAGTAGTCAGTCTTATCATTTAATTGGAGAGTTAAGCCCATTAATATTGAGAGTTAGGTTTGAGAAGTGTTTGGTAGTTCCTACCAAGTTATCCACTTTCTTAGGGGCTGTGTCTTGTCAAGTCTTACTATAATTATCTGATTCTCTATTTAGGGGGTCATTTCTCTGGCCAAATAATGTTCTTGTTGGTTTTCTATATGTAGAACATCTTTGTGCATTTTCTGTAATGCTGGCTTGGTGGAGATACATTGTTTCCATTTTTTCCTTGCTGTAAAAAATTTTATTTGTTCTTCATTGATGAATGAGAGATTTTTTGGGTACATTATTCTTGGTTGGTTGTTTGTCTTTAGGGCAGAGAATACCTCAATCCAGGCTCTTCTTGCTTTCATGGTCTCTGCTGAGAAATCTGTAATAATTCTCATTGGTTTTCCTTCATAGGTGATTGATCTCGTCTTCCTGACAGCTTTAATGTTCATTTCCTTGGTCTCTATTGATCCTGTGTGGATTACAATGTGGCAGTGAGATGTCCTATTCTTGTCTGGTCTGTCTAGGTTTCTAAAGGATTCTTGTAACTGGATGAGCCTATCTTTTTGGATATTTGGGAAGTTCTCTGCTTGGATTCTGTTAAATACATTTCCTATTCCATTAGCTGTTTTCTCTAGACCCTCCTCAATACCAGTAAGCCTAAAATTAGGTATTCTGATTGTGGTTTTTAAATAATTTTAATTGAGATTGAGTGATTACATAAAATTCACACATTTCACAGGATCATAATAGTTAAAGTCACAAACACATTTTAACTTTCACAAAGCAAATTGTCATTATCATGGTCTATACAGTTTGTGAATTCTATGAGCTTTGACAGTACAACTATTTCTTCCACATTGAGTGATATTTACATTTCTTTCCTTTTGCTTAGTGCAAGCTGTTCCCTCTTTCTCTCTCATTCCCTTCTTCCCATCGCTGCTGGATTGAGTTTTGTATCTTCTGTAGGAATCTATCTTATTTCATGGATTTGTTTTGAATAATTGTCTGTACAATCTTCAATTCCAGAGATTCTACATTCTGTGTTGTATAATCTGCTGTCAAGACTTTCTACATTGTGTTTTATCTCCCTTCCTTCTAACTGTTCATTTTTTATGGCTTCCATCTCTTTATTGAAGCTTTGTTTGAGATCTTGTATGGACTTCTTTACTCCCTTGACTTGATTCTCTGTCTCTGTCTCTCTCTGTCCCTCTGTCTGTCTCTCTCTGTCTGTCTCTGTCTCTCTCTTTGTCTGTTTCCCCTCAAGTCCTTTAGCTGGGTGGCCATATTTTCATTGGACTTCCTTTTCTTTGGTTGGAATTCATTTAGTTTTCTATTTTGGATTCCATGAATTCCACTGTTAAACTGTGGTTCGCCTCATCATGTTCATTCAGAGACATTTCAACCTTTTCATTCACTATATTTGCTGGCATGATTTTTTTTTTGGGTTAGTCGTGGGGCTTGAACTCTGGGCTTAGGCGCTGTCCGTGTGCTCTTCAGCTCAAGGCGCATGCTCTACCGCATGAGCCACAATGCCACTTCTGGTTTTCTAGTCGTTTATTGGAGATAAGAGTCTCACAGACTTTCCTGCTTGGGCTGGCTTTGAACCATGATCCTCAGATCTCAGCCTCCTGAGTAGCTAGGATTATAGGCATGAGCCACCAGCGCCCGGCTGCCGGCATGATTTTTAAAGCATTTTGAGAACTATCCTCTAGGTCTTTCCATGACTACTCTATTACCTGTTTATTTTGAGTGGGAATTGAATTTCATTGACTTGCCATGTTTCTTATGTTTCTGTGGTTTGTTTTGCCCAGTTGGATACAAAAACCAATTCAATAGGACAAGAGAACACTATTTTAAAACAAGAACCAACCCAGCACGCTATAATTGTACAGACATTAAAGGCTCAAAATCATAGAAAGGTATTCCTGTATCTACCTCTCCTTTTCTTTGGGGAGGGCTATTGTGGTTCAGGAATGGGGATTACATATACTTGTCACAGTGAACAAATCTATTGTTAGCAATAAAACAGTGTGAACTGAAAGGATAACAAAATGAGCCACTTGGGCTCAGTCATAATGGAACTAAATGCAGTCTGACTCAGATACAAACAATTAGAGAACTAAAGAAAATGGAGGAAGAGAAAAGGGCTAGAAATGAAGGGAAACAGATTACAGAGAAATTAGAAGAAAAATTGGGGGGGGTATAGGAAAACCAGTGGGAGGTACAGACAAGAGTAGTGGAATATATAGAAGGAAAGGAGCAGAAGGAAGGGAAATAAGAGCTAATTTTAGAGGAAAAAAGAAAAAAAGAAAAGAGGAAATAAAAATAAAAGTAAACAAAAATTATGTATGTAAAAAAGTAATGCTAACATAAAAATGAGATTGGTAGCAAAATAGAAAATTGAGTAATCAACAATATAGCCTGTAATTATTATGCACGTAAAGAGGAAAAAAACCTAGTAGTCACCTTACTGTATATCTAGAACTAAACTCCTGGTATTGAGGAGAAAGAAGGAAACCCAAACTCTAGAGACAGCTATTCACTGTAGTACAGCTTTTCCATCCATTGCCCAGCCATGAAGTCATTCCAGAATTCTGCTGTTTCCCTCAATGCTGTGCTCAGGTGCTTGGGTTCATTTTCAAGAGTATCTCAGAGGTACTTATGGTGAGGCAGATCATCATAGCAGTAGAAGGATATGATAGAGCAGAGGTGATCACATTGTGTTAACCAAAAACCAGACTGGGGAATGGGGAGGGAAAGAGCCGGGGATAGCACAACAGTTTATAATAGGCAAGCATTGACCTCCTTTGTCCAAATAAGACCCAACTATTACCACAGAAGGTAGAAATGTGGTGTCTGTTGCTGGGGATTGAACCAAGAGCCTCATGCAGGTGTGCATTCCACCCCTGAGCCATACCACCAGCTACTGACTTTATTACTAGACAGTTTGAGATTCAATAAGGACACTAGTTCAGCAGATAATTTTCACTGAAAATACAACTTGTTCTTCCCAGTTCCCATGAGGGAAGCATTCATATCTGGGACAGGCAGCAGCAGTGAAGCAACAACTGCTCAAGAAGCAGAAAGATAGGAGGCAACATGCAAAGAAGTTTCTACGGTGTTTCCACAGAAGACCTGAGCAAGACTGAGACACCCAATTAACAGTGGGTGGCTGAAATGATTTCAGTGTGCACTAGGACAAATGTGTTGCACTTGATTGTCTAGTCCCTGGTCATTGAGTAGTCATGGCAGGTGGTAGTGTCTTAGCATTGAGGAGCCAAGAATGATGGTGGTGGAGGCTGTGGAGTCTGCACTCCTTGGATTATGTATGATAATTGTACTCACAGGTAAGTTTTTGCTGTCTCTCAAACCTAGAAATTGCTATCCATGTTTTAGTCAGCAAGGCCATACATGTCAAATCATGAGTATAAAAAAACAGGCCACTCAGGCTGGGGATGTGGCTTAGTGGTAGAGTGCTTACCTAGCATGCAAGATATCCTGGGTTCGAATCCTCAGCACTGGATTAAAAAAAAAACTGGAAGTGGTGCTGTGGCTCAAGTGGTAGAGTGCTAGCCTTGAGCACAGAGAGACTCAGGGGCAGCAGGCTGTGAATTCAAGCTCCAGGCCTGGGGAAAAAAGACAGAGAGAAAAAGCAGGTCACTAATATAAAGACTAATTGTGAGTTTTTAGTTTAGCATACCCAAGAATTGAGGAGGAAGAGCAAGACTGGGGTACGGGTGATAGTTCTTCCCCTTTTATCATGGCACAGATTACACCTTGGTAATGTCTGATTTTCCAATTGAGAGGAGAGACACAGGGCTCCTGACAGGGCTTTCACAAAGTTTCCCCAATCAGAGTAGCCCAGCAATGACCTAGCAACATCTCACAAAAGCCTCTTTACCACTATCTGTCCCTCCGATGACCACATTGGAGAATATTAGGGTGGTGTGATAATACCCAGCCTTGATCTGGAACCAGATGCCTGGGCTTCACAGATGTTGGGCTACAATGTGTCCAGGGCGGGATCTGATGCAATCTCGTGTATCTGTTTTCAGTGTGGCAAAACCTTTATCTCTGGTGGTGATCCAGACTTTGCAAGTTATAAAGTGCCTGGGTCTGTGGGCAAGAGATAATCTTAAGACCTTCTCCAGGTGGCAGGAATTCCTCAGCCCATTCTGAAGGAATCAGGACGCTATGATTGCTTTGTTGGTGATCCTTCTCACTGTTGGGTACATCCTGGTCCTGGGATTCAGCTTGTGGATTCTCATAGAATATTGGATGGTTATTGATGTTCCACCTGCCATCGTCCACACAATGAAGTTTCGGATTCTGCACTCCTATGGCCACCTAATATTCAAATGGGTAAATTTGTTTTATTAATTATTGTATCATGCCAGAGTACTGAGAAGGGAAACCTTGGGACAACATTTTGCAAAAAGGCAGATAGTCCACAATTTCAGGCTAATACATATTGGTCAGTGAAAAGATGCCACACCTTTTGCTCTGAGCTCATTGTAGAAAAACAAAGCAAGTGTGAGGGCCATAAAAATGAGGCTTGAGGGCTGGGAAGGTGGCTCAGTGGTAGAGCGCTCGCCTTGCATGCATGAGGCCCTGAGTTTGATTCTTCAGCACCACATAAGCAGAAAAAAAAAGCCAGAAGTGGCGCTGTGGCTCAAGTGGTAGAGCGCTAGCCTTGAGCTGAAGAGCTGAGGGACAGCGTCCAGGCCCAGAGTTCAGGCCCCACGACTGGACCAAAAAAAAAAAAAATGAGCCTTGACTGTCCTTGTGTCCACTCACCAAACAGGCAGTTAACAGAAGAAACTCATAGAGTAGGTTCTAAAAAGAAAGAATCTGTGGTCTTTTTGAGTTAGACAGTAAGTTGGTATCATGCCTACGGCCCTGCCTATGCAGGACAGAATGGGTTAAACAGTCCATAGTAGATTGGGTAAAACACATCCTGTTGCTTATCTATCACTCGGGTGAGTGAGGCTCTAAGAGTTGGTGGCTGTTGATCTGTTTTGGAAGATTGGAACCAGCAGTTATGCACCAGAGAAATGAGGATAAAATCTCCTGGACAAGAGTTTGCTGCCAGTGAAATACCTTCATAAAACTGGGGAGGGTAAAAAAATGTTAGCTGTAACCTAATAGCATCTGTCCTTGAGCTTTGAAACTTAGCCAAGACAACAAACAACAACACTGATGTAGGATGTTCATACTTGAATATTATTTAATGTGACAGTACTTGGGTTAGAACTCAAGGCCTCATGCCCTCACTCAGCTTCCTTGCTCATGTTTGGTGCTCTATCGCATGAGCCACACCTTTACTTCACCATTTTGTTGTTTCATTGGAGGAAAAGGAGGTCTCCCAGATTTTCCTGCCTATGCAGCTTTCCAGGCATGATTTTCTGAATCCATTCTCTTAAGTAGTTAAGATTAGAAGCATAAGGTTTCAGTGCCCAGTGAATGTTACTCATTTTATTTGACAGATAGCTATCTGTCTAAACCATAGGAAGATTGCAACAATGAGATGTACAAGTCGTTACTCGAAAACGAACTTTACAACTTTGGTGGTGCTGGGTGGGAGCGGGGGAGGGGGGGTAGGATGGGTCAGGAGGATTGGGTGGAGGGCGGGGGGGAGGATGGGAAGGGATGGGAAGGGGAAACAAAGGAGGAGGCTACAATGCTTGATAAGAAATGTACTCATTATCTTGCCCATGTAATTGTAACCCCTCTATACAGTATTTTCACAATAAAAATAAAATAAAATAAAATAAAAAAGTAAATAAATAAACCATAGGATGTAGTCAGGCATGAGAAATCAATGCCATCCTAAAAAACAATAATAATGATGTAGAGAAGACAAAGGAAGCAGAGTATAATTTGGTGGCAGAAAAATATGTGAGGTTGCTTATTTATATATATACATATTGTTTATATACCTATATATATATCTACTGAGATAAATATTGATATACATGTATATATACCTATTACTGTAAATATATAAATGGATACACATCTATGGACAGGGGAGAGTCTGTGTTGTCTAGTCTGCCTTTCTGCCCCAGGATGCTAAGTGCTATTAGGGAACTCAGAAAGCCTTTAGAACATTCTAGGTCTTTGGTGTCCTCCAGTGAGATAGGAGGCCATATGGCAAGTCAAAAGGCACCTCAAATGGGAACCAGATTCCATGCTACATTCGCCTTGTGATAATGAATCTATGTCAGGCATAACCAGTCAAACTCACCAACTCAGCCCCAGCCTCAGTAGTATAGCTGATCAGAAAGCAGATGCACAATCATGGTGAGAAATTTATAGCTACCAGAGTCCTATAAGTTAGCATTGCCATGGCATCAGGGTAACCCCAGAGTGCCTTCATCACACTTACAACATACCATTGTCCCTGACAAGAAAGGGCAGATGCTGAAGAAATCATGGAAAAGGCAAATCATCTTTGCAAAGTTCATTCTGTGCAGATTTCATGCACTCTGAAAACCCTGCTGTTCTGAAGAGGGCACCGCCAGGAAAGGTGAAGTTGAATCACCTCATTCAAGGTTGAGGCAGCAGTACAGCAGCCTTCACACGGGGAGTAGAGTTTCCAAGTCTGTGGAGGCGGGGCTGAATTTGCAGCAGGTCCCTAGTCAGCCTTTGTCTTTGCAGTGGAATGTGTGGAAAATGAGGACCCTAAGAGTTGTCTTAGGACTTTAGTGGTGTGACTTTTCTCCTATGAGTACACAGGGAATGAGAGAAGCAATAAAGGAAGTCTCTATTTGACCTCAGTAATGACGTCCAGGCTGGTAGAAATAATGTAAGAATCAGATTTGATCCAAGGCAAGTAGCCCAGGTGTCTTTGATATAAATGCAACAAGAATTCCATCTGATGAGAATGAATAGCTTTCCTGGGTTTCCTGTTTCTCGGTTCTCAGAACTACTTGAGAAGTGTCAATATCCATAAACCTTAGGAGAACCTGATGAACTCATCTCCACATGGGAACTGTGTGCACACTGATTGTCTGGCACTGGTTTCAAAAATGGCTCATAGAGCTTATTGAAAGGAACTGAGCCTTGAAAATAGAAAACTCAACTTTGTCTCCAACTCTCCTCCAGGGGTGTATACTTGAGAAGCTAAGAATTTGCTCCATGCCCAGATTTTGTCAATTTGCACTACACCTACTGCCAATAAGGAAGGACCCTAGAGTGGTGGTGACCAACCTGCGATTTGGGACAATCAGCGTGAGGCTGTTCCAGCCGAAGGCAGTGTCCTCCTGCCCTCGTCGAGGTGTCATCTTCTACCATGGAGGGGCTGCAGTGATAGGCAGCCTGGATAAAGAGCTTTCCTGTGGTGTGAGGTCATGGAGGAAGGGCCTCATTACCCATCAGCCTCATCTAGCTATCCAGTGACCCCTGGGAGGGGCCAATTCTAGCAGTCAATGGAGCTCCATCTAGTGCAACTACGTAGAGGCGAGAAACACACCATTAATGGCATTGGAGCTTCCTGGCAGTGTTCTTCACAATATGGTTCCTCAGTGCAGGAGTGGGTCAGGGATTTTTCCAAAGGGGTTTCTAGATACATGGCTATGACTCCTCCCTTCCTTTCCATTACTGCCTAAATCATATCCTCTCTGCCTTGTAGAACCTCTGACAAACCCCCGCATTAATTACAGTGGGCCATTCAGAGACATCAAGTTCCTCACCAAAGTGAATATATAAAATTGTTAATTTTCCTTCCCCTAGTCTAAACTGATTAGTCCAAAGCCTGTTTCAGATGCCTATGCCTTCTAGGGTCTCAATTTACCATACTGTAAAGTTAGCATTGCAGAAGTTAAACCTCATGGTCCACTTGAGCTATGACATGTGGTAAACTGTAGATAGATATCTGGCTTTGCCTACACAGAGCTTCACAGTGTTATTTCAGAGGAGACCATTAAAAGACACACACTGTTACCCAGAGACCTAGAGCAGCAGCTGCTCTCAGTGGGGCTGTGGTGGCAAATGTTCGTCCTCATCATGGCTTGAACTCTGTTGTTCCTGTCTTGCAGATATGTACCACAACATGTGCAGTTTCCTGGCCCTGAAGACAGACTCAGTGGTGCTCTCAGTGGGGTAAGTAGAGTAAGAGAGGGAGAGTAGCAGTCCAGAAGGATGATGTACAAGATCAAGGAGCCCTGACCACAGGTGCCCTTTTATACATTCACTCCCTGACAGAAGTAAAGTGCCACAGGACATTAGAAGGGTGGAAAAACATCACTTACACTGGGCATGTAAGGATCAGCTGTGCTAGAGTAAATACCAGATTACAACCCTTCATTTTATACATTTTTCATCGCCTTAAATACTTCAGGAGAAACATATCTTAAGAAGAATTAGGATTTATTGTTTCCATTTATTTGAAAGGCAGGGTTGTTCTGTTCCTATGTCTATCTCTTAAAGTAGGTCATCATTGTGGTAGGAGGACATGGCAAGGCAGAAGTGCTTACACAATTGTAATCAGGAAGCAGAAAGGACAAGAACGTATCAGAAACAAGACACAATTCAAACACAGTAACCTACTTTCTCCAAGTAGCACCCAATCTCATGTCCTAATAATACCTTGATATTACTGTTTCATCACTGGATTCATATAATGCTGAATTAAGATCCATCTTTGTCCTATAACTTTTCAACGATTGGTTCCAATATCTATGGAACTAGCATTCAATCCAGGAGGTTATTATGGATACAATGTATCCAAACCACAACATTCTACTATGGACTTCAAGGGCTCATAGCCATCTCAAACTGCAAAAGACATTGGTCCTTGTCTAAGAGTCCTCAAAGTCTTACAAGCTACAAAACTGTTCAAAAGTTCAAATTCAGGGGCCGGGAATGTGGGTTAGTGGTAGAGTGATTGCCTAGCATAGGTGAAGTCCTGGGTTAGCTTCCTTAGTACCACATGCACAGAAAAAGCCAGAAGTGGTGTTGTAGCTCAAGTGGTAGAGTTCTAGCCCTGAGCAAAAGAAGTTCAAGGATAGTGAGTGCCCAAGCTCTGAGTTCAAGTCCCAGGACTGGCAAAAAGCTCAAGTCCAAATTACTATCATGGGTCCTTGAAAACTAAATTCTTTCAAGATGAAATGGGACAGAGTAAACACTCCCATTCCAAAAGGGAAGTGTGTGGGCTGGAATGGTGGGTCAGTGCTTGCCTTGCATGCATGAGGCCCTGAGTTTGATTCCTCAGCCAGAAGTGGTGCTGTGGCTAGAGTGGTAGAGCACTAGCCTTGAGGTGAAGAGGTGAGGGACAGCACCCAGGCCCAGAGTTCAGGCCCCATGACCAGCCAATCCCCCCCTACCCCCCGCAAAACCAAAAGGAAAGTATGGAAGTTTCAGAGCAAGAAGGAGAACAGAGCAAGATCAAAGCATAGCTGGGAAAACATTAAGCCATGTGGTTCCCTTTGAATCATCTGGAGTAACAGTTGCATGGTGTGATCTCCAAATGTTCCTATGGGCTGCGTGATTAAAACCCAACTTCTGTGTTGAGCTGGCTCTCATCACTGCCTGCAGATTTACTTAGCATATAACCCATTTTCCTGACATCATCAACTTCTTTGTGTCTGCACGGCCGCATAGCTTCACTCTCACACCTTCCCCCACCAATTACCCATCTCAAGGACTGCCTGCCTGCGGGGACTCCAACACTGCTCTGCTTTGCCTAGCTTCTCAGGCTTTCCTTTGAATTCTCAGTGGAACTATACAACACTATCTAGAGTAGTCGTGGATGATGCCAACAACTGTGCAGTAACAGCATATGGAGTAGCTGGCCCTCTGTGGACCACTAAGTCATTAGCCAACTACTGCAAGGGTTACTGACCATGGTAAAATAAGTCCTGAAGACCTAATTTCCTATAGGTCCTATGGAAGGAAGGTGCTCAAGTGTGAGTATAAACTTTCACAATTGATCGTCAAAATGGATGTGGTCTGGAGATTTCTTGAGATTCTCTCAAGGGATCTTTCCCATTCCTTAGTAAAGTGTTGTTTCCTTTTACTTAACTATTCTCTTTACTCAACTATTCTCTTAACAACCACACACAATACGTACAACAGTTTTAATAATAATTTTCTCGAAAACTATCTATTTTTCTAATGTTCCCGCTTTGTCTTTTTGTTGCCAATTGCCGTTATCTCCCACAAAGTCTCAAGGCATGGGAGAAATGGAGAGTTCTTTGCCATAATGTTACATGAATAACATTTAATCAAATTCCCAACAGAATCATGTCTCCACCTCAGATCTCATGAGCATAGTCATTTATGTCAACATTCCTATCAGCATTCTAGACTTCAGATCTTCTCCCAGAATCACCTACTTCCCTCTAGGTCCACACTTGGAGGCCTTGCCACCTTACATACCAAAGTTTTCCATATTCCTTCCACAGACCAGTTCCTAGGGCTTAAGAACCATATTCTAGTGTGGTGATGGCAACCATCCTACTTCTCTGCACATCAGTTCAGAGAAGTGGTCCTCACGCTGACCACTTTGTAAAAATTTATTTTAGCTCATGGTTTCAGAAATAACAACTCAGAGCCAATTTGCTCCACTGATATGGACTGATCATAAGGTGAAAAAACAGAGCAAAATTCTCATCAGTTGTATCAGAAAGATGACAGTGAAAGTCAGTGTCCAGAGAGAAGTTACACTAGAACAGCACCTTCAGTCATCTACTTCTTCTACCAAGGTCTGACCACCAGTCACTTCCGTATAATGACAAGAGATCATGAGTCAAGAAGTGTTCCATCCATTGTTGAAGTAAGAGCCCTCACCATCTTGTTACCAGACTGTGATCTGAGTTGGGTGTCATTCTAGGTTCATAAAATCTCTAGCAAATAATTGAATAAGATATGCAATCCCTATGATCCTAGCGATGCAGTAGTCTGAGATCTGAAGTTTATAGGACAATGCTAGCCCAGATAGAAATACCCTTGAGACTTGTATCTCCAATTACCTGCCAATAATGTCAGATGTGTACCTGTGCCTCAAGTGCTACAATGGTAACTTTGAGAAAAAGTAGCATAGGGAAAGCTCTGAGTTCAAGTACCAAAACAAAACACCACAGACATGAGTAATGAGAGAAGCAGAAGTTCACTGAAGGGAAAGTGGGCTATAGTGAGTAGGCTACACTCCCCAGGTAGCCAGTGAACCTGAGCAAGAGAGAGGCAAGGCCGAGGAATGTTGGCTGGGATAATAGGCTGTTTAAGCATAGGGAAAGGGTGGAGAATTCCCCCCACAGAAAGGATGCATATGATGTGACATGAAGTGGAATTTTGTTTTGTTAACCAATCAGGATTGTTTGCCAAGAGTGCTTTTTGATAGCTATAAAGTTATAAAGGCAGGGGCAAATTAATGGGCTGCTCTTACAAGTGACTATTGGAACAACAGTTTATGGTTTCTCTGTCTGATTCAATCAGGTCATGTCTCAAGACTTGGATAAATGAGCCTTTCCAACATACATCCTATCCAAGCTGTAGAATGACTGAGCTATTAGGGAATACTCAAGAGATATTTTGGAAATGAACCTTAAGAGCAGTTAAGATGTTCAGTAATCTTAGTAAAATTAAGGGGAAAGATTTCACAAGTATATAAAAAGTCTGCTATTATCCTTGAGAGTTTAAAAACAAAACCAAATCAATATTGAAGAAATTTGCCTAGACCACAAACAACAATGTAAAAAGAAAAGGACAAAATAAGGTGAATCTGAGAATAGCATGTCATTCAGAGGAGATATGGATGAAGATTGTAGGGAAGCAGCATTGTCTGCAGGCCTAGGTCAATGTCCTGTTCATTGTATATGACACTTGATGGTTTTGCATGTTGACAAATCTTTGTTTAAACACCTACTTATTTACCCATCTATGTACCTTCCTATGTACTTGCCTACCTGCATATGTACATACTCTCCTACCTAATAACTGCCAAGGATGCAGAGGTGAATGTGGAGAGTAACTAAAAATAAATCATGTTCTTAGAGAAATCAACAAATCATTGGAATAAAAAAAAAAACAAGCATTGGTCAGTATGATTCTGTAAGTCCAAAAGAACATGAAAAGTCATTGTGACTCAGTTTAGAGAAGGGAGTGAATGAAGTTTTTAAGAAGACTATAACTTTATGCTTCATTGATGGATTCAGGCATCTGTAGGACTCCAGTAAGTTACTAAGCATCTCTAGACTATTTTGAAATCACTAAGGAGAGCAAAATCTTTCCAGTGTTAAGACCTGATCTCAACTGGCTACTATAGTATCTGAGCTTCTAATGTAATAGTCTATGATCCAAAAAACCTTGGAGAAAATGAAATTGCCTAACAGAGAGCACAGCAAGGTGTACCCGAGCTACTGCACCGATGCTTCGAGGAATTTCACCATGTGTTGTTATAGCAGATACTTGCAGAGATCTGGCCCATGGAGCAGAGCAGATTGATGGGCAGCTTTGGAATTATGCAGGGAAAAAAGGAGTTTCAGACTTACTAGAGGGTGCCATAGGACAAGTCTGGGAAAAGATGGCTGAGAGAAGTTTAGATTCAGGAATACCTTCTCTTTCCTTCTTACATTACCACCTCTTCTTTCCTGTTTACTCCTCTGTGAAAAAAGCAATTTCATTGTGAGGTCAATCTTAGCTTCCCATGTCTGCTGAAAGACTGTGAGACCACCAATAGCTAACTTGCCTCCCCCTGCCCAATAAATGTTTATTTTGTTTCCAAAGCCAACAGATTGGAAGTTTCAGAATCCTCCGTTTGTTTGCCTAGGGAAACAGATATGGGTTGGGATGGAGAAGTTTAGCTACTCTGACTCTAAGCAGGTTGTTCATATGCACACATGGAAAAATGGAAATCAGTATTTTTTGTTGTTACACACATTCTGAGGACTTAATCATAAGTGGTCTCCCGAGTGTGGTAGAGGACGCTGTTCAAATGGCCTCTTCTAACCCTCTGCTCACTAGGGTACTGGGTTTCCTTTTTCCTCCACAGGTACCGCAAGCTTCCTGACTACCACCACCCAGTCTCTTTCAGGGATTGTCTGAATGCCACCATCCACTTCCTGAAGACACTAGACACCTATGGGGTGGACCCCTCCCGGGTTCTGGTCTCTGGAGACAGCCTTGGGGCTTTCATTGTGGCATTCGTCAGCCAGGCCTTGGTGGGCAGAACAGATATTCCAAAGCTCCGGGGTCAGATCTTGATTTACCCTGCTCTCCAGAGCATCAATTTCCAGTTACCATCACATCAACAGAACAAAAATGTCCCAATGCCCCTCACAGAACTCATGATAGCTTTATGCCGATATTTGACAATTGACCCGTCCTGGAAAGATGCCTTGTTAAAAGGTGCTTGTGTTCCTCCCCATATCTGGGAGAAGTATAAGAAATGATTGAGTGCCGACAATCTCCCTGAAAGGTTTAGATACCAGTACCAAACAGAATTTCCCGCACCTTTTAATGAGGCTGCCTACTTGGAAACCAGACATGTTTTTGAGGTAGAAAATGCCCCCCTCATAGCCGATGACCAGATTGTTGCTCAGCTTCCAGGGGCTCTCATAGTGACCTGTGAGTGGGACCCCTTCCGAGATGATGGCCTACTGTATAAGAAGCGCTTGGAAGACCAGGGGGTCCCTGTGACCTGGTACCACGCAGAAGATGGTTTCCATGGATGCTTGCCATTATTTTCTATAGTCCTTTTCAGGTTCCCCTGTTGTGAGAAAGTTATGTCTGCCATAGTCAAATACTTAAGGGATATATGATGGAATTGTTGTATGTCTGTGGTAATGAATTTACCTAATACCCTCAAAGCCCTGGGTTCGATTTGCAGCACTCAAAACAGGGAAGAGAGAAAAGTAAACAAAAACTAAGAAAAAAAAAGCACCAAATAAACAGAAAGAAAGACTAAAATGATATATCCAAGAGGCCCTGATAAAATGAGCTCAGATGATATCTCCACCAGCTGAGGCCTTAGTGGAGTTTTATAACACTGAGGAAAATGATGCTATCAAAGGCAGACAACATGGCTTTGGGTTTGGTCTCTTCTTTGCAGCATAGAGGCCTGTGAAGAATAAATTGCACTTATTGTCATGCTGTCACTGGGTGAACCGTCCTCTTCATGCCAAAGCTTTCCAGGGTCACACTCTTACTAAAGGTGGAGTCACCTCATTACTCCTGAAGTCATCATTGGTCCAACAAAACCCCACTCCCAATGCCTCCAGCTGACCTATGAAACCAGTCATCCTTGGGCTGGACTTCAAAAAGAGGGCTTTATAAGAAAGAGAGAGAGAGAAGGTGCAAAGTGAGGAGAAATGGCAGCCAAAGATGAGTTCTGATGAGCTTCAAGCTTTGTGTAGTTCATGTCTTTAATCAGAATTCCTGAGGTAGATCCCTGACTCCCAAGAACCAGATCCTTAGGGCCAAGTCTTCCATGGGAAGTGTAGAGGGGTGTGAACGTCCAACCCAAAGGGAATCAGGTGCAGACTCCTTTCTCAGGAGAGCCTCTGTGTTCTTAAGGTGGTTAGAGAGTACATAGTCCTTGATTCTCCAGTGTCATTCTCTCTGTTCATAGATAACTGATGGGGACCTCTCATTGCATTCTGGGTCAGCCGTAGTGGTCAATGTGCAAGATGGGCATCTGCGAGAGCCCCAACCCCATTGTGGTCCTGATGCAGGGAAGAGATGAAGCTGGAGGATCTCTTCTGTGCAACCATCGCCTCTCTGGGTTCCAATACTGTGTTAGTCACACTTTTCTTTCCTATAACTAATGCAAAAAGAACCATTTAAGAGAAGAAGCATTGATGGGGGTCTGTGGGGTTCAGAGATTTTGAGAAGTTCAGTCAATTGTGGTGGAGAGGATATTGCAAAGCTTGTCCCATTATGGCAGTCAAGAAGCAGAAAGAGAAAACAGAGAGGAGGAATGGAGGGAGAGTGAGAGGAAGAGAGAAGGGTTCACCCACTGGCTTTTTGCTTTCCTCTTTTTTGTGAGTCTGGTCTCTTTGGGATATTGCATCCTAAATTCATATAGGTCTTTCTCTTTTATTGAATTCTCTCTAGGAACATCCTCACAGAGAACAATATGCTTTTCTAATCTCGCACACATCTTTCAATGCAATTAAGTTGTCAATCAAGAACAATCAACCTAAACAGCAATGATGACACTCCTCTTATACCAGAAGGCATGTGGTGGCATCATAGGCATAGTAAAGTCTGGGAGACTCTGGGCTCCAGAGCAACACCATGTCCCCAAATAATGAAGCACAAATCAATGGTAACAATCCCCCTCATCTTCTATGATTGATGGAGAGTGTTGTCCTTTAGGCTCTCCTGTCCACATGGTAGATCCAATTGTATTGGGCTCTTGAGCATCTAAGCAGACAGATCATGGTTTATACATCAGCAGCTTCCTGATTACAGTCCCTGAGCTCTTTTGTTCAAGATTAGCATTCTACTACTTTGATACACAGCTCCACTTCTGAATTTCTGGTGGTTAGTTGGAGGTAAGAGTCTCATGGACTTTCCTGACCAGGCTGGTTTCAGATCAAAATCCTCAGGTCTCAAACTCCTGACTAGCTAGGTTTACAGGCCTGAGCCACAGGCCCCTGGCTACATTGGCATCCTTTTCTTTGTACACAACAAATATATCACAAATTTGGTAACAACACAACACACTCATTATGTCCTGGTTTCTGAAGCTCAAGGGTCTCACATAGCTCAGCTTAGTTCTGGTTTAGGGCTCCACTGGGCTTTCATGAACATGTTGGAGTTCTGTCTCCGTCTCAACTAGAAATGATCCATATTCAACCTTCTGTGGTTAAGTAGAGTACAGACCTCTCAGGTGAGAGATTGAGAGCCTGTGTTTCTTTGAGCAGCTAGCCAGATGTCAGCATTCCTGTCTTCTCAAATCCATTTAGACTTTTCTTCTTCTGACTTTCTCTAAATGGCTGCTTCTCCATAAACAAGCAGGAGGGACAGACTAGAGAAAGATCATCACCAGAAATACTCATGGAGTCACAAACATGTAGTTGTGTGCATTCAGTCACTAATGCCGTGTTTGCTCAGAAGCAAGCTGGAAGTCTTGCTCACATAAGGTGATCACACAGGATATGAATCACACTCATGGAGGTTATAGGACCTTAGGATCTGCTCTACATGGAAGGTATTTGGTATAACAATGCCATTTTTCACTTAGGGGTTGGTCTCGGCTAATGACAGATTATCATTGGATAGTATTGAGTCATATCAGCCTTGATAGAATAGCTGATTATATACCTATACCCTGTCCCTTTGACTAGAGTAACCCATGTTCACACACATAGTTGCTTTTTGCAATACCAATGTATTGTCTTGCAGTCTGAGGTCAGAAATCCAAGATGTGTCTACACAATTACATTCTTTAGGCACTATGAAAACCTGTTTTAATTTTAAAGCAGACTTTATGTATATGTGAGCATGTGCATGTGTGTCTGTGTGAAAGCATATATGTGTGTCCAAGTGTATGTGCACTTACCAAACCACCTATTTAGGAGCAAATTTGCTCTAAAATGCTACAATACTTCATTTTGATTCTCCTACATGTATCACTGGGCCTCCAGATCATGAGTCTAGGTTCAAGGTTAGCTTTCACTATAGCCTAGGCTGCCCTCGGTGATGAGGCTCCATTTTTTTGCTCACACTTGAACTGGGAATAGTTCCACAAGCATCTACAATGTAGATTATGTACAATGTAGAGTAGATAGGCTGTACATTGTGTAATTATGTACAATCTAGGGTAGATAGACTGCAAGAGGTGCAGCCCTTTCTCATGCCTTGAAATGTCCATATTTGAGGAATCACACAACCAATTAAAGTTCCTTATAATCTGAAGATTAAATTCAGATGCATTGAGTATCTTACTCAGGTGTATATACTTCAGAACAGCAAAACCTTTGATAATCTGTTTCTAGCAACTTACAGCCTTAGAAATGTTTTTCTTTTTTCTTTCTTTATTATCTTTAAGTAGTTGTACAAAGAAGTTCCCATTCTACAAAACAGTATATGAATACAAGGTGTCTGACAATGTTGTCACCCATCGCTCCTAACTCATCCCTTCTCTAACTTTTCTTTCTTTTACTATTGAGATTAGGTGATTACATAAATTTCACATATTTCACAGTATTGTGGAATAGTGATACTTAGTTAAAAATCACAAACACATTTTAACCTTCACAAGACAAAATGTCATTATCATGGTTTATGAAGTTTGTCAATTCTATGAGCTTTGACAATACAATTATTTTTCCACATCAGGAGATGTTACATTTCTTTCCTTTAGCTTAGTGTAAGCTGTTTCCTCTTTCTCTCTCATTCCTCCCTTCCCATCACTGTCTTTCCGTTACTTTGTTAATTTTCATTTATGTCCAGTGCAGCTGATGGGGCCTTTGTTGTGTGTTTATTTATTTATTCTGAATCCTCCCATTTATTCTGAATCCTCCTGCTAGCTTCCCTCCTTTGTGTGCATATATATACCATATATATGGTCCATATAAATGGAGTCATTTAGCAATGATACGACAAAATGAGTGGCTGCCCTTTATTTCTCTAGTCCTGTTTACTTTGTCATATTTGCTTGCATGTTGGCTTTAGCATCCAAATATCAGGGAGACCATGTGCCATTTTTTTCTTTGTTTTTGGCTTATGTCACTAAATGATGCACTCGAGTTCCATCCATTCCCCTGTAATGCTGCATAACATTCCATTGTATATAGGTACCACAATTTTTGGATCCACTCATGAGGAGTGGGGCATCTGGGTTGTTTCCATATCTTGGCAATTGTGAACAGTGCTGCAATAAAAATGGAGGTGTATGTATCCTTGTATCCTGGTTCCCATTGTTCAAGGTAGATGCCTCAGAGTGGTATGGCTGGGACATAGAGGAGGTCTATATTTAGTTTTCTGAGGTACCTCCAGACTGCTTTCCAAAGTGCTTGTATCAGTATCCATTCCCACCAGCAATGCAGTAGGGTTCCTCTTTCTCCTCATCCCCTCCAGCATTTGTCATTGACTGACTTTAGGATGTGGGCCATTCTGACTGGGGTAAGGCGTTATCACAGGGTTGTTTTTATTTACAATTCCTTTACAACCAGAGAAGTTGAACATTTCCTCATGTGTTTCTTTGCCATTTTTATCTCTTCTTCTGAGAAGTCTCTCTTTAGCTCCCTTGCCCATTTCATGATTGCTTTGCTAGATTTGGGAGGGGTTAGTGTCTTGAGTTCCCTGTATATAATGGCTATTAGGACCTTTTCTGATATATTGCTGGTAAATATTTTTGTCCAATTAGTTGTCTTTCTTTCTAGTTTGGTTATTGTGTCTTCAGCTGTGTAGAAACTTTTTATTTTCAGGTGTCCCTTTGATTGAGTCTCTCTCCAATTTGTTGTGACTCTGGGACTCTGTTCAGCAAGATCCTGCCGGTGCCAATACGTTCAAGTGTCTCTCCTACTCTGTCCTACAGTAGTTTCAGAGTATCAGGTTTGATGTTAAGGTCTTTGATACATTTTGAGTTGATGTTAGTGTATGTTGACAGGCTAGGGTCCACTTTTAGTTTTCTGCATGTGGCCACCTATTTTTCCCATTACCAGTAGTTGAAGAGGCTATGATTCTTCCACTCTATGTCTTTGGCTCCTTTGTCAAATATCAACTGACTGTACACATGCAGTTTTACTTGTGGGTCCTCTAATTTGCTCCATTGGTCTTTGGGTCTCTTTTTGTGCCAGTACCAAGCTGTCTTTGTTATTATGGCTCTATAGTAGAGCTTGAAATCCAGTATCATGATGCCTCCTGCATTCTTTCTTTTGTCTAGAATTGCTTTGGCTATTCTAGGTCTTTTGATGTTCCATATGAATTTTAGGACTGTTTTCTCTTTCAGTAACGTATGTCATTGGGGTTTTAATGGAATTGCATTGAATGTGAATATCAATTTTGGCAGTATGGCATTTTTACCATATTAATTCTGTCTATCCATGAACATCCATTTCCTGGTATCCTCTATGACTCCTTTTTTTAAAATTTAATTTTATTTTATTTGTGAACATACTGTACAGAGGGGTTACAATTACAGGGGCAGGATAATGCGTACATTTCTTACCAAGCATTGCAGCCTCCTCCTTTGGTTTACCCTTCACATCCCTTCCCAGCCTCCCCCCTCCACCCCATATGATTCTTTTTTTAAGGCTTTTATAGTTTTCATGAAATAGATCCTTTACATCTTTGGTTAGGTTAATTCCTAGGTACTTTTTTTTTTTGAGGTTATTGTGAATGGGATGGTTTCCTTGATTTCCCTTTCTGCTTGTAAATTGTGGGTGTACAAGAAGGCGATTGATTTTTGTGGCTTAATTTTGTATCCTGCTACTTTGCTGAAGTGGTTTACAAGCTCTGATATTTTGGGGATGGAGCTTTGGGATCAATAAAATATAAAATCTGCAAAAATATCATCTGCAAAAAGAGATCGTTTAACTTCTTCCTCCCCTTTGTGGATCCCTTCAATACGTTTCTCTTGCCTTATTGCTCTGGCTAAGGATTCCAGATCTATACTGAAGAGGAATGAAGAGAGTGGGCATCCTTGCCTTGTTCCAGATTTTAGGGGAGTAGGTTGTAATTTTTCCCCATTAAGTATAATATTGGCTATTGGTCTGTCATATAAGGCTTTGAATGTTTTAAGGAATGTTCCTTCTATTCCTACTTTTACCAGAGCTTTTAACATGAATGAGTGCTGTATTTTATCAAAAGCCTTTTCTGGGACAATGGAGATACTCATGTGGTTCTGGACCTTGGTTCTGTTGATGTGATGGATTACATTAATTGATTTATGTATGTTAAACCATCCCTCCATCTCTGGAATGAAGTATACTTGGTCCTAATGTATGATTTTGTGATATGCTTCTGGCTTCTGTTGGCTAGAATTTTA
The DNA here is from genome assembly GCF_024711535.1 of Dipodomys merriami. Taxonomy (NCBI): domain Eukaryota; kingdom Metazoa; phylum Chordata; class Mammalia; order Rodentia; family Heteromyidae; genus Dipodomys; species Dipodomys merriami. The sequence continues at coordinate 8,391,948 of NW_027204270.1, forward strand.
TTGAGGAGCTTTGCATCTGTGTTCATTAAAGAGATTGGTCTGTAGTTCTCTTTTTTGGTTGGGTCTTTGCCTGAGGATGAGTGTCATACTGACTTCATAGAATGATTTTGGGATTGCTCCCTCTGTTTCTATTTCTCTGATGAGCTTGAGGAGTATGAGTATTAATTGCTCTTTAAAGGTCTTATAGAATTCCGTAGTGACTCCATCTGGTACTGGGCTTTTCCTTGTTGGAAAGCTTTTGATTGCTTCCTCTATCTCATTGTAGCTTACTGGCATATTTAATTGCTTTATTTCTTCTTGGTTCAGTTTGGGCAAGTTGTAATTCTCCAGAAATTCATCCATTTCAAACTTTATGGAGTCTTACAATAGTTCTTTATAATCATTTGGATGACTTGGATGTTTGTTGTAATTTTTCCTATGGCATTCCTGATCTTGTTGATTTGGGTCTCTTCTTTTCTTATTTTATTTAATCTTGCCAGTGCTCCATAAATTTTTATTGATTTTTTTTAAAAAACAGCCTTTTGTTTTATTCATTTTAATTATATGCTTCTTAGTCACTATGTCATTAATTTCAGGTATATTGGATATGTCGCTCTGTCTGGCAACTTTAGGTTCAACTTTTTCTTGCTTGTCTACCAGTTTTAGTTGCTTCATGAGATTGTTTACTTGGTCTGTCTGTTTTCTTGATGTGTGCACTGAAAGCAATAAATTTGTCCTCCCCCAGGTCTGCTTTTGCCACGTCCCATAGGTTTCTTTTTCTTTAAAAAAATTTTTTTTATTGTGAAAATACCATACAGAGGGGTTATAATTACATGGGCAAGGTAATGAGTACATTTCTTATCAAGCATTGTTGCTTCCTCCTTTTTTTCCCCTTCCTATCCTCCCATAGTTTTCTTTGTGATGTTTTTCATTTTCATTGTATTGTAGAAACTTTTTATTTCTTCTTTAATTTCTTCTGTGACCCAGGTATTGCTCAGATATGTGCTGTTTAAATTCCAAGTGTTTGAGTTTTTTCTATCTTATGCCTTGTGTGGATAACTGGTTTGATTCCACTATTGTCAGATAGAATACAGGGGATTATGTTCTTGTATTTTCTTAAATTCCTTGTATGAACTAAGAAATGATCTATTTTAGAAAAAGTGCCATGGGCTGCTGAGAAGAATGTCTACTGGGTTGTTGTTGGGTGGAAAACTCAGTATATGTCAGTTAAGTCCACTTGAGAAATGGCATCACTTCATTCGGAGATGTCTTTGACAATTCTTTGGGTGGTAGACCTGTCCTTTGGTGATAGTGGAGTATTAAAGTCCCCTAGTATTATTGTATTTGGATCCATCTTTTCCTGTAAATCTGAGAGTATTTGCTTAACATATTTGGGTGCACCGATGTTTGGGCATATAGATTAACAATGGTGATATCCTCTTCTTGGATTGTTCCCTGTATTAATACATAGTGACCTTCTTTGTCTTTTCATAATGATTTTATTTTTTTTTCAGTAAGGGGTAGTTTTATTCATCATTCTGGCTGGCACCAAGCCATGTTGGCCCTCCACGCGGCTGGGAAAGGCCTGGGAAAGAGCTGGGAAAAAAGAGAGCTGGGAAAGAGATAGCTGGGAAAGAGAGCATCTGGGCCTGGGTGAGGCCTTATTTAGGGTATGGGCGGAGAATTCAGATGTGATCTCAGGGGATGCAGTTGTGACCTGTTCCAGGTGTGCCAGTAGCCTAAGTAATGCAGGTACTGGGTAGAGACTTTAGTGCGAGGAGGGTGGAGTTTGCTCACCATCCAGGAGCAGACCTTACATTCCAGCCTTTTAATAATCATGAAATAGGGCATGGATTCTCTCTGGCTACTTCCTGCTGACAAGGGGTGTTGACATTAGGGGTAAAAGGCTGGAATTTGGTCCCCTCTCAGAGAAGGCAGTGAGCAGCAGCTGTCTCTTGGTGGCGTGATCCTTAGATGAAGTCTGGAGAAGTCTCATGAGGCATTGAGGAACTGGGAAAAAAATACTAGAGAGCAAATAAATGGCAAGAGGAAGGACTTGGGCTGAAAATGTTGGTAGAAATGTCCCTAGCTACTTCTGACATCTGGCGACTAGGTAGAGGAGAAGTCAGGTGACAAAGGCAAGAATATAAATTCCTGTCCAGCTAAAAGGTAGACAGGTATGGACATTAGATGGGCAGGCTTTTTACTTCTACTGACCCCCCCCAGCTCTGGTTAATTTTGAAAGAGCAGGGACAAAGTAGCTGATGTGACATCATCTCCTCTTACTCCTCTCCATGGTCCCTTGTTCCCCAGACTGGCTGAGTCTAGGTGCTCGTTGCTGGGATGGCTTGTCCCAGTTGGTATTCAAGGAGGTTTGAATTCAAGGCCTGGGCACTATCCCTGAGCACTTCTGCTCAAGGCTAGTGCTCTACCATGTTGTTACAGTACCACTACCAGTGTTTGGCTGGTTAGAGATAAGAGTCTTGAGCCATGCTTCCAAGCTGGCTCTTTGCATGTTAGTTGCAAGATGGAGTCTTAGGGATTTTTCAGCCCGGGTGGGCTTTGAACTGCAATCTTTGCCACAAAAGCCCTTTATTATTTCCAATTAAGGCAACAAGAAGATCAAATAGAATAGAGATTACCTAGTTCTTATCAAGAATTGACCAACAAATATTCTTTTTTCTGGTCATGGGCCTGAACTCTGGGCCTGGGTGCTGTCCCTCAGCTCTTCAGCTCAAGGCTAGTGCTCTACCACTTGAACCACAGCACCACTTCCGGCTTTCTTTCTTTCTTTTTTTTTTTTTGCTTATGTGTTGCTGGGGAATCGAACCCAGGGCCTCATGCATGCAAGGCAAGCGCTCTACCACTGGGCCACCTTCCCAGCCCTTGACCAACAAATATTCTGCAATGACAAAACTTGTTAGAGAATTTTAGTACAGATATGCTCAGTATTTTAGAACCACATAGTCAGTAGTAGAATACACAACACAAAACAAAAAAGGCAAAACTCAAAACCTAAAATTTTTGACAACAATGTGTAGACATCTTTGCTAACAAAATACATCAGATGGTTGGGCCTCACTTACCAGGGCCTGTTTAAAGAGCAACTTGTTAGCAAGGCACCTTAAAATAGATGGATGGAGTGGTAAGCTTGGTGGAAGGTTAAGGGTCAGATGGGGCCAAACCCTTAACCCACCATGTGGCCAAGATGTTGAACTCAAGATGGCAAATTTCTGAAAAAAAAAAAAAGCAAAGAAATCCTGAACAAATAGATCAAGCCTACATTGGCTAGCCTTTGAGAGGGAACCTAGAGGGGGTTCCCAGGGACCCAGCCTGCGTCACACTTTTCAGGGCACAAGCCAAAATGTAGAAAAGAGAAAGGGAGAGATAGGGAAAGTTGGACATGAATGGCAGAGAGAGAGAGCAAAGAGAGCCTGAAAGTAAACAGACTTCTCACCATTTACCATTGCAGTGGCAAAAACTGTCTACATCTGAGAATGGCATAGAAATTATGCGCTCTGGCTTTCCAGGAAGTGCAGGAGGCATTTCAAAGGGGTTTCGCCACTTGGGCATGATTCGCAGCACCCCATTAAATGAGTAGGAGAGTCAGTCTAGCGAGTGAAGGAGAGCTGACCAGGCAGAAGCGGCATCCCAACTTCCCCCAGAGCTCTATAGAGAGAAATGGCCAAGCCCCCAAAGCCAAGCGTCCTCGGCTTCAGAGGTGACTGGCCATTCAGCTAAAGGCCGAGGAGCTTTCTAGCATGGCACCACGTCTGGACAGAGACTGAGCAACAGAGAACCGTAGAGAGTAGTTTCACTTACCAGAGTAGAGAAGTGGATGTTGATGTGCAGGCTAGCAATGGTATCGATGCGCTGTGTCCGCAGCAGACAGATGGGTTTGCAAAAGGCCATCAGAACTATGGGTATTCCTCAGAGCAAAAAAGGGGAAAAGAAAAACAAACGGAGAGGAATCCCACCTATCCTGACTTTAAGCCCTTCTTGGGTTTCGGCACCATTTATGTAAGGTTTTTAAAAAGAGGTAGCTGAGTAAGAACAGCACCACCCATGTGGTATTCAGGTAAGGGGTAGGTTTACTCATTGTTCTGGCTGGCACCAGGTCATGTTGGCCCTCCACGTGGCCGGGAAAGGCCTGGGAAAGACCTGGGAAAGACAGCTGGAAAAGAGAAGAGAGAGCTGGGAAAGAGAAGAGAGAGCTGGGAAAGAGCTGAAAAGAGCTGAAAAAGAGCTAGAAAAGAGAAGAGAGCTGGGAAAGAGCTGGGAAAGAGATAGCTGGGGAAAAGCTCAAAATGATTTTAATATAAAGTGTATTTTATCAGATATCACGATGGCAAATCTTGCCTTCATACTGGGGGCATTTGAATGATAGACCTTCCTCCATTCTTTCACTTAGAGTTCGCTTTTATCTTTGGCTGTGATGTAGATCTCTTGATTTGTTTTTTGTCAGTCCTGGGCCTTGATCTCTGGACCTGGGCACTGTCCCTCAGCTGTTTGGCTCAAGGCTACTGCTCTACCACTTGAGCCACAGCTTCACTTCCAGTTTTCTGGTGGTTAATTGGAGATAAGAGTCTCACAGACTTTCCTGCTGGGTGTGGCTTTGAACCATGATCCTCAGATCTCAGCCTCCTAACTAGCTAGGGTTACAAGTGTGAGCCAGGATCACACAGCTAAGGATGGTCTCTTGAAAACAGCAAATTGATGGATCTTGTTTTCTGATATAACCTGTAGTTCTTTTTCTTTTGATTAGTGAATTCAGTCCATTAAGGTTTATGATTATTCTAGAGGGGTATACTGTGCTTCCTGTCATTTTCCTATTTTTCTATGTTTTTCTTCTTTTCTTTCCTCCTAAGTTTACTAAGTTGGTCTCTTAGAGATCTCTACCTGGAATGGATCCCTGATCTTGTTTTCTTCAGATTGTAATCCCCCCTCTTAATGTTCTTTGTAATGTTGGCTTATTGTTTATGAATTCATTGAGTTTTTCTTCGCTATTAAAAATTTTAGTTTCTCCATCAAATATGGTGAATGCTAGTTTTGCTGGATTTACCAGTCAGGGCTGGCAGTAATTGGTTCTCAGGGCTTAGATGGTATTTTCCCAGGCTTTCCTTGCATTCAGTGTCTGTGTGGAGAGATCTGCAGTGATTCTACTTTTTCCCCCATTGTAGTATAGCTCCTTCTTTGCTTTTGCTGGGTGCAAGATTGTTTCTTTAGTGCTAAAATCTAGCATTTTTACTATAATGTGTCTAGCAGTGTGCCTCCTGGGATCTTGCTTGTTAGGTGTTCTGTAAGCCTCTGGTATGTAGGTAAGATTTTCTCTTTTAAGTCTGGGGAAATTTTCGGTGATGATTTTATTGAATAAGTGTTGCATTCCTTTGTTCTGGTATTCCTTCCCTTCATCCACCCCAAATATATGAAGGGTCAATTTCTTGGCACTGTCTGCTTGTTCTTGGACTTCCCTGTGGCATATTTTGAGTGTTTTTTCCATGTTTGTAACCTTTTTTCCATTGCCTGCATTTTGTCCTCAGTATCTGGTATAATATTTTCCATTTCATTCACTCTATTTAGTATCCATTGTGGTTTGCATGGAGGAAATTGAATTTTGCATGGAGGAAATTGAGCCATTTACAATTTCTATGTCATTTCTTATAGTATTAATCTCATCTTTTAGCGAGGTGTGCACTGCATCTATTTTTGAGTGTATTTCTTGTTTGGAGGCCTGGATCTCTTTTGATAACTTATTCCTTTGTTCTTTAAATTTCTGATCTATTTCTCACTTTAATTCTTGAGTCATTGCCTCTCTCATCTTTTGGATGTAGGATTTGTCTTCCATTTCTTTTGTGCTTCCACTGGTGTTCTCCCATATGTGGTTGCTGGCCTTGGGTCTGATTTGCTATCTTGGCCATTGATGAATCTTGTACTCTGATTTTTGCATGTGGTTTCAGGGATTATTGGAGACCAATTCCAGAACTCTGACTGTTTTGGTCACTAGGTGGCTATCTTTGCTTGTTTCTGGATTTAGTCCTGGATCAATTGATGTAGCTTGCTCTTGGTGCTGGGCTGGTTGAGAATACTTTTCCTGGTCCCAGTTCTACTGCAGGAGGGGCTGCTTTCCAGTTGCTGGTCTGACCCACGCAGGGCTTACTCTTGTTAGATTGTGCTGGGCAGACACATTCCACCCTCTGCTGTGGTGTGCACTCGGATCCTGACCAGTCAGTGGCAAGCGGTTAAAACAGTTCAGGTTTCGGCCTGGGATGCAGGTAGGGTTCCTTCTACTGCCTCCTGGTATCCTAGGCAGTTCCGACCTTTATTCAAGGACCATCAGCCTTGACTGCTCCCATTTCCTCCCAGGGGTGGTCTTGGTCAATCCTGGCGGGCTGAATGTGCCCGCTGGTTGCTGGTGCACTTGCACAGTTCCTAGATTCCTTATGACCTGTAGTCCAGGTGGTAGGGGGGGTTACCACCACTGGGTAGTTCCACCAGTGCTGGTCTCCTGTTGAAGCAGAGGGGGGAGTGGCAAGAGTGGGACAGTGTCCCCCGTGGGGTACTCACTTATCCTGGTACTGGTTTGGAGCTGTCCAGCGGTGCTTTGGCAGATGTCTGTTTTTGTGCACTTTAGGTTGCTGGTCACCACTGTGTTCCAAATTTGTTGAGATGATTGTGAGCTGTGCTGGGTGGTGGTGTGGGCTGGGTCTGTGTTTCACAGTGTACGCCACTGTTTATGGGGTCCACTTCTGCACTGCAGGTGTTTGTGTGCTGTCCTTCTACGTGTCCAACCACCTTGTTTCTAGGGTCCCTGGACACGATTGCCACCACGGGCCAGGCTGCTTCCACAGGAGTGCACAGGGTCACATCGCAGGTTTAGGGGTACCCCTCCACTTCTGCCACCTCTGGCCAAGGCCTCTTCTGCAGGAAGAAGCAGAGCATCATCACACAGCGAGTCTGGTGTCCCTCCCCTCTGCAGCCTCTGCTGCTGCCCCAGGCTGGGCTGGGCAGCTTCCCGGAATAGAGCAGAACAGTTGGGTGCCCGGGTGGCTGAGGGGCCTTCATGTGGGTTCTGAGTTCCTGTATTCTCCCATTCAGCACCGGCTCTTGGGAATCTTCTGGAAGCCTCGGGACCCTTGTGGCTCTGTGGTCCCCGGTGGGTCCCCAGCCAGGCCGCCTGGGCAGCTCGGCAGGGCCACAGCTAGAGGTGGGGACGTGTCTTCCCTCGTTACCCGGCTCTGTGTGGCTTCTGACGTGTTTCCTTTTCTTCTGCTCATTCCCCTCTCTCTGAGTACTTGGCTGTCGGTCTCTTATGCAAACAGCTTGGAGGCCGAGCTCTCCATTCGGTTGCAGAGCCCGTGGTGTTTCTGGTCTTGGCCCCGCCCTCTCAGTGGTGATTGGATTTGTGTTTCTTTTATGGCCAGAGATGCTAAGCATTTCTTCACATGTCTCTTGGCCATTCGTATTTCCTCTTCAGAGACGTCTCTCTTAAAGGCTTGAACCCACGTTTTAATGGGGTGGTTTTTTGGAGGGGATTGTTTTGGGGGAATTTAATTCTTAAGCATGAACAACACCTGGAAGTATTTCTATGTATGATGCTGTTTTATTTGATCCTCCAGAGTGAAGATGATTAAAATGCACTTTTTATACTTCCTACCAGAGTACTGTACACTCTTTATGATGACAAAGAAATGTCAAGTTGTTTATGATATGTATAATCAACATTTTATAATTCTGTTGATCTGTAGAAGAGTTTCTATGGTGTGTTACAGTGTCATATCCTCCATGAAAGAAGATTTTTGAGTCCCATGATAAAAAAATGTTGATTTTACTTGGAGCAGTAGAATTGATTTCTGACATGTCTGACCAACAAGGTTTTGAGAGCTCACAGACATGAGAGACCAGTGTCCTCTGAAATAGAAAAGGTAAGCTACCTTCATTAGTAAGATTTTCTACAGTTTATTTTGAGGTTCCAGTTTTCAATGTTTTCTTAATTTAAGTATAGAACCCCAGTTTTTGGTGTGTGTGTGTGTGTGTGTGTGTGTGTGTGTGTGTGTGTGTGTGTGTGTGTGTGTGTGTGTGCGCCAATTTTGGGGCTTGAACTCAGGGCCTGTGCACTGTCCCTGAGCTTTTTGCTCAAGGCTAGCAGTACACCTGTGGAGATACAGTTTCATTTCAGGCTCTTCTGGTGATTAATTGGTGATAAGAGACTTAGAATCTTTTCTGCCTTTGCTGGATTTGAACCATGATCCTCAGATCTTAACCTCTTGAGTTGGTATGTGTACTGGTATGAAGCACTGGCACTAGGCAAGAGCCATGTTTTATACTTAAGAATCCCCTTAGGACATAAGATTTGTACATTAAAACCCAAGGACTTAACCAAGTCAGTCCTCACAACCATGTTATAGTCTATCTCCTACGTGAATTCTCGTATTAATTCTGTCTCAATGGTGACCAAGAAGGAAGCAGACAGCACACAGGAATTTGAACAGAGAAAGTGAATACAAAGAACATTTTACTTACAAGAGAAGATTGGAGAGGTAGATTCATGGATTTAAAACATAACCAAACAAACGAAAAGACACCTCTAAGGAAGCACAGATGTAAGGAATAGCCACCATAGACACAGAACCTGATTTCCTGAATGTGGATGATTTCCTTAATGTGGATGTGGCTATGGCCTGCAGAGCATGAGCACAGAGGTGCTGGGTTTGGAAAATACCCTGAGGAATGAAGAGGAAGTCTTCCTTGAAAAGGAAAATACATAAGAGACTAGGCTCAGACAGGATCAGAGAGCACCTGTGAGTGACATGAGCAGATAGCTAGTTCATTGATGATCAGCATCTACTTCATTGCTTTCTCCTTCCCCAGTGCATGTCTATGGCCTCTGCAAGTTTCTTGAAAAACAAAGATAGACCAATTGAGAAATGAAAGTGGACAAACAAACAGGCTTGTTTGTTTGCAAATTGACCTGCAACAACATTTGTGCACCACCTGAGGGTAGATGGATGCCACCAAATAGACTAATCAGGCGTGACCAGAAAAGAGAAAGACATCAGTGGGATTGTGGGAGCACAATTTGATCCTTTTGTTTCCAAGAATCAGAGTTGTATCTTAGTAAATCTTTGTTCATATTTGTCCCTGGTGGCTGTGATGTAAGTAGATATTTTAACAATTTGATGGACACCTGCCAAACCATTTTATTCACAATGACCCGATGACCAGAACCTTGACTGTGATCTCAGGCCAACTCTGACTACCCCCATCATCCTGACCTAGTGGATTTCCCTTTGCCAGTGGAGGAAAGGATTTCCCTGAATATTCTACATATTATTCCCTTTCTTTCTTTCTTTGTACAAAGTTGTAGTGGTAATATGTGCATTCCTAACATTTTTACTTTTGAAAAGAATGTATGTCACTTATTTTAAACTTGAATTTTTTACTTAAATTATTATTACTTCAAGCATATCACTTGAGTTTATTTACTGATTGATTATGTAATACCCTATAGCAACCTAAAACTCTGGAGACCACTATTCACTCTAGTACAGCTTTTCCATCCATTGCCCAGCCATGAAGTTGTTCTAGGATTCTGCTGATTTCCTGAGTGCTGTGCTCAGGTGCTTGGATTCATTTTCAAGAGTAACCCTAAGGTGCCTCTGTTAAAGCAGATCATCATAGCACTAGGAGGATATGATAGAGTGAAGGTGATCACATTGTGTTAACCAAAAACCAGACTCAGGGAGGGGGAGGGAAAAGGCTAGGGATAACACAACTGTTTATAAAAGGCATGCATTGACCTACTTTCTCCAAATAAGACCCAAGTGCTAACAGAGAAGATAAAAATGTGGTGTCAGTTGCTGGGGATTGAACCAAGAGCCTCATGCATGCATGCATTCCCCCCTTGAGCCATACCACCAGCTACTGACTTTATTACTAGACAATTTGAGATTCAACAAGGCCACTAGTTCAGCTGATAATTTCCACTGAAAATACACCTTGTTCTTCACAGTTCCCTCGGGGGGAAGCATTCATATCTGGAACAGGCACAAACAATGAAGCAGAAAGATAGGAGGCAACTTGCAAAGAAGTTTCTATGGTGTGTCTATGTATTTGAAGACAAAAGCAAGGCTGAGTCACCAGATTTACAGTGGGTGGCAGAAATGATTTCAGTCCACACTGGGGAAAACGTGTTGCCATTGGTTGTCTAGTCCCTGGTCATTGAGTAGTGATAGCAGGTGGATAGTGTCTTCGCATTGAGGGGCCAAGAATGGTGGTGGTGGAGGGTATGGAGTCTGCACTTCTTGGATTATGTATGAAAAGTGTACTCACAGGTAAGTTGTTTGCTGTCTCTCAACTCTAGGAATGCTGTCCATTTTGGAACAGCAAGGCCATACATGTCAAAACACGAGCATAAAAAACCAGGTAACTAATATAAAGACTAATTGTGAGGTTAGTTTTTAGTTTAGCATACCCTGAAATTGAGGAGGAAGAACAAGATTTGGGTATGGGTGATTGTTCTTCCCCTTTTACCATGGTACCGACACAGCCTCGTTAATCTCTGATTTTCCAAGTGAGAGGAGACACACAGGGCTCCTTACAGGACTTCCTCAATGTTTTCCCAATCTCTGAGTAGCCTGGCCATGGCTTCGCAATATCTCATAGAAGTCTCTTTCCCACTATTTGTCCCTCCCATGACCACATTGGAGAATATTCGGGTGGTGTGATAATATGCACCCTTGACCTGGAACCAGGTGTCTGGGCTTCACAGATGTTGGGCCACTTCCTGTCCACAGCAGTATCTGATGCAATCTCTTTTCTCATTTTTCAGTGTAGCAAAACCTTTATCTCTGGTGGTCATCCAGACTTTGCAAGTTATAAAGTGCCTGGGTCTGTGGGCAAGAGATAATCTTAATACCTTCTCTTAGAAGCAGGAGTTCCTCAGCCTATTCTGAAGGAAGAAGCACACCATGATTGCTTTGTTGGTGATCCTTCTCACTGTTGGGTACATCCTGGTCCTGGGGTTCAGCTTGTGGATGCTCATAGAATATTGGACAGTTATTGATGTTCCTCCTGCCATCATCCACACCATGAAGTTTCGGATTGTGCACTCCTTTGTACATCTAATATTCACATGGGTAAATTTGTTTTTTAAATTATTGTATCATGCCAGAGTACTGAGAAGGGAAGCTTAGGGACAACATTTTGCAAAAAGGCAGATAGTCTACAATTTCAGGCTAATACATATTGATCAATGAAAAGATGCCATACCTTTAACTCTGGGATAATTGTGGAAAAACAAAGCAAGTGTGATGGCCATAAAAATGAGCCTTGACTGTCCTTGTGTCCACTCACCAAACAGGCAGTTAATAGAAGAAACCATAGAGTAGGTTCTAAAAAGAAAGAATCTGTGGTCTTTTTGAGTTAGATAATGAGTTGTTGTAATGCCTAGTGCTCCTGCCTATGAAGAACAGCATGGGTTAAACTGTCCATAGCAGACAGTGTAAAACATATCCGGTTACTCATATATAACTTAGACGAGTGAGGCTGTAAGACTCTGTGGCTGTTGATATGCTTTGGAGGATTGGAACCAGCAGTTATGCAACAGAGAAATGAGGTTAAAATCTCTGGGACAAAGGTTTGCTGCCAGTGAAATTCCTTCATAAAACTGGGGAGGATAAAAAATGTTAGCTGTAACCTAATAGCATCTGTCCTTGAGCGTTGAAACTTAGCTAAGACATAGAACAAAAAGAGAAATGTATGATATTAATACTTGAATATTATTTAATGTGACAGTACTTAGGTTAGAACTCAAGGCCTCATGTCCTCACTCAGCTTCCTTGCTCATGTTTGGTGCTCTATCGCATGAGCCACACCTTTACTTCACCATTTTGTTGTTTCATTGGAGGAAAAGAAAGTCTAGATATTCCTGCCTATTCATGCTTCAAGTCATGATTTTCTGAATCTCATTCTCTTAAGTAGTTAAGATTAGAAGCATAAGGCTTCAGTGCCCAGTGAATGTTATTCATTTTATGTGGCCGATAGCTATTTGTCTAAAGCATAGGAAGTAGTTAGGCATGAGAGATCAGTGCCATCCTAAAAAACAATAATAAAGATGTAGAGAAGACAAAGGAAGCAGAGTATATTTTGGTGGCAGAAAATTATGTGAGAGTATGTCCATGGGGTGCTTGTGGAATATCAAATTGTTTATCTATCTATCTATCTATCTATCTATCTATCTATCTATCTATCTATCTATCTATCTATCTATCTATCTATCTATCTATCTATCTATCTATCTATCTATCTATCTATCTATCTATATTTCTATCTATCTATCTATCTATCTATCTATCTATCTGTCTGTCTGTCTGTCTGTCTATATCTACTGAGATAAGTATTGATACATACATATATGTTGATATAAATATATAAGTTGATACACACCTATGGAAAGGATAGATTCTGGGTTGTCTTAGTCTGCCTTTCTGCCCCAGGATGTTAAGTGTTATTAGGGAGATCAGAAGGCCTTCAGAACCTTCTAGGTCTTTGGGGTCCTCCAGTAAGATAGGAGGCCATATAGCAAGTCAAAAGGCACCTAAAATGGAAACCATATTCATGTTACAATTCCCATTGTGATAATGAATCTGTGTAATGGCTAACAGCCAAACTCACCGACTCAGCCCCAGCCTCAGTAGTACAGCTGATCAGAAAGCAGATACACCATCACTGTGAGAAATCTATCGCTACTAGAGTCCATTGCCTGTAACTTAGCATCGCCATAGCGTCAGGGTAACCCCAGAGTGCCTTCATCACACTTAGAACATGCCAGTGTCCCTGACAAGAAAGGCCAGATGCTGAAGAAATCATGGAAAAGGCAAATCATCTTTGCAAAGTTCATTCTGTGCAGATTTCATGCACTCTGAAAACCCTGCTGTTCTAAAGAGGGCACCACCAGGAAAGGTGAAGTTGAATCACCTCATTCAAGGTTGAGGCAGCAGTACAGCAGCCTTCACATGCGGAGTAGAGTTTCCAAGTCTGGGGATGCAGGGCTGAACTTGCAGTAGGTCCATAGTCAACATTTGTCTTTGCAGTGATATATGTGGAAAAAGAGGACCCTAAGAGTTGTGTCTTAGGACTTCAGTGGTGTGGCTTTTCTCCTATGTGTATACAGGGAATGAGAGAAGCAATAAAGGAAGTTTCCGTTTGACCTCTGTAATGAGGTGCAGGCTGGTAGAAATAATGTAAGAATAAGATTTGATCCAAGGCAATTAGCAACAAGAATACCATCTGAGGAGATTGAATAGCTTTCCTGGATTTCCTGCTTCTCAGTTCTTACAATTACTTGACAAGCATCAATATCCATAAACCTTAGGAGAATCTGATGAACTCATCTCCCCATGGAAGCAGGTGCACACAGACTGACACTGGTTCCAAAATGGCTCATATAGCTCATTGAAAGGAACTGAGTCTTGAGATAACTGAAATTTGTCTCCAACTCTCCTCCAGGGGTGTATACTTGAGAAGCTAAGAATTTGCTCCATGCCCAGATTTTATCAATTTGCACTAAATCTACTGCCAATATGGAAGGACCCTAGAGTGGTGGTGACCAACCTGCGATTTGGGACAATCAGCGTGAGGCTGTTCCAGCCGAAGGCAGTGTCCTCCTGCCCTCGTCGAGGCGTCATCTTCTACCATGGAGGCTGTGCAGTTATGGGCAGCCTGGGTAAAGAGCTTTCCTGTGGTGTGTGGTCATGGAGGAAGGGCCTCATTACCCATCAGCCTCATCTAGCTATCCAGTGACCCCTGGGTGGGGCCAATTCTAGCAGTCAATGGAGCTCAGTGGAGCTCAACCAAGTAGAGGTGAGGAACACATCATCAGTGGAATTGCACTTTCCTGGCAGTGTTTTTCACAATATGGTCCCTCAATGCAGGTGCAGGTCAGGATATCCCCAAAGGGGCTTCTAGATACATGGCTATGACTCCTCCCTTCCTTTCCATTACTGCCTTTATCATATCCTCTCTGCCTGTAGAACCTGTGACAAACCCCTGCATTAATCACAGTGGGCCACCCAGAGACACTAAATCCTCACCAAAGTCAATAGATAAAATAGTTAATCTTCCTCCTTCTAATCCCAACTCCTTAGTCCAAACTTCTAGTCCAAAGTCTATTTCAGATGCCTGTGCCTTCTAGGGTCTCTATTTACCCTATTGGAAAATAAGTATTGCAGAAGGTAAGCCTCATGGCCCATGTAAGATATGACATGTGGTAAATTGCAGATAGATATGTGAGGTTGCCTACACAGAGCTTCACAGTGTTATTTCAGAGGAGACAATAATAGGACACAGACAGTCTGTTATCCAGAGGCCTACAACAGCAGCTGCTCTCAGTGGGCCTGTGGTGGCAAGTGTTTGTCCCCATCATGGCCTGAACTCTGTTGTTCCTGTCTTTGAAGATATGTACGAGAACACGTGCAGTTTCATGGCCCTGAAGACAGACTCAGTGGTGCTCTCAGTAGGGTAAGTGGAGTAAGAGAGGGAGAGTAGCAGCCATAGCAGTCCAGGAGGAGGATGTACAAGATCCAGGAGCCCTGACCACAGGTGTCCTTTTATACATTCACTCCTAGCCAGCGGTAAAGTGCCATAGGATATCAGAAGGGTGGAAAATCCTCACCAACACTGGGCATGCAAGGATCAGCTGTGGTGGAGTAAACACAAGATTGCATCCCTTCATTTTACACAGTCTCCATCACTTTAACAAACACAGAAGGAATGTATCTTATGGAGAAATAGGATTTAACTTTGCTCACTATTTGAGGAGTTTAATCCATGCAGGCTAGCAAGCTTGTTTAATTTCCAGGTCCCTCTGTTAAGGTATGTCATGATTGTGGCAAGAGGACATGACAGAGCCTAGGTGCTTACACAATTGTAGTCAGGAAGCAGAAAGAGACAGGAAGGTATCAGAAATAAGACACAATACAAACACAGTTACCTACTTCCTACAAGTAGCACCCAATTCTCATTATATCCAAATAATACCCTGAAATTATTAATTCATCAATGGATTCATTCATTTGTGAATTCAGGACCTTCCTTGTCCTATAACCTGGGGCTGGGAAGGTGGCTCAGTGGTAGAGTGTTTACCTTACATGCATGAAGTCCTGGAAAAGCTGGAAGTGGCACTGTGGCTCATGTGGCAGAACACTATGCTTGAGCTGAATAGCTGAGGGACAACAGTGCCCAGGCTCAGAGTTTAGGCCCCAAGACAAGCATAAAATAGTAATAATTGGTTCCAATAACTATGGAACAAACATTCATGAGGTTTTAGGGACACCATGTATCCAAACCAGAATATTTGCCATGGATTTCAAAGGCTCATAGACATCTCACAATGTAAAAGACTTTGGTCCTTGTCCAATAGTCCTTAAAGTCTTAAAAGTTACAAAATTATTCAAAAGTTCAAATACAGGGAGGGGCTGGGTATGTGGCTTAGCTGGAGAGTGTTTGCCTAACATGCGTGAAGACCTGGGTTTGATTCCTCAGCAAAACATAAAGCAGAAAAAACCAGAAGTGGCATTGTGGCTCAAGTGGTAGAGCGCTATCCCGGAGGTGAAGAGCTGAAGTACAGTGCCCAGGCCCAGAATTCAGGCCCCACAACTGACAAAAAAAGCTCAAGGACAGTGAGTGCCCAGGCCCTGAGCCTCAGGACTGGCCAAAAAAGTTCAAGTCCAAAGTCGTTTCTGAGACTCAAAATAAGTTACTATCATGGGTCCTTGAAAACTTAAGGGTGAGTTAAATTCTTTCAAGGTGAAATGAGACAGAGTAAATATTCCCATTCCAAAAGAGAAGTATGGGATTTCCAGTGCAAGAAGAGACCAGAGCAAGATCCAACCATAGCTGGGAAAGCATTAAGTCATGTGGTTCCTGTTCCATCATGTGGGGCAAGAGTTGTGTGGTGTGATCTCCAAATGTTCCTGTGGGCTGTGTGGTTAAAACCCAACTTCTTCTGTGTTGCACTGGCTCTCATCACTGCCTGAAGATTTACTTAGCATATAACCCATTTTCCTGACATCATCAACTTCTTTGTGACTCCACTGCAACATAACTTCACCCTCACACCTTCCCCCAACAATTACCCAACTCAAGGACTGCTCTATTTTGCCTCGCTTCTCAGGCTTTCCTTTGAATTCTCAGTGGAAGTATATAACAGTATCCAGAGTAGTCGTGGATGATGCCAAAAATTTTCTACCAAAAGCATATGGCGTAGCTGGCCCTCTGTGGACCACTGTGACATTAGCCAACTTGCATGAGTTACTGACCATGGTAAAATGAATCCTAGAGAAATAACTTCCTATAGGTCCTATGGAAGGAAGGTGCTCAAGTGTGAGTATAAACTTTCACACTTGATCACCTAAATGGATGGGGTCTGGACTATGTTTTTTTTTTTTTCTTTTTGTCAGTCTCAGGGTTTGAAATCTTGGCTTGGGCACTGTCCCTGTGCTCTTCAGCTCAAGGTGAGCACTCTCACACTTGAGCCACAGGGCTACTTACAGTTTTCTGGTGGTTTATTTGAGATATGGGTCTCACGGACTTTACTGCCCAGGCTGACGTTGAACTGCAATTGTCAGATCGTAGCCTTCTGAATAGCTAGGATTTCAGGCAAGAGTCACTGGCGCCCAGCTCTGGACAATTCTTGAAATACTCTCAAGGGATGTTTACTATTCCTTAAGCAAAATGTTGTTTCCTTTTACTTAACTATTCTCTTTACTCAACTATTTTTTTAACAGCCATACACAATATGTATAATAGTTTTCTGGAAAGGAGTATCTATTTTTCCAATGTTCCTGGTCAGTCTCTTTGTTTATAATTATCTCTATCTCCCACAAAGTCTCCAGGCATGGGCAAAGTGAGAGTTCTTCACTATAATGTTACATGAATAGCATTTAATCCAATTCCCAACTCAATGGTGTCTCCACCTCAGACCTCATGAGCACAATCTGTTATGTCAACATTCCTATCAGCATTCCAGACTTCAGAACTTCTCCCAGAATCACCTACTTCCCTCTAGTTCCACACTTGGGGGCCTTGCACCTTACATAGCGAAGTTTTCAATATTTCTTTCACAGACCAGTTCCTAGGGCTTAAGTGTGGCCATGGCAACCATCCTGCTTCTCAGCACATCAGTTCACAGAAGTGTCCTCACACTGACAACATTGTAAAGATTTATTTTAGTTCATGGTCCCAGAAATATCAACTAATAGCCAGTTTGCTCCATTGGTATGGACTGATCATAAGGTCAAAAACCAAAGCAAGGTGCTGGGAAGGTTGCGCAGTGGTAGAGCACTTGCCTTGCATGCATGAGGCCCTGGGTTCGATTCCTCAGCACCACATAAGCAAAAAGAAAAAAGCCAGAAGTGGCGCTGTGGCTCTAGGGGTAGAGCGCTAGCCTTGAGCTGAAATGCTGAGGGACAGCACCCAGCCCGAGTTCAGACACTGCAACCAGACCCCCCCCCCAAAAAAAAAAAAAAAAAACAAAGCAAAATTCTCATCGGGTAGTTTTGAAAGAAGATAGTGAGACTCAGTGTCCAGAGACAAGGTATACTTGAACAGCACCTTCAGTAGTCTACTTCTTTTAACTAGGTCTTATAAATAGTCACTGCCCTATAATGATGAGAGATTGTGAGTCAAGAAGTGTTCCATCCATTGTTGAAATTAGAGCCTTCACCTTCTTGTTACCAGACTGGCATCTCAGTTGGGTGCCATTCTAGGTTCACCTAATTTCCAGCAAAGTATTGAATAAGACATACATGACCTGTGATGCCAGCTATGCAGGTGACTGAGATCTGAAGACTACAGTTCAAAGCCAGCACAGGTAGAAATGTCTTTGAGACTCCAATTACCTGGCAGAAATGCCAGATGTGTACATTGTGTAACTTTGTTACACAATGTGCTACATTGGTAACCTTGAGAAAAAAGAAGCTTAAGGACATCCCTGAGTTGAGGTACCAAAACAAAAAATCACACACATGAGTAATGAGAGAAGCAGAAGTTCATTTGAGGGAAAGTTGGCTATAGTGAGTAAGCTACACTCCCCAGGTAGCCAGTGAACCTGAGCAAGAGAGAGGCAAGGCCAGAGAAAGAGTGAGTGGGATATTAGGCTGTTTAGACCGAGGGAAAGGGTGAGGAATTTCTTCCACAGGACAGATGCTTTGTCATGGGACAGATTTGAGTGGCTGGTGGTGGCAGTATAATAGTTATGTCACTGTGTGTCTGTCCTAACAATGGATTGTGTTACAGTAATATTAATGATATGTAGCACATAAACATAGGAGTTAATTTTAGGGGGTTTCGTCCCAGATTTCTCTTAAGAATACCCTGGTAGTGCACTGTACATATGATGTGACAAGAAGTGGAATTTTATTTAGTTAACCAATCAAAACTGTTTGCCAAATGTACTTTCTGATTATTTTAAAGTTATAAAGTCAAGAGAAAATTAATGGTCTGCTCTTACAAGTGACTACAGAACAACAGATCCTGGTTTCTCTGTCTGATTCAATTAGTTCATATCTCAACGATTGGCTCTAGGATTTAGGAAACAAGACTTGGATAAATGAGCCTTTCCAACATACCTCCTATCCTAACTGTAGAATGACTGAGCTATTAGCGAATACTCGAGAGATCTTTTGCAAATGAACCCTAAGAGCAGTTAAGATGTTAAGTAATCTTAGTAAAATTAAGGGGAAAATTTTCACAATATACAAAGGCTGCTAATATCCTTGAGAATTAAAAAAAAATCAATATTTTAAAATTCACCTAGATGCAAAGCAAAAATGTAAAAAGAAAAGGACAAAATAAGGTGATCTGAGGGTAGCATGTCTTTCAGGGGAGATATGGACGAAGATGGTAGGGAAGCAGCATTGTCTGCAGGCCTAGGTCAATGTCCTGTTCACTGTATACCATCCTTGATGGTTCTACAGGTTGACAATTCTTCGTTTAAACACCTACTTATTTACCTACCTATGTACCTTCCTACGTACTTGCCTACCTGCATATGTACATACTCCCCTACCTAACAACTTCCAGGAATGCAGAGATGAATGTGGAGAGTAACTAAGAATAAATCACTGTTCTTGGAGAAATCAACAAACCATTGGAATAAAAACAAAACAGGCATTGGTGAATATGATTCTGTATCTAAGTCTAAAAGGTCATGACGAGTCAGTGTGATACAGTTTAGAGAAGGGAGTGAGTGAAGTTTTTAAGAAGACTATAACTTTATTCCTCATTGATGGACTCATTCCATTTGGATTTCCTCTGCATGAGGTGCCACAGTGCTGTAGGACTCCAGTAAGTTACTAAGCATCTCTAGATTATTTTGAAATTACGAAGGAGAGCAAAATTTTTACAGTGTCAAGACCTGATCTCAACTGGCTACTATAGTATCTGAGCTTCTAACATAATAGTCCATGATCCAAAAAGCCTTGGAGAAAATGAAATTGCCTCACAGAGACCACAGCAAGGTTTACTCGAGCACCTGCACTGATGGCTGCGAGGAATTTCACCATGTGCTGTTATAGCAGATACTTGCAGAGATCTGGCCCATGGATCAGAGCAGAGTGATGGGCAGCTTTGGAATTATGCAGGGAGAAAAGGAGCTTAGGACTTACCAGAGGGTGCCATAGGACCAGTCGAAGAGAAGATGGCTGAGAGAAGTTTCAATTCAGAAATAAGTTCTTCCTTCTTACATTACCTCTCTTCTTTCCTGTTTATCTCTGTGGAAAAAAAAAAAAACAAAAACAATTTCACTATGACACCAAGTATACTTCTCCATGACTGCTGAAAGACTATGAGACCACCAGTAGATGAAGTGTCTCCCTGCACCCATCATTGTGTATTTTCTGTTACCAAAGCCAACAGATTGGAACTTTCAGAAACCTGGGTTTGTTTGCCTGTGGAAGCAGATAGGGCTTTGGATCGGGAACGTCAGCCACTCTGACTCTAAGCAGGTTCTTCTATGCACACATAGAATAAATGGGAATCCACATGTTTTTTGGCTACACACAGTCTGAGGATTTTATCAGAAGTGGTCTCCTAAGTGTAGTAGAGGACGTTGTTCAAATGGCATCTTCTAACCCTCTACTCACTAGGGTACTGGGTTTCCTTTTTCCTCCACAGGTACCGCAAGCTTCCTGACTACCACCACCCAGTCTCTTTCAGGGATTGTCTTAATGCCACCATCCACTTCCTGAAGACACTAGACATCTATGGGGTGGACCCCTCCCGGGTTCTGGTCTCTGGAGACAGCATTGGAGCTACCATTGTGGCATTCTTCAGCCAGGCCTTGGTGGGCAGAACAGATATTCCAAAGATACGGGGACAGATTTTGGTTTACCCTGTCCTCCAGAGCATCAATTTTCAGTTACCATCATATCAACAGAACAAAAATGTCCCATTTCCCACCAGAGATGTCATTATATGTTTCTGCCGATATTTGACAATTGACCCCTCCTGGAAAGATGCCTTGTTAAAAGGTGATTGTGTTCCTACCCATATCTGGGAGAAGTATAAGAAATGGTTGAGCGATGACAATCTCCCTAAAAGGTTCAGGTACAAGTATCAAGCAGAATTTCCCACACCTTTTAATGAGGCTGCCTATCTGGAAACCAGTCATGTTTTTGAGGTAGAAAATGCCCCCCTCATAGCCAATGACCAGATTATCACTCAGCTTCCAGGGGCTCTCATAGTGACCTGTGAGTAGGATGTCCTCCATGATGATTCCTTGCTGTACAAGAAGCGCCTAGAAGACCAAGGGGTCCCTGTGACCTGGGACCACGCAGAAGATGGTTTTCATGGATGCTTGCCATTATTTCCTAAAATTCTTCTCCATTTCTCCTGTTGTGAGAAAGTATTATCTGCCATAGTCAAATACTTAATGGAAATATGATGAAATTGTTGTGTGTCTGTGGTAATGAATTTACCTAATACCTACAAGCCCCTGGGTTTGATTTGTAGAACTGAAAACAGGAAAGAGAGAAAAGTAAACAAAAACTAATTTAAAAATCACAGCACCAAATAAACAGAAAGAAGAACTAAATGGTATATACAAGAGGCCCTGATGAAGATGAGCTCAGATGATCTCTCCACCAGTTCTACAACATTGAGGAAAATGATGCTATCAAAGGCAGACAACATGGCTTTGGGTTTGGTCTCTTCTTTGCAGCATAGAGGCCTGTGCAGAATAAATTGCACTTATGTGTCATGCTGTCACTGGGTGAATCATCCTCTTGATGGTCCAAAAGAGCCCAACTTGCAATGCCTCCAGCTGAGCTGTTAAACCAGTCATCCTTGGGTGGGACTTCAAAAAGAGGTCTTTATAAGAAAGAGAGAGAGAGAAGGAGCAAAGTGAGGAGAAATGGCAGCCAAAGGTAAGTTCTGATGAGCTTCAAGCTTTGTGTAGTTCAAGTCGTTAATCAGAATTTCTGAGGTAGATCCCTGACTCTCAAGAACCAGATTCTAAGGGCCAAGGGATCCATGGGAAGTGCAGAGGGATGTGAATGTCCATCCCTAAGAGAGATTCCTTTCTCAGGAGAGCCTCTGTGTCCTGCAGGTGGTTAGAGAGTACATAGTCCTTGCTTCTCCAGTGTCAGTATCTCTGTTCATAGGTAACTGATGGGGACCTCTCATTGCATGCTGGGTCAGCCGCAGTAGTTGCTGCATGGCCAATGTGCAAGATGGGCATCTGTGAGAGCCCCAGCCACATTGTGGTCCTGATGCAGGGAAGAGATGAAGCTGGAGGATCTCTTCTATGCAACACCGTTTTTCTGTGATCCCATGCTGTGCTATTCACACTTTTCATTCCTAAAACTAATGCACAAAGAACCATTTAAGGGAGGAAGCATCGATGGGGGTCTGTGGGGTTCAGAGCTTTTCAGAAGAACAATCAATTGTGGTGGAGAGGATATTGCAAAGCTACTTACATCACCGAAGTCAAGAAGCAGAAAGGAAAAAGAGAGGGGGGATAGAGGGAGTGAGGGAGAGAGAATATTCACCCACTGGTTTTCTGTTTTTCTCTTTTTGTGAGTCTGCTCCCTTTGGGATATTGCATCCTAAATTCATATGGGTCTTTCTTCTTTATTTAATCCTCTCTAGGAACATCCTCACAGAGAACCATATGCTTTTCTAATCTCTCACACACCTCTCAATGCAATTAAGATGTCAATCAAGAATAATCAATATAAATAGTAATGATAACACACTTCTCTACTCCCAGAAGGCATGTGGTGGCATCATAGGCATAGCAAACTCTGGGAGACTCTAGGCTCCATAGCAACACCATGTCCCCAAATAATGAAGCACAGATCAATGGTAACATTCCCCTTTAACCCCTATGATTGATGGAGGGAGTTGTCCTTTAGGCCTCTTGTGTCCACATGGTAGATCCAATTGTATTGGGATCTTGAGCGTCTAAGCAGACATATGTAGCGACCGTCTACTCGACCAGCGAGGAAAAACGACCACCACACCAGGAGTCTTCTCAGATCACGCTTTATTGGAGAGCCTTTTAGTTGTAGGAGAGCTTGGGTGCAAGAGAGCGTGCACCCGAAACATGGCCACTTATATAGGGAATAGGAACACGGGTCTTTCTATTGTTGGTCGCCTGCCTTTCACCGTCACCAGGTGTCATGGGATTGGCTGGGGACTCTACCTGGCTCGCGCATGCGCACAGCCCAGGCGTCCCGCCAAGCACCGTCTGGGGTGGTTACCTCAAAGCTGCAAGGGAGTGGGCGGAGTCTCGCCCCGGCTCCCTACAGACATAGTTCATTGTTTACACATCAGCAGCTTCCTGAATATAGTGCTGAGCAATTTTGCTCAAGGCTAGCATTCTACCACTTTGATACACAGCTCCACTTCTATATTTCTGGTGGTTAATTGGAGATAAGAAACTTATGGACTTTCCTGCCTAGGCTATTTTCAAATCAAAGTCCTCAGGTCTTAACCTATGAGTAGCTAGGTTTATAGGCATGAGCCACAGGCCCATGGCTATGTTGGAATCCTTTCCTATGTACACAACAAATGCATCCCAAATTGGGTAACAACACAACACACTAATTATGTCTGGTTTCTGAAGCTCAAGGGTCTCAACTTAGGTCTGGTTTATGGCTCCACTGGGCTTCTAGGAACAAGTTGGAGTTCTGTCTTAGTCTCAACTAGAAATGATCCATATCCAACCTTCAGTTGTTAGGTAGAGTATAGATTCCTATGTGAGAGATTGAGAGCCTGTGTTTCTTCTAGCTTGGGACCAGATGTCAGCTCTCCTGTCTTCTAAAATCCATTTAATCTTTTCTTCTTCTGTCTTTCTCTAAATGGCTGCTTCTCCATAAACAAGCATGAGGGTCAGAGTAATATCATTACCAGAAATACTCATGGAGTCACAAACATGTAGATGTGTGCATTCAGTCACAAATACCATGTTTCCTCAGAAGCAAGTCGGAGGTCTTGCTCATATAAGGTAATAACACAGAGTATGAATCACACTCCTGGAGGTTATAGGACTTTAGGATCTGCTCTATACGGAAGGTATTTGGTATAACAATGTCATTGTGATTTACAGGTTGGTCTCCAGTAATGACAGATTATCACTGGATAGTATTGAGTCATATCAGCCTTGATAGAATAGCTGATTATATACCTATACCCTGTCCCTTTGACTAGAGTAACCCATGTTCACACACATAGTTGCTCTTTTTATAATACCAATGTATTGTCTTGCAGTCTGAGGTCAGAAATCCAAGATGTGTCTACACAATTGCATTCTTTATTTAGGCACTATATAAACCTGTTTGAATTTTAAAGCAGATTTCATGTATGTTAGAGCATGGGTGTGTGTCTGTATGCATGCATGTGTGTGTGTGTGCGAAATTGTATGTGCACTTACCAAAACACGTATTTTAGGGGCAAATTTGCTCTAAAATGCTACAATACTTCATTTAGATTCTCCTACATGTATCACTGGGCCTCCAGATCATGAGTCTAAGTTCAAGGTTAGCTTTCACTATAGCCTAGGCTGCCCTCGGTGATGAGGTTCCATTTTTTTGCTCACACTTGAACTGGGAATAGTTCCACAAGCATCTACAATGTAGATTATGTACAATGTAGAGTAGATAGGCTGTACATTGTGCAATTATGTACAATGTAGGACAGGTAGGGTGCATATTGTGCAATTATATACAATGTAGAGTAGATAGACTGCAAGAGGCACAGCCCTATCTCATGCCTTGAAATGTCCATATTTGAGGAATCACACAGCCACTTAAAGTTACTTATAATTTGAAGATTAAAATTGGATTCACCGAGTATCTTACTCAGTTGTATATACTTCAGAACAGCAAAACCTTTGATAATCTGTTTCTAGCAACTTACAGCCTTAGAAATGTTTTTCTTTTTTCTTTATTATCTTTAAGTAGTTGTACAAAGAAGTTCTCATTCTACAAAACAGTATATGAATACAAGGTGTCTGACAACGTTGTCACCCATCGCTCCTAACTCATCCCTTCTCTCACTTTTCTTTTTTTACTATTGAGATTAGGTGATTACATAAATTTCACAGTACTATGGAATAGTGACAGTTAAAGTCACAAACACATTTTAACCTTCACAAGGCCAAATGTCATTCTCATGGTCTATGAAGTTTGTCAATTCTTTAAGCTTTTACAATACAATTATTTTTTCCACATCAGGAGATGTTTACATTTCTTTCCTTTAGCTTAGTGTAAGCTGTTCCCTCTTTCCCTCTCATTCTTCCCTTCTCATCTCTGTCTTTGGATTGCTTTGCTCATTTTCATTAATGTCCAGTGCAGCTGATGGGGCCTTTGTTGTGTGTTGTTGTGTTTCCTATTAATTCTGTATACTACAGCAAGCTTCCCTCTTTTGTGTGCATATATATACCATATATATGGTCAAGAACATGGAGTCATTTAGCAATGATACGACAAAATGAGTGGCTGTCCTTTATTTCATGAGTCTTGTTTACTTGGTCATATTTCCTTGTATGTTGACTTTAACATCCACATACTGGGGAGACTATGTGCAATGTGTCTCCCTTTTTTTTTTTTTTTTTTGGTTTACATCACTAAAATGGTTCACTGTAGTTCCATCCATTCCCTTGCAATGCTGCATAATATTCCATTGTATATAGGTACCACAATTTTGGATCCACTCATGAGGAGTGGGGCATCTGGGTTGTTTCCATATCTTGGCAATTGTGAACAGTGCTGCAATAAAAATGGAGGTGCATGTATCCTTGTATCCTGGTTCCTGTTGTTCAGGGTAGATGCCTCAGAGTGGTATGGCTGGGTCATAGAGGAGGTCTATATTTAGTTTTCTGAGGTACCTCCAGACTGCTTTCCAAAGTGCTTGTATCAGTATCCATTCCCACCAGCAATGCAGTAGGGTTCCTCTTTCTCCTCATCCCCTCCAGCATTTGTCGTTGGCTGACTTTAGGATGTGGGACATTCTGACTGGGGTAAGGCGTAATCACAGGGTTGTTTTTATTTGCAATTTATACAGCCAGGGAAGATGGACATTTCCTCATGTGTTTCTTTGCCACTTTTATCTCTTCTTCTGAGAAGTCTCTTTTTAGCTCCCTTGCCCATTTCATGATTGCTTTGTTAGATTTTGGAGATGTTAGTGTCTTGAGTTCCCTGTATTAAATGGCTATTAGGACCTTTTCTGATATATTGCTGGTAAATATTTTTCTGAATTAGTTGTCTTTCTTTCTAGTTTGGTTGCTATGTCTTTAGCTTTGCAGAAACTTTTTATTTTCAGGTGTCCCTTTGATTGAGTCTCTCCAGTTTGTTGAGACCCTGGGACTCTGTTCAGCAAGATCCTGCCTGTGCCAATAAGTTCTAGTTTTTCTCCTACTCTTTCCTGCTGTAGTTTCAGAGTATCAGATTTGATGTTAAGGTCTTTGATCTATTTTCACTTCGATTTCAGAGAAATCGAACCTAGGGCCTCAGGCATGCAAGGCAAGCACTCTACCACTGAGCCACCTTCCCAGCCCCTGGCTAGAATTTTATTGAGGCGCTTTACATCTGTGTTCATCAAAGAGATTGGTCTGTAGTTCTCTTTTTTGGTTGGGTCTTTGCCGGTTTGGGGATAAGTGTGATACTGACTTCATAGAATTAGTTTGGGATTGCTCCTTCTGTTTCTATTTCACTGATGAGCTTGATGGGTACAGGTATTAATTGCACTTTAAAGTTCTTATAGAATTCCGTAATGAATCCATCTGGTCCTGGGCTTTTCCTTGTTGGAAGGCTTTTGATTGCTTCCTCTATCTCATTGTAGCTTACTGGCATATTTAATTGCTTTATTTCTTCTTGGTTCAGTTCAGGCAAGTTGTAATTCTCCAGAAATTCATCCATTTCAAACTTTATGGAGTCTTACAATAGTTCTTTATAATCATTTGGATGTCTTGGATGTTTGTTGTAATTTTTCCTGTGGCATTCCTGATCTTGTTGATTTGGGTCTCTTCTTTTCTTTTTTAATTAATCTTGCCAGTGCTCCATCAATTTTCATTGATTCTTTTAAAAAACAGCCTTTTGTTTTATTCATTTTATAGTTTCTTATTCTCTATGTCTCAATTTCAGCTATATTGGATATCTTGCTCTGTCTGGCAACTTTAAGTTCAACTTTTTCTCACTGCTCTAGCAGTTTTAGTTGCATCATGAGATTGTTTACTTGGTCTGTCTCTATTTTCTTGATGTGTGCACTGTAAACAATAAATTTGCCCCCCCCCCCAGGTCTGCTTTTGCCATGTCCTGTCCCATAGGTTTCTTTTTCATTTTTTTATTTATTGTGAAAATACCGTAGTGAGGGGTTACAATTACATGGGCAAGGTAATGAGTATATTTCTTATCAAGCATTGATGCCTCCTCATTTGTTTCCCCTTCCCATCCTCCCATAGTTTTCTTTGTGATGTTTCTTCATTTTCATTGAATTGTAGGAACTTTTTATTTATTCTTTAATTTCTTCTGTGACCCAGGTGTTGCTCAGATATGTGCTGTTTAATTTCCAAGTGTTTGAGTTTTTTCTACTTTATGGCTTGTTATTGAGAACTGGTTTGATTCCACCATGGTCAGATATAATACAGGGGATTATGTTGATCCTCTTGTATTTGCTTAAATTCACTGTACAAACTAGGAAATGATCTATTTTAGAAAAAGTTCCAAGGGCTGCAGAGAAGAATGTCTACTGGGTTATTGTTGGGTGGAAAACTCAGTATATGTCAGTTAAGTCCACTTGAGATATGTCATAACATAATTCAGAAATGCCTTTGCCAATTCTTTGTGTGGTAGACCTGTCCTTTGGTGATAGAGGAGTATTAAAGTCTTCTAGTATTATTGTATTTGGATCAATCTTTTCCTGTAAATCTGAGAGTATTTGCTTAACATATTTGGGTGCACTGTTGTTTGGGGCATATAAATTAACAATGATGATGTCCTCTTCTTGGATTGTTCCCTGTATTAATACCTTAGTGAATTTCTTTGTCTTTTCATAATGATTTTAATATAAAGTGTATTTTATCAGATATCAGGATGGCAACTCCTGCCTTCTTTTAATTTTTTTTTGGGGGGGTCCGGTTGTGGGGCCTGAACTCTGGGTCAGGGAGCTGTCCCTCAGCTCTTCAGCTCAAGGCTAGCTCTCTACCACTTGAGCCACAGTGCCACTTTCAGATTTTTTCTTTTTTTTGCTTATGTGGTGCTGAGGAATCGAACCCAGGGCCTCATGCATGCAAGGCAAGCGCTCTACCACTGAGCCACCTTCCCAGCCCCAACTCCTGCCTTCTTAATGGGGGCATTTGCATTGTAGACCTTCCTCCATTCTTTCACTTAGAGTTTGCTTTTATCTTTGGCTGTAATGTAGATCTCTTGTTTTTTTGTTTTTGTCCATCATGGACCATGATCTCTGGACCTGGGCACTGTCCCTCAGCTGTTTGGCTCAAGGCTACTGCTCTACCACTTGAGCCACAGCTTCACTTCCAGTTTTCTGGTGGTTAATTGGAGATAAGAGTCTCACAGACTTTCCTGCTGGGTGTGGCTTTGAACCATGATCCTCAGATCTCAGCCTCCTAACTAGCTAGGGTTACAAGTGTGAGCCTGGATCACACAGCTAAGGATGGTCTCTTGAAAACAGCAAATTGATGGATCTTGTTTTCTGATATAACCTGTAGTTCTTTTTCTTTTGATTAGTGAATTCAGTCCATTAAGGTTTATGATTATTCTAGAGGGGAATACTGTGCTTCCTGTCATTTTCCTCTTTTCCTATGCTTTTTTTCTTTTCTTTCCTCCTTAGTTTACTAAGTTGGTCTCCTAGAGATATCTACCTGGAATTGTTCCCTGATCTTGTTTTCTTCAGATTGTAATCCCCCTCTGAATATTCTTTGTAATGTTGGCACACTGTTTATGAATTCATTGAGATTTTCTTCGCTATTAAAAATTTTAGTTTCTCCATCGAATATGGTGAATGCTAGTTTTGCTGGATTTACCAGTCAGGGCTGGCAGTAATTGGTTCTCAGGACTCAAATGGTATTTTCCCAGATTTCCTTGCATTTAGTGTCTGTGTGGAGAGATCTTCAGTGATTCTTTTTTTCCCATTGTAGTATAGCTCCTTCTTTGCTTTTGCTTTGCAAGATTGTTTCTTTAGTGTTAAACTCTAGCATTTTTACAATAATGTGTCTAGCTGTGCTCCTCCTTTGATCTTGCTTGTTAAGTGTTCTGTAAGCCTCTGTTATGTAGGTAAGATTTTCTCTTTTAAGTCTGGGGAAAATTTCGGTGATGATTTTATTAAGTAAGTGTTGCATTCCTTTGTTCTGGTATTCCTTCCCTTCATCCACCCCAAATATATGAAGGTTCAATTTCTTGGCACTGTCTGCTTGTTCTTGGACTTCCCTTTGGCATATTTTCAGGGTTTTTTTTTTCCATATCTGTAACTTTTTTCCATTGCCTGCATTTCCATTGCCTGATATTCTATTTTCCATTTCATTCACTCTATTTACTGCAGCTTCCATTGTGGTTTGCATGGAGGAAATTAAATTTTGCATGGAGAAAATTGAGCCACTTACAATTTCTATGTCGTTTCTTAGAGTATTAATCTCATCTTTTAGCGAGGTGTGCACTGCATCTATTTTTGAGTGCATTGCTTGTTTGAAGGCCTGGGTCACTTTTGATTACTCATTCCTTTGTTCTTTAAATTTCTATTTTTGGGGGAGGAGTCCAGTCGTGGGTCCTGAACTCTGGGCCTGGGCACTGTCCCTCAGCTCTTCACCTCATGGCTAGCAATCTACCACTTGAGCCACAGTGCCACTCCCTGGCTTTTTTCTTTTAGCTTATGTGGTGCTGAGGAATCGAACCCAGGGCCTCATGCATGCAAGGCAAGCGCTCTACCACTGAGTCACCTTCCCAGCCCCTGTTCTGTAAATTTCTGATTTGTTTCAAATTTTAATTCTTGAGTCATTGCCTCTCATGTCTTGGATGTAGCATTTGTCTTCCATTTCTTTTGTGCTTCCACTGGTGTTCTCCTATGTATGGTTGCAGGCCTTGGGTCTGGTTTGATATCTTGACTGTTGATGAATCTTGTACTCTGTGATTTTTTTGCATATGGTTTCAGGGACAATTGGATGGTTTCAGTCACTAGGTAGTACCTTTGCTTGTTTTTGGATTTAGTCCTGGATCAATTGATGTAGCTTGGTCTTGGCGCTGGGCTTGTTGAGAATAGTTTTCTTGATTCCAGTTCTACTGCAGGAGGGGGCTGCTTTCCAGTTGCTGGTATAATCCATGTAGGGCTTACTCTTGTTAAGTTGTGCTTGGCAGACACATTCTGCCCTCTGCTGTGGTATGCACTCAGATCCTGAGCAGTCAGGGGCAAAAGGTTAAGACAGCTCAGGTTTCTGCCTCTGTTGCAGATAGAGATCCTTCAACTGTCTCCTGGATATCCTCAGCAGTTCCCACCTTTATTCAAGGACCAGCAGCCTTGACTGCTCCCATTACCTCCCGGGAGTGCTCTTGGTCAAGCTGACCAGCTATGTGTGCCCACTGGTTGCTGGTGCACTTGGACATTTCCCAGATTCCTTAGGAACTGTAGCCTAGGTGGTAGAGGGGGATTATCACCACTGGGGGGTTCCACCAGTGCTGGTCTCCTGTGAAAGGGGGGGGGTGAGAGGGAAGCAGTGTGCCCCGTGGGGTACTCACTTATCCTGGTACTGGTTTGGAGCTGTCCAGCGGTGCTTTGGCAGATGTCTGTTTTTGTGCACTTTAGGTTGCTGGTCACCACTGTGTTCCTAATTTGTTGAGATGATTGTGGGCTGTGCTGGGTGGTGGTGTGGGCTGGGTCTGTGTTTCACTGTGTGTGCCACTGGTTATGGGGTCCAGTTCAGCACTGCGGGTGTTTTTGCACTGTCCTTCTACCTGTCCAACCACCTTGTTTCTAGGGTCCCTGGGCATGATTGCCACCACTGGCCAGGCTGCTTCCACAGGACCGCACGGGGTCACATCACGGGTTTAGGAGAACCCCTCCCACACACACACTTTTGCCACCTCTGGCCTAGGGGCTTCTGCAAGAAGGAGCAGGGAGTTGTCACACAGCGAATCTGGTGTCCCTCCCCTCTGCAGCCTCTGCTGCTGTCCCGGGCTACACTGCTTCCGCAGGCCACTGCCCTGGGCTGCATCCGGGGGGGCTAGAGCAAAGCAGTTGGGTGCCCGGACCTGTGAGGGGTCTTCATGTGGGTTCTGAGTTCCTGTATTCTCCTGGTCAGCACCGGCTCTTGGGAATCTTCTGGAAGCCTCAGACCCTGTGGCTCTGTGGTCCCCGGTGGGTCCCCAGCCAGGCAGCCTGGGCGGCTCGCAGGGCCACAGCAACAGGTGGGGACGGGTCTTCCCACGGCACCCGGCTCTGTGTGGCTTCCGACGTGTTTCCTTTTCATCTGCTCATTCCCGTCTCTCTGAGTACTCGCCTCTTTGCTGGTGTCGGTCCCTTGTAGAAACAGCTTGGAAGTCGAGCTCTCTATTCGTTTGGCGAGCCTGTGGTGTTTCTGGTCTTGTCCCCCCTCTTGTGTTGATTGGATTTGTGTTTCTTTTATGGCCAGAGATGCTGAGCATTTCTTCCCTTGTCTCTTGGCCATTGGTATTTCCTCTTCAGAGACATCTCTCTTCAAGACTTGAACCCACTTTTTAATGGGGTGATTGTTTTATGGGGGGTTGGTTTGGGAGCAATTTAATTTTTTTTGGTGGGGGGGTCCTGTCGTGGGGCCTGAACTCTGGGTCTGGGCGCTGTCCCTCAGCTCTTCAGCTCAAGGCTAGCGCTCTACCATTTGAGACACAGCATCACTTCCGGCTTTTTTTCTTTTAGCTTATGTGGTGCTAGGGAATGGAACCCAGGGCCTCAGGCATGCAAGGCAAGCGCTCTACCACTGAGCCACCTTCTCAGACCCAGCAATTTACTTCTTAAGCATGAACAACACCTAGAAGTATTTCTATGTATGATACTGTTTTATTTGATCCTCCACAGTGAAGATGATTAAAATGCACTCTTTTTATACCTCCTACCAGAGTACTGTACACTCTTTATGATGACAAAGTAACGTACTGTTATCTGTAGGGCTCAAGTTATTTATGATATGTATGATCAACATTTTATCATTCTTTAGATCTATAGAAGAGTTTCTGTGGTGTGTTATAGTGTCACATCCTCCATGAAATAAGATTTTTGAGTCCCATGATAAAAAAAAAAAATGTTGATTTTACTTGGAGCAGTAGAACTGATATCTGACATGTCTGACCAACCAGGTCTTGAGAGCTCACAGGCATGAGAGACCAGTGTCCTCTGAAATTGAAAAGGTAAGCTACCTTCATTAGTAAGATTTTCTACAGTTTATTTTGAGGTTCCAGTTTTCAATGTTTGCTAAATTTAAATATAGAACGCCAGTTTTTGGTGTGTGTATGGCAATTCTGGGGCTTGAACTCAGGACCTGTGCACTGTCCCTGAGCTTTTTGCTCAAGGCTAGCAGGACACCTGTGGAGATACAGTTTCACTTCAGGCTCTTCTGGTGATTAATTGGTGATAAGAGACTTAGAGACGTTTCTGCCTTTGCTGGACTTGAACCATGATCCTCAGATCTTAGCCTCCTGTGTTAGTATGTGTACTGCTATGAGGCAATGGCACTAGGCAAGAGCCCATGTTTTATACTTCAGAATCCCCTTAGGACATAAGATTTGCACATTAAAACCCAAGAACTTAAAAAAGCCAGTCCTCACACCATATTATAGTCTATCACCTACATGATTTCTTGTATTGATTTTGTCTCAATGTTGACCAAGAAGGAAGCAGACAGCACACAGGAATTGGAACAGAGAAAATGAATACAAAGAACATTTTACTTACAAGAGAAGATTGGAGATGTAGATTCTTGGATTTAAAAGATAATAAAATAGGGCTAGGACGGTGGCTCAGTGGTAGAGCGCTTGCCTTGCATGCATGAGGCCCTGGGTTCGATTCCTCAGCACCACATAAGAAAAAGAAAAAAGCTGGAAGTGGCACTGTGGCTCAAGTGGTAGAGCAGTAGTCTTGAACCGAAGAGTTGAGAAACAGTGTCCAGACCCAGAGTTCAGGCCCCATGACTGAACCCAAAAATAAATAAATAAATAAAACATAACAAAACAAACCAGAAAAAGACACCTCTAGGGAAGCAGAGATATAAGGAATAGCCACCATAGACGTAGAAACTGGCTTCCTTAATGTGGATGTGGCTATGGCCTGCAGAGCATGAGCACAGAGGTGGTTGGTTTGGAATCTACTCTGAGGAATGAAGGCAAAGTCTCCCTTGAGTAACTTTTGGCCATACATGAAAATACATAAGAGACTAGGCTCAGACAGGATTAGAGAGAGCCTGTGAGTGACATGAGCAGATAGCTAGTTCTTTAACCATCAGCATCTACTTCATTGGCTTCTCCTTCCCCAGAGTATGGCTATGGCCTCTGCAAGTTTCTTGAAAAACAAAGATAGACCAATTGAGAAACAAAGGTGAACAAACAAACAGGCTTGTTTGTTTGCAAATTGACCTGCAACAACATTTGTGCACCACCTGAGGGTAGATGGATGCCACCAAATAGACTAATCAGGCGTGACCAGAAAAGAGAAAGACATCAGTGGGATTGTGGGAGCACAATCTGATCCTTTTGTTTCCAAGAATCAGAGTTGTATCTTAGTAAATCTTTGTTCATATTTGTCCCTGGTGGCTGTGATATAAGTAGGTATTTTAACAATTTGATGGACACCTGCCACACCATTTTATTCACAATGACCCGATAACTAGAAACTTGACTGTGATCTTAGGCCAACGCTGACTACCCTATCATCCTGGCCTAGTTGATTTCCCTTTGCTAATGGAGGAAAGGATTTCCCTGAATATTCTACATATTATTCCCTTTCTTTCTTTTTATAGAGTATAGTGGTAATATGTGCATTCCTAACTTGTACTTTTGAAAAGAATGTATTTCACTTAGGTTAAACTTGAATTTTTTACTTAAATCATTATTACCTCAAGCCCATCACTTGAGTTTATTTACTGATTGATTATGTAATACCTTATAGCAACCTAAAACTCTGGAGACCACTATTCACTGCTTT
Source organism: Dipodomys merriami (assembly GCF_024711535.1). NCBI lineage: Eukaryota > Metazoa > Chordata > Mammalia > Rodentia > Heteromyidae > Dipodomys > Dipodomys merriami. The sequence goes on from NW_027204270.1 coordinate 8,425,602, forward strand.
TGTATCCATTGGCCCAGCAATGAATTTATTCCAGAATTTTGCTGATTTCCTCAGTGAGGTGCTCAGGTACTTGGGTTCATTTTCAAGAGTATCCCTAAGGTGCTTCTGGTAAAGCAAATCATCATAGCATTAGAAGGATATGATAGAGTGAAGGTGATCACATTGTGCTAACCAAAAACCAGACAGGGGGAGGGAGAGAGAAAAGGCCAGGGATAACACAACAGTTTATAATAGGCATGCATTGACCTAATTTCTCTAAAGAAGACCCAAGTGCTCACACGGAACATAAAATTGTGGTGTCTGTTGGTAAAACTTGAACCAAGAGCCTCATGCATGCATGAATTCCCCCCTTGAGCCATACCATCAGCTATTGACTATATTGCCAGACAATTTGAGATTCAATAAGGCTACTGGTTCAGCTGATAATTTCCACTGAAAATACACCTTGTTATTCACAGTTCCCATGAGGGAAGCATTCATATCTGGAACAGGCACAAACAGTGAAGCAGAAAGATAAGAGGCAACATGCAAAGAAGTTTCTATGGTGTGTCTATATATTTGAAGACAAAAGCAAGGCTGAGTAACCAGATTTACAGTGGGTGGCAGAAATGATTTCAGTCCACACTGGGGAAAATGTGTTATCCTTGGTTGTCTAGTCCCTGGTCATTGAGTAGTCATAGCAGATGGATAGTGTCTTAGCATTGAGGAGCTAAGAATGGTGGTGGTTGAGGGCGTGGGTTCTGCACTTCTTGCATTGTGTATGAAAAGTGTACTCACAGGTAAGTTGTTTGCTGTCTCTCAACCCTAGGAATTTCTGTCCCGTTTGGATCAGCTAGGCCATAGATGTCAAAACATGAGTATACAAAAACAAGTAACTAATATAAAGACTACTTGTGAGGTTAGTTTTTGTTTAGCATACCTGGGAATTGAGGAGGAAGAGCAAGACTCGAGTAAAGTGATTATTATTCCTCTTTTACCAGGGTACAGAGATAATCTTGTTAAGCTCTGATTTTCCAAGCGAGAGGAGACACACAGGGCTCCTTACAGGGCTTCCTCAATGTTTTCCCAATCTCTGAGTAGCCATGCCATGGCTTTGCAACATCTCACAGAAGCCTCTTTCCCACTATCTTTCCCTGTCATGACCAGATTGGAGAATATTAAGGTGGTGTGATAATACACAGCCTTGACCTGGAACCAGATGGCCGGGCTTCAGAGATGTTGGGCCACTTCGTGTCCAGGGCAGTATCTGATGCAATCTCTTTTCTCATTTTTCAGTGTGTCAAAACCTTTATCTCTGTTGGTGATTCAGACTTTGCAAGTTATAAAGTGCCTGGGTCTGTGGGCAAGAGATAATCTTAATACCTTCTCTTGGAGTCAGGAGTTCCTCAGCCCATTCTGAAGGAAGAAGCACACCATGATTGCTTTGTTGGTGATCCTTCTCACTGTTGGGTACATCCTGGTCCTGGGGTTCAGCTTGTGGATTCTCATAGAATATTGGATAGTTATTGATGTTCCATCTGCCATCATCCACACCATAAAGTTTCGGATTCTGCACTCCAGTGGCCATCTAATATTCACATGGGTAAATATCTTTTTTAATTATTCTATAATGTCTGAGTACTGAGAAAGGAACCCTTGGGACAACATTTTGTAAAAACATAGATAGTCTACAATTTCAGGCTAATACATATTGATCAATGAAAAGGGCTGAGAAGGTGGCTCAGTGGTAGAATGCTTGCCTTGCATGCCTGAGGCCCTGGGTTCGATTCCTTAGCAACAAAAAAGCAAAAAGAAAAAAGCCGGAAGTGGCACTGTGGCTCAAGTGGTAGAGGGCTAGCCTTGAGCTGAAGAGCTGAAGGACAGCGCCCAGGCCCAGAGTACAGGCACCATGACTGGACCACCCCACACACGCCCCCGCCCCGCCAAAATAAAGAAAAGAAAAGAAAAGATGCCTCACCTTTTCCTCTAGGCTCATTGTGGAAAAACAAATCAAATGTGATGGCCATAAAAATGAGCCTTGATTGTCCTTATCTCCACTCACCAAACAGGCAGTTAACAGAAGAAACTCATAGAGTAGGTTCTAAAAAGAAAGAATCTGTGGTCTTTTTGAGTTAGATAATGAGTTGTTATAATGCCTAGTGGCCCTGCCTATGAAGAACAGCATGGGTTAAATAGTCCATAGCAGACAGTGTAAAACATATCCTGTTACTCATATGTAACTTAGACGAGTGAGGCTGTAAGAGTCCGTGGCTGTTGATATGCTTTGGAAGATTGGAACCAGCAGTAATGATGTTAAATCTCCGGACAAGATTTTGCTGCCAGTGAAATTCCTCCATAAAACTGGGGAGGGTAAAAAGTGTTATCTGTAACCTAATAGCATCTGTTCTTGAGCTTTGAAACTTAGGCAAGACATAGAACAACAAGAGTAAAGTACGATGTTAATACTAGAATATTTTTTAATGTGACAGTACTTGGGTTAGAACTCAAGGCCTCATGTCCTCACTCAGCTTCCTTGCTCATGTTTGGTGCTCTATGGCATGAGCCACACCTTTACTTCACCATTTTGTTGTTTTATTGGAGGAAAAGGAAGTCTCCCAGATTTTGCTGCCTATGCAGGCTTCCAGTCATGATTTTCTGAATCTCATTCTCTTAAGTAGTTAAGATTAGAAGCATAAGGCTTCAGTGCTCAGTGAATGTCACTCATTTTACTTGGCAGATAGCTATTTGTCTAAAACATAGGAAGTAGTTAGGCATGAGAGATCAATGCCATCCTAAAAAACAATAATAAAGATGTAGAGAAGACAAAGGAAGCAGAGTATTTTTTGTTGGCAGAAAATTATGTGAGAGTAGATCTAATGGGCACTTGTGGAATATCATGTTGTTTATCTATCTATCTATCTATATCTACTCAGATAAATATTGATACAAACATAAATGTTGATATAAATATATAAGTTGATACACACCTATGGGACAGGGTAGACTCTGTGTTGTCTTAGACTGCCTTTCTGCCCCAGGATGCTAAGTGATATTAGGAGATCAGAAGGCCTTCAAATCCTTCTAGGTCTTTGGGCTCCTCCAGTGAGAAAGGAGGCCATATGGCAAGTCAAGAGGCACCTCAAATGGGAACCAGATTCCATGGTACATTCACATTGTGATAATGAATCTGTGTCATGCATAACCAGTGAAACTCACCGACTCGTCCCCAGCCTCAGTATTATAGCTGATCAGAAAGCAGATGCATCATCAAGGTGAGAAATTTATAGCTACCAGAGTCCAGTGCCTGTAATTGAGCATTGCCATAGCATCAGAGTAACCCCAGAATGCCTTAATTTCACTTACAACCTGCTATTGTCCCTGACAAGGGCAGATGCTGAAGAAATCATGAAAAAGGCAAATCATCTTTGCAAAGTTCATTCTGTGCAGATTTCATGCACTCTGAAAACCCTGCTGTTCTGAAGAGGGCACCGCCAGGAAAGGTGAAGTTGAATCACCTCATTCAAGGTTGAGGCAGCAGTACAGCAGCCTTCACATGCGGAGTAGAGTTTCCAAGTCTGGGGATGCAGGGCTGAACTTGCAGCAGGTTCATAGTCAACATTTGTCTTTGCAGTGATATATGTGGAAAAAGAGGACCCTAAGAGTTGTGTCTTAGGACTTCAGTGGTGTGGCTTTTCTCCTATGTGTATACAGGGTATGAGTGAAGCAATAAAGGAAGTTTCCGTTTGACCTCGGTAATGAGGTGCAGGCTGGTAGAAATTATGTAAGAATCAGATATAATCCAAGGCAAGTAGCAACAAGATTTCCATCTGATGAGAATGAATAGCTTTCCTAGATTTCCTGCTTCTCCATTCTAACAATCACTTGAGAAGTGTCAATATCCATAAACCTTAGGAGAATCTGATGAACTCATCTCCACATGGGAGCAGTGTGCACATTGATTCACACTGGTTACAAAATGGCTCATATAAAGCATTGAAAGGAACTGAGTCTTCAACGATAATTCAAATTTTTCTCCAACTCTCCTCCAGGGGTGTATACTTGAGAAGCTAAGAATTTGCTCCATGCCCAGCTTTTATCAATTTGCACTAAATCTACTGCCAATATGGAAGGACCCTAGAGTGGTGGTGACCAACCTGCGATTTGGGACAATCAGCGTGAGGCTGTTCCAGCCGAAGGCAGTGTCCTCCTGCCCTCGTCGAGGCGTCATCTTCTACCACGGAGGCTGTGCAGTTATGGGCAGCCTGGGTAAAGAGCTTTCCTGTGGTGTGTGGTCATGGAGGAAGGGCCTCATTACCCATCAGCCTCATCTAGCTATCCAGTGACCCCTGGGAGGGGCCAATTCTAGCAGTCAATGGAGCTTAGTGGAGCTCAACCAAGTAGAGGTGAGGAACACACCATCAGTGGAATTGCAACTTCCTGGCAGTGATTTTCACAATATGGTCCCTCAATGCAGGTGCAGGCCAGGGTTTTCCCAAAGTTGGCTTCTAGATACATGGCTATGACTCCTCCCTTCCTTTCCATTACTGCCTTAATCATATCCTCTCTGCCTGTAGAACCTGTGACAAACCCCTGCATTAATCACAGTGGGCCACCCAGAGACACTAAATCCTCACCAAAGTCAATAGATAAAATAGTTAATCTTCCTCCTTCTGATCCCAACTCCTTAGTCCAAACTTCTACTCCAAAGTCTATTTCAGATGCCTGTGCCTTCTAGGGTCTCAATTTACCCTATTGTAAAATAAGCACTGCAGAAGTTAAGCCTCATGGCCCATTTGAGATATGATATGTGGTAAATTGTAGATAGATATCTGGCTTTGCCTACACAGAGCTTCACAGTGTTATTTCAGAGGAGACAATAATAGGACACAGACAGTCTGTTATCCAGAGGCCTACAACAGCAGCTGCTCTCAGTGGGGCTGTGGTGGTAAGTGATGGTCCCCATCATGGCCTGAAGTCTCTTGTTCCTGTCTTGCAGATGTGTACCACAACACATGCAGTTTCATGGCCCTGAAGACAGACTCAGTGGTGCTCTCAGTGGGGTAAGTGGAGTAAGAGAGGGAGAGTAGCAGCCATAGCAGTCCAGGAGGAGGATGTACAAGATCCAGGAGCCCTGACCACAGGTGTCCTTTTATACCTTCACTCCTAGCCAGCGGTAAAGTGCCATAGGATATCAGAAGGGTGGAAAATCCTCACCAACACTGGGCATGCAAGCATCAGCTGTGGTGGAGTAAACACAAGATTGCATCCCTTCATTTTACACAGTCTCCATCACTTTAACAAACACAGGAGGAAAGTATCCTATAGAGAAATAGGATTTTAGTTTTGTTCACTCTTTGAGGAGTTTAGTCCATGCAGGCTAGCGAGCTTGTTTCATTTCTAGGTCCCTCTGTTAAGGTATGTCATGATTGTGGCAAGAGGACATGACAGAGCCTAGCTGCTCTCACAATTGTAGTCAGGAAGCAGAAAGAGACAGGAATGTATCAGGAATAAGACACCACTTAGACATACTTACCTACTTTCTGCATGTAGCACCCAATTCTTATTATGTCCAGATAATACCCTGAAATTATTAATTCATCAGTGGATTCATTCATATGTAAATTTAGATCCTTCCTTTTCCTATAACTTGCAATAATTGGTGTCAATTACTATGAAACAAGCCTTCAAACCTGAGGTTTTAGAGATACAACATATCAACACCACAACCTTCTGCCATGGACTTCAAGGGCTCAAGGCCATCTCACAATGCAAAAGACATTGGTCCCTGTCCAAGAGTCCTAAAAGTGTTACTTGTTACAAGATTGTTCACAAGTCCAAGTCTAGGGACCGAGAATGTGGCTTAGTGGCAGAGTGTTGGCCTAGCATGCATGAAGGCCTGAGTTCGATTCCTCAGTACCACATACACAGAAAGAGTGAGAGGTGGTGCTGTGGCTCAAGTGGTAGAATGCTAGCCTTGAGCAACAGAGCTCAAGGACTGTGAGTGCCTAGACCCTGAGTTCACCAACCAGCACTGTCAAAATTTCAAATCCAAAGTAGTTTCTGAGACTCAAAATAAATTTCTATCATGGGTCCTTGAAAACTTAAGAGCAAGTTAAATTCTTCCAAGATGAAATGGGACAGAGTAAATAATCCCATTCCAAAAGGGAAGTATGGGAGTTCCAGAGCAAGGAGGAGAACAGAGCAAGACCAAACCATAGCTGGGAAAGCATGAAGCCATGTGGTGCCTTTCCATCATCTGGAGCAGCTGTTGCTCCAGCCTGTGGGCTGTGTGATTAAAACCCAACTTCTTCTGTGTTGAGCTGGCTCTCATCACTGCCTGCAGATTTACTTAGCATATAACCCATTTTCCTGACATCATCAACTTCTTTGTGTCTGCACGGCGGCATAGCTTCAGCCTCACACCTTCCCCCACCAATTACCCATCTCAAGGACTGCCTGCCTGCGGGGACTCCAACACTGCTCTGCTTTGCCTAGCTAATCAGGCTGTCCTTTGAATTCTTAGTGGAATATACAAAACTGTCCAGAGTAGTCATGGATGATGCCAAAAATTGTGTACCAACAGCACATGGAGTAGCAGGGCTTCTTTGAACCACTGTGGAATTAGCCAACTACTGCAAGCGTTACTGACCATGGTAAAATGAATCCTAGAGACATAATTTACTATATGTCCTATGGAAAGAAGGTGCTCAAGTGTGAGTATAAATTTTCACACTTGATCTCCTAATTGGTTGGTGTCTAGACAATATTTATTATTTTTATTTTGTTTTTTGTCAGTAATGGGACTTGAACTCTTGGCTTGGGCACTGTCCTTGCGCTCTTCAGCTAAAAGTGAGCACTCTACGACTTGTGCCACATCACCCCTTCTGGTTTCTTAGTGGTTTCTTGCACATAAGAGTCTCATGGACTCTTCTGGCCAGGCTGGCTTTGAACTGCATTAATGAGATCTCAGCCTCCTGAGTAGCTAAGATTTCAGGCATGAACCACTGGTGCCCAGAATGTCTGGATAATTCTTGAGATACTCTTGAGGGATCTTTCCCATTCCTTAAGTAAAGTTTTCTTTCCATTTTCTTAACTATTTCCTTTACTCAACTATTCTCTTTAACAACCATACCCTCTTTGTCCAACACTTTTAATAATAACTTTCTGCAACAGACCATCTATTTTTCAAATGTTCTTGCTCTGTGTCTTTGTTTCTAACTGTCTGTATCTCCCACAAAGTCTCAAGGCATGGACAAAGTGGAGAGTTCTTTGCCAAAATGTCACACAAATGGTATTTAATCCCATTCACAAAAGAATCATGTCTCCACCTCAGACCTCATGAGCACCATCTGTTATGTCAACATTCCTATCAGCATTCTAGTCTTCAGAACTTCTCCCAGAATCACCTACTTCCCTCTAGTTCCACACTTGGGGGCCTTGCCACCTTACATACCAAAGTTTTCCATATTCCTTCCACAGACAAATTCCTAGAGCTTAAGAACCATATTCTAGTGTGGTCATAGCAACCATCCTACTTCTCTGCACATCAGTTCAAAATTTTCCTCACTCTAAATTCTTTGTAAAGATATATTTTAGCTCATGGTTCCCAAAGTATTATCTCATAGCCTATTTGCTGCACTAATATGGACTGATCATAAATTCAAAAACCAAAGCAAAATTGTCATCGAGTGGTATCAGAAAGATGACAGTGAGAGTCAGTGTCCAGAGAGAAGGTATACTTGAACAGCACCTTCAGTTTTCTACTTCTTCTAACTAGGTCTGACCACTAGTCACTGCCCTTTAATGCTGAGAGATTGTGAGTCAAGAAGTGTTCCATCCATTGTTGAAGTAAGACCCTCACCATCTTGTTACCAGACTGCCATCTCAGTTGGGTGTCATTCCAGCTTCACAAAATTTCCAGCAAATAATTGAATGAGACATACTTGACCTGTGATCCTAGCTAAGCAGGTGACTGAGATCTGAAGATTACACTTCAAAGCTAGCCCAGGTGGAAATGTCTCTGTGACCTGTATCTCCAATTACCTGCATTGTCAGATGTCTACCTGTGGTTCAAGTGCTACATTGGTTAAAAGAAAAAGACCCGTAGGAATAGCTCTGAGTTCATGTACCAAACCAAAACACCACACACATGAGTAATGAGAGAAGCAGAAGTTCATTGAAGGGAAAATGAGCTATAGTGAGTAGGCTACACTCCACAGCTAGCTAGTGAACCTGAGCAAGAGAGAGGCAAGGTCAGAGGAACATTAGGCTGTTTAGGCAGAGGGAAAGGGTAGAGAATTCCTCCCAAAGGAAGGATGCTTCATGATGGGAGATATTTGAGTGGCTGGTGGTGGTAGTAGTATACTAGTTATGTAACTGTGTGTCTGTCCTAACAATGCATTCTGTTACAATAATATTAATGATATGTACCACATAAACATAGGAGTTAAATGTAGGGGGGTTCTTCCCCGAATTCTCTTAAGAATACCCTGGCAGTGTACTGTGCATATGATGTGACACGAAGTGGAATTTTATTTAGCTAACCAATCTAAATTGTTTGCCAACAGTGCTTTCTGATAGTTATAAAGGTAAAGTCAGGGGCAAAATAATGGGCTGCTCTTACAAGTGACTATAGAACAACAGATCCTGGTTTCTCTGTCTGATTCAATCAGGTCATGTCTCAAGAATTGACTCTACCAAGTAGGAAACAAGACTTGGATAAATGAGCCTTTCCAACATACCTCCTATCGAAACTATAGAATGACTGAGCTAATAGGGAACATTCAAGAGATCTTTTGCAAATGAACCCTAAGAATAGTTAAGATGTTAAGCAATCTTCGTAAAGTTAAGGGGAAATTTTTCACAAGTATACGAAAGTTTGCTAATAACCTTGAGAATTTAAAAGAAAACACCAAATCAATATTTAAAAATTTTCCTAGACCCAAAACAGCAGTGTAAAAAGAAAAGGACAAAATAAGGTGAATCTGAGGATAGTATGTCTTTCAGGGGAGATATAGATGAAGATGGTAGGGAAGCAGCATTGTCTGCAGGCCCAGGTCAATGTCCTGTTCACTGTATACCATCCTTGATGGTTCTACAGGTTGACAATTCTTCATTTAAACACCTACTTATTTATCTACCTATGTACCTTCCCATGTTCTTGCCTACCTGCGTATGTGTATACTCCTCTACCTAACAACTGCCAAGAATAGGGAGATGAATGTGGAGAGTAACTAAATATAAATCACTGTTCTTGGAGATAGCAACAAATCATTGGAGTGGAGAAAAAAGTCGTAGGCACTGGTACTAGTATGATTCTATATTTAAGTCCAAAGAGTCCTGAAAAGTCAGTGTGATACAGTTTAGAGAAGGGAGTGAGTGAAGTTCTTAAGAAGACTATAACTTCATGCCTCCCTGATGGACTCATTCCATTTGGATTTCCTCTGCATGAGGCGCCACGGCAGCTGTAGGACTCTAGTAAGTTACTAAGCATCTCTAGACTATTTTGAAATCACTATGGAGAGCAAAATCTTTACAGTGTCAAGACCTGATCTCAATGGGCTACTATAGTATCTGAGCTTCTAACATAATAGTCCATGATCCAAAAAGCCTTGGAGAAAATGTAATTGCCTCACAGAGACCACAGCAAGGTTTCCTCAAGCACCTGCTGCTCAAGGCTGCGAGGAATTTTCATGTGTGCTGTTATAGCAGATACTTGCAGAGATCTGGCCCATGGATCACAGCAGATTGATGGGCAGCTTTGGAATTATGCAGAGAGAAAAGGAGCTTCAGACTTACCACAGGGTGCCATAGGAACAGTCAAAGAGAAGAAGGCTGAGAGAAGTTTCAATTCAGAAATAAGTTCTTCCTTCTCACATTACCCTCTCTTCTTTCCTGTCTATTCCTCTGTGGAAAAAAAAGCAATTTCACTAGGACATCAATCTTAGCTTCCAATGACTGCTGAAAGATTATGAGACCACCAGTAGCTGAAGTGCGACCCTGCCCCTATCATTGTGTATTTTCTGTTTCCAAAGCCAACAGATTGGACATTTCAGAAACTTGGGTTTGCTTGCCTATGGAAGCAGATAGGGATTTGGATTGGGCCACCCTGACTCTAAGCAGGTTCTTCATATGCACACATAGAAAAAATAGGAATCCATGTGTTTTTTTGGCTACACACAGTCTGAGGACTTTATCAGAAGTGGTCTCCTCAGTGTGGTAGAGGACGCTGTTCAAATGGCATCTTCTAACCCTCTGCTCACTAGGGTACTGGGTTTCCTTTTTCCTCCACAGGTACCGCAAGCTTCCTGACTACCATCACCCAGTCTGTTTCAGGGATTGTCTGAATGCCACCATCCACTTCCTGAAGACACTAGACACCTATGGGGTGGACCCCTCCCGGGTTGTGGTCTGTGGAGACAGCTTTGGAGCTACCATTGTGGCATTCGTCAGCCAGGCCTTGGTGGGCAGAACAGATATTCCAAAGCTCCGGGGTCAGATCTTGATTTACCCTGCTCTCCAGAGCATCAATTTCCAGTTACCATCACATCAACAGAACAAAAATGTCCCATTTCTCAGCAGAGATGTCATTATATGTTTCTGCCGATATTTGACAATTGACCCCTCCTGGAAAGATGCCTTGTTAAAAGGTGCTTGTGTTCCTCCCCATATCTGGGAGAAGTATAAGAAATGGTTGAGCGCTGACAATCTCCCTGAAAGGTTCAGATACAAGTACCAAGCAGAATTTCTCGCACTTTTTAATGAGGATGCCTATCTGGAAACCAGACATGCTTTTGAAGTAGAATATGTCCCCCTCATTGCTGATGACCAGATTATTGCTCAGCTTCCAGGGGCTCTCATAGTGACCTGTGAGTGGGACTTCTTCAGAGATGATGGCCTACTGTATAAGAAGCGCTTGGAAGACCAAGGGGTCCCTGTGACCTGGTACCACGCAGAAGATGGTTTCCATGGATGCTTGCCATTTTTTACTAAAATTATTTTCAATTTCCCCTGTTGTGAGAAAGTTATGTCTGCCATAGTCAAATACTTAAGGGAAATATGATGGATTTGTTGTGTCTCTGTTTTAATGACTGTACTTAATACCTACAAGGCCCTGGATTTGATATGCAACATTAAAAATAGGGATAAGAGAAAAAAAACAGCACCAAATAAATAGAAGTAAGGACTAAATGGTATATACGCTAATGAAGATGAACTCAGATGGTCTATCCACCAGTTCTACAGCACTGAGGAAAATGATGCTATCAAAGGCAGACAACATGGCTTTGGTTTCGTCTTTTCTTTGCAGCATATAAGCATATGCAGAATAAATTGCACTTATATGTCATGCTGTCACTGTGTAAATCGTCCTCTTGATTCTAAAGCTTTCCAGAGGCATACTCTTACTAAAGGTGGAGTCACCTCATTACTCCTGAGGTCATCGTCAGTCCAACAAAGCCCAACTCCCAATGCCTCCAGCTGACCTGTGAAAGTAGTCATCCATGGGCTGGACTTCAAAAAGAGGGCTTTATAAGAAAGAGAGAGAGAGAAGGTGCAAAGTGGGGAGAAATGGCAGCCAAAGATGAGTTCTGATGAGCTTCAAGCTTTGTGTAGTTCAAGTCTTATTCAGAATTCCTGAGGTAGATCCCTGACTTCGAAGAGCCAGGTCCTTAGGGCCAAGTCTTCCATGGGAAGTGTAGAGGGGTGTGAACATCCATCCCTGAGAGAGCAGGTGCAGACTCCTTTCTCAGGAGAACCTCTGGGTCCTGAAAGTGGTTAGAAAGTACATAGTCTTTGCTACTCCAGGGTCATTCTCTCTGTTCATAAATAACTGATGGGGACCTCTCATTGCACACTAGGTCAGCCACAGTAGTGGCTACATGGCCAAAGTGCATCTGTGAGATCCCCAGCCCCATTGTGGTCTTGATGCAGTGAAGAGATGAAACTGGAGGATCTCTTCTGTGCAACTATCGCTTCTCTGGGTTCCAATACTGTGTTAGTCACTCTTTCATTCTTATAACTAATGCACAAAGAACCATCTAACGGAGGAAGCATTGATGCTGGTACACGGGGTTCAGAGCTTTTCAGAAATTCAATCAGTTGTGGTGGAGTGGATATTGGAAAGCTAGTCACATCACAAAAGTCAAGAAGCAGAAAGAAAAAAGACAGGGGGCATGGAGGGAACGAGGGAGAGAGGGAGAGTGAGGAGTGGACACCCACTGGCTTTCTGCTTTCCTCTTTTTTGTGAGTCTGCCCTCTGTGGGATATTGCATCCTAAATTCATATGAGTCTTTCTCCTTTATTTAATCCTCTCTAGGAACATCCTTACAAAGAAAAATATGCTTTTCTAATCTCTCACACAACTCTCAATCCAATTAAGTTGTCAATCAAGAATAATCAACATAAATAGAAATTAAAACACAGTCCTCTAATACCAGAAGGCATCATAGGCATAGCAAAGTCTGGGAGACTCTGGGCCCCATAGCAACGCCATATCCCCAAATAATGAAGCACAAATCAATGGTAACAATCCCCCTCATCCTCTATGATTGATGGAGAGTGTTGTCCTTTAGGCTTTCCTGTCCACATGGTAGATCCAATTGTATTGGGCTCTTGAGAGTCTAAGCAGACATGGTTCATGGTTTACACATCAGCAGCTTCCTGAGCAGTCCCTGAACTCTTCTGCTCAAGGCTAGCATTCTACACCTTTATACACAGGTACACTTCTGGTTTCCTGGTGGTTAGTTGGAGATCAGAACCTCATGGACTTTCTTGCCAAGGCTAGTTTCAAATCAAAATCCTCAGGTCTTAAACTCCTGAGTAGGTACTTTTACAGTCATGAGCCAGAGGCCCCTGGCTACATTGGCATTCTTTTCTTTCTATACAGCAATTGTATCACCAATTTGGTAACAACAAAACACACTCATTGTATCGTGCTTTCTGAAATTCAAGGGTCTCACATAGCTCAGCAAAGTTCTGGTTTAGGGCTCCATTAGGCTTCCAGGAACCTGTTGGAGTTCTGTCTCAGTCTCAGCTAGAAATGATCCATATTCAACCTTCCGTTGTTAGGTAGAGTACAGACCTCTCAGGTGAGAGATTGAGAGCCTGTGTTTCTTCCAGCTTTTGGCCAGATGTCAGCTCTCCTGAGATTAGGTGATTACATAAATTTCAATATTTCCCAGTATTTTGGAATAGTAATACTTAGTTAAAATCACAAATAAATTTTAACCTTCACAAGACAAGTCTTCATTATCATGGTGCATGAAGTTTGTGAATTCTATGAGCTTTGACAAAACAATTATTTTTTCCACATCAGGTGATGTTTACATTTCTTTTCTTTTGCTTACTGTAAGCTGTTCCCTCTTTCCCTCTCATTCCTCCCTTCCCATAGCTGTCTTTGGGTTGCTTAGTTCATGTTCCTCTATGTCGACTGCAGCTGATGGGGCCTTTGTTGTGTGGTGTTCCATTTCTCACTTATTCTGCATCCTCCTTCTAGCTTCCCTCCATTGTGTGCATATATATACCATGTATATGTTCAAGAATATGGAGTCATTTAGCAATGATATGACAAAATGAGAAGCTGTCCATTGTCTCTACAGTCCTGCTACTTTGTCATATTTCCTTGCATATTGGCTTTAGCATCCACATATCAGGGAGACCATGTGCCATTGGTCTATTTGTGTTTGGGTAACCTCTCTCAAAATGGTGCACTCTAGTTCCATCCATTCCCTTGAAAATGCCATTATTGAGTCCTTTGTAATGGCTGAATAATATTCCATTGTATATAGGCACCACAATTTTGGATCCACTCATGAGGAGTGGGCCATCTGGGTTGTTTCCATATCTTGGCAATTGTGAACAGTGCTGCAATAAAAATGGATGTGTATGTATCCTTGTATCCTGGTTCCTGTTGTTCAGGGTAGATGCCTCAGAGTGGTATGGCTGGGTCATAGGGGAGGTCTATATTTAGTTTTCTGAGGTACCTCCAGACTGCTTTCCAAAGTGCTTGTATCAGTATCCATTCCCACCAGCAATGCAGTAGGGTTCCTCTTTCTCCTCATCCCCTCCAGCATTTGTCGTTGGCTGACTTTAGGATGTGGGACATTCTGACTGGGGTAAGGCATTATCACAGGGTTGTTTTTATTTGCAAGTTATACAGCCAGGGAAGATGGACATTTCCTCATGTGTTTCTTTGCCATTTTGATCTCTTCTTCTGAGAAGTCTCTCTTTAGCTCCCTTGCCCATTTCATGATTGCTTTGTTAGATTTGGGAGGAGTTAGTGTCTTGATTTCCCTGCATATAATGGCTATTAGGACCTTGTCTGTTATGTTGCTGGTAAATATTTTTCTCAATTAGTTGTCTTTCTTTCTAGTTTGGTTGCTATGTCTTCAGCTGTGCAGAAACTGTTTATTTTAAGGTGTCCCTTTGATCGAGTCCCTCTCTAATTTGTTGTGACCCTGGGATTCTGCTCAGCAAGATCCTGCCTGTGCCGATAAGACCAAGTGTCTCTCCTACTCTTTCCTGCAGTAGTTTCAAAGTATCAAGGTTTGATGTTAAGGTCTGTGATCCATTTTGAGTTGATGTTAGTGCATGGTGAGAGGCTAGTGTCCACTTTTAGTTTTCTGTTTGTGGTCACCTATTTTTCCCAGCACCAGTAGTTGAAGAGGCTATGATTCTTCCACTGTATGTCCTTGGCTCCTTTGTGTAATATCAACTGACTGTATATATGCAGTTTTATTTCTGGGTCCTCTAGTTTGTTCCATTGGTCTTTGGGTCTCTTTTTGTGCCAGTACCAAGCTGTCTTTGCTATTAGGTCTCTATAGTAGAGCTTGAAATGTGGTATCATGATGCCTCCTGCATTCTTTCTCTTGTCTAGAATTGCTTTGGCTAGTCTAAGTCTTTTGTTTTTCCACATGAATTGTAGGACTGTTTTCTCTATTTCAGTATAGTATGTCACTGGGGTTTTAATGGGAATTGCATTGAATGTGTTTACCAATTTTGGCAGTATGGTCATTTTCATAATATTAATTCTGCCTATCCAGGGACTGAGAGGTCTTTCCATTTCCTGGTATCCTCTATGATTCTTTATTTTTTTAAGGCTTTTCTAGTTTTCATGAAATAGATCCTTTACATCTTCGGTTAGGTTAATTCCTAGATACTTTATTTTTTTGAGGTTATTGTGAATGGGATTGTTTCCTTCATTTCCTTTTCTGCTTGTACATGGTTGGTAAACAGGAAGGGGACTTATTTTTGTGGGTTAGTTTTGTGTCCTGATACTTTGCTGAAGTGGTTTATAAGCTCTAAGAGTTTGGGTATAGAGCTTTGGGATCGATAAAATATAAAATCATGTCATCTGCAAAAAGAGATAATGTAACTTCTTCCTCCCCTTTGTGGATCCCTTTAATGCCTTTCTCTTGCCAAATTGCTCTGGTTAAGGATTCCATATCTATACTGAAGAGGAGTGGAGAGAGTGGGCATCCTTGCCTTGTTCCTGTTTTTAGGAGAATTGGTTGTAATTTTCCCCATTAAGTATAATATTGGCTATTGGTCTGTCATATAAGGCTTTGATTGTTTTAAGGAATGTTCCTTCCTTCTTTGGGGGGGGGGGGTCTGGTCATGGGGCCTGAACTATGGCCCTGGGCTTTGTCCCTCAGCTCTTTAGCTCAAGGCTAGGGCTCTACCACTTGAGCCACAGTACCACTTCCGGCATTTTTCTTTTTGCTTATGTGGTGCTGAGGAATCAAACCCAGGGCCTCATGCTTGCAAGGCAAGCAGTCTGCCACTGAGCCACCTTCCCAGCCCAGGATTGTTCCTGCTATTCCTATTTTTACCAGAGCTTTTAACATGAATGTGTGCTATATTTTATCAAAAGCCTTTTCTGGGACAATGGAGATAATCATGTGGTTCTTGATCTTGGATTTTTTGATTTGATGGAATATATTCATTGATTTATGTATGTTAAACCATCCCTTCATGTTTGGGATGAAGCCTACTTGGTCCTAATGTATGATGTTGTGATATGTTCTGGATTCTGTTGGCTAGAACTTTATTGAGGAGCTTTGCATCTGTGTTCATCAAAGAGACTGGTCTGTAGTTCTCTTTTTTGGTTGGGTCTTTGCCTGGTTTGTAGATGAGTGCGATATTGACTTCATAGAAGATTTTGGGATTGCTCCCTCTGTTTCTATTTCTCTGAAGAGCTTGAGCAATATGGGTGTTAGTTCCTCTTTAAAGGTGTTATAGAATTCCATAGTGAATCCATCTGGTCCTAGGCTTTTCCTTGTTGGAAGACTTCTGATTACTTCCTCTGTCTCATTGTAGGTTATTGGCATATTTAATTGCCTTTTTTCTTCTAGTTTCTGCTTGGGCAAGTTGTATTTCTCCAGAAATTCATCCATTTTTGCTAAGTTTTCCTTCCTTGGTCAGTATAGAGTTTGAAAGTTGTTCTTTATTAATTGTTTGGACGTCTTGGATGTTTGTTGTAATTTTTCCTGTGGCATCCCTGTTGATTTGGGTCTTCACCCTTCTATTTTTAGTTAATCTTGTCTTTGTTTTGTCCATATTTATTGATTTTTGTTTAAAATAACCGAGTCTTTTATTACTTTTATTTATAGTTTTCTTGGTGTCTATCACATTAATTTCAGCTATTTTGGATATCTTGCTCTGTCTGGCAACTTTAGGTTCATCTTTTTCTTATTTATGTAGCAGTTTTAATTGTGTCATGAAATTGTTTACTCGGTATATCTCTGTTTTCTTGATGTGTGCACTGAAAGCAATAAATTTGCCCCTCAGGACTGTTTTTGCCATGTCCCATATGTTTCTTTGTAATTATGTGTTCATTTTCATTGAATTGTAGGAACTTTTTAATATCCTCTTTAATTTCTTCTGTGTCCCAGGTATTGCTTAGATATGTGCTGCTTAATTTACATGTGTTTGAGTCTTTTCTACTTTATGCCTTGTTATTGAGAACTGGTTAGATTCCACTAAGGTCAGATAGAATGCAGGGAATTTTATCAATCCTGTTTTTTTTTGTTGTTTTTGTTATTTTTGCTTAAATTCCTTGTATGAACTATGGTATGATTTATGTTAGAAAAAGTGCTATGGGCTGCTGAGAAGAATGTCTACTGGGTTGTTGTTGGGTGGAAAACTCAGTATATGTCAGTTAAGTCCACTTGAGATATGGCATCACATAATTCAGAAATGCCTTTGCCAATTCTTTGGGTGGTAGACTTGTCCTTTGGTGACAGTGGAGTATTAAAGTCCCCTAGTATTATTGTATTTGGATCTATCTTTTCCTGTAAATCTGAGCATATTTGCAAGACATATTTGGGTGCACTGATGGTTGGGGCATATAGATTAACAATGGTGATATCCTCTTCTTGGATTGTTTCCTGTATTAGTATGTAGTGACCTTCTTTGTCTTTTTGAAATGATTTTAATGTAAAGTGTATTTTATCAGATATCAGGATGGCAACTCCTGCCTTCTTACTGGGGGTATTTGCATGGTAGATCTTCCTCCATTCTTTCACTTAGAGTTTGCTTTTATCTTTGGCTGTAATGTAGGTCTCTTGTTTTGTTTTTGTCGGTCATGGGCCTTGAACTCTGGACCTGGGCACTGTCCCTCATCTGTTTGGCTCAAGGCTACTGCTCTACCACTTGAGCCACAGCTTCACTTCCAGTTTTCTGGTGGTTAATTGGAGATAAGAGTCTGAAAGACTTTCCTGCCCAGACTGGTTTTGTTTATGTATGGTTATTATGGAGAGGTATACTGTGCTTCCTGTCATTTTTCTACTTTCCTACATTTTTCTTTTCTTTCCTCCTTCTTTTACTAAGTTCGTCTCCTAGAGATATGTATGTGGTATGGGTCTCTGATCTTATTTCTTAAGATTGTAATCCCCCTCAATATTCTTTGTAATGTTAATGTACTGTTTATGAATTTATTTAGTTTTTCTTTGCTATTAAAATTTTAGTTTCTCCATCGAAAGTGAATGCTAGTTTTGCTGGATTTACAGGTAAGGCCTGGCAGTAATTGGTTCTCAGGGCTCAGATGGTACTTTCCCAGTCTTTCCTTACATTCAGTGTCTGTGTGGAGAGATCTGCAATGATTCTACTTTTTTCCCATTGTAGTATAGCTCCTTCTTTGCTTTTGTTGGGTGCAAG
The DNA here is from genome assembly GCF_024711535.1 of Dipodomys merriami. Classification (NCBI taxonomy): domain Eukaryota; kingdom Metazoa; phylum Chordata; class Mammalia; order Rodentia; family Heteromyidae; genus Dipodomys; species Dipodomys merriami. Next base: position 8,443,737 of record NW_027204270.1, read on the forward strand.
ATTGTTTCTTTAGTGCTAAACTCTAGCATTTTTACTATAATGTGTCTAGCTGTGCTCCTCCTTTGATCTTTCTTGTTAGGTGTTCTGTAAGCCTCTGTTATGTAGGTAAGATTTTCTCTTTTAAGTCTGGGGAAATTTTCGGTGATGATTTTATTGAATAAGTGTTGCATTCCTTTGTTCTGGTATTCCTTCCCTTCATCCACCCCAAATATATGAAGGTTCAATTTCTTGACACTGTCTGCTTGTTCTTGGACTTCCCTTTGGCATATTTTCAGGGTTTTTTTCCATATCTGTAACTTTTTTTCCATTGCCTGCATTTTGTCTTCAGTATCTGATATTCTACTTTCCAATTCATTCATTCTATTTACTGTAGCTTCCATTGTGGTTTGCATGGAGGAAATTGAATTTTGTATGGAGGAAATTGAGCCATTTACAATTTCTAAGTCGTTTCTTAGAGTATTAATCTAATCTTTTAGAGAGGTGTGCACTGCATCTATTTTTCAGTGTATGTCTTGTTTGGAGGCCTGGATCTCTTTTGATAACTTATTCCTTTGTTCTTTAAATTTCTGATCTATTTCTCACTTTAATTCTTGAGTCATTGCCTCTCTCATCTTTTGGATGTAGCATTTGTCTTCCATTTCTTTTGTGCTTCCACTGGTGTTCTCCCATGTGTGGTTGCTGGCCTTGGGTCTGATTTGCTATCTTGGCCATTGATGAATCTTGTACTCTGTAATTTTTGCATATGGTTTCAGGGATTATTGGAGACCAATTCCAGAACTCTGACTGTTTTGGTCACTAGGTGGCTACCTTTGCTTGTTTCTGGATTTAGTTCTGGATCAAATGATGTAGTTTGCTGTTGGCACTGGGCTGGTTGAGAATACTTTTTCTGGTCCCATTTCACTTCAGGAGGGGCTGCTTTCCAGTTGCTGGTCTGACCCACGCAGGGCTTACTCTTGTTAGATTGTGCTGGGCTGACACATTCTGCCCTCTGCCTTGGTGTGCACTCAGATCCTGACCAGTCAGTGGCAAGCGGTTAAGTTAGCTCAGGTTTCTGCCTAGGATGCAGGTAGGGTTCCTTCACCTGCCTCCTGGATATCCTAGGCAATTCCTGCCATTAGTCAAAGACCAGCATCCTAGACTGCTCCCATTTCCTCCCACGGGTGGTCTTGGTCAAGCCTGGCCAGCTGGGTGTGTCCATGGATGCTGGTGCACTTGCACAGTTCCCAGATTCTGTAGGACCTGTAGCCCAGGTATTAGAATGGGGGTGTCCCAGTCAAGTTCTGGGGAGTTCCCACCAGTGCTGGTCTCCCATGGCAAGGGGGTGAGGTGGGGGGGGCTATCCCCTGTGGAGGTACTTACTTATCCTGGTACTGGTTGGTAGCTGTCCAGACGTGCTGTGTCAGATCCATATTTTTGTCGACTGTAGGTTGCTGGTCACCACTGTGTTGCCTGTTCGTTGAGATGGTTGTGGGCTGTGCTGGGTGGTGGTGTGGGCTGGAGCTGTGTTTCACAGTGTTTGCCACTGTTTTTGCCACTGTTTATGGGGACTGCATCGTTGCTGCCGGTGTTTTTTGCGCTGTCATTCTTCCGGTTGGACCGCTGGGTTTCTGGGGTCCCCCTCCACCACCGCCATTGCCGGCCAGGCTGCTTCCACAGGACCTTACGGGGTCACAGGGGGTCAGGGGTCACTCCACCCTACCCCTCCCCCCCACCGCCGCTGCCCCCACCACCTCAGGCCAAGAGGCTTCTATGGGACAGAGCAGGGAAGTGCAGCACCATGATTCTGGGCTCCCTTGCTGCAGCTGTCCGCGGCCAGAGCAGAGAGGCGCTGTCCTGCGAGTCTGGGGTTCCTCCCCGCCGCCCTGCCCGGACTGGACAGAGTCTGTGAGCAAGAGCACAGGCGAGCGGCATTGCGAGTCTGGGGTCCCCCCGTTGCCGCCGTCGCCACTGAGGCTGCCCTTGGCTGGGCCGGAGCAGAGGGTCACGGGGTCCCAAGTCCGCTGCCTCCACGGCCGCCTCCTCTGCTGCCCCAGCCTGGGCCACATCCGCGGGCCGGAGCAGACAGGCGCTGCACCGAGACACGGGTCTCTGGCCGCCACTGCCGCCACCGCAGCTGCCACTGCCTCGGTCACGGCTGGCTCGGGCTGGGCGGCGCCGCTTCCAGAAGCTGCACGGCAAGACTGGGGTCTCTGGCCGCTCAGCCGTGCCGCCCTGGACTGCGCTGGGCTGCTTCCCAGGCGCTGCGACTCAAGCCTGAGGCCGCCGCTGCCCTGGGCCGCTTCCCCGGGACGGAGCAGAGAGACGCCTGGGCGGATGAGGGGCCTTCATGCGGGTTCTCAGTGCCTGTATTCTCCCGACAGCACCGGCTCCTGGGAATCTTCTGGAAGCCTCAGACCCTGTGGCTCTGTGGTCCCCGGTGGGTCCCCAGCCAGGCCGCCTGGGCGGCTCGCAGGGCCACAGCGAGAGGTGGGGACGCGTGTTCCCGCGTCACCCGGCTCTGTGTGGCTTCCGACCTGTTTCCTTTCTTCTGCTCACTCCCCTCTCTCTGAGCACTCGCCTCTTGGCTGGTGTGGGTCTCTTGTGCAAACAGCTTGGAGGCCGAGCTCTCTAGTTGGTTGGAGAGCCCGCGGTGTTTCCGGTCTTGGCCCCGCCCTCTCAGTGCTGATTGGATTTGTATTTCTTTCTTTTTTTTTTTTTTTTTCCGGTCGGGTCTTGGGCCTGAACTCTGGGCCTGGGCGCTGTCCCTCAGCTCTTCAGCTCAAGGCTAGCGCTCTACCACTGGAGCCACAGCGCCACTTCTGGCTTTTTTTTCTTTTTGCTTATGTGGTGCTGAAGAATCTAACCCAGGGCCTCAGGCCTGCAAGGCAATCGCTCTACCACTGAGCCACCTTCCCAGTCCTGTCCCTGAGCTTTTTGCTCAAGGCTAGTAGTTTACCTCTGGAGATACAGTTTCCCTTCAGGCTCTTCTGGTGATTAATTGGTGATAAGAGACTTAGACATTTTTCTGCCTTTCCTGGATTTGAACCAAGCTCCTCAGATCTCAGCCTCCTGAGTTGGTAGGTGTACTGGTATGAGCCTCTGGCACCAGGCAAGACCCATGTTTTATACTTCAAAATCCACTTAGGACATAAGATTAAAACCCAATGACATAACCAAAGCAATCATCACAACCATATTATAGTCTATCACCTACGTGATTTCTTGTATTAATTCTGTTTCAATGGTGACAAAGAAGGAAGCAGACAGCACACAGAAATTTGAACAGAGAAAGTAGATATAAAGAACATTTTACTTACCAGAGAAGATTGGAGAGATAGGTTCCTGGATTTAAAACATAACAAAACAAACAAGAAAAAGACACATTTAATGAAGCACAAACCACTATAGACATAGAACCTGACTTCAATGTGTATGGTCCTGTAGAGCATGAGCACAGAGGTGCTGGGTTTGGAATCTTCTCTGGGGTACGCAAGAGGAAGTCTTCCTTGAGTAACTTTTGGCCACACGTGAAAATACATAAGAGACTAGGCTCAGATAGGATGAGAGAGCACCTGTGAGTGACATGAGCAGATAGATAGTTCTTTGATAATCAGCATCTACTTCATTGGCGTCTCCTTCCCCAGAGTATGGCTATGGCCTCTGGAAGTTTCTTGAGAAACATATACAGACAAATTGAGAAACAAAGGTAGACAAAGAAACCAGCTTGTTTGTTTGCAAATTGACCTGCAACAACATTTGTGCACCACCTGAGGGTAGATGGATGCCACCAAATAGACTAATCAGGGGTGACCAGAAAAGAGAAAGACATCAGTGGGATTGTGGGAGCACAATCTGATCCTTTTGTTTCCAAGAATCAGAGTTGTGTCCTAGTAGATCTCTGTTTGTCTTTGTCTCTGGTGGCAGTGATGTAAGTAGGTATTTTAACAATTTGATGGACACTTGCCAAACCATTTCATTAACAACAACCAGATGACCAGAACCTCGTCTGTGATCTTAGGCCAACACTAACTACGCCATCATCTTGGCCTAGTTGATTCCCCTTTGTTAATGGAGGAAAGGATTTCCCTGAATATTCTACATATTCTTCCCTTTCTTTCTTTGTATAGAATTTTAGTGGTAATATGTGCATTTCTAACATTTTTACGTTTGAAAAGAATGTGTCTGACATGCTAAATTTGAAATTTTTACTTAAACTTCAAGCCCATCACTTTAATTCATTTACTGATTGATTAGGTAATGCTCTATAGCAAACCAAAACTCTGGAGACCACTATTCGCTCTAGTACAGCATTTCCATCCATTGCCCAAAAACTCTGGAGACCACTATTCGCTCTAGTACAGCGTTTCCATCCATTGCCCAGCCATGAAGTTATTGCAGGATTCTGCAGATTATCTTGAGCTTAGGTGCTTGGGTTCATTGCCAAAAGTATCCCTTAGGTGCTTCTGGTAAAGCAGATCATCATAGCAGTAGAAGGATATGACAGAGGTGATCACATTGTGTTAATCAAAAACCAGACAGGGGGTGGGGGGAGGGAAAGGGCCAGGGATAACACAAAAGTTTATAATAGGCAGGCATTGACCTACTTTCTCCAAATAAGACCCAAGTGCTAGCACAGAAGATAAAAATGTGGTGTCCGTTGCTGGGGATTGAACCAAGAGACTCATGCCTGCATGCATTCCCCCCTTGAGCCATACCACCAGCTACTGACTTTATTACTAGACAATTTGAGATTCAATAAGGCCACTGGTTGAGAAGATAATTTCCACTGAAAATACACCTTGTTCTTCACAGTTCCCATGAGGGAAGCATTCAATCTGGGACAGGCACAAACAATGAAGCAATGTCTGCTCAGAGGTGGAAAGATAGGAAGCAACATGCAAAGAAGTTTCTATGGTGTGTCTATATATAGGAAGACAAAAGCAAGCCAGAGTCACCTGATTTACAGTAGGAGGCTGAAATGATTTCAGTCCAAACCAGGGCAATTATGTTCCCCTTGGTTGTGTTGTCCCTGGTCATTGAGTAATCATAGGAGGTAGATAGTATCTTAGCATTGACAAGCCAAGAATGGTGGTGGTTGTGGGTGTGCAGTCTGCACTTCTTGGTTTATGCATGAAAAGTGTACTCACAGGTAAGTTATTTGCTGTCTCCAAACCGAGGAATTGCTGTCCTTTTTGGTTCAGCAAGGCCATAGATGTCAAAACACGAGTATACAAAAACAGGACACTAATATAAAGACTAATTGTGATGTTAATTTTTAGTTTAGCATACCAAGAAATTGAGGAGGAAGGGCAAGACTCAGCTAAGGGTGATTGTTCTTCCTCTTTTACCATGGTAAAGACACAACCTAGTTAATCTCTGGTTTTCCAAGTGAGAGGAGACACACAGGGCTCCTTACAGGACTTCATGAATGTTTTCCCAACTCTCTGAGTGGCCTGGCCATGGCTTTGCAACATCTCATAGAAGCCTCTTTCCCACTATCTGTCCCTCTCCTGACCAGATTGGAGAATATTAGGGTGGTGTGAAAATACAGCCTTGACCTAGAACCAGGAGCCCAGGCTTCACAGATGTTGGGCCACAACGTGTCCAGGGCAGGATCTGATGCAATCTCTTTTCTCATTTTTCAGTATGGCAAAACCTTTATCTCTGTGGGTGATCCAGACTTTGCAAGCTATAAAGTACCTGGGTCTGTGGGCAAGAGATAATCTTAAGATCTTCTCCAGGTGGCAGGAGTTCCTCAGCCCATTCTGAAGGAAGAAGCACACCATGATTGCTTTGTTGGTGATCCTTCTCACTGTTGGGTACATCCTGGTCCTGGGGTTCAGCTTGTGGATTCTCATAGACTATTGGATGTTTATTGATGTTCCACCTGCAATCGTCCACACAATGAAGTTTCGGATTCTGCACTCCTTTGGCCATCTAATATTCACATGGGTAAATTTGTTTTTTTTTTTTTAATTATTGTATCATGCCAGAGTACTGAGAAAGGAAGCCTTGGGACAGCTTTTTGCAAAAAGGCCCATAGTCTACAATCAGGCTAATACATATTGATCAATGAAAAGATGCCACACCTTTTGCTATGGGCCTATTATGGAAAAACAAAGCAAATGTGATGGCCATAAAAATGAGCTTTGACTGTCCTTGTGTCCACTCACCAAATAGGCACTTAACAGAAGAAACTCATAGAGTAGGTTCTAAAAAGAAAGAATCTGTGGTCTTTTTGAGTTAGATAATGAGTTGGTATAGTGGCTAGTGGCCCTGCCTATGCAGGACAGCATGGGTTAAACAGTCCATAGCAAACTGTGTAAAACACATCCTGTTACTCATATATCACTTAGGCAAGTGAGACTGTAGGAGTCAGTGGCTGTTGATATGTTTTGGAAGATTGGAACCAGCAGTTATGCACCAGAGAAATGAGGTTAAAATCTCCTGGACAAAGGTTTGCTGCCAGTGAAATTCCTTCATAAAACTGGAGAGGATAAAAAATGTTTCCTTGGTTTTTTTTTTTTTTGCCAGTCATGGGGCCTGAACTCTGGGCCTGGGCACTGTCCCTCAGCTCTTCAGCTCAAGGCTAGTGCTCTATCACTTTGAGCCACAGTGCCACTTGTGGTGCTGAGGAATCGAACCCAGGGCCTCATGCATGCAAGGCAAGCGCTCTACCACTGAGCCAGTTTCCCAGCCTCTGGAGAGGATAAAAAATGTTATCTGTAACCTAGTAGCATCTGTCCAGCTTTGAAACTTAGCTAAGATATAGAACAATAAGAGTAATGTATGATGTTAATACTTGAATATTTTTAATGTATCAGTACTTGGGTTAGAACTCAAGGCCTCATGCCCTCACTCAGCTTCCTTGATCATGTTTGGTGCTCTATTGCAAGAGCCACACCTTTACTTCACCATTTTGTTGTTTCTTTGGAGGAAAAGGAAGTCTCCCAGATTTTCCTGCCTATGCAGGCTTCCAGTCATGACTTCATGAATCTCATTCTCTTAAGTAGTTAAGATTAGCAGCATAAAGCTTCAATGCCCAGTAAAGTTATCCATTCTATTTGGCCGATAGCTATTTGTCTTAACCATAGATAAGTAGTTAGGCATGAGAGATCAATGCCATCCTAAAAAACAATAATAAAGATGTAGAGAAGACAAAGGAAGCAGAGTATATTTCGGCAAATTATGTGAGAGTATGTCCAAGGGGTGCTTGTGGAATATCAAATTGTTTATCTACCTATCTATACCTACAGAGATAAATATTGATACATACGTATATGTTGATATAAATATATAAGTTGATACCTACCTATGGACAGGGTAGAGTCTGTCTTGTTTTAGTCTGCCTTTCTGTCCCAGGATGCTAAGTTCTATTAGGGAGATCAGAGACCTTCAGAACCTTCTAGCTCTTTGGGGTCCTCCAGTGAAATGGCAAGTCAAAAGGAACCTCAAATGGAAACCAGATTCCATGCTACAATTCCCATTGTGATAATGAATCTGTGTCAGCCATAACCAGCCAAACTCATTGACTCAGCCCCAGCCTCAGTAGTACAGCTGATCAGAAAGCAGATTAACCATCACTGTGAGAAATTTATAGCTACCAGAGTCCATTGCCTATAACTGTAATTGCTATAGGGTAAGGGTAACCCCAAAGTGCCTTCATCACACTTAGAACATGCCATTGTCCCTGACAAGAAAGGGCACATGCTGAAGAAATCATGAAAAAGGCAAATCATCTTTGTAAAGTTCATTCTGTGCAGATTTCATGCACTCTGAAAACCCTGCTGTTCTGAAGAGGGCACCACCAGGAAAGGTGAAGTTGAATCACCTCATTCAAGGCTGAGGCAACAGTACAACAGCATTCACATGCAGAGTAGAGTTTCCAAGTCTGGGGATGCAGGGCCGAATTTGGAGCAGGTTCATAGTCAATCTTTGTCTTTGCAGTGATATGTATGGAAAAAGAGGACCCTAAAAGTTGTGTCTTATGACTTTAGTGGTGTGAATTTTCTCATATATGTGTACAAGGAATGAGGGAAGTAATAAAGGACGTCTCCATTTGACATTGGTAATGAGGTGCAGGCTGGTAGAAATTATGTAAGAATCAGATTTAATCCAAGGCAAGTAGCAACAAGAATTCCATCTGATGAGAATGAATAGCTTTCCTGGATTTCCTGCTTCTCTGTTTTCCCAACCATTTGAGAAGTGTCAATATCCATAAACCTTAGGAGAATCTGATGAACTCATCTCCACATGGAAGCAGTGTGCACATTCATTCACACTGGTTTCAAAATGGCTCATACAGCTCATTGAAGAAACTGAGTCTTGAGATAACTGAAATTTGTCTCCAACTCTCCTCCAGGGGGGTATACTTGAGAAGCTAAGAATTTGCTCCATGCCCAGCTTTTATCAATTTGCACTAAATCTACTGCCAATATGGAAGGACCCTAGAGTGGTGGTGACCAACCTGCGATTTGGGACAATCAGCGTGAGGCTGTTCCAGCCGAAGGCAGTGTCCTCCTGCCCTCGTCGAGGTGTCATCTTCTACCATGGAGGGGCTGCAGTGATAGGCAGCCTAGGTAAAGAGCTTTCCTGTGGTGTGAGGTCATGGAGGAAGGGCCTCATTACCCATCAGCCTCATCTAGCTATCCAGTGACCCCTGGGTGGGGCCAATTCTAGCAGTCAATGCAGCTCAGTGTAGCTCAACCAAGTAGAGTTGAGGAACACATCATCAGTGGAATTGGACCTTCCTGGCAGTGTTTTTCACAATATGGTCCCTCAATGCAGGTGCAGGTCAGGATATCCCCAAAGTTGGCTTCTGGATACATGGCTATGACTCCTCCCTTCCTTTCCATTACTGCCTTTATCATATCCTCTCTGCCTGTAGAACCTGTGACAAACCCCTGCATTAATCACAGTGGGCCACCCAGAGACACTAAATCCTCACCAAAATCAATAGATAAAATAGTTAATCTTCCTCCTTCTAATCCCAACCCCTTAGTCCAAACTTCTAGTCCAAAGTCTATTTCAGATGCCTATGACTTCTAGGGTCTCAATTTACCCTATTGGCAAATAAGCATTGCAGAAGTTAAGCCTAATGGTCCACTTGATCTATGACATGTGGTAAATTGTAGATAGATATGTGAGGTTGCCTACACAGAGCTTCACAGTGTTATTTCAGAGGAGACAGTTAAAGACACAGTCTGTTATCCAGAGGCCTACAACAGCAGCTGCTCTCAGTGTGGCTGTGGTGGTAAGTGATGGTCCCCATCATGGCCTGAAGTCTCTTGTTCCTGTCTTGCAGATGTGTACCACAACACGTGCAGTTTCATGGCCCTGAAGACAGACTCAGTGGTGCTCTCAGTGGGGTAAGTGGAGTAAGAGAGGGAGAGTAGCAGCCATAGCAGTCCAGGAGGAGGATGTACAAGATCCAGGAGCCCTGACCACAGGTGTCCTTTTATACATTCACTCCTAGCCAGCGGTAAAGTGCCATAGGATATCAGAAGGGTGGAAAATCCTCACCAACACTGGGCATGCAAGCATCAGCTGTGGTGGAGTAAACACAAGATTGCATCCCTTCATTTTACACAGTCTCCATCACTTTAACAAACACAGGAGAAAAGTATCCTATAGAGAAATAGGATTTTAGTTTTCCTCACTATTTGAGGAGTTTAGTCCATGCAGGCTAGTGAGCTTGTTTCATTTCTAGGTCCCTCTGTTAAGGTATGTCATGATTGTGGCAAGAGGACATGACAGAGCCTAGCTGCTCTCACAATTGTAGTCAGGAAGCAGAAAGAGTTAGGAATGTATCAGAAATAAGACACCACTTAGACACACTTACCTACTTTCTGCATATAGCACCCAATTCTTATTATGTCCAAATAATACCCTGAAATTATTAATTCATCAGTGGATTCATTCATATTGTAAATTTAGATCCTTCCTTTTCCTATAACTTGCAATAATTGGTGTCAATTACTATGAAACAAGCCTTCAATCCTGAGGTTTTAGAGATACAACATATCAACACCACAACCTTCTGCCATGGACTTCAAGGGCTCAAGGCCATCTCACAATGCAAAAGACATTGGTCCCTGTCCAAGAGTCCTAAAAGTGTTACTTGTTACAAAATTGTTCACAAGTTCAAGTCCAGGGACCGAGAATGTGGCTTAGAGGCAGAGTGTTGGCCTAGCATGCATGAAGGCCTGAGTTCGATTCCTCAGTACCATATACAAAGAAAGAGTGAGAAGTGGTGCTGTGGCTCAAGTGGTAGAATGCTAGCCTTGAGCAACAGAAGCTCAAGGACCATGAGTGCCTAGACCCTGAGTTCACCAACCAGCACTTTCAAAAAAGTTCAAATACAAAGTAGTTTCTGAGACTCAAAATAACTTTCTATCATGAGTCCTTGAAAACTTAAGAGCAAGTTAAATTCTTCCAAGATGAAATGGGACAGAGTAAATAATCCCATTCCAAAAGGGAAGTATGGGAGTTCCAGAGCAAGGAGGAGAACAGAGCAAGACCAAACCATAGCTGGGAAAGCATGAAGCCATGTGGTGCCTTTCGATCATCTGGAGCAGCTGTTGCCCCAGCCTGTGGGCTATGTGATTAAAACCCAACTTCTTCTGTGTTGAGCTGGCTCTCATCACTGCCTGCAGATTTACTTAGCATATAACCCATTTTCCTGACATCATCAACTTCTTTGTGTCTGCACGGCCGCATAGCTTCAGCCTCACACCTTCCCCCACCAATTACCCATCTCAAGGACTGCCTGCCTTCAGGGACTCCAACACTGCTCTGCTTTGCCTAGCTAATCAGGCTTTCCCTTGAATTCTCAATGGAAGTATACAACACTATCCAGAGTAGTCGTGGATGATGCCAGAAATTGTGTACCAACAGCACATAGAGTAGCTGGGCTTCTTTGAACCACTGTGGAATTAGCCAACTACTGCAAGCGTTACTGACCATGGTAAAATGAATCCTAGAGACATAACTTCCTATATGTCCTAGGGAAAAAAGGTGCTCAAGTGTGAGTATAAATTTTCACACTTGATCTCCTAATTGGTTGGTGTCTAGACAATATTTATTATTTTTATTTTGTTTTTTGTCGGTAGTGGGACTTGAACTCTTGGCTTGGGCACTGTCCTTGCGCTCTTCAGCTAAAAGTGAGCACTCTACGACTTGTGCCACATCACCCCTTCTGGTTTCTTAGTGGTTTCTTGCACATAAGAGTCTCATGGACTCTTCTGGCCAGGCTGGCTTTGAACTGCATTAATGAGATCTCAGCCTCCTGAGTAGCTAAGATTTCAGGCATGAACCACTGGTGCCCAGAATGTCTGGATAATTCTTGAGATACTCTTGAGGGATCTTTCCCATTCCTTAAGTAAAGTTTTCTTTCCATTTTCTTAACTATTTCCTTTACTCAACTATTCTCTTTAACAACCATACCCTCTTTGTCCAACACTTTTAATAATAACTTTCTGCAACAGACCATCTATTTTTCAAATGTTCTTGCTCTGTGTCTTTGTTTCTAATTGTCTGTATCTCCCACAAAGTCTCAAGGCATGGGCAAAGTGGAGAGTTCTTTGCCAAAATGTCACACAAATGGCATTTAATCCCATTCACAAAAGAATCATGTCTCCACCTCAGACCTCATGAGCACCATCTGTTATGTCAACATTCCTATCAGCATTCTAGTCTTCAGAACTTCTCCCAGAATCACCTACTTCCCTCTAGTTCCACACTTGGGGGCCTTGCCACCTTACATACCAAAGTTTTCTATATTCCTTCCACAGACAAATTCCTAGAGCTTAAGAACCATATTCTAGTGTGGTCATAGCAACCATCCTACTTCTCTGCACATCAGTTCAAAATTTTCCTCACTCTAAATTCTTTGTAAAGATATATTTTAGCTCATGGTTCCCAAAGTATTATCTCATAGCCTATTTGCTGCACTAATATGGACTGATCATAAATTCAAAAACCAAAGCAAAATTGTCATCGAGTGGTATCAGAAAGATGACAGTGAGAGTCAGTGTCCAGAGAGAAGGTATACTTGAACAGCACCTTCAGTTTTCTACTTCTTCTAACTAGGTCTGACCACTAGTCACTGCCCTTTAATGCTGAGAGATTGTGAGTCAAGAAGTGTTCCATCCATTGTTGAAGTAAGACCCTCACCATCTTGTTACCAGACTGCCATCTCAGTTGGGTGTCATTCCAGCTTCACAAAATTTCCAGCAAATAATTGAATGAGACATACTTGACCTGTGATCCTAGCTAAGCAGGTGACTGAGATCTGAAGATTACACTTCAAAGCTAGCCCAGGTGGAAATGTCTCTGTGACCTGTATCTCCAATTACCTGCATTGTCAGATGTCTACCTGTGGTTCAAGTGCTACATTGGTTAAAAGAAAAAGACCCGTAGGAATAGCTCTGAGTTCATGTACCAAACCAAAACACCACACACATGAGTAATGAGAGAAGCAGAAGTTCATTGAAGGGAAAATGAGCTATAGTGAGTAGGCTACACTCCACAGCTAGCTAGTGAACCTGAGCAAGAGAGAGGCAAGGTCAGAGGAACATTAGGCTGTTTAGGCAGAGGGAAAGGGTAGAGAATTCCTCCCAAAGGAAGGATGCTTCATGATGGGAGATATTTGAGTGGCTGGTGGTGGTAGTAGTATACTAGTTATGTAACTGTGTGTCTGTCCTAACAATGCATTCTGTTACAATAATATTAATGATATGTACCACATAAACATAGGAGTTAAATGTAGGGGGGTTCTTCCCCGAATTCTCTTAAGAATACCCTGGCAGTGTACTGTGCATATGATGTGACACGAAGTGGAATTTTATTTAGCTAACCAATCTAAATTGTTTGCCAACAGTGCTTTCTGATAGTTATAAAGGTAAAGTCAGGGGCAAAATAATGGGCTGCTCTTACAAGTGACTATAGAACAACAGATCCTGGTTTCTCTGTCTGATTCAATCAGGTCATGTCTCAAGAATTGACTCTACCAAGTAGGAAACAAGACTTGGATAAATGAGCCTTTCCAACATACCTCCTATCGAAACTATAGAATGACTGAGCTAATAGGGAACATTCAAGAGATCTTTTGCAAATGAACCCTAAGAATAGTTAAGATGTTAAGCAATCTTCGTAAAGTTAAGGGGAAATTTTTCACAAGTATACGAAAGTTTGCTAATAACCTTGAGAATTTAAAAGAAAACACCAAATCAATATTTAAAAATTTTCCTAGACCCAAAACAGCAGTGTAAAAAGAAAAGGACAAAATAAGGTGAATCTGAGGATAGTATGTCTTTCAGAGGAGATATAGATGAAGATGGTAGGGAAGCAGCATTGTCTGCAGGCCCAGGTCAATGTCCTGTTCACTGTATACCATCCTTGATGGTTCTACAGGTTGACAATTCTTCATTTAAACACCTACTTATTTATCTACCTATGTACCTTCCCATGTACTTGCCTACCTGCGTATGTACATACTCCCCTACCTAATAACTGCCAAGAATGGGGAGATGAATGTGGAGAGTAACTAAATATAAATCACTGTTCTTGGAGATAGCAACAAATCATTGGAGTGGAGAAAAAAATAGTAGGCACTGGTACTAGTATGATTCTATATTTAAGTCCAAAGAGTCTTGAAAAGTCAGTGTGATACAGTTTAGAGAAGGGAGTGAGTGATGTTTTTAAGAAGACTATAACTTCATGCCTCCCTGATGGACTCATTCCATTTGGATTTCCTCTGCATGAGGCGCCATGGCAGCTGTAGGACTCTAGTATGGTACTAAGCATCTCTAGACTATTTTGAAATCACGAAGGAGAGTGATTTTAAAGTGTCAAGTCTTTACAGTGTCAAGACTTGATCTCAACTGGCTACTGTAGTATCTGAGCTTCTAACATAATAGTCCATGATCCAAAAAGCCATGGAGAAAATGAAATTGCCTCACAGAGACCACAGCAAGGTGTCCTCGAGCACCTGCAGTGATGGCTGCGAGGAATTTCCCCGTGTGTTGTTATAGCAGATACTTGCAGAGATCTGGCCCATGGATCAGAGCAGATTGATGGGCAGCTTTGGAATTATGCAGAGAGAAAAGGAGTTTCAGACTTACCACAGGGTTCCATAGGACCAGTCGAAGAGAAGAAGGCTGAGAGAAGTTTCAATTCAGAAATAACTTCTTCCTTCTTACATTACCCCTTCTTCTTTCCTGTTTATTCCTCTGTGGAAAAAAAAGAACAATTTCACTATGACATCAATCTTAGCTTCCCATGACTGCTGAAAGGCTGTGAGACCACCAGTAGCCGAAGTGCCTCCCTGCCCCCATCATTGTGTATTTCCTGTTTCCAAAGCCAACAGATTGGAACTTTCAGAAACTTGGGTTTGTTTGCCTGTGGTAGCAGATAGGGGTTTGGATTGGGCAGGTTCTTCATATGCACACATAGAAAACATAGGAATCCATGTGTTTTTTGGCTACACACAGTCTGAGGACTTTATCAGAAGTGGTCTCCTCAGTGTGGTAGAGGACGCTGTTCAAATGGCATCTTCTAACCCTCTGCTCACTAGGGTACTGGGTTTCCTTTTTCCTCCACAGGTACCGCAAGCTTCCTGACTACCACCACCCAGTCTCTTTCAGGGATTGTCGGAATGCCACCATCCACTTCCTGAAGACACTAGACACCTATGGGGTGGACCCCTCCCGGGTTGTGGTCTGTGGAGACAGCTTTGGAGCTACCATTGTGGCATTCGTCAGCCAGGCCTTGGTGGGCAGAACAGATATTCCAAAGCTCCGGGGTCAGATCTTGATTTACCCTGCTCTCCAGAGCATCAATTTCCAGTTACCATCACATCAACAGAACAAAAATGTCCCATTTCTCAGCAGAGATGTCATTATATGTTTCTGCCGATATTTGACAATTGACCCCTCCTGGAAAGATGCCTTGTTAAAAGGTGCTTGTGTTCCTCCCCATGTCTGGGAGAAGTATAAGAAATGGTTGAGCGCTGACAATCTCCCTGAAAGGTTCAGAATTTCCCGCACTTTTTAATGAGGAAGCCTATCTGGAAACCAGACATGCTTTTGAAGTAGAATATGTCCCCCTCATAGCTGATGACCAGATTATTGCTCAGCTTCCAGGGGCTCTCATAGTGACCTGTGAGTGGGACTTCTTCAGAGATGATGGCCTACTGTATAAGAAGCGCTTGGAAGACCAAGGGGTCCCTGTGACCTGGTACCACGCAGAAGATGGTTTCCATGGATGCTTGCCATTTTTTACTAAAATTATTTTCAATTTCCCTTGTTGTGAGAAAGTTATGTCTGCCATAGTCAAATACTTAAGGGAAATATGATGGATTTGTTGTGTCTCTGTTTTAATGACTGTACTTAGTTCCTACAAGGCCCTGGACTTGATATGCAACATTGAAAATAGGGATAAGAGAAAAAAAACAGCACCAAATAAATAGAAGTAATGACTAAATGGTATATACGCTAATGAAGATGAACTCAGATGATCTATCCACCAGTTCTACAGCACTGAGGAAAATGATGCTATCAAAGGCAGACAACATGGCTTTGGTTTCGTCTTTTCTTTGCAGCATATAAGCATGTGCAGAATAAATTGCATAAATGTGTCATGCCGTCACTGGGCGAATCATTCTCTTTAATCTAAAGCTTTCCAGGGGCATACTATTACCAAAGGTGGAGTCACCTCATTACTCCTGAGGTCATCGTCGGTCCAACAACTCCCAACTCCCAATAGCTCCAGCTGACCTGTGTAAGCAGTTATCCTTTGTCTGGACTTCAAAAAGAGGGCTTTATAAGATACAGAGAGAGAGAAAGAGCAAAGTGAGGAGAAATGGCAGCCAAAGATGAGTTCTGATGAGCTTCAAGCTTTGTGTAGTTCAAGTCTTATTCAGAATTCCTGAGGTAGATCCCTGATTCCCAAGAGCCAGGTCCTTAGGGCCAAGTCTTCCATGGGAAGTGTAGAGGGGTGTGAACATCCATCCCTAAGAGAGTCAGGTGCAGACTCCTTTCTCAGGAGACCCTCTGGGTCCTGAAAGTGGTTAGAAAGTACATAGTCTTTGCTACTCCAGGGTCATTCTCTCTGTTCATAAATAACTGATGGGGACCTCTCATTGCACACTAGGTCAGCCACAGTAGTGGCTACATGGCCAAAGGGCATCTGTGAGATCCCCAGCCCCATTGTGGTCTTGATGCAGTGAAGAGATGAAACTGGAGGATCTCTTCTGTGCAACTATCGCTTCTCTGGGTTCCAATACTGTGTTAGTCACTCTTTCATTCTTATAACTAATGCACAAAGAACCATCTAACGGAGGAAGCATTGATGCTGGTCCATGGGGTTCAGAGCTTTTCAGAAATTCAATCAGTTGTGGTGGAGTGGATATTGGAAAGCTAGTCACATCACAAAAGTCAAGAAGCAGAAAGAAAAAAGACAGGGGGCATGGAGGGAACGAGGGAGAGAGGGAGAGTGAGGAGTGGACACCCACTGGCTTTCTGCTTTCCTCTTTTTTGTAAGTCTGCCCTCTGTGGGATATTGCATCCTAAATTCATATGAGTCTTTCTCCTTTATTTAATCCTCTCTAGGAACATCCTTACAAAGAAAAATATGCTTTTCTAATCTCTCACACAACTCTCAATCCAATTAAGTTGTCAATCAAGAATAATCAACATAAATAGAAATTAAAACACAGTCCTCTAATACCAGAAGGCATCATAGGCATAGCAAAGTCTGGGAGACTCTGGGCTCCATAGCAACGCCATATCCCCAAATAATGAAGCACAAATCAATGGTAACAATCCCCCTCATCCTCTATGATTGATGGAGAGTGTTGTCCTTTAGGCTTTCCTGTCCACATGGTAGATCCAATTGTATTGGGCTCTTGAGAGTCTAAGCAGACATGGTTCATGGTTTACACATCAGCAGCTTCCTGAGCAGTCCCTGAACTCTTCTGCTCAAGGCTAGCATTCTACACCTTTATACACAGGTACACTTCTGGTTTCCTGGTGGTTAGTTGGAGATCAGAACCTCATGGACTTTCTTGCCAAGGCTAGTTTCAAATCAAAATCCTCAGGTCTTAAACTCCTGAGTAGGTACTTTTACAGTCATGAGCCAGAGGCCCCTGGCTACATTGGCATTCTTTTCTTTCTATACAGCAATTGTATCACCAATTTGGTAACAACAAAACACACTCATTGTATCGTGCTTTCTGAAATTCAAGGGTCTCACATAGCTCAGCAAAGTTCTGGTTTAGGGCTCCACTAGGCTTCCAGGAACCTGTTGGAGTTCTGTCTCAGTCTCAGCTAGAAATGATCCATATTCAACCTTCCGTTGTTAGGCAGAGTACAGACCTCTCAGGTGAGAGATTGAGAGCCTGTGTTTCTTCCAGCTTTTGGCCAGATGTCAGCTCTCCTGAGATTAGGTGATTACATAAATTTCAATATTTCCCAGTATTTTGGAATAGTAATACTTAGTTAAAATCACAAATAAATTTTAACCTTCACAAGACAAGTCTTCATTATCATGGTGCATGAAGTTTGTGAATTCTATGAGCTTTGACAAAACAATTATTTTTTCCACATCAGGTGATGTTTACATTTCTTTTCTTTTGCTTACTGTAAGCTGTTCCCTCTTTCCCTCTCATTCCTCCCTTCCCATAGCTGTCTTTGGGTTGCTTAGTTCATGTTCCTCTATGTCGACTGCAGCTGATGGGGCCTTTGTTGTATGGTGTTCCATTTCTCACTTATTCTGCATCCTCCTTCTAGCTTCCCTCCATTGTGTGCATATATATACCATATATATGTTCAAGAACATGGAGTCATTTAGCAATGATATGACAAAATGAGAAGCTGTCCATTGTCTCTACAGTCCTGCTACTTTGTCATATTTCCTTGCATATTGGCTTTAGCATCTACATATCAGGGAGACCATGTGCCATTGGTCTATTTGTGTTTGGGTAACCTCTCTCAAAATGGTGCACTCTAGTTCCATCCATTCCCTTGAAAATGCCATTATTGAGTCCTTTGTAATGGCTGAATAATATTCCATTGTATATAGGCACCACAATTTTGGATCCACTCATGAGGAGTGGGCCATCTGGGTTGTTTCCATATCTTGGCAATTGTGAACAGTGCTGCAATAAAAATGGATGTGTATGTATCCTTGTATCCTGGTTCCTGTTGTTCAGGGTAGATGCCTCAGAGTGGTATGGCTGGGACATAGAGGACATCTGTATTTAGTTTTCTGAGGTACCTCCAGACTGCTTTCCAAAGTGCTTGTATCAGTATCCATTCCCACCAGCAATGCAATAGGGTTCCTCTTTCTCCTCATCCCCTCCAGCATTTGTCGTTGGCTTACTTTAGGATGTGCGCCATTCTGACTGGGGTAAGGCGTTATCACAGGGTTGTTTTTATTTGCAATTCCTTTACAGCCAGGGAAGATGAACACTTCTTCTTCTTCTTTGCCATTTTGATCTCTTCTTCTGAGAAGTCTCTCTTTAGCTCCCTTGCCCATTTCATGATTGCGTTGTTAGATTTGGGAGGGGTTAATGTCTTGAATTCCCTGTATTTAATGGCTATTAGGACCTTGTCTGATATATTGCTGGTAAATATTTTTCTCAATTAGTTGTCTTTCTTTCTAGTTTGGTTGCTATGTCTTCAACTGTGCAGATCAAAGATGTCCCATTGATTGAGTCCCTCTCTAATTTGTTGTGACCCTGGGATTCTGCTCAGCTAGATCCTGCCTGTGCCGATAAGTTCAAGTGTCTCTCCTACTCTTTCCTGCAGTAGTTTCAAAGTATCAGGTTTGATGTTAAGGTCTGTGATCCATTTTGAGTTGATGTTAGTGCATGGTGAGAGGCTAGTGTCCACTTTAATTTTCTGCATGTGGCCACCTATTTTTCCCAGCACCAGTAGTTGAAGAGGCTATGATTCTTCCACTGTATGTCTTTCGCTCCTTTGTCAAATATCAACTGACTGTATATATGCAGTTTTATTTCTGGGTCCTCTACCTTGTTCCATTGGTATTTGGGTCTCTTTTTGTGCCAGTACCAAGCTGTCTTTGCTATTAGGTCTCTATAGTAGAGCTTGAAATGTGGTATCATGATGCCTCCTGCATTCTTTCTCTTGTCTAGAATTGCTTTGGCTAGTCTAAGTCTTGTTTTTCCACATGAATTGTAGGACTGTTTTCTCTATTTCAGTATAGTAGGTCATTGGGGTTTTAAAGGGAATTGCATTGAATGTGTATACCAATTTTGGCAGTATGGTCATTTTCACTATATTAATTCTGCCTGTCCAGGGACACGAGAGGTCTTTCCATTTCCTGGTATCCTCTATGATTCCTTTATTTTTTAGGGCTTTTCTAGTTTTCATGAAATAGATCTTTTACTTCTTTGGTTAGGTTAACTCCTAGATACTTTATTTTTTTGAGGTTATTGTGAATGGGATTGTTTCCTTCATTTCCTTTTCTGCTTGTACATGGTTAGTATACAGGAAGGGGACTTATTTTTGTGGGTTAGTTTTGTGTCCTGATACTTTGCTGAAGTGGTTTATAAGCTCCAAGAGTTTGGGGATGGAGCTTTGGGATCAATAAAATATAAAATCATGTCATCTGCAAAAAGAGATAATGTAACTTCTTCCTCCCCTTTGTGGATCCCTTTAATGCCTTTCTCTTGCCAAATTGCTCTGGTTAAGGATTCCATATCTATACTGAAGAGGAGTGGAGAGAGTGGGCATCCTTGCCTTGTTCCTGTTTTTAGGAGAATTGGTTGTAATTTTCCCCATTAAGTATAATATTGGCTATTGGTCTGTCATATAAGGCTTTGGTTGTTTTAAGGAATGTTCCTTCCTTTTTTGGGGGGGTCCGGTCATGGAGCCTGAACTCTGGCCCTGGGCTTTGTCCCTCAGCTCTTCAGCTCAAGGCTAGGGCTCTACCACTTGAGCCACAGCACCACTTCCGGCATTTTTCTTTTTGCTTATGTGGTGCTGAGGAATCAAACCCAGGGCCTTGTGCTTGCAATGCAAGTGCTCTACCACTGAGCAACCTTCACAGCCCAGGTATGTTCCTGCTATTCCTATTTGTACCAGAGCTTTTAACATGAATGTGTGCTGTATTTTATCAAAAGCCTTTTCTGGGACAGTGGAGATAATCATGTGGTTCTTCATCTTGGATCTGCTGATTTGATGGAATACATTCATTGATTTATGTATGTTAAACCATCCCTTCATGTTTGGGATGAAGCCTACTTGGTCCTAATGTATGATGTTGTGATATGTTCTGGATTCTGTTGGCTAGAATTTTATTGAGGAGCTTTGCATCTGTGTTCATCAAAGAGATTGGTCTGTAGTTCTCTTTTTTGGTTGGGTCTTTGCCTGGTTTGGAGATGAGTGTGATCTTGACTTCATAGAATGATTTTGGGATTGCTCCCTCTGTTTCTATTTCTCTGAAGAGCTTGAGCAATATGGATGTTAGTTCCTCTTTAAAGGTGTTATAGAATTCCATAGTGAATCCATCTGGTCCTGGGCTTTGCCTTGTTGGAACGCTTCTGATTACTTCCTCTGTCTCATTGTAGGTTACTGGCATATTTAATTGCCTTTTTTCTTCTAGTTTCTGCTTGGGCAAGTTGTATTTCTCCAGAAATTCATCCATTTCTGCTAGGTTTTCCTTCTTTAGTGAGTACAGAGTCTGCAAGTAGTTCTTTATTAATTGTTTGGATGTCTTGGATGTTTGTTGTAATTTTTCCTGTGGCATCCCTGATCTTGCTGATTTAGGTCTTCTCTCTTCTATTTTTAGTTAATCTTGCCTTCGTTTGTCCATTTTTGTTTAAAATAACCCAGCCTTTTATTACTTTTACTTATAGTTTTTCTAGTCTCTATCTCATTAATTTCAGCAATTTTGGATATCTTGCTCTGTCTGGCAACTTTAGGTTCAACTTTTTCTTATTTCTGTAGCTGTTTTAATTGTGTCATGAAATTGTTTACTCGGTCTATCTCTGTTTTCTTGATGTGTGCACTGAAAGCAATAAATTTGCCCCTCAGGACTGCTATTGCCATGTCCCATATGTTTCTTTGTAATTATGTCTTCATTTTCATTGAATTGTAGGAACTTTTTAATATCCTCTTTAATTTCTTCTGTGTCCCAGGTGTTGCTCAGATATGTGCTGTTTAATTTACATGTGTTTGAGTCTTTTCTACTTTATGCCTTGTTATTGAGAACTGGTTAGAATCCACTATGGTCAGGTAGAATGCAGGGAATTATATCAATACTGTTTTTTTTCTTGTTGTTGTTTTTGCTTAAATTCCTTGTATGAACTATGGTATGACCTATTTTAGAAAAAGTGCTATGGGTTGCTGAGAAGAATGTCGACTGGGTTGTTGTTGGGTGGAAAACTCAGTATGTGTCCGTTAAGTCCACTTGAGATATGGCATCACATTTAAGTCCACAGTTAAGTCCACTTGAGATATGGCATCTCTGGCCGCCACTGCTGCCACCGCAGCTGCCACTGCCTCGGTCACGGCTGGCTCGGGCTGGGCGGCGCCGCTTCCAGACGCTGCACTGCAAGACTGGGGTCTCTGGCCGCTCAGCCGTGCCGCCCTGGCCTGGGCTGGGCTGCTTCCCAGGCGCTGCGACTCAAGCCTGAGCTGCCGCCGCTGCCCTGGGCCGCTTCCCCGGGCCAGAGCAGAGAGACGCCTGGGCGGATGAGGGGCCTTCATGCGGGTTCTCAGTGCCTGTATTCTCCCGGTCAGCACCGGCTCCTGGGAATCTTCTGGAAGCCTCAGACCCTGTGGCTCTGTGGTCCCCGGTGGGTCCCCAGCCAGGCCGCCTGGGCGGCTCGCAGGGCCACAGCGAGAGGTGGGGACGCGTGTTCCCGCGTCACCCGGCTCTGTGTGGCTTCCGACCTGTTTCCTTTCTTCTGCTCACTCCCCTCTCTCTGAGCACTCGCCTCTTGGCTGGTGTGGGTCTCTTGTGCAAACAGCTTGGAGGCCGAGCTCTCCAGTTGGTTGGAGAGCCCGCGGTGTTTCCGGTCTTGGCCCCGCCCTCTCAGTGCTGATTGGATTTGTATTTCTTTCTTTTTTTTTTTTTTCCGGTCGGGTCTTGGGCCTGAACTCTGGGCCTGGGTGCTGTCCCTCAGCTCTTCAGCTCAAGGCTAGCGCTCTACCACTGGAGCCACAGCGCCACTTCTGGCTTTTTTCCTTTTGCTTATGTGGTGCTGAGGAAATCGAACCCAGGGCTTCATGCATGCAAGGCCACCTTCCCAGCCCTGGATTTGTGTTTCTTTTATGGCCAGAGATGTTGAGCTTTCTTCACGTGTCTCTTGGCCATTCGTATTTCCTCTTCAGAGACGTCTGTCTTCAAGGCTTGAACCCACTTTTTAATGGGGTGGTTGTTTTATGGTGGGTTGTTTTGGGGGGAATTTAATTCTTAAGCTGTAGTCATAGTTTAGATATGAGGCCCATGTGTGTTGTATGGATATTGAAGATCTTCTCCCAGTCTGGCCAGTTCTTGCTGATGTATTTCTCAAGAACAGCGGAGGTTTAGGATGTGTCCTTTGCAGAAAACACATTCAATCCAGCGTGTCCACTCTTCTGAGCATGTGGAATCTTCAGCCACAAAGTGCTAACCAAACCCTCATATGACATCCTTATGAACATAGATCAGTCCTAATGCAAGTTTTCCACTACTGACCAAAGAAGCTACTGTCCTCCCCACTCTGCCTCTAGTTTTGAAAGAGCATGAACAACGCCTAGCTGTATTTCTGTGTATGATGGTGTTTTATTTGATCCTCCAGAGTGAAGATGCATAAAATGCTCTCTTTTGTATACTTCCTACCAGAGCACTGTACACTTTTATGAAGACAAAGAAATGTACTCTTACCTGTAGGCCTTAAGTTGTTTATGATATGTATAACCAACTTTTTATAATTCTTTTGATCTGTGGCAGAGTTTCTTCTGTGTGTTACAGTGTCACATCCTCCATGAAACAAGATTTCTGAGTATCATGATAAAAAAATGTTGATTTTACTTGGAGCAGTAGAATTGATTTCTGACACATCTGCTCAACAAGAAGTTCCACTTTTAAATGTTTTCTAAATTTAAATATAGAACCCCAGTTTTTGGTGTGTGTGTGTGTGTGAATTCTGGGGCTTGAATTCAGGGCCTGTGCACTGTCCCTGAGCTTTTTGCTCAAGGCTAGCAGTACACCTGTGGAGATACAGTTTCACTTCAGGCTCTTCTGGTGATTAATTGGTGATAAAAGACGTGGACACTTTTCTGCCTTTGCTGGATTTGGACCAAGCTCCTCAGATCTCAGCCTCCTGAGCTGGTATGTGTACTGGTATGAACCACTAGCACCAGAAAAGAGCCCATGTTTTATACTTCAGAATCCCCTTAGGACATAAGATTTGCACATTAAAACCCAAGGACTTAACCAAGTCAGTCTTCACAGCCATATTATAGTCTATCACATACGTGATTTCTTGTATTAATTTTGTCTCAATGTTGACCAAGAAGGAAGCAGACAGCACACAGGAATTTGAACAGAGAAACTGAATATAAAGAATATTTTCCTTACCAGAGAAGATTGAAGAGGTAGGTTCCTGGATTTGAAACATAACAAAACAAACAGGAAAAAGATACTTTTAAGGAAGCACAGATGTAAGGAATAACCACAATAGACAGAGAACTTGGCATCAATGTGTATTCCCTGCAGAGCATGAGCACAGAGGTGCTAGGTTTGGAAAATACACTGAAGAATGAAGAGGAAGTCTTCCTTGAGTACCTTTTAGCTGCATGTGAAAATACATAAGAGACTAGGCTCAGATAGGATGAGAGAGCACCTGTGAGTGACATGAGCAGATAGCTAGTTCTTTGACTATCAGCATCTACTTCATTAGCTTCTCCTTCCCCAGAGTATGTCTATGGCCTCTGGAAGTTTCTTGAGAAACAAAGATAGACCAATTGAGAAACAAAAGTAAACAAAGAAACCAGCTTGTTTGTTTGCAAATTGATCTGCAACCACATTTGTGCACCACCTGAGGGTAGATGGATGCCACCAAATAGACTAATCAGGGGTGACCAGAAAAGAGAAAGACATCAGTGGGATTGTGGGAGCACAATCTGGTACTTTTCTTTCCAAGAATCAGAGTGGTATCTTAGTAGATCTCTGTTCATCTTTGTTTCTGGTGGCTGTGTACAAGTAGGTATTTTAACAATTTGATGGACACCTGCCAAACCATTTTATTCACAATGACCCGATGACAAGAAACTTGACTGTGATCTTAGGCCAACGCTGACTACCCCATCATCTTGGCCTAGTTGATTCCCCTTTGCCAATGGAGGAAAGGATTTCCCTAATATTCTACATATTCTTCCCTTTCTTCCTTTGTATATAGTTTTAGTGCTAATATATCCATTCCTAACGTTTTTCCTTTTGAAAACAATGTCTGACATGTTACATTTCAATTTTTTACTTAAACTATTCTTACTTCAAGCCCATCACATTAATTCATTTACTGAGTGATTATGTAATACCCTATAGCAACCTAAAATTCTGGAGACCACTATTCACTCTAGTCCAGATTTTCTATCCATTGCCCATCTATGAAGTTATTAAAGGAATCTGCTGATTATTTCCAAGCTGTGCTCAGGTGCTTGGGTTCACTTACAAGAGTATCTCTAAAGTAGCTCTGGTAAAGCAGATCATCATAGCAGTAGAAGGATATGACAGAGGGAAGGTGATCACAGGGGAAGTAGGAGGGAAAGGGCCAGGGATAGCACAACAGTTTATAATAGGCAGGCATTCACCTCCTTTCTCCATATAAGACCCAACTATTACCACAAAGATAGAAATGTGGTGTCTGTTGCTGGGGATTGAACCAAAAGCCTCATGCATGCATGCATGCATTCTCCACTTCAGCCATACTACCAGCTACTGACTTTATTAGTAGACAATTTGAAATTCAATAAGGCCACTGGTTGAGAAGATAATTTCCACTGAAAATACACCTTGTTCTTCACAGTTCCCATGAGGGAAGCATTCAATCTGGGACAGGCACAAACAATGAAGCAATGTCTGCTCAGAGGCGGAAAGATAGGAAGCAACATGCAAAGAAGTTTCTATGGTGTGTCTATATATAGGAAGACAAAAGCAAGCCTGAGTCACCTGAGTGACAGTGGGTGGCTGAAATGATTTCAGTCCAAACCAGAGCAATCATGTTGCCCTTGGTTGTCTAGTCCCTGTTCAATGACTACTCATAGCAGTGGATAGTGGCTTAGCAATGAGGAGCCCAGAATGTTGGTGGTTGAGAGTGTGGGGTCTAAACTTCTTGGATTATGTATGAAAAGTGTACTCATAGGTAAGCTGTTTGCGGTCTCTCAAGCCAAGGAATTGCTGTCCCTTTTGGATCAGCAAGGCCATACATGTCTAAACATGACTATAAAAAAACAGGTCACTAATATAAAGACTAATTGTGAGGTTAGTTTTTAGTTTACCATACCCGGGAATTGAGGAGGAAGAGCAAGACTGGGGTAAGGGTGATTGTTCTTCCTCTTTTACCATGGCACAGACACAATCTTGCTAATCTCTGATTTTCCAAATGAGAGGAGAGATACAGGGCTCCTTACAGGACTCCCTCAATGTTTCCTCATCTCTGAGTAGCCGGGCCATGGATTCTCAGCATCTCACAAAAGCCTTTTTACCACTATCTGCCCCTCTCCTGACCACATTGCAGAATATTATGGTAGTGTGATAATACACAGCCTTGACCTGGAACCAGGTGCCTGGGCTTCACAGATGTTGGGCCACAACGTGTCCAGGGAAGAATCTGATGCAATCTGTTTTCTCATTTTTCAATGTGGAAAAATTTTTATCTTCGGTGATGACCCAGATTTTGCAAGTTATAAAGGTAATCTTAGTAACTTCTCTAGGTGGCAGGAGTTCCTCAGCCCATTCTGAAGGAAGCAGGACGCCATGATTGCTTTGTAGGTGATCTTTCTCACTGTTGGTTACATCCTGGTCCTGGGGTTCAGCTTGTGGATTCTCATAAAATATTGGACGTTTATTGATGTTATCCCTGCAATCGTCCACACCATGAATTTCGGATTATGCACCCCTTTGGCCACCTAAAATCACATGGGTTATGTTGTTTTTTTAATTATTGTATTATACCAAAGTACTGTGAAGTGAAGCCTTAGGACAGCATTTTGCAAAAAGTCCCATAGTCTATAATTTCAGGCTAATACATATTGATCAATCAAAAGATGCCACACCTTTTGCTCTAGGCTCATTGTGGAAAAAAAAAAAGCAGTGTGATGGCCATAAAAATGAGCCTTGACTGTCCTGTGTCCACTCACCAAACAGGCAGTTAACAGAAGAAACTCATAGAGTAGGTTCTAAAAAGAAAGAATCTGTGGTTTTTGGAGTTAGACAAGAGTTGGTATAGTGACTAGTGGTCCTACCATTGCAGGACAGCATGGGTTAAACAGTCCATAGCAAACTGTGTAAAACACATCCTGTTACTCATATATCACTTAGGCAAGTGAGGGTATAAGAGTTGGTGGCTGTTGATCTGTTTTGGAAGATTGGAACCAGCAGTTATTCACCAGAGAAATGAGGTTAAAATCTCCTGGACAACGGTTTGCTACCAGTGAAATTCCTTCATAAAACTGGGGAGGATAAAAAATGTTATCTGTAATCTAAAAGCATGTGTCCTTGAACTTTGAAACTTAGCTAAGACATAGAACAAGAAGAGAAATGCATCATGTTAACACTTGAATTTATTTAATGTGACAGTACTTGGGTTAGAACTCAAGGCCTCATGTCCTCACTCAGCTTCCTTGCTCATGTTTGGTGATCTATTGCATGAGCCACACCTTTACTTCACCATTTTGTTGTTTCATTGGAGGAAAAGGAGGTCTCCCAGATTTTCCTGTCTATGCAGGATTCCAGTCATGATTTTCTGAATCTCATTCTCTTAAGTAGTTAAGATTAGAAGCATAAGGCTTCTAATGTTACTCATTTTATGTGGCTGATAGCTATTTGTCTAAAGCATCGGAAGTAGTTAGGCATGAGAGATCAATGCCATCCTAAAAAACAATAATAAAGATGTAGAGAAGACAAAGGAAGCAGAGTATACTTTGGTGGCAGAATATTATGTGAGAGTATGTCCAAGGGGTGCTTGTGGAATATCAAATTGTTTATCTATCTATACATATCTACTGAGATAAATATTGATACATATAGATATGTTGGTATAAAGATATAAGTTGATACACAACTATGGACAGGGTAGAGTCTGTGTTGTCTTAGTCTGCCTTTCTGCCCCAGGATGTTAAGTGTTATTAGGGAGATCAGAAGGCCTTCAGAACTTTCTAGGTCTTTGGGGTCCTCCAGTGAGATAGGAGGCCATATAGCAAGTCAAAAGGCACCTAAAATGGAAACCATGTTACAGTTCTCATTGTGATCATGAATCTGTGTCATGCATAACCAGCCAAACTCACCGACTCAGCCTCAGCCTATGTAGTATAGCTGATCAGAAAGCAGATGTACCATCACTATGAGAAATTTATAGCTACCAGAGTCCATTGCCTGTAACTTAGCATTGCCATAGCATCAGGGTAACCCCAGAGTGCCTTCATCTCACTTGGAACATAACATTGTCCCTGACAAGAAAGGGCAGATGCTGAAGAAATCATGAAAAAGGCAAATCATCTTTGCAAAGTTCATTCTGTGCAGATTTCATGCACTCTGAAAACCCTGCTGTTCTGAAGAGGGCACCACCAGGAAAGGTGAAGTTGAATCACCTCATTCAAGGCTGAGGCAGCAGTACAGCAGCCTTCACATGTGGAGTAGAGTTTCCAAGTCTGGGGATGCAGGGCCGAATTTGCAGCAGGTTCATAGTCAATCTTTGTCTTTGCAGTGATATGTATGGAAAAAGAGGACCCTAAGAGTTGTGTCTTATGACTTTAGTGGTGTGAATTTTCTCCTATGTGTATACAGGGTATGAGTGAAGCAATAAAGGAAGACTCTATTTGACTTCAGTAATGAGGTACAGGTTGGTAGAAATAATGTAAAAATCAGATTTGATCCAAGGCAAGTAGCAACAAGAATTACATCTGATGAGAATGATTAGCTTTCCTGGATTTCTTGCTTCCCAGTTCTTACAATTACTTGACAAGCATCAATATCCATAAACCTTAGGAGAAACTGATGAACTCATCTCCCCATGGAAGCAGGTGCACACAGACTGACACTGGTTCCAAAATGGCTCATATAGCTCATTGAAAGAAACTGAGTCTTGAGATAACTGAAATTTGTCTCCAACTCTCCTCCAGGGGTGTATACTTGAGAAGCTAAGAATTTGCTCCATGCCCAGCTTTTATCAATTTGCACTAAATCTACTGCCAATATGGAAGGACCCTAGAGTGGTGGTGACCAACCTGCGATTTGGGACAATCAGCGTGAGGCTGTTCCAGCCGAAGGCAGTGTCCTCCTGCCCTCATCGAGGCGTCATCTTCTACCACGGAGGGGCTGCAGTGATAGGCAGCCTGGGTAAAGAGCTTTCCTGTGGTGTGAGGTCATGGAGGAAGGGCCTCATTACCCATCAGCCTCATCTAGCTATCCAGTGACCCCTGGGAGGGGCCAATTCTAGCAGTCAATGCAGCTCCGTGGAGCTCCACCAAGTAGAGTTGAGGAACACATCATCAGTGGAATTGCAACTTCCTGGCAATGTTTTTCACAATATGGTCCCTCAATGCAGGTGCAGGTCAGGATATCCCCAAAGGGGCTTCTAGATACATGGCTATGACTCCTCCCTTCCTTTCCATTACTGCCTTTATCATATCCTCTCTGCCTGTAGAACCTGTGACAAACCCCTGCATTAATCACAGTGGGTCACCCAGAGACACTAATTCCTCACAAAAATCAATAGATAAAATAGTTAATCTTCCTCCTTCTGATCCCAACTCCTTAGTCCAAACTTCTACTCCAAAGTCTATTTCAGATGCCTGTGCCTTCTAGGGTCTCAATTTACCCTATTGTAAAATAAGCATTGCAGAAGTTAAGCCTCATGGCCCATTTGATCTATGACATGTGGTAAATTGTAGATAGATATCTGGCTTTGCCTACACAGAGCTTCACAGTGTTATTTCAGAGGAGACAATAATAGGACACAGACAGTCTGTTATCCAGAGGCCTACAACAGCAGCTGCTCTCAGTGGGGCTGTGGTGGCAAGTGTTTGTCCCCATCATGGCCTGAACTCTGTTGTTCCTGTCTTGCAGATATGTACCAGAACACGTGCAGTTTCATGGCCCTGAAGACAGACTCAGTGGTGCTCTCAGTGGGGTAAGTGGAATAAGAGGGGTAGGGTAGCAGCCATAGCAGTCCAGGAGGAGGATGTACAAGATCCAGGAGTCCTGACCACAGGTTCCCTTTTATACATTCACTCCCAGCCAGCGGTAAAGTGCTATACGATATCAGAAGGGTGGAAAATCCTCACCAACACTGGGCATGCAAGGATCATCTGTGGTGGAGTAAACACAAGATTGCATCCCTCCAGTTTATAAAGTCTCCATCACTTTAAGAAACACAGAAGGAATGTATCTTATGGAGAAATAGGATTTTAGTTTTGCTCACTCTTTGAGGAGTTTAGTCCATGCAGGTTAGCAAGCTTGTTTAATTTCTAGGTCCCTCTGTTAAGGTATGTCACGATTGTGGCAAGAGGACATGACAGAGCCTAGGTGCTTACACAATTGTAGTCAGGAAGCAGAAAGAGACAGGAATGTATCAGAAATAAGACACAATATCAACACAGTTACCTACTTTCTACAAGTAGCACCCAATTCTCTTTATGTCCAAATAATACCCTGAAATTATTAATTCATCAGTGGATTCATTCATTTTTGAATTCAGAAACTTCTTTGTCCCATAACGTGGGGCTGGGAAAGTGGCTCAGTGTAGAGTGCTTGCCTTGTAAGCATGAGGTTCGATTCCTAAGCACAACAGAAGCAGGAAATGCTGGAAGTGGCACTGTGGCTCATGTGGTAGAGCACTGTACTTCAGCTGAAGAGCTGAGGGATGACAGTGCCCAGGCTCAGAGTTTAGGCCCCCAAGACACATAAAAATTATAATAATTGGTTCCAATAACTATAGAACAAACATTCATGAGATTTTAGGGACACCATGTATCCACACCAGAACATTTGCCATGGACTGCAAAGGCTCATAGACATCTCACAATGTAAAAGATTTTGGTCCTTGTCCAATAGTCCTCAAAGTCTTACTAGTTGCAAAATTATTCAAAAGTTCAAGTACAGGGAGGGTCTGAGTATGTGGCTTAGCTGGAGAGTGTTTGCCTAACATGCTTGAAGACCTGGGTTTGATTCCTCAGCACCACATAAAGCAGAAAAAACCAGAAGTAGCACTGTGGCTCAAGTGGTGGAGTGTTATCCCGGAGGTGAAGAGCTGAAGTACAGTGCCCAGGCCCAGAATTCAGGCCCCACAACTGACAAAAAAAGCTCAAGGACAGTGAGGTGAGTGCCCAGGCCCTGAGCCTCAGGACTGGCCAAAAAAGTTCAAGTCCAAAGTCGTTTCTGAGACTCAAAATAAGTTACTATCATGGGTCCTTGAAAACTTAAGAGCAAGTTAAATTCTTTCAAGGTGAAATGAGACAGAGTAAATATTCCCATTCCAAAAGAGAAGTAGGGGATTTCCAGAGCAAGAAGAGACAGAGCAAGATCCAACCATAGCTGGGAAAGCATTAAGCCATGTGGTTCCCGTTCCACCATCTGGAACAAGAGTTGTGTGGTGTGATCTCCAAATGTTCCTGTGGGCTGTGTGATTAAAACCCAACTCTTCTGTGTTGAGCTGGCTCTCATCACTGCCTGAAGATTTACTTAGCATATAACCCATTTTCCTGACATCATCAACTTCTTTGTGTCTCCACTGCAGCATAGCTTCACTCTCACACCTTCCACCACCAATTACCCAACTCAAAGACTACCTGCCTGCGGGGACTCCAACACTGCTCTGCTTTGCCTCGCTTCTCAGGCTTTCCCTTGAATTCTCAATGGAAGTATACAACACTATCCAGAGTAGTCGTGGATGATGCCAGAAATTGTGTACCAACAGCCTATGGAGTAGCTGGTCCTCTGTGGATCACTGTGACATTAGCCAACTTGCATGAGTTACTGACCATGGTAAAATGAATCCTAGAGACAGAACTTCCTATATGTCCTACGGAAGGAAGGTGCTCAAGTGTGAGTATAAACTTTCACACTTGATCACCTAAACGGATGGGGTCTGGACCATGTTTTTTTTTTTTTCTTTTTGTAAGTCCCAGGGTTTGAACACTTGGCTTGGGCAATGCCCCTGTTCTCTTTAGCTCAAGGTGAGCATTCTACTTCTTGAGCCACAGGGCTACTTACTGTTTTCTGGTGGTTTATTTGAGCTCACGGACTTTCCTTCCCAGGCTGACTTTGAACTGCAATTGTCAGATCATAGCCTCCTGAGTAGCTAGGATTTCAGGCAAGAGTCACTGGCGCCCATCTCTGGACAGTTCCTGAGATACTCTCAAGGGATGTTTCCTATTCCTTAAGCAAAATGTTGTTTCCTTTTACTTAACTATTCTCTTTACTCAACTATTCTCTTTAACAGCCATATTCAATATGTATAACAGTTTTCATAATAGTTTTCTGGAAAACAGTATCTAGTTTTCCAAAGTTCCTGCTTAGTCTCTTTGTTTATAATTATCTCTATCTCCCACAAAGTCTCAAGGTATGGACAAAATGGAGTGTTTTTGCTATAATGTTACATGAATGGCATTTAATCCAA
Organism: Dipodomys merriami; assembly: GCF_024711535.1. Classification (NCBI taxonomy): domain Eukaryota; kingdom Metazoa; phylum Chordata; class Mammalia; order Rodentia; family Heteromyidae; genus Dipodomys; species Dipodomys merriami. The sequence continues at coordinate 8,475,565 of NW_027204270.1, forward strand.
TTCCCAACAGAATGGTGTCTCCACCTCAGACCTCATGAGCACAATCTGTTATGTCAACATTCCTATCAGCATTCCAGGCTTCAGAACTTCTCCCAGAATCACCTACTTACCTCTAGTTCCATACATGGGGGCCTTGCACCTTACATAGCGAAATTTTCAATATTCCTTTCACAGACCAGTTCCTAGGGCTTAAGTGTGGCCATGGCAACCATCCTGCTTCTCAGCACATCAGTTCACAGAAGTGTCCTCACACTAACCACTTTGTAAAGAGTTATTTTAGTTCATGGTCCCAGAAATATCAACTCATAGCCAGTTTGCTACACTGATATGGATTGATCATAAGGTCAAAAACCAAAGCAAGGGGCTGGGAAGGTGGCTCAGTGGTAGAGTACTTACTTGCCTTGTATGCATGAGGCCCTGGATTTGATTCCTCGGCCCCACATAAGCAAAAAGGAAAATGCCGGAATTGGTGGTGTGGCTCAAGGGGTAGAGCACTAGCCTTGAGCTGAAGAGCTGAGGGACAGCACCCAGGCCAAGTTCAGACCCTGCAACCGGACCCCTCCACCCCAAAATGAAAAACCAAAGCAAAATTCTCATAGGGTAGTTTTGAAAGAAGATAGTGAGACTCAGTGTCCAGAGACAAGGTATACTTGAATAGCACCATCAGTAATCTACTTCTTGTAACTAGGGCTTATAAACACTGCCTATAATGCTGAGAGATTGTGAGTCAAGAAGTGTTCCATCCATTGTTGAAATAAGAGCCTCACCTTCTTGTTACCAGACTGGCATCTCAGTTGGGTGCCATTCTAGGTTCACCTAATTTCCAGCAAAGTATTGAATAAGACATACATGACCTGTGATGCCAGCTATGCAGGTGACTGAGATCTGAAGATTATAGTTCAAAGCTAGCACAGGTAGAAATGTCTTTGAGACTCCAATTACCTGGCAGAAATGCCAGATGTGTACCTGTGGCTTTAGTGCTACATTGGTAACCTTGAGAAAAAGAAGCTTAAGGACATCCCTGAGTTGAGGTACCAAAACAAAACATTACACACATGAGTAATGAGAGAAGCAGAAATTCATTTCAGGGAAAGTGGCCTATAGTGAGTAAGCTACACTCCCCAGGTAGCCAGTGAACCTGAGCAAGAGAGAGGCAAGGCCAGAGAAAGGTTGAGTGGAATATTAGGCTGTTTAAACCGAGGGAAAGGGTGGGGAATTTTACCAAAGGACAGATGCTTTGTCATGGGACTGATTTGAGTGGCTGGTGGTGATAGTATAATAGTTATGTAACTGTGTGTCTGTCCTAACAATGGATTCTGGTACAATAATATTAATGGTATGTAGCACATAAACATAGGAGTTAATTTTAGGGGGGTTCTTCCCAGATTTCTTAAGAATACCCTGGCAGTGCACTGTGCTTATGATGTGACAAGAAGTGGAATTTTATTTAGTTAACCAATCAAAACTGTTTGCCAAATGTACTTTCTGATTGTTTTAAAGGTATAAAGTCAAGAGCAAATTAATAGACTGCTCTTACAAGTGACTACAGAACAACAGATCCTGGTTTCTCTGTCTGATTCAATCAGGTCATGTCTCAAGGATTGGCTCTAGGATTTAGAACACAAGACTTGGATGAATGAGCCTTTCCAACATACCTCCTATCCTAATTGTAGAATGACTGAGCTATTAGGGAATACTCGAGAGATCTTTTGCAAATGAACCCTAAGAGCAGTTAAGATGTTAAGTAATCTTAGTAAAATTAAGGGGAAAATTTTCACAAGTATACGAAAAGTCTGCTAATATCCTGGAGAATTTAAAAAACAAACACCACATCAATATTTTAAAATTCACCTAGACGCAAAGCAAAAATGTAAAAAGAAAAGGACAAAATAAGGTGATCTGAGGGTAGCATGTCTTTCAGGGGAGATATGGATGAAGATGGTAAGGAAGCAGCATTGTCTGCAGGCCTAGGTCAATGTCCTGTTCACTGTATACCATCCTTGATGGTTCTACAGGTTGACAATTCTTTTAAACACCTACTTATTTACCTACCCATGTACCTTCCCATGTACTTGCTTACCTGCGTATGTACATATTCCCCTACCTAACCACTTCTAAGAATGCAGAGATGAATGTGGAGAGTAACTAAGAACAAATCACTGTTCTTGGAGAAATCAACAAATCATTGGAATAAAGAAAGAACAGGCATTGGTCAATATGATTCTGTATCTAAGTCTAAAAGGTCATGACGAGTCAGTGTGATACAGTTTAGAGAAGGGAGTGAGTGATGTTTTCAAGAAGACTATAACGTTATGCCTCCCTGATGGACTCATTCCATTTGGATTTCCTCTGCATGAGGCGCCATGGCAGCTGTAGGACTCCAGTAAGTTACTAAGCATTTCTAGACTATTTTGAAATCACTAAGGAGAGCAAAATCTTTACCGTGTCAAGACTTGATCTCAACTGGCTACTATAGTATCTGAGCTTCTAACATAATAGTTCCATGATCAAAAGCCTTGGAGAAAATAAAATTGCCTCATAGACACCACGGCAAGGTGTCCTCGAGTACCTGCACTGATGGCTGCGAGGAATTTCCCCGTGTGTTGTTATAGCAGATACTTGCAGAGATCTGGCCCATGGATCAGAGCAGATTGATGGGCAGCTTTGGAATTATACAGGGAAAAAAGGAGCTTAGGACTTACCAGAGGGTGCCATAGGACCAGTTGAAGAGAAGATGGCTGAGAGAAGTTTCAATTCAGAAATAAGTTCTTCCTTCTTACTTTACCCCTCTTCTTTCCTGTTTATTTCTCTGTGAAAAAAAAAAACCAATTTCACTAGGACACCAATTATACTTCTCCAAGGCTGCTGAAAGGCTGTGAGACCACCAGTAGCTGAAGTGTCTCCCTACCCCCATCATTGTGTATTTTCTGTTACCAAAGCCAACAGATTGGAAGTTTCAGAAACCTGGGTTTGTTTGCCTGTGGAAGCAGATAGGGGTTTGGATTGGGAACTTCAGCCACGCTGACTCTAAGCAGCTTCTTCATATGCACACACAGAATAGATGGGAATCCACATGTTTTTTGGCTACACACTGTCTGAGGATTTTATCAGAAGTGGTCTCCTCAGTGTGGTAGAGGACGTTGTTCAAATGGCATCTTCTAACCCTCTACTCACTAGGGTACTGGGTTTCCTTTTTCCTCCACAGGTACCGCAAGCTTCCTGACTACCACCACCCAGTCTCTTTCAGGGATTGTCTTAATGCCACCATCCACTTCCTGAAGACACTAGACATCTATGGGGTGGACCCCTCCCGGGTTCTGGTCTCTGGAGACAGCATTGGAGCTACCATTGTGGCATTCGTCAGCCAGGCCTTGGTGGGCAGAACAGATATTCCAAAGATACGGGGACAGATTTTGGTTTACCCTGTCCTCCAGAGCATCAATTTTCAGTTACCATCATATCAACAGAACAAAAATGTCCCATTTCCCACCAGAGATGTCATTATATGTTTCTGCCGATATTTGACAATTGACCCCTCCTGGAAAGATGCCTTGTTAAAAGGTGATTGTGTTCCTACCCATATCTGGGAGAAGTATAAGAAATGGTTGAGCGATGACAATCTCCCTAAAAGGTTCAGGTACAAGTATCAAGCAGAATTTCCCACACCTTTTAATGAGGCTGCCTATCTGGAAACCAGTCATGTTTTTGAGGTAGAAAATGCCCCCCTCATAGCCAATGACCAGATTATCACTCAGCTTCCAGGGGCTCTCATAGTGACCTGTGAGTAGGATGTCCTCCATGATGATTCCTTGCTGTACAAGAAGCGCCTAGAAGACCAAGGGGTCCCTGTGACCTGGGACCACGCAGAAGATGGTTTTCATGGATGCTTGCCATTATTTCCTAAAATTCTTCTCCATTTCTCCTGTTGTGAGAAAGTATTATCTGCCATAGTCAAATACTTAATGGAAATATGATGAAATTGTTGTGTGTCTGTGGTAATGAATTTACCTAATACCTACAAGCCCCTGGGTTTGATTTGTAGAACTGAAAACAGGAAAGAGAGAAAAGTAAACAAAAACTAATTTAAAAATCACAGCACCAAATAAACAGAAAGAAGAACTAAATGGTATATACAAGAGGCCCTGATGAAGATGAGCTCAGATGATCTCTCCACCAGTTCTACAACATTGAGGAAAATGATGCTATCAAAGGCAGACAACATGGCTTTGGGTTTGGTCTCTTCTTTGCAGCATAGAGGCCTGTGCAGAATAAATTGCACTTATGTGTCATGCTGTCACTGGGTGAATCATCCTCTTGATGGTCCAAAAGAGCCCAACTTGCAATGCCTCCAGCTGAGCTGTTAAACCAGTCATCCTTGGGTGGGACTTCAAAAAGAGGTCTTTATAAGAAAGAGAGAGAGAGAAGGAGCAAAGTGAGGAGAAATGGCAGCCAAAGGTGAGTTCTGATGAGCTTCAAGCTTTGTGTAGTTCAAGTCATTAATCAGAATTTTTGAGGTAGATCCCTGACTCTCAAGAACCAGATTCTAAGGGCCAAGGGATCCATGGGAAGTGCAGAGGGATGTGAATGTCCATCCCTAAGAGAGATTCCTTTCTCAGGAGAGCCTCTGTGTCCTGCAGGTGGTTAGAGAGTACATAGTCCTTGCTTCTCCAGTGTCAGTATCGCTGTTCATAGGTAACTGATGGGGACCTCTCATTGCATGCTGGGTCAGCCGCAGTAGTTGCTGCATGGCCAATGTGCAAGATGGGCATCTGTGAGAATCCCAGTCACATTGTGGTCCTGATGCATGGAAGAGATGAAGCTGGAGGATCTCTTCTATGCAACACCGTTTTTCTGTGTTCCCATGCTGTGTTAGTCACACTTTTCATTCCTAAAACTAATGCACAAAGAACCATTTAAGGGAGGAAGCATCGATGGGGGTCTGTGGGGTTCAGAGCTTTTCAGAAGAACAATCAATTGTGGTGGAGAGGATATTGCAAAGCTAGTTACATCACCGAAGTCAAGAAGCAGAAAGGAAAAAGAGAGGGGGGGATAGAGGGAGTGAGGGAGAGAGAATATTCACCCACTGGTTTTCTGTTTTTCTCTTTTTGTGAGTCTGCTCCCTTTGGGATATTGCATCCTAAATTCATATGAGTCTTTCTCCTTTATTTAATCCTCTCTAGGAACATCCTCACAGAGAACAATATGCTTTTCTAATCTCTCACACACCTCTCAATGCAATTAAGATGTCAATCAAGAATAATCAATATAAATAGTAATGATAACACACTTCTCTACTCCCAGAAGGCATGTGGTGGCATCATAGGCATAGCAAACTCTGGGAGAGACTAGGCTCCATAGCAACACCATGTCCCCAAATAATGAAGCACAGATCAATGGTAACAATCCCCTTTAGCCCCTATGATTGATGGAGGGAGTTGTCCTTTAGGCCTCTTGTGTCCACATGGTAGATCCAATTGTATTGGGCTCTTGAGAGTCTAAGCAGACATAGTTCATTGTTTACATATCAGCAGCTTCCTGAATATAGTGCCTGAGCTCTTTTGCTCAAGGCTAGCATTCTACCACTTTGATACACAGTTCCACTTCTGTATTTCTGGTGGTTAATTGGAGATAAGAAACTTATGGACTTTCCTGCCTAGGCTGTTTCAAATCAAAGTCCTCAGGTCTTAACCTCCTGAGTAGCTCGATTTATAGGCATGAGCCACAGGCCCATGGCTCCATTGGCATCCTTTCCTATGTACACAACAAATGCATCCCAAATTGGGTAACAACACAACACACTAATTATGTCTGGTTTCTGAAGCTCAAGGGTCTCACATAGCTCAACTTAGGTCTGGTTTATGGCTCCACTGGGCTTCTAGGAACAAGTTGGAGTTCTGTCTTAGTCTCAACTAGAAATGATCCATATCCAACCTTCAGTTGGTAGGTAGAGTATAGACCCCTATGTGAGAGACTGAGAGCCTGTGTTTCTTCTAGCTTGGGACTTGATGTCAGGTCTCCTGCCTTCTCAAATCCATTTAATCTTTTCTTCTTCTGACTTCCTCTAAATGGCTGCTTTTCCATAAAGATGCGTGAGGGAGAGGCACAGGGGTCTGCCTGAAGATCACCTGCGCAGAAGCCGCCTGAGGCACCAGACCGGCCTGACCGCGATTGCAACGACCCGGCAGGGGCGCCCAGGTCCCAGAGGCACAGGGGCTGCCTGCAGATCACCCGCACAGAAGCCGCCTGAGGCACCGGCGTCAGACCCACTGGACCTCTACAACCCGGCATCCAAGAGACACAGGGGGCTGCCTGCAGATCACTCGCGAAGAAGCCACCTGAGCGTGGACACTGTGGACCCGACAGCTTCGATAGAGGCAGAGACAGAAAAGAATCACACAGAGCCACCACTGCTCAGCCCAGCCCACAACCACCCCAACTGAACTCGGATTGCAACAGCAACTGACGACCTACACCACACAGAAACAACCAGCTCCAGGGTGAGTACCCCACAGGGGAAGTGTATCCCTCAAGGGAGACCAGAGCTGGAGGGAATCCCCAGACCCTGACCTAGACTCCCTAGCCCAACACCCGGACCACAGGACCCACTAAAACTGGGAACTGTTCGAGAGCTCCACCAGCCTGTGGAGCACCCTCTGCTGGCCAGGCCAAAGCAAGAGTGCCCCTGGAAGGGAGTTAAATGCCCAAGCCAGGAACAGCGCCCCTGGGTCAAGACTACCAACAGTAGAAGAAATTTGAACTGTGTCCTCCAGGTTGCATAACCTAGGTGGTATACACAGCAGCACAGGCCTAACGAGTGTGCTCCAGGCAGAGGCCAGAACCAGGCCCGGGGATCTGGCGCCTGAACAACACAACCAACTCCTCCCAACTGAAGTCAAAAGCTGAGCATACGCCTCAACAGAGGGGAGAAAATCAGGAAACAGCACTCCCCGGGAGGCACACCTGTGACAACAAAAGACCTGGAGACTCAGGACAAGAGAAGCCCAAACCCCACCAAAACTCCACCCATATACCCTAGGCTGGGAATTGGGCAACACAGGCTACCAGCACCTGATAGTAAGCAGGAGCTCAGGCTGATAAGGAGGCTCAGCAGTAGAGTGATAGTCTTGGATGTATGAGGCCCTGGATCTGATTCCTCAACATCACAAAAGCAAAAAGGGTCAGAAGTAGTGCTGTGGCTCAAATGGTAGGGTGCCAGCCTTGAGCTGAAGAGCTGAGGGACAGCACCAAAACCTAGAGTTCAAGGCCACAACCAGCCCAAAACAAACAAACAAAAACACATCAGGAGCCCATAGCAGACTCCAGTATTTGGGAGAGTGCATCCAGAGCATCTGATCTTCCCAAGAGCACCCGTAGGCGCTAACACAAGCAGTCTAGGCTGCTCAACCCTTCCAAAGACGGGAATTGCCAGCAATCTACAGCAGAGAGCCGAGAATCCTAAGTAGGTCAGAACAGCAGCTGGAAATAGGCTCCCAAGAGAACCCAGATCAGGCACAGACTCTCTCTACCAATACAGAATCAGCAACCAAGCAAAGACAGACACACCAAAACAAAATTGCAGAGCAGTCTCCTGAACCCCCATGTGAAAATCACAGAGAAAAATCACAAGTTTACCACCACCCAGGACAGCAAGCTCACTTCAAAAGCCAGCAGCCATGCAGGGGAGAGCCTCAGTGGGAGCAAAGCAGGAATGGAAGACAAAAGCTACATCCAAGGGTTGCTGGAGGCAATGACTCAAGAAATAAAGCGAGAAATTGATCAGAAATTGAAAGAGCACAAGGATGAACTATCAAAAGAGATACAGGATATCAAACAACAGTTGGATGCAAAAATAGAAGCTGTACAAACCTCAGTAAGAAGTGAGATAAACGCCAAATTAGAGGTAATACATACTGAGATCAGTACTATGAGAACCAACATTGAATCCATAAAGGGATCCATTTCCTCCATGCAAACCACAATAGAAGCCACGGTCAAAAGAGTGAATGAAATGGAAGGTAGAGTGTCAGATACAGAAAACAGAATACACCAACTGGACCAAAAAGTGACAGATATGGAAAAATCACTCAAATTAAACCAAAGGGAAATTCAAGAGCAAGCAGATAATGCCAAGAAATTTAACCTTCATATAATCAGAGTGGACGAAGGTGAGGAATTCCAGAGCAAGGAAATGCAACACCTATTCAACAAGATAATCAGTGAAAATTTTTCCCACCTCAAAAAGGAGCATCTTACCTACATTACAGAAGTGTATAGAACACCCAACAAGCAAGATCCCAGGAGAAACACTTCTAGACACATTATAGTAAAAATGATAGATCTGAATAATAAGGAAACAATCCTGCATGCAGCAAAAATGAAGAAGGAGATATACTACAACGGGGAAAAAATTAGAATCACTGCAGATCTCTCCACACAAACAATGAATGCAAGAAAAGCCTGGGAAAGCACCATATGAGCCCTGAAAGCCAATAACTCCCAACCCAGACTGATATATCCGGCAAAGCTAGCATTCACATTCGATGGAGAACTGAAAACTTTTAATAGCAAAGAAAAACTAAATGAATACATAAACATTAAGCCAGCATTACAAAGAATTCTAAGAGGGGGGACACAACCTGAAGACAACCAGGAACTGGGACCTGCCCCAAACAGGCATTACTCAAGGTCTAACTGAGCAAGCACAGGAGGAAAGGAAAGAAGAAAAACTCAGGAAAACGGAATGGCAGGGACAACAATGATCTCTCTATACTATCTCTTAATATTAATGGGCTGAATTCGCCAATTAAAAGAAAACGAACTGAGGACTGGATCAGAAAACAGGACCCATCCATCTGTTGCCTTCAGGAGACCCATCTCTCAGCCAAACATACAAACAAACTCAGAGTGAAGGGGTGGAACAGGATCTACCAATCAAACGCTCCCAGTAAGAAAGCAAGAGTAGCTATCCTGATATCTGACAAAATAAACTTTTCATTAAAATCAGTACAGAAAGACAAGGACGGACACTACATATTAATACAGGGAACAATCCAAGAGGATATAACCATCATCAACTTATATGCCCCAAATATTGGTGCACCCAGATATGTTAAACAAATGCTCTCAAACTTACAGAATAAAATAGATCCCAATACGATAATACTAGGAGACTTTAACACACCACTCTCACCAAAGGACAGGTCTACCAACCAGAGGATTGGCAAAGAAGCTACCGAATTAAGTGAGGCCATACTTCAAGCGGAATTAACTGACATCTACCGAGTATTTCACCCTAAAACAACACAGTACACATTCTTCTCAGCAGCTCATGGAACTTTCTCCAAAATAGACCATATCATAGTTCATGCAAGGAACTTAAGCAAATACAAAGGGATCAACATAATCCCCCGTATCCTATCTGACCACAGTGGAATCAAGCTAGCTCTCAATAACAAAGCATACCGCAGAAATTTCTCTAATACATGGAAATTGAACAGCACACTCCTTAACAAGGCCTGGGTATCGGAAGAGATCAGAGAAGAAATAAAGCATTTCCTATAACTCAATGAAAATGAAAACACCTCACAAAGAAACTTGTGGGACACAGTAAAAGCAGTCCTGAGGGGCAAATTTATTGCCCTCAGTGCCCACATCAAGAGAATGGAGACAGACCAAGTAAATAATATCATGTTGCAATTAAACCAGCTAGAAAAACAAGAAAAAATGGGACCTAAAGTTGCTAGACGAAGCCAGATAACCAAATTAAGAGCAGAGATTAACCAATTAGAAAATCAGAAAATCATAACCAAAATAAACCAAACAAAAAGCTGGTTCTTTGAAAAAATAAACAAAATTGATGGCCCATTGGCAAGATTAATTTAAAAAAGAAGAGAGGAAACCCATATTAACAGGATTAGGGATGCCACGGGAAACATCACAACACGTACCCAAGATATCCAAACAATTCTAACAGACTACTTTCAAAAGTTATACTCTCTAAAGGAAGAAAATCTGGCAGAAATGGATGCATTTTTAGAGAAATAAAAGTTGACCAAACTGAGCAAAGAAGAAGTTAACCAATTAAATAAGCCAATATCCTATAACGAGATACAGGAAGCTATCAAAAGTCTTCCAACAAAAGAAAGCCCAGGACCAGATGGATTCACAGCAGAATTCTATAAGACCTTTAAACAAGAACTAATACCCATACTCCTCAAGCTCTTCAGAGAAACAGAGAAGGAGAGAGCTATCCCAAACTCATTCTACGAAGCCAATATCACACTCATCCCCAAACCAGGCAAAGACCCAACCAAAAAGGAGAATTACAGGCCAATTTCCTTGATGAACACAGATGCAAAGAACCTTAACAAGATTCTTGCTAACAGAATCCAGAAACACATAAAAAAAATTATACACTATGACCAGGTAGGCTTCATCCCAGAGACACAGGGATGGTTTAACATACATAAGTCAATAAATGTAATCCAACACATCAACAGAGCCAAGGTCAAGAATCACATGATTATCACCACAGATGCAGAAAAGGCCTTTGATAAAATTCAACATTCATTCATACTGAAAGCTCTGGAGAAAATAGGAATAGAAGGAAAATTTCTAAAAACAATAAAAGCCATTTATGACAGACCAATAGCCAATATTATACTTAATGGGGAAAAGCTACAACCAATTCTCCTAAAATCAGGAACAAGGCAAGGATGCCCACTGTCTCCACTCCTCTTCAATATAGTCCTGGAACCCTCAGCCAGGGCAATAAGGCAAGAAAAAGACATTAAAGGGATCCGCATAGGGAAAGAAGAAGTTAAACTATCCCTTTTTGCAGATGACATGATACTGTACCTTCACAATCCCAAAAACTCCATCAGGATGGCAACTCCTGCTTTCTTAATGGGGGCATTTGCATTGTAGACCTTCCTCCATTCTTTCACTTAGAGTTCACTTTTATCTTTGGCTGTGATGTAGATCTCTTTTTTTTTTTTTGTCCATCATGGACCTTGATCTCTGGACCTGGGCACTGTCCCTCAGCAGATTGGCTAAAGGCTACTGCTCTACCACTTGAACCACAGCTTCAATTCCAGTTTTCTGGAGGTTAATTGGAGATAAGAGTCTCACAGACTTTCCTGCTGAGTGTGGCTTTGAACCATGATCCCCAGATCTCAGCCTCCTAAGTAGCTAGGGTTACAAGTGTGAGCCTGGATCACACAGCTAAGGATGGTCTCTTGAAAACAGCAAATTGATGGATCTTGTTTTCTGATATAACCTGTAGTTCTTTTTCTTTTGATTAGTGAATTCAGTCCATTAAGGTTTATGATTATTCTAGAGGGGAATACTGTGCTTCCTGTCATTTTCCTCTTTTCCTATGCTTTTTTTCTTTTCTTTCCTCCTTAGTTTACTAAGTTGGTCTCCTAGAGATATCTACCTGGAATTGTTCCCTGATCTTGTTTCTTCAGATTGTAATCCCCCTCTGAATATTCTTTGTAATGTTGGCATACTGTTTATGAATTCATTGAGATTTTCTTCACTATTAAAAATTTTAGTTTCTCCATCGAATATGGTGAATGCTAGTTTTGCTGGATTTACCAGTCAGGGCTGGCAGTAATTGGTTCTCAGGGCTCAAATGGTATTTTCCCAGGTTTCCTTGCATTTAGTGTCTGTGTGGAGAGATCTGCAGTCATTCTTTTTTTCCCATTGTAGTATAGCTCCTTCTTTGCTTTTGCTGGGTGCAAGATTGTTTCTTTAGTGCTAAAATCTAGCATTTTTACTATAATGTGTCTAGCTGTGTTCCCCCTGGGATCTTGCTTCTTACGTGTTCTGTAAGCCTCTGTTATGTAGGTAAGATTTTCTCTTTTAAGTCTGGGGAAAATTTCGGTGATGATTTTATTGAATAAGTGTTGCATTCCTTTGTTCTGGTATTCCTACCCTTCATCCACCCCAAATATATGAAGGTTCAATTTCTTGGCACTGTCTGCTTGTTCTTGGACTTCCCTTTGGCATATTTTCAGGGTTTTTTTCCATATCTGTAACTTTTTTCCATTTTGTCTTCAGTATCTGATATTCTATTTTCCATTTCATTCACTCTATTTACTGCAGCTTCCATTGTGGTTTGCATGGAGGAAATTGAATTTTGCATGGAGGAAATTGAGCCATTTACAATTTCTAAGTCGTTTCTTAGAGTATTAATCGCATCTTTTAGCGAGGTGTGCACTGCATCTATTTTTGAGTGCATTGCTTGTTTGAAGCCCTGGATCACTTTTGATAACTCATTACTTTGGTCTTTAAATTTCTATTTGGGGGCGGGTCCAGTCGTGGGGCCTGAACTCTGGGCCTGGGCACTGTCCTTCAGCTCTTCAGCTCAAGGCTAACACTCTACCACTTGAGCCACAGTGTCACTTCCGGCTTTTTTCTTTTTGCTTATGTGGTGCTGAGGAATCAAACCCAGGGCCTCATGCATGAAAGACAAGCGCTCTACCACTGAGCCATCTTCCCAGCCCCTGTTCTGTAAATTTCTGATTTGTTTCAAATTTTAATTCTTGAGTCATTGCCTCTCATGTCTTGGATGTAGCATTTGTCTTCCATTTCTTTTGTGCTTCCACTGGTGTTCTCCTATGTATGGTTGCAGGCCTTGGGTTTGGTTTGATATCTCGACTGTTGATGAATCTTGTACTCTGCGATTTTTTTGCATGTGGTTTCAGGGACAATTGGACGGTTTCGGTCACTCGGTGGCTACCTTTGCTTGTTTTTGGATTTAGTCCTGGATCAATTGATGTAGCTTGGTCTTGGCACGGGGCAGGGAAGCAGAGATATAAGGAATAGCCACCATAGACATAGAAACTGGCTTCCTTAATGTGGATGTGGCTATGGCCTGCAGAGCATGAGCACAGAGGTGGTTGGTTTGGAATCTACTCTGAGGAATGAAGGCAAAGTCTCCCTTGAGTAACTTTTGGCCATACATGAAAATACATGAGACTAGGCTCAGACAGGATTAGAGAGAGCCTGTGAGTGACATGAGCAGATAGCTAGTTCTTTAACCATCAGCATCTACTTCATTGGCTTCTCCTTCCCCAGAGTATGGCTATGGTCTCTGGAAGTTTCTTGAGAAACAAAGATAGACCAATTGAGAAACAAAGGTGGACAAACAAACAGGCTTGTTTGTTTGCAAATTGACCTGCAACAACATTTGTGCACCACCTGAGGGTAGATGGATGCCACCAAATAGACTAATCAGGCGTGACCAGAAAAGAGAAAGACATCAGTGGGATTGTGGGAGCACAATCTGATCCTTTTGTTTCCAAGAATCAGAGTTGTGTCTTAGTAAATCTTTGTTCATATTTGTCCCTGGTGGCTGTGATGTAAGTAGGTATTTTAACAGTTTAATGGAAACCTGCCAAACCATTTTATTCACAATGACCGGATGACCAGAACCTTGACTGTGATCTTAGGCCAATGCTGACTACCCTATCATCCTGGCCTAGTTGATTTCCCTTTGCTAATGGAGGAAAGGATTTCCCTGAATATTCTACATATTATTTCCTTTCTTTCTTTTTATAGAGTATAGTGGAAATATGTGCATTCCTAACATTTGTACTTTTGAAAAGAATGTATTTCACTTAGGTTAAACTTGAATTTTTTACTTAAATCATTATTACCTCAAGCCCATCACTTGAGTTTATTTACTGATTGATTATGTAATACCTTATAGCAACCTAAAACTCTGGAGACCACTATTCACTGCTTCTGTATCCATTGCCCAGCAATGAATTTATTCCAGAATTTTGCTGATTTCCTCAGTGAGGTGCTCAGGTACTTGGGTTCATTTTCTAGAGTATCCCTAAGGTGCTTCTGGTAAAGCAAATCATCATAGCATTAGAAGGATATGATAGAGTGAAGGTGATCACATTGTGCTAACCAAAAACCAAACAGGGGGAGGGGGAGAGAAAAGGCCAGGGATAACACAACAGTTTATAATAGGCATGCATTGACCTAATTTCTCCAAATAAGACCCAAGTGCTCCCAAGCTAAAGCTTGAAACAAGAGCCTCATGCATGCATGAATTCCCCCCTTGAGCAATATTATCAGCTATTGACTATATTGCCAGACAATTTGAGATTCAATAGGGCCACTGGTTCAGCTGATAATTTCCACTGAAAATACACCTTGTTATTCACAGTTCCCATGAGAGAAGCATTCATATCTGGAACAGGCACAAACAGTGAAGCAGAAAGATAAGAGGCAACATGCAAAGAAGTTTCTATGGTATGTCTATATATTTGAAGACAAAAGCAAGGCTGAGTCACCAGATTTACAGTGGGTGGCAGAAATGATTTCAGTCCACACTGGGGAAAACGTGTTATCCTTGGTTGTCTAGTCCCTGGTCATTGAGTAGTCATAGCAGATGGACAGTGTCTTAGCATTGAGGAGCCAAGAATGGTGGTGGTTGAGGGCGTGGGTTCTGCACTTCTTGCATTGTGTATGAAAAGTGTACTCACAGGTAAGTTGTTTGCTGTCTCTCAACCCTAGGAATTTCTGTCCCGTTTGGATCAGCTAGGCCATAGATGTCAAAACATGAGTATACAAAAACAAGTAACTAATATAAAGACTACTTGTGAGGTTAGTTTTTGTTTAGCATACCTGGGAATTGAGGAGGAAGAGCAAGACTCGAGTAAAGTGATTATTATTCCTCTTTTACCAGGGTACAGAGATAATCTTGTTAAGCTCTGATTTTCCAAGTGAGAGGAGACACACAGGGCTCCTTACAGGGCTTCCTCAATGTTTTCCCAATCTCTGAGTAGCCATGCCATGGCTTTGCAACATCTCACAGAAGCCTCTTTCCCACTATCTTTCCCTGTCATGACCAGATTGGAGAATATTAAGGTGGTGTGATAATACACAGCCTTGACCAGATGGCCGGACTTCAGAGATGTTGGGCCACTTCGTGTCCAGGGCAGTATCTGATGCAATCTCTTTTCTCATTTTTCAGTGTGTCAAAACCTTTATCTCTGTTGGTGATTCAGACTTTGCAAGTTATAAAGTGCCTGGGTCTGTGGGCAAGAGATAATCTTAATACCTTCTCTTGGAGTCAGGAGTTCCTCAGCCCATTCTGAAGGAAGAAGCACACCATGATTGCTTTGTTGGTGATCCTTCTCACTGTTGGGTACATCCTGGTCCTGGGGTTCAGCTTGTGGATTCTCATAGAATATTGGATAGTTATTGATGTTCCATCTGCCATCATCCACACCATAAAGTTTCGGATTCTGCACTCCAGTGGCCATCTAATATTCACATGGGTAAATATCTTTTTTAATTATTCTATAATGCCTGAGTACTGAGAAAGGAACCCTTGGGACAATATTTTGTAAAAACATAGATAGTCTACAATTTCAGGTGAATACATATTGATCAATGAAAAGGGCTGAGAAGGTGGCTCAGTGGTAGAATGCTTGCCTTGCATGCCTGAGGCCCTGGGTTTGATTCCTCAGCACCACATAAGCAAAAAGAAAAAAGCCGGACGTGGTGCTGGGCTCAAGTGGTAGAGCTCTAGCCTTGAGCTGAAGAGCTGAGGGACAGCGCCCAGGCCCAGATTACAGGCACCAAGACCGGACCCCTCCCATCCCCCCCCTTTCCCCCCCCCCCCGCCAAAATAAAGAAAAGGAAAGAAAAGATGCCACACCTTTGGCTCTAGGCTCAGTGTGGAAAAACAAATCAAATGTGATGGCCATAAAAATGAGCCTTGATTGTCCTTATGTCTACTCACCAAACAGGCAGGTAACAGAAGAAACTCATAGAGTAGGTTCTAAAAAGAAAGAATCTGTGGTCTTTTTGAGTTAGATAATGAGTTGTTATAATGCCTAGTGGCCCTGCCTATGAAGAACAGCATGGGTTAAATAGTCCATAGCAGACAGTGTAAAACATATCCTGTTACTCATATATAACTTAGAAGAGTGAGGCTGTAAGAGTCCGTGGCTGTTGATATGCTTTGGAAGATTGGAACCAGCAGTTATTCACAGAAGTAATGAGGTTAAATCTCTGGACAAGAGTTTGCTGCCAGTGAAATTCCTCCATAAAACTGGGGAGGGTAAAAAGTGTTATCTGTAACCTAATAGCATCTGTCCTTGAGCTTTGAAACTTAGGCAAGACATAGAACAACAAGAGAAATGTATGATGTTAATACTTGAATATTATTTAATGTGACAGTACTTGGGTTAGAACTCAAGGCCTCATGCCCTCAGTTCTCTTGCTCATGTTTGGTGCTCTATGGCATGAGCCACACCTTTACTTCACCATTTTGTTGTTTCATTGGAGGAAAAGGAAGTCTCCCAGATTTTCCTGCCTATGCAGGCTTCCAGTCATGATTTTCTGAATCTCATTCTCTTAAGTAGTTAAGATTAGAAGCATAAGGCTTCAGTGCTCAGTGAATGTCACTCATTTTACTTGGCAGATAGCTATTTGTCTAAAACATAGGAAGTAGTTAGGCATGAGAGATCAATGCCATCCTAAAAAACAATAATAAAGATGTAGAGAAGACAAAGGAAGCAGAGTATTTTTTGTTGGCAGAAAATTATGTGAGTAGATCTAATGGGCACTTGTGGAATATCATGTTGTTTATCTGTCTATCTATGTATATCTACTGAGATAAATATTGATACATACATAATTTTTGACATAAATATATAAGTTGATACACACCTATGGACAGGGTAGACTCTGTGTTGTCTTAGACTGCCTTTCTGCTCCAGGATGCTAAGTGATATTAGGAGATCAGAAGGCCTTCAAATCCTTCTAGGTCTTTGGGCTCCTCCAGTGAGAAAGGAGGCCATATGGCAAGTCAAGAGGCACCTCAAATGGCAACCAGATTCCATGGTACATTCGCATTGTAATAATGAATCTGTGTCATGCATAACCCGTGAAACTCACCGACTCGTCCCCAGCCTCAGTATTATAGCTGATCAGAAAGCAGATGCATCATCAAGGTGAGAAAATTATAGCTACCAGAGTCCAGTGCCTGTAACTTAGCATTGTCATAGCATCAGAGTAACCCCAGAATACCTTAATCTCACTTACAACCTGCTATTATCCCTGACAAGAAATGGCAGATGCTGAAGATATCATGAAAAAGGCAAATCATCTTTGCAAAGTTCATTCTTTGCAGATTTCATGCACTCTGAAAACCCTGCTGTTCTGAGGAGGGCACCGCCAGGAAAGGTGAAGTTGAATCACCTCATTCAAGGTTGAGGCAACAGTACAGCAGCCTTCACACGGGTAGTAGAGTTTCCAAGTCTGGGGATGCAGGGCTGAATTTGCAGCAGGTTCATAGTCAATCTTTGTCTTTGCAGTGATATGTATGGAAAAAGAGGACCCTAAGAGTTGTGTCTTATGACTTTAGTGGTGTGAATTTTCTCCTATGTGTATACAGGGTATGAGTGAAGCAATAAAGGAAGTCTCTATTTGACCTCGGTACTGAGGTACAGGTTGGTAGAAATAATGTAAAAATCAGCTTTGATCCAAGGCAAGTAGCAACAAGAATTCCATCTGATGAGAATGATTAGCTCTCCTGGATTTCCTGCTTCCCAGTTCTTACAACTACTTGACAAGCATCAATATCCATAAACCTTAGGAGAAACTGATGAACTCATCTCCCCATGGAAGCAGGTGCACACAGACTGACACTGGTTCCAAAATGGCTCATATAGCTCATTGAAAGAAACTGAGTCTTGAAGTGATAATTGAAATTTGTCTCCAACTCTCCTCCAGGGGTGTATACTTGAGAAGCTAAGAATTTGCTCGATGCCCAGATTATATCAATTTGCACTACACCTACTGCCAATATGGAAGGACCCTAGAGTGGTGGTGACCAACCTGCGATTTGGGACAATCAGCGTGAGGCTGTTCCAGCCGAAGGCAGTGTCCTCCTGCCCTCGTCGAGGCGTCATCTTCTACCATGGAGGCTGTGCAGTGATAGGCAGCCTAGGTAAAGAGCTTTCCTGTGGTGTGAGGTCATGGAGGAAGGGCCTCATTACCCATCAGCCTCATCTAGCTATCCAGTGACCCCTGGGTGGGGCCAATTCTAGCAGTCAAT
Source organism: Dipodomys merriami (assembly GCF_024711535.1). NCBI lineage: Eukaryota > Metazoa > Chordata > Mammalia > Rodentia > Heteromyidae > Dipodomys > Dipodomys merriami. The sequence continues at coordinate 8,493,656 of NW_027204270.1, forward strand.
GGAGCTTAGTGGAGCTCTACCAAGTAGAGGTGAGGAACACACCATCAGTGGAATTGCAACTTCCTGGCAGTGATTTTCACAATATGGTTGCTCAGTGCAGGTGCAGGTCAGGATATCCCCAAAGGGGCTTCTAGATACATGGCTATGACTCCTCCCTTCCTTTCCATTACTGCCTTTATCATATCCTCTCTGCCTGTAGAACCTGTGACAAACCCCTGCATTAATCACAGTGGGCCACCCAGAGACACTAAATCCTCACCAAAGTCAATAGATAAAATAGTTAATCTTCCTCCTTCTAATCCCAACTCCTTAGTCCAAACTTCTAGTCCAAAGTCTATTTCAGATGCCTGTGCCTTCTAGGGTCTCAATTTACCCTATTGGAAAATAAGCATTGCAGAAGTTAAGCCTAATGGTCCACTTGATCTATGACATGTGGTAAATTGTAGATAGATATGTGAGGTTGCCTACACAGAGCTTCACAGTGTTATTTCAGAGGAGACATTTAAACACACAGTCTGTTATCCAGAGGCCTACAACAGCAGCTGCTCTCAGTGGGGCTGTGGTGGTAAGTGATGGTCCCCATCATGGCCTGAAGTCTCTTGTTCCTGTCTTGCAGATGTGTACCACAACACATGCAGTTTCATGGCCCTGAAGACAGACTCAGTGGTGCTCTCAGTGGGGTAAGTGGAGTAAGAGAGGGAGAGTAGCAGCCATAGCAGTCCAGGAGGAGGATGTACAAGATCCAGGAGCCCTGACCACAGGTGTCCTTTTATACATTCACTCCCAGCCAGTGGTAAAGTGCCATAGGATATCAGAAGGGTGGAAAAACCTCACCAACACTGGGCATGCAAGCATCAGCTGTGGTGGAGTAAACACAAGATTGCATCCCTTCATTTTACACAGTCTCCATCACTTTAACAAACACAGGAGGAAAGTATCCTATAGAGAAATAGGATTTTAGTTTTCCTCACTATTTGAGGAGTTTAGTCCATGCAGGCTAGCGAGCTTGTTTCATTTCTAGGTCCCTCTGTTAAGGTATGTTATGATTGTGGCAAGAGGACATGACAGAGCCTAGCTGCTCTCACAATTGTAGTCAGGAAGCAGAAAGAGATAGGAATGTACCAGGAATAAGACACCACTTAAACACACTTACCTACTTTCTGCATGTAGCACCCAATTCTTATTATGTCCAGATAATACCCTGAAATTATTAATTCATCAGTGGATTCATTCATATGTAAATTTAGATCCTTCCTTTTCCTATAACTTGCAATAATTGGTGTCAATTACTATGAAATGAGCCTTCAACCTTGAGGTTTTAGAGACACAATATATCAACACCACAACCTTCTGCCATGGACTTCAAGGGCTCAAGGCCATCTCACAATGCAAAAGACATTGGTCCCTGTCCAAGAGTCCTAAAAGTGTTACTTGTTACAAGATTGTTCACAAGTCCAAGTCTAGGGACCGAGAATGTGGCTTAGTGGCAGAGTGTTGGCTTAGCATGCATGAAGGCCTGAGTTCGATTCCTCAGTACCACATACACAGAAAGAGTGAGAGGTGGTGCTGTGGCTCAAGTGGTAGAATGCTAGCCTTGAGCAACAGAGCTCAAGGACCGTGAGTGCCTAGACCCTGAGTTCACCAACCAGCACTGTCAAAATTTCAAATCCAAAGTAGTTTCTGAGACTCAAAATAAATTTCTATCATGGGTCCTTGAAAACTTAAGAGCAAGTTAAATTCTTCCAAGATGAAATGGGACAGAGTAAATAATCCCATTCCAAAAGGGAAGTATGGGAGTTCCAGAGCAAGGAGGAGAACAGAGCAAGACCAAACCATAGCTGGGAAAGCATGAAGCCATGTGGTGCCTTTCCATCATCTGGAGCAGCTGTTGCTCCAGCCTGTGGGCTGTGTGATTAAAACCCAACTCTTCTGTGTTGAGCTGGCTCTCATCACTGCCTGCAGATTTACTTAGCATATAACCCATTTTCCTGACATCATCAACTTCTTTGTGTCTGCACGGCCGCATAGCTTCACTCTCACACCTTCCCCCACCAATTACCCATCTCAAGGACTGCCTGCCTTCAGGGACTCCAACACTGCTCTGCTTTGCCTAGCTAATCAGGCTGTCCTTTGAATTCTTAGTGGAACTATACAAAACTATCTGGAGTAGTCGTGGATGATGCCAAAAATTGTGTACCAACAGCACATGGAGTAGCTGGGCTTCCTTGGACCACTGTGGAATTAGCCAACTACTGCAAGGGTTACTAACCATGGTAAAATGAATCCTAGAGACATAACTTCCTATATGTCCTAGGGAAAGAAGGTGCTCAAGTGTGAGTATAAATTTTCACACGTGATCTCCTAATTGGATGGTGTCTAGACAATGTTTATTATTTTTATTTTGTTTTTTGTTGGTAGTGGGACTTGAACTCTTGGCTTGGGCACTGTCCTTGCGCTCTTCAGCTAAAATGAGCATGCTACGACTTGAGCCACATCACCACTTCTAGTTTCTCAGTGGTTTCTTGGAGCTAAGAGTCTCATGGACTCTTCTGGCCAGGCTGGCTTTGAACTGCATTAATGAGATCTCAGCCTCCTGAGTAGCTAAGATTTCAGGCATGAACCACTGGTGCCCAGAAAGTCTGGATAATTCTTGAGATACTCTCGAGGGATATTTCCCATTCCTTAAGTAAAGTGTTCTTTCCTTTTTCTTAACTATTTTCTTTACTCAACTATTCTCTTTAACAACCATACCCTCTTTGTCCAACACTTTTAATAATAACTTTCTGCAACAGACTATCTATTTTTCAAATGTTCCTGCTCTGTCTCTTTGTTTCCAATTGTCTGTATCTCCCACAAAGTATCAAGGCATGGGCAAAGTGGAGAGTTCTTTGCCAAAATGTCACACAACTGGCATTTAATGGGATTCACAAAAGAATCATGTCTCCACCTCAGACCTCATGAGCACCATCTGTTATGTCAACATTCCTATCAGCATTCTAGTCTTCAGAACTTCTCCCAGAATCACCTACTTCCCTCTAGTTCCACACTTGGGGGCCTTGCCACCTTACATACCAAAGTTTTCCATATTCCTTCCACAGACCAGTTCCTAGAGCTTAAGAACCATATTCTAGTGTGGTCATAGCAACCATCCTACTTCTCTGCACATCAGTTCAAAATTTTCCTCACTCTAACTTCTTTGTAAAGATATATTTTAGCTCATGGTTCCCAAAGTATTATCTCATAGCCTATTTGCTGCACTAATATGGACTGATCATAAATTCAAAAACCAAAGCAAAATTGTCATCGAGTGGTATCAGAAAGATGACAGTGAGAGTCAGTGTCCAGAGAGAAGCTATACTTGAACAGCACCTTCAGTTTTCTACTTCTTCTAACTAGGTCTGACCACTAGTCACTGCCCTTTAATGCTGAGAGATTGTGAGTCAAGAAGTGTTCCATCCATTGTTGAAGTAAGACCCTCACCATCTTGTTACCAGACTGCCATCTCAGTTGGGTGTCATTCCAGCTTCACAAAATTTCCAGCAAATAATTGAATGAGACATACTTGACCTGTGATCCTAGCTATGCAGGTGACTGAGATCTGAAGATTACACTTCAAAGCTAGCCCAGGTGGAAATGTCTCTGTGACCTGTATCTCCAATTACCTGCCATTGTCAGATATGTACCTGTGGTTCAAGTGCTACATTGGTTAAAAGAAAAAGACCCTTAGGAATAGCTCTGAGTTCATGTACCAAACCAAAACGCCACACACATGAGTAATGAGAGAAGCAGAAGTTCATTGAAGGGAAAATGAGCTATAGTGAGTAGGCTACACTCCACAGCTAGCTAGTGAACCTGAGCAAGAGAGAGGCAATGTCAGAGGAACGTTAGGCTGTTTAGGCAGAGGGAAAGGGTAGAGAATTCCTCCCAGAGGAAGGATGCTTCATGATGGGAGATATTTGAGTGGCTGGTGGTGGTAGTATAATAGCTTTGTAACTGTGTGTCTGTCCTAACAATGCATTCTGTTTCAATAATATTAATGTTATGTAGTATATAAACATAGGAGTTAATTGTAGGGGGGTTTCCCCCGAATTATCTTAAGAATACCCTGGCAGTGCACTGTGCATATGATGTGACAAGAAGTGGAATTTTATTTAGTTAACCAATCAAAATCACCTGCAGTGATGGCTGCGAGGAAATTCACTGTGTGTTGTTATAGCAGATACTTGCAGAGATCTGGCCCATGGATCAGAGCAGATTGATGGGCAGCTTTGGAATTATGCAGAGAGAAAAGGAGCTTCAGACTTACCACAGGGTGCCATAGGAACAGTCTAAGAGAAGAAGGCTGAGAGAAATTTCATTTCAGAAATAAGTTCTTCCATCTTACATTACCTCTTCTTCCTTCCTGTTTATTCCTCTGTGGAAAAAAAAAGAACAATTTCACTATGACATCAATCTTAGCTTCCCATGACTGCTGAAAGGCTGTGAGACCACCAGTAGCCGAAGTGCCTCCCTGCCCCATCATTGTGTATTTCCTGTTTCCAAAGCCAACAGATTGGAACTTTCAGAAACTTGGGTTTGTTTACCTGTGGTAGCAGATAGGGGTTTGGATTGGGCAGGTTCTTCATATACACACATAGAAAACATAGGAATCCACGTGTTTTTTGGCTACACACAGTCTGAGGACTTTATCAGAAGTTGTCTCCTCAGTGTGATAGAGGACGCTGTTCAAATGGCATCTTCTAACCCTCTGCTCACTAGGGTACTGGGTTTCCTTTTTCCTCCACAGGTACCGCAAGCTTCCTGACTACCACCACCCAGTCTCTTTCAGGGATTGTCTGAATGCCACCATCCACTTCCTGAAGACACTAGATACCTATGGGGTGGACCCCTCCCGGGTTGTGGTCTGTGGAGACAGCTTTGGAGCTACCATTGTGGCATTCGTCAGCCAGGCCTTGGTGGGCAGAACAGATATTCCAAAGCTCCGGGGTCAGATCTTGATTTACCCTGCTCTCCAGAGCATCAATTTTCAGTTACCATCACATCAACAGAACAAAAATGTCCCATTTGTCACCACAGAAGTCATTACATGTTTCTGCCGATATTTGACAATTGACCCCTTCTGGAAAGATGCCTTGTTAAAAGGTGCTTGTGTTCCTCCCCATGTCTGGGAGAAGTATAAGAAATGGTTGAGCGCTGACAATCTCCCTGAAAGGTTCAGATACAAGTACCAAGCAGAATTTCCCGCACTTTTTAATGAGGATGCCTATCTGGAAACCAGACATGCTTTTGAAGTAGAATATGTCCCCCTCATTGCTGATGACCAGATTATTGCTCAGCTTCCAGGGGCTCTCATAGTGACCTGTGAGTGGGACTTCTTCAGAGATGATGGCCTACTGTATAAGAAGCGCTTGGAAGACCAAGGGGTCCCTGTGACCTGGTACCACGCAGAAGATGGTTTTCATGGATGCTTGCCATTATTTACTAAAATTATTTTCAATTTCCCCTGTTGTGAGAAAGTTATGTCTGCCATAGTCAAATACTTAAGGGATATATGATGGATTTATTGTGTCTCTGTTTTAATGACTGTACTTAGTACCTACAAGGCCCTGGATTTGATATGCAACATTGAAAATAAGGATGAGGGAGAAAAAAAAAAGAAAAAAAACAGCACCAAATAAATAGAATTAAGGACGAAATGGTATATACGCTAATGAAGATGAACTCAGATGATCTATCCACCAGTTCTACAGCACTGAGGAAAATGATGCTATCAAAGGTAGACAACATGGCTTTGGTTTGGTCTTTTCTTTGCAGCATATAAGCATGTGCAGAATAAATTGCATAAATATGTCATGCCGTCACTGGGTGAATCGTTCTCTTGATTCTAAAGCTTTCCAGAGGCATACTATTACCAAAGGTGGTGTCACCTCATTACTCCTGAGGTCATCGTCAGTCCAACAACTCCCAACTCCCAATGCCTCCAGCTGACCTGTGTAAGGAGTTATCCTTTGTCTGGACTTCAAAAAGAGGGCTTTATAAGATACAGAGAGAGAGAGAAGGAGCAAAGTGGGGAGAAATGGCAGCCAAAGATGAGTTCTGATGAGCTTCAAGCTTTGTGTAGTTCAAGTCTTATTCAGAATTCCTGAGGTAGATCCCTGATTCCCAAGAGCCAGGTCCTTAGGGCCAAGTCTTCCATGGGAAGTGTAGAGGGGTGTGAACATCCATCCCTAAGAGAGCAGGTGCAGACTCCTTTCTCAGGAGACCCTCTGGGTCCTGAAAGTGGTTAGAAAGTACATAGTCTTTGCTACTCCAGTGTCATTCTCTCTGTTCATAAATAACTGATGGGGACCTCTCATTGCACACTAGGTCAGCCACAGTAGTGGCTACATGGCCAAAGTGCATCTGTGAGATCCCAGCCCCATTGTGGTCCTGATGCAGTGAAGACATGAAACTGGAGGATCTCTTCTGTGCAACTATCGCTTCTCTGGGTTCCAATACTGTGTTAGTCACGGGGTCCCAAGCAGAGGGTCACGGGGTCCCAAGTCCGCTGCCTCCACGGCCGCCTCCTCTGCTGCCCCAGCCTGGGCCACATCCGCGGGCCGGAGCAGACAGGCGCTGCACCGAGACACGGGTCTCTGGCCGCCACTGCCGCCACCGCAGCTGCCACTGCCTCGGTCACGGCTGGCTCGGGCTGGGCGGCGCCGCTTCCAGAAGCTGCACGGCAAGACTGGGGTCTCTGGCCGCTCAGCCGTGCCGCCCTGGCCTGGGCTGGGCTGCTTCCCAGGCGCTGCGACTCAAGCCTGAGCTGCCGCCGCTGCCCTGGGCCGCTTCCCCGGGCCAGAGCAGAGAGACGCCTGGGCGGATGAGGGGCCTTCATGCGGGTTCTCAGTGCCTGTATTCTCCCGACAGCACCGGCTCCTGGGAATCTTCTGGAAGCCTCAGACCCTGTGGCTCTGTGGTCCCCGGTGGGTCCCCAGCCAGGCCGCCTGGGCGGCTCGCAGGGCCACAGCGAGAGGTGGGGACGCGTGTTCCCGCGTCACCCGGCTCTGTGTGGCTTCCGACCTGTTTCCTTTCTTCTGCTCACTCCCCTCTCTCTGAGCACTCGCCTCTTGGCTGGTGTGGGTCTCTGGTGGAAACAGCTTGGAGGCCGAGCTCTCCAGTTGGTTGGAGAGCCCGAGGTGTTTCCGGTCTTGGCCCCGCTCTCTCAGTGGTGATTGGATTTGTATTTCTTTCTTTTTTTTTTTTTTTCCGGTCGGGTCTTGGGCCTGAACTCTGGTCCTGGGCGCTGTCCCTCAGCTCTTCAGCTCAAGGCTAGCGCTCTACCACTTGTGCCACAGCGCCACTTCTGGCTTTTTTCCCTTTGCTTATGTGGTGCTGAGGAAATCGAACCCAGGGCCTCATGCATGCAAGGCAAGCGCTCTTCCACTGAGCCACCTTCCCAACCCTGGATTTGTGTTTCTTTTATGGCCAGAGATGTTGAGCTTTCTTCACGTGTCTCTTGGCCATTCGTATTTCCTCTTCAGAGACGTCTGTCTTCAAGGCTTGAACCCACTTTTTAATGGGGTGGTTGTTTTATGGTGGGTTGTTTTGGGGGGAATTTAATTCTTAAGCTGTAGTCATAGTTTAGATATGAGGCCCATGTGTGTTGTATGGATATTGAAGATCTTCTCCCAGTCTGGCCAGTTCTTGCTGATGTATTTTTCTCAAGAACAGCGGAGGTTTAGGATGTGTCCTTTGCAGAAAACACATTCAATCCAGCGTGTCCACTCTTCTGAGCATGTGGAATCTTCAGCCACAAAGTGCTAACCAAACCCTCATATGACATCCTTATGAACATAGATCAGTCCTAATGCAAGTTTTCCACTACTGACCAAAGAAGCTACTGTCCTCCCCACTCTGCCTCTAGTTTTGAAAGAGCATGAACAACGCCTAGCTGTATTTCTGTGTATGATGGTGTTTTATTTGATCCTCCAGAGTGAAGATGCATAAAATGCTCTCTTTTGTATACTTCCTACCAGAGCACTGTACACTTTGATGAAGACAAAGAAATGTACTCTTACCTGTAGGGCTTAAGTTGTTTATGATATGTATAACCAACTTTTTATAATTCTTTTGATCTGTGGCAGAGTTTCTTCTGTGTGTTACAGTGTCACATCCTCCATGAAACAAGATTTTTGAGTCCAATGATAAAAATGATGATTTTTACCTGGAGCAGTAGAATTGATTTCACATTTGCCCAACAAGGTTTTCAGAGCTCACAGACATGAGAGAACAGTGTCCTCTGAAATAGAAAAGGTTAGCTACCTTCATGACTAGGATATTCTACAGTTTACTTTGAGGTTCCACTTTTCAGTGTATTTCAAATTTAAATATAGAACCCCAGTTTTTGGTGTGTGTGTACCAATTTTGGGGCTTGAACTCAGGGCCTGTGCAATGTCCCTGATCTTTTTTTTGTTGGTGGGGGTTTGGGGTCCGGTTGTGGGGCCTGAACTCTGGGCCTTGTCTCTGTCCCTCAGCTCTTCAGCTCAAGTCTAGCGTTCTACCACTTGAGCCAAAGCACCACTTCTGGCTTTTTTCTTTTGCTTATGTGGTGCTGAAGAATCTAACCCAGGGCCTCATGCATGCAAGGCAATCGCTCTACCACTGAGCCACCTTCCCAGTCCTGTCCCTGAGCTTTTTGCTCAAGGCTAGTAGTTTACCTCTGAAGATACAGTTTCCCTTCAGGCTCTTCTGGTGATTAATTGGTGATTAGAGACTTAGACATTTTTCTGCCTTTCCTGGATTTGAACCAAGCTCCTCAGATCTCAGCCTCCTGAGTTGGTAGGTGTACTGGTATGAGCCTCTGGCACCAGGCAAGACCCATGTTTTATACTTCAAAATCCACTTAGGACATAAGATTAAAACCCAATGACATAACCAAAGCAATCATCACAACCATATTATAGTCTATCACCTACGTGATTTCTTGTATTAATTCTGTCTCAATGGTGACCAAGAAGGAAGCAGACAGCACACAGAAATTTGAACAGAGAAAGTAAATATAAAGAACATTTTACTTACCAGAGAAGATTGGAGAGATAGGTTCCTGGATTTAAAACATAACAAAACAAACAAGAAAAAGACACATTTAATGAAGCACAAACCACTATAGACATAGAACCTGACTTCAATGTGTATGGTCCTGTAGAGCATGAGCACAGAGGTGCTGGGTTTGGAATCTTCTCTGGGGTACGCAAGAGGAAGTCTTCCTTGAGTAACTTTTGGCCACACGTGAAAATACATAAGAGACTAGGCTCAGATAGGATGAGAGAGCACCTGTGAGTGACATGAGCAGATAGCTAGTTCTTTAACCATCAGCATCTACTTCATTGGCTTCTCCTTCCCCAGAGTATGTCTATGGCCTCTGGAAGTTTCTTGAGAAACATATACAGACAAATTGAGAAACAAAGGTGGACAAACAAACAGGCTTGTTTGTTTGCAAATTGACCTGCAACAACATTTGTGCACCACCTGAGGGTAGATGGATGCCACCAAATAGACTAATCAGGGGTGACCAGAAAAGAGAAAGACATCAGTGGGATTGTGGGAGCACAATCTGATCCTTTTGTTTCCAAGAATCAGAGTTGTGTCCTAGTAGATCTCTGTTTGTCTTTGTCTCTGGTGGCAGTGATGTAAGTAGGTATTTTAACAATTTGATGGACACTTGCCAAACCATTTCATTAACAACGGCCAGATGACCAGAACCTCGTCTGTGATCTTAGGCCAACACTGACTACGCCATCATCTTGGCCTAGTTGATTCCCCTTTGTTAATGGAGGAAAGGATTTCCCTGAATATTCTACATATTCTTCCCTTTCTTTCTTTGTATAGAATTTTAGTGGTAATATGTGCATTTCTAACATTTTTATGTTTGAAAAGAATGTGTCTGACATGCTAAATTTGAAATTTTTACTTAAACTATTGTTACTTCAAGCCCATCACTTTAATTCATTTACTGATTGATTAGGTAATGCTCTATAGCTAACCAAAACTCTGGAGACCACTATTCGCTCTAGTACAGCATTTCCATCCATTGCCCGAAAACTCTGGAGACCACTATTCGCTCTAGTACAGCGTTTCCATCCATTGCCCAGCCATGAAGTTATTGCAGGATTCTGCAGATTATCTTGATCTGTGCTTAGGTGCTTGGGTTCATTGCCAAAAGTATCCCTTAGGTGCTTCTGGTAAAGCAGATCATCATAGCAGTAGAAGGATATGACAGAGTTGATCGCATTGTGTTAATCAAAAACCAGACAGGGGGTGGGGGAGGGAAAGGGCCAGGGATAACACAAAAGTTTATAATAGGCAGGCATTGACCTACTTTCTCCAAATAAGACCCAAGTGCTAGCACAGAAGATAAAAATGTGGTGTCCTTTGCTGGGGATTGAACCAAGAGCCTCATGCTTGCATGCATTCCCCCCTTGAGCCATACCACCAGCTACTGACTTTATTACTAGACAATTTGAGATTCAATAAGGCCACTGGTTGAGAAGATAATTTCCACTGAAAATACACCTTGTTCTTCACAGTTCCCATGAGGGAAGCATTCAATCTGGGACAGGCACAAACAATGAAGCAATGTCTGCTCAGAGGCGGAAAGATAGGAAGCAACATGCAAAGAAGTTTCTATGGTGTGTCTATATATAGGAAGACAAAAGCAAGCCAGAGTCACCTGATTTACAGTGGGAGGCTGAAATGATTTCAGTCCAAACCAGGGCAATTATGTTCCCCTTGGTTGTGTTGTCCCTGGTCATTGAGTAATCATAGGAGGTAGATAGTATCTTAGCATTGACAAGCCAAGAATGGTGGTGGTTGTGGGTGTGCAGTCTGCACTTCTTGGTTTATGCATGAAAAGTGTACTCACAGGTAAGTTATTTGCTGTCTCCAAACCGAGGAATTGCTGTCCTTTTTGGTTCAGCAAGGCCATAGATGTCAAAACACGAGTATACAAAAACAGGACACTAATATAAAGACTAATTGTGATGTTAATTTTTAGTTTAGCATACCAAGAAATTGAGGAGGAAGGGCAAGACTCAGCTAAGGGTGATTGTTCTTCCTCTTTTACCATGGTAAAGACACAACCTAGTTAATCTCTGGTTTTCCAAGTGAGAGGAGACACACAGGGCTCCTTACAGGACTTCATGAATGTTTTCCCAACTCTCTGAGTGGCCTGGCCATGGCTTTGCAACATCTCATAGAAGCCTCTTTCCCACTATCTGTCCCTCTCCTGACCAGATTGGAGAATATTAGGGTGGTGTGAAAATACAGCCTTGACCTAGAACCAGGAGCCCAGGCTTCACAGATGTTGGGCCACAACGTGTCCAGGGCAGGATCTGATGCAATCTCTTTTCTCATTTTTCAGTATGGCAAAACCTTTATCTCTGTGGGTGATCCAGACTTTGCAAGCTATAAAGTACCTGGGTCTGTGGGCAAGAGATAATCTTAATACCTTCTCCAGGTGGCAGGAGTTCCTCAGCCCATTCTGAAGGAAGAAGCACACCATGATTGCTTTGTTGGTGATCCTTCTCACTGTTGGGTACATCCTGGTCCTGGGGTTCAGCTTGTGGATTCTCATAGACTATTGGATGTTTATTGATGTTCCACCTGCAATCGTCCACACAATGAAGTTTCGGATTCTGCACTCCTTTGGCCATCTAATATTCACATGGGTAAATTTGTTGTTTTTTTTTAAATTATTGTATCATGCCAGAGTACTGAGAAAGGAAGCCTTGGGACAGCGTTTTGCAAAAAGGTCCATAGTCTACAATCAGGCTAATACATATTGATCAATGAAAAGATGCCACACCTTTTGCTCTGGGCTTATTATGGGAAAACAAAGCAAATGTGATGGCCATAAAAATGAGCCTTGACTGTCCTTGTGTCCACTCACCAAATAGGCACTTAACAGAAGAAACTCATAGAGTAGGTTCTAAAAAGAAAGAATCTGTGGTCTTTTTGAGTTAGATAATGAGTTGGTATAGTGCCTAGTGGCCCTGCCTATGCAGGACAGCATGGGTTAAACAGTCCATAGCAAACTGTGTAAAACACATCCTGTTACTCATATATCACTGAGGCAAGTGAGACTGTAGGAGTCGGTGGCTGTTGATATGTTTTGGAAGATTGGAACCAGCAGTTATGCACCAGAGAATTGAGTTTAAAATCTCCTGGACAAAGGTTTGCTGCCAGTGAAATTCCTTCATAAAACTGGGGAGGATAAAAAATGTTATCTGTAACCTAATAGCATCTGTCCAGCTTTGAAACTTAGCTAAGATATAGAACAATAAGAGTAATGTATGATATTAATACTTGAATATTTTTAATGTGTCAGTACTTGGTTTAGAACTCAAGGCCTCATGCCCTCACTCAGCTTCCTTGATCATGTTTGGTGCTCTATTGCAAGAGCCACACCTTTACTTCACCATTTTGTTGTTTCTTTGGAGGAAAAGGAAGTCTCCCAGATTTTCCTGCCTATGCAGGCTTCCAGTCATGACTTCATGAATCTCATTCTCTTAAGTAGTTAAGATTAGCAGCATAAAGCTTCAATGCCCAGTAAAGTTATCCATTTTATTTGGCCGATAGCTATTTGTCTTAACCATAGATAAGTACTTAGGCATGAGAGATCAATGCCATCCTAAAAAACAATAATAAAGATGTAGAGAAGACAAAGGAAGCAGAGTATATTTCGGCAAATTATGTGAGAGTATGTCCAAGGGGTGCTTGTGGAATATCAAATTGTTTATCTACCTATCTATATCTACAGAGATAAATAGTGATACATACGTATATGTTGATATAAATATATAAGTTGATACATACCTATGGACAGGGTAGAGTCTGTCTTGTTTTAGTCTGCCTTTCTGCCCCAGGATGCTAAGTTCTATTAGGGAGATCAGAGACCTTCAGAACCTTCTAGCTCTTTGGGGTCCTCCAGTGAAATGGCAAGTCAAAAGGAACCTCAAATGGAAACCAGATTCCATGCTACAATTCCCATTGTGATAATGAATCTGTGTCAGCCATAACCAGCCAAACTCATTGACTCAGCCCCAGCCTCAGTAGTACAGCTGATCAGAAAGCAGATTAACCATCACTGTGAGAAATTTATAGCTACCAGAGTCCATTGCCTATAACTTTAATTGCTATAGCGTAAGGGTAACCCCAAAGTGCCTTCATCACACTTAGAACATGCCATTGTCCCTGACAAGAAAGGGCAGATGCTGAGAAATCATGAAAAAGGCAAATCATCTTTGCAAAATTCATTCTGTGCAGATTTCATGCACTCAGAAAACCCTGCTGTTCTGAAGAGGGCACCACCAGGAAAAGTGAAGTTGAATCACCTCATTCAAGGTTGAGGTAGTAGTTCAGCAACCTTCACAAGGGGAGTAGAGTTTCCAAGTCTGTGGAGGCGGGGCTGAAATTGCAGCAGGTCCCTACTCAACCTTTGTCTTTGCAGTGGAATGTGTGGAAAAAGAGGACCCTAAGAGTTGGGTCTTAGGACTGTAGTGGTGTAAATTTTCTCCTATGTGTATACAGGGAATGAGTGAAGTAATAAAGGAAGTCTCCATTTGACCTTGGTAATGAGGTGCTGGCTGGTAGAAATAATGTAAGAATTAGCATTGATCCAAGGCAAGTAGCTCAGGAGTCTTTAATATGAATGCAATAAGAATTCCATCTGAAGTGGCGCTATAGCTCAAGTGGTAGAGCGCTCGCCTTGAGCTGAAGAGCTGAGGGACAGCGCCCAGGCCCAGAGTTCAAGCCCCACGACCGACAAAAAAAAAAAAAAAAGAATTCCATCTGATGAGAATGTATAGCTTTCCTGGGTTTCCTGTTTCTCGGTTCTCACAACTACTTGACAAGCATCAGTGTCCATAAGCCTTAGGGGAAACTGATGAACTCATCTCCATATGGGAGCTGTGTGCACACTGTCTGGCACTGGTTTCAAAATGGCTCAAAGCGCTTATTGAAAGGAACTGAGTCTTGTAAACAGATAACTCAACTTTGTCTCCAACTCTCCTCCAGGGGTGTATACTTGAGAAGCTAAGAATTTGCTCGATGCCCAGATTTTGTCAATTTGCACTACACCTACAGCCAATAAGGAAGGACCCTAGAGTGGTGGTGACCAACCTGCGATTTGGGACAATCAGCGTGAGGCTGTTCCAGCCGAAGGCAGTGTCCTCCTGCCCCCGTCGAGGTGTCATCTTCTACCATGGAGGGGCTGCAGTGATAGGCAGCCTGGGTAAAGAGCTTTCCTGTTGTGTGGTCATGGAGGAAGGGCCTCATTACCCATCAGCCTCATCTAGCTATCCAGTGACCCCTGGGAGGGGCCAATTCTAGCTGTCAATGGAGCTTAGTGGAGCTCAACCAAGTAGAGTTGAGGAACACACCATCAATGGCATTGGAGCTTCCTGCCTGAATTCTTCACAATATGATCTCTCAGTGCAGGTGTAGGTCAGGGATTTTCCAAAGAGGCTTCTAGATACATGGCTATGACTCCTTCCTTCCTTTCTATTACTGCCTTTATCATATCCTCTCTGCCTTGTAGAACCTCTGACAAACCCCCGCATTAATTACAGTGGGCCACTCAGAGACACCAACTTCCTCACCAAAGTGAGTATATAAAATTTTTAATCTTCCTTCCCCTAGTCCAAACTCATTAGTTCAAACTTCTAGTCCAAAGTCTATTTCAGATGCCTACGCCTTCTAGGGTCTCAATTTACCATACTGTAAAATTAGCATTGCAGAAGTTAAACCTCATGGTCCACTTGAGCTATGACATGTGGTAAATTGTAGATAGATATCTAACATTGCCTACACAGAGCTTCACAGTGTTATTTCAGAGGAGACAATAATAGGACACAGGCAGTCTGTTATCCAGAGGCCTACAACAGCAGCTGCTCTCAGTGGGGCTGTGGTGGCAAGTGTTTGTCCTCATCATGGCTTGAACTCTGTTGTTCCTGTCTTGCAGATGTGTACCACAACATGTGCAGTTTCCTGGCCCTGAAGACAGACTCAGTGGTGCTCTCAGTAGGGTAAGTAGAGTAAGAGAGAGAGAGTAGCAGTCCAGAAGGATGATGTACAAGATCAAGGAGCCCTGACCACAGGTGCCCTTTTATACATACATTCACTCCCTGACAGATGTAAAGTGCCATAGGACATCAGAAGGGTGGAAAAACATCACCTAAACCGGGCATGCAAGGATCAGCTGTGCTAGAGTAAATACAAGATCACAACCCTCCATTTTACACATTTTTCATCACCTTAAATGCTGCAGGAGAAACTTAAGAAGAATTAGGATTTATTGTTTCCATTTATTTGAAAGGCAGGGTTGTTCTGTTCCTATATCTATCTCTTAAAGTAGGTCATCATTGTGGTAGGAGGACATGGCAAGGCAGAAGTGCTTACACAATTGTAATCAGGAAGCAGAAAGGACAAGAACGTATCAGAAACAAGACACAATTCAAACACAGTAACCTACTTTCTCCAAGTAGCACCCAATCTCATGTCCTAATAATACCTTGATATTACTTTGATATTTCATCACTGGATTCATATAATGCTGAATTAAGATCCATCTTTGTCCTATAACCTTTCAACAATTGGTTCCAATAACTATGGAACTAGCATTCAATCCATGAGGTTATTATGGATACAATGTATCCAAACCACAACATTTTACAATGGACTTCAAGGGCTCATAGGCATCTCAAACTGCAAAAGACATTGGTCCTTATCTAAGATTCCTCAAAGTCTTACAAGCTACACAATTGTTCAAAAGTTCAAGTTCAGGGGCTGGGAATGGGGGTTAGTGGTAGAGTGCTTGCCTAGCACATGTGAAGCCCTGGGTTAGATTCCTCAGTACCACATGCACAGAAAAAGCCAGAAGTGGTGCTGCGGCTAAAGTGGTAGAGTTCTAGCCTTGAGCAAAAGAAGCTCAAGAATAGTAAGTGCCCAGATTCTGAGTTCAAGCCCCGTGACTGGCAAAAAAAGTTCAAGTCCAAACTCAAATTACTATCATGGGTCCTTGAAAACGTAAGAGCAAGTTAAATTCTTTCAAGATGAAATGGGACAGAGTAAACACTCTCATTCCAAAAGGGAAGTATGGGAGTTCCAGAGCAAGAAGGAGAACAGAGCAAGATCAAACCATAGCTGGGAAAACATTAAGCCATGTGGTTCCCTTTGAATCATCTGGAGTAAAAGTTGTGTGGTGTGATCTCCAAATGTTCCTGTGGGCTATGTGATTAAAACCCAACTTCTTCTGTCTTGCACTGGCTCTCATCACTGCCTGCAGATTTACTTAGCATATAACCCATTTTCCTGACATCATCAACTTCTTTGTGTCTCCACTGCAGCATAGCTTCAGCCTCACACCTTCCCCCACCAATTACCCATCTCAAAGACTACCTGCCTTCAGGGACTCCAACACTGCTCTGCTTTGCCTAGCTTCTCAGGCTTTCCTTTGAATTCTCAGTGGAACTATACAACACTATCTAGAGTAGTCATGGATGATGCCAACAACTGTGCACCAACAGTGTAGGGAATAACTGGGCCTCTGTGGCCCACTGTGTCATTAGCCAACTACTGCAAGGGCTACTGACCATGGTAAAATAAGTCCTGAAGACCTAATTTCCTATAGGTCCTATGGAAGGAAGGTGTTCAAGTGTGAGTATAAACTTTCACAGTTGATCGCCTAAATGGATGGGGTCTGGACAATTCTGGAGATTCTCTCAAGGGATCTTTCCCATTCATTAGGAAACTGTTGTTTCCTTTTACTTAACTATTCTCTTTACTTAACTATTTTCTTTAACATCCACAGACACTATGTACAACAGTTTTAGTATAGTTTTAATAATTGTTTCTGGGAAAACTTATCTATTTTTCCAATGTTCCTGCTTTGTCATTTTATTGCCAATTGCCTTTATCTCTCACAAAGTCTCAAGGCATGGGAAAAATGGAGAGTTCTTTGCAATACTGTTACACGAATGGCATTTAATCTGATTCCCAATAGAAACCTGTCTCTACCTCAGACCTCATGAGCACAATCTGTTATGTCAACGTTCCTATCAGCATTCTAGTCTTCAGATCTTCTCCCAGAATCACCTACTTCCCTCTAGGTCCACACTTGGGGGCCTTGCCACCTTACATACCAAAGTTTTCCATATTCCTTCCACAGACCAGTTCCTAGGGCTTAAGAACCATATTCTAGTGTGGTGATGGCAACCATCCTACTTCTCTGCACATCAGTTCAGAGAAGTGGTCCGCATGCTGACCATTTTGTAAAAACTTATTTTAGCTCATGGTTTCAGAAGTAACAACTCAGAGCCAATTTGCTCCACTGATATGGACTGATCATAAGGTGAAAAAACAGAGCAAGAATCTCATCAGTTGTATCAGAAAGATGACAGTGAGGGTCAGTGTCCAGAGATAAGGTATACTTGAACAGCACCTTCAGTAATCTACTTCTTGTAACAAGATCTGACCACCAGTCACTTCCCTATAATGACAAGAGATTGTGAGTCAAGAAGTGTTCCATCCATTATTGAAGTAAGAGCCCTCACCATCTTGTTACCAGACTGTGATCTGAGTTGGGTGTCATTCTAGGTTCATAAAATCTCCCTCAAATAATTGAAGAAGACATTCCCTATGATCCTAGCTATGCAGTAGTCTGAGATCTGAAGTATATAGTTTAAAGCTTGCCCAGGTAGAAATTGTCTTCAGACTTGTATCTCCAATTACCTGCCAATAATGTCAGATGTGTACCTGTGACTCAAGTGGCTACAATGGTAACTTTGAGAAAAAGTAGCATAGGGAAAGCTCTGAGTACTTGAACCAAAACAAAACACCACAGACATGAGTAATGAGAGAAGCAGAAGTTCACTGAAGGGAAAGTGGGCTATAGTGAGTAGGCTACACTCCCCAGGTAGCCAGTGAACCTGAGCAAGAGAGAGACAAGGCCGAGGAATGTTGGCTGGGATATTAGGCTATTTAGGCAGAGGGAAAAGGTGGAGAATTCCCCCCACAGGAAGAATGCTTATGATGTGACATAAAGTGGAATTTTGTTTTGTTAACCAATCAGAATTGTTTGCCAACAGTGCTTTTTGATAGTTATAAAGGTATAATGTCAGGGGCAAATTAATTGGCTGCTCTTACAAGTGACTATGAGAACAACAGATTCTGGTTTCTTTGTGATTCAATCAGGTCATGTCTCAAGGATTGGCTCTACCAAGTAGGAAACAAGACTTGGATAAGTTAGCCTTTCCCACATACCTCCTATCCAAACTATAGAATGACTGAGCTATTAGGGAATACTCGAGAGATATTTTGGAAATGAACCCTAAAAGCAGTGAAGATGTTAAGTAATCTTAGTAAAATTAAGGGGAGAGTTTTCACAAGTATAAAAAGTCTGCTAATGGGCTGGGAAGGTGGCTCAGTGGTAGAGCGCTTGCCTTGCATGCATGAGGCCCTGGGTTTGATTCCTCAGCACCACATAAGCAAAAAGAAAAAAAGCCAGGAAGTGTCGCTGTGGCTCAAGTGGTAGAGCGCTAGCCTTGAGCTGAAGAGCTGAGGGACAGCACCCAGGCCCATAGTTCAGGCCCCTCAACTGGGCCAAAAAAAAAAAAAAAGTCTGCTAATATCTTTGAGAATTAAAAAAAAACATCAATATTTTAAAATTTGCCTAGACTCAATACCACAATGTAAAAAGAAAAGCACAAAATAAGGTGAATCTGAGATTCAGGGTAGCATGTCTTTCAGGGGAGATATGGATGAAGATGGTAGGGAATCAGCATTGTCTGCAAGCCTAGGTCAATGTCCTATTCATCATCCCTGATGGTTCTACAGGTTGACAGTTCTTTGTTTAAACCTACTTATTTACCTACCTATGTACTTTCCTATGTACTTGCCTACCTGCATATGTACATACTCCCCTATCTAACAACTGCCAAAAAATGCAAAGATGAATGTGGAGAGTAACTAAATATAAATCATGTTCTTGGAGATAGCAACAAATCATTGGAATGAAAAAAAATGGGCATTGATCAGTATGATTCTGTATCTAAGTCCAAAAGATCATGGAAAGTCAGTGTGATACAGTTTAGAGAAGGGGGTGAGTGAAGTTTTTTAAAAGACTGTAATTTTATGCCTCATTGATGGACTCATTCCATTTGGATTTCCTCTGCATGAGGCGCCAAGGCAGCTGTAGGACTCCAATAAGTTACTAAGTATCACTAGACTATTTTAAAATCACTAAGAAGAGGAAAACCTTTCCAGTGTCACAACCTGATCTCAACTGGCTACTATAGTATCTGAGCTTCTAACATAATAGTCCATGATCCAAAAAGCCTTAGAGAAAATGAAATTCCATAACAGAGACCACAGCAAGGTGTACTGCAGCCATTGCACTGATGCCTCCAAGGTATTTCACCATGTGGTGTTATAGCAGATACTTGCAGAGATCTGGCCCATGGATCAGAGCAGATTGATGGGCAGCTTTGGAATTATGCAGGGAGAAAAGGAGCTTCAGACTTACCAAAGGGTGCCATAGGACCAGTCGAGGAGAAGATGGCCGAGAGAAGTTTCAATTCATAAATAACTTCTTGTTTCTTATATTACCTCCTCTTCTTTCCTGTTTACTCCAATGTGGAAAAAAAAACAATTTCATTATGATGTCAATCTTAGCTTCCCCATGTCTGCTGTAAGACTGTGAGACCAACAGTAGCTAAATTGCCTCTCTCCCTAACCCCCAATCCCCCCAAACCTGCATCTGCCCTTATCATTGTTTATTTTGTTTCCAAAGCAAACAGATTGGAAGTTTCAGAATCCTACGTTTGTTTGCCTAAGGAAACAGATACTGGTTTGGATGGAGAACTTTAGCTACTATGACTCTAAGCAGGTTCTTCATATGCACACATAGAAAAGATGGGAATCCACATGTTTTTTGGCTACACACAGTCTGAGGACTTTATCAGAAGTTGTCTCCTCAGTGTGGTAGAGGACACTGTTCAAATGGCGTCTTCTAACCCTCTGCTCACTAGGGTACTGGGTTTCCTTTTTCCTCCACAGGTACCGCAAGCTTCCTGACTACCACTACCCAGTCTGTTTCAGGGATTGTCTGAATGCCACCATCCACTTCCTGAAGACACTAGATACCTATGGGGTGGACCCCTCCCGGGTTGTGGTCTCTGGAGACAGCTTTGGAGCTACCATTGTGGCATTCGTCAGCCAGGCCTTGGTGGGCAGAACAGATATTCCAAAGCTCCGGGGTCAGATCTTGGTTTACCCTGCTCTCCAGGGCATCAATTTCCAGTTACCATCATATCAACAGAACAAAAAAGTCCCAGTTCTTGTCACAGAACTCATGATATGCTTCTGCAGATATTTTACAATTGACCCCTCCTGGAAAGATGCCTTGTTAAAAGGTGCTTGTGTTCCTGCCCATATCTGGGAGAAATATAAGAAATGGTTGAGCGCTGACAATCTCCCTGAAAGGTTCAGATACCAGTACCAAGGAGAACTTCCTGCACCTTTTAATGAGGCTGCCTACCTGGAAACCAGACATATTTTTGAGGTAGAAAATGCCCCCCTCATAGCTGATGACCAGATTATTGCTCAGCTTCCAGGGGCTCTCATAGTGACCTGTGAGTGGGACATCCTCCGAGATGATGGCCTACTGTATAAGAAGCGCTTGGAAGACCAGGGAGTCCCTGTGACCTGGTACCACGCAGAAGATGGTTTCCATGGATGCTTAGCATTATTTTCTAAAATTCTTTTTGATTTCCCCTGTTGTGAGAAAGTATTGTCTGCCATAGTCAAATACTTAAGGGAAATATGATGAATTTGTTGTGTGTCTGTGGTAATGAATTTACTTAGTACCTACAAGACCCTAGGTTTGATTTACAGCAATGAAAACAGAAAAGAGAGAAAAGTAAACAAAAACTAAGAAAAAAAACAGCACCACCCATGTAATTGTAATTCTTCTGTACAGTATGTTCACAAATAAAATTAAATTAAATTTAAAAAAAAAGAAAAAAAACAGCACCAAATAAACAGAAAGGAGGACTAAATGGTATATCCAAGAGGCCCTGATGAGCTCAGATGATCTCTCCACCAGTTCTACAGCACTGAGGAAAATGATGCTATCAAAGGCAGACAACATGGCTTTGGTTTGGTCTCTTCTTTGTAGCATATAGGCCTGTGCAGAATAAATCGCACTTATATGTCATGCTGTCTGTGGGTGAATCTTCCTCTTGATGCCAAAGCTTTCCAGGGACACACTCTTTCTAAAGGTGGAGTCACCTCTTTACTCCTGAGGACATCGTCGGTCCAACAAAGCCCAACTTGCAATGCCTCTAGCTGAGCTGTTAAACCAGTCATCCTTGGGCTGGGCTTCAAAAAGAGGGCTTTATAAGAAAGAAAGAGAGAGAAGGAGCAAAGTGAGGAGAAATGGCAGCCAAAGGTGAGTTCTGATGAGCTTCAAGCTTTGTGTAGTTCAAGTCTTTAATCAGAATTTCTGAGGTAGATCCCTGATTCCCAAGAGCCAGGTCCTTAGGGCCAAGTCTTCCATGGGAAGTGTAGAGGGATGCGAACATCCATCCCTAAGAGAGTCAGGTGCAGACTCCTTTCTCAAGAGAGCCTCTGTGTCCTGAAGGTGGTTAGAAAGTACATAGTCCTAGCCAGGCACCCGTGGCTCACGCCTGTAGTCCTAGCTACTCAGAAGGCTGAGATCTGAGGATCACGGTTCAAAGCCAGCCTGAGCAGGAAAGTCCGGGAAACTCTTCTTTTCAATAAACCACCAGAAAACTGGAAGTGGTGCTGTAGCTCAAGTGGTAGAGCGCTAGCCTTGAACTGAAGAGCGCAGGGACAGCACTCAGGCCCAGAGTTCAAGCCCCACTACCGATAAAAAAAAAAAAAAGCACATAGTCCTGGCTTCGCCAGTGTCATTCTCTCTGTTCATAGATAACTGATGGGGACCTTTCATTGCATGTTGGGTCAGCCGCAGTGGCCAATGAGCAAGATGGGCATCTGTGAGAGCCCCAGCCCCATTGAGGTCCTGATGCAGGGAAGAGATGAAGCTGGAGGATCTCTTCTGTGCTAACATCACCTCTCTGGGTTCCAATACTGTGTTAGTCACACTTTTCATTCCTAAAACTAATGCACAAAGAACCATTTAAGGGAGGAAGCATCGATGGGGGTCTGTGGGGTTCAGAGATTTTCAGAAGTTTCATCAATTGTGGTGGAGAGGATATTGCAAAGCTAGTCATATGGCAGTCAAGAAGCAGAAAGAAAACAGAGAGGGGGAATGGAGGGAGGGTAGGAGGAAGAGAGAAGAGTGTACACCCACTGGCTTTCTGCTTTCCTCTTTTTGTGAGTCTGCTCTGTTTGGGATATTGCATCCTAAATTCATATGGGTCTTTCTCCTTTATTTAATCCTCTCTAGGAACATCCTCACAGAGAACAATATGCTTTTCTAATCTCTCACACACCTCTCACTGCAATTAAGTTGTCAATCAAGAATAATCAACCTAAACAGCAATGATGACACTCCTCTAATACCAGAAGGCATACGGTGGCATCATAGGCATAGCAAAGTCTGGGAGACTCTGGGCTCCATAGCAACGCCATGTCCCCAAATAATGAAGCACAAATCAATGGTAACAATCCCCCTCATCCTCTATGATTGATGGAGAGTGTTGTCCTTTAGGCCTCTCCTGTCCACATGGTAGATCCAATTGTATTGGGCTCTTGAGAGTCTAAGCAGACATAGTTCATATTTTATACATCGGCTGCTTCCCCAGTATAGTCCCTGAGCTCTTTTGCTCAAGGTTCGCATTCTACGACTTTGATACACAGCTCCACTTCTGAATTTCTGGTGGTTAGTTGGAGATAAGAACCTCATGGATGGGCTGGGAAGGTGGCTTAGGGGTAGAGCGCTTGCCTTGCATGCCTGAGACCCTGGGTTCGATTCCTCAGCACCACATAAGCAAAAAGAAAAAAGCCGGAAGTAGCACTGTGGCTTAAGTAGTAGAGCGCTAGCCTTGAGCTGAAGAGCTGAGGGACAGCGCCCAGGCCCAGAGTTCAGGCCCCATGACCGGACCCCCCCCCAAAAAAAAAAAGAACCTTATGGACTTTCCTGCCCAGGCTGGTTTCAGATCAAAATCCTCAGGTCTCAGCCTCCTGAGTAGCTAGGTTTATAGGCATGAGCCACAGCACCTGGATATATTGGCAACATTTTCTTTCTTTCTTTCTTTCTTTCTTTCTTTCTTTCTTTCTTTCTTTCTTTCTTTCTTTCTTTCTTTCTTTCTTTCTGTTTGTTTGTTTTTTTGGTGTTTTTTGTCCATCATGGGGCTTGAACTCTGGGCTTGGGTGCTGTCCCTGCACTCTTCAACTCAAGGCTAGTGCTCTACCACTTGAGCCACAGTGCCACTTCTGGTTTTCTAGTGGTTTATTGGAGATAAGAGTCTCATGGACTTTCTTGCCCAGGCTGGCTTTTAAACCCCAATCCTCAGATCTCAGCCTCCTGAGTAGCTACAGGCATGAGCACCCGGGGCCCAGCTTCCTTTTCTTTCTACACAACAAATGTATCACAAATTTGGTAACAATACAACACTCTCATTATATTGTGGTTTCTGAAGATCAGGAGTCTCACATAGCTCAGCTAAGTTCTGGTTTAGGGCTTCACTGGGCTTCCAGGAACATGTTAGAGTTCTGTCTCCATCTCAACTAGAAATGATCCATATTCAACCTTCTGTGGTTAGGTAGAGTACAGACCTCTCAGGTGAGAGATTGAGAGCCTGTGTTTCTTCTGGCTGCTTGCCAGATGTCAGCATTCCTGCATTCCTGTCTTCTCAAATCCATTTAGACTTTTCTTCTGACTTTCTCTAAATGGCTGCTTCTCCATAAACAAGCGGGAGGGACAGACTGGAGAAAGATCATCACCAGAACTACTCATGGAGTCACAAACATGTAGTTGTGTGCATTCAGTCACCAATGCCGTGTTTGCTCAGAAGCAAGTTGGAAGTCTGGCTCACATAAGGTGATCACACAGAATATGAATCACACTCATGGAGGTTATAGGACCTTAGGATCTGCTTTACATGGAAGGTATTTGTTTGAAATAACAATGTCATTTGTGGTTTAGGGGTTGGTCTCCACTTGTGACAGATTATCATTGGCTAATATTCAGTTATATCAGCCTTGATAGAATAGTTGAGTATATACTTAACTTCTGTCCCTGTGCTGTGACTATGATAACCCATCATCACAAACATAGTGGCTTCTTACAACACAAAAGCCCTGTAGTCTGAGGTCAGAAATCCAAGATATCTCTACATAGTTGCAGTCTTTATTTAGGTGCTATGGAAAATCTGCTTCATTTTAAAGCAGACTTTGTGTTTGCGAGTGCACACATGCACACACACACACATGCACACATACACACACACACACACACACACACACCTTTGAGCAGGTAAAATAAATTTGGTCTAAAATGCTAAAATTCTTCATTGTGATTTTCCTGTGTGCATCACTGGACCTTCAGACCATGATTCCAAATGCAATGGTAGTTTTCCCTACAGCTTAGGCTCTGTTTCTTTGCTCATACTTGGACTACAAATCTCTCTACTAGAATGTACAAATGGGTAGATAGGCTGCAAGAGGTGTATCCCATTCCCATGCCCTGGAAAGTACATATTTAAGGAATCACCTGGTCACTAAAACTTACTTATGATATTCTAAGTAATTCTTGATGGACTTGTGTATATTGCTCACTTTTATATAATTCAGAACCGGAAAAACTTTGGTTCACTAAACACCCAAGTTCCCTTACATCAACCCTCATACTATAAAAGAGAACCCTTTTGAGGTCTATTTATTCTCACAATTTTCACGTGTGTGTGTGTGTGTGTGTGTGTGTGTGTGTGTTGTTGTTGTTGTTGACAATCATTTTGTCAAATGTGTGTGTTTATGTGTTGTTGTTGACAATCATTTTGTCAAATGACTCATGTTTTCTGCGTGCTTTCCTTCAGTAAGAACAGAAAAACCAAGTTTGAGAAGACCTCTGTTGTGTTGCCTTGCTGGACCTCTAGCGACTTGACTTGTTTCTATATTCTGAATGTATGCATGAGTATATAGATGGATGGGTAACTAAATCCATGAAAGTGTCAATTTGCAAATGAGCAAACAAATGGATGAATACATGTATGCATAGAGACATTGGTACATGCCTGTTGAAAATTGTCCCTTACAAAGCCTATCTTTTGCCCTGTGTTGAACTTTCCTGGAGTGAGGATCACTCACTGCCCCCTTGTGGTGAAAATTACATGGCTGTTCTAGAGTTAACAGCATGGCAATGATGGCCTCTCTCTAACACCCCAGTTAGAATGACCAGTATCAAGAAAACAAATAATAGTAGATGCTGGCGGGGCTGTGGTCAAAAAAGAACGTTACTACACTGTTGGTGGGAATTTAATCTGATTCAACCATTCTGGAAAGAAGTATAGAGGTTCCTCAAAATCCTAAACATAGAACTCCCCTATAATCCAACAGTCCCCACTACTGGGCATTTATCCAAATGATCTCAAACTACGCACACTAAAGCTACCAGCACAACTATGTCCATTGCAGCATTATTTGTACCATAGCTAAGATATAGAACCAGCCCAGTTGCCTCTCAGTAGATGAATGGATCAAGAAAATGTGGTATACATACACAATGGAATTCTATGCTTTCATTAAAAAGAATGACATCGCCCCATTCATAAAGAATCGAAAAGACTTGGAAAAAATCATACTCACTGAAGTAAGCCAGACCCAAAGAAACATAGGCATCATGGTTTCTCACATTTGTACTGCTTAGTATATGTTTAGAATAGTCCTAGCAAAGGATCACAAAAGATTAATAGCTACATACATATGACCATATAAAATTATGCTAATTGAAATGAACTCCAAGACATGGAAACAACAGGGTTTTGTTGATGTTTTTAATGTTCTTTGTGAAATTATTTATTTATTCTTTCATTTTTTCCTTTTATCTTCTGTTGTCACTGATTTTGATTTTCGTACCCTGTGTCTTGTATATTCATTTGTCTAATTTGGGGACAGGAAAGGGAATAACAAAATGGTGAGACAAAGGACAAAGGGTGAACCAATGCAATAGTGATACTCACAAGATACTATGTTGGAAATGAACATTACATTTTGAGGGAGGTTGGGGGGAGGGAAAGTGGAGAAAACAAGGGAAAGGGTAACAATGTTAGATAAGAAATGTACTCAAGGGCTGGGAAGGTGGCTCAGTGGTAGAGTGCTTGCCTTGCATGCCTGAGGCACTGGGTTCGATTCCTCAGCACCACATAAGCAAAAAGAAAAAAGCCGGAAGTGGCGCTGTGGCTCAAGTGGTAGAGCACTAGCCTTGGGCTGATGAGCTGAGGGACAGTGGCCAGGCCCAGAGTTCAGGCCCCATGACCGGACCCAAAAGAAAAAGAAAAAAGAAATGTACTCATTACCTTACTTATGTAACTGTAACCTCTCTGTACATCAACTTTACAATAAGGTTAACTTTAAAAAACATTCTGAGTTCATCATATTTCCTTTAGAAAATTGACTATAGCATTAACAATGTTCAGAGTACAGGGGAAAGATATAAGCCTATGAAAGAATAGCATACATCCATGGAAACCATCTTCTGCGTGGTACCAGGTCACAGGGACCCCCTGGTCTTCCAAGCGCTTCTTATACAGTAGGCCATCATCTCGGAGGATGTCCCACTCACAGGTCACTATGAGAGCCCCTGGAAGCTGAGTGATAATCTGGTCATCAGCTATGAGGGGGGCATTTTCTACCTCAAAAACATGTCTGGTTTCCAGATAGGCAGCTTCATTAAAAGGTGCAGGAAATTCAAGTTTGTAGTCTTTGGTTCTGAACCTTTCAGGGAGATTGTCAACACTCAGGCATTTCTTATACTTCTCCCACATGTTGGCGGGAACATAAGCACCTGTTAACAAGGCATCTTTCCAGGAGGGGTCAATTGCAAAATATCGGCAGAAGCACATAATCATGAAGTCTCTAGTGAGAAATGGGACATTTTTGTTATGTTGATATGATGGTAACTGCAAATTGATGCCCTGGAGAGCAGGGTAAATCAAAATCTGAGCCCGAAGTTTTGGAATATCTGTTCTGCCAATCAAGGCCTGGCTGATGAGAGCTGCAGCAGAAGCCCCAATGCTGTCCCCAGAGACCACAACCCGGGAGGGGTCCACCCCATAGATATCTAGTGTCTTCAGGAAGTGGATGGTGGCATGCAAGCAATCTGAGGCACCGACAGGATAGTGGTAATCAGGAAGCTTTCGGTACCTGTGGGGGAAAAAAGAAAACCCGATACCCTAGTGAGCAAGAGTTAGAAGAGACCATTTGAACAGTGTCTTCTACCCCACTGAGGAGACCATGTCTGATTAATCCCTCTAAATGTTTCTAAAAAACTAAAATCTTTGTTCATATTGTGTGCCTGCTATGTGTGTGGTTGCTGTATGTGTGTATGTGTGTGGTTGTGTGTGTGTGTGTGTAAAGCATCTGTTTAGAGTCAGAATGGCTGAAATTCTCCATCCAGATCTATACACTGACTCCATATATAACAAACCCACCAGGATTCTGCAAGTTGAAATTTGTTGGCTTTAGAAACAGAAAACAAACAATCATGGGGGGAAAGATGCAACTGAAGCTGCCGGTGGTCCCACTGTCAGTAGTGGAAGGGAAGTTGAGGCTGATCTCAAGGGGAAATTGCTTTCAAGAAGGGAGCCAAGAATAGAAAGGAGAAAAGAAAAGCGATAATGTCAGAGGGAAAGAGACGGTATTCCCATGTTGAAGCATCTCTCAGCCATCTTCTTCCAGACACATCCTATGGCAGTCCACTGGCAAATCTGAAGCTCCTTTTCTCCCTGAGCAATTACACAGCTGTCCATCAATCTGCTCTGTCCATCTCTGCAAGAATCTGCTATAATGATACACTCTGAAATTCCTCAGAAGACATCAGAGCAGTTGCTTGTGCATACCTTTCTGTGGTTTCTGTTCAAGGGATCTTCATTTTCTCCAAGGCTTTCTAGATCATGGATTACTATGCTAGAAGCCTAGATGCCATGTTAGCCAGTTGGGATCAGGTCTTGGACATGGGACAGATGTTCTTCTCCTCAGTGTTATGACTAGTGGTGCTTAGTGATTTCCTGGCGTCCTACAGCTGCATTGTCTACTCATTCTAGGGAAATCCAAAATTAAATATGTCCATTGGTGAAACATAAAATAACAGAATGATTGTTAATTTTATTTCTCTCATTTCCTTCTCTAAACTGTATCACATTGACTTTTTGTGATCTTTTGGATTAAGACCCAGAATCATAGTGACTAGCACCTAACTGCCTCTTCTTTCACTCAAATGTTCCCTTGGTTTCTCAAGGACTAGAGTTGTTTCATGAGTTTCTTTCCACATTGCTTTTTACCTTCCTAGAAGTTGATTGAGGTATGTAGGTAAGTACTTGAAAAATGCAATGAAGGTCAACCTATTGAACCATTGTCCTACCAATGAACAAGACATTGTCTATGACCTTCAGACAATGCTGATTCCCTAATATCTTCATCCATTTCTCCCCTGAAAGATATGCTACCCTGATTCTCAGATTCACCTTATTTTGTCTATTCCTTTTTACATTGTTTTATTGGGACTAGGTGAATTTTTTAAATATTGGCTTGGTTTCGTTTTTAAATTCTTAAGGATATTATCAGGCTTTTTGTACACTTGTGAACATGTTTCCTTTAATTTTACTAAGATTTCTTTACATCTTAGGCTGTTAGGGTGGTTTCGTTTACCAAATAGCTATTGAATATTGCCTTATGGCTCCATTGCTCTATCAGTAGGGTGTGTTGTATTCCATCTGCAAAGGCTCATTTGCTCCAGTCTTGTTCTCTAGCTGGTGGGTCAAGTTATCAAGACATCTTTGGATTGACGCAGGCCGAGAAAACAGGGCCTATTGTTTTCATAGTCATATGTACGACTGTTCTAGTTACTAGCCCTTGCCTAAGGAACACCCCAAGACATCATCTAATTCCCTACCTTATAACCATCAAAAAGTACTGGTAAATAGCCAATTAGCAGGCAATTTTCTTTTTCAACCAAATAAAATGCCCTTCATGACACACTTGCAGTACTGCACCTAGCAGGGCTTGCTTAAGAGAACTTTTGAGGAGAGAAATCCTTAATTAAGGTTTAATGTTTATTCGCTGCATATCATTCATAGCCTTGTAACAGAATGTATTGTGAGAATGAGTATGCATGTTAACAAATACTATATAACCACACCTGTCACTGAGAACTGTCCATCATGAAGTACTCCTGTGAGAGGGGTTCTCAACCTTCCACTCAGCCAAAAGCAGCCTTAAATTGTTCCTGCCCCCATTTGGCAGAGCCTTGGAGCTCTCCTGCTCTGGCCTTATCCCAGAGTATACAATATATTCCACTTATTTTCTCTTTAATAAATTTGTGTGCTTCACGTTACTATGTACATTTTATTCAGTTCTTAGAGATGTCAAGAATCTAGAAAGGCTGATACCACCACCTGGTAATGAGATCATGAGGGTTCTGGCTTGCACAATAGATTAAAAATTGCTGGATTCATAATTAGTTGACATTATTGGGCACTGGTTGATGGTGGGGCTTAGCTGGAGGCAATAGATCACTTATGGTACCTCTGAAGTATACCTTGTTCCTTAAGCACTTACTGTTTCTCTCAGCTTTCTGGTTTGTACATAGTGAGCGACTTTGCTCTGCCACACTGTCTTGCTATCACCAGTTTTATCTTATAGCAACTCCATAACAGTGGAACAATTTGGTCATGGACTGATAACACTTGAAACTATGATCTAAAATAAATCTTTGAAAGGTTGTTAGAGTGATCAGACTTTCAAGTAACAAAGAAAATTAACTGGAGAAATGGGAATGTTGCAGTGACCACATGATAATATGGTTCTGAAGCCCTTGAAACTGGTTCGTGAAAGAAAGAGGGCTTGGAAAGTGGCTCAGTGGTAGAGTGCTTGCCTTGCATGCATGTGGCCCTGGATTCGATTCCTCAGCACCACATAAGCAGAAAAAGCCATAAGTGGCTCTGTGGCTCAAGTGGTAGAGTGCTAGCCTATGAAAAACTTATATGTAAGGTGGCAAGGCCCAAAAATGCTACAACTGGAGCGAGGTTGGTGATTCTGGGAGAAGCTCTGAAAACCAGAATGCCAATAAGAATGTAGACATAAGAGACTGAGTTCACGAGGTCTCAGATGGAAACAATTCTCTTGAGAATCAATCCATTCATGCTGCATTATGGCAAAGCGCTTGTCTATATTTTGTCCATGGCTTAAGATTTTGTGAGAGACTAAGTTTAAAGTTGAAGGGTTCATTAGAAAGAATATTGTACTATTTGTAAAGAAATGGAAAGACCTGGAAAAAGTTATGTTAAGTGAAGTGAGTCAGACCCAGAGAGACAGAAGATGCATGTTTTCCTTTATATGTAGAAAGTAGTTTTAGCCTATCAATTTATAAGTAAATATGTTGGAGGGTATGCAAGTATATACAAATGTATACACTGAAGTATGGTAGATTCAGTGGAGAACTCAGTGTAATTCCTTAGAAAGGCAAAGTCAAAGTTCAGCAAAGTAGAACACCAAGAAGCAGGTACTCAGAAGGAACGGGATGGAGTGAAGGATTTTAAAAGGGTAGGTGAATGCAGAGGGGAAGACAGGGGGATGGCAGACAAGGATCCAATGTATGTCCTACAAAATTAAGAAAAGTGATGGAGGGTAACATTGATCAAGGAATATTGTATTCATAAACTGCTTTGTTAAATGGCAAAGCCTTTTGTACACCTCCTTAAAGATAATATAAATCAATAAGTAAAGTGGGAGGACTAAGCAAAAAACTGATGGAAGTCATATCAAGGCAGCTCAGTATAGGCTATGGCATGGGTTTTTCTAAATTTTTCTTAATTCATGTTTTAGTGAAATCCGGTGGCAAAAGGCAGTGCAGGAATAAGTGAAAAAATGTACAGTTTAACCAGCAAAGTGCTATTGTGTTGGAATTTGTGAACAAAGATAGTGTCGTTGTTAAAATCATTAGTTTTTTTTTATAGACAATAAGAAAGAATTGTTGGGCGCCAGCAGCTCATGCCTGTAGTCCTAGCTACTCAGGAAGCTGAGATTTGAGGATCTCAGTTCAAAACTATCCCAAGCAGGAAAGTTTGTGAGGCTCTTCTCTCTAATTAAGCACCAGAAAATCAGAAGTGTCACTGTGGCTCAAAGTGGTAGAGTACTAGCCTTGAGCAAAAGAGCTCAGGGACAACAGCTAGGCGCTGAGTTCAAGCCCCATGGTCGACAGAGGAAAAAGAAAAGAAAGAAAGCAAAGCAAAAAGGAAAACACCTTCAGGATAGCTCAGGAAGTAGCCAGACATCTCCCCCTCTTAAGCTCAGGTGTAAAAGTCTATACTTAACCCTGGAACACTTGCCTTCTATAGGGACTCCTACAAAATTATTTCTCCACTATCAATTTCACTCATACACTAGGTGGCCATTGCACCTGTGGTGCACAGAGGGACCAGCTACTTCCTGAAATGTTGGTACGTAGCTATTGAGATCGTCCATGTGCTGATGTTTTGCAGATATGCAATGTAGACTTCTGAGAGTTCAAAGGAAGCCAAAGGGAATTAGACAATGTATGGCAATGCTGATGATCCCTCAATCTGTCCATGAAAAGATGATGGATGGGCAAAGGTGTGAGGGTGAAGCCTAAGCTACAGTGGAGAGCCAAGGGAGTTAAGGTTGTCAGGAATATGGATCTCAGGCTAAGCAAATCTGCAGCCAGGGTCCAGAGCCAGCTCGGCGGAGAGAAAGGATTGTCACCACACAGTCATAGGTACAGAACTGCCAATATCATTTGAGGGTCATATCCCACATCCGTTTGACAGAAAGGGAACTTAGGGCTTAATGTTTCTAATTCATTTTTATTTCTGTGCTGCTTTGCTTTTCAAATGGGAAGGTTTACTCTGCCTTTGCATATTGAAAGTTTTCAGGGACCCTCAAATGGTAAGTTACCTTGAGTCTCTGAAGTGACATTAAACTTGAACTTTTGAACAACATTGCAACTCTTAAGGTTTTGAGGACTCTTGGATAGGACTAAGTGCCTTTCATGTTATGAGATGGCTATAAGCTAGGGGTGGATATGAAGTATCCCACCAAAAGGCTATGTGTGTTAAATGCTTGATAGAGGACGGATCCAATCATTGTGCTATGACTGGAGTCACTGACATTATCAATGGGGGAATCTATTGATGGATTACTAACTTGATAGCATTACTGAGAGGTGGTTTTAGTTGTGTCCTACTTATAGAAACTAGGTCACAGAGTCTATGTGTTTCAATGTATTTTTCCTCTGGTCTCATTCTATCTCTCTCTGCTACCATGACATGGGCACCTTTGCCTAGTTTCTTCATATCTTCCTGCCACCATGATGATCTGCCTCACGTAGGAACACAGGAGTGAAACAAGCTAGCATGTATCAAACCTCCAAATCAGTAAATACGAAAATCCTTCCTCCTTTAAGAAGTTTTCTTTGCAGTTGTTAAAGTGATGAAAAGTGAATAAAATCAAAGTATGTAATCTTGTCTTTATCATTGTTCCTCCTTGCTGATTAGTGATGGTCATCTGTGTGTGTGTGTTTGCGTGTATGTGTGTGTGTGTGTGTGTGTGTGTGTGTGTGTGTGTGTGTGTGTGTGTGTGTTTGCCAGTCCTATAACTCTGGGGCTTGAACTCAGGGCCTAGGTGCTAGGTGCTGTCCCTGAGCTTTTGCAGATCAAGGCTAGTTCTCTACAGATTGAGTCACAGCTCTACTTCCAGTTTGTTTGGGGCATGTTTTGTTTCTTTGTTTCTTTGTTTCCATGGTTATGGGAGGTAAGAGTCTCAGATTGTCCTGCCTGAGCTCACTTTAAACTACAAAGCTCAAATCTCAGCCCCCTGATTAACTAGGATTACAGGAGTGAGCCATAATGCCAGCTGTTATGAGTATCTTATTCTATGCTTCCGATGTCCTGGTGCTCCCTGTTTCTCTGTCTGGGAGTGAATGTATCAAAGGGCATCTGCTCTCTTGTCCACAACCATCCTGGACTGATATGTCTGCTACTCCCCCATCTCTTGGGAAACTTACCCAACTGAGAGCAGCACTGAGTTCGTCTTCTGGGCCAGGAAATTGCATACGTTGTGGTAAAAATCTGCAAGACAAAAACAAGTGTGTGTCATGATGGGGGTCCAACATTTCTCACCACAGCCCCACTAACAACAGGTGCTGCTGTAGGCCTGTGGGTAGCATACAGCCCTTTCTCCTCTGAAACAGCACGGTGCAGTGCTGCATAGGCAAAGCCAGATATCTACAGTTTACCACGTGTCATAGCTCAAGTCGACCATGAGGTTCATCTTCTTCAATGTTTATTTCACAATAGAGGCAACTGAGGATCTAGAAGGTTCAGGCATTTGAAATAGATAAAGCCAACACTAAGGAGTTTTAGCTAAAAGGAGGAGTATTAATAAGTTCATATATCACTTCAATGCAGAAATAGGTGTGGCTGGGGAGGACATTATGATTAGTTCAAGTTCTCTGAGTCAGAGGACAAAGGCTATAATGGAAAGAAGGAAAGAGTCAGCAGCCTCATTGAGACATCTCAGGTCTCTTATAGGGACTAAGAGATGATAGTGTGAAGAATATTGCCGGAGAGGTTGTCATTCTATCCACTGAGGTGTCCCTTAGCCTCTTACTAGCATCTCCACACCAAACTCCACTGCCACTTGATTTGCCATCTCCCAAGAGATCCTCAGGTATCATATGGGCATGAGGCTGAGGGGTAATAAGACCCTTCATCTCCCACATCCAACATTACAGGAAAACTCCTTACCAAGACTGCCCATTATCGAGCCTCCTCCATGGTAGAAGATTATGCCTCGCCTGAGGCCAGAGGATGTACCCTTGGGCTGATACAGCCTTACCTGAATTGTTCCAAATCGCATATTGGTCACCATCATTTTAGGGTCATTCATTATAGGGAGTAGATCGTGTAAAAATTGGATTAAGCGAGGCATGGAGCAAATTCTCAGCTTCTCCAATATAAGCCCCTGGATGAGAGATGGAGACAAGATCTAGTTGTCCGTTTCCAAGACTCAATTCCCACCAACCATTCTGGTGTCAGTCCCAGAACATCAGTGTGGGCATGGCTCCTGTTCTGATGTGACTGAGTTGTCTTTCCACAAGGGACATAAATATTGAAGCTGACTCCGAGAAGTGGGAAGGTATAAATGCGAAATCAGAATTTCCCACCGTCTCCATTGAAAGCGCCCCTGGCCTTGTTGCTTTGTTTCTATTCTGAGTCTTAACTCGTTTCTCCCAGCCTATCCCTTCCTTACTCCTGAGGTACATTAGTGCTTTCATTTAGTGCTCGATCCATCCATTGCACATACACGTGAAGAAAGCTATTAGTTTTGGTCTCAGAGCCACATTTGGACTGCTGGGGGCCTCTTCCTCCACACGCAGGCCATGCAAAGTTGAGAGTGAACCAGAGACCTACGGCAGAGGCCTCCCTCTCTCCACAGCCTTGGCAGCTCTGAGGCTGTGTGAAATCCCCACTTGTTGCTCCATCCTTGAGGTGAGTCCCCCAGAATTAATCACCACTATTCAATACTGTCTGGGAAGTGACTGGCTGCCCTTTCTCATGACTTCCTTGTCGTCTGTTTTGCTCTTAACAGGAACAGTGTGTGACACTGTGTGAGGAAGCCATCACCCGGATGCAGGCCAATAGAATGGCTCGGTCCATCATTAGATTACCACTGACACCTCACATTGGAAGCAGTTTGCTCTCTGACCAGCTGAGGCTGGAACTGAATTGACAAGTTCGGCTGGTTACTCCTCACCACAGTTCAGCATCACTGTGGCCCTGCTGTGTGGCCTCCCAACTCCTTGCAGGACACCAGAGACATAAAGGGTGCTCAAGACCTGACCATTCTGTCTAAGAGCACCTACCACACCTGCACAGCAATAGCAGAGCAAAACAATATGGACTTTCCTCCATGCATGGACTGCATTGGGAGTAGACAATTTGATCTTATACAAGTATCCTCCATGTCAGTTTCTGCTACATTCTCATAGTTTTCTGCTACCAAATTGTATCCTTCTTCCACACTGTCTTGTCTACGTCTTTTTGCCGTTACTGTTTTGATGACAGCATTTGGTCTCTCAGGCCTAACTTCTTTCTAGGGCTTGAACAAAATATCTATGTACCAAATTAAATTATTAATATTATTTGGGCAGTAGAGGTTTATGTCTATAATCTTAATTACGAAAGAGGCCGAGAGTCAGAGGATCACAGTTGGAAGGCGGCCTGGGCAGAAAAGTCTGAGATTAGCCAGAAAATAATAAATAGGAGGATGGCTCATGTGATAGAGCACCAGCCATGATCAAGGAAGCTGAGCAAGAATGTGAGACCCTGGAAGTGGCGCTGTAGCTCAAGTGGTAGAGTGCTCGCCTTGAGCTGAAGAGCTGAGGGACAGCGCCCAAGCCCAGAGTTCAAGCCCCACGACCGACCCCAAAAAAAAGAATGTGAGACCCTGAGTTCAAGCTCTAGTCCTTGCACTATATAAGAATACATACATACATACATATAATTGCATATGATGATATACATATCATCATATGCAATTAGTCTCACTGTTCTGTCTCTTGTTGATATAAGTTGCAGAGCTCCAGAACAGACACTATTAGGTCACAGAAGACATTTTTATCCTTCCTGATGTTATGAAAGACTCATTTTTCACCGCAGCAACGCTTTCCTGGCAGATGTTAAAATTCAGGGCTGTGGTTCATGCCCCTTGGTTCCAACCATTCCAAACGGACCAACAACTGCAATCTCTAAGACATCTCAGCAAATTAGAGCCTCACTCATCCAACTGAAAGCTCTTTTCCCCCCAACGAATAACAGGAAGTAGTTCACCAACTGGGTACTGACTCATGCTACCCTGTACAGACAAGGCCACCAGGTACTACTTCAACTCTA
The DNA here is from genome assembly GCF_024711535.1 of Dipodomys merriami. Lineage (NCBI taxonomy): Eukaryota > Metazoa > Chordata > Mammalia > Rodentia > Heteromyidae > Dipodomys > Dipodomys merriami. The sequence continues at coordinate 8,529,805 of NW_027204270.1, forward strand.
TCTAACACATAAAGATTACAGATTCTTTCCCATGAGAAACCTACTCTCTGAATTTCCTATGTTCCCTGTCTGTCCAGGAGCTCATTGAATGGCCACTCTACTGGCCAATGAACTCTAACTAAATTATAAAAGCACATGTCTTTTCACAGAATGATCTCCCAATATCCAGGTTCTCAGCACTCCAGCAAGACTTAATCATTAAAAGATCAAATTTACCCATTTTGTTAACTGGTTGAAGGCAAGGTACAAAATCCGAAACATCACTCTGTGGCTGATGGCAGGAGGAACATCAATAATCAGCAGAGCTTCCACTAAAAACCACAAGCTGACCCCCAGAACCCCAGCAGGGAGAAGGAGCACCAGAAAAGCAATCATGGCACCTTTCTTCCTTCAGAGTAGGCTGAGGAACTCCTACCACCTGGAAAAGGTCTTCAGAATATCTCTTCCCCACAGACCCAGGCACTTTATAACTTGCCGGATCTGATTCTCCACTGCCGGGAGAGGTTTTGGCACATGGAAATCATCTTCAATGCAAATGATTGCATCCGATTCTCAACTGAATAGGTTTTAACCCAACATGAGGCTGTGTTTTATCACACTACCTAAATATTCATCAATCTGGCTAGGAAAGGGGCAGGTAGTGGCTAAAGGACTCCTGGGAGTTGATGCTAAGCCATGGCCAAGCTGCTCAGAGATTGGGAAAACATTGAGGAAGTCCTCTCAGGAGCCCTGTGTTTCTCCTCAGTTGGAAAATCAGAGATTAGCAAAGCTGTCTCTGTGCCAAAGTAAAAGAGGAAGAAAAGCCACTACCCACCCTTCCCCTAGTCTGACATGTTCAAAGGCTAAAACTAAGCTTCATAACGAGTATATCTGCCATCTCTCTTATTTTCTATAGTTTCATGATTTGACATGTGTGGCCTGGTTGTTTTAATAGACACAGCACTTTCCAAGGTTAACAATGTTGAGAGAAAGCAAATAATTCTCTTGTGAGTACACTTTTCACATATAATCTAAGAAATGCAGAATTCATATCCTCAACCACCAACATTCTTGGTCTCTCAATGACAAGTCTCTATCTACCTGCCACGACTACCCTATAAAGGGACGAGACAATCAAGTGCAACACTTTTTCCCCAGAGTGCACTGAAATCATCTCAGCCACCCAGTTGGGAAGGTGGTGACTCAGCCTTGCTTTTGTCTTCCTGGGGAAACACCATAGAAATTTCTGTGTATGTTGTTTCCTAGCTTTCTTCCTTAGCAGTCATTACTTCACTGTCAGTACCTTGGCCCTGGTGTGACTGTACCCTTCATGGGAACATGAGAAGTAGGTTATGTTTTCATTTTATTTTATTTTATTTTATTTTGTAGGTCATGGGGTTTGAACTCTGGGCTTGGGTGCTGTCCCTGAGCTCTTCAGCTCAAGGCAAGCACTCTACCACTTGAGCCACAGCGCCACTTCTGGTTTTCTGGTGATTAATTGGAGATAAGAGTCTCACCGACTTTCCTGCCTGGTCTGTCTTTGAACCTCGATCCTCAGATCTCAGCCTCTTGAGTAGTTAGAATTATAGGCATGAGCCACCAGCACCTGGCTAAGTTATATTTTCAATGGAAATCATCTTCTGAACTGGTGGCCTTATTGAATCTCAAATTTTCTAGTAATAAACTCAGTTGCTGGTGGAATGTGGCCCTAGGGTGCGTGCACGTATAGAGCTCTTCGTTCAATTCCCAGCAACGGCAACAGACAGCATATTTTGATCCTCTGCTGAGAATCCTCCACTGGAGACAGAACAGACTAAGCAAGGACAGGGATAACCAATCTCATCTTTGAGTAAATTCTTGCGCAGATAACAGTAAAGATGAACTACTCAACACCAAGCACATTTTGAGACATTGGGGCCCCCGGGATGGATTTTCAGATCAACACTTGTCCCATGAAGCTTGCTGTGTACCAAATGGTGCTTGTTTTAAGGTGGGTCACTTGGAATTGCTGTAGGTAACCACTGTGGGAATAAAGTTCTTTGCACAGGTAACTGAGGGAGATTGATTGAAGGATCCAGAAACGTGTGAATGTCCTGGTAGGAACTGAGAAGCAGATATACAAATAATGGGGTATTCTTCAATTCAAGGAGGTACAGAAAAGGCACAGTGAACACTGAAGCAGAGAGAAGTAATGTTTCCTACCCAAGCAACAGCATTGTGCTAAGAGGCAGGAGACAGAATTCTAGTGCTATCTTTTGGAACTTTCTCTTGGCATTTATGGATGATGATCAAATGAAACCACCTCCAGGATGAGAAGATCTTCCTGCAGAACTGAAATCAACATGGATGTCCTTTCCCATGGCTTTGGTGGTCACTTTTTGAAGTGAACAAGACAGATTGGAACCAAACAGGTGAGGCTGAGCCAGGCACAGTAGAATACATGGGCTTGTAGAAGGGGTTTGTTCCTCCATGTCTGGAAAAAATCCCCATCCAGTACTAGGGCATGAATTGACTTCATACGGATGGTGGGTTGTAAGCATGAAATATCCAAAACAAAAGGGCACTGCAAAATATCTAATAACTATGCCCTTACTTAGTTCTTCTCCTATCACCCTGGATACAGAGTAGCAAAATAGAGAATGAAATAAAGAAAAAGCAACCAACCAAACAGGACTCGAGATAAGATAGGCTTATTAGAATTGAAAGAGGATCAAGGGATCTGCCTCAGGAAGGAACTTTGCAGTGGAGGGTCCCAAACATCATGCCTTTTGTGGGGAAGGAGTCTGGAGCCATCGTCATTCATAGACAAGTGGGTGATGTGTCACAAATGTCTGGAGAGTGAGCAACGTCTTCAACTCTTCCTACATGTCTTCTTGGCCATGGATGGCTACAATGCCAAGTGAGGAGAAAAGGAGGAGGGGGTGGTAGGGGATGGGGGAAGAACCAGACCTCGCCGTGCTTCTAGGCAAGATACTTGGATTTTTTTTCCAAGTGCTGGGGGAAGATTGAGGTCTTTGTGCAGTGCAATAGCACGAGTTGACTTGCGCTTTTAAAATTACTTCCATTGGGCATTTCCTCCAAAAGTTCCACATAAAACCACTCCATGACCCAGCAATGGGGCTCCTAGTTGTGTACCCACACTGGGGGGAGTACAAGGACTGAGGTAGACCCTGTTCTTTAGTGTTCACAGAGGTATTACCCCCCAATACCTAAAAGTGGGAATGACAAGTGGGTCTATCAGCACACGAGCAGATAAACGAATGTGTTCGTGCATGCATTGAAATGTAATGCCACTCCAGAAGCAAGGAGGAGAATCAGGGCAAATCTCATTGGCACGCCACTTCCAAAGCTAAGGTATGGCTTCCTATGAACAGACAATGGGGCTTCTGACTGTCGGGTTGGGTCTTTCTTTCTCCTGTTTCTCCCTGGTCAGTCTCTCCAAGTAAGCCAGCTATTCAGATGTGTGTCTTATGAAGAGTTATAAAACAGAGATCGCTGGAAAAGTAGCCTTTCAATACCCAGGACAAGCATGGGTCCGGAGACAATTTCCTACCCAGAGGAAACGATCTTACAAAACCTCTGCTAAGGCCATTGTCTTATATGGAATTTTTTTGTTCTGCTACAAGCAGATAGTTCTTACTCATATTGCACCTTGTCAACTCTTCTGCTCATGTGTCCTCCTGAGGAGTGGATAGGATTCTTTCTTTGAGGATCAGAGGGCTGTATGTAAACCATCACACTGTGCCCCAGTCCCTGAGAGATCACCTTGGGGAATAAATGCACATTCTACTACTTGACCTTGATCTGTGTCTTCCCCAGGTGAGTGAAACAATGATTAATTCAGTGATAGCCTGTATATCAAATCTGATACAAAGGTGAGAGGGGAGGAAGATTTAGAATTCTTTCCGAGTTTGATAATAGGTGCACTGTGTTGTTCTATAAGCAGTGATGTCTCGGGGCTGGGAAGGTGGTTCAGTGGTAGAGCGCTTGCCTTGCATGCCTGAGACCCTGGGTTCGATTCTTCAGCACCACATAAGCAAAAAGAAAAAAGCCGGAAGTGGTGCTGTGGCTCAAGTGGTAGAGCGCTAGCCTTGAGCTGAAGAGCTGAGGGACAGCGCCCAGGCCCAGAGTTCAGGCCTCACGACCAGACCCCCCCCCAAAAAAAAAGCAATGATGTCTCTAACCAAACATCAGTGAAGTCCTGGAGCCTGAGCTATGACCTGAGAATCTGGTTAAAAAAAATAGTAATACAGAAGTATAAGATTTGGAAGCAAATTTATCTCCTTCTTAGGCAAAGAAACATTCTTCTTTTGAGAACCAGCTCTGGTTCACTGCCCAGTCTTGGTAGAGTCTCACTGCTTGGTCATGGATGATCAGAATACACTTTTGGGGGACACATTCAGGCCATAGTCATGTTGAACTTTCCATCATGAACCTGGTTCTTCCTGACCCACTTGGTCATGTACGAGGCATGTACAGCAGCAATCTGTCATCACTGATAGTGATAAATAAGACACTCAGCTGAGGCAGATCTGAAGAGAAAATGTGAATTGCAGGAACAAGTTGCCTGGACTCCTTCATTATCAATGCCTGTTCATTAACTCTACTTTCATACCCATAGCTTGCTGAAGACTTGGTTAGAACCAGGCAAAGGAGGAAGACAGAGCCCAGTCTTGGTTTACAGATGGATATGTAAAACATTCAAGCACCAAAGAGTAGCTGGAGCAGAATTATAGCTGCTCATATATGACCCGGAAGAACAACATAGGAGGAAGAGATGCAGGACGCCCATGGAACATTGACTTCCCAGTTTATCTGGACTGGAAATCCGTCATATGTGTGGTTCTTCATAGACTGACCTGATGATTTTCCCAGGTGAAAATCCATCCAGGGAATCCATTGTGATAAATACTTAATAGCCATATGGGTAATAGAACATACTTCATATAGCATTTCCACAGCAAAATGGGGACTGCTATCGCAGTGCTGACAGGAGGGCAGAGAGATACTATTCTGAAAATAGGCTGGAAAACACTCCAGAGAAAGCACAGAGTTCCTCACTGGGGATGTGGCCAGATGGGAGCAATGTGGTATGTATGGAGAGATATCTAGACAAGATGAGAGGAATTCATCTTAGATAAGTAGCTGTCACCAGTTCTAAAGGGTGAGCCCATGGATGTGGACCATTCTCTGCTTTGTAAACTCAGAAGTAGGCTTGGCTTCTTTTCCCATCACCCTCTGGTATGGCTACAGAGTAGGGTAGATTCTAAGGTGGACCAAGGGCTGGGAAGTTGGCTCAGTGGTAGAGCGCTTGCCTTGCATGCCTGAGGCCCTGGGTTCGATTCCTCAGCACCACATAAGCAAAAAGGAAAAAGCTGGAAGTGGCGCTGTGGCTCAAGTGGTAGAGTGCTAGCCTGGAGCTGAAGAGCTGAGGGACAGCGCCCAGGCCCAGAGTTCAGGCCCCACGACCAGACCCAAAAAAAAAAAAAAAAAGAAAAGAAAAGAAAAGAAATAAGGCGGACCAAGCTGTTTATATCCTTGTGTGATCTCCTGTGACTTGCTTGTGATGGGGTAAATATGACATGTATGTGATTACATGTTCATGATTTCATCACAGTAGATTCTGAAGACCATCTTAGTTTGTCCCTCCCTTGCTGGTTTAAGAAGAGAAGCAGCTATTTGGAGAAGGTCACATGAAAAGAAGATACGAGGGTCCAGGAATGTGGCCTAGTGCTTGCCTAGCATGCATGAAGCCCTGGGTTCCATTCCTCAGTATCACATAAACAGAAAAAAGTCAGAAGTGGAGCTGTGGCTTAAGTGACAGAGTGCTAGCCTTGATCAGAAGAAGCTCAGGGATGGTTCCCAGGCCCTGAGTTCAAGCCCCCAAAACCAAATAAAGAAAAAGAAAAAGGAAGGAAGGAAGGAAGGAAGGAAGGAAGGAAGGAAGGAAGGAAGGAAGGAAGGAAGGGAAGGAGGAAGGGAGGGAGGGAGGGAGGGAAGATTAGTGGGTTCTGGATGTTGGGAGTGGTGATATCTGATCAGTAATGACCAAGAAACACATGTCCTCAGCCTTTAACCCAAAAGTACTATATTCTGCCTAAATTATTGAATAAAACTGGATTTTGACCATTACTAGTTGAGCATTAGAGGAGACTGAAGTTCTAACATCTTCTTCATGGGCCTATAAGATTATCCATAAGCTAGAACCCAGCTAAGTTGTGTCCAAACCTCTAACCTATAGAAACTACAACACAGTGAAATGCCAGTTATATTTAAAAAGCAATTTGTGGTGTCTGCATTGCACAGACAGTGAATCCAAAGCCATGGCTCCATGAACATAGCCAGAGCTGACTCCATGGCCACTTTCCATTGTCCTCCTTAACACACCGCCAGCACAGTGTCTGGTATATCATCACTGACCAGTGAGCATAAGCCAGTACCCCATTAGACTATGTGGTTTTTGCAAAATGCTCTCACGAAGCTCGGGTTCTCAACATTGCAGCACAACACCATCTAAAATGTACCCATGTCACTGTGAGGTGGAGAACCGCACACAGAATCTGGAACTTCCTTGGGTGGCTGATGGCATGAGGAATGTCAATAGTAAAGAGATAATCTGGGGGCTGGGAAGGTGGCTCAGTGGTAGAGTTGCTTGAACTATGGCTCACATGGCAGAGCACTACCCTTGAGCTGAAGAGCTTAAGAGACAGAGCCAGGCTGAGTTCAGGTCTCATGACCGACAGAGAGAGAGAGAGACAGACAGAGAGACAGAGACAGAGACAGAGTGGGGGCTGGGAAGGTGGCTCAGTGGTAGAGTGCTTGCCTCACATGCATGAGGCCCTGGGTTCAATTCCTCAGCACCACATAAACAGAAAAAAAATGGAAGTGGTGCTGTGGCTCAAGTGGTGGAGTGCTAGCCTTGAGCTGAAGAGCTGAGTGACAGTGCCCAGGCCCAGAGTTCAGGCCCCACGACCAGCAAAAAAAGAGAGAGAGAGAGAGAGAGAGAGAGAGAGAGATAATTTGCATGAACCCACAAAACTGATCCTCAGACAAGAATGCATTCACCAAAGTTAAGGATATTGTAAAGCAAAGGATTATTAGTAAAGCATGGAACTCTTTTTCCTTCAGGGTGAGCTGAGGAAAGCCTGTCCCTTGGGAAAGACCTCAGGGAACTCGCATGCCCACAGACCCAGATACCTTATAACTTGCCTTTGCCTCCAGGGTCCTGCTGTCCTCACAGACAGAGGCTTTGGCACATTGAAAACATCCTCCTTGAAAGTGATTGCAGCAGATATTTACCTGCACAAGCTTAGCCCCATGGGTGTGATTACTGCATCACCCTGATTGTCACCGGCAAGGTTAGGAGAGGAAAGACAGACATTTCTGGGAAAGGATTCTAGTCCTCATCCATAATACTGACACATTCAGAAAACACGCAGTTCGTATGGGTTATAAAATCAGAAGAAAGATATGATCATTTTGCTCCTACCTCTAGTCACTATCCAGATCTATACTGTATTATAAAATCCACCTCACATTTACTCCTTGTGCTAGCTAGCTGTTTTATTTTGTATGCTTGCATGCTTTGATGTCTATTTTTTCCCAGTCCAAAAGGTATTGTCACTAAGAGGGTGAGCCAATTCTGAGAGACAGTATACAACTCTCCTGTGAGTGTACTTTTCTTTTCTTTTCTTTTCTTTTTTTTGGGGGGAGGGTCCAGTCGTGGGGCCTGAACTCTGGGCCTGGGCGCTGTCCCTCAGCTCTTCAGCTCAAGGCTAGCGCTCTACCACTTGAGCCACAGCGCCACTTCCGGCTTTTCTCTTTTTGCTTATGTGGTGCTGAGGCAAGTGCTCTACCACTGAGCCACCTTTTCACCAACAAGCCAAGCAATGCAGAGTCCCCTCCCTCAGCCACCACAGTTACGGCTTCTTGACACCAGGCTGTCATGACTGTACTCTGGTCAAGCATCAGAGAATCAGGACAGCCTCAGGGTTTATTATGTGTTCTTAACAAGTCACTCCTGAGGCTGGTGACTAAGCTTTGAGCATTTCTTCATGTGGAAACACAATGAAGGAGCCTATCTATCATTCTCCCTGTCCTTCTATCTTCTGACTCTTCTTCCTTTGGGTGCCCGACTTGTCTGTGCCCCTCCTTGGGATCCTGTGAATATAAGCATATTTTTTTTTAATGGCAATCATTTTCTGGTTTGGTGACTTATTGAACCTCAAATTGTCTACGTTAATTGACTGTATTTTATAACAATCTGGAGCTGGTAATGTGGTTCTGGGGAGAGTGAATACACACATGAAACTCATGGTTCAATCCCCAGAAAAAATAACCATGTAAGTCACCATTTTTTCCCACTCTGGTATGAGGGTTCACTGCACTGGAGACAGAAAAACAGGAAGAGAAGAAAGAAACAAACCATTTTAGTCTTTAAGTTCTTGCATGGATCCCAATGAAGAAGCATCTGCCCAATACCAAGCACATTCTCAGGTATCATGGGTAGAAGGATGAGCAGATAGACATCTGCCCATGGGGCTTTAAGTATGCTGAAATCACAGCACTACAGAAGATCATCATTGTTGAGATCATTTCTTCTCACATGTAATGAGGTGAATTAATGATCCTCAGTGATAGGTGTGGATATAGCCAATGGTGAATGGCCTCAGAAGAGGAGAAGACCTAAACTCAGGGAAGAAGGCACATGAAGATGAAGGCAGAGCAGAGAGACTTTTTTGTCAGTCATGGGGCTTGAACTCTGGGCCTGGGCGCTGTCCCTTTGTTCTTCAGCTCAACCACTTGAGCCACAGTGCCACTTCCAGTTTTCTGAGTGGTTTGTTAGAGATAAAAGTCTCACATCCTTTTCTGCCTGGGCTGGCTTCGAACTGTGATCCTCAGATCTCAGCCTCCTCAGTAGCTAGTATTATAGGCATGAGCCACCAGCATCCAGCGAGCAGAGAGACTTTGCCACAAGATTCAGCATGCACCATGAGGGGTTACAAGAGAAAGACGGGGTTCTAGCTAGAGCTTCAGCTAGAGCCTGGATCTGTAGCTTCTTGCATTTCACACTGCAGTCCCAGATTTGTTGGAGAACATATTTCTGCTGTTCAAGCCATTTCAACAAACTAATACTAGGCTTTTTTGGCAGAATATATAGCTTATGATTGAAATGTAGATTATATTGCATGCTATAGGAAAAAATGGGTAGAGTGTTTCAAGAAGGGTCTTTGGAAGACACAAACCTTTGACATAGTTCTTAGAAAACTTCCCTTGAAGCGTGGAATTTAAGTGGCAATCTGAAGCCTGATTATATATGTACACTGAGCTTCTTTGGCAGACTAAGGCTTCTGAGGGAGGAGAAGGAAGGTGGGTCAGTGACCCAGCAGGATCTGTGTGACTGTGATGAAAACTGAGTGGGGAAAAGCAAGGGATCATGGGGGATGGGGGAGGGTTTAGGAGGGGGCTGTGGTTCATTGTAAGGTATTTGGATTTTATTCCATGTGCTGGGTAATCCTTGAGGTTCTTATGAAAGGGAGTACCATAAACTCTTCAGTCTTAAAAACCTGCTTTGATTTGGCATTTCCCCTCAAAGCTCCCTGTAGACCCAACAATGCCACTCATAGATACATACTCAATAGAAGGGAAAGCAGGGGGAAAGACAAGCACCATCAGTGTTCATACATGCATGTATTCCCAATACCAAAGGTGGGAATGACACAAGGGTCTAAAACACACGACTAGATACATACATATATGGTTGTTGTTTTTTTTTGGGGGGGAGGGGTCCGTCATTGGGCCTGAACTCTGAGCCTGGGCGCTGTCCCTCAGCTCTTCAGCTCAAGGCTAGCGCTCTACCACTTGAGCCACAGTGCCATTTCCAGCTTTTTTCTTTTTGCTTATGTGGTGCTGAGAAATTGAACTCAGGGCCTCAGGCATGCAAGGCAAGCACGCTACCACTGAGCCATCTTCCCAGCCCCTGGATACACACATATATGTTAATCTGCACTGAAATACTTTTCAGTCACGGAAAGCAAAGGAGAGAATTGGGGCAAATCTAATGAGTTGTTGCTTCTGTCTGGTGTCCTCTTTCTTTCTTTGCCCTCTCACTCCTGGGTTGGTCTCTTCGTGGAAGCTAGCTGCTCAGACAAAAGTGTCCTATGAAGAGGGACAAAGCAGTGATCTTAGGAAAGGGAGCCTTTCAACTCCCACTTGGAGGGATAAAGATAAGCTTGGATCCTGAGACAATCCCTTGCCACCGGTGAAGAGTCCCTTGTGTGCCAAGCTCAGTGTCCTGAGTGGAAACTTTTGCTGTCTGCTGTATCCTATTTTGGGTTCTTTTATTTTGTCATGGGGCCTGAACTCTGGGCCTGGGCGCTGTCCCTCAGCTCTTCAGCTCAAGGCTAGCGCTCTACCACTTGAGCCACAGCACCACTTCCGGCTTTTTTCTTTTTGCTTATGTGGTGCTGAGGAATGGAACCCAGGGCCTCATGCATGCAAGGCAAGCGCTCTACCACTGAGCCACCTTCCCAGCCCAGAACAAGTTTTCTTTAATCCTATCTCTACCTGATATCTTAGAACCTTGAATTACCTTACATTACCACATTACCATAATAAAATACTGGAGGCAATTAACTGACAGAGAAAAAGGGTTATTGGGGCTCATGGTTCTTTTATTTTTTTGCCGGTCATGGGGCCTGAACTCTAGGCCTGGGCGCTGTCCCTCAGCTCTTCAGCTCAAGGCTAGCGCTCTACCACTTGAGCCACAGTACCACTTCTGGCTTTTTGTGCTTATGTGGTGCTGAGGAATCGAACCAAGGGCCTTGTGCATGCGAGGCAAGCACTCTACCACTGAGCTACCATCCCAGCCCCTATTTGTGGTTCTTAATCATAGACATCATGGCATCCGCCCCATCCCTATGTTCTGTGTATACTTCTGAGAAGTGGACAGGGCCCTTTCTTGGTGACCCTGAAGGAATGCAGGTGGCTAGTGACATGGTGCCCATTGTGAGAGAGAGCAGCAGGTTCTCCTGAACAGTGCGCATTGTCATCTCTTATCTCGGCACCTTCATCAATAGCCTCCATTATGCTTTCCATGCCAGTTCTGGTACCCATGTGCACTGGGAAGGAGTGATTAATTAATCACCCAGATTGTTCATTGTGGAACTGTATTGTGATAAGCACTATGTTCCTTGGCCAACGACCAGTGAACTTCCTGACACCTATCAACAGCCCCAGGAATAGCCTGGAAACCTGGACTCCTTGAGCAAATACTGGAGATAACAGCAGGTTACTCTTGAATCCAGTCAGACATTCAGCCAAAGGCACTTGGCAAGACTGATGCCAGAGTCCTGCCCCTGTTAGATAATATATTTTTGTGCCTTTCCACTGCAAAAATGAGGGTGACTTTTGTATAGCAGCAGAGAACCAACATACATTTTTAGTACACCAAGGGGGGCACTGTAGACTTAAACTTGCACCCAATTCCACCCTATGTTTAATGAGGTTGACATACCTGCTCACATTTCTACTCTTGTGTGGACAGAATCTAAGGGGGTGTTGATATGCTACTATTGGACTCTATTTCACTTTCGAAACCCTGCATTACTAATCCCTCTACCCCCACACACAACTAGAAGTGCATTTATGAGAGAATACAGCACCTACATCCTTAAGAAAACTCTTCTTTGATTGTTTCTCTGTAAGCCAGGAGGATCATGGAGAAAGCCACATAGACATAAGATCCTTAATTTTATTCTAGATTAGATTATGGAATTATACAGGAATCAGGATAGCACTTCCCACCTAAGGGGTTGTAAGTGTGTTGACCATAAAAAGCAAAAGACAAGCCAAGTGCCAGTGGCTTATGCCTGTAATCCTAGTTACTCAGGAGGCTAAGCTCTGTGGATCGCAGTTCGAAGCTAGCCCAGGCAGGAAAATCTGTGTGACTCTTATCTCCAGTTAACCACCAGAAAACTGGATATGGCTGTGATTCAAGTCAAAAAAAAAAAAAAAGCTCAAGGATGACACCCAGGCCCTTAGTTCAAGTCCCAGGACTGGCACACACACACACACACACACACACACACACACACACACACACACACACACACACACACACACACACACACACACACACACACACACACACACACACACGAAGATAGTTGCGGTGCCAAAAACCTGCATTTCCAGAATTCAGCAGTGAAAGTCAGGACAATCTTCATTTTGAAGCCAATCTGGACTACATAATAAAACCTTATCTCAAGAAACCCCCAAGGAAAAATGGAAAGCAGGCCAGAAGACCAATGTTTGATATGTTTGGTCTACAAGAACGCTGTCATTATTTGAGAGTGCATAGAACCATAATTTTTATTGGGCTGGGAAGGTGGCTCAGTGGTAGAGTGCTTGCCTTGCATGCATGAGGCCCTGGGTTCGATTCCTCAGCATGGCATAAGCAGAAAAAGCCAGAAGTGGCTCTGTGGTTCATGTGGTAGAGTGTTAGCCTTGAGCTGAAAAGCTGAAGGGCAGTGCCCAGGCCCAGAGTTCAGGCCCCATGGTCTCTCTCTCTCTCTATATATATATATGTAATTTTATTATTATTGTTGTACAGAGGGGCTACCATTTCATAAGTCAGGTAATGAGTTTATTTATGGTGTTGTTGGACAATGTCACCCTTTCCTTTGCTTTCGCCCAGTTGCCTTCTCCCAACCCTGCCCACAAGTTACATAATTCATTTTCATCACAAGATTTCTTACAGGAGGGTCACACTTATCAGAGATGTGAGCACAGAAGCTGAGGTCAAGAGGAAAGAAAGCACTGCTGATTTGAAAAGAAGCCATGGGGGCTGGGGCAGGGGAAGGGAGGGGGGAGAAGGTTATTGTCGAAGCTGGAGAAAGTGAGTGTGCACATCTCTCTTTTAGAAGCTCCAGAAGAAGTGCACTCCTACAGATACATCATAGGTCATACGAGAGACTATGATTGTGGGGTCTTTCAGTTTGTGATCATGTGTTCGGGCAGTCACAGTAAAGTAATAGAGGAAAGGACTAAGCAGCCATTCAACCTCTTCACTGAGGCCGACGTGCTTTCTAACCCTTCCAGGCCCTAATCTGTTACCAGCTTCACCACAAGGTGGCACCATTCACACAGAACTGGGCCGGCAGAGGCTGCGTAGCGGGATTAGAGTTGATGGACGTGTCTACCTAGTGAGTGAGTGAGGAGCAGACCTCTGTCCTCAGTGCAGTAGCTCTGTATTCTGGATGCCTTTTCTCTTTTCCTTTCTTTCTTTCTTTCTTTTTTTTTAGTGATTTAGCTACTTTGCTTCATTTGATCTTCATCATAACAAGTGATGTGAGCAGCAGTGTCATGGTAGACTATCTCTCCAAGGTCCATCAATGAGTACCAACCCTTCACGTGAAGCCAGGCTGTCGGGATCCAGTGTGCATTGCTAGCCTTCCCATCCTTCGGTCTATGTGGGCCCTCTGACCTCTTGTGTCTTCTTTCCCTCATCTAATTTGCACCCCCCCCCCCATGCTGAGGAGGCTCTTTCTTCTTCCAGAATAAAGCCTAAATGCCATCTCTGCCTTTCCACCTTTAGGTTTCATTCCATTCTACTGTGTGTTGTGTTTCCTTCTTTAAAAATTGTGTTTGCATGATTTTTTGCATCTGAGAGGGTCAACAGGGCATCTGGAAGACGGTTTCAGCATTTGAATGTGTTCCTCCCTCTTCCAGGACATCTTCCGTGAGGTACAAACCAAATTCAGTTGCCTCGCTGTCTGAAAACACTAAAATTTTCCACAAATTCAGGTTAAAGTTTAAGTTCCTCACTATGTCCCTCAAAGCCCAGTGTCCTTTCTGATGTCCCTGCCATCACCCATTTCTTCCACTTGTGAGCCTCACTCTGAGGAATTTTCTGAGGTTGGAAAGTGATGCCATTCTTTTATTATTATTGTTGCTGTTGTTATTATTTTATTATTATTATAAAGGTGATGTGTAGAGGGGTTACAGTTATGGAAGTCAGGTAACTCGTATATTTCCTTTTGGACAATGTCCGCCCCCTTCTTTCGCTCTCTTCCAGTTTTTCCCTCCCATCTCAAACCACAAGCTATATAGTTCATTTTCAACCTAGTCTCTAGTGAGTTCCAATGCTGCATTTGTTCACCCTTTATCCTTCCATCCATTCTTGATATAGTTGTTTTCCACACACAGTTGATAGGATTAGTCTAGAAAAGTCCTGTTCCTGAAAAGCCCAATCCTGAAAAGAAGCCTATGATCCTGATTTTTCACCTATCAGCTAGGGATATGTTATGCTGTTGGACCATTTGTGTATGTCCGCAATTGTTGATGTGTTCTTGGACTTGAGATCCAGTCATAGTTTGTTTGGTATGTGAAAATTCTCAAGAAGGTTTCATTATTATGTTTAGCTTCGGGTTTCAAGAGCCAAACGAGACTATTGGTGTGGTGATGGTAGTGGTGTTGATAATGAGGTCCTAGTAGACCAGAGAGCAGACAGATGTTGTCTATTCAACTCGCCGAGAAGATACTCAAGGAATGCACAGAACTTCCCCATCAATTCACCAAGACCCACGGCTCCCTCTGAGTGAATGTGGCCATTAGGAAGAAGTCATATGGACAGAAAATGTAGAAGGTTCTAGAAGCTGAGGGTGGTGACAGCTGGTTTATAGCAAGCAAGAAACGCATGTCCTCAGCCTTCCACCAAGATGAAGTATCCAGTGACAGAGAGCCTGGCTAAAACTGGATGTAGAACAGTCCTAGTCAGGGCTCAGCTGAAACTGACACCACAACATTTTCGGGATGCTGTAGTGGGACCATAAACCAGAACCCAGCTTCACTGTGTCCAGACTTCACCCCAAGAAATGGTGACAGAACAAAAATGGATCCTGTTAAGTAGCCAAACTGTAGCACCTGGGCTGGGAAGGTGGCTCAGTGGTAGAGCGCTTGCCTTGCATGCCTGAGGCCCTGGGTTCGATTCTCCAGCACCACATAAGCAAAAAGAAAAAAGCCGGAAGTGGCGCTGTGGCTCAAGTGGTAGAGCGCTAGCCTTGATCTGAAGAGCTGAGGGATAGCGTCCAGGTCCAGAGTTCAGGCCCCACGACCAGACCCAAAAAAATAAAACCAAAATAAACTGTAGCACCCATGTTGCATGGGAAAAGTGATCCCTCCTTCTTACTAAAAGTGCCGATGCACAAACCATGAATTGCAGGCCTCATGTCCTAAGGACCTAATTCAATTGTGTGGACAGCAGCCCGCCTTACAGGAACTCTTACACCAAAGAGCAATGCTGCCCTCTACGAGGTGGAAGTCAAAGTGGTAGTCATGGTAAATCCTTTTCATTTGCATTTTTTGTGCTACTGAGTTCTGATTTCAAAGCAGAGAGTTTCCTTGAGCCATGCTTCCAGACTTTGGGGCTTTGTGTAGTTGTTGTGGAAGGATTGAACCTCCCCCCCACATTATTCCAGGTGCATAAGGACATCATGCAAAACTCCAGGGATGTGCAAATGTGCTTGATCAGGACAATCCCACCTAAGCCTGGCTCTCTCCATTCCATTGGGGTATAGCCTTTCTGAGAACCTCCATCTCCTTGCTCAGACCCCATAAAAGCCCAACTCCTACCCCACCTCCTTACACAACCTCCATTCCCACAGGAAGATTGTTGTCCCTCACTGTGTCTCAATAAACAGTCCTACCGGGCTGGGAAGGTGGCTCAGTGGTAGAACACTTGCCTTGCATGCCTGAGGCCCTGGGTTCGATTCCCAGCACCACATAAGCAAAAAGAAAAAAGCCAGAAGTGGCGCTGTGGCTCAAGTGGTAGAGTGCTAGCCTTGAGCTGAAGAGCTGAGGGACAGCG
The DNA here is from genome assembly GCF_024711535.1 of Dipodomys merriami. Classification (NCBI taxonomy): domain Eukaryota; kingdom Metazoa; phylum Chordata; class Mammalia; order Rodentia; family Heteromyidae; genus Dipodomys; species Dipodomys merriami. The sequence goes on from NW_027204270.1 coordinate 8,545,652, forward strand.
CCCAGGCCCAGAGTTCAGGCCCCACGACCGGACCCAAAAAACAAAACAAAACAAAACAAAAAAACAGTCCTACCCTGATGGGAGTCGAGTCTGGCCTTTCCCTTTTCCTTTCTCATCCATTATCCTAACCGTTGTTATTGCTCAAATAGTGTCTTTACCTTTTAAAGGAGCCAGGCTGGACTGTGAGCCTCTTACTTACACTTGTTCTTGAGGAGCTGAACTGACAGACGTTGCCCAACGTACACAGTTTTTGATTGATTAATGTGGTATTCCTAGGATTTTTTTTTTTTTTTGTCAGTGGTGAGGCTTGAATTCTGAGCTTGGGTGCTGTCCCTACCCTCTTCAGCTCAAGGTGAGCACTCTACCGCTTGAGCCACAACACCACTTCCGGTTTCCTAGTGGTTTATTGGTGATAAGAGTCTCACACACTTTCCTGCCCAGGCTGGCTTTGAACTGTGATCCTCAGATCTCAGCCTCCTGAGTAGCTAGAATTACAGGCATGAGCCACCAGGGCTGGGTTTATGCTGGTTATTCTTGACTGAGCACGTGGTCAAATTGGGAGATGTCTAAGAGACTAGTAAAATACATCTCTGAGTATGTTGGTGAAGGTGTTCCAGAGAGGAGGAGTAACTAAGGGAATCAGATCCATGTTGAGTATGGGATGCAATTTCCAATGGACTGGAACCCCTGAAAGAAGACAAGGGAAAAAGGTTCAAGCCAGCAAGATGAGAGTTTCTTTGCTTCCTGATTACCATGATGAGAAGCTGTACCACACTCAGCCATGGTGAACTGAACCTCTGAACCCAGGGACACAAGTCAATGCTTTTTCCCTTAAGTAGTTCTTCTGGTATTTATTACAGGGATGAAAGATGTGACTAACACAGCACTGGTATCCAGAGAGGCAATGGTTGCATGAAAGGAATTCTCTAGTGTCATCACTTCCCTGTGGCCCCTGCATCAGGACCACGATGGAGCTGGATGTCATCTTGCAAATGGGCCATGCAGAAACTACTATGGCTGACCCAGCCTGCAAAGCAGAGGTTTCTGTCCCTTCCCTATGAGCAGAGAGAGTGACACTGGAGAAGCAAGGGCTAGGGCTAGGTGCTCTATTACCACCTGCAGGACACAGAAGCTCACTTGAGAAAGGAGGCTGCCCCTGACTCTCATAGATGTACCATCATAGCCCTATAGCCCTCCTATGGAAGCTTTGGTCCTGAGAACCTGACTCTTGGTAGCCAGGGATCTACTGCAGGAATTCTGATTCATGGTTTGAACTAGACAAAGTTTTTGAAGCTCATCCTGACCTCCCTTTCCTTCCCCTCTTGCCTTTTCCTTGGTGTCTTTTTCCTACAAAGCCCTATGATATCTTCCTGTAGTTTAGGCCAAAGGTAACCATAACAAGGAGAAATTACTTTGCATATCTATTTCTCAGTCATCTGGAGTTTAAGGGACCTGGGATTTGGAGACGGACCTTGACCTTGGGAATAATGATGACCCCACCTCACACAGGTTGTATCCACAGTAGAGCTCCAGCCTCAAGAATAGGGATTGTCTTCATTGGTATTATGGCCAGTTGGTGGCATTTATTCTGCACAGATCTAGGGGTCTTCAAGGAAAATTTAAAGGCATGTTCTCCATTTTCCTTCATTCTCTGAATGAGAATGGTAGTGTTGATTTATGGCAGTGGACACTGTCAGTACCAGAAGGAAACACATGGACTGGGTTTTCTTGAGCAGTCAGCAGAATTTCACTTCTCTCTTTTTCTTCCTTGCTTGGGTCATGCCAGGATCGAGCACCTCTTTTGACACATGCAACTCAGCAAAGGCCCAGCTGGAAGCAAAGGTCACGCTTGCCTCCCGCTATTTAGAATCTCCGAAGTTAGTACCATAGAATCACTTTGGGTTTGTATTTGTTGTGTTTTCATTGTTGCTATTGTTACATTATTAGGGTTTGGCATAAAGTCTCACACTTGCCAGGCAGGCACTCAGTCACTGAGCCACACCTCCAGAATTTTTGCAGTCATGGGGCTTGAACTCTGGGCCTGGGCACTGTCCCTCAGCTCTTCAGATCAAGGCTAGTGCTCTACCACTTGAGCCACAGTGCCACTTCCAGTTTTCTGGTGGCTTATTGGAGATCAGTTTCACGTCCTTTCCTGCCCAGGCTGGCTTTGAACCTCAATCCTCAGATCTTAGCCCGCTGAGTAGCTAGGATTACAAGTGTGAGTCACCGGGTCCCAGTTACTTTTCTATTTCTTTGTTCTCTTTTTTTTAAGTTCTTGGTGTTGACTCTAGAGCTTTATGAAAATCTGGAGAAGTGTCAGGCACTGAAGGCCTGTAATCTTAGCTACTCAGGAGGCTGAGATCTGAAGATCAAGGTTCAAAGTCAGTGTAGGTAGGAAAGTCTGTGAGATTCTTATCTCCAATTAACCATTAAAAAGCCAGACATGGAGCTGTGGCTCAAATGGAAGAGCACTAGCCTTGAGCACAAAAGCTCAGGGACCTTGAATTCAATACCCAGGACAACACACACATTGAAAAAAACCTAGAGAATGTATACTCCCTGTGAGCTCTAACCATGGACATTGACATGCCTTTTGTGTAACTGAGGACAGCATCAATAATACCAGGAGCAGGAGCAGAAGAAACAGAAAATCTTCTTATTAAGTAAAGTTATGCACCCAGGAAAACCGTTCTCCACATAGTGCCAGGTCATGGGGACCCCTGGTCTTCCAAGCAAGTCATGTAGAGCAGGACACCATCATGGAGGATGTCCCCTTAACAGCTCACCAGAAAAGCCTCAGGAAGTTGAGCAAAAATCTCATCATCTGCTGGAAAGGGGCAGTTTTCAACATTAAAAATGTTTGGTGGGGCTGGGAACACCTTTAGCGGTAGAGTGTTTGCCCTTCGTTCCATTCCTCAGCACCTATAAATAGAAAAGGCCGGTAGTGGCACTATGACTCAAGTGGTAGAGCACTAGACTTGAGCTAAATAGCTCAAGGACAGCACCCAGGTCTAGAGTTGAAGCCCCATGACTGACCCCCCCCAAAATAGGTTTGGTTTCCAGATAGGCAGCCTCATTGAAAAGTACAGAAAATTCAAGTTGCTGGTTTTATTTCTTCCTGAACCTTTCAAGAAGGTTGTCAGAGCTCAACCCCTTCCTGTGCTTCTCCCAGATATCTGTAGGCATACAAGCACCTTTCAATAGGGCATCCTGCCAAGATAGGTCAATGGGAGGCATGGAAGAGACAGAGATCACCTAGTTATTTTGAAGATTTGATTTTTATACCCAGCTGCTATTGCCCATTCTACTCTCTGTCCCAGCCCAGCACTGTGGACACAGCATCCACTTGGAGCTGAATGAGTTGGTTCTTCTAAGATCCATCACTACTGAAGCTGGTCATGAAGTTCTGGGAAGTGGGAAGATATGAATGCCAAAGAAAGACAGTCATTTCTCCTCTTCAGACAGAATGTTCTGTGGCCTTCATAGAAAACTATGCTGGTCAAAGTGACTTCTTTCTATGCTAGTTCTCAGCTCATTTCTTCCAGCCTGAGCTTCACAGCTGAGGCAAATTTTTGTCCTCTTTATTGTTAGAACCATTCCTTCCGCACACATGAGGAAAGTCACAATTTTTACTCTCAAGCCATAACAGTTGTTGAGGACCCCTTATGCCATATATAGTCTACAGCAAAGCTGAGGGCTAACGTAGGACCTGCTGCACACTTGGCTCTCCCTCCACAGCCTTGATAACTTTCAGGCCTGGTATGTATCACCCACTGCTGTCCCAACCTTGGGATTAGGTAAGTCAGCTACACCTTTCCTGGCAGTGTCCTTATCCACACAGCAGGAAGAACTGTCATCACTCAATGTTTTCTGGATGCAGTAAGTCAAGTGATTTAAGGGAATTCATATGAAAGGAACTTTGAAAAGACGTGCTGCCCTTTGCTTGATTTCTTCAGCATCTGCCTGCCCATGTCAGGGACAATGTAATGCTGTAAGGGTGAAGAAGGCATTGCAGGGATGCAGAGCGTTGGCACTCCTGTGTCCACTGTAACTTTATATTGCTGAGGGGTAAAGGTGAGAATGGGTCTGGTAGCCACAAACATCTCACAGTTATAGTGATCTGCTGCATCATCCAAGGCTGGGGTTGAATTGGAGAGCTTGGCTGGGCTTTCCTTCACCCAGATTTATTATCACAATGGGGAGACATGGAGTGGAGTCCTTTTAGATACCCATAGACCTGCTGAGTGGTATCCCCAGAGAATAACAAAGACTGAGAAGATCCTCAGAACTTTGGATCATCATCACCTACAGGATTTCTAATAGCATATTGTGTCCCTAGGCAGCAATAGCCAAGCATGAGAACATGTACTCTCCTTTGTTCATTGGCAGGAATCTGTATTTGAAAACAGACCATCCTGATCTCCCACAGACTCCTCTTATACCTACTTTCTCACAGTTTGCTGCTACAAAATTATACCCACTCCTTCATCTTCTATACATCTTTTTGTTGCTGTTGGTTATGGGGCTTTAACTGAAGGGTCTGGGTGCTATACCTAAGCTATTTTGAGATACAGTGCTGCTTCCAGTAGCTACTTGGAGATAGGAGCCTCAAGGACTTTCCTGCCAGGGCTAACTTCAAACCATGGTTCTCAGATCTCAGCCACTTGAGTAGTTAAGGATTACAGGTGTGAGCCTCCAGCACCTGGCTTCTATACATCTTTTATTATTCTTTGTAAGGATGGCATTCCATTTCTCAAGCTTGATAGCTTCCTGGAATTTAGACATATTACTACAAATCTCCATGGGCCACACAAAATTATGAATAGCATACATAATTAGCCCTATAATCCTGTCTTCTCAAGTTTCAGAGCTTCAGTACAGACACTATTACATCACAAAAGATTTTTATTTTTCCCAATGTGATGAAAGATTAGCTTTTACTGGCAATGATTCTTGCCTGGCAGATATTAAAATTTAGGGCTGTGGTCCATGGCTGCTGGTTCCAACCCTCCAAAGCTTATCAACCACCTGAGACTCTTAAATCTCTGCAAGTTGATACCTCACTGACCCAACTGAAGGCTGTTTTTATGCTAGTGAACAATAGGATGTGTTTTATCCAACTATTAGACTCATGCTGCTTTAACACAGATGGGACCACAATGCACTACCCTAACTCAATATTTAGCAAAAAAATAATAATAACAAGATCCTTTCTCATTATATACATACTCTATGAGTTCCCCTTGTTTACTTTCTGTCAGCTTAGCAAGTGTACACTAAGGACAGTCAGAGCTGATAGAGCAGTGACTGTACTGGCCATTGTCTGCCTTCTAAGAGCCCTGAGCAAAACATCTTTTGTGCCATCACTAATCCATGAACATTAGCCAATCCTATTAGACTCTGTGGCTCTTTGCAAAATGCCCTCCAAAAGCTCAGGTTCTCAGCACTGCTGCAGGATACAAACATTGAAAAGTAAAACTTGCCCATGCTATTGTCAGTTCCATGGCATAGTGGAATACCTGAAACTTCACTGGGTGGCTGAAGGCAGGAAGAATATGAATCATGAGGAAATGCTCCATGACAACAGATAGGCTGACCCCCAGGACCAAGATGAGCCCAGAAGTGAGGAAGAGCTCCAGCAAACTAATCAGAGGGAACTGAAAAAGACCTCAGGGAAGGTTCTTGCTCACAGACCCAGATGCTTTATAGCTCACAGCATCTGACTGACCCTATAGACAGAGCCTTTGGTACATTGGAAACTTTTACAAAAGAGTGATTGCATCAGATCCTCACCTGACAAGCTCTTGCCCCATAGAAGCAGAATCCTGTCCAAGAGCAAGGATGTAGGGCTGGGAAGGTGGCTCAGTGGTAGAGCGCTTGCCTTGCATGCTCAAGGCCCTGGGTTCGATTCCTCAGCACCACATAAGCAAAAAGAAAAAAGCCGGAAGTGGCGCTGTGGCTCAAGTGGTAGAGCACTAATCTTGAACTGAAGAGCTGAGGGACAGCGTCCAGGCCCAGAGTTCAGGCCCCATGACCGGACCCAAAAAATAAAAAAAAAACAAAACAAGAGCAAGGATGTAGTTCACTATATCATTATTACAGTTCTCTTACCATTACAATTAACAACCTGGATAGGAGAAGGAAGGACAGTGCTGAAGAAGCTTCTGGGAAATGATCCAAAGTCCTGGCCAGGTGGCATAGAGATTGAGAACATTGGTGAAAGCCCAATGGGGGCTCTGTGGCTCTTCTGTGAGCTCTAAATCAGAAGTTAATGATTTGGTCTCTGTGCCACGGTGAAAGAGGAACAGCTACCTTTAGCCCAGTCTTGCCTCTCCTCTTTTTCCCACTCCCCTCACATGGTTCTATCATGCAAAGTCAAAAATGACTTTTGCCACTGGAATTCTAGAAAACTTAGGACCGATTTTCATTTTTTTTTAAACCTAACCACGCTTAAAACCTTTGTGCACATGTGTGTGTGTGTTTATGTAAATGTGTCCCAAATCTGGAATTTTGATACAAAAAAAAACCCTAGCATGCTATGAAAAAAAAGGGGTGGGTTTAAGCTTAAACCACAAAGAAGGTCATCAGAAGGTAAATGGGCAGGTTTAAACTCAAACTACAAAAAAGGTTATCAGATTTGGGCCTTACCAAATCAAAGGATTACTACATTGTATTATAGAGGAAGTGGGGGAAGGGGTTATTCTCCCGGGCAGACCTAACACATGGCACATATAGGTTCTGGTAAGACAGGATTTAGAGAATTCATGAGGCACAAGATCTAGACACACCAGGAGCCAGATGTGAAAGGAGCTGGAGGAGAAACCCCGCCCCCAACACTCTCAACTGACAAGGCCTGATGTTGTGTCAACTGACAAAGGAGAAATATTTTTTAAGTCCATCTCTATTTTCATACAGCGGGCAATGAAGAATAGATTTGCAGTAAGAGTCAACATGTGGATTTCTGGACTAGATGCTGCAGTGAATACATGCAAAATAGAAATGCAGGAAACAAATTACAAGAAGAAAAAAGAAAAAAGTCAAGGACCACCACTGTGAAAGTTTCTGGAGCTCAGGAGTCTCAAAAATGTTCCAATATCTCCTCTAAAATTGAGACGTTACTGCGCCTCACACTATTATCTATGATTTCCCACATGATATTTATAGTCAAAGATCAGAAAGACAAACAGCACATGTTTTGTCTGATATGCAGAAGTTAGATCTAAAATGCACTGAGATATGACAAATTACACAAGATGCTAGATACTCACATACAGTGAGATCAAAAAAGGATAGTCTTAGGAGAGAATCACAAAGGTGTAATGCCTAAATGTCTCTTCATATTTATATAAAACAATATGCCCCTCAGTGTGGCAATGTTGAGAGCTAATTAAAGATTATTAGGTGATGGGGGCACCACCCTGAGAAAGAATCAATTCTGGTCTGGTGTAATGAGTTAGTTTGTTATGAGGGAAAGCCACACACATTTGAGGCGGGGGAGGGTGGAAGAGGCAAAATAAAATAATATACATTCTGAAACAAACTCTGAAGATATGGAAACAAAGGACTCTTGTTAATTTGTTTTTCTTTTGCTGATGATTCTGGATTCTTTACCTTATGTACCATATATTCATGTACATAGGACGATGGAGGGAAGGCACAGAATCTGAGGAAAAAGGATGAAAAAGTGCAGCAGTGGAGCACCCTGGACACTGATGGAAACGAACTAATGCAACTCTTGGTGGAGGTGGGAGGGAGGGAATGGGAGAGAAGGAGCGAACAGATAACACTGTAGGAAAGGAAATGTACTTATTACCTGACATGTGTCAATGTAACCTCTCTGTCTATCATCTCTGTAATAACAATAAAGTAAGTTAATAAAAAAAGAAATTGCCCCTTGATATTTTGAATGACATCCATTTACCTCTGGACATGAGTACAAGCTAAGATCCCAGATATATATCTGAAGCTGGAGTTCTCAGAGATGATGACATTTAATGATATTCTAGTCAGTTTACCCTACTAAACTTGGGCCAGTAGCAAGACAGTATATCAGTGCAGGAATGTGCAGTAGCTTAGAGCTGTTCAATTCATTGGCAAGAAGGAATGGAGGGGGCTGGGAAGGTGGCTCAGTGGTAGAGTGCTTGCCTTGCATGCATGAGGCCCTGGGTTCGATTCCTCAGCACCACATAAGCAGAAAAAGCCAGAAGTGGTGCTGTGGCTCAAGTGGTAGAGTGCTAGCCTTGAGCTGAAGAGCTGAGGGACAGCACCCAGGCCCAGAATTCAGGCCCCACGACCGACCAAAAACAAAACAAAACAAAAAAAACAAAGAACGAATGGAGAGGTCCAGGATCCTTTTAAGAACACATTCCTAGTGACTTAAGGACCTGTTACCAAGTCCCATCACCTGCTGGGTGCCAGTGGTTCACTCATGCCTATAATCCTAGCTACTCAGGAGGCTGAGATCTGAAGATTGAGGTTCAAAGCCAGCCTGAGCAGTAAAGTTCATGAGACTCTTATCTCCAATTACCTAGCAAAAAGAAGGACATGGAAGTGTGATTCAAGTGGTGAAGGGCCAGCCTTGAGCAAAAAAAAAATGGAAATGAGAGTGTAAGGCTCCAGTATCAGCACAAAAGAAAAATTATTTTTGTACATGAACATATTCACCCCCTCTATTATTCTTTTGTGTTTCCTTTCCCCCTCAAAATTATTACTCTTCTCTTTTTTTGTGGGTCATAGGGCCTAGGTGTTGTCCCTGAGCTGTTTTGCTCAATACCTAGCCTTAACTGGAGATAAGAATCTCACAGACTTTCCTGCTCAGGCTGGCTTAAAATTGTGATCCTCAGCTCCTATCTTCCTGAGTAGTTAGGATTATAGAGAGGCATGAGCTACTAGTGCCCAGCCATTCCTCTTGTTTTGTTTTTTCCTCCTTTATGTTTGGTTTGTTTTGGTTTGTTTTTGGAGTGCTGTGGATGGAACCCAGAATCCTAGGCATGCCAAGAAAGCATTTTGCCACTGAGCTACATTTCTAGCCCTGTTATTCTTATTTTTAAAAGTACTAAAGTTGGGGTTGGAGGCATGGCTCAGTTGGTAGATCACTAGCCAATGAACAAAAGCGTCAGGTACCAAGTTTGAGTCTTGGTCTCTAACAAAAAAAAAGGAGAAAAAAGTGCTAAAATTGAGACCAAGTGTGTTGCTCAATGATAGAGTGCTTCCCTAGGATATAGTAGGCCCTGAATTTGATCTTAAGCACAGCTAAATAATACATAGATTGATTGATTGAACTTACTTTTTTTAAAAAGGGATCCAGACCAAAAAGATAAAGAATCTTTATTGTAAATTACCTATCAATCCCTAGTAACTTTAACTCTCAGTCCTTGGGAAGGAGATGAAAATTTCATCATGTTTATCTGCAGAGTTATGTCACCTTACCTAACACTAAGCCATTGAATCATCAGGTAACTTCTGGCTGCTTTGTGAAGATTAAACCAGGTGATTTCAGATTTACAAATGCCACCCTTTCCTTCAGCAACTCAAAGCTTGTTTACTTGTTCTTGAAATGAGTAGGACTCAAGACCACTCACAGTGCTCACTTTTCCCAAGGAGCTTGGAGAAGGAGGCCGGTGGTATGGAGATTCTGCATGCCACGGATCAAGGCTCAGCAACTCAGTACGCCTTTTCTGCATATCAATGAGATCTGCTGGCCACTTCCTGGGGCCCAGGAGCTGGGCACAGACGGCCCCTTACCAGCTGTATTATTGTGTGTGGCATCTCTGAATGAAGTCCTTCCCACCCCGATCCTATCTGAGTGTCCACCAGTCTTCCACCAAGGCCCTTGCACCATTGCCCTGCCTTCCCATCAGGCTGAGATCATCAGACAGAGTGGCTCAGGTGAGTGGGCCAGTCTCCGATGGCACTACATTCTCACAAGCCTCTGTGGCCATAGGGACAAAGAGCTCCCTCCATGCCTGAGCCTGTTCAGTTCCACTCAGGAACTGTTACAGGAAAAGTCAACCTGTCCTCTTCACCAGGGCAGTGAGGGTGGAGATGGAGGGAGTCTGGGGTGCCTCTCCAGATGTCACTTTTCTAGGGGCCATGCACCCCAAATGCCTCCCAGTGTCTCCTGTGGGGAAAGGAGAATTTAAGGCAGGAGGCATAGCATCACAAGAGAACATCATTTGATGTCACTAAGGAATGCTATTGTAAACCAGGTACCAGTGGCTCATGCCTATAATCCTAACTACACAGGAGGCTGAGAGCTGAGGATCATGGTTTGAAGCCAACCCAAGCAGGAAAATCCATGAGATTAACTACCAAAAAGCTGGAAGTAGAGCTGGCTCAAATGATAAAACACTAGCCTTGAGCAAAAAAAAAAAAAAAAAAAAAAAAAGCTCAGGGACAGCAGCCAGGCCTGAACAAAAAAAAGAAAGGAAGGGAAGAAAAGAGGAAAGGAAGGAAGGAAGGAAGGAAGGAAGGAAGGAAGGAAGGAAGGAAGGAAGGAAGGAAGGAAGGAATAAGCAATAATGTTAGCCACAATAGCCAGGATAATGCATCTGTGGTTAAGTAGTTATTGAGCAGATACCCTCGCAGAAGTATTCTATGTGCAAGATTACAGTGTGGTTTCTCCATGTTTGTGGTTCTGGCAGCATGTTTTTTTTTTTTGGCAGCATGTTTAATAATCATTACTTTCAGGTAATGCATGATGTTGCATGAGAATTCTTCCATCATAATGTCCTGTTTTGCCACGCCACCTCCTGAGGAGTCTGCGTGAGAGATCGCGCCAGGAAAAGCATAAGCTTCAAGGAAGCATGCCTGCAGGAAGGGGGTGTTGGTTCAAGGCTTCCTATACACTTGGCTGCACCTTTATAGCCTCTACCTTTATTCTTATTATATTCTTCTTGGCTGCACATTCATTGCCTTTATTCTCGTTTTGGCTATTTTTCTATTGAAATGAGAATAGAGCTTGTTGTTCCTTTCCAGTCCAATAGAGACAGCTTCTCTGAATAATAAAGACTAAGACCAAAGACTAGATGTGGACAATGCCCCAGTCAATCTATCATCTGATGTGACGCTGCTTCCAGAAGCTCCTGCAACTTCACAAGCAGTTTTGTGGCTCACTTAAAGTAAATATAGAAATTTAAATTTTCCAGATATGTTGCAACAGGCAGAATTAATGAATTAAACTAAACCAGAAGGAGTTATCCCAGAAGCACCAGAAGAGAGTTATAGAAAAAGGGACCCCTGATATAAAAGGAAAACAAAGATTCCCCAAAAAGTTGACTAAGTTTGGTCCAGCTTACGCTATACAGAATAGATGGTGGTTTCCCACAAAATATAAAGTTAGTGACATCACATTTCCTGAGCTGACCGATGAACCATTGCCTTATACAGGAGTTTACAAAGATGAAAATAGATGGATTAATGTAAAAGGAAAAAGAGTATCTTTTATGCATTAGATTTTATGCAAAGATTGGGCAGCTCTAGACCATTATGGTGTTTATTATTAAAATAACAACAAGATAGTTTAAAATAACAATTAGAAATTTATGTGAACAAATATTGGGATTAAAATCATAGGAAACAGAAAATGCCTGACTCAACCTGGAAGTGGTTTCTAGGATGGTTTCAAAGGGACTTGAAAATATATGGAAAAAATAAAAAGAGTACAATATAAGTACAGCCCTGTCTTAGGTTTGTTAATTATTAAACATAAAAAGGCTTAACAAATGAAGCATTCTATTAAACAATATGCTAGACTTGTTTTGCACCACTTAGCTCAAACAGTTGGTGGGATAGTCATCAATTTTCATGTAACCCATTAATGCTTTGCTTTTCTTAAAAATTGATTATGTGCTTAAATAAACAAAGAATCTATGTCACAATCACACACTGTATAAAAATGTTAATTCTCCTCAATAAAGATACACTCAGATGCAACTCTTTTGAGTCTGTGTCTGTTTGTCACTTCGCTGACTCCTTGCCCACCTATCCCGAGATCCCTGTCCCGCCGGTCCCAGTGCTCCGGCCGAGTTGGTCCGTCTCACTGTTTTGTTTTAGTATTTTTTTTTTTGTCGGTCGTGGAGCTTGAACTGTGGGCCTGGGCGCGGTCCCTCAGCTCTTCAGCTGAAGGCTAGCACTCTACCACTTGAGCCACAAAACCACTTCTGGTTTTCTGGTGGTTTATTGGAGATAAAAGTCTCATGGACTTTCCTGCCCAGGCTGGCTCTGAACCACAATCCTCAGATCTCAGCCTCTTGAGTAGCTAGGATTACAGGCATGAGGCACTGGTGCCCAGCTTGTTTGGAGGATTTGGGGTTTTTTTTGGGGGGGGGGGTGGTAGTGGGGGTTGGGAATGACCCAAGTGACTCCATTTTGATTCTGACAACATTCCCACCAGCATCTCTCCAAGTTGGATTTTTCCCTGGAGAAACCTTCCTATAAGATCTGGGAACTGGCTACAAACAGAAGCCATTCTGGTCTAGTAGAGCTGAGGATGGGCACACATGTATCTGCAGACACAGGACTCAATATTTTGCCTGAAGCTTCCAGGTGTCCTCCAAAGATCCATCTGCTTGCAACAACACCAGCTGTTGTTTTCTTTATTCATTTTTTGCAACACCTGTAGTTCCTGCCCTTTGTTTCCTAGACCATGCCAATAGGATTTTTTTTTTTTTTTACCTGTCATGGGGCCTGAACTCTGGGCTTGGGTGCTGTCCCTCAGCTCTTCAGCTCAAGGCTAGCGCTCTACCACTTGAGCCACAGCACCACTTCTGGCTTTTTCTGCTTATGTGGTGCTGAGGGATCGAACCCAGGGCCTCAGGCATGCAAGGCAAGCGCTCTACCACTGAGCCACCTTCCCAGCCCCTGTTTTGTTGTTTGTATGCCAGTCCTGAACTCAAGGCCTTGACATTGCCCATGAGCTTTTTTGTTTAAGGCTAGCACTCTACCGCTTGAGTCACAATTCCACTTCTGGCTTTTTTCGTAGTTAACCGGAAATGTCTCATGAATTTTTCCTGCCTGATCTGCCTCCAAATCGTGATCCTCTAATCTCAGCCTTCTGTATAGCCAAGATTACAGGCATGAGCCACTGATACCTAGCCTTGCTAATAGTTTTGCAAGTTTCTAAGTTGATGTGTTTAATCTCCTCCTGGTTGGGAGAAGAAAGGCTATGGAACAAAACAATACAATCAAGTCCACTTCATTCTCCTCTTGGGTGCAGAAGATTTGCATTTTTCAGGCTCCAGTACAATTTGGAGAAGCTATAATGGTCAGTGTATCACGAGCCAGAAGAATGTCTATCCAGGCTGGTCTTTCAGTCTTCCTCCATAACTACACTATTCCACAGTCTTCTGAGCATCCAAAAGAGGTGGAAGGCCCTGATGTTTCTGGGGGTTGTTTACCTCTAGACAGAAGGAACACTAAAACCATCACATGGTCTAGATGTGTGCCAAACACCAAAATATCTCTGTGACAAGGTAGAAACATGCCTTTGTTCAATCGAGCTATAAAAAGATGGGATTTTAGGGGCTGGGAGGTGACTGAGTAGTAGAGCACTTGCTTTGCATGCATGAGGCCCTGGGTTTGATTCCCCAGGAACACATAAGCAAAAAGAAAAAAAGCCGAAGTGGCGCTGTGGCTCAAGTGGTAGAGCGCTAGCCTTGAGCTGAAGAGCTGAGGGACAGCGCCAGGCCCAGAGTTCAGGACCCACGACCGACCAAAAATAAATAAATAAATAAAAATAAAAAAAGATGGGATTTTATTTGTTATAGCAGCTAACACTACCTATCCTGATTAATACATCCAGAACCTTCACAGTGATTCAGTACTGATGTTTCTTTAAAATGAGCTTGAACTTTTTGAATAATTTCTAGAATGGGTGTGGTGGCCTTGTGTAGGGAAACTCTGAGGCTGAGCTGTGAGACCAGGAAAGGATTAAGAGGTTGGAATGCTACCTTGTTAGTACTCAGGAGGCTAAGAACTGGGCCCTGGGAAGGTCAAAACAGACAAGGCAAAATAAATGTGATATCTAAGTTCAAGTTGATTGGACCCTCTGGCTTGAGACAATGGGAATAAGATGAACGTCTATGTTATCCTTATGGATTTTGAAAGTGTTCACCACTTCCCTCTGCTCTCTAACAATAAGGGAGTCTGCTATTACTGTGTACACTATGACTGTGACCACAAGATAGGTAACTGATCACTGATACCTGAAACCTGGAACTGGCGACATTTAGCAGCAAGAGAAACCTACAGTTCTATCACATCTTAAATTCAGTGTGGGTATTTGGAGTGACAGTGATATCTGCTGTGGGGTAAGCTAGCATTGGAAAAGAAATCATAGAATTTCTTCTCGTAATCTAGAGTGCCCTAGTCAGATTCTATTTGGTGGCTGTTTCTGTTTTGTTTTGCATTTTTTGTTTTTAGGGATTTTTTTTCTGGTGAGATTTCAGCAGTGGTGATGTGGCTCACATGGTAGGGAACCAGTTATGAGTGTAAAAGCTAAAGGATCGTGCCCAGCCCATGACTTCTGCCTCCATACCAAAACTTTTTCTTTTAACTGTATTTGGACAGGTACGAAGGTTGCTTTATTTTATTATGAAAGTCTTTTGCTTTTGTTTTTTTCTTCTTCTCCTTGTATTTTCTAATCTTATATACATATTTTTCTTGAATTTGTAAGCAGATATTTTATCTTTTTCCTTCTTTCTATTCCCTACTTTCCTTTTCCTTTTATTTAACTTGTTTCGTCTTTCCATTTCATCTCCTTTTTCCTATTCTTTTATGATTACTTTTACCCTTATTTACTTATTTATTAATTCACTTATTTATTGCCAGTCCTAGAGCTTGAACTCAGGGCCTGGGCATTGACCCTGAGCTTCTTTTGCTCAAGGTTAGCACTCTACCTCTTGAGCCACAGCCCCACTTCTGGCTTTTTTCTGTGTATGTGGTATTGAGGAATCAAACCCAGGGCTTCATGCATGCTAGGCAAGCACTCTACCACAAAGCCAAATGCCCAGCCCACTTTTACCTTTATTAAGTGTTTATCTTCATGTAATAAAGTTCATGTAGAACTTCATTCTACCTGACTTTGGGGATGGGGCATGCATATGGAGTGGGAGGAGTGTCAGTCTTGGGGATTGAACTCAAGTCCTTGGTGCTGTCCTAGCAAAATAGCAGACTAGAGATGTGGCTCAAGTGGTAGAACACCAGCTGTGAGCCAGAGTGAAGCCCTGAGATCAAGTCCTGGTACTACATAATATATAAACAAATATGAATTACTTGTTTATTAACTAAAAAAAAGAATACTTTAGGGTTGGGCATGTGGTTCAATGATATATCTCAAGACATTGGATTTGATGTCCAGTACTCTGTTTTAAAATCTGAGTAGATAATAGAGTAATCATTTTTTAGTTCTACTGAAATAAATCATAGATGAAGGCAGATTGGCAACCCAGCTATCGATTGTGCAAGGAGCTGCTTTGAGTTCCTGTATAGATGGATTCCTGATTAAGCTTCCCTTGGGGGCTAAATGTATGTTTGCTGAGAGTGTTCTTGCCATTTTATAACAAAGGTGTTCCAGGGCTGGGAAGGTGGCTCAGTGGTAGAGCGCTTGCCTTGCATGCTCGAGGCCCTGGGTTCGATTCCTCAGCACCACATAAGCAAAAAGAAAAAAGCCGGAAGTGGCGCTGTGGCTCATAGTGGTAGAGCACTAGCCTTGAGCTGAAGAGCTGAGGGACAGCGCCCAGGCCCAGAGTTCAGGCCCCACGACCGGACCCAAAAAAAAAAAAAAAAAAAAAGGTATTCCAAAAGAGCCTCGCTTGAGTGTGAAGTCCCTACAACTTGCATGTATACATTTTCTATACTGAAGAGAATTCTTCCACCTCACTGGGGTTGTTTCCCCATTTATAAAATGAGCACAAGACTAGTATCTATTTAAAGAGGAGGAACTAAATTTGTACAGTGGAGTGTGTGTGTGTGTGTGTGTGTGTGTGTGTGTGTGTGTGTGTGTGTGTGTTCTGGTACTGACGCTTAAACTTAGGGCCTTACATGCTTTGGCTTTTACACTCAAAAGTCTTGGGGCTTGAACTCTGGGCCCGGGCACTAACCCTAAGCTCTCCAAGGCAAGTGCTCTACCACTTGAGTCACAGTGCCACTTCTGGTTTTCTGGTGGTTAATAGGAAATAAGAGTCTCACAGACTTTCCTGCCCAGGCTGGCTTTGAAACTGCGACCCTCAGATTTCAGCCTTCTGAGTAGCTATGGGTGAGCCACTAGTGCCTGGCCATGCTTTGGCTTTTACACTCAAAACTCTACTACTAAGCCAGGCACTGGTGTCTCATGCCTGTAATCCTAGCTACTCAGGAGGCTGAGATCTAAGGATGGCAGTTCAAAACCAGGCCAGGCAAGAAAGTCTGTGAGACTCTTATCTCCAATAAACCACTAGAAAACCAGAAGTGGCTCTGTGCCTTAAGTGGTAGAGCACAAGCTTTGAGCTGAAGAGCTGAGGGAAAGAGCCCAGGTCCAGAGTTCAAGCCCCACGACCAACCAAAAAAAGAAAAACAACACTACTATTTGAGCCAAAACTCCACTCCCAGATTTTTGTTGTTTCATTGTAGATAAGAACCTCAGATTTTCCTGCTGGAGCTGGCTTTGAAGCATAATCCTCAGAGCTCAACCTCCTGAATAGCTAGGATTATAGGTGTGAGCCAGTGGCACCTGGTTGTACTGTGTTTCTGATTCTAACTTCAGTCTTGAAGATCCAGATCTATGTCAATAAACTCTAGCCCTGCTATGATGGAGGCCTAGAGGATTTGACGATGCTATACTTTCTGTGGCATTCTTCTTTACCATGTGGGGGTCTCATGCCTAAATGCCTGACCCGTGACCAGGTGTCACTCACAGGCAGTTCACAAAGCAGGTGCCCTGTGGTTCTCATCTTGCCTGTGTCCAGTTTGATCTCACCAGGATAGTGATTTGCTAGAACAGGCCTGACCAGAAGGAGAGCAAAGTTCAGGTGTGTGGGTCACAAGAGATACACAGAGGAAGTGACTCATCAAAACACATAGAAGGTTGTACGCCCAGTGGCTCACGCCTATAATCCTAGCTACTCGGGAGGCTCAGATCTGAGGATCATGGTTCAAAACCAGCCCGGACAGGAAAGTCCATGAAACTCCTATCTCGAATAAACTACCAGAAAACTGGAAGTGGCTCAAGTGATAGAGTGCTTGCCTTGAGCTGAAGAGCTGAGGAACAGCGTCCAGGCTCAGAGTTCAAGCCCCATGACCAACAACAACAACAAAAAACCACATAGAATACAAGAAGCAGTGTAGTACTACAGACCCCAGAAAGAAGAGGGTGACATATTTTTCAGGGCTAGTAGGAAGGGGAAGACATTAACCAACAGCCAGGGGTTCAGGAGTGGAAGAGCCTTGTTCAAAGTCCACAGTGGGACCGAGGCATTCTTCATGTAGTCTACTTGTGGGGAGTTCTAATTAAGAGGTCATTACTACAGCCCCTCTGCAAGATTCCATACCTATGGAGGCCAGTAGAATAGAATCACACAGGTTGTACCAACCTCTCTCATATGTGGGTGGTCCCAAGGAGGGTAGCTCCTTCAGGACAGATATCTGAAATGGAAAAGAAACACTTGCCTTTCCCCTGACATCCAAATCTTAAAACTGTCCTTACTGCTGACTACACTGAATCATTTTCTCTCCTTATCTCCCTGAACAAAAATACCCAGCAGTTTTAGAAGAGAGCCTGAGATTTACTTCACTTAATATAATTTTTTCCAAGTCTTTCCATTTCCTAACAAATGGGGTGATGTCATTCTTTCTGGTGGAGGCATAGAATTCCATTTGTGTGTGTGTGTGTGTGTGTGTGTGTGTGTGTGTGTGTGTGTGTGTGTGTGTGTGTGTGTGTGTGTGTGTGTGTGTGTGTGTGTGTATCACATTTTCTTTTTTGGGGGGAGGGGGAGTCTGGTTGTGGGGCCTGAACTCTGGGCCTGGGCACTGTCCCTCAGCTCTTCAGCTCAAGGCTAGCGCTCTACCACTTGAGCCACAGAACCACTTCCAGCTTTTTTTCTTTTTGCTTATGTGGTGCTGAGGAATCAAACCCAGGGCCTCATGCATGCAAGGCAAGCGCTCTACCACTGAGCTACCTTCCCAGCCCCTATACAACATTTTCTTGATCCATTCATCTACTGAGGGGTATCTGGGTTGGTTCCATATCTTAGCTATGGTAAATAATGCTGTGATAAACATAGTTTTAATATGGCCTTCTTTGTGATCATTTGGGCAAATGCCCAAAAGTGGGATTGCTGGGTCACAGGGGAGCTCTATGTGGAGTCTTTTGAGAAACCTCCATACTGCCTTCCAAAGTGGTTGAACAAGTTTACACTCCCACTAGCAATACAATAGGGTTCCCTTTGGGCCATATCCTCTCCAGCCTCTGTTGTTATTAGATGTCTTGATTATGGCCATTCTAACTGGAGTGAGATGATATCTCAATGTTGTTTTGATTTGCATTTCTTTTATGGCTAGAGAAGTTAAGCATTTCTTCACGTGTCTATTGGCCATCCTTATTTCCTCTTCAGAGAAGTCTCTCTTTAAGTCTTTAGCCCAGTGAAGCAAGCCAGACCCAAAGAAACATAGGTCCCATGGTTTCCCTTATCTGCAATAACTAGTATATGTCTAGAACAAGCAAAAGAAGCCAAAAGTCATACATACATATGACCCTATAAGTTGATGCTAAGTGAAATGAACACCAAGATAGGGACACAAGAGATTTTATCTTTCTTGCTGTTCTTGTAAATGTACTTATAATGTACTATGTGTTTTTTTTTGTCTCTTTGTTTGTTCTTCCCTCATGGTATAACCCCTGTTGTCACTGTATTTGATTCTGGTGTCCTGCATCTTATATATACAATTTTCTAATTTGGGGAGGGGAAGGGAAATAATAAAATGCTGAAATAAGGATACAGGATGACCCATTCTAACAATGAGGTGTACAAGACACTATGTTGAAAACGGACTTTACAACTTTGTGGGGGGGGGGAGAGGGAAGAGTTGGGGAGGTGGAGAGGGAAGGGATGGTAGGGGAAAAACAAAGGAGGGGGTAACAATGCTTATAAGGAAATGGACTCATTACCTTGCTCATGTTACTGTAACCACTCTGTACAGTATCTTTACAATAATAGATATAAAGGCACACAAATAAACTATTGAAATACTTAACGAAGAAGAAAAAGAAGGAGGAGGAGGAGGAGGAGGAGGAGGAGGAGGAGGAGGAGGAGGAGGAGGAAGAAGAAGAAGAAGAAGAAGAAAGAAGAAGAAAGCCTGAGACAAAGGCCACATTGGACACTGATGCCTCTGACAAACACAGATGCTCCTTGAGACCTTGAAGCAACTTGGGCAAAATAACACTTCTCTCCCACCCCACCTCCATCTCCCCCCACTTCTATATGCCCTGCCTGACTTCACTTTTTCAGCCTAAAAGAATGAAACCCCCTTGGAAAGGGGGACATGTCACTTTTTCTTCAGCCAGGCTGCAGGAAACGAGGTTACCCTTCTCAGGCTTCCAGCCCAGTAAAACCTGTTGGTCTGTTGAGTTCACTTTTCAGCTCTTTTCTTTACTCATACTTCCAATACTCTAAACTAATATCCTTACTGGATTAACCCCAGTGAGGAGCTGTAAGGAAGGAAGGCTGAACATTGGAAATTGTGTCAAAGCTTACTGGGCCCTGATATGGATCCTTGAATGCCAAAAAAAAACCCACAAAAATCTTAGGAGCTCACTGTAACCTATGAACGCAGACAAAGGATATAACCAAGCACTGGGACCAGTGCTCATTTTAAAGATGACAGATCTAGAGGCAGAAAGACATTTCCAACTTCACTGTGTTACTCTGGACAGAGGCTACAGAAAAGCACCAGCTGTTTGATTTCAGATCTGCAACCCAGACAATGAGGAGGAAGGAGTGTGGATGGACAACTCAAGTATCTGAATCAATTTGCAGCACAAAATTAGAATTAGATTTAGACTTCAGTATTGCGGAATCCTTCCAAGCCTTGTGTTATTGTGTGGCAATAGTCACTATGAGACAGTTCCCCAAACAAGCAATCTGGCATCTCGATAGCTTCATATAACACACCTGAAAAAGTTGGCCAGGCAGCTCTTACCCAGGTGCTCCTGTTTCTGGAAGGAGGTATCATAGTAACAGTCAAGCCTCAGGAGAGCAAGGGAACACCACAGACCGTGTGGACAATTTGTAGCCAACTACTGGAGAACCACATAGATTCTCTATCACCAGAACAGTAGCCAAACCCCACTGCCCAGAATGCATCCTGGGTACCACCCGAATGCAGCAGCAACTAGGGACTTGTCTCCCTTTGTATTCACACCAGAAGTGAATAGGTCTGGAGAACCAGTAGAAATGCCATCATCACAGTCCCTGTCAACTGCTGAGTGGCTCATGTATCACCTCCACACCAGTACTTTACATATGCTGGTTTGTCCAGGGTGCCCAGCTACCCTCTGGGGAGCTAATACTGTTGTTCATCTTCTTTTGACAGATCTGAAAACTAAAGCTTGAAGAGCGTCAATAACCTGATCACAAGCAGTGATGAAATTTGGCAGATGTAGAGTTCAAATCCTAACCCAAGGCTGCTCGATCCAGGCTCCACTGACATTGGGGCAGACCTGTCTGAGCTGCGAAAGCTAACCTCTCAGGAAAGATGCTCAGAAACGTGCCTGGGGTGTCCTGGAGAGCACCAGTACCCCCAACTCTCACCCACAATGCATACAGACATCACTAGACATCTCCGGGGAGGAAAAGTCTTCTTCCCTGTTGGACATTTGCTGCTCCCTTTCCTGAGTAGCGAGGTGGGAGTCACAGCATCTGTCATTTGTTTTTGTCGATGGTGGGGACTGAACTCTGGGCCTGGGCACTGTCCCTCAGCTCTTCAGCTCAAGGCTAGCACTCTACCACTTGAGCCACAGCGCCACTTTGGGCTTTTTTTCTGCTTATGTGGTGCTGAGGCATCGAACCCAGGGCCTAATGCATGCAAGGCAAGCCCTCTGCCACTGAGCCAAGTTCCAACCCCCAGCATCTGTCTTTGTAGTCTTCAATGAAGGTTGTAAATGTAGTTGCAAACAGCAGTAGCAACTGTTGAGCTGATTGAGGAAGGCAAGAGAGTTCAAGTCTTCCTGTGTGGGTGTCAAGGGCAAACCTCTTTAACCACTCATTCAATAGATACTGAAGATTCAGCCTCTTGAAATAAAACAGTACATACAAAACAAAGATTACTG
This sequence comes from Dipodomys merriami, assembly GCF_024711535.1. Taxonomy (NCBI): domain Eukaryota; kingdom Metazoa; phylum Chordata; class Mammalia; order Rodentia; family Heteromyidae; genus Dipodomys; species Dipodomys merriami. The sequence goes on from NW_027204270.1 coordinate 8,566,953, forward strand.
CCCTTCCCTCACTGAGATTATGTCCCTTCCCTCCCGGAGATTATGTTCCACAAGACAATCCACAGACAGGAGACTTTTACAGGATATATTAGAGCAAGCTCAAGGGTGCAGGGATTTAGTAGCAGTTCCAAGTTTTAAGCCTGCTAACTCTTGAGATTTCTTCTGACAGCTGGATGCACCACTTTCTCATCTGCGTGTGACCTGATGTAGAATCAACCACACCTACACCTGAGTTTCCTACTCATCTGGGCTGGGCCATATAAAGGAAACAGTGTGCCCAGACCACATCCTAAAAAGTCTACCCTGAGCATAGCTGCTGCTAGACTTTCTCCTGGGGGAAGAAATATGGTGTTTCTGGCCCTGGTCTTCCTTGCAACTGCTTGTGTGTGCTGGCTGGGAGTGGCACTGTGGGTGATCTGTAGACAGCTTTTCACCGAATACATCCCCAAAGACATTGGCCACCCAGTGAAATTGAGGATTTTCAGTTGTGTTTTCCAGCTGGCATTAACATGGGTGAGTTTTGTGCTTCATTATCTCTTCCTGAGGGTGAAGGAAGGAGTTGGGGAAAATTACTTAACAGAAGCTTCTAGGTGAATTAACTAAACACAGGTTAGCACGAAGCATGTGGCTAAGATTGATGACAAATTCATCTGTAGTTGGTGTGATTATTATTATTATCATTTTTTTATTATTATTATTATTATTATTATTATTATTATTATTATTATTATTTTGGTCTGGTCGTGGAGCCTGAACTCTGGGCCTGGGCACTGTCCCTCAGCTCTTCAGCTCAAGGCTAGCGCTCTACCACTTGAGCCACAGCACCACTTCCGGCTTTTTTCTTTTTGCTTATGTGGTGCTGAGGAATCAAACCCAGGGCCTCATGCATGCAAAGCAAGCGCTCTACCACTGAGCCACCTTCCCAGCCCAAGGTGTGATTATTTTTTTGTGCTTGAACTCAGGGCCCAGGCAATATCTCATAGCTTATGATGATGATGATGATGATTGCCAGTCCTGTGGCTTGAACTCAGGGCCTGGGCACTGTCTCTGAGCTTCTTTTGCTCAAGGCTAACACTCTATCACTTGGGCCACAGCGCCACTTCCTGCTTTTTCAGTTTATGTAGTAGAGGAACTGAATCCAGAGCATGCTAGGAAAGCACACTACCACTGAGCCGTATTCCCAATCCCTAGCTTATTTTTTTTAATCAAGGCTGACACTCTCCCATTTGAGCTACGACCCCACTTCCAGCTTCTTCCTTAGGAAATAGGAGATAAGAGTCTCATGGACTTTCCTGCCCAGGATGACTTCAAACAGGAATCCTCAGATCTCAGCCTCTAGTACCCAAGATTACTGGTGTGAGCCACTAGAACTTGACTGATAGCACATTCTGAGCTTGCATAATCCCTCTCAGGTGGTTGGTTCCAGCCTCTTCTGTGTTCTTGAAGTTGGACTTGGATAATATCCACAAAAAAAAAAATTCAAAGGATGATTCACTCTCATGTGTTAGTCAACTTCCTATGACTGTAACAAAATACCCAAGCCAATAAATTTATAAAGGGAAAGTATTCATTTTGATTCATAATTTCAAAGATTCTGGTCCATGATTTGTTGGCCCAAAGTATGTGGTGTGTGACTGAACTAAACACGGCATATGTCAGGGGGAGAAAGAGGAAGAGGAAACTGCTGAGGTTCTATTGTCCTTTTAAGCCCCACCCCAATAACCTAAAGACCTCTCACTTGGCCCCACCTCCTGAAGGCTCTCCTAGTAGTGTCACTCTGAGAACCAAGGCTTCAATACATTGGTCTTTGGGGGCATTCAGCATCAAAACTATAGCAGTCAGTTAAGTTATCCCGTTTATACCTCACCATGCGTTCTAGCCCTCATCAGTCTGTATGGTAAAATGAAGCTTTTTTTCCAGTTACTGAGGACCTGGTAGCTAGAATCAGCAAGCATAAACAGGTAACAACTTAGATTAACATAAAGAGATGAACAAGACTTCCAACTTACAAAAAAAAAAGCTACTTTTTCTTTTAGAAGATAGAAAACTGTTTAGGTAATATGGTAGTCTCTTTCTGTTTGGGGGGTTTTCTTTTTGGTTTGGTGTTTTTTGTATGTTTCTGTCAGCCATGGGGCTTGAACTCAGGGCCTGGGTACTTGCCTTAGCTCTTTTGCTCAAGGCTAGTGCTCTACCACATAGAGCCACAGCCCCACCTCTGGTTTTCTGGTGCTAAGAGTCTCATGAACTTCCCTACCCAGGCTGGCTTTGAACTGCAACCCTCAGATCTCAGCCTCCGGAGTTGCTAGGATTACAGGCGTGAGTCACCAGCGCTCAGCTCATTCTGTTTCTTGTGCCCAGCATGTGTCATTTATTGAAACATTTGCAAAGAGACTATAGTGAAAACTCAGCACATCATGCCCAGAAGTTAAAAACTGAAAATATTTTTTCATTCCTTACACAGCAAAAAATGACTGCAAGTGCAGTACTCCTACCAGGAGAACTTCAGTCAGAGAGAAGAGCATCTGCTGTTATGTCTTGACCAGGTCTGGTATTCCTGACCTTGACTCTCATAATTCCATAGTCCAGATTCTCAGTTACAATGACTTGGTTTCATCTGTAGAGAAACAGAGCAGCCCCTACTTCATGGCGTGCATTGAGTTGCCTGGACAGTGTGTCACGTCTGTCAGTGACCCCTCCATGCATACTCTCCACAAGCACTACTTGTTGATTTATGCGGCAATCGAGCTGTTATGCAACTACTTTTTGTCACTGTCCTGGACTTGAGTTCCATGGAGAGAGACGGAGACAGAGGGACCCTTCCTAAGGCAGGGTATTACCTACACAGAGCTTGAAACCTCATCTCATAAAGTGATGGTAGGGGGCCAATCCATGAACAAGGAACCCCACACAAAGATAGGTTACAAGTAAGTAGTTTCACACCGAGGCCAGTGCTAGTGGGAAAGCACAGCAGAGCAGAATGAGAACTGGACCTTTTCACTTTGGATTCCCTGAGTCTATAGAGAACAGAATTCAAGAGGCCCATGAATTGGGAGAAGGCCCATATGACCCCTATTTGCACCACAAATCTCTTACTGAAATGCAGTCTATGTTTCCATTTTCCTAAGATACAACACTGTCGTCACATCAGGGCTGCAACTTGGCCACCAAGAATAATAGAGGTGTTGTCATGGTATCTTTATTTCATCTATTGTGGATCTGGCAAATGCTGAGACTCAGCTACTAGTGAGACTTGGCTAGTACTGAACTGCATATCAGATCTCTCTGCATTTCCTATTTACCCACAGGAAAGCAAATACTGATTTGATCACATTTGCGTCAACAGTGTGATGACTACATCTGAATGAAATTGCCAGCTGGGCACTGTGGTGACTCATACCTGTAATCCCAGCTACAAGGAGGCTGAGATCTGAGGATCATGGTTCAAAGCCAGCCCAGGCAGCAAACCCCTGAGACTCTTATCCCCAATTAAATCACAGAAAAGGCTAGAAGTGGTGCTGTGGTTCAAGTGGTGGAGTGGTAGCCTTCAGCAAAAGCAGCTCAGGGACAGCAAAAACAAAAAACAAAACAAAATAAATGAAATGGTCTTCCTTGATAAAGCATGAATTTTATATATTCAAGTTTTTCTAGCTGGCCTGCAGTGGCTCACACCTGTAATCCTAGCTATTCAGGAGGCTGAGATCTGAGGACTCCTGTTCAAAGAAACCAGTGTGGGCAAGAAAGTCCATGATCTTCTTATCTCTAACCACCAACAAGCCAGAAGAAGTGAAGTTGTGGCTCAAGTGGTAGAGCACTAGCCATGAGCACAAAAGCTCATAGGAGCCTCATGGAAGAGCCAGGGTTCCTCATAGAGAGATCCTTGATGGTTGGCCAGAAGCCTGGTGTGACATATGTGTGTGATGTATTTGTGAGCTGAGAGAGTGGGTGGAGACTGGCCTAGTGGGTGTGGCTTCTATTGCAGCTGTGCTGAGGATGCTGAAGGAAGTGAGCAGACAGCCCTGGTCTAGTTGACGTTCTCAGTCCTTCCTTGCCCTCTGTGGCATGCAGCTGTGAGGGCTGGATTCCTGGTGACATGCAAAATGTCTCATACAGAGTCCTTTCTCACTCATTCCCTCTTCTCTCTCCAACAGGGAAGAATTCTTGAGAAACTAAGAATCTGTTCTGCATCCCAATTTGTCTGTTTTTTACACGATCTACGCCCCTTAAAAAAGGATGCACGTGTTATGGTCACAGATCTTCACTTTGGAACGATCCCTGTGAAGCTGTACCAACCCAGGGCAGCTTGTGACACACCCAGGACCGGCATTGTCTTCTACCATGGTGGTGGGACCATCCTGGGGAGCTTGAGTAAGAGTCTTTTGCTTTCTTCTGGCCTCCTGAAGTACTTGCAGAAGGAACTTGAAAGAACTGTGATCCTCCCAGACAGAAAGTTCATGATGAGGACTGTGAACAACAAAGTAGTTAGTGGGTTCCAGAGTATTCAGATGACAGAGATATGAAATTGTTCTGAGCTCTTCTTGTATGTATGTGTGTGTATGTGTATAGTATATATATTATATATAATAGAATATGTGTGTATATATTCTCATTTGATATAAATGGAGTTATCTATAGAGACATAGATATAGACATATAAATCAGATATAGATACAGATGAAAAGAGAGAGCAAAAGAGAGAGAGAGAGACTTCCCTCCTTCCTCAGTATGGATGAGTTCCAGAAATCCTGGCTGATACTGAAGTACTGCCAAATACTAAAGTCACTTATATAGGATAGCATAATAAGCCAGGCAAAGTAACACATGCTTGTAGTCCCAATACTTGGAAAGCTGTAGGTAGGGGACCAAGAATTCAAGTCCTGCCTAAGATATAGAGTGAAACCCTGTCTCCCAGTAAAAAGAAACCCCACGTTGGGCACTGATGGCTCACACCTGTAATCCCAGCTACTCAGGAGACTGAGATCTGAGGGTCATGGTTCAGAGTCAGCCCAGGCAGGAAAGTCCATGTGATTGTTATCTCCAATAAACCACAAAAAGAGAGGAAAACCTTACATCTTCCCATGTACTCACAATGTGAACACCTCATCACTAAATATATGAATAGCTGTCAAACAATTGTGTTTAGGGAATAATGTTAGATAAAGAACTCATTTGTGACTGGATGCCAGTGGCTCACACCTGTAATCTTAGCTATTCAGGAGGCTGAGATCTGAAGATCACAGTTCAAAGCCAGCCGGGGCAGGAAAGTCCATGAGACTCATCTCCAATAAACCACCAGAATACCGGAAGTGGCGCTGTGGCTCAAGTGGTAGAGCGCTAGCCTTGAGCTGAAGAACTGAGGGACAGCGCTCAGGCCCAGAGTTCAAGCCCCATAAAGATTTGAAGAACTCATTTGTGTTCATTGAAGATATACCATTGTTTTTCTTTTTCCATCTATACTTTGTTTAATCTGCAGATGTCGGAATCCATGTATTGTGTGTGTGTGTGTGTGTGTGTGTGTGTGTGTGTGTGTGTGTGTGTGTGTGTGTGTGTGTGTGTGTGTGTGTGTGTGTGTGTGTGTGTGTGTGTGTGTGTGTGTGCGCGCGCGTCTGTCAAAACAGAAAAAGAAGCAGAGATGGGTTGGAGGGAAGAAAATTCAAGAGTCAAAATTCAAAATGGAGACAGTTTATCTTGATTAACCTCTGAGGGGGTTGGGGAGAATAGCTTTATGGTCTCAGCTGTGCTTTCTAATCTCTCTGTAAAAGTCATGGGCTGAGGCGGGGGGGGGGGGGGGGGGGGAGGGGGAGGGGGGGAAGGGGGGGTGCGAGGGTATGCACATGCTGCCAGTCCTGGCACTTAAACTCAGGGCCCCTTTCACTCTCGATTAGCTTTCTCCCTCAAGGCTGGCACTGTACCACTTGAGCTCCAACTCTACTTCTGGTTCCTTTTGGGTAATTAGAGATCAGAGTCTCGTGGGCTTTCCTGCCCTGGTTGGCTTCAAATTGCCATCCCCAGATCTCAACCACCTAAGCAGCCAGAAACACAGGTGTGAGCCACCTCTCTATTCATAACCAGTGGTAGGCCAGATTGTAATATTGGTCAGCGGCAGTCAGTGAGATGTGCCCCCCCCGCCCCGCCAAGTACTCTGCCTGTAAGAAGAAGCCTACCTGGTAACTGTGACAACCTTTTTCTTTTCCAGAAATTTACAATGAGATCTGCCTACGCTTGTGCAAGGAGAGTGACTCTGTGGTCCTGTCTGTGGGGTGAGCAAAGGAGGGTGGAAGTGGTTTGGAATGGAGTAACAGGGCAGGAAGATGATAGGGGAGGTGAGGGGGATGAAGGAGCCAGGGAGGAAAGGAAAAGGGAGAGAGAGAGGGAATTGGAGCCAGGCTCACCATCCTCCATGCCCCCATGGTCCTTGGGGATGTGGGAACAGAGGCACTTCGATGCCCAGTTGTTTGGAAGTCAGCTAGGGCTCCATGCAGACATCTCTACAGGCCTACTTTTTGGTGGTTGGGGTGGGAGTAATTTTTTTTTGGGGGGTGACAACTTGGCCTTGAACTCAGGACCTGAGGCTATCCCTTAGTTTGTTTGCTGAATGTTGGAACTCTACAATTGAGCCACAGTCCCACTTTTGGCTTGTGGAGGTGGGGGATTAGTTAGAGGTAAGAGTCTCATGAATTTGCTGCCAGGTCTAGCTTTGAACCATGATCCTGAGTACTGAGTAGCTAGGAATTACAGGTGTGAACCACCTATGCCCAACTGGGGTGGCAGCCTTGTTCTGAGCAGAACAGGTTTTTCATGTTACAGACATGTCCGGAGAGTTACCACCTCACACTGGAACCTCTAAGAGGGCTTGGTGGACACTGGCTGGGGCAAATGTAAGCTAGCTCGGCCCAGAACCTCTTGTCTGCTGCTTGATTACTTGGCATCCAGAGAAGTCCCCTGCAAAGAAGTGTCCTTGCAGGAAAAAAAAAAGTGGTATTTTCTACGATTTCCAACCTTCAAAGGCATAAGCATTCAGGAAAGTCAGTTACTAACTTTTACACATGCCCAGCTTTCTATAGTAAGAATAGTTCTGGAGAAAAAAGTGAGGATGTACATACAGATATGAGAGACAGAGGGAGAGAGGGGGGGAGGAGAGAGAGAGAGAGAGAAGGAAGAGAGAGTCCTAGACAAAGTCCTTCCTTTACAGTTCTTGGTTCTATAATATAAGGGGAATATATAAGGGGAATGGAAGTCTCTGTCCAATCGCTGGCCTCTTTTTTTAACTGTTCTGGTTGTACCAAACTAAGAGATCATTGTAGCATTCTAATTTCCCAGTAAGATAAGACAGCACTCAGTCAATCTGGCTGGAAGCCTTTTATTAGTCACGAGGCAACTGTCTCCAGCTCACAGAGCTTTGGAAACAGCCCCATTTGTTTTTCATGGGGAATTTTTATATGAACGGGTCACACACAGGTGACATTTGCCAAAACAAGCAAGCAGTTACAGAAGCAAAACATAGCCTTGAGTCGCAAAAGCATACACAAAACATAAAACATAATCCTGACTTGGTCGGCCTGATTGATTCTACCAATGCTATTGATGCTATTGATATTTGATTACAAAGTCAGAACATATTCTTGGATTACAGAAGTCAAAATACAACCTTAGGTGAGGGCAAGCTTCTGACTTACACAATGGCTCAGTTTAACCTGTGATAAATCTTGAGGCTGTCTGCGGTTGTCATCAATGTTCATGATAAACTCAAAGCTTGTCAGCCTGGGAAGACTGAGAGAGGGAAAGATATTCTTTTGCTTTTTAGCAAGGATGTAAAAGGCTAAGGCTGATACTGGCCATTCGACCTGGAGTTTCTCTCTATCAAAAGGTTTTGCCCTTAATCAATAACTTTGTTCTGTTTTCTGATTTCACATTTTTTTATTCCCATTGATATCCTTTTCTTTCCAAGGGAAGGGACTTAGGGGAAAGAGTAAGTTTCCTGCAGCAGGAGGGACTGAGGCTAGACAATAGAAGGAACTTTCTGCCAATGAATAGTAACTTGGATACCTTGATTTCTGATGGAGATCATCACAATCATGAGGAGAATCTGTCCCAACTCCACCCCAGAGGAGCCTGGAATGAGCATATTGGACTAGAAATGGCTGACAAGTATGTTTCCTTAAAAAAGTTGACTAGGTATGGTGGTGCATGCCTATAATTGTGCAGTACTCAAGAGGCTGGGGCAGGAAGAGGATGGAGAGTTTGAGGCCAGCCTGGGCTCCGTAGTGAGGCCCTTGTCTGACAATGCAAGAATAAAAAGATGAAAATTCTTATGAAATCTGGATTTCTGGAATCATCTGAACTACGGGGAAGGGAAGTCCTCAGCGAACAACCATATTCTAGAATCCTGCATGAGCTCTGCTGGCCTCTGGTGAGATTTGTGTATGAATCCCCTGTAGGCAGGGCAAAATTCATTAGAATCAAAACCCAGGCAAGTCTAGAGTCACAAAACAAGAGGCAGGGACAGGTACACTCAGGCCAGCAACGCCAGGTAGGCTCAGAAAGATGGAGCTGCTGTTAGTGATGGCTAAGCTGTTGCCAACAGCGAGTGACAGGGCTCTGATGATCTTGGCTGGCCTTCTGTTAAGACATAGGGTTGGAAGCTGCTGAATGAATCTAGAATCCCAGGGGTAGGCAACGGCGCATCAGGTCCACCATCCAATCTAATATTTACTCCCACATGCTCAGATTTCAGGAAGTTAACAAAAGAAATTTGGGCCAAAAAAAAAAAAAAAAAAACGCTAGTCATTAGCCAGAAGCCAGGGACTCGTGCCTGTAATCCTAGTAACTTAGGAGACTGAGATCTGAGGATCACAATTTGAAGCCGGTCCAGGCAGGAAAAGTCCATGAGAGAGACTTGTCTCCAATTAACCAGCAAAAATCATTAAGAGGAGCTGTGAGTCACTTGAGTGAAAAAAACGAAGGAACAGTGTTGAGGCCCTGAGTTCCAGCTCCAGTACTGGCACACATGAATAGCAATAAGAATAAAATTAGCCAGGTGCTGGTGGCTCACACCTCTAGTCCTAGTGACTTGGGAGGCTGAGTTCTGAGGATCATAGTTCAAAGCCAGCTTGGGCAAGAAAGTCTGTGGGACTCATCTCTAAAGAACCAACAGAAAACTAGAAGTGGAATGGTGGCTCAAAGTGGTAGAGCAAAAAGAAAAAGAAAAAAAAAAACAAATCAAGGACAATACCCGGGCCCTGAGTTCAAGCCCCATGACCAACAGAAGAAAAATAAATTAAATTGAATAGCAACAAGATCAATGATGCCAGACATAAATGGTAGAAATAACCATATTCGGACTCTCGTATAAACTACATTCTTCCATTCTTTTGTAGATACCGGATGTCACCCAAGTACAGGTTTCCAGTCATGCTAAATGACTGCACTGTGGCCACCATCCACTTTCTGAAGTCGCTGAACATGTATGGGGTGGACCGGGCTCGAGTGGTGCTGTGTGGGGACAGTGTGGGGGGGTTGGCGGCAACTGAGCTCTGTAAACTCCTCCGGAACCATCCAGGCCTCCCCCGCATCCGGGCTCAGATCCTGATCTATGCCTCCCTGCAAGCAGTAGATTTTCAGAGTCCCTCCTTCCAGCAGAATCACAACATCCCGTTCCTCACCTGGGACATGATCTTTGACTGCTGGTCTTGTCACCTGGCTATCAGCTCTGGGTGGAAAAGCACCATCAAGAAAGGGACCCATTTGTCTCCCGAATTCTGGAAGAAATACAGTAAGTGGTTGGGCCACGAAAACATCCCTGAGAGGTTTAAGAAACGAGGCTATCGGCCCATAGTCCCTGGACCCGTGAATGAAGATGCTTACCTGGAGACAGCTACGGCTAGGAGTGAAACCTGTACGCCCATCATCACCCCTGATGACATCCTGTCTCAGCTCCCGGAGGCTTGCATTGTGAGCTGTGAGTATGACCTGCTCCGGGACCATTCACTCTTGTACAAGAAGAGGCTGGAAGGCCTGGGGGTACCGGTGACCTGGCACCATATGGAAGATGGTTTCCATGGGGTGTTCAACACCCTTGGCTTCGGCTGCTTAGAATTTCCCTGCTCCTTGAGAATTTTAAATTTGATTGTCCATTTTATCAAGGGGTTATAAGCTTCCTTCTTCCTGCTGGAACTCTATGGCCACCCAAGCCCCATAGGACTCTGAGAGATGAAGGTGACAATGAATGGGGCACCTCTATAGAGGTGGTTGTCTTCTTCTTGGTCTGAATTCTAGAATCATCCAATGCATGTCCTTCCTAATGAATGGCGTAGAAGAGTAGAAGAAATAATTGGGGCCGGGCACCAGTGGCTCACACCTGTAATCCTAATTACTCAGGAGGCTGAGATCTGAGGATTGCAGTTCAAAGCCAGCCCAGGCAGGAACCTCCATGAGACTCTTTATCTCCAATGAACCACCAGAAAACCAGAAGTGGTGCTGTGGCTCAAGTGGTAGAGCGCTAGCCTTGAGCTGAAGAGCTCAGGGAAATGCCCAGGTCCAGAGTTCAAGCCCCATGACTGACCAAAAAAAAAAAGGGCTGGGAAGGTAGCTCAGTGGGAGAGTTCTTGCCTAGCATTCATGAAGCCCTGGGTTCGATTCCTCAGTACCACATAAACCGAAAAGGCTGGAAGTGGCACTGTGGCTCAAGGGTAGAGTGCTAGCCTTGAGCTCAGGGACAGTGCTCAGGTCCTTAGTTCAAGCCCCAGGACTGGCAAAAAAAAAAAAAGGAATGATTGGGGGCTGGGGGTGGGGGGATAAGACTCGGTCCACATTCTCTGTAGGGAAAATCTGAGTTGGCCATCATGAGGGCCCATTGGGGAGAGTGGATCTGTGAGAAATCTACAAGGATTGCTCCCAGAATCCTTGGCTAACGGTCAGACTTAACTAGGTTGATTCAGGGTATGTGATAGGAGTACTCGATTGGCCAGACCCTGAAGACACATCGATAGATGTATTATGTCCAGTCTCCAGGGGCTCTTTCCATCATGGCTCAGGAAGTGGAGTTCTGATGTTCTGGGATGGTGGCCGAGGAGAAATCCCTCCTCTCCAAGTGTACAGCAACAGTCATCTTGCTTTTGCCCAGTCTCAGGGCTCCCAAATCTGCCTGCCTGAGCTGGAAAAGATAAGATACACCGGAAGGAGCTTTCCCCCCATAACAGTTGGCCCCTAGGGACACATGAAGACTAATAGGAGCTTAGGAGCCCCAAGGCCAAAGTTGAGCTTCCAACCAAGGGCTTTAAAGCAACGTAATAAGGAAGGGGAGCTTCAAGTCAGAGACCCATAAAGACTGAGGATGACCAAACTCAACCCCATCCTAAGCGGAATTTTCTAGAGAAGGCCCTGGGATATATCTCCTTAGTTGTTCTACTTAGACAGCAACTTCCATTTTAAGACAAAGAGCCAACTCAGATTGCCCAAGTCAGACATTAAACAGATGAACCCCAAGGATTGAGCTAAGAATTCTGTGCTGTCAGTAGCCTTCTCTTTTCTCCTCCCAGGACTCTTCTGTGTTGATTTTACCTTTGTCTCTGTAGTGTCATGCTTACCTTCACTGGGAGACAGGCTCATGGATGTGTTTCATTCTAAACAGTTTAGAACAAAGAAAATCTCACTGCAACTTATTGGCTCTGCTGGGTTTCTGAGCTGCCTATCACCAACCAGGAAATGGAATCTCTCTCTCTCTCTCTCTCTCTCTCTCTCTCTCTCTCTCTCTCTCTCTCTCTCTCTCTCTCTCTCTCTCTCTCTCTGTCTATGTATCTATACTTGGGCTTGAACTCTACCACTTGGGCTTGCTCTACCACTTGACTCACAACTCCACTTCCAACGTTTTTGGTGGTTAATTAAAGATAAAGAGTCACACACTTTCCTGCCCAGGCTGGCTTTGAACCATGATCCTCAGCAAGCAGCTTTCTGACTAGCTAGGATTTACAGGTGTGAGCCACTGATGCCTGGCTCAGAGGATGTTTTGTTCCTTGAAATAAACCTTACTATAAGAAAGGCTGTGTGTATCTGCTCAGGTATTATTCCTTGAGTAGGACAAACACACACACACACACACACACACACACACACACACACACACACACACACACACACACACACACACACACACACACACACACACACACACACACACACACACACACACACACACACAAATTAAGTCGCTGTGTTCTGACCCTGCACTCGCAGTGACATTCCCTTTTAATCCATTCAGTACTAGTTTTCCTACAACTCATTTATAAGTCCCAGGAATGAAAGAGAGATAGGTGTGAATGCTCACAGAGCGCGAACTCCAGGCTAGGCACAGTATTGGGTTATATAAATTGGTCACCTCCCACAAATCCTACAACATGGGTGTTCTTAAACCCATTTACAGAAGAGGCTCTGCGATACCCTTTGTGTTTGTTAGGAAAATGGAGGAGGAAAAAAAAAAAAAAAAAAACAGGCCAGACTCCATCTCAACCAGCAAGGACTGTTCACTGAGACACAGCCAGGGGCAGCAACCTTCCTGCCAGATTGGGGTCAGGCTAATATTGGTCTTAACAAGGAAACAAATAGAAAAAAACCAGGCTGTGGTCCCTTCGGGGCTAGGGGTGGGCACTTTTGGTCAGACCAAGAATGGAATGATCTGCTTAGGGTGACAGGAACTTGGCAGTCAAATGCGACTGCATATATCTGGTTATTTTGCCTGGTGTCTATATGTGCCTAGGGTAATGGGGCAGGAGTCAATCCTTCAGTCTTCACTTCCTGGATCTTTCCAGTCCAGCTGAAGGCTGACTCATCTCATAGGCTGCAGAATCTCATAGTTTGCCCAAAGCTATATGGTCACCCAGGATTATCCTGACCTGCCTGAACAGAAACTTTTGTTAGGCTCCATAACTGTTGCTGTCTTTTCTTCCCTGCTATTCATCATTAAAATGAAGGACAAGCTGGGCATCAGTGGCTCACATCTGTAATCCTAGCCACTCAGGAGGCTGAGATCTGAATATCGCAGTTCAAAGCCAGCCCAGGCAGGAGAGACCATGAGACTCATCTCCAATTAACCACCAGGATACCACAAGTGGTGCTGTGGCTCAAGTGGTAGAGTGCTCCCCTTTAGCTAAAGAGCTCAGGGACAATATCCAGGGTCAAGAGTTCAAGCTCCATGACCAACCAAAAACATAAATAAAATACAATGAGGGCTGGGAAGGTGGCTCAGTGGTAGAGTGTTTGCCTTGCATGTATGAGGCCCTGGATTCGATTGCTCACCACCACATAAGCAGAAAAAGCCAGAAGTGGTGCTGTGGCTCAAGTGATAGAGCACTAGCCTTGAGCTGAAGAGCTGAGGGACAGCACCCAGGCCTAAAGTTCAGGCCCCACGACTGGCAAAAAAAAATAAATAAAAATACAATGAAAGACATTACTAAGCCACATGATCATCCTGAATAATTTTTTATTCAAAAAGTGGTCAGCTACTGCCTGATCTAAGTCAGGTTGAAAATGTTAAGTGCTATTTTAATTGTTTTTGCTCTCTGGGTTCATTGGTTTCTTGTCTATACCTTTCTCCATGTCCAAATGACTTTAGAATCAGTTACTGATTGCACCTCTGTTTCAATGCACTCCTGAGATGGCCAACTGCCACAGCTCAGGGCAGGAGAGACCCAGGCACCCCAGGCACTTTTATACTCTCAGATGGAAGTCTTTTCTCAACGGATTCCCAGGACTTTCCTACAGAGATTTGTCAGATTGCTCAGAACACTATAAGGAACAGTGGGTTGCTTTCCACATTGCTTTCTTTGGTCAATTAAGACAAAGGCCTGGGCCAGGCAAAGTACTGGGGTATAAAATTAACCCTCAGGCTGGGAAGGTGGCTCAGTGTTAGAGTGCTTGCCTTGCATGCGTGAGGCCCTGGGTTCGATTCCTCAGCACCACATAAGCAGAAAAAGCTGGAAGTTGTGCTGTGGCTCAAGTGGTAGAATGCTAGGGTTGAGCTAAAGAGCTGAGGGATAGCACCCAGGCCCAGAGTTCAGGCCCCACAACCGACAAAAAAAAAAATTAACCCTCAAAAATTAATGGCTTTTCTGAATGCCAACAATGAGAAGAGTGCCGCTGAAATCAGGAAAGCAACTCCTTTTGTAATAGCCCCAGCAAAAATAAAATTCCTAGGAGTTAACTAAAGCAGTGAAGGACCTCTATGATGAAAACTTTAAAAACCTGAAAAAAGAAATTAAAGCAGAACTTAGGAAGTGGAAAACCTCCCATGCTCCTGGATTGGGAGGATCAACATCATAAAAATGGCACTACTTCCAAAGGTTATCTACAAATTCAATGTGATACCTAACAATCTTCCAACCTCATTCTTCAATGAAATAGAAGAAGCAATCAAAAATTCATATGGAACAATAAAAGACCCTGAATAGCAAAAACAATCCTTAACAGAAAGAACAGTGCTGAAGGAATATCAATACCAAATTTCAAAGCCATAGTAATCAAAACAGCTTGGTACTGGCACAAGAACAGACCTCAGGACCAATGGAATAGAACTGAAGACCCAGAAATGAACCCACAGATCTACAGCCACCTAATCTTCAATAAGGAAGCTAATAAAATAGAACAGAAGAAAGACAGACTCTTCAGTAAATGGTGTTGGCAAAATTGGTTAAACACCTGTAGAAAACTAAAGCTAGATCCTTATATATCACCCTGCAAATGACTCCAAATGGATCAAAGACCTCAAAGTCAAAGCAGACACCCTGAAAATATTACAGGAAGGAATAGGAGAAACTCTAGTGCTCCTTGGCACAGGTTGAAATTTTCTGAATAGAGACCCAGAATCACAAAAAATCAAAGAAAGGTTGGACAAATGGGATTGCATGAAATTGCAGAGCTTCTGCATGGCAAAGGACATAGCTAGCAAGATCAGTAGAAATCCAATGGATTGGGAGAAGATCTTCACTAGTCATACAACGGACAAGGGTCTCATATCTAAAATATACCTGGAACTCAAAAGATTAAATCCCCCAACAACAAATGGTCAAAGAAACAACAGCCTAATAAATAAGTGGGCTAAAGACTTAAAGAGAAACTTCTCTGAAGAGGAAATAAGAATGGCCAATAGACACAGGAAGAAACGCTCAACTTCTCTAGCCATAAAAGAAATGCAAATCAAAACAACATTGAGATACCACCTCAACCCAGTTAGAATGGCTATAATCAAGAACTCTAATAACAACAGATGCTGGAGGGGATGTGGACAGAAGGGAACCTTACTGCATTGTTGGTGGGAGTGTGAACTTGTTCAACCACTTTGGAAAGTAGTATGGAGATTCCTCAAAAGACTCCACATAGAGCTCCCCTATGACCCAGCAATCCCACTTTGGGGCATTTACCCAAATGTTCACAAACAAGACCACACTAAAGCTACCAGCATGACTATGTTTATTGCAGCATTGTTTACCATAGCTAAGATATGGAACCAACCCAGATGCCCCTCAGTAGATGAATGGATCAAGAAAATATGGTATATATACACAATGGAATTCTATGCCTCCATCAGAAAGAATGGCATTACCCCATTTGTTAGGAAATGAAAGACTTGGAAAAAATTATATTAAGTGAAATAAGCCAGGCTCAAAGAAACATAGGTCCCATGGTTTCCCTTATTTGCAATAACTAGTTTAAGGTCTGCACAGGGACACCTCCCTACCTCTTCACTAAGTTTCTGCCCAGTATCTGTTACCTAGGTAACTGGCAGACCTGGAAGCAGTCACCTTCCCCTCCTGCTAGGTCACATCCTGGGCCACCTCTGGTCACATGCCTCCCATCTGACCTTAGGAGGGTCCCAGACCCTGAGGTCACATCCAGATCCAGTGTGGCCACACCTCTTCCTGTCCCTGGCCTAGATAAGTCCTGGCCCAGGGGTGGGTTGCCCACCCCCTTTTCCTTTTCAGCCATGCTTCTCCATCATGCATGGCAGGAGCAGCCGTTTGATAAATAAACTTCTTTTCCTGCCTGGATAGCACTTGGTGTTCTCTTCATTGGCTACCTAACGAAACCTACCTATTTAATATACCTTACAACTAGTATAAGTTTAGGACAAACAAAAAGGTCAAAAGCTATGTACATGTGACCATATAAGATGATGTTAAATGAAATGAACTCAAATGTTTGGTTTTTTTTCTTGCTTGCTATTGCTTTTAAAGTCTTTATAATGTACTATGTGATTTTTTTTTGTGTTTTTTTCTTTGGTATGTTCTTCCCCCACAGTATAACCCCAGTTTTCACTGTATTTGATTCTGGTGCCCTGCATCTTGTATATACATTTTTCTAATTTGGGGAGGGGAAGGAAAAAAACAAAATGCTTAAATAGATACACAGGTTGACCCATTGTAACAATGAGATGTACAAGGCACTATATTGAAAATGAACTTTACAACTTTGGTGGTGGAGGGGAGTAGTTGGGGAGGTGGGGAAGGGATGGTAGGGGGAAAACAAAGGAGGAGGCAACAATGCTCCATAAAATATGTACTCATTACATTACTCATGTAACTGTAACCCCTCTGTAAAGTATTTTTACAATAAAAAAGTATTTTAAAAGGAGAAAAAAAGACCTGGTTCAGGTTGCTGGTGGACCACACCTGTAATCCTAGCTACTCAGGAGGATCTGAAATGTAAGGATCATTGTTCTGAAATAAGGATACTAGGTCTAGCATCATGTTGTCCCATGGCTATCCTGGCATTTGACAGGTGATACCCCAGTTCCCAAAGCCCTAGAGTTGAAATAGGTCATTCTTTGAATCACAGATGTGTCATGTTTAGCCCCAGGAAAGTTCTGTTCCAGAAAATGCTTGCCCTTTATTGTTTCCCCAGATAACTTGATTGTCCCCGATTGTTCCCCTAGATAGTCTGCTTTGCTTATATATAACACTTTTGTTAGGTTTGGTTCCTCACCCCAATCATATGGTTTTTGTCTTTATAAGCTTTGTGCTAGCTACATTCAGTGGCCTCTCTATAGCTTATGATCAAATTCCCATATATCAGTTCAAAGCCAGTCTGGGGCAGGAAAGTCTGTGAGACTCTTATCTCCAAAAAACTACTCAGAAAAATCCACAAGTAGAGCTGTGGCTCAAGTGGTAGAGCACTAGCCTTGAGCACAAAGAGGCTCAGGGACAGTCCCTGGGCCCTGATTTCAAGCCCCAGGACCAGAAAAAAAGACAAGGACCTGAGACAAAGTTGAAATAGTAGCCAGCAAATTCTGCTGGCTTCCACCCAATTCCCTTTCACTGTTGGTCTTAGATCAATCTCACTCCTACTCAGGACCCGCCTGCCTTTCTGACTAAATCTTGTCCACCTACATAAATACTCCACTCTACAATGATTGCTTGCTCCCTTGTCTTATCCCTAGGCTGTCCCATAGGCTAGTATAGGTCAGACTGTGTCACAATGACAAATGCTCCAATAAGAAGCTTATAATAGCTAAGATCTATTTCTTATTCACATTACATGGTTCTCACAGGTCAAAGTGTAGCTCTACCCTGCCTTTGTCTGCACTGGAACCAAGCCATGGTTCATAGCAGTTTCATAGCAGAGAGAAAAAGAACATGGAGAACTATGCACCATCTCCACCACTTCCCTGAAGGGAAAACTCAGGGGTTCTGCTCATCTTTTACTGGCCAGGGCAGTTACTTAACCAAGCCTGACATTGACAAGGCAGAGATGCATTCTCCTCCCCAGGCAACAGATCTTTTTGGACAGTTTTAAAGCCTACTATACTTGCAATCATAGCATTTCTATTCCCCTTCTCACTTTTGAAGTTTAGCTTAGTTGTAGAGCACCTGCTTAGCAGATATGAGGCCTAAGTGTAGAGCACCTGCTTAGCAGGTGTGAAGCTTAAGTTCCATCACTATAATGCCAAAGCAAATAAACAAGCAAGAATCCTCTAGGTGAGCACTGGTGGATCACACCTGTACTCTCTTGGGTTTTTTGTTGGTGGTGGTGGTGGTCATGGGGCTTAAAGTATGGACCTGAGCACTGTCCCTCAGTTCTTCAGCTCAAGGCTAGCACCCTATCACTTGAACATCAACACCACTTCCAATTTTCTGGTAGTTTATTGGAGATAAGAGTTTCATAGCCTTTCTTGCCTGTGCTGGCTTTGGACCATGATCCTCAGATCTCAGCCTCCTGAGTAGCTATGATTACAGGTGTGAGCCACCAGTGCCTGGCCACACTTGTACTCTTAACTACTCAGAAGACTGAGATTTGAGGAATGCAGTTCAAAGCCAGCATGAGAAAGAAATTCAGTGGGAAGCCGGGCACCGGTGGCTCATGCCTGTAATCCTAGCTACTCAGGGGGCTGAGATCTGAGGATCCCTGTTCAAAGCCAGCCCGGGCAGGAACATCCGTGAGACTCTTGTCTCCAATAAACCAATAGAAAACCAGAAGTAGTGCTGTGGCTCAAGCAGTTAGGGAGCTTGCCTTGAGCTGAAGAGCACAGGGACAGCACTCAGGCCCAGAGTTCAGGTCCCCCAACCGACCAAAAACAACAACAACAACAGAAATTCAGTAGGACTCATAGCTCCAATTAACCACTAATGTCTCATAAGGCAGAGTGCCAGCCTTGAGCAAAAGAAGTAAAGGATTCACTGAGATCCTTAATTCAAGCCTCAATTCTCCCTCTCTCTCTCTCTCTCTCTCTCTCTCTCTCTCTCTCTCTGTATGTGTATATGTGTGTGTGTGTAATGATCTTTAGACCAGAGATCCTTTTCTCCTTCCTTGCTCTTGTAACTACATTCTTGCTCTCTGCAGTTGGTCCAGATTCTCTAATCTAAAACAATCTGTTCTCTAAGCAAATTTCCCCTAATAGAAAAGGTCTTACGCTATCTACACTGTCTTTTCCATCCCTCTAAGCAAGCCCTTCTCTCTTTCTAACTACGCACTCTTTAGCTCCATGGGACAGACAATCATATTGTCTACCACCCCCCAGACCCAGTGAAAGTTAGAGAGCTAACAAAACCCTTAAGTAATTTTAACTCAACTAACCTTAGAGTTCAAACAAAACTGGGTTAAACTTTTACCTCTAGGGCTTCTTCCCCATAAACCCTGTCAAATAAGCCCCTTCAAACTTATACATTTCCCCACCCCCTTCTCGGGTTAATACACTTTCTTCCCTTCTGGACCCTAAATGAACAGACCTCTGGCTCTGGCTCTGGCTGTCTATCACTGAGTGGTTGACTGGCCAACACACTGGGGCTAGCTTCTCTCCTTTACTGCCCTCTTTTTCCCACCCCAAAATCCCATAATAAAAACAAACTAGTCCTTCTTTTTGTCTTTGGGACTCAGACAATAATCCAATCCTTTTCTCTTTCCTGAGTCCACTCACTTCAGAATCTGGATTCTTAATTTCTCCTTTAAGGCAAACTCCTCTAGGAGGCTGCAGAAAGCTCCCTGGAGGAGGATCACCCACCACTCCCCCAATTCTCACTACAGGCCCTGGATACTGACACCTAGGAAGTGACAACGGCCACACAGTGGGTTTTTCTGCAACTCCCATTCTTCCACTAAGCTTACTCTGTCTTCACTCTCCTGCGTGTTCAAAGGTCAATTCATATACTAATGTGCCTCATTACCGAAAATGTTTTAAAGGTTTCTCTGTTGTTGTTATCAATGTTTGTTTAAGCATAGAAATTCTGTTAAATTCTGTCAGTTGTTGGCTAAATCTTAAGTGTTGCCATTAGAATTCAAAAAAGAACTATGGCCGATTTTCACATTTTTAAAAACCTAATCAAGCCTTAAAACTTTTGTGCACAAATGAATGTGTATATGAACATGTTCAAAGTAATCTCATTGTAATACATAAAAACTGTCATTATGGTGTAAAAAAGTAATCTTTTTCTACTTTGTTTATATTGATATTTCCTTAGATTATTTGTTCCTTAACTGCAATTGTAAATCTTGTGTCAAAGGAGTTAATTATCAAGTGTGCTGCTTGTTAAAAGAAAAAATCTTTATCAATGGAAGTTGTAAAAGAAATGAGACCCAGCCCCACTCCTAGCCAGTTGTGATGAAGAAAACCAAGAAGGAAAAATGTAAAGAAAGAAGAAATTTAGTAAAGAAAGCCTTGGATGGCTAGGAAGGTGGCTCAGTGGCAGAGCGCTTGCCTTGCATGCATGAGGCCCTGGTTCAACTCCTCCATACTACAGAAGCAGAAAAAGCTGGAAGTGGCACTGTGGCTCAAGAGGTAGAAAACTAGCCTTGAGCTGAAGAGCTGAGGAACCACGCCCAGGCCCAGAGTTCAGGCCCCACGATCAACAAAAAATTATAATAATGATAATAATAAAATAATAAAAAATAAAGTTTTTTAAAAAGCCAGGCACTGGTGGTTCACACCTGTAATCTTAACTACTCAGGAGGCTGAGATCTGGGGGTATCACGGTTCAAAGCCAGCCCAGGCAGGAAAAGCCATGAAACTCTTATCTCCAATAAACCACCAGAAAAATAGAAGTGGTACTGTGGCTCAAGTGGTAGAGCACTAGCCTTGAGCTGAAGAGCTGAGGAAAGTGCCCAGGCCCAGAGTTCAAGCCCATGACTGACAAAAAAAAAAAAGCCCTGGAAAAGGAAATTGAGGAAACAAAAAATGGTATCCTTTGGATAAAAAAGGATTTGAAAAGTAAGAATTTTCTTAAATGTTTGTTCCAAAATGGAAAGAAAAACCCCTAGAAGGTTTGAGTATGTAGCAGATGGTATGAGTATGTCTTAAAAGATAGGGATTATAAGTAAAGTTGGTAAAATTGGTATGTAATCAAGTTGGCTGTGATTTAAATAAGGTCAAGATTAATACACTAATGTAAAACCAGCATCTCATTCTTTATATCCATCTATGAAAGTAATTTTTTTGTGCACTATTAAGTTTGTCACACAAAACTAAGTGGCAACTAAACTAAAGTTCACTTAAATGTTTATGTTAAGATCCGTCAAATGACCACCTTTTAACTCAAATGCCATTTTCCCTGTTTAATGTCTGTTTCCCAAGTAATTAGTATCCTATAATGCTATGTTATTAGAAACTAACTAGATTGCTTAATCCATTGCTTTTTTAATTTTTTTTTCCATTGCTTTTTTAAAACTTTCATGTTTACTGAGTTTGTCATTACAGATTTTATCCTATGTCGCATTTAGTCAAACTCACAGATGGATAAATAACTTTTTTGTTAGTCATGGGGCTTGAACTCTGGGCCTAGGCGCTGTCCCTGAGCTTCTTTTTGCTCAAGGTTAGTGCTCTACCACTTGAGCCACAGTGCCACTTCTGGCTCTGTTTATGTGGTGCTGAGGAATTGAACCCAGGGTTTCATGCATGCAAGGCAAGCACTCTACCAATGAACCACCTTCCCAGCCTGGATAAATAACTTTTGCAGGGCTGGAAAGTTGGCCCAGTGGTAAAGTGCTTGCCTCGCATGCATGAGGCCCTGGGTTCAATTCCTCAGCACCACACAAGCAGAAAAAAAGCTGGAAGTGGCACTATGGCTCAAGTGATAGAGTGCTAGCCTTGAGCTGAAGAGCTGAGGGACAGTGCCCAGACTCAGAGTTCAGACCCCACAACCAATAACAAAAAAAAAAAAAAAAAAAAAATACAAAAAATACAAAAAACGTCTTGCAAGTATTTATTGGTACCCTCCATTAATGCTATTTCTATTTGATCTCCTTGCTTCAATTGGGAGTAATGGGCAATCCGGGATTATGGTTCAAAGCCAGCCCAGGCAGAAAAATCCCTGTGAGACTCTCATCTCTCAATAACCAGCAAAATTCTGGAAGTGGTGCTGTGGCAGAATTCTGAAGGTGGTGCTGTGGCTCAAAGTGGTACAGTGCTAGTCTTGAACAGAAATGCTCAGGAACAGTACCCAGGCCTTGAGTTCAAATCCTGAGACTGACAAAAGAGATGCCAACGGGGACAAGCCATCCAAACAACAAGCATCTAGACCCCTGGGACAAAGAGTCCATCCACAGGCAGATAAGAAGGGATGGTTTCAGATCCTAAATGAAGTCACTTTGTGCCTTCCCTTTCAAAACTAAACAGAGATGGGAGATTATGAGAAAATAGTTCATAAGAATGCCCATCTAATGTCCATATCTGTCTACTTCTAACTGGACAGGAACTTACATTCTTGCTTTTGTTATCTGCTCACTCTTTTCTTTGTTTCTTTCTTTCTTTGTTTCTTTCTTTGTTTCTTTCTTTCTTTCTTTCTTTGTTTCTTTCTTTCTTTCCTTCTTTCTTTCTGTCAGTGGTGGAGCTTGAACTCTGGGCCTGGGCACTGTCCCTGAGCTCTTCAGCTCAAGGCAAGTATTCTACCACTTGAGCCACAGTCCCACTTCCAGTATTTTTTTTTTCTGGTGGTTAACTGGAGATGAGTCTCGTGGATCTTCTTGCCCAGGGGCTTTGACCACGATCCTCAGATCTCAGCCTCCTGAGTAGCTAGGATTATAGGTGTGAGTCACTGCCACCCAGTGTTAATTGCTATTTTAATTTTCCATCCATACTATAGAGTCCAGATGTCTATAGTCCAGTTATATGGAAATTCTTCTTTCCCTTAATGGGCCACAACTGGATTATGCTCCAAATGGAAATTTTCTGGCTTGTGCCCAGGTGTGTTTTCCTGTGCTATTCATATCAACCAGTCCTGCCACTGTGTCAGACTTTTGCCTGATCTCAGCTTTTTGAAGTTTCTCTTTAATAGGATAACAGCCCTCACTCAGGATACTACATGGGAGCAATTCAAGGCCATTCTATTATTGCAGGCAACCAGAGGTTTTGCTTACACCACCCTGCCCTTCCCAGCACAGACCTGGAAACTGAACACCCCAGCCCCAGTGACTTCGATGCCCCCATGTCTATAAGGAAGTAGCTAGAAAAGACCACGATGTCCCTCGACTTTTTATACTTCTTTAGGTTTCAAATGATGTGAATCTGCTTTGTTCTCACAACTGCATGTTGCTCTCCACTTGGCCTAATCTTTTTATGTATTCCAAGACCCTTTATGAAGGACTTACCTCTTCCCTCTTGGCCCATTCTATGTATCCAAAGATGGACTATGAAGGATTGACCCCCACCCTGTCTTCCCAGGTGCATACAGATGTCAGGCAATTCACCAAAGATATGCATAGACTGCCTGACACATGCAGGGCAATCTACCTAGGCCTGGCTGTAAACATTCCATCCTGGGCCCAACTGAAAGCCCCTGCCTTCCTAACGGCTTTTACATTAACCTCTCCTTCCTTGCTCAGTCTTCATAAAACCCAAACTCCTGTCCCAGCTCTTTGCACAGTCTCCAAGCCCACAGGAAAGCTGTGCCCCTCACTGATATATCTCAATAAACAGTCCTCACCTGTGGAAGAGTGTGTCTAGCCTATTTCTTTCCTTTTTCTTCAATTTTTCTAACCATCATTACTCTCATCTTAGAAAGATATTCTTATCACTTTCACTAAAAATAAAATACAAGCAGAAGACCCTGAGTTCAAGCTCCAGTATTGCCCATAAATAAGTAAACAAGTTGTAGTTGGATACAGTGTATTCATTCAATTAGAGGGGGGCTGGTTATCACTGAGATGACAGTCCTTGATAGGATTATCAGGTTATTTTCACTGATAAGAACCTCTATTTAAAGATAATCTACTAAAGACTTAAAGAGAAACTTCTCTGAAGAGGAAAGAAGGATAGCCATTAGACATATGAAGAAATGCTCAACCTCCCTAGCCATAAAAGAAATGCAAATCAAAACAACATTGAGATATCACCTCACTCCAATTAGAATGGCTATAATCATGAACTCTAAAAAAAACAGATGCTGGAGGGGATGTGGGACAGAAGGGAACCTTACTGCATTGTTGGTGGGAGTGTGAACTTGTTCAACCACTTTGGAAAGTAGTATGGAGATTCCTCAAAAGACTCCACATAGAGCTCCCCTATGACCCAGCAATCCCACTTTGGGGCATTTACCCAAATGTTCACAAACAAGACCACACTAAAGCTACCAGCATGACTATGTTTATTGCAGCATTGTTTACCATAGCTAAGATATGGAACCAACCCAGATGCCCCTCAGTAGATGAATGGATCAAGAAAATGTGGTATATATACACAATGGAATTCTATGCCTCCATCAGAAAGAATGGCATTGCCCCATTTGTTAGGAAATGGAAAGACTTGGAAAAAATTATATTAAGTGAAGTAAGCCAGGCCCAAAGAAACATAGGTCCCATGGTTTCCCTTATTTGCACTATCTAGTTAGTATATGTCTGAGTCAAGCAGAAAAGGTCAGATAAGGTGATGTTAGGGAAATGAACCCTAAGATATATATTCAAATGTTTTTTTTTCTTTCATGCGATTGTTTCTAATGCATTTATAAGATTATTTCTTTGTTGCTTTGTATGTCCCTCCCCCACGGTATAACCCTTGATTTCACTGAATTTGATATCGGTATAATTTGTGGAGGGGAGGGGAAAAACAAATCGTTTAAATAGGGATACAGGTGAACCCATTGCAACGATGAGATGCACAAGTTGTTATGTTGAAAGTGAACTTTACAACCTTGGTGGGGGGGGGGGGGGCGGGGGCAGGGGGAGCGGGGAGGATTGGGCAAGGGGGCAGGGAGAAGGATGGGAAGGGATGGGAAGGGGAAACAAAGGAGGAGGCTACAATGCTTGACATGTAATTGTAACCCTTCTGTACAATATTTTCACAATAAAAAAAAAAAAGATAATCTAGTCATTCTCCTTGGGATTTTTTTACCCTAGCTTCCCAAATGTATTCTTAAATTACAGCAAAAGGACTTAAGTACTTGACTGAACTTTGTTGCTACAATATACTTGATTTAGGTACACAAGGAACAGAAACATGAAACATCTATTGACCTCTTATATAGGATAAACATTCTATTAGCTACTTGCCAAAGAATATCCTATTAACGTATCATCTCATGGACTACATGGTATTTGAATTGGCCAGGAAACTTGGTCACGGTGCAATGGAATCTGAAGCCAAGTAGGTCCTGTCAACCATTTAATCACTGCTGCAACAGCCCTAAACTGAATTTTATCCTTAAGAACTGTCTTGAGGGCTGGGAATGTGGGCTTAGTGCTTGCCTAGCATGGATGAAGCCCTGGGTTCAATTCCTTAGTACCACATAAACAAGAAAAGCTAGAAATGGTGCTGTGGCTCAAGTGGTAGAGTGCTAGCCTTGAACAAAAGATGCTCAGGGGGCTGGGAAGGTGGCTCAGTGGTAGAGCACTTGCCTTGTATGCATGAGGCCCTGGGTCGCACCACATAAGCAAAAAGAAAAAAGCCAAAAGTGGTGCTGTGGCTCAAGTGGTAGAGTGCTAGCCTTGAGCTGAAGAGCTGAGGGACAGTGCCCAGGCCCAGAGTTCAGGCCCCCACGACCGGACCCCCCCCCCAAAAAAAAGATGCACAAGGACAGTGCCCATGCCCTGAGTTCAAGCTCCAGGACTGGCAAAAAAGAATTGTTTTGAGCAGTATACTGGTGGCTCATACCTGTAATCCTAGCTATTCACGAGACTGAGATCTGAGAATCCCAGTTCAAAAACAGCCTGTTCAGCAAAGTCTGTGAGTCTCTTATCTTTAGTGAATCATCAAAAAGCCAAAAGTGGAGTTGTGGCTGAAGAAGTAGAATGCTAGCTTCAAAGGAAATTACAGGGCTGGGAAGGTAGCTCAGTGGTAGAGCGCTTGCCTTGCATGTCTGAGGCCCTGGGTTCGATTCCTCAGCACCACATAAGCAAAAAGAAAAAAAGCCGGAAGTGGCGCTGTGGCTCAAGTGGTAGAGTGCTAGCCTTGAGCTGAAGAGCTGAGGGACAGCGCCCAGGCCCAGAGCTCAGGCCCCATGACTGGACCCAAATTTTAAAGAAAGGAAATTATAAATAAACCTCAGGGACAGCACTCAGGCCCTGAATTCGAGCCCCAAGATTGGCACCAAAACAAAGTAAATGTTTCTAGACATTCTAGACAGAAGAGAATTATTCATTGCATAATAGATAAAAATCTTTTCTGCAAAGCCTTTCTACTGCAGGAAGAATTTGAGACTTTTCTGGGCAAGTCTGTCACAGGTCTGAGCATGCTGTGTTCTGATTAAGTAATGACTAAAAATTTCAAGCCCCGAATTAAGCTAAAGTCTCTTAATTACTCGTGATGAAGTGAGGAGGCTGAGTCTAAGTAACTTCTTACAGACATCCCGGTGCCTCCTGCTGGGTAGAGGGAGGGCTCCACTCAGTGCTGAACACCTAGCAGCCAGAGAGGCCACTGGTTGGATGCAGATGCCTAGCTCAAGCTAAGAAAACTCTGCTTCAGAGAAATGCAGATGTCATAGCCTTATGAAAGTTCTGCATTAAAAAAATGCTCTATTCTGTCTTGAATACCTCCTCAAATGGCTTAAATCACCTGCCTCTAAATATACCCCATATGGAAATTGAGGCATATCATCCCTAAATGGAAAAGTTCTGCTGGTACCTGAGCTTGTACCTGAGTATGCCCATAGAAGGTCTGCTTTTGTTAAGGCTTTGTCTCCACACCAAGCATGTGGATTTTGTCCACAAAAACTTTGTGTAAGCTCTGTCCTGAGCTGCTAGTCTTTGAGACAACAGTCCACTATGCAGATACCAGCTTTCAACTAAGGAGTCTCCAAATGTAGCTTCTCTGTATTAATAGTATTAGTTTTTTTATTAGTTCTCTGTATTTTTGCGGGGAGGAGTCCAGTCGTGGGGCCTGAACTCTGGGCCTGGGCGCTGTCCCTCAGCTCTTCAGCTCAAGGCTAGCGCTCTACCACTTGAGCCACAGCACCACTTCCGGGTTTTTTCTTTTTGCTTATGTGGTGCTGAGGAATCGAACCCAGAGCCTCATATATGCAAGGCAAGCGCTCTACCACTGAGCCACCTTCCCAGCCCGTAGTTCTCTGTATTATTAGTAGTAGTAGTTCCTACTGGAACTTTGGAAAAGCTGGTTATAATAATATTCTAGATGGGTCTGGGAAGGTGGCTCAGTGGTAGAGTACTTGCCTTGCATGAATGAGGCCCTGGGTTCAATTCCTCAGCACCACATAAACAGAAAAGGCTGGAAGTGGCGCTGTGGCTCAAGTGGTAGAGCGCTAGTCTTGAGATGAAGAGCTGAGGGACAGCGCCCAGGCCTAGAGTTCAGGCCCCATGATGGACAAATAATAGTAGTAGTAGTAGTAGTAGTAATAGTAATAATAATAATCTTCTAGAGAAGATAGTACCATTCTATGCCATAAGCAAAATTTCACCTAGCAAATGTGAAGCCCAAGATTCAAAACCTATGTGGGAGGGTTAGGGTGGGAGAGAGAAGGGGAGAGGAAAGAAAAAGCAAGAGAGAAAGAAGGAACAAATAAAGAGAAAAATGAAAAGAAGGTAAAAGAAGCCAGACATTGTTGACTCATGCCTGTGATTCTAACTACTCAGGAGGTTGAGATCTGAAGATCACAGTTCAAAGTCCCTGAGACTCATCTCCAAGTAACCAGCAAAAAGCTGGAAACCAAGCTGAGGCTCAAGTGGTAGAACATCAGCCTTAAGTGAAAAATCTAAATGACAGCAGAACCCAGGCTCTGAGTTCAAGCCCCAGGGCCAGCAAAAAGGAAAGAAAAAAGAAGAGAGAAAGAAAGAGGGAAGTGGTAGGAGGGCAGTATAATTGTTTATAGAATGGATTGTAGGAGGAAAGATACAGGAAGATAGAAGGACAAAAATTAATGCCTACTTGGAAACTATTTTCCTGGAAATCAAGTAAGTAATGTTTGGATAAAAGTTTAAGGGACTGGGAACGTGGCTTGGTGGTAGAGTGCTTGCCTAAGATGCATGAAGCCTTGGGTTTGATTCCTCAGTACCACACACACAGAAAAAGCCAGAAGTGACACTGTGGCTTAAAGTGGTAGAGTACTAACCTTGAGCACAAGAAGCTCAGGGAACAGTGCTCTAAGCCCAGTTCAAGCCCCAGGACTGGGAAAAAATAGTTTAAATATAAAATTTCTGCCTACTAATTAGCATTGTCAATCAGCATATGCCCATAAGAAAAAAAATCTCTGCATCAAAAAGTCTGCCATGCTGGGAACCAGTGGCTCACACCTCTAACCCCAGCAACCTGACCCTCAACTCAGGGTTGCGGTTTGAAGCCAGCCCAGTGGCAAGCCCTTGAGAGTCTCATCTCAAGTTAACCACGAAAAGTTGGAAGTGGAGCTGTGGCTCATGCGGTAGAACACTAGCCTTGAGTACAAAAGCTCAGGGACAGCACCCAGGCCCTGAGTTCAAGTCTCAGGACCAGCACACACTCACACACAAAAATTCAACTCACCTTACCTCAATGGTTTATGTATATCAAGGGCTGCACTCATCTTGGGGTGAGTGACAACACAGAAACTGGATCTGTTCATTCCTGCCTTTGTTGGCTGATTTATTGGGGTGGGGAGGCTCCTTTATTTTTCTTCTGTCGAATCAGTTGTTCCCCAGCAGAGTCTGCATACCTAGTGCCTGTCACCATGGAGACGGTCAACAGAAGGGAAGCCAAGATTATGTCACTGCCCCTGGAGGGGGAACGTGCGCTCTCAGGACTGTGTTGCTGTCTTTTTGTATTTTCTTTTGAAACTTCCTGAAGCTAATAGTGTCATTCTCTTCGCAATCTGAAGAAGAGCAGCTCCAGACCTTTTTTTTTTTTTTTTAAAGAGAACCCAAACTTAGCAACTCGGCGTCATCCCTCCCTCCCCTGAGCTAGTCACATCATGTTTCTGAGCCCGGTGAACCCTCCACCATTCTTCATTCAGAGCCAGAGGAGCTATTCATCCAAAGTGCTCATTGGAAACTGGGTGGAAGAGAGGAGACAGGTGAGGAGGGGCTGAGGGTAGACACAGGGCTCAGAGAAGGACTGTTGGGTCAAGGGAGGGGCAAAGTTCATTACTATTTCCAAGTCCTGGGAAGCAGATGGCTGGATCTAAAGTCTGGGCCACTGGGCCTCTGTGCTCTGCAGAGGGGTCTTAGAGTCTGTCACCAAGGTCCCCATCCTACTGCAAACACCACACAAGAGGGTTCGTTACAGACGTATCTCAGTTGACTATTTCTAGGCATTGGATACTTCTTGTCCCCAATACCTTTGAAGAACACCTCCTCTACCTGGCTTGACCTTCCCAAACTTGGCAACCTGCTGCGGCAAGCTTGCGACGGGTGTCCACGGATGTCCTGCGGGTGTCTAGCACTGGTCCTATGACTTTTCCCTGCCTTATATACAGGACAAGTAAGCTCCCGCTGTTACCTTGTGCTTCAAAAGTGATTGGAAAACCAGGCACCAGTAGTTCACACATATAATCCTGGCTACTCAGGAGGCTGAGATCTGAAGGTAGCAGGTCAAAGCCAGCCCAGGAAGGAAAGTCTGTAAAATTCATATCTCCAATTAACCACCAGAAAACCAGAAGTGGAGTATGGTTCAAAGTAGTAGAGTGCTAGCCTTGAGCAAAAAAACCTAAGGGTCGCTGGGCCCTAGTGGCTCACGTCTGTAATCCTAGCTACTCAGGAGGCAGAGATATGAGGATCCTTGGCTCAAAGCCAGCCCGGCCAGGGGTGGCTTTGAGACTCTGATCTCCAATAAACCACAAGAAAACCGGAAGTGGTGCTATGGCTCAAGCTGTAGAGCACTCACCTTGAGCTGAAGAGCGCAAGGACAGAGCCCAAGCCCAGAGTTCAAGCCCCACTACCGACAAAAAACAAAAACAAAAACAAAAAACACTAAGGGCCAACACTCAGGCCCTGAATTCAAGCCCTGGGATCTAAATAAGCAAATAAATAGCAAAAAGTCAAGGCTGAAGGTATGGTTCAACATGAGTACCAGCCTAGCAAGAATGAAGCCCTGAGTTCAAGTGTTAATGTAACAGCAACAAAAATAATAGCAATAGCTGGGCACCAGGGACTCACGCCTATAATCTTAGCTACTTAGGAGGCTGAGATCTGAAGACCACAGTTCAAAGCCAGCCTGAGCAGAAAAGTCCATGAGACTCTTATTTTTAATTAGCCACCAGAAAACTGGAAGTGACACTGTGGCTCAAGTGATAGAGTGCTAGCCATGAGCTGAAGAGCTCAGGGACAGCACCCAGGTCTGGAGTTCAAGCCCCATGATTTTTTTTTTTTTGTTTTGTTTTGTTTTTGTTTTTGGGTCCAGTCATGGGGCCTGAACTCTGGGCCTGGGCGCTGTCCCTCAGCTCTTCTGCTCAAGGCTAGAGCTCTACCACTTGAGCACAGCGCCACTTCTGGCTTTTTTCTTTTTGCTTATGTGGTGCTGAGGAATCGAACCCAGGGCCTGTGGCATTCAAGGCATGCGCTCTACCACTAAGCCACCTTCCCAGCCCTCAAGCCCCATGATTGACAATAATAATCATAATAATAATAATAATAGCAACAGATTAATTGAATATTTCAACACAGAGATTTGACAGCAGACTGGTGAGAATTAATAAAGTATAGACACTGAACAGAGACTAAAGGACTTGTGGGAGTTCATCAAGTAGATTAATATATACATTTAGAGAATTACAGAAAGAGAAGAGAGAAAAAGATAAAGAGATTATTTGAAAAAAATGACTGAAAAACTTTCCATATTTCAGTAAATACATGGCTTTCCTAATCCAAGAAAGCATGTTTTCTAACACCAAGGTAAAACACACCAATAGTTAGGGAATGTGGTGTTGGTAGTACTAAGAGGTAAAGCAGTGGCTGAAAATATACTCTAAAAAAGAAATATCTCCATGGTGCCAGTGGCTCATGCCTGTAATCCTAGCTACTCAGGAAAGTAAAACCTAAGGATCGCAGTTTGAAGCCAGCCTGGCCAGAAAAATCTGTGAGACTCTTATCTCCAATTAACCACCAGAAAACCAGTACTAGCACCATGGCTCAAAGAGGTACAGCATTAGCCCTGAACACAAAAACTTAAGGACAGTCAGGCGTCAGTGGCTCATGCCTGTCATCCTAGCTACTTAGGAGGCTGAGATCTGAGGATCACGGTTCAAAGCCAGCCCAGGCAGGAAAGTCCATGAGACTCTGATCTCTAACCCCAAAAAAAAAAAAAACAGTCAGAAAACTGAAAGTGGCGCTGTGGGGCAAGCAGTAGAGCGCTAGCCTTGAGCTGAAGAGCTGAGGGACAGCACCCAGGCCCAGAGTTCAAGCCCCAGAACTGACAGAAGTTGGATTTCAAACACATCCATGTCCATGTTCAGAGTAACAATACTCACAGCAGCCCAAAGACAGGCACAACCTAGGGAGGTGCAAACTGATGGATGAATAGATAAAATATGATACACACATACGGTGGGCGGTATCCACCCCTTGTTTTGGGGGGGGGTTGTTTTTTGTGTCAGTCATGGGGCTTGAACTCTGGGCCTGGGCGCTGTCCCTGCACTCTTCAGCTCAAGGTGAGCTCCCTACTGCTTGAGCCACAGCGCCACTTTTGGTTTTCTATTGGTTTATTGGAGATAAGAGTCTCATGGAGAGCTGGGAAGGTGGCTCAGTGGCAGAGTGCTTGCCTTGCAAGCATGAGGCCCTGGATTCAATTCCTCAGTACCACAGAAGCAGAAAAAGCCGGAAGTGGGGCTGACGCTCAAGTGGTAGACTTCAACTGAAGAGCTCAGGGACAGTGCCCATGCCCAGAGTTCAGGCCCTACGACTGACCAAAAAAAAAAAAAAAGAACAAAAGAAAACCTTCGCTGGGCCCCAGTGGCTCACACCTGTAATGCTAGCTACTCAGGAGGCTGAGATCTGAGGATCGTGCTTCAAAGCCAGCCTGGACAAGAAAGACCATGAGACTCCTATCTCCAATAAACCACTAGAAAACCAGAAGTGGTGCTGTAGCTCAAGTGGTAGAGTGCTCGCCTTGAGCTGAAGAGCTGAGGGACAGCGCCCAGGCCCAGAGTTCAAGGCCCATGACCAACAACAAAAAAAAGTCTCACAGATGTTCCTGCCGGGGCTGGCTTTAAACTGAGATCCTCAGATCTCAGCCTCCTTAGTAGCTAGGATTACAGGCGTGAGCCACAGGTGCCCAGCTGGTATCCACCCTTTAAAGGAAGGAAATTCTGAAATATGCTACAAGATGAATGTTTTTGAAGACATTATGTGAAATAACCAAACACAAAAGGGCTTCATGCATGCTAGGCAAGCACTCTACCACTAGGCCACCTTCCCAGCCCCAAAAGGTCAAATACAGTACAATTTCACTTACCTGAGGGACCTATGATGGGTGAATCCATAGACTCAGCAAGTACCTGACGCTCAGCCCTGCACCACAGCCTTCCTGTGCTCTGCGGCTTCCTGCCTTGCTGTCCCCCTTTTTCTCTGCCTCACTGGAGACGGGACAGGAGTCTGAGAATGTGTGTGGTCTTTTCCAGTTCAGCAAAGTCACTGGTCAGACACCCCAGAGTGTTTCCAGAATGGAGTACACCCCTTTCCTAGACTACAGGCCAGACAAAATCTCCAGCTGGTATGTGAAGAAAAAAATGGAGGTAAGAGACGTGTGTGCAAGGGCGAGATCATGCGGGCTTGGCCCCTGCAGGAAAAGCAGCAGGAGGCAGCCCCTTCCTCAGCACCAGTGTGTGGCTCCCGTCAGGTGTGCCCTGGGGAGAGGAAGCCCAAGGTGCTCCCCACTGGGGCAGAGTTGAAAATGCTGAGTGACATCTTTTGCCAGCCATCATCATCATGGCGGGGGGGGGGGGGGTCTCGATCAGGCACAGAGGTAGGGAGTGAGGTAGAGGAGAAAGCTCAGAGGGACCCGAGAGATCACATGGCTCAGTGCCCAGAGCAAGGGCGATCCCAGGGGACGGTATTCCATCACCTGCCAGTGATGATTGGCGCCTTCTGCTCTGGGGAGTTGTGTCTGGCTTTCAGCTCTCTACTGGCATCCTAGGACCACATTGGTGGAATCTGGACCACACTGGCCCTCAGATCACGCTGGCATTCCTACTGCGGACATCCTTAGATCACAATGACCTCTGGGGCTGCTAGCTGAGACCAGTAATGTGCTCTGAAGACAGTTTAGAACCAGTGATCTGGGGCCCCAGCCCCCAAACACCCAAGAGCAAGAGTTCCTAGCCAGGTTTTCATACAATAGAGCATTATATAGCCTTTCTTAAAGACTTCTGGACCAGGGCTGGGAAGGTGGCTCAGTGGTAGAGCGCTTGCCTTGCATGCCTGAGGCCCTGGGTTCGATTCCTCAGCACCACATAGGCAAAAAGAAAAAATCCAGAAGTGGTGCTGTGGCTCAAGTGGTAGAGTGCTAGCCTTGAGCTGAAGAGCTGAGGGACAGCGCCCAGGCTCAGAGTTCAGGCCCCATGACCGGACCTAAAAAAAAAAAAAAAAAAGACTTCTGGACCCATGATAAACGATGACCCAAGGTTGAAAAAAATTAAGAAGCCCCAGCACGCATGTACAGATACGCACGCACATGTGCACACACACACACACACACACACACACACACACACACACACACACACACACACACACACACACACACACACACACACACACACACAGTTGGACACCGGTGGCTCATGCCTGTAATCCTAGCTACTCAGAAGGCTGAGATCTGAGGATTGTGTTTCGAAGCCACCCTGGGCAGAAAAGTCCCTGTGAGATTCATCTCCAATTAACCACTCAAAAAACAGAAGTGGTACAGGGTCTGGAGTGGTAGAGCACTAGCCTTGAGTACAAAGGGGCTAAGGGACAGTGCTCAGGCCCTGAGTTCAAGCTCCACAACTGACAAACACACACACACACACACACACACACACACACACACACACAACCACACACACACAACCACACAACCAATCATTCATTCCTAAGGATTCTGTTTGTACATAGGGACCTAGGTGCGGCACTGCCCTCTTGTGGCTGCTTCAACTGCTCATCTTTGATTTCCCCTCCTTCCTTCCCTATCTCTGGCCCCCATGGGGCTCTTCTCCCCTCTTAGGCAGAGAGTGAATAGCAGGGTTGTCCTTGCTCGGGGAGGACCCCCTTCCTGAACTTTTCTCCTGGGAAGGTGTACCAACCAGGTTTTTAATTTCCTATTCTAGCTGGGTGCCAGCAGCTCACACCTTTAATCATAGCTACTCAGGAGACTGAGATCTGAGGATTGCCGTTCGAAGCCAGCCAGTGCAGAAAAGTCTGTGAGACTCTGATCTCCAATAAACTACTCAGATAAATCTGGAAGTAATGCTGTGGCATAAGGAGTACAACACTAGCCTTCAACCCGAACAGTCTCAGGGAGACTGACCAGGCCCTGAGTTCAAGCCCCACGACTGGAAAAAAAAAAAAAAAAAAAAAAAAAAGGTTTTTTCCTATTCTAGAATGTGTTGACTTTGTACAGACTCATTTTGGAGTTTGCAAATTCCTAAAGAAAGTAAATAGCCTTTAGCTTCCACCTGTAATCCTAGCTACTCAGGAGGCTGAGATCTGAGGATCGAGGTTCAAGGTTCAAAGATAGCCTAGGCAGCTGGGAAGGTGGCTCAGTGGTAGAGTGCTTGCCTTGCATGCATGAGGCCCTGGGTTCAATTCCTCAGCACCACATAAGCAGGAAAAGCCAGAAGTGGCACTGTGGCTCTCAAGTGGTAGAGTACTAGCCTTGAGCTGAAGAGCTGAGGGACAGAGCCCAGGCCCAGAGTTCAGGCCCCACGACCAACCAAAAAAACAAAAGGATAGCCCAGGCAGTAAAGTTCATGAGATTCATGTCTCCAATTAACCAGTGAAAAGCCAAAAGTGGAACTGTAGCTCAAATGGTAGAGTGCTTGCAAAAAAAAAAGAAAGGGGGAGCTGGGAATTAGCTTAGTGGTAGAGTGCTTGCCTAGCATGCACGAAGCCCTGGGTTCAATTCCTCAATACCGCAGAAACAGAAAAAAACAGAAGTGATGCTGTGGCTCAAGTGGGAGTGCTAGCCTTGAGCAAAAGAAGCTCTGGGACCATGCACAGGTCCTGAGTTCAAGCCCAAGGACTGAAAAGACAGATTGAGAGAAAGAAAGAGAGAGAGAGAGAGAGAGAGAGAGAGAGAAACAATTTTGAAGGAAGAGTGCAAATGGTACCATTTAATTCTCACTTAGTCCAATATATTTCCTCTACCCTCAATTACGCCAGGGTCAGACACTGAGCAACGTGAAACCACCCTTGTAGCCCTGAGCACTCTGAAATTATCCAAACTACCCAATACTAAAGCTGCTCACAGTCCTCCCTTCTTTTTTTAAAAATACAGGGTCTGGGACTTGAACTTAAGGCCTCTCTTAGATTTTTGCTCCAAGCTGGAGCCACAGCTCCACCTCCAGCCTCTTTGCTGGAGCACGGACTTTTCTAACCTATCTGGCTTGGAGCCATGAACTTCAGATCATGAGTACCTAGGATTGCAGGCAGGAGCCACCAGGGCTGGTGATACTCTCCCCCCTTCAACATCGCTGTGTGGCCATGCATGGTACCAACCCCCCTCCCCCAGCCCCCTTCTCCTGAAAAACCTGTCCTAGTCATCCCTGATCAATACAAAAATCTCAGGGCCACAAACAAGACAACAGAGCCACACCTAGCACCAAAAGAAACAGCTAGAAAGTGGTTCCAGGGCCTGCAGCCATGCCTTCCTCTATGTGTGAAGCTGGGCCTCACCAACCAGCATTGGATACACACACGCCCCGGGGCCCAGCGAGGCAGGCCTTCGGAACCCTGCTTCATGTCTGCACTCACCCCACTTTTCTCCCTCTGGCATTGTGGCCGGACTTATTTATGGAGCCAGCAATCGAAGTCTGGTGCAATGCGTTTGCAGACCAAAGCAGACAGACCTCCTGGCCTGCTCCAGACAAGAGGGCAGACAGGCAAATCCCCACCATCCGTCCCTGTAAATCATCCTCCTCCCCCAGGGCTTCCACTCCAGGCCAGAAGGATTTTCTTAAGCCAAGCAGTGACTCAAGCAGTGGTCCCAGAGTAAGGAGAAGATGGCTTTCTTCTCTCCGTAAATAACTCCTCACCAAAGAGATGGCTCCCCAGGTTCCCAGCTGAGGGAGCTGTAAATCCTTCTTCAGAGAAGGCAGTTTATGGAGCCTTCTCGGATTCTTCCCACCATTATACCGGTTGAACTACAAGCTACCCAAGTCCGGCTGGTATCCAGCATCTTTCAATTGCTTTAGAAATTGGCACTTGGGCAGATGAAACTTGGAACCAATCAAGGAACTTAATTTCAGATCACAAAGCACACTTTATATTCAGCTAAGTGTTCTGACTTTATCTCTTCTTGTCTTTTTTTTTTTTCTTGTGCCAGTATTGGGGCTTGAACTTAGGGCCTCTCACTTTTTTTTTTTTTTGCCAGTTCAGGGTGGGGCTTGAACTCAGGGCCTGGGCACTGTCCCTGAGCTTCTTTAGCACAAGGCTAGCTTTTCATGTGTATATGGTACTGAGGAATCGAACCCAGGACATCATGCATGCAAGGCAAGCACTCTACCACTAAGCCACATTCCCAGCCCAAGGGCTTCTCACTCTTACTTGGCTTTTTCATTCAAGGGTGGCACTCTATCTATTGAGCCACACTTGCATTCTAAGTTTTTGCTGGTTAATGGAAATGAGACTTTCTGAGATTTGTTTGCCTAGTCTGGCTTCAAACCTCAATCCTCAGATCTCAGCCTCCTGAGTAGCTAGGATTACGGGTCTAACTTTTAGTTACTTTATTATTTTTTGTCAGTCCTGAGGCTTGAACTCAGGGCCTGGACACTGCCTCTGAGATTTTGCTCAAAACTGGCACGTTACCACTTTGAGACACAGCCCCACTCGAGGTTTTCTGGGTTAATTGGTGATAAGAGTCTCACAGACTTTCCCGCCTGGGCTGGCTTTGAATCATGATCCTCTTGCGTAGCCTGGATTACAGGTGTGAGCCACCAGCGCTTGGCTATGACTTTAAGTTTAACTTGTCACTAGAGCTCCTTCTAGGGAATTCTGGACTTGACCTAGGCCAGAGGACTCTCATACAAAGATCTTACTGCAGACACCTGGCATCTGTCTGTGAATGCAGGCCATGTTGCAGTGAGATCAACAAATGTGTCTTTAATTCAGTGGCTCCTCAGGACTTCCAAGTCAGCCATGGAGGCCTGTGGTCCATCGGACTGAACCCGGAGTCAGGTGGACGCCTTGCTCAGAGGGGTAATGTGTCCACCACCACCTGTGTTTGCAGGGGCTTCCGTACAAACATCTGATCACCCACCACCGGGAGCCCTCACACCGCTACCTCATCAGCTCCTACGACGATCACTACAATCGGCGGGACTACAACCCAGGCATGCCCTCGGTCCGCACCTGGAGTAGGCAGAAGTTGCTGTGGCTGCCGGAGAAATCCGACTTCCCCCTTCTGGGTAATATGATAGATCAGGATTTTCTTCCGTGCTGTCCTGGAAGGGGTTCACAAGCACAAAGGCCTGAGATACACTGCTCTCATTCACAAGGCCCCACACTAGAGATCCTAGCTCCAGACCAGCTCAGACCAGCTGCTCCCTGCCTCTCTCCCACTGATGCTAGAGATCATCTAGGATGCCCTCACCTGGGCAGCATCGGAGCAACACATTCCCACCCACCATCTGTCTCACCCATAGTGAATATCTCCACTATATTTCTGTTCCTTGTTGAGGTACTGGGTCCACAAACTCCTGTGGAGTGGTACAAACTCGTCCCTCAAAGAGTTGACATGACGGTGGGAAGACAGATGACTCAGATCTAAGTCTGCTGAGTAGCTAGGATTATAGACATGAGCCGCCAGCACCTGCTCAGTAGAGAAATGTTCTTAAAGACTGTGACTAGTGGATGTAATAGTTTGGGGCAGGTGTGTGTTGTAGAGATGGCGTATTCATGAACCTCTTCTAGTCGTTGAACCTCTACTCTGCCTGCCCCGCCAGACTCAGTCCCTGAGACCCAGCCTAGGATAATCTGCAGGGCCTTGCTATTGCTCCTTGCTCTTTGTTTCTTTGGTTTTGTGGGGGTTTTGTGCCAGTCCTGGGGCTTGAACTCAGGTATTACGCACTGTTCCTGAGCTTCTATACTTGAGGCTGGCACTCTACCACTTGAGCCACAGCTCCACTTCCAGATTTCTGTTGGTTAGTGTGAGATTAAAACCACACAGAAGCTGGGCATCCATGGCTCACACCTGTAATCCTAGCTACTAAGGAGGCTGAGATCTGAGGATCCCAGTTTAATGCCAGCTTGGGCAGAAAAGGCCAGGAAACTCTAATCACCAATAAGAAAAGAAATCACCAGAAAACTGGAAGTGGTAGAGCACTAGCCTTGAGCTGAAGAGCTGAGGGACAGCGCCCAGGCCCAGAGTTCAAGCCCCACAACCAACAACAACAACAACAACAAAACTCACAGACTTTTCTGTCTGAGCTGGCTTTGAGCCATAATCCTCAGCTCTCAACCTCCTATGTAGGATTACAGGTGTGAGGCCCTGGAGCCCAGGCAAATCACAGCTTCTTTAGGCCATGTTCCTTGAAGCCCTGTGTTATTCCAAGTTTGTCTTGTTACTGATTTGTCTTGCAGGTCCCCCTACAAACTATGGACTGTATGAATGCCTCAAGAAGAGGTGGCTTTCACCCCAGACTGGCATGAAAGAGAGCACTTACACTTCCTCCTACCCCAAACCCCCATTAAGTGCTCTGGCACCGCCCCTTCCCCTGCGCCCCTTCCCACACTCCTGAGGACAGCCACGCGCCAGAGCCAGCTGGAGAACCCTGGTACCACTGGACTTGCCACACAGCAAGTGGCAACCTGACTATTAAATCCAGCCTATTGGATGGACCTTTAGAATCATGATCTGTATTTTATGGCACCAAGAGGTTTTCTTTTCTATTCCATAATTAAAGCTCTTTAACATTACAACAATGCCATGTGTGTGATGGGCATACACAGCCAGCAAAAATCAGTTCTGGGGCTGGGCGCCAGTGGCTCACGCCAGTAATCGTAGCTACTCAGGAGGCTAAGATGTGAGGACTGTGGTTCAAAGCCAAAAGGGGCAAGAAAGTCCATGAGACTCCAATAAACCACCAGAAAACTAGGAGTGGCACTGTGGCTCAAATGGTAAAGAGCTAGCCTTGAGACAAAGAACTGAAGGACAGTGCCCAGGCCCAGAGTTCAAGCCCCATGACCAACACACACACAAAAAATCAGTTCTGTCTCCTCATTTGACAGGAGAGGAAACTGAGGCCCAGGAAGGTAAGTGGCCTCCCTCAAGTTCTTACAATGAAGCATATACCTTCAAGGAGTTGTGTGGTCCAAATGGAGAAACAACTTGATCCTGAGAGCCACCATGAAAACCCCATGGAAGATTGGGGGTCAGGGAGTGCTTCACCTGTCATCCTAGTACTCAGGAGGCTAAGATCTGAGGATCATGGTTCAAAACCAGCCAGAGCAAGAAAGTCCATGAGACTCTTATCTCCAGTTGGCCACCAAAAAGCCAGACATGGACATGTGGCTTGAGTTGTAGTGCACCAGCCTTCAATGGAAGAAAGCTAATGGTACTTACACATACAAAAAAAAAAAAGAAAAGAGGAGTGAATGTGGAAGGGGGCATGGTACCATGGGAGCAGGTAGCAAGATAGGAGCCTGCTTGTCATCCTCATTCGCTACATTGGAGAAGAGATGCACTGGCTCACAAGAAGGGAGATTCAGGGCTGGGAATGTGGCTTAGAGGTATTGTGCTTGCCTAGCATACATGAAGGCCTGGGTTTGATTCCACCACATACACAGAAACAGCCAGAAGTGGAACTGTGGCTCAAGTAGTAGAATGCTTGAGCAAAAGAAGCTCCCGGACAGTGCCCAGGCCCTGAGTTCAGTCCTTAGGACTGGCAAAAAAATAGGGAGGGGGAAGGGTTCACAGACTCTTCCCTCTACCTCTAAACCTCTCAAATCTGTTGAGAGATTTGAGGCTAGGGAGAGCCATCTGGTAGGAGGCTGGGGATGAAGGCTTAGAGAAGAAACTCATAAGAGCCCACTTTCAGCCAGGCACCAGTGGCTCATGCCTGTAATCCCAGCTACTCGGGAAGCTGAGATCTGAGGCTAGCAGATCGAAGCCAAACAGGGCAAGAAAACCTGTGAAACTCTTATCTCTAGTGAACCACCTGAAAGCTGGAAATGGAGCTGTGGGTCAAAATGTTAGAACACTAGCCTTGAGCAAAACAGCTAAGGGACAGTGTCTAGTCCCTGAACTCAAGCCCCATGACTGGTACATATTTAAAAAATAAAAAATAAAGGTAGCC
The DNA here is from genome assembly GCF_024711535.1 of Dipodomys merriami. Classification (NCBI taxonomy): domain Eukaryota; kingdom Metazoa; phylum Chordata; class Mammalia; order Rodentia; family Heteromyidae; genus Dipodomys; species Dipodomys merriami. The sequence goes on from NW_027204270.1 coordinate 8,607,263, forward strand.
AAGAGAAAAGCTCAGGGGACAAGACAGCCCTGAGGCACAGTCCACTCAGATGCTGAACATATAACACCTTCACTGTGGAATGCAGGGCTAGAAAATTTCTTGGAAGACAGTCCTAAGGATGGGGATTGATGTGCCCTGGTGCCCATTTCATAACATTTTTTTAAGATTTATTCTTTTGTGCCAATACAGGAGCTTGAATTCAGGGCCTGGGTGCTGCTGTCCCTTCGTTTTTGACATTGTACCACTTGAGCCCCAATTTCATTTCCAGGTGGTTAACTGGAGATGAGTTTCATGGACTCTCCTGCCTAGACTGGCTTTGAACTGAGATCCTCTGATCTCAGCGTCCTGCGTAGGTAGGATGACGAGTGTGAGCCACCAGCCAATCTGTGAGAGGCTGTGATTTCAGACTCAGGGTCTCTCTATGATCTACACCAACTATGGAAAGCAAATGTTAAAAAACAAATCCAAAGCCATATACTACCACCCCACCCCCCACCAAGTAATTTTCCATTTATTTTTTAGAAAACATGTCATGGGGGACAGTATACTGGGGTTTAGTGATGATCAGAGATTTCATGCTTTAAAGGCAAACCACTGTTAACTCTTGAGTCTGGTAGAGCAACTTCCCAGCTCCCAGTCTCAGACAGACATGAATTCACTGAGGATATCCCATCATGCTCCTTGGCCTCAGACTCTCTCTCTCTCTCTCTCTCTCTCTCTCTCTCTCTCTCTCTCTCTCTCTCTCTCTCTCTCTCTCTCTCTCTCTCTCTCTCTCTCTCTCTCTCCCCCCTCCAGTCCTGGGGCCTGGGCACTGTTCCTAAGCTGCACTCTACCACTTGAGCACAGCACCACTTTTTCTATGTATGTGGTACATGGGAATGGAACCCAGGGCCTCATGCATGCAAGGCAAGCACTCTACCACTGAGCCACCTTCCCAGGCCTTCAAGTCTATTTCTCTTCATCTGAGAAATGAGTGATCTCAGAGGTCCCTGGTAATGGGAACTTAAAAAAAAAAAAAGGCCCCCAGCTGCTCCTGCATCTGGACTTCCTCCTGGGTTTCTTTGTTCCTGGATAGAAACTCCCAGGCTCTTGGAGCAGACAGAGCTTGGCTGGAAGTGTTTGGGGACCCAGGCCCCTCCGGCTCTCCCCACCTCGTAGGAAGCGTCTTCTCACCCTCTGCCCATGACAAGAGTTTTCTCCACCAGAGAAAGCTTTACCCGCTCTGGCCTGAGTTCAAGTCACCATAGGCGGCTGCTGGATGTCTCCAAACCACCCATGGCTGCTTGAGTATGAGCCAGGACACCCAACCTGGTCAGTGCAGGTCTTCCGGCTCATGTATCTGCTTCTCATTAACTTCCTCATGAAACAAGATACAGACCTCAGGTTATGTCATCAACGGTCAGTCATTGCTAAGCAAGCTTTGCACCTGCCGTCTCGTCTCCGCTCCAGCCTTACCTCCCTGTCCTCCCCTAGTTGGAGGTGGTGAAGCGTCTTCCACTTCTCTTCGGGAAGTTCCTCCAACAGCAGCCAATTCTTAGCACACAGCGCCCCCTGGTGACATTCAACCTAAAGTTGTCCTGAGAATGTACCCAAGGTGTGAGGAGGGCTAGGAAGAGAGAAGGAAAGAGCTCTTATTTAGGAAAAGGTTTAGGAAAGCAATAGATTTTTCTTTTTTCTTTTTTTTAATGTGTCATAACTTGTAGGATGCCCAGTGTCACAGAAGTCAAAATAATAGTGCAAACAACTACAGTGCAATTACAAGTGGCTTTAATTAAATTTACGATGAGTGTTCCTTTCTGAGGTTTTGTATAATATTTAATCTCAACCATTAAATATTGTTATATTTTAATATAAGAAAGTCAAATTTTAGACTTCGAGTAATTTGTATAATGTATTAATTTATTTTTTTTATTTTTTTGTCGGTCGTGGGGCTTGAACTCTGGACCTGGGCGCTGTCCCTCAGCTCTTCAGCTAAAGGCAAGCGCTCTACCACTTGAGCTACAGCACCACTTCCGGTTTTCTGGTGGTTTATTGGAGATAGTAGTCTCATGGTCTTTCCTGCCCGGGCTGGCTTTGAACTGCGATCCTCAGATCTCAGCCTCCTCAGTAGCTAGGATTACAGGCATGAGCCACCGGCACCCGGCTAAAATATATTTTTTTAAATGACCATCAGAGAGGAAGTTGGAGCCACAGCTGAAATTGTGTCTGTTTCCTGGATTATGGAAACCACTAGAATGGAAAGGCAGCTGGCTTCATTCAGGTTAGGCCCAACACTGGGTCTCCAGAACTCTGACAGGATGAGCAGCCACCCTTCTGCAGAAGGGGACCCCAACCCTGTCCTATGCTCTGGGACAATTTTCACTGAGCATCTTGAGATGTTAGATCCGAGCTTTGAGCTCCTTCCAGCACTGACCAGGTGCACAGGGTGACAGGAAGAGGAGCCATTTCGAAACACTGGGAAGATCACAACCTCATGACTCCAAGAGAACTCGGGTTGGGAGGGATGAGAGAAACTGTGGCTCAAGTGGTAGAATGCCAGCCCTGAATGAAAAGAACTAAGGGGCAGCACCCAGGTCCTAAGTTCAAGCTGCAGTACACACGCTAACACTCTACCACTTGAGCCAAAGCACTACTTCTGGTTTCCTGGTGGTTAACTGCAGATAACAGTCTCAAGGGGCTGGGAAGGTGGCTCAGTGGTAGAGCGCTTGCCTTGCATGCATGAGGCCCTGAGTTCCATTCCTCAGCACCACATAAGCAGAAAAAGCCAGAAGTGGCGCTGTGGCTCAAGTGGTAGAGCGCTAGCCTTGAGCTGAAGAGCTGAGGAACAGAACCCAGGCCCAGAGTTCAGGCCCCATGACTGGCAAAAAAAAAAAAAAAGAGTCAAGAATTTTCCTGCCTGGGCTAACTTTGATCCACAGTCCTCAGATCTCAGCCTCCTGAGTAGCTAGGATTACAGGCATGAGCCTTCGGCCACTGGCCCAGGCTCTAATTTTTGGGACTTTCTCACTGTGCTCATGTGTTAGGAGAGAAAAACTAAATTTTGTTTCCATCTCCTATGGTGGGCCTATGAGATTGTATCAGAGATGGCTTTTAACCCTGTAGGTCACTGTTACCTCTGGGGAAAATGATCAAAATATACTTGCCAAGAGGCTCAGTGGGTTATGGTCAGACCAAAGGGTCCTGGAAACTTCCTGGGCTGTTGGCTGTCTGTTAAATGTCCCTTTTGGGAAGATCCTTGACCCTAAGTAAAAGACTACAAGTGGAGCCTTCATGGTGGCAGAACACAGGCCTCACCTTTGAGTGGCCCAGGACTGGCTATTACTGACTATGACATCAAAGGACTGTTTCATGTCCTGAGATTTCTATTGTTTTCTTTGAAAATGGCATGACTATTGTAATGAAGTTGCTTTAACTCTGGAACATATATGCTTTTGATGTGTGCAGTATCTTCTAGCCATGCTATTTTCAGACTTTACTATTTCTTTCTAATGTCAAGGAAAGATAAAAAAAATCCCTCTGTGTGTGTGTGTGTGTGTGTGTGTGTGTGTGTGTGTATGTGTGTGTGGCTTTACTACTGAGGCTTGAACTCTAGGTCAGGATACTGTTTTGATCAAGGCTGACACTCTACCAACAGAACCACAGTTCTACTTCTGGCTTTTTGGTGGCTAATTGGAGGTGAGTCTCATGGACTTTGCTACTCAGACTGGCTTTCAATTATAGGATTATACTCCTAAACCACCAGCACCCAGCAGATTAAATCCTTCTTATCTCAAGCTAAAACTACTTAGAGACAGGTCTTGGTGGCTCATGCCTGTAATTCTAGCTATTCAGGGGGCTGAGATCTGAGGACTGCAGTTCAAAGCCAGCCCAGGAAGGCTGGGGATTCTTATCCCCAATTAGCCAGCAAAAAAAAGTTGAGCTGTGGCTCAAGTGGTAAAATGTCATCCTTGAACAGAAGAGCTTAGGGATAGCACCCAGGTCTTGAGTTCAAACCCCCCTCCCCCCCCACACACACACAACTGAGAAAGCTGGGTGTTGGTGGCTCATACCTGTAATCCCAGTTATACAGGAAACTGAGACCTAAGGCTCTCTCTCCATTTGAAACCAGCCCAGATGGGCAAATTAGACTTATTGCCTCTAATTAACTGGCAAAAAAGTAGAAAGTAGAAGTATGTCTCTAGTCATAGAGTGACAACACAAAAAAAGAAAAAGCTAAGCAAAAATGCAGGACCCACTTAAGTGGGGATGGGAAACTTAGAGAAGTATAGGTGATATTGATCAAGATGTACTGTACTTATAAACTGACTGGTTGAATTTAAATATTTTTGTACAACTACCTAAAGACAGTTTATAAACTTTTTCACTAAAATTTTATAACACATTTTTTTAAAAAGTGTAAGGTCCTGAGTTCAAATCCCAATACTGACCACGCAGAGCACACGCACACACACACACACACACACACACACACACACACACACACACACACACACACACACACACACACACACACACACACACACACCCTACTTAGGGATCATACATAGCTAAAACCCAGCCAACAAAATAGATTCAATAGTCAACTAATGTAAATCAACTTGAAGCCAGGCACTGCTGATTCATGCCTGTAATCCTGAGATCTGAGGATTGCAGTTCAAAGCCATCTCTGTCAGGAAAGTCCATGAGACTCTTATCTCCAATTAACCACCAGAAAACCGGGAGTGGTGCTGTGACTCAAGTGGTAAAGCACTAGCCTTGAGCTGAAGAGCTGAGGGGCAGCGCCCAGGCCCAGAGTTCAAGCCTCACGACCAACAAAAAAGGAAAAAAATATCAACTTGATTTTCACTGTGTCCCCGAGGCTTTCCTTTCTGAACTCTGTGGACTGGAGTCAAAGTGGAAGAACACCTGCCCAGCCAGTTCAAGGCCTTGCGTTCAAGCTCTAGTTTAAAATGAACAGGCTGGTGGTTCACATTTGCAATCCCAGTAACTCAGGCCTGCCATGCCAACCCTGATCAGAAAAACACCAGGGAGAGGGGGGCGCGGGCCCTGTCCCGGCAGCTCTGCCGGAAGCAGCGCGTGTGGCGCCCCTGGCGGCCAGCGTCGGTGCGTGCGTCAAGGGAGGACGCGCATGCGCAGGAGGCTGAGCAGGGCAAGGCGCCCCAGCAGGAGATCGGGAGGTGGGCTTCGGAGTGAGGTCGCCCTGCCCTGCCCTCCTTCTGCTCCGCCCGCAGGGACCCATCGGTGGTAGGTGGGCGCCGCGGGGGTGGGAGCGTGCGGTGCTGGGGGACGGAGCGCGAGGGAAGGAACCTTCCAGAACGAGAGGCGGGAAACATGGTGGCCTCGGGCGGGAAACACGATGGCTTCCGGCGGATAACGCGGCCCAGTTCAGCCCCGTGGTGCCGTTCTTGCGGCTTTTCGTCGTGGGGGTGGGGGCGGGGGTTAGCAGGGAGGGCTCCGGGCCTGGGAAGGGAACGGGCGCGGCCTTACCTCGGTTACAGAGCCCGAGAGCAGGGCGGCATGGCGCCCGTGGTCCCGCCCACTCCGGAAGTGGGCTTGAGGAGGCGGAGGCCCGCGGCGGCCCGGAGGCCGGCGGTTCCAGGCCGGGCCCGGCCCCGGGGGCCTGGGGGTGGGGGGGAGGCCGGCCTCAGGCGCCCGTCAACCTGCCACTTAGAGGCGTAGGTAGGCCGTTCCCCTCGGGCCGTGAGACCCTACCGAAAAAGGAAAGAAGGAAGGGCTGGCGGCCTGGCTCACGCCTGTCATCCTAGCTGCTAAAGAGGCTGAGAGCTGACGATGGTGGTTCAAACCCAGCCCGGGCAGGAACGTCCGTGAGACGCAAAAAAATGGTCAGGGGCAGTGCCCAAGCCCTCAGTGGAGCTGCAGGACCAGCGCACGCGCGCACACACACACACGGTCCGAGACACAGCGTCTAGGCCCCAAGTACAAGTCCCAGGACCAGCACACACACACACACACACACACACACACACACACGGTCCGAGACACAGCGTCTAGGCCCCAAGTACAAGTCCCAGGACCAGCACACACACACACACACACACACACACGGTCCGAGACACAGCGTCTAGGCCCCAAGTACAAGTCCCAGGACCAGCACACACACACACACACACACACACACACACACACACGGTCCGAGACAGCGTCTAGGCCCCAAGTACAAGTCCCAGGACCAGCACACACACACACACACACACACACACACACACACACACACACACACACACACACGGTCCGAGACAGCGTCTAGGCCCCAAGTACAAGTCCCAGGACCAGCGCACACACACACACACACACACACGGTCCGAGACACAGAGTCTAGGCCCCAAGTACAAGTCCCAGGACCAGCACACACACACACACACACACACACACACACACACACACGGTCCGAGACACAGCGTCTAGGCCCCAAGTACAAGTCCCAGGACCAGCGCGCACACACACACACACACACGTTCCGAGACACAGCGTCTAGGCCCCAAGTACAAGTCCCAGGACCAGCACACACACACACACACACAAGGTCCAAGACACAGCACAGCGCCTAGGCGTGAGCGCACGTACACACACACACACACGGTCCGAGACACAGCATCTAGGCCCCAAGTACAAGTCCCAAGCCCTCAGTCGAGCTGCAGAACCAGTGCGCGCGCACACACACACACGGTCCAAGACACAGCACAGCACCTAGGCGTGAGCGCGCGTACACACACGCACACACACACAGTCCAAGACACAGCACCTAGGCCCCAAGTTCAAGTCCCAGGACCAGCACACAAACACATACAAAAAAGCTCAAGGACCCAGGACAAGCAAAACAACAACAACAAAAGCTCAAAGACAGCGCCCAAGCCCTGAGTTCAAGCCCCAGGACCGGCACAAATAAAGCTCAGGGACTGCACTCAAGCCCCCTAGGACAGGCATACACACACACCAAACATAAATAAAAACAATCTGCATTACCTGATTTATGAAACAACCCCTCTGTACATCACTTTAATAACAAAAAAAAATCTCATTTTAACAATAAAAAGATCTGTCGGGCACTGATGGCTCACTCCTGTAATCCTGGCTGTTCAGGAAGCTGAGACCTGAGGATTGCAGCTCAAAGCCAGCCCAAGCAGGAAAGTCCATGAGACTCTTATCTCCAACAAACCACCAGAAAACTGGAAGTGGCGCTGTGGCTCAAGTGGTAGAGCGCTAGCCTTGAGCTGAAGAGCTGAGGGACAGTGCCCAGGCCCAGAGTTCTAACCCCACATCCGACCAAATAATAAATAAATGATCTGATTTACAAATGTATCTTCACACAGATAGTTAACTCATCTACCCTAAAACGGTAGAGCTTTTAGCTTTATGGTTTTATAAATTGGATGTTGCTTTTGGACTAAAAGTTAAACATGTTCTATACAATTTTTTTTAGTTGGGTAAGTCTTCCTTCTTACCCATTTCCCATCAACACCCCCCCCCCCCCCAACCTGGGAAGAGCACGGGAGCTCCACTCGGGCCAGGTCAGCGTCTTTCCATCCCGTGCCCCAAGTGCTCATATAAAAGTGCTCTTGGTCCTCCCAGTCCTTCAGCAGTTCTGTCCCACGGACTGCGAGCGGCCTCCACGGCCGCGAGACTTGGGGCTGAGGGGCCGCGGGAGATTCTGTCCCGCATTCTTTGAGTTCTGTAGACGCCAGCCCCGCGCGCACCTCACATAGTGGGTTCGGGGCCACACCAGCCACACAGAAGCTTCTAGAACAGGGCAGCGGCGACTTTAGCGTCTGGCGTACGCAGCGTCCTGAGCTCTCCCCGGGGAGGCCCTGGCACCCCATCTGCCCCTGCTGACCGGGTGGGGGGGCTCAGCTCTCCTGACCAGGCCTCCTGACCGGACCCCGGGAAGGAAGCCGCCGCCCCCGGCTGGCTCTCCCTCCCGGGCACACGGCTCCCCACCCTCTACCTCCCCAGCCTCCTCTCTGCCCCCACCCCGCTCCTGCCCTCCCCACCCTTCCCTGTGCACCTCCAAACCTGAGCCCATGTGCGCGCCGGCCGGGGGCTGCGCAGTGCGCATGCGCAGGGCAGCAGGCCAGGAGGCGGCTTCAGAGCGGGTCTTCCGGCCCTGCTTCTCCTCAGCCGTGGTGGTGGGGCGCTGCAGGAGGCAGAGCCCGAGGGAAGGAACCTTCCAGAAGGAGGGGTGTCGGGAAGGTATCGCACCCTCCTTGGACCCCAGCTCCTCGGTCAGGATGGACTGGGTAAGAGCGCCTCACGTAGCATCCCGGTGGGCGGGAGTGGAGCCGTGGCCCGAGGGCAGAGCGCCAGCCCCAGGGAGAGCGGCCAGGCCAAGGCCAGGCCCTCACTAAGTCAGCAACACGCAGGTATGTCCTCAGTATACACAAATAATAAAGTAAAATAAGCTACCCTGGTGTCGGTGGTGCATGCCTGTAAATCCTGAGATACGAGGATCCCGATTCGAACCCAGCTCGAGCTGGGAAGCCCCTGAGACTCTCACAGGGAACCGCCCAAAAAACCGGAAATGGAGCTGTGACTCAGTGCTAGTCTTGAGGAAAAGAAGCTCAGGGACACACCAAGTTCCTCAGATCACAAGCCCTAGGACCAGCAATAATAATAGTAATAGTTGTAACAATAATATAAAGGGCAATGGGTGAAGCTACAACCTCCTGTAGAGCCAGAAAATGGCCAAAGGTCAGAACATTGAGACCATGCCTGGAATCGCAGCAAGCTGCTCAGGGGCTGAGATTGGAAGAATCCTTTCAGGCCAGCCGGGGCAGAACTGAGATCTTGCCCAAAATAACTAAATCCTGCACACCCTGCCCAAATAATAACAAGCTGCAATGCCCTTCTGAAATCTATCCACAGCAAGAAGACCGGGAAGAGAGCCCGAGCAACACACATGAGCAGCTGAGTTCAAACCCCAGCCCAGCTAAATATATAAAAGGTTGCATTCACAGGACAGTAGCAGAGGGTTTTTAAGGAAGAGTTAATTGAGGATCTCCAGTGCCCTAGAGTTCCCAAAGGGGAGAGGGCCACCCCTGCAGCCTTGCCCCTCCCCCCAAACATGTCTTGTGCCAAATCAACCTTTAAGCTTTCAGCCCTGAGTCTCCCTTTTTTAAAACAGCCTCCACGTTCATCCTCCCCCTTCCTGCTTGGCCCACCTCCATCATCCAGGGCATTTATGTACTTTCATGCGCACTGATAATTCCGGATTTATTTTCAGTGTTGAACTCAGGATCCCATGTTTCTAGCCGTCACTATACTACTTAAGCCATGAGTCCTGTCTGCTTAGCTTTTATTTATTTGTTTTTCAGATACAGAGTGACTTTGTCTTCTGCGGCATGGAGAGGTTCAGACTGTGGTCTTCCCTTCTGCAGTCCTCCAGGTAACTGTATTCACAAGTGATAAACTTGTGACAAAACTAATGACTTTAATTTTTTCCAGCCAGATTAAGTGAGGCTGGTGCTCTACGGTTAAGCTACAGCTTCATTTCTAGCGTATTGTTGGTTAATTAATGATACAAGTCTCACAGACTTTCCCGCCTAAGCTGGCTTTGAGACATGATCCTCAGATCTCAGCCTCCTGAGTATCTAGGGCTCCAGATGGGAACCATGAGCACTCAGCCAGTGATGGGAAGGTTTTCCCCTGAAAGAGTGGATGTGAGGGCTGGGAAGGTGGCTTAGTGGTAGAAGGCTTGCGTGGCATGCATGAAGCCCTGGGTTCGATTCCTCATTACCACATAAACAGAAAAAGCTTCAGGTAGCACTGTGGCTCAAGTGGTAGAGTGCTAGCCTTGAGCAAAAGAAGCTCAGGGGCTGGGGCTGGTAAGGTGGCTCAGTGGTGGAGCGCTTGTCTTGCATGCCTGAGGCCCAGGGTTTGATTCCTCAGAACCACATAAGCAAAAAGAAAAAAGCCGTAAGTAGTGCTGTGGCTCAAGTGGTAGAGTGATAGCCTTGAGCTGAAATGCTGAGGGACAGCACCCAGACCCAGAGTTCAGGCCCCATGACAGGACCCCCTCCCCCCCCCCCCAAAAAAAGAAGCTCAGTGCCCAGGCCCTGAGTTCAAGCTCAGGACTGGCAAAAAACAATGTTTTTAAGAGTGAATGTGAGGTGACAGGTCCCACCATGGCTGCTGTAATGGGCTCAGAATTCAGTGGGTGACACAGCACCTGGACGTGGATGGAAACTGAGGCTCCCTCCATTGGGTCTTTAATCAGGAGGGGGCAAGTTGGGATTGCTAACTTGCAGAGGACAGGAAAGGCACTTCGTGGATGCTGTCCCAAGATCCTTTCCCTCCAGGTTCATCAAGATGTACCATCAAGCCCCGCCCACACTGGTGCAGCTGGCGGCTCGGAGCCTGCTGACGAACCAGGCCTTGGCCATCTCGGCTCTGGAAGACCTGCCCGTGGAGCTCTTCCCTCCACTGTTCAGGGAGGCCTTCGCCAGGAGATGCACAGAGGCGCTGAAGGCCCTGATCCAGGCCTGGCCCTTCCCCTGCCTCCCCCTGGGGGCGCTGATGGAGGCATCAGACTTGGAGGCCTTGCAGGTTGCCTTGGACGGGCTGGACATGCTGCTTGCTCCGAAGATTTGGTCCCGGTAAGTAGTATCCAGGTAGTTGGGAAAAGAGAGCTCTACAGACCAGGGATGAGACAGCCGGGGTCGGGGAGATGAGGTGGTCTAGAGGGTTCTTCTCACACAACCCAGGAGTACCAGAGAGGCCAGGGCAATGGCTGAGCACATCCAGGAACATCTTCCAGGTGTGGAGGTCTCCTTAGAACAGACACAGAGACAGGAGCTTTCCCTGCACTTGAGGTGGGGACCAGGCTGGAGTCAAGGGGAAAGTGGAGGACAGGAAGTCAGAAGGGACAAGCTGCTGTCTGGGATGAGGGGAAGATCTCAGATGGAGGCCAGGCCTGGGGGCTCACACCCTGCAGCCCAGCACTTGGGATGTTAAGGGAGGACGATCTTGAGTTTGAGGAGTGGACTAAGTCTGATTTCCTTTTTTTGGGTCATGGGGCTTGAACTCTGGAGGCTAGAGCTTTACCACTTGAGCTACAATACCATTTCTAGTTTTCTGGTGGTTTATTGGAGATAAGAGTTTCACAGCCTTTCCTGCCTGGGCTGGCTTTGTACCATGATACTCAGATCTCAGCCTCCTGAGTAGTTAGGATTACAGGCATGAGCCAACAGCGCCTGGCTGATTTATCTATCTTTGTGTGTGTAAGCGCACGCGTGTGTGTGTACATGCTCACATAAGCCAGTGTGCAAATACTGGGGACTTGAACTCAGGGTCTGAGCACTGTCACTGAGTTTTGTCCCTTAAGGTTAATCTTTTTTTTGGGGGGGAGGGGGATGGTCCGGTTGTGGGGCCTGAACTCTGGGCCTGGGCGCTGTCCCTCAGCTCTCCAGCTCAAGGCTAGCGCTCTACCACTTGAGCCACAGCACCACTTCCAGCTTTTTTCTTTTTGCTTATGTGGTGCTGAGGAACTGAACCCAGGGCCTCATGCATGCAAGGCAAGTGCTCTACCACTGAGCCACCTTCCCAGCCCCAAAGTTAATCTTTACTACTTAATCCACAGCTCCACTACTGGATTTGGGCTCACCACTATAATCCTAGCTACTCAATAGGCTAAGATCTCAGGATTGCGGTTTGAAGCCAGCCAGAGCAGAAAAGTCTTGGAGACTCTTGTCTCCAATTAACTGCCCAAAAAAGCAAGAAGTGGAGCTGTGTCTCAAAAGGTAGAGCACTACCCTTGAGCAAAAAAAGGTCAGGGAAAATGGCCAGGCCCTGAGTTCAAGCCCTAGGACTGGCACCAAAAAGAAGAGAGAAAGAGAGAGGAGAGAGAGGGAGAGAGAGGGAGAGGGAGGGGGGTAATGGCGGGGGGAAGGTGGAAGGTGGGCTCTGCCTATATTCCCAGGCTCCTGTATTCCCACAGACGATGGAAACTGCAAGTTCTGGATTTGAGGAACCTGCATCACAACTTCTGGAAGCTTTGGGCCGGAAACGAGCCCTATGTCTACCCAGCACAGGCCAAGACTAAGAGGCAGAAGAGTCCAGCAGAGGAGAATGGGGCAGGGATGGAGGCAAAGCCACCCTTGAAGGTGTTTGTGGACCTGAGCCTCAGGCAGGCAGCCCTGGACCCATTCTTCTCCTACCTCCTCCTGTGGGTGGAGCAGAGAAAGGCTTTAGTGCAGCTGAGCTGTAAGAAGTTGAAGATCATCACCCCATACGTGCACAGGGTCAAGAACATCCTGGACAAGCTGCAGCTGGCCTGTGTTGAGGAAGTGGAAGTGAACTGCAACTGGACCCTGTCCAGCCTGGCCACTTTTGCTCCTTACCTCAGCCGGATGGGAAATCTTCGCAGCCTCCTCCTCTCCCACGTCCACCGGGCCGCCTCCATTGCCCCAGAGGAGCAGGAGCGGCTGGTCCTGCAGTTCACCTCTCAGTTTGCCCACCTGGGCTGCCTCCAGGAGCTGTCCATGGACTCTGTCTGCTTCCTGGAAGGCCGCCTGCACCAGGTGCTCAGGTGAGGGAGCCTTTGCTGTCCCTGGAAGTTTAGTGAGCACCTACTGTGCCGGCCACCAGGGATTGTCTCAGAGATCCAGACACCAGAACATTAGGAATGTCTACTTCTATCCTGTAGCCAGGTCTCCTCTTAGCACACATGTGAAGGCAGAGGTGGGGTGCATGTAAATAAATACAGAGGGCTAACCTGGGGTTCATGAAAGACAGAGGGTTTTGCTGGAGCGTGTGGCCTAGAAAGGGCCACCATACCAGGAAGCTATCTGGGGCAAAGATCCCCGGAGGGTGGCTGTGACTACAGTCAGGCTCTTCACCACACAGCATCCTGGCTGTGGTCACAGCAGCCTGGATCCCGTTCCCCATGGTCCTCTCCTTGGAGGCCATCCCCACCCTGCCTCTCCCCTTCAGTACTCAGATCTAACTGTTGGCTCTCTCCTCAGGTTCCTGAGGACCCCGCTGGAGTCCCTCTCAATAACCGACTCTCGGCTCTCAGAATCAGACTTGACGTGTCTGTCGCAGAGCCCGAGCATCCGTCAGCTCAGCGAGCTGAACCTGAGCGGTGTCAGGATGACTCGTTTCAGCCCTGAGCCCCTCCGAGTTCTGCTGGAGAGTGTCGCAGCCACCGTGAAGACCCTGGACCTGGAGGACTGCGGGATCCGGGACGCCCAGCTCACCGCCATCCTGCCCGCCCTGAGCCGCTGCTCCAGCCTCACCACCTTCAACTACCTGAGGAACCCCGTGTCTGTGACCGCCCTGGAGGCCCTGCTGGTCCACACTGTGCACCTGAGCCACTTAAGCCTGGAGATGTATTCTACTCCGCTGGAGGTCTACGGCCCCCAGGGTGGCCAGCAACAGTGGAGACTCAACCAACTTCGTGATAAGCTGATGGTGATGGTGGAGTCATTAAGACAGTCCAGAACAGTCTGGTTCAGTACCATTCCTCCCCCTGGCAACGAGCCACAGTTTGAAGCCCAAGCTAATCTGTGCTCTGGGTGTCAGCCTATCTAGTTGGGCATAGGCATTGGAAAAGAAAAAAGAACATAGGTACATCCTAGAGGGACTCAGAACTTGTGCAGTCTTGGGAGGGAAAAGGACAGGGCTGGCAGTGGGGGCAGCCTTGGATGGGAGGTGTTGACCTGGGGAGTTGAGAACCTTCAGAGATGCATGTTCTAACGGGGTTCAGAAATGGAATATTGAGTTTCTGGGTTAAAATTCATGTTTGGAGAGGGACTTGAGGTTGTTGCTCCTGTATAGATGGTTTTAAAGAAACAGAAATAAAGAGAATCTCAGTGTAAACCAGTTCATTTCTTCCTTGATCAGTTTGCCTCCTTTACAGTTTAAATACACAGATCTCTGGAGAACTGCTGGTGGGTGAGGCCCTGAGTCATCTGACATACAATGGGGTGTTGGCCCCAGGAACTCCCAGCTTCCAGTGCAGTGCTGCCATAACCTCCCATTGTGTACTTTCCTCTGGGCACTTCTTCCTTCTGGCTTCTGTGTCTGTTTGGTTCATAAACCACAGGTGGTTTACCTGAAATGTACAGCAGACACCCCCTGTCCAAACTCCAGGGTCACCTGGTGCAAGTTGCTGGGAGACCAAGATGGTGCGTGTGTAGGAGGGGCTTATTGGGAGATCCTTGAGTGTGTGCCCTCAGAAGGGACAAAGGGAGTTCTTCCTGAGTGAGTTCTCCTGGGAGAAACTTGTTGTAAAAGACTGAATTTGAGCTGGGCGCCAGTGGCTCACAACTAGCTACTCAGGAGGCTGAGATTTGAGGATTGCAGTTCAAAGCCAGCCTGGACAGGAAAGTCTGTAAGATTCTTTTTTTTTGGGGGGGGGGGTCCAATTGTGGGGCCTGAACTCTGGGCCTGGGCGCTGTACCTCAGCTCTTCAGCTCAAGGCTAGCGCTCTACCACTTGAGCCACAGCGCCACTTCTGGCTTTTTTTCTTTTTGCTTATGTGGTGCTGAGGAATCGAACCCAGGGCCTCAGGCATGCCAGGCAAGCGCTCTACCACTGAGCCAACTTCCCAGCCAGTCTGTAAGATTCTTAACGCCAATTGACCACCAGAAACCTGGAAGTGGCACTGTGGCTCAAGTGGTAGAGCGCTCATCTTGAGCTTAGGGAAAGTGTCCAGGCCAAGAGTTCAAGCCCCCTGCAACCAACAACAACAACAAAAAAAGACTGAATTGGACTAAGAAAGTGGCTTAGTGGTAGAGTGCTTGCCTAGCATTCATGAAACCCTCAAGCGATAGAATGCTAGCTTTGAGCACAGAGAGTCTCACCTATCCATGAACATGGGATGCCTTTCCAGTGTCTAAAGTCTCCTTTAGTATGTTCCTTTAGCACATTGCTATTTTCATTATAGGAGTCTTTCACATCATTGGTTAGTATATTCTTAGATAGCTTATGGGGGCAGGGCAATGAATGGGACCATTTTCCTGCATTTTTTTCTCATGGAATTTGTTGTTGATATGTAGAAAAGCTACTGGTTTTGTAAGATTTGTTCCCTGGTGCTTTCCTAGAAACATCAAATCTAATAAGAGTTTTGTTTTTTTTCTAATGCTGATACTAAGACAGGATCTCAGGGTCTGGGCACTGGTCCTTTTTTTTACTCAAGATTGGTGCTTACCACTTCAGCCACACCTCCACTTCCATAATCTTCCTGGTTAATTGGAGATAAGAGTCTCACAGAGGGGCTGGGATGTGGCTTAGCAGTAGAGTGCTTGCCTAGCATGCATGAAGCCCTGGGTTCCATTCCTCAGTACCACGTGAACAGAAAAAGCCGGAAGTGGTGCTGTGGCTCAAGTGGTAGAGTGCTAACCTTGAGCAAAAGAAACTCAGGAACAGTGCTCAAGCCCTGAGTTCAAGTCCTAGGATTGGTACACAAAAAAAGTCTTACAGAGCCATAGAGGTGGCTCCATCTATAATCCTAATTACTCAGAAGGCTGAGATCTGAGAACTGCTGTTGAAGCCAGCCCAGGCAGGAAAGTCCCAGAGTTATCTCCAATAAACTACTCAGAAAAAGCCAGAATGGCACTATGTCTCAAGTGCTAGAGTGCTAGCCTTGAGCAAAAAGAAATTCAGAGACAGTGCCCAGGACACATTCAAGCCCTAGGACTGGCCAAAACAACAACAAAGAAAAAAAAAAAAACAGTCTCACAGACTTTACTGCTCGAGCTGTCCTCAGATCTCAGCCTCCTGAGTAACTAGGATTACAAGAGTTACCACCCACCAATACCAGCTCTTTTTTTTGTCAGTCATGGGGCTTGAACTCTGGGCCTGGGCTCTGTCCCTCAGCTCTTCAGCTCAAGTCAAGTACTCTACCACTTAAGCCATAACCACTTCTGGTTTTCTGGTGCTTAATGGAGCTAAGAGTTTCATGGAGGGGACTGGGAAGGTGGCTCAATGGTAGAGTCCTTGGCTTGCATGCATGAGGCTGTGAGTTCGATTCCTCAGCACCACATAAGCAGAAGAAGCCGGAAGTGGCCCTGTGGCCCAAGCGGTAGAGCACTAGCCTTGAGCTGAAGAGCTCAGGGACAGCACCCAGGCCCAGAGTTCAGGCCCTATGACCAGCAAAAAAAAAAAAAAGTTTCATGGAGCTGGGCGCTGGTGGCTCACGTCTGAAATCCTTGCTACTCATATGGCTGAGCTCTGAGGATCATAGATCAAAGCCAGCCCAGGCAGGAAAAGTCTATGAGACTCTTATCTCCATTTAACCACCAGAAAACTGGAAGTAGCGCTGTGGTTCAAGTGGTAGAGCACTTGCCTTGAGCTGAAGAGCTGAGGAACAGTGCCCAGGCCCAGAGTTCAAGCCCCACGACCACCACCAACAACAAAAGAGTTTCATGGACTTTCCTTGCCAGGACTGGCTTTGAACCTCAATCCTCAGAATTCAGCCTCCTGAGTAGCTAGGATTACAGGGGTGAGCCACTGGTGCCCACCTTCATGCTTTTAATTTATACAATCTCTAATGGTTCTATGTTCAGAGTGCTTTGAACCTTTTGTGTATATTTAAACCCATCAGGCGGCTTGACTCAGGACCTGGGCTCTGTCCCCGAGCTGCCTTTGCTCAAGGCTACCTCTCTACTCATGAGCCACAGCTCTATTTCTGGCTTTTTTGGTAGATAATTAGAGATAAGTCACACAGACTTTCCTGACCAGGTTGTCAAACCTTGATCCTCATATCTTAGTCTCCTGAGTAGCTAGGATTGTAGGTGTGGGCCATTGGTGCCCAGCTGTCTATGCATTTTTATTTCTTGGTGCCAATACTGGGGGTTGGTTCTGTCCCTGAGCTTTTGTGTTCAAGGCTAACTCTCTACCACTTGAGCCATTTCTAGCTTTTTGGTGGTTAGAGATAAGAATCTTGTGAAATTTTCTACCCTGGCTGGCTTTGACCCATGATCCTCACATCTCGCCTCCTCTTTAATAGCTAGGATTGCCAGGCTGAGATCTGAGGATCACAGTTCAAAGCCAGCCAGGGCAGGAAAGTCTGTGAGACTCTCATTTCCAATGAACTACCATAAAAGTGGAAGTAGCGCTGTGGCTCAAGTAGTAGAGTGCCAGCCTTGAGATGAAGAGCTCAAGAGGCCCAGAGTTCAAGCCCCACAATCAACAAAATAATAATAATAATAATAATAATAATAATAATAATAATAATAATAATAATAATAATAGTATTACAAGGATAAGCCACTAGCACTGGGCCCTTTTTAAATTTGGGTTTTTTTTTTTTTTTTTTTTGGTGGGTCGTGGGGCTGGAACTCTGGGCCTGAACGTTGTCCCTCAGTTCTTCAGCTCAAGGCAAGTGCTGTACCACTTGAGCCATTGTGCCACTTCAGGTTTTCTGGTGGTTTAGTGGAGAGAAGAGTCTCATAGACTTTCCTGCCCAAGCTGGCTTTGAACTGCTAGCCTCAGATCTCAGCCTCCGAGTAGCTATGATTGCAGGCGTGAGCCACTGGTGCCTGGCTCTTTTCACATTTTTTTTTACAACCACTGAATAGGTAGCAATTACTCATGCCTGAGAGATGGGAAATAAATAATGGGAACATAAAATGGAGGGCAAGATTACAACGAATCTGAGAAACAGCAGAGGTCATCCAATGTCACAACTTGGGTTTTTAAAATTTTTATATTTAACCCACCTAAGAATTGATGATTGGCTTTATTGTGGTTTAAAAGGAAGAGTTTCAAAACAATAGATTTAACCCACCTTGGCCGGGAAAATCTTGGCCTAGAGGTCAAATGTTAATGCAGCAAAACTCTCTACAGCCTGGGGACAGCAACTGTCCCTTGGGCTAGTCTTGAGGAGAGATCTAATGCTCTGAGGCATTCTCTCCTATCTTAGAATCCAGAAAACTCAGCACCACCTACCAGATGTACAAGGTTCTTATCCTAAGGCCCAACAAAACCTATCCTGAGACGATGGACTTAGAGAATCTTGGGCCATCTCTGAAACCACCTTTGATTGGGACTATTTCCAAAACTTCTCTCTCCCTATTCACCCCCAATTCTCTCTGTTTAACCTAAGGCCACTGCTGCACCCCTCAAAATAGCAGAAAATGGCTGAAGATGGGCAGAAGTGCTTTCATCCTGAGGTACGTCTGTGCCATGTCTTCTTCTTTGCCACATTTCTTCCCTAATAAACTTACCTACTACTTTTACTGTGTTTGACTCTTGCCTGAATTATTTTTTTGGCCAATCCTGGTGCTTGAATTCAGGCCCTGGGCACTGTCCCTAAGCTTCTTTTGCTCAAGGCTAGCACTCTACCACTTGAACCACAGCACCACTTCCAGCTTTTTCTGTTTTATGTAGTACATAAAACAGAACTCAGGACTTCATGCATCCTAGGGAAGCATTCTACCACTAAGCTCCATCCCAGCCCTTGCCTGAATTCTTTATAGGTAGGAGGAAAGAATCAAGGTTGAGTAGCTGCACTAACTACCGTAAAACTACCACATGACCAAATCCTACATTAAGTTTCTAGATCTTGAACTAATGTTAGAATGCTAGGATTCCAGAGGATTCCTGAACTTCTCAAGATATTTGAGAAGGGGGGGGGAGGGAGAGAGAGAAAGAGAAAGAGAGACAGAGACAGACAGACAGACAGACAGACAGACAGACAGAAACTAAAGGAATTAACTTGATTTTGTATGATGGGCATTGCTGTCAACAGATGTTACCTGGAGTCAGTGGTATACACCTGTAATCTCAGCACTAAGGAAGAGACCAGAGGATCTTCAAGGGGAACACTGGTGGCTCACCTCTATAATCCCAGCTACTCAGGAGGCTGAAATCTGCAGATTGAAATGTGAAGCCAGTCCAGGCAGGAAAGTCCATGGAACTCATCTCCGGTTAACCACCAAAAAGCTAGACGTGGAGCTGTGATTCAAGAAATTCAAGGACAGCACCCCCCCCCCCAAAAAAAATAAAAATTTAAAAAAAGAAAAGAAAAAGATCTCCACTTAGAGGTCAACCTGGGCAAACTGGAAGTTTGAAAAAAAAAAAAAAAAAGAGTGGGCACAAGGTAAACAAACGGAGCAGTGGACAATGTGTCGTATGGGCCAGAAGTGTGGGCCATGGAATTCCATCACCTCGGGAGGTAGCCATGGCAACCATTGGGGACCACAAGGGATGGATTAGATAGGACCTCAAGGGCTAGATAGAGCACAGGATGGAGCCACCTACAGCACCCACAGGAGCAGTGGAGCAAGCCCTTTGGCAAGTGGGAGGAGCTTCCTGAGCGGAAGGACAGTCTGCCAGGCCAGGCCAGTCTCAGCTTCCTTGCAGGCAATGGGCGATGTTGGCCTTCTCACTTTGATTTGGGTCTAGCTCCCAAGCCCGGATGTCACCTGTTCACCTAGACCCTGAGCCAACTGGAGAGCCTGCTGGGCCAGGTGCACGCCCAGGTCCTCAATGTCACCCTACACATGGCCACACTGCAGCTGCCGCCACCCAAGACTTCATCATGTGTTCCCGAAGTGGGGGCCAGGATGCTGGGTGGATCCTGCTGCATGATCCCCCAGTTGTGCTCAGTCTGCTACTACAGGTGCTTTATGACATAGTACAGAACAGACCATCAGCTGCCTGGACAAGCTACATGCGGGCAGCGGGCAGTGAGGGCAAAATCCACAGTTCTAGCCACCGCTGGGGTCTGAGAGCCCGAGGCCTTGCTGCCAACCCGCTTTGCTTCAGGGCCAAGTACACCAAAGCCAGCGACTCCTGTGTCCTGACTTGGCACCAGATCCAGTGGTAGACAGGTCAGCTGCCATCCTGGATATCCTGGTTCCACCCTACAGCCCTACCCATACCATTTCTGGTTCTAGAACACCCCGCGCCTCCCTCCACACACACAGGGACATGGAGACCTCAGGCTCCAGTGTGGCCTATATGGAGCAGCTTGGCTCTTGGAGATCCTGAAATCTGACCTTGGGTCCTAAGGTCCTTCCTTGAAGATAGATAGCAGCTACTTGAAGCACTGGGCCCTAGGCTTGACTAGCCCTGATCAGGGCCTGGCTGCCCAGTCTGGCAGTGCAGGGCTCTCTGCCTGCTTCCTCTGTGCCCCCAGCCTGAGTTGTACAGGACAATGTTCTCAGTGGGAAACCATTCAAGAGCACAGAGTAAAGCCTTCCCTGGTCTTCCCTTTCTCCCAGGTGTTTCTAGCAGGCTTGCTTTAGTGTGTGTGAGACTCCCTATCGGTGTATCACACAGAGGGCTCTGGTTTTGTCTCCTCTTCTAGATCTAAGGTCTTCCTGTGATGTAGATTATGGCAGTGCAGGTGTTACAGAGCCATCCTCATCCCCCAGGGGCTTAGTGTACCCCACAGAGCAAGGACACCCCAGATGAGGGCTTGAGACTTATTGATGCACATTTAGGCTCTTGTCAGTCATCCCTGACACCGAGCCTACGTCCTGAAGATCTGGTGCTCAGCCAGCTCTTTCGTGGCTTCTCAAAGTTCACTTCCTGATTTGAGTCCAATGTTTCTGAGTATTCAGTTTGTCTTGCTCTGCTAGATCACTCCGTTAATTTAGGAACAGTTGCTCCACAATTTTTTTTTTTTTTTGCCAGTCCTGGGGCTTGAACTCAGGGCCTAGGCACTGTCCCTGAGCTTCTTTTTGCTCAAGGCTAGCACTCTACCACTTGAGCCACAGTGCCACTGCCAGCTTTTCCTGTGTATATGGTACTGAGGATTCGAACCCAGGGCTTCATGCATGCTAGGCAAGCATTCTACCACTAAGCCACACTCCCAGCCCCAGAAGAAAATTTTCTGTATCCAATCTCCAACATGAAGGTCACAGAGGAATAAAACCCTATGGAGTATGGAGAATCAACTTGACTCTCCCTCAAGCCCTTTCCCCTTCCCCCAGGAACTTCTCTAGCCATTTGTTAAATCTAGAGAAAGCTTAAAAAAAAATTCAATCAGTGTGAACTGGGTGGAGCTGGAGGACTTTAATGAGATGCTGCCTTCTAATTGGATACCAGGAGTTAAAGGGGGAAGTATAGTGGTAAAGATAAATAAAGACTCCCAGATCTCAAAGACAAACAACTTTCTGAAATCCTCGAGTCACGGCTTGGTCTTGCTGAGTTCAGAGAGCTTCAACCACCTGCACCACGTCTGGTAAGTCTTTTGCTTCCAAATGAATTATCAGGCCCTCTTTCGAACCAGGGCAGTGGTGTCAGGAAGCCCAGATTACCCTTGAGAATGTTATTGTTTTGCTGCTTTCGATGAACAGATTTATGATTCTTGGTTGGACTCCATATGGAGCTTTGTCCTCAGTCCAAGTATTTTGATTTGCACTATGGTTTCTGTCATTTTAAACTCTTAAAAAAAATTTTTTTTTTGGGGGGGGTTCTGGTCGTGGGGCCTGAACTCTGGGCCTGGGCGCTGTCCCTCAGCTCTTCAGCTCAAGGCTAGCACTCTACCACTTGAGCCACAGCGCCACTTCCAGCTTTTTTTTTCTGCTTATGTGGTGCTGAGGAATCAAACCCAGGGCCTCAAAAAGCATGTAAGGCAAGCACTCTACCACTGAGCCACCTTCCCAGCCCAAACTCCTAAATTTTTTTAAAGCAAGTTTATTGGTTTGTATTGGCTCTTTTTAAAAAAAGAAAAAAAAGTTCATTTATGGTTGGGATTTTGATTCTTTATTTTGGTTTTGTTTTGCAGTACTAGGGTTTTCTAAACTCAGGATCTTGTACTTGGCAGACATGCTTTTTTGCCACTTGAGGGTTAACAGAACTTTTGCTATCAGTTGTTTGGTATTGTGATTTCCTGGGTAGCTGGAAGGAATTAAAGGTAGGGCAACCAACTGGGCTGATAGGTTTGAGTTTGTTTTTGTCCCAGTGCTCTTCAACTTCCACCTGCCTTAATTCTGTCCTGGAGTAACTTGGATGGAGGGTCTGGCCAAAGAAGCCAGGCCTGTATTTTGACAGCTGAAAAATTCCATTTATTTCCTTTAGTGATTGTTGAAGAAACTGGGAGTCCTGTAATCTTACAAGTTCAACTCCCAGGGATTTTTGTTGTGGTGGTTATGGGTTTTTTATTGTTGTGGTTGTTTTTAATCTTTCAAAAGTTCCACCAGAACTGGTCTTGTCTTTGTTAGAGAGCTTTAGTGGAAGCTTACCACCTGAGCTTGGAGAGATAGATCCCACCTGCTCTCCCACCTCTCCAGGCTGATGGAAGAGGAGGCCTAGGGTCTGCCGGGTGCCTGTCTTCTCAGAAGGCCCAGATCTGAGGATCATAGTACAAGGCCCCCTGGGCAGGCAAGTCGGTGAGACTCTTATCTCCAATAAGCCACCAGAAGTGGAACTATGGCTCCAGTGGTAGAGCACTAGCTTTGAGCAAGAAATCAAGGACTGGGCCCAGGCCCCCTGAGTTCAAGCCCCAGGACCAGCAACACACACACACAAATACAAGTGGGTGTGTATTGCTCAGGGGTGTACAGCTTGATGGCTTAAAAGATGAGGTTGGATTCCTTTCCATCAGTCCAAGACAGGTAGTACAAGACTTCTTGTGTACAATATTTTGCCCAAGGTTATGGGGAAGATTCTTGCTTCTGCTGTGGTTTTGTTTGCTTGTTTGCTGTTTGTGGTGCTGGACCTGTGCATGATAATCAGCCCTCTAGCACTGAGCTCCACCCTAAACCCTGTGCCTATCTTGAAGGCGGAGCCTTGCCCTGATCTGTCTCTTCCCTCTGCTCCTCTAGCATGGGGAAAATCTCTCAGAGTCAGCCTTAGGTTGGACACATAATGACCAAATACTAAAACAAAATCATGGGGTGAGCTTTCAGGTCCCTCAGTTCTATTACCATGCCTGGAACTCAGGAAATGGATGGTTAAGTGGTAAACTGGACAAGGGCAGTCCTGATGCCCTTTGTGTCAGAGCTGTGGCTTGGACGCCATCAAAT
The DNA here is from genome assembly GCF_024711535.1 of Dipodomys merriami. NCBI lineage: Eukaryota > Metazoa > Chordata > Mammalia > Rodentia > Heteromyidae > Dipodomys > Dipodomys merriami. Next base: position 8,630,200 of record NW_027204270.1, read on the forward strand.
CCTGAGTGGAAATGGCAAACTGAGGACTCTTCTACCATGGCCAAAGTAATGGTCCTTGGATGGGTGAGAAGGGGTTTCTTAGCCTTGTCTCAAAGGAAACATCTTCTCGAATGCTGTTCCGGGATCTTTACCTCCAGGTTCATCAAGATGGGCGATCAGGCCCTGCCCACACTGGTACAGCTGGCGGCTCAGAGCCTGTTGGAGAAGCAGGCCTTGGCCATCTCTGCTCTGGAGGACCTGCCCTGCGATCTCTTCCCTCTGTTGTTCATGGAGGCCTTGAAAAGGAAATGCACAAAGGTGCTGAAGGCCATGATGCAGGCCTGGCCCTTCCCCTGCCTCCCTCTGGGACCCCTGATGAAGAAGACATTAGACATGGGGACCCTGAAAATTGCCCTGAGTGGGCTCAATATGCTGCTTGCTCAGAAGGATTGGCCCAGGTGAGTGGGGTCCAGCCAGAGAGCTGGAAGTGAGAGCTGTGGAGCTTAGGGAAGACTGAGTTGAGAACCAGGAGAGTGGAGAGAAAAGCAAGTGATGGTGCTGGGCAGATTAGAGAGGCCTGGGCCTTTTCTGGACTCTGTCTGGGCCTTTTCTGGGCTCTGTCTTCTGGGAAGAAGCTTGTGAGCAGAGTGCAGTGATGGATGCAGGGGTGGCTGAAGGAGCTGCTGAACGAAGCAGATGTATCCGCCGCCTTCCCCCCAAGCTTTGCCATTGGGAACCAGGCTGGATTCAAGGAGAGAAAACAGATTACTGCCTCTGTAGCTCAGAGGAAGCACCTTTACCCAACATGCATCAGGGGCTAGATTCATGCCATAGTATTATTGAGAGAGATTTATAAACGGAAGGGAAAAATTTTTTAAAAGAAAGGAAAGGAAGACTGGTCAAATACAAAAATGATGTGGCTTAGGTTCTATATATTAACAGCCCAGGCTGAATCAGGCACTCTGCTGAGGAGGCTGAGATTCAAGGATCTCTCTGGGTATGGGACCTCTAACATGATCTTTTTGTTTTTTGTTTTGTTTTGTTTTTGGCCAGTCCTGGGGCTTGCTCAGGGCCTGGACACTGTCCCTGAGCATCTTTTGCTCAAAAGCTAGCATTCACTTGAGCCACAGTGTCAATTCTGGCTCTTTCAGTTTATGTGGTACTGAGTGAGGAGTCAAACCCAGAGCTTCATGCATGCTAGGTAAATACTCTACCACCAAGCCCCCTTCCTAGCCCTCTAAAATGATCTTTAACTCCCCCCCCCCCCCCGCCCCGGATTTCTCCACAGGAGGTGCAAGCTGCAAGTGTTAGACTTGAGAAAAGAAAACCAGAGCTTCTGGAATGTGCAGCCTCAAGCTGTCTCCACTGACTGTGGACCACCACCACTGAAGAAAAGAAGGAATGACTTAATGGAGTCCCATCCAGAGCCAGGGGAGAAGCAGGTCTTGAAGGTGACAGTAGACCTATGCTTGGAGCTCTGTGACCTAGATAAACCTCAAACTTACTTGTTTGAGTGGGCGAAGAAGAAGAAAGGCTTGGTCCAGCTGTGCTGTAAGAAGCTGCAGCTTTGGGAGCATTGTAACTGTACAGTGAAAGAATGGCACCCATACCATCTCCTGGATATAATGGAGCTGCTGCATTTGGAGGATTTGGAGCTTCATTATCCCTGGAGCCTGTCCAGCCTGGCTGTATTTGCTTTCCAACTGAGTGAGATGAGAAATCTGCACAAGCTCTTCCTCTCCCACATCTACATCCCTGTACAGATGACTTCTAAGGAACAGAAGCAACGGATCGGCGTGTTCTTAACTCACCTGGGCAAACTGGACTGCCTCCGGCAGCTGCATATGGATCACGTAGCTTTCCTCAAAGGCAACCTGCAGGGGGTGCTCAGGTAAGGATGAACAGGTCAGCTCTGAGGCTTCATCTGGGACAGGTGGTGTGCACCCTCGGAGAGAAGGCAGTTGCTTCTGGGGTTAAGGCAGAGAATAGCATGGCGGGGGGGGGGGGGTGGAGGTGTGGTACACTTCAAGCTTTCAGGTTCAAAGTCAGGAACCCACAGGAAAGGAACCCCTGCAATGTTGCCAAACCTGGCCTGGATTTGCCCTTCTTACAAGGAGCCACTGGTCTTGTGTGGCCAGAGCTTGAGGGATGAGCTTGACTGTGAAGGAAAGGAGCTGTAGAGTTGGAGGACTGAGCTACTCAACGCCTTCAACCTCCAATGGGGTGACAGGTGAACACATTCTCTACCTTTTGTTTTTGTTTTGTTTTTATTCAGTGGTATTAGGGATCCACTTCAGGCTTAGAGCTTGCTAGGAAGGCACTCTGCCACTTGGCCCAGGCATCCTGCCCATAGACTGGCCTGCAGGATCTTTTTTTTTGGTTAGTCGTGGGGCCTGATCTCTGGGCCTGGGCGCTGTCCCTCAGCTCTTCAGCTCAAGGCTAGTGCTCTACCACTTGAGCCACCACACCACTTCTTGTTTTCTGGTGGTTCATTGGAGATAAGAGTCTCGCGGACTTTTCCTTCCCCAGGCTGGCTTTGAACCATGATCCTCAGATCTCAGCCTCCTGAGTAGCTAGGATTATAGGTGTGAGCCAACGGCACCTGACTGACCTGTAGTATCTTTGCTGTCCGGTGGTCAGAGCCTTTATGACCAGAATATTGAGGTTTTTCCTGATCCTCATCTAGTCTAGTCTAGTCTACCGTCTCTTTGGCAGAACTGATTTCTTGATCTTTCCTTAGGTGTCTGAAGACCCCACTGGAGTCCTTGTCAATATCTTACTGCCAGCTTTTAATATCAGATTTCAAGTGCCTGCCCACATGCCAGAACATTGCAGAGCTGAAACACCTGCACCTGAAAGCTATCATCCTGACCTGCCCTAAGGCCCTCCAACAACTTCTGGAAAAAGTTGCATCCACTCTGGAGACCCTGGACTTGGAGAACTGTAAGATGTCAGACTCCCTGCTCACTGCCATCCTGCCCGCCCTGAGCCGCTGCACCCAGCTCACCAAGGTCTGTTTCTATGGCAACAACTTTTCCATGCCTGTCCTGAAGAACCTGATACAGCACACCGCCCAGCTGAGCCAGTTAACTGAAGAGATGTACCCAGTCCCTCTGGAGAGCTATGACGAACCAGATGCTCTCCGTGCAGAGCTAGGCTCCCAATATTGTACCGAGCTTATGAATACGCTGAGGGACTTGAGGGAGCCTCAGAAGGTCTCATTCAGTGTTGACCAATGCCCTGAATGTGGCTACCGCTGCTACTATGACATGGACTGTCTTCTTAACTGTCAGATGAGTGATTAGCTGGATGCAAATAGCACATGCTTGGACACTGGGAAATGAAAGCCAAAATAGGGACTTCTGGTCAGTGATATGGAACTTGACTTTCAGACCATTGCCCAATGGGAGTAAAGGTTGACATGGGGAATGATGGGACATTGAAACTTGTGTTTTGCAGTCAGAAAAAGAGCTTGGTGTGTTGTATGATCCCTGAAGCCTGTCTTTTCTGCCTTCTGTGGCTGGATTAAAAGACATCTACCATTGTTACTGTGTTTGCTCATTTCCCTGACCTCCCCCACCTTCAGTCAGTCATGGGGCCTGAACTCTGGGCCTGGGCACTGTCCCTCAGCTCTTCAGCTCAAGGCAAGCACTCTACCACTTGAGCTGCAACACCACTTCCAGTTTTCTAGTGATTAATTGGCAATAAGAGGCTCATGGATTTTCCTGCTCAGGCTGGCTTTGAACCTCGATCCTCAGATCTTAGCCTCTTGAGTAGCTAGGATTATAGGCGTGAGCCACTAGTACCCATCTTGGGGTCTCTTTCGGGGGCGGGGGGAATGTATGTGTGCATAAGTGTGTGCACATTTCAGTCCTAGGGCTTGTACTACATGGCCTGGGTGCTGTCCCTGAGCTTTTCTTTTTTTCCAATCCTGGGGCTTGAACTCAGGGCCTGGCACTGTCCCTAAGCCCCTCTCTGCTCAAGGCTAGCACTCTACTACTTTAGCAACAGTGCCACTTCCAGCTTTTACAGTTTATGTGGTACTGAGGAACTGGACCCAGGGCTTCATGCATGCTAGGTAAGCACTCTACCTCTAAGCCACATTCCCAGCCCCTCCCTGAGCTTTTTTGCTCAAGGCTGGCACTCTACAACTCCAGTCACAGCTTTGGCTGGGTTTGTGTGTATGTGAGAGAGAGAGGGAGACTACTGAAACATGTGAGAAGAAAACCTGGTGAAGAGAAAGGGGTGATGTAGCTCACAGAACGAGGTGGTCCAGCCAAGATTGGGTGGTCCCATCACTTCTTGACTTGGGGCTCTGTTGTCGGTGCTGGATGGGAAGTCTATAGAAGGGAAATGTTCATGAACCAGGAGACTGAAATACCAGCATTCCCTCCAAACCCTTTCAAGGGCATTAGCACAATGAACTCAGGACCCAGCACTGGGCCCCATCTCGTTCTCTACCAACTGCCCAGTAGGGTGGACATGGACTCATCCTGGCCATAGCCATTAATCTAGAAGCTTCTAGAAATGTGTCCCTGACTACTGTGAATCTCCTGGAACATGAGGTAAATGACAATGCAGTGTGGGCTTAGGGTGCCTGCCGCTCAGTGATGAGGGCTGAGCTGTTGTGTGGAGCCCTGAGATCCCATCACTAGCACAATAAAAAAAAAAAAATTACAGAGGTTCATTGAATACCAGAGATGATTTCCTTAAGACCTGACTGAAAAGGCCAAAGTTAGGAAAAACACTGAGAGGTGATCAAGTTAATGACCACTGGGGTGGGTGTCAGAAGAGAGCAGAGCTAAGAAGCTATTCTGTTGACAATTTTTGTCCAATCCATAGTCAAAAGTTCATATCCTAGCACTGGTGGTTCAAGCCTGTAAACCTAGTTACTCAGGAGGCTGAGATTTGAGGATCACAGTTTGAAGCCAGCCCAGGCAGGAAAGTCCCCATGAGATTTATCTCCAATGAACCACTCAAAAACCAGAAGTGGAGCTGTGGCTCAGTGGTAGAGCACTAGCCTTGAGCAAAAGAAAGGGACGACATCCAGGCCCCAATTTCAAGGCTTATAAATAACCAAAAGCAGAAAAACAAACTTTGTCTTCTAAAACATACATGGAAGCCCAGGAAAAATGACTTGCAAAGAGCTATTTTTTTCTATTTTAACTTATTTAATTAATTTTCAAGTACTGGTGCCTGAACTTAGGGCTTGTGTGCTGTTGCTTTTTGTTCAAGGCTTGTACTCTACCACTTCAGCCATCCATCTGCTTCCATCTTTTTGCTGGTTAATTGGGAGTAAGAGTTTCATGGACTTTTCTGATCAGGTTGTCTTTGAACCTTGATCCTTACATCTCAGCCTCCTGGGTAGTTCAGATTACAGGCTTGAGCCACTGGCACCTGGCCAGCTACAAGGGACCATTTCCTTCTGCTTTAGGCACCAAGATATCGAGAAAAAAGAAAAAAGATGGGTCTAGTGGTCCATCTTCTAATCCCAGCAGTAGAGAGTATAAGGCTTGAATAGTCTAATCTGGTCTATATACAGACAGTGATTGTCCAAAACAAAGTAATAAGTACTATCCCTTGGAAATGACTTCCTATCCAAGACTTTTCCCCATGTCCTGTCCTGTCCTCTGTCCTTAATCACTAGTCCTGCCAGGAGAAAGCCTCTACAATTTATAAAAGGTGATCCTACCTGCTTAGCCGTCATTTGCCACCTGCCACCCAGCCCTACTGTTGACACTTAGGGGATTTATCCCAGAACCTGGTACTCTGATTTTCTTCATAGAACTTTCAATAACTCAGTAAATACCTCATGGGACCAAGATCCCTTGGTCTCCAGAGTTTCAGTTCAGGACTGTGAGCTCAGATCATAGATCAGCTAGCATGAGGATGAGGTCCTGAATCAACACCAAAAACTATGATGGAAACATGCAAAATCCTCAATCTACTCTTTGCTTGCTACACAAAGGTATTCTCTGTTTTGCTTTAGAAATGGTATCTGTGATCTTCATAAAACTATTTCAAACCTAGAGCTGGGCACAGGTGGTTAGCTCATTATTTTATTTTATTTTATTTTATTTTTTGTCCGTGGTAGGGCTTGAACTCTGGGCTTGGGCACTATCCCTCAGCTCTTCAGCTCAAGGCGAGCACTCTACCACTTGAGCCACAGTGCCACTTCCGGTTTTCTAGTGGTTTATTGGAGATATGAGTCTCATGGACTTTCTGCCCTGGCTGGCTTTGAATCGAGATCCTCAGATCTCAGCCTTCTGAGTGGCTAGGATGACAGGTGTGAACCACTGACACCTGGCTTGGCTAGTTCATTTTTAATGCATTCTTTCCATGCCATGTAGGTCAACATTGAATTTCAAGTTAATTTTCCATTTCTTTTCCATTACTGGGGCTTAAACTAAAGGTATCACACTCTTTTTGCCAGTCCTGAGGCTTGAACTCAGGGCCTAGGCACTGTTCAAGGCTAGCACTACCACTTGAGCCGTAGCACCATTTTTGGCTTTTTCTGCTTATGTGGTACTGAGGAATTTAACTGAAGGCTTCATGTATGCTAGGCAAGCACTCTACAACTAAGCCACATTCCCAGCCCCAAGTACTGCACCCTTGCTAGGCTTTTTCACTCAAGGCTGGAACTCTACCAATAGCACCACACCTCTACTTCCAACTTTTGCTGGTTAATTGGACATAAAAATCTATCAGGCAGGTAGCTCAGTGGCAGAGTGCTTGCCTCACATGCATGAGGCCCTGGGTTGAGATCTGAGGATCCTGGTGTGAAGCCAGTCAGGACAGGAAAGTCTCTGAAACTCTTATCTCCAATTACCTTCCAAAAAAATGCCAGAAGTAGAGCTGTGGCTCAAGTGGTAGAGGGCTAGCCTTTAACACAAAACCTTAGGAACAGTGGCCAGGCCCTGAGTTCAAGCTCCAGAACTGGCAACAACAACAAAAGAATCGTTTGGATTTGTCTGCCCAGCCTGGTTTCAAACCATGATCCTCAGATTTTAGCCTCCTGAGTAGCTAGGATGTCAGGCCTGAGCCACTGGTGCTCAGCTTTAGAGATGTAATTTAGGGTCTTTGGCTTAGTGACTTAGTGGTAGAGTACTTGCCTAGCATGCATGAAGCCCTGGGTTTGGTTTCTCAGTACCACATACACAGAAAAAGCTGGAAGTGGCACTGTGGCTCAAATGGTAGAGTGCTATCCTTGAGCAAAAGAACCTCAGGGACAGTGCCCAGGCTCTGAGTCCAAGTCTTAGGACTGGCAAAAAAAAAAAAAAAGTGGTGGAGATGTAATTTAAGTGGTAGAGTGCTAGTCATGACAAAAAAAAAAAAAATCCACGAGCCCCTATAATCCCATGGATACACATACACACACACACACACACACACACACACACACACACACACACACACACACACACACAAATAAAGTTGCATACAATGGGGTTAGTGACATTTTCCTAATTCATCTTAACTTTAAATAAACAAAAGGAAAAGAAGGAGAGGGGAATGAAAGAAAAGAGGAGGTAAGGAAGGATGGAAGGAGAGAGGGGAACAAGGAAAAGATGGACAAATGAAATAAGGAAAGAGGAAATGAAGGACAAAGGTGAGAAGCAAGTGCAGTAACTTGGGCCTAGAGGCTGGAGCAAAAGCGTCATTTGAGCCCAGGAATTGTAAACCAGCCTAGGCAACATAAAGAACCTGCTCTCCAGAAACAAAGAAGCAGAAACTGAATATAAAACAGATATTTCAAACTTATTTTCTGTCTAAGATGAGGGCCAGGGTAGGTGAGCAACTGAAGTATATGCTGGGTTATTTCAGGCTGAGAATTGTGGATCCTAATTCAAAGCCAAATCTGACTATTATCTCCAATGAGCCAGCAAAAAGTAGAAATGGAGACATGGCTCATGTGGTAAAATGCCAACCTTGACTGAAAAAGCTAAGTGACAGTGCCTAGGCCCCAGTATGGGTACAAAAATAAAGGGAAGGAAAGAAGAAAGAGAAGAAGGAAAGAAAGAAAGAAAAAAAGAAAACACAGCAATCAGGCAAACTTCCTTTTCTTAGGGCAAGCAACACAAGGATATGGCCCCTTGCTATCCTTGCTATATTTCCAACAGAATTAAAGTACTACTGGATCACTCCCTCCCTTTATAAAAGTTCTAGAATTATTTACCATATTTATTGATTATGTAAACGTCTATCCAAGGGTATCTGTATTTCTTGTGGCTCATTTTTCTATGATTCTAACAAACCAGTCTCAAAAAGACAATCCTGTAATTCCAGCATTTTGGAGGCTGAGGGAAGCAGATAGAGAGTTCAGATCCTCCAAAGGTTACAAAATAACATTTACTGAAAAAAATAAATAAAAAGAAAACCTTAAGAAAGGCAAGCAAGGGAGGAATTTAAGGAAGGAAACGAATTTGAAGAAACAACACCTAGCCATAGTTGAGAATGTTCTAATGAGTTGGGGTGTGGCTCAACATGATAAAGCATCTTTCTGGCAAGGCATAAATTCAGGACTCCAGGTCCAGCAATACAGACCTAGTGCATCTGTGATCTACCACTAAACCACATCCTGAGTGTCGGCCACAGAGTAAACTTCCCTCTCGGATTTGGACCAAGAAGATCCTAGAGGAATAAAATACAAACCAGTGGAGTGAAGAGAACTCAGGAATGAATCCTGGACTTTTTAGTATCCCTAAACTTTACCCTTTTCCTGTAGAAACCTCTAATTCAGTTTATCTAGGGGAGGACGGAGAGCCAATCAGGATTCACCGGGTGGAGCGAAAGAGATCAAATCAGATGCGGCTTTCTGATTGGACACTGGGAGTTGAAAGGGGAAGGCTGAATAGAAAGAAGCTTCCGGGAAGCCAAGGGCGCTGGGACTTTTGAGAGGCCTGAGCCACCTCAGGTAAGTCCCTCACCTCCGGAAGAGACCCTTCTTCAATCTCTGGGGTGTCAGTCATCAGATGAACAGATATCAGGCTTTGGTTTGGATCTCAGCCTCTGGAATAGCTGGGATTACAGGCGTGCGCCATCAGTGCCTGGTGATTAGGTGTGCTTTTTTACCACCTGAAACCGCCTATCCCAGCACTTGCTAGCAGCTATTTGTGACTAAAGTTTCTTGGGTAGGCCCGAGGTAGGCCTTAGTACTGAGGTCCTCCCAGTAGCTGAAAGGAATTAAAAGTTGGGCCACCACACTTGCGAGGTTGGTTGAGCTGGTGTTTCCATAAGTTTTTGCTCACACTGGTTTTAAGCTTCAACCTGCCATAACGCTGACCTGGAGTATTTAGGATCAAAGATGTGTACAATCTGTGCAGACATGGTTTTTGTTTGTTTGGGGGCCTTTTTTGTTTGTTTGTTTTATGCTAGTCCTGGGGCTTGAACCCAGGGTCTGGGCGCTGTCCCTAAGCTTTTTTGCTCAAGGTTAGGGCTCTACCACTTGAGTCACAGTTCTTTTCTCAGCGCATTCTGTAGTTAATTGGAGATCAAAGTCTTACAGGCATTACTGCGTGGGCTGGTTTCAAACCAAGATGCTTGGATTTCAGCCTCCTGAGTAGCTAAGACTGCAAGTGTAATACACCAGTGCCAGGCTCTAGACTTGTATTTTGACAAGGTAACTCTTTCATTTTATTACTTTCTAGGATAATTGAAGAAGCTGGTGATACTATAATCTTGTAAATTCAACTACAGGAGTTTTTCTTCCTTTCTTCTTTTTTTTTTTTTTTTTAAGATAGTTTCTCAAAAGTCCCCACTCAAGATACTCCACCCTGCTGTATTATCTTGCCTTCTGGTAGTTGGCTGGAATGAATGGCATTCACCACCCCCCAGCTCTAAACTTTCTTTTTTTGGGGGGGGGGGTCCGGTCGTGGGGCCTGAACTCTGGGCCTGGGCGCTGTCCCTCAGCTCTTCAGCTCAAGGCTAGCGCTCTACCACTTGAGCCACAGCACCACTTCCAGCTTTTTTTTTTTTTTTGCTTATGTGGTGCTGAGGAATCGAACCCAGGGCCTCTGGCATGCAAGGCAAGCGCTCTACCACTGAGCCACCTTCCCAGCCCCCCTAAACTTTCTTTTAAATAAAGCTGAACAATTGGGAGAGAGAGAGAGAGAGAGAGAGAGAGAGAGAGAGAGAGAGAGAGAGAGAGAGAGAGAGATACAAATACAAATAGAGGAGAGAGAGGGAAGAAGAGCCTTGGTCTGGGTCCGCCTGAGCTAGGCAGACAGACCCTGTCAAAACTACTCAGGAGGCTGAGATCTGAGGACCACAGTTCAAAGCCAGCCCAGGCAAGAAAGCCCATGAGACTCTTCCCATGAGACTCTTCTCTCCAATTAACCGAAGTGAGTCTGTGGCTCAAATAGTAGAATACTAGCCTTCAACACAGAAGCTCAAAGACTGCACTGAGAGTACTCAGGCCCAGAGTTCAAGCCCTAGGACAAGCACACACTTGCATCTACACACTGTGTTCTCCCTTTGAGCCATGACTGAAACTCTCTACATGCTGTTCCAGATTCCTTTCCCTGAAGGTTCATCAAGATGGGAGATAACCCACCCAAACTCGTGCAGCTGGCCATGCAGAGCCTGCTGCAGAACCAGGCCTTGGCCATCTCTGCTCTGGAGGACCTGCCCTGCGATCTCTTCCCTCTGTTGTTCCTGGAGGCCTTGAAAAGGAAATGCATGAAGGTGCTGAAGGCCATGGTGCAGGTCTGGCCCTTCCCCTGCCTCCCCCTGGGACCCCTGATAAACAGACAAGACCAGGAGCTCCTAAAAATCTCCCTGGGTGCACTCAATATGCTGCTTGCTCAGAAGGATCGGCCCAGGTGAGTGAGGTCCAGCCAGAGAGCTGGAAGTGAGAGCTGTGGAGCTTAGGGAAGACTGAGTTGAGAACCAGGAGAGTGGAGAGAAAAGCATCTGATGGCGCTGGGCAGATTAGAGGGGCCTGGGCCTTTTCTGGGCTCTGTCTGGGAAGGAGCTTGTGAGCGGAGCACAGTGATGGATGCTGGGGTGACTGAAGGAGCTGCTGAAGGAAGCAGATGCATCTGCCACCTTCCCCCCAAGCTCTGCCAGTGAGGACCAGGCCTCAAGGATCAGTATGGAGTGAAAGCAGAGATTACTGCCTCTGTAACCCAGAGGAAGAGCCTTTACCTAGCATGCATCAGGGGCTGGGTTCAAGCCATAGTATTTCAAGAGGAAGGGGGAGGGAGGGTGGAAAGGGGGAGAGAGAGAGACAGAGAGAGAGAGAGAGAGAGAAAGAGAGAGAGAGAGATTTAACTAGAAACTCTGGGCACTGGTGGCTCACATCTGCAATCCTATCAGGAGGCTGAGACTCTTGTCTCCAATTAACCACCAAAAAGCTGGAAGTGGAGCTGTGGCTCAAAGTGGTAGAGCACCAAAGCTCAGGGACAATGTCAGTCTCTGAGTTCAAGTCTTAGGACCAGCACTAAATAAATACTTCTTTTTTTTTTTGTCAGTCATGGGGCTTGAACTCTGGGCCTGGGCACTGTCCCTCAGCTCTTCAACTCAAGGCAAGCCCTCTACTACTTGAGCCACATCACCACTTCTGGCTTTTTCTGTTTATGTGGTACTGAAGAATCAAACTGGGGCTTTGTGCATGCTAGGTAAGCACTCTACCACTAAGTCACATTCCCAGCCCTAATTTTTTTTTTTTTTTTGTCAGTCATGGGGCTTGAACTTGGGGGCCTGAGCACTGTTCCTGAGCTCTTCAGCTTAAGGCGAGTGCTCTACCACGTTGGGACACGGTGCCACTTCCGGTTTTCTTTTTTTTTTTTTTTTTTTCCCCCTACCATCCCCTCCCTCCCTCCCTTCCCCAAGGTTCTTTTTTTTTTTTTTTTTTTTGATCGTGATTAAGTGATTACTTAATTTCCGGAAATTCACAGTATTGTGGATGATGAATCCAAAATGTTAGGTGATATGACAAAACTAACAGGACTTAAGAAACAAAGAACTCCCACTCATCTGGTTGAACCACTACTAAATATCCCCATGCTGCTGATCACATATATGGTATATAACATATGAGCACCGTTATATATTACAGACTGTGATAGACAATTTGCTCCAGGAAAGTTAGAATGAACTTGTGACTTTAAATGAGCATCATTATTCCACTTCCGGTTTTCTGATTGTTAATTGGAGATGAGTCTCATGGACTTTCCTGCCTGGGCTGGCTTTGAACGGAGATCCTCAGATCTCAGCCTCCTGAGTAGCTAGGATTATGTGAGCTACCAGTGCCTGGCTCCTAATTTTTTTTTAAAGAAGACAAATTTAGATGGTGACCAAACTGCAAATGATGCAGCTGGTATCTGGTATGTATATTAAAATCCCAGAGCTGGCACTGGTGACTCACATTTGTAATCATACCTACTACTCAGGAGATTGAGATGTAAGGATCACAGTTTAAAGCCAACACTGGGAGACAAATCTGTAAAATGCTTATCTCCAGTTAACTAGCAAAAAGCCAGAACTGAAGGCATTGCTCAAGTGGTATAGTACAGATCTTATTTATTATTTAATAGCTGACTTCATTTTTTGGGGGGAGGGGTCTGGTCGTGGGGCCTGAACTCTGAGCCTGGGCGCTGTCCCTCAGCTCTTCAGCTCAAGGCTAGCGCTCTACCACTTGAGCCACAGCGACACTTCTGGCTTTTTTTTCTTTTTGCTTATGTGGGCTGAGGAATCGAACCCAAGGCTGTATGCATGCAAGGCAAGCACTCTACCACTGAGCCACCTTCCCAGCCCCAATAGCTCACTTCTTAAGCTCAAAGGTTAAGCAGGAGTGAGTGAGTCCTGATTTCAAGACCCAGAAGCAGGAGTGAGTGAGTCCCTGATTTCAAGACCCAGAAGCAATACAAATGATAAATAGATGATAGATAGATAGATAGATGATAGATAAATAGACAGATAGAAATACTCATTGGGTATTGGATCTCTATGTATGATCTTATAATTTTCCCCCTGGTTTCTCCACAGGAGATGCAAGTTGCAAGTCTTAGACTTGACAAAAGAACACCAAAGCTTCTGGAATGTGTGGTCTGGAGCAATAGATACTGACACCTCACAACCACCACCAAAGAGAAGAAGGAACCAATTAATGGAGGCCTTTCCAGGGCCAGGAGAGAAGCAGCCCTTAAGGGTGACAGTAGACCTGTCCTTGAAGCGTTGTGATGAAAATGAACCTCAAAACTATTTGTTTGAGTGGGCTAAGCAGAAGAAATGTTTGGTCCAGCTGTGCTGTAGGAAGCTGCAGATTTGGGAACATTGTTACTGTAATGTCAATGAATTGCACCCGTTCTCTTTCTTGGACCCACTGGAGCTAGCATATGTGGAGGAGGTGGAAGTGAATTGCCCTTTGAGCCTGAGCACATTGGCCATGTTTGCTCCTTACCTGGGCAAGATGAAAAATTTGCACAAACTCTTCCTCTCACACATCTATGTGCCTGAATGTATGTCTTCAAAGAAACAGATGGAACGTGCCGCCATATTTATTTCTCAGTTCAGCAACTTCAACTGTCTCCAGCAGCTCTATATGAATCGAGTCTCTTTTCTCCAAGGCAACCTGCACCAGATACTCAGGTAAGGAAAAATGGGCAGCTCTCTGAAGAGCAATGCCCAGCTTTTTCTTGTTACCTGCAACATGGGTAGACATGTACTGACTATCAGCCAGGATGATAGACATTAGTGTGCATGTTCGATTTCTTACTCTGACTGTATTTTTTTTTGCCAGTCCTGGGGCTTGAACTCAGAGCCTGGGCTCTGTCTCTGAGCTTCTTTTGCTCAAGGCTAGCACTCTACCACTTGAGCCACAGCACCACTCTGGCTTTTTTTTTGGGTCTGGTCGTAGGGTCTGAACTCTGGGCTTGGGCGCTGTCCCTCAGCTCTTCAGCTCAAGGCTAGCACTCTACTACTTGAGCCCCACCACCACTTCCAGCTTTTTTCTTTTTGCTTATGTGGTGCTGAGGAATCAAACCCAGGGCCTCATGCATGCAAGGCAAGCGCTCTACCACTGAGCCACCTTCCCAGCCCCAAACTTCTGGCTTTTTCTGTGTATGAGGCACTGAGGAATTGAACCCAGGGCTTCATACATGCTAAGCAAGCACTCAGTCACTAAGCCACATTCCAAGGCCTGTTATTATATCTTAAACTATACTGCTATGCGGTCTCCCAAAGCCTTTCTAAATCAGAAGACAAATCAGAGTAGATGGCTATGGAAAGTGCCTTCATGCCTGCAAGCCAACAGTGGGGCATCTAATCTAGGAAAAATGGCTAGGAGTTTCCCTTTAGGAAGCCTATGGTCAGGACATGTATGAGGAAGAAGAGGACAATGAAGGAGAGATTGAGCACCTGCCCGGTTTGTCCTGTGCATACTGCTCTCTGAGGCTCCATTTGGAACAGGTGTGTGCCCAGGGAGAGAAGGCAGTTGGTTCTGGGGTTGAGGAAGATTTCTAGGGGGATAGGGGGGATGGATAGCACTTCAAGTTTTCAGGATGAGCCCTCAGGAATGAGCCCTAACAATGTTGCCAGACCTGCCCTGGATTTGTCCTTCCTACATGTGGCCACTGGCCTTAAGTGGCCAGAGCTGAAGGATGGGCTTGAAGAAAGGGAGCTGTGGAGTTGGGGGACTGAGCTACTCAAAATCCTCAACCTCCAATGGGGTGATTAGTGACCACACTCTTTGCTTTGCTTTGCTTGTTTTCTTGCGGGTATGAGGGGTCCACTCAGGGGCTTGGTGCTTGCTAGGGAGGTATTTTGCCACGGTCAGATCTACCTTGAATTGGGTGAAAAAGATTCCAGTCTGCAATCCCTATATCAGAACTGCATCCCTGCTTTCTCCTCAGGTCTCTGAAGACTCCCCTGGAGACCCTGTCAATAACACACTGCAGGCTTAGGAAATCCGATCTGAAGTGTCTGCCCAGGTGCTTGAGCACTCACCAGCTAAAACACCTGAGTCTGAAAGGTGTCAGCCTGATCCCTGTGCGTCCTGGGATGCTCCAAGCTCTACTAGAGCAACTTGCAGCCACCCTGGAGATCCTGAACTTGGAGGACTGTGGGATCGAGGACTCCCATCTCACTGCCATCCTGCCCGCCCTGAGCCAATGCTCCAAGCTCACCAAGCTCTGTTTCTATGGGAACCACCTCTCTCTGGCTGTCCTGAAAAACCTGCTGTGCCACACTGCCAGGCTGAACCAGCTATGCCTGGAGCTGTACCCTGTCCCTCTGGAGGCCTATGATAGCCCGAGTGCTGTTCGCACCCAGAGGGGTTCCCTGTACTGTGCTGAGCTCATGGACACCCTGAGGGCCATAAGGCAGCCCAATATGGTGTCCTTCGGTGTGGAACCCTGCCCTAAATGTGGACATTCCTGCTTCTATTATATGGACTCCATTCTGTACTGCTCTAGGAGGCCTACCTAGCTTGGTGCCGATGTCACTAGCTTTTCTCCTGGACACTGGGAAGTGAAAACCAAAGCAGAGAGTCAGGGGAAAAAAACCACAAAGTTGAACTGGGTTGAAAGTACAGGCATGCAGGGAAGCAGTGTGACCTTGGGATATATGATGGGGTAAATTAGACTTTGCCAGAAAACCAAGCAGACATCCAGGTACAGAGAACAAAGAAAGGTTTGTTGCCGGGAAAGGGGCCGGCAAGACCCCTTCTCACAGGGAGAAGTCAGAAGCAGCGCTGGCTATTTTCTGAGGTGACCTATGTAACCCAGGAAGTCTAGGAGCTAGAAAAGGCTAGGAGGCGAGACCCTGGTGTGGACGTGTGGGCCCGGGGCTTCGTCACGGCAGACTAGGATTTATGGCTGCTGTCCAAATAGTAGATAAGGCTCCTGCAACTGCCCTGACCTGAAGGTCACTCTAAGGGGCTCTTGTTGCCTTCTATGGTGGTAGCTGCCCCAGAGAAGTGCCATCCCAAGGGAAAGGGGGCTGGAGGCTGATTACTTACTGCCTTCACTACATGGGGCTGGTGTTGCTCATGGAAGGGAGCATGTGGAGAGGGGAAGGAGGGTACTAAGCTGTGGGAAGGGAGCTCATTTTGCTAACCATACAAGTCTTCTGCATTCTGGGAATCAAATCAGAATTTCCCCACGGGGCTTCACACAGCTGTTCCCTGTGGTCATTTGATAACATTAGTTCCCTGTGGTCATTTGATAACATTGGTCTTGTTGGTTGATCTCTGGAATGATCCCTGACAGAGGGCACCTTGACGAATCCCTGCACATCTGGAAAGTTCTGTGACTGTATGGGGGCAATGAAGGTGAGTTGTCTTAGCTAGGCTGACACCTATCTCTGGTAACACTCCCTTGTCTCTAATTGGATTAAAAGACACCCCACTGTTACTGTGTTGCTTGTTTTCTGTGACTCTAATAAAACACCAGAGGCAAGAAACTGGTGGAGAGAAAAGGGTGATCTAGCGCACAGAATAAGGGGGTCCAGCCCCCGATCAGGTGTTCTCATCACTTTCTCACTTCCAGCTCTGGGGAGGGTGCTTGGGTGATCCTCACATGAGAAAAAAACACTTCAGACCAGATTCCCCAGACTCTTCAAGGACACACCCACAATAAGCACAGGAAACACTTGGTATATAAATATTTGTGTTGAGATTTATAGTAGGAGGCCTTTAAAGGACCCTATCAAAGGACACTCATCCAAGGCCCAGGTTGGGGACAGTCCTTGTGTTGGGTCCCAGGCAACCAGAGTTAGGGAGATTCCCTGAGGCGGAGGGAGAGCCCCAGGCGGCCAGGCTGTGCTGGGGCTGGGCAGATCTTCAGCACTGCGTTCTCGGTAGCTAGGTAGTGACTTCACAGGAGCACTTTGGGCCCTGGGTATGGTTCTTCTTCACCCCAGAAGTCATCTGCCTCCGGTGTCTCCAAGAGCCAAACGGCTCGGGGAAGGTCCCAGGTGGCGCCTCCTTGGGCTTCTTCCGCCCCCAGGGGAAGGCGCTCCAGCATTTGGTAATAGTGGCATTCCCGGCCCAGGGTGGGGTCGTAGGGCGGAGCCAGGATGTCCAGGAAGGCAGCCGGGCCCCGAACCGCCAGGATCTGATGCAAGTTGTCCTGGCTCGGGCTGAGGACGCAGGGGGCGCTGGCCTCGGTGTACTCGGCCTCGGAGCGCAGGACCCCAGGCCGCGGGGTGGCCCCCTCGGGGGTCCCCGGCGGCGGGGCCTGCTGCCGCAGCGCCCCCGGGCCCGGCCCGCCGCCCGGCTCCAGCCGGTCCAGGCAGCGGATGCGCACGGTGCCGTAGAGCACCCGCAGCAGGCCGTGCATGCCCGGGTGGTCGTGCAGCGGGATGCGGGCGCCGGCCCGCAGCAGGAACACGCCCAGGCTGAAGGCCGGGGTCTCGCAGATGCGCATGTAGGTGAAGGGCGGCCGGCCCGGCGCCCGCCCGGAGGCCCTGCGCGGGGCCAGCCGGAGGTCCCGGGCCCGCACCTGGCCCAGCAGGCTCTGCAGACGGCCCAGGTTCTCCCTGAAGCCAGAGGTCGCCTCAAGGTCGCCGGGGTCCCCGGGGCCGGGGAAGGTGAGGCTGGCCTGGAGGGCTAGCCTTTGAATCAGGGGAGCCCCGTCGTCGTCTTGGGGCTTGCTTGGCTCTTCCTCGGAGCGCCACAAGCGCCTCCAGCCTGCCTTCCACTTGCTGAAGCCCCATCCAGTCCACCCCTTGGGGTCCCCGGCGGCTGCCATGCTTCCCCGAAAGCCCAGCAACTACCGCCGTGCGCACGCGCAATGCCCGCCACCCACGGCAGCCACGTGGGCCGCAACCGTCCAGTGCGCTGCCCGCCCTCCCAGCCCCTGGGTGCTCTCTAGTTTCTGCTGCTCAGTTCGGCCCTTTTTATAGCTATTAAAAATAGCATGGCCGGGCGCCGGTGGCTCACGCCTTTCATCCTAGCCACTCAGGAGGCTGAGATCTGAGGATCACGGTTCAAAGCCAGCCTGGGCAGTGAAGGCCTGAGACTTTTATCTCCAATCAACTACTACAAAACTGGAAGTGGCGCTGTGGCTCAGTAGTAGAGCACTAGCCTTGAGCTGGAAAGCTGAGGGGCAGCGCCCAGGCCCACACAACAGACAAGCAAATAAAAATAAAAAGTGGCATGAATAAGGAGGGGGGAGGAGGGGAAGCCTTAAGACCCCGGGAGGGGGGTGCCATCTTAGTTGTCAAAGTCTAAAGAAAAATTCATTCTACTCAGGATTAACAGTCTAATGAGAACTGTCACTCTCCTAACTCACATCTCTTATGGTAGGTCTAGAACAGCCTACCAAACAATAAGTGTCACTAAAGAAAGTGCTGTGATTAAAAATAAATAAAAAGACGGGGGCTCACACCTGTCATCCTAGCTACTTAGGAGGCTGAGATCTGAGGATCACCAAAGCCCGCCCAGGCAGCTAAGTCCCTGAGACTCTCATCTCCAATTAAAAAAAAAAAAAATCCACTCAGAAAACTGGAAATGGTGATGTGGCTCAAGTGGTAGAGCACTAGCCTTGAGCTGAAGAGCTGAGGGACAGCACCCAAGCCCAGAGTGGAAGCCCTATCACTGACAAAAACAAACAATAAAAGCCACTCAGGTGGCTCACACCTGTAATTCTTGTTACTCTGGGGGCTGAGATCTGAAGATCCAGGTTTGAAACCAGCCCTGGAAAAAGTCTGTGAGACTCTTTATCTCCAATGAACCACAAAAAAAGCTACAAGAGCAGATATGGCTTAAGTGGTAGGGAACCAGTCTTCAGTGAAAAAGCTAAAACACAGTTCCCAGGCCCTAAGTTCAAGCTCACGTTCTGAAACACACACACACACACACACACACACACACACACACACACACACACACACACACACACACACACACACACACACACACACACACACTTTATAAAGGGGATAGAGGGCTAGGCTAGGAAGGTGGTTCAGTGGTAGAGTGCTTGCCTTGAGTACATGAGGCCCTGGGTTTGATTCCTCAGTACTACATAAGCAGAAAATCCGGAAGTGGCGCTGTGGCTCAAGTGGTAGAGTTCTGGCCTTGAACTGAAGAGCTGAGGGACAGCGCCCAGGCCTAGAGTTCAGGTCCCACCACTGACAATATAAATAAATAAAATTTAGGGGCTGGGAAGGTGGCTCGGTGGTAGAGCGCTTGCCTTGCATGCATGAGGCCCTGGGTTCGATTCCTTAGCACCACATAAACAAAAAAGAAAAAAGCCGGAAGTGGCGCTGTGGCTCCAGTGGAAGAGCACTGGCCTTGAGCTGAAGAGCTGAGGGACAGCGCCCAGGCCCAGAGTTCAGGCCTCATGACCGGACCCAAAAAAATAAATAAATAAAAGTTAAGAAGGCAGGGGGCAGGGTGAATGGGGGGAAATAGAGGCATGGCTGAAATGGCAGAATAAATACCCAACAAGTATGAAATATTGAATTCAATCTAGTGCCACTCTCTATTAACCAAATACTACTCTACCATACATGCTGGGTTTTTTTCAGGCATGGAGTGAAGGGAAGTATTCTTTTTCGTGTGATTTGTGTGGATGTGCAGTGCCAATACTGACATTTAGACTCAGAGCATGACTCAGAATCACTAAGTAATTCTGCAACATCCAAACATTCACAAAAGTGAAAGCAGCCGTTTTCCTTTTCCACACCTGGTTGAATACAAGAGGGGCTGGAAGCCCCCAGGGTGGCAGGCAGCATGGGGAGGTGGGGACACAGCTGTGGTGAAGACACCTTGCAGAGTCTGACCAGCAGGGGGCAGGAGAGGCCGGCCTAGTGCAGAGAAGCCTGTTGTCAGCACACACAAAGCCCACACCTGAGGCTCCTGAGCCAACTGTGAGGAGTGTCCAGGGCTTTGGCATCTGGCCAGCAGGGAGGGGCTCTGGGAAGGAGGGCCTTGCTCCAGGGACTGGCTCTCATTGCCACCTAAAACCTTCCAGGCCTCGTGCCCACCTGTGGGGCAAATGGCAAACTTGAGTTCCCTCCAGTCTTAGTGGAGGCAGGGACACGATGTATTCTTAGGCCTGTGACCCAGACTCTGGGGAGTTCTCAGAGCCATGGTGCCATAGCCAATGCCCACCATAAGGATGCTGCCCTACCATCAGCTGTCTGCAGCAATGAGGGACACACTCCTGCATGAACTTCTACAACCTCTGGTCCTGTTTCAGCACACTGGGCACAGCTTCAAAATGGCTTGTCTCCTTACCATACTTCCCCTTCCCCCATCGTGTGCACCTGTGTCTCCACAGCACACGAACCCAGCATGCCATTCCCTCTGCTCCAGACTTGCTTGGCACACGCAGATTCAGGTCACTTAGCCGACGGCCGCTCGGGCTCTGGGACAGACTCCTCAAGTCTGATTGGGAGAGGTGAGAGTCAGTTATTGAGAGGAATCCCAAGGGGCTCCTCAGGCACCTGAGGAGAGAGCAAATGATTACAGCTCAGAACTGCTGGAGACAGGCAGGGTGGGGACTGTAAGGTCCACTCCTGGATGGCGAGCAGACTCCACCCTCCTCACAGCAAACTCTCCAGCCAGTACCTGTGTTACCTAGGCAACTGGCACACCTGGAAGAGGTCACATCTGCATCTGCTGAGGTCACATCTGAATTTGATGTGGCCACACTTTTCTCCGCCCATACCCTAGATAAGGCCTAGCCCAGGCTCAGACGCTTTCTTTTCTACCTCTTTTCTCTTTTCTAGCTCTTTTGTAGCTCTTTTCTCTCTCTTTCCCAGCTCTCTCTCTCTTTCCCAGCTCTCTCTCTTTCCCAGCTCTCCCAGCTCTCTTTCCCAGGCCTTTCCCCACTACGTGGAGGACCAAGATGACCTGGTGCCAGCCGGATCAATGAATAAACCTACCCCTTACCTGAATACCACATGCATGGTGCTGTTCTTACTCGCCTACCTCTTTTTAAAAACCTAACATAAACAGCCTCAAAGGAGAGGACCATATGGAACAGGATCCAGGCTGCTGTGACCACAGCCAGGATGCTGTGTGGTGAAGAACCTGACTGTAGTCACAGCCACCCTCTGGGGGTCTGACCCCAAAGGCAGGTGTCCTGGAATGCTGGTATTCCCCTGACCCCACACACCAGCCAAGTTCTCTGCAGTTCAAAAGGCAGAGGGCTTCAGAAGTACAAAGTGATCAAGATGTCACTCGAATTCTAGAAAGAAAGTGAGAACAGAAGGAAGAATCCCATGGAGGAAGCAAGGAGAAGAGGAAGGAAGGAAAGGAGGAAGGCCTTGTGGACATGGCTCAGTGTGGAGATCCTGACTGGCAGCACAACACCCCAGCATCTAACTCAAGCACAGACAGACATGACACGTGCTAAAATAGAAAGGAGTGCTGAATTATTTTCTGAAGTGCCAAAGATTGTACAGGGGGCTGGGAAGGTGGCTTAGTGGTAGACTGCTTGCCTAGCATGCATGAAGCCCTGGGTTCGATTTCTCAGTACCACATAAATAAAGCTGAAAGTGGCACTGTGGCTCAAGTAGTAGAGTGTTAGCTTTGAGAAAAAGCTCAGGGACAGTGCCCAGGCCCTGAGTTCAAGACCCAGGACTGACAAATAAGCAAAAACAAAACCAAACAACAACAAAAAAGGAATATTTGATCTGTAGTCCAGTGTATCCTGATAGCATTTCTCCAGAATAATATAGCCAGATTCTCTCTCTCTCTCTCTCTCTCTCTCTCTCTCTCTCTCTCTCTCTCTCTCTCTCTCTGTCTCTCTCTCTCTCTTTCTCTCTTTCTCTCTCTCTCTCGTTTGTTGGGCTTGGACTCAGGTTCAGGGCACAGTTGGTAAGCTCTGTTTGCTCAGGGCTAATGCTCCACCACTTCAAGCCACAGTGCTACTTCAGGTTTCCTGTTGATTAATTGGATGTAAGAGTCTCACACTTTTCTTCCCAGGCTGATTTGAACCTCAAGCCTCAGAACTCGGCCACCTGAGGAGCTAGGATTCAGGCATGAGCCAGCATTGTCCAGCTCAGAGTTGTTGTTGTTGTTTTTTAAATTGTGAAAATACTGTATAGAGGGGTTACAATTACAAGGGCAAGATAATGAGTATTATCAAGCATTGTAGTCTCCTCCTTTGCAGAGTTTTGTTTTGATTATTGTTTGTTGGTTTGTTTAATCAAAACAAGCTATCAAGCCAGGCGCTAGTGGCTCCAGCCTGTAATCCTAGCTACAGTAATCCTGAGATCTGAGGATCAGGGTTCAAAGCCACCTTTCCCACAGAAGTCCTCGAGATGGGGGGGGGGGCTGGGAAGGTGGCTCAGTAGTAGAGCGCTTGCCTTGCATGCCTGAGGCTCTGGGTTCGATTCCTTAGCACCACATAAGCAAAAAGAAAAAAGCCGGAAGTGGCGCTGTGGCTCAAGTGGTAGAGTGCTAGTCTTGAGCAGAAGAGCTGAGGGACAGCGCCCAGGCCCAGAGTTTAGGCCCCACGACTGGACCCCCCCCCCCCCCAAAAAAAAAAAAAGAAGTCCGTGAGACGCTTATCTCCAATAAACCACTTAAAAACCAGAAGTGGTGCTGTGGCTCAAGTGGTAGAGATGAAGAGCATGAGGACAGCACCCAAGCCCAGGACGAAAAAAAACAACAACAAAAAAACCCACCAAAAACCAAACCAAAACAACAACAACAAAAAGCTATCAGAATGTAGTGCTGTGTAAGCCAGTCTTCAAGTAATTCTTTTTTGGGGTCCAGTCATGGGGCCTGAACTCTGGGCCTGGGAGCTGTCCCTCAGCTCTTCAGCTCAAGGCTAGCACTCTACCACTTGAGCCACAGCACCACTTCCGGTTTTTTTTTTCTTATGTGGTGCTGAGGAATCGAACCCA
This sequence comes from Dipodomys merriami, assembly GCF_024711535.1. Lineage (NCBI taxonomy): Eukaryota > Metazoa > Chordata > Mammalia > Rodentia > Heteromyidae > Dipodomys > Dipodomys merriami. The sequence continues at coordinate 8,652,985 of NW_027204270.1, forward strand.
GGGCCTCAGGCATGCAAGGCAAGCGCTCTACCACTGAGCCACCTTCCCAGCCCAAGTAATTCTCCCTTTAGCCTCTCTCATAGTTGATTCCATAGGAGGAAATTGCCAGCCTGAGTTTGGGTGCATTTAACAGGCAAAAGCAAGAAACAAACAAACAAAAATCTTCTGACAAACAAGATTGCTTTATTTCCCCCTTAAACAAACAGAAAACCAAGCATGTGGGTGCTAATGGCTCAGGACTGTAATTCTGTCTACTCAGGAGGCTGAGATGTGATTATCCAGGTTGGACACCAGCCCAGAAAAGAAAAAAAGTCCTAAAGATATATATATATATATATATATAGTCAGTCCTGGGCCTTGAACTCATGGACAGAGCACAGTCCCTGATCTTCTTTGTGCTCAAGGCTAGCACTCTACCACCTGAGCCTCAGAGCCACTTTTGCCTTCTTCTGTTTATGTGGTACTGAGGAATTGAGCCCATGCCTTCATACATGCTGGGCAAGCACTCTACCACTAAGCCACCTTCCCAGACCTCTGAAGCCTTCCCCCCCCTCCATGGTTGAGGGGCTTGAAGTCTGGGCCTGGGTGCATTTAACTCTCAAAGGAAAAAAAAAATCAAAAACCTCAGATAAAGAAGATTGCTTTTTCCCCCTATTAAACAGAAAACCTATCATCTGGGAGCCAGTGGCTCAAGTCTGTAATCCTGTTCACTCAGGAGGCTGAGATGTGATTATCCACCTTGGAAACCAGCTCAGATAAGAAAGTCCAGAAAACATTTTTTTTGTCAGTCCTGGGCTTTGAACTCCTGGACAGAGCACAGTCCCTGATCTTCTCTGTGCTCAAGGCTAGCACTCTACCACCTGAGCCCCAGAGCCACTTCTGCCTTCTTCTGTTTATGTGGTACTGAGGAATTGAACCCATGCCTTCATGCATGCTAGGCAAGCACTCTACCACTAAGCCACCTTCCCAGATCCCTGAAGCCTTCCCCCACCCCCACCCCCCTGTCGTGGGGCTTGAAGCCTGGGCCGGGGCACTGTCCCTGAGCTCTTCAGCTCAAGGCTAGGACTCTACAACTTGAGCCACATCGCCATTTCCGGTTTTCTGGTGGTTAATTGGAGATAAGAGTCTCAGCCTTCACTGCCAGGCTGGCTTTGAACCATGATCCTCAGATCTCAGCCTCCTGAGTAGCTAGGATTACAGGTGTGAGCCACTAATGCCTGGCTTCCTGAACACTATTATCTCCAATTTTAACCACCAAACAGCCTGAGGTGGAGGTGTGGCTCAAATGGTTGAGCAGAGAGCTATGCTTGATCTGCCAAACTGAAGGAACAGGGTATGAGATGCTGAGATCAAGCCCCAGTTCTCTCTCTCTCTCTCTCTCTCTCCTCTCTCTCTCTCTCTCTCCATATGAGAGAGAGAGAGAGGAGAGAGAGAGAGAAATATATATCACACACACACACACACACACACACACACACACACACACAAAGAGCCAGATTATCTTTGTCAGTGACTATGGGCCTCCTAGCTAGAGGCAAAACATCTACCGCCTGTGGTGGAGAGCAGAGCAAGCATGTCTGTCTCACACACTTGGACTTGAAGGACACAGAGGAGTGAGGGAAGCACAAGCATTGCAGTGCACAGAAGTCAGGACTGGGTGTTAAACTTTCATTCTCCCTCCCCTCCCCCTTTCCTGCAGGACCCTCTGGACCAGGCAGAAATCCAACAGGAGGAAGTGGGTGGAGCTTCAGGACTGAGCAGATGCTGCTTTCTGATTGGACATTGGGAGTTGGCCAAGGGTAGGACCAGTAGACAGGGGGAATAAAGCTTCAGAGGAGCCAGGGGAGTTGAGAACCCTGGTAAGTGGAGTCACTGCCTGTGCCTGCTGCCTTCAGAGAGCCCTGCTGATCTGTCTACATCTGGTAAGTCACTACCTCCATGAGGACCCCCCAGCATTCCCCTCAGCCAGTGCCAGGGGTGACTGTAGGTCCAGCATGCCACAGAGTATTGTGATTTGGGCCTCTTCTTTCTTTCTTTCTTTCTTTCTTTCTTTCTTTCTTTCTTTCTTTCTTTCTTTCTTTCTTTCTTTCTTTCTTTCTTTCTTTCTTTCTTTCTTTCTTTCTTTCTTTCTTTCTTTCTTTCTTTCTTTCATTTATTTTGGTCCGGTCGTGGGGCCTGAACTCTGGGCCTGGGCGCTGTCCCTCAGCTCTTCAGCTCAAGGCTAGCGCTCTACCACTTGAGCCACAGCGCCACTTCTGGCTTTTTTTTTCTGCTTATGTGGTGCTGAGGAATTGAACCCAGGGCCTCATGCATGAGGCAAGCCTCTACCACTGAGCCACCTTCCCAGCCCTTGGGCCTTTTCTTTTGTGCTTGCCTTGGGGCTTGAACTCAGGGTCTGGGTGTTGTCTCTGAGCTTTTGCTCAAGGCGAGCACTCTATCACTTTGAGCCACAGCACCACGTTTGGCTTTTTCTGTGTCTGGTATTGAGTGATGGAGCCAAGGATTTTATTCATGCATGCTAGGCAAGCACTCTACCACTAAGCCACATTACCAGCTCCTGAGTTTGGGTTTTTTGGTGCCAGTTTTAGGGCTCCAAAGCAGGGCCTTGGCACTGTCCTAATGTTTCACTTCAAGGCTATCACTCTCTACCTTTTGATCCACAGTACTACTTCCAGCTTTTTGGTGTTTTATTGAAGATAAGAGTCTCAGCCGAGCGCCAGTGGCTCTCGCCTGTAATCCTAGCTACTCAGGAGGCTGAGATCTAAGAATCTCGGTTCAAAGCCAGCCTGGGCAGGAAAGTCTGTGAGACTCTTATCTCCAATAGACCACCAGAAAACCAGAAGTGGTGCTGTTGCTGAAGAGCGCAAGAGCAGTGCCCAGAGTTCAAGCCCCATAACCAACCAAAAAAAAAAAAAAAAAGAAGAAGTCTCAGACTTGCCGGATGCTGGTGACTTATGCCTGTAATCCTAGTAATTCTGAAGGCTGAGATAGAGGTTCAAAGCCAGCCAAGGAATGTAAACTCCCTGAGTCAGTTATAGGGCTTGAACTCTGGGCCTAGGCACTGTCCCTGAGCTCTTCAGCTCAAGGCCAGTGTTCTACCACTTGATCCACAGCCCCACTTCTGGTTTTCTGACTGGTTTATTGGGGATAAGAGTCTCACAGACTTTCCTGCCCAGGTGGCTTTGAACGGCGATCCTCAGATCTCAGTCTCCTCAGTTGCTAGAATTACAGGCATGAGCCACCAGCACCCAGCTTCTGAGACTCTTATCTCCAAAAAAAACCACACAGAAGTCCAGAAGTTTTGCTATGGCTCAAGTGGTAGAGTGCTAGAGTGCTAGCCTTGAGCTGAAGAGCTCAGGAACGAGGCTCAGGCCCAGAGTTAAGGCATTCCATGGGGAGGGAGGGGGCTTGAGTCAGACTTTCCCTCCTAGGCTGGCTTTGAAATGTGTTCTTCAGATTTAGGCTCTGTAGGAGTTAAGATTACAAGTGTGAGCCACCAGAGCAGAGCCTACCTTGAAAATTTTAAACTTTATCTTTTTTTTTTTTTGGTCAGGTGTGGGGCCTGAACCCTTGGCCTGGGCACTGTCCCTCAGCTCTTCAGCTCAAGGCTCAAGTTCTACCACTTGAGCCATACAGCCACTTCCAACTCTTTCTGCTTATGTGGTGCTGAGGCATCGAACCCAGGGCCATATGCATGCTCAGCAAGCTCTCTACCACTGAGCCACCTTCCAGCCCTAACTTTTATCCGTTTTTTTTGTATCACTTCTATGGCTTGAAATCAAGGTCCAGGCATTGCCTTTCAACTTTTTCCTGCAAGGCTTTCACTTTACTTCTAAAGCCACAACTTCTCTTCCAGCTTTAAGTAGAGTCTCAATATTTTACCTGAACACTCAGACTCAGATCCAAACCTCCATGATTTTTTTTTTAAATTAGTTGTGGGGCTTGAACTAGAGGCCTGGATGCTGTCCCTGAGCTCTTTTTGCTCAAAAGTAGCACTCTCCCACTTGGAGCCACAGCACCACTTCCAGTTTTCTTGTGGTTAAGTGAAAATGAGAATTCTCACAGACTTTCCTGCTCAAACTGGCTTTGAACCTGGATCCTCAGATCTCAGCCTCCTGAGCAGCTAGGATTATAGGGCTGAGTGAACCAGACCCCAACTAATTCAAACATTGTAATATGGGATGACAGATAAGAACCACTATGCCAGGTGGTTGGTCACTGATGGGATAGGACTTCAGTTCTCTCAATTTCTACTACAGAGGAAGTGGGTTTTCGGGTGGGAGCCACTAGACCAAGCATCAATTTTGACAACTTAAATATTTAGTTCAAATCTGGTGTCCCTGGCTCCTGTTAGTAATCCTATCAACTTGAGAGGCTATGAGTTGAAGAATCCCACACCTTAGCTGAGAGTTGTGGCTCCTGCCTGTAATCCTAGCTACGAAGCTGAGATCTGAAGATCCCAAAACCTGGCCAACCTGTGCAGGAAAATACCCTGAGGCCCGCCAGAGCAGTTCCTGAAAGATGGAGCCTTGTCCTGATCTGTGTCACCCAACCCCCTACTCCTCTGGCAGTGGGGAACATCTCCTGGGTGGAAGAGCAGCACTGTGATTCTCTCTCTGTCAGAGACAGAGATGGGGCAGCTTACATTCCTGTGGCTTTTCTTTTAGCACTTTTGAGTGTTAGCCAGACCTTAAGACAACAAGCTAGGGTGTGGCATGTGCCCTCCTCCTAGCTACTCAGAAGGCCAAGAGCTGAGAGTCAGGCAGCTATGGTTCCAAGTGGTACAGCACTGATATTAGCTCCCAAGGAAAGTGCTAGGACCTGAGTTCAAAGCACAAGACACACACACACACACACACAAAACTTGGGCTAACCTTTAGGCTCCTCATTATCCCTGACAATTGGGGCCTGAGCTCAGAGTAGTGGCTGGAACTGGATGGGACCATGGTGAGCTTTTGGGGCTGTCTATGTGGGGAGCATCCTGCTGCCCTCTGTCCCAGCGCTGTGCGTGGGGGGGGGGGCATCGGGGCTATGTGGAAAGAACATGAACTGACATCTCTCCCCATGGCTGGGTCGGGATGCGGACTTTGAGATGAGTTCTCTCTGAGAAGGGACTTCTCAGCTTCAACCGCTAAAGCTGCCTCTTCCTGTGTGCTCCCAGGCCCTCTCCCTGCAGCTCCAGCACTCTGAGCACCATGTCCCTGCCCACACTGCGGCAGCTGGCCATGCAGAGCCTGCTAGAGGACCAGGCCTTGGCCATCTCTGCTCTGGACGTCCTTCCCTTGGATCTCTTCTCCACGCTGTTCAGAGAGGTGGTGGCCAAGAGACGCATGGAGGTGCTGAAGGCCATGGTGCAGGCCTGGCCCTTTGCCTGCCTCCCCCTGGGGGCCCTGGTGGGCTCAGCTGACCTGGAGATCTTACAAGTCACCCTGGAGGGCCTTGATGTGCTGCTTGAGCAGGGAGCGGGGCCCAGGTAAGGGGGACCCAGGTTGGGGGCCAGGGAGGACCCCAGAGTCCAGGGATGAGATAAACAAGAGTCAGAGTGTGGTGGACTCACAAGAGACCTGGGGTCAGGGATCCCAGGGATTCCTGTAGAGCTCCTTGTGGAAGAGGGCTCCTGGGTGTGGAGGGTTGCTGGGATGGCTGCAGGCATGACTGCAGATGCCCCCTGCCGCAGGCCATGGGTGATGGAGCAGGGAAAGGTTTGGAAAAGTTTCATGATGTCAATGGTGCACTCCTATAATCCTAGGTACATAGGTAGCTGAGATGTTGAAAAGTCAGCCTGGGAGACAAAGTGCCTGAGGTACTTTTTTCCCAATAACAAAAAAAGGAAGCCAAAGCTGGGCACCAGTGGCTCATGCCTGCATTCTTAGCTACTCAGGAGGCTAAGATCTGAGGACCCGTATTCAAAGCCAGCCTGGGTAGCAGAGTCCCAGACTCTCATCTCCAATTAAACAAGCCCTAAGACCAACAACAACAACAACAAAAAAGCCAAAAGTGAAGGTGTGATTCAAATAATAGAACAACTAGCCTGGAGTGGAAAAACCTAAGGGACAGCATTCATGGCCTGCCACCAGGCCCCATTACTAGTGCACAATAAAGAAAAAAGAAAGACAGAAACTAGGACATAGCAAGAGGAAATGTGGTACGCTATATTGGCTAGATTGGATAATGATTAAGCAGAAAGTGGTCATTCTGTCATGCCTATTCTGAGACTGTCCTGTGTCTCCCCTGTAGATGCAAACTGCAAGTGTTAGATCTGCAGAATATGTCCATGAACATCTGGACCTCAGGGTACATAGCAATATCTCAAGCCTGCTCAGCAGCAGCCCTGACTGACAAGCCAGCAGCCAATCACTGTGCAGACCTGAAGGAGGAGCCCCCCTTCAGGATATTCATGGATGTCACCATCAGTGATGGCCCCTGGGATTGTGTGCTGGCCCACATGCTCCAGTGGGTGAAGACAAGAAGAGAGCAGGTTCAGCTGTGCTCTAAGAAGCTGAAGGTTCTTTTTGCCTCCACCTCTCAAATACGAAGCACTCTTAGAGTGCTTCATCTGGACTCCATCCAGGAGCTGGTTGTGAATGTTTCATGGCATCACAAAACAGTGGAAAGCATGGTTCCTTATCTGGCCCAGATGAAGAACCTTCGCATGCTTTCTCTGGCTACGAGGAAAATAGTATATTCTTGCATCTTGGAGAATTTACACGAATACTTCTCTGAGATGATGCTGCAGGAAACTCATCAAACGGATAAATGTGAAGGCTTCTTCCATTATAAGAAGCTTGACGAGGTTTTCAGGTGAGGATCCTAAGTCAAAGCTGGCAGGGAGAGGATGGCCTATGAGACTATTACCTATTATCATCTGCCTTTCCTCCCCCAAACTGGAAGTGAAGCAGTGGTTCAAATTGGTAGAAGGATAGACTTGAGCAGAAAAGCTCAGTGAGCACACAGGGCTGAGCTGAACTTGGGGTGGGTAGATATGAAAGGGGCTCAACTGTGTGGGGTGACTGCGGGGCTGAGGGGACTGAGGAGACACAGGAAGAGGCTCCTCCTCCTGAGGGTGCTGCTTAGTTCTGCCCTGGTCTTCAATGACGTCAGAAAGCAGGGTGCATGCTGGGAGTGTGCTCAGGGCAGGAAGCCCGCTGTGGAGTCCTATGTTGAAGTGAGTGGCTGTGAGTTCCTCTATAGGAAGCAAGTCTGAGCTCACAGGATGGAAACTGGAAGCAAGGGGAACAGGAAAGGATGCTGTGCTGCGATGCTCAGATGCATGGGTGGTTGGGCCCTGCGGGCAGGAAGCCCAGTGCTCTGTCCAGACAGTGAGGAGAGGGGGCTGGAGGGGGTGCAGCCTGGGCCAGGCTCAGGTGGCACTGACAGGCATCAGGCTGGGATGGTGGAGTGACAGGGGTCTCAGCCAGCAGCATCGTGTGGTTGGTCTCCCTCGGTGCAGCAGGACAACCTTTGCTGACCATCTCCTACCCGAGTCTGCTCTGCTCACCACCACCATTCACCCCAGTCTCTCTGCTCTCTCCTCAGCACCCTCAATCCTCTGACCAGTCTGTCTTTGAGTTCAAATCCATTGAATGAAGCAGACCTGAGGTGTCTGTCCCTGTATCCCTGCACCAGTCAGCTCAAGCACCTGCGTCTCAGGACTGTGAATTTGGGTGACTTGGGTCCTGGGCCCCTCCAAGCTCTGCTGGAGAGAGTGTCTGGCACCCTGGAGGCCCTGGCCTTGGAACACTGTGGGATCACTGAGGCCCAGCTCTCTGCCATCCTGCCCAGCCTGAGCCAGTGCTCCCAGCTGAGCTTCTTCAGCATCTGTGGGAACCGCATGTCCTTGGCTGCCCTGCAGAACCTGCTGAACCACACAGCCAGGCTGAGGCAGTTACAGCGAGGGCTGTATCCGGCCCCTGTGGAGAGCTATGACCACAAATGTTTGTTGTATGGATGTGAAGTCAACAAGGAGAGATTTGCCCAGGTTTGTGTGAGTTTGGTGCAGATCCTGAGGAACCTCCAGCCAGCCCATAAGGTCCAGATCTGCACTTACACATGCATTAGCTGTAAGAAGAACCAGTTCTATAGCCTGGCACCCAGTGGCAACTGGGTAGTCACAGAGCAATATGCCTTTACAAGGAAGTCTAACTACTGTGGGTTTTGTGCACAGGAGTAGTTCATGCTGTTGTTTGGAAGAGAACCTGAATGTCCTTTTAGGACACTGGTACATCCTAGTGGGAACACAATCCCTCTGCCATTCTGCAGGGGAAAATATAGGAGAGGACAAGTTCCTCTCCTTTCCAGTTTCATAGTCAGGAAGGTGATGTGGGGTGTTCTGGCCACCATGGGCTCCAATGTCCTGTGTCCTCATCAAAGGCATCTGAGGGGGTGTCAGGGGGAGGATGGGATGGGAAGGGGAAATAAAGGAGGAGGCTACAATGCTTGAAAAGAAATGTACTCATTATCTTGCTCATGTAATTGTAACCTCTCTGTACAGTATTTTCATAATGAAAAAAAAAAGAAAAATAAAGGAATCTGAGTGGAATGCATTCAACTTGCATGGGACAAGAGGAAATTCCTGGTTCTTGTATTGTTGTGTGGACATAAACCCATCCTGATGGAGTCATTTACTCTGTTCATTTTACTCTATGACAATAAGTTATTGTAAGCAGAGTGCCATTGGTTCATGTCTGTAATCCTAGCTATTCATGAGGCTGAGATCTGAGGATCCCCATTCAAAACCAGCTGACACAAGGTGTGTGAGCGGTTTTTTTTTTTTTCCCCCTTCCCTGGGGCCTGAACTCGGCCTGGGCACTGTCCCTCAGCTCTTCAGCTCAAGGCTAGCACTCTACCACAGCGCCACTTCTGGCCTTTTCTGCTTATGTGGTGCTGAGGAATCATACCCAGAATCTCATGCATGCAAGGCAAGCAAGCATTCTACATTGAGCCACCTTCCCAGCACCTCTGTGAGACTTTTCTCTTCAGTTTCTTTATTTCTTCTCTCCCAAAGTTGAAATGGGCCAGTGGTTCAAATTGGTAGAAGACTAGATTTAACCAAAAAAGCTGAGGGAGACTTTCCAGACCCTGAGTTCATGCCTTAGGACTGAAAAAAGAAAAAGAAAAATTAAGCTGGGTGCCAGTAGCTCAGGCCTGTAATCCCAGATATTCAGAATGCTGAGATCTGAAGATCACAGTTCAAAGATAGTCGCGGAAGGAAAGTCCATGAGACTCTTATCTCCATTGAACCACCAGAAAACCAGAAGTGGTGTTGTTGCGCAAGTGGTAGAGCTCTTCCTTGAGCTGAATTGCTTAGGAACAGTGCCCAGGTCCAGAGTGCATGCCCCATGAACAACAACAACAATAAAATTAAAGCAAAATTACTAGTGACGCTTAGGCACCAGTAGTTGAATATCTGTAATCCTAGGTACACAGGAGAGTGAGTCCTGAGGATGGCAGTTTCCAGGCAGCCCAGGAAGAAAATCCTTGAGTTGCTTATCTCCCATAAGCCTTTTGTGAGGACAGACAAAACCTCAGACTTGGAGCTGGGTCAAGTGGCAGAGTGACTGACAGCCAAGGGGGAAAAGGCGAAGGGACAGAACCAAGCCCTCAATTCACTCCTCAGTACCTGCTTAAATAAGAATGGATAATGCTCATGAGTCTTTCATAGAATATTATTCCCAAACTGGGCATGTAGCTCAGTGGTAGAGTGCTTGCCTAGCATGCATGAAACCCTGGATTCAATTCCTCAGTACCACACACACAGAAAAAGCCTGAACTGATGACAATGCTCAAGTGGAAGAATGCTAGCCTTGAGCACAGAGAGGCTCAGGGAAGGTGGCCTGTCCTTAAGTTCAAGCCCAGGATTGGGAGAAAAAGAAAAAGATAAAAAAGGAAAAGAGTCCTGTCCAAATCCAGGTGCAGTGGAGACCCCGTGGCTGATTTCCTGCTGTGACATGACTACAGGAAGCCGCTGGCACCTGTGCATTGAGCACTGACCATGGAGCCCACTAACTCAATTGGGGCCAGACTGCTTCACCACAGGGGCTGTGAGGCCTTCCACACCTTGCTGCAGCCCTGAGTGCCAGCTCACCACACTACACATGGTGAAGCTGACATCCACCTCTGAATCACTGGAGTGATTCCTCAACCTCCCCAGACCTATCATCATTCACAATGCAGCATCTTCCTTTTCCACACCTGGTTGAATACAAGAGGGGCTGGAAGCCCCCAGGGTGGCAGGCAGCATGGGGAGGTGGGGACACAGCTGTGGTGAAGACACCTTGCAGAGTCTGACCAGCAGGGGGCAGGAGAGGCCGGCCTAGTGCAGAGAAGCCTGTTGTGAGCACACACAAAGCCCACACCTGAGGCTCCTGAGCCAACTGTGAGGAGTGTCCAGGGCTTTGGCATCTGGCCAGCAGGGAGGGGCTCTGGGAAGGAGGGCCTTGCTCCAGGGAGGGGCTCTCATTGCCACCTAAACCCTTCCAGGCCTCGTGCCCACCTGTGGGGCAAATGGCCAACCTGGGTTCCCTGTAGTCAGAATGCAGACAGGGACTTGATGTATTCTTAGGCCTGTGACCCAGACTCTGGGGAGTTCCTCAGAGCCACGGTGCCACAGCCAATGCCCAGAGAGAAGGCTTCAGAAGTACAAAGCAATCAAGATGTCACTCAAGTTCTAGAAAGAATGAGAATGGAAAGAAGGATCCCAGGGAGGAAGGAAGGAGAAGAGGAAGGAAGGAAAGGAGGAAGGCCTTGTGGACATGGCTCAGTGTGGAGATCTTCACTGGCAACACAACACTCCAGCATCTAACTCAAGCACAGACAGACATGACATGTGCTAAAATAGAAAGGAGTGCTGAATTATTTTCTGAAGTGCCAAAGATTGTACAGGGGGCTGGGAAGGTGGCTTAGTGGTAGACTGCTTGCCTAGCATGCATGAGGCCCTGGGTTCGATTCCTCAGTACCACATAAACAAAGCTGAAAGTGGACTGCTGTGACTCAAGTGGTAGAGTGCTAACTTTGAGCAAAAGAAGCTCAGGGACAGTGGCCAGGCCTTGAGCTCAAGCACCAGGACTGGCAAATAAGCAAAACCAAAACCAAACAAGAAAAAGAATATTTGATTTGTAGTCCAGTGTATCCTGATAGCATTTCTCCAGAATAATATAGGCACATTCTTTTTTCTTCTATCTCTTTCTTTCTCTCTCTTTCTCCCTCTCTCTCCCCCTCCTACCCTCTCTCTCTCTCTCTCTCTCTCTCTCTCTCTCTCTCTCCATTATTTGGCTTGGAGTTCAGGGCATAGTCCTTTTGATTAATTAGATTGAAAAGTCTCATAGCCAGTCCTTGGTGGCTCACGCCTATAATCCTAGCTACTCAGGAGCCTGAGTTCTGAGGATCAAGATTCAAAGCTAGACAGAGCAGGCAAGTCTGGGAGAATATTATCTCCAATAAACCACTCAGAAAATAGGAAGTGGCACTGTGGCTCAAGTGGTAGAGCGCTCCCCTCCAGCTGAAGAGCTGAGTAATAGTACCCAGTCCCAAGTTCAAGTCCCATGACCAACAAAGTTAACAACAACAAATATTCTCACAGTTTTCTTCCCAAGCTGGTTTTGAACTCCAATCTTCAGAACTTGGACACCTGAGTAGATAGGATTTAGGCAGGAGCCAGCATTGTTTGTCTTACACTTTTTTTTCATTGTTTGTTGGTTTTTTTAATCAAAACAAGATATCAGAATGTGGTACTGTGTAAGCCATTCTGCAGGTAATTCTCCCTTCAGCATCCCTAATAGCTGTGGGTTAGGAGGAAATTGCCACACTAGGTTTGGGTGCATTGATCATGCAAAACCAAAAAAACATGGGCTGAGAAGATGACTCAGTGGTAGAGCACTTGCCTTGAATGCCTGAGGCCCTGAGTTTGATTCCTCAGCAGCACATAAGCAAAAAGAAAAAAGCCGGAAGTGGCACTGTGGCTCAAGTGGTAGAGTGCTAGCCTTGAGCTGAAGAGCTGAGGGACAGTTCCCAAGCCCAGAGTTCAGGAACCATGACCGGACTACACCCCCCCCCCCAAAAAAAAGAACCTAAAAAAAAAAACCAAAAAACAAGCCTCAGACAAACAAGATTGCTTTATTTGCCCCCTTAAATACACAAAAAACATATCATCTGAGCTCAGGACTGTAATTCTGTCTACTCTGGAGGCTGAGATTTGATTATCTAGGTTGGACACCAGCCCAGATAAGAAAAAAAATCCTAAAGATTTTTTTTTCCAGTCCTGGGCCTTGAAGTCCTGGACAGAGCACAGTCCCTGATCTTCTTCGTGATCAAGGCTAGCACTCTACCACTTGAGCCCCAGAGCCACTTCTGCCTTCTTCTGTTTATGTGAGGAATTGAACCCATGCCTTCATGCATGCTAGGCAGCACTCTACCACGAAGCCACCTTCCCAGATGCTTGAAGACTGCTTTTTTTGTTTTTTTTTTTTCTCTCCATGGTCCAGAGCTTAAAGTTTGGGCCTGGGCACTGTCCTTGAGCTCTTCAACAAAAAACATGGACTCTACTCATTGAGCCAAGGCACCACTTCCGGTTTTCTGGTGGTTATTTGGATATGAGAGTCTCAGGCCTTCTCTGCACAGGCTGGCTTTGAACCATGATCCTCAGATCTCAGCCTCCTGAGTAGCTAGGATTACAGGCTGGAGCCACCAGTGCCTGGCTCCTTGAAGACTATTATCTCCAATTTTAAGCACCAAAAAGCCGGAAGTAGAGGTGTGGCTCAAGTGATAGCACAGAGTGCTATGCTTGATCTGCAAAACTGAAGGGACAGGGTGTGAGATACTGAGATCAAGCCCCAGTACAATCTCTTTCTCTCTCTGTCTCTGTCTCTGTCTGTCTGTCTGTCTGTCTGTCTCTGTCTCTGTCTCTGTCTCTGTCTCTGTCTCTCTCTCTCTCTCTCTCTCTCTCTCTCTCTCACACACCCACACACACACACACACACAGAGCCAGATTATCTTTCTCAGCGACTATGGGCCTCCTAGCTAGAGGCAAAACATCTACCGCCTGTGGTGGAGAGCAGAGCAAGCATGTCTGTCTCACACACTTGGACTTGAAGGACACAGAGGAGTGAGGGAAGCACAAGCATTGCAGTGCACAGAAGTCAGGACTGGGTGTTAAACTTTCATTCTCCCTCCCCTCCCCCTTTCCTGCAGGACCCTCTGGACAAGGCAGAAATCCAATCAGGAGGAAGTGGGTGGAGCTTCAGGACTGAGCAGATGCTGCTTTCTGATTGGACACTGGGAGTTGGCCAAGGGTAGGACCAGTAGACAGGGGGAATAAAGCTTCAGAGGGGAGTTGAGAATCCTGGTAAGTGGAGTCACTGCCTGTGCCTGCTGCCTTCAGAGATCCCTGCTGATCTGTCCACATCTGGTAAGTCACTACCTCCATGAGGAACCCCCAGCATTCCCCTCAGCCAGTGCCAGGGGTGACTGTAGGTCCAGTATGCCAGAGTATTGTGATTTGAGCCTCTTCTTTTGAGGGCTTGAACTCAGGGTCTGGGTGTTGTCCCTGAGCTTCTATTGCTCAAGGCTACACTCTACCACTTTGAGCCACAGCACCACTTTTGGCTTTTTTCTGTGTCTGTGGTACTGAGGAATGGAATCCAGGGCTTGAATCATGCATGCTATGCAAGCACTCTAGCACTAAGCCACATTACCAGCCTCTGAGCTTGTGTGTGTGTGTGTGTGTGTGTGTGTGTGTGTGTGTGTGTGTGTGTGTGTGTGAATGGGAGTGTGTGTGTACGTACGTGTATGTGTGCGTGCGTGCAGGTAAGCGCACAGGCCTGTTTTGTAGCTTGAAATCAGGGCCTTGGCATTGTCATGATTTTTTTCCTCAAGGCTATCTACCTCTTGATCCACAGATTTACTTCCAGCTTTTTGGCGTTTTTGAACATAGTCACAGACTTGCCGGCCGCGAGTGGCTCACAACTGAAATCGGTACTACTCAGGAGGCTGAGATCTGAGAATCGTGGTTGAAAGCCAGCCTGGGCAGAGAAAGTCTGTGTTACTAATATCTCCAATAAACCACTCAGAAAACCAGACATGGCCCTGTGGCTCAAGTGGTAGATCACTAGTTTTGAGCTGAAGAGGTGAAGGACAGAGCCATGCCCAGAGTTCAAAGCCCTTCACTGTTGGGGGGCGGGGGGGGGGGTAAAAAGTCTCAGACTTTCCCTCATTGACTAGCTTTGAACTGTGTTTCAGCGATATTAGACTCTTTAGGAGCTAGATTACAAGTGTGAGCCACCAGCACCAGCCTTGAAATTTTTCAATACTTCTTTTTTTTAATTTAATTTTATTTTTTGTGAACATACTGTACAGAAGGGTTACAATTACATGGGAAGGATAATGCGTAAATTTCTTTATCAAGAATTGCAGCCTCAGCCGGGTGCTGGTGGCTCACGCCTGTAATCCTAGCTACTCAGGAGGCTGAGATCTGAGGATCGCAGTTCAAAGCCAGCCTGGGCAGGAGAGACCGTGAGACTCCTATCTCCAATAAACCACCAGAAAACCGGAAGTGGCGCTGTAGCTCAAGTGGTAGAGCGCTTGCCTTGAGCTGAAGAGCTGAGGGACAGTGCCCAGGCCCAGAGTTCAAGTCCCACGACCGACAAAAAAAAAAAAAAAAAAAAAAGAATTGCAGCCTCCTCCTTTGTTTACCCTTCATATCCCTTCCCAGCCTCCCCCGTCAATAATTTTTATTACTGCTTTTATCAGTAGTAGAGCTTGAAATTAAGGTCTGGGCATTGTGGTTCAACATTTTCCTTCAAGGTCTTCACTATACTCCTAAAGACACAACTTCTCTTCCAGCTTTAAATAGAGTCTCAATATTTTACCTGAACACGCAGACTCAGATCCAAACGTCCATGCTTTTATACATACATACATACATACATATATATATATATATATATATATATATATATATATATATATGATGTGGAGCTTATGGTAGAGGCCTGGATGCTGTCCCTGACCTCTTTTTGTTCAAAAGTAGCACTCTTCCACTTGGAGCCACAGCACCACTTCCAGTTTTCTGGTGGTCAGCTGAAGATGAGACTCTCACAGACTTTCCTGCTCAAGCTGGCTTTGAGCCTGGATCCTCAGATCTCAGCCTCCTGAGCAGCTAGGATTGCAGGGCTGAGCCCCCAGACCCCCACGCATTCAGGCTTGGCAATATGGGATGACAGATAAGAACCAGCATGCCAGGTGGTTGGTAACTGACGGGATAGGACTTCAATTCTCTCAATTTCTACTCCACAGGAGCTGGGCTTTCAGGTGGGGTCCACTAGACCAAGCCTCAATTTTGATAAGTTAAAGATGGAGTTCAAGTCAGGAATCTGTGGTTCCTGTTTGTAATCCTATCAACTTGAGGTTAGCTAAGAGTGAAGAATCCAGGTAACAGGATATTCTGGGTGGAGAAGGTTCTGATCTCTTCAGAAATAAATAAACCTTGACTGGAGCTGTGACTCAAGTGGTAGAGCACTCGTTTTGACCAGCCCTCGGGAATAGCACCCAGGCCTTCAAGGTCAATCTCTAGTGCAAGCACAAAAAGCAATACAAATTTAAAGCACCAAAAAAAACCAGTCAGATACCAGTGCTTTATACCATTAATCCTAGCTACTCAGGAGACTGATATCTGCGGTGGTTTAGATCCAGCCCAGATAGAAATCCCTGAGGCTTTATTTTTTTTCCCAGTCTTGGGGATGGAAATTAGGGCCTGGGAGCAGTCCCTGAGTTGCTTTTGCTCAAGGTTACCATTGTGCCACTTGAGCCACAGCCCTACTTTGTGTTTTCTGTGGATGTGGTACTGAGGAATGGAACCCTGGGCTTCATGTGTGCTATGCAAACATTCTACCACTAAGCCACATTTCCAATCCTTGAGATTCTTCTCTTCATGTAAGCAGCAAAATTTCAGAATTGGATATGTGGTTCTGTTGGAAGACTGCCAGCCTTCGGTAGGAAAGCTAAGGGTAAACAAGAGGCATTGAGTTCAAGCCCCATACTCCAGGGGCTGCTCTCTTTCTCTCTCTTTTTTTGACTCTCTTTCTTCTTTATAGTATTTCATTTCAGAGGGTGTGGGGGGGGAGTGGCTATAGGACAAGTTCTGGGTGTTTTGGACATTCTCTTTCTCTGTGTTGGTCCTGTGTTCTAACCCAGGTCCTCCTAGGAGCTGGGGACCCCCCCCCCACAGCTCCACCTTGCTGCCAGAGCAGTTCCTAAATGTTTAAGCGTTGTCTTGATTTGTGTAACCCCACCTCCCTGCTCCTCTGGCAGTGGGGAACATTTCCTGGGGGGAAGAGCAGCCCAGTGAGTCTCAGAGTCAGCCTTGGGTGAGGGTTCCATCTCAGAGGTGCTGCTTTCTATACACCGCACCAGCCTGTACCTGGCGTTACTATTGGTCAGTAACAGTGGTGACACTGCATACTAACGGTGCCTATTGCCTGTAGTCCTCATCCAGAGGCCTAGGTATCTAAGAAGGAAGAGAGAACAGAGATTAGGCAGCCGACATTCCTGTGGCTTTTCTTCTTGTAGCATTTTGAGTGCTGGCCAGACTTTAAGACAACAAGCTAGGGTGTGGCATGTGACCTTGGCTAACTCCACTGCTCCTTGTTAATTCAGAAGACTAGGTCTGAGGGTTGGAGTTCCAAGACAACACAGGTAGGAGAGTCTTTGATACCTTGACCTTCAACTAAACATGAAAATGACAGAAAGGCAGCTATGACTCAAGTGGTAGAGCACTAATACTAGCCCTCTAAGAAAGTGTCAGGACCTGAACTCAAGGCATAGGATTAGGACACACACATACACACACACAAACAAAGCTTGGGCTGACCTTTAGGCTCCTCATTATCCCTGACAATTGGGGCCTGAGCTCAGAGTAGTGGCTGGAACTGGATGGGACCATGGTGAGCTTTTGGGGCTGTCTATGTGGGGAGCATCCTGCTGCCCTGTGTCCCAGCGCTGTGCTTGGGGGG
Source organism: Dipodomys merriami (assembly GCF_024711535.1). NCBI lineage: Eukaryota > Metazoa > Chordata > Mammalia > Rodentia > Heteromyidae > Dipodomys > Dipodomys merriami. The sequence goes on from NW_027204270.1 coordinate 8,669,988, forward strand.
CATCGGGGCTATGTGGAAAGGGCGTGAACTGACATCTCCCCATGGCTGGAGTCGGGATGCGGACTTTGAGATGAGTTCTCTCTGAGAAGGGACTTCTCAGCTTCAACCGCTAAAGCTGCCTCTTCCTGTGTGCTCCCAGGCCCTCTCCCTGCAGCTCCAGCACTCTGAGCACCATGTCCCTGCCCACACTGCGGCAGCTGGCCATGCAGAGCCTGCTAGAGGACCAGGCCTTGGCCATCTCTGCTCTGGACGTCCTTCCCTTGGATCTCTTCTCCACGCTGTTCAGAGAGGTGGTGGCCAAGAGACGCATGGAGGTGCTGAAGGCCATGGTGCAGGCCTGGCCCTTTGCCTGCCTCCCCCTGGGGGCCCTGGTGGGCTCAGCTGACCTGGAGATCTTACAAGTCACCCTGGAGGGCCTTGATGTGCTGCTTGAACAGGGAGCAGGGTCCAGGTAAGGGGGACCCAGGTTGGGGGCTAGGGAGGACCCCAGAGTCCAGGGATGAGACAAACTGGAGTCGGCCAGAGTACGATGGACTCGAGGGAGACCTTGGGTCCAGAGGATCCCAGGAATTCCTGCAGAGCTTCTTGTGTAAGTGGCCCTTTGTTTCTGAGAGTTGCTAAGGATGGCTGCAGGCATGGCTGCCGAATCCCCACCTACACCAGGCTGTGGTGATGACATGGGGAAAGGTTGGGAAAAGTTTCTTGATTTCAATGGTGCACTCCTATAATCCTATCTACTTAGGTGGCTGAGATGGTGAAAAGTCGGCCAGGGTAAGAAAGTGTCTGAGGTTCTTATCTCTAATCAAAATAAAGCCAAAGCCTAGAACCAGTGGCTCACTCCTGTAATCCTAACTACTCTGGAGTTTGAGATCCGAGAATTAGATTCAAAGCCAGCCTGGGCAGAAAAGTCTGAGTTTCTTACCACTTGGCCCTGAGGCTCAAGTGATAGAGCACTAGCTTTGAGCTGAAGAGCTGAGAGACAGCGCACACACCCAGAGTTCAGGCCTCATAACCGGACCCCCCTCCAAAAAAAAAAGTTGAGGTATGATTCAAATGATAGAACAATGAGCCAGGAGTAGAAAAACCTAACAGACAGCATCCGTGCCCTGTATTCAGGCCCCATTACTAGTGCACAATAAAAAAGAAAAAAGACAGAAAAATATAATCTAGGAAAAAGCAGGAGGAAACATAGTACGCTAGGTTGGCTTGATCAAAATATGATGAAGCAGAAAGTGGCCATTCTGCCATGTCTGTTCTGAGACTGTCCTGTGTCTCCCCTGTAGATGCAAACTGCAAGTGTTAGATCTGCAGAATATGTCCCTGAACATCTGGACCTCAGGGTACATAGCAATGTCTCAAGCCTGCTCAGCAGCAGCCCTGACTGACAAGCCAGCAGCCAATCACTGTGCAGACCTGAAGGAGGAGCCGCCCTTCAGGATATTCATGGATGTCACCATCAGTGATGGCCCCTGGGATTGTGTGCTGGCCCACGTGCTCCAGTGGGTGGAGACAAGAAGAGGCCAGGTTCAGCTGTGCTCTAAGAAGCTGCAGGTTCTCTTTGCCTCCACCTCTGGCTCCACCTCTCAAATACAAAGCACTCTTGGAGTGCTTCATCTGGACTCCATCCAGGAGCTGGTTGTGGATGATTTGTGGCATCACAAAACACTGGAAAGTATGGTTCCTTATCTGGCTCAGATGAAGAACCTTCGCAAGCTTTCTTTGGCTATAATGAAAATGGAATGTTCTTCTTACGTCTTGGAGAATTTATACAAATACTTGTTTGATATGGTGCTGGAGGAAAATCGCCAAATTAATGAATGTGAAGGATTCTTCCCTTATGAGAAGCTCGAAAAGTTCTTCAGGTGAGGATCCTAAGTCAACACTTGCAGGGAGGGGAATGTCTGTGATACTTTTACCTATTGTCATCTGCCTTTCCTCCCCCAAACTGGAAGTGAAGCCGTGGTTCAAATTGGTAGAAAGGGAGAGTTGAGCAGAAGAGCTCAGTGAGCACACAGGGCTGAGCTGAACTTGGGGGGGGGTAGATATGAAAGGGGCTCAACTGTGTGGGGTGACTGCGGGGCTGAGGGGACTGAGGAGACACAGGAAGAGGCTCCTCCTCCTGAGGGTGCTGCTTAGTTCTGCCCTGGTCTTCAATGACGTCAGAAAGCAGGGTGCATGCTGGGAGTGTGCTCAGGGCAGGAAGCCCGCTGTGCAGTCCTATGTCGAAGTGAGTGGCTGTGAGTTCCTCTATAGGAAGCAAGTCTGAGCTCACAGGATAGAAACTGGAAGCAAGGGAACAGGAAAGGATGCTGTGCTGCGATGCTCAGATGCATGGGTGGTTGGGCCCTGCGGGCAGGAAGCCCAGTGCTCTGTCCAGACAGTGAGGAGAGGGGAAAGGAGAGGGTGTGGCCTGGCCAGGCTCAGGTGGCACTGACAGGCATGAGGCTGGGATGGTGGAGTGACAGGGGTCTCAGCCAGCAGCATTGTGTGGTTGGTCTCCCTCGGTGCAGCAGGACAACCTTTGCTGACCATCTCCTACCCGAGTCTGCTCTGCTCACCACCACCATTCACCCCAGTCTCTCTGCTCTCTCCTCAGGACCCTCAAGCCTCTGACCAGTCTGTCTTTGAGTTCAAGTCCACTGAATGAAGCAGACCTGAGGTTTCTGTCCCTATATCCCTGCACCAGTCAACTCAAGCACCTGCGTCTCAGGACTGTGTATTTGAGTGACTTGGGTCCTGGTCCGCTCCGAGCTCTGCTGGAGAGAGTGTCTGGCACCCTGGAGGCCCTGGCCTTGGAGCACTGTGGGATCACTCAGTCCCAGCTCTCTGCCATCCTGCCCAGCCTGAGCCAGTGCTCCCAGCTGAGCTTCTTCAGCATCTATGGGAACCGCATGTCCTTGGCTGCCCTGCAGAACCTGCTGAGCCACACAGCCAGGCTGAGGCAGTTACAGCGAGGGCTGTATCCGGCCCCTGTGGAGAGCTATGACCACAAATGTTTGTTGTATGGATGTGAAGTCAACAAGGAGAGATTTGCCCAGGTTTGTGTGAACTTGGTGCAGATCCTGAGGAACCTCCAGCCAGCCCATAAGGTCCAGATCTGCACTTACTCATGCACGGGCTGTAAAAAGAACCAGTTCTATAGCCTGGCACCCAGTGGCATTTGGGTTTCACAGAGCAATATGCCTTTACAAGTGACTTCAAATACTGTGGGATTTGTGCCCGGAAATAGTTTATGCTGTTTCCTTGGGTCCCTTGGAAATGAACCTGAGTGTCTCCTTTAGGACACTGGTACAGCCTCCTGGGAACACAAACCCTCTGCCACTTCCCAGGGAAAAATATAGGAGAGAACAAGTTCCTTTGCTTTCCACTTTCAGTGTCAGGACAGTGATGTGGAATGTTCTACTCACCACGGGCTTCTGTGTCCTGTGTTCTCAAAATGAAATCTGAGTGGCTTGCATTCAACCTGTAAGGAACTAGAGAGAATTTTTGATACCTGAATGGTTGTATGGAAATGAACGCATTCTGTTGAAGTCATTTACTCTGTTCATTTTATTGTATGACAATAGACAAGTTATTGTAAGCAGAGTGCGATTGGTTCATGTCTTTAATCCTAGCTATTTAGGAGACTGCCATCTGAGGATCCCCACTCAAGATCAACCAAGACAGGAAGGTCTGTGAGACTTTTGATTACAATTATCCTTCTTTCCTCCCTCAAAGCTGAAGTGGGTCAGTGGTTCAAATTGATAGAAGGCTAGACTTGAGTAAAAAAGCTCAGGGATAGTGCCAGATCCTGAGTTCATACCCTAGGACTAAATAAAAAGAAAAATTAAGCGAGGTGCCAGTGGCTCACCCCTGTAATCCTAGCTGTTCAGGATGCTGAGATCTTGGGATCATAGTTCAACGCCAGTCTTGGCAGGAAAGTCTACCAGACTCTTATCTCCAATGAACACCAGAAAACCAGAAGTGGTGTTGTTGAGCAAGTGGTAGAGCTCTTGCCTTGATCTGAATTGCTCAGGGACAGTACCCAGGTTCAGAGTGCATGCCCCATAAACAACAACTGAAAAAAGCAGTTACTCGGGAAGCTTAGGCACCAGTAACTCAGCTTCTGTAATCCTAGGTATACAGGAGAGTTTTTTTTTTTTTGAGAATACCAATTTCCAGGCAGTCCATGAAGAAAATCCTTTGAGTTTCTTTCTCCCATAACCTTTTGCTAGGATGGACTAAACTTCAGACTTGGAGCTGTGTCAAGTGGCAGAATGACTGACAGCCAAGGGGGAAAAGGCTAAGGGACAGAACCAAGCCCTCAATTCAATCCTTAGTACCTGCATAAAGAAAAAAGTACAAAGCTCATGAGTCTTTCATAGAAAACTAGTCCTAAGTCTGGGAAAGTGGCTCAGTGGTAGAGTGCTTGCCTAGCATGCATGAAGCCCTGGGTTCAATTCCTCAGTACCACACACACAGAAAAAGCCTCAAGTGGTGCTGGGGCTCACATGATAGAGCGCTCTCCTTGAACACAGAGGCTCAGGGATAGTGCCCTATCCTTGAGTTTTGGCCCAAAACTGGCAAAAAGAAATAGAAGGAAAGGAGTCTTGTCCAAATCCAGGTGCAGTGGAGAACCCGTGGCTGATTTCCTGCTGTGACATGACTACAGGAAGCCGCTGGCACCTGTGCACTGAGCACTGACCATGGAGCCCACTAACTCACTTGGGGCCAGACTGCTTTACCACAGGGGCTGTGAGGCCTTCCACACCTTGCTGCAGCCCTGAGTGCCAGCTCACCACACTACACATGGTGAAGCTGACATCCACCTCTGAATCACTGGAGTGATTCCTCAACCTCCCCAGACCTATCATCATTCACAATGCAGCATCTTCCTTTTCCACACCTGGTTGATTACAAGAGGGGCTGGAAGCCCCCATGGTGGCAGGCAGCATGGGGAGGTGGGGACACAGCTGTGGTGAAGACACCTTGCAGAGTCTGACCAGCAGGGGGCAGGAGAGGCCGGCCTAGTGCAGAGAAGCCTGTTGTGAGCACACACAAAGCCCACACCTGAGGCTCCTGAGCCAACTGTGAGGAGTGTCCAGGGCTTTGGCATCTGGCCAGCAGGGAGGGGCTCTGGGAAGGAGGGCCTTGCTCTAGGGACGGGCTCTCATTGCCAACTAAAACCTTCCAGGCCTCGTGCCCACTTGTGGGGCAAATGCCAAAATTGGTTCCCCCAGTCAGAGTGGAGGCAGAGATATGATGCAGTCTTAGGCCTGTGACCCAGACTCTGGGGAGTTCCTTATGGAGACACTGCTGCAGCCAATGCCCAGCACAAGGACGCTGCCCTACTATCAGCTGTCTGCAGCAATGAAGAACTCCAAGGGGCTTCTCAAGCACCTGAGGAGAGAGCAAATGGCTACACCTGAGAATTCTGGAGACAGGCTGGGGGGGATAGCCTCCAAGGAGAGGATCATGTGGAACGGGATCCAGGCTGCTGTGACCACAGCCAGGATGCTGTGTGGTGAAGAGCCTGACTGCAGTCACACCACTCTCCAGGGGTCTGACCCCAAGGGCAGGTGTCCTGGAATGCTAGTATTTCCCCAGACCCCAAATAGCAGAGAAGTTCTCTGCAGTTGAATAGGCCGAGAGGACTTCAGAAGTAAAAAGCGATCAAGATGTCACTGGAGTTCTAGAAAGAAAGTGAGAATGGAAGGAAGAATCCCATGGAGGAAGCAAGGAGAAGAGGAAGGAAGGAAAGGAGGAAGGCCTTGTGGACATGGCTCAGTGTGGAGATCTTGACAGGCAGCACAACACCCCAGCATCTAACTCAAGCACAGACAGACATGACATGTGCTAAAATAGAAAGGAGTGCTGAATTATTTTCTTAAGTGCAAGAGATTGAACAGGGGGCTGGGAAGGTGGCTTAGTGGTAGACTGCTTGCCTAGCATGCATGAAGCCCTGGCTTCTATTCCTCAGTACCACATAAACAAAGCTGAATGTGGACTGCTGTGACTCAAGTGCTAGAGTGCTAGCTTTGAGCAAAAGAAGCTCAGGGACAGTTCTCAGGCACTGAGCTCAAGCCCAGGACTGGCAAATAAGCAAAACCAAAAGCAAAGAAGACAAAGAATATCTGATTTGTAGCCCAGTGTATCCTGATAGCATTTCTCCAGAATAATATAGGCACATTCTTTTTTCTTCTATCTCTTTCTTTCTCTCTCTGTCTCTTTGTGTGTCTCTCTCTGTGTCCCTCTCTCTCCCCCTCTTAACCTCTCTCTCTCTCTCTCTCTCTCTCTCTCTCTCTCTCTCTCTCTCTCTCTCTCTCTCTCTCTCTCTCTCTCTCTCTCTCTCTCTCTCTCTCTCCATTATTTGGCTTGGAGGTCAGGGCATAGTCCTCTTGATTAATTAGATTGAAAAGTCTCACAGCCAGTCCTTGGTGGCTCACGCCTATAATCCTAGCTACTCAGGAGCCTGAGTTCTGAGGATCACGAGTCAAAGCTAGACCGGGCAGGCAAGTCTGGGAGAATATTATCTCCAATAAATCACTCAGAAAATAGGAAGTGGCACTGTGGCTCAAGTGGTAGAGCGCTCCTCTCCAGATGAAGAGCTGAGTAATAGTACCCAGTCCCAAGTTCAAGTCCCATGACCAACAAAGTTAACAACAACAAATATTCTCACAGTTTTCTTCCCAAGCTGGTTTTGAACTCCAATCTTCAGAACTTGGACACCTGAGTAGATAGGATTTAGGCAGGAGCCAGCATTGTTTGTCTTACACTTTTTTTTCATTGTTTGTTGGTTTGTTTAATCAAAACAAGATATCAGAATGTAGTACTGTGTAAGCCATTCTGCAACTAATTGTCCCTTCAACATCCCTAATAGCTGTGGGTTAGGAGGAAATTGCCACACTAGGTTTGGGTGCATTGATCATGCAAAACCAAAAAAACATGGGCTGAGAAGATGACTCAGTGGTAGAGCACTTGCCTTGAATGCCTGAGGCCCTGAGTTTGATTCCTCAGCAGCACATAAGCAAAAAGAAAAAAGCCGGAAGTGGCACTGTGGCTCAAGTGGTAGAGTGCTAGCCTTGAGCTGAAGAGCTGAGGGACAGGGCCCAAGCCCAGAGTTCAGCACCCATGACCAGACCCCCTCCCCCAAAAAAAACCTAAAAAAAAAAAAAAAACAAGCCTCAGACAAACAAGATTGCTTTATTTTCCCCTTAAATACACAGAAAACCTATCATCTGAGTGCTAGAGGCTCAGGACTGTAATTCTATCTACTCTGGAGGCTGAGATATGATTATCTAGGTTGGACACCAGCCCAGATAAGAAAAAAATTCCTGAAGATTTTTTTTTTCCAGCCTGGGCCTTGAAGTCCTGGACAGAGCACAGTCCCTGATCTTCTTTGTGATCAAAGCTAGCACTCTACCACTTGAACCCCGGAGCCACTTCTGCCTTCTTCTGTTTATGTGAGGAATTGAACCCATGCCTTCATGCATGCTAGGCCAGCACTCTACCACTAAGCCACCTTCCCAGATGCTTGAAGACTGCTTTTTTTTCTCTCTCTCTCTCTCCATGGTCCAGAGCTTAAAGTTTGGGCCTGGGCACTGTCCTTGAGCTCTTCAACAAAAAACATGGACTCTACTCCTTGAGCCTCAGCGCCACTTCTGGTTTTCTGGTGGTTATTTGGATATGAGAGTCTCAGGCCTTCTCTGCACAGGCTGGCTTTGAACCATGATCCTCAGATCTCAGCCTCCTGAGTAGCTAGGATTACAGGCTGGAGCCACCTGTGCCTGGCTCCCTGAAGACTATTATCTCCAATTTTAAGCACCAAAAAGCCTGAAGTGGAGGTGTGGCTCAAGTGGTAGCACAGAGTGCTATACTTGATCTGCAAAACTGAAGAGACACAGTGTGAGATTCTGAGATCAAGCCCCAGTACAATCTCTTTCTCTCTCTGTCTCTGTCTCTATCTGTCTGTCTGTCTCTGTCTCTGTCTCTGTCTCTGTCTGTCTCTGTCTGTCTCTCTCTCTCTCTCTCTCTCACACACACACACACACACACACACACACACACACACACACACACACACACACACACAGAGCCAGATTATCTTTGTCAGTGACTATGGGCCTCCTAGCTAGAGGCAAAACATCTACCGCCTGTGGTGGAGAGCAGAGCAAGCATGTCTGTCTCACACACTTGGACTTGAAGGACACAGAGGAGTGAGGGAAGCACAAGCATTGCAGTGCACAGAAGTCAGGACTGGGTGTTAAACTTTCATTCTCCCTCCCCTCCCCCTTTCCTGCAGGACCCTCTGGACCAGGCAGAAATCCAATCAGGAGGAAGTGGGTGGAGCTTCAGGACTGAGCAGATGCTGCTTTCTGGTTGGACACTGGGATTGGCCAAGGGTAGGACCAGTAGACAGGGGGAATAAAGCTTCAGAGGGGAGTTGAGACTCCTGGTAAGTGGAGTCACTGTGCCTGCTCCCTTCAGAGAGCCCTGCTGATCTGTCCACATCTGGTAAGTCCCCACTCCATGAGGACCTCCCAGCATTCCCCTCAGCCAGTGCCAGGGGTGACTGTAGGTCCAGTATGCCACAGAGTATTGTGATTTGGGCCTCTTCTTTTGAGGGCTTGAACTCAGGGTCTAGGTGTTGTCCCTGAGCTTCTATTGCTCAAGGCTACACTCTACCACTTTGAGCCACAGCACCACTTTTGGCTTTTTTCTGTGTCTGTGGTACTGAGGAATGGAATCCAGGGCTTGAATCATGCATGCTATGCAAGCACTCTAGCACTAAGCCACATTACCAGCCTCTGAGCTTGTGTGTGTGTGTGTGTGTGTGTGTGTGTGTGTGTGTGTGTGTGTGTGTGTGTTCGTATGTGTATGTGTACGTGTACATGTACGTGTACGTGTGCTTGTGGATGCGCGTACACTCACGCAAGCGCACAGGCCTGTTTTGTAGCTTGAACTCAGGGCCTTGGCACTGTCCTGATTTTTTCCTCAAGGCTATCTACCTCTTGATCCACAGATTTACTTCCTGCTTTTTGGCGTTTTTAAACATAGTCACAGACTTGCCGGCCAGGAGTGGCTCACAACTGAAATCCATACTACTCAGGAGGCTGAGATCTGAGGATCGTGGTTGAAAGCCAGTCTTGGCAGAGAAAGTCTGTGCTACTAATATCTCCAATAAACCACTCAGAAAACCAGACATGGCCCTGTGGCTCACGTGGTAGATCACTAGTTTTGAGCTGAAGAGGTGAAGGACAGAGCCATGGCTAGAGTTCAAAGCCCTTCACTGTTGGGGGGTGGCGGGGGGGGGGGGGTAAAAAGTCTCAGACTTTCCCTGATTGGCTTTGCACTGTGTTTCACAGATCTTTTTTTTTTTTGTGGGAGGGGGGTCTGGTCATGGGGACTGAACTCTGGCCTGGGCACTGTCCCTCAGCTCTTCAGCTCAAGGCTAGCGCTCTACCACTTGAGCCACAGTGCCACTTCCGGCTTTTTTTCTTTTTTCTTATGTGGTGCTGAGGAATCAAACCCAGGGCCTGTGGCATGCAAGGCAAGCGCTCTACCACTGAGCCACCTTCCCAGCCCTGTTTCACAGATCTTTAGGAGCTAGATTACAAGTGTGAGCCACCAGCACCTGTCTTGAAATTTTTCAATAATTCTTTTTTTAAAATTTAATTTAATTTTATTTTTGTGAACATACTGTACAGAGGGGTTACAATTACATGGGCAGGATAATGCATACATTTCTTATCAAGAATTGCAGCCTCCTCCTTTGTTTACCCTTCATATCCCTTCCCAGCCTCCCCCCTCAATAATTCTTTATTACTGCTTTTATCAGTAGTAGAGCTTGAAATTAAGGTCTGGGCATTGTGGTTCAACAGCTTCCTTCAAGGTCTTCACTATACTCCTAAAGACACAACTTCTCTTCCAGCTTTAAATAGAGTCTCAATATTTTACCTGAACACGCAGACTCAGATCCAAATGTCCATGCTTTTATATATATATATATATATATATGATGTGGAGCTTGTGGTAGCGGCCTGGATGCTGTCCCTGACCTATTTTCGGTCAAAAGTAGCACTCTCCCACTTGGAGCCACAGCACCACTTCCAGTTTTCTGGTGGTCAACTGAAGATGAGACTCTCACAGACTTTCCTGCTCAAGCTGGCTTTGAGCCTGGATCCTCAGATCTCAGCCTCCTGAGCAGCTAGGATTGCAGGGCTGAGCCCCCAGAACTCCACTAATTCAGTCTTGGCAATATGGGATGACAGATAAGAACCACCATGTCAGGTGGTTGGTAACTGACGGGATAGGACTTCAATTCTCTCAATTTCTACTCCACAGGAGCTGGGCTTTCAGGTGGGAGCCACTAGACCAAGCCTCAATTTTGATAAGTTAAAGATGGAGTTCAAGTCAGGAATCTGTGGCTCCTGTTTGTAATCCTGTCAACTTGAGGTTAGCTAAGAGTGAAGAATCCAGTTAACAGGATATTCTGGGTGGAGAAGGTTCTGATCTCCTCAGAAATAAATAAACCTTGACAGGAGCTATGACTCAAGTGGTAGAGCACTCGTTTGGAATAGCACCCAGGCCTTCAAGGTCAATCTCTAGTGCAAGCACAAAAAGCAATACAAATTTAAAGCACCAAAAAAACCAGTCAATACCAGTGCTTTATACCATTAATCCTAGCTACTCAGGAGACTGATATCTGAGGTGGTTTAGATCCAGCCCAGATAGAAATCCCTGAGGCTTTATTTTTTTTCCCCAGTCCTGCGGATGGAAGGCAGGGCCTGGGAGCTGTCCCTGAGTTGCTTTTGCTCAAGGTTACCATTGTGCCACTTGAGCCACAGCCCTACTTTGTGTTTTCTGTGGATGTGGTACTGAGGAATGGAACCCTGGGCTTCATGCGTGCTATGCAAGCACTCTACCACTAAGCCACATTTCTAGTTCTTGAGATTTCTCTCTTCATGTAAGCAGCAAAATTTCAGAATTGGATATGTGGTTCTGTTGGAAGACTGCCAGCCTTCGGTAGGAAAGCTAAGGGTAAACAAGAGGCATTGAGTTCAAGCCCCATACTCCAGGGGCTGCTCTCTTTCTCTCTCTTTTTTTGACTCTCTTTCTTCTTTATAGTGTTTCATTTCAGAGGGTGTGGGGGGGGAGTGGCTATAGGACAAGTTCTGGGTGTTTTGGACATTCTCTTTCTCTGTGTTGGTCCTGTGTTCTAACCCAGGTCCTCCTAGGAGCTGGGGACCCCCCCCCCCCCCCACAGCTCCACCTTGCTGCCAGAGCAGTTCCTAAATGTTTAAGCGTTGTCTTGATTTGTGTAACCCCACCTCCCTGCTCCTCTGGCAGTGGGGAACATTTCCTGGGGGGAAGAGCAGCCCAGTGAGTCTCAGAGTCAGCCTTGGGTGAGGGTTCCATCTCAGAGGTGCTGCTTTCTATACACCACACCAGCCTGTACCTGGCGTTACTATTGGTCAGTAACAGTGGTGACACTGCATACTAACGGTGCCTATTGCCTGTAGTCCTCATCCAGAGGCCGAGGTATCTAAGAAGGAAGAGAGAACAGAGATTAGGCAGCTGACATTCCTGTGGCTTTTCTTGTAGCATTTTGAGTGCTGGCCAGACCTTAAGACAACAAGCTAGGGTGTGGCATGTGACCTTGGCTAACTCCACTGCTCCTTGTTAATTCAGAAGACTAGATCTGAGGGTTGGAGTTCCAAGACAACACAGGTAGGAGAGTCTTTGATACCTTGACCTTCAACTAAACATGAAAATGACAGAAAGGCAGCTATGACTCAAGTGGTAGAGCACTAATACTAGCCCTCTAAGAAAGTGTCAGGACCTGAACTCAAGGCATAGGATTAGGACACACACATACACACACACAAACAAAGCTTGGGCTGACCTTTAGGCTCCTCATTATCCCTGACAATTGGGGCCTGAGCTCAGAGTAGTGGCTGGAACTGGATGGGACCATGGTGAGCTTTTGGGGCTGTCTATGTGGGGAGCATCCTGCTGCCCTGTGTCCCAGCACTGTGCTTGGGGGGCATCGGGGCTATGAGAAAAGGGCGTGAACTGACATCTCCCCATGGCTGGAGTCGGGATGTGGACTTTGAGATGAGTTCTCTCTGAGAAGGGACTTCTCAGCTTCAACCGCTAAAGCTGCCTCTTCCTGTGTGCTCCCAGGCCCTCTCCCTGCAGCTCCAGCACACTGAGCACCATGTCCCTGCCCACACTGCGGCAGCTGGCCATGCAGAGCCTGCTAGAGGACCAGGCCTTGGCCATCTCTGCTCTGGACGTCCTTCCCTTGGATCTCTTCTCCACGCTGTTCAGAGAGGTGGTGGCCAAGAGACGCATGGAGGTGCTGAAGGCCATGGTGCAGGCCTGGCCCTTTGCCTGCCTCCCCCTGGGGGCCCTGGTGGGCTCAGCTGACCTGGAGATCTTACAAGTCACCCTGGAGGGCCTTGATGTGCTGCTTGAACAGGGAGCAGGGTCCAGGTAAGGGGGACCCAGGTTGGGGGCTAGGGAGGACCCCAGAGTCCAGGGATGAGACAAACTGGAGTCGGCCAGAGTACGATGGACTCGAGGGAGACCTTGGGTCCAGAGGATCCCAGGAATTCCTGCAGAGCTTCTTGTGTAAGTGGCCCTTTGTTTCTGAGAGTTGCTAAGGATGGCTGCAGGCATGGCTGCCGAATCCCCACCTACACCAGGCTGTGGTGATGACATGGGGAAAGGTTGGGAAAAGTTTCTTGATTTCAATGGTGCACTCCTATAATCCTATCTACTTAGGTGGCTGAGATGGTGAAAAGTCGGCCAGGGTAAGAAAGTGTCTGAGGTTCTTATCTCTAATCAAAATAAAGCCAAAGCCTAGAACCAGTGGCTCACTCCTGTAATCCTAACTACTCTGGAGTTTGAGATCCGAGAATTAGATTCAAAGCCAGCCTGGGCAGAAAAGTCTGAGTTTCTTACCACTTGGCCCTGAGGCTCAAGTGATAGAGCACTAGCTTTGAGCTGAAGAGCTGAGAGACAGCGCACACACCCAGAGTTCAGGCCTCATAACCGGACCCCCCTCCAAAAAAAAAAGTTGAGGTATGATTCAAATGATAGAACAATGAGCCAGGAGTAGAAAAACCTAACAGACAGCATCCGTGCCCTGTATTCAGGCCCCATTACTAGTGCACAATAAAAAAGAAAAAAGACAGAAAAATATAATCTAGGAAAAAGCAGGAGGAAACATAGTACGCTAGGTTGGCTTGATCAAAATATGATGAAGCAGAAAGTGGCCATTCTGCCATGTCTGTTCTGAGACTGTCCTGTGTCTCCCCTGTAGATGCAAACTGCAGGAGTTAGATCTGCAGAATATGTCCCTGAACATCTGGACCTCAGGGTACATAGCAATGTCTCAAGCCTGCTCAGCAGCAGCCCTGACTGACAAGCCAGCAGCCAATCACTGTGCAGCCCTGAGGGAGGAGCCCCCCTTCAGGATATTGTTGGATGTCACCATCAGTGATGGCCCCTGGGATTGTGTGCTGGCCCACGTGCTCCAGTGGGTGGAGACAAGAAGAGGCCAGGTTCAGCTGTGCTCTAAGAAGCTGCAGGTTCTCTTTGCCTCCACCTCTGGCTCCACCTCTCAAATACAAAGCACTCTTGGAGTGCTTCATCTGGACTCCATCCAGGAGCTGGTTGTGGATGATTTGTGGCATCACAAAACACTGGAAAGTATGGTTCCTTATCTGGGCCAGATGAAGAACCTTCGCAAGCTATATTTGGCTACGATGAAAATGGAATGTTCTTCTTACCTCTTGGAGAATTTACACAGATTCTTGTCTGACATGGTGCTGGAGGAAAATTGCCAAATTAATGAACGTGAAAGATTCTTCCCTTATGAGAAGCTCGAAAAGTTCTTCAGGTGAGGATCCTAAATCAACACTTGCAGGGAGGGGAATGTCTGTGAGACTTTTACCTATTGTCATCGCCTTTCCTCCCCCAAACTGGAAGTGAAGCAGTGATTCAAATTGGTAGAAAGGTAGAGTTGAGCAGAAGAGCTCAGTGAGCACACAGGGCTGAGCTGAACTTGGGGGGGGTAGATATGAAAGGGGCTCAACTGTGTGGGGTGACTGCGGGGCTGAGGGGACTGAGGAGACACAGGAAGAGGCTCCTCCTCCTGAGGGTGCTGCTTAGTTCTGCCCTGGTCTTCAATGACGTCAGGAAGCAGGGTGCATGCTGGGAGTGTGCTCAGGGCAGGAAGCCCGCTGTGGAGTCCTATGTCGAAGTGAGTGGCTGTGAGTTCCTCTATAGGAAGCAAGTCTGAGCTCACAGGATAGAAACTGGAAGCAAGGGGAACAGGAAAGGATGCTGTGCTGCGATGCTCAGATGCATGGGTGGTTGGGCCCTGCGGGCAGGAAGCCCAGTGCTGTGTCCAGACAGTGAGCAGAGGGGAAAGGAGAGGGTGGTGGCCTGGGCCAGGCTCAGGTGGCACTGACAGGCATCAGGCTGGGATGGTGGAGTGACAGGGGTCTCAGCCAGCAGCATCGTGTAGTTGGTCTCCCTCGGTGCAGCAGGACAACCTTTGCTGACCATCTCCTACCCGAGTCTGCTCTGCTCACCACCACCATTCACCCCAGTCTCTCTGCTCTCTCCTCAGCACCCTCAATCCTCTGACCAGTCTGTCTTTCAGTTCAAGTCCACTGAATGAAGCAGACCTGAGGTTTCTGTCCCTGTATCCCTGCACCAGTCAGCTCAAGCACCTGTATCTCAGGACTGTGGACTTGGGTGACTTGGGTCCTGGGCCCCTCCGAGCTCTGCTGGAGAGAGTGTCTGGCACCCTGGAGGCCCTGGCCTTGGAGCACTGTGGGATCACTGAGGCCCAGCTCTCTGCCATCCTGCCTACCCTGAGCCAGTGCTCCCAGCTGAGCTTCTTCAGCATCTATGGGAACCGCATGTCCTTGGCTGCCCTGCAGAACCTGCTGAGCCACACAGCCAGGCTGAGGCAGTTACAGCGAGGGCTGTATCCGGCCCCTGTGGAGAGCTATGACCACGAATGTTTGTTGTATGGATGTGAAGTCAAGAAGGAGAACTTTGCCCAGGTTTGTGTGAGCTTGGTGCAGATCCTGAGGGACTTACAGCCAGCCCATAAGGTCCAGATCTGCACTTACTCATGCATTAGCTGTAAAAAGAACCAGTTCTATAGCCTGGCACCCAGTGGCATTTGGGTTTCACAGAGGAATATTCATTTACAAGAGACTTCAAATACTGTGGGATTTGTGCCCGGAAATAGTTTATGCTGTTTCCTTGGGTCCCTTGGAAATGAACCTGAATGTCTCCTTTAGGACACTGGTACAACCTCGTGGGAACACAAACCCTCTGCCACTCCCCAGGGGAAAATATAGGAGAGAACAAGTTCCTTTGCTTTCCACTTTCAGTGTCAGGACGGTGATGTGGGATGTTCTACTCACCATGGGCTCCTGTGTCCTGTCTTCTCAAAAAGAAATCTGAGTAGCGTGCATTCTGCCTTGGAGGAACAATATGGAGTTTCTGTTTCCTGAATGGTTGTATGGAAATGAACCCATTCTGATGAAGACATTACTCTGTTCATTTTATTATGTGACAATAAATAAGTTATTGTAAGCAGAGTGCCATTGGTTCATGTCTGTAATCCTAGCTACTCAGGATGCTGAGATCTGAGGATCCCCATTCAAGATCAGCCAAGACAGGAAGGTCTGTGAGACTTTTGATTACAATTATCCTTCTTTTCTCCCTCAAAGCTGAATGGGTCAATGGTTTAATTTGATAGAAGGCTAGACTTGAGCAAAAAAGCTCAGGGATAGTGCCAGATCCTGAGTTCATACCTAGGACTATATAAAAAGAAAAATTAAGCCGGGTGCCAGTGGCTCACACCTGTAATTCTAGCTGTTCAAGAAGCTGAGATCTTAGGATCATAGTTCAAAGCCAGTCTTGGCAGGAAAGTCTACCAGACTCTTATCTCCAATGAAGCACCAGAAAACCAGAAGTGGTGTTGTTGAGCAAGTTGTAGAGCTCTTGCCTTGAGCTGAATTGCTCAGGGACAGTACCCAGGTTCAGAGTGCATGCCCCATGAACAACAACAACTGAAAAAAGCAGTTACTCGGGAAGCTTAGGCACCAGTAACTCAGCTACTGTAATCCTAGGTATACAGGAGAGTTTTTTTTTGAGAATATCAATTTCCAGGCAGCCCAGGAACAAAATCCTTGAGTTTCTTTCTCCTATAACCTTTTTTTTTTTTTTTGCCAGTCATGGGGCCTGAACTCTGGGCCTGGGCGCTGTCCCTCAGCTCTTCAGCTCAAGGCAAGCGCTTTACCACTGGAGTCACAGTGCCACTTCCAGCTTTTTCTGTGTATGTGGTGCTGAGGAATCGAACCCAGGGGCTCATGCATGCAAGGCAAGCACTCTACTGCTGAGCTACCTTCCCAGCCCTTCTATAACCTTTTGATAGGACAGACTCAACTTCAGACTTGGAGCTGTGTCAAGTGGCAGAGTGACTGACAGCCAAGGGGGAAAAGGCTAAGGAAGAGGGCCAAGCCCTCAATTCAACTCTCAGTACCTGCATAAAGAAGAAAGTATAAAGCTCATGAATATTTCATAGAAAACTAGTCCTAAACTGGGAAGGTGGCTCAGTGGTAGAGTGCTTACCTAGCATGCATGAAGCCCTGGGTTCAATTCCTCCGTACCACACACACAAAAAAAGCCTGAAGTGGTGCTGGGGCTCACATGGTAGAGTGCTCTCCTTCAACACAGAGAGGCTCAGGGATAGTTCCCTGTCCCTGAATTTTGCCCCAACCTGGCAAAAAGAATTAGAAGGAAAGGAGTCCTGTCCAAATCCACGTGCAGTGGAGAACCTGTGGCTGATTTCCTGCTGTGACATGACTACAGGAAGCCGCTGGCACCTGTGCATTGAGCACTGACCATGGAGCCCACTAACTCACTTGGGGCCAGACTGCTTCACCACAGGGGCTGTGAGGCCTTCCACACCTTGCTGCAGCCCTGAGTGCCAGCTCACCACACTACACATGGTGAAGCTGACATCCACCTCTGAATCACTGGAGTGATTCCTCAACCTCCCCAGACCTATCATCAGTCACAATGCAGCATCTTCCTTTTCCACACCTGGTTGAATACAAGAGGGGCTGGAAGCCCCCAGGGTGGCAGGCAGCATGGGGAGGTGGGGACACAGCTGTGGTGAAGACACCTTGCAGAGTCTGACCAGCAGGGGGCAGGAGAGGCCGGCCTAGTGCAGAGAAGCCTGTTGTCAGCACACACAAAGCCCACACCTGAGGCTCCTGAGCCAACTGTGAGGAGTGTCCAGGGCTTTGGCATCTGGCCAGCAGGGAGGGGCTCTGGGAAGGAGGGCCTTGCTCTAGGGACGGGCTCTCATTGCCAACTAAACCCTTCCAGGCCTCGTGCCCACCTGTGGGGCAAATGGCCAAAGTGGGTCCCCTCCAGTCTGAGTAGGGGCAAGGATATGATGTAATTTTAGACCTGTGACCCAGACTCTGGGGAGTTCCTTAGAGAAACACTGCTGCAGCCAAAGTGCAGCACAAGGACGCTGACCAAGCATCAGCCGTCTGCAGCAATGAAGAACTCCAAGGGGCTCCTCAGGCACCTGAGGAGAGAGCAAATGGCTACACCTGAGAACTGCTGGAGACAGGCAGAGTGGGGACAGCCTCAGAGGAGAGGACCATGTGGAACAGGATCCAGGCTGCTGTGACCACAGCCAGGATGCTGTGTGGTGAAGAGCCTGACTGCAGTCACAGCCACTCTCCAGGGGTCTGACCCCAAGGGCAGGTGTTCTGGAATGCTGGTATTCCCCAGAACCAACACACCAAAGAGGTTCTCTGCAGTTCAATAGGCAGAGAAGGCCTCAGAAGTACAAAGCAATCAAGATGTCACTGGAGTTCTAGAAAGAGATGAGAATGGAAGAAAGAATCTCAGGGAGGAAGGAAGGAGAAGAGAAAGGAAGGAAAGGAGGAAGGCCTTGTGGACATGGCTCAGTGTGGAGATCTTGACTGGCAGCACAACACCCCAGCATCTAACTCAAGCACAGACAGACATGACATGTGCTAAAATAGAAAGGAGTGCTGAATTATTTTCTGAAGTACAAAAGATTGAACAAGGGGCTGGGAAGGTGGCTTAGTGGTAGACTGCTTGCCTAGCATGCATGAAGCCCTGGCTTCTATTCCTCAGTACCACATAAACAAAGCTGAAAGTGGTGCTGTGGCTCAAGTGCTAGAGTGCTAGCTTTGAGCAAAAGAAGCTCAAGGACAGTGCCCAGTCCCTGAGCTCAAGCCCCAGGACTGGCAAATAAGCAATACCAAAACCAAACAAGAAAGAGAATACTTGATTTGTAGTCCAGTGTATCCTGATAGCATTTCTCCAGAATAATATAGGCACATTCTTTTTTCTTCTATCTCTCTCTCTCTCTCTCTTTCTGTCTCTCTTCTCTGTCTCCCTCTCTCTCCCCCTCGTACCCCCCCCTCTCTCTCTCTCTCCCTCTCTCTCTCTCTCTCTCCATCATTTGGCTTGGAGGTCAGGGCATATTCCTCTTGATTAATTGGATTGAAGAGTCTCACAGCCAGTCCTTGGTGGCTCACGCCTATAATCCTAGCTACTCAGGAGCCTGAGTTCTGAGGATCAAGATTCAAAGCTAGACCAGGCAGGCAAGACTGGGAGAATATTATCTCCAATAAACCACTCAGAAAATAGGAAGTGGCACTGTGGCTCAAGTGGTAGAGGGCTCTCCTCCAGCTGAAGAGCTGAGTAATAGTACCCAGTCCCAAGTTCAAGTCCCATGACCAACAAAGTTAACAACAACAAATATTCTCACAGTTTTCTTCCCAAGCTGGTTTTGAACTCCAATCTTCAGAACTTGGACACCTGAGTAGATAGGATTTAGGCAGGAGCCAGCATTGTTTGTCTTACACTTTTTTTTCATTGTTTGTTGGTTTGTTTAATCAAAACAAGATATCAGAATGTGGTACTGTGTAAGCCATTCTGCAGGTAATTCTCCCTTCAGCATCCCTAATAGCTGTGGGTTAGGAGGAAATTGCCACACTAGGTTTGGGTGCATTGATCATGCAAAACCAAAAAAACATGGGCTGAGAAGATGACTCAGTGGTAGAGCACTTGCCTTGAATGCCTGAGGCCCTGAGTTTGATTCCTCAGCAGCACATAAGCAAAAAGAAAAAAGCCGGAAGTGGCACTGTGGCTCAAGTGGTAGAGTGCTAGCCTTGAGCTGAAGAGCTGAGGGACAGTTCCCAAGCCCAGAGTTCAGGAACCATGACCGGACTACACCCCCCCCCCCAAAAAAAAAAAGAACCTAAAAAACAAAAACAATGAAGAAGCCTCAGATAAGCAAGATTGCTTTATTTCCCACCTTAAATACACAGAAAACTTATCATCTGAGTGCTAGAGGCTCAGAATTATAATTCTGTCTACTCTGGAGGCTGAGATTTGATTATCTAGGTTGGACACCAGCCCATATAAGAAAAAAATTCCTGAAGATTTTTTTTTCCAGTCCTGGGCCTTGAAGTCCTGGACAGAGCACAGTCCCTGATCTTCTTTGTGATCAAAGCTAGCACTCTACCACCTGAGCCCCAGAGCCACTTCTGCCTTCTTCTGTTTATGTGAGGAATTGAACCCATGCCTTCATGCATGCTAGGCCAGCACTCTACCACTAAGCCACCTTCCCAGATGCCTGAAGACTGCTTTTGTTTTTCCTCCATGGTCCAGAGCTTAAAGTTTGGGCCTGGGCACTGTCCTTGAGCTCTTCAACAAAAAACATGGACTCTACTCCTTGAGCCACAGCGTCACTGCCGGTTTTCTGGTGGTTATTTGGATATGAGAGTCTCAGGCCTTCTCTGTACAGGCTGGCTTTGAACCATGATCCTCAGATCTCAGCCTCCTGATTAGCTGGGATTACAGGCTGGAGCCACCAGTGCCTGGCTCCCTGAAGACTATTATCTCCAATTTTAAGCACCAAAAAGCCTGAAGTGGAGGTGTGGCTCAAGTGGTAGAGCAGAGTGCTATGCTTGATCTGCAAAACTGAAGGGACAGAGTGTGAGATACTGAGATCAAGCCCCAGTACAATCTCTTTCTCTCTCTGTCTCTGTCTCTGTCTGTCTGTCTGCCTCTCTGTCTGTCTCTCTGTCTGTCTGTCTGTCTCTCTCTCTCTCTCTTCTCTCTCTCTCTCTCTCTCTCTCTCTCTCTCTCTCTCTCTCTCTCTCTCTCTCTCTCACACACACACACACACACACACACACACACACACAGAGCCAGATTATCTTTCTCAGCGACTATGGGCCTCCTAGCTAGAGGCAAAACATCTACCGCCTGTGGTGGAGAGCAGAGCAAGCATGTCTGTCTCACACACTTGGACTTGAAGGACACAGAGGGGTGAGGGAAGCACAAGCATTGCAGTGCACAGAAGTCAGGACTGGGTGTTAAACTTTCATTCTCCCTCCCCTCCCCCTTTCCTGCAGGACCCTCTGGACCAGGCAGAAATCCAATCAGGAGGAAGTGGGTGGAGCTTCAGGACTGAGCAGATGCTGCTTTCTGATTGGACACTGGGAGTTGGCCAAGGGTAGGACCAGTAGACAGGGGGAATAAAGCTTCAGAGGAGCCAGGGGAGTTGAGAATCCTGGTAAGTGGAGTCACTGCCTGTGCCTGCTCCCTTCAGAGAGCCCTGCTGATCTGTCCACATCTGGTAAGTCCCCACTCCATGAGGAACCCCCAGCATTCCCCTCAGCCAGTGCCAGGGGTGACTGTAGGTCCAGTTTGCCACAGAGTATTGTGATTTGGGCCTCTTCTTTTGAGGGCTTGAACTCAGGGTCTGGGTGTTGTCCCTGAGCTTCTATTGCTCAAGGCTACACTCTACCACTTTGAGCCACAGCACCACTTTTGGCTTTTTTCTGTGTCTGTGGTACTGAGGAATGGAATGCAGGGCTCGATTCATGCATGCTAGGCACTAAGCCATATTACCAGCCCCTGAGCTTGTGTGTGTGTGTGTGTGTGTGTGTGTGTGTGTGTGTGTGTGTGTGTGTGTGTGTACACGTGTACGTGTGCGTGTGCGTGTGCGTGTGCGTGTGTGTATGCGTATGCGTATGCGTATGCATGCGTGTATGCGTGTATGCATGCATGCATGCGTGTGTGCGTGTGTGTGTGTAGGTAAGCACAGGCCTGTTTTGTAGCTTGAAATCAGGGCCTTGGCATTGTCCTGATTTTTTTCCTCAAGGCTATCTACCTCTTGATACACAGATCTACTTCCAACTTTTTCGCGTTTTTGAACATAATCCCAGACTTGCCTGCCATGGGTGGCTCACAACTGAAATCTTATTACTCAGGAGACTGAGATCTGAGGATTGTGGTTGAAAGCCAGCCTTGGCAAGGAAAGTCTGTGTGACTGTATCTCTAATAAACCACTCAGAAAACCAGACGGCGCTGTGGCTCATGTGGTAGATCACTAGTTTTGAGCTGAAGAGGTAAAGGACAGAGCTAGGCCCAGAGTTCAAAGTCCTTCACTGTAGGGGGAGAAAAAAGTCTCAGACTTTCCCTCCTAGACTGGCTTTGAACTGTGTTTCACAGATCTTAGGCTCTTTAGGAGCTAGATTTCTAGTGTGAGCCACCAGCATCTGCCTTGAAATTTTTCAATAATTCTTTATTACTGTTTGTATCAGTACAAGAGGTGAAATTAAGGTCTGGGCATTGTGGTTCAACAGTTTCCTTCAAGGTCTTCACTATACTCCTAAAGACACAACTTTGCTTCCAGCTTTAAATAGAGTCTCAATATTTTACCTGAACACGCAGACTCAGATCCAAATGTCCATGCTTTTATATATATATATGATGTGGGCCTGGATGCTGTCCCTGAGCTCTTTTTGCTCAAAAGTAGCACTCTCCCACTTGGAGCCACAGCACCACTTCCAGTTTTCTGGTGGTCAGCTGAAGATGAGACTCTCACAGACTTTCCTGCTCAAGCTGGCTTTGAGCCTGGATCCTCAGATCTCAGCCTCCTGAGCAGCTAGGATTGCAGGGCTGAGCCCCCAGAACTCCACTAATTCAGTCTTGGCAATATGGGATGACAGATAAGAACCACCATGCCAGGTGGTTGGTAACTGATGGGATAGGATTTCAATTCTCTCAATTTCTACTCCACAGGAGCTGGGCTTTCAGGTGGGAGCCACTGGACCAAGCCTCAATTTTGAAAAGTTAAATATTGAGTTTAAATCAGGAATCTGTGGCTCCTGTTTGTAATCCTATCAACTTGAGGTTAGCTAAGAGTGAAGAATCCAAGTAACAGGATATTCTGGGTGGAGAAGGTCCTGATCTCTCCCCAAATAAATAAACCTTGACTAGAGCTGTGACTCAAGTGGTAGAGCACTGGCTTTGACCAGCCCTTGGGAACAGCACCCAGGCCCTAAAGGTCAATCTCTAGTGCAAGCACAAAAAGCAATGCATATTTGAAGCACCAAAACAACCAGTCAGATACCAGTGCTTTATACCATTAACCCTAGCTACTCAGGAGACTGATATCTGAGGTGGTTTAGATCCAGCCCAGATAGAAATCCCTGAGGCTTTATTTTTTTTCCCAGTCTTGGGGATGGAAGGCAGGGCCTGGGAGCTGTCCCCTGAGTTGCTTTTGCTCAAGGTTACCATTGTGCCACTTGAGCCACGGCCCTACTTTGGGTTTTCTGTGGATGTGGTACTGAGGAATGGAACCCTGCGCTTCATACGTGCTATGCAAGCACTCTACCACTAAGCCACATTTCCAATCCTTGAAATCCTTCTCTTCGTGTAAGCAGCAAAATTTCAGAATTGGATATGTGGTTCTGGTGGAGGACTGCCAGCCTTGGGTAGGAAAGCTAAGGGTAAACAAGAGGCATTGAGTTCACGCCCCATACTCCAGGGGATGCTCTCTTTCTCTCTTTTTTCTCTTTTTCCGCTGTATAGTATTTCATTTCAGAGGGTGGGTGGGGGAGTGGTTATAGAAGTTCTGGGTGTTTTAGAGATTCTTCTTAATCTGTGTTGGTCCTGTGTTCTAACCCAGGTCATCCAAGGTGCTGGGGAATCTCCACCACACAGCTCCACCTCACTCATAGAGCTGTTACTGAAAGGTTAAGCCTTGTCTTGATCTGTGTACTCCACCTCCCTGCTCCTCTGGTAGTGGAGAACATCTCCTGGGTGGAAGAGCAGCCCAGCGAGTCTCTCTCTCAGAGTCAGCCTTGGGTGAGGGTTCCATCTCAAAGGTAGTGCTTTCTATACACCACACTAGCCTGTACCTGACATTACTATTGCTCAGTACCAGTGCTGACACTCACTGAATACTAATGGTGCTTATTGCCTGGAGTCCTCATCCAGAGGCCGAGGTATCTAAGAAAGAAAGGAGAACAGGGATTGGGCAGCTGACATTCCTGTGGATTTCTTGTAGCACTTTTGAGTGCTGGCCAGACCTTAAGACAACAAGCTAGGGTGTGGCATGTGCTCTTGGCTAAATCCACTCCTCCTTGTTAAATCAGAAGACTAAGATTTGAGAGTCGGTGTTTCAAGACAACCCGGGCAGAAGAGTCTTTGATACCTTGACCTTCAATTAAACATGAAAATGACAGAAAGGCAGCTATGGCTCAAGTGGTAGAGCACTAATACTAGCCCTCTAGGAAAGTGTCAGGACCTGAACTCAAGGCATAGGATTGAGACACACACACACACACACACACACACACACACACACACACACACACACACACACACACAGAGCTTGGACCGACCTTTAGGCTCCTCATTATCCCTGACAATTGGGGCCTGAGCTCAGAGTAGTGGCTGGAACTGGATGGGACCATGGTGAGTTTGGGGCTGCCTATGTGGGGAGCATCCTGCTGTCCTGTTTCCAGCGCTGTGCTTGGGGGGGGGGGCATCGGGGCTATGTGGAAAGGGCGTGAACTGACATCTCTCCCCATGGCTGGAGTCGGGATGTGGACTTTGAGATGAGTTCTCTCTGAGAAGGGACTTCTCAGCTTCAACCGCTAAAGCTGCCTCTTCCTGTGTGCTCCCAGGCCCTCTCCCTGCAGCTCCAGCACTCTGAGCACCATGTCCCTGCCCACACTGCGGCAGCTGGCCATGCAGAGCCTGCTAGAGGACCAGGCCTTGGCCATCTCTGCTCTGGACGTTCTTCCCTTGGATCTCTTCTCCACGCTGTTCAGAGAGGTGGTGGCCAAGAGACGCATGGAGGTGCTGAAGGCCATGGTGCAGGCCTGGCCCTTTGCCTGCCTCCCCCTGGGGGCCCTGGTGGGCTCAGCTGACCTGGAGATCTTACAAGTCACCCTGGAGGGCCTTGATGCTTTGCTTGAGCAGGGAGCGGGACCCAGGTAAGGGGGACCTTGGTTGGGGGCCAGGGAAGACCCCGCAGTCCAGGAATGAGACAAACTGGAGTTAGCCAGAATATGGTGGACTCTGGGGAGTCCTGGGGTCCAGAGGATCCCAGGAATTCCTGCAGAGCTCCTTGTGGAAGTGGGCCTCTGGGTATGGGGGGTTGCTATGGATGACTGTAGGCATGGCTGCCAGATCGCCACCTACAGCTGGCCATGGGTGAGGGAGAGGGGAAAGGTTTGGAAAAGTTTGATTTCAATGGTGTACTCCTATAATCCTATCTACTTAGGTGGCTGAGATTTTGAAAAGTCAACCTGGGTAAGAAAGTGTCTGAGGTTCTTATCTCTAATCCAAATAAAGCCAAAGCCTAGCCCCAGTGGCTCACTTGTGTAATCCTAGCTACTCAGAAGGCTGAGATCCAAGAATTAGATTCAAAACCAGCCTGGGCTGGAAAGTCTGGGTCTCTTACTCCTTGCCCCTGTGGCTCAAGTGACAGAACTAGCCTTGAGCTAAAGAGCTTAGGGACAGCACTCAGGCCCGGAGTTCATACCCTACAACTGACAAAAAAAAAGTAAAACGTCAAGCCAAAAGTTGAGGTGTGAGTGGCTAGGAAGGAGGCTCAGTGGTAGAGCACTTGCCTTGCATGCATGAGGCCCTGGGTTCAATTCCTCAGCACCACATAAGCAAAAAGAAAAAAGCCGGAAGTGGCTCTGTGGCTCTAGTGGTAGAGCGCTAGCCTTGAGCTGAAGAGCTGAGGGACAGCGCCCAGGCCCAGAGTTCAGGCCCCATGAGCGGACACCCCTGCCCCTACCCCCCAAAAAATGTTGAGGTGTGGTTCAAATGGTAGAACAACTAGCCTGGAGTAGAAAAACATAACGGACAGCAACCATGCCATATATTCAGACCCCATTACTCGTGCACGATAAAAAGAAAAAAGACAAAGAAACTAGGAAAAAGGAGGAGGAAATATAGTGTGTTATATTGGCTAGATCAAATAATGATGAAGCAGAATGTGGCCATTCTGCCATGTCTGTTCTGAGACTGTCCTGTGTCTCCCCTGTAGATGCAAACTGCAAGTGTTAGATCTACAGAATATGTCCCTGAACATCTGGACCTCAGGGTACATAGCAATATCTCAAGCCTGCTCAGCAGCAGCCCTGACTGACAAGCCAGCAGCCAATCACTGTGCAGACCTGAGGAAGGAGCCACCCTTCAGGATATTCATGGATGTCACCATCAGTAATGGCCCCTGGGATTGTGTGCTGGCCCACGTGCTCCAGTGGGTGGAGACAAGAAGAGACCAGGTTCAGCTGTGCTCTAAGAAGCTGAAGGTTCTGTTTGCCTCCACTCCTGGCTCCACCTCTAAAATACAAAGCACTCTGCGTGTGCTTCATCTGGACTCCATCCAGGAGCTGGTTGTGGATGATTTCTGGCATCACAAAATAGTGGAAAGTATGGTTCCTTATCTGGCTCAGATGAAGAACCTTCGCAAGCTTTCTTTGGCTAAGATGAAAATGGAATGT
The DNA here is from genome assembly GCF_024711535.1 of Dipodomys merriami. Taxonomy (NCBI): domain Eukaryota; kingdom Metazoa; phylum Chordata; class Mammalia; order Rodentia; family Heteromyidae; genus Dipodomys; species Dipodomys merriami. The sequence continues at coordinate 8,695,883 of NW_027204270.1, forward strand.
TGTTCTTGCATCTTGGAGAATTTACACAAATACTTGTCTGAGATGCTGCTACATGGAAATCATCAAATCAAAGAACGGGAAGGCTTCTTCCCTTATGATAAGCTGGAGAAGGTCTTCAGGTGAGGATCCTAAATCAAAGCTGGCACGGAGAGGATGGTCTGTGAGACTTTTACCTATTATTATCTGCCTTTCCTCCCCCAACCTGGAAGTGAAGCAGTGGTTCAAATTGGTAGAAAGGTAGAGTTGAGCAGAAAAGCTCAGTGAGCACACAGGACTGAGCTGAACTTGGGGTGGGTAGATATGAAAGGGGCTCAACTGTGTGGGGTGACTGCGGGGCTGAGGGGACTGAGGAGACACAGGAAGAGGCTCCTCCTCCTGAGGGTGCTGCTTAGTTCTGCCCTGGTCTTCAATGACGTCAGAAAGCAGGGTGCATGCTGGGAGTGTGCTCAGGGCAGGAAGCCCGCTGTGCAGTCCTATGTCGAAGTGAGTGGCTGTGAGTTCCTCTATAGGAAGCAAGTCTGAGCTCACAGGATGGAAACTGGAAGCAAGGGGAACAGGAAAGGATGCTGTGCTGCGATGCTCAGATGCCTGGGTGGTTGGGCCCTGCGGGCAGGAAGCCCAGTGCTGTGTCCACACAGTGAGCAGAGGGGAAAGGAGAGGGTGGTGGCCTGGCCAGGCTCAGGTGGCACTGACAGGCATCAGGCTGGGATGGTGGAGTGACAGGGGTCTCAGCCAGCAGCATCGTGTGGTTGGTCTCCCTCGGTGCAGCAGGACAACCTTTGCTGACCATCTCCTAACCGAATCTGCTCTGCTCACCACCACCATTCACCCCAGTCTCTCTGCTCTCTCCTCAGGACCCTCAAGCCTCTGACCAGTCTGTCTTTGATTTCAAGTCCACTGAATGAAGCAGACCTGAGGTGTCTGTCCCTGTGTCCCTGCACCAGTCAGCTCAAGCACCTGCGTCTCAGGACCATATATTTGGGTCAGTGGAGTCCTGGTCCCCTCCGAGCTCTGCTGGAGAGAGTGTCTGGCACCCTGGAGGCCCTGGCCTTGGAGCACTGTGGGATCACTGAGGCCCAGCTCTCTGCCATCCTGCCCAGCCTGAGCCAGTGCTCCCAGCTGAGCTTCTTCAGCATCTGTGGGAACCGCATGTCCTTGGCTGCCCTGCAGAATCTGCTGAACCACACAGCCAGGCTGAGGCAGTTACAGCGAGGGCTGTATCCGGCCCCTGTGGAGAGCTATGACCACGAATGTTTGTTGTATGGATGTGAAGTCAACAGGGAGAGATTTGCCCAGGTTTGTGTGAGCTTGGTGCAGATCCTGAGGAACCTACAGCCAGCCCATAAGGTCCAGATCTGCACTTACTCATGTACGGGCTGTAAGAAGAACCAGTTCTATAGCCTGGCACCCAGTGGCAGTTGGGTTTTAACAGAGGAATATGCCTTTACAAGGGACTTCAACTACTGTGGGGTTTGTGCGCGGGAATAGTTTTTGCTGTTTCCTTGGGTCCCTTGGAAATGAACCTGAATGTCTCCTTTAGGACACTGGTACATCCTAGTAGGAACACAAACTCTCTGCCACTCCCCAGGGGAAAACATAGGAGAGAACAAGTTCCTTTGCTTTCCACTTTCAGTGTCAGGACGGTGATGTGGGATGTTCTACTCACCATGGGCTCCTGTGTCCTGTCTTCTCAAAAAGAAATCTGAGTGGTGTGCATTCAACCTGGGAGGAACAAGAGAGAGTTTCTGTTTCCTGAATGGTTGTATGGAAATGGACGCATTCTGATGAAGTCATTTACTCTGTTCATTTTACTGTGTGACAATAAATAAGTTATTGTAAGTAGAGTGCCATTGGTTCATGTCTGTAATCCTAGCTACTCAGGAGGCTGAGATCTGAGATCCCCATTCAAAATCAGCTGAGTCAGGAAGGTCTGTGAGACTTTTGATTACAATTATCCTTCTTTCCTCCCCCAAAGCTTAAGTGGGTCAGTGGTTCAAATTGGTAGAAGGCTAGATTTGAGAGAAAAGAAAACCTCAGTGATAGTGTCCAGGTCATGAGTTCATGCCCTAGGACTTAAAAATTAAGCTGAGCGCCAGTGGTTCATACCTATAATCCTACCTACTGGAGAAGTTGAGATCTGAGGATCACAGTTCAAAGCCAGTCCCAGCATGAAAGCAGACCCAACTCTTATCTCCAATGAACCACCAGAAAACCAGAAGTGCCACTGTGGCCCAAGTGGTAGAACTCTTGCTTGAGATTAATTGCTTAGGAACAGTGCCCTGGCCCAGAGTTCAAGCCCCATGATCAACAACAACAAAAGAAAGATGACTACGCCCTTCCTGTGCCCTTTTAAGGTTGACCCATGTCTTAACATGCTAACACAGAAGGGTAAATGAAATCTCCACAAAACCCAGAGATGAGACAGTAAATCTCCTCTTTGGATCCTCTCGAGTTACAACTGAAAAAAATAAATAAAGATGACTAGTGGTGCTTAGGCACCAGTAGTTCAACATCTGTCATCCTAGTTACAGGAGACTGAATCCTGAGGATGGCAGTTTTCAGCCAGTCCAGGAAGAAAATCCTTGAGTTGCTTTTTTTGAGGACAGATAAAACCTCAGACTTAGAGCTGTGTCAAGTGGCAGAGTAACTGACAGCCAAGGGGGAAAAGGCTAAGGGACAGGGCTAAGCCCTCAATTCGATCCTCAGTACCAGCATAAAGAAGAAAGTGTAATGCTCATGAGTCTCATAGAATACTAGTCTCAGGGCTGGGCATGTGGCTCAGTGGTAGAGTGCCTGCCTCACATGCATGAAACCCTGGGTTCAATTCCTCCGTACCACACACACAGAAAAAGCCTAAAGTGCTGGGGCTCAAGGGGTAGAGAGCTAGCCTTGAGCACAGAGAGGCTCAGGAAAGGTGGCCTGTTCCTGAGTTCAAGCCCAAGATTGGGAGAAAAAGAAAAAGAAAAAAAAAGCAAATGGAGTCCTGTCCAAATCCAGGTGCAGTGGAGAACCCGTGGCTGATTTCCTGCTGCGACATGACTACAGGAAGCCGCTGGCACCTGTGCATTGAGCACTGACCATGGAGCCCACTAACTCACTCGGGGCCAGACTGCTTCACCACAGGGGCTGTGAAGCCTTCCACACCTTGCTGCAGCCCTGAGTGCCAGCTCACCACACTACACATGGTGAAGCTGACATCCACCTCTGAATCACTGGAGTGATTCCTCAACCTCCCCAGACCTATCATCATTCACAATGCAGCATCTTCCTTTTCCACACTTGGTTGAATACAAGAGGGGCTGGAAGCCCCCAGGGTGGCAGGCAGCATGGGGAGGTGGGGACACAGCTGTGGTGAAGACACCTTGCAGAGTCTGACCAGCAGGGGGCAGGAGAGGCCGGCCTAGTGCAGAGAAGCCTGTTGTCAGCACACACAAAGCCCACACCTGAGGCTCCTGAGCCAACTGTGAGGAGTGTCCAGGGCTTTGGCATCTGGCCAGCAGGGAGGGGCTCTGGGAAGGAGGGCCTTGCTCCAGGGACTGGCTCTCATTGCCAGATCTTGTGCCCACCTGTGAGGCAAATGGCCAAGCTGGGTTCCCTGTAGTCAGAGTGCAGACAGGGACTTGATGTATTCTTAGGCCTGTGACCCAGACTCTGGGGAGTTCCTCAGAGCCATGGTGCCACAGCCAATGCCCAGCACAAGGACGCTGCCCTACCATCAGCTGACTGCAGCAATGAAAAACTCCAAGGGGCTCCTCAGGCACCTGAGGAGAGAGCAAATGGAGAACTGCTGGAGACATTCGGGTGGGTCAGCCTCAGAGGAGAGGACCATGTGGAACAGGATCCAGGCTGCTGTGACCACAGCCAGGATGCTGTGTGGTGAAGAGCCTGACTGCAGTCACACCACTCTCCAGAGGTCTGACCCCAAGGGCAGGTGTCCTGGAATGCTGGTATTCCCCAGACCCCACACAGCAGACAGGTTCTCTGCAGTTCAATAGGCAGAGAAGGCTTCAGAAGTACAAAGCAATCAAGATGTCACTCAAGTTCTAGAAAGAATGACAATGGAAAGAAGGATCCCAGGGAGGAAGGAAGGAGAAGAGGAAGGAAGGAAAGGAGGAAGGCCTTGTGGACATGGCTCAGTGTGGAGATCTTGACTGGCAGCACAACACCCCAGCATCTAACTCAAGCACAGAAAGATGGTATAACATGTGCTAAAATAGAAAGGAGTGCTGAATTATTTTCTGTACTCCTACCTACTCAAAAGGCTAAGGTCTGAGGATCGGGGTTCCATGTCAACCCGGGCAGTAGAATCTTTGATACATTTATAATCATGATATTTTTAAAAAAACAGAAAGGGAGGGGCTGGGAAGGTGGCTCAGTGGTAGAGAGCTTGCCTTGCATGCATGAGGCCCTGGGTTCGATTCCTCAGCCCTATATAAGTAAAAAGAAAAAAGCCGGAATGGCACTGTGGTTCAAGTGGTAGAGCACTAGCCTTGAGCTGAAGAGCTGAGGGACAGCGCCCAGGCCCAGAGTTCAGGCCCCACAACCGTACCCTCCCCCCCAAAAAAAACCAGAAAGGGCGCTATGACTCAAGTAGTATAGTACTAATATTTGTCCCCAATGAAAGTGTCAGGACTTGAGTTCAATGCACAGGACACACACCCATACACAGAGAGACAAGCTTGGGGTGACATTTTGCTGTGCATTATCCCTGACCAGTGAGTGGCCCTGAGCTCAGAGCTAGAAGTGGATGGGGCCATGAAGAGGCAGATTCAGCTGTGTTCTGAGAAGCTGTAGATTCTGTTTGCCTCCACTTTTGACTCTGCCTGTAGAATACAAAGTACTCTCCGTGTGCTTCATCTGGACTCTATCCAGGAGCTGGTTCTGGATGATTTGTGGCATCACAGAACAGTGGAAAGTATGGTTCCTTATCTGGGCCAGATGAAGAACCTTCGCATGATTTCCCTCTCCAAGATAAATGTGGTATATTGTATTTTCAGTGTGAATTACTTCTTCATGGAACTGCTGCAGCAGATCAGTCTTGAGCAACTTTATATGCATCAGGTCATCTTCCTTTATGGGGATCTACAGAAGGTCCTGCGGTTAGCAGGGTAGAAGAACTAGAGTTGCGCCGACCTTGTGTTGGACAGATATGAACGGCCTCAACTGTGAGTGGTGAGCATGCTGATAAGGTATAGTGAGGAAACACAGGAGGAAGTGCATTCTCCAGTTTACTGTTAGTTCTCATCTGGTATCTCAATCTAATTAGCAAGCAGTGTGCATGCTGGGAGCGTGCTCAGGGCAGGAAGCCCACTGTGGAGTCCTATGTAGAAGTGAGTGGCTGTGAGTTCCTCTATAGGAAGCAAGTCTGAGCTCACAGGATAGAAACTGGAAACAAGGGGACAGGAAAGGATGCTGTGCTGCGATGCTCAGATGCATGGGTGGTTGGGCCCTGCGGGCAGGAAGCCCAGTGCTGTGTCCAGACAGTGAGGAGAGGAGAAAGGAGAGGATAGTGGCCAGGGCCAGGCTCAGGTGGCACTGACAGGCATCAGGCTGGGATGGTGGAGTGACAGGGGTCTCAGCCAGCAGCATCGTGTGGTTGGTCTCCCTCGGTGCTGACCATCTCCTACCCGAGTCTGCTCTGCTCACCACCACCATTCACCCCAGTCTCTCTGCTCTCTCCTCAGGACCCTCAAGCTTCTGACCAGTCTGTCTTTCAGTTCAAGTCCACTGAATGAAGCAGACCTGAGGTGTCTGTCCCTGTGTCCATGCACCAGTCAGCTCAAGCACCTGTGTCTCAGGACCGTGTATTTGGGTCATTGGAGTCTGGAGCTCTTCTGGGCTCCGCTGGAGAAATGCCTGGCACTGTGGAGACCCTGGCCTTAGAGCACTGTGGGATCACTGAGGCCCAGCTCTCTGCCATCCTGCCACCCTGAGCCAGAGCTGCCAGCGAGCTGGTTCAGTGTCTATGGGAACCACATCTCCATGGCTGCTCTATAGAACCTGCTGAGCCACACAGCCAGGCTGAGGCAGTTACAGCGAGGGCTGTACCCGGCCCCTATGGAGTGCAATCAGTTGCAATATTTGAATGCGTATCAAGGCAAGGAGGAGAGATTTTCCCAGTGAGCTTAGAGCAGATCCTAATGGACATAAAGCCAGCCCATAATATCCATGTCGAGACTTACTCCTCTAATTTCTGTGAAATGTATCAATTCTATGGCCTGACACCCAATGGTTAGGAAGTCCCAGTGAAATATCCCTTTTCAAAGGAATTTAGATAATACAGCCTTTGTGCACTTTACTAGTTTGTGTTGTTTTCTTAAGGTCCCTTGGAAATGAACATGAATGTCCCCTTTAGGACCCCAGTATATCCTAAAGGGGATGCAAATCCCAGGCAGGCCAATCCCCAGAGATAAAGAAAGGTGAATACAGCTTCCTCTGAGTTCCAGTTTAAATATCAGGAACGTGATGTGGGGTGTTCTGGGAACCATGGCCATCTGTATTCTGTGTTCTCAACAAAGTAATCTGACTAAAATGGTTCAGCCTAGATGGTTCTATGGCAATGGCACAGCCTGATGAAGCCATTTACTCTGTTTATTTTACTTTCTGGTAATAAATAATATTTTTATTTTATTTTTTGGTTGTGGGGCCTGAACTCTGGGCCTGGGCACTGTCCCTCAGCTCTTCAGCTCAAGGCTAGGGCTCTACCACTTGAGCCACAGCTCCACTCCCAACTTTTTCTGCTTATGTGGTACTGAGGAATCAAACCCAGGGACTCATGTATGCAAAGCAAGCGTTTTACCACTGAGCCACCTTCCCAGCCCTGATAATAAATATTATTATAAGCAGGGAGCCAGTGGCTCATGCCTGTCATCCTAGCTACAGTAGGCTCAGATGTGAGGTTTGAAGTTGGAATCCAACCTCAAGCAGGAAAATCTGAAACTGTTATCTCCAATTAAGCACCCAGAAAAGCCTGAAGTGGATTTGTGGCTCAACTGACAGAGTGCTAACCTTGAGAAAAGCAATGCAGACAGCATTCAGTTTCTGAATTCATGACAGAGGTCCAGGACATACACAAACACCAAAAAGCAATAAGAAAATCAGCTGGCCACTGGTGACTCATGTATAATCCTAGATACTTAGGATGCTGAGGTCTGAGGATCCAGGTTCAAAGCCAACCCAGGCAGAAAAGTCTGTGAGGTTTATCTCCAATAAGTTCTTATCTCCAGAAGTGGTGCTGTGACTCAAGTTGTAGAGCTCTAGCTTGAGAAACAGAATCTCAGGGACAGTGTCCAGGGTGTGTCCCAGCATCAATGAATGGTGCGCACATGCACACACACACACACATGCACACACACACACACACACACACACACACACACACACACACAAGCCAGTTGCTGGTGATGCATGCCTGTAATCCTATCTATGCAGGAGACTAAGATCTGAGGTTAGGGGTTTGAACGCAGCCCAGCCAGCAAAGTCCTGGAGTCTCTTATCTACCATTAATCACAGAAAATGCCAGAAGTGGTGCTTTGGTTCAAAGTGGTAGAATGCTAGTCTTGAGCAAAAGGAGCCCAGAGACAGCACCCAGGCCTAGAGTTTAAGCCCCAGGACTGGCCAAAAAATAAAAAAAGACAAAACCAGCCTATTGCTTACATCTGTAATTCCCGCTACTCAGGAGGGTGAGAACTGGTGTGGTTTAAGAGAGAGCGACAGCACTGAGCAAGTAAGGCCATTAGGATTGTGAGTTTAAACCTTCCAGAAAAATCCAGCTTGTTTGGTTGCAATCCATTATTGCTAGGTCTCCATAGAGGGAAATAAAAGAGTTCAAGAGCACCCACCTGTGGTCCTGGCTCCTCAAGGGATTTGAAGATTATGGGATTATAATTCCAACTCAACTGGAGCTGGAAAAGTGGGACTTGTATCTGTGATTAAACCACCAAAAAAGCCTGGAGAGAAGCTGTGATGCCAGTGATAGAGCACCTGCTTTGAAAAAAAAATGATCCAAAAAAAGGCAACATCATCCAGACTGAGAGTTCAAGCCCCAGTACTGGCACCAAGGAAAAAGATTCATAGAAACTTGGATAGAAGGGCTGGGAAGGTGGCTCAGTGGTAGAGTGCTTGCCTAGCATGCATGAAGCCCTGGGTTCCATTCCTCAGTACCATAGACACAGAAAAAGCCAGAAGTGGTGCTAGAGTGCTAGCCTTGAGCAAGAGAAGTTCAAGGACAGTGCCCAGGCACTGAGTTGTGACCCCAAGATGGGCCAAAAGGAAAAAGAAAAGAAAAGAAAGAAGAAGAAGAAAGAAAGTTGGATAGAAACCTAATTTTTTTTTTTTTTGGCTGGTTCTGGGGCTTTAACTCAGGGCCTGGCCACTGTCCGTTAGCTTCTCTGTGCTCAAGGCAAGAGCTCTACCACTTGAGCCACAGCACCACTTCTGGCTTTTTCTGATTATGTGGTACTGAGGAATGGAACCCAGGGCTTCATGCATGCTAGGCAAGCACTCTACCACTAAGCCACCTTCCCAGCCCCTAGAAACCTAATTTTAAGCCTGACACCAGTACCTAATAACCAGTATCTACTAATGAAGGGTTAAAGTTTTGAGGCAGTGACCACTTGTTGCTTGTTGGTAGCAGAGCAACACGTGGTGCTAAACCACCTGATTGTGTGCCTTTATAAGACCTGCAAATCCTCAGCTTGGGGCTCTCCTCCTATGCTCCGCTGTGAAAGAGTGTAGGACAAGGCCTGAGCTGCAGCCTGTCTAAATAAAACCTTAAAACAGCTGTAGAGTCTGACTCTTGGTGTTCTTCTTGGTGGGGGTCCTGCGACCTTGGCATAACATATTAGTGGGGGCTCATCCGGGATCCCCCCAAAGACCCCTGAGACCTCAGACTCCAAAGGTAAAACAGCGCTGTCTTTGTTAATTTGTCTTGTCCTGTCATTTGTCTGTTTTACTTTCATTTTCCCTTGTGAGGACGGCCGCTCCGATTCATAAAGGTTTGTCAAAATGGACATGCTTGCAAAACAACCCTGGAGGAACTGGGAGACATCCCAGATCCTTTTGTGGGGCGGGGGTAACCCTGCCATATGGAGCAGGGGTCCTTGGAACCCCGCCGTGTGAATTGTGGGGCGGGGGTCCGTTCGGTGTTGGGCTGGAACTGACCAAGAGGGCCTCCTAACCGAGGCCCAACTCACCCATGTGGGTCTGCTCCTTCTGCTATGGGGCATGGGTGTCCCATTACAGGAGTCAGCGGACCAATTCGGGAGATCTCCACTTCGTAAGCTTTTTTTCATAACTGTCAGGCCTGTGTGTGTTTTGTTTGTACTGTTTATTATTTTTTGGACTGTACAACTGACGGGACTGGAAACCATGGGCACCACTCCATCTAGTCCCCTAGACTTACAAAAAGAAACTGAGAAAGAGGAAAAGAAAAGATACCCCCTGGTTTTTCAGGCAGATAACTTGGAAGAAGAAATGTTTCCTCCCCCATACTCCCCTTCCCAGGTTCCTTTTGCAGAACCTGAGAATGATCAAGAGGAGGAGGGAGCTATAGAATCCTCAGTACCTGCCCTTAAAGTTTCTGAGGGGCCAATCACTCGATGACGCCGTGGGATCACCCCCCTTCTAATGCAGCTGCTTTTCCCTTATGCGCCGTAGGTCCTGTGGATGTGGATCATCAACAGCAACTCCAGTATTGGCCATTTTCTACCAGTGATCTATACAATTGGTGCACCCAAAATGCCTTTTCTGAGAAACCCTAGGATTTAATTCATTTGCTTGAAACTATTCTCTTTACTCATCAGCCCACTTGGGATGATTACAGTCAGCTTTTACAGGTCCTTTTTACCACCAAAGAGAGAGACCGTATCCGAGAGGTGGCCCGGAAACATATCCCTGGCCCCACAGGAGCGCCCATCACGGATCCTGCCCTGATCGCTGCCTATTTTCCTGAGATCCGACCAACATGGGACTACAATATGGTTGAAGGTAGGGAGCGACTCCTCGTCTACCTCCAGGCTCTGTTGGCAGGTTTCAAGGCGGCGGCTTGCCGACCTACTAATATGGCCAAAGTTTATGATGTTAGACAGGGAGGAAGTGAAAGTCTGGCAGCATATCTTGAGTGGCTCATGGAAGCTTTTAGTCAATATACCCCATATGATCTTGAGATCCAGAAGTCGGCTCAGATGATTGTTTGCCTATATAAATCAAGCTGCACCAGACATAAAGCAAAAGTTGCAGGCTCTAGGCAGACTTGGTGAAAAGACTATTAGGGATCTAGTAGCCGTGGCAGAAAAGGTTTACAATAAGAGAGACGGAGGAGCAAAGACAGGAAAGGAAGGACAGAGAATGTGAAATTGAGCGTGAAAAGAGAGACTGGGCCAAGGAAAAGAGTTTGGCTAGAATTCTGGAGCAACAACAGGTACAACATAAGAAGGACCTCAGGGAAATCTTGGCTAAAAATCTCCCAGAATTTCATTGGACTGAGCAGATGCAAAAAGCCTTTGAGGCAATTAAGAGAAGCCTTTTGGAAGTCCCTGCCTTGGGCTTACCTGCTGTGAACAGCAGGCTAAACATATTCATGGCTAAACATATTCATGGCTAAACATATTCAGGCTAAACATATTCATGGCTAAACATAAAGGAATAGCAAAGGCAGTGCTCACCTAGCCAATTGGACCTTGGAAGCCACCAGTTGCTTATTTGTCAAAGAAATTAGACCTTGTTGCTGCTGGGTGGCCTCCGTGCCTAAGAATAATAGCCACAGCAGCTCTCTTAGTAAAAGACGCTGATAAATTGACTCTGGGACAAAACCTGACTGTAGCCACTCCACACGCTCTAGAGGGGGTGCTAAGACAACCGCCCAACCGGTGGATAAGCAATGCCCCCATGGTCCATTACCAGACCTTGTTACTTAACCCCACGTGGATCAGCTTTTGTGTACACATAGCATTAAACCCAGCTACTCTGCTGCCGGATCCAGATCTGGAAGCGCCCCTGCATGACTGTGAGCAGATCCTGGCCCAAGTATATAGTCTCAGGCCAGACTTGTTGGACTCACCACTATCACATGCTGAGCATACCTGGTTCACAGATGGCAGCAGTTTCATTCCAGATGGAAAAAGGTACGTGGGCACAGCAGTCACCACGGACACTGAGATAGTGTGGGCAGAAGCACTCCCCCAGGGAACATCTGCACAAACAGCAGAGCTAGTGGCACTAACAAAAGCCCTATAGATGGGGGGCTGGGAAGGTGGCTCAGTGGTAGAGTGCTTGCCTTGCATGCCTGAGGCCCCAGTTCAATTCCTCAGCACCACATAATCAGAAAAAAAAAAAAGCCAGAAGTGGTGCTGTGGCTCAAGTGGTAGAGCACTAGCCTTGAGCTGAAGAGCTGAGGGACAACGTCCAGGCCCAGAGTTCAAGCCCCATGACCGGACCCAAACAAACAAACAAAAGCCCTACAGATGGGAAAAGGGAAGAGACTAAACATTTACACGGACAGTTGGTATGCTTTTGCCACCGTGCATGTCCATGGAGCCATTTACCAAGAGAGAGGGCTGCTGACAGCTGAGGGAAAGACTATTAAAAACAAACAAGAAAATTTAAGCCTCATCCAGGCCATATGGGAACCAGCAAATATTGCCATTATGCACTGCCCTGGCCATCAAAAGGGAACTGATTCTATAACCAAAGGAAATAACTTGGCCGATCAGGCAGCTAAGGAAGCGGTCCTCCAGCCCAGAGCGGAAGTACTGACTCTAGTACTAGACCCAGGGCCACGAGCTTTGCCTCCTGAGCCTCAGTACTCCCAAGAAGACTTGGAGTGGATAAAGAAAATTCCCATGGCCTATAAACTCCTGGACAGAGAAGGAAACAAAGACTGGTGGAAAACTGATGAGGGGAAACTTATCTTGCCACAAAGATTGGGCAAGGGGATTCTTAAGAGAATCCATCGGGTCTGTCACATGGGAACCCGAAGATGGCACGACTTGCTCCGACACTCAGAAGTAAAAATTAGGCAAGGAAATCAACTCATTGAGGACATTAAAGCCTGTCTGCTCACCAATGCCCACAATCAACCGGTTACAAAAGGAGCTCGCCTCCGTGGAGATAGGCCAGGTGTGTATTGGGAAGTAGACTTCACAGAAATTAAAACTGGAAAATCTGGATATAAATATTTGCTAGTTTTTGTAGGCACTTTTTCAGGATGGGTTGAAGCCTACCCAACAAAGCATTAGACCAAGAACATCGTGGCTAAGAAGATCCTGGAAGAAATCCTACACAGGTATGGCTTCCCATCCACCATTGGGTCGGACAATGGATGGGCCTTCATCTCAAAAGTAAGTCAAGGAATAGCCGCGGCACTGGGGACGGATTGGAAATTGCACTGTGCTTATAGACCCCAGAGTTCAGGGCAGGTAGAAAGAATGAATCGGATTCTAAAAGAGGCCTTAACTAACTTGGCCTTAGAGACTGGTGTAGACTGGGTATCGCTCCTTCCTTTTAGAGTAAGAAATTCACCCTATCAGCTTGGCCTTACTCCTTTTGAAATAATTGCTTGCTGATTTGGATGATACTGAATTTCTGTGTAAGCTTGATTATTTATAGCTGGTGCATAAGAGTATGTGGCCCCAACTAAAAGCCACATTCTATTCTGCTTCTATATCTACCCCCTATTTGTTTAAACCAGGGGACTGGGTGTTTTTTCAAAGGCACAACTTGAGATCTCTGGAACCACAGTGGAAGGGACCTTACATGGTGCTACTGGCTACACCCACTGCCCTTAAGGTGGAAGGCATCGCTGCTTGGATCCACTGCTCCCACGCCAGACTGGCTGAACCCTTTGCCCTGGACGACCGTGAGGAAACATGGGAAGTCTCCAAGCATCCTACCCAACCAATCCGCATATGCCTCAAGAAAAGAAAAATGAACTGATTGTTATTGGTATTGTTGTTTAATAGTATGGCTAAGGTCAGAGAGGGACTAGTCAAGATCGAGAGCTGTTGGAGTTTAGTTTTGGGCCGGAGCCACAAGATTGTGTCTCAGGACCATAAGTCAAGGGGGGGGGAATGAAGGATTAAAGTTTTGAGGCAGTGACCACTTGTTGCTTGTTTGTAGCAGAGCAACACGTGGTGCTAAACCACCTGGTTGTGTGCCTTTATAAGACCTGCAAATCCTTAGCTTGGGGCTCTCCTCCTAGGCTCTGCTGTGTCAGAGTGTAGGACGAGGCCCGAGCTGCAGCCCATCTAATAAAACCTTAAAACAGCTGTAGAGTCTGACTCTCGGTGGTCTTCTTGGTGGGGGTCCTGCCACTTTGGCATAACACTAAGGAGGCTGAGTTCTGAGGTTTTCAGTTCAAAGCTAGCCAGTGCAGGAAAGTGTGAGCATTTTTTTTTTGTTAGTCTTGGAGCTTGAACTCTGGGCTTGGGCGCTGTCCCTCAGCTCTTCAGCTCAAGGTGAGCACTCTACCACTTAGACACAGTGCCACTTCTGGTTTTCTAGTGTTTTATTGGAGATAAGACTTTCATGGACTTTCTGCCTGGGCTGGATCCTTAGATCTCAGGCTTCCCAGTAGCTAGGATTACAGGCATGAGCCACCGGTGCCTGGCTCTGTGAGACTTTTACAATGATCTGCATTTCTTCCCCCAAGCAGAAGTGAAGCTCTGGCTCAAAGGGATAGATGTTAGACTTAAGCAAAAAAGCTCAGGGACAGCGCTAAGGCCCAGAGTGCAAGTCACAGGACTCACCAAAAAAAAAAAAAAAAAAAAAAAAAAAAAAAAAAAAAAAAAAAAAGAGAAATTGCTAATAAAGCTAGGTACCAGTGGCTAGACATCTGTAATCATAGCTACCCAGAAGACTTTCTGAGGATTGGAATTCTATGCCATCTCAGGCAAGAATATCCTTGAGACTCTTATCTCCAATTAGCTTTCTATTAGGATAGACCAAGCTCCAGACTTGGAGATGTGTCAAGTGGGTGGCAGACTTCTAGTCAAGAGTGGAAAAAGCTAAGGGACAGAGCCAAGGCACTGAGTTCAAACCTTAATACATGGGGAAAAAAGAAGAAAAGAAAAAGAGAGAGAAAGAAAGAAAGAAAGAAAAAGAATGAAAGAAAGGAAAGAAAGCAAAAAGAAGGAAAGAGAAAGAAGAGCTCAATGGAGCACTGGAGGCTTACTTCTGTAATCATAGTACTCAGGAGGCTGAGATCTAAGGATCATGGTTGAGAGCCAGGAGGAAAGTCCCTGAGACTCTTACCTCTGATTAACCACCAAAAACCCAGAAGTGGCACTGTTTCAAAGTGGTAGAGTGCTAAATTGGAGCTGAAGAGCTCAGGAACAGCGCCTAGGCCCAGAGTTTAAACCCCACGACCAACAAAAAAAGAAAAAAGAAAGAAAGGAAAGGAGGGAAGGAGGGAAGGAGGGAAGGAGGGAAGGAGGGAAGGAGGGAAGGAAGGAAGGAAGGAAGGAAGGAAGGAAGGAAGGAAGGAAGGAAGGAAGGAAGGAAGGAAGGAAGGAAGGAAAGAAGAAAAAGAATTCTCTCAAGTCTCCCTTAGAAATCCAGATTTGATGCAGTGGAGAACCCGTGGCTGATTTCCTGCTGTGACATGACTACAGGAAGCCACTGGTACCTGTGCATTGAGCACTGACCATGTAGCCCACTAACTCAATTGGGGCCAGACTGCTTCACCACAGGGGCTGTGAGGCCTTCCACACCTTGCTGCAGCCCTGAGTGCCAGCTCACCACACTACACATGGTGAAGCTGACATCCACCTCTGAATCACTGGAGTGATTCCTCAACCTCCCCAGACCTATCATCATTCACAATGCAGCATCTTCCTTTTCCACACCTGGTTGAATACAAGAGGGGCTGGAAGCCCCCAGGGTGGCAGGTAGCATGGGGAGGTGGGGACACAGCTGTGGGAGTTAATGGGAAATAAGGGTCTCATGGACTTTTATGCTCAGGCTGGCTTTGAACATTTATTCTCTGAACTCAGCCTCAGGAGTAGTTAGGGTTACAGGATTATATGCATGAGCCACAGGGGACTGGATTTTTTTTTCTGTTTTTGTCAGATGTGGGCTTGAACTCAGGGCTTAGGTGCTCTCCTTGAGCTGTTTTCTTTTAATTTTTTATTGTGATTAAGTGATTACATAATTTCACAAATTTCATAGTATTGTGAGATAGTGATACTTCGTTAAAGTCACAAACACATCCTAACCTTCATGAGGCAAATTGTCATTATCGTGGTCTAGAAAGTTTGTGAATTCTATGAGCTCTGACAATAAAGTTATTTCTTCCACATCGGGTAATATGTACATTTCTTTCCTTTTGCTTAGTGTCAGCTGTTCCCTCTTTCCCTCTCATTCCCTCCCTCCCATCCCTGCCTTGAGTTGCCTACTTCATTTTGATCAATGACCAGTGTAGCTGTTTTATGTTTTCCTGTTTTCCTCTGTTTCTGTGTCTTCCTCCTAGTTTCCCTCCTATGTGTGCATATATACCATATATGTGGTCAGCAGCATGGGGTCTTTAGTAATGATTCAATCAGATGAGTGGAAGTCCTTTGTTTCTCTAGTCCTGTTTACTTTGTTGTATCACCTTACATTTTGGACTTAATATCCACAGATCAAGGAGACGATGTGCCATTTGTCTCTTTATTCTTGGCTTACCTCATTCAGCATGATTTCTTCTAGTTCCATTCATTTCCCTATGAATGCCAATATTTTGTCCTTTCTAATGGCTGCATAATATTCTATTGTATCTAGACACCATGGTTTTTGGATCCATCCATCTGTAGTGGGGCATTGGGTTGTTTCCATATATTGGCTATTGGAAACAATGCTGCAATGAACATGGAGGTGCATGTGTCCTTGTATCCTGGTTCCTGTTGTTCAGGATAGATGCCTAGGAGTGGTATGGCTGTGTCATAGGGGAGGTCTATATTTAGTTTTCTGAGGTACCTCCACACTGCTTTCCAAAGTAGTATATTAGTGTACATTCCCACCAGCAGTGCAATAGGGTTCCTCTTTCTCTACATCCCCTCCAGCATTTGACTTTATGATGTGGGCCATTCTGACTGGGATAAGGTGGTATCTCAGGGTTGTTTTGATTTGCATTTTCTTTACAGCCAGGGATGATGAACATCCCCTCATGTGTTTCTTTGCCATTTTTATCTCTTCTGAGAAGTCTCTCTTTAGTTCCGTTGCCTGTTTAGTAATTGGTTTGTTAGGTTTGGGAGGGATTAGTTTCTTGAGTTCCCTATATATACTGGATATTAGGCCCTTGTCTGATATATTGCTGGTAAATACTTTTTTTTTTTTTTTACAATTAGTTGGCTTTCTTTCTAGTTTGGTTGCTATGTCTTAAGCTGTGCAGAAACCTTTTATTTTAAGGTAGTCTCATTTATCGAGTCTCTCTCCAATTTGTTGTGACCCTGGGACTCTGTTCAGGAAGTTCCTGCTATACCTAATAAGTTCAAGTGTCTCTCCCATTCTGTCCTGCAGTATGTCAGAGGTTGAGGTTTGATGTTAAGGTCTTTAATCCACTTTGTGTTGATGTTAGTGCATGGTGACAGCCTGGGTCCACTTTTTGTTTTCTGCACGTGGCTGCGCAGTTTTCCCAGCACCAGTAGTTGAAGAAGCTATGCTTCTTCCACTGTATGTCTTTGGTTCCTTAGTCAAATATCAGCTGACTTATAGGCATGTGGATTTATTTCTGGATTTCTAATCTATTCCATTGGTCTTCAGGTCTGTTTTTGTGTCAGTACCAAGCTGTCTTTGTTATTATGGCTCTATAGTTGAATTTGAAGTCTGGCATCGATATCCCTCCCTTGTTGTCTTTTTTGCCTACAATTGTTTTGGCCCTTGAGCTATCTTGCTCAAGAATAGTGGTCTAACATTTGGAGGTTTAGCTCTGTAGTGGGGAGGTGTAGTGAGACCACTCAGTCCACAGTGAATGTAAAAGATTTTATTGAGCAAAAAGTGCTGACACGCCAGGACCGCACCTGAAGTCTGGAAACCCAGGAAATACCCCGAGTGCCATCCCACAGTGGCCTTTAAGCATTTTTGGCTAGGGCAGGGAAAGGGGGAGTTTGGGTGTTGGGTTTAGCCAATGATTGTTACAAGAAATTCACACCTCAAGTCCAAATTTCCCACCAAGGTTTTGCTGGTGGGAAGCAGGGGAATAGAACAAAGGGTGGTGATGGTTCAGCTGGGTTAGGGCTCTTAATTGTTGAAAAAATGGCAGAAGTGGAGTTACATAGTTACTAGCTAAAATAGCTAGTTAGGGCTGGGAAGGTGGCTCAGTGGTAGAACACTTGCCTTGCATGCTTGAGGCCCTGGGTTCGATTCCTCAGCACCACATAAGCAAAAAGAAAAAAGCCGGAAGTGGCGCTGTGGCTCAAGTGGTAGAGTGCTAGCCTTGAGCTGAAGAGCTAAGGGACAGCTCCCAAGCCCAGAGTTCAGGCCCCACAACCAGACCCCCCCCCAAAAAAAATAAATAAATAAAATAAAATAGCTAGTTAGTTAACCAGGGAAGTCTTATCCACAGAAAGCACAGTAATATTTATAGCTTAAAATCATTCATTATCCATTTTATACAACCCAAGTCAAATACTATAATATGCCATGCTACTTCCTCTACCATATCAGCTCCTCTACAGGTTTTTTAGTGGTTAATTGGAGATAAGAGTCTCACTGGGACTCTAATACCCAGGTTGGCTTTGAACTGGGATCCTCAGATGTCAGCCTCCTGAGTGGCTAGGATTACAGAGGTGAGCCACTGATGACTGGCTCTTGTTTTGTTCTTTGAGAAGCGATCCACATTATCTAGGAAGGCCTGGCTAGATAACTACTGGCTCCGGTGAGCCTCCTGTCTCAACCTCCAAAACCTCCAAAGTGCTGAGGCTCCAAGACTACGATTCTCAGACTTTCTTTCTTCCTTCCTTCCTTCCTCCCTCCATCCCTCCTTTTTTCCTTCTTCCCTCCCTCCTTCCTCATTAACTTCCTCCCTGATTTTTTGTTTCTATTCTCTCTCTCACCAGAACATCAGTGGTATCTTGTAGGTGTGGTATGTCTGCATATTGAACTACAGAGAACCTGTCTGGTGAGTGTGGTCTGGGAAATACCAGCATTCCAGGACACCTGCCCTTGGGGTCAGACCCCTGGAGAGTGGCTGTGACTGCAGTCAGGCTCTTCACCACACAGCATCCTGGCTGTGGTCACAGCAGCCTGGATCCTGTTCCACATGGTCCTCTCCTTGGAGGCTATCCCCACCCAGCCTGTCTCCAGAATTCTCAGGTGTAGCCATTTGCTCTCTCCTCAGGTCCCTGAGGAGCCCCTTGGAGTTCTTCATTGCTGATGGTAGGTCAGCGTCCTTTTGCTGGGCATTGGCTACAGCATCGTGCCTCTGAGGAACTCCCCAGAATCTGGATCACAGGCCTAATACTACATCGTGTCCCTGCATACACTCTGACTACAGGGAACCCAGGTTGGCCATTTGCCCCACAGGTGGGCACGAGGCCTGGAAGGTTTTAGGTGGCAATGAGAGCCAGTCCCTGGAGCAAGGCCCTCCTTCCCAGAGCCCCTCCCTGCTGGCCAGATGCCAAAGCCCTGGACACTCCTCACAGTTGCCTCAGGAGCCTCAGGTGTGGGCTTTGTGTGTGCTGACAACAGGCTTCTCTGCACTAGGCCGGCCTCTCCTGCCCCCTGCTGGTCAGACTCTGCAAGGTGTCTTCACCACAGCTGTGTCCCCACCTCCCCATGCTGCCTGCCACCCTGGGGGCTTCCAGCCCCTCTTGTATTCAACCAGGTGTGGAAAAGGAAGATGCTGCATTGTGAATGATGATAGGTCTGGGGAGGTTGAGGAATCACTCCAGTGATTCAGAGGTGGATGTCAGCTTCACCATGTGTAGTGTGGTGAGCTGGCACTCAGGGCTGCAGCAAGGTGTGGAAGGCCTCACAGCCCCTGTGGTGAAGCAGTCTGGCCCCAAGTGAGTTAGTGGGCTCCATGGTCAGTGCTCAATGCACAGGTGCCAGCGGCTTCCTGTAGTCATGTCACAGCAGGAAATCAGCCACGGGTTCTCCACTGTACCTGGATTTGGACAGGACTCCATTCCTTTCTTTTTTCTTTTTCTTTTTCTGCCAATCCTGGGCTTGAATTCAGGGACAGACCACCTTTTCTGAGCCTCTCTGTGCTCAAGCCTACACTCTACCCCTTGAGCCCCAGCATCACTTTAGGCTTTTTCTGTGTGTGGTACTGAGGAGTTGAACCCAGGGTTTCATGCATGCTAGGCAAGCACTCTACCACTGAGCCACATTCTGAGCTTGGGTATAATATTCCATGAAAGATGCATGAACATTACATTTTCTTCTTTATACAGGTACTGAGGATTGAATTGAGGGCTTGGTTCTGTCCCTTCGCCTTTTCCCCCTTGGCTGTCAGTCACTCTGCCACTTGACACAGCTCTAAGTCTGAGGTTTTGTCTGTCCTCACAAAAGGCTTATGGGAGATAAGCAACTCAAGGATTTTCTTCCTGGGCTGCCTGGAAACTGCCATCCTCAGGACTCACTCTCCTGTGTACCTAGAATTACAGATATTCAACTTCTGGTGCCTAAGCTTCACTAGTAATTTTGCTTTATTTTTATTGTTGTTCATGGGGCATGCACTCTGGACCTGGGCACTGTTCCTCAGCAATTCAGCTCAAGCAAGAGCTCTACCACATGAGGCACAGTGCCCCTTCTGGTTTTCTGGTGGTTCAATGGAGATAAGAGGCTTTAGCTGGGCGCCGGTGGCTCACGCCTGTAATCCTAGCTTACTCAGGAGGCTGAGATCTGAGGATCAGGGTTCAAAGCCAGTCTGGGCAGGAAACTCCGTGAGACTCTTATCTCCAATAAACCACTAGAAAACCAGAAGTGGTGCTGTGGCTCAAGGGGTAGAGCACTTGCCTTGAGCTGGAAAGTGCAGGGACAGCGCCCAGGCTCAGAGTTCAAGCCCCACGACCGATCAAAAAAAAAAGTTTTGTGGACTTTCCTTCCCAGAGTAGCTTTGAACTGTGATCTTCAGATTTCAGCATTCTGAATAGCAAGGATTACAAGCCTGAGCTATTGGCACCAAGCTAAATTTTATTTTTCTTTTTTCACGCCTAAGGCATGTACTCAGGGCGTGGGCGCTGTCCCTCAGCTCTTCAGCTCAAGGCGAGTGCTCTACCAGTTGAGAGACAGAACCACTGGCCCATTTCAACTTTGGGCGAAGAAATAAAGTCTCACAGATGGGCTGGGAAGGTGGCTCAATGACAGAGTGCTTGCTTTGCATGCATGAGATTCTAGATCGATTCCTCAACACAACATAAGTAGAAAAGGCAGGAAGTGACCTTGTGGCTCATGGGGAGAAGTGCTAGCCTTGAGCTGAGGGACTGAGGGGCAGCGCCCAGGCCCAGAGCTCAAGCCCCACAAGAGGAAAAAAATCTCTCACAGACCTTCTTCTCTCAGCTGGTTTTGAATGGGGATGCTCAGATCTCAGCCTCCTGAGTAGCTAGGATTACAGGCATGAACCAAAGGCACTCTCCTTAAAATAACTTATTTATTGTCATGAAATAAAATGAACAGAGGAAGTCTCTCCATCAGGATGGGTTTATGTCCATATAACAATACAGGAACCAGGAATTCCCTCTTGTTCCACACAAGTTGACTGCATTCCACCCAGATTGCTTTGATGAGGACACAGGACACTGGAATCCATGGTGGCCAGAGCACCCCACATCACTTCCTGACAATGAAACTGGAGAGCAAAGGAACCTCTCCTCTCCTATATTTTCCCCGATAGGATGTACCAGTGTCCTAAAGGAGACATTCAGGTTCACTTCCAAACAACAGCATGAACTACTCAGGTGCACAAACCCCGCAGTAGTTAGACTCCCGTGTAAAGGAATATTCCTCTGTGACTACCCAGTGGCCACTGGGTGCCAGGCTATAGAACTGGTTCTTCTTACAGCCTGTGCATGAGTAAGTGCAGATCTGGACCTTATGGGCTGGCTGTAGGTTCCTCAAGATCTGCACCAAGCTCATACAAACCTGGGCAAATCTCTCCCTGTTGACTTCACATCCATAAAACAAACATTCGTGGTCATAGCTCTCCACAGGGGCCGGATACAGCCCTCGCTGTAACTGCCTCAGCCTGGCTGTGTGGCTCAGCAGGTTCTGCAGGGCAGCCAAGGACATGCAGTTCCCATAGATGCTGAAGAAGCTCAGCTGGGAGCACTGGCTCAGGCTGGGCAGGATGGCAGAGAGCTGGGCCTCAGTGATCCCACAGTGTTCCAAGGCCAGGGCCTCCAGGGTGCCAGACACTCTCTCCAGCAGAGCTTGGAGGGGCCCAGGACCCAAGTCACCCAAATTCACAGTCCTGAGACACAGGTGCTTGAGCTGACTGGTGCAGGGACACAGGGACAGACACCTCAGGTCTGCTTCATTCAGTGGACTTGAAATCAAAGACAGAGTGGTCAGAGGCTTGAGGGTCCTGAGGAGAGAGCAGAGAGACTGGGGTGAATGGTGGTGGTGAGCAGAGCAGACTCGGGTAGGAGATGGTCAGCAAAAGTTGTCCTACTGCATTGAGGGAGACCAACCACACGATGCTGCTGGCTGAGACCCCTGTCACTCCACCATCCCAGCCTGATGCCTGTCAGTGCCACCTGAGCCTGGCCCAGGCCACCACCCTCTCCTTTCCCCTCTGCTCACTGTCTGGACACAGCACTGGGCTTCCTGCCCACAGGGCCCAACCACCCATGCATCTGAGCATCGCAGCACAGCATCCTTTCCTGTTCCCCTTGCTTCCAGTTTCTATCCTGTGAGCTCAGACTTGCTTCCTATAGAGGAACTCACAGCCACTCACTTCGACATAGGACTCCACAGCGGGCTTCCTGCCCTGAGCACACTCCCAGCATGCACCCTGCTTCCTGACGTCATTGAAGACCAGGGCAGAACTAAGCAGCACCCTCAGGAGGAGGAGCCTCTTCCTGTGTCTCCTCAGTCCCCTCAGCCCCGCAGTCACCCCACACAGTTGAGCCCCTTTCATATCTACCCACCCCAAGTTCAGCTGAGCCCTGTGTGCTCACTGAGCTCTTCTGCTCAAGTCTACCTTTCTACCAATTTGAACCACTGCTTCACTTCCAGGTTGGGGGAGGAAAGGCAGATGACAATAGGTAAAAGTTTCTCAGACATTCCCCTCGTGCCAGCTTTGACTTAGGATCCTCACCTGAAGACCTTCTCCAGCTTCTCATGAGGGAAGAAGTCTTCACATTCATTAATTTGGCGATTTCCATGCAGCACCACCTCAGACAAGTATTTGAGTAAATTCTCCAAGATGCAAGAACAACATTCCATTTTCATCTTAGCCAAAGAAAACTTGCGAAGCTTTTTCATCTGGGCCTGATAAGGAACCATACTTTCCAGTGTTTTGTGATGCCAGAAATCATCCACAACCAGCTCCTGGATGGAGTCCAGATGAAGCACTCCAAGAGTGCTTTGTATTTTAGAGGTGGAGCCAGAGGTGGAGGCAAACAGAACCTTCAGCTTCTTAGAGCACAGCTGAACCTGGTCTCTTCTTGTCTCCACCCACTGGAGCACGTGGGCCAGCACACAATCCCAGGGGCCATGACTGATGGTGACATCCATGAATATCCTGAAGGGGGGCTCCTCCCTCAGGTCTGCACAGTGATTGGCTGCTGGCTTGTCAGTCAGGGCTGCTGCTGAGCAGGCTTGAGACATTGCTATGTACCCTGAGGTCCAGATGTTCAGGGACATATTCTGCAGATCTAACACTTGCAGTTTGCATCTACAGGGGAGACACAGGAAAATCTCAGAACAGACATGGCAGAACGGCCACATTCTGCTTCATCATTATTTGATCTAGCCAATATAACATACTATATTTCCTCCTCCTTTTTCCTAGTTTCTTTGTCTTTTTTCTTTTTATCGTGCATGAGTAATGGGGTCTGAATATATGGCATGGTTGCTGTCCGTTATGTTTTTCTACTCCAGGCTAGTTGTTCTACCATTTGAACCACACCTCAACTTTTTTTGGGGGGTAGGGGCAGGGGTGTCCGCTCATGGGGCCTGAACTCTGGGCCTGGGCGCTGTCCCTCAGCTCTTCAGCTCAAGGCTAGCGCTCTACCACTTGAGCCACAGAGCCACTTCCGGCTTTTTTCTTTTTGCTTATGTGGTGCTGAGGAATCGAACCCAGGGCCTCATGCATGCAAGGCAAGCGCTCTACCCCTGAGCCTCCTTCCTAGCCACTCACACCTCAACTTTTGGCTTGACGTTTTACTTTTTTTTTGTCAGTTGTAGGGTTTGAACTCCGAGCCTGAGTGCTGTCCCTAAGCTCTTTAGCTCAAGGCTAGTTCTGTCACTTGAGCCACAGGGGCAAGGAGTAAGAGACCCAGACTTTCCAGCCCAGGCTGGTTTTGAATCTAATTCTTGGATCTCAGCCTTCTGAGTAGCTAGGATTACACGAGTGAGCCACTGGGGCTAGGCTTTGGCTTTATTTGGATTAGAGATAAGAACCTCAGATACTTTATTACCCAGGTTGACTTTTCAAAATCTCAGCCACCTAAGTAGATAGGATTATAGGAGTACACCATTGAAATCAAACTTTTCCAAACCTTTCCCCACTCCCTCACCCATGGCCAACTGTAGGTGGCTATCTGGCAGCCATGCCTGCAGTCATCCATAGCAACCCCCCCATACCCAGAGGCCCACTTCCACAAGGAGCTCTGCAGGAATTCCTGGGATCCTCTGGACCCCAGGACTCCCCAGAGTCCACCATATTCTGGCTAACTCCAGTTTGTCTCATTCCTGGACTGCGGGGTCCTCCCTGGCCCCCAACCAAGGTCCCCCTTACCTGGGCCCCGCTCCCTGCTCAAGCAGCACATCAAGGCCCTCCAGGGTGACTTGTAAGATCTCCAGGTCAGCTGAGCCCACCAGGGCCCCCAGGGGGAGGCAGGCAAAGGGCCAGGCCTGCACCATGGCCTTCAGCACCTCCATGCGTCTCTTGGCAATCACCTCTCTGAACAGCGTGGAGAAGAGATCCAAAGGAAGGACGTCCAGAGCAGAGATGGCCAAGGCCTGGTCCTCTAGCAGGCTCTGCATGGCCAGCTGCCGCAGTGTGGGCAAGGACATGGTGCTCAGAGTGCTGGAGCTGCAGGGAGAGGGCCTGGGAGCACACAGGAAGAGGCAGCTTTAGTGGTTGAAGCTGAGAAGTCCCTTCTCAGAGAGAACTCATCTCACAGTCCACATCCCAACTCCAGCCATGGAGAGACGTCAGTTCACGCTCTTTCCACATAGCCCCGATGCCCCCCAAGCACAGCGCTGGAACACAGGGCAGCAGGATGCTCCCCACATAGACAGCCCCTAGCTCATCATGGTCCCATCCAGTTACAGCCACTACTCTGAGCTCAGCCCCAATTGTCAGGGATAAAGAGGAGCCTAAAGGTCAGCCCAAGCTCTGTGTGTGTGTGTGTGTCCTGTAACTTGAACTCAGGTCCTGAGACTTTACTTGGGGGCTAATATTAGTGCTCTACCACTTGAGCCATAGCTGCCTTTTTGTCATTTTCATGTTTAATTGAAGATCAAAGTATCAAAGACTCTCCTACCTGGGCTGTCTTGGCACACAGACCCTGAGATCTCAGCCTTCTAAGTAGCTAGGAGGACCAGAGGTATCAAAGAGCACATAAAACACCCTAGCTAATATACTTAAGATCTGGCCATCACTCAGAAGCGCTAAAAGAAAAGCCACAGGAATGTCAGCTGTCTAATCTCTGTCCTCTTTTCTATCCGGATGAGAACTACATGCAACAGGCACCATTGATTTTCAGTGTCACCACTGGTACTGAGCAATAGTAACACCAGGCACAGGTTGGTGCAGTGTATAGAAAGCTCCACCTCAGATGGAACCCTCACCCAAGACTGACAGAAAGACAGACTCACAGGGCTGCTCTTCTACCAGGATTTGCTCCCCACTGCCAGAGGAGCAGGGGGGTCGGAGGACATAGCTCTTGTGCTCCACCTTTCAGGAACTGCTCTGGCAGGGAGGTGGAGCTGTGCAGTGGGGGACCTGGGTTAGAACACAGGACCAACACAGAGAAAGAGAGTCTCCAAAACACCCAGAACTTTTCCTATAGCCACCCCCACAACCCACCCTCAGAAATGAATTACTATACAGAAGAGAGTCAAAAAGGGAGAGAAAGAGAGCATCCCCTACAGTATGGGGCTTGAACTCAATGCATTCTGTTTACCCTTAGCTTTCCTACCCAAGGCCGGCAGTCTTCCACCAGAACCACATATTCAATTCTGAAATTTTGCTGCTTACATGAAGAAAAGAATCTCAAGAACTAGAAATGTGGCTTAGTGGTAGAATGCTTGCATAGCACACGTGAAGCCCAGGGTTCCATTCCTCAGTACCACATCCACAGAAAACACAAAGTGGTGCTGTGGCTCAAGTGGCACAATGGTAACCTTGAGCAAAAGCAACTCAGGGACAGCTCCCAGGTCCTGACTTCTATCCGCAGGACTGGGAAAAAAAACCTCATGGATTTCTATCTGGGCTGGATCAGAACCACCTCCAATACCAGTCTAAAGTTCGTGGTATAAACCTCTGGTATCTGACTGGATTTATTGGTGCTTAAATTTGTATTGCTTTTTGTGCTTGCACTAGAGATTGACCTTTAAATCCTGGGTGCTCTTCCTGTGGGCTGGTCAAAGCCAGTGCTCCACCACTTGACTCACAGCTCCAATCAAGGTGTATTTTTTTTTTTTGGTCGGTAGTGGGACTTGAACTCTGGGCCTGGGCACTGTCCCTCAGCTCTTCAGCTCAAGGCGAGCGCTCTACCACTTGAGCTACAGCGCCACTTCCGGTTTTCTGGTGGTTTATTGGAGATAGGAGTCTCACAGTCTCTCCTGCCCAGGCTGGCTTTGAACCGCGATCCTCAGATCTCAGCCTCCTGAGTAGCTAGGATTACAGGCGTGAGCCACCAGCGCCCGGCAAGGTGTATTTATTTTTGAGGAGATCAGAACCTTCTCCACCCAGAATATCCTGTTACTTGGATTCTTCACTCTTAGCTAACCTCAAGTTGACAGGATTACAAACAAGAGCCACAGATTCCTGATTTGAACTCCATCTTTAACTTATCAAAATTGAGGCTTGGTCTAGTGGCTCCCACCTGAAAGCCCAGCTCCTGTGGAGTAGAAATTGAGAGAATTGAAGTCCTATCCCGTCATTTACCAACCACCTGGCATGCTGGTTCTTATCTGTCATCCCATATTGCCAAGCCTGAATGAGTGGGGGTCTGGGGGCTCCTAGCTGCTCAGGAGGCTGAGATCTGAGGATCCAGGCTCAAAACCAGCTTGAGCAGGAAAGTCTGTGAGAGTCTCATCTTCAATTGACCACCAAAAACTGGAAGTAGTGCTGTGGGAGAGTGCTACTTTTGAGCAAAAAGATCTCAGGGACAGCATCCAGGCCTCTACTACAAGCTCCACATCTTTTTTTTTTTTTTTTTTTTAAAAGCATGGATGTTTGGATCAGAGTCTGAGTGTTCAGGTAAAATATTGAGACTCTATTTAAAGCTGGAAGAGAAGTTGTGTCTTTAGGAGAATAGTGAAAGCCTTGAAGGAAAAAGTTGAACGACAATGTCCCAGATCTTAATTTCAAGCTCTAGTACTGGTACAAACAATAATAAAGTAGAAAATTATTAAAAAATTCCAAGGTAGGCGCCGGTGGCTCACTTGTAATCTAGCTCCTAAAGAGCCTACGATCTGTGGAACACAGTTCAAAGCCAGTCTAGGAGGAAAAGTCTGAGACTCTTTTTCCCCCCTACAGTGAAGGGCTTTGAACTCTAGGCCTGGCTCTGTCCTTCACCATTTCAGCTCAATGCTAATGCTCTACCACTTGAGCCACAGCGCCATGTCTGATTTTCTGAGCGGTTTATTGGAGATATTAGGCACACAGACTTTTCTTACCCGGGCTGCTTTTGACCCTGATCCTCAGATCTCAGCCTCCTGAGTAGTAAGGATTTCAGTTGTGAGCCACCCATGTCTGATAAGTCTGTGACTATGTTCAAAAACACAAAAAAGCTGGAAGTAGATCTGTGGATCAAGAGGTAGATAGCCTTGAGGGAAAAAATCAGGACAGTGCCAAGGCCCTGAGTTCAAGCCTCAAAATTGGCACATATACACACACACAAAACCAACCCCAGGGAATGGTAATGTGGCTTAGTAGTAGAGTGCTTGCCTAGCATGCATGAATCGAGCCCTGCATTCCATTCCTCAATACCACAGACACAGAAAATCAAAAGTGTTGCTGTGGCTCAAAGTGGTAGAGTGCTAGCCTTGAGCAAAAGAAGCTCAGGGACAATGCCCAGACCCTGAGTTCAAGCCCCAGGACAAGCACAAAAGAAGAGGTCCAAATCACAATACTCTGGCATACTGGACCTACAGTCACCCTGGCACTGGCTGAGGGAAATGCTGGGGGTTCCTCATGGAGATAGGGACTTACCAGATGTGGACAGATCAGCAGGGCTCTCTGAAGGGAGCAGGCACAGGCAGTGACTCCACTTACCAGGATTCTCAACTCCCCTCTGAAGCTTTATTCCCCCTGTCTACTGGTCCTACCCTTGGCCAACTCCCAGTGTCCAATCAGAAAGCAGCATCTGCTCAGTCCTGAAGCTCCACCCACTTGATCCTGATTGGATTTCTGCCTGGTCCAGAGGGTCCTGCAGGAAAGGGGGAGGGGAGGGAGAATGAAAGTTTAACACCCAGTCCTGACTTCTGTGCACTGCAATGCTTGTGCTTCCCTCACTCCTCTGTGTCCTTCAAGTCCAAGTGTGTGAGACAGACATGCTTGCTCTGCTCTCCACCACAGGCGGTAGATGTTTTGCCTCTAGCTAGGAGGCCCATAGTCACTGACAAAGATAATCTGGCTCTTTGTGTGTGTGTGTGTGTGTGTGTGTGTGTGTGTGTGTGTGAGAGAGAGAGAGAGAGAGAGAGAGAGAGAGAGAGAGAGAGAGAGAGAGAGAGAGAGAGAGATTCAGACAGACAAACAGAGAGACAGACACAGACACACACACACACACACAGACACAAACACAGAGAGTGTGTGTACTGGGGCTTAATCTCAGTATCTCACACACTGTCCCTTCAGTTTTGCAGATCAAGCTTAGCACTCTGCTCTACCACTTGAGCTACGCCTCCACTTCAGGCTTTTTGGAGGTTAAAATTGGAGATAATAGTCTTCAGGAAACCAGGCACAGGTGCCTCAAGCCTGTAATCCTAGCTATTCAGGAGGCTGAGATCTGAGGATCATGGTTCCAAGCCAGCCTGGGTAGTGAAGGCCTGAGACTCTCATATCCAAATAACCAAATAACCACCAGAAAACAGGAAGTGGCACGGGGCTTCAAGTAGTAGAGTCCTTGTTTTTTTGCTAAAGAGCTCAAGGACAGTGCCCAGGCCCAAACTTTAAGCCCCTGGACCATGGAGAAAACAAAAAACAACAACAACAAAAAAAAAAAAACAGGCTTCAGGCATCTGGGAAGGTGGCTTACTGGTAGAGTGCTTGCCTAGCATGCATGAAGGCATGGGTTCAATTCCTCAGCACCACATACACAGAAAAAGGCAGAAGTGGTAGAGTGCTAGCCTTGCGCACAAAGAAGATCAGGGACTGTGCTCTGTCCAGGACTTCAAGGCCTAGGACTGGCAAAAAAAAAAAAAAAAAAAAAATTCTTCAGGACATTTTTCCTTATCTGGGCTGGTGTCCAACCTGGATAATCACATCTCAGCCTCCTGAGTGACAGAATTATAGTCCTGAGCCACTAGCACTCAGATGATAAGTTTTCTGTGCGTTTAAGGGGAGAAATAAAGTGATCTTGTTTATCTGAGGTTTGTTTTTGGTTTTGGTTTTAGCTTTTTGCTTTTGCCTGATAAATGCACCCAAACTCAGTATGGCAGTTTACTGCTAGACTCTCAGCTGTTAGGGATGCTTAAGGGGGAATTACTTGCAGAATGGCTTAGTACTACATTCTGATATCTTGTTTTGGTTAAACAAACCAACAAATAATGAAAACAAAACTATAAGCCAAACAACATGGCTCCCGCCTGAATCTTAGCTACTCACGTAGTGGAGTTCCAAGGATTGAAGTTCAAAACAAGGCTGGGAAGAAAAGTGTGAGACATTTTCTTGTTGTTGTTTTTACTGTCCTCACGCTGGGCCTGGGCAATATTACTCAGCACTTCAGCTCCAAGCGAGCCCGCTCTACCACTTGAGCCACAGCACCAATTCTGGTTTTCTGAGTGGTTTATTGGAGATAAGAATCTCCTGCACTTTCCTTCCTGGGCTGGCTTTGAACTTCCATCCTCAGATCTCAGGCTCCTCAGTAGCTAGGATTACAGGCAAGAGCCACCAAGACCTGGCTGTGAGACTCTTACAACCCATTAATCAAGAGGATTATGCCCTGAACTCCAAGCCAAACAACAGAGAGGCAGAGAGAAGGATAGGGAGGCAGAGAGGGGGAGAGACAGATAGTGAGGGGGCAGAGAGGGAAAAAAGGAGGAGGAGAAGGGAGGAAGAGGAGGAAGAGGAGCAGGAAGAGGAGAGAGAGAAAGAAAGAGAGGGAGAGAGATAAGAATCTGGCTATATTATTCTGGAGAAATGCTATCAGGATACACTGGACTACAAATCATATATTTTGTTTAGTTTTGGTTTGGTTTTTTTGTTGGAGGAGGGGGGTGGGGTCCAGTCGTGGGGCCTGAACTCTGGGCCTGGGCGCTGTCACTCAGCACTTCAACTCAAGGCTAGCGCTCTAGCACTTGAGCCATAGCACCACTTCTGGCTTTTTTTTTTTTTTTTTTTTTTGCTTATGGGGTGCTGAGGAATCCAATCCAGGGCCTCATGCATGCAAGGCAAGCGCTGTACAACTGAGCCACCTTCCCAGCCCCAAATCATATATTTTTGTTGTTGTTCTTTGGTTTTGGTTTTGTTTATTTGCCAGTCCTAGGGCTTGAATTCAGGGCCTGGGCACAGTCCCTGAGCTTCTTTTGCTCAAAGCTAGCACTCTACCACTTGAGCCACAGCACCACTTTCAGCTTTGTTTATGTGGTACTGAGGAATTGAACCCAGGGCTTCATGCATGCTAGGCAAGCAGTCTACCACTAAGCCACCTTCCCAGCCCCCTGTACAATCTTTGGCACTTCAGAAAATAATTCAGCACTCCTTTCTATTTTAGCACATGTCATGTCTGTCTGTGCTTGAGTTAGATGCTGGGGTGTTGTGCTGCCAGTCAGGATCTCCACACTGAGCCATGTCCACAAGGCCTTCCTCCTTTCCTTCCTTCCTCTTCTCCTTGCTTCCTCCATGTGATTCTTTCTTCCATTCTCATCTCTTTCTAGAACTCCAGTGACATCTTGATTGCTTTGTACTTCTGAAGCCTTCTCTGCCTATTGAACTGCAGAGAACCTCTTTGGTGTGTTGGTTCTGGGGAATCCAGCATGCCAGAACACCTGCCCTTGGGGTCAGACCCCTGGAGAGTGGCTGTGACTGCAGTCAGGCTCTTCACCACACAGCATCCTGGCTGTGGTCACAGCAGCCTGGATCCTGTTCCATCCACATGGTCCTCTCCTTTGAGGCTGTCCCAACCCGAATGTCTCCAGCAGTTCTCAGGTGTAGCCATTTGCTCTCTCCTCAGGTCCCTGAGGAGCCCCTTGGAGTTTTTCATTGCTGCAGTCAGCTGATGGTAGGGCAGCGTCCTTGTGCTGGGCATTGGCTGTGGCACCATGGCTCTGAGGAACTCCCCAGAGTCTGGGTCACAGGCCTAAGAATACATCATATCCCTGCCTCCACTCTGACTGGGGGGATCCCAGGTTGGCCATTTGCCCCACAGGTGGGCACAAGACCTGGAAGTTTTTAGGTGACAATGAGAGCCAGTCCCTAGAGCAAGGCCCTCCTTCCCAGAGCCCCTCCCTGCTGGCCAGATGCCAAAGCCCTGGACACTCCTCACAGTTGCCTCAGGAGCCTCAGGTGTGGGCTTTGTGTGTGCTGACAACAGGCTTCTCTGCACTAGGCCGGCCTCTCCTGCCCCCTGCTGGTCAGACTCTGCAAGGTGTCTTCACCACAGCTGTGTCCCCACCTCCCCATGCTGCCTGCCACCCTGGGGGCTTCCAGCCCCTCTTGTATTCAACCAGGTGTGGAAAAGGAAGATGCTGCATTGTGAATGATGATAGGTCTGGGGAGGTTGAGGAATCACTCCAGTGATTCAGAGGTGGATGTCAGCTTCACCATGTGTAGTGTGGTGAGCTGGCACTCAGGGCTGCAGCAAGGTGTGGAAGGCCTCACAGCCCCTGTGGTGAAGCAGTCTGGCCCCAAGTGAGTTAGTGGGCTCCATGGTCAGTGCTCAATGCACAGGTGCCAGCGGCTTCCTGTAGTCATGTCACAGCAGGAAATCAGTCACAGGTTCTCCACTGCACCTGGATTTGGACAGGACTCCTTTCCTTTTTTTTAATCTTTACTTTTTCTGCCAATCCTGGACTTGAATTCAGGGACAGGCCACCTTCCCTGAGCCTCTCTCTGCTCAAGGCTACACTCTACCACTTGAGCCCCAGCACCACTTGAGGCTTTTTCTGTGTGTGTGGTACTGAGGAATTGAACCCAGGGTTTCATGTATGCTAGGCAAGCACTCTACCACTGAGTCACATTCCCAGACGTAGGACTAGGTTTCTATCAAAGACTCATGAGCACCATATTTTCTTCTTTATGCAGGTACTGAGGATTGAATTGAGGGCTTGGTTCTGTCCCTTCGCCTTTTCCCCCTTGGCTGTCAGTCACTCTGCCACTTGACCCAGCTCCAAGTCTGAGGTTTTGTCTGTCCTCACAAAAGGCTTATGGGAGATAAGCAACTCAAGGATTTTCTTCCTGGGCTGCCTGGAAACTGCCATCCTCAGGACTCACTCTCCTGTGTACCTAGGATTACAGATATCAACTACTGGTGCCTAAGCTTCACTAGTAATTCGGCTTTATTTTTATTGTTGTTGTTCATGGGGCATGCACTCTGGACCTGGGCACTGTTCCTGAGCAAGTCAGCTCAAGCAAGAGCCCTACTACTTGAAGCACAGTGTCCCTTCTGGTTTTCTGGTGGTTCCATGGAGATAAGAGTTTTGTGGGCTTTCCCTCTGAGACTAGCTTTGAACTGTGATCTTCAGATCTCAGCATTCTGAATAGCTAGGATTACAGGCCTGAGCTACTGGCACCCAGCTTAATTTTTCTTGTTCTGTTTTCAGTCCTAAGGGATGAACTCAGGGCCTGGACAGTATCCCTCAGCTTTTTGTTTGTTTTTTTGTATGTTTGTATTTTTTGGTCTGTCGTGGGGCTTGAACTCTGGGTATGGGCACTGTCACTCAGCTCTTCAGCTCAAGGTGAGTGCTCTACCACTTGAGCTCGAGTGCCACTTCCGGTTTTCTGGTGGTTTATTGAAGATAAGAGTTTCACAGACTTTCCTGCCTGGGCTGGCTTTGAACCAATATTCCCAGATGTCAGCCTCCTGAGTAGCTAGGATTACAGGCATGGCAATCGGCGGGTGGCTCCCTCAGATTTTTTGCTCAAGTCAAGTCTTGCACACATTTGAACCACTGGCCTATTTCAACTTTGGGCGAAGAAATAAAGAAAACTGAAGACAAAAGTCTCACAGAGGGGCTGAGAAGGTGGCGCAACATAAGTAGAAAAGGCAGGAAGTGACGCTGTGGCTCATGGGGAGAAGTGCTAGCCTTGAGCTGAGGGACTGAGGGACAGCGCCCAGGCCCAGAGCTCAAGCCCCACAAGAGGAAAAAAAAGAAAAAAACCTCTCACAGACCTTCTTGTCTCAACTGGCTTTGAATGGGGATTTTCAGATCTCAGCCTCCTGAGTAGCTAGGATTACAGGCGTGAACCAAAGGCACTCTCCTTACAATAACTTATTTATTGTCATAAAACAAAATGAACAGAGGAAGTTTCTCCATCAGGATGGGTTTATGTCCATATAACAATTCAGGAACCAGGAATTCCCTCTTGTTCCACACAAGTTGAATGCATTCCACCCAGATTGCTTTGATGAGGACACAGGACACTGGAATCCATGGTGGCCAGAGCACCCCACATCACCTTCCTGACAATGAAACTGGAGAGCAAAGGAACTTGTCCTCTCCTATATTTTCCCTTATGGAATGGCCGAGGGTTTGTGTTCCCACTAGGATGTACCAGTGTCCTAAAGATGACATTCAGGTTCACTTCCAAACAACAGCATGAACTACTCAGGTGCACAAACCCCGCAGTAGTTAGACTCCCGTGTAAAGGCATATTCCTCTGTGACTACCCAGTGGCCACTGGGTGCCAGACTATAGAACTGGTTCTTCCTACAGCCCGTGCATGAGTAAGTACAGATCTGGACCTTATGGGCTGGCTGTAGGTTCCTCAGGATCTGCACCAAGCTCACACAAACCTGGGCAAATCGCTCCCTGTTGACTCTGCATCCATACAACAAACATTCGTGGTCATAGCTCTCCACAGGGGCCGGATACAGCCCTCGCTGTAACTGCCTCAGCCTGGCTGTGTGGCTCAGCAGGTTCTGCAGGGCAGCCAAGGACATGCGGTTCCCATAGATGCTGAAGAAGCTCAGCTGGGAGCACTGGCTCAGGCTGGGCAGGATGGCAGAGAGCTGGGCCTCAGTGATCCCACAGTGCTCCAACGCCAGGGCCTCCAGGGTGCCAGACACTCTCTCCAGCAGAGCTTGGAGGGGACCAGGACCCAAGTCACCCAAATACACAGTCCTGAGACGCAGGTGCTTGAGCTGACTGGTGCAGGGACACAGGGACAGACACCTCAGGTCTGCTTCATTCAGTGGACTTGAACTCAAAGACAGAGTGGTCAGAGGATTGAGGGTCCTGAGGAGAGAGCAGAGCAGACTCAGGTGAATGGTGGTGGTGAGCAGAGCAGACTCGGGTAGGAGATGATCAGCAAAGGTTGTCCTGCTGCACCGAGGGAGACCAACCACACGATGCTGCTGGCTGAGACCCCTGTCACTCCACCATCCCAGCCTGATGCCTGTCAGTGCCACCTGAGCCTGGCCCAGGCCAGCACCCTCTCCTTTCCCCTCTGCTCACTGTCTGGACACAGCACTGGGCTTCCTGCCCGCAGGGCCCAACCACCCATGCATCTGAGCATCGCAGCACAGCATCCTTTCCTGTTCCCATTGCTTCCAGTTTCCATCCTGTGAGCTCAGACTTGCTTCCTATAGAGGAACTCAAAGCCACTCACTTCAACATAGGACTCCACAGTGGGCTTCCTGCCCTGAGCACACTCCCAGCATGCACCCTGCTTTCTGACGTCATTGAAGACCAGGGCAGAACTAAGCAGCACCCTCAGGAGGAGGAGCCTCTTCCTGTGTCTCCTCAGTCCCCTCAGCCCCGCAGTCACCCCACACAGTTGAGCCCCTTTCATATCTACCCACCCCAAGTTCAGCTCAGCCCTGTGTGCTCACTGAGCTTTTCTGCTCAAGTCTACCTTTCTACCAATTTGAACCACTGCTTCACTTCCAGGTTGGGGGAGGAAAGGCAGATGATAATAGATAAAAGTCTCATAGACATTCCTGTCCCTGCAAGTGTTGACTTAGGATCCTCACCTGAAGAACTCGTTGAGGTTTTCATAACAGAATAAGCCTTCACGTACATTGATTAGGCGATTTTCCTGTACCAGCACCTCAGACAAGTATTTGTGTAAATTCTCCAAGGTGCAAGAACATTCCATTTTCATAGTAGCCAGAGAAAGCACACGAAGGTTCTTCATGTGGCCCAGATAAGGAATCATACTTTCCACTGTTCTGAGATGCCATAAATCATCCACAACCAGCTCCTGGATGGAGTCCAGATGAAGCATTCCAAGAGTGCTTTGTATTTTAGAGGTGGAGGCAAACAGAACCTGCAGCTTCTTAGAGCACAGCTGAACCTGGCCTCTTCTTGTCTCCACCCACTGGAGCAAGTGGACCAACACACAATCCCAGGGGCCATCACTGATGGTGACATCCATGAATATCCTGAAGGGGGGCTCCTCCCTCAGGGCTGCACAGTGATTGGCTGCTGACTTGTCAGTCAGGGCTGCTGCTGAGCAGGCTTGAGACATTGCTATGTACCCTGAGGTCCAGATGTTCAGGGACATATTCTGCAGATCTAACACTCGCAGTTTGCATCTACAGGGG
Source organism: Dipodomys merriami (assembly GCF_024711535.1). Taxonomy (NCBI): domain Eukaryota; kingdom Metazoa; phylum Chordata; class Mammalia; order Rodentia; family Heteromyidae; genus Dipodomys; species Dipodomys merriami. The sequence continues at coordinate 8,731,126 of NW_027204270.1, forward strand.
AGACACAGGACAGTCTCAGAACAGACATTGCAGAACGGCCACATTCTGCTTCACCATTATTTGATCCCTCCAATCAATCTAGCGGACTATGTTTTCCCCTGCTTTTTCCTAGTTTGGATCTTTCTGTCTTTTTTCTTTTTATTGTGCAGGAGTGGGGCCTGAAGACCGGGCATGGATGCTGTCCAATACATTTTTCTACTCCAGGTAGTTGTTCTACCATTTGAATCACACCCCCACTTTTGGCTTTCCCTTTTCCTTTTTTTGTTGTTGGTGGTAGGGTATGAAGGATAGGCCTGAGTGCTGTTCCTAAGCTCTTCATCTCAAGGCTAGTGCTCTATCTCATGAGCCACAGGGCCAAGTGCTAAGAGTCTCAGACTTTCCTGCTGAAGCTGGCTTTGAACCGTGATTCTCAGATCTCAGCGTCCTGATTACCTAGGATTACAGGAGTGAGCCACTGGCTCACAGTTTTGGCCTCATTTTGATTAAATAGAGATAGGAACCTCAGACATTCTCTTGCCCAGGCTCACATTTCAACATGTCAGCCACCTAAGTAGTTAGGATAACAGGACTGCGCCACTGACATCATGAATCTTTCCACAAACATTCCTAACTCCATCACCCACGGCCTGACGTATTTGGGGATCTGGCAGCCATGGCTGCTGCCATCCTCACCAACCCTCCACACCCAGGGACACTGTTCTACAAGGAGCTCTACAGGAATCCCTGGGATCCCTGACCCCAAGTCTCTTGTGAGACCACTCCACTATCCCTGATTCTGGTTTGTCTCATCCCTGGACTCCGGGGTCCTCCCTGGCCCCCAACCTGGGTCCCCCTTACCTGGGCCCCGCTCCCTGCTCAAGCAGCACATCAAGGCCCTCCAGGGTGACTTGTAAGATCTCCAGGTCAGTTGAGCCCACCAGGGCCCCCAGGGGGAGGCAGGCAAAGGGCCAGGCCTGCACCATGGCCTTCAGCACCTCCATGCGTCTCTTGGCAACCACCTCTCTGAACAGCGTGGAGAAGAGATCCAAGGGAAGGACGTCCAGAGCAGAGATGGCCAAGGCCTGGTCCTCTAGCAGGCTCTGCATGGCCAGCTGCCGCAGTGTGGGCAGGGACATGGTGCTCAGAGTGCTGGAGCTGCAGGGAGAGGGCCTGGGAGCACACAGGAAGAGGCAGCTTTAGCGGTTGAAGCTGAGAAGTCCCTTCTCAGAGAGAACTCATCTCAAAGTCCACATCCCGACTCCAGCCATGGGGAGAGATGTCAGTTCATGTTCTTTCCACATAGCCCCGATGCCCGCCCCCCCACGCACAGCGCTGGGACAGAGGGCAGCAGGATGCTCCCCACATAGACAGCCTCAAAAGCTCACCATGGTCCCATCCAGTTCCAGCCACTACTCTGAGCTCAGGGCCCAATTGTCAGGGATAATGAGGAGCCTAAAGGTCAGCCCAAGCTCTGTGTGTGTGTGTGTGTGTGTGTGTGTGTGTTCGTGTGTGTGTTCGTGTGTATGTGTGTGTGTCTTGTGCCTTGAACTCAAGTCCTGGCACTTTCTTTGGGAGCTAATATCAGTGCTCTTCCACTTGAGCCATAGCTGCCTTTCTGTCATTTTCATGTTTAATTGAAGGTCAAGGTATCAAAGACTCTCCTGCCTGGGTTGTCTTGGAACCCCGACTCTCAGATCTCAGCCTTCTGAGTTAACAAGGAGGAGAGAAGTTAGCCAAGGACACATGACACACCCCAGCTTGTTGTCTTAAGGTCTGGCCATCACTCAAAAGTGCTACAAGACCCAATATATAAGTGGGCTAAAGACTTAAAGAGAAACTTCTCTGAAGAAGAAAGAAGGATAGTCAATAGACACATGAAGAAATGCTCAACTTCTCTAGCCATAAAAGAAATGCAAATCAAAACAACATTGAGATACCACCTCACTCCAGTTAGAATGGCAAAAATCAAGAAATCTAACAACATCCGGGCGCTGGTGGCTCACGCCTGTAATCCTAGCTACTCAGCAGGCTGAGATCTAAGGATTGCGGTTCAAAGCCAGCCCTGGCAGGAGAGACCATGAGACTCCTATCTCCAATAAACCACCAGAAAACTGGATGTGGCCCTGTAGCTCAAGTGGTAGAGCGCTCGCCTTGAGCTGAAGAGCTGAGGGACAGCGCCCAGGCCCAGAGTTCAAGCCCCACGACCGACCAAAAAAAAAAAAAAAAAGAACTCTAAAAACAACAGATGCTGGAGGGGATGTGGACAGAAGGGAACCTTACTGCATTGTTGGTGGGAGTGTAAACTTGTTCAACCACTTTGGAAAGCAGTATGGAGGTTCCTCAAAAGACTCCACGTAGAGCTCCCCTATGACCCAACAATCACACTTTTGGGCATTTACCCAAATGTTCACAAACAAGACCACACTACAGCTACCAGCATGACTATGTTTATTGCAGCATTATTTACCATAGCTAAGATATGGAACCAACCCAGATGCCCCTCAGTACATGAATGGATCAAGAAAATGTGGTACATTTACACAATGGAATTCTATGCCTCCATCAGAAAGAATGACATTGCCCCATTTGTTAGGAAATGGAAAGACTTGGGAAAAATTATATTAAGTGAAGTAAGCCAAGCCCAAAGAAACATAGGTCCCATAGTTTCCCTTATTTGCAATATCTAGTATATGTATGAGTCAAGCAGAAAAGGTCAGATAATGTGATGTTAGGAAAATGAACCCTTAGATATGTATTTTAATGGTTTTTTCTTTCATGCATTTGTTTCTAACGCATTTATAAGATTATTTCTTTGTTGTTTTGTATGTCCCTCCCCCACAATATAACCCCTCCTTTCACTATATTTATGTCGGTATAATTTGTGGAGGAGATGGAGAAAAACAAGTCGTTTAAGTATACAGGTGGACCTGTTGCAACAATGATAAGTACAAGTTGTCATGTGGACAACAAACTTTACAACATTGGTGGGGGGGGAGGATTGGGTGGGGGGGTGGGGAGGGGAGGCTGGGAAGGGATGTGAAGGGTAAACAAAGGAGGAGGCTGCAATGCTTGATAAGAAATGTACACATTATCTTGCCCATGTAATTATAACCCCTCTGTACAGTATGTTCACAAAAACTAAAAAGAAAATTTTTTTTTAAAAAGTGCTACAAGAAATCCACAGGAATGGCAGCTGCCCAGTCTCTGTCCTCTTTTCCTTCTAAGATATCCCGGCCTATCTGGATGAGGACTACAGGCAATAGGCACCGTTAGTATGCAGTGTCACCACTGTTACTGAGCAATAGTAACGCCAGGCACAGGCTGGTGTGGTGTATAGAAAGCAGCACCTCTGAGATGGAACCCTCACCCAAGGCTGACTCTGAGACTCACTGGACTGCTCTTCCCCCCAGAAGATGTTCCCCACTGCCTGAGGAGCAGGGGGGTGGGGTACACAGATCAGGACAAGGCTTCACCATCCCGGAACTGCTCTGGCAGCGAGGTGGAGCTGTGGGGTGGGGGTCCCCAGCACCTAGGAGGACCTGGGTTAGAACACAGGACCAACACAGAAAAAGAGAATCTCCAAAACACCCAGAACTTCTCCTATAGCCACTCCCCACACACACCCTCTGAAATGAAATACTATATAGAGGAAAAAGAGAAAAGAGAGAGAAAGCCAGCATCCCCCGGAGTATGGGGCTTGAACTCAATGTGTCTTGTTTACCCTTAGCTTTCCTACCCACAGCTGGCAGTCCTCCACCAGAACCACATATCCAATTCTGAAATTTTGCTGCTTACACGAAGAGAAGAATCTCAAGGATTGGAAATGTGGCTTAGTGGTAGAGTGCTTGCATAGCACGCATGAAGCCCAGGGTTCCATTCCTCAGTACCACATCCACAGAAAACCCAAAGTGGTGCTGTGGCTCAAGTGGCACAATGGTAACCTTAAGCAAAAGCAACTCAGGGACAGCTCCCAGGCCCTTACTTCCATCCTCAGGACTGGGAAAAAAATAAAGCCTCATTGAGTTTTTTTCTGGGCTGGATATATACCACCTTATATATCAGTCTCCTGAGTAGCTAGGGTTAGTGTATAAAGCACTGGTATCTGACTGGTTTATTGATGGTTCAAATTTCTTTTTTTTTTTTTTGGCCAGTCATGGGGCCTGAGCTCTGGGCCTGGGCACTGTCCCTCAGCTCTTCAACTCAAGGCTAGCACTCTACCACTTGAGCCACAGCGCCACTTCTGGCTTTTTCTGCTTATGTGGTGCTGAGGAATCGAACCCAGGGCCTCATGCATGCAAGGCAAGCACTCTACCACTAAGCCACCTTCCCAGCCCGGTGGTTTAAATTTCTATTGCTTTTTGTGCTTGCACTAGAGATTGACCTTAAAGGCCTGGGTGCTGTTCCCGAGGGCTGGTCAAAGCCAGTGCTCTACCACTTGAGTCACAGCTCCAGTCAAGGTTTATTTATTTTTGAGTAGATCAGGAACTACTCCACCCAGAATATCCTGTTACTTGGATTCTTCACTCTTAGCCCCTCAAGTTGACAGGATTACAACAGGAGCCCCAGATTCCTGATTTGAACTCAATATTTAAATAATCAAAATTAAGGCTTGGCTTAGTGGCTCCCACCTGAAAACACAGCTCCTGTGGAGTAGAAATTGAGAGAACTGAAGTCCTATCCCATCAGTTACCAACCACCTGGCATGCTGGTTCTTATCTGTCATCCCATATTGCCAAGCCTGAATGAGTCAGGATCTGCCTCACTCATCCCTGTAATCCTAGCTGATCCGGAGGCTGAGAGCTGAGGATCTAGGCTCAAAGCCAGCTTGAGCAGGAAAGTCTGTGAGACTCTCATCTTCAATTGACCACTAGAAAACTGGAAGTGGTGCTGTGGCTCAAAGTGGGAGAGTGCTACTTTTGAGCAAAAAGAGCTCAGGACAGCATCCAGGCCTCTACTACAAGCCCCACAACTAATCTAAAAAAAAAAAAAGCATGGATGTTTGGATCTGAGTCTGAGTGTTTAGGTAAAATATTGAGATTCTACTTACAGCTGAAAGAGAAGTTGTGTCTTTAGGAGTATAGTGAAAGCCTTGAAGGAAAAGTTGAACGACAATGCCCAGACCTTACTTTCAAGCTCTAGTACTAGTTCAAATAATAATAAAGTACAAAATTATTGAAAAATTTCAAGGCAGGCACTTGTGGCTCACACTTGTAATCTAGCTTCTAAAGAGCCTAAGATCTGTGGAACACAGTTCAAAGCCAGTCTAAGAGGAAAAGTCTGAGACTCTTTTTTCCCCCTCTACAGTGAAGGGCTTTGAACTCTGGGCACGGCTCTGCCCTTCCCCTCTTCAGTTCAATGCTAGTGCTCTACCACTTGAGCCACAACGCCATGTCTGGTTTTCTGAGTGGTTTATTGGAGATATTAGGCACTCAGACTTTTCCTGCTCGGGCTGCCTTTGAACCCTGATCCTCAGATCTCAACCTCCTGAGTAGTAAGGATTTCAGTTGTGAGCCACCCATATCTGGCAAATCTGTGACTATGTTCAAAAACACCAAAAAGCTGGAAGCAGATCTGTGGATCAAGAGGTAGATAGCCTTGAGGAAAATTTTAAGGCCATTGCCAAGGCCCTGAGTTCAAACCCCAAAACACACACACACACACACACACACACACACACATACACACAAACCAAACCCATGGGATGGTAATGTGGCTTAGTGGTAGAGTGCTTGCTTAGCATGCATGAATCGAGCCCTGGACTCCATTCCTGAGTACCACATACACAGAAAAAGCCAAAAGTAGTGCTGTGGCTCAGAGTGGTAAAGTGGTAGCCTTGATCAAAAGAAGCTCAGGGACAGGGCCCAGACCCTGAGTTCAAGCCCCAGGACAAGCACAAAAGAAGAGGCCCAAATCACAATACTCTGTGGCACACTGGACCTGCAGTCAACCCTGGGACTGGCTGAGGGGAATGCTGGGGGTTCCTCATGGAGGTGGGGTCTTACCAGATGTGGACAGATCAGCAGGGCTCTCTGAAGGCAGCAGGCACAGGCAGTGTCTCCACTTACCAGGAGTCTCAACTCCCCTGGCTCCTCTGAAGCTTTATTCCCCTTGTCTACTGGTCCTATCCTTGGCCAACTCCCAATGTCCAATCAGAAAGCAGCATCTGCTCAGTCCTGAAGCTCCACCCACTTCCTCCTGATTGGATTTCTGCCTTGTCCAGAGGGTCCTGCAGGAAAGGGGGAGGGGAGGGAGAATGAAAGTTTAACACCCAGTCCTGACTTCTGTGCACTGCAATGCTTGTGCTTCCCTCACTCCTCTGTATCCTTCAAGTCCAAGTGTGTGAGACCGACAGGCTTCGCTTGCTCTGCTCTCCACCACATGCGGTAGATGGTTTGCCTCTAGCTAGGAGGCCCATAGTCACTGACAAAGATAATCTGGCTGTGTGTGTGTGTGTCTGTGTGTGAGTGTGTGTGTGTGAGGAGACAGAGACAGAGACAGAGACAGAGACAGAGAGTGTGTGTACTGGGGCTTGATCTCAGTATCTCACACTCTGTCTCTTCAGTTTTGCAGATCAAGCATAGCACTCTGTTCTACCACTTGAGCCACACCTCCACTTCAGGCTTTTTGATGGTTAAAAGTGGAGATAATAATGTTCTGGGAGCCAGGCACTGGTGGCTCAAGCCTGTTATAATAGCTACTCAATAGGCTGAGATCTGAGGATCATGGTTTACACCCAGCTTGGGTAGTGAAGGCTTGAGACTCATATCCAAATAACCACCAGGAAACCGGAAGTGACACTGTGGCTCAAGTAGTAGAGTCCTTGTTTTTTGCTGAAGAGCTCAAAGACGGTGCCCAGGCCCAAACTTTAAGCCCCTGGACCATGGGGAAAAAGAAAAAAAAAACAGAAGGGAATAAAATTAGAACTCAACACCAAAAGCCACCAAAGAACATTCTGTAACATATGGAGGTTGAACAACACTCTGCTGAATCACGAATGGGTCATAGAAGAAATTAGAAAGGAAATTCAGATGTTCATGATATTCAACAAAAATGAACAGACAAATTACCAGCTCCTCTGGGACACAGCAAAGGCAGTACTCAGGGGCAAGTTTATAGCTCTGAGTTCCTACACCAATTAATTGGAGAGATCTGAAACCAGCAATTTAAGGAGACATCTAAGCCTCCTTGAAAAAGAGCAGCAAGATAAACCCCAATCCAATCCAGTAGATGGAAAGTAATAATTAAAATGAAATCAGAATTAAATGAATTAGAATCCAAACAAAACATAGAAAGAACCAACAAAACAAAGAGTTGGTTCTTCGAAAAAATTAACAAAATTGACAGACCCTTAGCAAATCTTATCAGAAAAAGAAGAGAACACAGCCAAACAAATAAACTCAGAGATGAGAATGGAAACATCACCACAGAACCAACCAAGATTCAGAACATTATAAGGGAATACTTCTCAAACCTTTATGCTAATAAGTTTGAGAACTTGGCAGAAATGGACCTTTTCCTGGCAAATATCGACATGCTGAAACTAAACCAAGATGAGCTAAAACATCTTAACAGGCCCAGATCAAGCATTGAAATAGAAACAGCAATAAGAGACCTCCCATCTAAGAAAAGCCCAGGACCAGATGGATTTACAGTGAAATTCTACAAAGCCTTCAAAGCAGAGCTCACACAAATACTCCTCCAACTCTTCAATGAAATTGAAAGAGAAAGTTCACTACCGAACTCATCTATGAAGCCATCATAACCCTCATCCCAAAACCAGGCAGGGACTCATCAAAGAAAGAGAATTATAGACCCATTTCTTTGATGAACATTGATGCAAAACTTCTCAACAAAATTTTGGCCAATCGACTTCAACAATTCATCCAAAAAATCATACACCATGATCAAACAGGATTCATTTCAGGGATGCAAAGCTGGTTCAATATATGCAAATCTGTTAATATAATTCATCACATCAACAGGAGCAAGGATAAGAACCACATGGTTATCTCAATAGACACAAAAAAGCATTGACAAGTTCCAACACCCCTTTATGATGAAGGTTCTGAAAAAATTAGGAATCCATGGAACATTCCTCAATACAATAAAGGCTGTATATGACAAACCTACAGCCAGCATTATACTTAATGGTGAAAAACTAAAGCCATTTCCTCTTAACTCAGGAATGATACAAGATAATCCACTCTCACCACTCCTCTTCAATATAGTATTAGAATGCCTAGCTACAGCAATAAGACAAGATGTAAACATAAAGGGGATCCAAATAGGGAAAGAAGTAAAACTCTCCCTCTTTGCAGATGACATGATCTTGTATTTAAAGGATCTCACAGGGCTGGGAAGATGGCTCAGTGGTAGAGCGCTTGCCTTGCATGCCTGAGGCCCTGGGTTCGATCCCTCAGCACCACATAAGCAAAAAGAAAAAAAGCCGGAAGTGGCGCTATGGCTCAAGTGGTAGAGTGCTAGCCTTGAGCTAAAAAGCTGAGGCACAGCGCCCAGGCCCAGAGTTCAGGCCCCACGACTGGACCCAAAAATAAAATAAAATAAAATAAAATAAAGAATCCCACAGACTCCACTCCCAAATTACTCAAGCTGATTCAAAACTTTGGCAAATTAGCAAGGTATAAAATTAACCCTCAAAAATCAATGGCTTTTCTGTATGCCAACAATGAGAAAAGTGTGGGTGAAATTAGGAAAGCAACTCCATTTGTAATGGCCCCACAAAAAAAATAAAATACTTAGGAATTAACTTAACCAAAGAAGTGAATGACCTCTATAATGAAAACTTTAAAAACTTGAAAAAGGAAATCAAACAGAACTTAGAAAGTGGCAAAAAACTCCCATGCTCCTGGATTGGAAAGATCAACATTGTGAAAATGGCAATACTTCCCAAGGCTATCTCCAAATTCAATGCAATACCTAGCAACATTCCAACCTTCCTTCAAGGAAATAGAAGAGGCAATCCAAAAATTCATATGGAACAATAAAAGACCCCGAATAGCAAAAAATGATCTCAACAGAAAGAACAGTGTTGGAAGAATATCAATACCAAATTTAAAACTCTACTACAAAGCCATAGTAATCAAAATAGCTTGGTACTGGCACAAGAACAGACCTCAGGACCAATAGCCTACAGACCTATAGGCATCTAATCTTCGATAAGGGAGCTTAAAAAATAGAATGGAAGAAAGACAGCCTCTTCAGTAAATGGTGCTGGCAAAACTGGTTAACTACTTGTAGAAAACTAAAGCTAGATCCTTATATATCACCCTGCACCAGAATCAACTCCAAATGGATCAAAGACCTTGGAGTCAAAGCAGACACCCTGAAAACATTACAGGATGGAATAGGAGAAACTCTAGGTCTCCTTGACACAGGCTGAAATTTTCTTAATAGAGACCCAGAAACACCACAAATCAAAGAAAGGTTGGACAAATGGGATTGTATGAAATTGCAGAGCTTCTGCATGGCAAAGGACATAGCTAGCAAGATCAATAGAAAGCCCACGGATTGGGAGAAGATCTTCACTAGCCATACAACGGACAAGGGTCTCATATCTAAAATATACCTGGAACTCAAAAAATTAAATCCCCCAACAACAAATCCTCAAAGAAACAACTGCCCAATAAATAAGTGGGCTAAAAACTTAAAGAGAAAGTTCTCTGAAGAGGAAAGAAGGATGGCCAATAGACACAGGAAGAAATGCTCAATCTCCCTAGCCATAAAAGAAATGCAAATCAAAACAACATTGAGATACCACCTCTAGAACTCTAATAACAACAGATGCTGCAGGGGATGTGGACAGAAGGGAACCTTACTGCATTGTTGGTGGGAGTGTAAACTTGTTCAACCACTTTGGAAAGCAGTATGGAGGTTCCTCAAAAGACTCCACGTAGAGCTCCCCTATGACCCAACAATCACACTTTTGGGCATTTACCCAAATGTTCACAAACAAGACCACACTACAGCTACCAGCATGACTATGTTTATTGCAGCATTATTTACCATAGCTAAGATATGGAACCAACCCAGATGCCCCTCAGTACATGAATGGATCAAGAAAATGTGGTATATATACACAATGGAATTTTATGCTTCCATCAGAAAGAATGGCATTGTCCCATTTGTTAGGAAATGGAAAGACTTGGAAAAAATCATATTAAGTGAAGTAAGCCAGGCCCAAAGAAACATAGGTTCCATGGTTTCCCTTATTTGCAATAACTAGTATATAACTAGTATATGTCTGAGTCAAGCAGAAAAGGTCACATAAGTTGATGTTAGGGAAATGAACCCTAAGATATGTATTCAAATGTTTTTTTTCTTTTTTCTTTTTCTTTTTTTTTTTGGGGGGGGATCCAGTTGTGGGGCTTGAACTCTGGGACTGGGTGCTATCCCTCAGCTTTTTAGCTCAAGGCTAGCGCTCTACCACTTGAGCCACAGGGCCACTTCCGGCTTTTTTCTTTTTGCTTATGTGGTGCTGAGGAATCGAACCCAGGGCCTCAGGCATGCAAGGCAAGCACTCTACCACTGAGCCACCTTCCCAGCCCCTCAAATGTTTTTTTCTTTCATGCGATTGTTTCTAACACATTTATAAGATTATTTCTTTGTTGCTTTGTATGTCCCTTCCCCCACGGTATAACCCCTGCTATCACTGTATTTGATGTTGGTATAATTTGTGGAGGGGAGGGGGTAAAACAAATCATTTAAATAAGGATACAGGTGGACCCATTGCAACAATGAGATGTACAAGTCATTATATTGAAAATGAACTTTACAACTTTGGTGGTGGGAGAGGGGGAGGATGAGAAGGGATGGGAAGGGGAAACAAAGGAGGAGCATTGTAACCCCTCTGTACAGTATTTTCAAAATAAAAAAAAAAACATACACACACCAAAAAAATTAAACATCAACTGAACTGAAAAAAAAAAAAAAAAGAAAAAGGAAAAAACAGGCTTCAGGGATCTGGGAAGGTGGCTTAGTGGTAGAGTGCTGGCCCAGCATGCATGAAGGCATGGATTCAATTCCTCAGTACCACACACACAGAAAAGGCAGAAATGGCTCTGGGGCTCAAGTGGTAGAGTGCTAGCTTTGAGCACAAAGAAGATCAGGGACTGTGCTCCGTCCAGGACTTCAAGACCCAGGACTAGCAAAAAAAAAAAAAAAATGTTTTCAGGGCTTTTTATCTTATCTGGGCTGGTGTCCAACTGAGATAATCACATCTCAGCCTCCTGAGTAGACAGAATTATAGTCTTGAGCCACTAGCACTCAGATGATAGGTTTTCTGTTTGTTTAACGAGGGAAATAAAACAATCTTGTTTATCTAAGGTTTGTTTTATGTTTTTGTTTTCCCTTTTTTGCTTTTGCACCATAAATGCACCCAAACCCAGTGTGGCAATTTTACTCCTAGACGCCAGCTGTTAGGGAAGCTGAAGGGAGAGTTACTTGCATAATGGCTTATACAGTACTACATTCTGATATCTTGTTTGGATTAAACAAACAACAAATAAACAAAACTATAAGTCAAAAAATGCTGGCTCATGCCTGAATACTAGCTACTCAGGTAGCCGAGTTCTGAGGACTGGAATTCAAAACCAGCCTGGGAAGAAAAGTGTGAGACTTTTTCTTGTTGTTGTTTTTACTGTCGTTGGGCTTGAACTCTGGGCTTGGGCACTATTACTCAGCTCTTCAGCTCAAGTGGAGCGCTCTACCACTTGAGCCACAGTGCCACTTCCAGTTTTCTGAGAGGTTTATTGAAGATAAGAGTCTCCCAGACTTTCCTGCCTGGGCTGGCTTGGAACTGCAATCCTCAGATCTCAGGCTCCTGAGTAGCTAGGATTACAGTCCTGAGCCACCAAGGCCTGGCTGTGAGACGCTTATTTCCAATTAATCAAGAGGAATATGCCATGAACTCCAAGCTGAACAACATAGAGGGAGAGAAAAGGAGAGAGAGGGAGAAAGGGGGAGAGAGGGACAGGGAGAGGGGCGGGGAGGTGGAGAGGAGGAGAGAGAGAGAGACAGAGACAGAGAGAAGAATCTGGCTATATTATTCTGGAGAAATGCTATCAGGATACACAGGACAACAAATCATATATTTTTGTTGTTCTTCTTTGGTTTTGGTTTTGCTTATTTGCCAGTCTTGGGGCTTGAACTCAGGGCCTGGGCACAGTCCCTGAGCTTCTTTTGCTCAAAGCTAGCACTCTACCACTTGAGCCACAGCACCACTTTCAGCTTTGTTTATGTGGTACTGAGGAATTGAACCCAGGGCTTCATGCATGCTAGGCAAGCAGTCTACCACTAAGCCACCTTCCCAGCCCCCTGTACAATCTTTGGCACTTCAGAAAATAATTCAGCACTCCTTTCTATTTTAGCACATGTCATGTCTGTCTGTGCTTGAGTTAGATGCTGGGGTGTTGTGTTGCCAGTCAAGATCTCCATGTCCACAAGGCCTTCCTCCTTTCCTTCCTTCCTCTTCTCCTTGCTTCCTCCATGGGATTCTTCCTTCCATTCTCACTCCCTTTCTAGAACTCCAGTGACATCTTGAGTGCTTTGTACTTCTGAAGCCTTCTCTGCCTATTGAACTGCAGAGAATCTGTCTGATGTGTGGGGTCTGGGGAATCCAGCATGCCAGAACACCTGCCCTTGAGGTCAGACCCCTGGAGAGTGGCTGTGACTGCAGTCAGGCTCTTCACCACACAGCATCCTGGCTGTGGTCACAGCAGCCTGGATCCTGTTCCACATGGTCCTCTCCTTAGAGGCTGACCCAACCCGAATGTCTCCAGCAGTTCTCAGGTGTAGCCATTTGCTCTCTCCTCAGGTGCCTGAGGAGCCCCTTGGAGTTCTTCATTGCTGCAGATGGCTGATGGTAGGGCAGCGTCCTTGTGCTGGGCATTGGCTGTGGCTCTGAGGAACTCCCCAGAGTCTGGGTCACAGGCCTAAGATTACATCATATCCCTGCCTCCACTCTGACTGGGGGGATCCCAGGTTGGCCATTTGCCCCACAGGTGGGCACGAGGCCTGGAAGGTTTTAGGTGACAATGAGAGCCCCTCCCTGGAGCAAGGCCCTCCTTCCCAGAGCCCCTCCCTGCTGGCCAGATGCCAAAGCCCTGGACACTCCTCACAGTTGGCTCAGGAGCCTCAGGTGTGGGCTTTGTGTGTGCTGACAACAGGCTTCTCTGCACTAGGCCGGCCTCTCCTGCCCCCTGCTGGTCAGACTCTGCAAGGTGTCTTCACCACAGCTGTGTCCCCACCTCCCCATGCTGCCTGCCACCCTGGGGGCTTCCAGCCCCTCTTTTTTTTTTTTTTTTTTTGTCGGTCGTGGGGCATGAACTCTGGGCCTGCGCGCTGTCCCTCAGTGCTTCAGCTCAAGGTGAGCGCTCTACCACTGGAGCTACAGCACCACTTCCGGTTTTCTGGTGGTTTATTGGAGATTGGAGTCTCAGTCTTTCCTGCCGGGGCTGGCTTTGAACCGCGATCCTCAGATCTCAGCCTCCTGAGTAGCTAGGATTACAGGCGTGAGCCACCAGAGCCCGGCTATTCCAGCCCCTCTTGTTATCAACCAGGTGTGGAAAAGGAAGATGCTGCATTGTGAATGATGATAGGTCTGGGGAGGTTGAGGAATCACTCCAGTGATTCAGAGGTGGATGTCAGCTTCACCATGTGTAGTGTGGTGAGCTGGCACTCAGGGCTGCAGCAAGGTGTGGAAGGCCTCACAGCCCCTGTGGTGAAGCAGTCTGGCCCCAAGTGAGTTAGTGGGCTCCATGGTCAGTGCTCAATGCACAGGTGCCAGCGGCTTCCTGTAGTCATGTCACAGCAGGAAATCAGCCACGGGTTCTCCACTGCACCTGGATTTGGACAGGACTCCTTTCCTTCTTTTTCTTTTTGCCAGTTTTGGGGCAAAACTCAGGGACAGGGCACTATCCCTGAGCCTCTGTGTTCAAGGAGAGCACTCTACCATGTGAACCCTAGCACCACTTGAGGCTTTTTCTGTGTGTGTGGTACTGAGGAATTGAACCCAGGGCTTCATGCATGCTAGGCAAGCACTCTACCATTGAGCCACATTCCCAGACTTAGGCCTAGTTTTCTATCAAAGACTCATGAGCATTATATTTTCTTTTTTTTTGTTCCAGTGGTGGGGCCTGAACTCTGGGCCTGGGCGCTGTCCCTCAGCTCTTCAGCTCAAGGCTAGCGCTCTACCCCTTTGATCCACAGCGCCACTTCCCGCTTTTCTCTTTTTGCATATGTGGTGCAGAGGAATCAAACCCAGGACCTCAGGCATGCAAGACAAGCACTCTAACACTGAGCCACCTTCCCAGCCCTATAGTTTCTTATTTATGCAGGTACTGAGGATTTAATTGAGGGCTTGGTTCTGTCCCTTAGACTTTTCCCCCATGCCTGTCAGTCACTCTGCCACTTGACACAGCTCCAAGTCTGAATTGTAGTCTGTCCTAACAAATGGTTGAGGGAGTAAAGAAGCTCAAGGATTTTCTTCCTGGGCTACCTGGAAATAGCTATTCTCCAAGCAAACTCTCCTGTATACCTAGGATTACAGAAACTGAGCTACTGGTGCCTAAGTCTCACTAGTAACTTTGCTTTTTTCAGTTATTGTTCATAGGGCATGCACTCTGAACCTGCGTACTGTCCCTAAGCAATTCAGCTCAAGGCAAGAGTTCTACCTCTTGAGCAACACCACCACTTCTGGTTTTCTGGTGATTCACTGGAGATAAGAGTCTGGTAGACTTTCCGGCCGATACTAGCTTTGAACTGTGATCTTAAGAACTCAGCTTCCTGAACAGCTAGAATTACAGGTGTGAGCCACTGGCACCCGGCTTAATTTTTCTTTTTGTTTAGTCCTAGGGTATGAACTCAGGACCTGACACTATCCCTGAGCTTTTTTGCTTCTATCAATTTGAACCACTGACCCACTTCAGCTTTGGGGGAGGAAAAAAGGATAATTGTAATCAAAAGTCTCACAGACCTTCCTGACTCAGCTGATTTTGAATGGGGATCCTCAGATCTCAGCCTCCTGAGTAGCTAGGATTACAGACATAAAAAAATGGCACTCTGCTTACAATAACTTATTTATTGTCATACAGTAAAATGAACAGAGTAAATGACTTCATCAGAATGCGTTCATTTCCATACAACCATTCAGGAAACAGAAACTCTCTCTTGTTCCTCCCAGGTTGAATGCACGCCACTCAGATTTCTTTTTGAGAAGACAGGACACAGGAGCCCATGGTGAGTAGAACATCCCACATCACCGTCCTGACACTGAAAGTGGAAAGCAAAGGAACTTGTTCTCTCCTATATTTTCCCCTGGAGAATGGCAGAGGGTTTGTGTTCCCACTAGGATGTACCAGTGTCCTAAAGGAGACATTCAGGTTCATTTCCAAGGGACCCAAGGAAACAGCATAAATTATTCACCTGCACAAACCGCACAGTATTTGATCTCACTTGTAAAAAGACTATTCCTCTGTTAAAACCCAAATGCCACTGGGTGCCAGGCTATAGAACTGGTTCTTCCTACAACCTGTGCATGAGTAAGTGCAGATCTGGACCTTATGGGCTGGCTGTAGGTTCCTCAGGATCTGCACCAAGCTCACACAAACCTGGGCAAATCTCTCCTTGTTGACTCTGCATCCATACAACAAACATTCGTGGTCATAGCTCTCCACAGGGGCCGGATACAGCCCTCGCTGTAACTGCCTCAGCCTGGCTGTGTGGCTCAGCAGGTTCTGCAGGGCAGCCAAGGACATGCGGTTCCCATAGATGCTGAAGAAGCTCAGCTGGGAGCACTGGCTCAGGCTGGGCAGGATGGCAGAGAGCTGGGACTGAGTGATCCCACAGTGCTCCAAGGCCAGGGCCTCCAGGGTGCCAGACACTCTCTCCAGCAGAGCTTGGAGGGGCCCAGGACCCAAGTCACCCAAATACACAGTCCTGAGACGCAGGTGCTTGAGCTGACTGGTGCAGGGACACAGGGACAGACACCTCAGGTCTGCTTCATTCAGTGGACTTGAACTCAAAGACAGAGTGGTCAGAGGCTTGAGGGTCCTGAGGAGAGAGCAGAGCAGACTCAGGTGAATGGTGGTGGTGAGCAGAGCAGACTCGGGTAGGAGATGATCAGCAAAGGTTGTCCTGCTGCACCGAGGGAGACCAACCACACGATGCTGCTGGCTGAGACCCCTGTCACTCCACCATCCCAGCCTGATGCCTGTCAGTGCCACCTGAGCCTGGCCCAGGCCACCACCCTCTCCTTTCCCCTCTGCTCACTGTCTGGACACAGCACTGGGCTTCCTGCCCGCAGGGCCCAACCACCCATGCATCTGAGCATCGCAGCACAGCATCCTTTCCTGTTCCCCTTGCTTCCAGTTTCTATCCTGTGAGCTCAGACTTGCTTCCTATAGAGGAACTCACAGCCACTCACCCCTACATAGGACTCCACAGCGGGCTTCCTGCCCTGAGCACACTCCCAGCATGCACCCTGCTTTCTGACGTCATTGAAGACCAGGGCAGAACTAAGCAGCACCTCAGGAGGAGGAGCCTCTTCCTGTGTCTCCTCAGTCCCCTCAGCCCCGCAGTCACCCCACACAGTTGAGCCCCTTTCATATCTACCCCCCCCCCCAAGTTCAGCTCAGCCCTGTGTGCTCACTGAGCTCTTCTGCTCATGTCTACCTTTCTACAAATTTGAACCACTGCTTCACTTCTAGTTTGGGGGAGGAAAGGCAGATGACAATAGGTAAAAGTATCACAGACATTCCCCTCCCTGCCAGCTTTGACTTAGGATCCTCACCTGAAAACCATCTCCAGGTTCTCATGAGGGAAGAAGCCTTCTCGTTCATTAATTTGATGATTTCCCCGCAGCAGGATTTGGGACAAGTATCTGTGTAAATTCTCCACAACGCAAGAACAACATTCCATTTTCATCTTAGCCAGAGAAAGCTTGCGAAGGTTCTTCATCTGGCCCAGATAAGGAACCATACTTTCCAGTGTTTTGTGATGCCAGAAATCATCCACAACCATCTCCTGGATGGAGTCCAGGTGAAGCACACGCAGAGTGCTTTGTATTTGAGAGGTGGAGCCAGAGGTGGAGGCAAAGAGAACCTTCAGCTTCTTAGAGCACAGCTGTACCTGGCCTCTTCTTGTCTCCACCCACTGGAGCACGTGGGCCAGCACACAATCCCAGGGGCCATCACTGATGGTGACATCCATGAATATCCTGAAGGGGGGCTCCTCCCTCAGGTCTGCACAGTGATTGGCTGCTGGCTTGTCAGTCAGGGCTGCTGCTGAGCAGGCTTGAGACATTGCTATGTACCCTGAGGTCCAGATGTTCAGGGACATATTCTGCAGATCTAACACTTGCAGTTTGCATCTACAGGGGAGACACAGGACAGTCTCAGAACAGACATTGCAGAACGGCCACATTCTGCTTCACCATTATTTGATCCCTCCAATCAATCTAGCGGACTATGTTTTCCCCTGCTTTTTCCTAGTTTCTATCTTTCTGTCTTTTTTCTTTTTATTGTGCACTAGTGGGACCTGAAGGCAGGGCATGGATGCTGTCCAGTACATTTTTCTACTCCAGACTAGTTCTTCTACCATTTGAATCACACCTCAACTTTTGGCTTTCCCTTTTCCTTTCCTTTTTGTTGGTTTTAAGGTTTGAACTCTGGGCCTCAGTGTTGTCCCTAAGCTCTTCATCTCAAGGCTAGTGCTCTATTACTTGAGCCACTGGGCTAAGTGGTAAGAGTTTCAGACTTTCCCACCCGGGCTGGCTTTGAATCTAATTCTCAGATCTCAGCCTCCAGAGTAGGAGGATTACAGGAGTGAGCCACTGGCTCTAGGCTTTGGCTTTATTTGATTGGAGAAAAGAACCTCAGACATTTTCTTACCCAGGCTGAGTTTTCAATATCTCAGACTCCTAAGTGGATAGGATTATAGGAGTACAGACATCATGAAACTTTCCCCAACCTTTCCCCACTCCATCACCACAGTCTGCTATAGGTGGGGATCCAGCAGCCATGGCTGCAGCAATCCCCAGAAACCTTCCACACCTAGGGGCCCACTTCCACAAGGAACTCTGCAGGAATCCCTGGGATTCTCGCCCCCAGGTCTCCCCTGAGTCCACTGCACTTTGGCTGACTCCAGTTTGTTTCATTCCTGGACTCCAGGATCCTCCCTGACCCCCAACCTGGGTCCCCTTACCTGGGCCCCGCTCCCCGCTCAAGCAGCACATCAAGGCCCTCCAGGATGACTTGTAAGATCTCCAGGTCAGCTGAGCCCACCAGGGCCCCCAGGGGGAGGCAGGCAAAGGGCCAAACCTGCACCATGGCCTTCAGCACCTCCATGCGTCTCTTGGCAACCATCTCTCTGAACAGCGTGGAGAAGAGATCCAAGGGAAGGACGTCCAGAGCAGAGATGGCCAAGGCCTGGTCCTCTAGCAGGCTCTGCATGGCCAGCTGCCGCAGTGTGGGCAGGGACATGGTGCTCAGAGTGCTGGAGCTGCAGGGAGAGGGCCTGGGAGCACACAGGAAGAGGCAGCTTTAGCGGTTGAAGCTGAGAAGTCCCTTCTCAGAGAGAACTCATCTCAAAGTCCACATCCCGACTCCAGCCATGGGGAGAGATGTCAGTTCACGCTCTTTCCACATAGCCCCGATGCCCCCCAAGCACAGCGCTGGGACACAGGGCAGCAGGATGCTCCCCACATAGACAGCCCCAAAAGCTCACCATGGTCCCATCCAGTTCCAGCCACTACTCTGAGCTCAGGCCCCAATTGTCAGGGATAATGAGGAGCCTAAAGGTCGGTCCAAGCTCTGTGTGTGTGTGTGTGTGTGTGTGTGTGTGTGTGTGTGTGTGTGTGTGTGTGTGTGTCCTGTGCCTTGAACTCAGGTCCTGGCACTTTCCTATGGGACTAGTATTAGTGTACTACCACTTGAGCCATAGCTGCCTTTCTGTCATTTTCATGTTTAATTGAAGATCAAAGTATCAAAGACTCTCCTGCCTGGGCTGTCTTGGAACCCTGACTCTCAGATCTCAGCCTTCTGTGTAGCAAGGAGGAGAGGAGTTAGCCAAGGACAAACCCCAGCTTGTTGTCTTGAGGTCTATCCATCTCTCAAAATTGCTAAAAGAAAAGCCACAGGAATGTCAGCTGTCCAATCTCTGTCCTCTTTTCCTTCTCAGATATCCCAGCCTCAGATGAGGACTACAGGCAATAGACACCATTAGTATGAGTGTCACCACTGTTACTGAGCAATAGGAAAGACAGGCACAGGCTGGTGCGGTGTATAGAAAGCAGCACCTGTGAGATGGAGCCCTCACCCAAGGCTGGCTCAGAGAGACTCCCAGGGCTGCTCTTCCACCCAGGAGATGTTCCTCACCGCCTGAGGAGCAGGTGGTTGGGGTACACAGATCAGGACAAGGCTTCACCTTCCCGGAACTGCTCTGGCAGCGAGGTGGAGCTGTGGGGTGGGGAGTCCCCCGCACCTAGGAGGATCTGGGTTAGAACACAGGACCAACACAGAGAAAGAGAATCTCCAAAACACCCAGAACTTCTCCTATAGCCACTCCCCCACCCACCCTCTGAAACAAATTACTATACCGAAGAAAAAGGGACAAAAAAAAGAGAGAAAGCCAGCATCCCCCAGAGTATGGGGCTTGAACTCAATGCCTTTTGTTTACCCTTAGGTTTCCTACTCAAGGCTGGCAGTCTTCCAACAGAACCACATATCCAATTCTGAAATTTTACTGCTTAACTGAAGAGAAGAATCTCTTTTTTTTGGAGGGGTGGGGTAGGGGTGGTCAGTTCGTGGGGCCTGAACTCTGGGTCTGGGAGCTGTCCCTTAGTTCTTCAGCTCAAGGCTAGTGCTCTACCACTTGAGCCACAGCGCAACTTCTAGCTTTTTTTTTTTTTGCTTTATGTTGTGCTGAGGAATCGAACCCAGGGCCTCATGCATGCAAGGCAAGTGCTCTACCACTGAGCCACCTTCCCAGCCACTTAAGAGAAGAATCTCAAGGATTGGAAATGTGGCTTAGTGGTAGAGTGCTTGCATAGCACGCATGAAGCCCAGGGTTCCATTCCTCAGTACCACATCCACAGAAAACCCAAAGTGGTGCTGTGGCTCAAGTGGCACAATGGTAACCTTGAGCAAAAGCAACTCAGGGACTGCTCCCAGGCCCTGATTTCCATCCCCAGTATGGGGGGAAAAATAAAGCCTCATGGAGTTCTATCTAGGCGGGATCTGGACCACCTCAGATGTCAGTCTCTTGAGTAGCTAGAGTTAGTGGTATCTGACTGGTTTTTTTGGTGCTTTAAATTTGTATTGCTTTTTGTGCTTGCACTAGAGATTGACCTTTAAGGCCTGGGTGCTGTTCAAAGCCAGTGCTCTACCATTTGAGTCACAGCTCCAGTCAAGGTTTATTCATTTTTGAGTAGATCAGAACCTTCTCCACCCAGGATATCCTGTTACTTGGATTCTTCACTCTTAGCTAACCTCAAGTTGATAGGATTACAAACAGGAGCCACAGATTCCTGACTTGAACTCAATATTTAACTTATCAAAATTGAGGCTTGGTCTAGTGACTCCCACCTGAAAGCCCAGCTCCTGTGGAGTAGAAATTGAGAGAACTGAAACCCTATCCCATCAGTTACCAACCACCTGGCATGCTGGTTCTTATCTGCCATCCCATATTGCCAAGCCTGAATGAGTGGAGTTCTGGGGGCTCAGCCCTATAATCCTAGCTGCTCAGGAGGCTGAGATCTGAGGATCCAGGCTCAAAGCCACCTTGAGCAGGAAAGTCTGTGAGAGTCTCATCTTTAATTGACCACCAGAAAACTGGAAGTGGTGCTGTGGCTCAAAGTGGAAGAGTGCTACTTTTGAGCAAAAAGATCTCAGGGACAGCATCCAGGCCTCTACTTCTAGCCCCACAACTAATTTAAAAAATAGCATGGATGTTTGGATCTTGTCTGAGTGTTCAGGTAAAATATTGAGACTCTACTTAAAGCTGAAAGAGAAGTTGTGTCTTTAGGAGTATTGTGAAAGGCTTGAAGGAAAAAGTTGAATGGCAATGCCCAGACCTTACTTTCAAGCTCTAGTTCCAGTGCAAATAATAATAAAGTACAAAATTATTGAAAAATTCCAAGGTAGGCGCCAGTGGCTCACACTTGTAATCTAGCTCCTAAAAAGCCTACAATCTGTGGAACACAGTTCAAAGCTAGTCTAGGAGGAAAAGTCTGAGACTCTTTTTTCCCCCCTACAGTGAATGGTTCTGAACTCTGGGCCTGCCTCTGTCCTTCATCTGTTCAGCTCAATGCTAGTGCTCTACCACTTGAGACACTGTGCCATGTCTTGTTTTCTGAGTGGTTTATTGGAGATATTTTCCTGCCCAGACTGCCTTTGAACTGAGATCCTTAGATCTCAGCCTCCTGAGTAGTAAGGATTTCAGTTGTGAGCCACCCATGTCCGGCAAGTCTGTGACTATCTTCAAAACCACCAAAAAGCTGGAAGTAGATCTGTGGATCAAGAGGTAGACAGACTTGAGGAAAAATATCAGGACAGTGCCAAGGCCCTGGGTTCAAGCCCCAAAGCTGGCACACACACACACACACACACACACACACACACACACACACACACACACACACACACACACACACACACACACACACACACACACACACACACACACACACACACCACCAATCCCAGGGCCTTGTGATGTAGCTTAGTGGTAGAGTGCTTGCCTAGCATGCATGAATGGAGCCCTGGACTCCATTCCTCAGTACAACATACACAAAAAAGCCAAAAGTGTTGCTGTGGCTCAAAGTGGTAGAGTGCTAGCCTTTCGCAAAAGAAGCTCAGGGACAATGCCCAGACCCTGAGTTCAAGCCCCAGAACAAGCACAAAAGAAGAGGTCCAAATCACAATACTCTGTGGCATACTAGACCTCCTCCTGTCACCCCTGGCACTGGCTGAGGGGAATGCTGGGGATTCCTCATGGAGTGGGGACTTACCAGATGTGGACAGATCAGCAGGGCTCTCTGAAGGCAGCAGGCACAGGCAGTGACTCCACTTACCAGGGTTCTCAACTCCCCTGGCTCCTCTGAAGCTTTATTCCCCCTGTCTACTGGTCCTACCCTTGGCCAACTCCCAGTGTCCAATCAGAAAGCAGCATCTGCTCAGTCCTGAAGCTCCACCCACTTCCTCCTGATTGGATTTCTGCCTGGTCCAGAGGGTCCTGCAGGAAAGGGGGAGGGGAGGGAGAATGAAAGTTTAACACCCAGTCCTGACTTCTGTGCACTGCAATGCTTGTGCTTCCCTCACTCCTCTGTGTCCTTCAAGTCCAAGTGTGTGAGACAGACATGCTTGCTCTGCTCTCCACCACAGGCGGTAGATGTTTTGCCTCTAGCTAGGAGGCCCATAGTCACTGACAAAGATAATCTGGCTCTGTGTGTGTGTGTGTGTGTGTGTGTGTGTGTGTGTGAGAGAGAGAGAGAGAGAGAGAGAGAGAGAGAGAGAGAGAGAGAGAGAGTACTGGGGCTTGATATCAGTATCTCACAACTCGTCCCTTCAGTTTTGCAGAAGAAGCCTAGCACTCTGCTCTACCACTTGAGCCACTCCTGCACGTCAGGCTTTTTGGTGGTTAAAATAGGAGATAATAGTTTTCAGGGAGCCAGACACTGGTGACGCAAGCCTGTAATCTTAGTTACTCAGGAGGCTGAGATCTGAGGATCATGGTTCAAAGCCAGCCTAAGCAGAGAAGGCCTGAGACTCTCATATCCAAATAACCACCAGAAGCTGGGCACTGATGGCTCACCCCTGTAATCCTAGCTACTCAGGAGGCTGAGATCTGAGGATCGCAGTTCAGAGCTAGCCTGGGCAGGAAAGTTCCTGAGACTCTTATCTCCAATAAACCGCTAGAAAACTGGAAGTGGTGCTGTGGCTCAATTGGTAGAGCACTGGCCTTGAGCTGAAGAGCACAAGGACAGCGCCCAAGCCCAGAGTTCAAGCCCCACGACCCACAAAAAAAAAAAAAAAAAACAACACTAGAAAACCAGAAGTGGCATTTTGGCTCAAGTAGTAGATTCCTTGTTTTTTGCTGAAGAGCTCAAGTACAGTACAGGCCCAAACTCCAACCCCTGGATCATGGGGGGAAAATAACAGGCTTCAGGGATCTGGGAATGTGGCTTAGTGGTAGAGTGCTTGCCTAGCATGCATGAAGGCATGGGTTTGATTCCTCAGTACCACATAAACAGAAAAAGGCAGAAGGTAGAGTGCTAGCCTTGAGCACAAAGAAGATCAGGGACTCTGCTCTGTCCAGGACTTCAAGGCCCAGGACAGGCACACAAAAAAAAAAGTCTTCAGGACTTTTTTTCTTTTGTTTTTTTCTTCTTCTATGTTTTTTTTTTTTTTTTTGGGGGGGGGGTCCAGTCGTGGGACTTGAACTCTGGGCCTGGGTGCTGTCCCTCAGCTCTTCAGCTCAAGGCTAGTGCTCTACCACTTGAGCCACAGCGCTACTTCCGGCTTTTTTCTTATGTGGTGCTGAGGAATCGAACCCAGGGCCTCGTGCATGCAAGGCAAGTGCTCTATCATTGAGCAACCTTCCCAGCCCTGGACTTTTTTTCTTTTGTGGGCTGGTGTCCAACCTAGATAATCTCATCTCAGCCTCTTGAGTAGACAGAATTACAGTCCTGAGCCACTAGCACTCAGATAATGGGTTTTCTGTTTGTTTAACTGGGAACTAAAACAATCTTGTTTATTTGAGGTTTGTTTTTTGTCCTTGTTTTCGATTTTTTGCTTTTGCATGATAAATGCACCCAAACCTAGTGTGGCAACTTCGTCCTAGACTCACAGCTGTTAGGGAGGCTGAAGGGAAAATTACTTGCAGAATGGCTGACACAGCACCACATTCTGATATCTTGTTTGGATTAAACAAACAACAAATAAACAAAACAAAACTATAAGCCAAACAATGCTGGCTCATGCCTGAATCATAGCTACTTAGGTGGCCGAGTTCTGAGTAATGAAGTTCAAAACCAGACTAGGAAGAAAAGTGTGAGACATTTTGTTATTGTTATTTTTACTGTCCTCCGGCTTGAACGCTGAGCCTCGGCACTATTACTGAGCTCTTCAGCTCAAGGCGAGCGCTCTACCACTTGAGCCAGAGTACCACTTCTGATTTTCTGAGTGGTTTATTGGAGATAAGAGTCTCCCAGACTTTCCTGCCTAGGCTGGCTTAGAACTGCTATCCTCAGATCTCAGGCTCCTGAGTAGCTAGGATTACAGGCATGAGATACCAAGGCCTGGCTGTGATACTCTTGCATCCAATTACATCAAGAGGACTATGCCCTGAACTTCAACCAAACAATGGAGAGAGAGAGAGAAGTAGAGAGAAGGAGAGAGGGGTAGAGAGGAACAGGGAAAGAGGGGGGGAGAAAATGAGAGGAGGAGGGGGAGGGTATCTGGGTATATTATTCTGGAGAAATGCTATCAGGATACACTGGACTACAAATCAAATATTTTTGTTGTTGTTCTTTGGTTTTGGTTTTTGCTCATTTCCTAGTCCTGGGGCTTGAACATCAGGGCCTGGGCACTGTCTCTGAGCTTCTTTTTCTCAAAGCTAGCACTCTACCACTTGCGCCACAGCACCACTTTCAGCTTTGTTTATATGGTACTGAGGAATCGAACCCAGGGCTTCATGCATGCTAGGCAAGCAGTCTACCGCTAAGCTACCTTCCCAGCCCCCTGTTCAATCTTTGGCACTTCAGAAAATAATTCAGGGCTGGGAAGGTGGCCCAGTGGTAGAGTGCTTGCCTTGCATGCATGAGGCCCTGGGTTCGATTCCTTAGCACCACATAAGCAAAAAGAAAAAGGCTGGAAGTGGTGTTGTGGCTCAAGTGGTAGAGCGCTAGCCTTGAGCTGAAGAGCTGAGGGACAGCGCTCAGGCCCAGAGTTCAGGCCCAACAACCGGACCCAAAAAAAAAAAAAAGAAAAGACAAAAGAAAATAATTCAGCGGAACTCCTTTCTATTTTAGCACATGTCATGTCTGTCTGTGCTTGAGTTAGATGCTGGGGTGTTGTGCTGCCAGTCAAGATCTCCACACTGAGCCATGTCCACAAGGCCTTCCTCCTTTCCTTCCTTCCTCTTCTCCTTGCTTCCTCCATGGGATTCTTCCTTCCATTCTCATCTCTTTCTACAACTCCAGTGACATCTTGATCGCTTTGTACTTCTGAAGTCCTATCCGCCTATTGACCTGCAGAGAACTTGTCTGGTGTGTGGGGTCTGGGGAATACCAGCATTCCAGGACACCTGCCCTTGAGGTCAGACCCCTGGAGAGTGGCTGTGACTGCAGTCAGGCTCTTCACCACACAGCATCCTGGCTGTGGTCACAGCAGCCTGGATCCTGTTCCACATGGTCCTCTCCTCTGAGGCTGACCCACCCGAATGTCTCCAGCAGTTCACAGGTGTAGCCATTTGCTCTCTCCTCAGGTCCCTGAGGAGCCCCTTGGAGTTCTTCATTGCTGCAGATGGCTGATGGTAGGTCAGTGTTCTTGTGCTGCGCTTTGGCTGCAGCAGTGTTTCTCTAAGGAACTCCCCAGAGTCTGGGTCACAGGTCTAAAATTACATCATATCCTTGCCCCTACTCAGACTGGAGGGGACCCACTTTGGCCATTTGCCCCACAGGTGGGCACGAGGCCTGGAAGGTTTTAGGTGACAATGAGAGCCAGTCCCTGGAGCAAGGCCCTCCTTCCCAGAGCCCCTCCCTGCTGGCCAGATGCCAAAGCCCTGGACACTCCTCACAGTTGGCTCAGGAGCCTCAGGTGTGGGCTTTGTGTGTGCTGACAACAGGCTTCTCTGCACTAGGCCGGCCTCTCCTGCCCCCTGCTGGTCAGACTCTGCAAGGTGTCTTCACCACAGCTGTGTCCCCACCTCCCCATGCTGCCTGCCACCCTGGGGGCTTCCAGCCCCTCTTGTATTCAACCAGGTGTGGAAAAGGAAGATGCTGCATTGTGAATGATGATAGGTCTGGGGAGGTTGAGGAATCACTCCAGTGATTCCGAGGTGGATGTCAGCTTCACCATATGTAGTGTGGTGAGCTGGCACTCAGGGCTGCAGCAAGGTGTGGAAGGCCTCACAGCCCCTGTGGTGAAGCAGTCTGGCCCCAAGTGAGTTAGTGGGCTCCATGGTCAGTGCTCAATGCACAGGTGCCAGCGGCTTCCTGTAGTCATGTCACAGCAGGAAATCAGCCACGGGTTCTCCACTGCACCTGGATTTGGACAGGATTCCTTTCCTTCTTTTTCTTTTTGCCAGTTTTGGGGCAAAACTCAGGGACAGGGCACTATCCCTGAGCCTCTGTGTTCAAGGAGAGCGCTCTATCATGTGAGCCCCAGCACCACTAGAGGCTTTTTCTGTGTGTGTGGTACTGAGGAATTGAACCCAGGGCTTCATGCATGCTAGGCAAGCACTCTACCACTGAGCCACCTTCCCAGTCTTAGGACTAGTTTTCTATCAAAGACTCATGACTACTATATTTTCTTCTTTATGCAGATACTGAGGATTGAATTGAGGGCTTGGTTCTGTCCCCTAGGGTTTTCCCCCTTGGCTGTCAGTCACTCTGCCACTTGACACAGCTCCAAGTCAGTCCTCACTAAAGGCTCATGGGAGATAAGCAACTCAAGGATTTTCTTCCTGGGCTGCCTGGAAACTGCCATCCTCAGGACTCACTCTCCTGTGTACCTAGGATTACAGATATCAACTACTGGTGCCTAAGCTTCACTAGTAATTTTGCTTTAATTTTATTGTTGTTGTTGTTCATGGGGCATGCACTCTGGACCTGGGCACTGTTCCTGAGCAATTCAGCTCAAGCAAGAGCTCTACTGCTTGGGGCACAGTGTCACTTCTGGTTTTCTGGTGGTTCCATGGAGATAAGAGTCTTGTGGACTTTCCTTCAGAGAGTAGCTTTCAACTGTGATCTTCAGATCTCAGCATTCTGAATAGCTAGGATTACAGGCCTGGCCTATTGGCACCCAGCTTAATTTTTCTTTTTTCAGGCCTAATGCATGAACTCAGGGCCTGAACAGTATTCCTCAGTTTTTTGCTCAAATCTAGTCTTCCACCAATTTGAACCACTGACCCATTTCAACTTTGGGAGAGGAGAAGAAATAAACTGAAGAGACAAGTCTCACAGAGGGGCTGGGAAGGTGACTCAATGGTAGAGTGCTTGCCTTGCATGCATGAGATTCTGGGTACTATTCCTCAGCACCACATAAGTAGAAAAGGTGGGAAGTGGCGCTGTGGCTCATTGGGGAGAAGTGCTAGCCTTGAGCTGAAGAGCTGAGGGGCAGCGCCCAGGCCCAGAGTTCAAGCCCCACAACAGGGGGAAAAAAATCTCACAGACCTTCTTGTCTCAGATGGTTTTGAATGGGGATTTTCAGATCTCAGCTTCCTGAGTAGCTAGGATTACAGGCATGAACCAAAGGCACTCTCCATACAATAACTTATTTATTATCATAAAATTAAATGAACAGAGGAAGTGATTCCATCAGGATGGGTTTATGTCCATATAACAATTCAGGAACCAGGAATTCCCTCTTGTTCTTCACAGGTTGAATGCATTCCACTCAGATTCCTTTGATGAGAACACAGGACACGGGAATCCATGGCGGCCAGAGCACCCCACATCACCTTCCTGACAATGAAACTGGAGAGCAAAGGAACTTGTCCTCTCCTATATTTTCCCTTATGGAATGGCAGAGGGATTGTGTTCCCACTAGGATGTACCAGTGTCCAAAAGGGACATTCAGGTTCACTTCCAAGCAACAGCATGTACTATTTCTGTGCACAAACCCCACAGGAGTTAGACTGCCGAGTAAAAGAATATTCCTCTGTAACTACCCAGTTGCCACTGGGTGCCAGGCTATAGAACTGGTTCTTCTTACAGCCCGTGCATGAGTAAGTGCAGATCTGGACCTTATGGGCTGGCTGTAGGTCCCTCAGGATCTGCACCAAGCTCACACAAACCTGGGCAAAGTTCTCCTTGTTGACTTCACATCCATACAACAAACATCGGTTGTCATAGCTCTCCACAGGGGCCGGATACAGCCCTCGCTGTAACTGCTTCAGCCTGGCTGTGTGGCTCAGCAGGTTCTGCAGGGCAGCCAAGGTTATGGGGTTCCCATAGACGCTGAACCATCTTAGCTGGGAGCACTGGCTCAGGCTGGGCAGGATGGCAGAGAGCTGGTCATCAGTGATCCCACAGTGCTCTAAGGCCAGGGCCTCCAGGGTGCCAGACACTCTCTCCAGCAGAGCTCGGAGGGGCTCAGGACACAAGTCACCCATATGCACAGACCTGAGACGCAGGTGCTTGAGCTGACTGGTGCAGGGACACAGGGACAGACACCTCAGGTCTGCTTCATTCAGTGGATTTGAAATCAAAGACAGAGTGGTCAGAGGCTTGAGGGTCCTGAGGAGAGAGCAGAGCAGACTCAGGTGAATGGTGGTGGTGAGCAGAGCAGATTCGGGTAGGAGATGGTCAGCAAAGGTTGTCCTGCTGCACCGAGGGAGACCAACCACACGATGCTGCTGGCTGAGACCCCTGTCACTCCACCATCCCAGCCTGATGCCTGTCAGTGCCACCTGAGCCTGGCCAGGCCACACCCTCTCCTTTCCCCTCTGCTCACTGTCTGGACACAGCACTGGGCTTCCTGCCCGCAGGGCCCAACCACCCATGCATCTGAGCATCGCAGCACAGCATCCTTTCCTGTCCCCTTGCTTCCAGTTTCTATCCTGTGAGCTCAGACTTGCTTCCTATAGAGGAACTCACAGCCACTCACTTGGACATAGGACTCCACAGTGGGCTTCCTGCCCTGAGCACACTCCCAGCATGCACCCTGCTTTCTGACGTCATTGAAGACCAGGGCAGAACTAAGCAGCACCCTCAGGAGGAGGAGCCTCTTCCTTTGTCTCCTCAGTCCCCTCAGCCCCGCAGTCACCCCACACAGTTGAGCCCCTTTCATATCTACCCCCCCCCCAAGTTCAGCTCAGCCCTGTGTGCTCACTGAGCTCTTCTGCTCAAGTCTACCTTTCTACCAATTTGAACCACTGGTTCACTTCCAGTTTGGGGGAGGAAAGGCAGATGATAATAGGTAAAAGTCTCACAGATGATCTTCTCCCTGCAAGTGTTGACTTAGGATCCTTACCTGAAGACCTTCTCCAGCTTCTCATTAGGGAAGAAGCTTTCGCGGTCATTAATTAGGTGATTTCCATGCAGCAGCATCTCTGACAAGTATTTGTGAAAATTCTCCAGGAAGCAAGAACAACATTCCATTTTCATCTTAGCAAGAGAAAGCTTGCGAAGGTTCTTCATCTGAGCCAGATAAGGAACCATACTTTCCGCTGTTTTGTGATGCCACAAATCATCCACAACCAGCTCCTGGATGGAGTCCAGATGAAGCACACGCAGAGTGCTTTGTATTTGAGAGGTGGAGCCAGAGATGGAGGCAAAGAGAACCTTCAGCTTCTTAGAGCACAGCTGAACCTGGCCTCTTCTTGTCTCCACCCACTGGAGCACGTGGGCCAGCACACAATCCCAGGGGCCATCACTGATGGTGACATCCATGAATATCCTGAAGGGGGGCTCCTCCCTCAGGTCTGCACAGTGATTGGCTGCTGACTTGTCAGTCAGGGCTGCTGCTGAGCAGGCTTGAGACATTGCTATGTACCCTGAGGTCCAGATGTTCAGGGACATATTCTGCAGATCTAACACTTGCAGTTTGCATCTACAGGGGAGACACAGGACAGTCTCAGAACATACATGGGAGAACGGACACTTTCTGTTTATCATTATTTGATCTAGCCAATCTCATGCAGCCCATTTCCTCCTGCTTTGTCCTAGTTCAGATCTTTCTGTCTTTTTTCTTTTTATTGTACACTAGTAATGGGGCCTGAAGGCAGAGAATGGATGTTACCCCTTAGGTTTTTCCACTCCAGGCTAGTTGTTCTTTCTTTTTTTTTTTTTTTTTTTTTTTTTTTGGTTGTGGAGTCTGAACTCTGGGCCTGGGCGCTGTCCCTCAGCTCTTCAGCTCAAGGCTAGCGCTCTACCACTTAAGCCACAGCACCACTTCTGGCTTTTTTCTTTTTGCTTATGTGGTGCTGAGGAATCGAACCCAGGGCCTCAGGCATGCAAGGCAAATGATTTGAACTCTAGGCCTGAGCACTTTTCCTATGTTTTTCAGCTCAATGCTAGTGCCCTAGCACTTGAGCCAAAGGACCAATTCCAGTTTGCTGAGTGGTTTATTGGAGATAAGAGTCTCACTGGGGGAGGATGGGGGTGGGCTGTGATGGTGGCTCAGTGGTAGAGCACTTGCCTTGCATGCATGAGGCCCTGGGTTCGATTCCTCAGTATCATATAAGCAAAAAGAAAAAAGCTGGAAGTGGTGCTCTGGCTCAAGTGGTCGAGCGCTAGCCTTGAGCTGAAGAGCTGAGGGACAGCGCCCAGGCCCAGAGTTCAGGCCTCACCACTGGACCCCTCCCCCTGGAAAAAAAAAAAGAGTCTCACTGGGACTCTTCTGGGGGCTGGCCCTCAGCTCTTAGCTCAAGGCTAGCGTTGACTACTTGAACCACAGCACCACTTCTGGCTTTTACTGCTTATGTGGTGCTGAGGAATCAAACCCAGGGCCTCATGCATGCAAGGCAAGTGCTCTGCCACTAAGGCACCTTCCCAGCCCCTCACTGGGACTCTTATACGCAGGCTGGCTTTGAACTGTGATCCCCAGATCTCAGCCTCTTGAGTAGCTAAGATTACAGGATTGAGCCACCTTTGGCTTTCTACTTTGATTCATTGGAGAGAAGAACCTCTGGCACTTTCTCCCAGGCTGACTTTTCAACATCTCAGCCACCTAAGTAGCTAGGATTATTGGAGTGGGTCACTGACATCATGAATCTTTGCCCAACCTTTCTCCAATCCATCACCACAGCTTGCTTCAGGGGGGGATGGGTCAGCCATACCTACAGCAATCCCCAGCAACCCTCCACACCCAGGGGCTCTCTTCCACAAGGACGTCTTCAGGGTTCCCGGGATCCGCTGGCCCCCAGGTCTCCCCTGAGTCCACCCCACTCTCCCTGACTCTGGTGTGCCTCATCCCTGGACTCCAGGGTCCTCCCTGGCCCCCAACCAAGGTCCCCCTTACCTGGGCCACACTCCTTGCTCAAGCAGCACATCAAGGCCCTCCAGGGTGACTTGTAAGATCTCCAGGTCAGCTGAGCCCACCAGGGCCCCCAGGGGGAGGCAGGCAAAGGGCCAAACCTGCACCATGGCCTTCAGCACCTCCATGCGTCTCTTGGCAACCACCTCTCTAAACAACATGGGGAAGAGATCCAAGGGAAGGACGTCCAGAGCAGAGATGGCCAAGGCCTGGTCCTCTAGCAGGCTCTGCATGGCCAGCTGCCGCAGTGTGGGCGGGGACATGGTGCTCAGAGTGCTGGAGCTGCAGGGAGAGGGCCTGGGAGCACACAGGAAGAGGCAGCTTTAGCGGTTGAAGCTGAGAAGTCCCTTCTCAGAGAGAACTCATCCTAAAGTCCACATCCCGAGCCGAGCGCTGGTGGCTCACGCCTGTAATCCTAGCTACTCAGGAGGCTGAGATCTGAGGATCGCGGTTCAAAGCCAGCCTGGGCAGGAAGGACCGTGAGACTCCTATCTCCAATAAACCACCAGAAAACTGGAAGTGGCGCTGTAGCTCAAGTGGTAGAGCACTCGCCTTGAGCTGAAGAGCTGAGGGACAGCACCCAGGCCCAGAGTTCAAGCCCCACGACCGACCAAAAAAAAAAAAAAAGTCCACATCCCGACTCCAGCCATGGGGAGATGTCCGTTCACGCCCTTTCCACATAGCCCCAATGCCCCCCAAGCACAGGGCTGGGACACAGGGCATCAGGATGCTCCCCACATAGACAGCCCCAAAAGCTCACCATGGTCCCATCCAGTTCCAGCCATTACTCTGAGCTCTGATCAGGGATCATGGGGAGCCTAAAGGTCAGTCCAAGCAGGGTGTGTGTGTGTGTGTGTGTGTGTGTGTGTGTGTGTGTGTGTGTGTGTGTGTGTGTGTGTGTGTGTGTGTGTGTGTGTCCTGTGCCTTGAACTCATGTCATGAGGAGCCTAAAGGTCAGCCCAAGCTTTGTGTGTGTGTGTGTCCTGTGCCTTGAACTCAGGTCCTGACACTTTCCTTGGGGGCGAATATTAGTGCTCTACTACTTGAACCATAGTTCCCTTTGAAGATCAAAGTATCAAAAGACTCTCTGCCTGGGCTGTCTTGGACCCCCGACCCTCAAATTTCAGCCTTCTAAGAAGTAGCTAGGAGGATAGGAGTTAGCTAAGGGCACACAGCACACCCTAGCTTGTTGTCTTAAGTTCTGGCCATCACTCAAAAGTGCTAAAAGGAAAGCCAGAGGAATGTCAGCTGTCCGATCTCTGTCCTCTTTTCCTTCTTAGAGATCCTGGCCTGTCTGGATGAGGACTAAAGGCAATAGGCACCATTTGTTTTCAGTGTCAGCACTGGTACTGAGCTATAGTAATGCCAGGTACAGGCTGGTGCGGTGTTTAGAAAGCACCACCTCTGAGATGGAACCCTTGCCCAAGACTGACTCAGAGACTTACAGGGCTGCTCTTCCACCCAGGAGATGTTCCCCACTGCCAGAGGAGCAGGGAGGTGGGGAGGGACACAGCTCAAGACAAGGCTTCACCTTTCATGAACTGCTCTGGCAGGGAGGTGGAGCTGTGCGGTGGGGGGGTCCCCAGAACATAAGAGGACCTGGGTTAGAACACAGGACCAACATAGAGAAAGAGAATCTCCAAAACACCCAGAACTTCTCCTTTAGCCACCCCCACAACCCACCCTCTGAAATGAATTACTATACAGAAGAAAAGGAGACAAAAAAAGGAGAGCATCCCCAGAGTATGGGGCTTGAACTCAATGCCTCTTGTTTACCCTTAGTTTTCCTACTCAAGGCTGGCAGTCTTCCAACAGAATCAAATAATTCTAAAATTTTGCTGCTTAACTTAAGAGACGAATCTTAAGGATTGGAAATGTGGCTTAGTGGTAGAGTGCTTCATAGCACACATGAAGCCCAGGGTTCCATTCCTCAGTACCACATCCACAGAAAATCCAAACTGGTGCTGTGGCTCAAGTGGCACAATGGTAACCTTGAGCAAAGGCAACTCAGGGACAGCTCCCAGGCCCTGACTTCCATCCCCAGGATGGGGGGGGGGGGGGGAAATAAAGCCTCATGGAGTTCTGTCTGGGCTGGATCTGAACCACCTCAGATGTCAGTCTCCTGAGTAGCTAGGGTATCTGACTGGTTTATTGGTGCTTTAAATTTGTATTGCTTTTTGTGTTTGCACTAGAGATTGACCTTTAAGGCCTGGGTGCTGTTCCGGAGGGCTGGTCAAAGCCAGTGCTCTACCACTTGAGTCACAGCTCCAGTCAAGGTTTATTTATTTTGGGGGAGATCAGGAACTTCTTCACCCAGAATATCCTGTTACTTGGATTCTTTTTTTTTTGGGGGGGGAGGAGGGGGTCCGGTTGTGGGGCCTGAACTCTGGGCTTGGGCACTATCCCTCAGCTCTTCAGGTCAAGGCTAGTGCTCTACCACTTGAGCCACAGCGCCACTTCCAGCTTTTTTCTTTTTGCTTATGTGGTGCTGAGGAATCAAACCCAGGGCCTCAGGCATGCAAGGCAAGCACTCTACCACTGAGCCACCTTCCCCACCCCTTGTTACATGATTCTTCACTTAGCTAATCCCAAGTTGATAGTATTACAAACAAGAGCCACAGATTCCTGATTTCAACTCAATATTTAACTTATCAAAATTCAGGCTTGGCCTAGTGGCTCCCACCTGAAAGCCCAGCTCCTGTGGAGTAGAAATTTGAGGGAACTGAAGTCCTATCCCATCATTTACCAACCACCTGGCATGTTGGTTCTTATCTGTCATCCAATATTGCAAAGCCTGAATTAGAGGGGGTCTGGTTCACTCAACCTTGTAATCCTAGCTGCTCAGGAGGCTGAGATCTGAGGATCCAGGCTCAAAGCCAGCTTGAGCAGGAAAGTCTGTGAGAGTCTCATCTTCAACTGACCACCAGAACACTGGAAGTGGTGCTGTGGCTCAAAGTGGGAGAGTGCTACTTTTGAGCAAAAAGAGCTCAGGGACAGCATCCAGGCCTCTAGTTCAAGCCCCACAACTAAAAAAAAAAATCTTTTTTTCCCCAGCTCTTTTCTAGCTCTTTCCCAGCTCTCCTGTTTCCCTGCTCTCCCTCTTTCCCAGGCCTTTCCCAGCCTCGTGGAGGGCCAACATGGCCTGGTGCCAACCAGAACGATGAATAAACCTACCCCTTTCCTGAATACCACATGCGTGGTGCTGTTCTTACTCGGCTACCTCTTTTTAAAAACCTAACATAAATGGTGCCGTGACTGGGATGAGTTGGAAATAGTAGAATTTCCTAACCACCCCTTTTCTGTGAACCAAACTGCCTTGAGACACCATGTGAGATTTTTCACCAATACCACTGCTGGCCTTCACATCCACGTCCACACCACTTCTCTACTCTGGTGAGTGAAACTACTCTCTACGGTTCTCTGTTGCTCAGTCTGTCCAGAAGTGGCGCCATGCCAGAGAGCTCCTACGGCCTTTAGCTGAAAGGTTGGTCACCTCCGAAGCTGAGGACGCTTGGTTTTGGGGGCTTGGCCATTTCTCTCTAGAGGGCTCTGGGGGAAGTCGGGACACTGCTTCTGCCTGGTCAGCTCTCCTTCACTCACCAGACTGACTCTCCTACGCATTTAATAGGGTGCTGCAAGTCAATTTTTATGCCATTCTCAATTTTAAACAGTTTTTGCCACTGCTATGGTAAATGGTCAGAAGTCTGTTTACTTTCAGGGTCTCTTTGCCAATCATGTACAACTTTCCCTGTCTCTCTCTTTCTCTTTTGTACAACATTTTGGCTTGTGCCCTGAAGCGTGTGACCCAGGCTGGGTCCCAGGGACCCCCCTCCAGGTTCCCTCTCAAAGGCTAGCCAATGTAGGCTTGATCTATTTGTTCAGGGTTTCTTTGCATTTTTTCAGAAATTTGCCATTTTGGCCACGTGGTGGGTTAAGGGTTTGGCCACATCTGACCCTTAACCTTCCACCAAGCTTGCTACTCCATCTATTCTAAGGTGCCTTGCTAACAAGTTGCTCTTTTCACAGGCCCTGGTAACTGAGGCCCAACCATCTGATGTGCTTTGTTAGCAAAGATGTGTACACATTGTTGTCAAAAATTTTAGGTTTTGAGTTTTTTCCTTTTTTGTTTTGTGTTGTGTACTCTGCTACTGACTACATGGTTCTAAAATACTGGGCCTATCTGTGCTAACATTATCATTACATCTAACAAGTTTTGTCATTGCAGAATATTTGTTGGTCAATTCCTGATAAGGACCAGGTAAGCTCTATTCTATTTGATCTCCTTGTTGCTTTCATTGGAAATAATAAAGGGCTTTTGTGGCAAAGATTGCAGTTCAAAGCCAGCCCGGGCTGAAAATCCTTAAGACTCCATCTCCCAACTAACCTGCAAAGAGCCAGGCTGGAAACATGGCTGAAGACTCTTATCTCGAACCATCAAACACTGCAAGTGGTACTATAACTCAAAGTGGTAGAGTGCTAGCCTTGAGCAGAAGTGCTCAGGGATAGTGCCCAGGCCTTGAGTTCAAATCTCCTTGAATACCAACTGGGACAAGCCATCCCAGCAACGAGCACCTAGACTCAGCCAGTCTGGAGAACAAGGGACCATGGAGAGGAGTAAGAGATGATGTCGCATCAACTACTTTGTGCCTGCCCTTTCAAGATTAACCAGAGCCGGAAGGTCAATAGAAGTGAGAAGCCTGCCCATCTAGTGTCCATATCTGTCTACCTATTAACTGAACAGGTATTTATAGTCTTGCCTTTGTCACCTGACTTCTCTACCTAGTCTCCAGATGTCAGAAGTAGCTAGGGACATTTCCACCAGCATTTTCAGCCCCAAGTCCTTCCTCTTGCCATTTATTTGTTCTCTAGTATTTTTTTTTCCAGCCCCTCAATGCTCATGAGACTTTTCCTGACTTCATCTAAGGACTCACGCCACCAAGGGACAGCTGCTGCTGGCTGCCTTCTCTGGGAGGGGACCAAATTCCAGCTTTTTACCCCTAATGTCGACGCCCCTTGTCTGCAGGAAGTAGCCAGAGAGAATCCATGCCCTATTTCATGATTATTAAAAGGCTGGAATGTAAGGTCCGCTCCTGGATGGCGAGAAGACTCCACCCTCCTCGCAGCAAAGTCTCCACCCAGTACCTGCGTTACCTAGGCAACTGGGACACCTGGAAGAGGTCACATCTGCATCCTCTGAGGTCATATCTGAATTTGATGTGGCCACACCTTTCTCCATACATACCCTAGATAAGGCCTAGCCCAGGCCCAGATGCTCTTTTTTCTAGCTCTTTCCCAGCTCTCTCTTTCCCAACTCTCTCCCAGGCCTTTCCCAGCCACCTGGAGGGCCAACATGACCTGGTGCCAGCCAGAACAATGAATAAACTTATCCCTTACCTGAATACCAAAAAAAAAAAAAAAGCATGGGTGTTTGGATCTGAGTCTGAGTGTTCAGGCAAAATATTGAGACTCTACTTAAAGCTGGAAGAGAAGTTGTATCTTTAGGAGTATAGTGAAAGCCTTGAAGGAAAAAGTTGAACAACAATGCCCAGACCTTACTTTCAAACTCTAGTTCTAGTTCAAATAATAATAAAGTACAAAATTATTCAAAAATTTCAAGGCAGGCACTTGTGGCTAACACTTGTAATCTAGATCCTAAAGAGCCTAAGATCTGGGCTGGGAAGGTGGCTCAGTGGTAGGGCACTTGCCTTGCATGCATGAGGCCCTGGGTTCAATTCCTCAGCACCATATAAGCAAAAAAAGAAAAAAAGCCAGCAGTAGCACTATGGCTCAAGTAGTAGAGCACTAGCCTTCAGCTGAAGAGCTGAGGGACAGAGCCCAGGCCCAGAGTTCTGGCCCCGTGACCGGATCCCCCCCCCAAAAAAAGCTTAAGATCTGTGGAACACATTTCTAACACAGTCTAGGAGGGAAAGTCTGAGACTCTTTTTTTCCCCCCTACAGTGAAGGGCTTTGAACTCTGGGCCTGGCTCTGTCCTTCACCTCTTCAGCTCAATGCTAGTGCTCTACCACTTGAGACACTGCGCCATGTCTGGTTTTCTGAGCGATTTATTGGAGATATTAGTCACACAGACTTTTCCTGCCAGGGCTGCCTTTGAACCGCGATCCTCATATCTCAGCCTCCTGAGCAGTAAGGATTTCAGGTGTGAGCCACCCATGTCTGATAAGTCTGTGACTATCTTCAAAAACACCCAAAAGCTGGAAGTAGATCTGTGGATCAAGAGGTAGATAGCCTTGAGGAAAAAAATCAGGACAGTGCAAAGGCCCTGAGTTCAAGCCCCAAAGCTGGCACATATACACACACACACACACACACACACACAACCAAACCCAGGGAACGGTAATGTGGCTTAGTGATGGTAGAGTGCTTGCCTAGCATGCATGAATCCAGCCCTGCATTCCATTACTCAATACCACATACGAAGTGGTAGAGTGCTAACTTTGAGCAAAAGAAGCTCAGGGACAATGCCCAGACCCTGAGTTCAAGCCCCAGGACAAGCTCAAAAAAAGAGGCCCAAATACTCTGTGGCAAACTGGACCTACAGTCCCCCTGGCACTGGCTGAGGGGAATGCTGGCGGGTCCTCATGGAGATAGGGACTTACCAGATGTAGACAGATCAGCAGGGCTCTCTGAAGGCAGCAGGCACAGGCAGTGACTCCACTTACCAGGATTCTCAACTCCCCTGGCTCCTCTGAAGCTTTATTCCCCCTGTCTACTGGTCCTACCCTTGGCCAACTCCCAGTGTCCAATCAGAAAGCAGCATCTGCTCAGTCCTGAAGCTCCACCCACTTCCTCCTGATTGGATTTCTGCCTGGTCCAGAGGGTCCTGCAGGAAAGGGGGAGGGGAGGGAGAATGAAAGTTTAACACCCAGTCCTGACTTCTGTGCACTGCAATGCTTGTGCTTCCCTCACTCCTCTGTGTCCTTCAAGTCCAAGTGTGTGAGACAGACATGCTTGCTCTGCTCTCCACCACAGGCGGTAGATGTTTTGCCTCTAGCTAAGAGGCCCATAGTCACTGACAAAGATAATCTGGCTCTTTGTGTGTGTGTGTGTGTGTGTGTGTGTGAGAGAGAGAGACAGAAAGACAGAGAGACAGAGAGACAGAGAGAGACAGAGACAGAGAGAGAGGGTGTATGTGTATGTGTGTATGTGTGTGTGTATGAGAGAGAGAGAGAGAGAGACAGAGAGACAGAGACAGAGACAGAGACAGAGAGAGAGAGAGAGAGAGAGAGAGAGAGAGAGAGAGAGAGAGAGAGAGAGAGAGAGTGTGTGTGTGTGTGTGTGTGTGTGTGTGTGTGTGTGTGTGTGTGTGTACTGGGGCTTGACCTCAGTATCTCACACCCTGTCCCTTCAGCCTAGCACTCTGCTCAGCCACTTGAGTCACACCTCCACCTCAGGCTTTTTGGTGGTTAAAATTGGAGATAAAAGTCTTCAGGAAGCCAGTCAGTGATGGCTCACACCTGTAATCCTAGCTACTCAGTAGCCTGAGATCTGAGGATCATGGTTCATAGCCAGCTTGGGCAGTGAAGGCCTTAGACTCTTATCTCCAAATAGCCACTAGAAAACGGGAAGTGGCCCTGGGACTCAAGTAATAGAGTCCTTGCCTTGAGCTGAAGAGCTCAAGAACAATGCCCAGGCCCAGACTTTAAGCCCCTCGACCATGGAGGAAAAAAAAAGGCTTCAGGGGTCTGGGAATGTGACGTAGTGGTAGAGTGCTTGCTTAGCATGGGGTCAATTCCTCAGTACCACATAAACAGAAAAAAGCAGAGGTGGCTCTGTGGCTCAAGTGGTAGAGTGCTAGCCTTGAGCACAAAGAAGATCCCGGCCTGTGCCCTTCCAAGACTTCAAGGCCCAGAACTGGGCTGGTTTCCTATCTGAGTAATCACATCTCAGCCTCTGGAGTAAACAGGAATAGTCCTAAGCCACTGACACCAGAAGGTAGGATTTGTTTTTATATAACAGGAAAAAAAGAAGTCTTGTTTTTTTTGGTTTTGCATCCAAACTAGGTGTGTCAGTTTACTCATAGAATCAGCTATTTGGTAGGCTCTAGGGAAAATTATTTGGAGACCGGATTAGATCCTGTTTTGATTAAAAAAGCAAACCAGGAAATAAATAAAAACAAAACTTTAAGCTAGGTGACAGTGGCTCACACCTATAATATTAGCCTTTTCTGCAATTAACCTCAAAAACTTTGGAAGTGGACCTGTGACTCAGGCGGTAGAGTGTCAGCCTTGAGCAAAAACAACTAAGGGGGCTGGGAATGTGGCTTAGTGGTAGAGTGCTTACCTAGCATGCATGAAGCTCTGAGTTCGATTCCTCAGTACCACATACACAGAAAAAGTGGGAAGTGGACTATGGCTCAAGTGGTAGAGTGCTAGCCTTGAGCAAAAGAAACTCAGAGACAGTGCCCAGGCCCTGCTGGGTACCCGTGGCTCTTGCCTGTAATCCTAACTACTCAGTAGGCTTTCATAGCTGCTGGGGATGAAAGTCTGTGAGATTCTTATCTCCAATTAACCACCAGAAAACCAGAAGTGGAGCTGTGGCTCAAGTGGTAGAGTGCTGGCCTTGAGCTGAAGAGCTGAGGGACTGCGCTCAGGCCCTGAGTTCAATCCTCAAGATTGGCAAAAACAAACAAACAAACAAATCCCAGTAGGACAGAGATGGACAGAGAGAAACAGATAGAAAATGCTTGCAACAGTTGTTTTTCAGAAATTTATAAAGTTAAGCCTTTTTTTTTTTTTTTTTTTTGTCGGTCGTGGGGCTTGAACTCTGGGCCTGGGTGCTGTCCCTCAGCTCTTCAGCTCAAGGCGAGCACTCTACCACTTGTGCTACAGCTCCACTTCCGGTTTTCTGGTGGTTTATTGGAGATAGGAGTCTCATGGTCTCTCCGGGCTGGCTTTGAACCGCAATCCTCAGATCTCAGCCTCCTGAGTAGCTAGGATTACAGGCGTGAGCCACCAGTGCCGGCTAAAGTTAAGCCTTGATGTCTGGTCTGAAAGGTTTGGTGCAGGGACTGGGGCTCGAACATGGGGCCTTGCTCGAGGCTGGGTCTCTACCAAACCTCTACTTCTCACTTTTTGCTGTTTCATTAGAGATAAAAGTGTCACAGACTTACCTCCAGAGCCTCTTCCAACTAGGACCTTCAGATTCCCAGCTCCCTGAGTAGCAAGGGTTATAGATGTGAGCCACAGATGCCCAACTTAGAATCAATGTATAATACTGAAAGAGAAACAGATACAACCAAGAACACCTTCCCAGCCCCTCCATGAGACTCTTATGTCCAATAAACCACCAGAAAACCAGAAGTGGCGCTGTAGCTCAAGTGGTACAGTGCTTGCATTGACATGAAAGGCTGAGGGACAGCACCCAGGCCCAGAATTCAAGCCTTATAACCAAAAAAAGAAGAAAAAAAACTTGTGAGTTTAAATTCTCCTAAGGTAAGAAAAATCAGGCTTGTGTTTGGTTGCAGTTCACTATCACCAGGCTTCCACAGGGGTTGATAAATAGAATTCAAGATTATGCTTAGCTAGTAGATACTGGTGGCTCATGCCTATAATTCTAGATACTCAGGAGGTTGAGATCTGAGGATCAAGGTTCAAAGCCAGCCAGAGAGAGAAAGTCTGGTAGACCCTTATCTACAATTATCTTCATTTCTTTCTGAACTGGAAATGGAAATGTTGCTCAAAGTGCCAGAATCCCAGCCTTGAGTAGGGACAGGGCCTAAGCACACAGTTCAAGCCCCAGAACTGCCCCAAAAGAATTAAAAGGCAAAACCAAGCACCAGTGCTTCTACCTGTAATCCTAGCTGTTCAGGAGGCTGAGATCTAAGGATCTCAGTTCAAAGCCAGCCCAGGCAAGACTCTTTTTTTTTTTTTGGGGGGGGGGTCCTGTCGTGGGGCCTGAACTGTGGCCTGGGTGCTGTTCTTCAGCTCTTCAGCTCAAGGCTAGCACTCCTACCATTTGAGCCCCAGCGCCACTTTCGGCTTTTTTTTTTCTTTTTGCTTATGTGGTGCTGAGGAATCAAACCCAGAGCCTCATGCATGCAAGGCAAGTGCTCTACCACTGAGCCACCTTTCCAGACCGTCTCTGAGACTCTTATCTCCAATTAGCCACCAGAAAAGCAGAAGTGGCAGTGTGGCTTAAGTGGTAGAGTGTTTGCCTTGAGCTGAAGACCTCAGGGACAGAGGCCAGGCCCTGAGTTCAAGCTCCAAGACCAAAAAAAAAAAAAAAAAAAAGAGTTAAAAAGCAGCGTAATTTTATTTAGAAGAAATTACTAGCTGGGCCTTGTAATCCTTCTCAGGAGTCTAAGGATCAGTTCTAAGGATCACAGTTCAAAGCCACCCCAGGCAGGAAAGTCTCTGATACTTATCTCCAATTATCTTCATTTCTTCCAGGAAACCAAAAGTGGATTTGTGATAAAGTGGTTAAGGGCTGGCCAATCAATAGAGCTCGTGGTTGCATTAGGTCACCCTGTGACCTTGTTTCAGCATTTTGTTATTCCCCTTCCCCTTCCAAAATTAGAAAAATGTATATACAATATGCAAGGTACCAAAATCAAATACAGTGATAACAGGGATATACCATAGGAGGAAGAACATACAAAAGAGCAATGATACTTACAAGACACTACATTGGAAATAAACCCTCACCTTTGGTGAGAGTGAGAGAGGTAGGGGAGGGAAGGGATAATGGGAGAAAAACAAAGGAGGGGATAACAATGTCTGACAAGAAATGTGCTCATGGGCTGGGAAGGTGGCTCAGTGGTAGAGCGCTTGCCTTGCATGCCTGAGGCCCTGAGTTCGATTCCTCAGCACCACATAAGCAAAAAGAAAAAAGCCAGAAGTGGCGCTGTGGCTCAAGTGGTAGAACGCTAGCCTTGAGCTGAAGAACTGAGGGACAGCGCCCAGGCCCAGAGTTCAGGCCCATGACTGGACCCAAAAAAAAAAAAAAAAAAAGAAATGTGCTCATTACCTTACTGATGTAATTATAACCTCTCTATACAGCATCTTTACCAGAAAATAAAATTAAAAAGAATAATAAAAAACTAAGCTGAGCACTGGTGGCTCCTACCTGTAATCCTAGCTACTCAGGAGGCTGAGATCTGAGGATCGAGGTTCAAAGTCAGCCCGGACAGGAAAATCCATGAGACTCTTATATCCAATAAGCCACCAGAAAACCAGAAGTGGCACTGTGGCTCAAGTGGAAGAGTGCTAATCTTGAGCTGAAGAGCTGAGGGACAGAGTCCAGGCCCAGAGTTCAAGTCCCACAAATGCCAAAAAAACAAATAAAAAATAATTTAAAAAAAAATGCATTGAATGTAGATGAGGGTGTAGCTCAGGGGTAGGAACATTATTGTTAAATAAAACCAGAAATACTGAAAAAAAAAAAAAAGAGGGGCTGGAAATGTGGCTCAGTGGTAGAGTGCTTGCCTAGCATGCATGAAGCCCTGGGTTCAATTCCTCAGTACCACATACACAGAGAAAGCCAGAAGTGGTGCTGTGGCTCAAGTGGTAGAGTGCTAGCCCTGAGCAAAAGAAGCTCAAGTACCCAGGCCCTGAGTTCAAGTCCCAGGAATGACAAAAAAAATGCCACTGAAGCTAGGCACCAGTGGCTCAGTATCTGTAATCCTAGATACCCAGGAGACTGAGTTCTGAAAATAGAAGTTCCATGCCAGCTCAGGCAAAAAAAAAATCTTTGAGATTCTTCTCTCCAAGTTAGCCTTTTATTATTAGGACAGAAAAAGCCTGTGTCAAGTGTCAGAGTGCCAGCCAAGAGCAGAAAAAGCTAAGGGACAGAGCCAAGGCTCTGAGTTCAAGTCTCAATACCCCCCCCTCAAAAAAATGTTCATGAGCCTTTTTTATAAAACTAGTCTTGACAGGCACCAGTGGCTCACACCTGTCATCCTAACTACTCAGGAGGCTGAGATCTGAAGATCGAGGTTCAAAGCAGCCCAGACAGGAAAGTCCATGAGACTCTGATCTCCAATTAATCACCAGAAAACTGCAAGTGGTGTTGTAGCTAAGTGGTAGAGCGCTTGCCTTGAGCTGAAGAGCTGAGTGACAGGGCACAGGCCCAGAGTTCAAGCCCTAGACTGACTGACAGAAAACAAACAAACAACAACAACAACAACAACAAAATGAGTCCTGTACAAATTAGACATGATGTAACCCAGACTCTGGAAGTGTCCAGAAGGAGGGGGTTTGTCTCAAGTAAGAGTGCCAGGAAGGTGGAGCATTGGGTTTGGGATGGGGACTCCCCTGAGTCCATTCTCATCTGGAGGAGGAAAATAGTAGTGGATTTTGTTTTTTTACTGTCCTATGGCCTGAACTCTGGGCCTGGGCGCTGTCCCTCACCTCTTTAGCTCAAGGCTAGTGCTCTACCACCTGAGCCACAGTGCCACTTCTGGTTTTTTCTGTTTCGTGGTACTGAGGAATCAAACCCAGGGCCTCATGCCTGCAAGGCAAGCACTCTACCACTGAGCACTTCCCAGCCCTGGTGGTGGATTTTAAGGAGGGTATATGTAATGAAACTTTAAGTTTAGAAAGCAAATATCTTCCTAATAAATGTAGATGATGTTGAGGCATAATAAGAAAGGAATGACTGAGAGTTAAGTTTCCAAACTGGCAAGGAATGGCAGGAG
This sequence comes from Dipodomys merriami, assembly GCF_024711535.1. Classification (NCBI taxonomy): domain Eukaryota; kingdom Metazoa; phylum Chordata; class Mammalia; order Rodentia; family Heteromyidae; genus Dipodomys; species Dipodomys merriami. Next base: position 8,774,975 of record NW_027204270.1, read on the forward strand.
TATGGAAGGACTCAAAGGACTTCCTGAAACACTTGAAATTGTAAAATTGGAGGGAGTCGGGGGGCTGTAGGGGTGAGAGGAGGAAACCTTTCCAAGAAGTTAATAATGACCATGAAGCCCCAGAGTCCAGAAGAAAAGTAAACTTTTTCTCCTGTCACGATACCTTTGACCCTAAGGTTCACAGAGCCATGTGAAGGTTTGGCTTGGGGCCAGAACCCTGGACCTCCTCATTGTATCAGGACATGGGACAAGGTGGGAAGGGAAGTATGGGGGTCAGGCGGTCTACCTGGGATGGGGCAGGTCACAGGACACTCCATTTCCAGTGTCCCCATTGTCCACAGCGAAGGCAGGCCTTGGTAGGAGGCTTTGGATTTGGACAATTCTTAGCCCAACATCCCATGTGATGACCTGCCTACTTGCTGCTGATGGGGAAGGCCCGGCTGTGGCAGACTGGGCCTGATGGCAGGCAGCAGCCAGAGGCTGAAAGTCAGCTCAGAGCTTGCTCCTTTCTGTCTGTTCCCATTCTCTTTTAACTACTTCTCCCCTGCTACTAAAAACCTTAAAAGCAGCCGGGCGCTGGTGGCTCACGCCTGTAATCCTAGCTACTCAGGAGGCTGAGATCTGAGGATCGCAGTTCAAAGCCAGCCTGGGCAGGAGAGACTGTGAGACTCTTATCTCCAATAAACCACCAGAAAACTGGAAGTGGCGCTGTAGCTCAAGTGGTAGAGCACTCGCCTTGAGCTGAAGAGCTGAGGGACAGCGCCTAGGCCCAGAGTTCAAGCCCCACCACCGACAAAAAAAAAAAAACAAACCTTAAAAGCCGCTGGGCACCGATGGCTTCTGACTGTAATCCTAGCTACTCAGGAAGCTGAGATCTGAGAATCACTGCTCAAAGCCAGCCCAGGCAGGAAAGTCCATGAGACTCTTATTTCCAACAAACCAACAGAAAGCCGTAAATGGCGCTGTGGCTCAATTGGTAGAGCGCTGGCCTTGAGCTGAAGAGCTCAGGGACAGGGCCCAGGCCCAGAGTTAAAGCCCCACAACCAGAAAAACAAAACAAAACTCAACAACCTTAAAAGCCAAGGCTAGGAGCTTACTCTGGGAGATAGAAGGCCCCTTTTCCAGGTGCTGAAACTCGTTCCGATGTCAGGTATGCCCTGGCTTGTCCAGTGAACATGAAGTAGAGTGCCTCTGTGGAGTCAACATTGACATTAGTATTCTAAGTTGTGGCCTCTGAGAGGCGCTAAGGAGGAAAGTGGGGTTTTCATGGGGCCTTAGGTGACTTCCTTAAGTTTTTCATAGTTGACTTGCAAGTGGCTGAGTTGATGAAAGCCCTTTACCAGGCAGGTAGCCATGAACTCAAGGCATTCAGAACCACTGCTGTTGTTCTGGTAATTCTAGGGGGGGTTGTCTGGGAGAACAGGCTCTGTTCCCCAGGTGAGGGGTGGGCCGGGGTCAGGGACGGGGAGTAGGCACTTGGTACATTTAGCCTATCAGTCTGAGCCCTGGCCAACCTTAAAATGCATGTTTTCTCATCGGCGTTAGGATCCAGTGGAGAATGTGCTGGAATACCACTCCAGGAGAGAGTCCAATTGGGCGACCTCGGTAAACTTTACTTTTTATAATGGTGCAGATTGCTCGAAAATGACCCCGATCTTTTGTTCAATGGAACCCTTCTCATTTAGGCTGAAAGGAGCATGGGCTTGGGTGAGTCCATTCTGTCTTACTACCTCAAGAAGGAGAAACATACGGGCGTTTTTAGAGCAGGTGACGGACAGCAATGGGATGGAGGAGGGCGGGGGCGGGGAGAGTGGATGGGGGGAGGAGCTGGAGTGGAAGATGATTGGGAGGTAGAGGCTGAAGGCTTTGGAGGCTGATGGGCCTCAGGAGTGGGGGCAAAAGAGGCAGGTGGAGGGAGGAGGGGAAAGGAACAGCAGGGTTGAAGTTCCGAAGACTGGGTGGAGGCTGGGGCTGTTTGGACAATGCTTCAGGGTTTGAGGCAGGTGGCTGGCAAGGGAGAATTTGTGAGGCAGGGCAGGATGAACAGAAGGGAGGTTTAGAATGAAGGTGAAAGAGGGCTTGGGTATAGAAGACCTGGAGCTCTCGGCCATTTCATTGGAGAAAATGGTTTAAATCAGTAAAAATATGAAAAATCAAAGGTTCCAAATTCTGGCCAATGGCAACCAGTGTCCAAATGATCGTGAGGCCAGATTTTGATGGACAAAATATTAGACCACAGACAAGCCAATGGGGTGTCTCTAGGAACAGACAATTTGGAGTCCATTATGGAAAATTCTGTAGGATTATGGAGTGACCTGTGCCACCCTTCCAGGCATCTCTGAAGTTTTGGCAAGGCAACCGAATAGATTCCAATCATTAGGAAAACATACCCCCAAGGTCCTAATTAAAGGGAATCCGGGGGTCAGTCAAGCGTGAGAGATTCCTGAAATCTCTGGGGGCTCCATAGACAGGAAAGGGAGAGACTCCTGCATTCCCCCGGTCCATGCTGGGGCACCTCTGCTATGGACCATGGCTGGTTACCTTTTCCTGAAGGCTTCTAGATGATGGCCTCCTGACCAGGAGCCCAGGGGCAGAGGATGGGTAGAGAGATTAGGAGAGGGGACAACTCCGAGGTTTACACGAGAGCCGATAATACCTCAAGCCAGCCCGGGTACCACAAGGCAGGCAGCGCTTATAGACAAAGGACCTGAGAACTCAGGGAATTCCCGGTCAGTGTGGTCCAAAACAGTAAGCACAGAGGGCTCTGTGCTCCCAGTGGAGAAAGGCCTCAGAAAAAAGGGGGTGGGGCAACCAAAGGCTTGTAGAGAAGAGGCAATGTGGGGAGGTGGTGGACCCTCATTGTAGGGGACCCAGTTATTCCTGGCCCTTTTCCTCTCCTGGGTTTCAGCAGCAAATGTTAGGAAAATGGAGAAAGGAAAAGGCCGGACTGGATTCTCAACAGATAAGGACTGTTTATGGGGAAACAGCCAGGGGCAGCAACCTTCCCAGGGGATCAGAGGTTGTGGAAGGAGGTGGGGTTGAAGTTAACTTTTTATGGGGTCTGAGCAAGGAGATAGAAGTTAAAGAAAAAGTTATAGAAGACAGAAATTAGAGAAAACGGAGGCTAGGAATGTGACTTCGTGGTAGAGTGCTTGCCTAGCATGCAAGCCCTGGGTTCGATTCCTTAGTACCACATATACAGAAAAAGCCAGAAGTGGCCCTATGGCTCAAGTGGTAGAGTTCTAGCCTTGAGCAAAAGAAGCTCAGGAACAGTGGCCAGTGTCCAGGCTGGGAGCTCAAGCCCCAGAACTGGCAAAAAAAAAAAAAAGGCATTAGGTCTGGGGAGGTGGGGCTTTTGGCTGGGCCCAGAATGGAATATTTACAGCCAGGCTTAGGTCAGATTGTTCTGCTGGTGTCAAGCATGTTTGTGTATATCTGGTATTTTGCCTGATGTCTGGATGCACCTAGGAAAATAGGGTGGGGGCCAATCCTTCATATTCTGTCTTTGGATACATAAAAAAATTGGGCAAAGAGGGGAGCAATAAATCCTTCAGTGTTGAAAATTGACTGTACAACTTATGGGTTCTAGTGGGAGGGAAAAACTGGGAGAAAAAAGAGGAAGGTGTGGTACTGTCCAAAAATAAATGTACTTTTTACTTGATTTATGTAACTGTAAACCCTCTGTACATCACCTTTATAAAAGCCATAAAAATACATTTGTGTTTGAAGTAACTTTGACTTATTTAAGATCATAAGGCTGGAGCTTACGGCTTCTCTCCAGTGAGGGAGGAGAGATCTGCTGTGGCCTTGGGCACTGCCCAAGAGCTTTTCTGCTTAAGGCCAGCTCTCAATATCTTTAATCCATAGCTCGACTGCTGGTTTGGGGGCAGAAATGCAGATAATTGGAGATAAGAGTCTTGGAGACATTCCTGCCCAGACTGGCTTTGAACCGGATTCTCAGAACTGAGCCTCCCGAGTAGGATTATACTAGGGCGCAGCTAGAAATTTCTTCCTAAATAAAATTAGATTGCTTTTTAATTTGGGGGGTGGATCTGGGCTTGAAGTCAGTGCCTAGGTACTGACCCCAAGCTTTTTTGCTCAAGGCCAGGGCTCTGCTATTTTCAACCACTGCACTTCTGGTTTGAGGAGATAGGCAGATAATTGTAGGTAAACATATACCAGACTTTCCTACCCTGGCTGCCCTTGAATCATAATCCTCAGATCTCAGCCTCCGGAGTAGCTAGGAATAGAGATGTGAGCCACCTTTACCCATTAGCTCAGCATGCTCTTGAAGTTTTGTTTTATTTTTCCCTGTGGAAACCTAGCAATACTGAATTGCAACCAAACTCAAGTCAGATTTTTCTTATCAGTGGAAGACTTTATACTCCCAATCTTGATTGCCTTTCTTGCTCGCTGCTGGTACTCTATTCTTTAAAACATACCAGGAATCATCCAGCTAGTATTAAAGGTATGACCTACAGGCTGATATTCTCTCTCTCTCTCTCTCTCTCTCTCTCTCTCTCTCTCTCTCTCTCTCTCTCTCTCTCTCTCTCTCTCTCTCTCTCTCTCTCTCTCTCTCTCGGTTCTTTCCATTCTTTTCTTTCCCTTTATCTTCCCTTCCTTCTCTCCCTGCCCTTCCCTCCCTCCCTCCCTTCCTCCCTCCCTTCCTTCCTTCCCCTCTACCAGTCCTGGGACTTGAACTCAAGGATGTTTTCTTCAAGGTTAACACTCTGTCACTTGAGCCACATAGACACTTCCAGGCTTTTGGGGTACTTAATTGGACATAAGAGTCTCACACGCCAGGCACTACTTGCTCACTCCTATAAGGCTAGCTACTCAGAAGGCTGGGATCTGAGGATCGCGGTTCAAAGCCAGCCTAGGCAGGAAAGTCCGTGAGACTCTTATCAATCAAGTTAAGCACCAGAAAACCAGAAGTGGTGCTGTGACTCAGGTGGTAGAGCACTAGCCTTGAGCTGAAGAGCTGAGGGACAGCGCCCAGGCCCAGAGTTCAAGCCCCACGACTGACCAAAAAAAAAAAAAGCCACAGATTTTTCTGCTTGAGGTTGAGTTACAATTTCAGTCCTCAGATCTGAGCCTCCTGAGTAGCTAGGATTATAGGCATGAACCAACGGTACCCTGCTTACAATAACTTATTTATTGTCATACAGTAAAATGAACAGAGTAAGTGACTTCATCAGGATGCATTCATTTCCATACAACCATTCAGGAACCAGGAATTCCTTCTTGTTCCTCGCAGGTTGAATGCATGCCACTCAGATTCCTTTGATGAGAACAGAGGACACGGGAGCCCAGGGTGGCCAGAACAACCCACATCACCTTCCTGACAATGAAACTGGAAAGGAGAGGAACTTGTCCTCTTCTATATATTCCCCTGGAGAATGGCAGAGGGTTTGTGTTCCCACATGAGTGTACCAGTGTCCTAAAGATGACATTCATGTTCATTTCTAAGGGACCCAAGGAAATAGCATAAACTAGTGAACTTGAAAAACCCCGCAGTAGTTAGACTTCCTTGTAAAGGAATATTCCTCTGTGACTACCCAGTTGCCACTGGGTGCCAGGCTATAGAACTGGTTCTTCTTATACCTCATACAGGAATAAGTGCAGATCTGGACCTTAGGGGCTGGCTGTAGGTCCCTCAGGATCTGCACCAACCTCATGGAGACCTGGGCAAAGTTCTCCTTGTTGACTTCACATCCATACAACAAACATTCGTGGTCATAGCTCTCCACAGGGGCCGGATACAGCCCTCGCTGTAACTGCCTCAGCCTGGCTGTGTGGCTCAGCAGGTTCTGCAGGGCAGCCAAGGACATGCGGTTCCCATAGATGCTGAAGAAGCTCAGCTGGGAGCACTGGCTCAGGCTGGGCAGGATGACAGAGAGCTGGGCCTCAGTGATCCCACAGTGCTCCAACGCCAGGGCCTCCAGGGTGCCAGACACTCTCTCCAGCAGAGCTCGGAGGGGACCAGGACCCAAGTCACTCAAGTCCACAGTCCTGAGACGCAGGTGCTTGAGCTGACTGGTGCAGAGACACAGGGACAGAAACCTCAGGTCTGCTTTATTCAGTGGACTTGAACTCAAAGACAGAGTGGTCAGAGGCTTGAGGGTCCTGAGGAGAGAGCAGAGAGACTGGGGTGAATGGTGGTGGTGAGCAGAGCAGACTCGGGTAGGAGATGGTCAGCAAAGGTTGTCCTGCTGCACCGAGGGAGACCAACCACACGATGCTGCTGGCTGAGACCCCTGTCACTCCACCATCCCAGCCTGATGCCTGTCAGTGCCACCTGAGCCTGGCCCAGGCTGCACCCTCTCCAGCCTGCTCTCCAGCCCCCTCTCCTCACTGTCTGGACACAGCACTGGGCTTCCTGCCTGCAGGGCCCAACCACCCATGCATCTGAGCATCGCAGCACAGCATCCTTTCCTGTTCCCCTTGCTTCCAGTTTCTATCCTGTGAGCTCAGACTTGCTTCCTATAGAGGAACTCACAGCCACTCACCCCTACATAGGACTCTACAACAGGCCTCCTGCCCTGAGCACACTCCCAACATGCACTCTGCTTTCCAATGTGACTGAGAAGCCAGGTGAGAACTAAGAAGTAGAGCAGATGAGGCACCTCTTCCCATGTCTCCCCACTCACTTCACCAGCAAGGTTGCCACACACAGTTGAGGCCCTTTCATACCCACCCAATCCAAGGCCAGCTCTGCACCTGAAGACCTTGTGCAGGTTTCCATAAAGGAAGTAGACTTGATACATATAAATTTGCTGGAGATTTCTCTGCTGCAGCAGTTGGATGAAGAAGGAAATTTTGAATCTGGAAGCAGAATATTTCATCCCAATCTGGGAGAAAGAAAGGATGTGAAGGTTCTTCTTAGATAAGGAACCATATTTTCCATTGCTGCTTCATCCCACAAATTATCCAAAACCAACTCCTGAATGGAGTCCAGATGAAGCACTGCAGAGTGCTTCAAGGTGGAGGCAAACAGAACCTGCAGCTTCTTAGAGCACAGCTGAACCTGGCCTCTTCTTGTCTCCACCCACTGGAGCACGTGGGCCAGCACACAATCCCAGGGGCTATCACTGATGGTGACATCCATGAATATCCTGAAGGGCGGCTCCACCCTCAGGTCTGCACGGTGATTGGCCGCTGGCTTGTCAGTCAGGGCCACTGCTGAGCAGGCTTGAGACATTGCTATGTACCCCCAGCTCCAGAGGTTCAGGGACATATTCCGTAGATCTATCATCTGCACTTTGCATCTACAGCAGGAGACACAGGACAGTTTCAGAACAGGAATGAGACAACCTCCACTCTCTGCCCTATTTGATCTATACAAGCTAGCCCACCATATTTCCTCTTAATTTTTTCAGCTTTTGTTCTTTCTTTTCTTCTTTCTTTCTTTTGTCATTTTCTTTTTGATGGCTTTTTTTTTTTTTTGTCCATAGTTGGGCTTGAACTCTGGGCCTGGGCGCTGTCCCTCAGCTCTTCAGCTCAAGGCTGGTGCTCTACACTTGAGCCACAGCACCACTTCTGGTTTTCTGGTGGTTTATTGGCAATCAGAGTCTCACAGCCTTTCCTGCCCAGGCTGGCTTTGAACCAGGCCAGCAATCCTCAGATCTCAGCCTCCTGAGTAGCTAAAGATTACAGGCATGAGCCGCCGGCACCCAACTTTTGTCTTTTTCTTTTTGTGCACTAGTAATGGGGCCTGAAGTCAAGGCCTGGATGCTGCCCCTTCGGTTTCCCACTCAAGGCTAGTTGCCCTAGCACTTAAACACACCTCCAATTCTGGATTTCTTTTTTAGTTAATGGAGATATGAACCTCAGTCACTCTCTTGCCCAAGATGGCTTTGAAGAGTCTCAGTCCTCTAAGTAGCTAGGATTATTGGAGTGCACCATTAACACTGTGAAACTTTTCCCAACCTTTCCCCACCCTATCACCACGGCCTGTGGTAGTGGGGATCCGGCAGCTATGCCTGCAGCCATCCCCAGCAACCCTCCACACCCAAGGGACCCTCTTTCACAAACAGCTCAGCAGGGAGCCCTGGGGTCCTCTGGTCCCAGGTCTCTCATGAGTCTACCCCACTCTTGCTGACTCTGGTGTGCCTCACCCCTGCACTCTGGGGTCCTCCCTGGCCCCCAACCTGGGTCCCCCTTACCTGGGCCACACTCCTTGCTCAAGCAGCACATCAAGGCCCTCCAGGATGACTTGTAAGATCTCCAGGTCAGCTGAGCCCACCAGGGCCCCCAGGGGGAGGCAGGCAAAGGGCCAAACCTGCACCATGGCCTTCAGCAACTCCATGCGTCTCTTGGCAACCACCTCTCTGAACAGCGTGGAGAAGAGATCCAAGGGAAGGACGTCCAGAGCAGAGATGGCCAAGGCCTGGTCCTCTAGCAGGCTCTGCATGGCCAGCTGCCGCAGTGTGGGCAGGGACATGGTGCTCAGAGTGCTGGAGCTGCAGGGAGAGGGCCTGGGAGCACACAGGAAGAGGCAGCTTTAGCGGTTGAAGCTGAGAAGTCCCTTCTCAGAGAGAACTCATCTCACAGTCCACATCCCGACTCTAGTCATGGGGAGAGATGTCAGTTCACGCCCTTTCTACATAGCCCCGATGCCCCCCAAGCACAGCGCTGGGACACAGGGCAGCAGGATGCTCCCCACATAGACAGGCCCAAGCTCATCATGGTCCAGTTCCAGCCAGTACTCTGAGTATATGGATAATAAGGAGCCTGAACGTCAGTCATCCCAAGCTTTGTGTGAGTGTGTGTCTGTGTGTGTGTGTTCTCGGCCTTTCACACAAGGCCTGGACACTGCCCTTGAGCATTATTCTCAAGGCTTACCAGTGCCCTACCACTTCAGACACAGTTCTGCTTAATATCCATTTATTTTGAGGGGGGTGTTTTTATTTATTTTTTATTTTTTTATTTCTGTCAGTCACAGGGCTTGAACTCTGGGCCTGGGCGCTGTCCCTCAGCTCTTCTGCTGAAGGCTAGCACTCTACCACTTGAGCCCCAGTGCCACTTCCAGCTTTCTGTTGTTTAATTGGAGAGACGCGTCTCCCAGACTTTCCTGTCTGGGCTGTCTTTGAACCACAATCCTCAGATCTCAGCCTCCAAACTAGGATTACAGGAAGAACCATTCACTTTTGAGATAGGATATTTAAAACACTTCTGCCCAGACTAGCCTCTAATTGTGATTCTTCCAGTCTCAGCTTCTCAAGTAGCTAGGATTACCAATATGAGCCACTGGTACCTGGCTTTGAACTAAATATGTAACGTTTCAAAACTTTGTCTTGAACTAGTTAGTGGTTCACACCTGTTCCCAGTTACTCTGGAGTAGAGATTGAAGTCCTATCCAATCAGTTCCCCACCAAACAGCATGGGTAGTGCTTCTTCGCCTAATCCCACATTAGCAGAGCTGGGTGATTGAATCTGGTATCCACACAAAATATTGAGACCCTACTTACAGCCAGAAGAGAAGCTGTGGCTTAAAGAGTAGAATGCTAGACTTGAATGAAAAATTAAGAGCCAGGAATTGGTGGATCCTGGTGGCCTGTAATCCTAGCTACTCAGGAGGCTGAGATCTCAGGATCTCAGCTCCATGCCAGCACAGGTAGAAAGTCCATAAGAATCTTACTTCCAGTTAACCAACAGAAAACCCTAAGTGGAGCTGTGGCTCAAGTGGTAGAGTACTAGCCTTGAGCAAAAGGTCAGGGACCACTTATAAACGCTGAGTTTAAGCCTCACAACTGAAATAAAAGAAAAAGAAAGCCTGGTGCCTGTGGCTCACACCTATAATCTTAGCTACTCAGGAGGCTGAGATCTGAGTATCACAGTTCAAAGCCAGACCAGGCGGGAAAGTCCATGAGACTCTTACTTCCAATAAGCCACTCAGAAAACCAGAAGTGGTGTGGTGGCTCAAATGGTAGAGCACTAGCCTTGAGCTGAAGAGCTGAGGAGCTGAGGGACAGTGCCCAGGCCCAAGATCAAGCCCCATGACTGACAAAAGAGAGGCGGGGGGACAGAGACAGACAGAGACAGAGGGAAAATTAGGAAACAGTGCCCTATCTGGAGTTCAAGCCTCAGTACAGGTACAAAAATAATGAAATAAAAGAATTACTTAAAAAATTTTTCAAGCCAGGTCCTGGTGGCTCACACTTGTGATCCTATCTACTCCAGATTCTAATATCTGAGGATTAGAGTTCAAAGCCAGCTAGGGCAGAAAAGTCAGAGATTCTTATCAGCAATAAACCACCAAGAAGCTGGACATGGAGCTATGGATCAAGTGTGAGAATACCTACGCTGAGCACGAAAAACTTGGGAACTGCATCAGAGCTATAAGTTCCAGACCCAGAACCCACACACAAATAGAATGAAAAGAAAAAAAGAAGGGCTGGGAATGTGGCTTAGTGGTAAAGTGCTCACCTAGCATTCCTCAGTACCACATACAGAGAAAAACCCAAAAGTGACACCATGACTCAAGTGGTAGAGCACCAGCCTTAAGCAAAAGAACCTTAGGGACAGTGCCTGGGCTCCTGAGTTCAAGCTCCCGAACTGGCAAAAAAAAGCAATAACCATAAAATGCTAACAACAAATATCCACTTCAATTCAAATAAATGACTTTGTTTGCAAAACAACATTTTTTAATAAATTTAAAATGACAGTAATCAATGCACAACAAACCAAGTTATTTTGGCTGAAGGTAAAGAGCTAATGTCTGAAATTTGTTTATCAATAGAGGACAAATTCCTGCTAGGTGCCAGCGGCTCCTCTATAATTCTAGCTGATAGAGCTGAGGATCATGGTACAAAGTCAACCCAGATAGTAAAGTCTGTGAGACTCATCTCCAATCACTAAAAAAATCCAGAAGTGGAGCTGTGGCTTAACAGTAGAGCACCAGTATTGAACAAAACAAAGCTCAGAGACAACACACAGGCTGAGTTCAAGCCCAAGGCCTGGTACAAATACAGAAGCCCAAATCACAATTCTGTCACCTCTGGGACTGGCTGAGGGGAATGCTGGTTGGACTTCATGGAGGTGGGGACTTCCCAGATGTAGATCAGGCCCACAGGGCTCTCTGAAGGTAGCAGGCTCAGTGACTCCACTTACCAGGGTTCTCAACTCCCCTGGCTCCTCTGAAGCTTTATTCCCCCTGTCTACTGGTCCTACCCTTGGCCAACTCCCAGTGTCCAATCAGAAAGCAGCTCAGTCCTGAAGCTCCACCCACTTCCTCCTGATTGGATTTCTGCCTGGTCCAGAGGGTCCTGCAGGAAAGGGGGAGGGGAGGGAGAATGAAAGTTTAACACCCAGTCCTGACTTCTGTGCACTGCAATGCTTGTGCTTCCCTCACTCCTCTGTGTCCTTCAAGTCCAAGTGTGTGAGACAGACATGCTTGCTCTGCTCTCCACCACAGGCGGTAGATGTTTTGCCTCTAGCTAGGAGGCCCATAGTCACTGACAAAGATAATCTGGCTCTGTGTGTGTGTGTGTGTGTGTGTGTGTGTGTGTGTGTGTGTGTGTGTGTGTGTTTAGGGCAGTACTGGGGCTTGAATTCTTTCTTCACTCTTTCAGATCAAGGCTAGTACTAGCTCTACCCAGACTGGAGCCACTGCCCCACTTCCAGCTGTTTCTGTGATTTAATTGGACATAAAAGTCTCAAATACTTTTCTCAGCTGGCTTCTTGGGAAGGGGGTGGGGTGGGGGCATTGTTTAACATCTAAAAAAAGAACTTGGAGCTGGGCACTGGTGGCTCACACCTGTTGTCCTAGCTACTCAGGAGGCTGATATCTGAGGATCATGGTTCAAAGCCTTCCCAGGCAGGAAAGTCTGTGAGACTGTAATCTCCAATAAACCACTAAAAAGTCTGAAGTGGAGCTATGTGGCTCAAGTGGTAGAGTACTAGTCTTGAGAAAACAACAATAAAAACAAAGGGACAGTGCCCAGGTCTTGAGTTTAAGCCCCAGGATAGGCACCAAACCAAAGAAACACAAGAAAGAAAAACAGCAGTCTGTAAATTACCACAGGTAACAGTGATGCCCAGAAATTCCATGCAGGGTAAAGAGCATCCAGCAGAGGGCACACAAACCCTATCTCTTGGAGTTTTATGATGGCAGAGGGTATAGTACTTTGAGAATGGGACTCAAGGACTCCTATTTGGGGTGTGTGTGTGTGTGTGTGTGTGTGTGTGTGTGTGTGTGTGTGTGTGTGTGTGTGTGTGTGTGTGTGTGTGTGTGTGTGTGTGTGTGTGTGTGTGTGTGTGTGTGTGTGTGTGTGTGTGTGTGTGTGTGTGTGTCCTGGAGCTTGAGGGCCTGAACCAACCTGGGCAGGAAACTCCCTGCCATTCTTATCTCCAATTAACTACCAGAAAACCAGAAGTGGTACTGTGGCTCAAGTGGTAGAGTGCTTGGCTTGAACTGAAGAGCTGAGGGACAGCCCCCAGGCCCAGAGTTCAAGTCCCATGACTGACAATAAATAAATAAATAAACTAACAAACAAATAAACAAAGGTTATGGAGAAACTGTGGAAACCCTAGAGCAGCATCACAGAGAACTGGGAAGGGAGAGGTGAAGACTCTGAGGATGGGTTCTCACACATGCTGTGTACCCAGGAGAATTGAGTTTGCGGGGGACATTAAGGGAAGAACATCAGAACAAGGACTCCTGTATTTATGTTATTTGTGTGAGGGACGTTTATAAACTTTCCCTAAGCCGGACACTGGTGGCTCATGCCTGTCATCTTAGCTACTCAGGAGGCTGAGATCTGAGGATCGCGGTTCAAAGCCAGCCTGGACAAAAGTCCATGAAACTCTTATCTCCTATAAACCATCAGAAAACCAGAAGTTGAGCTGTGGCTCAACTTGAGCTGAAGAGCTGAGGGACAGTGCCCAGGCCCAGAGTTCAGGCCCCACGACCGGACCAAAAAAAAATTTTTTTTTAAAGTGAAAACACAAATCGGGTTTGCCTCCCGCGGGCCTCCCACCCTTGGCACCCAGCTTCCACCCGTGCCCAAAGTGAGAAAGCAATGGGACCCCCAATCTTGGTCTGGCTCCCCCTGTCTCCTGAGCTGTGTCTCCCTTCCCTCCACGCCAGTTTCCTGTCTCAGGTGTTTCGTTTAGACTCCCAGAAAACAGACAACCCATAACAGTAGCGGGGTGTCTTTTAACCCAGGACTGCACAAGAAGAGGGTGGTAAAGGAAAAGACAAATCTCGTTGTCATATAAATTGGTCCCTTTGCTTTCCTTAGAGTCATAGAACTTTCCAGACATTTGACAGTGAACTGCAGGCTTTTTAGTCCCCAGGAAAGACTTATCCTGGAGCTTCCCTACCTTTCTGGCCATCCACAAAGGGTTCCACCCACTGCTTGTCTCCAACTTGAAACTACTTCTACAATTCCTATTTACACGGTTTTTGGTTTTGTTTTCTTTTCTTTTTTGCCAGTCCTGGGGCTTGACCTCGGGGCCTGAACACTGTTCTGAGCTTCTTTTGCTCAAGGCTAACACTCTACCACTGGAACCACAGCACCACTTCTGGCTTTTTCTGTGTATGCGGTACTCAGGAGTAGAACCAGGGCTTCATGCATGCTAGGCCAGCACTCTGCCACTAACTCACCTTTCTAACTGCATCCCATACTTGTCCCAAGTTTCCTTGTACCCAATCTTTAACCCTCTAGTGTCCACCAGTTCATTCCTGGGCCTTTTCCAAATCTCACTGAGTACTGTTCAGAAACTACAAGTATCTGGTCCCTTTGACCTTTCCCGTATCCAGGAGAGACCGCTGGTGACACTTGCACCTAAAGACACTCATGCAAGAGCGGTACAGATCATAGTCCATTCTGAAGTAACAGAACCTGCCTCACTCAAAGCAGTGGGTGATGCCAAAGAAGACCTTCTGGGGCTGCCTTATGGCCTGCAGCATCTTCTTGAGCTCAGAACAGTACCGGAAGCACCTGTCCTGGCAGAGCATGTCAGGCCATTTGTAGGGCTTCTCAAGGCACTGGATACATCTCGTGGCACAGCTCACTCATACTGGCCGTGTGGCTGATGAGGTTCCTCAGGACGGCCATGGAGATGCGGCTGTCACAGAAACACACCGTGGTGAGCCTGGAGCAGCGGCTTAGGCCAGGCAGCATGGCAGTGAAGTGGACCTTGGTCATCCCGCAGTCCTGCAACTGGAGGATCTCCAAGGTGGCTGCAATTCCTTGAGTAGAACATGCCCTCAGGGTCCACGTGGGCGAGGCTGGAACTTCCCAGCTGCAGGTGTTTTAGCTGGCTCATGCTCATGTTCCAGAACAGGCCACTAAAGTCTGAGTCTGTAGATCTAAAGAACATTACACACAGGATCTACAAGCGGGTGTTCAGGCACCTAAGGAGACACCAAGCCATCGGTTCTGGTTAGTGAATTGTGGGCTGGACAAGGACTCAGAAAGGACTTCAAGATACAGGAGGCAGTTCTGTCTGCAACCAACCTGAATAGATCTGACTATCGAAATACATCTCCTATCAAGGATGTTGAACATTAAAAGTTGTCTTCAGGCTAGGGCCGTGACTCAAATGTAGAGGACCTGCCTAGACAGAGCAGGAGGCCCTGAGTCAAACCCCAAAACTACCCAGAAAAAATAAACCACAGCAGCAGCAACATAAAAGTAAATAAATAAAAAAGAGCTGCATGTCTTTGGCGCGTGCCTATAATCCTAGCTAGTCAGGAGGCTGAGATTTGAGGGTGCTCAGTTTGAAGCGAGCCCAAGCAGAAAAGCCTGTGAAATTCTTGTCTTCTATTAATCAGCAAAAAGCCAGAGGAGTTGTGGCTCGAGTCATAGACTATCAGCCTTGAGCATAAAAATCGAGAGGGCACCAGACCCTGAGTTCAAGCCCCACTACCAGCCTATTAGAAAAAAAATTGTATTCTTTATAGTTAGATCAATCACCCCCCTCTTCATATTCAATGAAGCCTCTCTCTGTCTGGGCCCTCACTCCTGCTCCTCACCCTAAACTCAGGGTCATACCCTTCTTTCTTGCCACCGTTCTGCCCCAGGGCTCCAAACACTCTGTGCCAGGAGACTTCCAGCTCATAGAGAGCTGGGCAGGTATAGGGGGCGATCCTCCCTCAGTGCCTTCTTCCTATTTCTTTTTCTTAATTTTTATTTTTGCCAGTCCTGGGCCTTGAACTCAAGGCCTACACACTGTCCCTGAACTTCTTTTTTTTTTGCTCAAAGCTAGCATGCTACCACTTGAGCCACAGCAACACTTTCTGGCTTTTTCTGTGTATCTGGTACAGAGGAATTGAACCCAGGGCTTCGTGCATGCTAAGCAAGCACTCTACCACTAAACCACATTCCCGGCCCTCTTCTCCCTATTTCTATCAGCTGATCTCAGCCATGCTTCCAACATAGGAACTTACAGTCCCTCCACCGTTAGAATTGACCCTTATTCCTGGCTTTCTGGCATGGTGGTACTTTTCAGGCATCTCTCTTGGTCTGGTCCTCTGACTCTGAGAGACTACAGAAAGCTACAAAACAGTCTAGACAATCCTTGGACATCTAACAGGTACATTCCTGTGACATCACCCTGGATGGCAAACTGCCATGTCTCTCCCCATGACTCACTTAGCCAGGAAAGGCTGGGCTGGGTTGAGATCCATCCATCCATGCATCCATCCATGCATCCATCCTTACCTGAGCAGCTGGTGCAGACGGCCCTGGAGGTAAGAAGTCTTATAAAGAATGCAAAGGCACTGCAGCTTGTTCAACTCTGAGGTGAATGCATTCAGATGCAACTCTTGCTCCTCTGGAGAACCGGGTCGAGGCACGCTGAACTGACAGTGCCTGCAGATATAGCATCTGGCCTATGAAAAGAGCAATGTTGGCCAGAGTAGAGAGGTTCAAGACACAATTCACTTCCAACTCTTCCATATACAGCAGCTCCACTGCACCAGGATGTGGGTGTAAGACCAAATATCTCCATCACTATTGAAGTTCAGTCCCAAAATCCATATCTTCCTACAGTATAGCTGTACCAAACCTGCCCTCTTCTGGCCCACCCAAGCAAGTACTTCCAAACTATTTGTACTGCACAGATCTAAGTAAACGCCTGTCACCAGCATCGCGGGCTGCTTCTCCCCGGTATCTCCACCAGACCTCACCATAGGCCATCTCTTCCACTGGGGCTGGGTTGTGCAATCACTGGCCTTGAGCCCACGCCATTGCACCCAGAAGTTGTGGCTTGCACTCCCCAAGTTCAGCATTTGCAGCCTCCTGTGGGTAAAGCAAATGAGACCTAACACCCAGCACTTCTCATATAAACACTAGGTATATCAGCATTCCTCTGCTTTTCCTTCCTTCTTTTCCCTTCCCTGTCCCTCTCCTTTTTCCCTCCTTCCTTCCATCCTTTTTTTGTGCCAGTATGGGGTCTTGAATTCAGGGCCTGGACACTGTCCCTTAGCTTTTCCATCAAGACTGCTGCTCTAAAAGCTCAAGTCACTTCTGGCTACTTGCTGGTTAATTGGAGAAAAGAGTCTCAGGAACTTCCCCCAGGCTGGCTTTCTGAACTGCTTTTCTCCAGTCTCAGCCTGTTAAGTAGCTGAGATTGCAGGTGTGTGTGTGAGTGTGAGTGTGTGTGTATATGTGTACTGGGGCTTGAACTCGGGCCTGGCTGTTGTCCCTTAGCTTTTCTGCTCAAGGCTCTTGCTTTACCCTCTTGAGCCACAGCTCCACTTTCCATCTTTTTTTTTTTTAAGTTTTCCTTCCTTTCTTTCTCCCTCCCTCCCTTCTCGATGTCCAGGTCAAGAACCTGGGAGCTGCCTGGCACTGGTGGCTCACGCCTGTAATCCTAGCTACTCAGGAAGCTGAGATCTGAGGATGGCAGTTCAAAGCCAGCCCAGGCAGGAAAGTTTGTGAGACTCTATCTCCAATTTACCACCAGAAAACTGGAAGTGTCACTGTGGCTCAAGTGGTAGAGCACTTGCCTTGAGCTGAAGAGCTGCTGAGGGACAGTGCCCAGGTCCAGAGTTCAAACCCCATGATCGACAAAAACAACAACAACAACAACAACAAAAAGCAGAGCTCATTTTTGCTGGGGCGCATGTTATGAAGTGCACAGCACGAGCAGCATTTTTTTAGATTCCTCAGCACCCTTCCCTTGAACACAGCCTGGTCCTCACTGGCAGAGCTTGGGGAAGGCGGCAGATGCATCTGCTTCCTTCAGCAGCTCCTTCAGCCACGCCTGCATCCACCACTGTGCTCTGCTCACAAGCTCCTTCCCAGACAGAGCCCAGCAAAGGCCCAGGCCTCTCTAATCTGCCCAGCGCCATCAGATGCTTTTCTCTCCACTCTCCTGGTTCTCAACTCAGTCTTCCCTAAGCTCCACAGCTCTCACTTCCAGCTCTCTGGCTGGACCCCACTCACCTGGGCCGATCCTTCTGAACAAGCAGCATGTCGAGCCCATCCAGGGAGATTTCCAGGGTATCAAACTCCAAATCTTCACTCAGCCCCCCCCCCCCAGGGGGAGGCAGGGGAAGGGCCAGGCCTGCACCATGGCCTTCAGGAGCTTGGAGTGTTTCTTTTTGAAGGCCTCAAAGAACAACAGAGGGAAGACGTGGCAGGACAGGTCTTCCAGAGCAGAGATGGCCAAGGCCTGGTTCTCCAGCAGTTTCTGAGCCGCCAGCTGTACCAGTGTGGGCGGAGCCTGGTCACCCATCCTGATGAACCTGCAGGGAAAGGATCCTGGAACAGCATCCAGGAAGAGACTTCCTTAAGGCAAAGCGGAAAGGGAGAATCCAGCGACCGTACTGAGGTCCCAGTCATTGCTCTGGTCATGGTAGACAAGATGTCAGTTTACCCCATTTCCAGTCAAGGCCTGATGGCCTCCACGCCACAGCTGTGACACAGTGGGCATCAGGAGAGACAACTCATTGCCAAGTGGGTCATCCTCCATTTCCACCCCTCTGCTCCTCTCAGGTCTGGGCCTTCAGGAACAGAAACGATGAGCCAGAAATGTCATGTGCAGCCATTGGCTCATTCCTGTAATCCTAGCTACTCAGGAAGCTGAGATTCGAGAATCACAATTTGAAGCCAGCACAGACAAGAAAGTCTGTGAGACTCTCATCTCCAAGAGTTCAAGTCCTAGTACCAGCACACACACAGATCAAAAAAGCTCTACTTTTAGAGTGTTACACAGGACTGGAGATATAGCTCAATGTAGAGTATCTGCCTAGCAAATGCAGACAGAAAAATAAAAAATAAAATTCTATGATCAATAAAATTGAGCCAGACACTGGTACCTCCTGCCCATAATCCTACCTACTCAGGAGGCTGAGATCTAAGAATCATGATTCAAAGCTAGCCTGGGCAAGAAAGTCTTTGAGAATCTTATTTCCACTTAACCACCAGAAAACCGGAAGCAGTACTATGCCTCAAAGTGATAGAATGCTAGCCTTGAGCAAAAAGAGCTCAGGGACCATCCCAGACCCCAAATTTAAGCACTACGACCAACAAAAAACAAATGAATAAAACTAAATAAATATAAAATCCAATTCAGCCAGACATGAATAGCTAGTACCTATAATCCTACCTACTTAGGAGCCTGAGATCTAGAGGATTACTTTGAAAACCAAATCCAGGCAAGAATAGTCTGAGCTGGCCTAGAGGCCTCCTGGCTCAAGTACTCGAGTGCCAGCCAACAGGGAGCTAGCAGGTCTGGAGAGCTGTGGTCCTGAGCTCAAGCCAGTTACTGGCAAAAACAAATTATTGGGTCTGGGAAGGTGGCTCAGTGGTAGAGCGCTTGCTTTGCATGCATGAGGCCCTGGGTTCAATTCCTTAGCACTACATATGCAGAAAAAACCAGAAGTGACACTATGGCTAAAGTGGTAGAGCGCTAGCCTTGAGCTGAAGAGCCGAGGGACAGTGCCCAGGCCCAGAGTTCAGGACCATGACCGACAAAACATATATTTCTTTATAAACAAGAACTGTTTTAGTAGTTTAAAATGACAGGAACAAGTGCACAAAGTATTTGGCATGAGGGCAAAGCTGCGTTCAGAGCCAATAGCAGCTCTACAATCTATTCATCTAAAGGGGAAGAAGTCATAACATTGATTCTCTGTGGCATCTTGGTCCGAATGGTACTATAGGGCCTGGCTGAAGGAAAACCTAGGGTACAGGGGAAGACTTACTGATGTGGGCCAGATATGCAGGGCTCCAAACCCCAGGGAAGCCAGTAGTAACTTCAGACTTCTGGCTTTTACTTCTGTCCTTTGGTGCCTTTGTAGTTGTAGGGAGGAAAAAAACCCAAAGTAAGGTTTATTAACACAGGAATTCACTTTCTGTAGACAGAAGGCAAGCCAAGTAGAGGAAGAGAAAGACGCACGAGCAAACTTTCTACATTGAGGGACTTAGAGCCCCAGGACCAGCCTAGAAGCAAACTTTCATCATCTGCAGGATGGAGGAAGTTGTGTTGAATTAAACTTGACCTCTAGGCTAATGTTTTAAAGATCTATTGTTTCCTTTCTCTCTGTTGACCTCCCTTCCCCCCCTCCTACCCCCGAACTATCTTTATACTACAGCTAGTAGAATTCTGGTAGAACCTAACTCATGAGCTTCCCTGACCTTGGTGACCTCTTAAGTTGGTGGGAAAGTTTCATTGCCAAGCAGTGTCTCAGAGACCTTCTAGTCTCAGCCTCCATTTGAGTTTTCCTTCACATTTTCCTGTGGCTCACTACCTACCATTTTCTTCTCAAGGTCCCAAGACCCACAGATCTTTCAGGGTCTCTTCCATTCTTTTTTTTTTTTTTGTCCATTGTGGGGCTTGAACTCTGGGCCTGGGCTCTGTCCCTCAGCTCTTCAGCTCAAGGCAAGTGCTCTACCTACCACATGAGCCACAGAGCCACTTCTGATTTTCTGATGGTTTATTGGAGATAAGAGACTAACGGACTTTCCTGCCTGGGCTGGCTTTTCACTGTGATCCTCAGATCTCAGCCTCCTGAGTAACTAGAATTATAGGCGTGAGCCACCAGTGCCTGGCTTGACTCTTTTTTATTTTTATTTTTTGGTCGGTCGTGGGGCCTGAACTCTGGGCCTAGGCGCTGTCCCTCAGCTCTTCAGTGCAAGGCTAGCGCCCTACCACTTGAGCCATAGCACCACTTCCAGCTTTTTTGCTTACGTGGCGCTGAGGAATCGAACCCAGAGCCTCAGGCATGCAAGGCAAGCGCTCTACCACTGAGCCACCTTCCCAGCCCCCCTGGCTTGACTCTTCCATTCTTCCATAGCACTCTCCACTCTCACTCAAAGCTGGAATGCTACCACTTGAGCCACACTTTCACTTAGAGCTTTTCAGTGGTTCATTGGAATCCCATGGACTTTTCTATCTGGGCTGGCTTTGAGCTTTGATCCTGGAATCTCAACCTCTTGAGTAGCTAGGATTATAGGAATGAGCTACAGTGCTCGCTTTATTGACATTTCTACTTATCCCTCCCCTTTCAACTCCAGGTGTGATCTAGGATGGTTTGACACTGAGAATATCAACCTGCTAGACTCTAAGCTCCAATTAACTGCCAAAAAAGCTGGAAGTGGAGGTGTGGCCCTAGTGGTAGAACACTAGCCTTGAGAAAAAAAAAATCTCAAGGACAGTGAGTTCAATTTCCCTGAGTTCAAGCCCTAAAACCAGCACCTAAATAAATAAATAAATAAAAATAAAAATTAGTCTATGTAGCTAAATTGTAAATGTTATACAAAAGTTTAGTGTTAAAATTATTTAGGTTTATTGCATATAAAATGACCCAACTACTCTCTTTTGTACTATATATATATGTAAATTACATCTGGTCTACATGTATTTGACTTGACTAAATTTTTGTTGTTTTTTTGTTGTTGTTGGTTGTGGTCTTTAATTCTGTGCCTGGGCGCTGTCCCTGAGCTCTTCAGCTCAAGGCTAGCACTCTACCACTTGAGCCATAGCACCACTTCTGGCTTTTTCTGCATATGTGGTGCTGAGGAATTGAACCCAGGGCCTCATGCATGCAAGGCAAGCACTCTACCACTGAGCCACCTTCCCAGCCCCTTGACTAAATTTTTGTACAGATGAAATGCCTTTATGCAATAAATAAATCTATTAGGGTAGATAACCGTATACTTACAAAAGTCCTAAGGCTTTGATTTTTTTCAGTTTATGGACCTGTAATCTTACTGAGCCCCGCACTCTAAATTTGGTTTAAAAATAGAACTTAAATCAATAGGCAAAAGACATCTGTGTAGCCACCATGCTGATTGACACTGACTCCTTTGTGTGTTAAGTATATATATATATATTATCCAAGTATATATATCTTCTAAAATGCAAAACTTCTGCGGTGGTGGCTTCCTGCCTATAATCCTAGCTAATCAGGATGCTGACATCTGAGAATCACAGTTCAGAGTCAGCCCAAGCAAGAAAGTCTGTGAGACAGTTTTCTCCAATTAACCAGCAAAAAAGGCAGAAGTGGAGCTGAGGCTCAAACCCTAGAGTGCTATCCTGGAGCCAAAGAACCTCAGGGCCAGTGCCCAGGCCCTGAGTGCAAATTCCAGGAGTAGCATACACACACACACACACACACACACACACACACACACACACACACACACACACACACACACACACACACACACACACACACACACACACACACACACGGAAAGCAAAGACCTTGACAAACCTGGAGCAGATCCACACAGGGGACAGGAGCCCCCTCTTCTTGGAGTGAGGTTGGCAGAGGTTTAACCAGATGCCACAACATCTGGGACTTGCAGAAAGAGGCTTACAATGGGACTTTACCAATTTCTAGGCCTCGTTTCTTGCTTTCCCGCATGGAGAAGTCTATCTACCTCCTCCTCCTCCTTTTCCCCCTCTCCCCCTTCTCCCTCCTTCCCCCCCTTTCTCCTTCTCTCACTCCTCCTTCTCCCCTCTTCCTCCTTCTGCTTCTCGTCCTCTCCTTGTTCCTCCTAGAAGCAAATGATCAAGCTCTCATAGGGCATAAGGCAACGTTCCCATTCAGGAACAAGGCTTTAAGGTGGAAAAAAGTCAGCCAGGCTAGCCAATCATCCTCTGTACCTAGGAGGGTCTTGACTGTTCCAAACAAACCAGTTGCCATCTAACAAATGGCTTAAGGGGAGGAGGAAAAAGGGAAGGGCAATACAAAATAGCAGTCTCTGGCCACCCAGTGCTCCAAGTCACCCTGCTTATTCCTCTGACAGGCCTTTACTGTGGTTTTTTGTTTTTCTTTTTTCTGGTCCTGAGACTTGAACTCTAGACCTGGGCACTCTCCCTGAGCTCTTTTTTGCTCAAGGCTAGCACTCTACCATTTGAGCCACAGCACCACTTCTGGTTTTCTGGAGGTAAATTGGAGATAAGAGTCTCACAAACTTGGGCTGGGAAGGTGGCTCAGTGGTAGAGCGCTTGTCTTTTATGCCTGAGGCCCTGGGTTCGATTCCTCAGCACCACATAAGCAAAAAGAAAAAAAGCCAGAAGTGGCGCTGTGGCTCAGGTGGTAGAGCGCTAGCCTTGAGCTGAAGAGCTGAGGGACAGTGCCCAGGCCCAGAGTTCAGCCCCACGACCGGACCCTCCCCCCCAAAAAAAAGAGTCTCACAAACTTTCCTGCCCAGGCTGGCTTTGAACCACGATCCTCAGATCTCAATCTCCTGAGTAGCTAGGATTACAGGCATGAGCCACAGGCACCTAGCTACACAAGTACTTTTCTGCCTGGGCAGGCTTCGCTCCACAAACCTCAGATCTCAGCCTCATGAGTAGCTAGGATTTCAAGTGTGAGCCACAGGCACTGACTGAGAGCCATGTTCTCTTGATTTTATGTAGAGAATTTCAAGATCTCTTTTTAAGAGGTTCTATAGAGCTCTCTCTTGCTCTCGCTCTCGCTCTCGCTCTCTCTCTCTCTCTCTCTCTCTCTCTCTCTCTCTCTCTTGTGCTGGTACTGAGGCTTGAACTCAGGGCTTTTTCCGCTCTACCACTTGAGCCACAGCTCTACTTCCAGTTAGCTACTGAAGATCTGAAGATATCAGTTCAAAACTAGCCCACTCAGAAAAAGCCATGAGGTGGGAAGGTGGCTCAGTAGTAGAGTGCTTGTCTTGCATGCATGAGGCCCTGGGTTCGATTCCTCAGCACCACATAAGCAGAAAGAGTCAGAAGTACCACTCTGGCTCAGGTGGTAGAGCACCAGCCTTGAACTGAAGAGCTGAGGGACAGCACCCAGGCCCAGAGTCCAGACCCCACACAAAGAAAGAAAGAAGAAAGAAAGAAAGAAAGAAAGAAAGAAAGAAAGAAAGAAAGAAAGAAAGAAAGAAAGAAAGAAAGAAAGAAAGAAAGGAAGAAAGGAAGAAAGGAAGGAAGGAAGGAAGGAAGGAAGGAAGGAAGAAAGAAAGAAGGAAAGAAGGAAAGAAGGAAAGAAAGAAAGAAAGAAAGAAAGAAAGAAAGAAAGAAAGAAAGAAAGAAAGAAAGAGCCATGAAACTCTTATAGCTGGAAGTGGAAGTGGGGCTCAACTGGTAAAGCACCAGTATTGACCAGAAAAAGCTAAGCAAGAGTGATATGGTGGAGGAAGTAAATATGGAATATAATATTTGACTTGGATTGTGTAAAATGGATAATGAATGATTTTAAGATATAAATGTAAGTGTGCTGTGGATAAGACTTCTTGGAAACTAGCTATTTTAGCTAGTAACTGTAATTGTAACTGTAACCCCATAACTCTGTAACTCTGCTTCTGCCGTTTTCTGAACAATGAGAGCCCTAACCCAGCTGAACCATCACCACCCTTTGTTCTATTCCCCTGCTTCCTGCTAGCAAAACCTTGGCAGGAAACTTAAACTTCAGGTGCAAATTTCTTGTAACAATCATTGGCTAAAACCAACACCCAACCTTCCCCCTTTCCCTGCCCTAGTCCAAAACGCTTAAAAGCTGATATGGGCTGGCACTCAGGGCCGTTTCCTGGGATCCTGACTCCAGGTGCGGTCCTGGTACATCAGCACTTTTCACTCAATAAAATCTTTTTTGTTGTTGTCGTTGTTGGTGGTGGTGGTGGTCACTGGGCCTGAACTCGGCCTGGGCGCTTTCCCTCAGCTCTTCAGCTCAAGGATAGCACTCTACCACTTGAGCCACAGCGCCACTTCCGGCTTTATCTGCTTATGTGGTGCTGAGGAATCGAACCTAAGGCCTCATACATGCAAGGCAAGCGCTCTACCACTGAGCCACCTTCCCAGCCCTCAATAAAATCTTTAACATTTTCACTGCAGACTCAGTGGCCTCACTGACCTCCCCACTACAAGAGTACTGGACCTGAATTCCATCCCAGTCCCAGCACACACATGAATCTGTTCATCTGAAGGAGAACTATTACAATATTTTCTGTGGCATCTTGAGCTGGGTCATCCCTGAGATTGGTTGAGGCCTGGACTCTGCACAAAGTGAGGGACTTACCCATCTTGAATCTGATGGGCAGTGATCTCTGAGACCCTGAAAGGCCAAGGAAGAACTCCATGTCCCCTCCTAGATTCTACTTCTCTCACTCCTCTTAAGATTCATTTATTTACCTTCCTGCTAACTCCTAGCCTCCAATCAGAAATCAGCATCTGTTTAGAGTTCTGAAGTTTCACCTAGTTGATCTGGATTGGCTCAGCTTTTGCTAGGTCTACCTTTAGAAAATGGAAAGGAGGGGCTGGGAAGATGGCTCAGTGGTAGAGTGCTTGCCTTGCAGGCTCAAGGCCCTGGGTTCAATTCCTCAGCACCACGTAAGAAAAAAGAAAAAAGCCGAAGTGGCGCTGTGGCTCAAGTGGTAGAGCACTAGCCTTGAGCTGAAGAGCTGAGGGACAGTGCCCAGGCCCAGAGTTCAGGCCCCACGACCGGACCCAAAAAAAAAAAACAAAAACGAAAATGGAAAGGAGGGCTGGGAAGGTGGCTCAGTGGTAGAGCGCTTGCCTTGCATGCCTGAGGCCCTGGGTTCGATTCCTCAGCAGCACATAAGCAAAAAGAAAAAAAAGCTAGAAGTGGCGCTGTGTCTCAAGTGGTAGAGCGCTAGCCTTGAGCTGAAGAGCTGAGGGACAGCGCCCAGGCCCAGAGTTCAGGCCCCATGACTGGACCCCCCCCCCAAAAAAAAAAAAAAGAAATGGAAAGGATTAGGTAGAGTGTGAAAAGCAGGACCCATAGATGTGAAATAACAAAGGGTGCTTAACCGATTTTGCAGTATTTAAATGAATGTTTTTGTTTTTGTTTTTGTTTTTGTCTCTCTCTCTCTCTCTCTCTCTCTCTCTCTCTCTCTCTCTCTCTCTCTCTCTCTCTCTCTCTCTCTCTCTCTCTCTCTCGTCAGTTGTGGGGCTGGAACTCAGGGCCTGGGCACTGTTCCTGAGCTCTTTTGCTCTAGTGCTCTACTACTTTGAACCAAAGCTCCACTTCTGGTTTTCTGGTGGTTGACTGAAGAGTCTCACAGGCTTTCCTGCCTGGGCTGGCTTTGAACCATGACCCTCAGATCTCAGCCTCCTGAGTAGCTAGGATTACATATGTGAGCCACTGGCAGCCAGCCGAATGCCATTTTTTTTTTTTTTTTTTTGCCAGTCCTGGGGATTGAACTCAGGTCCTGAGCACTGTCCCTGTGCTTCTTTTGCTCAAGGCTAACACTCTACCTCTTGGGCCACAGTGCTACTTCTGGCTTTTTCTGTGCATGTGGTTCTGGGGAATGGAACCCAGGGCTTCATGCATGCCAGGCAAGCACTCTACCATTAAACCACACTCCCAGCCCTCTTATCATCTTAAACAGCTCCAAACTCAGAAGATCAGTTCCCAGCAACTTGTTTCCATTGCTTTGCAGAGGTAAAAGTGGTGAAAATTCTCCAGAACTCCCCAAAGACAAAAGCTGAGCTATGGTGAACCCGGCCACACCCTGACCAGAACTGTTGTAACTCTGCAGAGCTTTCTCAGCCCCTGCCTCCAATTCTCCCTATTTAACCCAAGGCCAATGCCTGCACTCCTGAAGATGGCTGAAGGTGTATTGAAGTGCTGTCTTCCCTTGGATGCCATGGAATAAATCTCCTTTGTCTGCTCTTCATCCTCTATTTGGCATATGGGGAGGGAGTGCCCTGACCTAACCTGGGACTCCTGAACTTTGGAACTGGGGTCTAAAAAAATGAGTTTCACAAATACAATGGACTCTGACAGTGTTGGAGGTGGATTTGTTCTTGCTGTGGTTTTCACAGCTGATGGGGAGGAGCAGTGTGCTGCTACTCTCCAGGGTTTGAGCAACAAAAATGTTTTTGACAGGATTTGAAGATATGTGACCTGTGATGGAATTCTCCCGTAGCCATTGTGATAAGCCCAGCTTAAAATCCTAGCTATTCAGGAGGCTGAGCTCTGAGAACTGCGGTTCAAAGCCAG
Source organism: Dipodomys merriami (assembly GCF_024711535.1). NCBI lineage: Eukaryota > Metazoa > Chordata > Mammalia > Rodentia > Heteromyidae > Dipodomys > Dipodomys merriami. The sequence continues at coordinate 8,801,367 of NW_027204270.1, forward strand.
CCTGGGCAACAAAGGCATCAAGAAACAGTTTTCTCGAGTTAGCCACCCAAAAGCCAGAAATGGAGTATGGCTCAAGTGACAGAGTGCCAGACTTAAGTGAGAAGCCAAATGAGTGTGCAAGGCCTTGAGTTCAAGCCCTAATACTGGCACCAAAGGAAAAAAAAATATCACTAATTTTCTTTTTGGTGCCACTGTTAGGGCTTGAACTCAGGGCCTATACAATGCTCCTGAACAATTTTCTGCTCAATGCTAGAGCTCTGCCTCTGGAGCTACCGCTCCTTTCAGCTCTTTTTGGTGGTTAAAAGGAGGTAAGAGCCAGGCGATGGGGGCTCACACCTGTAATCCTAGCTAATCTGCAGTCTAAACCCAGCAGGCATGGGAAAGTCCATGAGACTCTAATCTCCAATTAACCAGCAGAAAACCCAAAGTAGAACTGTGGCTCAAAGTGGTCAAAAGAGGCTCAGAGACAGCACACAGGCCCTGAGTTCAAGCCCCACGGCCTTAAAAAGAGAGATGAATCATAATCCTCAGATCATAGAGCCGCTAGCACCTGGCACTAATTTTCTTCTAATATAAAAAATATTGCGGCCAGGCACCAGTGGCTCATGCCTGTAATCGTAGCTACACAGGAGGCTGAGATCTGAGGATCGTGGTTCAAAGCCAGCCCAGGCAGGAAAAGTCCGTGAGACTTATCTCCAATTAACCACCAGAAAGCCCAAAGTGGCACTGTGGCTCAAAGTGGTAAGCACTAGCCTTGAGTGCAAGTAGTTCTGGGACAGCACCTAGGCCCTGGGGTTAAGTCCCACAACTAAAAGAAAAAAAATGTTATTGGGCTGTTTTTTTTTCCACATTTCTCCAAGGTAGGATCACAACTTCAGTTTCTGGTAGACATTTGTTCTTTATTTTTGTGTTGGTCCTGAGCCTTAAACTCAGGGCCTATGTATTCTCCCCAAGCTTTTTTGCTCAAGGCTAGCACTCTACCACTTGAGCCACAGTGCCACTTCCGGCTTTTTTCTTTTTGCTTATGTGGTGCTGAGGAATTGAACCCAGGGCCTCGGGCATGCAAGGCAAGCACTCTACCACTGAGCCACCTTCCCAGCCCTCAGTTCCAGCTTTTTTAGTACCAAGAGTCTTACTGACTTTCCTGCCTGGCTTGGTTGTGAAAAATGATCCTCAGAGCTCAGCCTCCTGAGTAGCCAGAACCACAGATGTGAGCCACCTGCGGGGCCCTCCCCCACTAGTGTGCGCCTGGGTCTATTCCTGACCACCTTGACTGTTGTCTCCACTGCACATCTCAGATAAACCACCCGTGGTGTGTGAACCAAACCACAGACACAGAACGAAGCAAGAAGTAACAGGTGCCCCGAGAGAGAATGGGAGGGCATGAAGAACATGGCAGCACTGCATGCTGGGAGTTCCTGGAAACTAAACCCTATTGAACAGACAACATTGGTCCTTTGCCACCATCAAAGATGGTGATGTGTGAATTTAAACTGTAAAAGGCAAGAGGATCATGGAAGAAACAAAATGGTATTTTTCTGAGATGCTCTTTATTTCTATTTCTTTACAACCATCTATACTGAAGTAACAATCTCAAAACATGAAATCTTAACCTAGAAACTCAAAATTTCTATTTCTGAACCCTTTAGAACATGAATCTCTGAAGGTTCTCAACTTCCCAGGTCAACACCTCCCATCCAAGGCTGCCCCTGCTGTCGGCCCTGTCCTTTCCCCTCCCCAGACTGAACAGGTTCTGGGTCAATAGCCCAGAAGCAGGGTTTTAAATGCCTAGGCCCAACGGTAACACCCAGGGCACAGGTGAGCCTGGGCTTCAAACTGGGCCTGGTTGCCAGGGAGAGGACAGGGAATGGTACTGAACCAGATTGTTCTGGACTGTCTTAACGGCTCTGCCATTATCATCAGCTTATCACGAAGTTGGTTGAGCCTCCACTGGTGCAGGGCGCCCTGGGGGCCGTAGACCTCCAGCGGAGTAGAATACATCTCCAGGCTTAAGTGGCTCAGGTGCACAGTGTGGACCAGCAGGGCCTCCAGGGCGGTCACAGACACGGGGTTCCTCAGGTAGTTGAAGGTGGTAAGGCTGGAGCAGCGGCTCAGGGCGGGCAGGATGGCGGTGAGCTGGGCATCCCGGATCCCACAGTCCTCCAGGTCCAGGGTCTTCATGGTGGCTGCGACACTCTCCAGCAGAACTCGGAGGGGCTCAGGGCTGAAGCGAGTCATCCTGACACCGCTCAGGTTCAGCTCGCTGAGCTGACGGATGCTCGGGCTCTGCGACAGACACGTCAAGTCTGATTCTGAGAGCCGAGAGTCGGTTATTGAGAGGGACTCCAGTGGGGTCCTCAGGAACCTGAGGAGAGAGCCAACGGTTATATCTGAGAACTGAAGGGGAGAGGCGGGGAGCGGGGAGGGGGAATGGCCTCCAAGGAGAGGACCATGGGGAACGGGATCCAGGCTGCTGTGACCACAGCCAGGATGCTGTGTGGTGAAGAGCCTGACTGTAGTCACAGCCACCCTCCAGGGATCTTTGCCCCACAGATAGCTTCCTGGTATGGTGGCCCTTTCTAGGCCACACGCTCCAGCAAAACCCTCTGTCTTTCATGAACCCCAGGTTAGCCCTCTGTATTTATTTACATGCACCCCAGCTTTGACCTCTGCCTTCACATGTGTGCTAAGAGGAGACCTGGCTACAGACAGAAATAGACATTCCTAATGTTCTGGTGTCTGGATCTCTGAGACAATCCCTGGTGGCCGGCACAGTAGGTGCTCACTAAACTTCCAGGGACAGCAAAGGCTCCCTCACCTGAGCACCTGGTGCAGGCGGCCTTCCAGGAAGCAGACAGAGTCCATGGACAGCTCCTGGAGGCAGCCCAGGTGGGCAAACTGAGAGGTGAACTGCAGGACCAGCCGCTCCTGCTCCTCTGGGGCAATGGAGGCGGCCCGGTGGACGTGGGAGAGGAGGAGGCTGCGAAGATTTCCCATCCGGCTGAGGTAAGGAGCAAAAGTGGCCAGGCTGGACAGGGTCCAGTTGCAGTTCACTTCCACTTCCTCAACACAGGCCAGCTGCAGCTTGTCCAGGATCTTCTCAGCACTGTGCACGTATGGGGTGATGATCTTGAACTTCTTACAGCTCAGCAGCACCAAAGCCTTTCTCTGCTCCACCCACAGGAGGAGGTAGGACAAGAATGGGTCCAGGGTTCTCTGGCTGAGGTTCAGGTCCATCAACACCTCCAAGAGCGGCTTCGTACCCATCTCCCCTCCATTCTCCTCTGCTGGACTCTTCAGTCTCCTAGTCTTGGCCTGTGCAGGGCTGACATCGGCATTGCCTCCAGCCCAAAGCTTCCAGAAGTTGTGGTGAAGGTTCCTCAAATCCAGCACCTGCAATTTCCACCGTCTGCGGGGGAAACAGAAGCCCAGATATGCAGAAAGGACCAGGCTTCCACTTGAAATTCCCCTCTTCTTCCCAACTCCCTCTGTTTCCCTTTCTTCCCTCTCCCTTCCTTTTCTTTCATATCCTCTCCTCTTTCTCTCCTGCCCCCGCCACTCTTGTTTTTTGGCCAGTACTGGGGCTTGATTTCAGAGCCTGGTTGCTGTCCCTGGACTTCTTTGTGTTCAAAGCTAGTATTCCCAGTTGAGCCACAGCACCACTTCCAGCTTTTTCTGAGTAGTCTATTGGAGAGAAGAGTATCTGAGTAGTCATGGACTTTTCTGCTGGGGCTGGCCTCAAACCATGATCCTCAGATGCTCAGCCTTCAAGTAGCTAGGGTTGCAGGCGTAAGCCTTCTGCCCTCCCTGCATCCGTTCTAAGGAGTCCTACCACCCGGAAGATGTTCCTGGATGTGCTCAGCCACCGCCCAGGACTCGATGGTCCTCCTGACTGGTACCAGAAGAAATATCTGGACTACTAGTTCAACCCATTCTCCCAGACCCCAGCTGGCTCTTCCCTGCACTTTAAGGGGTTTTCTCTTGATAAACCTCACCTTGGCCGATCTGTCAGAGCAAGCAGCATGTCCAACCCATCTAAGGCAACCTGCAAGGCCTCCAAATCTGACGCCTCCATCAGCGCCCCCAGGGGGAGGCAGGGGAAGGGCCAGGCCTGGATCAGGGCCTTCAGCGCCTCTGTGCATCTCCTGGCGAAGGCCTCCCTGAACAGTGGAGGGAAGAGCTCCACGGGCAGGTCCTCCAGAGCCGAGATGGCCAAGGCCTGGTTCGTCAGCAGGCTCCGAGCCGCCAGCTGCACCAGTGTGGGCAAGTCCTGATCTTCCATCCTGATGGACCTGCAGGGAAAGGATTTTGGGACAGTATCTAGGAAGAAGTTTTCTTGTTCCCTTCACATGTGTAACCCTAACTTGTCCTCTCCCAAATGAAGACTCAACTGAGGATCGCACTCATTGTCTTCCCACATCCTCAGTTTACCCATCCACTTCCAAGCACCGTGTTACTGAATCCTGGACCTACTATAGCTGCTGAGGTAGACTTTCTCATCATTGGATGGGCACCAGTGGCTCACCCTGTAATTCCAGCTTGTCAGGAAGCTGAGATCTGAGAATCATGGATCCAAGCCAGCCAGATCTAAAAGTCTATGAGATTCTTATCTCTAACTGACCAGCAGAAAACCTGTAAGTGGAGCTGTGGTGCAAGTGATAGAGCACTAGCCTTGAGTGAAAAAGCAGAGGGAGGGGCTGGGAACCTGGCTTAGTGGTAAACTGCTCACCTAGCATTCATGAAGCCCTGGGTTAGATTCCTCAGTTCCATGTACACAGAAAAAGCCAGAAGTGGAGCTGTGGCTCAAGTCGTAGAGAACTAGCCTCAGGAAAGAAAGAAAGGGAGAAAGAAAAGAAAAGAAAGAAAGAAAGGAAGGAAGGAAGGAAGGAAGGAAGGAAGGAAGGAAGGAAGGGAGGAAGGAAGGGAGGGAAGGGAGAAAGGAAGAAAGGAAGAAAGAGAAAGCAAGAAAGAAAGAAAGAAAAAGCAAGCAAGAAAGAAAGAGAAAGGAAGGGAGGGAGGGAGGGAGGGAAGGAGGGAGGAAGGGAAAGGAAAGAAAGGAAAGAGCAGGCAAAGGGATAGCACTAGGTCCTGAGTTCAAGCCCCAGTACCAGCATACACACACACACACACACACACACACACACACACACACACACACACACACACACACACACACACACACACACACACACACACACACACACACACAATTCCCATCATCATTCAGCACTTTAAAATCAAGAGATCAGAAACATCCCGAGTCCCAACAGTCTACAGCCTTAGTTCCCACAGTTAACCTGGCTGGGAAAAATTAAGGTCATTAGTTTTTGTTTCATATAATCTCTCTTCCTAGACCACAGCCAGGTCCCTGCATCTCCCTTGCCCTTGTGCCCGGCCTCACACAGCTAGCTGGTCAGGAAGGCACAGGTACTAAGCAGGGTGAAAATCGACCTGTCTCAACAACAGGCCCTGGAATTCTCTCAGGTTATCAAGAGCCATCTGAGTGAGCTGAGTGGGGTGGGTCATGCCTATAAGCCCAGCCAACAGGGGATCAAGATGGGGAGAATGTCAGATCAAGGCCAGCATAGGCGAAATTAAAAGAAATCTCCCAAGTGAATCATCTGGGAGGAGTGGTCAAGTTTATCACTTGTGAACACAGTTACCTGGAGGACTGCAGAAGGGAGGACCACAGTCCAAACCTCTCCATGCCACAGAGAAAAAACGTCAGCCTCTATCTGAAAAGACAAAAATAGATAAAAGCTGAAACTAAACAGACAGGGTTCATGGCTTAAGTGGTATAGTGCTTGCTAGAAGCATGTGGTCCTGAGTTCAAATATCTGCACTGAAAATAAACCCTGAGCTACCAGAATCTATGAAAGTATGTGGGTGCCCTGGTTGGTGGAGGTGGGCAGAGGAGGAAGGTAGAGGCTGTGTTTTAGAAAAGGGAGGAAGCAGGTTGGATGCTGGTGGCTCACATCTGTTACTCTACCTACTCAGGAGGCTGAGATCTAAGGATCATGGTTGGAATCCAGCCAGGGAGGGAATGTCTGTGAGACTCTTCTTTCCACTAAGAATACCCAAAAAGCCAGAAGCAGAGCTGTGGCTCAAGTGGTAGAGTGCTAGGCTTGAACAAAAGAAACTTCAGGACAGTGCCCAGGAACGCCAGTACTAGAATTGGCACCAAAAGAAGAAGAAAAAGGGTGTAGCAGGGCTGAAGGCCTACAGGTGATCTCTAGAAGCATAGGAGATGTTTGGGGTGAGGATGCAGGAGGGGCCCCTTCCTTTGGGGAACGTTGGGACCCTGGAGTTGCCCAGATTCCTTCCTCCCCTGAAAACCCAGTGTGTCTGTGGGCAAATCTTTCTTTAGCCGGACTGGGGTTTGAACTCAGCCGCTCGCGCGTGATGCGCATGCGCTATTCCAGGTTCTCGAGCTGTGGATGGATTTCAGACGAGGGCAGGATGTGGGGGCTTTCGTTATTTGGGGTTAAAATGTACAGGTTTTTCTTGTTTTTGTGCGGGTCCCGGGGCCTGGGCGCTGTTCCCTGAGCTTTTTTGTTTCGTTTTTGCTGAAGGCCCGAGCGCTCTCACATGAGCCCCGCCTCCACTTCTGGCCCCTCGGTGGTCAGCTGGAGGTGACGAGGCTCAGGAAAGTCGCTCGGACCTCCCTGCCCGGGCTGGCTTCGAACCGTGATCCTCAGAACTCGGCCTCCTGGGTGTGTGGGTGGCGGGGCGGGGCGGCCCGGCTGGGCCCGGCCTGGCCCCGCGCCGGCCCCCCGCGCCGCGTACCCCGCCTGCGTGGTATCAACTCCTTCCTTCATCTTTTCTGCGCGGGCCTGGGGCCGGCGCTGGCCCGCCGCGGCTCCGCTCCGCCACGCACCGACACCGCACCGCGTCGTCCCCGACAGAGGGGCCCGCCCGCGATGTTCGCGCCTCCCGTTCTAGAAGGTTCTTCCCCTTGCACCTCGCCCCCTCCCCCACTCCGCCTCTCTCTCCCTCTCTCTGCAACTGCTTTTTCCACCGCACGACCCCTGCCCGTGACCCTCCCGCCGCCAGCCGAGCCCCCTAACACAGGCAGCCCGGGGCTGAGGAGAAGCCGCGCGGGACGACCCCTACCCGCTCACACGCCGCTGCCCCGCGTCCGCCGGGACAGTGCCCGCCGCGCTCCTGCGCATGCGCAAGCCCCTCCGACGACGACGCCCCGCCCCCGCCGCCAGGGGGCGCCGCGCGCAGCCTCGGCTCCGCTCTGGGGGCACAGAGGGGGGAGGGGAGGGGCGGGCAGGGGCGGGGCTCTGCGCAGGGCGGGGCTGTCAGGAAGGGGAGGAGAGAGCCAAGGGTTCTGCCAGCTTCGCTCCCTCCTGCCAGCCCTGTTCTAGAAGCTTCTGTGTGGCCCTGCGGTGCCGTCCGCCATGCCGCCATCTTGAGTGGAGTCCCAGGCCCGGAGGCCGGGTGGAGACAACGGGGGCGGGGGTGGGGGGAGGACGGGGACATAGCCCGGGACGCGGGGCGGGGCGGGCGCCTGAGGCCCCGCAGACTCCGGCCCGCCCCGCCGCTCCGGAAGCTTCAGGAAAGGTCTAGAACAGCAGTGTCCGCCATTGGTACGTGGAGGGAAAAATCTAGACACATTGGGAGAGAAGCTGGTCAGTAGCGCACGCTGCGGTCCTAGAGCCACCGGTGGTCGCCGGTGGTCGCCGGTGGCCCGCGCTTCCGGCCACCACCAGACTGATTCGCTCTGATCACAAGGTGATGTGCGGAGGGGCTGCGACTGGTCCCACGGGGAGGCCTGAGAGCCGGCCACGCCCCGACCACGCCCCCGCGCAACCGGCCACGCCTCGACCACGCCCCCGCGCACCCGGCCACACACCCCCGGCCATGCCACGCCCGTCTGGCCACCACCAGACTGATTCGCTCTGATCACAAGGTGATGTGCGGAGGGGCTGCGGCTGGTCCCGCGGGGAGGCCTGAGCGCCGACCACGCCCCCGACCACGCCCCCGACCACGCCCCCGACCACGCCCCCGCGCACCCGGCCACACACCCTCTGCCATGCCACGCCCGTCTGGCCACCACCAGACTGATTCGCTCTGATCACAAGGTGATGTGCGGAGGGGCTGCGGCTGGTCCCGCGGGGAGGCCTGAGCGCCGGCCACGCCCCCGACCACGCCCCCGCGCAACCGGCCACGCCTCGACCACGCCCCCGCGCACCCGGCCACACACCCCCGGCCATGCCACGCCCGTCTGGCCACCACCAGACTGATTCGCTCTGATCACAAGGTGATGTGCGGAGGGGCTGCGGCTGGTCCCGCGGGGAGGCCTGAGCGCCGACCACGCCCCCGACCACGCCCCCCGCGCACCCAGCCACACACCCTCTGCCATGCCACGCCCGTCTGGCCACCACCAGACTGATTTGCTCTGATCACAAGGTGACGTGCTGCGCTGCGGAGGGGCCGCGGCTGGTCCGGCGGGGAGGCCGGAGCGCCGGCCCCGCCCCCCGTGCCAGGCCCCGCCCAGGGCACGCCCCTCCTGCCTGGCCCCGCCCCTCCAGGCCCCGCCCACTGCCTCCTCGTCCTCAGTGTCTAGCCAGCGCCCCTTTGAGACCGGGAGTCTAACCACGTGCTCTTTTGTCTCCTGACGGGTCAAGAAACGGCAAGGGGGGTTGCAAGTTCGCCTGGCCAGCAGGAGGCCCCGGCTTCGGTCTTCGGCCTCCGGAGACTCGGTAATTAATTAATTAAAGTTAGACGTGGTCAGGGCTGGCTGGACATGTGTCTCCTGCCTGCACACCGTGTTTCTTCTGCATCAGAAAAAAAAAAGGACATGATATAAACTAAAGCAGGACGGAATCTTACCAACAGTTCGGATGAAGGCACAGGTGGATTTTGAGGCAAAATCGAAGCCTTACATCGGTTCCCTGGAAACCACGGATAAAAGGCAGTGCTTCCCGGTGTCCTGGGCTACCTAGGAGTTACCATCTCACACCAGCTGGCGGGGCAGCCAGCCCGGAGTCCTCATGGAGCACCCAGCTGGTTTGGAGAAGGCTGGCAGGTGTTCAGCAAGCCACATGCTTCGGGTCGTTTTTCCAGGAGCTTTTATTTATCTTTCATCCTACCTCTCCTTTCACCTACAATCTGTGTTCCAGTCCCAAATCTTCACACTATTATCCCTGCTTGAATTAAGCCTTTTCCAGAGGGATTTAATTAGATATTTGTGGGGTGGGGCAGGGGGGAGGGGAGGGGCCCTCTGCGTGTGTTCCTTGGGTTTGAATTCAGGATCACTGAGGAGGCTGGTGGGTGAAGATTCAATACCAGCTAAGGTCAAAAAGTCTCTGAAACTATCTCCAATTAACCAGAAGAATGGTAGGCTGGAGGAACTGCTTAAGTCCTATAAGGCCAGGCAAGCAAGCGTGCATGCATCTGAGTTCAAACCTCAGTACTGGTTTGAAAAACAAGTCATGTGTGAGCCAAGTTCCAGAGGATTGTGAGCTATAAGATGCTGACTCAACCAAAGTAGAAAAGGAAGTTGGACATACAGGCGAGATGCCACACTGGCAGTGCTCGGCTAGTATTAAGGTCCAGCAAACATAACAGGGTGAATTTTACTTGTGGGTCACATACTCCCACTGGGCAATGCGGGACCCCATCCTCAGTGGAAAACTACACAACCCAGAGCAAACAAACCTTCCTGATCTCTTAGACCTCCTCCCATCACAATCTCCCCTCCAACCCACCTCTTCAGCCTTGAGTTCTTGGCTTTCCCTTCCTTCTTGAACTGGCCTTCTCTTAGTGTCCACCCTGCATCCTTCCCATTGCACACAGGACACAGGAGATGGGATCTCATTCAAACCACTTGGGGTCTACAATTCCATAATCCATCGGTTCCATTTTACAAAAGATGACTCTGTTCTCCCAAGTTCTCCCAGGCCCTGGGATCCATAGAATCAGTCCAGGAAGAAAAACAAACTCCTGCTTGCCTCTTTGCTATTGTCATTTCTGCTTTGCCAATGTCACTTGGAGCGTTCAAGCATCTGGGATCTCTGCCTTCTTGTCCAGGCACTGTCGGTGTAGCTTGTACTGCACACGAGAGCATACTAAGACACATTGACAGGATGGGGTGGTCAGCCCTGGTGCCTAGGCTAGACTATTGGGGGCCAGTGGAATCTTGTGTGAGGATGCCCACTGGGAGGTCTTAAGTCATTGGTTGCTCACTCTGCAAGGGGATTGTGGGATGCCTAGCTTTTCCACAGTCTTCTCTCCCTGTCAGAAGCAGCTGCTTCTACCCTACAGAACCCTAAATGTGTTGACCTCATGCCTCATGAATATTACAGACAGCATGCTCGGATAATACTTTACCAATTGAGAGGATGATGTCATTTTCACTCATTTCCCTTATGTAATGACATTGGTTTTTGCAAAATTAAGACAAGTTAGCATTCCTGATTCAATTTCAAATGGCCATACAATCTCTTCCCCTTTTTGATAATGTGACTACATCGCTCTGTAGGATGGGTGGCCACAGAGGGTGCGTCTGACCTCACTTGAAACCTTTCATTTTATGATCACATGTGTGGAGTCCCCAGCCGACGCACGCTCATGAATAGAAGCCCCAGTTGGACTGGAGGCAGTTAGGGAGAAGAGGCCTCTCTGGAAAGGTTTGGACAAATCTGAAAGACACTTCTCTCCAATTCACCAGCAAAAAGCCAGACGTGGAGGTGTGGCTTCAGTGGTAGAGCACCAGCCTAACGAAACATGAGGCTCTGTGACGAAGCTCCAGTACCTCATAAACCAAATCAACAAAAAGATATTTTAAGGAAACTGTGCCATGCAGTCTGTTCTAAACTCATACATATTCATGAGAGGGTATGGGGAGAGGTTGTCTCAAAGTTAACTGGCTGTCAAGACATGGTATTTGTTTTTCTTCCACTTAATATTGCCGAGTGACTTCTCATTCCAGCCTGCACTCACATCCCAAAGCCTTGAGGGTGAGGAGGATTCTATTAACTTTCCATCACAGGCCGGGCCTGGCGCCAGCTTCCTGGTTGACAGGGAAATCTGGGAGAGATTTGTGACCTACTTTGATAGGGTTTCAGAGAGAGGGTTTGGCCTCTTTGAGAACTCAAATCCCTTTTATTTCTGGAGAGACAAAGTGACTGAGTCTTCCTAGTGGACTTTAGTGAATAGTTCCTTCCTGCCTACTGTGATTTTCTGAAATGTTTTCAATTTTCTCAAACCCATTATATTCGGGGGTGGGGGGAGAGAGAGAGAAGAATGAAAAAAAAATAGACACATGGCTCATGTCTGTAATTCTAGCTGCTCAGGAGGCTGAGATCTGAGAATTCCAGTTTGAAGCAAGCCCAGGCAGGAAAAGCTCATGACTCTTCTCTCCAATTAACCAGCGTTGTGGCTCCTGTGGCAGAGTGCCAACCTACAGGGAAGAAGCCAAGTGCGAGGGTGAGAACTTGAGTTCAAGCCCCAGTACTGACACACCAAAAAAAAGGCATTCTAAAGACCCAACCCCAGTCTCCCCTCCTTTGCTCTTTCTTTTAGCAAGGGAGACTTGAATTCTTTTTAATCCACTGAAAGCAGAGAGCAGAATCTAATTGTGTGTGTGTGTATGTGTGTGTGTGTGTGTGTGTGTGTGTGTGTGTGTGTGTGTGTGTGTTGGTACTAGGGGTTGAACTCAGGGTCTGGGTGCTGTCCCTGAACTTTTCTGCTTGAGGCTAGTGCTCTACCACCTGAGCCACAGCTCCACTTCTGGCCTTTGGGTGGTTACTTGCAGGTGAGTTTCTTTGACATTTTTTCATGGGTTGGCTTTGAACCTGGATCCTCAGACCTCAGCCTCCTGAGTAAGTAATATCATAGGCATGAGTCGTGGGAATTTGGCTAGTTTTTGTTGTTGCTGTTTCATTATTGTTGTTTTTGTTGTTGTTGTTGTCAGTCCTGGGGCTTGAACTCTGGTATTAGGCGCTGTCCCTCAGCTCTTCAGCTCAAGGCGAGTGCTCTACCACTTGAGCCACAGCACCACTTACAGCTTTTTTCTGCTTATGTGGTGCTGAGGAATTGAACCCAGTGCCTCATGCATGCAAGGCGAGCTCTCTACCACTTGAGCCACAGGACCACTTCGTGTTTTCTGGTGGTTTATTGGAGAAAAGAGTCTCATGCACTTTCCTGCCCAGGCTGGCTTTGAACCTTGCTCGATTCTCAGATCTCAGCCTCTTGAGTAGCTGGCATTACAGGTGTCATGAGCCACCAGAGCTGGCTTGTTTTTTTGGTTTTGGGGGGTTTTTTTGTTTTTGTTTTTGTTTTTTTTTTGCTGGTCATGGGGCCTGAACTCTGGGCCTGGGCGCTGTCCCTCAGCTCTTCAGCTTAAGGCTAGTGCTCTACCACCTGAGCCACAGCACTACTTCAGGCTTTTTCTGCTTATGTGGTGCTGAGGAATCGAACCCAGGGCCTCATGCATGCGAGGCAAGCACTCTACCACTGAGCCACTTCCCAGCCTCTGGCTTGTTGTTTTTTAACTCCCTTTTGCCTCTTTCACACACCATGGAGGTTTGTGTTTATTCTGGCATAACGTAGCTCATGATGCTTTGTTGTATTCTATTTGCAGGGGCTTAAAATGGATTTTTTCTTGTTGTCATTTTTTTTTTTTTTTGAGGCTGCTTGAAGGCCAAGTCTGGTGAGTATGATAAAAAGAGAATTCAGCAGCAGCCTTCGCCTGCCCCCTCCACTCCCTTCCTGGCTGGTTTTAGCACAACTCTTTCAGTGGCTCAGCAATTCTCCGGGTCTCTGAAATTGGACCGGCGGGTGGCTGGTCCCTGTCCCCCAGGCTCTCCAGCTCTATTGAAGACACTGCTTTGTCACGGACAGAGAGGAGTGTCAGGGAGAGATAAATCAAAGAGCTGTCACCTTGGACAGCAGCACATTTTACAAGGGACATGAACTTGCCTCTGGGCAACATTGAGGGGGCCTTTCTCACCCAGAAGGGAGGAAAGTCACTCTGTGGCAGCCGCTATTGAGTGCCTAGACATGGTTCTGCAGGCCGATGGACAGGCAGCCTCTCTGCTGTTTCCTGCCCTACCCTCTTTTACTCGGTTGACTCCTTCTCTATGCCCACCCCCCCAGGCCTCACCTCCCTGAACACCTCCCGGGTTCCCATGGTTACAGATCAGTGTGTCACACCATATACTCTTGTTTCTTGTGGACCAGGGTGTGGGGCTCACTCCTCTTCACTCACTGGTACATTGCAAAGATCCCCTGCTCAGGGTCGATGTTGTGGAGGGCTAAGGGTGATACCTGCTGGTGCCCTGATGGGACATGATGACCCTTTGTTTCAATTAACCAGAAAAAAAGCCAGAAGTGGAGGTGAGGCTCCAGTGGTAGAGTGCCAGCCTTAAGCAGAAAAAGCTAAGCAACAAAACAGGGTCTTGAGTTCAAGCTCTAGTATCAACACAAAAATTCATTTTACAAAGAATAAAAGGCTGGGGCTGGAAAGGTGGCTCAGTGGTAGAGCGCTTGCCTGGCATGCATGAGGCCCTGGGTTCGATTCCTCAGCACCACATAAGCAGAAAAAAAGCTGTAAGTGGTGCTGTGGCTCAAGTGGTAGAGCACTTGCCTTGAGCTGAAGAGCTGAGGGACAGAGCCCAGGCCCAGAGTTCAGCCCCACAACTGACCAAAAAAAAAAAAAAGAATAAAAGGCCAGTCATAGTGGCTTATGCCTGTAATCCTAGCTATTGAGGAGGCTGAGATCTGAGGATCTAGCTTTGAAGTCAAACTGCCCAGCAAAGTATGAGATCTTATCTCCAAGGAACTGGTAAAAAGCTGGAGGGCTGGGCACTGATGTCTCACTCCTGTAATCCTAGCTACTCAGGACGCTGAGATCTGAGGACTGAAGTTCAAAGCCAACCCAAGCAGGAAAGTCCGTGAGACTCTTATCTCCAATAAACCACCAGAAAATCGGAAATGGTGCTGTGGCTCAAGTGGTAGAGTGTTTGCCTTGTGCTGAAGAGCTCAGGGACAGTGCCTAGGCCCAGAGTTCAAGCCCCATGTTCAACAACAACAACAAAAGCTGGATGCCAAGCTCTGTGGCCCAAGTGGTAGAGTGCTAGCCTTGAGCAGAAGAAGCTCAGGGACAGTGCCCAAACCCTGAGTTCAAGCCCAAGAACCAGCACCTGCATGAGCATGTACACACACACACACACACACACACACACACACACACACACACACACAGAGTGTCAGAAAGTTGTTTTATTTTCAACTTGAGGAAAGTATTTTTGCTCACGGCTTCCCAGGCTTCGGGCCACAATCAGACATTTGTCTCTTCATCTTGAGCCTGTAGCCAGCAGAGCGTGTCCCAGTGTCCCAGCTGAAGAGTGGAAGGAGGGGCCACAAATAGCAGGAGTGGCTCATCCCTTGCACAGATGTCCCTCCCCCCCCCTTCTGCCACTCCCATCACCTGGCTTCCTCCCCCTAGGGCTGCCTTCCAATGGGGGTGGGGCTGGTTCTTCAGCCCTGTGCGCTTGCATCTGATGAGGGAGGAGACAATGGATGGAGGGCACAGGTTCCAGGAGAAAAGGATTTATGTGGGGTGAACAGTGGTGACACCACTAGAGGCCTGTACCCCAGGAATGAAGCCCAGCATCCCATTATGTCCATGCTATTGGTGTCTCCAGCATCGTATCCTGCAGGATTTGACAGACACATCAGACGGTAGATTTCTAGATCTGCCCCTGCTGTTAGGCTTCTTGTGTCCTTTTGCATCGAAGTTCTTCACCAGCTCCTATTTCAGAGACTCAAATACGTATACATATTTGCTTATATACATATATTTGCATATATACATTACATAGTATTGTATATATACAACACAAAATGTAGCACAATATACTATATTATATTATATAGTACATATGTAATATATGACATGTATATGACATATTGTCTGTAATAAATTATATATTAATATGTTATTTCATAATTACTATATATTACATATTAAATATACTATCATATAATTTATACATATAAGATATACTATAGCATATGTGTATATAATATAGTTTATATTCTAATATATAACATAGTATATATGGTATATATTATATATACTATAACATATTATAGTATATATAGTATGCATAGTATAACATATAATATATACTATAGCATAGTATATATAATATATAGTATATATAATATAAAGTATATATTATGTATTATGTATACTATATGTACTATACATATACCCTATATATACTATATATGCTATACATATACTATATATAACACATAATACATATAATATATACTATATATACTATATGTTATATGTGTTATAGCTGATATATAATATATTACATATATACATTATAGAGTTGGGGAAAGGGGATTTACAGGGATTTACAGCTCTTCAGGCTGGCCTTTGCTTGGAAGTGAATTCACAGAGGGGGCCACAAATAGCAGAGTGGTTCATTCCACCTTGCACAAATGTCCCTCTCTCCCTCCCCTCTCTTCTGCCCTCCTCCTGATACACCTGCCCCCTTCCCATGAGCCATCAGCCACTTTTGAAGACTCAGGATTCACCAGCAAGGTCAGGTCCTTGAAGCAACCCATTAAAGCCCCAGACTGACCTCAGTCTTGACTTAGAATCAGCGAGGGAACAAGGCCCTGGGGAAAAGGGGACCCCTGAACCCCACAAGTCTCCTCCCACTAGAAGCAGGTGACAAAGCACGTTACCTTCATTTGTCCTTGAGTTTTAAGCTATTTTTCTGCATAGAAAGCCTGTGCAGGTAATTAGCTGAAGTAATTAAGGGTTCAGATAGTCACAAATGAAAATCACTCCGGACCCAGCGGCCGATGTGGAGGCCAGCGTGGCGGGGGAGGCGGGCCTGACTTGCCTGGCCTGACCCAGGCCTCTCTCCTGGCTGTCAGCGTGAGGTCTGCAGGGGTCATGTCTGTAACCCAGAGGCCTGATCTATGACAGGGAGGGGGAACTGCTGAGGAAGGAAACACCTCTGAAGCTCAGACATGCTGGACCTGGGTCCTAGATGCCTGCCTTTATTGTCCTCAAGTCCTGGAGTGTTCTTCATGCAGTAGGTATGGCTTACATATCTGACTGTCATTTGTCCACCTCTCCATTCACCTACTATCGACTCATCTAACAATTGCCCACACAGCAAACAACCACAGTCCACCCACCTGCCTATCTACCTACCTGCCCATGGATTCACCCACCTACTCACCTGCCGGGAACACAAGCAGGCCAAGTTCTGCCCTTGAGAAGCTCAAGTCATGGTGCAGAGAGATAGACAACAGCCACAGAGACAAACGAGAATGTGTGAGGGAAGAAAGCAACATGAGGTGCTGAGAGGGAACACGAGCAAGACCCAGAGGACACCTGGGAGATGTGGGAAGGGAGGGACATTCCTAGTACCTAGAATGCCCTCTCTCGGGGTATGCCATTGTCTTGGTTGTTAAAAATAACAAGCTAACCCTAGGGCAGTCACGGCTAATCGGTGCCACTAATTGATGTGATGCAAGGGCATCTTGTCTCTCCGTCAAGGTGCAGCTTCTGGCTAGAACCATTTGCACTCCATGCACCCCAACATTCCCAGTTTTTCAAAGGAATTTTATTTTGGTGCCAGTACTGGGCCTTGAACTTAAGTGCTTAGGTGCTATCTCTTAGCTTTTTTACTCAAGGCCAATGCTTTACCACTTGAACCACAGATCCAGTTCTAGCTTTTTTTTTTTTTTTCTTACTGGTTAATTGGAGATAGGAATCTTACAGACTTCCCTGCTCCGGCTGGTGTTGAGTAAGTAATCCTCAGCTCTTAGCCTCCTGAGACACTAGGTTGACAGGCGTGAGCCACCAGGCCCTGCTTTCTATATCAAGCAGCAAGAAACTGTTAACTAGCATATGAAAGCTGTTCTCGCTCCCCAGAATTATGTCTTTGCCCACACTGAGGTTCAAAAAGAAGGGTTCACCTCCTAGTGCTGTGCAGGGCTGGCCAAAGAAGCAGCTGAGCCTGCCGGCCAGCGCCAATCACTTGACCCAGCTAAGACAGACACAGACTCTTGGGTCACCAAGTGTCCACCTCCAGAAGCATCTGCAGTTCCGCTGCCTGAGCACCATCCCCGGGGATTCTGGGAGAAACAGTTGAACGTGGTGGACTCCAATAATGGCCCACATAGGAGTGGCCTGGGGGTGGGAAGCAGGTGGCAGACAATTATTCCAACCCCATGTATAACTCTTAGTGGAACTCGGGGCCAGCCTGGGATTAGTAGGTGGCTGAGGAGATGGCGACACAAGACTATGGCTCAGACTCCCAGCTACCGAGCCCTTCAGTGCCCTGTGAGCTCTTCTGGAATCTTCTCCCGCCGTGGCCTGCTGTCAGTGAGGCATTCTCTTCTGATCAAAAAACCTTCCCTAGGAACTTTCCATCGCATGAATGTGACAGTGATAGCTGAGACCCTCAGCTAGGAGTTCAAGCCACACCTTAAAGGTCTGTGATCATCAGTTTCCGTTTGTTTATATTAATTCCTCAACAGATGTGCTATCTGATGTCCAGGAGCCTGGCCCAAGTGGTAAGGCCCTGTCTAGCAAGCATAAAGCCCTGAGTTCAAATCCCAGTGCAGCCAAAATACATTAGTATACACGCAATGGATTCCCTTTACATAATTAACTTGCACTAACCATTTTTTAGTATAGAAATGCACCAAGGGTCAGGTCACACTCAGTTGAAGAGAAGAAGAGAGGCTAGGAAGTGAGGGAAGGGAGGAAGGACTCAGCTTGAAGCTAGGCACTCTGGGAAGTGATCATTTTATGTGTCAACTTGACTGGACCACAAGGTACCCAGATATTTCCTGGGTGTGTCTGTTAAGAGTATTTCTGCATGTGATTAACATTTGGACAGGTAGGCCGAGTGGCACAGTTGACTCTTCCTGGAGTCGGGGTCATTATTCAGTCCTATAGAGATGTATCTTCTTCTGACCTCGGACTGGGACACCACCATTGGTCCTCCTCTCTCCAGCTGCCAACTACAGACCATGGTAGAGCATCAGCTTCAATGTTAGATGGGCCAATTCCTTACAATGAATCTCTCTCTGCCTTTCCCCTCCTACCTCCTCTCCCTTTATATTTTGGAAGTACTAGTGTTTGAAATCGGGCCCTAGCACTTTCTAGGCAGAAACTTGACCACTTGAGTCACACACCCAGCTCCTTTGCTTTACTTATTTTTTAAACAGTATCTGGCCTGGTCTCAGACCATGATACCTTTACCTATACTTTCCATGTATCTTGGGTTACACACATAAACCACCATACCTGGTTTGTTGAGATTGGTTGGTGGGGTAGGGGAGACTTGGCTGCTCTTCAGCTAAAATCTATCTGATCACCCCTTCAAAAGGTGTAAGATACCCTTCCCAGTCATCCCTACCCCTGGCTTTCCCCCTATTTTTTTTCCTAGTCCTGGGGCTTGAACTCATGGCTGGGCTGCTGTCCCTGAGCCTCTTAGGGCTCAAGGCTAGTGCTCTACCACTTGAGCCACAGCACCACCTTTGGCTTTTTTTTCTGAGTGGTTTATTGGAGATAAGAGTTTCATGCACTTTCCTGCCAGGCTGGCTTGAAACCTCAATCCTCAGATCTCAGCCTCCTGAGTAGCCAGGATGACAGTCGCAAGCCACCAGTGCCCAGCTCCCTACTTCCATTTTGAAACAGGGTCTTACCAAACCTCTTTCTTTTTGGTTTTTGGTTTTGGTGTTTAGTTCTTGTTTTTGTCAGTTGTAGAGCTTGAACTCAGGGTCTGGGCGCATCCCTGAGCTTTTTCGCTCAAGGTTAGCGCTCCACCACTTTGAGGCACAGCACCACTTCCGGTTTTCTGGTGGTGAATTGGAGATAAAAGTCTCCTGGAGGCTGGGAAGGTGGCTCAGTGGTAGAGCGCTTGCCTTGCATGCATGAGGCCCTGGGTTCGATTCCTCAGCACCACATAAGCAAAAAAGAAAAAAACGGAAGTGGTGCTGTGGCTCAAGTGGTAGAGCACTAGCCTTGAGCTGAAGAGCTGAGGGACAGCGCCCAGGCCCAGAGTTCAGGCTCCATGACCAGATCCCAAAAAAAAGAAAAAAGTCTCATGGACTTTCCTGCCCTGGCTGGCTTTGAACCGCAATCCTCAGATCTGTTTTCTGAGTAGCTAGGCATGAACCACCAGAATCTCTTTTTCTCTGGAAACCCTTGAGGAATAGGCCCTCTCTCTGTTCTGTGTCTCAGCACTTCATTTCTTCTGTCCTGGAGCTTGTCACTACCTGCAAGGACAATTTCCCTTCTTTATTTAATGTTTATTTCAAGGCCTGCCTGAGAGAGCAGAGACCTTATCTTTCTCGTTTAAAACACATCTGCGGTGCCCGTGTCAGGACCTGGCACTTAGCAAGCACTCAATAATTACAGAAGACAGAAGGGAGTGATGGTTGACAGAAAGGTAAGATCCAATATAAGCAAGAAAAGGGAAGTGAATCCTTCTCCTAAAATAGCCCCAATGCTTTCTGAGAGCTCCTGGTCCAAGTCTCAGCCCCCATCCCAAGCCAGCACTGCCAATGCCAGTCAGGTTACATTAACCCACTGGGATGCATGATGTGTGGGTCTCTGAAATGAAGCGCTGGGTCCCTATCCTCGAAGACACTGCCTGTCACAGCCAGTGCTCCAAAGAAATGTCACATAGACCCCGAGGCCACCGATGGGGGTGGTTCAGAGCCGAGTCTCAGTGGACTGTTTGTTTGTTTGTTTGTTTAATTTTTGAACATTTTATTGGTTTAATACAGCCTACTTAGTAGAACCCTGGAGAGTTCACTAAAAGTTTTGAAGACAGCAAGCCCCAAATTATATCAGCATAGGGAATGGCCAAGATGTGCTGGCTGAAGGAGATCCCATCCCCCTGACTGCACCCATCAGAGAGAAACGTGATTCTGAGCAAAGAGACCATCACACCTCCACAGAGCACCTGTCCTTCCTTTGCAAGTTGAGGCTTGGGTTCAGAGTTCAAGTGATGCTAACTGGTAATTTACCCAACCTGCTTCCTAAAATCCTATTACAAGAACGTAGCATTTAGCCAGGCGCCGGTGGCTCACACCTGTCATCCTAGCTCCTCAGGAGGCTGAGATCTGAGAGTCTTGCTTTGAAGCCAGCCTGGCTGGGAAGTCTGTGAGACCCTTGTCTCCAGTAAAACATCCAAAAGCTAGAAGCGGAGGTGTGGCTCAAACGGTAGAGTGCCAGTCTTGAGCAACAAAACAAAACAAAATCCCAAAACAAAAAAAACACTAAGGAAAAGTGGCCAGGGCCTGAGTTCAAGCCTCAGGACTGGCCCACACACAGATCGTAGCTTTTGCCTTTGGTACCATTTTAGTGGAACATGGAGGTCCTAGTTCATCTGGCCTCCTAGTAACAGAATACATTAGAATGGGTTTTTAAAATTACAAATAATAGATATTTATTTCTCACCAGTCTGGAGGCTGGAAGTATGGGCCCCACTGGTTCCAGTGAGGGCCTGCTTCCGGTTCACACATGCCCAACTGCTCACTGCCTCCATCCCCATGTAGTAGGAGGTCGAGAGAGTCCTCCACTGAGGGTCTCCAATCTGAGGGCGTTAATTCTATGCGGGGAGGGGCATCCACATTCCTGAGCGCCTCCCTTTCTAAAGGCCATCCCCCTGGGGGTGGGGCTTCATCTGGCAGGGGTGGGTGGGACAGGGCCGGGAGGGGGACACAAACATTGTCTCATGTGCAAAGTTTCTTCGTTCTCTCAGGAACAACTAAGAAGAGAAGAGTTCTTGCTCTCATGGAGAACTTGGATCTCCCACTGTGGGCAGCTCAGAGCAAGAACAGCGTGCCAAACTTTGCAGCCAGGAAACACTTGTTGTCCGGCCACCTTTAGTGCGTTTTAGCTGTCAGTCTGGAAGTTCGACTCTACTCGGCAGTGATTCCTTCCATCCTTCCTGGCTTCTCTGCTCTGCCGATTCCAGATTCAGAGATTGGTGATCCTACTGGACCTGCTCAGAAATTCAGACCTGGACCAAGCTCTCTGTCTGGCTCCTGACTGGGGTGATCATTCTCTCTCATTGGCATTTCTCTCTCCTGGAGAGGTGCCGCTGGCTGGGTTGGGTGGCTCAGTCTTCCTCATCCTCATCTTCGTCCTCTGTGTCCTTGTTTGGGGTGCATCTCTGGAAGCACTGCACCACGGTGGCCAGGAAGAAGCTGGAGATGATGGCAGCGATGGAGACGGCCACCCCGGAGAAGATGATGATAAACAGGTCCGTGAGGGACAGGCTGAACTTGCACTCGCTGAAGCTGGCCTCAGACAGCTCGCGCAGAGCCACCCTCCGGTTCTCTGTGGGCAGGGAGCACTGGATGGCATCCAGGCCTGCAGAGAGGCCAGTGGAAGGGGAGAGAGAGAGGGACAGAGAGAGAGGGACAGAGAGAGAGAGAGTTAGCCTGTAGCCCATCACTTCCCAGATGTACCCAAAGCTGGGCTGACCAAGCCAGCCTGACAGGTGCATCTTGGTTTGGAGATGCCTGGGGTGGCCGTGGAAGGCACCACACTGGGTCTGGAGTCAGAACCTCTGCGGACTTCAATCCAGACCAAGGCAACAGCTGTCTATGGAGACAGGGAAGGCGGTGGCAGATGCCATGGGTGGCAGAGCGCCACCTCATGGAAGGAATCCCCTCTGCAGGCCACTCTCCAGTCTGCTGTACCCTCCTCTTCCCTGTCCTTAAGGTGGAACAGAAGCCAAGATTTGCACAGCCAGGTTGGTGGTAACCCTGAAAGGGTTTCTCTTGGCAGCTGGTACTCAGAAGCCTGGCCCAATCACCTAAAGATGCTGTTCAATGCAGGTTTCCAGGCTCACCCCTGCAGACCCGGGTACAGGAATCTGCCATGAGATCACCAACTCTGCATGTTTAGTAGCCGGTGATTGCCCTGCTGGTCCAGAGGGCCAGTTAGAGAAGCATTGGTTTTTCTTTTTCTTCATTGATACGAAGGTGTATTGTGAAAGGAATCCTTCCTTCCTTCCTTTTTCTTTCCTCCCTGCTCTTCCCTTCCTTTCTTTCCCTTCTCTTTATTTGTGCTTGGCCTCGGGCTTAGACTCAAGGTCTGGCACATTTGGGGGAGGGGGAGAGGAAGACAGTACTGAGGCTTTAAATCAGGGCCTGGGCACTGGCCTTAGCTATTTGGCTCAAAGCTGGTGCTCTACAACGTGAGCTTTTCAGTAATTAATTGGAGAGAAGAGTCTTACAGACTTTCCTGCTGAGGCTGGCTTTGAACTGAGGTCCTCAGCCTCCCCAGCAGTTAGGATTACAGGCACGAGGCACCAGCACCTTGCCTTTCAGTGCTCAGTTCTTCCGAGAATTGACCTCAGCTCATTTTCTGTATTATCTGATTTGCTCATTCCTTGCTAAATTATCAGCCAGTTACCCAACAAAAAGCAGCCCTACCAATTTCCTGGGCTCTTCTCTCATGTCCTTTCTTCTCCAGCTCAGGAGACAAGGAAGATTGACTTGCCTCCTTCCTTCTATCCTAGACCATCCCTTAAGCATCCACAGCCAACCTGCTGCTGCTTTCTTCCCCCTGGGAGCTGTTGCCTAGCAACCACACTGGGCACTCTGCTCTGCCACCATCAGAACCTGTGTTAGAGACCTATGGAATTAATGTGGGCTGAGGCTCTATATCTTCCTCTTGTTTATATGCAACCAGAGTTTTAATTTTGTTATAAATAAATATAAATATTATATATATAATGACTATATATGTGATTTATACATATATATATAGAGAGAGAGAGAAAGAGAGAGAGTGTGTCAGAGTCAGTTCTGGGGCTTGAACTCAGGGCTTGGGCTCTGTCTCTGAGCCTCTTTGTGCTCAAGACTAGCACTCTATCACTTGAGCCACTGTGACTCTTCTGGTTTTTAATTGGCTAATTAGAGATAAGAGTCTCACGGGGACTTTCCTGCCCAGGCCGGCTTTGAACTGCAATCCTCAGATCTCAGCCTCCTGAGTAGCTAGGATTACAAGCGTGAGCCACTTTTGCCAGGCCTGCTATAACTATTAACATCTATTAATTGTGAAACTCAGTGGAATTCACTGAACTATATCCATAATGAATATACTGATATATATATATAATATATGCTGACACTGATATATTTCCATCATGAATATACAGTTATCTACAATGTATATAATCTCATATATATATATATATATATATATATATATATATATATATATATATATATATCCTGATCCTGTCCCTTTCCTCTACTTCCTTCCTCTTGAGCACAGGGCTCCTTCTGTTTTGTTGTTTGAGGCACTGGAGAGTGAATGAACTTAGGGCCTCATGCTTAACTACACAAGCAATGTATCTACCACTTGAGCCAGGCCAAAGTCCTCAGCCACAGTTTGTGTGTGTGTGTGTGCATGTGTGTGTGTGTGTTTGTGTGTGTGTGTTAAGAGTAAGGCTTGAACTCAGGATATCAAGATCTCCTTTGGCTTTTTCTGCTCAAAGCTAGTGCTCTACCCATTGAGTTACAGCTTTATTTCTGGATTGTTGCTCATAAGCGTTTCTGTCTTCAAGATCCTCATATCTCACTCTTCTTGGTAGCTAGGATTATGAGCTTCAGCCACCAGTGCCCATCTAACCACTGTTTTTGACTGTTTATTTTTCTTTTGTTAAAAAAGGCCAAAATATAGGCTGGAGGCATGGCTCAAGTATAGAGTACCAGGCAAACAAGCAAGTTGAGCAGGTAGGTCCTGGATTCAAGAATGATACTGATAAAAGGGAGGGGAATAGATACATGACTCGGCAGAGTACCAGCCAATCAGTGAAAGTGGCAGGTACCAAATTTGAGTCCCAGTCTTAGACATAGGAAGGAAGGGAGGAAGGAAGGAAGGAAGAAAGGAAGGAAGGAAGGAAGGAAGGAAGGAAGGAAGGAAGGAAGGAAGGAAGGAAGGAAGGAAGGAAGGAAGGGGAGAAGAGAGGAGCAGAGGGGAGAGGAGAAGAGAGATACACAGAGACAGAGAGACACAGTGACAGAGAAAGAGACCAAGAAAGACAGAGACAGAGGCAGAGAGGTCAAACTTCTGTCTACTTCTGAGCATTTTTTTTTTGTCTGTGGTGGGGCTTGAACTCAGCACCTGGACACTGTGCCTGGGCTTTTCTGCTCAAGGCTAGTGCTCTAACACTTTGAACCACAGCTCCACTTCCAGTTTTCTGGTGGTTAATTGGAGGTAAGTCTCACAGATTTTCTTGCCCAGGTTGGCTTTGAACCACAATCCTTAGATCTCAGCCTCCTGAGTAGCTAGGATTACAGATGTGAGCCACTGGCTCTTTTGAGCATTTTTAACACATCTGATGACTGAGGGGTGTGGTTCAAGTGGTAGAGTATCTGCCTAGCAAGTGCAAGGCCCTGAGTTCACTCCTGTCTACTGCAAAAGCCAAGACATATAAATGCAAATACCTAAGCACATTCGACTCACACTGGAGTGCTTTAAAAGGACAATCATGTGAGGGTTTCCTGAAATGAAACCGTGGAAGCTGGGTGAAAGAAAAAGGAAGTTTTACAAGTGGGGGAAGCCATTGATCCCTCTTCTTTTGACAGCCTGCCCCGGCCAAAGATGGTCTGAAAACAAGAAGAACAAACACACACACAAACAAATGCTATCAGGGCAGCAGGTTGCATGCGGCTCTTCAGCTGAGCACTGCCTAGCGATTTTGGTCCTCCACAACAATCACGATACAACACAAGCCCCACGGTGCTTGTGGTTGGAATCCAATCCGCAATGCTCTTTGTGCCTGCAGATTAGTTCTGGCATCTTTACAAAGCTGGGATCTTACGAAATGTCACCTGGCCTTTCAACATAGGTGGAAGAAGCGGCGAGGGGGGCGGGGGTTCTGGGTGCGGTCATCGTTAACACCCTAGCTGGCTTTCTGCAGCTTACAAAGGGCAGAGAAAGAAGACAAAGTGGACCAAGAAGGTCAGCCAGGCAGAAGGCCTGGCAGGAGGCGGGGAGGGGGCTCCGCCTGGTTCACTGCAGGAGTTGGGGGTGAGACATTCCTGCAGATATTTGTCAAGGTTGCCGAGGTAGGAGGACAGAGCCCCCTGGGGGTTGAACATGGAGAAAGAGTGGAATTGTCACGGACGGTTATGTGTAGGAATGTGTAGTAAAACAAGATTGTCTCAGCCACAGCAACACCGTGGAATTCTGGGACCTCCACATTGTGTGGGGATTTCTCCCGGCTGCAAACAGGTGGGCAGTTCCACAGGGGACAGCAGCGCGGTGTCCTCTCACCCAATGACACTGGGACGCCATCTACCTGGAGGTGACAGGTGGGCCTGGGTCCCCCCTTCAGATGCTCTCTTGTGAACTGCAGGTTGTTTCTTTCTGTCTGCTGGGCTGTGAAGGGGGTTTCTGTAACCTCGGGTTTCATAGGCGTTGCCAGCCAGCTAGCAAGTCAACACAACACACACACACACACACACACACACACACACACACATGCACACACACACGCACACACACACACGCACACACACACGCACACACACGCACACACACACGCACACACACACACACACACACACACACACACACACACACTTGCTGAGACTTGGAGGACTTTAGGCATTGTATGGTGGGTAACAGAGACCAAAAACAAATTTATATTTACTAAAAAACAAATCCGTGTCTCCCCAAATTCATGTTGAAGCGCATGTGCTTCCCGTTACTACCACCAAATACCCTGGACGATCACCTGATAGAGGACAGGTTTGCTTTGGTCCCTAGTTTGGAAGATCTCTGTCCACGGTTGATTTGACCCCAGTGTCTTGGGCCTGTGGAGAGGAGGTAACGCTTCATGGTGGTAGCATGCACTACAGAAACTGCTCCTTAGGGGCTGGGAAGGTGGCTCAGTGGTAGAGCGCTTGCCATGCATGCATAAGGCCCTGGGTTCGAATCCTCAGCACCACATAAGCAGAAAAGGCCGAAGTGGGGCTGAGGCTCAAGTGGTAGAGTGCTAGTCTACCGTTGTAGAGCTGAGGGACAGTGCCCAGGCCCAGAGTTCAGGCCCCACGACCGACAAAAAACAAAAAACAAAAAAAACCCAGAAACTGCTCCTGTCACCCATCGGGAGCACAGAGAAAGAGGAAGTGGGCCGGGGTCCCCTTCGAGGGCCAGTATCTCCCTACGACCTGGCACAGGCCCACCATCTCCCGGGAGAAGCCTTTATCCTCCAGGCCTTCGGGGTGCTCAAGAGCCGAACGATAAGCTGGACCTGGTGGCTCACACCTGTCATCCCAGCGATTCAGGAGGCTGAGGTCTGAGGATCAAGGTTTGGAGCCAGCTCAGGCAGGGAAGTTCATGAGACTCATCTCCAATTAGCCGCCGAAAAGCCAGAAGTAGAGTTGGGACCAAGTGGTAGAGCGTTAGCTTGGAGTAAAAAAGCTCTGGGACAACACCCAGGTCCTGAGTTCAGGCCTCGGGGACCAGAACAAAACAAAAGAAGGGCCTTTCACAGGAGAGGTCTGGGAGGCCAGGTGTGCTGCACATGCCTGTGATCCCGGCACTGTGGACACTAAGGCAGGAGGGTGGCCACCAGTTGGAGGCCTCAAAATCAAAAGAGAGGGAGGAGGGGAGGGAGGGGAGGGGAGGGAGGGGGGAGGGCTATCTCCAGGGAAAACCGTTGAGCAAGGGTGGGGGCTGGAAGGCGCGTAGGGCAGTGGTGGGGGTCCCTACTTGGCACTGTGTGCCCTCCTTCCCTCACCCATCTCCCCAGCCATTGTCACATTGTACCCCTCAAACCTACGCTAGTATCAGTCAACCGAAAAATAATCATCCACGCCACAACTCAACCCCAGAGGATGACGAGAGACAAAAGCTTCTCACGTAGCCTGGGTGTATCTGGACTCTGTCCTCAGGGCTCTACGTGTGTCACCCAGGTTCAGTCCCCGGCCAACCCCACCAGGAGGCAACTCCACTGGTCCCCTCCTTAAAGCTGAGGCATGGGGAGGGCAAAGGACCTGCCCAAGGCCAACTCTCCTAGCACAACACCATCCCCTCTACCACCCTCAGCCCCTGCCCCAGGACCTTTGCACACACAGTTCCTCCTGCTCGGCAGCCAGACCCTCTCCTCCAGCATCATTCTCCATCGCTACCTGGATCAATTTTGTCAGTTTCCCAAGGTCACCATGCATGAATTTACTTTCTGCTTCCCCGCTCATCCCTGCTCAAATGCGACACGTACAAGATGACACTTTGTTGTTGTTTCATTCTTCCCTGCTATGTTCCATTACACAAAACTTGCAAACACTTTTTTTTTTGCCAGTCCTGGGGCTTGAACTCAGGGCCTGGGCACTGTCGCTGAGCTTCTTTTGCTCAAGGCTAGTACTCTATCACTTGAGCCACAGTACCACTTCCAGCTTTTTCTGTTTATGTGTGGTACTGAGGAATTGAACCCAGGGTGTGTGTGTGTGTGTGTGTGTGTGTGTGTGTGTGTGTGTGTGTGTGTGTGTGTGTGTGTGTGTGTGTGTGTGTGTGTGTGTGTGTGTGTGTGTGTGTGTGTGTGTGTGTGTGTGTGTGTGTGTGTGTGTGTGTGCTGGTCCTGGGGCTTGAACTCAGGGCCTGGCTACTATCCCTGGGCTTTTTTGCTCAAAGCTATTCCTCTACCACTTTGAGCCACAGCTGCACTTCCAGCTTTTTGGATGATTCACTTTCTGGACTGGGCTGGCTTTGAACCATGATCCTCAGATCTCAGCCTCCTGAGTAGCTAGGATTACAGGCGTGAGCCACCAGCGCCCAGCTGCAAACACTGTTTGGATCTAAAACAATACGTGGATTTGGCTTCGATGAGTGGCCACAAAGAGCTTCCCAAACGATGCATCTCAGCAACAAACGGAAGCCCCACCACCCAGGGTGCGTGCGGGACCATGGCCCGCACAGAGCCGTTGGTACCCAATTGGTCAGCAGATGGCGCCATCTCCCATGGGCGGGGGCGGGGGAGACCCTGCTTTTGAAAACAGGAGGAGCACCCACAAATCAGCCTTACCAGACGCCATGCCAGGTAGCTTGGCTTGCTTAGCCTGTTCACTCAAACCTAGCGCTCTACCACTTGAACCACACATCTACTTCCCGTGCATTTCTCTCTAGACTCTCAGACTTCTTTCTTTCCTTTTGGTTGCAACCAGGATTCAGATTTGGGCCCCTGATGTGTTTTTGCTCATGGCTAGCCATGCCTCCAACCCCAGACTCTCAGATCCGCCTTGCTTGTTTTGTTCTGGTCTGGTCTGGTCTGATTTGTTTTGACACAAGGTCTCTATTCAAGATCTCCCTGGGGCTGGGAAGGTGGCTTAGTGGTAGAGTGCTCATCTAGCATGCCTGAAGCCCTGGGTTCAAGTCTTCAGTACCACATAAACAGAAAAAGCCGGAAGTGGTGCTGTGGCTCAGAGAGCTTAGAGAGGCTGAAGGACAGTGCCCAGGCCCTGAGTTCAAGCCCCAGAACCTTCCTGCTTCAGCCTCCCAAGGTCTGGGATTATAGGTGTGCACCACCACACCCAGCTGTCTTGTTCCTTTAAGTCTGCTTCTTCAGGTCACGTCCTTGGGATGAATGGCTTCTCCGTCTGTTAGCAGAGCTGGCCCTGCTCATGTATGCTCAAGTCTCACTGATGGAATACGCAGAACAGAGTTCAATGGTGAGCGGGGCCCCCATCCAGACCACCTAACTCTGGGACACAGCAGCATCCTGGGAGGAAGTAAGGGTGACTTCCAACACCCCCATGGGCAGCCAAGTAGCTTCCTATCTTTGACCCCATGATGGGTCTTTCTCTGTCTCCCAAATGAGCAAGCTCCATCTGGTCCTGGTTGCTTTGGAATGGGGCCCGGGACACACTCAAGAGAAACTGAGCTGGGTGCTCTGTTCACACCTGTAATCCTGCCTCAGATCTGAGGATCCTGGTTCGAAGCCAGCCCAGGCAGAAAAGTGCATGAGATTCTCATCTCCAATTAGGCACAAGAAAAAGAGCCAGGCGCCAGTGGCTTACACCTGTAATCCTAGCTACTCAGGAGGCTGAGATCTGAGGACCACAGTTCAAAGCCAGCCAGGCAGGAAAGTCCGTGAGACTCTTATTTCCAATAAACTACTAGAAAACCAGAAGTGGCACCGTGGCTCAAGCAGTAGAGCACTCACCTTGAGCTGAAGAGCTGAGAGACAGTGCCCAGGCCCAGGGTTCAAGCCCCACAACCCCTCCCATCCCACACACACAGCTGGAAATGGAGCTATGGCTCACATGGGAGAGAGTTAGCCTTGAACAGAAAAGCCCAAGTGCAGTGCCCAGGCCCTGGGTTCAAGCCACAGGACTGGCACAAGAAAAAGAGACAGACAGACAGACAGACACATACACACACAGAGTCAGGGGCGGGGAGGGTGGCTTGGGGCCACCTGTCACCCCCTAGCAGGCTCCCTCTCCTTGATGGATGACTTTCCCTACAGCTGACACCTGAGTGGAGCGGGCAAAGCGCTGCCATCCTAGAAATAGACGGTGACACAGCAGATGGTGGACTGAGATTAATCTCTTGCGCCCAGCCCGGCCCTTCGCCAGGAAACAGGCTGCAGCCAGGGCTGTCCAGGCCTTTCCCCTCAGCTGGCCCCGGGGCCTGCCCAGCTCCCCCAGCCAAGGCCCTCGTAAGCACTTTTGTGCTTAAAGGTACAATTTGGGTTTCCTAATTGTGTTTATAGGCGAAGCCTGCGTGCACACCGCGACAGCAGAAATAAACAGAGAGGAAGGGAACGAAAGAAGCCCTTCGCTCACAGCAAACACACCGGTTTGTCCTCTTCAAAATGCTTTCCTGTGTCTATCTGGGTGCACACGAATCTGCAGAGGAGAAATGTACCCCAGCACTGTGCGGCTCCTCTCCTTCCATTCTAGTGTGACCATCAAATACCCCCTTTTGCACCAGGTGCCAGTGGCTCACGCCTGTAATCCTAGGTACTCAGGAAGCTGAGATCTGAGCATCAAGGTTCACAGCCAGCCTGGGAAGTCCAGGAGACTCTTTTTTTGTTGTTTTGTTTTGGCCAATCCTGGGACTTGAACTCAGGGCCTGGGCACTGTCCTTGAGCCTCTTTGTGCTCAAGGCCAGCACTCTACCACTTGAACCACAGTGCCACTTTTTTTCCATGTATGAGGTACTGAGCCACTAAGCCACCTTCCCAGCCCTGAGACTCTTATCTCCAAAACCAGACGTGGTGCTGTGGCTCAAGTGGTAGAGCACTAGCCTTGAGCAAAACGAGCTCAGGGACAGCGCCCAGCATGTGAGTTCTAGCTCCAGGATGGGCACCAACAACACAATCGAAAACAAACAAAGAAGTATTGCCTTTTGTTCTGTTCTTTTTTTCCCTTCATTTCCTGAACACAGGTCCCACAAGCGGCAGACGGCTTTGGCCATCAGTTCCTGTTCGCCTACTCTGTCAGCCACGCCAGAGCAAAGCGATGCTTTCTGTTGCATTTCTCCAACGGCCAGCCCCACATTGGCCTGTTGGATTTGTCCTTCCGTGACCCGCCTGCCCACTGCAGGAGCTCTGCCTCCCTCTGGCCCCCCTGCTCTACCCCAGCGTCTCTGGGGATCCCTGGGCACTGGGCACTGATTCCTGTGTTCTTTGTGCTGGAACTCAAGCCTCTCTGCCATTTGCTTCCTCTTCTCTACACGGAGCCAAGACTCAGCCTGTGAAGGTGAATCCTTCCCCACCCTTCCTGCCTTTCTCCTGGGACTCCCAAAGTTAAAGGCCCAGGCAAAGGTGGGGATGGTGGGGGTGGGGGGGCTTGGATGCTCTCAGGCCGACTTACAGCCATGGTGCTGTTTCTTCCCACATCCCAGAAGCCTCAGTCTGGAAGCTCATGGAACACATCCCGCTCTCCCTCCCTCATTTCACAGAGGAGACGCTCAAGGAAGTCAGACCATTTGTCTAAAGTCTGGAATGGAACCTGGGCTCCAGACTCCTTGCTCAGTGTCCTTTCCACGTTCTTAATTCCCCCTGAGCACCTGGAGAAGGTGCGTGTGGCTGTGACCGCTGCTGCAGCCACTTTGTGCTGCAGAGGAAGGCATGTGAGAGGCGCGTGGCCCCAGGGCAGGGGTGCCAGGGAACAAGGGCTCTCATTTCTTTTAGTGCTGACCTCTGTCCTCCATCATCACTTTCATTCCACATCGACTGCCACAGGGGAAAGAAATTCCCAATCATCCTCCCTGTCTCCGCCGGCAGACACTTTGTCTGATTAAGTAATGCGCTGATTACACGCGGAAGAAGGCGTCTGTGTACGTGGGGTCAGGGCTGGCGGGGGCGCTGGCTCTGCAGCACAGGAGCCTGGGCCCAGACTCCCGTCTGCATCTGCACTGCACCCCCCTCCCCCCCCACCCCCCACCCCACCCCCCTCCCAACCTCGGACACAGACCTGCAGCAAAGGGACAGATTCCAGGGCCGGGTCCCCAGCGTGGCATCCCCAGGGGACACGAGGACTCTGCGGACCGGCACCGAGGGCTTGCCAGCACCGCCACCATCACCACCATGGCTGCTTCTACTGCAGCTGCTATGAGCCCCACCGCCGCCTGTGTCCACACCACCTCCTCCCGCCCTGACCCCTGTCGGACTCATTCCTCCTTCCCCTCTTCCGCCGCCTTCTTCCTGTTTCCCTCCTTTTCATTTTGGACAGGGTCTCACCATTTAGTCCAGGCTGAACTTGACCTCATGATCCTTCCGCTTCCGTCCTCCCGAGAGCTGGGATTACAGGTGTGCTCCCCAGGGCCTAGGCCTCACCTCCATCATTGCCACCGCCCTCACCCTGTGTGAGCATCCGCCAGTCGCTCCACCACTTCTCCCAGTTATAAGGTGGTTGGGTGGAACCAGCTCCACGCTCACCTCCTACACCAGCTCCACCAACTCCACCACGCTCACCTCCTACACAGCTCCACCACGCTCACCTCCTACACCAACTCCACCAACTCTACCACGCTCACCTCCTACACCAGCTCCACCAACTCTACCACGCTCACCTCCTACACCAGCTCCACCAACTCTACCACGCTCACCTCCTACACCAGCTCCACCAACTCTACCACGCTCACCTCCGACACCAACTCCACCACGCTCACCTCCTACACCAACTCCACCAACTCCACCACGCTCACCTCCTACACCAGCTCCACCACGCTCACCTCCTACACCAACTCCACCACGCTCACCTCCTACACCAACTCCACCAACTCCACCACGCTCACCTCCTACACCAACTCCACCACGCTCACCTCCTACACCAGCTCCACCACGCTCACCTCCTATACCAGCTCCACCATGCTCACCTCCTACACCAACTCCACCACGCTCACCTCCTACACCAGCTCCACCAACTCCACCACGCTCACCTCCTACACCAACTCCACCACGCTCACCTTCTACACCAACTCTACCACGCTCACCTCCTACACCAACTCCACCACGCTTATCTCCTACACCAACTCCACCACACTCACCTCCTACACCAACTCCACCAACTCCACCACGCTCACCTCCTACACCAACTCCACCACGCTCACCTCCTACACCAGCTCCACCATGCTCACCTCCTACACCAACTCCACCAGGCTCACCTCCTACACCAACTCCACCAACTCCACCACACTCACCTCCTACACCAGCTCCACCAGCTCCACCACGCTCACCTCCTACACAGCTCCACCACGCTCACCTCCTACACCAACTCCACCACGCTCACCTCCTACATCAACTCCACCACACTTATCTCCTACAGCAACTCCACCACGCTCACCTCCTACACCAGCTCCACCAACTCCACCATGCTCACCTCCTACACCAACTCCACCAACTCCACCATGCTCACCTTCTACACCAACTCCACCAACTCCACCATGCTCACCTCCTACACAGCTCCACCATGCTCACCTCCTACACCAACTCCACCATGCTCACCTCCTACACAGCTCCACCATGCTCACCTCCTACACCAACTCCACCATGCTCACCTCCTACACAGCTCCACCACACTCACCTCCTACACCAGCTCCACCAGCTCCACCACACTCACCTCCTACAACTCCACCACGTTCACCTCCTACACCAGCTCCACCAACTCTACCACGCTTACCTACTACACCAACTCCACCACGCTCACCTCCTACACCAACTCCACCACGCTCACCTCCTACACCAACTCCACCATGCTCACCTCCGACACCAACTCCACCATGCTCACCTCCTACACCAACTCCACCACACTCACCTCCTACACCAGCTCCACCACGCTCACCTCCTACATAAGCTCCACCACGCTCACCTCCTACACCAACTCCACCACGCTCACCTCCTACACCAACTCCACCATGCTCACCTCCTACATCAGCTCTACCATGCTCACCTCCTACACCAGCTCCACCACACTCACCTCCTACACCAACTCCACCACGCTCACCTCCTACACCAACTCCACCATGCTCACCTCCTACACCAACTCCACCACACTCACCTCCTACACCAGCTCCACCATGCTCACCTCCTACACCAGCTCCACCACGCTCACCTCCTACACAGCTCCATCATGCTCACCTCCTACACAACTCCACCACGCTCACTTCCAAACCCAAACAAACACTGGGAAGGGACCCTCCCTGCATCTATTATTGGTGACCTTGTTAGACAGAACCTTCTAGCAAGACCATTGTGAGGCAATCTAAAGTCAACCATGACTCTGGTCCTTCCCACACCCATCATGACACTCAGGTCCACACTGCCTCTGGAGGCCCAGACACAGCATGGCTCCCTCCACGGGCTGCCCTTCCCATCACCAGCCAGGGCGGAGTGAAGAAGGAGATGAAATGACCCGAAGAGAAGCCAGAGCAATGGAGACAGCGGTGGAGGATGGGAGGTGGAAGATGAGGGGAGGGGAGGATGGAGGATGGAGGATGGAGGGGAGGATGGAGGTGGAGGATGGAGGGGAGGATGGAGGTGGAGGATGGAGGATGGAGGTGGAGGATGGTGGTGGAGGATGGAGGATGGAGGTGGAGGATGGAGGGGAGGATGGAGGATGGAGGATGGAGGATGGAGGGGAGATAGAGGTGGAAGATGGAGGATGGAGGATGGAGGGGAGGTGGAGGACGAGGGGAGGTGGAGGATGGAATCAGCCTCTAGAAGCTGCAGGAGGAAGGGCGTGGCCACCTTGGCTGGACAGCCTGTCAGCGCCTCCTGGACGTCCAGTCTGCAGAACCATGATGGAGCAGGTTTGTGCCAGTCCAGGCCCTAGGTGAGGGAAGCCCCTGGTGCCAGGCAGCGCAGGTCTTCCGCGGCACGCGGGGAGCAGGTGGCAGAGTGCACTGGGCTGCGAGTCCCCACGCTGAGACTCGGTGGCTCAGGCCTCTGCTCCGCCATGCCAGCGCGAGTCCCCACGCCCAGTTCTGGTGCCATGCTGAGACTCGGTGGCTCAGGCCTCTGCACAGGAGGCGGAGATCTCCTCAGGCTCACAGGGCCAGCTGCCATGGGAGCTGGTTCAGCTGTGATGGATCTTGATCAAAGACCCCCTTGCCCCCAGCCCTTGCTCTGTGTCCCCCTTCCTGACCAGTGTGTAGTGCTGGGGAATGGTACTCACCCAGGAATGACAGGGGGTGAGGGCTAAGCACTGGTCTAGCATTTTCACTACTCTGCTCTGTGGCTTTTGGCAAGGCACATGGTCTCTGGGAACCATGGTTTCCCATCTGAGAATGGAGAAGGTCTGTTTCCAGAATCTTCTAGAATGTTCTCTCCAAGATGGCGGTGCTATTGTCATATTTATCATTGTGTCCAGAGTACCTGAAAGACAATTTTCTTTCAGCAGGTGTTTGGTCTGCTCTGTTTTCTCTTCTGGATACAAGTCACCTTTGTTGGCTACCTCCAGGGCTGGGCTCTGTGGCCCCAAGGCCCAGGACTGAGTTCTGCTCTGGTTGTGAAATAGATTCACAAACCAGGTGCCAGTGGCTCACGCCTGTAATCCAAGCTA
Source organism: Dipodomys merriami (assembly GCF_024711535.1). Taxonomy (NCBI): domain Eukaryota; kingdom Metazoa; phylum Chordata; class Mammalia; order Rodentia; family Heteromyidae; genus Dipodomys; species Dipodomys merriami. The sequence goes on from NW_027204270.1 coordinate 8,836,416, forward strand.
CTCAGGAGGCTGAGATCTGAGGGTCATGGTTCAAAGCCATCCTTGGCAGAAAAGCCCCCATAAGACTCTTATTCCCAATTAACCACTCAAAAGCTGGAAGTGGCACTGTGGCTCAAAGTAGTAAAGCACCCAGCCCTGAGTTCAAGCCCCACGACCAACAAAAAAATAAAGTAAAGCAAGGCACCTAGCTGATTCAGGAAGCTGAGATCTGAGGATCTCAATTCAAAGCCAGGCCAGGCAGGAAAGTCTGTGAGACACTTATCTCCAATAAACCACCAGAAAACTAGAAGTGGCACTGTGGCTCAAGTGGTAGAGGGCTTGCCTTGAACTGAAGAGATCCGGGACAGCGCCCAGGCCCAGAGTTCAAGCCCCACGACCAACAATCTATCAATCAATCAATCAATCAATCAATAATAAAGTAAAAAATAAAACAGATTCGATAGCCCAAGAGAGAGGGCACAGTGCTCAGGGAGCCTGGACACAGGCCATGGAGCAGTGTGAGGAATGTGTGAGCACCAGTGAATGACCAGGCCCAGTGGGTGGCCCTGACAGTGAGACCACCTTGGTCTCCCTGGTGCTCCTGGGAGCCACAGAAGGTCAGTGTCCAGGCCAAAGGGCAGCAGAAGGAGCTGGACATCCAAAGCGCATTTAAAAGCCAATTCCAGTTGCTGGTGGGTGATGTGGTTGCCAGGGAGGCTCAGAAAGAGCCCAGAAGCACGCACAGCTTGCATTTCTGTCTTGGCTTGGGGGACCCGGAGCTTTGACTCTTCAGGTTTGGAGAGGGGCAGGGAGTGGAGATGTGGCTCAGTGGTAGAGGAACTGCTTAGACTCTACAAAGCCCTGGGTTCTATCCCCAGTTCCTGGGGGAAAGAAAGCTCAAAGTGCAGAGTGTTGTTTTCTTTTCCATTGTTGTTGTCTGTATGTGTATGTTTCTGTCGGTCATGGGGCTTGAACTCTGGGCCTGGGCTCTGTACCTGAGCTCTTCAGCTCAAGGTGAATGCTGTACCACTTGAGCCACAGCATCACTTCTGGTTTTCTGATGGTTAATTGGAGATAAGACTCTCACGGACGGGCTGGGAAGTTGGCTCAGTGGTAGAGCGCTTGCCTTGCATGCATGAGGCCCTGGGTTTGATTCCTCAGCACCACATAAGGAGAAAAAAAAAGCTGGAAGTGGCGCTGTGGCTCAAGTGGTAGAGCACTCGCTTTGAGCTGAAGAGCACAGAGACAGCGCCCAGGCCCAGAATTCAAGCCTCATAACTGACCAAAAAAAAAAAAAAAAGTCTCATGGACTTTCCTGCTGGGGCTGGCTTTGAACCACAATCCTCAGATCTCAGATCTCCTGAGTAACTAGGATTACAGGCATGAGCCTCCGACTGCCGGCTGTTGTTTTGTTTTATCTAAATCACAGAAAGGCCAGCACAGGTACCAGATGCACACCCAGGAGTACAGACACCCACCAAACCCCTGCCCATCCTCTGTGACCACCGGCTCCATTGTCACAGCACACTTCCCCAGCAGCCCTCCGCCCAGATCCCACACTTCCCCAAACCCCGGAGAGCCTGCCTTCAGATGACGAACCTAGAGGTACAGCTGTGGTCAAGGACCATGAGGTGGCCTGCCCAGCCCCCTTCCCCCATACCCACAGTGACCCAAACAGTTCCTGGTGCCACTATACATGGAGTCATCCCATCCATCTCCAAACTGATAAGATCCAGGGAGGTGTCCTCCCAAGACTCCAAGACCCTCCCAGACCCCCTCCCAGACTAAGCCCCACTCGCCCAGCCTGGCTGTGGCTCTTAGTGGAATGCATGAGCACAGGGGAGATGGAGGCTCTTCTAAATGGAAGGAGAGACCCACCTGTCCATGGAGAGAAAGACAGGAGCGAGGGAGGACCCGGGGGGCCTGTGTTTCCTGTGAGTCCCCACCCCTCCAGTTCTCAAGTCCAAGAGTCTCTGGGGCACGGCTATAAGGCCCTCCCCTAAAGCCCTCCCCACAGCTGATGCCAAAAGTGGCAGGCACCCCCCCCCCCACACACACACCCTTTTCTATCAGCTGAGCAGCCCAGGTGTCCAACTCAGCAGGGGGAACTAGAGGTCTCCATCCTAGGGAGCCTGGAAACAGGGACCCACAAGCTCCAGTGGTATCTGTAGCCTCCTTCCCCTGCTCTGGCTGAGGACAGGAGTTCCTGGTCTTGTTCCCCATCACCCGGGAGACCTGAGGCTTGGGAAGGCCCTGGGATGTGACCAGAATCCCACAGACCTGGGGAAAGAAGTCAGAAAACCTGCACTCCCAGGGTACCTCCCTCCCTGCCCCTGCCGGTGAGCTGGACTTCCCCTACTGGCTAGAGTTGGGATGGGGAATGTCTGGAAAGAACAAAAGCAGTGGCCTGCTCCTAATGGCGCTCGGGAATGTGTGTGTCCACCTGTGGGCTGCCCCACTGCCCCACTGGGACCCAGGGATCCGGGCATGTCTTGGTGTGTCCTTTATAGTGGGATGAGTCTATGGATAGGCCATGCGCTCTCTGGGAGGCACAGACGTGTGCTCACAAGTGACAGCTGACAGGTGGGAGGGCCAGGGAGGCTCAGGGAGGAGGAGTTTCCCTGGACACAGCCATCTGACCGTCTGGGGAGACGTCTCAGCCGGCGGGCTCAATGAACTCAGTAGCCCTGGCTGGAGACTGGTACTCAGTTGTCCCAAGGACAGAAGAAGGCATAAGGACCTGGAAGAGGAAGAGTGGGGGAGGTTAGAGGGTGTGGGAGGAAGCCGGGCTTGTCCTCAAGAAGGGTGAAGGCCATCAGAGTCTTCCAGACGTGCCATGTAGGTTTGGTACTAGCAACTAGAACAAGACACATTTTTGGGGTCCTCAAACAGGGTCCCAGACATGGCCTAGGATGCCTAGCCGTGGTCCTGAGTTAGGACAGGAGCCAATATTACACAGAGCAGGCTCTCCACCCGGACTTGGGGGCCTGGGCAGGGTGCCTAGAAACCAGGGACAGATAGGGAAGCCCATAAAGAATGGGGAGAGAGGACAAGGAGAGGATGAACCCCCAGAATGGTAACACAGGAGAGACCAGGCGTCAGAGCCCAGGATGTTCACATGGGCTGTGATCAGGGTAAAGACACAGCGGGCCCACAGAGCTTGGAGCAAAGAGGGCTTTACCATGACCTCCGTGACGTGGAAGACTTGATGCCCCTGGACGGCCCCCTGCCCACCTGCCGAGCACCCCAACACCTTGAGACTCTAGTGGCTACCAGATTCAGAGACGAGCAGGTACCAGTGGCTCAAACCTGTAATACTAGCTACTTAGGAAGCTGAGATCTGAGGATCGTGATTCAAAGCCCATGCAACTCTTATCTCCAGTTAACCACCAAAAACAATCAGCCAGAAGTGGAGCTGTGGTTCAAGTGGCAGAGCACCAGACTTAAGCAAAAAAAGCTAAGAGACAGTGTGCATACCCTGAGTTTGAGCCCCAGGGCCAGCACGCGCGTGTGCGCGCACGCGCGCACACACACACACACACACACACACACACACACACGATTCCCAAAGAACTCCACCCTTCTTTGAGATCTGAATTGGCTGATGATGGACAGGTGAGCTGGGACTCACAGTGACACTGTCCCCTCCAGAGAGAAGTCCAGTTGTGCCTCCAGAGGCTGGCCGTCCACCCCGGGGTATCCGGCTGTGAGGTGTCCCTTGAGTTGGCCAGCACAGTGAGACAAGGGTGCCCTTTTTCAAGGAGACCAAGCATTTAGGGGCAGAGTCTCAGGACTTGTTGGGGGGGGAGGGCTCTAAAATGCCCAGTGAGGCAGGGCTTGTTGAGGTCACCCAGAGTCAGTCTGCTGGAACGCGCCAGCCCATGGCACCGGGAAACGCTGACACCACCCTGGTAAAGGTGACACCGCACCGACTCACTTCTAGGAGACAATCTGCAAATTGCCTGATGGAGACATACCGTCAAAGGCGGTGAGAGGACACGTGTCCCCAACACGATTCCCTGAGCTGCATAAACACACAAGAAATGCTCCCTGGACCGGGGCTGACACCACAGGAGCCATTACCTACTAAAGAGCAAGCCTTTTGGACAGCATATGGAAAGCCAGGATGGAGCATTGAGATCTGAACGCGGTCTACCACCAGTTCTTGAGGCAAAAGCATAGCCAAGGGGGTTGGAGAGTTGGGGCCGGTCCTGGGACTTGAACTCGGACCCAGGTGCCGTCACTGAGCTTTGGTGCTCAACTCTAGCACTCTGTAGCTTGAGCCACAGCTCCACTTCAGGCTTTCTGGTGACTGATTGGAGATAAGAGTCTCATGGACTTTCCTTTCTAGGCTGGCTTTGAACCATGAACCTTAGACCTCCACCTCCTGAATAGCTAGGATTACAGCCATGAGCCACCAGCTCTTTTATTTTCTTTAAAATTAATTTTATTTACTTATTTATTTGGTACCAAGGAATGAAACCCAGGGCCTCGTGGATGCGGGGCAAGCACTCTACCACTAAGCCACGCTCCCAGCCCTCCTTTTACCTTCAAATAAACTGGCTCTGTGTGCTTTCAACACTGTCCAGGAGAAACAAACCCAAACCCCAGGCAGCGTCAAAACCACAGAATTTTTCCAGTGGGAGCAAGCCCTCCCACCCAAGAACGTCTCAAGCCTGGAGACAGCAGGCAGCCCTGGCAGGTCCCCCAGGCTCCTGAGTGAGCACCACCCTGGGGGCGGGGCCTGGGGGGCAGGGGCACGTGGGCGGGGCCAAGAGGGGCGGGGCCCACGGGGTGGATCCGAGTTCCCCCCAGAAGCTCATTCATGAGGCCAGGGCCCAGGAGCCCCAGCTTCACACAGGCTCTCAGATGGCCCTCTGAGAAACACCATCCTCTGGTCCTTGTCCTGTCACCATTTCTGTCCCCTTGCTAGGGTGCTGTAAAGGGAAGATGGATGGATGGATGGATGGATGGATGGATGGATGGATGGATGGACAGGGTGACACTGAGAGGCTGTGAACCTCATCCTGCCATGACAACAGTACCAACACCTCCATAGCTCGGGGGACTCCCCGCACCCTCCACACTCTCTCCCTCTCCACCCTGACTAGTCACCTGAGCTGTTTTGGAGGTCTCTGGCTTCCAGAACTTTCTACTTAGAGATTATCCCTGTGAGCCACTGTCCCTGACTGCTCTCAAGGAGAACCATCAGAACCTGGGGCAGAAGGGAGGGAGCTGGAGGGCCATAGCAGGGATGCTGGGGAGTATCTGGGTATGGGGTTAGACACCCAGCAGGCACCAGAGAACCAATGGCCATGTTCAATCCATTTCACTTCTTCGTACCTCGTTTCTTTCTTTTGGGTGGGTCGTGGGGTTTGGACTCTGGGCCTGAGTGCTGTCCCTGAGCTCTTCAGCTCAAGGTGAGCACTCTACCACTTGAGCCACAGCACCACATCCAGTTTTCTGGTGGTTTATTGGAAATAGGAGTCACAGGACTTTCCTCCCCAGGCTGGCTTTGAACAGTGATCCTCAGATCTCAGCCTCCTAAGTAGCTAGGATTACAGGCGTGAGCCATGGGCTTCCGGTTCCTTGTTTCTTTCTTGTTGGGTAGGGTTGATAGTGGGCACAGGTGTCTGCCAGGCAGGGCTGCTGTTAAAGGAGTCAGCTCTTGTGAGGCTCTAACATGTCTTAGGCAGTACGTTAGGGCTGCCAGATGAAATATACAACACCGGAGTTAAGTGTGGCAGTACATTCCTGTAATCCCAGAATCTGGAAATTAAGACAGGAGGATCACAAGTTCCAAGTCAGTCTGAGCTATGCAGCAAGACTTTACCTCAATAAAACAAACAAACAAACAAAAAAAAGCCAGGCACCAGTGGTTCACAGCTGTAATCCTAGCTACTCAGGAGGCTAAGATCTGAGGATTGTGGTTTAAAGCCAGCACAGTCAGGAAAGTCCATAAGACTCTTATCTCCAATAAACCACCAGAAAACCAGAAGTGAGCTGTGGCTCAAAGTGATAGAGTGCTTGCTCTGAGAAAAAGAGCTCAGAGACAGCACCCAGGGCCCCAAGTTAAAGCCCCTTGAATGACAAATAAATAAACAAAAGATGCCCCAAATATATTAAGTTTCAGATAAATGACAAATAACATTTAATATGAGCATATTCATAAGTATATTTCAGTATAATATTGTTAGATAAATTGTATGATCATATAATTTTTTTAAGGTCCAAGACCAGAACTGGCTTTCGTTCATGGGCTGGTGCTCTACCCACTGAACCAGGCCTCCAACCCCTCATATGATGTTTTGTATGATTTACATTAGAATATTATTGACCTGAAATCCAGCACTTCTGGGGTACTCTGGGGGTTATTTGCATGGTGGTTGTGTTTAGGTGTTGCTAATGGAACCTTGGGGTCCTTGTGTCCTTCAAGCTCCTATTGGGGGGGGGTTGAGGGGAGAGGTGGTTTCCTTCTTCCACCTCAGGCCCTGCGAAGGAGGCGGAGAGGAGGGGACCCCGGGGCCTCACGTACTTTCCCTGGTGGCTTGCTCTGTGGCTGTAGGTGCCGTGGCTGCAGGAGATTCACAGGGCAGACAACTCATGTCTGCGAGCACTGGAGCTAGTCAAGGTCACAGGAGACAGCTCTGGCTCAGTCCTGCCTCTCTGGGGAGGAGGGGAAGAGGAGGCCAGGGAAGAGGGAGGAAGCTGAGGAGGAGGGAGAAGGCTGGGAAGGTAGGAGGAGCATGGGGAGCAGGGAGGAGGCCCAGGGAAGTGGGAAGACACCTTTCTCTGTCCTCCTGCCCTTGATTCTTTCCTAGGGAAGAGGCAGCAAGCTCACCTAGAAGACCTCATGCTTGCCTGGCAGTGGCTCACACCTGTCATCCTAGCTACTCAGGAGGCTGCGATCTGAGGATCGTGGTTTGAAGCCAGCCCAGGCAGGAAAGTCTATGAGACTCTTATCTCCAATCAATTACTCATAAAAGCCGGAAGTGGTGCTGCGGTTCAAGCGGTAGAGTGCTCGCTTTGAGCAAAAGAAGCTTGGGGACAGCACCCAGGCCCAGAGTTCAAGCCCCAGGATCAACACTCCCCGCAAAAGAAAAAAAAAAAATAAAGCCTTGTGCTTCTACTTGGATGGAGCCCAATTTTCTTGGGCAGGAAGTGGGTGGTCAGCGTGGAGGGGTACCAGACCACAGAGGTTCAGCGCGCCCCTCCCCCAGCCCTGCTTTTGACTCTGATCCAGGCCCAGCCTCTCACTAGCTCCTCTGGGCAGGACAACAGGACCTCTCTGAAGGCCCAAGCAGCCTCTGTTCCAAGTCCATTACATACAGAAGATCCTTCCCATCCTCGCTGCCCCATCCAGTGGGCACTGGGACACTCCTGGCTTACAGATGAGAAAACTGGGGAATCAAAAGGCCACTCAGGCTTGAGGGCACAGGAGTTGAGTGCTTGCTAAGTACATGCCAGGGCTCTGAGTTCAAGCCCACAATTCAGCAAGGGAGGAAAGGGGAAAGAAAACCACCTGAGTGCTGAAGCCGGGTCTTCAGCTCATGGCCCTGGGGTCTGTGAAAAGCATAGGTGGGGAAGGGGAGGGAGGGAGGCAATAGAGGACAAACAATGGGTAACAAAATTAGGAGGAGCCGGTACTAGTGTTCTACAGCATAAGGTGACTAGAGTGTACAGAAAAGTATTGCATATTTTAAAAAAATTAAGCTAGGCTCTAGTGGTTCACGCCTGCAATCCTAGCTACTCAGGAAGCTGAGATCTGAGGACCACGGTTTGAAGCCAGCCCAGGCAGGAAATTCCATGAGACTTGAACTCAGGGCCTGGGCACTGTCCCTCAGTTCTTCAGCTCAGTAGATTAGTGCTCTACCACTTTGAGCCACTGCACCACTTCCGGTTTTCTGAGTAGTTTATTGGAGAAAAGAGTCTCATGGACTTTCCTGCCTGGGCTGGCTTTGAACCTCGACCCTCAGATCGAAGCCTCCTGAGTAGCTAGGATTACAAGCGTGAGCCACCAGTGCCCAGCTTACCACGAGACTCTTATCTCCAATAAATTTAAAAAAAAACAAAAACAAAAAACAAAGCAGAGTTGTAGAGCACTAGCCTTGAGTACAAAAGATCAGTGACAGTGCCCAAGCCCTAAATTCAAGTCCTAGGACCAGTACACAGACACAGACACAGACACACACACACACACACACACTCACACACACACAGATACACACACACACCTAGAAGAGTCAGTGTTGATGGCTCATGCCTGTCCTCCTAGCTACTCAGAGGCTGAGATCTGGAGGACTGAAGTGTGAAGTCATCTTGGACTGAGAAGCTCATGAGACTCCATCTCCAAAATAATCAGCAAAAAGCTAGACTGGAGGCATGGCTCAAGTGGTAGAGTACCAGCCATGAGGAGGCAAGCCTGCTTTGCATAATTGAGAGTCTGAAAGTTCCCAGGACAATGAAATGATACATGATTAAGGAGATTTTAAAAGATGGTAACTACCCTCCCTATCTTATCACTACACATTGTGCCCCCAAAATAGGTACAATCATTGAGTCAATTACATCAGAAAAGCTTTTAAGTATGAGCAGCATTGAAAACACAGGCAGAAGGACATGTGTTCCATGTTACTGGGGCCCTCGTGTGGAAGTTCAAACTCAGCCAATACACTGGGAGTCACCGTCATTCCATTCTGCATTCACTGGTAGGAAACTGAGGCTCAGAGAGGTCAAGAACTTGCTTGCCCAGGATCATAATCTAAGCCAAAGTCTGAACTTGGGACCCATGCCCAGCTCCCTCCCCTCCCCCACCTTTAGTTTCACAGCCTCATATTGAGCACAGAGTGCACTAGTACTAAGGGCATGAACTCAGGGCTTCTTCACTCAAGGCTGACACTTTACCTCCTGACCCACAGTTCCATTTTCAACTTTTGCTAGTTAGTTGGAGACAAGAGTCTCATGACCTTTCCTGCCAGGGCTGGCTTTGAACTGAGATTCTTAGATCTCAGCTTCCTGAGTCCCTAGGATTCCTGAGTTGGTGAGCCACCAATGCCTGGTCTGGCTCCATGTTTCCCTGGCTGAGTGAGACCAACTCCCCACCATATTCTGTCCCCAGGGCCCTAACACTGTTGCCTGCTCTGAGTGAGCCCATCTTCCCTCCTGGAAGCGGCCAGGGAAGCAGGGCCCCTTGGTGCCCATTTTCTTCCCCAGGCGATGGAGAAGATCCTGGATTTGCATGTCTCTGCATTTCCTTCCACTGTGCCATGTGTCAGAGTTCATCATCAGGAGACTACGCAGCATCGCTTCACCAAGTTCCAGTTTTCCACGTGGAGAAGTTGAGGCTCTTAGATCTTAAGCCAGGACCCAGCCCCACCACCCAGCCCACCTAGGGCTCTGGGGAGTTGTCAGTACTGTTGTCAAGTACTGTTAAGATGAGAAAAGTGAGGCACAGAAGCCATCGGGGACCTGTTTGAATCCCAGCCTCCTAGGATAGAAGTAAGAGCAGACTCTGAGCCTCTGACTCTCCAGTTACCGACCCACATCTGGAAGACCCTGGGACCTCCGAGTGGGTTGTGGATCTTATTAGTTTATTCATTATGCAAAGGCAGGGCTCACTGAGGACAAGCCCAGCGAGGTCTGCACGAGGCTAGTCCTTTCTTCTCGAAGGCCCAGGGGAGTCAGGCAGGACAAGGGGGACAAAGTTCAAAGCCAGGGGACCTCTTCCCTTTGCAGGTTAGATCTTCTCAGGGACTGTTCACAAGGTGAATTCAGACTGGGGTGAACATGCCAGCGAGGGGATCTGACCTGCTTGGGGGGTGGGCAGGGCACGATGCCGGTGACATTGTGGAATAGTATGGAGCACACGCAGATTCTGCGCACTGAGGAGCGGATCCCTCCCCTCTCAGAAAATGGATTGAAGACATACTGGAGCTCAGGCTGCATCTTTCCATCTTCTGCGAGGCTCCTTAGCTTGGGGCGAGGGAGGAGCCCAGGGCTGACTCCAAGTAGAAGCTGAAAGCCACTCTAAGAGAAGAGCATCGCTTGGCCCTGTCCTGGTGGAGATCAGTATAGATGCTGGCGTTGCCCGCTATCCCTGAGCCTCACTTTGGCATGCTTGCTGCCGGGCCCCTTCCTAGGGCCATTGCTCCCCCTGTGCCCTGTCTGCCAACTTGGGCATCCATGTTGCCAACTGCAAGGGGGCACCGGAGAGCAAAGGAGGTGCAGGCACATCTGGGCTGAGAAGCCACTGAACTCTATAAATCACTGCTGCATGGCTGACTGTGAGCAGGCTGCCTTTATCCTGGCCAAGAATGTTCTTCGCCTGTCTCCATCAGCAGAAGAGCAGGCAGGGAGCTTGAGAGGCCAGCGCAGGCTTGCAGGCTTCTGGATACCCCTAGAACCGGCCGGCTTGTGTCTGTGCCCTGGTTCTGGGATTGGGTGCCTTCCACTCATAAATGACACCCGCACCCACCTGTCCTGGGACCAAAGCCCTTCTGAGCTACAGGTGAACTGAGGCAGAGCCTACAGACCTCTAACTTGGGAGCATTAAGTGAAGATTGGAGAAAGGATGGCCACAGACAGGGCCAGAGAATTCTGCACGCACCGTCCAGATTCCCTTTCCCCAGCGGGGATCCAGGATCCGTCCACACTGAGAGCCATCCGCACCCAGAGCCGCTCACACCAAACAGTTGCTGGTTGAGCCTCTGGTCTCCTCTTCCAGGCTCCGTTAGACTCGGGGCCCACGGTGACCTCTCCCTGCGGAGGGGCGCCCCACCCCGCCCCCATCGTGTCCTCCTGCCCCGTCCAGCCCTCCACTCACCTTTGGGCAGTTTGGAGGTGTTCTCCTGGATCCAGGAGAAGAGGTGGGCGAAGTCGCAGTCACAGAGCCACGGGTTCCCGTCCAGGCGCAGGGCGCGCAGCGCGGGCAGCGCGTCCAGGGCGGCCACGTTGAGGCTGCGTAGATTGTTGTCGTTCAGCTCCAGCACCTGCAGCGACTCCAGGCTCTCGAAGGCCGCCTCGTGCACGCCCGCCAGGCGGTTGTTGGCCAGGCTCAGCTTGACCAGCCTCCCGGCCGAGCGGAAGGCGCCGGCGCGCAGCTGGGTCAGGTTGTTGTAGCTGAGGTCCAGGAAGGCGAGCTTGGCGGAGCCGCTGAACGTGCCGTCCTCCAGCGCGCGCAGCGAGTTGTTCCTCAGGTCCAGGTACACCAGGTCGCCGTAGAAGATGAAGAAGTCCTCCGGGATCCGCTGGATGCGGTTGCCGGCCACCAGCAGCTTGCGCACGTCCAGGGGGAAGGGATCGGGTACGCTCGGGAGCCCGCGATCGCGGCAGTCCACGGTGTGGGGGGCGCTGCAGGTGCAGCCCGCGGGGCACGCGTGTCCGGGCCGGAGCAGCAGGAGGAAGCCGCAGAGCCCGAACACCCCGGCGGCGGGGGCGCGGGGGCGCATGGCCGAGCGGAACGCACGCCGATCTCCCGGCTGGCCTGGCGGGGGGCGGGGAGGTCGTGCGCCCCGGGCGCACGGAGAGGGGACCGCGGCGGCGGGGACGGGGACGGCGGCGGAGGCGGCGGCGGAGTCCCAGGCGGGAGGGGGGGCGGGAGGAGGGAGCCGAGCGCGCCTGGGAAGGGATTCGACCGCACAGGAAATGAAGCCGCTTGGAAAATCCGGGGGCAGAGGCGGGGCGGGGTGTGGGGTGTGGGGGGAACCGTCGCCGACGCGGGCCCCAGGGGGATCGGTCACTCGAGCCCGGCGGCACTGGACGACAAGTGCAGCGATCCAGCCCCAGAGCAGCTTCTAGAGGGCGCGTCCTGTCCCGGGCATGCGCCCCGCGCGCGGTGCCTGCCTGGTACCCACACACTCCCCCCACCCCACCCCCTGCGCGCCAGAACCTGGGTCACTCGGGCTCTGCCCATCTGATCTTGGGTAGGGCTCCAAGGTGGCTGGAATAAATGCCCTCCTTCCTGCCATCTCCCTCCTGCGTTTGACACGTGGCAGCAAGAAGGAGAGTGAGCAAGGTTGGCAGTGCCAGTCAGCCCTGTCCAAGCTGACCTGGCGCTTAGGGCTGAAATCCACAGACACCAGACACTGCGGCCGGGCTGACAGAGAGAGCTAACCACCCTAGCTGGGTGGCCTAATCCTAGTTCGAAACATCTGTGAAAGGGGAAGGGCTAATATTGGCCTCACCAACTCCGGGTCAAGACATAACGTTTGGGCCAGGCACCAGTGGCTCACACCCCTAATCCTAGCTACTTGGGAGTCTACGATCTGAGGATGGCTGTTCCAAGCCAGTCAGGGCAGGAACATCCATGCAACTCTTATCTCCAATTGACCACCGAAAAAGCCAGACGTGGAGCTGTGGCTTAAGTGGTAGAGCACCAGCCTAGATAGAAAAAGCTCAAAGCCAGGCCCTGAGTTCAAGCCCCAGCACAGCCCCCACCCCCACCCCTGCCCCCCAAAAGAAATGATCAAATTCCTCCAATATTTTTTGGGGGGGGATGATATTCTTGTTAGTTTTATTTTTGCCTCAGCCTGCCCCTCTACCACTTGAGTCACACCTCCACTTGTGGCTCTTTGCTGGTTAATTGGAGATAGGGGTCTCTGGGATGTCTTCTGCCCGGGCTGGCTTCACTCTGAGTCTCCTGAGTAGCTAGGATTCCAGGTGTCAGCCACCAGGGCCCAGCAACTCCCCAGCTTTGATGGCCAAGGGAGCTAGTCAGCCCAAGAGGAGAGCTGGGGGGGGGTGCTGAGGTTGGCAGGCCAATTTTCTCCTCACCATCTTCCAGAGCCAAACCTCCCCCCCCACCACCTTATTCGAGAAACTTCTCCTGGGGAGGGTCCTCCTAGAGGCCCCAGGGATTTCCTGCTGCTGGCTATTTTGGTTCAAACACCTTGGAATTGACCAGCTCCCCTGGGACCAAAATAACCTAGTGAACAGCTGTGGGCCACGGCCCCCCTCAGCGCCCCCCACCCCCGCCCCCGGCCTGCTGGGGGTTGTTGGGAGCCTGTGACTTGTGAAACCCCAAAAGCTAAGCCCCTGCTCCTCCCCCCGGCCTCTTTCCAAAGATACAGGCAGGCAGTTGATGTCTCTGAGCCCCAGGATCAAGCAACTGAGCCTCTGGGTAGCAGCCAAGGACTGGGGGGGGGAGGGGGTTGGCTGGAGCTTGGAGGCCGGCAGGGGGAGGGGGAGCTGGGTCCCCAGCGTTTTGGGGGATCCATACTCTGGTGAGAGCCCATGGTAGAGGAGGAGAGAGGGTCAGAGTGCTCCCCCCAAGGGGGGAGGGGACAAGGCAGGCCAGTGACAGTGACGCAGTGGAAGAGTCACAGACAGGTGGCCAAATAAACACATCACCCCAGCCCAGCCCTCTCGGCTCTGCACACAGAATGATCTATTGCACTCTCCCAACCTTGGTGCTGGCTGCTCACTGTAGTGCCCAGGGCCATCTACTCTGAGCCTTCTGGAAGTTTCTCTGGATCTCCTCACCAGGGCTGCTTGTGCTCCAGGCCTCAGAGGCTCCTTCCCCAGAGGGCACCCAGGAGGGGGTTCATGAGACCCGAGCCTCACTCCAGGTTGGGCTGTGTCCTTCACATGTGCACACTCTGTGGTTTGCCCTGTGGCTCTGAATGTGCCCCAAGCCATCTCAGCCCAGCTCGGGGGTCTGGTTAGCGCACAGGACTGGCCTCAGGACCCTGGGTGTGGTGCTGACCTCACCGTTTGTGGCTCCGAATCTTTCACAGGCCACTCAGGCTCTGTGCACTTCCCAGTTAGAGTCTGATGAAGATAACTCCACCCTCCCACCCCACCCCCCAAGCCAGTCCTAGGACTTGAACTCAATGCCTGGGCGCTGTCATCAAGCTTTTTGCTCAAGACTGGGGCTCTGCCACTTGAGCCACACCTCCACTTTGGGCTTTTTGGTGGTTGATTGCAGATAAGAGTCTCAGAAATTCCCCTGCTCTGGCTGCCTACAAACCATGATCCTCAAATCTCAGCTTCTGAGTAGCTAGGATTTTAGGCGTGAGCCACAGTCACCTGGCAAACTTTACATTTTTTTTCAAGTCTGGGGCTAAGTAGGCCTTGAACCTAGGAGGGGGTCACCCTGGGTCCAGGGGTCACCTAATCCCCAACCTGGGGGTCCCACAGGTTCTTTTCTGTTGAGCAGAAACTCCAGCTTGCAATCAGGGTGAGTCTGATGAACATAAACCGTGGGTTTCTCCCTACTAAATTCAGAGTATTTCCAACAAGAGCTTTCAAAATAGGGGCAGTGTAAGGGGGTGGGCATGGATGGCTGGTAGTGAAATCAAGAAAGGGGTTCCCCCATCCTAGGGACCCTGACCCCCAAATGTGGGAGAAAATGCCCCCTCCCACCCAGGTACAAGGGAGGTGAGGACACGTCAGGATGTGAAGATGTGATCTGGAAACCCACAGAAGTGATCAGGGCCCCAGAGGCTCACGCCTGTCATCCTAGCTACTGAAGAGGCTGAGATCTGAGGATTGTGGCTTAAAGCCAGCCTGAGCTGGAAAGTCTGAGAGACTCTTATCTCCAATTAGCCACCCAAAAGCCAGAAGTGGAGCTGAGGCTTGAGGGGTAGAGCACTAGCCTCGAGCAGAAAAAGCTCAGGCAGAGCATCCAGGTCCTGAGTTCAAGCCCCAGGACTGCTGGCACTCAAAACAAAACACAAACTCCCCCATATGCAGCGTCCTCTCACTCCTGGGACAAAGATGAGCTTTGTCACCTTGGATTTCTTACACACACACACACACACACACACACACACACACACGAGACACAAAGCCATGACCTCAGCACGGTCACACTGCAGGTCAGCCACAGAGTGTCCCCTTCTCCTGTGCTAGTCACCCACTCATCTGCAGCTTTAGCACCCCGGGTGAAAGGGTCCGGAGAAACTTCCAGAGTTCTGCATGTATTCTCAGAGGCATTACCCTTGTGATTCCTAGGCAAGAGGCTCTGGACAGGGGTGACAGATGCCTGATGTCACCCCGATATCATCCTTCCCCAACTCTCCTACACTGAACCTCCAGAATCCTCTCTCCTCCCCTAGAGCCCCTCTTCCCTTCCCCCCCCCCAGCTTCAGAGCACTTCTGCTCTGATCCTGTTCTCTCCTTGCTTAATTCCTGGCACTCAGGGGTCCCCAGGAGGCCTCCCCTCCTCCGCCGTCCAGGGCCTGGGCCCTGAAAGGATTTCCCCTGACACATCCATCAGCCAGGCTGCGCCAGGCCCAGCTTAGTAGAGATGATGTCAGAATGTCAGAACATAAGTGGGAAGGCTGGGTTTGGATGATATGAATGTGGCTGGGTGTTTGGTGATGTCATTTGGGTTACTAGTGTGAATCATTTCGGATCACAGGCCTCCCCTGGGCTGCCAGCCTCTTTGCCTGGGGCAGGCCGGGCTCTGACCTAGAGATGCCTTCACAGGCCTCCCACTGAACCACCAAACCCAAGCTCCATCTGCTGCACTTCCCCACAGCCACCACCAGGGGGCATTACCTGCCTCCTGCACTGGTGATATAAACACCTCTGGACCCTGCCACTGGCCCTGACCACTTATGCCTGTAGCCTGGGTGGGCTCTGGTTATTTTTGAGAGAGGCTCTTGGTTTGGGTTTTTTTGTTTTCTGTTTTTCTCAAGCCGGGTGTGCACTGCGACCCACCTTAGGGGGGGATGACAGGCATACGTGAACACACACCCAGCTTTTCCTGTTGACATGGAGTCTCACGATTTTTTTGGGGGGGAGGGGTCTGGAACTTCAATTTGCATTTCAGCCTCCCTGAATCGCTGGGGCGACAGCCACGCACGCGACTACCACCCCATCCAGCTATTGGCTGAGATGAACTTTTCTGCCAGGGCTGGCTGGCCCCTCAGATCTCAGCCTTCTGAATAGCTAAGATGACCAGCATGAGCTACTGGATGGAGCCTGGTTTTCTTTCCTAGTTAATATTGCAAAGGGAAGCGTTTAGTTGGAGCCCATGGGATAAAGATAAAAAGAGCCTCGGTTCTGGCAATCTCCTTGAAGACAAAAGAAGTGCACAACTGCAGAGTCACAAACAACACAAAGACTCAACACGTACTCAAGCAAATACTGTGGGCTGCACAGGGGGCCTGGGCGCCACCACGGGGCACAGGTACATCTTGACTGTCTTTCTCAGAGCAGATCTTGGAGCACGAGGCCATGTGGCTTCATGCTTCTGTGCCCTGGCACACACTGTTCCTTCTGCCCGTCCACCTGGCAGTCTGCTCCTCCTGCTTCCCCATGGCTTTGACCTTCCCAGGTATAGACCGAGCTCTCCCTCTTTGTAGCTCTCCAAGCTCAGGCTTCTGGGACCGTCCCCGACATGTGGCAGAGGGTTTGTTTTTATTGTTTTTTTATTTTCATTTTTTGCTGGTCCTGGGGCTTGAACTCAGGGCCTGGGCGCTGTCCCTTAGCTTTTCTGCTCCAGGACAGTGTTCTACCTTTTGAGCCACAGCTCCACTTCTGGCTTTTGGCTGGTTAATTGGAGATAAGAGTCTCATGGATGATTTTCCTGCCTGAGCTGGCTTCGAACTGCAGTCCTCAGATCTCAGCCTCCTGAAGAGCTAGGATTACAGGCGTGAGCCACCAGCGCCCAGCTTAACACTCTCCACCTTTTACACACCTGTGTGAACAAACAAGTTGGCCCTTGGGAAGTACAACTGGACAAACCCACTTGAAGACTGGGGTTGCTTTGGAAAGTTCTGGAAGCCCAGGTCTTCCATCATGGGGCTGAATGGTCTGATGAGCACTTCCCTCCTCCATACATATTCCAGATTCCCAAAGGCGTGTGGCATCAGACACTGGGGACCAAGTCTCCTGAATGTGTTCAGTAATGCCAGGAGGTTACGCCACGTCCGTGTGTTAGGTGGGAGGAAAGGCCAGGGAAAACAGAATGTTAAAATAAACGTTTTGGATCAGACACAAACACCTGATTGTGGAGTGTGTGTCAGCTGTCATGGAGCGCCTCCTGGGCCTCTTGGCTCTGTTTGCACACGTGCCCACGTCCATACCTCTCCCCTTCCAGATGTGCTGGGCCTACCTGCCAGCAAGGTGCACACCTGACATAATCAAAGACAGGGTGGCACAGAGCTGCCAGAATGCGTTCTAGTAAAGGCCGAGGCACGAGTGGAATTAGCATGTGATTTGCATAAATTTGCCTGCCACTCCCAAAGCCCTTACACTGAGTTCATGAAACACAATTCTGGGGTTAAGATACCTCATCAAGGCCAGGTCTTGTTCTGGGAGCTGTAAAAGTGTGTGTGTGTGTGTGTGTGTGTGTGTGTGTGTGTGTGTGTCTGTGTCTGTGTCTGTGTGTGTGTGTGTGTGTGTCTGTGTGTGTGTGTGTCTGTGTGTGTGTCTGTGTGTGTGTGTGTGTGTGTCTGTGTGTGTGTGTCTGTGTGTGTGTGTGTGTGTGTGTGTGTGTGTATGTGTGTGTGTGTGTGTGTGCTCATATTGGGAGTTGAATTCAGGCCCTCTCTCCCTCGGTTGGCTTTTTCACTCAAGGCTGGTGCGCTGTCACTCAAGCCACACCTCCACTCCAGCATTTTGCTGGTTAATTTGAGATCAAATCTCAAGGGTTTTTCTACCTAGGCTGACTTCAAACCTCAAGCCTCAGATCTCAGCCTCCTAAATATCTAGGATTACAGGCATGAGCCACTAGTGCCTGGCTAAATATAATCTTAATCTCAGTTATCCAAAAGATGGGCCTGGTTGTGATTTTCCAGGCATGGGGGCTAATGTCCCCAGCTTAGGGCAGCACGGCTGGTCGATGACTCAAATGCGGTTATTCAGACTCATTTCTCTGCACAATGTTGACTGAGAACCCTCTATGATCTAGCTGTTAGCCTGGACGCTGGGCACCCCAGCGAGTGAAAAGCTTTTATGGGCATTAGTTAGAGGAAAGTTTGGTTGCTATGACAAAGAGATCCCAAGTTTACACAGGAACTTGGAAGCTGGGGCAAACACAGTGGTGTACGACTATAATCCCAGCTCCTTGGAAGGCAGAGACATATAGGAAGATGTATTTCGGTCTTCCTATCTGAAGCTGTTCCAGGCAGAAAAGGTACCTGACCCTATCTGAAAAACAAACTAAAAGCCAAAGGACTGGGGTCATGGCTCTCCTGGTAGAGTGCTTGCTGAGCAAATTTGAGGCTCTGAATTCAAATTCTGCTATCACACACACACACACACACACACACACACACACACACACACACACACACACACACACACACACACGTATTTCTTTCTCAAGGGATAATTCAAGGTGTGCGTCCCAGGCCTGGGCCACCCTGGACATGCAGAAAATCCAAGTTCCTTCCGCCGCATTTTTCTGCTAAGCATCTGGGCGACTCCTTGGCTGTGGGGTGGGGTACGTTTCCAGTCGCAGCCGGAAGGGGTAAAGGGTGAGCAGGGAGAGGGGGCCCCGGCCAGCATGCTAACGCCCAGGCCGGGAGGGGCAGCACTCTGCTTTTTTCTTTCTGCTAGTCCACACCTGGGCCAAGGCCAGGTCTAGTTTTATTGCTTGTGTGTTGTTGTTAGTGTTCTGTGCTAGCACAGAGACTTGAACTCAGGGCCTGGGCATTGTCCCTGAGCTTTTTTTTTTTTTCACTCAAGGCTGGCATTCTAACCCCTGACCTACACCTTCCCTTCTGGCTGGTTCATTTGGAGATAAAGAATCTCACAGACTTTCCTGCCCAGGCTGGCTTTGAACCATGATCCTCCGATCTCAGCCTCCTGAAAAGCTGGGATTCCAGGCGTGAGCCACCAGTACCTGTCTATCCAGCTTGGCACTGGGTTTGGCCGAGAGCCAAGGAGGAAGCGAGAGGCTGGGGCGGGGTGCGGGCGCTGCCAGCCTCTGCCAAGGAAGCACTTCCCAGGGGCCGAGGGGGGGGGCTGTTTATTGGATGACATCAGGGAGTAAGAAGGGAAATGGAGAAGCGGGAGGTGGGGGTGTATTTTAAGGGGAGGCATCCGCTCATTCCCACTGTCCTCGGCTGACCCCGGTCACACTCGGCGCTCGGTTTACAAGAGCCTCAGGCGCGACTTGGACCAAATAAAGACAACTTATGTCCGGCTGAGTGGCCAGGTGCTCCGGCCACACCAGACATCCTGAACTTGACCTTCACAGACTCTCCTGTAAGTCCAATGAAGCTATTTTGTGCATTCACTATTGTAATTTTTTTTTTGTATGTGCCAGTCCTGGGGCTTCAACTCATGGCCTGGGTGCTTGATTCACTCCAGGCCGGTTCTCTGCCAATTGAGCCACAGTTCTATAAGCGCCTGGCCCAATGTCCGTATTCTAGAGAAGTGTCTAGTCTTCGGTCACTAACGGGGTCTCTCACTTCCCGTTGATTCACAGCCCCGGGGGAACAAGGGTGGCATTTCTCCCCAGACCCCCACCCTGCCCTGTGGCCCATCCGCCCTCCCACACCCAATACCAGCCACCCTGATCCACACACACTCCATTTTCTTTCTTTTTCTTCTGAGCATCGGCCTTACCTGTTTTCTGATTCTCCTTCAACCACAGTCTGAGAGTGTAACATGGAAAATTCCAGAAGTAAACAACCCATCCATTTCACGTGGTGTACCGTCGTTCTCTGTCCTGCCTGGGAAGGGGATCATTGCTTTGTTCGGCTCTGCTGATCAAACTCATCCCCCGTAGTCACTTCACAGCCACTGAAGGCCCTGATGGGCCGACCCAGTACTGTGGGTGTTGTGTTCAAGTTCTGTGCACAGGGGCCTGATGAGACATCACCTCAGCCTAGGCGGGAAATCTCCTCACATCATCATCCCAGGAGGCAAAGAAGAATATAGGGAGAGAGACACACACACACACAGAGGCAGACAGACAGACAGACAGAATTGCAGCACATTAAACCAGAGCCATACCTCCAGTCCAGCCATTTTGCTGGCTAAGTCTCTCCAACTTTTCTGTCCAGGTCAGCCTCAGATCCTGATCCTCCAGATCTCAGCCTCCTGAGGAGCTAGGATTACAGGTTGTGAGCCACCAGCACCTGGTGAAGTTATTAGTTCCAACCATTCTTTCTGAGACATCTCTAGTGTTTTGCATTGTTTTGCTTTGTTTCCCCCCACCCTGTTCTTGGTTGGTTGCTGCTTCTGGCTGGAGTTGACATGTGATTTTGTTTTCCCCTAACGTGGTATGAGCGACAGCGGCCAGTTCCCTCTTCTCCCCTGCTTGAGCCCCGGTGGCTTCGTCTCGTGGAGCGTATTTCCCTAACAACTTCCCAAATTTGCCACGAGCATGAGCTAGGATAGCCTGAAAAGTTCCTGGGAAATTCTGAAAGGCTTCCCTCATGGAGGCCCCCTTTGTACTGGTGTTCTGAAAACTATAACACCCCCCCAGCCTAGCCTCAACTCCACCTAGAATAGCCTAATAAAGGAGGGGGGGGTGTAAGGTGGGAAAGGACAGCACCTGTGCTTTTGTGCTTTTGAGAGACTCCCACCTGTTCCGCGCTTCCCTTCACAAGGGAACAAAGAGGCGAAGCGAGAGGCGGGTGGAGCTCTTACAACTAACACTCTAAAGCAAAGAACCAGGGGGATTTTGTTTGTTCGTGGAGACAGAAAACAATCTAGTTCCCCCGACTGATCTCAGGGAGGCAAAGAGATGTGAAGAATGCCAAGCCTCTGAGTGGGTAAATGAATTCCTCTCCACTGGCAGACAGAAATAGATGAAGCCTACTTTCCGCGTCGAGTGCCAGCGACCTTTCCTCTCAGTGCAGCCAGCCTATTGCCTCTGAGTCTTGATGCTGATGGATGACTGGCTCACGAGGCCCAGCACATCTGGAGAAATCTTTGATATACGTTACCCATTTAGGCTGAGCCGCCATTGTTACCAGCTATGTGCAGATGAATCTTTTCTGGTTCTTTGATGGGGAAAACATGTATGTACATACATAGGTGCAAAAATAGCTTTTTCTCATATAGGAGATATATAGCACACAAAGCCTATAATACTCTGTTTCTTGATGGTACAGGACCTCACTCCTTCTGCTCACTCACTTAGACCTGGTGCTCTACCACTTGAGCCATGCCCCCAATCCAGCTTTTTGCTGGCTAATTGGTGCTAGGGTCTTATGGATTTTTCTGACTGTATTGACTTTGAGCTCTGATCCTTTGAGTCTTGGCTTTATGAGTAGCTGGGATTATAGGCTTGAGCCACTGGCACCTGATAACCTTTGGTGGGTATGTGTGAGTATGAATGCGTGTACATATGTGCACTAGTCCTAGGGATTGAACTCAGGGCCTGGATGCTGTCCCTGGCTTTCTTGCCCAAGGCTGACATTCTACCACTTGACCCACAGCTCCCTTTCTAGCTTTTTGGTGGTTAATGATAAATAAAAACCTCACTGCCAGGCCACGGTGATTCACGCCTATAATCCTAGCTACTCAGGAGGCAGAGATCTGAGGATCGTGGTTCAAAGCCAGCCTGGGAACAAAACTCCATGAGACTCTTTTTTTTTTTAATTTAATTTTATTTTATTTGTGAACATACTGTACAGAGGAGTTACAATTACATGGGCAGGATAATGCGTACATTTCTTACCAAGCATTGCAGCCTCCTCCTTTGTTTACCCTTCACATCCCTTCCCAGCCTCCCCCCTCCCCCCCAATCCCAATCCTTCGCCTTCCCCCCCCTTCCCCCCCTCCTCCATGAGACTCTTATCTCCAATAAACCACTAGAAAACTAGAAGTGGTGCTGTGGCTCAAGTGGTAGAGCACTTGCCTTGAGCTGAAGAGCTGAGGGACAGCGCCCAGGCCAAGAGTTCAAGCCCCACGTCCAACCGAAAAGAAAAAAAAAAAAAAAAAGAACCTCAGTGACTTTCCTGACTGAGCTGGCTTCAAACTGCAATCCTTGGCTCTCAGCCTCCTGAGTAACTAGGATTACAGGCGTGAGCCACTGGGGCCAGCTACCTTCATTTTAATAGCTCTTATTTGATTGCAAGCCTACCTGATTTAACTTTTGATGATTGTGTTTGCCAGTTGACTTGCAGAATTCCTGGACGTTTTGTGATTGGCTGTGAGGAGCAGGTTCTGTCCTGAACCGCCTGTCAGCATCTCCCTGCCCCGGGCAGATGACCAAACCCTGAACTCTGAGCCAGCAGATCTGTGCTGTAGAGCCCGGGCTGCCTCTAACATGTTTTGTCATGTTGAGCGAATCGGTCACCTCTCAGTCTTCATTCTCATCTCTAAAATGAGGCTCTTGGGCTGGATGGGGCCTGAGGTCCCTTCCTGGTGAATAGTCTCTCCAATAAGTAGTCATACTGGGTCAACCAATGAAATAAACCCCACCCACCCCACTGGACAGGAGCTCGGAGCTGAGCGCTGCTTTCGTCCATTCTATGCTGCTGTGTGAGAGGACCCAAGGCTGGGGTAATTTATAAAGAACAGAGGTTTATGCCTTACGGTTCTGATGTGCAAGGGCCTGCAGATAGGAAGGGTCCTCTCCCCTGCTAGAAGGTGGAAAGAGCAAGAGAAGCCCTGTCTGTGCACAGAAGGGGACCAAGGGTGGGAAAGTGGAGACAGCTGCAGACAGGACCTGGTGGCAGAAAGGAAAGGGGAGATGATGCAAGCAAACCTAAAATCATCCAAGGGAAGACAAGGATTAGGCAACGGGAGCTCCTTTTGTACACGCTAGTCAGTACGGAGCGCTGGCTATGAGCACACAAGGTCTCGGACCAGGCTAGAAGCAGGCGTGGGCAGAAATCCTTGGTTCCTAAATTCTCCCCTTCACAAGGCTGGCTCATCACACAACTGCTCTTAATCAGCAATGCTTTAAGAGGGAATGCATTTAGGCTGGACCACTTGAATCAGCTTAGAGAGGCTGAAATTAGAAAATCTCCTGTGTCTAAAAGGAGGTCAGCAGCTGTATGGATCTTTCTTTCTTTCTTTGTCAGTTGTGGGGCTTGAACTCAGGAACTAGGCACTGTCCCTGAGCTCTTTTGCTCAAAGGCGAGCACTGTACAACTTTGAGCCACAGCGCTACTTCTGGTTTTCTGGTGGTCCATTAGAGATGAGAGTCTCATGGATTTTCCTGCCCGGGCTGGCATCGAACCTCAATTCTCAGATCTCAGCCTCCTGAGTAGCTAGGATTACAGGCATGAGTGATCAGGACCAGGCCCAAGCTGTGTGGTTCTTTAGGGAGCAAATAACCCCAGTAGAAGGTAGATTCTACCACCTGAAAGGATGTAGAGGTGGAGGGATGATTCACGGAAAGTGACACCTAATTGTCCATTACCCCTCTTGTTCTTGGGCTTTAATGGTAGGATCCTTCTGGACATCTGGTCTACCTTCTACCCCCAAATGCAAAACACACACACATACACATAGAGTGAATCAGAGCTTTTCCTTTAGCATAATCACCAGCCCTGCTGGAGCAGAAAATGAGTTCTGCATTGAGATATTCCATTTCCCTCTCCTGATTAGTTATTCAGTCCATGGGTGACACTTGCCTAGAGTTGCGGTGACTTTCAATATTCTGAAGTGTAGAAGTTAGGCAGGAAGTCCTCTGCTCGGAATGACAATGCACATTAGAAAGGGGTGAGGGAGAAAGAAAAGAGAGCGGCTGCCTTGAAAACAAGATGTATCTCTAATGAATACCATCTTGCAGATGAAAATCCCCGAAATGTGGAGGAGATTGTTTCTAACAGACTATAGCTATACCCAGGCAGCTCTCTTTGACGCATGATATCAATTGCCTGGGCAGAATGGAGCAGATGTACCTAAGATGCACCTGCCCTTCGCTACAGGGACAAGATGAGTCCCTGAGAAGTAAACTGTGGATTGGAATTTTTATAGTCTGGATCATTTTTTCCCCTCATTATTTCCTTTGCAAAAATGGGTACTAGGGACATGCCCAGACTTCAGGATGTAATAAAAAGAACTATTACAGAAGCAGTAATCATTTAAATATG
Organism: Dipodomys merriami; assembly: GCF_024711535.1. Lineage (NCBI taxonomy): Eukaryota > Metazoa > Chordata > Mammalia > Rodentia > Heteromyidae > Dipodomys > Dipodomys merriami. The sequence goes on from NW_027204270.1 coordinate 8,860,352, forward strand.
ATCACTTTCAGAGCTGCAATCGACCATTTTGTAATATTAAAAAAATTCTGAAAAAAGCTAAAAAAAAAAACCCATAAAATAAGTGACTGGTCATCTCTCTGTTGGTACAATTGTTTCTCTGTTAATGACCACGAGCAGGGTAGCTTTTAGTTTGGGGGAGCTGGGCTAGATATTTTCAAATGGCATCTACTTTAGCTTTCAGCACAATCTGTGAGCTATCACCTCATCTTTTTTTTTTTTAAATGCAATAACCAAGGTTAGGGAAATAAGTAACTTTCCCATACTCATGAACAAGAAATGGCACTGGGAGAATTCACACTCAGCTCTGAGTGGCTCTGAACTTGATCTATTTTCCTCTCCCCCATCGTTGTCTGGTTTGAACATTTAACAAAAGAAACCAAGCTTACCATAAGCACAACCATAAGTAAGTGAAAGACAGCAAAGGTCCAATTTCTAGAAGGTTCCTTTCCCAAAAGAAAGCATCGCACATTCCGGTGTTCAGGCCTTGGGTCCTGAGGATGAAACGTGTCACGTTTTGTAAGTTTGGAGAGATTGAATGGAGGTCAGGACAAAGGCTCAGACACTCAGAACCCAACTGGGCAAGAGAGAGCGAGATAGGAAGACAGCCATGGAGCCCAGGCTGCATGGCAGAGCTCAACTGTCAAAAACCCCTAAGAAGCCTGAAGGATCTAGAAAGCCAAGGTGGTGGGTCCAGGCTCTGGCTTTGAATCTTAATTTCCTAAGGGTGCTATTGCTCCCACAGGGCTGTCTGTGGCACCAGCCTCCAAGACCGGCCCTGCTGAGCCTCACTCCTAGTTTCTCCACCGTGGTGTTCCCTCCCACCTTGTCCTGCTCTGTCCCTGTGACCTAGCACTATGTTCCTTCTGATGTTAGCTTAGATGAAGGCTGCAGCTTCCACCGTGGGCACGGCTCTGCCTGCTCTTTGTGGTAAGCCCTTACTGCTCACTGCAGTGATGTTATGAGTCAGGCCTTGCTATTGCTTGCCTCTGGAATGGCCCCTGAAGAGCCATGGCTTACAGCTGTAGTTCTCACCCTAGCACTACTGGGAGGTCATGGAACCGTTAAGGGGCAGGGCCTAGTGGGAGGAAGTTAGGCCATTGGAGGCGTGTCTTTGCAAGGGATCCTGGGACCAGAGCTCCTTTCCTGTCTCTCCTTGTGTTTCAGACATCTTCCTTTGTGCTACCTAAAGATGGTGGGGCCAAGCAACCACAGACAAACTTGAGGCCATGAGCCAAAATGAACCGCTCCTTTTTCTCTTTTTCTTTCTGCCAGTCCTGGGACTTGAACTCAGGGCCTGGGTGCTGTCTCTGAGCTTCTTTTGCCTAAGGCTAGCAGCACTCTACCACTTGAGCCACTGCTCTACTTCTGGCTTTTTTTTTTTTTTTAGGTTTATGGAAGATAAGAAGCTCACTGTCACGGGGCGCCGGTGGCTCACACCTGTCATCCTAGCTACTCAGGAGGCTGAGATCTGAGGATCCCGGTTCAAAGCCAGCCTGGCAGGAAAGTCTGTAAGACTTTTATCTCCAATAAACTACTCAGAAAAGGCCGGAAGTGGTGCTATAGCTAAAGTGGTAGAATGCTAGCCTTGAACAAAAAGAGGCTCAGGGACAGTACCCAGGCCCTGAGTTCAAGACCCAGGACTGACAAAATTAAAAAAATAAAATAAAAGGATGAGGGGGAGGGAAGGGATAATGGGAGAACAACAAGGGAAGGAGTAACAATGCTCGACAAGAAATGTCCTTGTTGCCTTACTCATGTAACTGTAACCCTCTGTATAGCATCTTTACAATAAAATAAAAAATTTTTTAAAGGGACAAATTCAGGAGTCCTATAAAACCCACAAGTTCTTTCCAAGGATATAGACCCCAAAGACATAAAGACCTCTCATTAGGCTCTGCTTCTTTTTGTGTTTGCTTTTTTATTATTATTATTATTATTAAGTTTTTCTATTGTGAAAATACAGAGGGGTTACAATGACATGAGCAAGGTAATGAGTACATTTCTTATCAAGCATTGTGGCCTCCTCCTTTGTTTCCCCTTCCCATTCCCGCTCTCCCATCTCCCCCTCCCCCCTCCTTTGTATTTGCTTTTAGAGACTTGTTCTCCCTATGAAGCCCAGCTAACCTCAAACTCGCCGTCCTTCTGGCTCTGTCTTCTAAATGCTGGGATTACAGGCATACATTACCACACTTGAATTCATTTGGTTGCTTTGTGAGCGGATGGTTGCTTTTTCACAGTGCCAGAGATGGCACCTAGGACCTCATGTATGCTAGACAAGTGCTCTACCACTAAGCCACATGCACAGCCCTTAGTCCCTATGTCTGGAGAGTTCCTACCAATACCACCATGGACCAAGCCAAAAACACCTGCACCGTTGGTGGGCAGAACATAGTACTAGGTGATGGAGCATGTACCTTGGCTTGTGTCTAGGAATCAGACACATCCACGATCAAACAGGAATGATAACAATACTTCTGTGGGGTGGGGTGGACACAGTGAGCTCACACAAACTGTACTTAGCTCAACGTCTGAGCCTAAACAACAGCACTTACTCTTCCATCAGTCCTGCTGAGTGAACCTCAGATTCAATTTGTTACCAAGTGAATGGTCAGTCAGTAACGATCTTCCTTTCTTTCCTTCTTTCTTCCTTCCTTCCTTTCTCCTTTCTTCCTTCCTTCTTTTAATTTTGTGCTGGTACTTGTGCTTGAACTCAGGGCTTCACACTCTTGCTCACCTGATTTGCTCAAGGCTGATGCTCTACCACTTGAGCCTCACCCCCAGCTCAGCTTTCAGCTGATTAATTGTGATAAGAGTCTCACGGACTTTTCTGCCTGTGCTGGCTTTGAACAGCCATCTTCTGGATCTCAGCCTCCTGCATAACTAGGATTACAGCCATGAGCCATCAGCACCTAGCTCAGTAGAGATTTCTTGAGTTAATCTGATAAGAGGCTGCCTTGCCCTCCTGGGGTCAGTTCTGGCTTCTGGGTCTCTATAAATGGAGAACAAGCACCATGAACACCAAAAACATCATAATTTAAACTGAACTCCCCAGCGTGATACAATTTGAGCCATTTGTTTCAGAAACCATAGCCTTAATTAAGATTTCCACCGTGGATAAATGTCAGAAGAAACTTCATCCACTGCAACACACAGCCCAGCCCAGCAGATGTGTTCCAGATACCCTTCCAGGGCTCCGTCCAGGATGCTGCCCGCCAGGAGCCTGGCTTCACTCAATCATGCTACTAGAAGCCCTTCCTGAATGGATGGATGGGTGGATGGAGGGGTGGATGGATGGGTGGGTGGGTGGGTGGATGGATGGACAGATGGACAGATGGACAGTCCTTGGGAACTGCAGTCTCTAGGACTGCACTTCTGACAGGGAGAGAAATTTCCACCTGTTTCTTCCTGGCCTCGGGACTCTGGTTGGGATCCATTGCTGACGTCAGAGAGGAATTCGTTCCCACTGGTTCTGGTCTAGAATTTCACTGCTCATCTGCCAGGAAGGCCTGTGCCCTATACCAGGACCCACAGACAGAGCTGGCACGGGAGGAGGGCTGTCCTGCATGGACCCGCACACGGGTGCTGAGCAAGATTAATGGAGGTTAGAGTCCGGCCTGTTTAGCTACTCCAGGGGCAAGAGAAAGAGAGGAGGAGGGGAAGGAGGAGAAAGGGAAGAGGGGAGACTTGGGAGGAGAGGCCACGGGAGGGCAGGAACTATCCAAGAGACTCTACCTCCAATTAACCACAAAAAAGCCACAGAAGTAAAGCTGTGGCTCAAGTGATAGAGCATTGGGCTTGAGCACAAAAGCTCAGGGACAACGCCCAGACCCTGAGTTCAAGCCCCAGGACTGGTGTGCACGCACACACACACAAACATTGTAATGAGAGTTAGAGAGGGACAGATAAAGAGAGAAGAAGAAGGAAGAGAGAGGGAAGGAGGAAGAGAAGAAGAAAGGAAAAGCAAAGCAAAGGAACAGCGAAAGAAAAATGCCCAGTCGTATGGTCCTAAAGAAGCTCTAACCATCAAAGCCCGCCCCCAAGCTGGGAAACTGAGCAGCCGCTAAGGCCTTGTGGTATGGTTTGGAGAATGGAGCTTTTTGCCTCCTCCTCACTCACTACCACACACTGGCATGCACTGGTCTCAAAACCGCTGGCATGTCTGGCACCAGTGGCACATACCTGTAATCCTAGCTACTCAGGAGGCTGAGATCTGAGGACCACAGTTCAAAGCCAGCCTGAGCAGGAAAGTCCGTGAGACTCTTACCTCCAATTAACCACCAGAAAACCGGAAGTGGTGCAGTGGCTCAAGTGGTAGAGTGCTTGCCTTGAGCTGAAGAGCTGAGGGTCAGCACCCAGGCCCAGAGTTCAAGTCCCACAACCGACCAAACAAACACTGGCAGCCATGTGTTCTAGCAATGGCAATCACCTGTCCTGAGAGCAAAACCCTTCAGATGCCAAGCAGGGTGGTGTAGCACCCATGAGACCTATGCTATTTCAGGCTGGGGGTGCTTGCCCAGCTAGCACAGGGTCCTGAGCTTAAATCTCCATGCAGGCAAATTCATTGATTAGAATTAAACATGCAAAATGGCCTGTTTGCAGATTTCAGAACCAGCCCTGCTGAGAATCAACAGGGCCCTGCTAGGGACAAAAACAAAAGGCTGTGGACTGCAGTGGGGATAGAAGCAGCAGTGGAAAGCCCTCAGCGACTCCAGGACCCAGAGGAGCACAGCTCTTCCCCGTCAGAATCTCCCACTGTCCTCCAGTCCCAAGCTCCTGTGCTCAACTCAAAGGCTCTAGCGCCAGAGGGCAGTCAGCTCAGCTGAATGTGAACATAGCCAAGGGCAGGTGGCTTTGCATCTGGGACATTTGTCTCCCAGATTTAGTCTCATTTTCTAGCTCCAGCCAGGCATGGTAGTGCCTACCTGTAATCCCAGCACTCTGGAGGCTGAGACAGGAAGATCAAGAGTACCAAGCCAGCCTGGGCTACATAGCTAGACTCTGTCTTAACCCCCGGAGCTCTTACCTACCCCTGCCCCTGCAGTTCACCTGCACCCACCTCCCCAGTTCCACTGATAATTCTTAGTCCTCCCTGGTGCCCATGGAGTCAGTGACACCTGGTTTTATGTGTTTAATCATTCTCATCAAATGCATGAATATACTTATTAATTTTTGCCAGAGTTGCATGAATACATTACACTTATTAATTCACGTTAGGAAAAAAATTAAAAAAATAAAAAACCAGCCCAATTCCAACTGGGTAAATCTGAGCCTAGACCTTGACCTGAAAAGAAAAGTAAGACATGTCTATTTCTAAACACTCGGAGCCTTTCCCTCTCATTAGATGTCTTTAAAAAGAAGTCACAGAAAGAAAGAGAAGACGCTGACATCTGAGATGGTGGCACCTAAATTGCAGGCTCTGAGTATTGTTTACGCTATATTTGTCCTGTCTCTGGGTGTCATCCTGGAGGGAGGGGGGGAGAGGGCGGAGAGGGGAGGGGAGAGGAGAGAGGACAGGAAGAAAGATGCCAAACCTTTCCTATCCTCCTCCATGGTCCCAGCCCGGGGCCAAATGTTCTTCTGCTGCCCCCTCGTGGCCAAGAGATGAATGTAACAAGTCACCCACCCCTCCCAAAGCCATTAATTTCCTAGGATTCAAGAAAGAACAGGCTGGTTTTGACAATGAATGATTTAACTTCAAGAATGGGCCAGCCACAGGGCAGACTTCTGGGGCTGGTGGCTTCCCCGAACTCTGTCTGTTTCTATCCTAGCTTGTCTGCCAAATTGCACAGTAGCTGGAAGACAAGCTGTCCTAGATGGGCCGAGGAAGTATAGACACTGAACCTTTACCAGCCTGTCTGGTGGTCCCTTCACAGGACTGTTCTGTTTACCGACTGCTTGGGATGAGGCCTAAGTAAAATCCAGATCTAACATATAATTTGGAGCTAAATACATGATGGATGCCCAGAGATTTAAAATTAGCCAAGTAAACTTCACACTGGGGCATTATGCTTGCGTTCAAGTGCCCGAATGTCTGTCAGACAGACAGCCCTTAGGGAGGACTCGATAAAATAATCAGACTCCATCCTTCCTAGGAATTAAAGACAAAGGACTCTCTCTGCAAAGGAACAAGTTGTCCCAAATGTCCTCCAATGAAGTCACAAGCTTCTGTGTGCACTGACAAGCTCACCTATGGGCCTACTTTGTGGTCTGATTTTCAAAGGACAATTACAAATTTGCAATTTTGGAAGTCCTGAGGATTGAACTCATGGCTTCCTGTTCTCTAGGCAAGCACTGTGCCACTTGTGCTGTGCCCCTGCTTTTAGTTGTGTTTGTTTTTTTTTCAGCTTCTGCTTGGGCCAGCCTCAGACCTTGATCATCCTATCTCCACCTCCAGAGTACTGAGATTACAGGCATGCACCACCATACCCAGCTCCTTCAGCACAAACTCATTATAAGGATGGGGTAAACTCACATCGTAGCTGGTGCATGATGGGATATTTGGCCTGTTTTCTTTACATGTTTTATTTCATTTACTCCTTGCAGCTTTACAAAGCAGACATTATCTAAAGGAAGGGGCCCTGGCTTCGAGAGGCAGGATGGAGGGAGAATGACTTCGTTACCACTGAACTAGGAGAAGGAATGTTGGGGGCCAGGATTCAAACTGAGCTTCCACAGCAACAATACATGTTATTCATCTTACAGACTCTGAGGACTGGGAACTGGGGAGAGGGACTCGCTGGGAGACAAGGAAGTATGATGTCAAGATGGTATGGATTAGGAGCCAACCAGAGGTGTGGTCCGCCGAGAGCTCCAAGGAGGTCAACTGCATACACTCCAATTGTTAGCCTGCCTGGAATTTGCTTCTGAGAGAGACAGAGACAGAGAGAACTCAGAAAGGACCTTATCATCTGTGTTCCCATCTAACAACAATGTCAACCACACACACACAAAATATGCCCTCAAAGACATCAGACAAGGATTTCTGGGTGCCACATTGGAAGCTGCATACACCATGCTAGAAAAGTTTAAAAAAGAACAAAAGCATAGTTTTAAAGCTTTAAAAGAAATTGAAGTATGGAATGATTTGGCACAAATTGCATGGTCACATGGTACAATTTATTACAGTACTAGGGGTTTGAACTCAATGGTTATTATTATTGTCAGCCTTAGGACTTGAACTCAGGGCCTGGGCACTGTCCCTGAGCCTTATTATGCTCAAGGCTGGCACTCTACCACTTGAGCCACAGCACCACTTCCGGCTTTTTCTGTTTATGTGGTACTGAGGACTGGAACTTAGAGCTTCATGCCGGCTAGATAAGTACTTTACCACTAAGCCACATTCCCAGCCTTGGGACTGGTTACTTTTTGTTGTCGTTGTTAGTTGTGGGGCTTGAACTCTGGGCCTGGCACTGTCCCTCAGCTCTTCGGCTCAAGGCTAGCACTCTACCACTTGAGCCACGGTGCCACTTCTAGTTTTCTGATTGTTTTATTGGAGATAAGAGTCTCATGGACTTCTGTGAAGTAGACAACGTAGTCACCTGTCACAATGGGGCTGGGGGAATAATACGCGATGATAGGAGAAGGCATGTGAAGGCAAGACCTTCTGCCTTGGGCAGGCTGAGCAATGTCCCCAACTGCCCAGCCCAGGTCATCCTTCTTGCCCCTTCTGCACGCAGACTTTGCCCTCACTTGAACATATGCCAGGGGACAGATCTAATTCTACTATGCTTGCTCCGGTCAACCCTCTGTTCCATTACTTCATGCCATAGCTGACTGGTGTCTCCAGAAGTAGTCGATGGTACATGACACATGCCCATACCACCCTCCTCTTCTTCCTCCAACTTGCCTAACGTGGCCTGAGCAATGTGCCAATTCCTCCAAAGATGAGCTCACATTTGATCAGTAGAACCCTCTGTGCCAGGCACCTTTGCGATCCCTTCACGGCTATGCAGGTCAGCCTTGGCCACCTTACCGCACCCAGGGTCACACAGCAGATGCAGAAGAGGGATGTGGAAGCTAGGTGCCCATGGCTCACACCTGTAATTCTAGCTTAGGAGTCTGAGATCTGAGGATCATGGTTCAAAGCCAGCCTGTGCAGAAGATTCCAAGAGACTCTTATCTCCACTTAGCCACACACACACACACACACACACACACACACACACACACACACCCCACAGATGTGCCCAAGTTCAAGCCCCCATCCTGGCACGAGAGGGGAGGGGGGGAGGGAGGGAAGGGAGGGGAGACCGTGGGAGGGGAGCCAGTCAGTCACATCCTTCTTAAGCCCACACAGAGGCTGTTCACTAAATGTTTGTTGAAATACACAAAATAAAAATAACTGTTGACTTTAAAAAAGGAGAGAAAAGCTCAATAGGTAGTTATTGGACCACAGCAGGTTCTGGAAATGAGCTCACCTCCACCGTGCTTTATCCAGGCGCTCAAAATAAACAGCATGAAAGACGAGCAACAACCTGCCAACAATTTGGTTCCAAAGGCTGGGCGCGCTTTCTTCCATTCACCTCCTTAGCCACTAGGAAGATGGGCGGGGCCGCCGCGATGGGCGGGGCCGCCGCGATGGGCGGAGTCTTTATCAGAGATGAGATGGAGCCACATCAATGAGGGAGGCACCGTGATTGATGGAGTGAGTGACCTGATAAGAGGAGTCGCCAAGATGGGCGTGTGAGAACCTGGAGGGAGAGGGGGGAGGGGGGAACCCAGAGCCTGAATTCAGGTCCCAAGATGGGCAGAAAAGCAACTAACAAACAAAAACAGGAAGTGGAGGTGTGGCTCAAGTGGAATAGCCCCAGCCTTGAGTAAAAAAGCCAAGAAAGAGTGTGAGGTTGCCGGGTGCTGGTGGCTCACGCCTGTCATCCTAGCTACTCAGGAGGCTGAGATCTGAGGATCACTGTTCAAAGCCAACCCCAGGCAGGAAAGTCTGTGAGACTCTTACCTCCAGTTAACCACTAGAAAACAGGGAATGGCGCTGAGGCTCCCAAGTGGTAGAGCACTATCCTTGAGTGAAAGAGCCCAGGGACAGCGCCCAGGCCCTGAGTTCAAGCCCCATGACTGACACACACACACACACACACAAAGTGTGAGGCCCTGAGTTCAAGCTAAGTACTGGCAGAGATAATAAAATAAAAAAAATAAGACCAGGGTTCTAGACAGTGGTAGACACTTGTTTAGCATGCACAAGGTCTTGGGTTTCATCCCCTAGGACTGAAAAAAAATTACTTAGACTTTCACCTTGATATAATACAAAGAACAAAACGCATTGAATTCCTCTTCCAGGTACATGGCCGTGATATAACTAGGTCTTAGGAAAGTTACAGGAATAAGAACAACGTCCAAGGTCAGTGAGGGATGGAAGGAGAATACTGAATTAACTGTGGAGTGGGATATGAAGGAAGATGGGCCCTGGGACTCAGTACCAAGCCCAGAGCTCTCTGAGACAGGAAACTGACTCAGAGCCACCGCCTCTAAATCCTCACACTTTGAAGGGAGCTCACATGTTCTGACTGTGGCTCCTGAGAAAAGAAAAACAGAAATCCTTCCTGGAAGAAAGCATTACTGATCATCTGGGCCTCCAGGATCTCAACAGATTGTGTGCAGCCCATAGAAGTTCACAGTGGAAAAAAAAATGCCTTAATACTTGAGAAAGCAACCTTCATTGCAGAAGCCATAAAAATGAACAAAACACACACTTAAGATCACACAAATTTCTTACGTTGAAATGTTAGAGATAAGAACTATGAAGTATAAAATGTTCACAGAAAAGAAACACAGACACAGAGAGAAATGAAATGATGCATTTGTATGTATACACATGTGTACATACAGAGGCCAAACATTCTATTCCCAGTGCTGCAGGAAAAAAAAAAAAAAAGACTGTTGGAATGGAGGGAGTTTTATCTCTCTTCTCTGAACTGACTTTATCAAAGATAAAGAAGTGAGGGTGTGGCTCAAGTGGTAAAGCACCAGCCTTGACCAGGGCTGCCCCAGGTAGACGATTGCTTCTCAGCTTAATGCCTTTTGTTTTTTGGGGGGACACTTCGTACAAGCTCCACTCATCTGTTTTATTTCTGCTCCCATCATCTTTTGGAATATAAGAGGCTCAGAAACAGACTTTGTCCTTGCCTGGTTCCTGGAGCCTAGGACACTGCCTGGCACAGACTCGATAGTTGTTCAGAGACTCAATAATGTGCACAATGACCTTCCTACCCTAGTGCACGTGACAAGCACGTAACAAGCACGTGACCCATCCCTGAGTCAGCCACTCCAGCATCTCACAGGAACCCCCTGGTGCCTTTTGCTGTTTTCTCTATAAAACTTAGGCTTCTGCAATTCAAAGAGAGTCTTGTCCCCATCCACAACCTAAAGGCAGCCAGGGAGCTCTGGAAGTTGGACTGCTAACACACAAGCTGTTTTCTTCTAGCTTTATTAACTTTTAAGCTTTTCCCTGTTTTCCTATCAGGGCCAAACCCACCTCCTGGCAGCTGCTTGTCTTGAGTATTTGAATTAGATTCCTGAGAGCTGATTAAAACAGATTTGAGGCCTCAAACAAAAGAGCTTCTAAAATACAAGCGAGGTCTAGGCTGTTCCAAAGCCACTGCGCCCCTCACCTGAGGGCCTGAGGCCTCGTCTCTGGAAAGGTCTTCAGGGCTGGCAGGCCGGAGGTCTGTGGCACTGGTGGTTTGCTGTCATGGTGCCCAAGCATGTGGGCAGGAACTGGCAGGATAATGAGTGGGTGTCCTCAGTACATGGGGGAACCTTCTAGGCTGAGTCCTTGGGTCCTTCGCCCTGTCTTCTTTCTTTTTTTTTTTTTTTTTTGGTCGGTCGTGGGCTTGAACTCTGGGCCTGGGCACTGTCCAGCTCTTCAGCTCAAGGCTAGCACTCTACCACTTGAGCCCCACAGCACCACTTCTGGCTTTTTCTGCGTATGTGGTGCTGAGGAATCAAAACCAGGGCCTCATGCATGCAAGGCAAGCACTCTACCACTGAGCCACCTTCCCAGCCACACCTAACCCCATCTTCTTCTTCTTTTTTAATACTTTTTATTGTAAAGATACTGTACAGAGGGGTTACAGTTACATGAGTAATGAATACATTTCCTATCGAGCATTGTTACTCCCTCCTTTGATTTTCCCTGACCATCCCTTCCCTCCCCACATCCCCAACTCCTCCTCCTCCCAAGTTGTAAAGTTTGTTTTCAACATAGTGTCTTGTACATCTCATTGTTACACTGGGTCAACCTGTATCCTTGTTTCAGCATTTTGTTATTTCCCTTCCCTCCCCGAATTAGAAATATATATATACAAGATGCAGAGCATGGAATCAAAGACAGTGACAGCAGGGGTTATATCATGGGGGAAGAACAAACAAAAGAAACAAAAAAAAACCCACACAGTAAATTAAAAAACAACAGTGACAAAGAAAAAACTTCTTGCGTCCTTATCTTGGGGTTCATTTCGCTTAGCATCATCTTATATGGTCATAGGTACATAGTAGCACCGTCTTCTTTTATAAGTCAAGTTTTTGCCTAGGGAAACAGACAAAAAGCTAGGGTTGATATGTCATCAAGGCCCTGCCCTTCCAGGGAACAGCAAGGTAGACCCCCTGACCCTGCCGCCTGCCCGCTAGCCCAGCCCTGCCCGGCTTTCCAGCCTCCCGCACTGAGCCACACGCATTTCATTTGCCTTCCGAGCGATGTGCAATCTTCACACTTAGGGAATCCCAGTACACACTGGGAAAGGAGCTTTCTGTGGGTATTGTGTGAATGGTTAAAAAACAAAACAAAACACAAAAGCTGGGCACCCATGGCTCACGCCTGTAATCTTAGCTACTTAGGGGGCTAAAATCTGAGGATTGTGGTTCAAAGCCAGCCCAGGCAGGAAAGTCTGGGAGACTCTTACTCCCAATTAACCACCAGAAAACCAGAAGTGGCGCTGTGGCTCAAGTGGAGAGCACTCTTCAGCTGAAGAGTTGAGGGACAGAGCCCAGGCCTAGAGTTCAAGCTCCACGTCTGACAAAACAAAACAAAACAAAAACTCAAAAACCTCTCTCTCTCTCTCTCTCTCTCTCTCTCTCTCTCTATATATATATATATATATATATATATATATATATATATATATATAGACAGGTGCTGGTGGTCCACTCCTGTAATCCTAGCCACTCAGGAGACTGAGATCTGAGGATGCGGTTCAAAGCCAGCCTGGGCAAGAAAGTCTGTAAGACTCTTATCCCTACTAAACTACCAAAAAAGCCAGAAGTGGAGTTGTGGCTCTTGTGATAGAGTGCTAGCCCTACAGGACACACCCTAGCCCTGAGTTCAAGCCCCAGGACTGTTTGTCTGTCCATTAAAACTCAATATTAGCCAGGCATGGAAGGTCATCCTCCAATCCCAGAATTCAGGAAGCTAAGGCCAGAGCAGTTGGATAATATCAAGTTCTAGACCAGCCCGGGCTACATAGCAAGGCTCTGCCTGGGAAAATGGAACAGAAAGGGAAGGGACTTCAGAATTATGTGAAAATAAATATGATAAAAACCAACCTGAGTCCATGTTCCCAGACCCCTAAAGCAATTAGTGACCCTTTTCATTCAAACCATCAGAGACCCTGAATTCAAATCCTGGTTCAGACAACTGTGCCTTTTGGCTGGGTGGTGTGTAACTAAGCAGTTGTTGTGAGTCATTTTACCATCTACCTGAGGGAACAGCTGCATCTCTGTGGGACGATGTGGACCAGTTTTGGATAAGGATGAGCTAAGATGGAGTGTTCACCCTCCCCTCAAAGGTCATGCTCATTCTACTGGCCAGAGCAGCTCTCTCTGTCCTCTTGGAGCATCTGAAAGCCAGGTGACCACATCCAGCCTTGATGGCCAAGGGTTTCCCCAGAGGATAAAAGACACAGATGCTTGTTGATCCAGAGTTCAGTGTTTTGGTTTTCTTTTTCCCTGTTTTTTTTTTGTTGTTGTTGTTGTTTTGTTTTCTGCAGGCAAAAGCCAGGTGCTCTGAATAGACCAGTGAAAAGTTAAACAGGACCCCTTGTTTCTTGTCCTGGGACAGCCACAGGGCCTCACCTTGGCTAATAAATACATAGTTGGTAAAGACTTAACTACCCCTGCCAGAGTGAGGGGTAGAGTGGGGTGTGGCCTGTCCCAGAGAGAGGAGGGCCAGAGGCTGGTCTGCTCATGCCAAACCTGGTGGATGCCATAGCCAACACACAGCAAGGCCAAGTTAATAAACACTCCTTCAGTTCTCCAGGCTTCCTATTTCGCACACCTCCTTCTTGGCAGCCCACGAACACAGTACCTTGCATCCTCTATTAGAACCTACTCTAGGAAACCAGAGCCATACTCAGATACCACTTGACTGGAATTCATCATGTGTTGGAAACTCCTATGTTAATGGTATGTGGAGATGGTGTCTTTGGAAAGCAATTAAAGTTAGATGAGGTCCTGGGGGTGGGGCTTCCAGATGGAATTAGTGCCCCCCTTTTTTCCTTTACAGTCTCACAAACCACTTTTTATTTTATTTGGCAATAACTGGAATTGAACACAGGGCTTCATGCTTTAGCCATGCCCTCCCTCCCCTTGATGTTTAGTTCTCTTTTTTGTTTTCCTAGTCCTGGGGCTTAAACTCAGGGCCTGGGTGCTGTCCCTGAGCTCCTTTTGCTCAAGGCTAGCACTCTACCACTTGAGCCACAGCGCCACTTCTAGCTTTTTCTGTTTATGTGGTGCTAAGGAATGGAACCCAGGGCTTCGAGCATGCTAGGTAAGCGCTCTACCACTAAGCCACATTCCCACCCATTCATTCATCTTTAATAAGATCTCTTGCTTTTTGTCTGGCCCTGCCTTAGACTGTGATCTTCCTACTGCTGCTTCCCAAGTAGCTGGTGTTTTAGATAAACACCACCAGACAAGGCTGGAGTTTGCTTGCAGAAAGTACCTTGTGGCCATGTGATACCTCTTACTGTGTTAGGACACAGTGAAAAGACCCTCACCAGATTTGGGCCCTTGATCGTGGGCTTCCTAGCTTTTAGGAATGTGAAAACGTAGATCTTCCTTTTCTTTATAAAGTACCCAGTTTCAGATACTCCATTGAAGTAACCCAAAACAGACGAAGACCCCATCTCTATCAAAGTCTGCAAGATGGGCTGTGCCAGGGCTAGCTACCCTTTCTAGGAATTTTTGCAGTGAGAAGGGGGTAGGGTTTTAGCTGAGGAACAAGCCACCGTGGAATCATCCAGGTTTTTGGAAGAAAGGGAAGCATGCTCAGGGGGGAGAGGTGCTGGTGGACTTTCTCAGCATCCCAGAAACCATAGATGTCACTTGCAGCTTCCACTTTTGCCTGGTCAAGCTGACTGACTCTATGTCATATACCGTGGACCCAACTTTTGAGTTTCAAGCTGGATTGGGGTTGATCTATGGGTGAAGATTGTCTGAAGCACTGGCAGAAATCACAACACCAAATTATGGAACAGGGCCAGATGCTGATAGATTATATATAATATGTATTTGAAAGTGATAGAGCCGGGCACCAGTGGCTCACGCCTGCAATCCTAGCTACTCAGGAGGCTAAGATCTGAGGATCGTGGTTCAAAGCCAGCCTGGGCAGGAAAGTCCATGAGACTCTTAGCTCCAATTAACCACTAGAAAACCGGAAGTGGTGCTGTGGCTCAATAGAGCACTCGCCTTGAGCTGAAGAGCTGAGGGACAGCGCCCAAGCCCAGAGTTCAAGCCCCACGACCGAACAAAAAACAACAAACAACAAAAAAAGAAAGTGATAGAAACGTGAGTACATAATAAGCCAAGCTCCTGACTTCAGGGAGCCTGTGGAATCCTCAAAGGTCCTAGAGGAACACCACAGAGGCAGAAACATTTTGGGACCCCCACTTTAGGGAAGCAACACTGAGACTTGATATCAGAGCCCCTGAATTTGCTAGGCAGGAGTACCAACACTTGGGCCATGCCCCAGCCCTTTTTGCTAGAGCTATTTTTCCAATAGGTCCCTTTGTTTTTTACCCAACCTGACCTCAGCACCATGATCCTCTTATCTCTGTCTCCCAAATAGCTGAGATTACAAGTATGAGTCACGTACCTGTCCAAGCTCAGTCCTTTGAGGACCCCACGCTGGAGTTGGGCAGTGGTAAAGCTGGAGGAGATTGAGCTCAGCACAGGGACAGGGCTGGGGGTCTTTGGCTGGCCAATGCACACAGATTTCCTGTAGGTGGGAGGATCGTGGTGTGAGTCCAGCCTCTAAGGCAAAATCTCAACAAAAAGACTGAGACATGTCTCGAGACAGAGCACATAACAGCAAGCTTGAGCTCTGAGACCCAGAGTTCACACACTAATATCACAAAAGAAGGAAGGAAGGAAGGAAGGAAGGAAGGAAGAAAGGAAGGAAGGAAGGAAAGAAGAAAGGAAGGAAGGAAGGAAGGAAGGAAGGAAGGAAGGAAGGAAGGAAGGAAGGAAGGAAGGAAGGAAGAGAAGCATAAAACAAAAATACTCAGAAGCTGAAGAGCACTCAGGGCCTAGTGGACAAACCATCCAGGGATTGGAGGAGTCTTGGCTGTGCTTCAAGCCCTTCAATGCAGAATTGATGCTTCCATTTCAAGGAAGCCCAGTGCTCCTGTGGCCCAGCTACCAGGCAGTCAGAGTGCTGTGATTGTCATTCACACACACACACACACACACACACACACACACACACACACACACACACACACACACACACACACACACACACACACACCCCTCCGTGTCAGTACAACCACCACCCACAGCCTCATTGGTCTTGCCAAATGCATTTTGGTCCCAGCCCCAGGCCTAGACATACAACTCATTCTGCAGTCACAGACAGCTGTTCAGCCATGCTTTCTGGACTGTGTAGAGGCCGTAAAGAACACAGGCAGGACCAGAGACCCCAACCTCAATCTCCAGCATCACTCCCTCCGACCCCCAGCATAGAGGGTCCCATACCCAATTCTCTAGCTCAGCTTTCCCATTAACGCTTTAAGGTCCGCCTGCTCCCTGAACACACTTTATAAACATCCTCTAGTGAATCCTCCAACAGGCACAAGGTTACAGACAAGTTACCATCTTCATCTATGGCAGAGGGCTCACAACTTCAGAACTTGCCAGAAATGTAGATTCCCCACACGCCCATCCCCAACATAATGAATGAGAATGTTACAACTGGGCCCCAGTGATCTGTGTCTTAACTCAGTAATCTAGGAAAACCCTGAGTGAGTCAGCTTGAAGCCAGGTCTCCTGAAGACCTTCCTGGATCAAAGGTCATTTAGAAACAACTGAGATTGTGCACATTTTTTTTTCTGGTCCCAGGACTTGAACTCAGGGTGAACTCAGGGTGCTAATAGCGTGGGTGCTATTCTTGAGCTTCTTTGTGCTCAAGGCTTACACTCCACGACTTGAGCCACAGCACCAGTTCAGTCTTTTTCTGGGTAGTTCATTGGAGATAAGAGTCTCACAAGCTTTTCGGTCCAGGCTGGCTTCAAACTGTGATTCTTAGATCTCAGCCTCCTGAGTAACTAGGATTACAGGCATGAGCCACCAGTACCTGGCTTACAAATTCTTTTTTTTTTTTGGTCAGTCGTGGGGCCTGAACTCTGGGCCTCTGGGCCTGGGCGCTGTCCCTCAGCTGTTCAGATCAAGGCTAGCGCTCTACCACTTGAGTGTCAGCCCCACTTCCTGCTTTTTCTGCTTATGTGGTACTGAGGAATCGAACCCAGGGCCTCATGCATGCAAGGCAAGTGCTCTACCACTGAGCCACCTTTCCAGTCCCACAAATTCTTTTTTTTTTCCCCCACAAATTCTTATATTACAGGATAACATGGTTTCTTATGAAGCCAGAGTAATTCAGACCATACTGAAAATTGTCATGAAAGTAGATAAATGAACCAAATGAAAAGGTTGGAAAATTCAGGTAGTGTGACAAAGTCTTTTTCTGTGGGCCTGGCACCAGTGGCTCACACCTGGCAATCCCAGCGACTCAGGAGGTTGAGATTTGAGGATCCATGTTTGAAGCCAGCTCAGGAAAGAAAGTCCATGAGATTCCCCATCCCCATCTGACCACCAAAAAGCTAGAAGTGGAGGTATGGCTCAAATGGTAAGGCACCAGCCTTGAGTAGAAAAAAGCCAAGTGAGAGTAAGAGACCCTGAGTTCAAGCTCCAGTACCAGCACACACACACACACATGTGCACACGCACACATATGTGCACACACATGCACGCACACACACACGTTTTTACTGTGGTCAGTCAAAGATGCTGGATCAACTAATTTTTTTAAAAATCCCAACAGTTGGGGAAGAATGTACAAATATAAGTTTGTACATTTGTACAAAAGTACAAATGTAAGTTCTTTTGCTGCCAGTACACACTTTCTGAGATCAGATTCAGATGGCCCAAGCAGCAGTAGAGTGGAAGCGGTAGGTCTAAACTTCCGGATTAAATGGGATGAGTTCAGCTGTGAGCAGATACAGGTCAGCACCTGACCTGACTTGCTGGCACCCACATCTTGAATCACAGGGAGTTCAGCCTTTGCTCAACACTTGCCAAACCCCCCACAGCTGGCCAAGTTCCCCATCCCCAGCCTGGTGGCAAACCCCCCTAAACTCCCCCCACCCCCACCCCAAGCCCACCCAGCTCAGTCTCCTTCACACCGACTGTTTTTTTGTAAGCCATCAAATTCGGTATTTCCACAGGAACAATCGTATGCTTGGCATGGACAACAGCCCTGGAGCTTTGCCGCTCCCTTCATCCCGCAACGAGAAAAATGCTCGCTGGTGCTCCCCACTTTAAAAAAAATAAATCAATAAATAACACAGTCATCATCAGTATAGTATAAGAAAATAACGAAAGCGAGCCGTTCATTGCCCGTGCCTCTTTTCTCCTCTGATGGTTGAACGGCATTAAAAACTCATTTAGGGGGAGCTGTGCTCCCCCTCCCCCACCCCCCCCCCCCACTTCCCCACCCACCCACAGCCCAGTTGTGGCCATGTAATTCTAAACCTAGTCTGAGCTCTCTGCTTTGGAGCTGGCCAAACAGAGCAGGGGGGCGGTCCTAGGGCTGGGGGAGGGCTGGGACCACCTGATGCCCCCCCTCGCTCCCCCCTCCTCCTCTGGAGGGATAAATGTGGCCCGCTGGCTTGCCCAGTTGTCAGCTGCCAAGTTTGTTCTCCTGGTACCCGCAGCCAGGGTGTCCCGGGGCGCCTGGGTGCTGGCTCCTGCGCCTCTGACCCTCCCCCACCCACCCCGTGCAGCACTCAGAGCAGATCCCCCGGGAAGATGTGGAGGAAGCCAGTGCTGCTGTGGATTTTGGGGAGCGCCTGGCTCTGTGTCCCAGCAAAGGGAGGTGAGTGTCCGCTGGGCTGCCTGCCCGCCCTGGGCCACTGGCTACCAGCGGCTGGAACTTGCTGGAGACCTGAGCCTGGGGGGCAGAGAAGAAGGAGAAGAGGGGAAAGGAGGAGAGGGGAGGAGAGGAGAGGCTGAGTCCCAAGGACACAGGGTAGGTAGCAGGAGGATCTTCACTAACCACAGGCAGCAAGGGTGGAAGCAGAGAGGGCCCGTCTTCCCTGACACACAGGCTGGCTGTGTGTCGGTGTGCAGGAGCAATGTCCAGGGTCCCAGGAGCTTATGCAGGAGCTTGTGCAGTGTGCAGGAGGGCTGGGCGCTGGTCTCTCTATGTGCCGTGCTAGCTTGGACACACTCAGGACCTCAGCTAAGAGGCCAGCCTTAACCTCTTTAGGGAGGTGTGTGTGTGTGTGTGTGTGTGTGTGTGTGAGAGAGAGAGAGAGAGAGAGAGAGAGAGAGAGAGAGAGAGAGAGAGAGAGAGAGAGAGAGAGAGAGAGAGAGAGAGAGATTGTTCTTTGTTTTGTTTTCTTGAGACAGGGTCTCGCTATGTTCTTCAGACTGGGCTGAGACTCCTAAGTGAGCCCAGGCTGGTCTCCAGCTGTTGCTGCCACTGTGATCCTAGGGCCGGAATTGCAGGCATGCACCCTTATGCTCTCCTGGATTGCTGGCTTTCTACTTTCTTTTTCTCCCCTGTGGCTGAGGATGGAGCCCAGGGCCTTGTGCATACCAGGCAAGCTGTCTGTCACAGAGCTGAACTCTCAGCCCTGGGGAATTGCTCGTGCGCCTTGAGGTTTAAGTGGGTTTGGGGTTGTGGGTTAGGGCTGAAGTTGGCCAATAATATCCTTAACTTGTGTCGTTAATGGACTTGATCTGATGGCAGGGTCATTGTGTGTGTGTGTGTGTGTGTGCGTGTACGTGTGTGTGTGTGTGTGTCTGCGCGCACACACACACCTCTGCCCCCATGCTGTGAGGGTGGCCCCTGAGAACATCTGCCTATATTTTCTTTGTGATCTTGGATTTTACTGATGTCTACTTTCCTGATAATATAAGCTCAAAAGGAGACACAGCAGCCTTGAATACCCACCCCCCCAGGTTAAAAACACAAAACTTGCAATAGTAGTTGTTCACTAAATATCACTGGAGGAATTAGGAGAGAGAAAGTATTCCTCAGGGATGGTGGCTGTTGAATCTTTTAACTTTACTTTCTTTTGTTGTTGCTTCTTCTTCCCCTCCTCCTCCTCCTCCTCCTCCTCCTCCTCCTCCTCCTCCTCCTCCTCCTCCTCCTCCTCCTTTTTCTTCTTCCTTTTGGCATTGGGGCTTAAATTCAAGATCTGGGCCCTGTGTCAGCTTTTTCACACAAGTCCATCTCTCTTCTGTTTTCCTGAGTTGATTCTGGTGGGAATCTTTTCTGGAGAGGGACCAGTCTGCTGGAAGGTGGGCCCAGGCGAGGCTTCCATAATTCTGCCCAGAAAATCCCTCACCTTGGAGAAAGTACACAGAGTGTGTGCGCCAGCTTTCTAGAGTCACCTTCCCAGCCCACGTCTGCTTCAAAGGGACTGAAGCCACTCTCCCTGGGGGAGGGTAGCACGAAGGGGGCTGGGGCAGGCCCATCTTTGGAACTTCTCTTTCCAGTGGAATATTGTGCACCAGTCCCTTCCATTTCCATTTTGGCAGGAGCGTGCACCACTGACGTGATTTTGTGCTCCCCACGTGTAAGCTGAGGGAGGCTCCTACCTGAGCCAAACCCCAGAAAAAATGAACTGAGTTACTTCCTTTGTTACCTAAGCAGGGAATGACTGCAATTCTTAGGGCAGTTCTTGGATTTATTTCATTTTATTTTAATGTGTGTGTGTGTGTATGTGTGTCTGCGTACGTGTGTGCGTGTGTGTGCATGTGTGCGTGCGTGTGTGTGCATGTGCATGAGTGTATGGTGTGTGTGTGTGTATGGTGTGTGTGCGTGTGTGTGTATGGTGTGTGTATACGTGTGTATACGTGTGTGTATGTATGTGTGGTGTGTGTGTATGGTGTGTGTGCGTGTGCGCGAGTGTGCTGGCCCTGGAGCTTGAGCTTGGTGCTCAAGGCTAGCGCTCTAGCACTGGAACCGAGGCTTCACTTCTGGCTTTTTGGTGGTTCATTGTATATAAGCAACTCAAAGACTTTCAAGCAAGGATCCTCAGATCTCAGCCTCCTGAATAACCAGGATGACAGGTGTGGGCCACCAATGCCCGGCTGATATTTTTTTTAATGTGTGTACTGGACTCCTCGTGCTGGCTTTCAACAGTGATCTTCAGATCTCAGCCTCCTGAGTGGCTGAGATTACTGCAGTGAACCATCGGCCCTGGCATTTAAGATAGTTCTTGAATGTCAAAGGTACTCTTGACAGGCTGTGTCCAGTCTTGTCTGGAAAACCAGCCTCCCTTGATCCTGGAAACCCCAGTGCTGAGAAAAGAAGCCAACTGAGGAGGAGGGATGGAGGGGGAGCTTTAAGGTGGGGGGGGGGGGGAGCTGCTCTGCTCACAAAGAGCTGAGGCCCTGCAGGGGTTTTGTCTTGAGTATAAAGCGTGAGAGGACTTGAATATGAATGAATGACTTCACTGAGCTGAGCTATTGTTGGCTGTGATGGGGGAGGGGAGAGGAGCAGGGCTGTCGTCCTCCCCCTCCCCTCCCCACATCACTATGAATGGAAGAATGTCAGCAACCTCCTCTCAGAGTCTGAGCCCTTCCAGTTCCCCACACCCAGTGAGCGCGCTAATCTGGTTCCATTTTTATAAAATGGTTTTTGTAAAAAAAGAAAAGAAAGAAAAAAAAGAACTGGGCCTGTCCTCATCACAGTGTGTTTGTGAAATTCTGTACACTGCTAACTTGCAGCTAATCTTTGTGTGCTCTTCCCGGAGCAAGCCACCCAGGATTAATCATAAGATGAATACATTTCTCTTGTGATTTCCCTGAAATGCTTGCCAGTTCTGGGATCTTCAGAGTTGCTGATTGTGTTTGGTTAAGGCACTGAAAACAGTTCGGGTATGTTGGAGGGTTTTGTGAGGGAGGCCTAAGGTCTAACATCCCAGAGAGAATTCACTACAGACATTCAAAAGGTGTCCAGGCAGGAAACGGCTGCGTCTAGACACGATCAACAGGACCAAACTCCTCCTCCACTCTGCTTTTCTGAAAGGATTAGAGCAGAAGTGACTTTATATCTGTTACCACATCTGTAAATTACACAGTTATCCCAGAATATGCCAGGCCTAGGATTCAAATACAGGTTTAATGCCAAACCTCAAGCTCTTTCTACTATACTACCCTGTACTAAAAACAAAGTAAGACAGAAAACAAAGTTTGCACGCAAAACTAAAGGTTAGCCTCACTTTCAGCTCTTGACTCATATAACTGTAAGCTCTCTGTACCATTATAATAACAATTAAAATTTAAATTTAAAAAAAGAATAAGCAGTTAGCCTGTAATCCTAACTACTCAGAAGGCTGAGATCTGAGGACCTTGATTTAAAGCCAGTTTGGGAAGAAAAGTCCCTGATATTCTTATTTCCAATTAACCAGTAAAAAGTTCCAATGGCAGAGAGCCATCCTTGAGCAGAAAAAGCTGAGAGCACTAGACCTGAGTCCCAGTACTGGCATCAAAGAAGAAAAAAAAGTTCCTTGATTCATTCTACACTTTGGAGAGACACACACTTCACTGTGTGGGGCACTCTTCGGAATCCTTGCCAACAAAGAACAAACCTATGCTCTAAATTCCACTGGCTTATCTGAATATTTGTCATACTTCTGCCTTCAGAGAGCGGGCATGCCAGGTTAGAACTTGCAGAAGTATTTTAGAGGGAGGGGAAGAGGAAAAAGGAGAGTAAAAAGAAGAGTTCTCTTATGGAAGTGTCCCATGTGAACTTCTGTTCATGTATGCATGCGTGCATGCTTGCATTCATGCTGGTCCTGGGGCTTGAACTCAGGGCCTAGGAACTGTCCCTGAGCTTTTTTCCTCACAGCTAACACTCTACCACTTGAGCCACAGCTTCACTACTGATTTTTTTGATGGTTAATTGGAGATTAAGAGTCTCATGAACTTTATTACCCAGGCTGGCTTTGAACTGTGATCCTCAAATGTTAGTCTTGTGGGTAGCTAAGATTACAGACATGAGCCACAGGTACTTGGCCTGTATGAACTTTGGTTGGAAGAGATTCATATAATCAGAGAAGTTGGGGTACTCCCGTCCCTTCTCAAATCAAGTGTGCAGTCTCTGAGATTCGCCTTGGTGTTTCGTGGGGTGGGCAAGAAATTAAATTCCATTTGATTAGAAATTCGAATCCTTGCCACTGATTTTTTGAAACTTTTTTAGGAATGGAAGGTGATTAGATATTTCATCCCAAGCCTGTGAGATAGAGCCAGGCTACGAGGAACTGGAACCCTGCCAAATTCATCTGAGGCAGGAAATCAAGATGGCTGCCTCCTCCATGTGCCCACCCCAGGCCCATTTCCCAGCCTGTCCACTGCTGGCAGGTTGCTGGCAGGCTCTCTTGACCTTCCACAGACAGGCAGCCCAACTTGCTTTCATAGGTGTTGTGCCCAGGTCTTTTTTCGGAGAGAAGATGGGTTTGTCCTTGAAGGCAAAGATGCTAAATCCAGGGAGAGGCTGTGACCCAGGCCCAGTGTTCACTCAGTTGTTCAAGAAGCAGAAAACTGGGCTGGGAAGGTGGCTTAGTGGTAGAGTGCTTGCCTCGCAGGCATGAAGCCCTAGGTTTGATTCCTCAGTACCACATACACAGAAAAACTAGAAGCAATGCTGTGGCTCAAGTGGTAGAGTTAACACTCTGCTCAGGGACAGTGCTTAGGCCTTGAGTTCAAGCTCCAGGACTGGCAAAAAAAAAAAAAAAAAAAAAAAAAAAAAGGCAGAAAACAGGGATTGAAGGGAGATACAAAATGTGATACCATTTTCAAAAAACAAACCAGCCTGATGCTGGTAATCCCAGATCTTCAGGAGGCTGAGATCTGAGGATCATGGTTCAAAGCCAACCCAAGCAAAAGAGTCAGACTCTTTCCTCCAAGTAGCCAGCCAAAAGCCAGATTGGAACTGTGGCTTCATTGGTAGAGAGCTAGCTTGAGTGAAAAAGCTAAGGGACAGAGCAAAGGCCCTGAGTTCCAGCACCAAGACTAAATCTAAAACCTAACAAATGGGCTACCACCTCACAAAGTATAAATGAAAAATAGAGAAGAGGTGCTAGAGGATTGGTAAACATTTCGGATGAGGTCATGGTATTTCCCATCATTCATCAACATGAGCGTGTCTCATCTGTAAGAACGAAGCACTGTGGATTGAAGACAGGCTGAGAGCCAATGGGTAGCATCCTGCCCAAAGCAGAAGGAGTTCATTCACCTACAGTCCCTAGAAAAGGAGAGGAAAGGATGGGATTAATTTGTTGGTATTAAAGCTGCCCTGTCCAAGGAGTTCATTTATTTAACAAGTATTTATCGAGTAGCTGTTGTATGGTCTGTCATTAGGAGCCAAGTTGCCATAAGCCCTGCTTAGACAGGTGCAGAGATGTGCATCTGGGAGCTGTGGGTTTCCTGACCCCAATCGGAGTGGTTCCATGGAAATTGGGGTCTCTGTTCCATGGGTGTCTCAGCATGTTCCATCCAGTAGGGGCCTTCTTAGATTTTGTAGATCAAACAGCATCTCAGAAATGTATCCTTCACCTGAGACAGGTATGTCTTAGATAGCAAATACGTGTAATACCAGAAAACTGTTTCCTGTTTGTGTGTGTGTGTGTGTGTGTGTGTGTGTGTGTGTGTGTGTGTGTGTGTGTGTGTGTGTGTGTGTTGGTACTAGGAGTTGAATTTAGGGCCTGTATGCTAGTCTTCAGCTTTTACACTCAAGGTTGATATTCTACCACTAGAACCACATACCACTCCACTTTTGGCTTTTTTATGGTTAATTGGACTTTCCAGTACAGGCTGGTTTCCAACTGTGATCTCAGCCTCCTGAGTAGCTAGGATTACAGACATGAGCCACCAGTGCCCAGCTTCAACTTTTTTCCAGCTCTTACAACATTCATTCCCATATTAAATTTTTTTATTGATAGATAATATACATGCCATAAAATAAATCTTTTAGAGGAAATCAGCAGTCTCCTAATAAAGTCAGAGTTGTGCAACTATCACCACTGAATAATTATAGAACTGTGTGTGTGTGTGTGTGTGTGTGTGTGTGTGTGTGTGTGTGTGTGTGTGTACATGCACTGGTCCTGGAGCCTAAACTCAGGGCTTGGGTGCAGCTTTTATTCAAGACTAGTGCTCTACCACTTGAGCCACAGTTCTACTGCTGGCTGTTTGGTAGTTAATTGGGGGATTGGAGTCTTACAGACTTTCATGCCTGGGCTGACTTTGAACTGTGATTCTCAGATCTCAGCCCTCTGAGTAGCTAGGATTTCAGGTGTGAGCACCAATAGGCTCCTGGCTCTTTTCAATTGTTTATACAGTTTGTTTTTTGGTTTAGTTTTGGGGGGTTTTTTTTGGTCAGTCATAGGGCTTGAAACTGGGCTGGGAGCTGTACCTCAGCCCTTCAGCTCAAGGCTAGCACTCTACCACTTGAGCCACAGTGCCACTTCCGGTTTTCTGGTGATTAATTGGAGATAAGAGACTCACGGACTTTCCTGCCTGGGCTGGCTTTGAACCATGATCCTCAGATCTCAGCCTCCTGAGTAGCTAGGATTACAGGCATGAGCCACCAGCACCTGGCCTATGCAGTCTGTGTTAAAGCCTTGAACTCTAGTACATCTTACTTTATTTTCTGCCATATTGAGGAAGTCATTGCTTAACCAAGTTTGAAAGATTTAGTCTTAGGTTATATATTTCTAGCTCTGACAGTCTTTAGTCCACCTAGAGTTCTAGAAGTTGGACCCACTCCATCCCTTTGCATGTCCCTTTGTCCTGCCCCATCTGTTTTAAAGCCATTTTTTTCCCCACTGAACTATCTTGGTACCGTCTCAAAAATTAATGGCTCATAAGTCTATTGCTGGGCTCTCAGCTCTGTCCTGTGGATCCGTATGCCCATCTGTAAGCTAATGCTATGTAGCCCAGTTTTTCTTCTACCCCAGTTTGATGGATCAAACCCAGGTCTGCTGGGTTTGATACATGCATCAGTGGCTCACACCTGTAATCCTAGCTACTCAGGAGGCTGAGATCTGAGCATCAAGGTTCAAAGCCAGCCTGAGCAAGAAAGTCTATAGACTCTTACCTCCAATTAACCAGCAAAAAGCCAGAAGTTGAGCTGTGGTTCAAGTGGTAGAGTGTTAGCCTTGAGCAAAAAAGTTCAGCACCCAGGTCCTGAGTTCAAGCCCCAGGACTGTGTGTATGCATGTGCACACACGCATGCACACACACACACACACAAACAGAGGAGGAGCGAGGGCATAGATAGGTCAATGGGAGAATGTGTACCTGGCATGCATAGGCCCTGAGTAACACAACATCTGGACACACCATGGTCACAATTTGGCATGAAGACGGGACAGAACTGATATTATCAAGGACTTTCAGTAGGAAGGACAGGAAGGCAGAGGATAGAAAAATGTCCTCAGATTGAGTAGATTGGATGACAGATGAAGAACCAACGTAGGAACACGGGGCAGGCTTTCATGCACACAGTGAGTCTGGAGGAATCGGAAGACATCCAGTTGCATAAGCCTCATGAGTACATGGGAAGATGGTCCCCTGAACGGGCATCTGAGGTCAGCCCTGGAGATGGGAAGGAGGTGGGAAGGAGCGAGGAGAGGGGGACAGGGAAGGCCATCAGAGACCCTTTGGACAATAACAAATATATATCAAGAACTAGGAGGGGAGGTGGGATGGGGTTACAATGTCCAATGTTACAATGTCCACTCTTTACGTGACTTCTGTAACTGTAACCATTCTCTACATCGCCTTTATAATAACAATTAAAAAAGAAACTATAAAAAGAAAAATCTACCCGGGGCTGGGCTGTAGCTCACTGCTCAGAGTGCTTGCCTAGCACACACACAAAGCCCTGGGTTTGATTCCCAGCACTGCAACACCAAAGACAGCCATGACACAAAATACAAATCTATTGAGATCTCCCAAACCAGGCTTAGGATGAAGGCCAAGGGCAGCCAGTGGAAAGAGCTAGAATCTGCACATTCCTGCGGGCCTCGCCCTCCTGTGCACAGCTGGGCCTGAGGTCAGACCCAAGGCGGCTCCTGGCTCCAGCAGGGTTGACTGGGCAGATGGCCCTGCGGGAATCAGAGCTCAGATGCCCAGTCAGTTTCCGCCAGGATGACAAGGACTTCCCCACTGTCCCGCTGCCATTCTGCTGGGGGAGTTGGGGTGAGGGTAAGAGAATGACGCCTCGAAAATTGATGTTTGTCGTCAGTACTAAACAAGCCTCCCCCAAAGGTGGCTCCTGCTGACTTCCTGAAGGTGAGGCCTGAGTTCCTGTGTGCTTGCTGAATTCTAGAAAAAGTTATTACAGAGGTGGGATTCCAGCAAGGAGGGTAAAAAAAAAAAAAAAAAAAAAAAAAACAACCTTGTGAACTAATTTCCTCTTTGCCAGAGAACATTGTGCTTAGAATCCAGATCAGAACAGTCAGCAGGGTGCCGGTGGCTCATGCCTATAATCCTAGCTACACCAGAGGCTGAGATCTGAGGATTGCAAAGGATTCAAAGCCAGCCCAGCAGGAAAGTCATCTCCAATTAATCACAGAAAAAGCCGGAAGTGGATCAAGTGGTAGAGCACATGCCTTGCTCAAAAGGAGCTCAGAGCCGGGGCGCCGGTGGCTCACGCCTGTAATCCCAGCTACACAAGAGGCTGAGATCTGAGGATCACGGTTCAAAGCCAGCCCGGGCAGGAAAGCCCATAAGACTCTTATCTCAAACTAACCACCAGAAAACTGGAAGTGGCGCTGTGGCTCAAGTGGTAGAGCACTTGCCTTGAGCTGAACAGCTGAGGGACAGTGCCCATGCCCAGAGTTCAGGCCCTAGGACCAGCAAGAAAGAGAGAGAGCGAGGAAAGAAAGAGAAAGAGAAAGAAGAAAGAAAGAAAGAAAGAGAGAAAGAAAGAAAGAGCAAGAAAGAAAGAGAGAGAGAGGCTGTGGGGCAGTAAATTTCTTACACAGTCACTCAGCCAAGCCGTGCCCAAACACCTGACATGGCGGGAGACTCTGTCAGCACAGGGTATGTGGACGTTCGCCAGCATCAGGCATTTCTGTAGGAAGTGAACACATTGCTATGGGCGTCTAAGGTGACAGGGCTAAATGCTGTAGAAGCTGCCTAGATTCATAAAAAGTGTCTCCATCACATGTGCGTGTAAGCCCAGCATTTGGGGAGAGTTTTTGAGGTCAGCCCGGGACATATAGTCAGATCCTGGCTCAAAAAAACAAACAGACAGTGGGAGAGAGAAGAGTTGCTTGGAGTTTTTTTCAGGGCTGAATTTTTTTTATCTACCAGACGGAGAGAGATGTTTGGCAGCAGTGAGGGGTGAACAGACCCACTGGCCACATCTGGGCTGATGTTGGCCTCACTCAGGGACTGCCCAGAGTTGAGGGCACTGGGCTCTGAATTCAGAAGTGGCTTTTCAGAGGAACTTGGGACTTCAAAGGTTCCTGGCCGCATGAATATTGTGAAGGAGGCTTTTTAATGTGTTACATGGTCAGAAGCCGTGCTAACCCCTGGGGTGCCAGGGGAACCCCCAAAATTGTGAGGCAGAGTTCTAACCCCTTCTACCTGGCTGGCTGCTGACCTACCTCAAGTCCAGCCTGAGATAGGGCTCAGGGAAACTGAGGAACTTCCAGTTCCTCAGACATGCTGGGGGGCAGCCGAGGGCTGGAAAAAGTTGGCAGTTCTTCCCTGGCTGTGGTCTGAGGTGTGTACTGAGTTCTTTTGTATTTGTCTACCTAAGCTAGCTTCCAACTCTGATCCTGGCTGGGAAGGTGGCTCAGTGGTAGAGCGCTCGCCTCACATGCTTGAGGTCCTGAGTTTGATTCCTCAGCACCACATAAGCAGAAAAAGCCGGAAGTGACGCTGGGGCTCAAGTGGAAGAGTGCTAGTTGCTAGCCTTGAGCTGAAGAGCTGAGGGACAGTGCCCAGGCCCAGAGTTCAGGCCCCAGGACTGACACAAAAAACAAAACAAAAACTCTGATCCTCAGATTTCAACTTCCCAAGGAGTTAGGACGTGATAGAAAGAAAAATACAAAGTTGTTGTTGGTTTCCAGATAGAATTTTGTCTTGTTTTGTGTTTTTCTGAGTGAGGGTCTCACTGTGCAGCCCCAGGCTGGCCTCCATCTTGCAATCTTCCCACCTCTACCTCCCAACTACCGGCATTACAGCTGTCTGCTGCCACACCCGGCTCAAAATAGATATTTGGCTCTCTCTTCAAAGGCATTACTCTATCTAAAATATTACTGGAAGGCTAGAATTTATTAGTTGCCCTGCCCTTTCTCCTATAAAGATTTCCTAGGATTTTTTTTTAATGTGCTTTTCTCAATGGTCATAAAAATCATTCTAAGGCCACTTAGCTACTGGTCTTCAAAAACATATTTGTGCATTGAGATACGGGAGGCGCCCAGAGTCCTCAAAAACACATAAAGATGACTGAACTTTGCTGATTGACATCATAGGTTTTCTTTGAAGGAACCAAGGAAGGGGGTCTCAGGAAGGTGGCCTCTGCTGGAAAATGAATTTGGACTGAAGATGCTTGCTTACCTTTCCACCTGATGACCAGATCTTACAACCTTTCTTGCTGCCGACCCCTTTTCCCTGAAGAAACACACATGGTGGTTTTGGAAGAGAACCTGAGATCAAGGCCCCAAGTTCAAGCCCTAGGACTCGGGTGTGCGCATACACGCACGCACGCACGCACGCACGCACACACACACACACATACACACTCACAGAATGGGTTCTGGAGCCTATGCAGCAGAAGCCTGTATATCAGCAGCCAAGTTCTTTACATGGTTGTGACAGTCTTTGGAAGAACAATATCAGAATGAGATCTTGCTTTGATGCAAGGGAGAACAGAGGATTTATCATAAGGGGACTTGAGGTGGGATTTTTTGGTGGGGGGGAATCAAATTATGTGCCTCTTAGCCACAAGACATGTTCTGATAAATCTGTTGCTTGGTGATTTTGTTTTTGCATGAGTGTAATGTACATAGACCATCTGTGCTCACTGTATGACATCATCTTGTAATCAAGAGACAGCAAACACTGACCAATGGGGTAGTATATGCCTATAATCCCAGCTACTTGGGAAGAGATAAGGAGGATCAAAGTTCACAAGCCAGCCTAGGCAAAACAAAAAAACAAAAAAAGTTTGAAAGTGTAGCTAGAACTCAAAGTGGTAGAAGGCTAGCCTTGAGCAAAAGAGGTCAGGGACAGCACCCAGACCCTGAGTTCAAGCCCATGACCAAAAAAAGTTTTTTTTAAATAGCAAGATTTCCATCTCAACAAACAGCTAGGGGTGTTGGTGCAGCTATAATTCTGGCTACTCTGAGAGGCAGACATAGGAAGATTGTGGTCCAAGCCCAGTCCCCTCTGAAAAACAAACACGCAAAAGGAGCTGGAGGCATGGTTCATGTGGTAGAGCGCTGAGTTTAATCCCCAGTACTGCAAAAACAAACAAAATAGTAAACACAAACAGCAGTAGCTCAGTTATTTCTTCTCAAGTACTATGGTATGGACTTCAACTAACTGCATGTGATAAACTTTTCTTTTTCTCTTTTATTTATTTATTTTTTGGTGCCCATCCTGAGGCTTGAACTCAAGGCCTGGGCACTGTCCCTGAGCTTTTTTGCTCAAGGCTAGCACTCTACCACTTGAGCCATAGCTCCACTTTTGGCTTTTTACTGATTCAGTGTAGATAAAAGAGTCTCACAGACCTTCCTGCTTGGGCTGGCTTCAAACTGCGATCCTCAGATCTCAGCCTCCTGAGTAGCTTGGATTGTAGGCATGAACCACAACAGAAAAAAGTCAGATTCCTGCTTATTAGGAATCCCCCCCCCCCCGCATTAATCCCAGCAGCCCTAGCTCCAGCAAAGGCTGGGCGTGGCAGGAAAGGGGTCTCAGGTACCCACATTGGGGGGGGGGGACGCTGTAGACTGGAAGTGCTTCCTTCACTGCATTCACATAAGCAGGTGTGTGGATCGTCTCGTGTTTGCCAGGCATCCCAGGGGACCCCTGAGTGTAAGGCCATCCACCAGGTCCTGATTTGGGCGTCACAGTTCTGGGAAAGGACATTCGGTTCTGGAAGCCTTTATCCAGCACAGCCTCTGGCCAATGGCAGTCACGGAGCCAAGAGGATGCCAGGACGGCGACACACACATCACATCTTAGTTCCAACTCTGCCGTCATTTATAAAGCGCCCTTTGTCCATTCATAGCCAGTTTAGTACTTGGATGTGTAGGCCAAGTGTAGAAGGGAACAAAATGGATTTTCATCCCGTTCTGCTTTCTGTGAACCCAGCTTTCTAGGAAAGAACACAAGCCAATTCCATTCAATAT
This sequence comes from Dipodomys merriami, assembly GCF_024711535.1. NCBI lineage: Eukaryota > Metazoa > Chordata > Mammalia > Rodentia > Heteromyidae > Dipodomys > Dipodomys merriami. The sequence goes on from NW_027204270.1 coordinate 8,891,263, forward strand.
CTTTTTAAGTGTTACTTTTTATGCCCATACCGGGGTTTGAACTCAGGGCTTTGTGCTATTGGTGAACTTTTTGTTCAAAGCTGGTGCTCTTACCACTTGAGCCGCACTTTACTTCCAGCTTTCTGCTGGCTAATTGGATATCAGAGTTTCTTAGATTTTGCTGCCTGGGCTGGCTTTGAGCCGAATCTTAGATCTCAGCCTTCTGAGTAGCTGGGATGACAGGCGTGATCCACCGGCGCCTGGTTCATGAAATACTTTGTAAGTTAGAGATGCCCTGAAGTGAGTGATTTTCAAATTAGTGATTTGTGAACTGATCCCAAACCAGGGGGACAAAGGAAAAATCAGGTGCTTTATAATGAGGACTGCTTGCCTGGCAGAAGAATATTTTTTCCTTTAAGCTCAACAAATATTAAATATTTGCATACTGGACAATCACAAATCCCCTGGAGCCAGCCCAGCTCTGCCCCCAGCCCCCGCCCTCCCCAGCAAGTGGCCAGCAAGAGCCGCAAACCATTGGCTTGCTTTGAGTTACCAGTTTACAGGCTTCTCCCTTCCCCCAAGATTAAAATAATAATAATGAAGCCAGGCACCAGTGGCTCAAGTCTGTAATCTTACCTACTCAGGAGGCTGAGATCTGAGGATCGAAGTTCAAAGCCAGCTGGGGCAGGAGAGTCCATGAAACTCTTATCTCCAATAAAGCACCAGAAAACCAGAAGTGGCGCTGTGGTTCAAGTGGTAGAGTGCTAGCCTTGAGCTGAAGAGCTAAGGGACAGTGCCCAGGCCCAGAGTTCAGGCACCACGACCAACAAAAACAAACAAGCAAACAAAAAATGCTAATCTGATGCCAGTGGCTCATGTCTGTAATCCCAGCTCCTCAGGAGGCTGAGATCTGAGGATCACAGTTTAGAGACAAAAATATGTGAGACTCATTTTCAGTTAACAACCAAAAGGCCAGAAATGGAGGAGTGGCTCAAATGCTAGAGTACCAGCCTTGAGCAAAAAAGCTAAGGGAAAGGGCAAGGCTCCAAATTCCAGCCCCAATACTGTCACTAAAAAGAAGGAGAAGAAAAATTGCGTGTTTGTGGCCCATCCAAAACCACAGATGGCCCACTGGGTTTCCGGGAGAGGCCTCCTCTTCCAGGCGTCTAGGAGAAGCAGTGATTAAGTATTAACCAGCAGTGCCTGCGGCTGAGCTCTAGCAGCGGGGATCCAAGGCAAGGAATGGCTTGTGATTCTGAGCAAGCATCCAGGTAGGATAAACATCCGTACTTCAGTTACTCAGAAAGGCCTCCCACCTCCCCTCCTCCGGCTCCTGAGAGCCCTCTGCTGCCTCATCCCCAACTGTATGAAGTCACGGATTTTCCAGAACTGCTCCAGTCTGGGGTGGAAGTCCAGGACCAGTGACTCAGATTTTTAACTCATGGAAAGGGTGGAGCTGATGACAACACAGCCAGGCCTAGTTACGACAGAGGCGGGAAGAGCACAAGCACACTCAGCCGGCCTGATTGTAATCCATCCATTTTCAGTAGCTGTAACAAAATACCCTAGACCACAACACTTATGACGAATGGAGGTTTGTGTGGCTCATGGTCTGGGAAGTGGGAAATCCAAGAGCCTGGTGTGGCATCCGGTGCGACTCTTCTTGACTTGTGTCACAGCTTCTTGGGGGACATTGCATGGTGAGACAGGGCGAGACCTCCTTCCCCTCACTAAGTCCCATCATGAGGGCTTCATCTTGACCACCAAGCCCTGCCATTCAAATGCCATTACATTACGTGTACATGTATATTACATTACATGTCAATTTGGGGATTAGGTATCCCATAAGATCTGGGACTTTAGCACTCTGCTATCATGGAATTCAACCTCCCCTTTTCCCCTCCTGTCCCCTTTTCTTTGTGGTGGTACTGGGGCTTGAACTCAGGAACTTGCACACTGTGTGCAAGTTATTTGCCTCACTTATCTCTTATTTGCCTTCCCCTCTTGGCGTTGGTTATTTTCACGATAGAGTAGTGCTTTGTGTCTGGGCTGACCTGGACTGTGGTCCTCCTATTTCACTGGGATTACAGATGTGGGCAGCCACACCCACTATCAGGCTTGCCCGATAGCAAGGGATGACAGGGCACAGGCCACCAAGCACAGGCCATGAGTGCTTCCCTTCAGCTGGGGTGAGTCACGCCACCACACTCAACTACTGACTGAGGTGCACTCTAACTTTTATGCCCAGGGTGCCCTTGAGTGGCAATCCTCCAAACTCTGTCTCCCAAAATGCTAGGAATATAAGCTTGAGCCGTTATGTCTGGTTTACTTTAGTGATTTTCTTTTTTGAACTGTATTTTTTTTTGTCTTTTCTTTTTTGGTACTGGGGATCGAACCTAGGACGTTGCACTTGCTAGGCAAGCGCTTTGCCACTGAGCTACATCCCAGCCCTTTAGTGATTTTCTTTTTATTTATTTATTTAGTTTTTATTATTTCCGGTTGTGGGGCCTGAACTCTGGGCCTGGGCGCTGTCCCTCAGCTCTTCAGCTCAAGGCGAGCGCTCTACCACTTGAGCCACAGCGCCACTTCTGGCTTTTTTCTTTTTGCTTATATGGTGCTGAGGAATCGAACCCAGGGCCTCAGGCTTGCAAGGCAAGCGCTCTATCATTGAGCTACCTTCCCAGCCCTGATTTTCTTTTTAAATAGGGACTTATATGTGTGTCTATGGCTGACTTGGATTACTATCCTTCCATTTCGCTGGGATTAAAGGCCTGAGCCACTGTTCTTGGCTGCCTACTGTTATCCTGTCACCCTTAACTATATCACTGCCCTTCCTGAGGACAGAAACCACAACTGTAAAACAAAAAGTTAAATCACACCAGGTGCTGGTGGCTCACGCCTGTAATCCTAGCTCCTCAGGAGGCTGAGATCTGAGGATCCCAGTTTGATGCTGATTGGAGATGGCCAGCTGGACTTGAGGTCTTGGGTGGGGGGGGAACCTCAGGGATAATGTCCTTATGCTGGGCATTGTTCTAACATAACCTGAAGGCCCGCACCAGAGGCCAGCACCATGCCCAGAAACTTCCCAGCCTCTAGACCATGAGCCTCTACACTCTATATAAACCACACAGTCTTGGGTGTTTTGTGATAACTAAGATGGGCTGGTGGCTGGTGGCATTCCATCTTCAGCTCTGACTCATTCTCCTTCTTCAGCTGTCATGGGTCACCTGGAAGATGATGCTGTGACTACTGGCGCCGAAGACAGCATGCCTACGCTGGGTGCAGAAGACAGCCCGGTAACCTCAGGCCCTACCGAGGGGCCGCAGGCAAGTAATCCCAGGGGAGGGGAGGCTTCCGCAGGACAGGAGCAGGTGCGCGAGGACACGACGTGTAAAAAAGCGTAAAACTAGCATGGGCAGACACCAGGGAACCACAAAAATCTACTTCCCAGTTCACCAGGGAGGAGGTAGCTGGTGAGTCAGTTGTGAGTAACTCAAGTGTCATAAATGAGGCCTTTTCAAACTAATGAAGAAGCCAGGTGGTAAAACTCACAAGATCTTTGGGCATGTGGTGATAACTTTGATGCTCTAAGTTCCAAAATACGTAGTCTCATTCTTATCTGACTATTGATGGGTAAGGAGCACCACTGGAACCAGACACAGACGACACTAATCGTGTGGAATCTCAGCACAAACATTTCCTCACCTGATGAATTCTAATTGACTCCTGTCTTTGTGTGTGTGTGTGTGTGTGTGTGTGTGTGTGTGTGTGTGTGTGTGACTACAGGGGGTTTAAACTCAATACCTTCTGCTTTCAGTTTGTTGTTTCTGCTCAAGGTTGGTGCTCAACCACTTGAGCCACAACTTTACTCCAGCTTTTTGGTGGTTAATTAGGGATAAGAGTCTGTGGACTTTCTGCCTCCTGAATAGCTAGCTGGCTTAAAATCAATATCTTGTTGTGGTTTTGGTTTGTATTTCTGACCATTGACACTGATTGTCTTTTTACCTACTATCACTTGAATATCATCTTTGGAGAAATGTCTGTTCAAATCCATCACCTGGTTTTTAACTGAGTTGTATCTAATTTAACTGAGTTGTATCATTTACTTGTTAAGTTATAACGTTTTTCTTTTTTTCTTTTTTTTCTCTTTCTTTCTTTCTTTTTTTTTTTTTTCTGATTGTGGGGCCTGAACTCTGGGCCTGGGTGCTGTCCTTCAGCTCTTCAGCTCAAGGCTAGCACTCTACCACTAGAGTCACAGAGCCACTTCCAGCTTTTTCTGCTTATGTGGGGCTGAGGAACCAAACCCAGGGCCTCATGCATGCGAGGCAAACACTCTGAGCCACTGAGCCACCTCCCAGACCTTTTGTTTGCTTTTTTGAGACAGGGTCTTGCTAGATAGCACAGGCTGGCTTTGAACTTGGTCCTTCTGTCTCAGCCTCCCAAGTGCTGGGATTACATGTATGCATCACCACACCCAGCCCTCCTTGGAGAAATTAATTTATTTCATTGTTATTACAAAGTTGATGTACAGAGAGGTTACTGTTTTGTGAGTCAGGTAAAGAATACATTTCTGTTTTGGACACTGTCACCCTTTCCCTTGCTCTCCCAGTTGTTTTGGTTTTTTCCCTCCCATCAATGCCCACAAGTTTGCAGTTCATTTTCAACATAGTTTCTACTCTCTACCACTGGCTTGTTTAAACACAGATATACGTGCTTTCTCCCACCCCAGCTGCCATCTTACTTTGGGTTATATCCTTTGGTGCACAGGAGTTCTTGTTTGCTGTGATCCTATTCATTTGTTAGTTAAATGCTCCATTGGCCTACACTTGCAGGTCACAGAACCACTTCTGTGGAAGCTTCAAAGTCCTAAGGGTCTTTTTCTACGCTAATGAGTCCACTAATTGCTGGTAGCTTCCAGACGTCTAAGACAGACGTTGCTTAATCAGAAGGCTGGGACACTCAGCCCCACCCAGCACCCTCTGCCTTGAGAACCTCTGCTGGAAGGGCAAGTTGATGGCCTTTCATTAATGACTTAATCCATCACTCACCTACCACGGAGCCTCCTTAAAAACTCCAGGCAGGGTTTGGAGAGTGTCTGGGCAGCCCCTGGAGGATGGCATGCCAAGGCACAGCGCCTGTGTGCCTCTTCCACAGAACTTTGCCCTATGCGCTTCTTCGCACGTATGCTTCCCAAACAAAGAGCCAGTGTGAAGAACAAAGAAACTCAGGACCATTTTCAAGTCCTGCTCTCTCACTTAATGGCTGTGACTGAGGACCGGCACACCCTGAACCTTGTTAGTAGAAATGAACTAATAATAATGAACTAATAATAATGAACTAATGAACTAATAATAAATGAACTAATGACAGGTTTATGAATGGAGTAAGGGAGAGAAACACTTAAAGGGCCCAGCAGAGGCCAGCTCTCAGTGAAGCCTGGCTGCCACTGCTCTTGGAGGCTTGGCATTAATAAAAAATGTTACAAATAGCCTGGGTCTGGTGGCTCACACCTGTCATCCTAGCTACTCAGGAGGCTGAGAACTGAGCATCATGGTTTGAAGCCAGCCTGGGCAGGAAAGTCTGTGAGACTCTTACCTCCAATTAACTACTAAAAAAGCCAGAAGTGGAACTATGGCTAGTTTTGAGTAAAAAAGCTCAGGGATAGAGTACCCCAGCATCCAGGCCCTGAGTTCAAGCTCTAGGACCATCCCCTCTCCCCACCAAATGATCCAAATAAGCACCAAAAACTGTTAAAGGGGAAAAGCAGCATTGAAGTTTAAGGGAGAGAAACAATTAATCATGGATCCAGTATATTTTGGGGGAGGGGGAGAAGAATTAAGAGATTAGGAAGTCTGCACGCCAAACATTTGGGGTTCATTTCTGGACTAGATAGACTCGTTTTATTCTTGGCCCTACCATTGTTGTTTCTTTCTGTTTGTTTTCTTGCTTCCATTTAGAGTTTATGCTAGAGTATGTCTCGTGTATTTGTGCCTCCTGAAATCTTTCTGCTGTCAGGCTGTATATTGGAAATACAAGAGGCTTTATTTTCTGGGTTGGCTCATTTTCATCTCTTCATAGGTGCCAACCAGGGCAAAGAGCTCAACCAATGCTGGCCTAGAAGATCTGCCCACGCCAGGCAGCTCAGTTAATGATCACAAAGAAAGCTCCACAACCCTACTCACAGCAACACACCACCCTGTAGATAAGAAGACCGGTCACCCCAACAGAGGTGGGTCAACCTTTGTGGAACGTGGGCATTCTAAGTATAATATTATAACCAATAGGGGACATACTGGTTCTAATAGAAGACAATATATTGGTTTGACTATAAGACAATATAAGGAGTGAATCCAGAGCCAAGCTTTTGTGTGATAGGCGCAGAATTTGATTTGTAGGTAGCTATATCAAATTCAATTTATTGAGCTGCTGGAAACATCCTTCTGTCTCTAAACAACGTCTGGAATCATAGTGATGATGTCCTCATAAAGAGAGGGTAAATGAATTAGCTCCTTCTGTTGCTTTGCTGACACTAAAAAGCATGAAGCCCAGCCTGTCTATGTACATCTTAAGAGATTCAGCAACACTGTTTTCCATTTCCATTATGCTGGCCAAGGATCAGAGCTAATCCAGACTTACCAGGATTTGGGGTGGAGTTCGTGATTTCGCAGGGCCCTGCTGCAGTGTGGTAGAAAAACTTTAGTCAGGCTGGAGACGTGGCTCAAGTGTAGAGCACCAGCGCTCAGCAGGTAGAGCGAGTGTGAGACTCCACGCTCAAATCATGACACTGGCAAAAAAAATAAAAACAACAAAAAGTGACACAGGGTATGCATAAAGGAACAATATTGAAACTGGATTTTTATTTTTTATTTATTTTTATTTTCGCTGGTTATGGGGCCTGAACTCTGAGGCCCTGTCCCTCAGCTCTTCAGCTCAAGGCTAGCACTCTACCACTTGAGCCACAGCGCCACTTTCAACTTTTTCTGCTTATGTGGTGCTGAGGAATCGAACCCAGGGCCTCATGCATGCAAGGCAAGCTCTCTACCACTGAGCCACCTTCCCAGCCCTGAAATTGGATTTTTAGACAACTCCCCCACCCCCTCCAGGCCCAAATTCCAGGAGTCTTACTTGTCAGGTCTAGCCAGTTGCTTTTATATACTAAATAAAGAGACATCATGGTGCAGGGCAGAAAGAGATTTATTACATGGCAGCCATGGGGCCACCTTCAGCCATCTTTAAAAATACTGTACAGACATTTGCCATAGCTGTAAGTAAGACAAGAACTGGGGGCAGGAGATGGGAAAGGTGTGCTTGGTTTTAACAGTTGTAGTGGTGGGCGTGGCCTGGTTGATGTCTCTGGAGGACCTCACCACTGATGGGAAACAGAAGCAGCCCATCAGTATTGGCTGGCTGCAGGTCTGTCCTGCGCTCTCTTTTGGACAAGATGTGAGCGAGTAGCTAGCATTGCCCATCGGAGGGGCAGCTTGCCTTCTGCCACAAGAGGCCATCACTGGTAAATCCTACCCTTCTTGGAGCCCAAGGTGACTTCGGAGAGAATGGCTCCTATCAGAGAGCAAGGATGCCAATTGGGGGAGGGCTTTTCTCCTGCTTTTAGTTAATTGATTGGCCCCGCCAACTCACCTTTGAAGTTACCACTTACAATAGGATTCCACTCCTATGTGGTATCTAAAGCAGCGAAAAATCATAGAGTTGGAAAGTGGATAAAGTTGGTAGTGACTAAGGGCTGAGGGAAGGGACAAATGAGTTATGAGTTATGGCTCAGTGGGTATGGCATTTCAATTTTGCCAGCTGGAAAGAATTGTGTGGTTTAGGGACATAGCTCTGTGGTAGAGTGCTTGCCTAGCATGCATGAGGCCCTGGGTTTAATAATTAGCACTGGAAAAACAGAGAGAGAGAAAGCACTGTGAATGTATATATTTAACACCATTGAATTGAACCCTTAAAATGGTTCATTAAATACATTTCCTGCTATGTGTATTTTAACCACAATTTTTTTTTGGGGGGGGTCAGTCATGGGGCTTGAACTCTGGGCCTGGGTGCTGTCCCTGCCCTCTTCAGCTCAAGGCAAGCGCTCTACCATTTGAGCCACAGCGCTACTTCTGGTTTTCTGGTGGTTTATTGGAGATAAGGGTCTCATGGATCATTCCCAGGCTGGCTTTGAACTGTGATCCTCAGATCTCAGCTTCTGTAGTAGGTAAGATTACAGGCATGAGCCACCAGTGCCTGGCTTAACAACAGTTCTTAGAGAGAATGTTTTATTAGGGGAAAGCTTCCTGTCAAAGCAGGTAATAGATAACTGGAGATAACTCAGCCCTGATATTCCCAAACCAACCCACAACTCTCCAAGCACATGTCAGACCTCGCCACAGGCTGTAGGTGCTCCATGGTATTCACAGTGGGCTGGGTATCCACGGCTCTGGTTCTTTTGCTACTGTAATCTATGAAAGCATTTTGACCATTTATTTCACAGTTGTGCTTCAGTGTACTTGACTCTGATTTCTTTTTTTTTAAGTACTGGTATTTGAAGTCAGGGCGTCACACTTGAGCTAAGTACTCTACTACCATACGTCACATCTCTTCTTCTGTGTGTGTGTGTGTGTGTGTGTGTGTGTGTGTGTGTGTGTGTGTGTGTGTGTGAGTGAGAGAGAGAGAAAGAGAGAGAGAGCATTGACTCTAGGGCTTGAACCCACGGCCTAGATGTTGTCCCTTAGCTTTGCTTTTTCACTCAAGGCTAGCACTCTACAACTTGATCCACAGTACCATTTCTGACTTTTTGATTGTTAGTTGGAGATAAATGTCTCATAGACCTTTCTTCCCAGGATGGCTTCAGACCGTGATCATCAAATCTCAGCCGCATGAGTAGCTAGGATTACAGGCAGGTACCATCAGAGGCCAGCCACATCTCTGCTTTGTAAATTGGAATGGGGGATATATAAATATAATGAACCCAAAGGCATGATGAAGTATTATACCTTTGCTAATAATAGTTACAAAGGTAGTGTCATGTCATAGCTTGCTTAAAACTCCCCTGTGAAGTTTCTTTAAGAAGTTGTCTTAGCCGGGCGCTGGTGGCTCACGCCTGTAATCCTAGCTACTCAGGAGGCTGAGATCTGAGGATCGCGGTTCAAAGCCAGCCCGGGCAGGAGAGACCGTGAGACTCCTATCTCCAATAAATCACCAGAAAACCGGAAGTGGCGCTGTAGCTCAAGTGGTAGAGCGCTCGCCTTGAGCTGAAGAGCTGAGGGACAGTGCCCAGGCCCAGAGTTCAAGCCCCACGACCGACAAAAAAAAAAAAAAAAAAAAAAGAAGTTGTCTTCTGCATATATTTGCCAGCTGCTCAAATATAGGTATTAAATCTTACTAATTCCTTATCATCATTTTTCTCTTTGCAGAGAAGGTGGCTGAAGAGACACAGACAACAGACAAGAATGGTAAATAAGATTTTTTATTATCTAACTAGTCCTATGGGAATTGAAAGGACAATTTCTTAGAATTTAATCTGGGAGATAGATTGCATTCTTTTCTGGATTATAGCCAATAGGAACAGAATAAGATTCCTTCTCAAAACAGATTTCATGCTTCTTTCTTTTTAAATTTTTTTATTCAGAGAGAAAGGGGAATCCCTATATTTGAAGAAGAAGAAAAAAGCCAGGCACCAGTGGCCAACACCTGTAATCCTAGCAACTCAGGAGTGTGTGTGTGTGTGTGTGTGTGTGTGTGTGTGTGTGTGTGTGTGTGTGTGTGTGTGTGTGGGCGCGTGTGCGCGCGCGCGCGTGTTTGTTTGTTTTTTGCCAGTCCTGGGGCTTGAACTCAGGGCCTGGGCACTGTCCCTGAACTCCTTTTGCTCAAGGCTAGCGCTCTACCATTTGAGCCACAACACCACTTCCAGCCTTTACCATTTATGTGATACTGAGGAATCGAACCCAGCGTTTCATGCATGCTAGGCAAGTACTCTACCACTAAGCAACATTCCCAGCCCCAGGAGTCTGAGATTTGAGGATCACAATTTGAAGCTAGCCTGGGCAAGAAAGTCTGTGAGACTCTTTTGTTATTGGTGGTGGTGGTGTTGGTTGTGGGGCTTGAACTCTGGTCCTAGGCACTGTCCCTCAGCTCTTCAACTCAAGGTGAGCACTCTACCACGTGAGCTACAGCACCACTTGCAGTTTTCTGGTGGTTTTTTGTAGATAAGAGTCTCGTAGACTTTCCTGCCTGGCTGGCTTTGAACTATGATGCTCAGATCTCAGCCTCCTGAGTAGCTAGGATTACAGGTGTGAGTCACAGGCACCCAGCTATGAGACTCTTATCTCCAAATAACCAGCAGAAAACTGAAAGTAGCACTGTGGCTCAAAGTGGTAGCGCACTACTGAGTTCAAGCATTCACAACTGACAAAAATAAATAAATAAAATAAAATAAAATAAAGCAGAGCTAGGCATCAGTGGCTCGCTATATAAAGTCCTAGCCCCTCAGGAGGCTGAAAATTAAGTATCAAAGTTCAAAGCCAACCTAGGCAGGAAAGTCCATGTGACTCTTACTTTCAATTAAGCAACAAAAAAGGGGGAAGTGAAGGCATGGCTCAAGTGGTAAAGCACCATCCTTGGACAAAAAAGTCAAGTGAGAGTGTGAGACCCTGAGTTCAAGCCCTAGTATACACATACACACACACACACACACACACACACACACACACACACGCAGAGCTGGGGACATAGCTCAGTGGTAAAGCACTTTCCTAGCACGGGATCCCAGCATTGCAAATAGATGGATGACCATTGTGGAGCAGGGCATTGGTTGGCTGTTGCTGGGACTGAATGGAGAGGCCTGTGGAGTAGACCAGCAGGATGACGCCCATTGACAGAGGCCGGGGTATTCTATGTGGTTGAGAGCTGTGCATTCATCACATGAATGGATTCATAAAATGGGATTTGCTTGGGGCTGGGGATAAGCTACTGGAGGGAGCGTTTCCCTTGCAGGCTCCGGCCCTGGGGTTGATGTACAGCATGGGAAGAGGAGCTCGACCTTCTGCCTGGGTCTGGGGGAGGCGACGTGGAACTTCATTTGCTGTGTGCAGTGACACGGTGCCCTTGTTGACCTCTGACCTTCTCTGCAGTGCAGGGCCGTCTCTCATCTGGTCTTCACGTCCTCTTCTCCGCTCCTTTCAGGTGGTCTGGACACAGTGACCCTGGTCGGCATCATTGTTGGGGTCTTATTAGCCATTGGCTTTATTGGAGGCATCATCGTAGTGGTTATGAGGAAAGTTTCTGGAAGGTTCTCGTAAGTAAACTCCCTGAAAATGATTCCTGTAAGTAAATCACAGGCAGTCCTGCATGGTGGCTAGCCTTTCCCCTATTAGAAATCTCTATTTGAAGGCGAGGCTTGAAACCCACAAGAACTGCACCCAAGGATCCCCCAGAATAGATGTGCGCTTAGATGTCTAAAACCAGAAAGCCAGAGCCTGGGAGGGGTCTCAAGGTGACCTCTGTAGTTGAGATCTGACCCAATCCAGTCTCTTGTCTTCATTTTCTAACTAACTGAATACAAAAGAAAACCCAAACCAAGTTTTAACTTGCGACTCATCTCGCCCACATGACCTGCCCAGCTTCCCACTATTGGAGGGAAGTTTCTGGAAGACAGCTTGTCACCAGGCTGTGCTCCCATTCTGACAAGAGCAGAGGTAATGATGGGAGGGGCTTTATAATCTAGATACTTCCATGTCTGCCCCTCATAAAAAAAAACCACAAAAAAACAAAAAACCCTACCCTTGGGTCCTTCTAGCTTCCTAGCATTGACTTTTTTTTTCTTTTTGGTCAGTCACGGGGCCTGAACTCTGGGCCTGGGTGCTGTCCCTCAGCTCTTCAGCTCAAGGCTAGCGCTCTACCACTTGAGCCACAGCGCCCCTTCCGGCTTTTTTTTTCTGTTTATGTGGTCCTGAGAAATCGAACCCAGGGCCTCATGCATGCAAGGCAAGCGCTCTACCACTGAGCCACCTTCCCAGTCCTGTTAGCATTGACTACTGATGATAGGAAGACCTTCTTTCTCTTTATTAACTTCCTTTAAGAATTCAGTGTTCAGTCTAGTTTGGTGGCTCACTTTTTTAATCTCAGCTACTTAAGAAATGGATATCTGATGTTTTCTCTCAGATGTGGAAGTTTAGCTCTAAATTAGAAATATGTAAATATATAATCATAGATGGTTATATTCATCTCTGTACACAAACATATAAACTGAAATATGGTATACGTAGGGGATTTTGAACAAGTTTTAACAAAATGAAAACCAGGAAGCTGGGATTTGTATTGTGTGGGGGTGAGATCAAGGGAGGGGGGTAGACAGATGGAGAGAGGAAGGGTGGGTGAGTGCAACTGTAATATTCAATGTACACTTGTGAAAATGGAACTAGGAAAATTGAGGGGATGTGTGGGAGAGATAGAGAATGACGAAAGAGGTGACACTGATCAAGATGCATTGTACACACAAGCTGACATGTTAAATTGAAACCCTTTTGTGCAACTAAACATAATAATATTATATATATTATATAATATTATATAATATATATATATATATATATAATAAATAAGCAATTTGTTTTGCTGGTCCTGGGGCTTGAATTCAGGACCTGGGCACTGTCCCTGAGCTGCTTTTGTTGTTGTTGTTTTTTGTTCTGGGGCCTGAACTATTGGTCTAGGAGCTGTCCTTCAGCTCTTCAGCTCAAGGTTAGCGCTCTACCACTTGAGCCACAGCGCCACTTCCGGCTTTTTCTGCTTATGTGGTACTGAGGAATCAAACCCAGGGCCTCAAGCATGTAAGGCAAGCACTCTACCACTGAGCTACCTTCCCAGCCCCTGCCCCTGAGTTTCTTTTGCTCAAGGTTAGCACTCTACCACTTGTGCCATAGAACTTCAATCTGTTTTTTAGTGGTTTATTGGAGTTGAGATGTAAAGTCTCACAAACTTTCCTGCCCGGGTTGGCTTCAAACCATGATCCTCAGATCTCAGCCTCCTGAGTAGCTAGGGGTTATTGGTGTGAGCCAAAAGTACCTGGCTTTAAATTAGTATTTTTTTAAAAAATAAATAATTTCACTGGGTGCTGGTGGCTCATGCCTGTAATCCTAGCTACTCAGGAGGCTGAGATCTGAGGATCATGCTTCAAAGCCACCCCAGGAAGGAAAGTCCATGAGACTCTTATCTCCAATAAACCACTAGAAAACCAGAATGGCACTGTAGCTCAAGTGGTAGAGCACTAGCCTTGAGCTGAAGAGCTGAGGGACAGCACCCAGGCCCAGAGTTCAGGCCCCACGACTGGACCCAAAAAAAAGAAAGGAAAGAAAGAAAGAAAGAAAGAAAGAAAGAAAGAAAGAAAGAAAGAAAGAAAGAAAGAAAGAAAAGTCCAGGAGACTCTTATCTCCAATAAACCACTAGAAAACCTGTGGCTCAAGCGGTAGAGCCCTCACCTCAAGCTGAAGAGTGCAGGGACAGTGCCCAACACCAGAGTTCAAGCTGCACAACCGGCGGAAAGAAAGAAAGGAAGGAAGGAAGGAAGGAAGGAAGGAAGGAAGGAAGGAAGGAAGGATTTTGAAAAGTGGACATCTAGAACATTGTAGTTCAAGGCCAGGCTGGGTGGAGACCCTATATAAAAATTAAACTAAAGCAAAGAGGGCTGGAGGCATGGCTTAGGGAGTAAAAGGTCCCCAAATTAAACTCCAGTACTGCCAAAAAAAAAAAAAAAAAAAAAAAAAGCAAAAGAAGCAGAGCATTCAAATTCATGACCCAAGGAAAAAAACTTTGTTTCATCTTTAGGGGAGATGGATTGTGCTAGAAGTGGAGGGGGAAGGGCAGGTGACAGAAGATGGCTGGGGACCGGGACAGGGATCATGACACAGCTGCGAGGTACTGGGTTTGGAGATGTTTGCACATCTGACCTGGCTGATGAGGAGACACGGGCCAGTCAGAGCAGGGGGGCGCCAGGTTCCAGAGCTGGAAGTCAGAGAGGAGAGGACCCTAGGAGCACTGATTTGTGTGGTTCACTGTGCAGCAAAGCTATTCACCGTCTCCCTTCTTGGTTCCACAGGCCCTGAAGGACGAGCCCATCTGAACAGTTTCTGACTCCTTCCGCTCCCCACCCCCCAGCTTGCGAGAGAAGATGACCCTGGGCTGCTGGCCAGCCTCCCTCCCAGCCTTTGCCAAAAGAAGCCAGAGGGGAGAGAACTCACCAGACTCGGCTCCTCGAAACAGTTGATTTTTGGGGGAAAAAAAATATATATATATATATTTATATTTAATGTAAACAAATTTTGTAGTAGCTGACTTAAACAACCAGATGCATAGAAAATGGAGCAAAACTATGTCAGGAGGCTGAGATCTGAGGCCCACAGGTCAAAGCCAGACCAGGCAGAATAGTCCAGTCCATGAGTTTCATATTCCTAACAGACCAGCAAAATGCTAGTAGTGGAGGTGAGGCTCAAGCCTTAGAGGCCCAGACTTCAAGCCCCTGTACTGACACCAAAACAAATAACAACAACAGCAAAGAAAACCAACAGCAACCAAAAATAAATCAATAAAAACCCAACTACGTCAACTGATTTAGAACTAAGAAAATATGGTTCTGCTGATGGTAGAGAGACCAGAGTCTCACTTCCCTTTGGCTATTCTGTGTTATGGTTGACATGTGCAGGAATCTGAAGCTGTTTATGTTCATGGAGTCCTGGGGCGCCGGTGTGACGTCAGAAGACAGCTCAGGCACCGTTTCCAGTTGCTGTTGAGATCTACACATTCCAGCCCCGTGGGGTCCGTTTGGGGAAAACCGATAGGATGTAGATAATCAAGGAGAAAACGTGCACTTGGACAATTATGTGATGAGCAACTTCTTTGAGGGGGGTCCAGATGGATCCCTTCAGAATCATCCATCTGGTTTCCCAGCCACAAGCCGGTACTTGGGTGAAGGTACTTTGTTCCTCACAAGATCACCTAGCAGTCATGAGGCCAGTGATGACCAAGGCTGGTGTCACCTGCTCGCTCTAGACGACCAGAAGCACTCTCTCTTATGGCAATGATTGGCTGCTTTGTCCTGCGAAGCTCTCAGTCCCAGACACGAAAGCCAATGGGTGTTCCCATGATGCCAGAGACTTGACTGTTCTAGAACCAAGCACCACACAGCAAGAGGCCCTAAAATTCGCCTGACATGGTGGGGGTGAGGGGGGACTTGTGTTTTGTTTTATTTTGTTTTGTTTTTCTTTTTTGTTTTTTTGACGGTCGTGCATCTTGAACTCTGGGCCCAGGCGCTGTCCCTCAGCTCTTCAGCTCAAAGCAAGCATTCTGCCCCTTGAGCCACAGTGCCATTTCTGGTTTTCTGGTGGTTTATTGGAAAGAAGAGTCTCATGGACTTTCTTGCCGGGGCTGGCTTTGAACCATGATCCTCAGATCTCAGTAGCTAGGATTACAGGAGTGAGCCACCAGCTCCTGGCTTTTGTTTTGTGTTTTTAATGCTTGCTCTCTCTGGAGGACAGACGGGGAGAGTTTTAAAATAATCTTATACAATACTAATACCTTTAAAGCAATCTGATTTACAGAAGACCTGCTTTTCAAAATAAAAGCTATTCCCAGTCCTTACCCTATAAGGCCCCGTTGAAAAGATCAAAGTAAAATGTCTGCCTCTGTCCCTTCCCGCTCGGGCCACTCTTCCTCTGTGGAGTTTGGTATGGTTTGGGTTTGTTCTTCCCATGTCAAACTTTTGCACCGCCCAGACGCCGTGTCACGACCGCGATTGCATACCCCGATATCCTCTGAACTAGACCAAGGGCCTCACACAGGAAAAAATAACCCACTTGGCAGAAGCCCGGCCCTCCTCCCGCCTGGCGTGGCTGTGCCTGGATGTTATTCTAAACAACGCATCCATATCCGTGGGTCCTCACAGCCAGGGCGGGGGCTAGACGGGGGTCCGTTGACGTCATCCAGATTCCTGAGCCAGAGTTAGGAAGAGTATTGATCTGTTTCTTCTGTCCCAGCCTTTCTTTCCTCTTCCACCTCCTACACTGGACCTGGAGCCTGCTGGCACAGGCTGTGGATTCGCAGTCTCACCTGAGCAGTGCAGACACATTTTCCAATAAAACATGATCATGTACAAAGCCTGAGTCAGACCTCTGATTGGAATCTGTGTGTGTGTGTGAGAGAGAGACAGACAGACAGAGTGAGAGAGAGAGAGACAGACAGACAGACAGAGAGAGCATGCATATGTGTATGCTGGGTGTTGTCCTTTAGCTTTTTTTTGCCCAAGGCTGATGTTCTATTCCTTGAAAGCTCCACTTCTAAAAGAAAATTTTGAATGAAAAACTTTCTAAAAATATAGATTATATCTAGTTTCTTAGCTAACTAGGAGACTGAGAGCTGAGGATCAAGGTTCAAATCTAGCTGTGGCAGGAAAGCCTATGAGATTCTTCTTTCCAATTAACCAAAAAGACCGTAAGTGGAAGTGTGGATTGAGTAGTAGAGTGCCAGCCTTGACTGGAAAAAGCCAAGAGAGAGTGTAAGGCCCTGAATTCAAGCCCTAGTACCAGCACACAAAATAATAATACTAATAGTTAAAATAAAGGCTTGTTTTTTTTGCCTCTATTTGTTTTTCTTTTAACCAGAGAGAACCATGTGGAAATGAAGGCTAATCCTATTTCATGCACCTCTTCTAAGAACCAGCTCTAACAAAGAGAAAATGGATGAGGAACGTAACCCACTGACTCTATGATTGTTCCCACTTTTTATTATTGTATGTTCATTGTTCAGTGTAGGAAAGGGTCCTGCAGTGATGTTTCCATACATTGTAATGCACTATTATACCTCCTTCTCTGACCCTCGCCCTTCTTATGTCTCCTGAATGTGTATATGTATGTATGTGCTACGCAAGGTGAGCACTTTACCACTTGAGCAACAATTCCACTTCTAGCTTTTTTCTGGCTAATTGAAGAGTCTCACAGACTTTCCTGCCCAGGCTGGCTTTGAACCATGATCCTCAGATCTCAGCCTCCTGATTAGCTAGGATTACAAGCGTGAGCCACTAACACTGTGTTTTGTAAGTGGATTTTATGCTCTTTTCACACTTGTACGCATGAATATTCTCTCTTCTAGTCCTCTCTTCTCCCCTCACACTGTCCACTGTCCCGCCCCGCCCCCGCCGACCCCGCACCCTGTAATCGCTCTCTTACATTCATGCCCAGTTTTTCTACACATGAGAACACATAGGCGATTCATCTTCCTGTGGCTCCATCTTTCCTTCGCTCTCATTTATTTGGTAGTCAGGGTGTGTTCGGGTGCTTGTGAGAAATGCTCCGATGGGGGCTGATGGAGAGCTGGAGATGAAAAGTTTGGGGAGTGTTTTGCCCGTGGAGAGGGGTGTAGCAGGGCGTTACCACGCAGCGGGACTCAGCTCTGGAGCCTGTCCCTGTGCAGGGCTTGGATGCTGAGCAACTGCCGCCCGTGCTGACCTCACTCACGCTTGCAGTCGCTTAGAAGACGCGGCGTTGTAATTCCACGCGGTGCCCATGGGGGACTGGGGTTGCTGGACAACTGCACAGAACCCACCCGAAATCTTGGGGTGGCATGGGGGCCCCCACTGGGATGAAGACGGTGTGATTTGTGGTCCGTGGCCCAGGTGACAATGGAGAGGCTGGCACAGGCCAAGGGCTACCAAAGGTTCCGTCATCTTAGTGGCTGAGCTCTAGTTCCGTGCCCCAGGGCTCCAGCCAGAGAATACACCATCCTGACCACATGCCTCCTCCCTCCCTTCCTCCCTCCTCTCTTCTTTTCTTCCTTCTTTCCTTCCTTCGTCTCTCTCTTCCTTCCCTCCCCTCCTTTCCTCCTTCCCTCTCTCTCTCTCTCTCATCTCCCTTTCACTTTCCTCTTTATTCTTTTTGTGGATTGTGGGGCTTGAACTCAAGGCCTGGGCGCTGTCCCTGAGCCTCTCTGTCTCAAGGCTAGCTCTCTACCACTTCAGCCACAGCACCACTTCCAGCTTTTGAGTGGTTAATTGGAGATAAGCATCTCACAGGGACTTCCCTTCGGTGACTGGCTTCAAACCATGATCCTCAGATCTCAGCCCCCTGCGTCGCTGGGATTACAGGCGTGAGCCACCAGAACCTGGCTTCTCTTTATTTTTGAATTCTGAATTCCTTTTGGGGGTTTGAGGGGCAAGTATTCTACCACGTAAGTCACACCTCCAGCCTTTTTTTCTTCATAAGCTTGAGGCCATAGAAGGTCTAGATTTTAATTCAAATAGTTATTTTTATAAATAGCTTCACACACACACACACACACACACACACACACACACACACACACACATACACACACACACACATGTCCTTTGTTCCTATCTATTTTCCTTCAGGGGAACACCTGACCTGACTCTTTTTTTCTATAAGAAAACATTTGTATGACACAGGTTTATTATTTCCCTTCAAAATGATAGAGATGTGTCATCTACACATCCACAAAGATACATTTGGAGCTAGTTCATTATTTCTAATAAAAGTCATCATTTATTTTTAAGTGTCACCATTTATACTTAAGGTTACCATTTATTATAAGTTCTAGATGATTTATCTAACGAAGGATAGAGGAGGTTTTCTTTTCCTTGTTTTTGTTGTGGTTTTGTCTGTTTGTGTTTAAGATCGAGTCCCGCTGTGTAGCCCAGGCCTGTCTCACACTTGAAAAGATCTAGTCTCAGCTTCCCAAATGCTGGGATTACAAGCATGTGCTTCTGTACTGGTTAACAAGTCATGCTTAGCTTGAGATTTTCTTAATGTGTCGAGGAAACACTTCAAGATGTGAAATTGGCTTATGGGAGTGACCAGATGTGTGGGGTGATGTCAAAACCAGGAAGAGCACATAATAGACAACGTCTCCAAAGTGAGAAAGAAATCCTAGGCATAAAAACTTCAGCATTTAGCCAGGCGCTGGTGGCTCATGCTTGTAATCCTAGCTACTCAGGAGGCTGAGATCTGAGGATCGTGGTCCAAAGCCAGCCCAAGTAGGAAAGTTTGTGAGACTCTCATCTCCAAAAAACCACTCGAAAACCGGAAATGGCACGTGGCTCAAGCAATAAAGCGCTCGCCTTGAGCTAAAGAGCCCAGGGACAGCGCCCAGGCGCAGAGTTCAAGCCCCACGACCGATCAAAAATTAAAAAAACCTTCAGCATTTCTTCTCTTTGAACAAAGGAATAAACTTGTTAATGGAGTCTTTCTTCACACTTTCACCTCACTGTCAGAAAGCAGCACAAGCCAAACTACCAAGAGGGGGCTGAACAGTGGCCCCCAAAAATATGTCCAGGTCTTTCTGTGATGTAACTTGAGTTTCTCAAGATGAGATCAGTGAGCTAGGAACATCCTATATCCAAGGGCAGTGTCCTCACACAAAGACAAGAAGTTGAGAAGACCGACAAGAAGAAACACAGAGATGACAGAGGCAGGTAGAGGGAAGAGGGGTGGAGCCACAAGCCAAGGCCAGCTGGGAAGCCCAGAGCTGGAAGAGGCTCAGAGACTCCCCTCACTCCTTTGGAGGGAGCCAGCCCCTGTCCGGGCCTGGATTCCAAGCCTTGTGGCCTTTAGAGCTGTAAAAGAACACATTTCCCTCATGTGATGCTACCCAACTGGTTGTCATTTGTCACCGCGAATTCACCCTTTGAACCATTCCAGGATGGCTGCCCGCTGCCACCCAGCCCAGGCCAGATGGAAAGCAGCTCCGACCTCTAACCTTGAGCCGTTCCCTGCATCCTTCCAAACAATGGATTGGCAGCCATCACACTTCCTGTGTGACAGACAGATGTTCCCAGGGCCTTTCCCCACTGTCATTCCAATGTGTCACCAAGTCGGAGGAATCTGTGGTGAAAGAAAGATGGCCTAGAAAAATAGCCAGGGTCAACGTTGACCGGAATCGAATGGGAGGCCAGACTGGGCCATTCTACCACCTGCCAGGGTGACTAACCCCCCAAACCCCTCCTTGTTCAGCAACAAGGAAAATCAAACCCCACGTCCACTCAGTGAGCCCTCTTCAGATAAGAGAAATCCTCTAGCGACAAGGGGCCACGATGTTAATAAAGCCTGCTGATTAAAACAAACAAACAAACAAACAATCCTTGGGGCCTTTGGCTAAAGGGGAAACTTCTGGATGTTG
Organism: Dipodomys merriami; assembly: GCF_024711535.1. Taxonomy (NCBI): domain Eukaryota; kingdom Metazoa; phylum Chordata; class Mammalia; order Rodentia; family Heteromyidae; genus Dipodomys; species Dipodomys merriami. Next base: position 8,911,414 of record NW_027204270.1, read on the forward strand.
AACTTCAGGGCCACACATTCTTGCTGGGCTTTTTTGTTTTGCTCACAGCTGGTGCTCTACCACATGAGCCACGCCTCCTCGCATTCCGCATTTTATGCTGGTTAATTGGAGATAGAGTGTCACAGACTTTCCTGCCCTGGGCTGGCTTTGACCTGTGATTCTCCAATCAGCTTCCTGAGTAGGAAGATTACAGGTGTGAGCCATGGCTGGAGACACTTTTGGGGGTCTCTGAGCATTCTCCAAGAGCGATGGCAGCCTCCCACGGCCATCAGACAGCCAAGCGCACAGGGTCCTGACTGCCGGAATGACCAGCTCAGGCCAGCATGCCCCTCTCCTTTTGCTTCCTAGTTTGTTTTGTGGGCAGGGTCTCCTGCTAATTTTGCCTGAGCTTACTTTGAACCACAATCCTCCTGTTTCCTTGTTGCAAGCAGCTGGGATTACAGGCATGCACCACTATGCCCAGCCCTCCAATCTTCCATCTCAGGATGGTGGGGCATAAGACAGCCCACCATTTGCTGCTGAGAAACACGGTTGCTCACCCGTATCACAGAGCCTGGGGGTCACACTCCACTCCGTGCTAGGCCCCACCAGGGAAACCCTTCTAAGTTACTTCTGAAATGTCAGCCAGGCACAGGCGTCTCAAACCTGTAATCCCAGCTATTCAGGAAGCTGAGCTCTGACAATGATGGTTCAAAGCCGGCCCAGGCGGGAAAGCTGTGAGACTTAACTCTAATTAACCTCAAAAAGCCAGCAGTGGAGCTGTGGTTCAAGTGGTGGAGTGCTAGCCTTAAGTGACAGTGCCCAGGCCCAGAGTTTAAGCCCCAAGGCCAGCACACACACACACACACACACACACACACACACACACACACACACACACACACACACACACACACACACACACACACCAAACATGACATGTCATAGCTAACGCTTCAGATAAATTAATTCAATGCATTGCAAATAGTATAGTCTAATAGTTTTTTTTAAAGAAGGATTTCTAATGACAATAGTGGAATAAAGTGAAACTTGACTTGTGAAGATTTCTCAGACATCTTCTCAGGCATCAAATTCAAACAGAAATGGAATTATCTGCACGTGTTCTGCTGTGTTTGCGTCCATCCTGGAGCTTGAACTCAGGACTTGTATTGTCCTTGAGCTTTTCCACTCAAGACAAGCACTCTACCACTTGAGCCATGCTCTACTTCTGGCTTTTTTTTTTTTTTTTGGGGTCCGGTCGTGGGGCCTGAACTCTGGGCCTGGGCGCTGTCCCTCAGCTCTTCAGCTCAAGGCTAGCACTGTACCACTTGAGCCACAGCGCCACTTCCGGCTTTTTTCTTTTTGCTTATGTGGTGCTGAGGAATCGAACCCAGGGCCTCAGGCATGCAAGGCAAGTGCTCTACCGCTGAGCCACCTTCCCAGCCCCCTGGCTTTTTTTTTTAAGCTGGTTAAATGTAGGTAAGAATCTCCTGGACCCAGGTGCTGGTGGCTCACGCCTGTCATCCTAGCTACTCAGGAGGCTGAGATCTGAGGAACATGGTTCAAAGCCAGCTCGGGCAGGAAAGTCCATGAGACTCTTATCTCCAATAAACCACTCAGAAAACCAGAAGTGGTGCTGTGGCTCAAGTGGCAGAGTGCTCGCCTTGAGCTGAAGAGCTGAGGGACAGCACCCCACGACCAACCCCCAAAAAGAATCTCCTGGACTTCTCTGCCGGGGCTGGCTTCAAACTGTGATCCTCAGGTCTCAGCCTCCTGAGTAGCTGGGATTACAGGCAAAAGCCACCAGCACTCGCTTCACTTGTTTTTTGGGTTTTTGTTGTTGTTGTTCAAGCTGGTGTTCTACCACTTGAGCCACACCTCCAGTTCTAAGACATCTCTTTTAAAATTAAGTTTAATGCTGACAAACCTCTGTAGTTAGAGAAGAAGGGCTGGGTGCCAGTACGTCGCATCTGTAATCCTAGCTACTCAGGAGGCTGAGATATGAGATCACAGTTCGAAGCCAGCCCAGGTAGGAAAGCCCATGAGACTCTTACCTCCAATGAACCACTCAGAAAACTGGAAGTGGTGTTATGGCTCAAGTGGTAGAGCATTCGCCTTGTGCTGAAGAGCTGAGGGACAGCACCCAGGCCCAGAGTTCAAGCCCCATGACTGACAAAAAAAGAAAAAGCTCAGAGAAAACACCTAAACCTTGAGTTCAAGCCCCAAGACTAACACACTCCAGGCAATGAATATGACAATGCTGTAAATGAAAGCATGTAGCCAGTCAGGTGAAGGCTCTGCCTGGCTGGCTTGCACAGTTGCTAGGGAGGAGTGCATCAGCACAGATTTAAGGGAAGCATTTTTATTTGGACAGTCTCCTCCAGGTCACAGCAGGCCTTCGCCACGTGGAATTCGAGCGCCAGCTGGTGGCAAGAATGAACAAAGACAGCTTTTGCCAGAAAAAATAAATAACTTCAAAAGAGAATCCTACATCTCACTTTCCCAGTTGATTTTTAGGCGCCTTCAGTGACACATTAATTTTGACCCTCTGGATTAATCAGGCCTCGTGATTTAAAATGCCGACGGCTGCATGCAATGAGCCCACTGGTGATGCGGGGATCCAGGCCTTGGGAGTCAGGGCTGGGGGGAGGGAGGGGAGGGCACAGAAAGGGACCAAAGCTGTGCTCCATACGGCCCCCTCTCCCGCCTGGGCTGCTATCCAGGAGCTCTGTGCACAGAGCCACTTCTGGGCATCTCCCTGGGCCTGCGATCTCCCTGCCTCAGCCTCCAGAATGCTGGGATGATGGGCCTGCGCCTCCGTGCCCGGCTCACACTGGGAAACGCTAAGGAGCCCACGCAGTTCCACGGAGCACACATTCCCCAGGAGCACCAGGCAGGATCAAAGCAGCAGCAGGGGCTGTCATTCATGACTCCGAGCAAAGAATTAGGAAATCCACTATGTTACGCCCTTTAAGACCGGGATGTCAGGAATATGAATTTTCTTGTTGCAGTTAAAAGTTAAAATTCAAGGGCTGGGATATAGCTCAGTGGCAAAGCACTTGCCTATCAAGTGCAACGTCCTGGGTTCGACCCCCAGTACCAAAAAAAAAAAGAAAAGAAAAGAAAAGACAAAAGTTAAAATTCAAAGGATCATTATCAAAGACTAAAACCTTTACTTGAAGACTATTTTATTGCATAGCTTTCTTAGGGAGATATATATCTATATATCTATATCTATATCTATATCTATCTATCTATCTATCTATCTATCTATCTATATATATATATATATATATATATATATATATATTTCGAAAAGGGATACAGAAAAAGACAGTGTAACTTGTTGTTATTTAGAACCCAGCTGCTAGGAAGCAGAAGCAGGAAGATCAAGAGTCTGAGGCTGGTTAGTAAGACCTTATCTCAAAAAAAAAAAAAATCCACAAAACAAAAGGGCTGGGTTTCTGACACCCAGTTATTAAGCTTGTTAGTCTATTGGAAGCCCTTGGTTTAATCCCTAGTATAGAGGAAGGAGAAAAAAGGGGTGGAGGAGGGGAATGAGAATGAAGACAAGAATGAGGAATAAGATAAAGAAGGGGAAGAGGAGAAGGTGAAAGAAAAGAAAGGGAGGGGAAGAAGAAGAGAAAGAAAGGAGGAGGAAGAAGAGGAAGAGGAAGAGGAAGAAGAAGAAGAAGAAGAAGAAGAAGAAGAAGAAGAAGAAGAAGAAGAAGAAGAAGAAGAAGAAGAAGAAGAAGAAGAGGAGGAGGAGGAGGAGGAGGAGGAGGAGGAGGAGGAGGAGGAGGAGGAGGAGGAGGAGGAGGAGGAGGAAGGAGGAAGAAGAGAAGGTGGAGGAGGAAGAGGAGAAGGCGGAGGAGGAGGACGAGAAGGACAAAGAGGAGAGGAAGAGGAGGGGAGGAGAGGAAGAGGAGGGGAGGAGAAGGAAGAAGAGGAGAAGAATAGTAGGAGTAGGTAGAAAAGGACAAGGAGGAGGAGAAGGAGAAAGGGAAGGAGGAGGAGAATGTGGAGAAGGAAGAGGGAGGAAGAGGGAGAGGAGAAGGAGGAGGAAGAAGAAGAAGAGGAGAAGGAGAAAGAGGAGGAGGAAGAGAGGAAGAAGGAGGATGAGAAGGAGGAGGAGGAGAAGGAGGAGGAGGAAAAGAAGGAGCAGAAGGAGGAGGAGGAAGGATGTGGAGGAGAAGGAGGAGGGAGGAAGAGGAGGAAGAGAAGGAGGAGAAAACCACATATACATACATAGACATACGTACTTACTATTCTTGATCTAGCAGTACTGGAGATGAACCCAAGCCCTGACACATCTCACATGCTGGCGAGTGTGCTGCCTGAGCTAGGCCCCCAGACTCTCCCTACTTCCTGTCCACCATGAGGCGAAGAGACTCCCTCACCACATGCGCCTGCCACCTTGAGGTTCTGCCCAGGTGCCTAGGCCAAGCAACCACGGGGCACACCTCTGCAACCATGAGTGGAACAAACCCCCCTCCTTAGGGTTTTATTGTATGTGCAGTATTTGGTGAAGGTGGCACAAAAGCAACCCACACGGGCAGCGTCCTGTCCCTCAGCCATCAGAGGCCCACAGTACGCACCAAGTTTGTGCCAACCAGAATGTCCCAGACGTGGCCAAATATCCCTGAGAGGAGCGGGGCAGGGGGTGTGGACTCTCCCCTGGCTGATACCGCCCCTCCTGGAAATGACCTGAGAAACTTCATGGGCAGAGTGGGGCGGAGAGCCAGAGCATCTTCTGTTGGCTTCAATTCACCGGGCTGGACCTGGCAAAGGCACTGGGGAAACTGAGAAACAGGCTGGAAAGTGGTGGGCTTCACAGGCACCAAGACACCTACAGACAAAGGCAAGAATAGCCACTGTGGTCCTGGCTGGCCTCCAGCTCAGGTGAGTGCAAGCCTCCGTCCTCACCTCTCTCCGGCCTCCATGCTGACCAAACCATCATTAGTCTCGTCTAGGAATGAACTGGGAAATGTTGAGATCTGTGATTTGCTTGGAGAGTGGAAGTCGGCAGTGCACCTAGAAACCTCGATTTGAGCTCAGCTCTGCCCGGAGACAGCGGCGTGCTTTCCAAATCCTTAATGGAGAAATCACCTTGTAGCTGTCTTAAAATATCCTTTTTTCCCCCTTTTGGTGATAGCAAATCTCTGCTAGGCAGAGATTCTATCACTTAAGCTACATGCCTTTTAAAAATTTTTGTTATCTTGCTAATAGGGTCTCATCTTTTCACTAGGGCTTGCAGCAAAAACTCTTGGATGTCCACCTTCCTAATCTACACCTTCCCTTGTAGCCAGGATTACAAAAGTACACCGCCATTCTCAGCTTATTGCTTGAGATGGGAATCTACCTAACTTTTTTCCAGGGCTGGCCTTGAACCTCAGTCCTCCAGATCTCAGTCTCCTGTATTACAGGCATGAGTCACCCTGCCCACCTTGCAAAGGTCTTCCATCCATCTCACAGAAACCACCAGCCCCGCATCTCACTCAGAGAGGCCTCAGCACAAAACGGAATGAAAACAGAGGGGACAACTCGGGATCATTGGACCAGATTTTAGCACTAAAGGTCTGGGATTTCAGAAAACCCTTCAGACCTTAAAAGACCTTAACATCTTGAAGGTGACCTTCACATCTAATTTCCTAACTGTCTCCTAACACATCACAGTGATTTCACACTTTTCTTTTTAAGCCTGTTAACAAAAATTAGGTGCAACTCTCCAAGATGGCCACAAGGGGGCTCTTTCCCCCCACCTGTACAGGGCTGCCTTCGCAGGAAGAGAAGGCTCCCAATGGAGACCATCAAGTTAAAATGGCTGTCAGGACACCTGTGGCTAGATGGTTGAAAATAAAAAACAATCAAGGTATTTAAGTTGATGTCACTTCTACTCCTGAAAGCCAAGCTAACAAAGGACAGCAACAAACACAGAACTGAGGAAGCTGACCCTCAGTCGGGTCTGGGTACCCTTGCGTTCAGGAGCTGGGTTTTATTGTTGCTATTTCTTAAATTCTGGTACTTGAGGAGCAACTTTGCAAAGCAGGAAAGCAGGTACATAGCCCATGGTCCCAAAACGATGTCACAATTTAAAGGCCAGGATCTTCCCACTGAACCCATGTCCTTGGAACACAAATCCTTTGTTGGGGGCGGGGAGAGGTGGGCAGTCCTGGGGCTTGAATATAGGGCCTGTCCTGAGCTTTTTGTGCTCAAGGCTAGCACTCTACCATTTGGGTCACAGCTCTACTTTTGGTTTTCTGGTGGTTAATTAGACATTAGAGTCTCACAGACTTTCCTGCCTGGGCTAGCTTTGAACTGCCATCCTCAGATCTCCACTTCCTGACTCGCTAGGATTACAGGTATTTGCCACCTGCCTGGCATCTCTACCTTTCTTTTTTTTTCTTTTTTTTGGGTCCTGTCGTGGGGCCTGAACTCTGGGCCTGAGCGCTGTCCCTCAGCTCTTCAGCTCAAGGCTAGCACTCTACCACTTGAGCCACAGCGCCACTTCCGGCTTTTTGCTTATGTGGGGCTGAGGAATCGAACCCAGGACCTCAGGCATGCAAGGCAAGTGCTCTACCACTGAGCCAACTTCCCAGCCCCTCTACCTTTCTTAAAGAGACATTTCTGAGGTCAGTTTCACTATGACATAGCATTAATTATTATTATTATTATCAATTGTCCTAGTTACTACCGGTGATTGTCCTAGTTGACAATCACTGTCTGGGAGACTGCCTGGGCTGTGAGCTGTGTTATTTTTCCTAGGACAATCAATGTCTTTTAAACTACACATTTGCCAGGCACCAGTGGCTCACACCTGTAATCCTAGCTACTCAGGAAGCTGAGATCTGAGGATTGTGGTTCAAAGCCAGCTCAGGCAGGAATATCCATAACTTTTTTTTTTTTTTTTTTTTTTGGTTGGTCATGGAGCTTGAATTCTGGGCATGGGCGCTGTCCCTCAGCTCTTGAACTTAAGGCTAGCACTCTATCATTTGAGCCACAGCGCCATTTCTGGTTTTCTGGAGGTTTATTGGAGATAAGAATCTCACAGCCTTTCCTACCCTGGCTAGCTCTGAACCTCAAACCTCAAATCTCAGCCTCCTGAGTAGCTAGGATTACAGGTGTGAGCCACTGGTATCTGGCCCATGAGATTCTTATTTCCATTTAAACACCAGAAAACCAGAAGTGGCGCTGTGGCTCAAGTGGTAGAGCGCTCTCACCTTGAGCTGAAGAGCTCCGGGACAGAGCCCAGACCCAGAGTTCAAGCCCCATAACTGACAGACAGAAGCAAAACAAAAACCCTATACATTAGGTAACTATGCAATTCTAACTTGTTGGGGACCAAGTGAACTGGGTTTTTATTATTGTGTTAGAAATGCTCCATATTAGCCGGGCGCTGGTGGCTCACGCCTGTAATCCTAGCTACTCAGGAGGCTGAGATCTGAGGATCGCGGTTCAAAGCCAGCCCGGGCAGGAAAGACCGTGAGACTCCTATCTCCAATAAACCACCAGAAAACAGGAAGTGGCGCTGTAGCTCAAGTGGTAGAGTGCTCGCCTTGAGCTGAAGAGCTGAGGGACAGCGCCCAGGCCCAGAGTTCAAGCCCCACGACCGACAAAAAAAAAAAAAAAAAGAAAATGAGCTGGCCCTATCAGTGTTCAAAATGCAAGTCTTCAGGCTGGGCACCAGTGGCTCATGCCTGTAATCCTAGCTACCCAGAAGGCTGAGATCTGAGGATCATAATGTGAAGCCTGCCTGGGCAGGAAAATCCACGAGAGACGCTTATCTCCAATTAAGCAGCAAAAACAAAGCTACAAGTGGAGGTATGGCTCAAGTGGTAGAGCTCCAGCCTTGAGTGAAAAAGCTAAGGACAGTGCTCAGGCCTTGAGTTCAAATCCCAGTACTGGCACAAAAAAAAATCAAAAGCCAAGCAAGCAAATGCATGTGTTCTCCCTGCCGTGGGCTGGGGACAGTGCTGTGTGGAATGAAGCAGAGAGGGCAAGCCGAGCTCTCCACCTCACACAGGACTGGGCAGCATTTACTGGGGTTTTCCTACAGAGGCAGCTCCCCAGATTTAGATCTGTGGGTTCCAATTTTATGTTAGTCCTCTGTTATTTAAAAAAAAATAGAATGATCTTAATTCTAAGGGTAGTCATAGATAACAGGAGTGAGCATATAGAACTGTCCCTCAAACAGACTGATGGATGCTATCACCACAATGGCTAAGGGGTGTCAGATTCCAAAGTCAATTGGGCTTTTAAATTTTTCATTAGGGGTGTGTGTGTGTGTGTGTGTGTGTGTGTGTAAGAATGTCCATTAGGCCCTGCCGGGCGCTGGTGGTTCACACCTGTCATCCTAGCTATTCAGGAGGCTGAGGTCTAAGGATCATGGTTCAAAGCCAGCCCAGGCAGGAAAGTCCCTGAGACTCCTATCTCCAATAAACCACTAGAAAACCGGAAGTGGTGCTGTGGCTCAAGTGGTAGAGCGCTCGCCTTGAGCTGAAGAGCTGAGGGACAGTGCCCAGGCCCAGAGTTCAGGCCAATGGGGGAAAAAGAAAAAAAAAGAATGCATTAGACCCTATGTAGTTGGCAGGGAAAGGGGAAGCCTTAGGCACCATCCTCAGGACCAAAAAGAATTGTGTATAGAGTCACTAATTTTCGGAAGCAAGCTGAGGATGATCACAAAGTTAAGACATAGCACATCTGAGGTGTCCCATGGATGTCACCAAAACCTGACCTTCATCCCTTCCCTCCCCCCCGGCCCCCCTCCCTCTCCTCCTCCTTCACCCCTCCTCTTCCTTCTCCTCCTCCTCTTCTTTTTCTTTTTCCTCCTCCTCCTTCTCCTTCTCCTTCTCCCTTCTTCTTCCCATTGCTGGGGTTTGAACTCAGCATCTTGCACTGGCTCAGCTGGTACTCTACCTCTTGAGCCATGATTTTAAGCCCAGCTTTTCAAACTGGTTATTGTAGAGATGGAGTCTCACAGACTTCTGTTCAAGCTGGCTTCAAACGGCGATCCTCCAGCTCTCGGCCTCCTGAGTTGCTAGGGTGATGGACATGAGTGCCCCCTCCCCTCCCCCGCCCAGTGCCTGATTCCTATTTTGGGGGTTCCCTCTGATTTGCGTTTATCCCCAGCCTTTCTGTCCATACACTGGCCAAGATGAGCCCAGCCTCTTCCTGCACACACTCTCCTGCACACACCCCTGCCTGCACACCACCTGTACTCTCAAAATAACGCAATATCTGCTCCACAAAAACAATCTGCAAGCGAATCTCAAGGGGCAGCTTGATCAAAACCAGCCTTCCCTGCTCCCTGGGAATGCCAGAGGGAGCAGGCCTGGGCGCTAGCCATCCCACACGCTAGGAGCACTGTGTGCATGAACTACACGCTGAGGAGCACCCCCCCCACACACACACACACGCCAAAGATAATAATAACAAGCGAGACGTGAGGCAAAAGCCTGGCAGGAGAAAACACAACTTGGTGCCTTCCTGTCATATTTTCACTTTCCTTCCTCACCATCAGTCACCAAGAGTGGTGGTAGGAGACCAGATGTTGCTGGTGGCTCACGCTTGTCATCCTAGCTACTCCGGAGGCTGAGATCTGAGGATTGCAGTTGGAAGCCAGTGCAGGCAGGAAAGTCTGTAAGACTCCAATCTCCAAGTGCTGGAAGTGGTGCTGTGGCTCAAGTGATAGAGTACAGGAATAGTGCCCAGGCCCTGAGTTCAAGCCCCAGGACCACAACATCTAGGGCCAGAACATCACCTGCTAGGCCGTTCTGGCCTGAATCTGCCGCTCTCCACAGCCACAGAACTGAATTTTCCTCCCGACTCCTTACAAAGCTGAGGAGTGTGTTGGAGCTCAGGATGCAAATGACAAAGTAGAGAACTAAGGCCCCCAAATCCTGAGTGCTCTACTCATTACCACAAAGACAGACATCCCAACGAAGATCAATATACCGCTTGTCAGACACCGCTCATGTGTTGATCCTAGCATCTAGAGCTGTCCCCTCTCGCCGTCCACAGACACAGACCTGATCCCCACTCCCACCCCAACTCCTTGGAAAGCTGAGGAGTATATTGTGATCAGGATGCAAATGGCAAGAACAGCTTTGCTTCTTTAATGGCCTTCTCCTCCCTCTCTAAGCTGGTGATCTCAGGACTCGGTGGACTGTTGGCTGAGGGTGGATACCTGGGGAAGGACTTATGGAAAACGACAGGGAATGGGAGAATCAGCAGGGAATGGCCAATCCTATCAGGGCATCTGGGACCTGCTGAGGGATCAGGCCTGACCCGACTCCATCTGTCTTCCTGTCCTCTGTGAGCCCGGGGACAAGCCCAGTGCAGCAGAATTAGGGCCCAATGGCCACATGGGGCTGATTGGGCCTCCTCTCATTTCTCAATGTCCCAGCTCAGCAAGCCTCAGGGCAGACTTGAACTGAAAGCCACACAGCCTCCACTGGCTGATGAAAAAGGAGATTAGTCTCAGCTGTCAGCAGTTTCTGGGCTGAAGACTCTGAACCCACAGACTGAAGAAAAGATGGTTTCTATAAGCTTTATCACTTTGATGCTACTTAGGACTCTCCACCCATTTGCAACCTTTCTTTCCTTCCTTCCTTCCTTCCTTCCTTCCTTCCTTCCTTCCTTCCTTCCTTCCTTCCTTCCTCTTTCTTTCTTCCTTTCTTCCTTCCTTCCTTTCTTTCTTTCTTTCTTTCCTTCTTTCTTTCTTTCTTTCTTTTTTCCTTCCTTCCCTTTTTTTTTCTTTTGTTTTTTCTTTTTTGTGCCAGCCCAGGGTTTGAACTCAGGGCCTGGGTACTGCCCCAGGCTCAAGGCTCAAGGCTAGCACTCTATCATTTGAGCCACAGCTCCACGTCTGGCTTTTTGGTGGTTCACTGGAGATAAGAGGCTCACAGACTTGCCTGCCATGGCTGGCTTCCGTCAGTGATCCTCAGATCTCGGCCTCCTGGGTAGTTAGTATAATACCTTCTGTCCTCTTCTTTTTCCTACTGGTCTTTCCTCTTAGGGATATTTTGTTTTCCTTTGAAGTTTTCTCTGGGCTTGAGATTTGGCAGAGAGCTGGAAGGAGAGAGTGAGTGGCAGTAAAGAGGCAACAGGAAGCCGGGCGCCGGCGGCTCACGCTGTAATCCTAGCTAGGAGGCTGAGATCTGAGGACCACGGTTCAAAGCCAGCCAAGGCAGGAAAGTCCATGAGACTCTTATCTCCAATAAAGCACTAGAAAACTGGAAGTGGTGCTGTGGCTCAAGTGGTAGAACGCTTGCCTTGAGCTGAAGAGCGCAGGGACAGCGCCCAGGCCCAGAGTTCAAGCCCCAGGACCAACAACAACAACAAAAGGAGGCAGCAGGAGGCAAAGGCTGCAGATAAGAGGGGCTCAGCTTGCCGCTGGCACTCAGGCTCCTGTCTAGCAACCTGTATTTCAGCCACCACTTTCCTCTGAAAGCGTTCATCGCCAGCTGATCCCAAGCACGCTTGACCCTTCCTTCCCGCCACAATCCTGACTCTGTGACCCACGCACCTCTCAGACTGCGTGTTTGAAAAACTCTGCCTCTCCAAAAACAGGCCCAAGAGTCACAAACTCAGATGCCATCAGGAACCAGAGAGGCAGGGCATGTAGCTGAATCTGCTAGGCTGAGGATAAGGGCGTTGAACCTGTGGCCCCAGATATTCTGGAGGCTGAGGCAGGAGGATTGAAGTTCAAGTCTGGCCTGGGATATAGAGAAAGAGAGACTCTATCTCAGAAAGAAGGAAGGAAGGAAGGAAGGAAGGAAGGAAGGAAGGAAGGAAGGAAGGAAGGAAGGAAGGAAGGAAGGGAGGGAGGGAGGGAGGGAAGGAGGGAGGGAGGGAGGAAGGGAGGAAAAAAGAGAGAAGGAAAGAAGGGAGGCAAAAAGAGAGAAAGAAAGAAGGGAAGAAAGAGAAAGAGGAGGGAGGGAAGAGAGAAAGAAGGAAGGGAGGGAGGGAGAGGGAGGGAGAAAGGAAAGACAAAGGAAGGAAGGAAGGAAGGAAGGAAGGAAGGAAGGAAGGAAGGAAGGAAGAAGGGAGGGAGGGAAGGAAAGAAGGAAGGAAGGAAGGCAGGCAAGCAGGCAGGCAAAGTAACACACTGGACAATGTCACCCTACTGACAGTATACTCTGTCCCTAAGGTGCTGTGTGACTTCAGAGAACTTACCTACCCTCTCTGTCCTTTGGGTTCTCTCTTTCTCTCTCCCCTCTTCAATAAATAAACAGTACTTTGAAAAATATCTAGACCAGAAATCTTCCCACTTCGTCTCTTAGGAACCTTGGACTGATATATTGAAGTTAGGTTTGTTTTTTTGTTTTTTTGTTTTGTTTTGTTTTGGTCGGTCTTAGGACTTGAACTGCCTGGGTGCTGTCCCTCAGCTCTTCAGCTTAAGGCAAGCTCTCTACCACTTGAGCCACAGCGCCACTTGCAGTTTTCTAGTGGTTAACTGGAAATAAGAGTCTCATGGACTTTCCTGCCCTGGCTGGCTTTGAACCGCGATCCTCAGAACTCAGTCTGCTCAGTAGCTAGGATTACAGGTGTGAGCCCCTGGGTATGTTGGGGTTTTATGGGAGATCGTGACAAGGTCAGAGACCTGTGGTGGCTGGTTCTCTTTCTCCACTTCCGCTTTTTCCCACTTTTCCCGTCTGTTTAGCAGCACATGCTTTCTTCTGAAGAACAAGAAGGTTTGGAAACAGAAGGAATAGTACACGTAAAACAGCCCAGCTGGGTTCACAGCTGGCTTCAGCCATCCCCTTATTGTGGACTCGGGGCAGTGACTGAACCCCCGGGCGCCGGCCTTTCCTCACCCAGAACTTGGAGCTGTTAATCACAACTCCTGCCCCTAAGGGCTGTGAAGTTCAGTGAGACTCTGCACAGCTTGGGCAGGGTCCAGTTACTGTCGACCCAAACACGTATTTGGTCCTTTTGTCCCTGCTTTCTGACACAGAGCCTCCAGCCCATGCAGCTGTGGTCTAGATTCTACCTTGTGGTACAGAGGATTGGAACCCAGAGCCTTGCAGATGCTAACTAAGCACACGCTCTAACACTGCACCACATTTGCCCCTTAAGATGTCTTTTGATAGTCATAAGCTGCTTTCTGTCCTGACTGGATCTATGCTAATGAGGCGGCTTAGTGCGGCCCTGTGAGGACGGCAAAGAACAAGCAGTTAGAGATTGGAATCGTGGATCTCTGGGAAAGGCAAGGCCTTGCGACTGCAGTCAATAAAAATCTTCAAGCCATGGGATTCTGGACGTCCATCTAACAGAAGGAAACCCTGCCAAGGGGGAACCTTCTGGACCTCACCCTATGCTCTCTCTCCAAATGATCCTTGATCAGTTTCTTTTCTCCTCCTCCTCCTCCTCCTCCTCCTCCTCCTCCTCCTCCTCCTCCTCCTCCTCCTCCTCCTCCTCCTCCTCCTCCTCCTCCTCCTCTTCTTCGTCTTCTTCGTCTTCTTCTTCTTCTTCTTCTTCTTGTCAGTCCTAGGGCTTGAACTCAGGGCCCGGGCACTGTCCCTGAGCTTCTCTTGCTCAAGGCTTGCGCTCTACCACTTGAGCCACAGCGCCACTTCCACCTTTTTCTGTATATGTGGTGCTGAGGAATCAAACCCAGACTTCATGCATGCAAGGCAAGCACTCTGCCACCAAGCCACATTCCCAGCCCATCGGTTTCTATTTATTTATGTTTTGTGCCAGTCCTGGGGTTTCAACTCAGGGCCTGAGCTTTTGGGCTCAAGGTTTGAGCTTTACCACTTGAGCCACAGCTCCACTTCTGGCTTTTTTGGTAATTAATTAGAGATGAGTCTCATGGACTTTTCTGCCTGGGTTGGTTTTGAACTGTAGTGCTCAGAATCTGTGTAGCTAGGATTACAGGCTGGCCACTAGTGCCCAGCTATTTATTGACTTATTGCCAGTGCTAGGACTTAGACTCTGGACCTCACACTCTTGCTTAGTTTTTGGTTTTGGCTTTGGTTTTGGTTTGACTCAAGGCTGGGGCTCTACCACTTGAGAACCATACTTTCACTTCCCACATTTTGCTAGTTAGTTGAAGATAAGTATCTCCTGCCTGGAGCTAGCTTTGAATTGCAATCCTCCAATCAGGCTTGTCATCCTCAATGGTAGGCCTAACACCCTGGAGCCAGGTGATTGACTGGTGTCCTTTATAACAAGCTAGTTAACACAAGTAAAGTACATTCAAGGACTCAAAGAGCTATTTTTTTTTTCCTTTTTGTTGGTCATGGGGCTTGAACTCTGGGCCTGGGCGCTGTCCCTCCGCTCTTCAGCTTAAGACGAACTCTTTACCACTTGAGCCACAGGGCCACTTCCAGTTCTCTGGTGGTTAATTGGAGATAAGAGTCTCAGAGACTTTCCTGCCCAGGCTGGCTTTGAACCACGATCCTCAGATCTCAGCCTTCTGAGTAGCTAGGATTACAGGCATGAGCCACTGGCACCCGGCCAGAGAGCTATTCTTACCCATCAGGAACATGAGGAAGAGGCTGTGGGGCCTGGGGGACAGCCTATTGGTCAACAGTGCCTGGTGGTGGCCAGAGGCTTGGGACTGGCCTCGGAAGCAGAGGAAGTTTTGTAGGACTGAGCGCTTCACCTGCGTGACGTGCCCCGAGTGTGGAAGTTAGTGTCAGAACCGAATCAAATCGTCAGACATCCAGCTGGGAGGAAGAATTGGTTGGTGACAGAAAACATCCCAGAAGCTATAATTAGTGAACACGTTCATTCCTCAACTTGAGAGCAGGGCAAATTATTAGGTTGAACATTCAGCTCTCTTATGAGGGAATGTTCTCCCGGAGGGCAGACCCTGCCTCGCCTTGGTTAGAGTAAGGGGCTTCCCTAGCACCCCCCCCCCCCATCCACATCACAGCCACCAGGCCTCTCTCCAGAGCTGAGCCAACCTTCGGAAGTGTGGGTGTGTCCTTTATTTCCCGTCTCAGCTCCCATTCCTAACCCCAGCCTCTGGCCAAAGGTGACTCCTCCCGTGCCAGCGGTTGGGTAGCCTCCCCCTTTGAACCGGGTGAAGGATCCCCACGTCCATCCCAGGGGACCACGCAGAGGCAGGCAGGCACAGGAGAAAGATGATTACAAGGCTTATTAGAGAAGCCATATTTCCCCCAACTGGGAGCACATGGCAGGCTCCGCTATCAGGTAGCAGCAGGGTCTGGGGTAGGAAGGGAGGTAGCTGGGATTCAGGTGGGTCTGGGAGGAGAGAGGAAGGGGCCAGCTGTATGGCGGAACTCCAGGGCAGGGAGGGGCTCAGGTCTGGGTGGATGGAGCCGAGGACCAAAGGTGGGCTTAATCCTTACATCTGGTACCTCCCGGAGCGGTGGAGGCCCCCAAGGTTGCTAGTTACTGAAGCCAGGAAGAAGTGATGGGGTAGGATCATTCATTTCCGCCACGTTTCTCTGTCCTGCAGTGACCCAAACACAGGGGAAGGTGGAGATGAGTCGCCACGCCATCACTGTCCTCCTGGAGTTCACAGAAATAAGGTCATGCCAGTCATTCGGGAAAGTTCTGGAAAGAGCTAGAAGAGGTGGCGCAGACTGGGGGGGAAGAGGGAGCCTCCCCGACACGGCAGAGGGTCAAGGAAGGCCTCGTGGGGAACAGCATCTGAATGGAGATCTGGAAGCCGAGCTAGTCCTCTCTCAGCTGAGAACTGAATGCCAGCCACACTCAAGACAGAACAAGCTCCAAGCAGGGAAGCAGGGGCCGCTGGATTCCTGAGGGCAGGACCGGAACTGAGTGGGGATGGCCGGGGTCAGAGGTGGGGTCACTGAGGTCAGGTGGGCCATCCCTGGTCCACAGGTCAGACTTGTAGTGAGGCAGCCAAGCCTTGGAACCAGGAGGGTCACAGGCCTGGCGTGATCTAGGCAAGTTCCTCAGAGGGCTGAGATCTGAGGATCACGGTTCAAAGCCAGCCCAGGCAGGAAAGTGCATTCAAGGATTCAAACAGCTATTCCTTTTTTTTTTTTTTTTGTCCAGTCATGGGGCTTGAATTCTGGGCCTGGGCGCTGACCCTCAGCTCTTCAGCTCAAGGAGAGTGCTCTACCGCTTGAGCCACAGCACCACTTCCAGTTTTCTAGTAGTTTATTGGAGGTAAGAGTCTCACGGACTTTCCTGCCCAGGCTGGCTCTGAACCGCAATTCATCAGATTTCAGCCTTACAGACGTGAGCCACGGGCGCCCGGCTGTTGGCTTGTTTTAATGACAGTTCATCACTAGACTGTGCTTTATGAAGGAAGACAGAAACTATATATATGGTTCCCCCTCTTATCCCAAGTGGAGAGGCTGGCACACAGTAGGTATTTCGTGAGCATAGTTGGAAGATCTTGCCTACAGAACTTCATGGGCCGTTGGAAGGAACAGGGAGCCCACAGGGTGAGTTAGAGATTCCTACTGGAGAAGGGCTAATGGGGGAGGGAAAGTGAACACAGAGAAGTAGGAGAGCGAGGAGGAAAATGCATAGAACCGGGGTGGGCTGCTGGGCGCCCGTGGCTCATGCCTGCTCGGGAGGCTGAAATCTGAGGATCATGGTTCAAAGCCAGCTGGGGCAGAAAAGTCTCCATGAGACTCTTTTTTTTTTCTTTTTCCAGGCCTGGGTCTTGAACTCAGGACCTGGGCACTGTCCCTGAGCTTCTTTTGCTCAGAGCTAGCACTCTACCACTTAAGCCACAGCACGCCTTCTGGCTTTTTCTGTTTATGTGGTACTGAGGAATTGAACCCAGAGCTTCATGCATGCTAGGCAAGCACTCTACCACTAAGCCACATTGCCAGCCTCCCCACACCCCCTACTTTTTGTTTTCTGAGCTTGAACTCATGGCCTGGACACTATCCCTGAGACTCTTCGTGTTCAAGGCTATCCTTCTACCACTTGAGCCATAGCACCACCTCCGGCTTTTTCTGAGTAGTTTTATTGGAGATATAAGTCTCACAGACTTGCCTGCCTGGGCTGGCTTTGAACTGCAATCCTCAGATCTCAACCTCCTGAGTAGCTAAAATTACAGGCATGAGCCACCGGCACCCAGCCCATGAGACTCATCTCCGGTTAACCACTCAAAAACTGGAAGTGGCACTGTGGCTCAGAGTATTAGAGTGCTAGCCTTGGGCAAAAGAAGCTCAGGGACGCTGCCCAGGCCTGGAGTTCAAGCCTCATGACTGGACAAAAAGAAAAAAAAAACTGGGATGAGTCCAGTTTGAGTACCCTGGCGGTGGCTGGAAAATGGCTATCTTTTGCTGGCAATCTATTGACTTACTCCTGGGAGCGGAGTGAAGGGGTGGCCAAAGCCCACCTGGAGGCCTGTTCTTGGGGGTACTTTTGGAGGTGCTTTTGGGGGGCTGGGATAGCGCCTGGGCTGTGAAGCTCCATAGGAAATGAACAATGCTTGTTTCTACATATCTCTAGCTTGCAGTTTGGGGCTTAATAAATACCAAGAGAAGGAAAGAACAGAAGAAAATATGGCCAGGCTGGCATCAGGAGATCTCCAGGAGGAACACGGAAACAGAGGGCTAGATTGGAACCCAGAGCTTCAGAGACTGGGCGGAAGGAGGAATGCTCCATTATTTTCTCTCTCCCTCCCTCCCCCACCCCTCTGTCTCTCTTTCTCTGTCTCTCTCTGTGTCTCTCTCTATCCTTGAACTTAGGGTCTTACACTGTCCCAAGGCTAGTGCTCTACCACTTGAGCCACAGCTCCATTTTCCGCCCCCCCCCCTTTTTTTTTAAATTAGTGGTTAATTGGAGATAAGATGTTACGAAGTTTCCTGCCCACGCTGACTTTGAACCGTGATCCTCAGATCTCAGCCTCTAGGGTAGCTAGGATTACAGATGGGAGCCACCAGCCCCCCGGGCTGCTGAACTGCTTTATTCACACGGTGGCCTATGAGAGACCTAGTTCTTACTTTGCTCCCGAGACCACCAGAGAGGTCCTGTGGTGTGCCCAAGGTCACACAGCGAGTGCGCAGCGCCGTCCAAGCCCGCGCTCTCCCCCCCTCCACTCCGCGCCCTCCCCTCCCCTCCCGCGGCCGCCCCGCCCCGCCCCTGCGCTCCCCTCCCCTCCCTCCTCCGTGGCGGTGGCGGAGCCACGTGGTGGGCCGGGAAGCCGCGGCCGGCCCAGCTGGGCAGAGCCGCGCGGCGCTCGGGGCGTGCGCTGCGGGCTGTGCGCTCGGCGCGGGCCGCCCGGGGCCGGAGCTGCGCCTCCCGGCCGCCCGCAGACAAAGGAGGCGCGGCCGAGCCCGCGCGCGGGCCGGAGACGGCGGGGACCATGGACTCGGAGCGCGGGCGGCCGGCCCCGGCCCTGGGGACCCGGCGCTCCCGGGCCCGGCCCTAGGCGCGGGCCACGCCGCCCCCCCGGGACGCCGGCCGGAGGACGCGGAGCCCGCGCGGCGCGAGCAGGCGGCGGCCGCCGAGCGGGAGGCGCGCGGCCCGCGCGGCCCCGGAGCCATGGGCCAGTGCAGCGGGCGCTGCACGCTCGTCGCCTTCTGCTGCCTGCAGCTGGTGAGCCGCGCGCCCCGTCGGGGCGGCCGGGCGGGCCGGGGCGGGGTGAGCCGCGCGCCCCGTCGGGGCGGCGGGGCCGGGCGGGCCGGGGGGCGGCGGGCCGGGTCCCGCGCGGGGGAAGGACGGGCGGAGCCTGCTCGCGCCGCCGGCCCGGCCGGCTCTTTGTGTGCGCTCCTGGCGGCTGTGCCCCGCGCTCCCCCGGCGTCGCCCCCTGCGCCGGGGCGGGGGTGGGGGGGGCCCGGGACCCGGCCCGCCCCGTGCCCGGGATCTGCGCGCCCAGCCCGCGGGGGCCTGGTGTCCCCTCCCGCTGGGGGCTGCGCGCGGGGCCCCGGGCTCCCTGGGGGCGGGCGGGGGTGTGTCCGAGCCCGCCCGGCGGGGGCGCGGAGGTCCGCGGCGCGGGTCTCCCACCAGGTCGCGGTCGGTGCGGGTGTCCCTTCCTCCGGAGCCATCGCAGCGTGTCCGCGCCCGGGTGCGCGTCTCGGGCGCGTCTCTGGGTCTCCGACCGCTTCGGGTCCACGTTCATCCATGTGTTGCGATCTCAGACTCCAAGAAAGCTCAGCCCTCCTTTGTGCGACTTGGGCCTCCCGTCACCCTCCGGATGGGGTGGCCCGGGCTGGGGAGCCGCCTCCCTAGACAGGGTCACCACGAACCGCCCCTGAGTTCCGGGGCCATCCTGATCTAGCCTGGCACCGGGACCACCCTCTTGCTTTGGCCAGCCCCTGGCCACTCAGTGTGGCTCAGTTCCACCAGAGCAGCGGGGTGGGGCCGGGCAGAGCAGATCTAAAGATACTTGGGTGCCTGGGGACATCAGAGCCGGTAAGGAGGAAGTGTCTGCCTCGGGCTGGAGAACTCGGGTCCTTGTCTCTGGAAGGCCGGGGGTAGTGACTTTGTGTGGCCTTTAAGGGAGGCCTTTGCCTGTGAATTCGGGAGGTGGCCAGGGTCTCAACCCCTCTTGGAATCAGGACCCCAAAGGGAACTTGAGAGTCTCCTACTCTTGGCAGAACTGTACGCGGATCCCCAGGGCAGCACTCCGATCTTAAGATGAGTTGTGGGCATCTGAACCTCACTGATGCTGGACCTCCTCATCTGGGTCCCGGCTCTGACCTGCACGCGACTCCCCTCTGCCTTCTACAGGTGCAGAGAGGATAAGGAAAGCCGTCATGTTTTGGGGAGATGTACAGACCTCTTCGCTTGCTTCTCTCCTTTTGGGGGACACCTGCCCCAGCTAGGCCATCCATAAACCTGTCCTCATGGGCAGCGATGCAAAACCTTGGGATCTGAACATTGTAACCCCAGTGACTTCCTCAGCTGGCCGTCTGGGTCTGCCCTCAGAATGTCTATGGGTGCTGATGGCAGAGGGAATTCATCTCACCTCGAATGGAAACTCCAAAAGGGCAGAAACGGCCTGTTTTGTTCCCTGCTAAATCCTCAGCAGCTGGAATGGTGCCTGATATGCCATTAATATTTGGAAAATAAATGAATGAATTCGTTATTGGCAATGTCTGGCTCCTACTAGGAGCCCCCCTTTTAATCTACTTTGAGGAAAATAAAATCCCAAGAAATTTTGAAACCTTTCAGGAAATTCTTTCTCTAGGTTTGCTAATTTATATATGTTTTGTTAAGCTAGGTTTTCTGGTTTTTTTAAAAAAATTTATTTAAGTAACATATAATAGCTGACTGCCAGTGGTTTATCCCTATAATCCTAGTGACTCAGGAGGCCGAAATCTGACCATCACAGTTCAAAGCCAGCCCAGGCAGGAAAGTCCAGTAGACGCTTCTCTTTCATAAACTACAGAACAACAACAAATAAAGCTAAAAGTCGAGCTGTGGTTCAGAAAAGCTCAAGGACAGCAGCTTGGCCCTGAGTTCAAGCCCCACAATTGGCGCATGTGCATATAAAAGTAACATACGTAAATGAGTAAATAACATACAAAATGAGTAAATAAGCACATAGGGAAGAAGATAAAAGTAAGTTTTCTCCTTTCTGTGCCGAAGCCCCTTGTCATAGTTGAATCTGTTAGCAGTTTATTCTGTGTTCATTCTCTCCTGCTGCTGATGACATGGGTTAGCTTTGGGAAGTGCTTTTCCATGGATCAAGTCACGTAGCCTTCATAGCAACACTATGATGCTACTTGCTCAGAGTTGTGTGGGAACTGGGATCCTGGTATCTGTCTTCTGTTGCCATGTGAGTGAGTATGTGTGTGTATATATGTGTATATGTGAAAGTGCATGCCAAAACTGGCCTTGAACTCAGGGCCTTTTTCTCGTTTGTCTTTTTCACTCAAAGCTGGTACTTTACCTGTTGTTGTTTTTTAACCAGTCCTGGGGCTTGAACTCAGGTTCTGGGCACTGTCTCCCTTGAGCTTCTTTGTACTCAAGGCTAGTGCTCTGCCACTTGAGCCACAGTGCCACTTCCAGCTTTTTCTGAGTAGTTTCTTGGAGATAAAGAGTCTCATGGACTTTTCCTGCCTGGGCTGGTGTTGAACCTCAGATCTCAGCCTTCTGAGTATAGCTAGGGTTACAGGCATGAGCCAGGAGCGCCACGGTCTGTTACCTTCTTTGTTGTTGTTGGTGGTGGTGGTGGTGGTGGTGGTGGTCATAGGGCCTGAACTGTGGGCCTGGGTGCGGTCCCTCAGCTCTTCAGCTCAAGGCTAGCGCTCTACCACTTGATCCACAGCGCCACTTCCAGCTTTTTTTCCCCCTGCATATGTGGTGCTGAGGAATCAAACCCAGAGCTTTATGCATGCGAGGCAAACACTCTACCGCTGAGCTACCTTCCCAGCCCTGTGTCCCCGTGCACTTCGGAGGGTCTGCCTGCCCCCCATTTACCTGCCTCCATAGCTCTTGAATCCCACTAAACAAATGCCACTTGACCACCAGTCCCCTTCCCCCGGTGTGTTGCAAAGGACCTGGGTGGAACTCGGCTTCTGCCAGGGCCTGCCTGGGTGGCCAGGGCAGCCAGTGAGGGTTCATGAGACAATCTGGAGGGTGCTCTGAGGAAGGACTTGAAAATTGGTTTCCTGGCTCCGCTGCTAGGAGTTGATTGCAAAGAGGGTCTCTCCAGCTGTCACTAGCCCCCTGGAGCCTAGGCTGCTTGGCAGCTCCCATAGAGTGAATGCTCCTGGGATGCTAAATTCACCAGCCTGAGGGGAGAGAGGGAGGGCTCTGTTGTCTCCACCAAAGAACTGAGGGATGAAAGAGATGATTGAATATTTTTCAGCTGAAAAACTTAAGAAGAGAAACGGCCGTTTTTCTTACAAATGGGGTTTTAAGCATTACAGTGAAGCAGGCCAGTTTCAAACACTTTTCTGTATTGGACTAGTTTTGCTTTGAGTGAAACGGTAGAGCCTGAGAGTTGGGAGTCTGGAGAAAAGATAGGAACTGTGTCATTGACATGACCTATGTAAGGCAGGAGTTAAGGCTCTGGAGTTTGTCAAGATAGATCTGGGTTCTAGGTCCCACTCCCATTACTTTCTGGGGTTTGATCAGGGATGGGTTAGTTGCTGACCTTCTAACTGCCAACTGTTAAATAATAACAGGAGTTATTCTTAGGGTTATTGGGAGGGTTAAATGCATGTAATTATTTCTCCTTGCCAGGTACAGTGAGCACTCTGTATGCAGACGGTAGCTTTTCAGTATTATCTCTCAATAATCCAGATCAGACCGGCACTGGTGGCTCACACCTGTATCCTAGATACTCAGGAGGCTGAGATCTGAGAATCAGGTTTTGAAGCCAGCTCAGTCAGACAAGTCTGAGAGACTCTTATTTTCCAATTAACAAGCAAAAAAAAAACTAGAAGCAGAGCTATGGTTCAAATTGTAGAGTGCCAGCCTTGAGCTAAAAGCAAGGCCCTGGGTTCAAGCTCCAGTACTGGCATATGCACACTCCAAAAGAACCATACAGCTGGGAAGGTGGCTTAGCGGTAGAGTGCTTGCCTAGCATGCATGAAGCGCTGGGTTCAATTCCTCAGTACCACATACACAGAAAGAGCCAGAAGTGGTGTTGTGGCTCAAGTGTAGAGTACTAGCCTTGAGCAAAAGAAGCTTAGGGACAGTGCCTAGGCCCTGAGTTCAAGCCCCAGGACTGGGGGGAATAATAGAACCATACTCTGGGTTTCTTTCCCAGACTTGGGGCCCAGGCATATTTAGGTGCCCCCCCTGCTCTGTATCTTGTGGGAAGCAGCTCTGAGCTGAGAAGCAGGAAACCTGGATTCAAGCCCTGCACTACCACTGACATCCTGTAAAGTTGAGCAAGTCTGTACTTCACTGTAAGCCTTGATTTTTCTATTTGTTAAGTGGGAAGAGCCTTTGATACGGCTTCCTGGGGTCCTGTCTGGGCTGGTGTGAAACTTGTATTGCTTCTTGGTCTGTTCTATAGAACTTGTATGTCCTTTGCTTTCCTGTTCCTATTTGGTGTATCGTTTTGATACTGTTATTATTAGTGCTGGAACTGGGCCTTGAACTCAAGGCTTCATGCTCTCACTTGGCTGTGTGTGTGTGTGTGTGTGTGTGTGTGTGGTGTGTGTGTGTGTGTGTGTGTGTGTGTGTGTGTGTGTGTGTGTGTGTGTGTGTGTGTGTGTTTAAATGCAGCTAAGAGTCTCAGACTTTCCTGTCTGGGCTGGCTTCAAACATCTATCTTCGGATCTCAGTCTCCTGAGTAGCTAGGATTACATGCATGAGCCACCAGCACCTGGCTTGAACTTGGCTTTTTTTTTTTTTTTTTTTTTTTGCCAGTCCTGGGTCTTGAAGTGAGGGCCTGGGCGTTGTCCCTGAGCCTTTTTGTGCTCAAGGCTAGTGCCCTACCACGTGCGCCACAACACCACTTTCAGCTTTTTCTGTTTTGTTTTGTTTTTGCCAGTCCTGGAGCTTGAACTCAGGGCTTGGGCATTATCACTGAATGTTGTTTTCTCAAGGCTAACACTTTACTACTTGAGCCACAGTGCCACTTCTGGCTTTTGCTGTTGATATAGTACTGAGGAATCAAACCCAGGGTTTCATGCATGCTAGGCAAGCACTCTACCACTAAGCCACCTTCCCAGCCCATTTTCAGCTTTTTCTGAGTAGTTTATTGGAAATAAGACTCTCACAGACTTTTCTGCCTAGGCTGGCTTCAAACGGCAATCTGAGATCTCAGCCTCCTGAGTAGCTAGGATTACAGGCGTGAGCCATTGGCACCTAGCTAAAAGCCACACTTCCACTTCCTCTTTTTTTTTTTGGTCAATTGTGGGGCTTGAACTCTGGGTCTGGGCGCCGTCTCTCAGCTCTTCAGCTCAAGACGAGTGCTCTACCACTTGAGCTACAGCGCCACTTCCGGTTTTCTGATGGTTAATTGGAGATCAGAGTCTCATAGGGGCTGGGAAGGTGGCTCAGTGGTAGAGCGCTTGCCTTGCATGCCTGAGGCCCTGGGTTCGATTCCTCAGCACCACATAAGCAAAAAGAAAAAAGCCAGAAGTGGCGCTGTGGCTCAAGTGGTAGAGCGCTAGCCTTGAGCTGAAGAGCTGAGGGACAGCGCCCAGGCCCAGAGTTCAAGCCCCATGACCGGACCCAAAAAAAAAAAAAAGAGTCTCATGGACTTTCCTGCCCGGGCTGGCTTTGAAACGCACGCAATCCTCAGATCTCAGCCTCCTGAATAGCTAGGGTTCCAGGTGTGAGCCACCAGTACCTGGCTCCACTTCCTCATCTTGACATTATTAACTCTTTTCACTCCCTAATTCTTGTTTTTTTCCTTCCCTTCCCTGTCTAATCTATGCGCTTCCATCCTAGTCTTCCTCCTCCTCCCTGAAATCCTCCAGCTGTAGTCACGCTTATCTTCCTGAAGGGAAGGGGACTAACCAGGAACGTTTGCCCCAGAGATTTGTCATCAGTTTCTTCATCATCATCATCATGATCATCACTCCTGTTTCTGGAGGCCTGTGCTAAGCATTTTATATGCATTACCTCATTTAACCAAATGAGCTTGCATATGTAAAGTGCTTGGCAAAGTGCCTGGCACATGTTAAATGATCAATAAGCGCTGGCCATTTTACCATCTTCATCTTGCTTGTTGCAATTGCATACAGTGGGATGGACACTTTATCACCCCTCTTTTCAGAGAAGGAAGTTGAAGCTCCCAGAGATGAGGAGGTTTGCTCAAGGTCACCAAACTAGTCATGGCAGAAGCACCTGCTGCCTCTCATCTGCTTTGTGTGTGCATGTGTGTACATGTGTGCGCATGTGCACACGTGTGCGCACTTATGTATGTGTATGTGTGTGTCAGTACTATGGCTTGACTCAGGGCCTGGGCATTATTCCTTAGCTTTTTTGCTCAAGTCTGTCATTGTACCATTTGAACCACACAGAAATACTTCCACCTTTTGGTGGTTCCTTGGAGATAAGGGTCTCACTGCCTTTCCAGACTGGGCTGGCTTTGAACTATGATTCTCAGATCTCAGCCTCCTGAGTAGCTAAGATTACAGGTGTGAGCCACTGGTGCCTGACCGCTCAGCTGCTCTGGGGTGACCAGTGTGTGACCTCAGACAGGTCTAAGCCTCAGTTTCCTGTGACCCGGTGAGTGTTCACGAATAGATCTTTGTCTTGGTGGTCTCCTGTGGTGGTTCTCCCCTCACCCCTGCTCCATGTGATCTTGGACTCATGAACTCACTCTGGGCACCAGCTTCTTCCTGCATAGGACAAAGCATGATCCCCGCCCCGCAGCGGTGTGGAAAGTCCTTATAACTACGTGCTTGGTTCATCATCAGCACCTGCAGAAACCTTAGTGGCATTGCTTTTTTTCCCTTCTAGAAAGCTCTTGGCCTTCTGGAAGGTGGTGGGTGGGTGACGGGGGGAGATCTGCAGCTTCCAGCTGAGCTGGGAGTAATGGTGTGAAACACGGTCAGCTGATTGATGCTGTTATTAGCGATGGTGATGGTGTAGACTGAGGGGGCAGCTCTGGCAGGGAGGGGCCTGTGCATCTACAGGGCTGCTCTGGAGGGTTGGCTTGGCTGGGGCTGAGGAATGTGGGGCTGGCTTCAGGGTCCTGGGCTGGCCACACTGGCTTCTTCTGCTTCTCATTCCCCCCTTGTGCAGCATGGGGCCCTGCAGATGAATGGCCTGAAGCTCTCAGGTAGTAGACAGTGAGACTCAGGGGTGAAGTGGAATGAAGGGGTGGGGGGCAGTCAGGGGGGGCTCCTTTGCAGGGATGTGTGTGTGTTTTGTATTTAAACAGAGGAGAATGGCACCTGCTCTGAGATATGCAACAGGGGTCAGAAGCACAGATTCAGTGCCTTGCTTTGTGACTCCCAGAAAGTCCCTCACCCTCTCTGAACCTCTTATCTCCTTACTGTGAAGTCCAAACAGTCGCTTCTGCCCCACAGCATTGTGGGGAATCGGTGAAGTGAATCATCTGATACACTGCTGGGTTCTCTACATAGTGTGCTAGACTGGTCAGCTCCATCTCTGCCCAGATTAAAGTGTGAATGTGTCTACAGGTGTACACACACACACACACACACCAGTATAGGGCTTGAACTCGACCTCTCGCCCTTCTCTTTTTCACTCAAGGCCAGTGCTCTACCTCTTGAGTCACATGTCCACTTCTGGCTTTTTGCTGATTAGTTAGTTGTGGATTTATCTGCTCAGGCTGGCTTTGAACCACAACCCTCAGATCTCAGCCTCCTGAGTAGCTAGGATTACAAGCACCACCAGCACCCAGCTAAATGTCTTAATGATCAAAGTCCTTCCCATGAATGCTCCAAGTCTCCGTCTCCTTACAGGAGAAATAAATATGGGGCCTGGTTGGAGATAATGTCCTTTGGTTAGTATTGCTAGGTTGTGGTTTGTTTTCTTTTGGTTGGTTGTGGGTTTTTTTGTATCAATCCTGGGGTTTGAACTTAGGGCCCACACTGTCCCTGAGCTTTTTGTGCTCAAAGCTCGTGCTCTACCACTTGAGCCATGACCCTTTTTCTGGCTTTTTTGGTGGTTTATTGGAAATAAGAGTCTCATGGATTTTCCTGCTCAGCCCCACAATCCTCACATCTCAGCCTCCTGTGTGTAGCCAGGATTACAGGTGTGAGCTACCAGTGCCTGGCTCTTTTTATTATTGTTGTTGTTTTTAAATAGCATCTCTCTATGTAGTTCACAGATTGGCTGTAAATTTGCTGTGTAGCCCAGGCTGGTGTTATACTAGAGAACATCCTGCTTCAGCCTCCAGAGTGCTGGGATTATGGGCATGTACCACCTTGCCTGGTTTACTAGGCACGTTACATACTGTGGCTCTCAGTACTATCTGGTTTATCTGTGGTCAGCATGGCCACATAAATAGTAGGTACAGAATTATGATTCGGGGCTAGAGGTGTGGCTGCTTGGTAGAGTGCCTTCCTAGCTTTGAGTTCAAATACCAGTGCTGGGGTGTGTGTGTGTGTGTGTGTGTGTGTGTGTGTGTGTGTGTGTGTGTGTGTGTGTGTGTGTGTGTGTGTGTGTGTGTGTGTGTGTGTGTGTGTGTGTGTGTGTGTGTGTGTGTGTCTGTGTGTGTGTGTCTGTGTGTGTGTGTCTGTGTGTGTGTGTCTGTGTGTGTGTGTGTGTGTGTGTGGAATGAGGATTTGACTCTGGATCTGGGACCACCCCCCACCCCTGCCCCAGGGTTGTGAGGATACTGAAACAGAAATGAAAATCACCTCAGCCATCAGGTGTTACTAGAAGCTGGGTCTTTGGAACTACTGTTCCCATGCAGCCTCTTCCCAGCTCTTCTCATGCCTGGCTCTGTGTTGGGCTAAAGGGAGCAGTGCAGGCTGAGGAAAAAGCCACCCAGGGAAGAAACTAACCCGCACGGACAACTTAGCAACCCGTATTCTCCTGAAGGTAGATTTGTCCCTGTTTCCCGATGGACACACTGAAGCCCAAGGCAGCAGAAGATCCGTTCTGGGCATCAGCTGTGTCATAGACTGAAAGCAGTTTGACAACAGTTGTTGCAAACTGACCAGGCGGAAATAGTCAGCTCTAACTAGAACAGGTTATTTTGCATAGGTTCTTTTGTGTGTGTGTGCATGTGTGCGTGTGTATGCCAGTACTAGGGCTTGAACTCAGGGCCTTGGGTCCTTGCTAGGCTTTTTGTTTTTGGGGTTTTGTTTTGTTTTTGCTTTTTGCTGGTTGTGGGGCTTGAACTCTGGGCCTGGGCACTGTCCCTCAGCTCTTCAGCTCAAGGCTAGCACTCTACCACTTGAGCCACAGCGCCACTTCCGGTTTTCTAGTGGCTAATTGGAGATAGGAGTCTCATGGACTTTCCTGCCCAGCTTGGCTTTGAGCCACGATCCTCAGATCTCAGCCTGAGTAGCTAGGCATGAGCCACCGGCTCCCGGCCTTGCTTGGCTTTTTCATTCAAGACTGGCACTGTACCAGTTAAGCCACAGCTCCACCTTCAGCTTTTTTGCTGGTTACTTGGAGATGAGTTTCACAGACTTTCTTCCCAGGCTGGCTTTGAACCACAATTCTCAGATCTCAGCCCTGAATAGCTAGGATTACAGGCTTGAGCCACAACTGCCTGGGTCAGAGATACATTTTTGAAAACTAGTTCCAAACCATGGGTTGGACCTGGCTTTGGGTCAGAAAGCCTAGTTCCGTGTCTTGGCCTTAGCCTTGGCTTTCCCTGACCTGGAGAGGTGCTTTGATGATTTGGAGTCTGAGGGAGAGGCTCAAGCAGCAAAGTAACCTGCCAGGGACTCGAGCCTCTGCCAACAGGGTGAAGGAATGAACCCCAAGGCTTTGGAAGAGCTGTGAGCTGTGATTGCAGGTTTGAATGGAACTCCTTGGCCTACCTGTCAAAGCAGCTAGCAGATGCAGGGGCATGGAGGTGGGCTTTGAGTACCAGCTCTACCTTTTTGTAGTGGATGGGCTTGGACAAGACCTTGACCTCTCCAAGCTTCTGTGTGCACTTCTATAAATGAGGATAGTGCTAATCTGCCCCCAGAGTGGCCGGGGAAGCTCCTTGCAGATTGGATATGAAGAGCAGGAGCTCAGAAGGCTTGTGTACAAGGCAGCCAGTTCTGCAAAGCTAAATTCTGCAAAGCTGGAATGGTACATGCCCTCCTTCTCAGCCAGGGAAGGCCAGGATGGAGCAGCCATTTGCTTAACCCATGTGGTCTTGGTCTTGCTGCCCCTCTCTCTGTAAAATGGGATGAATAATAGTACAGCCTGAGGCTGTGGCTCACGCCTGTAATCCCAGCTACTCAGAGCTGAGATCTGAGAATCTTAGTTTGAAGCCAACTTGGGCAGCACAGTCTGTGAGACTCTTATCTCCAGTTCATCACCAAAATTTTGGAAGTGGAGGTGTGATTCAAGTGAAAGAATGCTATCACTGAGCAGAAAAAGCTAAGGGAGGAAGGCCCTGAATTCAAGCCCTAAAACCAGTGTATGCGCGCACACACACACACACACACACACACACACACACACACACACGTACACATGCAACCTGAGGTCCCAGCAGAAGTTGGAATCACCACCTTGCTGAGCAGAGGACCTGAGCAGAGGAGGAGTTTCCTGCCCCTAGTGGCCTGTTGTAGGCTTCACACTTGGATGTCAAGTTGTCAGGGATTCAGGAGACCCTTTTTTCTCCTGTCTGCCTACTCTATGACCATCCACACTGTCTCCACCTCAAATGCCCTTGTGGCATACTTGGCTGTGAAAGTAAACCTCAGACCACAGAGATTCAGCATGGCTTGCAGGTGGGGAATAAGAGTTCTGGCCCTGTTCTAACCCCTAGCCATGATGGCTGAGATTTTGAGCTCTTGGGCTGAAAATTATGAAATGCTAGCAGGTAACCCTTACCCACAGTTACATACAGAAATGTTTATGAAGCGCCCACAAAGTTTCAGGCATGATTCTAGATGCAGAGTTGCCTTAAGGTGTGAAATATGCTGTAGCTGCAAATCAGAACTAGACTCTGTGGCTGTGCAACTTTGAGCTGGCCCTGGGCCCTCTTTGTGCTTTATTTTTCTCAGTCTGTGAAATGGGAAATTGGAGGATGGTATAGAATTCAATCTCTGTTTTCAAACTCTACCAAGGTTCAGCCCAGGTAGGACCAACAGCCAGGTGGTGAGTTTCCTGTTGGGCAGTGATGAAGAATTTGTGTAGGTTGGATGACATTTTTTAGACGTGTAATCAATCTAATAATCATCCAGGTCCCTGGAACTACCAGGTGCTGGTTCCAAGGACTTGAGAGACAGTGTCTGTAGCACAAATATGGTCTGCTCTGAATAATGGAAAGCCTGGACATTGCATGGTCTTCTCATGTCCCTCTGCCACAGCCTGCTCCTTTCTGCCCCATTCCTCACCCCAAATCACAACCTGGCCCAGTTCTAGGCCCAGGAAGCAGGGAAAAAGGAGTATTCAAGCAGCTTACCCCTTAGCTCATTCTGGCCACCCCTGGCCTGAAGAGGAAAGGCAGCCCTAAGATCTTTGGAGTAAGGGTTGGCTCCTAAGCCTCTTTTCTTTTGGGAGGGGGGTAGGTTCTACAGCCCCAGCCTGAACCAGAGATGTGAGTTTTCAATTACACAATTAAATGCACAATTAGGCATAATTACCAGTGCTCAGAGCCCGAGACTGCTCATAATAGGCGTGTAATCTACTGCAGCCTCTGTTTATACTACTCAGCGCGCTTCCTAATGATGCCAGGATGCCTTTACACTGCGCCGTTACCATGGAGACAAGCGCACCACCGCCATACTCAGCTGACAAGTAGCTTTCTTCTGCTCCTGGACCCCTGGATTGTTTCTGAAGCCTCTATAGTTAGATGTGAAGAGACCAGGTGGGTCAGGAAGGTAGGTCAGGTCTTCTTAATCCTGTAATATACCTCAGTGTACCAGCCAGCCTGATAGTATCTGAAGGGTGCAGTACCTCAGTGTCTTTAAGGCACAAGCAGCATGTCCAGATGTGGTGACAGGTTTTTGTGGATGTTCACTGAAGTATCTCATACTCCTGGGGAAGCCCGAGTCTGGCTAGGGGCTCTGCTCCTGGGTACACAAGAAGGTCAAACAGAGTAGGCCACTTAATTCCTGATACTAAGCAGGTCACTTGATCTCTCTCTACCTTTGTGTTCGTTAACTTTATGTCTCTATGACCAAATGCCTGAGAAAAGCATCATAGGGACAAAGGATTTATTTTAGCTCACAATTTCAGAAGATTCCATCCACAGTCATTTGTCTTCCTGGTGACTATTGGAGCATGTGGTGGAAGAGACTTTTACCTCATGGTGGACAGGAAGTAGAAGGGGAGAAGAAGGGAGAAAGAGACAGATAGACAAGATGTAGCCCCCAAGGACATCCCCCCCATTCCACAGTGATAAATTCACTCAGGTTAGGCCCACCTACTTTTTGTTTTGTTTTTTGTTGTTGTTGTGGGGTCTGATGTCAGGGCTTTTGGGCACTATCTCTTATCTCTGAGCTCTTTTGCTCAAGGCTAGTGCTCTACCGTTTTGAGCAACAGTGCCACTTCTAGTTTTCTGGTGGTTAATTGGAGGTAAGAGTCTCACAGATAGGCTGGAAATGTGGCTTAGTGGTCGAATGCTTGCCTAACATGCATGAAGCCCTGGGTTCAATTCCTCAGTATGACATAAACAGAAAAGACCAGAAGTGGAGCTGTGGCTCAAGTAGTAGAGTGCTAACCTTGAGCAAAAGAGGCTCAGGGACGATGCCCAGATCCTGAGTTCAAACCCCAGGACTGGCAAAAAAAAAAGTCATAGACTTTCTTGCCTGGCTGCCTTTGAACTGTGATCCTCAGATCTCAGCCTCCTGAGTAGCTAGGATTAGAGGCGTGAGCCACCAGTGCCCAGTGTATACCTCCCTAATCCCCAACTTTATATCCCCCTTTTTTATCTTTTTTTTTTTTTTTGCCAGTCCTGGGCTTAAACTTAAGGGTCCTGGGCACTGTCCCTGAGCTGCTTTTGCTCAAGGCTGACACTCTACCACTTGAGCCACACCACCACTTTCGGCTTATTCTGTGTACGTGGTACTGAAGAATCGAACCCAGGGCTTCATGCATGCTAGGCAAGCACTCTACCACTAAGCCACATTCCCAGCCCCACCCTTTTTTTTTTTCTAACTAAAAGGAGGTTTTTCTAGTCTATTCTGCTTTTTCTCCTGCTTGTCACTGTAAAACTGATTGAAAGCAGCTAGCAATAACCATGACACAACCTGAAGCATAGCATTGAAATGTCCAACTACCAGATAAATTAGTTCATCGCCTTGAAAGTCAGCCTCCCACAAAGTCTCAGGACACGGACAAAATGTAGAGCATGAAAATAACAGGAAAGCTTTGCCTTCAGTTCAATCCTCAATCACTGCTGGTTCTCAAATGAGCGGAATGCTCCAGATGCCCAATAAGCTCTGCTAGCCGCATCGTAGAGTCTCTAATTGGAGCTCCAAACTCCTCCAAATCCCTCCCTCAAACCAGTTCCAAAGGTTCTGCACCACATGGTCATATAGTGTGACAACAATAACCCCACTTCTGTGACCAGTTTTCCATGTTAGTGTGCTTTTACATTGCTGCTCACAAAATGCCTGAGGGAAAGCGATTTAAGAGATGAAAGTCTTATTTGGAGTCACAGTTTAGGGGGTTCAGCCCATGGTCCCTTGACTGTGTTTTGGGTCTGGTGAGACAGAACATCAGGGTAATGGGAGCATGTGGAGGAGAAGGAGAGGGGAAGGGACTGGGAGAACATAATAGCCTCCAGGACATGCCCCATGTTGCCTACTTCCTCCAGCTAGATCCACCGTCTAGCTGTGCACCGGTGGCTTATGCCTGTAGAGAGCTGAGGATTGCGGTGTGAAGCCATCCCAGGCAGGAAAGTCCATGAGACTCCTATCTCCAATTAACCACCAGAAAACTGGAAGTGGCACTGTGGCTCAAAGTGGTAGAGCACTAACCTTCAATGCAGAGCTCAGGGATAGCACCCAGGCCTTGAGTTCAAGCCCCTTGATGGACCTCCCCCCCAAAAAAAAAAATCTACTTCCTAAAGTTTTCAGAACCTTCTAAAAGCCAGATGGCCAGATGCTAATGACTTACGCCTTTAATCCTAACTACCCAGGAGGCTGAGTTCTGAGGATTACCTTTCAAAGCCAGCTTGGGCAGGAAAGTCTATGAGACTCCTATCTCCAGTTAACTGCCAGAAAAAAACAGAAGTGGAGTTACGGCTTAAGTGATAGAGCACTATCCTTGAGCACAAAAGCTCAGGGACAGCACCCAGGTCCTGAGTTCAAGTCTCAGGATGAGCACCCCCAAAATAAATAGACAAATCTACCAAAATAATACCTCCCAATGGAGGATCAAGCTATCAATAAACCTTTTTGGGGAATACTTTATTTCCAAACCATAGCTCTCCTATCCCCACCCTTGCCCCTGTGTTGGTGACTGAACCATAAGCTTTCTTATGCTAGGTGTAAGGCCCCAGTCCTGTACTTGAGGCGTTTCATTTATAAGTCAGGCAGCAGTCTGTACCTTGCAGGGCTATTGGCATGGTTAGAAATTACAGCAAGGCCCTTACTTGCCCTAGAGCAACCTTCACAACACATCTTATCATTCCCATCTGAGAGATGGAGCAGCTAGAGGCTCTGGAAGCTTAAGTGTCTTGTCCAAGTCTTGGTATGTGAGTGGCAGAGCGGGCATCTGCCCTCCAGGTGCCCACCTGCATGGAGGTCTTGCTCACACTTGCTTGTCTCTCCTATTGCTTCCTTGGAGAATGAGGAACTGGATGGAGGGGCCAGGTGGGGGCAGTGCTCACCTGGCCCAGGTCTCTGCTAGCTGCGTGATTCCTCTGCTGGCATGTGAAGAACTAACATTTCTGGGTGGTGCTGTCACTTCATTGGTTTTACCCCGATACTGTCTAGCTGGGAATACTGAAGCCTTGGAAAGAGGAGCACAATGCAAGTCAGCCATAGCAGTGGGACTGAGGCCCCAGGCCAACTTAGGAGCTTCTTGTGACCTGGCTCCTATGCAGCACCACCATCTGTTCCGGGGGAGGGGGGTGGGGGGGCTGGGACTGGGTGCTGGTTTGCACGCGATCGGAACTGCACAGCGCTGCAGACCCAACCAAGCATTTGTGGGGCAGACTGGAACGTAGAGATTTGTGGATCAATAAACATCCCTTCCTGCTTCCTCCTTCTTCATTTATTCATGAACTCTGAACTCCTTGGCTCCAGAGAAACTGCCTGGAAGAAAGCAATTAGAGTATAATTAGAGCCACTCCTATTATCAGCTCTGGGTGGGAGGGGTGGAGGGTGGCTGGGGCTTGGGGCAGCCCTGGGATTCCCTGTAGCCCCAGCAGCCACTCTGTTCCAGCTCACCCACAGGGGTAGGAGCACCCTTGGCAGTGGGTAAGGACCTCGCTCTAGAAGCACTGGAGTAAGCTGGGGAAGAGGACTGTGCCTTGCATGCTGAGCTCCACATGCTGAATTAGAGAAGACCTGGTCATGCCCTGCCAAGGACCAGGGGAGCCATTGCAGGAAAACTAGGAAACAAGCCGGGCACCAGTGGCTCACGCTTATAATGCTAGCTACTCTGGAGGCTGAGATCTGAGGATCGCAGTTCAAAGCCAACCCTGGGAAGAAAAGTCCCCACAAGACTCTTATCTCCAAATAAATACTCAAAAGTCAGAAGTGGCACTGTGGCTCAAGTGGTGGAGTGCTATCCTTGAGCACAAAGAGGCTCAGGGACAGCGTCCAGGCCCTGAGTTCAAGCCCCACTAACAACTAACAACCAAAAAAGAAATAAGAAAAAAAATCTAGGAAAGAGAATAAAGCTCCTGCTGGCTAGCAAGAAGGATGGTAGGAAGTATGCATTACCCAGAGGAAGCTATTTACCAGGCAAGGACTCCGTTGCCTAGATGATTAATAGGAACAGCAACCAAGCCAAGGATGATGGTATGTATACACTTGTAATCTCAGCACTCCAGATGCTGAGTCAGGAAGAACATGATTTTTAAGGCCAGCTGGGACCATATAGTGAGACCCTATCTCAAAACAAGCAAAATATGACAGTGATCAGTATCAGCAGTCAATAGGAACATTTTTACCCCTTTCGGTCATGGGGCTTGAACTTTGGGCCTGAGCACTGTCCCTGAGCTCTTCAGCTCAAGGCAAGTGCTCTACCAGTTGAGCCACAACGCCATTTCCGATTTTCTGGTGGCTAATTGGAGATAAGAGTCCCAGGGACTTTGCTGAGTAGGCTGGCTTTGAACCGTGATCCTTAGATCTCAGCCTCCTGCATAGCTAGGATTCCAGGCATGAGCCTGCAGTTCTGGGGCTTGAACTCAGGGCCTGGGCCCTGTCCCTGAGCTTCTTTTGCTCAAGGCTAGCGCTCTACCACTTAAGCCACAGCGCCATTTCCAGTTTTTTCTGTGTGTGTGGTACCGAGGAATCAAACCCAGGACTTCATGCATGCTAGACAAGCACTCTACCACTAAGCCACATTCCCAGCCCCCCTTAGGAATATTTCTGACCACAGAACCGTTGCTCTTTCCCACAAGGTGTTCTACAAGCTAGAAATAGCCACCAGGAGTTGACATACCTACTCCTCCAAAGAGCAGGGCAAAGACCCAGAGCTGAAGTCCAGGCATGGTGGCTCTAGCCTGTCATCCCAGATACTAAGAAGAAGAGAAAGGGAGGATTGTGGGTTCAAGCCAGGCAAGACAACAAATGGGCCCTACTTGTCCTGAACTGCTTTGTTGAAGGTCTCTGGAAGACTGTGCAGTAGTTAAACATACCATGTCTCCTGTTACTTTTTTTTTTTTTTTTGGTGACAGTCCTAGGGCTTGAACTCAGGACTTGGGCACTGTTATTGAGCTTTTTTGCTCAAAGCTAGCCCTCTACGACTTGAGCCACACCTCCACTTCTGGATTTTTGTATCTCTGTGTGTGGTTATTTGGACATAAGAGTCTCACTGACTTTCCTGCTCAGGCTGGTTTTGAACCACAATCCTCAGATTTCAGCCTCCTGAGTAGCTAAGATGGTAGGCGTGAGCCACCAGTGCCCGGCTTCTTTTTTTTTTTTTTTTAACTTATATTTTCATTACCATTGAGTAGTTGTACAATGCAGTTACCATTCAACAAAGCAGTTTATGACTAATGCATCCTGATCAGTGTCACCCCTTTTGTCATTCTCCCCGATCCTCCCTGACCCACCCCCTGCTCCTCTTCCTCTTGCCCTGGGCCTGCTGAGAGCAGTGATTAGCCCTGCCACAGGTGTGAGTTACCCACCCCAGACAGGTGGCTGCCTCCCAAGCCACCTTGCCGAAAGAGAGGAGAGGGCCTGGCAGATGGGAGGTTCTGGCCTTTTGACGGGAGTCACGGTGGTTCCTAGAGCTGTGACCATGAAGACAGCCCTCCAGGTCTCTGCTGGGACCCGGTGGGTGTGGCTTCCTGGTGGAGAAGAGAGCAGTGTGCCACGTGGGGCCCAAAGTTACAGGTGAGGGAATGGATTTGATGGAGTCAGAGGAGGCATTTAGGGCTTTAGGGTAAATGGGCTCCCTGGGACAACCAGCCTTCTCTTTCCCTGCCCCACCTGACTGGAGGTTGCCTTGACAACCAGCTCCCCATCAGTGACCTCTCTGTGGGACCTTCCCCCCTATTTCCAAGCGACAGGTGGTTACTGTGACAACAGGCCCTCTGCCCATCATGACCTCTGACATCCTCATGGCCAGGGCCCCTCCCTCACACGGGAAGCTACATTGTTCTGAAGTCTGAAACAGGCTGTCCAGCTGGAGGTGAAGGTCCTGGCAGGCAGCCTGCCACCGCCCCTTATCATGCTGCCCTGGACCCATCCTCAGCATCTGTGGTTTTAATACAATGCACCACTGACCCGGCTCCCTCTGCTCAAAACCTGCCGTGGTGTCTCACTCTGCTCCCGATGCAGTCTAAGGCCAAAGTTCACAAACTCCAGCCTGCATTAGAGTTGCTGAGAGAATTCGTTAAAAATTTAGATTTCTAGCTGGGTGCCCATGGTTCAAGCCTATAATCCTAGCAATTTAGGAGACTGAAATCTGAGGATCATGGTTCAAAGCCAGCTTGGGCAGGAGAGTCTAAAAGACTCTCCCTTCTACCCCCCCCTCCCCCCCCCCAGTCCTGGGGCTTGAACTTAGGGCCTGGGTGCCTTCTCTGAGCTTCTTTTGCTCAAAGCTAGCTCTCTACCACTTGAGCTACAGAGCCACTTCCAGCTTTTTCTGTTTCTGTGGTATTGAGGAGTTGAACCCAGGGCTTTATGCATGCTAGGTGAGCACTCTACCGCAAAGCCACATTTCCAGCCCCAACAGAGCTGTGGCTGTGGCTGCAGTGGTAGAGTGCTTGCCTAAGCAGCTGGGCTGACGGGCCCTGCCTCTCTTGTCTGTTGTTGTTTTCTGAGACCAAGTCTCTGTTATGTGTCCTGGGATAGCCTTGCACTCATGATCTTCCTGCCTCTGCCTCCCAAGTGTTGGAATTACAAGTGTGAATGCCAGTTATTACTCTTAGATTTAGGTTTTTGCTCTATTTCGAGAAACTTTTTGTAGATGGTAGAAAGTGGGACCTAGCTTCATTCTTTTGCGTATGGATACTCAGTTGTCTTGATACTACTTGGTTAAGAAAACTGTGCTTGGCATCCTTCTTGAAAACCAATTGACCACAAACATAGGGGTTTATTTTTTATTTGTGGATCTGTGTCTAACATTATACCCATACTATGCTCTTTCTCATTGTCTTGAAGTCAGAAAGCATATCCTCCAACTAACTTTCTTCTCTCTCTCTCTCTCTCTCTCTCTCTCTCTCTCTCTCTCTCTCTCTCTCTCTCTCTCTCTTTCTCTCTTTCTCTCTTGTCAGTTGTATGGCTAGAACTTAGGGACTACATGCTATCCCTGAGCTTTTTCACTCAAGTGCTCTACCACTTTGAGCCACAGCATCACTTCCGGTTTTCTGGTGGTTAGTTGATTATAAGAATCTCATGGGTTTTCCTGCCTGGGCTGGCTTAAAACTTCAGTCCTCAGATACCAGTTTCCTGAGTAGCTAGGATTACACGCATGAGCCACCAGTACCTGGCCCAACTTTCTTCTTTTCCAGAGTTATTTACTACTTGTGCTCCTTCCTTGAATTCCTTCCATATAAATTTTTGTTTTGTTTTGTTTTTGTCAGTCGTGGGGCTTGAACTCTGGGCCTGGGCACTGTCCCTCAGCTCTTCAGCTCAAGGTGAGTGCTCTACCACTTGAGCCACAGTGCCACTTCCAGTTTTTCTGGTGGTCAATTGGAGATAAGAGTCTCACAAACTTTGCTTCCTGGGCTGGCTTTGAGCCCCGATCCTCAGATCTCAGCCTCCTGAGTAGCTAGGATTACGGGAGTGAGCCACCAACGCCCAGATCTTCTATATAAATTTTAAGACAAGCATATCCATTTATGCAAAAAGAAAAAAAGATTGCCAGGGTGTGTTTCAAGTGCCTGAATCCAAATCATAAGACCAACAAAAAGGAGGTGGTTGCAATTTCTTTTGTGTGTGTGTTTGCCACTCCTGGGGCTTGACTCGGGGCATGGACGCTGTCCCTTAGCTTTTTCACTCAAGGCTCGTATTGTAGCAGTTGAGCCACTGTTCTACTTCAGCCTTTGCTGGTTATTCGGAGGTAAGAGTCTCATGGACTTTCCCTGCCCTAGCTGGCTTTGAACTGCTGTCCTCAGATCTTAGCCTTGTGAATAGCTAGGGTTACAGATAGGAGTCACCAGGATCTGGCTCAGATGGTTGGAATTTTGGTAGAGATTGCATTGAATCTGTCGATTAGTTTGAAAATACTGGTATCTTAGCAATATGAATGGATCAGTGTGTGTCACCCATGATGGCTGAGGTGGGTTTTGCTTAGATCTAACTTCCATCGGTTACTCGATGTGAATTTCAGCAAGCGTTTAAGCCTCGTTAAGTCTCCATTTTTCTGCCTATGGAAAGGAAAGGAATAACCTGATTGTTTTCAGTCTGGTCTTTCCCACCCGCCTTCATCTTTCTGAAATTCTGAACTCTCTGTAATGAATTCTCTGCCAAAGTGCCCACTCCATTCAGGTGCTTTCTGCCACAAGTAGTTTTTGTTTGTTTTTTGTTTTTCCTTTTTGCTTAATTATATACTGGTACTCCCTATATTTAGTTGGAGAATCTGGTTAATCATCATTTTAATTGTCCGAATGTTCATTTGTCTCCGCATCTCCTTGTTCGTGCTTTTTCCCTGCTTTGGCTATGTTCCCTGCAGCTATCTTCAACGCAAAGGGCAGAACACTCAGAGTGTACTGGGAGAGTAGGACCTGGGCATGGAGGATTCTGGGGTCTGCTCTCAGCTTGCCAAGAAAGGCCTCAGTGTTTCTGTATCACGTCCACCTCCAGCTCAGCCTTCTCCTGAGCATTAGTTCCCAGGGCTGTCTGCTCTCACCTTCCCTCCTTCTCAAGGCCAACAGATAAAGCCCAGGACCTGAGGTCTACCTCTATCCCTCCCTCCCACCCTTCCACCCTCCCACCCTTCCTTCCTTCCTTCCTTCCTTCCTTCTTTCCTTCCTTCCTTCCTTCCTTCCTTCCGTCCTTCCTTCCTTCCTTTCCTCACTGCCTCCATCCAGGACCATTCCAAACTATCCAGCGACAGTTCCCACCTTGCCCAGATCTTTATGGGGTTTGTCCCTAAAAATGATTCACTCCAAGAAACCAGTTAGACCCAAGCAGACAGGAACAGCTCACTGCTCCCCTAGCAGCCATTTTTAATGCCTTTATTTTGTTGTCTTGTAAAATATTACTCCTTGAGGTACAAACCTTACAGAAATATATCTGGTCAACCCTTCTAAATTCTTCTCCCCAGAGTTAATGACTTAACAGGTTTTTTGTTTGTTTATTTGTTGGTTGGTGGGTGGGTGGGTCATGGGGCTTGAACTCAGGCTGGGAGCTGACCCTGAGCTCTTTTGCTCAAGGTTAGCTCTTTGAGCCACGGTGCCACTTTTGGCTAATTGGTGATAAGAATCTCATGGATATCCCTGCCCAGACTGGCTTCAAACTGCAATTCTCAAATCTCAGCCTCCTGAGTAGCTAGAATTATATGCATGAGCCACTGGGTTGGGCAACTTGACAGTTTGATAACTTTTCTTTTCCTTCGGTCTTTCCTTTCTACCTCCCTCCTTCTTTCCTTCCCTCCCTCCCTCATTGACTCCTTCATCTTTTTCCTTCTCCTCCTCTAATTATTCTTCTTCCTACTCCTCACTGTACAGCCTGCCTTTTCAGATGGTGTCGCTCCGCCTTCTTTCCACAGCCCCCTGGAATGTCTGCGTGTGTACCTGCAGGTGCACTCACCACACTTTACTCTGTCCCCTTCTGAAGGACAGCGGGTCTTTCTAGTTACTATTGTATTCAGCTCAAAGCCAATCTAAAACATCTCTTCCTATCTCAGCCCTCCAGCTGGTTCTAGGGTTTTCCTCTTTACCATGTCAATGACAGCCAGCGCTTATCCCCTTTAAATCTTGCCACTCCAGGAAAGGGTCAGAGAGTCCTTATCCCCCATCTTACAGATGGGAAGGCTGGGGCTTACATGGAAAATGAATCCAAGCTCAAACAGCTATGAAGTAGCAGGGCACAAACCTAGACCAGAATGGTGTGACTCCAGAACTCCCTCTTATACCACCTCCTTGGCTGTCTACAGTAGGGGGTGCTGGAGCCAGAGCCACATGCCTCCTGCTCATCTAGGGACACATCAGCTCAGGGACAAAGCCCTTAGGAGGTCATGTGTGCCCAGAACCCAGAAATGAAGGAGGAAAAAGGCCAGGAGGTGTGGGCTCAGATCCTTGCGCTGACTTCGCTGAGGATCTTCCTGGGCCAGTGAGAGGGGCTTGCTCACAGGAAGAAAGCAAGGAGCTCCAGAGGTGGGAGAGAGCTCATAGGGGAGATTGGTGAGGCCTGGGCTTGGAAGAGTCCTGTCTCCATCTCCAGAGGAGGAAACTGAATCAGTCACTGGCCTCAAGACCCTTTCCCCCTGCCTCCTCTTGTGGCCATTGTGAATTTGGACCAGATGGCTAATGAGGAAACAGGTCCAGGGGGATGAAAGGACTTCTGATTTTTGCTAGACTTCCCCCTGGTTGGCCCCACCCTGGGCCGCTGGGCCCAGACTTTATGCAAATTAATGTAGATGTATGTTAATTGGATCACTCCCAGGCACCCGTGTTCTAATGGAGCTGCCAGCATCGAGGTGTAGGGAGACAGTTCTGCCCTGAAAGGGTCTGCGGAGCCCCCTGCTGGGGAGGGGGTGTGGACGGGTCAGTGGTCACTGAGATGAAGGGATGGGGTTGCCATGGAGATGGAGGCCAGGCCCCTGCCTCCTGACAGGACCGGCGCTGGCCAGATCAGCCTGCTGAGACAGCCCTGGACTTCCTTGCAGCTCCAAGCTGGTCTCTGAGGGCTAATTACGCGGAAGGTGGTGACCAGCTGCTCCCTGGCTCCCCCCAGGCCTCACTGCAGCAGCGGGCTGGGCCACAGCAGGAGGGCGTGAGGACAGACAGATGGTGGTCTGGGGCTTGAGGGCTCAAGGATTTGTCCTGAGGGAGAGGGAGGTTGCTTGGCTGGAGTAGAAGATGCCACCCCACACCCCCTGCCTCAGGAGGGCTGCTGAGGGTGAGATCCCCAAACTCCAGACCATGCTAACAGACTCAGAGAGAGTTCCGGGGCTTGGCTCAAACAGACTGGTGTTGGAGTCTTAGTGCTTCTGTGTCCCCTTGCTCTCTGGGCCTCCATTTCCATATGTGTACACAGCAGTAGGATTGAGATGTGGCAGGAGTGTGGAAATAGATGCCGCAGGTTCTCAGTAAGGAAAGAGTTGTCAGCCTCAGGAGTGTTGGTTTATGTCATTTGCCATGGGAAGGATGTGTCTTCCTCCTGCATGCTCTCTGGGCTGGGTCCATGGTTCTCACAGGGAGTTCTCAGGACCTAAATCACAAAGGATGCAGAAACATCTGTAGAGTAGATGCGTGAATTGATGCCACCTGCTTAGAACTGCATCTGGCAGGGAGAGATGAATAAATAAATGTTAGTCCCAGCATGTGTGGCTGTCCTCTGGGAGCTGGAGCCATCCTGAGCAGGCTCTGCCCCTGCACTGTCCCTTCCACTTCTCTAGCAGGGGACACAAGTGGGTAAAGAAGCCAGGATCCAGCCAGGTACCAGTAGCTCACACCTGTCATCCTAGCTACTCAGGAGGCTGAGATCTGAGGATCACAGTTCAAAGCCCGCCCAGACAGGAAAGTCCATGAGACTCTTATTTCCAATAAACCACCAGAAAACTGGAAGTAGCACTGTGGCACAAGTGGTAGAGCACTCGCCAAGAGCTTAGGGTCAAGTGCCCAGGCCCAGGGTTCAAGCTCCACGACAGACAAAAAGAAAAACCAGGTTCCCCATCCCGGCTCTGCTCCCTCCTGACCAGGCAACTTCAGACTTGTTGACTGCCACAGATCAGAGCCACTGTGCCAGGGCTGTGAGGAGCAGGTGGAACTTGGGAACAGGCAGGGCTAGCCCCCTGGGGAAACAGGACCGCCAAACCCAAGGCAGAGCTCTTAGGGCCCTAGGACCAGGCTCCCTCCCCCAGCCCCGCGCCCACTTAAAAAGGCCTCACCAATACCACACCCTGCAGACAAGTGGAAGTAGAGCTAAGAGATCTCCATTGTGCAGAGGAAAACAGGTCCACCAGGCACCAGTGGCTCAATTCTATAATCTTAGCTATTCAGGAAGCTGAGATCTGAGGATCACGGTTCAAAGCCAGCCAAGGCAAGAAAGTCTATGAGACTCTTCAGTTAATCACAGGTAAAGCCAGATGTGGTGTTGTGGCTCAAGTGGTAGAGTGCTAGACTTGAAAAAAAATAAAGGAACTTAGGGCCAGCACCAGGCCTAGAGTTAGAGCCCCAGGACTGATAAAAGAAAAAAAGAAAAACTGGGCACTGTTGGCTCACCCCTGTAATCCTAACCACTCAGAAGACTGAGATCTGAGGATCTCAGTTCAAAGCCAGCCAGACAAGAAAGTCCATGAAACTCTTATCTTCAATAAACCACCAGAAAACTGGAAGTGGCGCTGTGGCTTAAGTGGTAGAGCACTAGCCTTGAGCTGAAGAGCTAAGGGACAGTGCCCAGGCCCAGGGTTCAAGCCCCATGACCAAAAAGGAAAGGAAGGAAGGAAGAGAAGGAAAGAAGAGAAAGAAAGAAAAGAAAAGACAGGTCCCAAGGAAGAGTCTTGCCTGGGGTCACTAGAGAGGCCTACTGATGCTCTAGTGGTTTTCTTTGTTGTTTATTTTGTGATATTGTGGTTTAAACTCAAAGCCTTGTATTAGCTAACCAGCTCTCTAGCTCTCTACCACTTGAGCTACACCTCCAGTCCTTTTTGCTTTGATTGTCAGGTAGGGTCTTGAGTTTTGCCTGGGACTGGCTTTGGACTGCAGTCCTCCTTTTTATGCTCTTCGAGTAGCTAGGATTAGACATGTAATCCTTCTACCCTTGCCTCTCCTATAGCTGGGATTATAGATGTACACTTCCATGCCCAGTTGTTTTGTTGTTTCAAGGTAGGATCTATGTAGTTCTTGAGTTCTACTTCCACAGACTTTCCTGCCCAGGCTGGCTTTGAACTGTGATCCTCAGATCTCAGCATCCTGAGTATCTAGGATTACAGGCATAAGTCACCAATGCCCAGCTTTGTGTTATTTTTTAGTGAGATTTTTGTTTTATGTGCCTAGATTAGCATGGGCTTGAATCTCCCAGTTTTTGTGTTCCTTCATTGCTGGTTTGACAGCACGCAACTATTGCTTGAGATAGAATTTCACAAGCTTTTATTTCTGGACTGGCCTTAAACCTTAGTCTTGATCTCTGCCTTCCATCTCTACCTCCCAAATAGCATACATTTACAGGTTTGAGCCGCTGCACCTGGCTTTCTCCCCCTTC
The DNA here is from genome assembly GCF_024711535.1 of Dipodomys merriami. Lineage (NCBI taxonomy): Eukaryota > Metazoa > Chordata > Mammalia > Rodentia > Heteromyidae > Dipodomys > Dipodomys merriami. The sequence continues at coordinate 8,954,808 of NW_027204270.1, forward strand.
TCCTGTTCTTCCTTCTCTTCCTCTTCTTCATCTTTTTTTTTTTTTTTTTTTTTGGTGGTACTGAGGTTTGAATTTAGGGCCTTACACGTGCTAATCAGGCAGTCTACCCCTTAGCTGTGTCCGCAGCTCAACTTCGTTGTAAAATTACAGAAATTAGGAGCTGGGAAGGTGGCTCAGTGGTAGAGTGCTTGCCTCACATGAATGAGGCCCTGGGTTTAATTCCTTAGCACCACATAAGCAGAAAAAAGCCAGAAGTGGCACTGTGGCTCAAGTGGTAGAGCGCTAGCCTTGAGCTGAAGAGCTGAGGGACAGAGCCCAGGCCTAGAGTTCAGCCCCATGATTGATCCCCCCCAAAAAAAAAAAATTACAGAAATTAGCTGAGCACCAGTGGTTCACGCTTGTAATCCTCGCTGCTCAGGAAGTTGAGATCTAAGGATCTCGATTCAAAGCTGGCCCAGGCAGAAAAGTCCCCTGAGACTCTTATCTCCATTTAACCACTCAAAGAACGGACATGGTGCTGTAGCTTAAGTGTTAAAACACTAGCATTGAGCACAAAGAGGCTCAAGGACAGCACCCAGGCCCTGAGTTCAAGCCTCAGGACCAGCAAAAATAAAAAAATTCATAATAGTAATAACAATCTTTAAAATTACAGAAGTGTGTATATGTAGGAGTCTCTCCTGGAGGGATAATTTCTCGTCACAATGTCATCTTTCTCTGGCTCTTGATTTTGCAGTTAGTTCCTACACCTTTGGAGTCTTTTTTTCCTTCCTTGCTTAACAATAGAGTTGGATTAATCTTCAGCTTTCTTTGTTTGACAGTGATCCCTCTGGCCATTGGCCACTATCCTGGGACACAGAGGCTCTGGAAGAGAGAGAGGGGTGCTGGGGAGATAGGCAGGCATGGCTGGATAGAGGAGGCCCCCCGCTGTCACGAGACACATGAGGCCAGCTTCATCTGCTCTGAGCTTGCGCTAAGTCAGGCCACACGCTTGGTATCTAGCCCAGGGCCTGGCATAGAGGAGGAGCCAAGAAGTCTCTGTTCAATGGATTGAGTCCCTTCCAGCCATCTTCCACTTCCCCTGCCAAAGACACCCCTACCCACCACACACACACACACACACACACACACACACACACACACACACACACACACACACACACACACACACACACACACACACACACACACACACACACACACACACACACACACACACACACGCGCGCGCGCGCACCCCTCTGTGCCTCTTCCCATGAGGCTCTGTTTCACTGTTTCTTTCAGCTGGTGCATACATGGCTCCAGCCCCAGGTGGGGACCAGCTTAGGCCTGAGGGGCCCTTCCCTTAGTGGAGTGGGTTTTGAAAGGGCTGTCCCTCCCTGCTGTCACTGTGCCTGTCCCTAATGAGGGCTGGGCCAGCAGATCTCCAGGGCTTCTTCCACCAGCCTGCTGCCGGCTTCAGCCCAGCCCCTCATTTCACGCATGAGGGGCTCAGTTGAGATTCATTTTTTCAGCTGCCTCAGAAATCTACTAGGAAAGTGGCCGGGGGAGGGACTTGAGTTTGAGGGTACAGTGAAGGCTGTGGCCATGTCCTGAGCACCAATCAGGTGCCAAACGTAGGCTGATGTAGAGCTGTATGTGGACTGCATAAATCTTTAGGATACTTTAAGACAGATGCCAAACATGGGCTGATTTAGAGCTGTTTGTGGACTGTATAAATCTTGAGGATACTGGAAACAATAAGGAAACCAAGACCCAGAGGTTGTGTGGGGCCCCACGTGAGCCTCTTACCCCCCCCCCACCGCAGCCAACCAAAATTATTAAGACCTAGACCTGGGTTGGACTAAGCCTCCCTCCAGAAACTTCTGGGCACCTCTCTGTCTTTCCCCAGATGACCAGACTTAGATTGTGTCTAAGACTTACAGAGACAGAGCTAGAAAATTGGCCCAGGAAGTAGTTGACTTGCAGAATTGGCTGTTGAGGGCTTGGGTGCCAGAGGCTTCTGATGGGCTCCGTGGCCTTGAGCCCGGCCCCCTCCCTGCCCTCGCCCCTCACCAGCTTCCTGGGGCTGAGGTGGGTCCCATCTGCATAATTCATCCTCACCCCCCACCTGGGGTTAGGCTCCTGGGGTTGGCGTCTAGACAAGCACATCCTACTGAGAACAGAGGCAGCCCTGACTCGGGGCTGAAGGTTCCCATGGCAACTGCATCCCCCTCTGCTGGCAACTACCCGATAAATAAATAATCAGGGGTGGGGGCTGGGAGCTGAGCGGGGGAGGGGCAGCAGAGGAGTCTGGGGCTTCAGGCTGCACAGGAGGGGGGGGCGCTGATAGTCTGAGAAGGCTAGGGGAGGGGAGTTGGTAGTGCCAGGTGAGGGGAAACATGGGAGAAAAGTGGCCCCATGGGACTTTTGTGCAGAAGTTCATAATACCTGGCCACTGGGAGGAGGGAGATGAGGTTGAGGTTCTAACCCTGAAGCTGGTCACGTGGGTGGATGATATAAGAGCTCAGAACGCTGGTAAAAGGCCCCATTTGGGCATGTTAAGTTCACTGTACGTACATACTAGGTGTAATGGCACACGCCTGTGGATTGCAAGCACTTGGGATGGATTGCCAAGCTAGGGCCACATAGTGAGTTCTTTGTGTGTATTTGTGCTGATTCTGGGGCTTGAACTCAGAGTTTGAGTACTATCCCTGAGCTATTTTGCTCAAGGCTAGCACTCTACCACTGGAGCCACAGCTCCACTTCAGCTTTTGATGACACTTAATTGGAGATAAGAATCTCACAGAATCTCCTGTCCTGCCTGACTTCAAACCTCAATCCTCAGATCTCCTGAGTAGCTAGGATTACAAGTGTCAGCCATCGGCTCGCAAGTTCTTGTCTCAGCAATAACAAAACAACTGGGTATGCGTAGCTCAGTGCCTGGATGCTCAAGACCTTGGGTTCCTTTCCCAGCACTGCGGCAAAGAGATGGAAAAGTCCGCCCTGAGCCACCAGTGAATTGTGAATTGTAAAAGGGCTGCCCTGGGTGGGCCATTCCTGGCTTTTAGGGGACCTGCATTTCCTGCAAGCAGGAAGTGGGGTGAGGTATGGGCCTGAGCTCTTGGCTATTCAGGGCCCGGACTGTAAGAAGATGAGCTGGCACCAGAGCCAGGGTGGTGGCTGGAGAGGAGGGAAGGAGGTATAGATTTTAGAACCTGTGCTCCACATACTGGGAAGAGCTCAGTGGGTGAGAAGCAGGAATCTCTACCCCCGGGGAGCTTTGCCATCCAGGCTGTAGGAAGGTATGGACTTTAGCTAAAGATCAGAGCCATGGAAAAAAGTAAAGTCGGGAGGTGGGGGAGGTAGGGAATTCTGCTGAGGAATACAGTTTTAAACAATTCTGATTCTTCTTATGCCCAGCCCTATGGCCAAATCACACCCATTATGTTGGCAAAGAAACTGAGGCCTGGGGGATTTAGTGACTTGCCCAAGTTTGTGCCATGTCCAATGGCACCAGGGTTCCAACCCAGACTCTCTGGATAAAAGCCAGAGAAAGGCGCCACGGGCGGGAGGAGGCATCTGCAGTCAAGAAGGACCAGGAAAGCCAGGCGCCGGTGGCTCACGCCTGTAATCCTAGGAGGCGAAAGAAAGACCAAGACGCTGAGCACAGAATGTGTCTGCTGGATTTGGTGACACTGAGGCCACAGGTTTCCTTGGCTGAGCAGAAAGTGGGCATGGTGGTGGCAGAGGGGCGCCATTTACAGTCTAGAGCTAGCTACATGAGCAAGGCGGGGTGGTTTTTCAGTGACAAAGTGAGCGTTCAGGAGTGGACAGGACAGGAAGAAGAGGGGAGGGAGCAAGGATGGAGCCTCAGAGGTCAGTAGCGCTCTGCAGCGCACCCATGCTGTCCCAGAGCGACTCTAGCGCCGCTGTGCAGCACTTGTGAGCCCACGGGGTCTGGCCAGGTGTGGAGAGCGTGGAGGAGGCGCTGTGGGCCCAGGGCAAGGCTGAGGCGCTGGGACTGTGGGATGGAACTGGACCAGCGTCCTGAGGGCCTTGGGAGGTAAGTTGGGGCCGGAGGCAGGGCTGTGGGTGGGGAGATCGGCCGAAAGGAAGGTCATGGGAAGGCATGTGACACAATCATCCAGGTGCCAGAGTAGGCTGGAAGGTCAAGTGTGTTTTTAGAGCTGGGGCAACACCGGAGCCCAGTGGCTGATGTGGTCAGCTGTGGAAGGAGCCAGGGAGCCACAGGTGCTGAAGCTCAGGGCCACGGGGTTATGTGGCTTGGATGCAGCATGGGGGCGGAGGGGGCGGCGGGCACCACCCCAAGCTCAGGCCTGAGGAGCATGAGGGGAGAGGGACAGGCAGGGCAGAGGACCGGGGGTGCTGCTGGCTTGTAAGGTATAGGAAAGGAGCGGAGCAGAGGGGCCGGAATGAGGGGCTTTCCTGTAGACCTTGGCAGGCGAAGGAAGACAGGGTGCTGAGGTTCCAATGATGTGACCTTGTCTGTCCCCCAGAACTGGCGTCAGGGGCCTCCATCCTCTCTGTATTTTAGGGAAAGCCCTGGGCAGGGCTGGTAGCCTGCCTTGCCCTACCCAGAACTACAAGAGGAGGCTACATGAGTTGCCCCCAGAACTCTGTTCCTGGCCCACATAGATGTTCCAGAAGTCTGTGCCGCCCGGTTTGCCGACCCGACCCACAGATACACATATCCCCAAAGCCAGAATCCGTGCAAAGGAGCAGGCTGCCGTGGTTTCGGCAGGATTCTTCCCCTCAGAGGAGCCGATGCCCCGAGCCGCCCGCTTGGGGCTGACAGTCACCAGGCCTGCTTCTGAGCTGCTGCACCCCGGTGGGCAAGGGGCCGGCCTTCTTCCATCGCTGCCAACCAGCGCTGTCACCCAGCACAAGCAGAGCTCTGAGCATTCGACGTGGTTTTCCACTGAAACAGTAACATGAAGGCCTGGGTGTAGCTCATTGGAGGAGCGCTCACCTCACCTGCAAGAGACCCTGGGTTCTCCAACACTGCAAACAATAACTGTGCCATTGAGATGATAAAGCATTGCATCTCAGTTTTTTAAAAAAGAGAGTTCTGTTTGTTTGTTGTAGTGTTTGAGACAGGATCTGTGTAGCTCAGGCTCTGTGTGTGTGTGTGTGTGTGTGTGTGTGTGTGTGTGTGTGTGTGTGTGTGTGTGTGTGTGTGTGTGTGTGTGTGTGTGTAAAGTGTAAGGACTGGGGCTTGAACTCAGGGCCTCATTCTCTCACTTGGCTTTTTCATTCCCAGCTGCTGTCGACCACTTGAGCCATACCTCCATTTCCAGCAGTCTGCTGGGGGTTAATTGGTCTCTCAGATTTGTCTGTTCAGGCCGGACTCCAACTTTGATCTTTACATTTCAGCCTCTTGAAATCCAGGATCTAGCTAGGATTACAAGCATGAGCCGCTAGTGCCTGGAGTAGCTCAGGCTTTTCATTCTCCTTTTCTACTTCCCAAGTGCTAGGATTATAGGTATGCATCACCTAACTCTTTGGGAGGCTGAGATCTGAGGATCACAGTTTGAAGCCAGCCCAAGCAGGAAAATCTGTGAGACTTTTATCTCCAACTAACCACCAAGGAAGTTGGAAGTGGCGTTGTGGCTCTAAGTGATAGAGTGCTGTCCTTGAACAAAAAAAAACTCAGGCAGGGACAGTGCCCAGGCTCTGAGTTCAAGCCTCACGACCAACAAAAAAATAAAAATAGGGAAGGTATCTTTAAGTCTGTATCACCTGGTCCTGTTTATGGTGCTGAATACACTGGGTTTTATGGATCTCCCATCTACCACCCCTACTAGGATGGTGACCCCAAAAGGGACCCCAACTTACTCCCAGGGCCAGTACAGAACCCCATATAGACGAACCATTCTGTGAATATGTAAACAGTGGGATTTGGAGGTCAGAGGGTGTCACGTGTCAGGTGGATGGTGAATACATGTCAGGAAGGAAGGAAAGGTTGGGCGTGAATGGGGAGACGGGCGGATGGCTGTGAGGGTCAGGGCCAGCCAGTGGCTATGTTCAGGGACAGGAGCTCCTGGTGGGTCTTGAAGGACCCAAGCACACACCATGGAGGGAGTGGAGCTGCACTTAGACCAAGGAGGTAGATAGAACAAAAAGAAAGGAGCGGAAGAGGGGATTTGAGCTGTTGTGTAAGACTCTTGGAGGCAGGGACTGAGGTAATGATGGATTGAGCCGGATCCTCTCAGACCTTAGTGCCAAACTGAGAAGCTTAGACTGTGAGGTCCTCTATTAATTAGCCACTGTTTATCACGTCTAATTGTCTGTCGGTTTGTGATATCTCCATGTCCTCACAACACCTTCTCTGGGGAGGGCTTATCTATTCAGAGTGGGAAAGTGAACTTGCCCTGAATTATACAACACAGCTAGACTTGGAACCCGAGTCTGGGTAACTCCAAAGCAGCTGTGCTGCTTTATTATTTTTTAAAACTGTCCCCCGATGTTGATGTTCTTAGTGAGGTGGCAGGAACAGAGGGGCTTTGATCTCGTGGGTCAGGTGGGGATGGGGTAAGATCACTTGTCAGGTGGACCTATTTGGGCAGGGCGTCTCCTCAGCCACACCATGCTCAAGGACAGCTCTGCCACAGCCTGCCCGGCCCCATCCTCTGATGAGGACCTTCTTCCCCAGGACCAGGCACCAGATGACGTGTAAGCACCCGGTGCACCCAAACCACCAAGCTAGGTAGAGTCCGGGTGAAGGGAGGAAAATGAGAGAGCAGAGGGGAACATGACAGAGACACTGTGGCATTGTGCCCTGGGCACACCCTGGGGCAGCGGATCCTCCACAGGTCACAGACCATGGGAAGTCAAAGCTGGATTATCTGCCAGGTGCTGGTGGCTCATTCCTGTAATCCACAAGAGGGCAAGGCCCTGAGCTAAGTCCCAGCACACACACACAGACACACAGGGTTGGCTATCTGTGGATACCTGGTGCCCTGGTTGCTATGCGTGGGTCAGGAGCCTGAGACACCACGGTCATGGTGACCTGCCAAAGCTGCTGAGCAGAGACAGACGCTCCACCCAACCTGTGTCTCTAGATACACTGGGGCGTTGATGACACACAGGTGGCAGAGAAAGGCTTATTCTGCCACCATCCTGCTGGGCAACCTTGGCCACGTCACTTCGAGCCTCTTGAGTCTCAAGATGAGATAAATCCCAGTCCTGGCCTCTGCCAAGGAACAGCCAGAAAGAGATGAACTCGGAAAGAGCCCTGCCAGGAGAGCCACCAACCAGCTGCAAGCCAGATGGGAAGAGGCCAGGGTTGGACCAGGAGCTGCCAGGCTCTGCTCTCTCCCTTGCTCAAGCCTGCAGCTTCCTTGGTCTCTGCCCAAGCTTCGCCATCTGCGTGGTGGCATCCGGTCCTCCTCCTCCCGCCTCCTTGCCAGGAAAAGGCTTCTGAGCACTCCTCACTTGACCAGGCCTTTTCCCCTCCTCTCCCCAGCCAGCACCTCTCTCCCCTCTGCTTTATTTGGTTGCAAGGCACAGATTTCAGAGGTACAGGGAGAGGGATCTGTGCTGGTGACGGATGCCTGTCATCCTAGCTACTCAGAAAGCTGAGATCTGAGTGCTGAGGTTCGAAGCCAGCCTGGACACAAAAGTCTGCGAGACTCTGATCTCCAGTTAGCCACCAAAAAGCCGGAAGTGGGTCTGTGGCTCAAGTGGTAGAGCACAAGCCTTGAGCAAAAAAGAGAGTGCAGGGATGTAAATTCAAGCCTCAGTATCAGTACAAAAAAGTGGAGGGAAGGAGAATGTTTTAGGAACGGCTAGATCCTAGACCTGCAACCATTCTCCTCCTGAGACAGCCCTGTCTCCCAAGGGGGCAAACAGAGGTAGCCATACAGCTCCATTCCGTATCCTGGCAGAGAGAGAGCAGCTGTGTCTCTGTTGTCCCCACAGATGCCCAGTGGTCCTCAGGAGCAGCTAGCTACAGGCGCATGCGCATTCCTGACCCCGTCTCTATGTCTCTCCCCCCACCCCCATTACCAGAGTTTAAACTCAATCCTTGCGCTTGCTTATCTTGATGGCTTGGCTGGCCCTCGACCTCTTGAGCTATACGTCCAGCCTAGCATTTTGCTGCTTATTTCTCAATTGGGGTCTGATGGACTTCTACTGGGGCTAGCATTGAATTATGGTCCTCCAAATTTCAGCTTCCCAAGGAGCTAGGATTACAGACATGAGCCACTGGCACCCAGCACCATCTCTTTGTCTCCCATTATTTGTTTGTGCTGGTACTAAGGCTTGAACTCAGGGGCAGGGCATACCCCTTTTGCTTTTTTGCTACCACTTGAGCCACACCTCCACTTCTGACTAATTGGAGGTAAGAGTCTCACAGACATTTCTGCCTGGGCTGACTTCAGACTGTATTCTCAGATCTCAGCCTCCTGAGTAGCTAGGATTACCAGTGTGAGCACCTGGCTCCATCTCTCCGTCATTGATTATTTGGCTATGCCTAGGTTAAGCTGCTCTGTCCTAAAACTAGGAATAGAATCAGCCTTTCCTAAAGCCACAAGCACCTGTGGTGGGAGGTGGCTCTCCAAAGCAGACAGATTCATTTGAGAAAGAGATAGCAGACAGTTAAACACAATAGTTATCCTCTGCACCTTAATTCTTAAGCTGATCAGATATGAGATTAAACAGAGACCTGCTGGGAAGAGAGTGGTGATTGAGCCCTTCATGTATCAGTTAGCTTTTGCTGCATAACAAATCATCCCAAATTGTGACTTAAAATAGCTCAGGATTTTGTGGGTGAGTGAAATGGCTCTGATCTGGGCCTAGCATCTTTAGTCAGCTGGTGGGTTGGCAAGCCCAAGAATGATCTAGGCTGGCCTCAATCACATGTCTGATGATTGACTGGTTCAATCATTGTTTCTCTTCCATGTGTGTCTGACGGTCATCTCTGGCCTCTTCACACAGTGGTCTCTGTTAGGATGACAGCAGTGGGTAAACTCCAGTGCGGCCACACCATTCACACCCGACTTGTGTTCATTTTCCGAAGTCCCATTTGAGCAGAGCAGGTGATGGACCCAGTACAACATTAGTGTGCAGCGGACCACCTCTGGGCCCAGAAGCAGGAAGCGGAAGCGCATGAGACTCGTTTCGCGTTGATCTAGGGAAGGGGAATGAAAACCATCCTTTCTCTATGGCCCAGAGATCCCATGGACCAGGACGGCCTTCAGCCAGGGATCCTTGGAACAGTGATTCTGGCTGGAGTTCACCTGCTGGCGGGGTCAGGCTACCCTGAGTCTCCCAGCTTCTGAAGGAGGGGAAGGGATAGGCGCTCCAGTGGCTTGTGGGGAGGGTCTCCTGAGCAAGAAGGAAGATATTCTGAACCTTGGCTCCTGCTTTTCCTCAAAGTAATGACCAGTCTAACTTGGGGTCCCCCCCTGACCCTCGCCCATTAACTTGCTCTACCTCCCAGCATCCCCTTGGTACTGAGAGTCTTGGGTATCATGACCATGGTAACTGGGTCACCTGCTCCCCAGGGTCAGGGAGGTGCAGCCGACTCAGCCGGTCTCTCCACAGGTGGCTGCACTGCAGAGGCAGATCTTTGACTTCCTGGGCTACCAGTGGGCCCCCATCCTGGCCAACTTCCTGCACATCATGGCGGTCATCCTGGGCATCTTCGGCACCGTGCAGTACCGCTCCCGGTACCTCATCCTGGTATGGCTTTTCTACCCAATCCCAAGCTGCCTCTCTCTTCACCCCTGCCCTGCCCACAGAATTTCTCCCCATTCCCGTGGCCCAGCTGGGAGTACCAGTGCCCGAATCTCAGAGAACATGCTGGTGTTTTCCATAAAGAATTTTCCTGAGGGAAAAAAAAAAAACAAACTCAAAAGAGAAATTTTTTAAATATTCTTGCCGGTGCCACGCCTGTAATCCAGCTACTCAGGAGGCTGAGATCTGAGGATCACGGTTCAAAGCCAGTCCAGGCAAGAAAGACCGTGAGACTCCTATCTCCAATAAACCACCAGAAAACCAGAAGTGGCGCTGTAGTTCAAGTGGTAGAGCGCTTGCCTTGAGCTTAAGAGCTGAGGGACAGCGCCCAGGCCCAGAGTTCAAGCCCCATGACCAACAAAATAAAATAATTCTTTATTGTAATTATAAAGGGGGTATACAGAGGGGTCACATTACATAAGTCAGTAAAGAGTACATTTTTCAAAAACAAAAAAGAATTTCTTAGGGAAATAATACAAACATAAACAAGGTTTGTGTGGTGGCACAGCCTCAGACTTTCAGGAGCTCTTGTCTCATCGCTGCCATCGCTCGGGGAGGGAGAGTCTGGGAGGAGACCGGTCCTCCATCTGTGTTTTCCAGCTGAGGAGCTGAGGATCAGCCTTCCTGAGGTCACACAAGCTAGGAAAAGCAGAGGTAGCCTGGGCGTAGCTATAATCCCAACACTCAGGAAGCTGACACAGGATTGAGTTTGAGGTCAGCCTTAGTGAGACACCGTCTCAAAAAATAATAACAATGATAATAATGATAATAATGATCCCAGCTGGGTACCAGTAGCTCACGCCTATAATCCTAGCTACTCAGGAGGCGAATCTGAGGATCACAGTTCAAAGCCAGCATGGGCAGGAAAGTCTGTGAAACTCTTATCTCCAATCCATCACCAGAAAACTAGAAGTGGCGCTGTGGCTCAAGTGATAAAGTGCTGGCCTTGAGCTGAAGAGCTGAGGGACAGTGCCCAGGCCCAGAGTTCAAGCCCCACAACCAACAACAACAACAACAATAAAGAATCCACAAGTTTGGAGGTATCATTCAGGAATCTGTCTTTACTTCTAAATGAGACATGGTCTCACAGTACTGTCCTGGCTGACCACGGGCTCTGATACTCAAGTGATCCTCCTGCCCCAGCCTCTGGAGTTGCTGGGACTCCAGGTACCACTGCTAGTCCCAGAGTGACTCCAGTATGTACTAGAGATTGCCAGTTAGTCCAGTGGATGTTGTTCTCAGCAGAGTGAAGAATACATGGATTCCAGGGCCAGGCTTCCTTCTCCCTAGCTGTGTGATCTCCTGATGCTTCGATCTCTCGGCCTTAGATTAGTGATGTCTGGACATCAATGTCTGCCCTATAGGATGTGGCTAGCACTTGTACACCTGAACATGCTCTCTGAAGCGTCCTCCTTTTCCCTGCTGAGCCCTACTGCCCTTGAGCTCTATCTCCATTGACTCGTCCCCTCCTCACCCCACCCCCAGCCCCCACCCTGAACTCCCCTCTGCTTTCCCCAGTACGCAGCCTGGCTGGTGCTCTGGGTTGGCTGGAATGCGTTCATCATCTGTTTCTACCTGGAGGTTGGACAGCTGTCCCAGGTAAGCCTCAGGCCTGGCTGTGCCTTAGGGTGCACCCAGACCTTTCCCATCCTGACCGCAGAGCCTCTAGTTGTTGGAAGATCATCTCTTTTAAGAGATTTCCCCCTCCCTCTAAACACCCGAATAATCTGTGGCCTCCACTTCTATTTCCAACCCCCACCCTTCCCATAAACAATAACGGAACAGATGAAGAGTGGTCCGTGTGAAGAGGCAGCTGGGGAGCCCGGTGGATCCCAAGCTCAGTGAAAAAGCAGCAGCTTGTGCTGGCCAGGAAACCTGCTCTTAGACCCTGTGAATCGTAGTTGGGTGTTTGAAGCAAGTTGGGGAAAATACTCCCTTGGGTCCAATGCTGCTCACTCTTCCTCAGAAGGGAGAGAGACTTGTGTGGGTTCAAGGGAAACTGAGTGGCCCAGGTCACACAAAGAGCTCTTGAAATGGGAGATTGTCTGGCTCGAAGAAGAGCAAGCCCAGAGATATGAGTTCTATTCTTAGAAATAAAGGAGGCCAAATATGTGAACAGGAGCCTTGGCTTTGTGATTTGACCCTGCTCAGTTCCAATCCTAGCTTAACTTTTCCCAGCAGTGTCAACCTGGGCAAAAAGACCAAAAAATAATAAAAACCGTGTCTTCTGAGCTTCAGTTTCCTCCTCTAAACAGTGGAGGCAGGAATGCTACTGCCTGCGGTCACCACAGAGACAAAACTATCACACATCGCAGTGCTTCACCTGATCAGCTTGCCTCCTGTGGCTAGGCAGACACTCTACCACGTGAACTATGCCCCCAGTCCATGTAGCAAATCTCCGTCTGTCTGAGGAGAGCCCAGATGCCAATTTCTGGGCTGCTCACTCTGGATGAGAGGCTGAGGACCTGACCTTCAGAGGGAGGGGGTGCCCAGGGACACAGAGGGAGAATAGAGGAGACCCAGTTGGTTGGGAAGGGGTCTCTACTGATTATCACCCATGGCTGGAGAATTGAGACTTCCCACATTGTCCCCTCTGTGAAATTCAAAGGCTCTTGTGTGTTCAGCTCCAACCCCTTTCCATCTCAGTGATAGAAACATGGCCACCCAGTGCCACCTGCTGGCCAAATGTGAACATGCAGGTTTAGTCTTCCTCTGTTCCCTTCACAAAGCAAGCCAGAGGGGAGGCTGCAGCTGCAGCCTGTCCAGATGTGAAGTAGGGTCTGGGAAGGGATCTCCTGGTCCCTCCCCTGCCTTGCTCAGTATCCCAGGCCCTCTGCTCCCAGGACAGGGACTTCATCATGACCTTCAATACATCGCTGCACCGCTCCTGGTGGATGGAGAATGGGCCCGGCTGTCTGGTGACGCCTGTTTTGAACTCCCGCCTTGCCCTGGAGGACCACCACGTCATCTCCGTCTCCGGCTGCCTGCTTGACTATCCCTACATAGAAGCCCTTAGCAGTGCCCTGCAGATCTTCCTGGCGGTAAGATCTGCTCTCCAACTCCACCTCTAGAAATGGAGGTTTCTACCCTAGCCCCTTTCTTTATCCCTAGTTAAGAGGGTAAGAGCTGAGCGCCAGTGGCTCAGACCTGTAATCCTAGCTCCCTAGGAGGCTGAGATCTGAGGGTCACAGTTTGAAGCCAGCCTAGGCAGGAAAGTCTGTGGCACTCTTATCTCTAACCACCAAAAAGATGGAAAGGGAGCAGCCTTGAGTGCAAAAGCTGAGAGACAGAGCCCAGGCCCTGAGTGTAAACCCCAGTATCAACCTTTAAAAAAATATTTTAAAAAAGATCTGGCCCTAAGTCTTCCAGCTGTCTGTACCTCTGCCTGGATCTATTTCCTTATCTCATGTTACCTCCCTTCACCCAATCTTGTCTGTGTGGGGAAGGGAAGTTCATGAAGAGGATGAACATCAGATCATGAGTCTATCCTGTTTAAATACCTAGAACAAACCCTGGGCCCTTGGGTAAGTCACTTTCTCTCTAAGCCTTTTTCTGTTTTGTTTTCCTTTTGTCAGTCATAGGGCTTGAACTTGGGGCCTAGGTGCTGGGCCTGAGCTGTTTTCACTCAAGGCTAGCACCCTGCACTTTGAGCCACAGTTCTACTAATGGTTTTTGAGTGTTTAATTGGAAATAAGTCTGCTGGGCCTGGCTTAGAATCATGATCCTCAGATCTGAGCCTCCTGAGTACCTAGGATTACAGACGTGAGCCACCAGCATCCAGCTATATTTGACTCTTACCTGGAGTGTGTTGAACCTTAAGCCTCCTCCTCACCCCATTTGGCTAGACAATGTTTTGTGAAGGAAAAACAAAACAAAACTGATGTGTCATCTCCTCACCCAGCTCTTCGGCTTCGTGTTCGCCTGCTACGTGAGCAAGGTCTTCCTGGAGGAGGAGGACAGCTGTGAGTACAGGGGGGTGTGAGGACCCCCCCTGCCCCGGCCCCCCAACACGGCCTGCATGTCAGCACCTCGGACAGGGCTTGGCGGGAGGGTGGAAGGATGGGGTGACATTGCCAGCCCTCCATCCTGTCCTGGGGATGGGATCCCCCCCCCAGCCCACCCCACTGCGCCCTCCTCCGCTCCCTCAGGACGCAGCCCCCCTCTCCTAACTCAACCCCCCCCCCCCCCCGCAGTTGACTTCATCGGTGGCTTTGACTCCTACGGATACCAGGCGCCCCAGAAGACGTCGCATTTACAACTGCAGCCTCTGTACACGTGGGTCCCGGCTGGGTGGGGCCGGGGGGCGGGGGTGCATCCGGACGGCACTTATCCGAACCCCCTAACCCGCCTCTTGTGTCCCGCAGGTCCGGGTAGCTCCGGCCCCGCACCCAGCACCCCGGCCGGCGCCGGCTGGGGTACCCCGCGGCCGCGGCCAGCCCGGCGGCGATGCGCAGGCGCGCCCCCTGCCGGCGCGCGGGCAGACTGCAGCCCAAGGAGTGGACTTGCGCTTGGATTGGACTTGCTCTTGGCCCTGGGCAGTGGGACTGCAGGACTTCAGGGGCGGGGAGGGAAATGGGGGGGTTTGTATTTTTTTTTAATCTCAATCTTGGCGTGGGCCAGGGCCTGCCTCCCTTTTTCAGCCTCTCCCTTTCACCCAGCATCTTGCTCTCTGGTCCAGAGAGAGAAACAGCAAGACAGACAGACAGACAGACTCACCCCCATCCTACCACTCATTTATCAGCCCTGGGCAAACATACTGTGAACTAGGAGCAGGAGTCCTGGGTTCCAATCACACTCCCATCACAAGCCACCCTGGGTGACATCTGACAAAGCCCCTTGCCTTCTCTGGGCCTCAGTTTCCCCACCTCCAGGAACTAAAGTGATCCCTTAGCAGATGGACTCTGTTAGTTTTCTCATTTGACTCTCTGTTCCCTCAGCTAGGCTGGGATTCTAACTCCCGCTCTGGAGATATGGGAACTAAGACCCAGAGACGTGAAGAGACTTGCTTGAGATCACACAGCACGGCTTTGGTGGAGGCGGGCCTGGAGCCGGGTACACTCCCTGAAGCAGCGGCCACGCCCAGCGCCAGCTCTCTCCATCCCATTTCCAAGCCCTTTTCCAGTCGGGACACGTCCATGCTCACACACTGCCACCACCACGCTCAAAGCAATACACCCATTCGTCCCCTTGTTGGGGACCGGATGGACACAGCCCAAAGCCTGGAACTTGGCCTGATCCACAAGGAAGCCTTTTGAGACACAGCCTCTGTCAACCCTGGCCAATCTGAGCCAGGAAGACAGGGCCACAACTCACCCACCCTTCCAGGTCTCCTACTCCCATAATTCCATTTTCCTCCCTAGTAACCCCTGATGGTTCCACTCACCCCTCACTTACTGTGAGCCCGAGAGGAGGAGGACTGTCCCTACCTGGATGCTGGCGTGTGTGGCCTTCCAGTGTTTGTGACCCCTCCAGTGTCCCCAGCAAGCCCAGGTGTTCTGAGAGGGAATGGTCCAGGAGGGCCGGCCTACGCACCTCCCTCCACAGACACTCTGAGGTCCCTGTGTCTTGCGCACTGGCTGGTGAGTCACAGACAGCGGATCAGGCCTGTATCCCTGTTTGTGAAAGGGCCTGGGTTAGGAAGGAGGCCCGGAGGCTTGAGGACTGGGAAGGAAGCCTAGGCCATGGACCATGGATTACACACCAGAGAGGCCAGCTATGATGACCACAGATGCTCTCCTCCAGTCTTCCCTGAGCTGGGCTGGGCAGTGACTCCACTTTTGGTCTGCTGACCTCACTTCCCCAGGCCTCTTTCTCCTCCAAGGGTTTAGCCACTGGTGCTCTGAAGCCTTTTGTTTTTGTAAGCTGGTTTTTGCAAGAGATCCCGGTGTCCTTCTCACAGGGACCTTGCAGGCTCCCCTCATTTCCATGGGGGTGGGCTGATTAAAGATGGTGTTTTCTTCTCTGTCTGCCTGTGCTGCCCTCTGGATCAGGAAGCCCTCCAAAGGGTCAAGACCTTTTATGAGAATGGGCGGAGTCCAGGAAGCGATGACTGGTTTGCCCTGGCCTCTGTACCTCCACTTGGCTGTGGACAAGTCACTACCCCTCTCCTCAAAAAAGATCACAGAGCTGGGTGCCACTGGTCCCATGCTTGTAATCCTTGCTATCAAGAGGCTGAGATCTGAGGATCAAAGCCAGCCTGGGCAGGAAAATCCGTAAGACTCTTCATTTAACCACCAAAAAGCTGAAAGTAGAGCTGTTGCTCAAGTGGTAGAACACTTGCCTTAAGCAACAGAGCTCAGGGACAGCGCCCAGGGTTTGAGTTCAAGCCTCAGTACCTGTGCACACACAAAAAATGGCAGACTCAAACGGTCAAGTGTCAGCCAAGCAAACAAACTTGAGTGCAAGACCCTGAATTCAAATCCCAGTTCTGCCATAAGAGAAGAAACAAAAAAAGACATACTTCCTACTCCCTAGAAAGCCTTGGGTTTTTCTGATTCAGTGTGTGTCCTGTCAGTGTTCCCAGGCCTCCTTCGCTTCTTGGCTCTTCCCCTTTGTGACAATGGAATTACTGGCCTGGCCAGAGTGGGCAGCCAGTACCCTGCACATGCCTGGATTCCTGCATCCTACATGCTGGATCCTTTGCTGGGGGTACAGCCTGGGTATCAGTACTTGCACTTACCTGAATCTTAGAAATCTCCTTAATGAGCCGGGCACTGGTAGCTCATGCCTGTAATTCTAGCTGCTCAGGAAGCAGAGATCTGAGGATCATGGTTCAAAGCCAGCCCGGGCAGGAAAGTTCATGAGACTCATCTCCAATAAACCACCAGAAAACCAGAAGTGGCACTGTGGCTCAAGTGGTAGAGCGCTCACCTTGAGCTGAAGAGCTGAGGGACAGTGCCCAGGCCCAGAGTTCAAGTCCCACAACCCACAAGAAAGAAATCTCCCTAATGGGTGCTGTTACCTGCTCTTCCCTGGTGACTTCTTACATAAGAACTCTCCATATACACACACACACAAACCCAACCTGGTGCCCTGTGCCATTCCATCAACCTTGAGTCTTGGGGTCCAGAGAAGAGTAAGTCAGACATTGCTTTCCAAGGGCTCCTGGCCCATGGGTAGCCTGCTGAATGTGTGGGCAGAGGGTAACGAGGTGGGCACAAATGAGGGGATGGTGAAGTATCTCAACTTCCTGGGGCCAGTGGGACTCCAGCCCACGATCAGCAAAAGGAGTCACCAACAGTCAGTAGGGCTAGGAATCTTTATTAGGTACAGCGACTGCCCCTCACTATACCAAAACAGTGAAGAACAGCAGTAAAGTCAACTAGCTCAGGGTATGTAAAGGCAAGATCCATGGATGGGGGGGGGGGCACTTGCAAATGTTCAGTGGTAGTTTCATAATTGACAAGCAAGGTACAGACGCAGGGCTAGCAGTTAATGATTACAGATGGCAGTTACAAGTCCAGTCATTCCAATAACCAAGGCAATAAGTCATCAAGGCAGAGTTCTTATCCCAAATCTTCCCAGCAAAGAAGCAAGTTAGTGAAATAGCAATTACACTCTCAATAAGCAAAGCAATCTCAAACTTCTTAATTATCACACCCCAAATCAAACCACCTTACAGGTTTTCTGACTCTTTCCGAGTTTCACTGTTATTGACCGAATTCCAATAACCCGGTGTTTAACTCACTAATTTACTTCAAGCCTTTATCTTTGGGATTTTTCCTTTTTTTTGGGGGGGGGGTCCGGTTGTGGGGCCTGAACTCTGGTCCTGGGCGCTGTCCCTCAGCTCTTCAGCTCAAGGCTACCACTTGAACCACAGCGCCACTTCCGACTTTTTTCTTTTTGCTTATGTGGTGCTGAGGAATGGAACCCAGGGCCTTATGCATGCAAGGCAAGCGCTCTACCACTGAGCCACCTTCCCAGCCCCTGGGATTTTTCCTTTTAATGGCTAGCCTGGAGTTTTTTTTTTTTTTCTACAGGGAGATTCTGCCTTTCAAGCTTCGCCCTATTCTTAATAATCAATAATTTTGAGTTTCTAACTTCACATTTTATATTCTTTTGGGGGAGGGTCATTGCTATGGTAGACACAGGCATTATTGCAGCTCAGGAGACCCAAGAGGCTGAGGATATTGGGGAACAGCAGAGGGAGAGCACATGATATCTGGGGCAAAAGTAAAATTAGTTGGAGGAAGTTTCAGTGGGGAATGGATTCATTTCTTGTTGCTGTCATAACAAATTACCACAACCTTAGTGTCATTATTTTTCTTTTTCTTTTTCTTTTTTTTTTTTGCTTGCCTCCCTTCCTTTTTTTTTTTTTTTTATTTTGTCGGTTGTGGGGCCTGGAACTCAGCCTGGGTGCTGTCCCTCAGCTCTTCAGCGCAAGGCGAGCGCTCTACCACTTGAGCCACAGCACCACTTCCAGTTTTCTGGTGGTTAATTGGAGATAAGAGTCTCACGAACTTTCCTGCCCAGGCTGGCTTTGAACCACGATCCTCAGATCTCTGCTTCCTGAGTAGCTAGGATGACAGGCGTGAGCCACCGGCACCCATCTGCCTCCCTTCCTTTTTGAACATCGTGGATTGACTTTAATGTCTCAAACCTAAAACAGAGCATATTTGTTGGAGTTTTGCCCTTTGTGGGTCTCATTGGGCTAAAATTGAGATGCCTGCACAATGTACTTCACCCACATCTCCAGCTCATGATCTCTTCCTCACCTTTCCAGCCAGCAACACCCCAGCTCTGACCAGTCTTCCATCACTTCACCAAAATCATGGGTTATTTTTTTTTTTTGTACCAGTGCTGGGGCTTGAACTCAGGGCCTCATGCTCTCCTTGAGATTTCATTTGCTCAAGGCTGGCATTCTACCACTTGAGCCACAGCTCTGCTTCAAGAGTTTTGGTAGTCAGTTGGACCTAAGAGCCTCAGGAAGCCAAGTTTGGAGGATCACTTTTCAAAGCCAGCCTGAGCAGGAAAGCATGTGAGACTGATCTCCAGTTAACCCCTAGAAAACCAGAAGCAGTGCTATGGTAGAATGTTAGTCTGAGCAAATAGAAGCTCTGGGACAGCGCCCAAGCCCTGAGTTCAAGCCCCAGGAATTATAAATACATAACTCATGAACTTTTCTGCCCCCACTGGCTTTGAACTGTAATCCTCACATCTCAGCCTCCTGAGTAGTTAGGATTACTGGTGTGAGCCACTGGTGCCTGGCTGATTTTTTGCATTTAAGGCATCACATCATTAGATCCATCCACCTAAATAATGCAGGATGATCTCCCCCATCACACCATCTCTTACTTCTGGTTGCCCAGTCACAGGCCTAGGGAATAGGAATGCAGACATTTTTTGTGGGAGGGGCATTCCTCTTCCCCCCAAGGAAGGAGTGTTTCCTAGATTATGGAGCCTTGAACTTTGGACCAGGCTACGTTAGCCCAGTACAGGAGCACTGGGGGGCGGGGGGGGGAGCACTTTTGAAGGATTTTGCACAAAAGCTGCTTGCTTGAAGCTGGGCTGCTTGCAGGAGGCCTGTCCCGTGTTGGGCGGGGGAGGAGGATGTGTGTTGGCAGCCGGTGCCTGGTGAGCGTGGGAGCACCTGCAGGCAGCGCCCCGCAGGTCCTGTGGCAATCAGGTAGACCCGCTCTTATTCCCCAGCTCACCACTTTGGAACCGGTGGAGCTGGTCGGCCCAGAAAGTGCACAGCTGGCCGCACCCTAGTTCCTGCCATTCCCGGCCACCTCCCAGCAGCCTGTGTGTGCTGGAATCATCCAGGAAGGACAAATTGCCTTCTAATCACTGCTCAGTTTTCAAAGTGCCCAAAGTAGTCTTCGAAATACTAGAATAGAAATCAGCCACAGTGTGTGTGTGTGTGTGTGTGTGTGTGTGTGTGTGTGTGTGTTGGTCAGTCGTGGGGCCTGAACTTGGCCTGGGCACTGTCCCTCAGCTCTTTAGCTCAAGGCGAGTGCTCTACACCACTTGAGCCACAGCACCACTTCAGGCTTTTTCTGCTTATGTGGTACTGAGGAATTGAACCCAGGGCCTCATGCATGCAAGGCAAGGGCTCTACCACTGAACCGCCTTCCCAGTCCTCCCCCCCCCCTTTTTTTTTTTAAAGTCTTGTAGCTGGGTGCCAGTGACACACACCTGTAATCCTAACTATGCAGGAGGCTGGGATCTGAGGGTCACAGTTGGAAGCCAGCTTAAACAGGAAAACCTGTAAGACTATCTCGATGAACTAGCAAAAAGCTGAAGTAAAGCTGTGGCTCAAGTGGTAGGGCAATAGCCTTGAGTAAAAAAGCCAAGGGAGCAGGGTGTTGGTGGCTCACACCTGTAATCTTAGTTACTCAGGAGGCTGAGATGTGAGGATCGCGCTTCAAAGCCAGCCTGGGCAGGAAAGTCCTTGAGACTCTAATCTCCAATATACTACCAGAAAACCAGAAGTGGTGCTGTGGCTCAAGTAGTAGAGCGCTCACCTTGAGCTGAAGAGCTGAAGGACAGTGCCCAGGCCCAGAGTTCAAGCCCAATGGCTGACCCCCCCCAAAAAAGCTAAAGGATAGTGGTCAAGACCTGCGTTCAAGCCCCATTACCAGTGTGTGTGCGTGTGCGCACGCACACATGCACATAGGCATACATACACACACACACACACACATACACACACACACACACACACACATAGAGGTAGGGAGGCCGATTAGGGGTCCTGTCTTTCCCTCCTCTGACCCTCTGCTCCAGTAGGTGAGGATGGCTGGCAGGTGTACATTGCCCCATCCCTGCCCCCACCCCAGCATGCTTTTCAGTTTGCCCTGAAGCCAGCAGGTCCAGACAAGTGCAACTGCAGACAGCCCAGCCAACACCTGGCTTCCAGTCCTTCCTCTGTGGCCACGGGGGATCCCTCCCATCTGGCATCTGCGACCGATGCCCTGGATGACACCAGAAGACTGGGTACAATGAATGATCAGAGGCCTTTCTGTTGACATTCTACTCAGACTAAGCCTGGGGTACTTTCTTAAAGATCCTCAGCTCCAGCCACACCACACAGGTGAAGTCATCCTTCAGATGTTTACTATATACCTACTATATGCTGGGAACAGAGGATTCAGCGGTGAATAAAACATACACTATATAGCAGGTACCAGTGGCTCATGCCTATCATGCTAGCTACTCAAGAGGCTGAGATCTGAAGATAGCGGTTCAAAGCCAGCCTGGGCAGGAAAGTCCAAGAGACTTACCTTCAATAAACCACCAGGAAAACAACAACAACAAAAAAAAACAGAAGTGGCGCTGAAGCTCAAGTGCTTGCCTTGAGCTCAAAGGCTCAGGTTAGTACCCAGGCACAGAGTTCAAATGCCATTACTGAGCAAGGGAAAACAAAAAACAAAACAACAAAAAAAAAAAACAGACAATATAAGCTGGTAGCCAGTGACTCACTGCTCAGAAGGCTGAGACCTGAGGATCACAGTTTGAAAGTCTGAGATCCTTATCTCCAATTAACCACCAAAAAGCTGTAAGTGGAGCTTTGGCCTAAGTGGTAGAGCACCAGTATTGAAGGAAAAAGCTAAGGGACAACGTACTGGCTCTAAATTCAAGCCCCAACACTGGTACAAAAGAGTCAATAGTTTATTCCTGCAGGAAGAGGACACACACCACATAAGCAAGCAAAATATGATACATCCAATAAGCATCATGTAGCAAATGGGAATGGTGACAAATTCCATTCTAGTATTACTATTATGTTGTGATTATATGCAGTGCTGGGAACTATCCAGAACCTTGTTCAGTCTAAACTGTAGGTCAAGTCAGTTAGGGAAGGTCTTACTAAGAAAGATTTTTGATATAAATCTTGAAGAAGTTAGGTAGACAGAGACTTTTCTGTTTTGTTTTTGTTTTTGTTTTTCATTTGGGTGTGTGTGAGAGAGAGAGAGAGGGAAAGAGAGAGAGATTTTGTTTGTTTGGCTTTCTCTTGTTATTTTTGCTGTTTTAAGTGCTGGAGATGGTTCTCAGGGCCTTGTGCGAGCTAGACAAGGACTTTACCACTGAGCCATACTCCCAGCCCCAAGAAGTTAGGTTGGAGCCAAACAAAAGAGACAGCAGGTGCAAAGGCTCTGAGGTTGGAGCATGCCTGAACATGGAAGAGATGCAAAGGAAGCCTATGATGTTCAAAGCATGGGAGATGAAGGCAGAATAATTCATCAGACAGGTTGCTGCCCTTGAGTGTCCTGCATGGAATGAGAAGCTGGAGGAACAGCCCTGGTTCCTGCATGGAAAAGAGACTGAAGATGGTCAAGGTCGGATGGCCTCTATGTAATGTAGATGAGAGATGCCCGTGGCTCACATGGAGGAGGTGGAAGTGGCTGGATTCCCATATGTTTTTGGAGCTGGGTGCTGGTGGCTCACGCCTGTAATCCTAGCTACTCAGGAGGCTAAGATCCGAGGACTGCAGTCTAAAGCAGTCTGAACAAGAAAGTCTGTGAGACTCTCATCTCCAACAAATTACTCAGAAAAAGCCAGGAGTGGCACTGTGGCTCAAGTGTTAGTGCACTAGCCTTGAATACAAAAAGGCTCAGGGTCAGTGCCCAAGCCCTGAGTACAAGCCTCAGGACTGGCAATACATATGTTTTTGAGAGGGACTAACAGGACTTGCTGCTGGATTTGGATCTGGGAGATATTGAAAGGGAAGAACAGAGAATCATAGTTTAGGGCCTGAGCAAGTGGAAGAACGGCGTTGCCATGGAATGAGAGCAACAGGTGCAGGTTCGAGGATTCTGGCATTTGAGTGTGGATATGCGAGTTTGAGATGCCTAGGTGAGTGAAGATGGGAAGACGGCAGTTTGATCTGAGGAAAGTTCTGGACTGAAGACAGTCTATAATTCTTGGTGTTGATCTTAATGGTGGGTCTAGTCACCAAGGGAGCAGGTGTGGACTGAGAGGGCTGAAGAGTCCTAGGGTCTTTCATTTTGAGTTGGACAAGAGAACAGAGAAATCAGCAAAGAATGACATCAGAGGTGAACCAAGCCACAGGGCCAGTAACCCAGTCAGTCACACCTCTAGCTGGACTTTTGGTGGTGGTGGTGGTAGTGGTTGTGGGGCTTGAACTCAGGGCTTGAGCACTATCCTTGAGCTGGTTTTATTGTTTGTTTGTTTTTTCCTCAAGGCTAGTATTCTATCACTTTGAGCCACAGTGCCACTTCCAGTTTTCTCATGGACTTTCCTGCTCCGGATAGCTCTGAACACTGATCCTCAGATTTCAGCCTCCTGAGTAGCTAGGATTACAGGTGTGAGCTATCAGCACCTAGCACCAGCTGGATTTATTTATTGGTGGGGGTGGGAAGGGGAAGGACAGCTGTAGTCTCCCAAACTTTTCTGCCAGGTTGGCCTCAAAACTTCAACCCTGCAGGACACCAGTGGCTCACGCCTGTAATCCTAGCTACTCAGGAGGCTGAGACCTAAGGATCACAGTTCAAAGCCAGCCTGGGCAGTAAAGTCTGTGAGACTCTTCTCTCCAATAAACCACCAGAACACCAGAAGTGGCTCTGTGGCTCAAGTGGTAGAGCTTTAGCCTTGAGCTGAAGAGAAGAGGGACAGTGCCCAGGCCGAGTTCAAGCCTCATGACTGACAAAAACAAAACAAAACCTTCAACCCTCAGCCTACTGACTAGCTAGAGTTATAAGCGTGAACCATTGCCACCGAACACCAAAGTCAAAACTTGCCAGGCGGGGTGAGTGGCTCATGTTTGTAATCCTAGCTACTGAAAAGGCTAAGACCTGAGAATCCAAGTTCAAAGCCAGCCAGGAGCTGGTGGCCCACATTTGTAATCCTGCCTATTCAGGACGCTGAGATCTGAGGATCGCAGTGCAAAGCCAGCCTGGGCAGGAAAGTCCGTGAGACTTACCTCCAATAAACTAATCAGAAAAAGCCGAGTGGTGCTGTGGCTCAAATGGTAGAGTGCTAGCCTTGCACACAGATAGGCTCATTCACAGAGCCCAGGCCCTGAGTTCAAGCCTCCGGACCACAAAACAAAAACAAAAAAAAATTCAAAGTCAGCCCAGGCAGGAAAGTCCATGAGACCCTACAGCCAGTTAACCAGCAAGAAGCCAGAAGTGGAGCTGTGGTTCTAGGGTAGAGATCCAGCCTTGAGTGAAAAAAGCTAGGGAAGCTGGGCGCTGGTGACTCACTTCTGTAATCCTAGCTACTCAGGAGGCGGCGATCTAAAGACAGGGGTTCAAAGCAGCCAAGGCAGGAAAATCCATGAGACTCTTATCTCCAATTAACCACTCAGGGATATTGTTTATTCATTCATCTCGCTACCATTTTGAGCTGAGGTTCAGCCCCTTTTGTTGGAGATGAGTCTCCTGACCTTTCCTGCCCAGGCTGGTTTCAAACTGTGCCCTTTAAACTTTAGCCTCTTGAAGTAGCTAGGATTACAGGTGTGGGCCCTTCAAGACTAGAACTCCACCACTTTAGCGACAGCTCCACTTCCAGCTTTTTGATGGCTAATTGGCTATAAGAACGTCTTGGAGTCGGGTGCCAGTGGCTCACGCCTGTAATCCTAGCTACTCAGGAGGCTGAGATCTGAGGATCATGGTTCAAAGCCAGCCTGGGCAGGAAAGTCCTTGAGACTCTGATCTCCAATAAACCACTAGAAAACGGGAAGTGGCGCTATGGCTCAAGGGGTAGAGCGCTCGCCTTAAGCTGAAGAGCTGAGGGACAGCGCCCAGGCCTAGAGTTCAAGCCCCAAGACTGACAGCCCTGCTCAGACTGGCTTCAAACCTTGATCCTCAGATTTCAGCCTCCTGAGCAGCTAGTTCTCCTGTCAAGTTCAAAGCAGGTGCTAGCGAAGGGGGTTTTCCATTCTCTCAGCCCGAATCCAGCCACCCTGTGGGCCTCGCACCCACGGGGAAGGGACTCCTGGCAGGACAGAGATGCGGCTGCGGGGAACTGTGGCGGCATTGGGAATCCAGCCCGAGGCCAGGCCCTGCACCCCTCCCGCCTCTCCCACCTCCGACCCCTCTAAGTCCCTGTGTCCCCGCCCCCCATAGACAACCTGCGGTGTCAGTGGTTCCCCACCGGCCCCTCCCTCTCCTTACCCCCCTCTAAACTCCTGTGTCCCCAGACAGAGACATTCCAGGTTCCTCCGTCCCCTGCCTCACCCTCCTGGAGCTCTGGCCCCGCCTCTGTACCCCCAAACCCCTGAGTCCCTAAAGAGTGTCTAGCCACAAAGCTCGGGGCCCCGCCCTACCCTCCCGCCTGTCCTCACAGGCCCCGCCCACTCCGCTCCCCGGCCCCGGTAGCACTGGATTCGTGGCCCTGATTGGTGGGTCGGCCAGGCGTAGCCCCGCCCCTCCGCTCACGGGATCCGGGCCCCACCGACCCTCTTTGTTCTGGAGCCTTGGGGTTCCGGCCTCAAGGAGTCAGCTCCGCTGCGGCCTGGGCGGGTGCGCCGGGGTGCAGGCGCCGACCTGGGGTCGGGCCCCGCCCCGCCCCGGCGGTGGGCTGTGCGGGCGCTGCGGGAGCACTTCCTTTGTTCCCAGAGCCTGGCCCTGCCCCAGCCCCCCCCCACGCAGGGCGGGGCCCAGGTAAACTCCAGCCCCAGCCTCCGCCTCGCCCCGGGAAAATGCCAGCCACAGTGCGCCCCGGAAGGGTCCCCAGAAGCCCGAGAGCGGCACTGAGGTCCGGCTCCCTTGCCCTTGCCACGAGCCATTCTGTCTTTGCAGCCATCTTGGAAGTCTGGAGGTACCCGCCAGACCCCAAAGATGTGTTTATCCAGAGCGGGATGCTTCTTCCTTCAGTGATAGCTTCTCCAGCCTCCTTCCCAGTACAAGGCCTGAGAGTGCGACTGATCGGTGGGCCTCGCCTGTGACAGCGGTGGGCCCATGCAGACCCCTCAGCCCTGTGTCCCCAATTCTGCCTGCTTATAGCAGATGTCTCTTTGGGGAGGAAGACTGAAGATGTTCTGAAGTGCTGTCTTCCCATGATCGTCACGTAATAAATCTCCTTTCTCTGCCGTTCACTACACGTGTCCAGATTTGGCTATCAGGGAGAGCAGGAGGCCCTGAGAAATCTTGTCTTTGAGATTACTCCTCAGTAAGGGCCTTCCTTGGATTCTGCCACATGCTCACACCCTGTGGCACATTTCTGTAATAGACCCCTATCTGACTTTCAATTTTTTGTTTACTTATTTGATATTTGTATGTGTCGTGGGTCTTGAACTCAGGGCCTGGGCCCTGTTCCTGAGCTTTTTCACTCAAGGCTAATGCCCTACCACTTTCAACCACAGTGCCACTTCCAGCTTTCAGTTAACTGGAGATAAGAGTCACAGACTTTCCTGCCTGGACTTGCTTTGAACCTTAATTCTCAGAGGGCAACCTCCTGAGTGGCTAGGAGTACAGACCTGAGCCACAGGTGCCTGGCTTTCGTTAAAAATGTGTGTGTGTGTGTGTGTGTGTGTGTGTGTGTGTGTGTGTGTGTGTGTGTGTGCTGGTGGCACTTGGGGCCAGAGCACTCTTTTAGCTTTTTGCTCAAGGCTGGCACTCTACCACCTGAGCCAATGCTCTACTTCAATATTTTGCTGGCTAGTTGGAAGAGTCTCATGGATAATTCTTGCCCAGACTGGCTTTGAATCATGATCCTCACAATTCAGCCTCCTGAGGATTACAGGTGTGAGCCACTGGCACCTGGCTTTAACTTGTCATATTTTTATTTTTAACTAAGGCATTGTGTGTGTGTGTGTGTGTGTGTGTGTGTGTGTGTGTGTTGAACTCAGGGCATAATGTTCTTGCTAGTCTTTCTTACTCACGACTGGAGCTCTACCAATATTTTGTTGGCTAATTAGAAACTTTTCTGCCCCAGCTGGCTTCCAACTGATCCTCCAGGTCTCAGCCTCCTGACTAGCTAGGATTACAGGTATGAACTACAGGTGCCCAGCTCATTATGCCATTACTTTTATAACTGATTTAATACGATTGGACAATTCCAGTGGTATAAGAAACTACAAAGTAAAGCAGAGTCTCAGGGAGTTGAGTCTTAGGAAGTGCTTGTGTCTATTTAAGTTGAACTTTCTGTTGTTGGTCATAGTACTTGAACTCAGGGCCTGGGTGTTGCCCCTGAACCTCTTTGTGTTCAAGGCTAGGGCTGTACCACTTGAACTACAGTGCCACTTCCTGTTTTTGAGTGCTTAGTCTGATATGAGTCTCACAGGGACTTTTCTGCCCCCCCCCCCCCTGGCTTCAAACCACAATCCTCAGATCTCAGCATCCTGAGTAGCTAGGATTACAGCTAGGGTGCCTTATTATCTCTCTTCCTCTCCTCCCCCTTCAATAAAAGCCCCAAGAGGGAGAGTGACTGCTGTGGCCTTCACAGCTGTCATCTGCTGCAGCAACTCTCTAATGCTAATAAAAGCCTAATAAATATTGTTGAGTGAATGCCAGGCACAGCTCGAGACAAGGCTCATCATTTAGTATATTATCACATTCTGATTCAAGAGAGTAGCAGATTCCCTTTGGATAAAGCCTGGAAATGAGTGATAACAATACGAAGTTGTTAAATGAAGAACTGTTGATGAAGAAAATCCTCCTGGGGCTCCCACAGCCAGTTCAATCTGATTGGCTTCTGGCAGTTTGGTTTTTTGTTTTGTTTTTTGCTTTTTAAATATCTGTCAGCTGGTGTGCAAACACCACACAAACGCACATTTGTTATTCTCACTGCCAGCATGACTTCTCCCTTCTAGTAACAGGAGAACCCCAGCCTTTCCAGGAGATCTGGCATCCCCCACTCAGCCCACACGTCCAGCGGCTCTGGAGTACGTGACTCTCGAGCTCAACCAATCAGAGCAAAGCAGCCCCTAGCAACAGTGTGATTGACGGCTCGCGGCGGGGCGGGGCGGGGTCCCGCCGATCTGGACCGAAGTAAGTCTGCCATGGGCTTGTGGCTGTTGGGTAAGAGAGCCGTGGAGTGGGGGAAAGTGGCAGAGGAAAAAAAGAGAGACTGTTACCTTCTTGGAGGTAGAGAAGATGCTTTGGAGCTGAGGGCCAGTGGCTCATGCCTATAACCCTTGCTACTTGGAGGCTGAGATTTGAGGATCATTGTTTGAAGCCAGCCAGGGCAGGAAAGGCTGTGACTCTTAGCTCCAATTACCTACTAAAAACTCTGAAGAAGGGCTGGGAAGGTGGCTCAGTGGTAGAACGCTTGCCTTGCATGCCTGAGGCCCTGAGTTCGATTCCTCAGCACTACATAAGCAAAAAAAAAAAAAGCCAGAAGTGGCGCTGTGGCTCAAGTGGTAGAGCGCTCACCTTGAGCTGAAGAGCTGAGGGACAGCGCCCAGGCCCAGAGTTCAGGCCCAAGACCCGACCGGAAAAAAAAAGAAAGAAAGAAAGAAAAAAGAAAAACTCTGAAGTGGAGCTGAGCTCAAGTAGTAGAGCACTAGCCTTGAGCACAAAAATTCAGGGACAATGCCCAGGACCTGAACTCAAGTCCCAGGACCTACACATACACACACACACACACACACACACGAATACAGAGCTTGGCCTAGGGCTGTAGCTGTGGTGAAAAATATTTGACACAGTCCGTTTGAGAATGGAGACAGCGCAAAAGAAAGCAGCTTCTAGAAATTTGCTTCTGATGATACCATTAAAGCTCCTGGATCCATCTGTGCCTGAAGCTATTTCTCCTGGCCTTAAGCCAACTTCCCAGCCCCGAGTCTGTGAAATTTTTTTTTTTTTTTTTTTTTTTTGGTCCGGTTGTGGGGCCTGAACTCTGGGCCTGAGCACTGTCCCTCAGCTCTTCAGCTCAAGGCCAGTGCTCTACCACTTGAGCCACAGCGCCACTTCCGGCTTTTTTCTTTTTGCTTATGTGGTGCTGAGGAATCGAACCCAGGGCCTCAGGCATGCAAGGCAAGCGCTCTACCACTGAGCCAACTTCCCAGCCCCTCTGTGAAATTCTTATCACCTATGAACCACTAGGAAACTGGAAGTGGTGCTGTGGCTCAAGTGGTAGAATGCTCACCACTAAAGATCTCAGGGACAGGGGCTGGGAAGGTGGCTCAGTGGTAGAGCACTTGCCTTGCATGCATGAGGCCCTGGGTTCGATTCCTCAGCACCACATAAGCAAAAAGCTGGAAGTGGCACTGTGGCTCAAGTGGTAGAACGCTAGCCTTGAGCTGAAGCGCTGAGGGACAGTGCCCAGGCCCAGAGTTCAGGCCCCATGACCGGACCCAAAACAAACAAACAAACAAAAGATCTCAGGGACAGCACCCAGGGCAAGAACTCAAGCCCCACAACTGGCAAAAAAAAAAAAAAAAAAAAAACAGAATGTATTTTATTTGGTGTCAGTATTGGAGTTTAAATTCAGGGTGCTTTTTCCTAGCTTTTTTTTTTTTTTTGGAGGGGGGTGTTCCATCATGGGGCTTGAACTCTGGGCCTGGGCGCTGTCCCTGAGCTCTTCAGCTCAAGGCTAGCACTCTACCACTTGAGCCACAGCGCCACTTCCAGCTTTTGTCTGCTTCTGTGGTGCTGAGGAACCCAGGGCCTCATGCATGTGAGGCAAGCGCTCTATCACTGAGCCACCTCCCCAGTCCCTTTTCCTAGCTTTTTTGCTCAAGGACCCCTACCCCTTGAGCCACACCTCCATTTCTGGCTTTTTTTTTTTTTTTTTGATAGTTAATTGGAAATAAGTCACATGGACTTTCCTGCCCAGACTGACTTTGAACCATCATCCTCAGATCTCAGCCTCCTGAGTAGCTAGGATCTGTGGGCATGAATCAATAGTGCCCAGCCACTTCCAGCTTCTTGTGGCTCATTGGGGATAAGACTCTTTTAGGGGCTAGGAAGGTGGCTCAGTGAAGCCCTGGGTTTGATTCCTCAGCAACCCATAAGCAGAAAAAGCCAGAAGTGGTGCTGTCCTTCAAGCAGTAGAGTGCTAGCCTTGAGCTGAAAAGCTCAGGGACAGTGCCCAGGCCTAGAGTTCAGGCCCCACGACTGACAAAAATAAATAAATAAATGAAATGGTTTTAATTAGCCAGATGCTTGAGCCCAGGACTGGCATGAGGGGTAAGGGAGGGATGGGGGGGGAGAGAGAAAGAGAGAGAGAGACAGAGACAGAGACAGAGAGAGAGAGAGAGGGAGGGAGAGAGAGAGAGAGATTGCCTTGCAGGAATTAAAAGCAATTCAGTACAACAAGGACCACAGAACCTTGGCATTACCTGATGTCTACCAAGATACACAGGATCCTGCTGGGCCGGGTGCCTTTGGTAACTTTCACTGCTGATTAGAACATTATCCTCCCTTTATAATGTTTACTCTCTCACTCATAAAGCCAAGCTTGTTACCATCAAGACCCAGTCTCCCTTGGGCCTTTGGGAGTTACTCTCAGCCACCTGTGCTCACACATGACTGTAATAGTGTGAATTCTCAGGCAAAGCCTAGCAAATGTATTTTACCCGTGGATCCAGAACCCACTTGGGAAGTCTGCAGGCCTCATTACCACTCACAAAACAAAAATCCCATTCTGCACATTCATGCCCTGAAGACTTGTTACTTTATGTCAAAGATGGTCCCGGGCTGGCCGGCCTGGTGGCTCATACCTGTAATCCTAGCTACTCAGGAGGCTGAGATCTGAGGATTGAGGTTCAAAGCCAGCCTGGCAGGAAAGTCCGTGAAACCAGAAAACCAGAAGTGGCACTGTGGCTCAAGTGGTAGAGCGCTAGCCTTGAACTGAAGAACTGAGTTCAAGCCCCATGACCAACATGGGCTGCAATGTGACCCTCTCTGTCTGTTCTTTTAGTCTTGGTGGTGTCTTTGTCCTTAGGGTAGTTGAAAGATCGGGCTTTGGAAGGAAGAATGAAATTATGTTGTTTGCAGAGACATGGGCAGAAGTGGAACCCAGCATGTGAAGTGAAATATGCCAGACTGAGAAAGACAAACAGTACATGTCCTCTCTCATATACAGAATCTAGACCTAGAATAACATAGGAACTGAAATTTAAAAAAAAAAAAAAATGTGGCCGGGCGCCAGTGACTCACACCTGTAATCCTAGATACTCAGAAGGCTGAGATCTGAGGATCACAGTTCAAAGCCACCTTGGGCAGGAACGTCCATGAGACTATGATCTCCAATAAACCACTCGGAAACCAGAAGTGGCGCTGTGGCTCAAACGGTAGTGTGCTCGCCTTGAGCTGAAGAGCAGAGGGACAGTGCCCAAGCCCAGAGTTCTAGCCCCACAACCAACCAAAAAAAAAAGAATGTGTTGGGGGCTAAGAATGTGGCTTACTGGTAGAGTGCTTGCCTAGCATGCATGAGCCCTGGGTTCGATTCCTCAGTACCACATAAACAGAAAATAAATAAAAAGAGAAAAAAGTCATTGAAAGGAAGGAAGGAAGGAAAGGATGTGTTGGTGGCGTATGGAGGAGAGAAATCTGTAGAGTTAATGCTATTCAAAATAGAATTGCAACAGTTCTCTGCATCTTAGCTCCCTCCTCCATCCTCCCAAGCCATAGTTGACTCATTCACCATCTCCTGAGTTCTGGGGAGAACTCAGTAGAATTAGGAGATTTGTTATGGCTGTTGGCTAGCTGGTTTAAGATTCAACTAGGATGATATGTATGAGCTACCAGTGTTTTGCAAATTGTGCTTTCTATTTTTTTTTTCAGACAAGGTCTTACTGTGTAGCCCAGGCTGACCTTGAACTCACAATGATTCTCCTGTCTCAGACTTCTGATTGCACATTTACCATTGCTGTTGTCTGTATTGAATGAGAAATTCTTTTTGCACTGCTGTTGTTTTGCGTGTTTTGGGCCAGTACTGGGGCTTGAATTCAGGCCTTAGTACTGTTCTTGAGAGCTTTTTTTGCTCAAGGCTAGCCCTCTACTGTTTAAGCCACACCTCCATTTCTGGCTTTTTGGTGGTTTACTGAACAGCCTCATGGACTTTCCTGTACACACTGGCTTCAAACCATGATCCTCAGATCTCAGCCCCCTGGGCACCAAGATTACAGACATAGTCACTGGCATGCAACTTGGAAAGTTTTTCTTAAATAAAACAATGTACTATCTGACACTTGAATTGTCCAAATGTGATTCTTTTTTTTTGGGGGGGGGGTCCAGTCGTGGGGCCTGAACTCTGGGCCTGGGCGCTGTCCCTCAGCTCTTCAGCTCAAGGCTAGCACTCTACCACTTGAGTCACAGCACCACTTCCAGCTTTTTTCTTTTTGCTTATGTGGTGCTGAGGAATCGAACCCAGGGCCTCATGCATGCAAGGCAAGCGCTCTACCACTGAGCCACCTTCCCAGCCCCCAAATGTGATTCTTTTCTTTTTTGGGGGGGGGGGGTGTCCGGTCATGGGTCCTGATCTCTGGGCCTGGGCGCTGTCCCTCAGCTCTTCAGCTCAAGGCAAGCACTCTACCACTGAGCCACCTTCCTAGCCCCTCTTTTTCTTTTTCTTTTTCTTTTCTTTTGTTTGCCGGTCCTGGGGCTTGAACTCAGTGCAGGCCTGGACTCTCTATGCTCTAGGCTAGTGCTTTACCACTTGAGCCACAGCAACACTTTAGCCTTTTTCTGTGTACGTAGCACTGAGGAATTGAACCCAGAGCTTCATGCATGCTAGGCAAGCACTCTACCACTAAGCCACATTCCCAGCTCCGTAATTCTTTTTTTTAAACTATTTATTTATTTGCTCATTTATTTACAGTGCTAGAGATTGAACCCAGAGCCACACACATGCTGGGTGAGGCTTCACCAATGAGCTATCCTCACATCACTGGCTAGAAGGATTTTTTTTTGGGGGGGGGGTCTGGTCGTGGGGCCTGAACTCTGGGCCTGGGCGCTGTCCCTCAGCTCTTCAGCTCAAGGCTAGCGCCCTACCATTTGAGCCACAGTGCCACTTCTGGCTTTTTTCTTTTTGCTTATGTGGTGCTGAGGAATCAAACCCAGGGCCTCATGCATGCAAGGCAAGCGCTCTACCACTGAGCCACCTTCCCAGCCCCTAGAAGGAATTTTTATTTTTATTTTTATCTACTTGTTTATTTTGTGTCTGTCATAGTGCTTGAAACATGGGTCTAGGTTCTGCCCCTTAGCTCTTCTACTCAAGGTTAGTGCTCTACCATTTTGAACCACAAGCCACTTCCTGATTTCTGGTGGTTAATTGGAGATGAGTCTTACAGACTCTCCTGCCAGGGTTGGCTTTGAACCTGGATTCTCAGATCTCAGACTCCTAAATAGCCAGGATTATAGGTATGAGCCACTAGCACCCAGCTTTGGAAGGAATTCTTTTTTCTTTTTTCTTTTCAGCCATGGGTCTTGAACTCAGGGCCTGGGCTTTGTTCCTGAGCTCTTTTGCTCAAGGCTAGCACTATGGCCTTGCATGCGTGTGTCCCTGAGTTTGGTTCCTCAGCACCACATAAACAGAAAAAGCTGGAAGTGGCACTATGGCTCCAGTGGTAGAGCGCTAGCCTTGAGCTGAAGAGCTGAGGGACAGCACCCAGAGTTCAACCCCCATGATGGAAAAAAAAAAAAAAAAAAAAAAAAAAAAAAAAAAAAAAGCTAGTATTCTATCACTTTGAGCCACAGCTCCACTTTTGGTTTTCTAGTGTTAATTGGAGATAAAGTCTCAGGATGGTTATGAACCATGATCTTCACACCTCAGCCTCTTAAGTAGCTAGGCTTATAGGTATGAGCTAGGGGACACCCAGCTGGAAGGAATTCTTTTCTTTTCTTTCTCTCTCTCTCTCTCTCTCTCTCTCTCTCTCTCTCTCTCTCTCTCTCTCTCTCTCTCTCTCTCTCTCTCTCTCTCTCGTCAGTCATGGGGCTTGAACTCTGGGCGCTGTTTTTCAACTCTTCAGCTCAAGGCTAGTGCTCTACCACTTGAGCCACAGCACCACTTCCAACTTTTTCTGCTTATGTGGTGCTGAGGAATTGAACCCAGGGCCTCATGCATGTGAGGCAAGCGCTCTACCACTCAGCTACGTTCCCAGCCCCATGGAAGGAATGTTTTTGTTGTTGTTGTTGTTGTTGTTGTTTTGTCGGTTGTGGGGCTTGAACTCTGGGCTTGGGCGCTGTCCCTGCGCTCTTCAGCTCAAGGGGAGCGCTCTACCACTTGAGCCACAGCGCCCCTTCTGGTTTTCTAGTGGTTTATTGGAGATAAGAGTCTCAAGGACTTTCCTGCCCAGGCTGGCTTTAAACTTCGATCCCCAGATCTCAGCCTCCAGAGTAGCTAGGATTACAGGCCTGAGCCACCCCCGCCCAGCCCATGGAAGGAATTCTTGATGTGTAACTGCACACTTTCCTGTCAGAGCCATAAATACTGAGACTTATGCAGTGTTTCCAAAACATTTCGTGTGTTCAAAGAATTCATTACCATTTTGAGCATTTCATCCCCAGAAGATTATCTTGGAATCTTGGATGCTCTTGTAGACATTTCTCTCTTGGGGCACTCTAAGTGGTACCACACCAATGCATCACAGTTCTGACTATGGAACTGTTCCTTATCTAATGCTTTCCTGGATTCACGCAGGGTCACCTTCCCACTCCCACAGCATCTACTCGTGGTTGTTGTAGCTCCCACATGCCCTGTTGACTTAGATCCATGCAAATTGGCATGGACTACTGGGTTTTAACTATTGAATGTACCAAATGGAAACTAACTAGAACCTGACCTACTGTGACAGCTAATGGTATAGAAGGAACTTTGTTTTCTTTTTTTTTTTTTTTCTTTTTTTGTCAGTCATGGGGCTTGAACTCTGGGCTTGGGTGCTGTCCCTGCACTCTTCAGCTCAAGGCCAGCACTCTACTGCTTGAGCCACAGTGCCACTTCTGGTTTTCTAGTGGTTTTTTGGAGATAAGATTCTCACAGAGCAGGGCTGGGAAGGTGGCTCAGTGGTAGAGTGCTTGCCTTGCATGCATGAGGCCCTGGGTTTGATTCCCCAGCACCACATAAGAAAAAAGAAAAAAAGCCAGAAGTGGCGCTGTGACTCAAGTGGTAGAGTGCCACCCTTGAGCTGAAGAGCTGAGGGACAGTGCCCAGGCCCAGAGTTCAGGCCCCACAACCAGGCCCCCACCCCACCCCACCCCCCCAAAAAAAGATTCTCACAGACTTTCCTGCCTGGGCTGGCTTTGAACTGTCATCCTCAGATCTCAGCCTCCTGAGTAGCTAGGATTACAGGCGTGAGCCACCGGCGCCTGACTGGAATTTTGTTTTCATTTTGCTCATGGATTTTTTTTTTTTTTTTTTTTTGGTCGGTCATGGGGCTTGAACTCTGGGCCTGGGCGCTGTCCTTCAGCTTATCAGCTCAAGGCTAGCACCCTACCACTTCAGCCACAGTGCTACCTCTGGCTTTTTTCTGCCTATGTGGTGTTGAGGAATTGAACCCAAGACCTCATGCACACAAGGCAAGCACTCTACCACTGAGCCACCTTCCAAGCCTCCCTTCTCCCCCCTTTCCCCCCCCCTGCTTTTGTTCTATTGGTCCTGGAGCTTGAACTCAGGGCCTGGGCACTGTCCCTGAGCTTCTTTTGCTCAAGGATAGCACTCTACCACTTGAGCCACAGTGCCACTTCTGTCTCTTTCTGTGTATGTGATACTGAGGAATCAAACCAGGGCTTTGTGCATGCTAGGCAAACACTCTACCACTAAGCCACCTTCCCAGCCCACCCAGGGATTTTTTTTTTTGTCAGTACTGGGGCTTGAACTCAGGGCCTGGGCACTGTCCCTGAGCTCTTTTGCTCAAGCCTAGCACTCTATGATTTTGAACCACACCTTCATTTCTGGTTTTCTGGTGGTTAATTGGAGATAAGAGTCTGAGGGACTTTCCTGCTTGAGCTAGCTTTGAACCATGATCCTCAGATCTCAGTCTCTTGAGTAGCTAGGATTACAGGTATAAACCACTGGTGCCTAGCTTGGATTTTTTTTTTTTTTTTGGTCGGTCATGGGGCTTGAACTCTGGGCTTGGGCACTGTTCCTCAGCAATTCAGCTCAAGGCGAGTGATCTGCCACTTGAACTACAACGCCACTTCTGGTTTTCTGGTGGTTTATTGAAGATAGGAGTCTCATGGTCTTTCCTGCCTGGGCTGGCTTTGAACCTCGATCCTCAAATCTCAGCCTCCTGAGTAGCTAGGATTACAGGCTTGAGCCACCTGTGCCCGGCTAGATTTTTTTTTTTAGCCTTAGACCTATACCAAGCCAGGTGCTGGTGGCTCATACCTGTAATCCTAGCTACTCAGGAGGCTGAGATTTGAGGATCATGGTTCAAAGCCAGCCTGGCCAGGAAAGTCCATGAGCCTCTTATCTTCAATTAACCTTCAGAAAACCAGAAGTGGTGCTATGGCTCAAGTGGTAGAGCGCTCACCTTGAGCTGAAGAGCTCAGGGACAGTGCCCAGGCCCAGAGTTCAAGCCCCATGACCAACAAAACAAAAACAAAACAGAACATTTACTAAGCCAGGCACTGGTAGCTCATGCATGTAATCTGTAATCCTAGCTAATCGGGAGGCTAAGGATTGAGGTTTGAAACTGGCCTGGACAGGAAAGACTCTTATCTCCAAATAACCACCCAAAAGCAGGAAGTAAAGCTGTGGCTCAAGTGGTAGGACATGAACTTTGAGCCAAAAAGGTATAGGACAGTGCCCAGGCCTTGAGCTTAAGCCTCACAGTACCAGCAAAACAGATGTTGTTTATATGGTAACTACTAATTAACACTAACACTTGAGAATTAAGTGTCAGACACAGTGCAAGTGTGTTTGTTGTATTATCTCATTTAATACTCAGGGTAGTTCTTATTACAAGATCCTCCTGCCGGGCGCTGGTGGCTCACGCCTGTAAATCCTAGCTACTCAGGAGGCTGAGATCTGAGGATCGCGGTTCAAAGCCAGCCCAGGCAGGAGAGACCGTGAGACTCCTATGTCCAATAAACCACCAGAAAACCGGAAGTGGCGCTGTGGCTCAAGTGGTAGAGCGCTTGCCTTGAGCTGAAGAGCTGAGGGACAGTGCCCAGGCCCAGAGTTCAAGCCCCACGGCTGACCAAAAAAAAAAAAAAAGATCCTCCTCCCCCTCCCCCTCCCCCCTCCTTTTTTGCCAGGCTCGAACTCAGGGCCTGGGCACTGTCCCTGAGTCTTTTGCTCAAGGCTAGCACTCTACCACTTGAATCACTGCACCTCTTCTGGCTCTCTGTGTATGTGGTACTGAGGAATTGAACCCAGGGCTTCATGCATGCTAGGCAAGCACTCTACCACTGCCAGCCAGAGTGATCTTTTCCTCCTCCTCCTTCTTTGTTGGTGGTGGGACTGGAGTTTGAATTCAGGGCCTCTCATTTGCTCAGCTGACAAGCCACTCATTGAGTTATGCCTCCAGCCCTGCTTTTGCTGGTTATTTTGGAGATGAAATCCAGCAAACTCTTCTGACCAGTCTGGCCTCTCACTTAATCCTTCAGATGTCAACTACTGAGTATCTAGGAATCCAAGCTTTTTCTTTATTTCTGGTATGGGAGCTTAACTCAGGGCATGGTGCTTGCTTGATTCTTGCTCATGGCTGGCATTCTACCACTGACCTATGCCTCCATGCCAGCTATTTGCCATTTATTTTGGAGATGGAGTCTTGCAAACTTTTCTGCCTGGGCTAGCCTTCCAGATCTCAGATTCCTGAGTAGCTAGGAGTATAGACATGAGCCACTGGTGCCATGCTCAGACTTTGATCTTTGTGAAGTAGGAATAGTGTCAGCCTAGCCTTATCAGATTGCTTCAAGGGCTACCGCTTGTTACCACTTCAGGCCTGTCATGAGTTCATGGTAGCCGGAGCTGATCTCTGCATTCATTCCCATCCTATGTGGTAATTCAAAGAGCTAGTCAATGAAGCATTCTCTCCTGATAGCCAACTTATTGGCTTCTCAGAAACTCTAAGCCTGCTTAGATCATTTAAAGATGGTTCCAACTGTGCGTAAAATACACAGATCCCATCTCCTAGTAGAGATGGATGCGTGGCAGCTAAGGTTGGCACCTGCTTTCAGCATCCTGACTTTGTAGAGGTCACCACCCATGGTAGTTTGCTGTGTTTTCTGACTCACATTAATTGGGTGCTTTTAGTCTAAAGGTTGCTGCCTTTTATTCTGGGAAAATGGTCAGACCTTAATCCTTTAAATTCTGTCTCTTTGCCATTTGCCTTTTATTTACTTTTGAGAGAGGATCTTGCCGTGTAGCTCAGGCTAACCTCAAATTCATCATGCTTCTGCCTCAGCCTCTTGATGCTGGCTGGAATGACAGGCTTGCATCACTATGCCCGGTCATTCACTCCACTCTTAGTTCCTGGATGTTCTCATTCTGGGCTCCATATCTTAGTTATCTTTCTTTTTCTTTTCTTCTGTCTTTTCTCTCCCAGGTCAGTTCTTAGTATTATCTAAGAGATACTTTTTTGTTTGTCTGTTTGTTTGTTGCTTTTGTTTTTTGTTTTTGGTTGGCGTGGCCTTGAACTCAGTGCTTGAGCACTGTCCCTGAGCTTCTCTGTGCTCAAGGCTAGTACTCTACCACTTGAGCCACAGTGCCACTTCTGCCTTTTTCTGAGCAGTTTGTTGGAGATAAGAGTCTCACGGACTTTCCTGCCCAGGCTGGCTTTGAACCGTGATCCACACTGACACCCAGCTGTTTTTTGTGTGTTTTTTTTTTAAATAGAACAATAAAGTATGCTTTAGAACCTAACAATGGCTCATATAGTCCAATATACAAACAACAAACTTGAAAACCATATTATAATAACATTAAAATGAAACAAGAATTTGGGTGCTGGTGGCCCTTTCCTGTAATCCTAGCTACTCAGGAAACTGAGATCTTAGAATCACTGTTTAAAGCCAGACTGGGCAGCAAAGTCTGTGAGACTCTTATCTCCAATTAGCCACCAGAAAACCAGAAGTGATGCTGCAGCTCAAAGTGGTAGAGCGCTAGCCGTGAGTGAAAAAAAGCTCAGGGACAGTGCCCAGGTCCTGAGTTCAAGCTCCATAACCACCACCACCAACAACAAAAGCAAGATCCAGGTGCTGGTGGCTCACACCTATAATCCTAGCTACACAGGAGGCTGAGATCTGCGGACTGTGGTGTGAAGCCAGCCCGGCCTGGCAGAAAGTCTCTAAAAATCTCATCTCCAATTAACCTGCTAAACCCTGGAAGTAAAGGTGCGACTCAAGTAGTAGATACCAGCTGTGAGCAAAAAAGCAGAGAAAGACCCTGAGTTCTAGACCAG
The DNA here is from genome assembly GCF_024711535.1 of Dipodomys merriami. Lineage (NCBI taxonomy): Eukaryota > Metazoa > Chordata > Mammalia > Rodentia > Heteromyidae > Dipodomys > Dipodomys merriami. The sequence continues at coordinate 8,993,746 of NW_027204270.1, forward strand.
CACACAAGCACAAACAAAAATGACCTTGTGCTGACATTTGTACATTACTCATTCCAAGAGAAAGAATAGAGGAGGCTGGGTACAGGTAGCTCAGGCCTGTAATCCTAGCTCTTCAGGAGGCTGAGCTCTGAAGATCAAAATTTGAAGCCCGCTAAGGCAGTAAAGTCCTTGAGAATCTTATCTCTAATTATCACTAAAAAGCCACAAAGGGAGCTGAGGCTCGAGAGATAAGAGTGCCCAGCCTTTAGCAAAAAAGCCAAGGGAGAGTGTGAGTCCCTGAATTCAAGCTCCAGTACTGGCACACAAAAAAAGAATAGAGCTAGAGCAAGTTTTAAAAGTCTTTCACAATATTTAGCTTGTGAGCATTGCTTTGATGTAGTACTATGTAGGGCTGAAGTGTAAAGGGTCATTCATTGTACATAGGGCCACATGACTCCATTCCAGTTTGCCCCTCCCTGCCCTGTCCAGTCTATCCAGGCCACAGGATCAGCACCTTTGCCTCACTCAGGAATCTGAGTAGAATAAAGATTACAAAATGGCTGGTCCATTACACTCAACAGCCTGAGATTCCAGAGGTTGAAAGCTAGCAGGAACAACTGTTAGTCCCCTCAACAAAGAACATCACCATCTCTCCGTGGGAAATGAACTGACTTTCCAAGATTTCCTTAACCTATGGAGTGGGGTTTTATTGCTCTTCTTGTTTACTAATGATAACTACAAGTTGATTTTTTTATTTAAATTTTTTCATTTTGTATTGTTGGAAAACCTATTCAGTACAGTTCCCTTTGTTAATGAGGAAGAATGCTTGCTATACACAGCTGCACACATTCATTTTACTGTTCTTCGGTCTGTAACCCATCAAGACATTTGGGTAAGCCAGGCACAGGTGGTTCACACCAGAAATCCTAGCTACTCAGAAGGTTGAGATCTGAGGATCGTGGTTCAAAGCCAGCCTAGATAGGAAAGTCTATTGAGACTCTTTAACTCTACTCACAAGTAGAGTTGTGGCTCAAGTGGCTGAGCACTAGTCTTGAGCACAAAAAGCTTAAGGACAGTGCCCAGGCCCTGAGATCTAGCCCCAATACAGCACCAAAAAAAAAAAAAAAAAAAAAAAAAGGAAAGAAAGAAAAAAAATCATTTGAATAGAAGGAAACAGTGAGCGGTGGATTGCAACATACACACATATTTCTTAAACTGAGCAATCTTTGAAAACACAAGATCTGATTCTGCTTTTCTCTGGCGATATTTCAAGCAACTCTGGTTCTTATTCAAGCACCCCAATTCTATCATAAATTAGAGAGCCCTAAGCATACATATTTATTCAAAGAAGATGATCACAGTCATTTAGAAATCATATTTCCTAAATGTCACTTGATGGATTTAGGTGTGTGTTTGTGCCAGTCTTGGGGCTTGAACTCAGGGTCTAGGCACTGTTTCTTAGCTTTTGATTTTTGTTGTTGTTGTTGTTGTTGTTGTTTGTTTGTTTTTTGCTCAAGGCCACAATTTTACCACTTGAGCCTCAGGTTAATTGAGTAAAGAATCTCACGGGGGCTGGGAAGGTGGCTCAGTGGTAGAGTGCTTGCCTTGCATGCATGAGGCCCTGGGTTTGATTCCTCAGCACCACATAAACAGAAAAAGCTGGAAGTGGCGCTGTGGTTCAAGTGGTAGGGCGCTGGCCTTGAGCTGAAGAGCTGAGGGACAGTGCCCAGGCTGAGTTCAGGTCCCACGACCAGCAAAAAAAAGAATCTCACATTCTTTCCTCTGAGGCTGACTTCAAACTACAATCCTCAAATCTCAGCCTCCTGAGTAGCTAAGATTACAGGTGTGAGCCACCAGCTCACATTAATAGTACAAAGGAGTTTTACTGTGATATTTCCATAGGGAAACTAATTTGTTTTTAAAGTGAAAATATTCTCCCGGACAAAGAATATATGGTCTAGGATTATATGTTACTTCTGATTTATTCCTTTAGGTTTCTACTCACATCTGACTTATTTGTGTCCCCTCCTCCTGATGACAGTTTCACAGTGTGCTTACTAGTGGGCACTGCTGTAGTGATGCTCGGTCATTTTCCCCTATTGCCATGGCAACACGGAAGTAGACACTCCATTTCCATACAGTCCAGTGTGTGTGCAGCACCAGGCAGACTTCTGAAACCCTCTTGGGTGAGGGTACCACACAGGCTTACTATGTGCAATGTCCTGGCCCTGAGATCTCATCCCCAGAACCAATAAAGAAGAAGAAAGAAGAAGGAGGAGGAGGAGGAGGAGGAGGAGGAGAAAAAGCCACCAAATAAAACAAGACAGTAATTAAGGGGCAGTTCAACAAATACCAGGAAGCTGAAACATTGCTTGAGTAGGTAAGGGCTAGAAGGAGGGCATGGAGGGATGAAAGGGGGAATGGTGGGAGAATACAGCCATAACACTCAATGTACACATATAAACAGAGCTAGGGAATTTGAGAACGTGGGTAAGGGTGGGATAGATTGGGCTGAGAGAATGATGGAAGAGGTGACTTTGGTCAAGATGTGTTGTACCCGTGAATCAGCATGTAAAACCCCTTTTGAGCTGGGCACTGGTGGCTCACACCTGTAATCCTAGTTACTCACAGTTTGGATTTATCTCCAATAAACTACTCAAAGCCAGAAGTGGCGCTGTAGCTCAAGTGGTAGAGCATTAGCACAAAGAAACTCAGGGACAGTGCCCCGGCCTCAAATCCAAGCCCTAGGACCAGAAAAAAAAAAAAAAAAAAGGAAGGAAGGAAAAGAAAGGAGGGAGGGGGGAGGAGAAGACAGAAAAGAAAAGAAAGGAGAGACCAAAAGAGAGGGAGGGAGGGGGAAAGAGAGGGAAAGAGAAGGGAAAATGCATCTCTAGTTTGAAATCTATTTCAACATTGATTTCTTTTTTTTTTTGCGGGGGGGGGGGGGGGGCGGGGTCCTGTCGTGGGGCCTGAACTCTAGGCCTAGGCGCTGTCCCTCAGCTCTTCAGCTCAAGGCTAGTGCTCTACCACTTGAGCCACAGCACCACTTCCGGCTTTTTTCTTTTTGCTTATGTGATGCTGAGGAATCGAACCCAGGGCCTCAGGCATGCAAGGCAAGTGCCCTACCACTGAGCCACCTTCCCAGCCCTCAACATTGATTTCTTAGCCTCCCTCCAGAGCATGGAGATCCCATCGAAGAATACAAGAAAAGTTCTGGAGCTGGAAGTCGTGAGGGCTGTGCATGTGTGAATGCACTTCATATCTGGAGCTGTACACTTCAATGTGGCCCAAATGGTTATTTTTAGGTCATGTATATTTTACGATAGTAAAATTAAAAGTCAGCCAGGTTCTGGTAGCTTGTGTCTATAAACCTAGCTATCTAGGAGGCTGAGATCTGAGGATCTAGTTCAAAGCCAGAAAGAGCAGAAAAGTCTTTATGATTCTTACCTCCAATTACCAAAATGTTGGAAGTGGAGCTGTGGCTTAAGTGGTAGAGTGCCAGCCTTGAGTGAAAAATCTAAAGAACAGGACCCATGGGGTCCTGAGTTCAAGCTCCAGAAGAAAGAAAAGTGGGGGGGGGGAGGAAGGGAAGGAGGGAAAAGTAAAAAGAAAAAAAGAAAAACAACATTGCCTTCTTGGCTGGTCATTCCAATGCATGATATTGAGTACCCTGACTGCCCCAGAGGAGTCTCCTTTGTGGGAAGCTGGAGGAAAGTTCAGCAATTATGGAAGAGGAGCACTGGAGGGGGAGGGATAGGGTCGCTCTCTTTTAGCTCCAGGAGGGAGTTAGCCTGTAGCCTAAGGAAGGCCAGCAGAACTGGAGAAAGAACATGGTGCATTTTGGTTCTGTGCAGTGGGGTTTGAATCCAGTGCTTTGCTCATGCTCAGAACGACTGTTTCACTGAGCTACATTCCCAGCCTGAAGCATGGCTTCTAGATGATGCCAGTGAGCTGTTGAACTAACCAGGCCTCTAGCTAGAGTTGTTTTTTTTTCTCTCTCTCTCTCTCCTTCCCTTCCTCCCTCCCTCTCTTTCTTCCCTCCAGTCAGGTGGGGAGAAACGGTCCCTACCCTTAGTTCTGTCCCTAGAAGTCCCCACCCAACACCTGTAACCCAGGCAGTGGAAGGTCTCCCAGGCTCTGAGGTCATTTCCTCGTCTTCTGAGGTCACCTCTGCATCCGCTGTGGCCACACCCCTTCCCCACTCTCCTATTTCCTCTCTCCTCCTGCCACCAACTCTCTTGCTCTGCAGACCTCCATCTTAAGTGGCTGGCAGTTGCTCTCCTCTCTCTCAATAACCCTCCATGTTAAGTCTGCCCTGGAGAACAGCCCCCTTCCCCCTTCCTCTTTGTGAAAGACAGCAGGTAGCCTTACCAGAAATCACCTGCCTGAAACCAGTAGCCACCTGTCAATCACCTGACTGTGAGTCAGCAAAGAACCCCAGACTCTGAGGTCACTGCTTCCTCTGAGGTCACTTCCTGAACCGCCCCATCAGGCCTCCTTGGGACAGTGAGAGGTTCCTGAGTCTCTGAGATCACTCCAGCACCCGCTGTGGCTACGCCTCCTCCCTGCCTTTCCCTGTCTAATGGCTCTCAACCACAAGTCCCACCCTCTTCCCTCCTCTCCCCCTCTTTTTCTTCTCTTCTTTCTCGACTTTCCTCCATCTCCTGTGTGCTGGCAGTTTGCGCTTTCAGCAAGAAACTTTTTTCTTCCTCAACCATGTGGTGGTTTCCTATCAGTGAACCTTTTTTCTTCTTTCCTTCCTTCTTTCCTTCCTTCCTTCCTCCTTTCTTTTTCCTCTTTCTCTTCTTCCTTCCTTCCTTCTCTCTTTTCTCTATACCAGGGCTTGAACTAAGGACCTTGTGCTCTGATTTGGTTTGCACAAGGCTGGAGCTCTGCCACTTTCTCAGCCACACCTCCCCTGTCTACGTGTTTTCCATGTAGGATAATAAACGCCTTCTTCCCTCCCTCCACATCCCTCCTCTAGGCCAGGTCAGGGGCCGCAGGAACCCTCCCACCCTTATCTCCTTTGTTCTTGCACAAGCTTCCTTATCCCATTGGATTTCCCCTGGAGACACAGTACCAATAATCTGAAGAATGTCAAGACTGAAACTGCAGAGCATTAAACAAGCCCCAGGTCCTTCCTGGTGATCAAGGTCTCAAGACTGGAGGCTGGCCTTCCCTGAGGCTGCTCCATCATTGAGGTCCTTTTGACAACTGAGCATTTACTCTTCTTTGTCTCACTTTGAGACCAATTCTGAAACAAAAAAGAAAAATTTCCATCTACTCATCTGCTAGTCTGGCTCAAAGGAGCCTGTGGATAGTCTTCCATTACCCATTCTCCTTGCTTTCGTGGAGAATAGAATCCCCAGTAGACAGCTGAGCACCAAGCCCCATTTCCCAGACTTCCTTGTGGTAATGTGATGATGCTGTAGCCAATGGGTAAAGGTAGATGTGTGTGTGTGCGCGTGTGTGCTTAAAGAAGTTCCTCTGGGCTAGATGTGTGGTTCAGCAGCAGAACACCTTCCTATCAAGTGTGAGGGCGCACACACACACACACACACACACACACACACACACACACACACACACACACACACACACACACACACACACACACACACACACACACACACACACACAGGAGGAGGACCCAGCAAGCAGCACTGTCATCTTTGAACCTATTGCTCTTTTTTTCCCCCAGTCCTGGGGTTTGAACTCAAGGCCTGGGCTCTGCACCTGAGCTTCTTTTGTTCAAGGCTAGCACTCTACCACTTAAGCCACAGTGCCACTTCCAGCCTTTTCTGTTCATGTGGTACTGAGGAATCGAACCCATAGCTTCATGCATGCTAGGCAAGCACTCTACCACCAAGCCACATTCCCGGCCTCTATTGCTTTTTTTTTTTTTTTTTGTCAGTTGTGGGGCTTGAACTCTGGGCTTGGGCACTCTTCAGCTCAAGGCAAGCGCTCTACTGCTTGAGCCACAGCTCCATTTCTGGTTTTCTATTAGTTTATTGGAGATAAGAGTCTCATGGACTTTCCTGCTGGCTTTGGACCTTGATCCCCAGATCTAAGCCTCCTGAGTAGCTAGGATTACAGTCCTGAGCCACCGATGCCCGGCTCCCTATTGCTCTTATAGTTATCAATCTAAGCAAACTTTTTTGGAGGAAATGGAGAATGTCACAGTATATAACAAAGGTTCAGACTTTTTGGCCTTTGGAATCCAAATAATATTTTTTGTATGTATTGCCAATCTTGAGCTCCAGTACCCACATACTCATGGACACACACACACACACACACACACACACACACACACAGAGCAGGGCCTGGATCATGTCCCTTAGCTTTTTTGCTCAAGGCTAGTGCTCTACTACTTAAGCCACTGCTCCATCTGTGGCTTTTTCAGTAGAGTATTGGAGATAGTCTCACAGCCTAGGGGCTAGGTGTATGACTTAGTAGTGGAGTGCTTGCCTATATGCATGAAGCCCTGGGCTCAATTCTTCCGTACCACAGAAAAAGCTGGAAGTGGCATTGTGGCTCATGTGGTAGAATGCTAGCCTTGAGCACAGAGAGGCTCAGGTGCAGAACCTGAGTTCAAGCCCCAGGACTGGCAAAAAGTAAATAAATAAAAATAAAAAGAGTCTCATAGCCTGCTTGGGCTGGCTTTGAACTGTGATCCTCACATCTCAGCCTCCTGAGTAGCTAAGATTACAGGTGCCGGCCCCTGGTTCCCAACTCAAATAAGACTTTTTGAAAATTACAGCAAAGGACTGGGAATGTGGCTTAGTGGTAGAGTGCTTGCATAGCATGCATGAGGCCCTGGGTTCATTTCCTCACTAGTACATAAACAGAAAAAGCCAGAAGTGGTGCTGTGGCTCAAGTGGTAGAGTGATAGCCTTGAGAAAGAGTAGTCCAGGGACAGAGCCCAGGCCCTGAGTTCAAGCCCCAGGACTGGTGCATGCATGTGTGCATGCACGCACACACACACAATTATAGCAAAGATAATATCTAGAAAACTGTAGCTTTAGATTGCAAGTTTAGTTAAACCCTGGAGTGAGTATTTAGGGTTTACATAAGGTCAAAATATCAAAGTCAAAATCTACAGTGCATCCCACAAACCCAGGCAGTGAAACAGGAGATAAAGAAAGGCTTTCCTACCAGATCCAATTCTAGGAAGAGAGACGAGGACAGACGAGCCATGACTAATGCTTCTGTGCTGATTGTCAAGATCACAGGCCCCGGGGAGCTTCCTGGTCTGTTTCATGAGGCCAGGGACTTAGTGTTGTCCATTACTGAGTCAGTCTTTAGAACAACACCCAAGACAGAATACACTGTCTTTGTATGTTTTATGTGACTATAATGAAATACCTGAGGTTAGACAGTGTATCAAGAGCAGAAGTTTGTTTGGCTTGCTGTTCTGGAGTCTGTAAAGTCTAGAGCACAGGGTGGAGATCCACTCAACATTGATGAGGACCTGCTGGTTTCATCCTCGACTGCTGCTGGGTACCACCTGATGGAGCAGCATGCAGAGACCCGTCTGTTGAATAAAGCCACTTCTGCACTGACCTAATAAAGCTTTTTCCCATGGGTGGTTAATGCATTCATGAAGGCACGAGCCCAAGTTCTCACTTCTTTTTTCTCTTTTTACTGCCAGGGTTTGAATTCAGGGTCTCGGGCTTGTTCCGCTCACTTGTTTGACTTGGCTACAACTCCAACCAGGATTTTTGCTAGGTATTTTAGAGATGGAATCTTGAGGATATTTTTTTAGGGGGAGTGCTTGTTTTGGGGCTTGAAATCAGAGCCTGGGTGCTGTCCCTGAGCTTTGTTTTGCCCCCAAGGCTAGTACTCTACCACTGGAGCCACAGCTCCACTTCTGGCTTTTTGTGGTACTTAATTGGAGGGAAGAATCTCATGGACTTTCCTTCCTGGACTGGCTTGGAACTGCGATCCTCAGATCTCAACCTCCTGGGCAGCTAGGATTATAGGTGTCAGCTACCTGCTCCCAGCTCTTTTCGGCTTGAGCTAGCTTTAAACTTTAATCTTCTGGATCTCAGCCTTCTAAGTTGCTACACGTTTAACCCTTTCCTCTCTCTTAGATAGGGCTCACTGTGTAGCCTAGTGTGGCATCAAACGAGCAATCCTGCTTCCTCAGTTTCCTAAGTGCTAGGAGACTTGCCTGATTCTACCTTTTAACACAGCTGAACCTGGGTACCAAGTCCCCAACTCATGAATTTCAGGAGATGTGCCGGCATCACAGCATAATTGCTTCGTGAGTGTATGAAGGATGGATGGATGATGCTGAGTTGCTAGAGTCTCTGGGTTTCCAGATTTAATGAGTAAGTCCACAAGTCAATGAATCTGTGAGATGGGTGCTGGTGGCTCACACTTGTAATTCTTGCTGCTCAAGAGGCTGAGATCTGAGGATCACAATTTAAAGCTGTGAAAGTCCATGAAACTCTTATCTCAAATTAACCAGCAAAAAGCCAAAAGTGGAGTGGCCGTACAAGTGGTGGTGCCTATGGCATACACGCGCATGTGCACGCGTGTGCGCACGCACACACACACACACATCGAGTTTGTGCCTCCTTCTCCAATGCTGAGGCCAGGGGTCCTGTAAGTCTCTTCTAATACAATATCCAAGGAGTCCACTGGCAACACATAGCAAAGGAAGCCTCAGAGGCTGAGACATCCCAGAATAAGCCTGCAGGATTCCTATTAAAATCCCAATGACGTACATCTCTGAAATACAGAAAACAGTCCAAAAATTCATATGGAACAACAAAAGACCTAGAATAGCCAAAACAATTCTAGGGGATAAAGACAATATGGGAGGGCTATCCATGCCGAACTTCAAACTCTACTACAGAGCTATAATAACAAAGACAGCATGGTACTGGCACAAAAACAGACCCGAAGACCAATGGAACAGAATAGAAGATCCAGAAATAAATCCACAGGCCTACAGCCAGCTGATATTCGACAAAGGAGCCAAAGACATACAATGGAAGAAACACAGCCTCTTCAACCGCTGGTGCTGGGAAAACTGGGCAGCCACATGCAGAAAACTAAAAGTGGACCCCAGCCTATCACCATGCACCAACATCAACTCAAAATGGATTAAAGACCTTAACATTAAACCTGAATCTCTGAAACTACTGCAGGACAGAGTAGGAGAGACACTTGAACTAATAGGCACAGGAAGGAACTTCCTGAACAGAGTCCCAGGGTCACAACAAATTGGAGAGAGACTCGACAAATGGGACTACCTTAAAATAAAAAGCTTCTGCACAGATAAAGCTATCGCAACCAAGCTAGAAAGACAACCAACTAATTGGGAAAAAATATTTACCAGCAATATATCAGACAAGGGGTTAACATCCTGTATATACAGGGAACTCAAGAAACTAATCCCTCCCAAACCTAACAAACCAATTACTAAATGGGCAAGGGAACTAAAGAGGGACTTCTCAAATGAAGAAATAAAAATGGCAAAGAAACACATGAGGAAATGTTCATCATCCCTGGTGGTGAAGGAAATGCAAATAAAGACAACCCTGAGATACCACCTTACCCCAGTCAGAATGTCCCACATCCACAAATCAGCCAACGACAAATGCTGGAGGGGATGTGGAGAACGAGGAACGCTATTACACTGCTGGTGGGAATGTACACTCATACAACCACTTTGGAAAGCAGTCTGGAGGGTCCTTAGAAAGCTAAAGATTGACCTCCCTTACGACCCAGTCATACCACTTCTAGGCATCTACCCTGAACAACAGGAACCAATATACAAGGACACGTGCACCTCCATGTTTATTGCAGCACTGTTCACAATAGCTAGGATATGGAAACAACCTAGATGCCCCACCACAGATGAATGGATCCAAAAATTGTGGTATCTATACACAATGGAATATTATGCAGCCATTAGAAATGACAAAATAATGGCATTTGCAGGGAAATGGATGGAGCTAGAAGGAATCATGTTGAGCGAGGTAAGCCAAGAACGAAGAGACAAACAGTACATGGTCTCCCTGATAAGCGGATGATAAATCCAAAATGTTAGGTGATATGACAAAACTAACAGGACTTAAGAAACAAAGAACTCCCACTCATCTGGTTGAACCACTACTAAATATCCCCATGCTGCTGATCACGTGTATGGTATATAACATATGAACACCGTTATATATTACAGACTGTGATAGACAATTTGCTCCAGGAAAGTTAGAATGAACGTGTGACTTTAAATGAGCATCATTATTCCACAATACTGTGAATTTCCGGAAATTAAGTAATCACTTAATCACAATCAAAAAAAAAAAAAAAAAAAAAAAAGAACCTTGGGGAAGGGAGGGAGGGAGGGGATGGTAGGGAGAAAACAATGGAGGGGGTAACAATGTTCAAGAGGAAGTGTACTCATTACCTCACTCATGTAACTGTAACCCTCTGTATAGAATCTTTACAATAAAAAAATTAAAAAAAAAAAAAAAAAAAAAAAAAAAGAATAAGCCTGCAGGAATAAGGAGCGGCCTCCTTATTTCCTGTCTCTAAAGTTCAACTTCACCATCTCTAACATAGAGATAAAAATGCTTATCTCTTGTTATTATAATAAATAGTTAGCATTCATAGAGTTCTTCCCAAGATTGAGAAATTACACTAACGTGGGGGTTGACAATCTTTTTCTATAAGGTATTAGTATTTTTTTGCCAGTCCTGGGGCTTGAACTCAGGGCCTGGGCACTGTCCCTGAGCTTCTTTTTGCTAAAAGCCAGCACTCTACCACTTGAGCCACAGCGCCACTTCTGGTTTTTCTGTTTATTTGGTAATGAGAAATTGAACCCAGGGCTTCATGCATGCTAGGCAAGCACTCTACCACTAAGCCACATTCCCAGCCCAATATATATATATATATATATATATATATATATATATATATATTTTTTTTTTTTTTTTTTTTTTTTTTTTTGGTCTGGTCATGGGGCCTGAACTCTGGGCCTGGGCACTGTCCCTCAGCTCTTCAGCTCAAGGCTAGCACTCTACCACTTGAGCCACAGCGCCACTTCCGGCTTTTTTTTTTTTTCTTTTTGCTTATGTGGTGCTGAGGAATCGAACCCAGGGCCTCATGCATGCAAGGCAAGCACTTTACCACTGAGCCACCTTCCCAGCCCCATATATATATATTTTTTAATGAGGCAGAATCTTGGAAAGGGGATGAGGGAGAAGAATAAGGGGATGACTCTAATCAGCATTCATTGCATACATAAATGGGTATGTCAAATGACTAAAAACCTTCTTGTACAACAAATTGCTGTTGCCCAGGGGAGGGGAGGGAGAGAGAGAGAGACTTGCTAAAGCCCACACTGGTCTCAAACTCCTGTACTAAAGTGAGATACCTGCCCCTCAGCCTCCCAGGTAGCTGGGACGATCAGTGAGCACCACCATTCTTGGTTCCAGATGACAAATATCTTAAGATCTGCAGACAAGTCAGGTGCTGGTGGCTTTTACCTACAATCCTAGATACTCAGAAGGCTGAGATCTGAAAGGGTTGTGGTTCGAAGCCAGCCCAGGCAGGAGAAAGTCCATGAGACCTTTATCTCTAATAAGCTACTCAGAAAAAGCTAGAAGTAGCTCTGTGGCTCAAGTGGTAGAGTGCTAGCCTTGAGCACAAAAAGGCTCAGGGACAAAGCCCAGGACCACAGCTCAAACCCCAGGACTGGCAAAAAAAAAAAAAAAAAAAAAATGCAAGGAAGGAAGGAGAAAGGAAGGAAAAAGATTAGCAGACAAAGAGAAAGCAGATGATATAAAGTAGGTATGTAAAAACAAATTTGCTTCTTATGAACTTTAAAATGTAGCCGGGCACCAGTAGCTCAGGCCTGTAATCACAAGCCTGGGCAGGAAATCCCATGAGACTATTATCTCCAATTAACCAGCAAAAAGTGCTGGAAGTGGTAGAGGGCCAGTCTTGATCAAAAAAAAGCTAAAGGAGAGTACTCAGGCCCTGAGTTCAAGCCCCAGTACCCACATACACATCGACAGACAGACAGACAGACAGACACACACACACACACACACACATGCATGCACAAGTATATACGTGTAGATAAAGACAACATTAGTAAAAAAAAAACCACTCAATTCACCTGTTTGTGTTTGTTTATTCAATAAACATTTATGGAGCACCTTCTGTGTACTGGGCCTACTACATGGGACCCGAGTTCCCAGTATGATTCACTGGGCATTGGCATGGGGGGGGGAGGTGTGGCGCACAGCATCCACTGTGGTGGGAATGAAGTGCAGGTGACTGAGCTACGTAGGCCTTCCCATCCTCTAATTGCCAGGTGAGGGTGATGGATACAGGAAGAAGCAGGCATGCAGAACAAAGGGCGGATTTAATGGATTAGTCGAAGCTTGCTGGAGGGCACACAGGCAGGTACTTTCCCACAGCTAGCAGTGATTTTCTTTTTTCAGGATTATAAGGAAAATAATTGTTTTTGTGAGAATGGCCAGGTATGTGTTGACTTCCAAAGCTGGGAAGTCAGAGCTGTAAGACAAGGGCCTCTCTCAAAGAAGGGCTGGAGGAGGAATCATGTAGGAACCGTGTCTGGAAGAAGTCCAGGTCCTGTACTGATGCAAATGTACAACTATCAATATTCTGCAAAGAATTATAGGCAAATTATATCTGCACAGAGTTACAGGCATACATTTATAGTGGGGGAGGAGAATGTTGAAGCAGGTTTCTTAAATGAATGCAAAACCTGCCACAGTGTAAAAATTCAATGAATTTGGAAAAGAAGAAGAAAAAAAACTCACATGATATGAGTCTAAATCTAAGTTAAAAGAAAAATGACAGCAGAGTACTGGTGGCTCATGCTTGTAATTAGCCTGTCAGGAACCTGAGATCTGAGGATCAAAGTTCAAAGCCAGTCCAGCCTGAAGTGGAACTGTGGCTCAAGTGTACCAGTCTTGAACAAAAAAGCTAAGGGACAACACCAAGGCCCTGAATGCAGGCCTTAGTATGTATACACACACACACACACACACACACACACACACACAGAGAGAAAAACAGAGAGAGGGAGAGAGAGAGTACAGTTTTAGAATGATCTTGGGGCTGAAGTAAGTTTCAGTGGTAGACTTCATGCTTGGCACACAATATGCCCTTGAGTTGACCTTCATACCCCAAAATACAAAGCAGCTGCTGGATATGGTGGTACAATCCCAGCTTCTTGGGAAGGTGAGACAGATTCACCCCAGAGTGTGGGACCAGCCTGGACAAAACTACAAGCCTTCATCTTTACATGACTAAATGGATAGCTAAATAGGTAAACAAAGTAAACTCCAACTTTCAAAAAAAAAGAATTAAAACAATAGAACAAAGAAAAACTTTAAAGAAAATGAAGAAAAATATTTTCTTTTTTTAATTTGTCAGTCTTGGGACTTGAACTCTGGGCCTGGGCACTGTCCCTGAGCTCTTCAGCTCAAGGCTAGTACTCTACCACTTGAGCCACAGTGCCACTTCTGGTTTTCTGAGTGGTTTAGTGGAGATAAGAGTCTCCCAGACTTTCCTGCCCAGGCTGGCTTTGAACCATGATCCTCAGATCTCAGCCTCCTGAGTAGCTAGGATTACAGGCATGAGCCATCAGCACCTGGCTTGAAAAATATTTTCATAGGAGGGAAGAGGTATTTCCACAAAAATATTTTTATTGAAGCATTATCTGAGACAGTAAAAAGAAAATTATAAACAAAATATCCTCCAGAAAAGGGATGAATAAAAGACAGAGGTAAAGCACATATCTGTAATCCAGGAGTTAGGAGGTAGAGGTTGAAGAAGCGTGAGTTCAAATCCAATCTGGCTACCTAGGGAACTTTGTCTTACGTCTTATCTTCCAAAGAGGACACAAGAGGAAACAATTACATTGTGAAGACTGAGGTCAATAATTCTGTTTTGAACTACTATGCAGCATTTAAAAGAAATGCAGCTGGGCGCCGATGGCTCATGCCTGTTATCCTAGCTACTCAGGAGGCTGACATCTGGGGATCAGGATTCGATTCAAAGCCAGCCCACGCAGGAAAGTCCATGAGACTCTCATCTCCAATAAACCACCAGAAAACCGGAAGTGGCGCTGTGGTTCAAGTGATAGAGCGCTAGCCTTGAGCTGGAAAGCTGAGGGACAGCACAGAGGCCCAGAGTTCAAGCCCCACAGACCGACAATAAATAAACAAACAAAATGCAGCAGGGCCGGGAATGTGGCTTAGTGGTAGAGTGCTTGCCTAGTATGCATGAAGCCCTTGGTTAGGACTGGCAAAAAAAATTAAAAAATTAAAGAAATACAGTAGAGCTAGGTGTACATTCCATAATACTTTATAAAGTAAAAATAATTTTGAGTTGCGTAACAACAGATGTGTAAGAAGAAGGAACTTCTATGTATGGCTTTGCAATTTTGTCTGAAGTATTTATATTGAACATATAATTACTTCAGATGAATAAAGAATAAAGCCTTAGGGAAGAAAACAGATTGCCTAAATTACCGAGGTCTGGTTTCTTTTCTTTTCTCCTTTCTTTCTCTCTCTCTTCTTTCTTTCTCTCTTCCTTTCTTTCTTTCTCTTTCTCTCTTTTCCTCCCTCCCTTTCTTCCTTCCTTCTCTTTCTTTCTTTTTTTTTTAATCAGTCATGGGGCTTGAACTCTGGGCCTGGGCACTGTCCCTCAGCTCTTCAGCTCAAGGTGAGCACTTTACCATTTGAGTCACAGAGCCACTTCTGGTTTTCTGAGTGGTTAAGTGGAGATAAGAGTCTCATGGACTTTCCTGCTCAGGCTGGCTTTGAAAAGTGATCCTCAGATCTCAGCCTCCTAAGTAGCTAGGATTACAGGTTTGAGCCACCAGCACCACCTGACAATTTCTTTCTTTCTTTCTTTCTTTCTTTCTTTCTTTCTTTCTTTCTTTCTTTCTTTCTTTCTTTCTTTCCTTTCTTTCTTTCTTTCTTTCTTTCTTTCTTCCTTTCTTCCTTTCTTTCTTTCTTTCTTTCTTTCTTTCTTTCTTTCTTTCTTTCTTTCTTTCTTTCTTTTTCTTTCCTTTCTTTCTTTCTTTCTTTCTTTCTTTCTTTCTTTCTTTCTTTCTTTCTTTCTTTGTGTTGGGGATGGAACTAAGGGCTTGTGCATGCTAAACAAGTAAGTGCTCTACTACCCAGCTACAAACCTCTAGCCTATTTTTTTCTTCCTTTTTGTCTCTTTTTTTGTTGGTCAAAAGGCCTCAGCTCAGGGCCTGGATCTGTCCCTGCACTCTTTTGCTCAAGGCTAGTGCACTACCACTTTGAACCATAGCTCCATTTCTGGTTTTCTGGTGGTTAACTGGGGATAAGAGTCTCATGGACTTTCCCACCTGGACTGGCTTTGAACCATGATCCTCAGATCTCAGCCTCCTGAGTAGCTAATATTACAGGAGTGAACCAATTTTGACCCTTGGGGGTTATCCAAGTATCTCCTAAATTTGGTGTGGTGGGCTTGTGGGGGCAGAGCCAATAAGGAGCGCAGAGGCTTAGCAGGACTCATGCATGTGATGTGTTACAAAGGTTTGTGAATGAGGGAGAGCCTAAGAGCCTTCTGAGGGAGGGAAGATGACAGTCCAGATTAGGAAACAGAATCTGGACCTTGGGGGCCTTTGGAGAGGTTGGTAGAATCTGATCCTGGAGGAGCTGGAGGTAGGGGGAGAAGGGAGGCAGGGATTGAGGCCAGGGTACAAAGGAAGCTAAGCCCTGGCTGAGATTTCTGACCTATGTCCCCAGGGCAATGGGAAGCCACTCATGGAGCGTTGCCAGAGCTTCTCTGCGTTTGTCAAATGGCAAAATTGTAACTGATTTTTGTTATGGTCTGAATTGGCTTTTATTTAACCACACGGGGTGATGGAATCAGAACCAAAGAAGAAAAAGAGCTGACGAGTTAACATATAGATTGCCATTTTTGGTCGGTTTAAAGCCCAGGGGACTTCCTTATTACCCTGACTCAGGAGGACTGGAATCTCCTGTTTTCTGGAATAACTGGTTCATTTTGGGATCTGTCTGCTTCCTTAAAACTTCAGTTTGATTTTGCATCCTTTAGTATGAGTCACTCCATTCTGCTTTGGTCTGGTCTTCTGGGGCCTAGTACAGGAGGTCGGTCCAAAACAATGGCTCCCTGTCATTTTTGCTTAACAAATTAAAAGCAACAAAACCCAGAGCTGGGCAGATAACTCAGTTTGATAGAACTCTTATAAAGCACGCTCAAGGTCCTGGTACTCAATAATGCTTCTCTCCCCTTCTTAAACACACACACACAGACACAGACACAGAATTACACTGAAGTTTTCTTCTTTTTTTTCTGAGACAAGATTTCAATAGATAGCGAACTCTCTTGGGCACCAGCTTCTCCTACCTCTGGCTCCCAAGTGCAGGGATTAGATGCATGTGTCACCAGGCTCTTCTATTACAAATATTTATTCATTTGTTTATATTTTTATACTGGTCCTGGGGATTGACCTCAGGGACTAGGCACTGTCTCTGAGCTTTCTTGCTCAAGGCTAGTACTTTCCCCTTGGGCCACTTCTATGCTTTTGGCTTTTTTGGTGCTTAGAGATAAGTCTCAGGGACTTTCCTGCCCCAGCTGGCTTGAATCACAATCCTCAGATCTCAGTCTCCTGAGTAGCTAGAATTACAGTTGTAAGCTACTGATATCCAACTATAAATCTTTTTTTAAAATGTTATATAAGGGAGAGGGAAAGTGGGAGAAAAATGAGGGAAGGGGGTAACAATTTCAACAAGAAATATACTCACTACCTTACATAACTGTAACCCCTCTGTACATCACTTTGACAATAAAATTAAATAAAAAATATATAACAATTTTATATATATATATATATATATATAATTCATTATTTATATATATATGTGTGTGTGTGTGTATACTGTGCTGGGGCTATGAACTCAGGACCTAAGTTATTCCTTAGCTTTCTTACTCAAAGCTGGCATTATACCATTTGAATGACAGCTCACCTTCTGGCTTTTGGTAGTTAATTAATTGGTGATAAGAGTCTCCTGGGCTTTCCTGATCCAGCTGGCTTTGAGCCCTGATCCTCAGATCTCAGCCTTCTGAGAAGCTAGGATTACAGGTGACAGCCTGTTTGTTTCTTTGTTTGTTTGTGTCAGATCTTGAACTTAGGGCCTCCAGTTCAGCCCTCTTGCTGATAGCTAGTACTCTACCACTTGAGTCAAATATCCAGTCTAGCATTTTGCTGTTTAATTGGACATGGAATCTCTCAGACTTTTCTTGCTGGGCTGCTTTAGAGCCTTAGTCCTCCAGATCTCATTCTCCTGAGTAGCTAGGTTTACAGATGTGAACATAGGCCCCTGGCTTAAATTAGTTTTGTCTTTCATTCCTTAAACAATGTGTGATTGCATTGTGTGTCAATATTTACATTTTATATGAATGTTCTGCCATAATTGTATCAGAATTTGTTCTAGTTTTTGCTCAAGATGAAGAGTCTCCAGTATCACATACACCAGCTTGTTTGAATGAGCTATAGATTCCTGACCAAAATCTGAATCATAAATATCAAGTTTCAATTACAACTCCTGCTTTCTCTCTTTCCCACATGGACATGGAGATACATGTTAAGGAATCAGATTTCAGCTTGCTTTGGGTGGTGTGCATTTCTGCAGTTCATGTTTTTCACATTTACTAGTAATACACCACCAGACCCTGCTAATTTTCACTCTCACTGTTACCCTAGCATTGCTCAACCCCTTCCCCAACCCCAGACTTTGCAATGCAGACAAAATATAGGAAGAATCTTTTGTGATATGATGAAGTAATCAAGATATAGTGATTTTTTTTTCTGCCTAAAAGATCTGGTTTAGAAGTGGCACTGTGGCTCAAGTGGTAGAGCACTCACCTTGAGCTGAAGAGCTGAAAGACAGTGCCCAGGGCCAGAGTTCAAGCCCCACAACCAACCAAAAAAAAAGACTTGATTGTTTCCCAAAACTTAATCTGTGTGTGTGTGTGTGTGTGTGTGTGTGTGGTGTGTGTGTGTGTGTGTGTGTGTGTTGGTCCTGGGACTTGAACTCAGAGCCTACGTGCTGTCCTTGAGCTTTTTTTTTCAAGGCTAGTGCTCTACCAGTTGAGTTACAGCTCCACTTCCATAGTTACTTGGAAATCAGTCTCATAGCCTTCTCAGCCTAGGTTGGCTTTGAACCATAATCCTCAGATCTCAGCCTCCTGATTAGCCTAGCTAATTCTAAATGTTTTTTTTGGGGGGGAGAGGGGTGTTTGTTTGTTTTTGCCAATCCTGATGCTTGAACTCAGGGCCTGGGCACTGTCTCTGGGCTTCTTTGGCTCAAGGCTAACACTCTCTACCACTTAAGCCATAGTGCCACTTCTGGCTTTTTCTGTGGTACTGAAGAATCAAACCCAGTAGTAGAGGCAAGCACTCTACTACTAAGCTACACTCCTAGTCCTAATTCTTTTTTTTTTGGGGGGGGGGTGTCTGGTCGTGGGTCCTGAATTCTGGGCCTGGGCGTTGTCCCTCAGCTCTTCAGCTCAAGGCTAGCACTCTACCACTTGAGCCATAGTGCCACTTCTGGCTTTTTTCTTTTTTGCTTATGTGGTGCTGAGGAATCAAACCCAGGGCCTCATACATGCAAGGCAAGCACTCTACTACTGAGCCACCTTCCCAGCCCCTCCTAGTCCTAATTCTAAATGTTCTTATTTGAAATGGATACTGTCAGTTGCTATTCAATATGTGAATTGATATAGTTGGATATATTGACAATCAAGAAATAATGTGGATTAATGAGTTTTAGTTTTCTTGAAATCCATCATTTATTGAATGTGGGGGTACTGAAGGTAAATTTTCATCCTACTCCATCTGTAGTTTTGTTTGTTTGGTTTTTTTCATGTCTGTACTCAGGCATGAATTCAGGGCCTTGCATTTTCCCTCAGCCTTTTTGTTCATTACTGGCACTTTGCCACTTAAGCCAGGTCTCCAGTTCAGCATTTTAGTTTGGTTAATTGAAGATGGAATCTCTTGGACTTTTCTGCTTACGCTGGCTTTGAACTTTTTTTTTTTTTTTTTTTTTTTTTGCCAGTCGTGGGGCCTGAACTCTGGGCCTGGGCACTGTCCGTCTGCTCTTCAGCTCAAGGCTAGTGCTCTACCACTTGAGCCACAGCACCACTTCCAGCTTTTTCTGCTTATGTGGTGCTGAGGAATTGAGCCCAGGGCCTCATGCATACAAGGCAAGCAATCTACCACTGAATCACTTTCCCAGCCCCTGGCTTTGAACTTTTATCCTCCAGGTCTCAACCTCCTTACTACCTAGGATTATGGACATGAGCTACTGGTACCTGATCCAACTTTGTTTCTTCTTCTTCTTCTTTCTTCTTCTTCTTCTTCTTCTTCTTCTTCTTCTTCTTCTTCTTCTTCTTCTTCTTCTTCTTCTTCTTCTTCTTCTTCTTCTTCTTCTTCTTCTTCTTCTTCTTCTTCTTCTTCTTCTTGTACTAGTACTGAAGCTTGAACTCAAGGCTTGAGATACATTGCTTAGCTTTTTTTTACTCAAGGCTATTTTCTTTGACTTGAGCCAGAGCTCCACTCCAGCTAATTGGAGATAAAAGTCTCACAGAATGTCTTGCCCAGGCTGGCTTTGAACGATGATCTCCCGATCTCAGCCTCCTGAGTAGCTAGGATAGCAAGCATCAGCCATCAGTGTCCAGTGAAATGCCACCTTCTTTTCTGTATTCTTTCTCTCGAAGCTCTTCCCATTGGCTCTTTTTTCCTGTGTTCATCAAGACCACTACAATCCATCTTTAGATTACCCATTCATTCATCCAGCATACCAGGGCCCACACTACTCTCTGAAGACTTTGACATAGACCAGAACTTTCTAAATAGTTTGAATGTGTTCTCTCATTTCATTCTCATTACACACCCAGAGGTGAATTGAAGGAAGGAAGGAAGGACATAAAAGAAATACAATAGCCTGAGATTTTTGGGTAATTGGTTGCCTTGGTACCTGGGTGGAGAGTGGTGCCACTCATAGACCTGAAAATAAACTAGGCTTGAAGGAGGAAGAAGATGATCTGTGAAGGTCTAGACATACTGGGTTGTCAGTATCTAGAATATCTGGTGACAAGAGTCAAATAAGCAGTTGGTAGCTGGGTGGGCTGGAGCTGGTCTGAGCCATCTGTATTAGAGGCTTAAACTGGAGCATAATTAACATGCAAGTTTAATTGACATGAAATACACTGCATATGTGAAGTGGGAAAATAAATAATTATAGTTACATGGATAGAATCATTCCATGTGATGTTGATTTAAAAAATAATTCAAGCTGGGCACCAGTACCTCATGCCCGCAATCTACTACTAAGGAGGCTGAGATCTGAAGATCATAGTTTGAAGCCAGCCAGGGCAGGAAAGTCTATGAAACTCTTACCTTCAATAAACTATTCAGAAAAAAGCTGGAAATGTTTCTGGGACTCATGTGGTAGAGAGCTAGCATTGAGCACAAAGAAGCTTAGAGACAGAGCCCAGGCCTTGAGTTCAAGCCCCAGGACTGGCAGAAAAAAGAAAGAGAGAGAGACAGAGAGAGACAGAGAGAGAGAGAGAGAGAGAGAGAGAGACAGAGACAGAGAGAGAGACAGAGACAGAGAGACAGAGAGAGAGAGAGAGAGAAAGAAAGAAAGAAAGAAAGAAAGAAAGAAAGAAAGAAAGAAAGAAAGAGAAAGAAAGAAAGAAAGAAAGAAATTGTCAAGCAAACAGTGGGAAAGTCAGATTCTACACTCACCTATCTATCCTCTACTAGCTTTCTTTGTTTCTATCAGAAGAAAATCTCTCCTCTAAGCCAGTAAACTTAAGAACTCGGCTTCATTAGTTCTTCCTGTCCTGTTGCTCTCTACTGGGTCATTTTATCTGTTTACATTCACTTTCCACTATTTTAAAAGAAACTTCTCTTTGCACTATCTGTGTGCCACTTATAGCTCCTTTGAAGCCAATCTTTGCCGAAGAGCTGAGTCTTTGCACTCTAATTACTTCTCTCATTCTCTTTTAAGCCTGCTCTGCTTAAAATGGAAAGCCAGCATTCCATTAGCTGGCTCTGGGCAAGGTCACCAGTTAGCTCTGCTTTGTTAAATTTAGTGGCTAATTTGATCTCTGTGTTATTTGATACATCTTCTCACTCTTCCTTCCTTTGTGTGTGTGTGTGTGTGTGTGTGTGTGTGTGTGTGTGTGTGTGTGTGTGTGTGTAGGTAGGTAGGTGCTGGTCCTAGGGCTTGAACTCAGAGCATGGATATAGCACCTGAGCTTCCTTGGCTCAAAGCTAGTTTTCTACCACTTGAGCCACAGCACCACTTCCAGCCTTTTCTGAGTAGTTTATTGGAGGTCAGAGTCTCATGAACTTTCCTGCCCCCTCCAGCTTCAAACCACAATATACTCAGATCTTAGCCTCCAGAGTACCAGGATTACAGGCCTGAGCCACCAGCGCCTGGATGGTACACTCTCCATTCTTTTTTATTTTTATTTTTTTTGGGGGGGGGTCCGGTCGTGGGGCCTGAACTCTGGGCCTGGGTGCTGTCCCTCAGCTCTTCAGCTCGAGGCTAGCGCTCTACCACTTGAGCCACAGCACCACTTCCAGCTTTTTTTTTCTTCTGCTTATGTGGTGCTGAGGAATTGAACCCAGGGTCTCATGCATGCAAGGCAAGCGCTCTACCACTGAGCCACCTTCCCAGCCCCTCTTCATTCTTGATAGACTTGAGGTGGGGCAGTACTGAAGTTTTAGGGGGGACAGTACTAGATTTTGATGCCCAGACCTTGCCCTTTTAGGCAAGTACTCCATCACTTGAACCATGCCCCCAACTCTTGTTTTTCTTTTTTTTGGGGGTCCGGTTGTGGGGCCTGAACTCTGGGCCTGGGTGCTGTCCCTCAGCTCTTCAGCTCAAGGTTAGCGCTCTACCACTTGAGCCACAGCACCACTTCTGGCTTTTTTTTCTTTTTGCTTATGTGGTGCTGTGGAATCGAACTCAGGGCCTCATGCATGCAAGGTAAGCGCTCTACCACTGAGCCACCTTTCCAGCCCCAACTCTTAGTTTTCTTGTGTGTGTATGTGTGTATGTGTGTGTGCGTGTGTGTGTGTGTGTGTGTGTGTGCGTGCGCGCCAGTACTAGGGCTTGAACTTTTGCTCAAAGCTGGTGTTCTACCACTTGAGTAACACCTCAACTTCCAGCATTTTGCTGGTTAGTTGGAGATAAGACTCTCTTGGAAGCTGGGTGCCAGTGGCTCATGCCTATAATCCTAGCTATTAGGAGGCTGAGATCTGAGGATCACAGTTCAAAGCCAGCTGGGGCAGGAAAGTCCGTGAAACTCTTATCTCCAATAAACCACTAGAAAACCAGAAGTGGTGCTGTGTCTCAAGCGGTAGAGTGCTTGCCTTGAGCTGAAAAGCACAGGGACAGCTCCCAGGCCCAGAGTTCAAGCCCTGTGACAGACAAAAACAAACAAACAAATAAACACAATTCTCTTGGATTTGTCTGCTTGTGCTGGCTTTGAACGGCCATCCTCATATCTCAGCCTCCTGAGTAGAGGATGACGGGGATGAGGCACCAATGCTTAGCTTCCTAGGTCGCAATATACTTTATTCTGGTTTCCAGGACCTTAATCATCTCCTTCCCACTACTTCTTGGTGCATTTGTAGGTCACTGCCCCTGCTCAGTCTTCATCCTCTTCTCTATTTACTTTGCTCCCAAACCTTGTCCAATTTCATCATTTAAATGTCACTTGTATATCAGCAACTTCAAAATTTATATTTTTGTCTCTGACATTTTTCAACAGCTCTGTTTGGATCTGTTTTAATATTGAGTAGATATCTCAAATTTAAAACATTATAGTTGGGAGTGTAGGTCAATGGTAGACTGCTTGCCTAACAGGTACAAGGCCCTAGTTTGATCCTCAATACTGAAAAACAGGTAGATAGAGAGAGAGAGAGAGAGAGAGATAACATAATTAATTCCAGATGCATGAACTGCCTGTCTTCACTTAATGAATACTTTCATTGTTTCCACAAATAATATTGCTATGGATATTTATATGTGTTTGTATGTAGAAATATGTAAGAACTCTCTTGGGTATATATCTAGGAGTGAGACATAAGGAATGCTATATATAATTTTTTTTTCAGTGTTGAGGATTGAGCCTAGGTCCTCAGGAATGCTAATCAAGCACTGAACTACTAAGCCACATCCCCAGCCTAAGTGTAATTTTAAAAGAAACTTAACTTTTTTTGGGGGGGAGGTCTGGTCATGGGGCCTGAACTCTGGGCCTGGGCGCTGTCCCTCAGCTCTTCAGCTCAAGGCTAGTGCTCTACCACTTGAGCCACAGCGCCACTTGCAGCTTTTTTCTTTTTGCTTATGTGGCACTGAGGAATCGAACCCAGGGCCTCAGGCATTCAAGGCAAGCACTCTACCACTGAGCCACCTTCCCAGCCTTTAACTTTTATCTAGCTCAGAATCAAGATGAACAACAAGGTTCTACTTCCTGCTTAAAAAGGGTACATGGTATCACTTCCTGAAAATTCTGGAAACACATCCAGAAGATAAGGAACCTAGAGAAAGGAAACCATCGAATAAGACTGGGCGAAATGAGTGCAACTCTGCGCATGCGTACACACGAACGCATTGGTGTCTGAGGCTGGGTGGCCTGCAAGACTAGGGAAGAAGAAATGAGCACGAAGCAGTTCAAGCTCTGCACGTCTCTTCTCCTCACTGTCTTGGTTCAGTCATCCTCTGGCCGCCTACTGTAGAAGTCCGGGGGTCGTGGTCCAGTCCTGCGGGAGCAGGGTCCACAGTGGTCACAGTACGGTAGTAGGTAGCTGATAGTGACTGATCAGCATTGGATGGTGGCTCTCCCATCCCACTACACCTCAACCATCATCTGCAGTTACAGCGTGTTTTTCCAAGGTTCAGAGGTAAAACCAAAAATGCCCTCTGAGGCTGGGGGGAGAGTGATGGCCTTCCCCCCCATTCCCCTTCCCCATTCATACTTTCCGGCAGAGGAGTCAACCACTCCTGGGAAAGAAGATCTGCTGTCTAATTAAGATGACTCTTAACTATTCAAAAGAAAAACAACACACTGCTTATTCTATTGTCAGAAACCAAAGTCTTCAAAACAAAGGGCAGACTGGAGGTGTAGCTCAGTGGTACAGTGCTTGCCCTGCATGTAGAGAGGTCTGGATTCCACCCCCAGCACTGTAGAGAAGAAGGATTAAAAAAAAAAGCCTCTAAAATAATTAGGAAAAAACACATTAGACAGGAGAAAAATATGAGCACTGTGAAAGACAAACAAGAGGGCTGGGAAGGTGGCTCAGTGGTAGAGCACTTGCCTTGCATGCATGAGGCCCTGGGTTCGATTCCTCAGCACCACATAAGCAAAAAGAAAAAAGCTGGAAGTGGTGCTGTGGCTCAAGTGGTAGAGCGCTAGCCTTGAGCTGAAGGGCTGAGGGACAGTGCCCAGGCCCAGAGTTCAGGCCTCACGACCGGACCCAAAAAAAAAAAAAAAAAAAGACAAACAAGAGTCAAGTAGAAATATAGAAATAAGTAATAGTGAATGGGATATTGGTGAAAACCAGCCCTAAGATTGTGTGTGTGTGTGTGTGTGTGTGTGTGTGTGTGTGTGTGTGTGTGTGTGTGTGTGTGTGTGTGCCAGTAGTGGGGCCTTAACTTGGAGCCTAGGTGCTGTGCTGTCTCTTAGGGTTTTTCTCAATTGAGCCAAAGCTCTACTTTTGGCTTTTTGGTGAATAATTAGGGATAAGGGTCTTCTGCCTGGGGCTGGGAAGGTGGCTCAGTGGTAGAGCGCTTGCCTTGCATGCCTCTGAGGTCCTGGGTTCGATTCCTCAGCACCACATAAGCAAAAAGAAAAAAGCCGGAAGTGGTGCTGTGGATCAAGTGGTAGAGCGCTAGCCTTGAGCTGAAGGGCTGAGGGACAGTGCCCAGGCCCAGAGTTCAGGCCCCATGACTGGATCCCCCCCCCCCCAAAAAAAGAGTCTTCTGCCTGAGCTCACTTTAAACCATGATCCTCAGATGGTAGCTAGGATTAAACGTGTGAGCCACTGAAGCCTGGACAATTCTAAGATTTAGATCACATCAAGGCTCCAAATGTCTTGTATTCTGGAAAAAAAAATCCAGCTCCAGGACCATTACTCTACCACTTGAGCAACATCTCTAGTCCTTTTTTAGTTTATGTGAGGCAGGGTCTCACAATGTATACTAGGCTAGCTATGAACTATTGATCTTCCTGCCTTAGCCTCCGGAGTGCTGGGATTACAGGTGAAAGGAATCATCACATCCATCCCAGGGGGACACACAGAGGCAGGCAGGCACTGGAGAAAGATGATTACAAGGTTTATTAGAGGAGCCATATTTCCCCCGGAGTGGAAGCACATGGCAGGCTCCACTATCTAGGTAGCAGCAGGGTCTGGGGGTAGGAAGTGAGTAGATGGGAGCTCAGGTGGGTCTGGGTGGAGAGAGGGAGGGGCCTTCGAGCCTGGGTGGAGCTGAGGACCAAAGGTAGGCGTAATACTAACAACAGGAGTGTCCCTGAAATCATACCAGAGTTGCATTGGCTTTTTCCATTGATTCCAGGGGTCCCTGGCTACTGCTTGGGGGACAGATAGGGTTGGTGAGGAAAGCTGAGTCAGAGAGAGCCTCAGACGCCTTAGTTGGTCCTGACCAAGGCAGTTTGACTAGTTACAAGCACATGCTTTTCCTGATATTCATGTCTGCATTGGTGGAACTTCAAGTCCTTTAGTGGTATTGAATCTTTAAAAAGCTTGGGATGAGCTGGTGGCTCAAACTTATAACCTCCTGGCTATTCAGGAGGCTGAGATCTGAGAATCGAAGTTTGAAGCTACCAGCCTGGGCAGGAAAATCCCCAGGATTTTGTCTTTTCTTTTTTTTTTTTTTTTTTTTTGGTACGGGGGATTGAACCCAGGACGTTGCACTTGCTAGGCAAGCGCTTTACCACTGAGCTACATCCCAGCCCATCCCCAGGATTTTGAACTCTGGGCCTGGACACTGTCCCGCAGCAATTCAGCTCAAAGCTAGCGCTCTACCATTTGAGCTACAGAGTCACTTCTAGCTTTTTCTGTTTATGTGGTGCTGAGGAATCGAACCCAGAGCCTCATGCATGCAAGGCAAGCACTCTACCACTGAGCCACCTTCCCAGCCCCCAAGATTAAAAAAAAAAAAAAAAAAAAAAAAACAACAACCTCCAATTAACTAGCAAAAAGCTGATAATAGAGATGTGGCCCACATAGCAGAGGAAAAGATAGGCAAGTGTTCAGGGTCCTGAGTTCAAGCCCCAAAGCTTAGAAAAGGCATCTTTCATTTAATTCACAAGTGCCCATCATATGCAAATGTGTCTGTAGGGCATGGTAAGAGAGCACTAAGCAATCAGTCTGCCCTGGTGGATGGGAAAGTTGTGCCAGGATGGAATCATTCTTGACAGATAAAACCAGAATTGGGAAGTAATGGAGGCAGGGGGCTCAGGCTTATCTGAGATAAATACGAAGAGATTTCTCCTTCCAGCTATTCATGAGTTCTGTAACCAAGTTTATCTTCAACCTTCATCCAGACTGTGATGATTGACAGGAGATTCTCCAGACGGGACGCAGGCTCAGCCCCAGCACCTCCACCAATGAGCTGCCACCAGGTCTTGTCTCAGATATCCAGGACCAATGAGCTTTGTAGTTTAGTGGCTCCCTTTCATCTCTCTTCTTACCTGAAAACTGGTAGAAGAAGGGCACCAGCTCCAAAAAATACCTTAAAAGTACAAAAAATTCTAAGCGGAGAAGCTGATGGCGCCTGCCTAGAATCCTACTTACTTTTCTTACCTGAAAACTGGTAGAAGAAGGGCACCAGCTCCAAAAAATACCTTAAAAGTACAAAAAATTCTAAGCGGAGAAGCTGATGGCGCCTGCCTAGAATCCTACTTACTTAGGAGGACCAAGGTTCAAAACCAGCCTGGTAAGGAAAGTCCTTGAGATTCTTTTTTTTTTTTTTTTTTTGTCGGTCATGAGTCTTGAACTCTCTGCTTGGGCACTGTCCCTGAGCTCTTCAGCTCAAGGCGAGCGCTCTACCTCTTGAGCCACAGCACCACTTCCGATTTTCTGGTGGTTTATTGGAGATAAGAGTCTCATGGAGCCGGGCGCTGGTGGCTCACGCCTGTAATCCTAGCTACTCAGGAGGCTGAGATCTGAGGATCGCGGTTCAAAGCCAGCCCGGGCAGGAGAGACTGTGAGACTCCTATCTCCAATAAACCACAAGAAAACCGGAAGTGGCGCTGTAGCTCAAGTGGTAGAGCGCTCGCCTTGAGCTGAAGAGCTGAGGGACAGCGCCCAGGCCCAGAGTTCAAGTCCCACTACCGACCAAAAAAAAAAAAAATAAAAGAAAGAGTCTCATGGAGTTTCCTGCCTGGGTTGGCTTTGAACTGTGATCCTCAGATCTCAGCCTTCTGAGTAGCTAGGATTACAGGCTTGAGCCACTGGTGCCTGATAGTACTTGAGATTCTCATCTCCAGTTAACCAGCAAAAAGCTGAGAGTGAGCCAGGGGCTGGATGCTCATACCTGTAATCCCAGCTACTCAGGAGGCTGAGATCTGAGGATTGCAATTTAAAGCCAGCCCAGGGAAGAAAACTCCATGACACTCTCATCTCCAATAAACCACCAGAAAACTGGAAGTAGAGCTGTGGCTCAAAGTGGTAGCCTTGCGCAGAAAAGTTCAGGGACAGTACCCAGGCTCCAAGTTCAAGCTTCAAGCCCTACAACTGCCCCCCACCCCACCATCAAAAAAAAAAAAAAAAAAGGCTGAGAGTATAGCTGTGATTCAAGTAGTAGAACACCAGCTTTTTTGGGGGGGGCAGGGGGGTCCTGTTGTAGGGCCTGAACTCTGGGCCTGTGTACTGTCCCTCAGCTCTTCAGCTCAAGGCTAGCGCTCTACCACTTGAGCCACAGCACCACTTCTGGATTTTTTTTCCTGCTTATGTGGTGCTGAGGAATCGAACCCAGGACCTCATGCATGCAAGGCAAGCCCTCTACCACTGAGCCACCTTCCCAGCCTGGTAGAACACCTGCTTTGAGTGAAAAGCTAATACACAGTGCCCAAGTCCTGAGTTCAAGCCCCTGTACCTTAAAAAGAGGTTCACTTTACTAAGATATTTTCTTTTCTTTTCTTTTCTTTTCTCTCACTGCCTTTCTTTCTTTCTTTTTTTTTTTTTTTGTATTTGTTTTTCTGCTTATGTGGTGCTGAGGAATTGAACCCAGGGCCTCATGCATACAAGGCAAGCACTCTACCACTGAGCCACCTCCCAGCCTCCTTTCTCTCTTTCTCTCTTTCTCCCTTTCTCTCTTTCTTTCTTTCTTTCTTTCTTTTTTTCTCTCTCTCTCTTTCTTTCTTTCTTTTGTTAGTTGTAGGGCTTGAACTTAGGCCTGGGTGTTGTCCCTTTTTCATCAAGATTACCACTCTTTTCTACTTTTTCCCAGGATTGGCCTTAAACCATAATCCTCTACCCTATGTCTTTCCATATAGCTATCATTATAGGTAAACCACTACACCCCACTTGTTGGTGGAGATGACAGTCTTAGTAATTATTTGGCCTGGCTTGATTTCAGATTGCAATCTTCTGATCTCTGCCTTGTGAGTAGCTAGAATTACAGCATAAGCCACTGTGCTCCAGTCTGGGAATTGCACTATTTTGCTATTTCCATAACAAAACAAAACAACCTAACCAAAACACAAAATAAAACACAGCAAAGTTAAAAAAAATTGATTAACATGATTAACCAACTTTCCCTAATGGACTTATATAGAACCAAGCATTCAACTGATAGAGAACACGTATTCTTCCAAGTTTATAGAACATTTACTAAAAATGAATCCACCAGAAATGCTGTATGTGGAGAAATCTGAGCCTGGATCTGTTGCGGGTAGAGTGCAAAATGGTTCACTCACTTTAGAAAGCAGTCTTGCTGTTCCTCAAATGATTAAATACCATGTTACTATTTAACCAAACCTGGAGTTCCACTCCTAGGTGTAGGCCCAGGAGAAATGAAAACACAGCTTGATGCAGAGACTCATCTATGAATGCTTGTAACAATATTATTCATAATACCCCAAAGGAAGAAACAATGTAAATATTCAACTATGTATGAAGAGATAAACAAATGGAGGTAACCTGTACAATGGCATATTGCTAGGTGATTAAAAGGAATAATGTTGGAAACTAAAAATATTATGTGAGGGGCTGGGAAGGTGGCTCAGTGGTAGAGCGCTTGCCTTGCATGCCTGAGGCCCTGGGTTCAATTCCTCAGCACCACATAAGCAAAAATATTATGTGAGCTGAGTGTCAGTGGCTTATACTTGTAATCCTCGCTACTCAGGAGGCTGAGATCTGAGGATCACAGTTCAAAGCCAGCCCAGGCAGGAAAGTCCGGGAGACTCTTATCTCCAATAAATCACTCAGAAAACTGGAAGTAGCACTGTGGCTCAGGTGGTAGAGCTCTGGCCTTGAGCTGAAGAGCTGAGGGATAGCATCCAGGCCAGGCAGGAAAAGTCTGTGACATTTTTTATCTCTAATTAGCCACCAAAAAGCCAGAAGTAGAACTGTGGCTCAAATGGCAAAGTGCTTGTCTTGAGGAAATAAAGTTCAGTGTTCAGTGAGAGCACCCAGGCCCCGCATTCAAGCCCCAAGATTGGCATACACACAAATGAAATTATTCAAGGTAGAAGAAACTAGATGCAGAAGACTACCCACTGCATGATTCTGATCACATGGAAGTCCAATAGGAAAATCTATGCAGACAGAAAAAAGATGAATGGGGCTGGGAAGGTGGCTCAGTGGTAGAGCGCTTGCCTTGCATGCCTGAGGCCCTGGGTTTGATTCCTCAGCACCACATAAGCAAAAAGAAAAAGCCGGAAGTGGCACTGTGGCTCAAGTGGTAGAGCACTAACCTAGAGCTGAGGGACAGTGCCCAGGCCCAGAGTTCAGGCTCCAGGACCGGACCCCCTCCCCCCCCCCCAAAAAAAAAAAAAAAAAAAAGAAAAAAGATGAATGATTGCTTTGGGTAGTGGATGGGGAAAATGGAGCGGCTAGAGAGAAAGCTAAAGGGTCCAAAGCTTCTTTTGGGGGTGATAAAAATGCTCTAAAAATAACTGTACAGTAGATGCTGACATCTATGAATACACTAAGCACTGATTTGTACATTTTAAATGGAAGAAGTAAAGTGATATGTTATACTTCAATAAAGCTGATTTATTTATTTACTTATTTAGTTATTTTCTGGGCATGAGCTCAGGGCCTGCACACAGTCCTTAAGCTTCTCTGTGCTCAAACCTAGCTCTCTACCACTTGAGCCACAGCATCACATCTGGCTTTTTCTGAGTAGTTTATTGGCTAGTGCTCTACCACTTGAGCCACAGCGCCACTTCCGGCTTTTTTCTTTTTGCTTATGTGGTGCTGAGGAATCGAACCCAGTGCCTCAGGCATGCAAGGCAAGCGCTCTACCACTGAGCCAACTTCCCAGCCCCAACACAGGTTTTCTTGATTGCTAGGCAGTCACGCTATGACTTGATGCAGACATCAGTCCTATATAATATTGTTGTATCTTGATTGTGGTGGTGGTTACAGTTGTTCACAGCTGTGATTAAACTGCATAAGTATATTCACACGTATAGCCATATGTGAGTGAGTATGTTCTATGGATTGTACCAAGGCCATTTTTTTTTCTTATTTTGAAATTGCACTATAGTTACATAACATGTTGCCATTGAAGAAATTGGGTGAAAGGTTATTTCAGGGTATTTTAATACATTTTGTAAGTCTGTAATTATTTCATAGTAAAAAAGGAAAACACCTTTTAAAAACTCAAAACAAAGCAGGATGCCAGTGGCTCATGCCTGTAATCCTAGCTACTCAGGAGGCTGAGAACTGAGGATCACGGGTCAAAGGCAGCCCTGGCTGTGAAATCCATGAGACTCACTCTTCTTTCTTTCTTTCCTTTCTTTCTTTCTTTTCTTTCTCTCTTTCTTTCTTTCTTTCTTTCTTTCTTTCTTTCTTTCTTTCTTTCTTTCTTTCTTTCTTTCTTTCTCTCTCTCTCCTTCCTTCCTTCCTTCCTTCCTTCCTTCCTTCCTTCCTTCCTTCCTTCCTTCCTTCCTTCCTTCCTTCCTTCCTTCCCTCCTTTCTGTGTGTGTACATGCTTATTCTGGAGCTTGTACTCAAGACCTGATCCTTAGCTTTTTCTTTTTCTTTTTCTTTTTTTTTTGGGTCCAGTCGTGGGGCCTGAACTCTGGGCGTGGGCGCTGTCCCTCAGCTCTTCAGCTCAAGGCTAGCGCTCTACCACTTGAGCCACAGCACCATTTCTGGCTTTTTTCTTGTTGCTTATGTGGTGCTGAGGGCCTCATGCATGCAAGGCAAGTGCTCTACCACTGAGCTACCTTCTCAGCCTCCCTTAGCTTTTTCTTCTCAAGGCCAGTGGCCTACCACTTGAACTACAGCTCCATTTCTGGCTTTTGGTGGTTAATTGGAAATAAGAATCTCATGGACTCCTGTGAAGGCGGGCTTTGAATCCAGTCCTCAGAGCTCATCCTCCTAAACATCTAGGATTACAGGTCTGAACCACTGACACTCAGGTAAATTTTAAAGTTTTAGCTAACCATTACATATATTCAAAAAAAAAATTTCTTTTTGGGTCCGGTCGTGGGGCCTGAACTCTGGGCCTGGGCACTGTCCCTCAGCTCTTTGTCTCAAGGTTAGCACTTTACCTCTTGAGCCACAGCGCCACTTCCGACTTTTTTCTTTTTGGTTATGTGGTGCTGAGGAATCAAATCCAGGGCCTCAGGCATGCAAGGCAAGCACTCTACCACTGAGCCACCTTCCCAGCCCCATATTCAAAATTTTCTACATTAAAACAACTTTTAAAAATTTAGACTGGGGAGCTGGGAATGTGGCTTAGCATGCCTAGCATGCTTCAAGGCCTGGTTTGATTCCTCAGTACCACATAAACAGAAAAAACTGGAAGTGGTGCTATGGCTCAAGTGGTAGAGTGCAAGCCTTGAGCACAGAGAGGCACAATGATAGTGCCCAGGACCTGAGTTCAAGCTCTAGTACCAGAAAAAGAAAAAATCAACAAACAAAAACAAAACAGGGGCTGGGAAGGTGGCTCAGTGGTAGAGTGCATGCTTTGCAAGCATGAGGCCCTGGGTTCGATTCCTCAGCACCACATAAACAGAAAAAGCCAGAAGTGGCGCTGTGGCTCCAGTTGGTAGAGCACTAGCCTTGAGCTGAAGAGCTGAGGGACAGCGCCCAGACCCAGAGTTCAGACCCCATGACTGGCAAAAAACAAAAAACAAAAAACAAAAAAACAGGGCTGGGAAGGTGGCTCAGTGGTAGAGCACTTGCCTTGCATGCTCAAGGCCCTGGGTTCAATTCCTCAGCACCACATAAGAAAAAAAAGCCGGAAGTGGCGCTGTGGCTCAAGTGGTAGAGTGCTAGCCTTGAGCTGAAGAGCTGAGGGACAGCGCCCAGGCCCAGAGTTCAGGCCCCATGACTGGACCAAAAAAAAAAATTAAAAAAAAAACAAAAAAACAAAACAAAACAAAAACAAATTAGGCTGGGTGCTAGAGGGTCATGTCTTTTATTCTAGCTACCCAGGAGGCTGAGATTTGAGGATCCCAGTTCCAAGCCAGACTGGGCAGGAAAGTCCATGAGATTCTTACCTCCAATTAACCACCAGAAAACTGGAAATGGAGTGTGGCTCAAAGTGTTAGGGTGCTAGCCTTGAGCAAAAAAGCTCAAGGATAGTGCCCAGGCCCTGAGTTCAAGCCCCACAACTGATAAAAACAAAATGAAAAAGTAGTTCTTGGCCATTTATTCTTGATATAACAAAACTCACATATATTGAAAATTCAACTCCAACAAAATTACCGATTCATAGACAGTCCCACTCATTTGGACTCTCTTCTATGAGCCCAATTCAGTTATTTTCAAGTAATCCCAGGTATTACATCATTTTATATTAAGTAAGGAACTGGCTATTTGTATTTTGACAACATAGCTGCAAGAGGAATATTTTTCCCTCCAGTTTATTTATTCTAATTTATTTATTTATTTATTTATTTAGTGCCAGGCCTGGGGATTGAACTCAGGGCCTAGGCACTAACTCCAAGCTTTTTGGCTCAAGGCTAGTGCTCTACCACTTGAGCCACAGGTCCACTTCTGGCTTTTTTTTTTTTTTTTTGGTGGTTAATTGGAGATGTGAATATCACAGACACCAGGCACCAGTGTCTCAAGCCTGTAATTCTAGCTACTCAGGAGGCTGAGATCCGAAGATCATTGTTTGAAGCCAGCCCTAGCAGAAAAATTCCCATGAGACTATTATCTCCAATAAACTACTAAAAAAAGCTGGAAGCATGGGACTGGGAAGATGGCTCAGTGGTTGAGTGATTACCTTGTATGCATAAGGCCTTGGGTTCAATTCCTCAGCACCTAAGCAGAAAAAGCTGGAAGTTGGGCTGGGAAGGTAGCTCAGTGGTAGGGTGCTTGCCTTGCATGCATGAGGTCCTGGGTTCGATTCCTTAGCAGCACATATGCAGAAAAACCCGGAAGTGGCGCTGTGGTTCAAATGGTAGAGTGCTACCCTTGAGCTAAAGAGCTGAGGGACAGTGCCCAGGCCCACAGTTCAGGCCCCACAACCCACCCACATACACGACTGACAAAAAATAAAAAAAAGCTGGAAGTGGCCCTGTGGTTCAAGTGGTAGAGCCTGAGCCTTGAGCGCAAAGAGACTAAAAGAGCATAAAGATAGCTCCTAGGCTCTGAGTTCAAGCCCCAGGACCAGCAAAAAAAAAAAAAAAAAAAAAAAAAAGAAAGGAAAGAAAGAAAAAAAAGAAAAGAAAAAGAATTTCACAGACTTTCTTGCATGGCTGGCTTTGAACTGTGATACTCAGATCTCAGTCTCCTGAGTAGCTAGGATTACAGGCATGAGCTACTGGCACTTGTTTCTTTTCTTTTTCTTTTTCTTTTTTTCTTTTTTCCAGTTTTCTGGTGGTTTATTGGGAGTCTCACAGATTTTGCTGCCTGGACTGGCTTTGAACCTCGATCCTCAGATCTCAGCCTCCTGAGTAGCTAGGATTATAGGCATGAGCCACCAGCGCCAGGGTAGCAGTTGGCTCTTTAATAATTAAAAACAGGTTGTGTTCCTTAAATATTTAAAAATCTTATCCTTCCTTCCTTCCTTCCTTCCTTCCTTCCTTCCTTCCTTCCTTCCTTCTTTCCTTCCTTCCTTCCTTTCTTCCTTCCTTCCTTCCTTCCTTCCTTCCTTCCTTCCTTCCTTCCTTCCTTCCTTCCTTTCATCTTTCTTTCATCTTTTTTGGAGGTTAGAAATCTAAGCATCCAGGACCTTACATCCCCAGTCATGTTAATTCCCTTTGTCTCCCCTTCCATCTTTGAACTCTTTCCTTTTCTCTCATCTTTTCCTTTTCTCTTTGCTTCCCTTCTCTCCTCTCCCCTGTATTCTCCTCCTTTTGCTCATTTCCTCTCCTCTCTCTTCTTCCCCCTTCTTCCCTCCCTCCCCCCCTTCCCCCCCCCCATTTCTGCTAGGGATTAATCCCAGGGCTTTGGGTCTGTTCAACAAATGCTGTACCACTGAGCTAGCCACTGGCCTCTCCTTTCCTTGGCCACTAACTTTTCTTCTCTTGCCAATAATATACTTTATTTTCTCATTACTTGCATATATAGGGTTTGCTTCCTCTCTACTCACCAGGGCATTTTTTTTCCTATTGGTCATGGGGCTTGAACTCTGGGCCTGGGTGCTGTCCCTGAGCTCTTCAGCTCAACACAAGCAAGCGCAACAGCTCTACCATTTGAGTCACAGTTCCGCCTCTAGTTTTCTGGTAGATAATTGGAGGTAAGAGTCTCATGGCCTTTTTCCTTGCCTGGGCTGCCTTTGAACCATGATCCTCAGAACTTAGCCTCCTGAGTAGCTAGAATTACAGGCATGACGGCTCACAAGGGCATTCTTTTTTTTTTTTTTTTTGTCAGTCATGGGGACTGAACTCTGGGCCTGGACCCTGTACTCAACTCTTCAGCTGAAGGTTAGAGCTCTACCACATTGCCACTTCTGGCCTTTTCTGTTTATGTGGCGCTGAGAAATGGAACCCAGGGCCTCATGCATGCAAGGCAAGCACTCTGCCACTGACCCACCTTCCCAGGCCCATCAGGGCATTCTTTACTGCCTTTATTTGGCTTCCGGATGCTCTGTGATGGGTTGAAAAGACAACAAACCTCCTCAGCTGTTCCCCACGTCCCAGCCTTTACAGTGGACCTTCCCCTTCCCCCTCATTCTTTCCTTGCCTCTGGTTTATATCTGTTATGACTCATTTTCTCCTCTCTGACTCATCTTCCATTAGACTCTTTATCTTTCATTCTGGATATTTTCTCTGACTAATCTCTAAATTTACAAATTCCCTTTTCATCAGTGTTGAATCTTCAACCAAACCCAATCCATTGGGTTTCAACCTTTCAGTTATATTCTTGACAATAATAAACATTTCAGTCACTCTAATATTTGCAGTTCTGTGACTCCTTTTCCTTTACTGTTTTTGCTGTGATGTTTTTCATATTATATGGTATTTTTGTATATATATATATATATATATATATATATATATATATATATTTTTTTTTTTTTTTTTTTTGGTGCCACTATTGGGGCATTAACTCAGCACCTATAACTCTTGGTTAGCTTTTTTCACTCAAGGCTGGTGCTCTACTACTTGAGCCATAGCCCTGCTTTTTTTTTTTTTAGGGGGGGGAGGATCAGTTGAAGATAAGAATCTCATTCTGACTAGGCTGGCTTCAAGCTGTGATTCTCAAATCTTAGCCTCTTTTTTTTTGTTGTTGGTTGTGGGGCTTGAACTCTGGGCCTGGGTGCTGTCCTTCAGCTCTTCAGCTCAAGGCGAGTGCTCTACCACTTGAGCTACAGCGCCACTTCCGGTTTTCTGGTGGTTTATTTGAGATAGGAGTCTCACGGTCTCTCCTGCCTGGGCTGGCTTTGAACTGCGATCCTCAGATCTCAGCCTCCTGAGTAGCTAGGATTACAGACGTGAGCCACCAGCACCCAGCAGATCTTAGTCTCTTGACCAGCTAGGATTACAGGCATGAGCCACCAGTGCTATGCCATATTTCTCCATGAAAATGATTATAAGTCTAGGATGATAGTCCTTTTCCAGAGAGTTGTTTTGGGCTGACTATCTGGAAGCCTTGGTACTCTGGGATTATGTTAATACAATTTCAGAGTTTGAGCTGGGTTAAAGTCAAGTTGCAATCCTAGTAGGGCAGTGTCCACACAAAGCCGGTTAAGGACTTGTCAACTCTGTCACCATTACCTTTATTGTGAATGCTTTATCGGGGCCCTCTGCTTTAGTAGCTTCTGAACAGCAGTGTTAGTGTTAACTCTTTGCCTTCTCTTGGCAATCTCTCAGGAAATGCTTGGCCTGCTAAATATGCTTACATCCCTCAGTTACTTTTTTTCTCAGAACCAGGTTCAGTTATTCTTCACAACCTTATTAGTTATCTAATAGTGCCAGGCAGGTATCTGTATATGTGTGTGAATATGTGTGTATATGTTTGTGTTTGTGTTTCCCCCAGTTTTCTCTCAGTGGGAAGGTTGTTCAGAATTATCTGCTCACCAAGAGTGGAAAGCAAAACACCCTCCCTTCATCATTTCCACTTTCCTACATAAAAAAACACTCTAATAACTCCAGTCTTCAAAGAAATAAAATCACAGTGGAAATGCTAACAGGATGACAATTAGTTGACCAAAGACTGAAATAATGAAGGAAATTACCATCTAAGAGAGCTCTCAGAAATATAACTAGAATGTAAGTGTAATATAGTTGAATAATATTAGTAAGAAAACATCCTTCCAGGAATTTAGAGGATCCAAATGTTGCTTATAGTAATTTTTACTAGCTAGTCATTATTCTAGGAGAGAATGGAAGTCTCTGGAATTGTAGGGTATTTGTTCTCAGTTGTCAGCATGGCCAACCTGCTGAATGATTGATCTCAGATCAGAGGGGAGCACCACTAGCTTATGAAGGGAAAGGTACCATTTGAAATAGCTCAGGGCTAGCACTCTACCACTTCAGCTACAATACCACTTCTGGCTTTTTCTGCTTATGTGGTGCTGAGGAATTGAACCCAGGGCCTCATGAATGCAAAGCAAGCAATCAACCACTGAGCCACATTCCCAGCCCCTATTTGAAATTCTTGTATCAGGGCTTTCTAAAGTGAGTGAAGGCCAACTTTGTTGCATTTAAAATACATATATACGTGTGTGTGTGTGTGTGTGTGTGTGTGTGTGTGGTGTGTGTGTGTGTGGCTGGGAAGGTGGCTTAGTGATAGAGTGCTTGCCTTGCATGCATGAGGCCCTGGGTTCAATTCCTTAGCACCACATAAATAGAAAAAGCCGGAAATGGTCCTGTGGCTCAAGTGGTAGAGTGCTAACCTTGAGCTGAAGAGCTGAGGGACAGTGCCCAGGCCCAGAGTTCAGGCCCCATGACCGACCAAACACACACACACACACACACACACACACACACACACACACACACACACACACACACACTATTGGTCCTGGGGAACTAAGCAAGTGCTCTATTTGAATGCTTGCACTAAAATTTTCTGTTTTTCTTTGATTAGATTATAACAGTATGGATTAGGTTCCTGTTGATTAGGTTTAAAATATACTTTACAAATACACTTTAATCTTCTCCCTAGGTCAGCTTGGTTACATTCTTTTTTTGAGGTGGGGGTGGTCCGGTTGTAGGGCCTGTACTCTGGGCCTGTACTCTGGAGGCACAGTCACCCAACAGCTGCCCACCCAGCCTCCTGTACCTACACAGTCCCGCCCGCGAGAACCAGGCCCCTCCTCAATACCCACTGGGATGCCCGTCCCCTCCCCAGCCACCCGGCCACCTGCCCTCGTGCAGGTCAGCAGCCACTGTTTCTCCACCCTTGAATATTCTTTGAAATACATTTTTTTGGGGGGGCACAGGGGGGTCCGGTCGTGGGGCATGAACTCTGGGCCTGGGCACTGTCCCTCAGCTCTTCAGCTCAAGGCTAGCGCTCTACCACTTGAGCCACAGTGCCACTTCCGGCTTTTTTCTTTTTTGCTTATGTGGTGCTGAGGAATTGAACCCAGGGCCTCATGCATGCAAGGCAAGTGCTCTACCACTGAGCCACCTTTCCAGCCCCTTCCTCAATCATGGGGCTTGAACTCAGGGCCTGGGCGGAGTTCCTGAATTCTTTTTTTTTTTTTTTTTTTGTCGGTTGTGGGCCTGGGCTTTGTCTCTCAGCTCTTCAGCTCATGAGCCACAGCGACACTTCCGGTTTTCTGGTGGTTTATTGGAGATGAGTCTCACGGACTTTCCTGCCTGGGCTGGCTTTGAACTGTGATCCTCAGCTCTCAGTCTCCTGAGTAGCTAGGATTACAGGTGTGAGACACTGGTGCCCGGCTCTGAATTCTTTTGCTCCAGCCTAGTATTCACTTTGAGCCACAGCTCCACAGTTTTCTGGTCCTTAGTTGGCGGATAAGAGTCTCTTGGACTTTCCTGCTGCTTTCCCGGGCTGGCTTTCGTTGTTGTTGTTCATGGGGCTTGACCCTGGGCCTGGGCTCTCCCTCTGCTCTTCAGCTCATGAGCCACAGTGCCACTTCTGGTTTTCTGGTGGTTTATTGGAGATCAAGAGTCTCATGAACTTTCTTCCAGGGCTGGCTTGGAACCCAGATCCTCAGAACTCAGCCTCCTGAGTAGCTAGGATTATAGGCATGAGCCAGGGGCGGGCACCTGGCTTGGTTTCTCTCCTTTCTTTCCTTCTTTCTTCTCTCTCTGTCTCCTTCCTTCCTCCCTTCTTTCCTTCCTTCCCTCTCTCTCTCCCTCCCTCTAACTCTTCCTTTTTCTTTTCTTCTTTTTGTACAGACACTGGGGCTTGAACTGAAGGTCTGTTCCCCGTTTGGCTTATTTTTTTTCCACTTCCTTTTTATTTTTTATTTTTAGATGGTACAGGGTTTGAACTTGGGTCCTTGTTAGGCAGGTGATGTACCTCTGAGCCACCCTTCGGGCACACAGAATGTAACATTTACTGTGTGAAAGTAACCTGGGACGCGTTACTGTTACTATGTGAAGGGAACCCAGTGACTCGCGCAAGGTAACAGTAAAGAACCAGGGGCGTCACCGTGTTACTTTGTTGCCGATCTGACAGCCCGCTCACCAGTCCCGGCAGTGTACAGAACGCGCATCCCAAGTTTCATTACTTGTGTGGGATTCCCTTCATCCTCAGGGAAATTCCGCCCCAAGAAATGTGCATTCCTTTTTATTTTGCAAATGGGGAAACGGAGGCAGGAAGATTAAAAATCAGTGAGGCTGTGGTAACCTGGGGGTGTGGTGGGGGAACGCAGGTGCAGACGCCCTGGGCCCGGGGCGGGGCGGGGTGTGGGGGGGAGGCCCGGTGGGACCCCTCTCCCCAATCCCCCGACCCCGAGCGTCGGGCGCGCGCGCACAGGTGCAGCCCACGGACCCCTCCCCGCCCCCCGCCTGCCCGTCCGCGGCGGCGCGCGCTCCCGCCCAGCAGCAGGCGGGCACGCCGGCGCGCGCGGCGATGGTGTTTGCCGGCGAGTTCCCCAAGTTCACGCAGGCCCTGGGTTGGCATGGCAACCAGGCAACCTGTTCCAGAGCTGCCTGCCTTCGTACACGCCGCCGCCGCCGCTGCCGCCGCCGCCGCCGCCGCCGCCGCCGCCGCCGCTGCCACCGCCGGAGCCGGGGCCAGAGCCTATCCCATGATGCACCGCGCCAGCCCTGTCCCCAGTGGGCCGCCATGTTGTCGGAGTGAAAGGTAAGGGGGAGCGAGAGCGCTGGAGAGAGAAGATCGGGGGGCTGAAATCCATCTTCATCCTACCGCTCCGCCCGTGAGTATCCGCACCCCACCGGTCCCAAACGATGCTCTGGACCCCTAGCGAGCTGATTCTCCCTTCGTATTGGCGTTTGAGAGCGGCTGGGGGGGCGAGAAGGGTTCTGGAAAAGCCGCCGGGGCCCTGGCCGAGGCTCCTCACTCGCTGCTCCTGGTACATGTTTGGGAGTCAGCGGCAAGGCCCCTATTGTTGTAGAGGAGGGAGGGGGTGGGGAGCGGGGTCGACGCCAGGCGAGCGCCGGGGCTGCAGGCCCGGGGCCAGGCCTAGAGGCGGCTCCGAGTCGGTGCTCGGCCCTCCGGGGAGTCCCCGGAGGTCTGGTGTTGCCATTCGGGTTGCTTTTTATTTTCAAATTAAAGAGGAATTACAAAAAAAAAAAAGGATCTTGGTGGGTTGGCGGAGCCCGGAGTCGTCTCGAGTGTGGTCACGAAGTGTAATTCTCTGCCATCCCGGATCTCTTGGACTTCTGGAGCGTTTGTGGCAGCGCCTGTTGGAGGAGGAACAATACATGGGTGTAGAAGCCGGCCGTGGCCCCGGTCCCCGGGCCGGAGCCGCCGCGGGGGGAACTTTGCAAGCCTTCGACGTGCAGGCGCGGTGATCGGGGAAGTTTCAGATCGCTTTTGGGGCTCCCGTGTGCTTCGTGGCCTTTTGTTTGCGGGAGAGCTTGTGTTCCTTTTCTCCCCCCCACCTTTTTTTTTTTTTTTTCTTTCTGGTGGGTTCTTTTTGAGCCTCCCTTGTGTTGCGGTGACTCCTCACTCAGAGGGTTTCACCCCTCTGGAGTGGGAAAAACATGTAGGTGCACAATGCTAGGTAGTTTTCTTCCTCACGAACGTGCCTGGTAAACACACAGGTCATTTGTTTGACTTGTCAGCACCACTCCCACGGCCCGCGAGGAATACTCGCTCGTAACTTTTCTCCACTATAGTTCACCGCCTTCCCCCCCCCTTTACTCCTTCCTTCCCCTCCCCCACCCCACAACAAAAACCGAACCTAGCCAGGGAACCCACACTCAAATGACCAGAGAAGGCTTTACCCTCATCATAACTTTGAAAAATTAGTCCCCTCATTGTTCAATTAAAATAACACTGTTCTTGCTCACTTGGAATTATTACTGGGATTATTATACGACTTCACGAGGCCCTTTTCCTTCCTTCCTTCCTTCCTTCCTTCCTTTCTTTCTTTCTTTCTTTCTTTCTTTCTTTCTTTCTTTCTTTCTTTCTTTCTTTCTTTCTTTCTTTCTTTCTTTCTTTCTTTCTTTCTCTCTTGTAGGGGAAGGGATTCTGTTTTAAAGTCAGTTACTTCTGAGACCATAGTTTCCTAGGTTTAACTTTTATTTTCTTAGAGATACTAAACAAACCAACCATCGAGACAATCCTCCAAAATAGGTGGCTTCCTATATACAGTTTTAGTAAACAAACATTTTGGTCCCTTGCTAATTTTAACTTCGTAAAACATTAGAGGCTGTTGATTCTTTTATCTAGATCTTTTGGGAATACTGGATTCTGAACTTTAAATTAGTATCTTGTCTTTAACGTGGTTGAGTTTATTTTCTCCGAGGCTGTAACTTTTTGAAGTTGGAATTTGTTTTGTTTGGATTTAAGATGAACTGTTTTAGGATAGATTTATGATCACAGAGGGTTCATGTGGTAAAAGAAAACAACACCATCTTTTTAGCCACTAAGCATTTTAGTAAGAGGAGGTACAAGAAATCATTCTCTTTTGTTTGAAGTATTTACCCTCTTATTAGTGATATATAAATATAAATATAAGTATATGTGTGTGTGTATATATATATATATATATATATATATATATAAAACAAACCAAACTACACCTTGTAAAAAACAGTTTGAAAATTGTGGAAGAGTAGTTAGAATTGGCACTTAATTGTATACAGTTGCCAGGACCCTGTGGTTCACACCTGTAATCCTATCTACTCAAGAGGCTGAGATCTGAGGATCATGGGTTTAAAGCCTGCAGAGGCTGGAAAGTCCTGAGACTCTTCAGTTAACCACCCAAAAGTGAAAAGTGGAGCTGTGGCATGAGCCTTGATCAGAAAAGCTCAGAGACAGTGCCCAGGCTCTGCGTTCAAGCCCCAGAACCAACACACATGCACACAAAATTGTAGGCAGTTGATTAAGATATTTTTATAAAGTGTCATTTGTGAAAAAATTACATTTCAAATGCCATCTCTCACTTGGGGAGCTCAGCAATTTAAATGTTTTCTGATTTTTTTAGTTGATTCCATTGTTGCCAAAGTATTGCAAAATTACCAAGATACATGTTAATTGCTTAGGCATTTGCTCACTTTCAGATTGTCCCTTTTGCTACGTTTACGTTAGTTGGAGAAACTGTCTGGCCTCATTAGGTAAAGCAGGAAGTCTCAGGGCCTTACTGATACCTTCACAAAAGCCAATTGTTTTGCTTGAACATTTTTTAAAATAGGAATCTCCACCCCCTAGTCTGTTTTTAGAGTGTGATTGTATTTAGTGTTCTTCAGTGATGAACTTTTTTCATTTGGAAATTCTTTTTCCAAAACTATTTTGACAAGTCTTTTATGTCAGAAAATATTTTATTTACTATTTTAGGAATTCCCTTAAGAGATTGGTGCTCCTTTTCCTTAACTGGTGATGAGTAAATTTGTGAATCTTTGGCATTAGTGACTTTAAGTTGATCGAAACCTTTTATATAAAAAGAGGTTAAGCTATTTTGATTTACAAAAAACTCTGAGGCTTGGAGGATTTCTTTAATTTTCTAGATGCTGAATCAGGCTTGTAGATTGTTAGCTTAGTAGTGAAACTTGGATTTTGGGACTCTTGACTGTAATTGTTAGCAATTGTATTTCTTTGTAGATGAAAATGGGATGGTGTAATAACAGGGTAATGAGTCCTTTTGAAAATCAAGTAGGAAGGGATTAGTCTGGTATGTACATTGCAAAGGTGGTGAAGTAGCTGTGATTTTTCTGGTGTTGGTACTTGAACATAAACAAGATTTTATTTATGAACACAGAAACTGAGGTATAGACAGCTACTCTGGTGTCACGGAGGTTCTGATGGATTGGAATTGTTAACTTAGATCAGGCATTTCCAAATTAGGTTTTGAGCAGATTACAAATTCCATTTTGTTAGCTTACTTTTGACTTCAGAACATGAATTGGCTGTGAGAAGTAGATACTACTGTATGAATTTCTCATGTCTTTTTGAAATGGGAATGATAAGGCACATGGAGTGACTTTTGGAATGATAGCTTTTGGCAGCAGTGGTTGCAGAAATGTGTCCTAACTGGTAACTGATGTACTTTGTATATACAAATGTCATTAAGGAAGGTACATGGTATGCTTCTTAGTAACATTTGATTCTTTGTTGGTCTTGCAGAGAAACAAGACAGTAAATAGCAAGAGACAATATGGTAAAAGTAGCTAGGCTTGGGTGTAGACCAGATTGAAGGAGGAGGCCCTTCTC
Organism: Dipodomys merriami; assembly: GCF_024711535.1. NCBI lineage: Eukaryota > Metazoa > Chordata > Mammalia > Rodentia > Heteromyidae > Dipodomys > Dipodomys merriami. The sequence continues at coordinate 9,037,217 of NW_027204270.1, forward strand.
TGGTTCTCACTCGCTGAATGGGCACATCATAAAAATTGTGTGTGTGTATGTCTGTGCCTGTATGCTGGTCCCTAGGGTTGAACTTGGGGTGTAGGCACTTTTCCTTGAGTTTTTTTTTTTTGTCGTTGGGCTTAGGCACTGTCCCTCAGCTCTCCAGCTTAAAGTGGGTGCTCTACCACTTGAGCCGCCACTTCTGGCTTTTTCTGTTTATGTGGTGCTTAGGAATCGAAACCAGGGTCTCATGCATGCCAGGCAAGTACTCTACCACTGAGCTATCTTCTAAGCCCTCCTTGAGCTTTTTGACTCAAGCTAGTGATCTAGCACTTAAGTCACAGTTCCACTTCTGGCTTTCTTTTTCTTTCTTTTTTTTTTTGGCCTGTCCTGGGGCTTGAACTCAGGGCCTAGGCACCGTCCCTGAATTTCTTTTGCTTAAGGCTAGCACCCTACCATTTGAGCCACAACACCATTTCTGGCCTTTTCTGTTTATGTAGTACTAAGGAATCGAACCCAGAGCTTCATGCATGCTAGGCAAGCACTACCATTAAGCCATATTCCCAGCCCTACTTCTGGCTTTTTTTTTTTGTTGGTCATGGGGCCTGAACTCTGGGCCTGGGTGTTGTCCCGTAGCTCTTCAGTTCAAGGGTAGCGCTCTACCACTTGAGCAGTCACAGTGTTACTTCCAGCTTTTTCTGCTTATGTGGTGCTGAGGAATTGAACCCAGGGCCTCATGCATGCAAGGCAAGCACTCTACCACTGAGCCACCTTCCTAGCCCCTACTTCTGGTTTTTGATAGTTACTGGAGATAAGAGTTTCATGAACTGTCCTTCCCTGGCTGGCTTTGCCCCATGATGCTTAGATCTCAGCCTCCCGAGTATCTAGGATTACAGGTGTGAGTCTCTAGCACCTGGCACACATATAACTTAATTTTTTATTATTAAGTAGTTGTACAAAAAGTTAACAATTCTATTGTTATGAGTACACTGCATCTCGATTAGTGTTACCTGGTCCATCATTTTTTCCATCTCCTTCATTTTCCCCCTCCGATCCCTACTCTCAAATTATATAGTAGTTCTATTTTTACATAATAAACATGGACTATAATGACTGCATTTGTTCACTCCTTCCTCCAATCATGTACTCATGATTACATGTGTACCCACGTGCACTCCCTCCACGTTTCTACTTCCTGGTATTTTGTTAAACAGTTCATTAGTTGTTCAAAAGAGTTAAACCTTTGGACTTTCCCCCTAAGTATACCATCCTTTAGTCAGTTTGTGTCCATATGCATAAAACCCTCTATATGTCATCACATCATACAACTTTTATATCTTAATGTATTCTCAGTAAAATGGGTATCATCTTTCAATGTCTTGTGATGAGACAATGTCTGTGCTATATTTGCTAGACTCTTACTGTGGTGAGGTTTTTATAGTGAGGAGGTTTCTGTACTAGTAAAGTGAGTGCATTTGGCTTGTCTCATCCCGTTTCTAGGAGTTGAAGCACTAATGGAATAATCATGTGATTACACTATGATTGTAAGTTATGGATAAATGTCTTGAATTTCGTTTTGTCCCTGTCAATAGCAACTGAGAAGAGGGTTAAACTAAGAACATTGTGGTGGTATGGTTCGCCAGAATGTCTAATTGTCTCTCCAAAGACTATCCTCTGAGTATCTTGGACATTTTAAAGGGTCCTTTCAGGTTAGACAATCTGAGCCACTTGTGTGTGTGTGTGTGTGTGTATGTGTGTGTATTTAGTATATTATTATTATTATTGTTGTTGTTATTATTGGGTGCTAGTCTTAGGGCTTGACTTCTGGGCTGAGGCACTATCCCTGAGCTTTTTTGCTCAAGACTAGTGCTCTACCACTTGAGCCACAGCTCCATGTAAGTCATCAGTGCCCAGCTTGGTAATTACAGTTGAGGCTTAAGTTTTTGTTTTTTTTTTTTTTTTGGTCCGGTCGTGGGGCTTGAACTCTGGGCCTGGGCGCTGTCCCTCAGCTCTTCAGCTCAAGGCTAGCGCTCTACCACTTGAGCCACAGTGCCACTTCTGGCTTTTTTCTTTTTGCTTATGTGGTGCTGAGGAATCGAACCCAGGGCTTCGAGCATGCAAGGCAAGCGCTCTACCACTGAGCCACCTTCCCAGCCCCAGTTTTTTTTTTTTTTTTTTATTGGCATATGTCTGTTCTGGCTATAAAGTTGTGATTTTTAAAAATTGCTATTTTTTTGTGTATGATGTTGGGAATGAGACCCAGGCCCTCCTGCTAATAAAGCATTCTAACTCATCGAGCTGCACCTTTAAGCCTGTGAAGTTATGAGTTAAATAAAGCTCCTTTTTTATTTAAAAACTATCAGCACAATTGGCTTAAAGAGAAAGTAAGTTTATAAGTTAAAAAGACATTGAAATTTATCTCAAGGCTAGCACTCTACCACTTGAACCACAGCTCTTCTGGCTTTTTGGTGGCTAATTAGAGATAAGAGTTTCACAGGGGGCTGGGAAGGTGGCTCAGTGGTAGAGTACTTGCCCCTCATGCATGAGCACTGGGTTCAATTCCCCAGTACCACATGAACAGAAAAAGCTCTGTGGCTCAAGTGGTAGAGTGCTAGCCGTAAGCTGAAGAGCTGAGGGACAGTGCTCAGGCCCAGAATTCAAGGCGCCTCCCCCCCCCCCCCCCCCGCCAAAAAAAAAGTTTCACATACTTTTCCTGCCCTGGCTGGCTTTGAACTGTAGACCTCAGATCTCAGCCTGAGTAGCTAGGATTACAGGTGTGAGTCACTGGTGCCTGGGCTCAGATTTCAATGTCTTGCCAGAGTACCTGTTACCAGTAACTTTCATTTCCATATACTCAGATTTAGTAGCTTAAAAGTGGAGTTTTCAGTTTAGGAAATTGTATGTTTGTTTATAATAAACTGAGCTGCTCAGTAGAAACTGTTAATGTGCAATTGTATTACAGAAGAAATGAAATTCCTAGTTGTCCCCCCCCCCCCCCCCCCCCCCCCCGTCATGGGGCCTGAACTCGGCCTGGGCACTGTCCCTCACTTCTTCAGCTCAAGGCGAGTGCTCTACCATTTGAGCCACAGTGCCACTCCTGGCTTTTTCTGCTTATGTGGTACTGAGGAATGGAACCCAGGGCCTCTTGCATGCAAGGCAAGTGCTCTACCACTGAGCCACCTTCCCAGCCCCTGAAATTCCTATTTGTATTGATATATACCAACTTATTTAAAATGTGAATATTAAACATTTGTAACCTGTTTGTCCTCAGGTGTTGGTGGAATGAGCGTTGCATGTGTCTTGAAGAGAAAAGCAGTGCTTTGGCAGGACTCTTTCAGCCCCCACCTGAAACATCACCCTCAAGAAACAGCTAATCCCAACATGCCTGTTGTTTTGACATCTGGAACAGGGTCGCAAGCGCAGCCACAGCCTGCTGCAAATCAGGCTCTTGCAGCTGGGACACACTCCAGCCCTGTCCCAGGATCCATAGGAGTTGCAGGCCGTTCCCAGGACGACGCTATGGTGGACTACTTCTTTCAGAGGCAGCATGGTGAGCAGCTTGGGGGAGGAGGAAGTGGTGGAGGCGGCTATAATAATAGCAAACATCGATGGCCTACTGGGGATAACATTCATGCAGAACATCAGGTAAAAAAAGTTCACTATTTCAGCTTTGAAACTCTTATAATCACTGTTCACTTCCAGTGAATGTCTTTAAAGTTTAAATTGTTAATTTAGTTTGGTCTAAACAAATGAGTCACTTGTTTTAAGAAATGATGATTGTAATATTGTGATTGGGTATTCTGCTGCAACAGTGTAAATAGCCAATTTGTTTAATGTGCACACTATATTCCAGAGATATTTGTTTAACAAAGAATATTTCCCCCTGCCACATTAGCATGCCTTTTAAGAATTGTTTGGGTTGCTTATAGGAAAATACATATATTAAAGTCTTCTCTGTTGGCTTTTGGTGATTTTATTTATTTTTGTGCTTGTTGCTGGCCTAGACTCAGGCCTTTGCATTCACATTTGGCTTTCTTGCTGATGTTTTACCATTTGAACCATGCCTCCAGTCCAACATTTTACTGGTTAATTGGAGATGTAGTCTTGCAGACTTTTCTGCCTGTATTGGTTTCAGCCATGATCCTTGAGGTTTCAGACTCCTTTTTAGCTAACATTAAGGGCATTAGCCATTGGTCCCCTGGTAGTTAGCTTATTTATTACTTTAAACATTCAGAGCTGAAAGAGACAGGTACTGGTGGCTCATGTCTGTAATGAATCCTAGCTACTCAGGAGGCTGAGATTTGAGGATCTCAGTTTGAAGCCGGCTGGGGCAGGAAAGGCCATGAGACTCTTGTAGAGAGCTAGCCAAAAAAGCTTAGGGACAGTGCATAGGCACTGAGTTTAAGTCCCAGGACAGGGGGAAAAAAAAAGAGTTGAAAGTAGTGATAAGAAGTCATCTCCAGGTTGGGAAGGTGGCTCAGTGGTAGAGCGCTTGCCTTGCATGCATGAGGCCCTGGGTTCTATTCCCCAGCACCACATAAGAAAAAAGCAAAAAAGGGCTGGGATGTAGCTCAGTGGCAAAGCGCTTGCCTAGCAAGTGCAACATCCTGGGTTCGATCCCCAGTACCAAAAAAGAAAAGAAAAAAAATACAGTTAAAAAAAAACCCAAACAAAAAAAAAAAAAAAAAAAAAAAGGAAAAAAGCCAGAAGTGGCGCTGTGGCTCAAGTGGTAGAGCGCTAGCCTTGAGCTGAAGAGCTTAGGGGGACAGTGCCTAGGCCCAGAGTTCAGGCCCCACAACCAGACCCCCCCCCCCCCAAAAAAAAAAAAAGTCATCTTCTCAAGTGAAAAATTGAATTAGTAGGAAGGACTAGTTGTGTCTTTTAGTGGTTTTTTTTTCTTTTCCCACCAGTCATGGGGCTTGAACTCAGGGCCTGGGTCCCTGTGCTTTATTTTTTTTTGCTTAAGGCTAGTGCTCTACCACTTGACTCACAGCTCTATTTCTGGCTTTTTGGTGATTAATTGGAGGTAAGAGTCTCTCATAGTCTTTCCTGCCCAGCCTGGCTTCAAACTGTGATCCTTAGCTCTCAGCCTCCTGAGTAGCTAGAGTACTGGTGTGAGCCACTGGCACCTAGAAGTTCTAGTTAATTTTTTTTTTTTTTTTTTTTTTTGATCCATCTTGGGGCCTGAATTCTGAGCCTGGGCACTGTCCCTGAGCTCTTCAGCTCAAGGCAAGTGCTCTTCTACTTTGAGCCACAGCACTACTTCGGCTTTTCTGCTTATGTGATGCTGAGGAATTGAACCCAAGGCCTCATGCATGCAAGGCAAGCACTCTTAACAGTGAGCCACCTTATCAGCCCCTCTAGTTAATTTTTATTTATTTATTTATTAAAAATATTTATTTATTTATTTATTTATTTATTTTGGGTCCAGTCCTGGGGTCTGAACTCTGGGCCTGGGCGCTGTCCCTCAGCTCTTCAGCTCAAGGCTAGCGCTCTACCACTTGAGCCACAGTGCCACTTCCTGCTTTTTTCTTTTTGCTTTTGTGGTGCTGAGGAATCGAACCCAGGGCCTCATGCATACAAGGCAAGCACTCTACCACTGAGCCACCTTCCCAGCCCCATCTAGTTAATTTTTAATCTTTCTCTTTCCCTTTCCCCTTCTTTTTGTGGTTCTGGGGATCCAGGTAGCCCAGGTGCCCAGGGTTTTACCACTTGAGCTATATATCTCCTAGTCCTTGTGGATTCATTTTTTTTTTTTAAGAGATACAAGGTATCAGTTGCTGAGCCACTTATTCAAGGCCTCCCCCCCTTTTTTTTTTTGTCAGTCATGGGGCTTGAACTCTGGGCTTGGGCGCTGTCTCTCAGCTCTTCAGCTCAAGGCGAGCGCTCTACCACTTGAGCCACAGCGCCACTTCTGGTTTTCTTAGTGGGTTATTGGAGATAGAGTCTCACGGAATTTCCTGCCCAGGCTGCCTTTGAACTGAGAGCCTCAGATCTCGGCCTCCTGGGTAGCTAGGATTACAGGTGTTAGCCACTGGGGGCCTGGCTTCAGCCCTTTTTTGTGCTGGCTATTTTATTTTATTTTACTTTATTTTACTTTATTTTATTTTTGGGTCCGGTCCTGGTGCCTGAACTCTGGGTCTGGGTGCTGTCCCTCAGCTCTTCAGCTCAAGGCTAGCACTCTACCACTTGAGCCACAGCACCACTTCTGGCTTTTTTCTTTTTTCTTATGTGGTGCTGAGAAATCGAACCCAGAGCCTCAGGCATGCAAGGCAAGTGCTCTACCACTGAGCCACCTTCCCAGCCCCTTTATTTTTTTGTTGGTCATGGGGCTTGAACTCAGGGCCTGGGATCTGTTCCTAGGCTCTTTTGCTTAAGGCTTTTACTCTACAACTTTGAGCTACAGCTCTGGTTTTCTAGTCGTTAATTGGAGATGAGTTTCTCATGGACTTTCCTGCTCGGGCTGGTTTTAAACTGTGATCTTCAGATCTCAGCCTCCTGAGTAGCTAGGTTACAGATGTGAGCCACCAGTGCCTGCCCAACTTTTGTGCTGGTTATTTTTCAGATAGACTCTTGTTTCCTGTTATGGTGCATGTGTGGACAGTGATCTTTTTGGATTTTTTTACTTCTGACTATACCTGCATGACATGTCATCATATCTTCTTGCTGAGGCAGTCTTCTGCTATAGAGTAGGCTTCAAATGGAAGTCCTCCCCATCTCAGCCTTCCAGGTATCTGTAATTACTGGCATAAACCATTTGTGCCTGACTTGTTTTTGAGACTGGGTCTCAAAGAGACAGTAAGATTGTCTATCTCTGTCTCCCAAAAAGCTGGAATTATAGGAGTGTACCACCATGCCCAATCTTAATTTAAACCTCTTTAATCTTATCCAAAATCAAAGTTGGAGTCTGACTATATTTTACAAGAGTTTGATTTGATCAATGTTTCCTGATGAAAGGGTTAGACTTACTCAGACTATTCTTAGAAATTGGGTGTAGGTTAAATTGGCAAAGGTTTATTTGATGCCAGTCTGAGTGCTGATTAGCAAAAAGAATGAACATCTTGGGGCTGAGGAGGTGGCTCAGTGGTAGAGTACTTGCCTTGCATGCATGAGGCCCTGCGTTCGATTCCTCAGCACCACATAAGCAGAGAGAGGGAAGTGGTGCTGTGGCTCAAGTGGTAGAGCGCTAGCCTTGAGCTGAAGAGCTGAGGAACAGCGCCCAGGCCCAGAGTTCAGACCCATGACCGACCAAACAAACAAAAAAAAGGGAATGAACATCTTTCACTAATCTTCTGTTTTTCCTTTTGCTTCAAAAACAGCCATTTAAGCACACCTGTGAATCTGAGTTCTCAGTTGTGCTTTCCTTGATCCTTCAGAATGCCCAATGACCATTTTTTTTTTTTTTTTTGTTGGTCGTAGGGCTTGAACTCTGACCCTGGCACTGTCCCTGGGCACGTCAGCTCAAGGCTAGAGCTCTTAACACTTGAGCCACAGTGCCACTTCAGACCCTATTTTTTTTTTTTTTTTTTTTTTTTTTTTTTTTTTGCAGGTCATGGGGCCTGAACTCTGGGTCTGGGCGCTGTCCCTCAGCTCTTCAGCTCAAGGCTAGTGCTCTACCACTGGAGCCACAGCGCCACTTCCGGCTTTTTCTGTTTATGTGGTGCTGAGGAATCGAACCCAGGGCCTCATGCTTGCAAGGCATGCACTCTACCTCTGAGCTACCTTCCCAGCCCCCAGACCCTATTTTTTTTTTTTTAACTATAGTAGAAACAAAGCAAATTTATTTTCTTGCCTCTGTTTTTACTAGTTTCTTTTTTCCTTTTCAGCCCCTCCAGCTCCCACCTCTATCCCCTCACTAACAACATTTTGCTTTTCTTTTGCCGTTGCCGTGCCACCACTGAACTGCCGCTGAGCTGAATCTCCAAGTTTTTCATTGGCACAGCCCTCCGAATCAGTACAGCTTCATAAACATGTACAGGCCAGGGGTGCTCAGAAGTAGGTACTGGGAGCTTCTAGCACCTGGACATTTTATGTTTATTATGTACTTAGGGCATTGCATTAATTTCTTGTTAAAGTCTTTTTTCTTCTTCTCTCTTATTTTGGGGTAGGGGGTGGGGGAGTCAGTCATGGGGCTTGAACTCAGGGCCTAGGAGCTGTCTGAGCTCTTTTGCTCAAGGCTAGTACTCTACTACTTTGAGCCACAGCACCACTTCTGGCTTTTTTGGTGGTTAATTGTTGATAAGAATCTCACAGACAGACTTTACTGCTTGTGCTGGCTTTGAACTGTGATCCTCAGATCTCAGCCTCCTGAGTAGCTAGGATTACAAGCATGAGCCACCAGTGTCTGGCTTTTATTTTCTTTTGGTGCTTCTGGGAATTGACCATTGATTGCTAAGAGTTCTACCACTGAGCCTTTTTTTTTTTTTTTTTTTCAGAAATGGCTAGTATTTTTTATTTAATTTAGTAAGCCTAAAAGAAAAAGCATAGGCAGTAACTTTTACTAGTCAATAAAAAGTAATTCTACCAATCAACTGGTATTTTTTTTTTCTTATACCAGTCATGTCAGATCTGTTAGAAAGCAGAAATAAAGGGAAAGAAAAGCATGGAACTGAGATGTGAAGAGTTGTTGGTTGAATTAGAAAGCTTGGGTCTGGGAAAGTGATGTAATGGGGTACAGAGGGTGTCCAGGGCATAGGTGATTAAAGTAGGTAGTATATGTGTTGGATTTGAAGTGAAGTTGAATAAGCTATACTATAGGCGGTTGCTATAGGGAAATTAAGGTAGGAAGGTATCAGGGGCAAAGTAGAAAGCCTGTTATCTCTGCTTTATTTGGCTTGGCTTTGTTTAAGTCATAAACCTTGGTTTTAAAAATACGTATTATGTATTATAGAGCTATAAAATCTTAGTTTTCCTAATGATAGGCTGCTGGATGAAAAGCAGGAGTCGAATCAAGGTGCTTAGTCTGTCCTTGGCTAAGTGAAGGAGTCAAACTCTAGATCAGTCCTTGTTGACAAGTCAACAAATGTTTATTGAAGGTTTACCCTTGTCAGTCTGAGGTGGAGCCTTGTCATAAAGAATCACATCTGAGATACTGAGCAGTTTTGTGTAGCTCAGTTAGGAAACTCTAGATGGCAAAACCTGGTCCCTACCCAGGGGCAATTTGAAATCAGCATTTATTACCACCACGTAATTCTGTTGTGCTGGACACAAGATGATAAATGTTAGAGAATAGTCTGGATTACTCACTGATATTGTCTGGAGTCATTATAGTACATCCTAATTTACTGGACTGAGCAGTTCTAGGACAGAGGCTGCTGGGTTCTTATGCCCCTTTCCCAGGAGGTGTTCTGAAATTTTATGTTCACTGAATTAGAGAAAACCAGTTCTACAGTTTTGCCCTTAGGTAAAGGAGTGAATTTTACAGCTCAGCTGCCCTGGAAAACACAAGGCAATTGGTAGAAACTATTTGTGCCAGCAAAGAAAAGTGGTGAGCATAGGGCCTTTAAAGAGGGTGCTGGGTGTGGTGTCCTGCCAGACTGTGCTACGCAGTGAGAAAAACAAAGCAGGACCCCTCCCTCAGCCAGAAGAGAACAAAGGGGGCATACCTCTAGGTGGAAAATTTCTGCCCTTACCTGCCTCTTCCCTGAGAGACTGGTCGATCTGTCTGGTCTGAGTGGAGAAGAACCACTGACCCTGGCAACGTTTCCTGAACACTTGTGTTCTTGGCACTGACTATATGGTTCGCGCATTTAGTCCTTGTAACAGTCCTATGAGGGAAGTAGAGACAAGCACTGAAGCTAGTTATGAGGTAGAACCCGGTTTTGAAAGGTCTTTTTAGTTCCACCGCACATGTTCTAGTTACTGTTTTGCTTTCCAAGGCAAGACAAAACAGAAGAGAGCTATTACCTCAAAATGAAACTAAGATCAAAGGATTTTTTTTTTGCTACAATTGTGCTAGATAGGTAGAAAAATTATGAACTTGAGATAAATATAAATGTAGTTAACTTACATAATTACAGGAGTCTTTTTCCTTTCCCATATGAGTAGTTAATGCTAAAGTCTTTTTTTTTTTTTTTTTTTTTTTTTTTTTTGCGGTTGTGGGGCTTGACCTTTGGGCCTGGGTGCTGCTCCTCAGCTCTTCAGCTCAAGGCTAGTGCTCTACCACTTGAGCCACAGCGCCACTTCCAGCCTTATGTGGTGCTGAGGAATCAAACTCAGGGCCTCATGCATGCAAGGCAAGACTCTACCATGGAGCCACCTTCCCAGCCCCCTCCTCGACTTTCTTACCCAGGCTGGCTTCAAACCATGATCTTCAGCTCTGAACCTCCTGAGTAGCTAGGATTATAGGCATGAGCCACTTGTGCTAGGCTCCTGTTCTTTTTTTTTTTTTTTTTAATAAGTGTTCTAAATGATAATGTAGAGAATTACCTCTGTAGAGACAGTGATTCAGGTTTTTTTTGTTTTTGGTGTGTGTGCCAGTGCTGAGGCTTGAATTCAAGGTGAAGGTGTGGGTGCTACCATTGAGATTTTTGGCTCCAGGCTTGTGCTCTACCACTTGAGCCACAGCTCTACTTCTGGCATTTTTGGTAGTTAACTGAGATAAGTATTCCAGGGACTTTCATGCCTAGTCTGGCTTTGAACCATGATCCTCAGATCTCAGCCTCCTGAGTAGCTAGAATTTCAGTCATGAGCCACCGGTGCCTGGCAGAAAGTGGTCTGATTGCTGGCCTTGTCTACCATGATATTGGGCTATTTCCTTCTTGTGGCTGTGGCCTCATCAGACTTCCCCCCCTTTAATGATTTTTTTTAGCAAAATGGAACTAAGTTGGAGATGAAATTGTTAGAATGTAACAAGTGGGTGAAAAATTATTAAGGGCTATGGTGGCAGCCAATAGATTCGGAGGGGATGGAACTATTTATTGTACCAGGAATCTAAAATCTATTTTTCTCACAGTTATTGCTGTTTATGAGCAGTCACATCCATCTACCTGACCTTTTGTGCTCAAGGCTATCAGTCTGGGCTGGGAAGGTGGCTCAGTGGTAGAGCACTTGCCTTGCATGCATGAGGCCCTGGGTTTGATTCCTCAGCACCACATAAGCAAAAAGAAAAAAGCCGGAAGTGGCGCTGTGGCTCAAGTGGTAGAGCGCTAGCCTTGAGCTGAAGAGCTGAGGGACAGTGCCCAGGCCCAGAGTTCAGGCCCCGCGACCGGACCCCCCCCCAAAAAAAAAAAAAAAAAAAAAGAAGGCTATCAGTCTACAATCTGAGCCACAGCCCTACATCTTGGCATTTTTTGGTGAACTTTCCTGCCCTGGCTGGCTTTGCAACACAATCCTCAGATCTTAAACTTCTTGAGTAGCGAGGCTTACAGGTGTGAGTCACTAGCTCTCAGCGTGTGTGTGTGTGTGTGTGTGTGTGTGTGTGTGTGTGTGTGTGTGTGTGTGTGTGTGTGTGTGTGTGTGTGTGTGTGTGTGTGTGTGTGTGTGTGTGTGTGTGTGTGTGTGTGTGTGTGTGTGTGTGTGTGTGTGTGTGTGTGTGTGTGTGTGTGTGTGTTGAACTCTGGGGGCCTGGGCACTGTCCCTCAGCTCTTCAATCAAGGCAAGTGCTCTGCCACTTGAGCTACAGTGCCACTTCTGTTTTTTTTTTTTTTTTTTTGCTAATTTGGTGCTAAAGAATTGAACCCAGGGCCTCATACATGCAAGGCAAGCACTCTACCACTGAGCCACCTTCCCAGCCCTCAGCTATACTTTCATTAACAAGTTATTTTTTTTTCCTTTTCTACCTTAAGAATCTAGCAAACTAAGTTGGGTTGTGTGGAACTGTAATCCTAGCTCCTGGGAAGGAGAGACCAGAAGGGTTGTGAATCTCAGGCCTGCCTGGACTATATAATGGGACCTGTCTCCAGATAGAATACAATACATTTAGTATAATTTAGCTTCTTATGTAAAAAAACCACTGTATTTGTTATACTTTAAAACTTCAAAGTCTCAGGCTGAGAAGGTGGCTCAGTGGTAGAGTGCTTGCCTTGCATGCATGAGGCCCTGGGTTTGATTCCTCAGCACCACATAAGCAGAAAAAGCCGGAAGTGGCTCTGTGGCTCAAGTGGTAGGGTGCTCGCCTTGAGCTGAAGAGCTGAGGGACAGCACCCAGGCCCAGAGTTCAGGCCCCACAATCGGACCCAAAAAAAAACCCAAAAAACTTCAAAGTTTCAACTCCCTCCCCCTCCCTTCAGTCGTGGGTATTGAACTCAGGGCCTGAATGCTGTTCCTCAATTCTTCAGCTCAAGGCTAGTGTTCCACCACTTGAGCCACAGTGCTACTTTTGATTTTCTGAGTGGTTTATTGGAGATAAGAGTCTCATGGACTTTCCTGCCTGGGCTGACTTTGAACCTCGATCCTCAGATCTCAGCCTCCTGTGTAGTTAGGATTACAGGTATGAGCCACCAGCACCTGGCTGAAAGTCCCTACTTTTGAGAAAGTTGAGGGGAGTGAGGGAATGTGAATTGTTTTGGGGAGTGGGAATTCTAAATTTATATCCATAGTAGGATTAAGAACAATAGATGTGGATCAGAATACTAGAGAATACTAGAAAACACATCTCCATTTGAATATGTTGTATTTTAAATTTTGCTTACTTGCTTTAAATAGTGATTTTTATAATTTAAGAAAATTTCTTTGAATAGCATTGGAAGTTTTCATCCTGTAAAACAGAAGGTCACATCTTTGACTTGTTGTGATTATTTTATTCTTTTATTGTGAAATAGTTTTCTGTGTAAACTGCTGTGAGATAAGTGGGTGATGAAATAGGGAAACAGTTTTAAGGTTCTTGGTTGAACTCTGGCCTGGATTATAAAGGGCAGAGATAGGTAGAAGCTCTACAGGGAAGTATGGGGACACTGAGGGGGATGAGACAGTTTTAGAGTTTACTCATTACTGTAATGAGGGTGAGGGTGAGGATTAGGGTTAGGGTTAGGATTAGGATTAGAGTAAGGGTTAGGGTGAGTTTGAGGGTTAGGTTTAGGGTTAGGTTTAGGCTTAGGGTTAGGCTGAGGCTGAGGATGAGGGTGAGTGTTAGGGTTAGGGTTAGGGTGGGGTTTAGGGATAGGGTTAGTGTTAGGTTAGGGATTAGTGTGAGGGTTAGGGTTAGGGTTAGTATTACGATTATGGTGAGGGTGAGGGTGAATGTGATGGTTAGGGTTAGGGTGAGAGTTAGGGTTCGGTTAAGTTTAGCGGTAGGGTGATTGTTAGGTTTAGGATTAGGGTGAGTGTAAGTGTTAGGGTTAGGTTGAGGGTTAGGGTTAGGGTAAGGATGAGGGTTAGTGTTAGGGTTCGTGTGAGGGTTAGGATGATGATTAGGGTTACGATTAGTGTTAGGGTGAGGGCTAGGGTGAATGTGAGTCTTGCAGTCTTTGGCAGTGGGATCTATTAGTATGGAGTATAGGCTCACAAACTAGGAAATAATTGTAGATAGCTAGGCACAGTTCAGTGAGTAGATTATTCTCTGACTGTATTGTACTGCTTTTTCTTCCTGCCATCTTCCTGTGGTATGCTGATGCCCCTCTTTGACATGGGACTTTTCTTACTCTCCAGTGCTGTGAGTTATTCCTTATATATTAGGTATCTCAGCACATGGGTCGATAGCATTTAGTTAATATGCATTAAAGCAAAGTAATCCACTGGGCAACAGTGGCTCACGTAATTCTAGCTACTCCAGTGTCTGAGATCTGAGGATGGAGTCTATGGTTCAGAGCCAGCCCTCTGACTGGGAGAATAAATTTCTAGACACTCTATCTCAAATTAACCAGCAAAAAGCCAGAAGGAGACGTGTGGCTCAAGTGGTAGAGCACCAGTTAGGAGCAAGAGGCCCTGAGTTTAAACCTCAATATTAATGTGCACACATGCACACACATACAACAAATGCAGCTAAATAATCCATATTTCATTTTTGTTTGATTTTCTTTTATGCCTGCTGTACTTATCAATATATTCTTGAGTTTACTGGCTAAACATTATATACTTGGTCAAAAGAATCACTGGCAGCCTTATTTGAATCTAGCTTTAAGAATGATCACATTGGGGGCTGGGAAGGTGGCTCAGTGGTAGAGCGCTTGCCTTCCATGCATGAGGCCCTGAGTTCGATTCCTCAGCACCACATAAGCAGAAAAAGCTGGAAGTGGTGCTGTGCTCAAGTGGTAGAGCACTAGCCTTGAGCTGAAGAGCTGAGGGACAGTGCCCAGGCTCAGAGTTCAGAGTTCAGGCCCCACGACTGGCAAACAAAAAAACAAACGAAAAAAAAGAATGATCACATTGGGCCTGGGAAGGTGGCTCAGTGGTAGAACGCTTGCCTTGCATGCATGAGGCCCTGGGTTCAATTCCTCAGCACCACATAAGCAGAAAAAAAGCCGGAAGTGGCGCTGTGGCTCAAGTGGTGGAGTTGCTAGCCTTGAGGTGAAGAGCTGAGGGACAGCGCCCAGACCCAGAGTTCAGGCCCCATGACCGGACCCAAAAAAAAAATTAAAAAAAAAAAAAAAAAAAAGAATGATTACATTTCATTCCAGCTGGAAGTTATAGCTCAGTTGCACAGGTACTTTGGGTTCAATCCCAGCACCAGGAGAAAAAAGCCAAATAAAACAAAAAAATCCCCTGTGACTTAGATGTGCTTTTTCAATGTTGTATGGCATTTGGTTGTGTGAGCTTCCTAGTCGGCAACTTATTTAGTTTCAAAAGGTTTTTAGTGTGAAGTTTGGAAACAAAGTTAGGATAGATGGTAGTGATGTGCACTATGGAACAATAAAGCTATGTTAGGACAATGATAGGGGGTAAATAGGAAATCAGAAATACAGATCAGAATTTGCTCTGAAAGCCGGTGCTGGTGGCTCTCGCCTGTAATCCTAGCTACTCAAGAGGCTGAGATCTGAGGATTGCGGTTCAAAGCCAGCCCGGGCAGGAAAGTCCGTGAGACTCTTATCTCCAATAAACCACCCGAAAACCAGAAGTGGCGCTGTGGCTCAAGCAGTAAAGTGCTTGCCTTGAGCTGAAGAACTGAGGGGTATTGCCCAAGCCCAGAGTTCAAGCCCCACGGAAAAAAAAGAATTTGCTCTGAGTATCATTTTGGCTAAGAAATAAAGTGGAGCGGGGTGAGATGAATCATGAGAATTTTTTTTTTTAATTTTTTCTTTTTGGGTCCGGTCGTGGGGCCTGAACTCTGGGCCTGGGCGCTGTCCCTCAGCTCTTAAGCTCAAGGCTAGCACTCTACCACTTGAGCCACAGTGCCACTTCTGGCTTTTTTCTTTTTGCTTATGTGGTGCTGAGGAATCAAACCCAGGGCCTCATGCATGCAAGGAAGCGCTCTACCACTGAGCCACCTTCCCAGCCTCCCCCCGCCTTTCTTTTCTTTCTCTCTTTTTTTTTGGTCAGTCGTGGGGCTTGAACTCTGGGCTTGGGCGCTGTCCTGTGCTCTTCAGCTCAAGGCAAGCATTCTACTTCTTGAGACACAGCACCACTTCTGTTTTTCTAGCAGTTTATTGGAGATAAGAGTCTCACAGACTTTCCTGCCCGGGCTGGCTTTGAACCGCAATCCTCAGATCTCAGCCTTCTGAGTAGCTAGGATTATAGGCGCCCCTTTTCTTTTTTTTAAATCATGCTTTTCTGTAGTTTTAGAAGAGACATATCATTTTCTTTCTAGACAACAGCATTTACTGAATACTTTGTACAGACTAAACCCGAATACAGAATTATGCTTCTGGGTGTTGTGGAAAACACCATCTGGATAGTCACTCTTGTGAAATGACGTACAGAGAAACATAAGACTGACCATGTACTGCCTAGAGAGGAGTGAGTGCCAAGAGTACCCTAGATAATGCTTGAGCCACAGCTCTCCTTCTGGTTTTCTGGTAGTTAATTGGAGATAAGTGTTTCATGGACTTTCCTGCTCAGGATGGCTTTGAACTGTGATCCTCAGATCTCAGCCTCCTGAGTAGCTGGGATTACAGACATGAGCCACCAGCCCCTGACTTGGTAATACATTTTATTTTATTTTATTTTATTTATTTATTTATTTTTTTTGGGTCCGGTCGTGGGGCCTGAGCTCTGGGCCTGGGCGCTGTCCCTCAGCTCTTCAGCTCAAGGCTAGCGCTCTACCGCTTGAGCCACAGCGCCACTTCCGGCTTTTTTCTTTTTGCTTATGTGGTGCTGAGGAATCGAACCCAGGGCCTCATGCATGCAAGGCAAGCACTCTACCACTGAGCCACCTTCCCAGCCCTACATTTTATTTTTATTTTGTTTTATTTTTTGCCAGTTTTGGTGCCTGAGTACTGTCCCTGATCTTCTCTTGTTCAAGGCTAGCACTCACCACTTAAGCCACAGTGCCAGTTTTGGCTTTTTTCTATTTATGTGCATGGTACTGAGGAATTGAACTCAGGGCTTCATGCATGATAGGCCAGCACTCTACCACTAGGCCTCATTCCCAGCCCTGGAAATACATTTTATTATTTATTTATTTATTTATTTATTTATTTATTTATTTATTTTGGGTCTGGTCGTGGGGCCTGAACTCTGGGCCTGGGCACTGTCCCTCAGCTCTTCAGTTCAAGACTAGCACTCTACGACTTGAGCCACAGCACCACTTCTGGCTTTTTTCTTTTTGCTTATGTGGTGCTGAGGAATCGAACCCAGGGCCTCATGCATGGAAGGCAAGCGCTCTACCACTGAGCCACCTTTCCAGCCCTGGAAATACATTTTAAAAAGGGATTTCTATCCCTTTCTTTTCATTGCTTCTTTATCTTCTGAATGTGGTTAGTAACATAAGGAGGCTATGGTTTGAGCTCAGCTTGTAGTTGTACTGTGTATTGCTCTGGCTGCTAGACACTTTGCTCCCCGCCAGAAGGGTGAGAAATGATGTGGAGGTTGGTAATAAATTTGGTGAGTTTAAGTAATTAATTTTACTTTTGAGACTAATTCTCTCTTTGTAGTCTCAGCTGGTTGAACTTAACCCTCCTGCCCCCTCTTGCTGAGTTCTAAGATTGTATGCATGTGCCTAAATATCCAGCTGTATGTGTGCAACTGTATGTGTGTGCGTGCGTGCTCACGCGTACACTCTATGGTCAGAATTTAATGCAAGGACTGGTACGTAATAGGTAAGCACTCTACCACTGAGCTTTATTGTTTGTTTATTCATGTAAAGTATATAAGTCAGTGTTTGTCAGCCCATTCACACAGGTGTGTAACCATCATCATAATCAGTCTTAGAGCATTTTTATCATCACCTCCCAAACCCTTTATCTGGTAGCAGTTATTTTTTGACCCTAGGAAATCTTGTTTTTTGTTTTTTGTTTTTGTTTTTCTTTTTTGTCTGTGATGGGGTCTGAACTCTGGGCCTGGGCATTGTCCCTCAGCTCTTCAGCTTAAGGCGAGCACTCTACTGCTTGAGCCACACCGGTTTTCTAGTGGTTCATTAGAGATAAGAATCTCATGGACTTGGGCTGGGAAGTTGGCTCAGTGGTAGAGCGCTTGCCTTGCATGCCTGAGGCCCTGATTCCTCAGCACCACATAAGCAAAAAGAAAAAAGCCGGAAGTGGAGCTGTGGCTCAAGTGGTAGAGTGCTAGCCTTGAGCTGAAGAGCTGAGGGACCGCGCTCAGGCCCAGAGTTCAAGCCCCACAACTGGACCCAAAAAAAAAAAAAAAAAAAAAGAATCCCATGGACTTTCCTGCCCGGGCTGGCTTTGAATCATGATCCACAGATCTCAGCCTCCGGAGTAGCTAGGATCACAGGTGTGAGCCACCTGCGCCGTCTCCTAGGAAGTCTTCTTACATTGCATGGCCTTTTGCGGCTGCCTTCTTTCACTTTGATGATGATGATGATGGTGGTGGTGGTTTTGGTGGTGGTTTTGGTGGTGGTGGTGGTGGTGGTGGTGGTGATTTGTCTGTTGTGGGGCTTGAACTCAGGGTCTGGGGCCTGGTCCCTGCTGTCCCTGAGCTCTTGCTTAAGGCTAGCATCTATCACTTTGAGCCACTGTGCCACTTCTGGTTTTTGAGTGGTTAATTGGAGATACTAGTCTCATATGGGCTTGTGTTAGGATTAGAGGTGTGAGCCACCTGACCATTTTTTTCTTTTTTTGGTACTGATATGGATGCTTGAATTCAGGGCCTTGCACTCTTCCTCTCCTTTGTTGCTCCCAGTTGCCCTCCTACCGCTTGAGCCATACACCTTGAGTCTGGCAGCTTGCTGGTTGGTTAATTGGACTCTCAAACTTCTCTGCCTAGGCTGGCTTTGGACCCTGATCCTCAGATCTCAGCTTCCTGAGTAGTCATGATTGCAGGCAGGACAGGGGCCATCATAGCTCAGTGTTTTAAAGGTTCATACAAGATATGGGAATAAAGCATATAGCTTAGTGGTCTGGGGATATAGCTCAGTGTAGAATGTTTCTATAATATATTTGAGGATCTGGATTGGATCCCTAGCATTGGGGAGAAATAAGACTTCATTTATATCATTGTATGTCAGCATTTCATTTCTTTTTAATTCTGAGTAATATTTTCTTGTATATATTGCTCATATTTTATCAGTTCATAAACCTGTAAGTTGTTTTCTATTTTTGCTCTAATGAATAATGCTATACTGGAAACTTGTGTTGTTGTACCTTAAATGAGATATAAATCCTGTCACGAGGAAACAGAGAAGCAACACTTTGAGAGGTCGAATTTTGGAGTCTTTATTGGAGTGTTAGCAGTACCCAGGTAGCCAATTGTCACAAAGACCTGCAGCATGCAAATACACTTAACACTGTTAGGAAACTGATTCATGAAGGCTGGAGAGGAAAGAAAGAACAAAAAGAATACCAACAAACCAATTCAGCTACACAGAAAGCTGAAGTGGGAGGCCATGCTGATGGGAGAAGAGCCAGGAGACTGGACGGGAACAAGGGGACACAGGGAGACATGTGGCATGAGCTGTTCCCATCCTAAATAATGAGGATCAGGGTCACAAGAAAATCCCAGGCACGGGTGACAGGTTTAGTAACTTATTATTCAGGTCCCCACTCCTTCCTCCAGGAATTCAAGGACAGCCATCACCTGGGAGGCAGGGGCTTCACCTTTCCTCCATCTTGAAGAGAAGCTGCCAGACCCTACCATCCACCATATGGCCAAGATGGCACCATCCAGATCTGATCTTCCATTTCAGTGTAAAAATCCTTGGCCTCATGCATTTAGTTCTGTTGGTTCATTCACTTATGTGGTGCTAGGAATTGAATCCAGAGCCCTGATAAACACACACACCCACACACACACACTTTAATCATTGAGCTATATTCCAGAGCCCTGATACACACACACACACACACACACACACACACACACACACACACACACACACACACACACACACACACACACACACACACACACACACACACACACACACACACACACACACACACACACACACACACACACACACACACACACACACACACACACACACACACACACACACACACACACACACACACACCCCCACTGAGCTATATTCCAAAAATCTCTAATGAGCCAGCACCGGTGGCTCACGCCTGTAATCCTACCTACTCAGGAGGAAGAGATCTGAGGATCGCAGTTCAAAGCCAGCCCGGGCAGGAAGTCCAAGAAACTCATCTCCAATAAACCACTCAGAAAACTGGAAGTGGAGCTCTGGCTCAAGTGGTAGAGCTAGCCTTGAGCCTAAGAGCTTAGGGTCAGTGCCCAGGCCCAGAGTTCAAGACCCACGACTGACCAAAAAAAAAAAAAAAATCGAATGGACAGAGGCAGAATGACAAAAATGCTGAAAGAACTGCTAATGCTTCTTAGAAGTATTTTATACTAGGGCTTTGGATTTTTTCCAAGTGAGCAACAAGTTTTGTTTTTCTATGAATAAAGAAGTATCTGCAGATGGCAATACAAATAAAATTCTTCACAACTCTGGGAAGAAGAATGCTCAAACTAGAGAACAAGTGTGTTTGGGGAGTTGCAGACTTTTTTTTGTTGGTTGTGGGGCCTGAACTCTGGGCCTGGGCGCTGTCCCTCAGCTCTTCAGCTCAAGGCTGGCGCTCTACCACTTGAGCCACAGCACCACTTCTGCCTTTTTTGTTTATGTGGTACTGAGGAATTGAACCTAGGCTTTCATGTATGCTAGGCAAGCACTATATCACTAAACCACATTCCCAGCTTTATCAATTAATTTCTGTCCTCTCTTTTCTCTCTCTGTCTCTCTTTTGGTGCTGGTCCTGGGACTCAGGACCTGGGCACTGTCTCTGAGACAAGTCTCAGACAGTGGTTAATTGGAGATCAGACTCTCATAGACTTCCTTCCCCGGGCTATTTTGGAGCCTGATTCTTAGATCTCAGCCTACTGGGTAGCTAGAATTACAGGCATGAGCTACCATTGCCTTGCTCTTTTGGTTATTATTATTATTATTATTATTATTATTATTATTATTATTATTATTATTATTATTATTGCTGGTTTTGGGGCCTGAACTCTGCCTGGGCACTGTCCCTCAGCTCTTCAGCTCAAGGCCAGGGCTCTACCACTTCCAGCTTTTTCTGTTTATGTGGTGCTGAGGAATGGAACCCAGGGCCTCAAGCATGCAAGGCAAGCACTCTACCACTGAGCCACCTTCACAGCCCCTCTTTTGGTTATTTTTGTGATAAGTTCTCAATAACTATGTAGCACAGATTGTTCTCTGCTTTGTAACACACACACCAGTGCACATGCATGCATACATGCTTGCTTTTTGTATTTAAAAAAGTTCTCTGAGGACTTTAACAAGAAGCAGTTTGTTAAGTTAATTCTAGTCACATTTATTTAAAAGCACCACAGCTACTATTAATTGAAACATTTTAATTTATTGTTTACTGATTGATATTGTTCTTAATCCTCCTCCCCCATTTGTCTCAAATAAAGGGTAGAGTGTTATGGGTTAGTAGCTGCAAAATGCAAAATGCAAAAACAATAAACCAGGCACAGAGGCTCACGCTTCTAATCCCAGCTTCTAGGGAAATCAGGTCAGGAGGGATCCTCTGTGATTGAGATTCCCTTCTCATTCATCAAGCTAGGCATGTTGGTATGCATCTTTTATCTCATTCTTGTGGGAGGTGTAGGCTGGAGGACTGAGGGCAAAGTCTGTGGCCAGCTTTTTGCCAAACAAAACACAAACACAGCACAGAAATGGGCCCTATCTGAAAAATAACAGAAGCAAAACAAGGCTAACGGCCCTGGGCTCACACTGTAATCTAGCTACTTAGGAGGCTGAAATCTGTGGGATTCTGGTTTGATGCCAGTCCAGGTAAAAAAGTTTGTGAAGCCTAGCGCTAGTGGCTCATGCCTGTAATCCCACCTACTCAGGAAGCTTTCTGAGGATTGTTGTTCAAAGCCAGCCCGGGCAGGAAAGTCTGTGAGACTCTTAATTGTTAATTAACCACCAGAAAACTGGAAGTGGCGCTGTGGCTCAAATGGTAGAGTGCTAGCCTTGGGCTGAAGAGCCAGCACCCAGGCCCAGTTCAAGCCCCACAACTGACAAAAAAAAAAAAAAAAAGTTTGTGAAACCCCAGCTTAATGAGTGAAAAACTGAGTGGAGTGATCTATGCTAGTTGTCCCAGCTACCCTAGGTCCATAAATAGGATCTAATTCAGGCTAGCCTGGGGAAAAAGTGAGACCTTATTAGAAAACAATGAAAGCAAAAGGCTGGTGGCATGGCTTCCGTGGTAGAGTGCTTGCCTAGAAACTCCAAAGCTCTGAATTCGACCTCCAGTGCTGCCAAAAAAGCAAGACAGTGAAATTAAAATGATTTTTCTTTTTTCTGAAGAAGCAGTTTCTTAAAGGGAGGAGACAATTACAAGGAAAGTTGTTTCAAATGAGGATTTCAGTATTTTGAGATGGGTGCTGAGGTGGGGGGGCATGGGGCAGGGGGATATAGTGTTACTTACATGATCACAGGAGAGAGTATGGGGCAGATACAATTTGCATTTGTTAAGTTGTAGGAAAGGGTCTTTATGCCCTTTGCACTCCCTTCAGAGTATTTATACATACATTAAACAATAGGAGGAAATACTACAAAACACTGTATTTATATAGGTGAAGGATTACAGGTAATTTTTTTGGTGAATGTATGCCTGCCTGTCTTGGGGCTTGAACTCAGGGACTGACTCTGAGCTTTTTTGGGGAAGGCTAGCACTCTACCACTTGAGCCATAGTCCACTTTTTGGTAGTTAACTGGAGATGAGCCTCCTAGACGTTCCTGCTGGGACTGGCTTTCAACTGGGATCCTCAGATCTCAGTCTCTTGAGTAGCTAGGATTATAGACATGAGCCAGCTAATTCATTTTTTTTTTGTTTTTTGTTTTTGTTTTTTTCTAGTTCATTTGTGTTGTCCAAAAGACAAACTGGATATGGTTTACTCTTAAGAACTGGTTTATGGGGCTGGGAGATGGTTCAGTGGTAGAGTGCTTCCCTTGCATGCATGAGGCCCTGCTGTGGCTCAAGTGGTAGAGCACTAGCCTTGAGCTGAAGAGCTGAGGGACAGCGCCCAGGCCCAGAGTTCAGGCCCCACTACTAGCAAAACAAAAACAAACAAAAACTGGTTTACTATCAAGAGATCTGTCATGTTGACTGAAAGTATAACTTTGGTACTAGAAAATGTTTTTTTTCCCCCTCAATGTAGTAATTTTTGTGTTACTTACTGAGCATAGATACAGGAACAGACTGAGTGCATCCAATAGGATCCATAGAGAAAGGTCTTGTATTGTGTGCTGGTTGTCTCTGTTGAGA